>NC_090444.1:19701700-22101700 GCF_031143425.1 Pleurodeles waltl | reverse complement strand
CATCAACCCATTCATCCTCTTATCCACCCATTCATCCTTTCAACCTCCCATCCATCATTTCAGCCAGCCACCTCTTCATCCTTTTATCCATCCAGCAATTATTTCACCTTTTTCTTTATCCTTCAACCTAATGCTCATTTACCCTTCGTTCTTTCCTTACTTCCTTTATTTCACCACTCATCCTTTCTTGCTCCGATCATTTATCTATGCTTTCTTCACAATTTCTTCTTTCTTAACAACATTTCTTTCAACTTTGTTCATTTCACATTCCTCTACCTCTCTCTTTTGCTTCCCCTTCATCCTTTGTTTTCATCTTTCATTCATTCCTTCCTCTCTCCCCCCTTTACTTTCTTGTCTTTCTCTTATGCATGCTGTTTCCATTCTCTTCTTTTCAATCTTCTCCTTTTCTCGTGCTGTCTCTACACTGGAAAACTCTGTCCTGCCCGGATGTTTATTTACATTGTTAACCATGACTCAGCTGGAGCACAAATGATTCAACCTTTCAGTGGGACCTCGGGTAGCAACCAGCAGGACCAGGATCAACCCCCGCACCAGCTTCTAAACGGAGGGGTGATGCCACTGACGTAATACATGTATGTGCACATACATGGCATGGTCAGATAGATACCATGTTGGCATACACATCCTTGAAGGTATCTGTGTGTTCTCTTTTCACACCGCTGGCTCATACAATGTCTACGGGTGGGAGGGCTGGCGTGTTGTTTCTGAGCCTGGCTGGGCCTTCTGTGACTGGAGGGCCAATCTTCTGCGGTAAGTGCTTTCACCCACCTCCATCAGCTGAAGGGCAGGTTGTGTTGGAAGCACTGCTCTATCTTCTTACTGCTGTAGGTTTGTTGTCTGAGCTCTGTGCTCATCTAGGAAGCAGCCAGCTCTCAACCAGTCTTCTGAACTCCATCGTACTCTCAGTAGCCCTCACCTTAGCAGGGAAGGTGTTCCTTGGGGTAGATTCTCGTACAGAGAAGACGTAGCACCAACATTTTTTTTGTCGTACGCAGGGATTGTGTGACAAGGTGGCAATCTGCACCGTACGTTCCTGGGTGGATGAACACCAGGCAGCTACTATTGATTGCCTTGTGGGTGATACAAAGCTGCTTGGAAGTGGATCTTCTGGCAACTGGGAACCAAAGTTGAGCCTTCCAAGGAGGGGAGAGATATGGGGTAGTTTAGCAGCGAGTTCTGGATGCTCTGTGATTATATTACGATAGACGTGAGCTACAGCATAGACCATTAGTCTGATCCAGTTTTAACAAGGATGAGAGAGATTGTTACGTGAACCTTTTGAGGGAATCCTAGGTGTGATAAGATGTGTTGTGGTATTTGCATGGTGAGAAAGGCTGATTTGGATATCTTATCCACTTGGACATTCATTGACAAGTTGTAGCCCATGGAGATCCCAAAGGTCCGTCGCTCTTAGGATATCTTTGGTGGTGGTCATGGATCATCAGGCCAGGCATAGGAAAGGGTCATAAGTGCCACACGTTTTACAGCCTCCACAGGTAAGCATCTCAGGTATGGGGGGGCATTTAATTTGAGGTGACTCCATGTTGCCCACCTTTTCATATCTGTGTAAAAGCTGCCACTCCTATTGGCTCGCCAAGGAACAGTGCATAAGATATTGGTCTATAATTGTTGGGGTCTCAACAGTCCAAGTTGTGTTTCTTCAGTAGAGGGCATCTTAATGCCTTTTTTAAGACTTTTGGAAAAAAGCTCCTGTTGATGGGGGTGGTTGATCAGTTTTCTGACCTGGGTGGCTGCAGTTCTTGATAGAGCGAAATCTTGAAGACTTGTAGTGGGGGCAGGAGTCGGACGGCCAGCTCGGCTGGTCTGCGGGCTCTTACAGGCTTCTGGAGTTCAGTCGCTGACAGTTCTTGGACAGATAACAGAGGACCTGTTACCAGTGTACAGTGGCTGTGTGTTGCCCGTTAGTTGGGGCAGTTCATTATCGTGGGCACTAAGCATGTACCAACCATGTCTACTTTGGCTATGTTACAAGCAGCCAGCTAATTACAAAGGTCCTGAGAATTACAATGGTTTTGGGGCTGAGATTTTTTGACAGTATTTTTAAAAGCTCTATACTGGGGCAGGTCTTGCATGAGTAGCAGTATTTTTGGCTTTGATAAGTAATGACCTGTACATTGTATCAAGTCTCTGCAGATGTATTTGCCTTCTGGGTTGTTGGATTTAAGCCAAGTCCAATTACTCATTGTCATTTGCCATTTTGTGACATCTTGTGCTGGAAGGCAAGCAAGTCATTGCTGCAGTAATCCTTTAAAACAACATTAATGCTGGCTTTGTGAAGGTGCCATCTAAGTTGTGTCCTGCAGTGTGGGTGGGTTGGGAAAGAGTTGTTGTTGGTTGAGTGTGTGTAGACCTGTAAGGCAGGGGTCTTCAAACTGGGGGGTGGCCCCCCAGAGGGGTGTGGGGGGCGCCAGGCTATGGCCAATATAAGCATCATGCTGATAACAAGGCTTTGTTTTAAGCTAAAAAAAAAAGAGCAGCAGTAAACGACTGTAATAGGCCATCACTAACATGTTTTGTCATTTGTATCCAAGCTGGGAGTATGTGTCAAAAGGGAAGAGACTCCAAATACTCTTCAAAACTCCCACCCCACCCCTAATAATCACAATGTGGAGGCATTTACATGTTAGCAAGGCCTGCCTGACCAGAACTGTATGTTTGGTATAATATATTTGATTGCATTTTTAAAACAGTACCATAACTTGACTGCAATGTTTAAATCCATCTAGACATATTTAAACATCGCCAATTTACTCGATTGTGAAAAATTCGGGGATAGGGAGCGGTCTTGTTTTTTCTACTGGGGGCGCAGCATTAAATAGTTTGAAGACTACTGCTGTAAGGATTGTGCTCGGATCTGACTGACTTGGTTTGTGGAGCCAGATGTAACTGTAACAAAGAACTCCTTGGCTTGAATATCAGAAGTACCAGAGTGTGCACGCGAAGCAGGGGGCTCTCGTTAGCATACAATAGACAAGGGTCCTAAAATAATCTTAACCACAGAAACTAGGGGAGAGGAGGCAGTCAACAGCAGTTTGAACTAAATGAATATGGGACCGCAGAAAAAGACAGAAATTTGAACATCACCCTCACCAGCTGCGCGTCTCGGTTATACCAGTCACCAGGGGCTAAGTGGTCAAGGCTAGACTGTGAACCTTAGGCAGCCCTGGCAATTTTGTCAGACCAGTCCCCAGGGTGAGGACTGCAAGTGTGAAGCACTCCTGCTTTTGTAACTGGAGGCCGATACTGCAGCACACAGTTACAGAAACAGGCCGGCCCCAACCCTTCCACCCTCCCGGGGAAATGCCCGATGCCCGCTATGGCCAGTCCAGCCCTGTAAGTGGTCAGAAAGTAGTTAGGTCAGTGAGCCATTTGACAGCATTAGCGTAGTTGGAAGCAGAACAGTAGGATTAATCTGGGTCAGATTCCCAGTGAGTCCCGCAGGGTAGTGCGTGTTGTACGACTGATCAAAGTTATGGGTGGAGAGCATCAATTTTCACCTGGGCCCAGAAAGCTTCCACCAATGTGTTACATGAGATAGATAATGGATATTTCCTAATAAACTGAGCTTCCTCCCTCCTGAGCCAGACCAGTGGCATACAAAACCAGCAGCCCCCCCCGCAAAATACATGGAGGGGGGCCACTACACTCTGGACCCAGTAAGGCGCTCTCAGGCCAGGGGCTCTTTTGCTCATGCACAGTGCCTGAGGGGGCCCCATGAACCACAAAGGTCACCCCACACAGTGGGGGCTGTTGTTACACCACTGAGCCAGGCTCCCTTGGGTTCCATCCACTGAGTAACTCTGTGGTGCCATGTCAGTGTGATGGAGGTAGGTGATTTCCATTTGCGGGTAATGGAGCGAGCACCAAGGCCAGGTCCAGAACTCGAGCAGATGCTTTTGATTTTTTGGTTCTCCGAAAGAGGCCCAGGGCACAGAATTCCCACCTATGTAGGTTCTGCACGCCAGTCAATTGGTGCCGGTGGGTTGTCACCTCCTCCCAAAAAACACCCAAGGAAGGAGAAGACCATTGCATACGGTGAAAATCGACACATGGTAAAGGACATCAGGGACAGTGGGCAGTACTACTTGAACACGCTGAGTGTGGGTGATTGTATTGTATGTGAGAAAATTCCATTTGTTCCACTTGTTCAATAATTCCATCATTGGAAAGATCCCCCGCTGCCTCAATCCCCAGATTTGCCAATGAGTGAGGGTGGTAAGGCCAGGATGTGGTCTATATGTGCCAGCATGGAGATGAGGATTGACGGGGCATAGAAGAGGGCTGCTGCTGCGAGCGTTAGCGCTCTACAGTACCAGGAGGCTGCTACCCGGAGAAGGCGCGGTTCGGGCCGACCTGAACGGGCTGTAGGATCCGTCAGATGGAGGATTTGCATTAAGGACCACAGCGGCCTATCAGAAGCCATGTCCTCCAACCCCAACATGCCATTGGCACAGCCACTGGAGCTGTGCTGCCAGGTAGCGCCGCTCTAGATTAGGGACTCCCAGGCGTCCATAAGAGTGGGCTGGAAGAACTTCGCAATCGCCACTCAACTGTGGCCTGTGACCACATTGGTTCCTCTAAAAGGATGTATAAGGTGTGAAAAAACTTTTTACTGGGAGCTGCCAGGAACATTGGAAGGATTTTAGGGGCCCTGGGACAAACAGATTTTGGGTCTCCTGTCCGGAACTACTTTGAATTTCAGCTCTTTCATGCCCTCTTTGGCCCGGTCACTGACAGTGCACAAGCGCCTTCGTCCAAATTCTATATGTGTTTACATTCAATATTCAGGGATAGTGATTTGTGTTTTCAACATTGCAAGACAGCAGCAGCTCACTAACGTTACTAATAACACTACAAATAATCTCTGTGACCCTTCCCATTTTTCATATGTGAGGTCCTGTTTTAATTTCAAAGAAACTTTTTATAGATTTTGTATGAAACAAACACCACAGGCCATATTTACAAACTTTTGACGCAGGGCACCACTGCAAGTCTCTAGCTGTGCTGCCCTGCGTCAAGAGCAAAGGGCAGGACTGCATCGTATCTACAAGATGTGGCACATTTCTGTCCTTGTCCCCAGCGCCGGCACACAATGGGCTGCGTTGCAGCAGGCCGCAACGGTGCCTGCGTTACACAGATGATTGCTTCTGTGCAAGAAGGTGTCCCTTCCTGCACAAAAACAATCACAAGAGGCATTTTCCTCTTTCTATGTGCGCTGCAGAATGCCGTACACTTAGAAACAGAAAAAACAAGGAGAAGTAAAGTTACTTCTCCTTGTTGCTCTTCCCTTGTGCCCCCCCTGGAGAGATGTGGGCTTTTGACCTATTCCTACGTTTACAAAACCTTGTAAATCTGGGAGTGTGCCAAAACCCATGGGTGTTGCGTGGGAACACCCGCCACAACACCCATAGGCAGCCTCCATGTCACAAAGCGACTAGCGCCGCGTTCCCTTACTCCATCTCTACAAGGACATGTGAAGCGCTGTGCGCGGCCTTGTGGATATGGGCCTGCACCATGGGCCACCAAAAGTGATGCACCCGCTGTGCAGGCCGCTTGCAAATAAGTCCCAATAATTCTCTGTAAAATGTCTGTAAAAGACGCTCACACATTAGCCACATTAAAAATAAATTAAAGGTAAACGGTATTTAAGACAATCTGTTTAAGAATTATTCAGGGTCATCAAGGCAAGACTCCCTGCAGAACAGAGCTGGCTCTATGGGGGGCCCCCGAAAGTCTGGGGCCAGAGCCCACTTTGCCCTGGCCTTAATACATCCCTGGGAGCTGGAAGGGCAGGTTTGCAACATAATTTACGAGCTGCGGTGTTTACAAACGTTCCATTCCTCGGGGAGGGTAACCTGCAGAGGCGCAGATAGATGCAGGAACATTCTGCACTAGGGTTGAACCTGAGAAGGAGGGCCTCGGTTTGAGGAGAGCCATTCTCTTAAAGAGAATGCCTTACTCATCTCCTCTTTCAGCACTACAGTTGTGCACAATGGTTTGATAGCCTGGCAGGACAGCTGCATGCAGTATTGATGCCAAGGTCCTCCCTGGCCAGGATTCAGCTATGCAGAGTAGGGCAGGCTCTGACTTGTTAGCAAGCATTCAGGAATAAGCACTTTATGTAAGCTAGACTTTTCTTAGAGCTGGAGGGATCTAAAGCCGCAGCAGGGTAAGTGTTGTCCTTAGGGGCAGAGGGTGATGTGCTGCTGTATTGTGGCTGTGTCAGTATCTCCTACAGCATTTCACTTACAGCAGATATCACTTCTACCAGAGCCTCTTGTAATGACCACACAATAGATGACGTCCCATTAATGTATCCCACAGAGCAGAATTCACGTGTGCCAATGTCCTCTTTAATGTCACGCAGATAAGTCCAACAGAACATTCTTGTAGGTACAAATTATCAATGTTCTCGTACACAATGCCACGCTCACTTAGAATGTTTGCCAACATGGGGCTGCAGGACCCGTGCTCACTCTCAGAAAATGGAACCTACAGTCAGTGTTGTAACAAAGGCCCACGCAGCCCCTGCGGTGCCCCCTAAGCACAGCTGCAGACCCCTGCTTGTGTCCGGGGGGCACTTCTGGTACTTTGCAGGGAGGCCCCTTCAAGTTTCCTTATGCCACTGCCTACAGTCACTATAAACCAGGAGGTTGCATCTGAAGCTCACAAGACACTCACAAAGAGCGCTGATGATGAAACCAACTCTAGCCGCCATTTTGACAAGCGGAACGCACACACTAATGTGCTGAAAAAAAAATCTAATGTGAACAAACCTGGGATAGACTCCCTCGCGGGTTCTTCTTTTTCCCTCTGGGAAATTTTAGAAGTACTTTAGAAAAGACACAGAATCTCCTACGTTAATCCACATTTGGGAACAATTTATTAGTCAAAGACATCAGAAACGCCCCCCCACCCCTCCATTAAACCAAAGCTTTTTGACCGACGTTATTGGACTGCAAATTTTAGTAAAGCCTTCAGTGACCCAGACTTCAGCTAAGCAGCCAATTTATTGTTGAGAAGCTATTGTCTGGGACAAATGCCTCTCTGAACGCCAGAAATGTGCTCATGTTTTCATTTGAGCAATGGTGGACATCGTGCCCACCTGATCGAGTTGTATGCAAAATGAAAGTTGTGCTAAAATATACTTTTAGGCTCTAGTTAAACATGTTATGAAGCACATTGGCTCAGTGAACTTTTAAAGTCTGTTCATTAATTCAGAATCACATTTTGAAATGAAAATGTATGTTTCTGCCACTTTACTAATGGGTATTAAGAATAACAAATATTAGTTGATTTAAATGTATGATTTTTATAAATGTGCACTAATTGATTTGAAGCTTCATCAGTTTTACATTTCAAGCATTTTACTGAAAATAGTATTCACTCTGTAATGCATTTGAATTTCTTATGCCAACTTAACTATGCCTGTAAAATGCGTTTTCCCTGCAGTTATGAACAAGATGATGAAAATGTCATCTTTAACTTCAGCTTTTTTTAGGATTCGTTTTCATGGGAAACTTGCAAGTAGCAGTAGGTTCTTTGCTAATTCATAGAGACTTTTAGTCAGTGTTCTTGGAAAGTAAATCTCACAGGAACATGGACTGCCGAATGTTTCAAACTGCTACTGTTCACAGAGAAAAGAGGCGATCCAATTGTCAAAGCATGAGAACCAATGGAAAAGTTGCCATTGATACAAAAAAGTTTCAAACTAATTGGATTCACAAGGAAAGAGGAGATGCGCTCATGTTAAACCTGGGAAAGGACCCCTCTCCCCCTTGCAGCAAATTCGTACTTTTATTGACTTTTGATTGGATGTTGCCTCCTTTGCGTGATGTGAGGCCACCAAACTGACCAACCAGAATTATCTTTGAGTTTTAAAACATCGAACACTTCTGAAACTTTTTCCCATACTCTAGCTCAGGTTCCATTCATGTCCAGCTCAGTGCCTGCCTTTTCTTCTTCATGCTGCGTGTGAACATGCTTTGCTGACTGCACATTTCCTGATAACAACTTTGCTGATGAAGAACCCTTGAAAGCTGCACCCTCAGCCGAATGCCAATGCCCCCAAACATATCCCTTTTTCTAGCACAGAACTTACCACAGTGACACATCTTTATTTTTCTAGCTGGCATGCTGTAACTCAGGTAAAAAAATGTCCAAATTAGTTTTGTCGCTTTTTGCTTATTGCTCACGTGTTTTTCTAATTTGGTTAGCCGTAGGGTCAACCTGGGTCCAGACGAAATTTGTATAGTCCGCTTAATTAAACTGGTTAGTTCTGATGAAGACTGTTCAAGATATGTTTCTGTTCACCACATTCTGATTCTATTGATATGTATGATTATCCTGGAATGCCTAATTGTGTTAATTATAATTGGATTAAATTGGTTTAGGCGTTTTGGACAACCTATGGTCATCATTCAATTATATCATATAGTTCTTCACACTGTTTTTATTGCGCTGGCTTTGTGGTTATGAAATAAAGTTTTGAACTTGATTCCTTCAATGGAGTTTTCCTTTCATGGCCACATTGGTTATGGTGTTTGAATTGTTTACAGTGTTGATGTAAAAGTTGTCTATGGTTCACCACACTCTCCACAGGGTCCAAAGGTCTTGCGACCTCTGATGAGCGTGCCTGACTCCTGCAAAGGACGAAAACGTGCTCGCACCATCAACTGACCAACAAGTAGACAAAGAGTCTGTCAAGAGGTCTCTTGGCTGACGTTGGCCTATGGAACACAGCACGCAACAGCTGGGACGGTTCACAGACCCCCATACTATCACTCTGACACTCAGCCTTTCCCTGGTGTGATCAGATACTGAGCGCCCACAATCTGTTGTGCAACAGTATGCGAAGGCTGCACAGAACTACTCACTACTGCGTCCATGGAGATCCTGGCGTGGGGGGGGGGAAACAGCTCAAGCTCTTCAGAGTTTCCTCCCTGCAAGTGTGGTCTGGCCACCGAAGGTAGCATGTGTGCACTAGATGACTCTCCCCATGTCTGGGACACCTACAGTATAGGACTGAGAGCTGCAGCCCTGCAGCACCAGCTTTCCACGGCAAAGCAGGAAGATATGGTGAGAACATTCAAAAACAAAGAGCCAGTAATCACCAAGGGCCAGATGTACAAAACTTTGTAGCAGTTGCAAACACTCCGATTTGCAGAATCGGACCATTTGTAACTACCAAAAAGCATTTCTGTATGTACAAAGGCCCTATTTGGGATTCAGTAATCTATCACCGATTCGGTTTTATGAACGCAAGTGTTAAGAGCGTCCCTTCCTAATACTGAATCCAAGTGATATGTGTGGATCTTTTGTGCCTGAAATGAGGAAAAAAAACATAGATCAGAAAGGCAGAGGAAGAAAAAGGCAGCAAAACCTTCACAAACATCCACTAGGAGGCAAAGAACAGTGAACACCAACATCATCCACCTGAAGAGACAGAAGAGCAGTCAACACCAACATCATCCACCAGAAGAGAGAGAGGAGCAGTCAACACCAACATCATCCACCACAAGAGAGAGAACAGCAGTCAACACCAACATCATCCACCAGAAGACAAAGAACATTGAACAGCAACATCATCCACCAGAAGAGCAGTCAACACCAACATCATCCACCAGAAGACAAAGAACAGTGAACAGCAACATCGCCCACCAGAAGTCAAAGAACAGTCATCACCAACATCATCCACCAGAAGGGACAGAAGGGCAGTCAATACCAACATCATCCACCAGAAGAGAGAGAGGAGCAGTTAACACCAACATCATCCACCAGAAGAGAGAGAAGAGCAGTCAACACCAACATCATCCACCAGATTGGACAGAAGGACAGTCAATACCAACATCATCCACCTGAAGAGAGAGAGGAGCAGTCAACACCAACATCATCCACCAGAAGACAAAGAACAGTGAACAGCAACATCATCCACCAGAAGAGCACTCAACACCAACATCATCCACCAGAAGACAAAGAACAGTGAACAGCAACATCGTCCACCAGAAGTCAAAGAACAGTCATCACCAACATCATCCACCAGAAGGGACAGAAGGGCAGTCAATACCAACATCATCTACCAGAAGAGACAGCAGAGCAGCCAACACCAACATCATCCACCAGAAGACAAAGAACAGTGAACAGCAACATCGTCCACCAGAAGAGCAGTCAACACCAACATCATCCACCAGAAGACAAAGAATAGTGAACACCAGAAAGCATATAGGAACAGCGAACAGCAACACCATCCGCCAGAAGGCTCACAATAGTGAACACCAACACCATCCATCAGAAGACATACAAGAAATGGGATTTCAACATCATGCACAAGAAGGCATACAACAACAGTGAACATCCATGGGAAGTGAAACAAGAACAGTGAACACCAACATCATCCACCAAAAGGCTCACAACAGTGAACACCATCATCCACCACAAAGCTAACAACAACAGTGAACTTTAGAAGACATACAAGAGATACAAACACCCATGAGAAGGTTCACAACCAAAGTGAACACCAGAAGGCATGCAAGAACAGTGAACACCAACATCATTCCGCAGAAGGTTCACAACAACAGTGAACACCAGAAGGCATACAAGAACAGTGAACAACATAATCATCCACTTTATTGTGTTATTCAAGGCTAACAGATTTAACCAAATATCCAGATTTCATGTTTTTTCACTTTGTACTGAGGGAGACAGGATGCTGGAGGAATCTTAGAGCAGAGCTATGTTAGCAGGGGCATAATGGAGGGCCCTGCAGCCCTGTGGTGCAGGTGGGGTGTCAAACCATCAGGAGACCCCAAGCCTTTTAAGCAGTCACCAGTCAGTCCAACGCCATTGAATATCTGTGTTCTATGGGAGATTTATGTATTCTGCAGGGGGGGCTCATCATTTTGTGTTACACCACTGACTAGAACGCCACCAAACCTGTAAGAGAGTGAGGCAAGTGAGGCCAAACACTTTAGTGCCAGAAGGAAGGCCGGGCCCAGTAAAGGTGGAAGCTGGTTAAATGCTGAGCTTCTAGCAGACCAATTTAACAATGCACCTCACATGCAACACCAACAAGTGCTCAAGGAAAAGACTGGGGTCAAGGTTAGGGGCGCAGAGGTGTGGTTACCCTGGATACCTCTTTTACTCAGTTCTATTAGGAAGATCTTGGCTGGAGCCTGGGGTGGGCGTGTCATCGCTGATTACAATGGGATGTACACCACAGGTCAAGGGAAAATTTATGAGAAGGACTGAGAAGGTGGAGAGTTAAGAGGCCTAAAAGATATATATTTGGGTTTAATAACAAATAATTTTTTTTTTTACTACTGCATCTGGATCATGCTTTATCCAGAAAAAAAACTCCTCTCGCGGAGATTGAGACCATCTTGTTGGTACTATCCTACCAAGGTGGGACGGAATCGCCCATGATGAAGTATACCACAGTCATGCGGATGAGGCTTTTTCATCCATTTTTAGACTGCTCTCAGTAGCGTTGTGTCCACCAGTATGATTCATATAGCCAAAATATCTATGGTGTATCATGCAAGCTCAAACTATAGTACTGGCCCAAAAACTCTTGAATATTGGTCATTATGGTGCTTCTCTGCCCTTACGGAAGTGTCCACAGGAGTGTTGTACTATTTTAAGGCAGTTTGTTTATATTTACCCAAACCGCACTGATTAATTTGTAAAACTGATATCACTAGAAGGATACTAGTACTGCCCTCTACTAGCAAGAAATCATCATTTAGTGCCCTACAACTAATCTCAAAACTTAACAACTATGCTCCTCAATGCAACAAATCCACCATGACACATGTGCATCTCCTGGTCACATATGCTCCCCATCAATGAGAAGATAGCCAACTTGTGAATTCTTCTCTGCTGCCAGTCTTGCCAACAAAACAACTGGCTGAGTGCATATGATGAATGTGACCCCCCACCCACCACCACCACCTCAAAAGCATTATAAACTATTCTGCACCCTACACACGGGGTGTGAGAGGAGGCCTATTTTTGCATGGTTATCCCCCAACTTTCTGCCTGATGTTGATGTGTCCTAGAAGCTGTAGTGCCCAGGGCCCCTGCTAACCAGGTTCCCTGGGGCAGAGCACTTTCTCTAAATCTGTTGTGATGCTTGGAACAATTGGATACACTCCTAAATATCACTGCAAGTCCCTAGTAAATGGGTACCCCAGTACCCAGGGCATGGGATATTAGGAGTAGACCCCTGAGGGCAGCAGCACTGATTGTGCCACCCTCTAAGGTCCTGGACCCAGATACACCCAGTACTACCACTGCAGGCTGAGTGTACTGGGGCAAGCCTAAAAAGACAAACCTGATTTTGCACACTCCATGTGTGCCCTGTCCACCCTACACTGCATATGTTATGGGTAAGTTACCCCTCTAACAGGCCTTCCAGCCCTATGGTAGGGTGCACCATACTATGTGTGAGGGCATAGTTGCATGAGCAATATGCCCCAACTGTGTCCTTGTCAAACCTGGGGCATAGTGAGTGAACAGAGCAGCCATTTAAAGTACATGTACTGGACACTGGTCAAATACGAGTTCCCCAGTGACACGATGGCCACTGTGCACCCTGGGTTCTTTGGTATCAAAAAACTCAGAATGCTAAATCCAAACTGGTACCAGTATTGGATTTAACCCTAAATGTACCCAGGGGTCACATTAGAGGTGCTACCTGCAAAAGCTAACCTAACTGGCATAGTTGCTGACTGGTTCCATCCAGCATGCCACTTCCAGGCAGCCAATATACAAACCTGGGGGAGAGCCCTGGCTCTCTGGTTTGTAAAACAATGCCCTTCCTGGGTGGAGGAGCTAATACTCCCTCCCTCAGAAACGTGCACTCTCCTGGCGGTGGGCTTCAAAAGGCTACCGCCCATGAAACTCAAGCTTCCCCCCCATTGTCCGCCCCCACTTTTGCGGGAGAAAAGCCGGGAACCCTCACAAAGGGTAGAAGGAGGGGTCTCACTCATCATGCACAACCCCTTGGGGCTTGCATGTGAAGTTGATCCTCCATTTCATTTTCCTCCATGTTGGATGGCAGGAAAATACCCAATGAGGTTTAGGGTAGTGACCCTTCCCACAGGAAGTGGTCACTGTAGTGGGTGTAGCCACCCAAGGGTAAGTGTCCCATTGGACACTACCAGGTTCCCCCTAAAATGCCCACTATATTCAGTATTTAGTGGGCTCCCCTAAACCAAGAAACCAGATTCATCAGGACGAAAAGGAGACAGCACCAAAGAACCCGACAGGATGAGAACAGAAGACCTGCTGCACCAGAAGTGGCTCCAAGATCCCTGCTTGCTGCACCAGAGTCCTGACAATCGCCGCTGCAGAGGAGATGACCACTGGACCAACCTCAAAAGACCCCAGAGGATCTCCAGGCTTCACAAATAGCCCAAGATCTCCCTCCTGAGTAGAGGCACCACTCAAGAAACCACAGAAACCTACAAGGAACCAGCAAACCTGTTAGGGTCACTTTACCAACCAGACAATATCTCCACAACTAGAAGTTGCAGCTGGACACGATGACACACCAACAACAGCCCGGATGAGGTCTGCAAGTGTGCCAACTTTGGTGGCACAGCCCCCTTCCGTGGCCGAGTTGTGCGAACACCCCAGGTTCTTGTCAGTGCACATCAGACACCACCAAAGAACAGCTCACCCAGAGCTGCAACTGGAGCAGGAGGAAGCCCCAGTCAAGGGACTTCAATGACACCCCAGACATCTCTTCAGAGCACCCTCATCATCCTGTAAAGCCCCCAAAAAGAAGACTTACTTCCAGCTCCAAAGGGTTCCATTGCGCACAGGTTCCAAGACCTCCAACTCGCCCTGCATCCAGCCGCCCTGAGCCCTGCATCACAGAACCTGCTGTGTGCCCCATGTCCCTAACCCCTTGCGACCTCGACAGCCCAAGGGGACCCAAGGTGCCATCTTTAAATCTGAGGTGCCCCCTCCAAGTGGGCCTGTGCCACAAGACTTTCCAGCTCTGCTCCCGCCGGAACCGGGAGCCGCCTGAGTTTCTCCAGCTGTCACAACGTGCCAACCAACTGCTTCAACCATTCTGCAAAAGAAGACTGGTAACTCAACGGTACGATTTTTAATGCATTTTTAAAAGTGACTCCCTATTGATTCCTATGGTGCGTAATTACGCACAGAAAGACTAACTTTATCAAAACTTTGAAAAGTCATATCTTAAAAAGTACTTAACTAATCCTACAGATCTTGGTCTTAAAATTCATATAAAAGTCTGAAGTATTTTTCTAAATTCTGGTCTTAATTTATTCATTGAGTGTGTGTGGTGCATGATTGGATTTGTGAGCACAAGAAATGTTTAGCACATTTCCAGGATTAGCCTAACTGCTCGACCAGCTACCTTAAAAATTGGACCATTAGGTGGTCTAATTTTTACCTCTGGAAACCAACATGTGGTTGCCTGGACCCCATGCACAGTGTGCCTAGTTTTGCACACTACATAGAGGGACAGCATCCTACACTGAGTCTATGTTTAAAGAAATAGCATTGAGTGGGCAGAGTTCAGAGGTTTTGTGCTGATAAAAAGTACGTTCTCCACTCTGCAGTTTATGTACAATGCCAAATAATGTTTAGTTTTAGCACTATTAAATTGCACTAAACAATATTTATTACTAGCCTGTTTTGGAGAAGGAATGCCCAGAGTGAGTAACATCACATACAGAGGTCTATACAAACAACCAAGACTATGCTGTCCCCTTAAGCCAACAACTGAGTCACCTGGGCTCTACCCCAGGTCTTAATCACCAACCACAGACCATGGGCATTCAACCACAGGATACCATCTCAACATCCTGTGCTCCATCCCAACTTCCAAACTCCCTGGCCTCCAATTAAAACGTTCCAGCCCAGGCTTCCATCTCAACTATCACAGTTCAGACCTCTGTCTCAAACATCACAGCCCAGTCTTCCATTTCAGCCCCCACAACCCAGGCAGCCCATTTAGCTGCTGTACCCTCAGGCTCCGATCTCAGCCCTGATATCGCAAGGCCTCATGACCCCAACCCACATCTCAGACCTCACAACACAGTACTCATCTCAGCCTGCTAAAATGCATCCGAGCCCTCAAACATCAGGTGTGCAGTTCAAACCTTGCAACACATTCACAATTCAGGCCTCCCCCTGCTCTCACAACCCATTTAGGTATTACAACCCTTACACCCCTGGCATCTATTCTTGCCCTCTCAACCCAAGCCTACATCGCAACTCTTCCAAACCAGGAGTGTTTCTCAGTGCTCACGCAAAAGCCTTCCTCTCAGGCCTCCAAGTTTATCCTCACACCCAATATTTATGTCTTGGGCATTGCCTGAGGCACTCCATGGAGTGTATATTATGAAGAGAAGGCAAACGCCTTCCAGCACAGCCCTCCATTCTACAGTTTATTTACGGACATATCTGATCACCTGGCACCCAATCCCAGACCCTTCATTTAACCCAATGCAACCATATGAACTCTAAACCATAGATGTCCAAATATCCTCAGGAAACTTTCACATACCATTCACCCTTACTGTCCCAACGCCCCAACCACTCACCTATATGTTGAGATCCTGCTCAGTCCCGAGTCCTCCATCTCAGTTCAAGGCAAACGCCAGACACAGTTTTCTCAAGCAGGAGCCCTCCTTCTCAGTTCAAGGTCACCATCAGAAAATATTGTCTCATCCAAAGGTCCTTCTTTCCAGCTCAAAGCCACCAACAAAACCTGTTGTCTCAAGCAGAGGTCCTCCTTCTCAGCTCAAGGTCACCATCCGAAACTAGTATCTCATGCAGAGGCCCAACTCACCGGCTCAAGGTCACTATCGGAACCTACTGTCTCAAACAAAGACCCAACTCTCCAGCTCACAGTCACCAGCAGAACATATTGTCTTATACACAGGTACTCCTTTCCCGCTCAAGGTCACCATCTGAAACTATTAACTCATGCAGAGGCCCTACTCTCTGGCTCAAAGTCACCATCAGAACTTATTGCCTCAAGCAGAGGCCCTTCTCTCCTTCTTTCAATTCCAAGCCATCTTTCCCATCACTAGCCCTTCCATATCAGCACTATGTCCTTTGTCGTAGTCCCTACCACCAGGCCACATCTCATCTTCAGGTCTTACTTCCAGTGGCAAACCGTCTTTCTATTGCCAAGCCTCCCATCTCAATCCAAGGCCCTCCTTCATGTCCACGCCCCCCACCCCAAACTCAGTCCAAGACCCTCCTTTCAATCCACAGCCCTTCCCATCTCGGTCTCAGGTCCCTCTCTCAGTGCCAGACTTTAAAATGGCCCCAATCTCATTTCCATGCACACCTTCACATCCACAGCCCCCATTCTCAGTCCAACAACCTCCTTCCCCTCCAGAACCCCCTATCTCTATTGCTCCTTTCCATCCACAGGCCCCAGTCTCAGTGCAAAGCCCTACACTGCCCCCATCTCAGTTCCAGGCTCTGGTCCTCACCCACAGCCTCTCCCCTAGTCCGTGGCTCCCTTGTATGCAGTGTACTGTTTGGCTAAGGGTTCACCAGATATCATGAATTAGTGTGTGAATAACTAACTGCTGCCCCAGTACGAGCTTCATGGGGTCTTGCAAGGAGCCAAGTGTAAGAGGGGGTGAGGCCAGAAAGTCCAGTATAGCAGAGGCTGAGGTACAGAAGAGCCCAGTACAGAGAGACTGAACCCAGAGAGCTCGGCTGAGGCCAGAAGCACGACAAGGCAAGCACGCCGGCCTCAGCATGAGCTAGCCTGGGTATGGTCTCCTTCTGCCGCCGGGTGGTCGCCGTGCTTCAGTGCACCGGTGTTGGGGGCAAAAGATGATAGTGATTAATGTGAGGAAGCTATCATCAGCTGTAGGAGGCTGGACTGGCTTGTAGTGAGTACCAAGGGGTACTTGCACCTTGCACCAGGCCCAGTTATCCCTTATTAGTGTATAGGGTGTCTAGCAGCTTAGGCTGATAGATAATGGTAGCTTAGCAGAGCAGCTTAGGCTGAACTAGGAGACGTGTGAAGCTACTACAGTACCACTAGTGTCACTTGTACAATATTATAAGAAAACACAATACACAGATATACTAAAAATAAAGGTACTTTATTTTTATGACAATATGCCAAAGTATCTCAGTGAGTACCCTCAGTTTGAGGATAGCAATTATACACAAGTTATATGTACACAATACCAAAAATATGCAGTATAGTCTTAGAAAACAGTGCAAACAATGTATAGTTACAATAGGATGCAATGGGGACACATAGGGATAGAGGCAACACAAACCATATACTCCAAAAGTGGAATGTGAACCACAAATGGACCCCAAACCTATGTGACCTTGTAGAGGGTCGCTGGGACTATTAGAAAATAGTGAGGGTTAGAAAAATAGCCCACCCCAAGACCCTGAAAAGTGAGTGCAAAGTGCACTGAAGTTCCCCAAAAGACAAAGAAGTTGTGATAGAGGAATAATGCAGGAAAGACACAAACCAACAATGCAACAACTGTGGATTTCCAATCTAGGGTACCTGTGGAACAAGGGGACCAAGTCCAAAAGTCACAAGCAAGTCGGAGATGGGCAAATGCCCAGGAAATGCCAGCTGTGGGTGCAAAGAAGCTTCTACTGGACAGAAGAAGCTGAGGTTTCTGCAGGAACGAAAAGGGCTAGAGACTTTCCCTTTGGTGGAAGGATCCCACTCGCCGTGGAGAGTTGTGCAGAAGTGTTTTCCTGCCAAAAGATTGCCAACAAGCCTTGCTAGCTGCAAATCGTGCGGTAAATGTTTTTGGACGCTGCTGCAGCCCAGGAGGGACCAGGAGGTCGCAAATTGGACCAGAAGAGAGAAGGGACGTCGAGCAAGACAAAAAGCCCTCTCAGCAGCAGGTAGCACCCAGAGAAGTGCCAGAAACAGGCACTACAAGGATGCGTGAAATGGTGCTCGCCGAAGTTTCACAAAGGAGTCCCACGTCGCCGGAGACCAACTTAGAAAGTCGTGCAATGCAGGTTAGAGTGCCGTGGACCCAGGCTTGGCTGTGCACAAAGGATTTCCGCCGGAAGTGCACGGAAACCGGAGTAGTTGCAAAAGTCGCGGTTTCCAACAATGTAGTCTGGCGTGGGGAGTCAAGGACTTACCTCCACCAAACTTGGACTGAAGAGTCACTGGACTGTGGGAGTCACTTGGACAGAGTTGCTGGATTCGAGGGACCTCGCTCGTCGTGTTGAGAGGAGACCCAAGGGACCGGTCATGCAGCTTTTTGGTGCCTGCGGTAGCAGGGGGAAGATTCCGTCGACCCACGGGAGATTTCTTCGGAGCTTCTAGTGCAGAGAGGAGGCAGACTACCCCCACAGCATGCACCACCAGGAAAACAGTCGAGAAGGCGGCAGGATCAGCGTTACAGAGTTGCAGTAGTCGTCTTTGCTACTATGTTGCAGTTTTGCAGGCTTCCAGCGCGGTCAGCAGTCGATTCCTTGGCAGAAGGTGAAGAGAGAGATGCAGAGGAACTCTGATGAGCTCTTGCATTCGTTATCTAAAGTTTCCCCAGAGACAGAGACCCTAAATAGCCAGAAAAGAGGGTTTGGCTACTTAGGAGAGAGGATAGGCTAGCAACACCTGGAGGAGCCTATCAGAAGGAGTCTCTGATGTCACCTGGTGGCACTGGCCACTCAGAGCAGTCCAGTGTGCCAGCAGCACCTCTGTTTCCAAGATGGCAGAGGTCTGGAGCACACTGGAGGAGCTCTGGACACCTCCCAGGGGAGGTGCAGGTCAGGGGAGTGGTCACTCCCCTTTCCTTTGTCCAGTTTCGCGCCAGAGCAGCGGCTAAGGGGTCCCTGAACCGGTGTAGACTGGCTTATGCAGAATTGGGCACATCTGTGCCCAAGAAAGCATTTCCAGAGGCTGGGGGAGGCTACTCCTCCCCTGCCTTCACACCATTTTCCAAAGGGAGAAGGTGTAACACCCTCTCTCTGAGGAAGTCCTTTGTTCTGCCATCCTTGGACAAGCCTGGCTTGACCCCAGGGGGGCAGAAACCTGTCTGAGGGGTTGGCAGCAGCAGCAGCTGCAGTGAAACCCCAGGAAAGGCAGTTTGGCAGTACCTGGGTCTGTGCTACAGACCACTGGGATCATGGAATTGTACCAACAATGCCAGGATGGCATAGAGGGGGCAATTCCATGATCTTAGACATGTTACATGGCCATATTCGGAGTTACCATTGTGAAGCTACATATAGGTAGTGACCTATATGTAGTGCACGCGTGTAATGGTGTCCCCGCACTCACAAAGTCCGGGGAATTGGCCCTGAACAATGTGGGGGCACCTTGGCTAGTGCCAGGGTGCCCTCACACTAAGTAACTCTGCACCTAACCTTTACCAGGTAAAGGTTAGACATATAGGTGACTTATAAGTTACTTAAGTGCAGTGTAAAATGGCTGTGAAATAACGTGGACGTTATTTCACTCAGGCTGCAGTGGCAGGCCTGTGTAAGAATTGTCAGAGCTCCCTATGGGTGGCAAAAGAAATGCTGCAGCCCATAGGGATCTCCTGGAACCCCAATACCCTGGGTACCTCAGTACCATATACTAGGGAATTATAAGGGTGTTCCAGTAAGCCAATGTAAATTGGTAAAATTGGTCACTAGCCTGTTAGTGACAATTTGAAAGAAATGAGAGAGCATAACCACGGAGGTTCTGGTTAGCAGATCCTCAGTGAGACAGTTAGGCATCACACAGGGAACACATACATATAGGCCACAAACTTATGAGCACTGGGGTCCTGACTAGCAGGGTCCCAGTGACACATAACAAACATACTGAAAACATAGGGTTTTCACTATGAGCACTGGGCCCTGGCTAGCAGGATCCCAGTGAGACAGTGAAAACACCCTGACATACACTCACAAACAGGCCAAAAGTGGGGGTAACAAGGCTAGAAAGAGGCTACTTTCTCACACAACCCCCCCCCCCAAACGAAGGACAATAAGGCTAACCTTGGCCAGTTGAGACTTTATTGTCTAAGTGGTGATAAGTAGAGAGTAGCTCTGCAATAGACTGGTTACTCCCTTTATCATCCACTATATGGTTACTTCCCTGTGGGGATGTAAACCACCCTGTTTGAAGTTTTTTAGCTAAGCAACAATGTGAAGATGTATTTTCAGAGTTTCTATTAGTAAGTTTTAGTTTAGAGCAGTGGGAATTGTCCACTGAACCTATTTGTAATGATGGAAATGCCAGACAGGGATGCTGTCTCAGTAAAGCCATAGCTGGGCAAAAACTTTGTCCATATGGCTGGAAGAGAGAACAGGGATGCTGTTTCTCTTTAGTTGGAGCAGGGCAGAGATGCTGTCCTATGAGCTCCACACTAGGGCAGGGATGCTGTCCTAAGTGTTGTGAGGTAGTGCAGGGTTTCTGCACTAAAGTTTCTCTGGGAGGGTTGGAGGGATGCTCCATGTTAACTAAAATGGTGCTCTTTTTCTCACCAATGTTAGTTATCCCACAGAGAGGTACTTCTACCTCAGGGAGTCCAGCTTTGCCAGCTGATGATTCCCTTGGAACAGGTGCCACCCCAGGAGAGGTTTCTCCCACCACAGGAATGGTATCCTGAATGGTAGGGTGGTTAGGGGATACTGTGATACCCTTTTTACCTGTTGATGGAGGGGGATCCTGAGTTTTCAGGCCTTCTCTCCTTTGTTTTTTCATTTCAGTAGAAATGAGAGGGAACAATTCCTCAGGGATGCCCAGCATGGCTGCATGGGCATAAAACTCTACATCAGCCCAACCTGAGGCCTCTAGGTCATTACCTAAGAGACAGTCTACAGGTAAGCTAGGTGATACCACCACCTGCTTAGGGCCAGTAACTCCACCCCAACTAAACTGAATTATAGCTAAGGGAAGAAACTTAGTGGAGTTATGGACATCAATAATCTTATACTGTTGTCCAATGATGTGTTGATCAGGGTGCACTAGGTTTTCAGTCACCAAAGTGATACTGGCACCTGTGTCCCTGTAGGCCAAGGCCTCAACACCATTTATTGAAACTGTCTGCCTGTACTTATCCATTGTAAGGGGACAAGCAGCCAGTGTGGCAAGGCCAATGCCACTAGGTGTGACAGAAACTGTCTTGGGAGTGACTACCCCAGTTTCTACTATGGACCCATAAGTGAACCCAACTACACCCTTAACTTGACTGTTGCCAGCAGTCCCACCACTAGTACCACTACTGCTAGGGGCACTAGAGCTTGATGTATTAGTGGTGGTAGGCTCGGGGGGTTTACCACGACAGGACTTATCCCCTGGCCTATGGCCTCTATTTTTACACACAAAGCACCAAGGCTTTTTAAATTGTGTAGGTTGAGAAGAAGAGGAAGAATTTGTTTTATCCCCACCCCCCGAAGAGTGTTTAAGATTTGAAGTGGGATCTTTGGTTTTACCCTTATCCCCATGCTTATCTTGAGTTTTTTCACCATCTTTCCTTTTATTGTTCTCTTTGTCACCCCCTGTATGAACTTTTCTGTTCACTCTTGTTCTGACCCATTTGTCTGCCTTCTTTCCCAATTCTTGGGGAGAGGTCAAATCAGAGTTCACCAAGTACTGGTGCAACAAATCAGACACACAATTATTAAGAATATGCTCTCTCAGGATCAAGTTATACAGGCTGTCATAATCAGTAACTTTACTGCCATGTAACCACCCCTCCAAGGCCTTCACTGAATGGTCAATGAAATCAACCCAGTCTTGTGAAGACTCCTTTTTGGTCTCTCTGAACTTTATCCTGTATTGTTCAGTGGTTAAGCCATAACCATCCAGGAGTGCATTCTTAAGAACTGTAAAATTATTGGCATCACTTTCTTTCACAGTAAGGAGCCTATCCCTACCTTTTCCACTAAATGATAGCCATAGGATAGCAGCCCACTGCCTTTGAGGGACATCCTGTACAACACAGTCCCTCTCAAGTGCAGCAAACCACTTGTTAATGTCATCCCCCTCCTTATAAGGGGGAACTATCTTGTGCAGATTCCTTGAATCATGCTCTCTTGCAGGATGACTATGGGGAATACTGCTGCTGCCACCATGGGTTTCTAAACCCAATTTCTGTCTCTCCTTCTCTACTTCTAAGGTCTGTCTATCCAAATCCAGCTGTTGCTTCTTGAGCTTCAGTCTGGTTTGTTCCACTCTCAATCTATTGAGCTCCCTTTCTAACAATCTGTCTTCAGGGTGGGTGGGAGGGACATTCCTAGACACAGAAGTATGGTGAGAATGGACAGAAGGAGACCTGTCCCTTACAGAAGGCACCCTAACAGCTTGGCTAACAGTATAATGTGAGAGCCCACCATCTGTATGGTGTGATTCAACATCTGTAAGAACTATGCTAGACTGTCTAGTAATGGGCCGGCTGAGAAGTTTCTTTCCTGAATCTTTTCCTGGGGGAGTCCCTGGATCGGATTGGGAACCATTTGCTACTTTTTCAACAGATGTGGCCCCAATGGCCTTATCTTGTTCTCTAAGCATATTAAGCAACAATTCCAAGGAAGGATTCTTCCCTACACTCAAACCTCTCTCTATGCAGAGACTCCTTGCTCCTTTCCAGCTAAGGTGATCATATGCAATCTTAGACAGGTCAACATTTTGGCCTGTGCCAGACATTTTTAGAGAGAGTTAAAGTGATAGAAAAAGAGAAAAAAGTTTTCAGAACTTTTTAGAAAGACAGAAAAAAACTTTTAAAACTTTTAAGAACTTTTTGAAAGTTTAGAAGTACTTTTCAGCACTTTAGAAAAGAGTGAAAAGAGGAAATGCAAAACTTTTTAGCAATGTGTACACACACTGAACTTGTTTTGTATATTTTTCTCTTATGAAAAGTACAATGACAAGAGTGGTAAGTAGTCTCAAAGCACTTATCCCACCGCTGCACAACCAATGTAGGAGGCTGGACTGGTTTGTAGTGAGTACCAAGGGGTACTTGCATCTTGCACCAGGCCCAGTTATCCCTTATTAGTGTATAGGGTGTCTAGCAGCTTAGGCTGATAGATAATGGTAGATTAGCAGAGCAGCTTAGGCTGAACTAGGAGACGTGTGAAGCTACTACAGTACCACTAGTGTCACTTGTACAATATCATAAGAAAACACAATACACAGATATACTAAAAATAAAGGTACTTTATTTTTATGACAATATGCCAAAGTATCTCAGTGAGTACCCTCAGTATGAGGATAGCAATTATACACAAGTTATATGTACACAATACCAAAAATATGCAGTATAGTCTTAGAAAACAGTGCAAACAATGTATAGTTACAATAGGATGCAATGGGGACACATAGGGATAGGGGCAACACAAACCATATACTCCAAAAGTGGAATGTGAACCACAAATGGACCCCAAACCTATGTGACCTTGTAGAGGGTCGCAGGGACTATTAGAAAATAGTGAGGGTTAGAAAAAAAGCCCACCCCAAGACCCTGAAAAGTGAGTGAAAAGTGCACTGAAGTTCCCCAAAAGACAAAGAAGTCGTGATAGAGGAATAATGCAGGAAAGACACAAACCAACAATGCAACAACTGTGGATTTCCAATCTAGGGTACCTGTGGAACAAGGGGACCAAGTCCAAAAGTCACAAGCAAGTCGGAGATGGGCAAATGCCCAGGAAATGCCAGCTGTGGGTGCAAAGAAGCTTCTACTGGACAGAAGAAGCTGAGGTTTCTGCAGGAACGAAAAGGGCTAGAGACTTCCCCTTTGGTGGACTGATCCCTCCCGCCGTGGAGAGTCGTGCAGAAGTGTTTTCCTGCCAAAAGATTACCAACAAGCCTTGCTAGCTGCAAATCGTGAGGTTAGCGTTTTTGGACGCTGCTGCGGCCCAGGAGGGACCAGGAGGTCGCAATTTGGACCAGAAGAGAGAGGGTACGTCGAGCAAGACAAAAAGCCCTCTCAGCAGCAGGTAGCACCCGGAGAAGTGCCAGAAACAGGCACTACAAGGATGCGTGAAACGGTGCTCGCCGAAGTTTCACAAAGGAGTCCCACGTCGCCGGAGACCAACTTAGAAAGTCGTGCAATGCAGGTTAGAGTGCCGTGGACCCAGGCTTGGCTGTGCACAAAGGATTTCTGCCGGAAGTGCACGGAAGCCGGAGTAGTTGCAAAAGTCGCGGTTTCCAACAATGCAGTCTGGCGTGGGGAGGCAAGGACTTACCTCCACCAAACTTGGACTGAAGAGTCACTGGACTGTGGGAGTCACTTGGACAGAGTTGCTGGATTCGAGGGACCTCGCTCGTCGTGCTGAGAGGAGACCCAAGGGACCGGTAGCCTCTTTCTAGCCTTGTTACCCCCACTTTTGGCCTGTTTGTGAGTGTATGTCAGGGTGTTTGTCACTGTTTTCACTGTCTCACTGGGATCCTGATAGCCAGGCCTCAGTGCTCATAGTGAAAACACCATGTTTTCAGTATGGTTGTTATGTGTCACTGGGATCCTGCTAGTCAGGACCCCAGTGCTCATAGGTTTGTGGCCTATATGTATGTGTCACTGGGACCCTGTCACACAGGGCCCCAGTGCTCATAGGTGTGCATGTATATGTTCCCTGTGTGGTGCCTAACTGTCTCACTGAGGCTCTGCTAACCAGAACCTCAGTGGTTATGCTCTCTCATTACTTTCAAATTGTCACTAACAGGCTAGTGACCAATTTTACCAATTTACATTGGCTTACTGGAACACCCTTATAATTCCCTAGTATATGGTACTGAGGTACCCAGGGTATTGGGGTTCCAGGAGATCCCTATGGGCTGCAGCATTTCTTTTGCCACCCATAGGGAGCTCTGACAATTCTTACACAGGCCTGCCACTGCAGCCTGAGTGAAATAACGTCCACGTTATTTCACAGCCATTTTACACTGCACTTAAGTAACTTATAAGTCACCTATATGTCTAACCTTTACCTGGTAAAGGTTAGGTGCAAAGTTACTTAGTGTGAGGGCACCCTGGCACTAGCCAAGGTGCCCCCACATTGTTCAGAGCCAATTCACTGAACTTTGTGAGTGCGGGGACACCATTACACGCGTGTACTACATATAGGTCACTACCTATATGTAGCTTCACCATGGTAACTCCGAATATGGCCATGTAACATGTCTATGATCATGGAATTGCCCCCTCTATGCCATCCTGGCATTGTTGGTACAATTCCATGATCCCAGTGGTCTGTAGCACAGACCCTGGTACTGCCAGACTGCCCTTCCTGGGGTTTCTCTGCAGCTGCTGCTGCTGCCAACCCCTCAGACAGGCAGCTGCCCTCCTGGGGTCCAGCCAGGCCTGGCCCAGGATGGCAGAACAAAGAACTTCCTCTGAGAGAGGGTGTGACACCCTCTCCCTTTGGAAAATGGTGTGAAGGCAGGGGAGGAGTAGCCTCCCCCAGCCTCTGGAAATGCTTTGTTGGGCACAGATGTGCCCAATTCTGCATAAGCCAGTCTACACCGGTTCAGGGACCCCTTAGCCCCTGCTCTGGCGCGAAACTGGACAAAGGAAAGGGGAGTGACCACTCCCCTGACCTGCACCTCCCCTGGGAGGTGTCCAGAGCTCCTCCAGTGTGCTCCAGACCTCTGCCATCTTGGAAACAGAGGTGCTGCTGGCACACTGGACTGCTCTGAGTGGCCAGTGCCACCAGGTGACGTCAGAGACTCCTGCTGATAGGCTCCTTCAGGTGTTAGTAGCCTTTCCTCTCTCCTAGGTAGCCAAACCCTCTTTTCTGGCTATTTAGGGTCTCTGTCTCTGGGGAAACTGGAGATAACGAATGCATGAGCTCAGCCGAGTTCCTCTGCATCTCCCTCTTCACCTTCTGATAAGGAATCGACCGCTGACCGCGCTGGAAGCCTGCAAACCTGCAACATAGTAGCAAAGACGACTACTGCAACTCTGTAACGCTGATCCTGCCGCCTTCTCGACTGTTTTCCTGCTTGTGCATGCTGTGGGGGTAGTCTGCCTCCTCTCTGCACCAGAAGCTCCGAAGAAATCTCCCGTGGGTCGACGGAATCTTCCCCCTGCAACCGCAGGCACCAAAAAGCTGCATTTCCGGTCCCTTGGGTCTCCTCTCAGCACGACGAGCGAGGTCCCTTGAATCCAGCGAGACCGTCCAAGTGACCCCCACAGTCCAGTGACTCTTCAGCCCAAGTTTGGTGGAGGTAAGTCCTTGCCTCACCTCGCTGGGCTGCATTGCTGGGAACTGCGACTTTGCAAGCTTCTCCGGCCCCTGTGCACTTCCGGCGGAAATCCTTCGTGCACAGCCAAGCCTGGGTCCACGGCACTCTAACCTGCATTGCACGACTTTCTAAGTTGGTCTCCGGCGACGTGGGACTCCTTTGTGCAACTTCGGCGAGCACCATTTCACGCATCCTCGTAGTGCCTGTTTCTGGCACTTCTCCGGGTGCTACCTGCTTCAGTGAGGGCTCTTTGTCTTGCTCGACGTCCCCTCTCTCTGCAGGTCCAATTTGCGACCTTCTGGTCCCTCCTGGGCCCCAGCAGCGTCCAAAAATGCCAAACGCACGATTTGCGTGTAGCAAGGCTTGTTGGCGTCCATCCGGCGGTAAAACACTTCTGCACGACTCTCCAAGGCGTGGGGGATCCATCCTCCAAAGGGGAAGTCTCTAGCCCTTGTCGTTCCTGCTGTATTCACAGTTCTTCAGCCTAGTAAGAGCTTCTTTGCACCAACTGCTGGCATTTCTTGGGCATCTGCCCACCTCCGAGCTGCTTGTGACTTTTGGACTTGGTCCCCTTGTTCCACAGGTACCCTCAGTCAGGAATCCATCGTTGTTGCATTGCTGATTTGTGTTTTCCTTGCATTTTCCCTCTAACACGACTATTTTGTCCTTAGGGGAACTTTGGTGCACTTTGCACTCACTTTTCAGGGTCTTGGGGAGGGTTATTTTGCTAACTCTCACTATTTTCTAATAGTCCCAGCGACCCTCTACAAGGTCACATAGGTTTGGGGTCCATTCGTGGTTCGCATTTCACTTCTGGAGTATATGGTTTGTGTTGCCCCTATCCCTATGTTTCCCCATTGCATCCTATTGTAACTATACATTGTTTGCACTGTTTTCTAAGACTATACTGCATATTTTTGCTATTGTGTATATATATCTTGTGTATATTTCCTATCCTCTCACTGAGGGTACACTCTAAGATACTTTGGCATATTGTCATAAAAATAAAGTACCTTTATTTTTAGTATAACTGTGTATTGTGTTTTCTTATGATATTGTGCATATGACACTAAGTGGTACTGTAGTAGCTTCACACGTCTCCTAGTTCAGCCTAAGCTGCTCTGCTAAGCTACCATTATCTATCAGCCTAAGCTGCTAGACACCCTATACACTAATAAGGGATAACTGGGCCTGGTGCAAGGTGCAAGTACCCCTTGGTACTCACTACAAGCCAGTCCAGCCTCCTACACCGGTCATGCAGCTTTTTGGTGCCTGCGGTAGCAGGGGGAAGATTCCGTCGACCCACGGGAGATTTCTTCGGAGCTTCTAGTGCAGAGAGGAGGCAGACTACCCCCACAGCATGCACCACCAGGAAAACAGTCGAGAAGGCGGCAGGATCAGCGTTATAGAGTTGCAGTAGTCGTCTTTGCAACTATGTTGCAGTTTTGCAGGCTTCCAGCGCGGTCAGCAGTCGATTCCTTGGCAGAAGGTGAAGAGAGAGATGCAGAGGAACTCTGATGAGCTCTTGCATTCGTTATCTAAAGTTTCCCCAGAAACCCTAAATAGCCAGAAAAGAGGGTTTGGCTACCTAGGAGAGAGGATAGGCTAGCAACACCTGGAGGAGCCTATCAGAAGGAGTCTCTGACGTCACCTGGTGGCACTGGCCACTCAGAGCAGTCCAGTGTGCCAGCAGCACCTCTGTTTCCAAGATGGCAGAGGTCTGGAGCACACTGGAGGAGCTCTGGACACCTCCCAGGGGAGGTGCAGGTCAGGGGAGTGGTCACTCCCCTTTCCTTTGTCCAGTTTCGCGCCAGGGCAGCGGCTAAGGGGTCCCTGAACCGGTGTAGACTGGCTTATGCAGAATTGGGCACATCTGTGCCCAAGAAAGCATTTCCAGAGGCTGGGGGAGGCTACTCCTCCCCTGCCTTCACACCATTTTCCAAAGGGAGAAGGTGTAACACCCTCTCTCTGAGGAAGTCCTTTGTTCTGCCATCCTGGGACAAGCCTGGCTTGACCCCAGGGGGGCAGAAACCTGTCTGAGGGGTTGGCAGCAGCAGCAGCTGCAGTGAAACCCCAGGAAAGGCAGTTTGGCAGTACCTGGGTCTGTGCTACAGACCCCTGGGATCATGGAATTGTACCAACAATGCCAGGATGGCATAGAGGGGGCAATTCCATGATCTTAGACATGTTACATCGCCATATTCGGAGTTACCATTGTGAAGCTACATATAGGTTGTGACCTATGTGTAGTGCACGCGTGTAATGGTGTCCCCGCACTCACAAAGTCCGGGGAATTGGCCCTGAACAATGTGGGGGCACCTTGGCTAGTGCCAGGGTGCCCTCACACTAAGTAACTTTGCACCTAACCTTTACCAGGTAAAGGTTAGACATATAGGTGACTTATAAGTTACTTAAGTGCAGTGTAAAATGGCTGTGAAATAACGTGGAAGTTATTTCACTCAGGCTGCAGTGGCAGGCCTGTGTAAGAATTGTCAGAGCTCCCTATGGGTGGCAAAAGAAATGCTGCAGCCCATAGGGATCTCCTGGAACCCCAATACCCTGGGTACCTCAGTACCATATACTAGGGAATTATAAGGGTGTTCCAGTAAGCCAATGTAAATTGGTAAAATTGGTCACTAGCCTGTTAGTGACAATTTGAAAGAAATGAGAGAGCATAACCACTGAGGTTCTGGTTAGCAGATCCTCAGTGAGACAGTTAGGCATCACACAGGGAACACATACATATAGGCCACAAACTTATGAGCACTAGGGTCCTGACTGGCAGGGTCCCAGTGACACATAACAAACATACTGAAAACATAGGGTTTTCACTATGAGCACTGGGTCCTGGCTAGCAGGATCCCAGTGAGACAGTGAAAACACCCTGACATACACTCACAAACAGGCCAAAAGTGGGGGTAACAAGGCTAGAAAGAGGCTACTTTCTCACATCAGCATACTCCATGTCAGTATGGAGACTGTAGTTCAGTTCTTTTTCACCTTAGTGAACTTTCTGACCAAGAACTGTAGTCCAGCTTGTTCAACTGAGGTGTCCAGAACTATAAACCCCAGAATGCATCGCTGGTGTCAGTGGCATAGACTAACAGTTGTTCAGTATGTTGGTGCATGTTACACAGAATGACAAATGTGAAGTAATGCTCACCATTAGCTGTCTGTGTGAACATCATGCAATGTGCTGGTGCATGTTACACTCAATGACAGATGTGCAGTAGTACTCACTAGTATCATCTGTGTGAATATGAAGCATTGTATTGATGCAAGTTACACAGCATGGTAGACACTCAGTACTACTCATCAGTACCATCTTTGTGAATAAGATGCACTGTGCTGGTGCATGAAACAGCATGATGTTTGTTATACAGAGGGCAATAATCCTCAGTATCATTTCTGTGAACACGATGCAGCATACTGGTGCACGTTGCATAGCGTGGATGGCATGCACTGATGCTCACTGTTAGAAATTGGGTCTCTAGTTGGCAGAGGTATGCACCCTGTCCATGTAGACCCCGCAATCCTAGTCAGGATAAGTCACAACACAACCTAAATTATCCTGTGCTCACCCTTGGGTAGCTTGGCACAGAGCAGGCAGGCTTAACTTAGAAGGAAATTGTTAGAGGAAGCATGTTTTTGCATGGTTAGCCCCCACATTTTGCCTGATGTTCATGTGCTCTAGAAGTTGGTAGTGGCCAGGGCCCCTGCTATCCAGGTTCCCTGGGCCTTTCCCTAAATCTTTTGTGATGCTTGGAACAATTGGATACACTCTTACATATCACTGTAAGGTGCTAGTAAATGGGTACCCCAGTACCCAGGGTATGGGATATTAAGGGTAGGCCCCTGAGGAGAGCAGCACTGATTGTGCAACCCTCTAGGGCCCTGCACCCAGATGCACCCAGCACTGCCAGTGCAGGCTGAGTGTACTGGGGTAAACCTAAAAAGGTAAACTCGTCTTGGCACACTCCCTGTGTTCCCTGTCCATCCTACACTGCATATGCTATGGGTAAGTCACCCCTCTAGTAGGCCTTACAGTCCAAAGGCTGGGTGCACCATACTATATGTGAGGGCATAGTTGCATGAGCAATATGCCCCCATTGTGTCCTTGCCAAACCTGGGACATAGTGAGTGAACAGAGCAGCCATTTTAAGTACATGTGCTGGACACTTGTCAGACATGTGTTCCCCAGTTACATGATGGCCACTCTGTAACCTGGGTTGTTTGGTATCAAACAACTCAGAATAGATTTAACCCCAAAAGTACCCAGGGGTTACCTTAGAGGTGCCCCCTGCAAAAGCTAACCTAACTGGCATAGCTGCTGACTGGTTCTATCCAGCCTGCCACTTCCAGACGGCCCTTATACAAACCTGAGGGACAGCCATGGCTCTCTGGTTTGTAAAACAATGCCCTTCCTGGGTGGAGGAGCTAACACCCCCCCCCCCCCAGGAATGTGTAACACCCTGGCGGTGGGCTTCAAAAGGCTACTGCGCCTGAAACTCGAGCCACCATGCCTGCTCCAAGCAGCAGATGGCTTCCCCCTTTGCAAACCCCTACTTTTGGCGAGAGCAAAGGCGGGAGCAAAGGCGGGAAACCAGACAAAGGGTAGTAGAAGTGGCCTTACTGAGAATGCACCACCCCTAGGGGCTTGCAGCCGAAGTGGACTCTCCATCTCATTTTCTTCTATATTGGATGGCAGGAAAATATCCAATGAGGTTTAGGGAAGTTATCCTTCCAACAGGAAGTGGTCACTGTAGTGGGTTTAGCCACCCAAGGGTAAGTGTCCGATTGGACACTACCAGGGTCCCCCTAAAACACCCACTAAATTCAGTATTTAGCAGGCTCCCCTAGACCAAGATTTTAGATTCATCTGGAAGAAAAGAAGACAGCACCAAAGAACCAGACAGGACGAGAACAGAGGACCTACTGCACCAGCAGAGGCTCCAAGACACTGCTTGCTGCACTAGAGTCCCAACAATCGCAGCTACAGAGGAACTGACCACTGGACCGACCTCAAAAGACCCCGAGGACCTCCAGGTTTCAAAAATAGCTTGAGATATCCCTCCTAAGTGGAGGTACCGCTCAAGAAACCCAAGGAATCTACAAGGAACCTGCAAACCAGTGAGGGACACTTCACTGACTGGACAATATTTCAGCAACCGGAAGGCATAGCCAGACCCGATGACACACCTATGACATCCCGGACAAGACCTGCAAATGTGCCAAGTTTGGTGGCACAGCACCCTCCCGTGACTGAGTTTTGGGAATACTCCGGGTACTGACCAGTGCACATCGGACATCACCAAAAACAGCTCTCCCAGAGCTGCAACTGGACCAAGAGGAAGCCCCAGTCAAGGGACTTCAATTCACCCCAGACATCCCATCAGAGCACCCCCAAAGTCCTGCAATACCCCAAGACGACGACTTACCTCAGCTCCAAAGGGTCCCCTTACACATAGCATCCAAGACTCCCAAAACTCCCTGCACCTGGCCGCCCTGAGCCTTGCAGTGCAGGAATTGCTGTATGTCCCAGGTCCCCAACCCCTTGAAACTTTAACAGCCCAAGGGTACCCCAGACACCAACTTTAAGTCTGCAAACCAGCTCCTTTTCCAAGTGGCCCCTTCAGGTGGCCCTATGCTTGTGCCAAGAGACTTTCCAACGCTGCTCCCGCTGGAACTGGGAGCTGCCTGAGGCTCTCCGTCTGGCACAAGATACCCACCGACTGCTGCGACCATCCTGCAAAAGAAGAGACTGGTAACCCAAATGTACGATTTTTAATGCATTTTTTAATGTGACTGCCTATTGAGCCCTATGGTGCGTAATTACGCACAGAAAGACTAACTTTATTAAAACATCAAAAAGTCATATCTCAAGAAGTATTTAACATATCTTAAAGCTATTGGTCTTAAAATGTATATAAAAGTCTGAAGTATTTTTATAAATTCTGGTCTTGAGTCATTCATTGAATATGTGAGGTGCATGATTGGATTTGTTAGAACACCAAATACTCAGCACATCTCCTGGATTAGCCTAACTGCTCGACCGCTACCTTAAAAATAGAAGCATTTTGGTGGTCTCATTTTTACCTCTGGAAACCACTGTGTGGTTGCCTGGACCCCTCTGCACAGTGTGCCCAGTTTGCTCACTACATAGAGGGCCAGCCTCCTACAGCAATGAGTAAAGTATTTGTGCAATAACTCATACAGTAACAGTGACAACACCATACAAAGTACTCCACATCAGTTTAGGAGAACAGATAATATGTATCTGAATAAAAAAATAACAAAATAACAAAAGTCCAGTTTAACAAGTCAAGATATCACTTTTTAAAGGTTTAGATGAGTCTCAATCCTTAAGAATCATAGGTTGTATCCTTTTAACACACAGTACCTGGTATGCGTCAAAAAGAACGACAAAGAGGGCTGCAGAGGAGGAGATGCATAGGAAAATAAACTGATGCGTCTGTCTTTTTGGTGCAACGAAGGTAATGCATTTTTTTTTTCCATGTGGCAAGGTGATGCATCTGTTTCCAGGTGCGCAGCCTTGGTTCCTCACTGCGATGCAGGGATATTTTGATGGCCAGGGACGATGCGTGGAAAATCCAAAACATGTTGTGAAAAGGCAATAGGAGCTGAGTTGATCCAGGAAGTGATGCGTCGATCCAGCAGGTGTTGTGACAAATTTTCTCTGGGTTGCATCTATTTTCCGACGTGTTGGATTTTCTTCTCTTTGGTGAAGTTGTTGATGGCCCTCAGACTTTAGAGCAGAAGGCAAGCTCAGTCCAAGTACTTGGAGAGCACTGGTGAAAGAAGAAGAATTCCTTCCAGCAGAGCCAGGGGCCAGCAGGCAGCAGGGCAACAAGCAGGACAGCAGTCCTTCCAGTAGGGAAGTAGAGGTGAGATCTTTGGACCACATGGCAGTCCTTATGACAGTCCAGTTGTAGGTCCAGAAGTGTCTCATCTTAGGGGGGCCACAGACCCAATATATACCCAAAAGTGCCTTTGATGTAGGAGAAACTTCTAAGAGTGATTTTGAAGTGAACCAGTTCCCCTTTTAGCCCAGTCCTTTCTGCCAGGAGATCTGTGGGTGGTGATCAGTCCTTTGTGTGAGGTCAGGCCACTGGTCTTTGAAGTGTAAGTGAGAGGTCTTCCACCCTTCCAGCTCAGGAAGACCCATAAATATGCAGATGAATGCAGATTCAACTGTGTCCTGTGTTTATGGCTGTCTGGATGGAATGCACAAGGGAAGCTGTCAACCAGCACAGACCAGACATAGATTGGAGACAGGTTGTAAGGCACAGAGAACAGTAAGGGCCGATAAATGCCTACTTTCTAAAAGTGGCATTTCTAAAATAGTAATGTAAAATCCAACTTGATCAGTAAGTAGGATTTCCCACTACCATTCCAACCATACCAAACGTGACAATGTCACTCCTTTCAGAACAGAAATTACCACTTAAAAGTATATAAGGGAATTTCTAATGCTGACCTAGGAGAGGAGCAGGCTTCACACTAGCGAAAAAACGACTTTGGGTGTTTTTCACTACCAGGAGAAATAAACCTTATAAGTACTTGTCCTGCCTTTAATTACACAGAACCCTGCCCTGTGGAATACCTAGGGCCTACCTTATGAGTGACTTACATGTAAATAATAGGGGGTTTAAAGGCTTGGGAAGTAGTTTTAAATGCCAAGTGGAAGTGGAAGTGAAACTGCACACACAGGACTTGCAATGGCAGGCCTGAGGCATGTTTAAAGGGCTACTTATGTGGGTGGCACAATCAGTGCTGCAGGCCCACTAGTGGCATTAAATTTACAGCCACTGGGCACATGTAGTACACTTTACTGGGGACTTACAAGTAAATTAAAAATGCCAATTGGGTATGAGCCAATGTTACCATGTTTAAGGGAGAGAGTCCTAACTCACTTTAGCACTGGTTAGCAGTGGTAAAGTGCCCGAGTCCTAAAGACAACAAAAAAAGCAGTCAGAAAAAGAGGATGAGGAAGGAAAAAAGTTTGGGGTGACCCTTTAGAGACGGCCATTTTCCAACACTTACCAGTATCGTCTCTGTGAACATAAAGCCCTACATTGGTACACATTACACAGGATGGTATTTGTTACACAGAATGGCAGGCGTGCAGTAATACTCACTGGAGTTGTCTGTGTGAACACAGTGCACCACATTGGTGCACATTCACAGCGCGGCAGACATGCTGTAACACTCACCAGTATCCACGGCATCAATATGATACACAGTGCTGGTGTAGGTGGTGTGCTGAAGGATGAAGTTCACCAGCTTCTGGTGTGGGGAAGAAATGGTCATTTCCTTTTCACCCCTTCCATGTACCACGTCATCTGAGACGTCCGCTAGAGTATTGAAGGCTCCACGGGAAGCAGTCAAGGTCACCTGAAGGAGAAGGTTTCAATGTTATGTATACTTGGAATATTTCAAAATATCACCTCTCCTCCACACTCACATCACAGTGCATGTACAGTATTTTTTTTTTTTTTTTTTTTACACAAGTAGGACATGTATATTTATTTCACACACAAAACAAAATGTTAAAGTAATTGTAGGAATCTGGCTCTGCATATGCTATATCAAAGTGAGGTATAGTGTGCACAGAATCCAGGGGTTCCCCAGAGTCTTAACAGAGGCTAAAGTAGGTAATACTTCTCTTTTGCGGTAGTGTGGTCGAGCAGTTAGGCTTATCAGAGGGTGTTCCAAAGCATTTGTTGTACACACACAAACAATGGAAGAAGAAGCACACACTCAATGACAACTCCAGACCAATGTTTTTTATATAGCAAAAATATCTTGTGTTAATTTATTTTTAGAACTACAAGATTCAAGTTGCAGGTAAGTACTTCAATAGTTTCGTATTTCACATATATCAATAGCACTTTGTTTGAAATCAATAAGTTATAGTTTCTGAAATATTGGCAAATATTTGTTTTAAAAGTTGACAGTGCAATTTTCAGAAACAGTTCCTGGGGGGAAGAAAAGTTAGATCGATTTGCAAGTAAGTACAACACTTACAGTTCCAGTCTCAGGAAGTTAGGAAGTCCACAGGTGGGGGTTCAAGTTAACACCAAAAACTCACCACCAGCAACACGGGCCGGACGTGTGTAGAGGTCAAAGTGTAGGCAAAATTAACATGGGCTCCTAAGGAAACTGGCGGCACTCGGTTTCAGATCTACAGGCAGGTAGGTACCCACGTCTTCAGAGGGCAGACCTGGGTGTTTTGAGGAGCCCTGGGGGGGGGGGGGGGGGGCACAAGTAGGCACCAATCATACATCCTCAGCGGTGCTGGGGCAGCCGGGTACAGGGTGCAAACAAGGTGTCAGTCTCCAATTGTTCTCTATGAGGGAACCCCAGGGGTCACTCAGAGGCTGCAGGTGAAGTCCAGGAGGTCGTCTAGGGCAAACCAGAAGCTGGGCAGGGAGGAGGGCCATCTGCTGAACATCGCTGCACCAGAGATTGGGTTCTCCAAGGCCTGAGGGATGCGGGTGATGTGTGTCTTTAGGCATTGGAAACCTTTGTCCAGAGCTTTTGAGGTGTGGGGGGGAGGGGGAGGTCCTCCGGATTCCCTCTGCAGGTGTCATTGTGGAGGAGTGGAGAGGTCACCCCAGGGTGAGCACTTGCTCAGAATCACCTGGGGATCCTCTCCAGCTGGTTGGGCCACCTGGACACAGGCCATGGGTGTTGGGTGCAGAGTGGTCAGGACTCACACATTCGGAGTGAGGCTGGAGTCCTTGGTTGTGGTTTCTTCTTGGATAGGGCCGCTGTTCACTGGAGTTCTTGATCCTTTTGGGTGCAGGGCAGTCCTCTGGAGTTTGGCAGAGGTCACTGGTCTCGATGGATGCGTCGCTGTTCTTGTGCAGGTTCTTTGAAGCAAGAGACAGGCCGGTAGCCCTGGGGCCAAGTCAGTTGTTGTCTTCCTTCTTGGCTGCTGGGGTTTCAGCTATGCAGTCCTTTTTCTTCTTGTCAAGTTGCCAGGAATCTGGTGAGCTGGATTCAGGGAGGCCCTTAAATCTTACATTTCGGGGCGTTTCAAGGGTCAGAGGGCAGTAGCCAATGGCTACTGCCCCTGAGGGTGGCTACACCCACCTTGTGCCCACTCCCTCTGGGGAGAGGGACACAACCCTAATCCTATTGGTCCCGGTCCCCCAAACCAAGATGGAGGATTCTGTAGGGAGGGGGTCACCTCAGCTCTGGACATCTTAGGAGTGGTTCTGGCTGGGGTGGTCACTCCTCCCTGTTTTTCCTAATTTTCCAGCCGGACTTGCCACCAAAAGTGGGACTTTGTCTGGGGGGCAGCAACTCCACTAGCTGGAGTGCCCTGGGGAACTGTAATCCACGGCTTGAGCCTTTGAGGCTCACCGCTAGGTGTTACAGTTCCCGAAGGGGGGAGGTGTGAAGCACTTCCATCCAGGACAGGCTACGTTTCTGAACACCAAGAGCACAAAGGCTCTCACCCCATAGGGTCAGAAACTTGTCTGAAAGTGGCAGGCTAGCACAGACTGGTCAGTCACGCACTAGCAGTTTGGCTAACATACAGGGGGCATCCCAGAGATGCCCTCTGGGTGCATTTTTCAATAAATCCCACACTGGCATCAGTTGGGGTTTATTGTGCTGAGAAGTTTGATACCAAAGTATTCATTGAAGCTATTATGGAACTGTGGTGTTAGTAATGTCAAGCACCCGGGCCATATACTAAATATGGCTACACTGCACTTACAATGTCTAAGAATGGACTTAGACACTGTAGGGGCATATTGCTCCTGCAGCTATGCCCTCACCTGTGGTATAGTGCACCCTGCCTTAGGGCTGTAAGGCCTGCTAGAGGGATGTCTTACTTATGCCACACGCAGTGGTTTGTGGGCATGGCACACTGAGAGGGGTGCCATGTCGACTTTACCTTTTTCTCCCCACCAGCACACCCAAGTTGCAAAGGCAGTGGGTATGTGCTTGGTGAGGGGTCCCCTAGGGTGGCATAATAAACGCTGCTGCCCTGGCCACAGGGCCCTTAAGGAACTTAACTGTGTGCCAGGGCTGTGCCAATTGTGGAAACAAAGGTACAGATTTTGGGAAAGCACACTAGTGCTGGGGCTGGTTAGCAGGATCCCAGCACACTTTAAATCAAAGTTCATATCAACACTAGGCAAAAAGTGTGGGGGGTGACCATGCCAACAGTGGCACTTTCCTACAGTAATGTTATAGTAAAATGTTGGAATTAGTTAAACAAAGAAAAACACTGATATTAGCAAGTTATAGTTCAGCAAGCTAACTGTAACTTGCACTCCCACCATGCACTGCTTGTGACCTCAAATATTACTCCATTCATGACATGTTCAATGATATCACTGATTACATCATCCAAAGAGTGTGAGAGTTTGCTATACATATATCACACTGAAAGGTATTTAGTAAGTGAATGCGTTACTTACTAAAAATCAGTCTCCTTTATTGCTCCAATGAAATAGTCATGGGTTCAAGACAATGAGTATTTTGGGTGCATGCTGTGTTGTGGCAATCCCTTAAAAATGACCCTGAACTGGAGAGTTGGAGGGCTGAGATACCAACATGGCGCCTTCCAGTGGAGACTCTCAGGGAAAGTCAGTTCAACTCGGGGAGAGGTCTTCACTTTGACCAATACAAAACGTACACCATCTGATAACATGATTGAATGGGACACCTTCAAGACAGTCATAAGGGGCCACTGTATTACGACAAACTTTGGGGTTAAGCACATGTTAATCTCAGACCTCCAATTGAAAGAAGACCACACACATAAAAATGCTGGAAAAAAGACACGCACAAGATGATATTATTGCACCACAACTGGCACACCTACACACAGAATATAAAGCAGTACTCCACAAATTAGGGGAATTAAACTACAAAGAGTATGTTGTCGACCCGCATCCCGAAGGGGATAAAGGTGGTAAGATGCCAGCCAGGCTCCTGATCAGGGCCATACACACCCAACAGGATGTGATCGTTATTACCCAATCCAATATCAATGCAACTTTTGAAAGGTAGTAAGGGTGGTCTGTATGAAACCCCCACTGGCGAGTCACCCGCTGCCTGTTTAGCTGCCATCCAGGTGCCCTCCATTAACCCCCCAGAGCACAAAGAGCTGGAGGCCCCTTTGGCACCTGAAGAGATACAGAGGGCAATTAAGCAAATAGCATGAGCCACGGTACCCAGACTAGATGGGCCACCCATTGAGTTTTACTTTGCAAATGGATTGAGGTTATTACGACTGTACAAAGCAGCAAGGGAGCAGTGGCCCCTTCCAGCATTCATGAGCGAGGCATCCTTCAGAAACCTGATAGAGACCTACTGAGTGCCGGCTGCTATAGACCCTCACCCCTCTTAAATATCACCTATAAAGGGTTTTGGAAGGTGCTGGCGAAACACCTTCTACCGGTACAGTGGGCTGTTGTGGCTGAGGATCAAAATGGGTTAATCACAGGTAGGGACACCTTCTTGAACCTACACAGACTACTACAGGTTATGGATTGGGTCAGGCGGAGTGGCCTCGCTTGATACAGAAAAGGCTTCTGACACCCTTGGGTGTCCCTACTTACTGCTGGTTCTCTGCAAGATAGGGAGTAGGTCCAGCATATCTAAAATGGATGTGATGACCATACTCACAAGTGTTCGTGAGAGTTGGACCCGGCAGGACAACCTCCGAGCCCTTCAAAGTTAAACCGCGCACGAGGCAGGGGTGCCCACTGTACCCTATTATATTCTCACTGGCGATGGAACCTCTGGCATTTCTATTATGTTCTAATGCCCCAGACTGCGGTGCTAATGGGAGGTGGTATATCATATTGTTATAAGCTGATGAGGTCCTGATCTATTTATGGGATAATCGTACCGTATTGGGGCCCCTGATAAATGTGCTACAAAGATTTGGAGTAATGCCAGGTTTACAGATAAATTGGGACAAGTCCTCCATATTTCCTCAACAGACTATGAGAGATGCTTGGAAAGTACTGGCATTAGTCATCGAACTGCTGCGGAAACACAACACTATACGTAATATGTAAGAGTGAACATCTAGCACTCCGAGAGGGAACTTGGTTTATGCAGGAGTATCCACACCACAGTCACTCATGTTCTGGACCTCCTTCCCCTGTCTCAGAGGGGCAGGGTGGTCCTCTTGAAAATGTTGGTGCTCCCTCAATTGCTTTTTTAGGGTCGAGTGCGCAAGCGCTCTGGCCTGTCAATCTCTCTGTGGACTTTTAACCATGCGCACTCTTGCTATTCATTCTTTGTTGTGCTTGTCTTAAATGCTTCATTTTTATTGGTGCATTTTGTGAAATGTCCCTCCTTTGTGTGCTAAGTTCCCTCCCAGGCAATTTCACCAAGTGAACATTTTTGTTGGCCATCACACTACGTCACGCTTCCTGCTGATACAGCATGTGATGGCCCCTCCTCCGGTTTTTGGTTTGCGTTACGTCACACTTCCTCCTGTTACAGCATGTGATTGCCCCTCCTCTGGTTTTTGGTTTGCCTTACGTCAAGCTTCCTCCTGTTACAGCATGTGATGACCCTCCTCCAGTTTGTGTTCACGTTTCATCGCAGCCACGATCGTTTCTAGACATTCATGTGGGGCTAATAACTCGCTCATGGCGGCTGTGGTGCTGACTTGGTGGGGTCGAGCGTGCAAGCGCTCTGGCCTCTGTTGTAATCTCTCTGTGTGCTATTGAGCACACCCATGTCACGCCTGTCACTTTCATTGGTTCATTGGGTTGCCTTTTAAAATTGGCTTGATTTCATTTGGGAAAGTCATGCATACGTCATGCCTTTTCCGGTGTTTAGCCCTGTTTGAGTGTACCGGACAACTACTGAAAACATATGAGGCTCCATGTTTTCAGCCTGGTTTCTGGACTTCTTTTTATTTTTATTTCCTAAGCAGTGCAATCTCACTGGGTTTCACACAGCACGATTGCGCTCGTTTAAAAAAAAAAATGTTTTATATTTTTTGTAAATTTCCCCATCCCCATCCACTCCCCCGCCTGAAACGCTAATAGCTCTAACTCGAGAAAACGTGACACCCCTTGCATTGGAAATGCTTCTGTAATTTTACCGGAGGTCATGTAAAGCCCCTCAGTGCCTTCAGGTCGAGTTCACTCTATACCAAACTGCAAAAACACCTTCGGGCCGTATGATGTCACAGGTTCTGCTGTGGATTCATTAGTCTTCCGGGGCACATGGACCCTCTGCGCCCCACACCCCTCCTCAAAACTTTACAGCCTGCATCTTCCTGTCACTTTTGTGAGGTGCTAACAGCCTAATTTCCTTCCTATACCGACCGTTGGCTTAAACCACCCACTGACCTAGCCTTGGAGCATTGTCTGTGCCCTCGAGGGGGCGATGCTGGGAAACCAACTGTGCACGTTCCCTCCAGCAGCAGAGAGGGGCCCCTTTGACACGAATCCTCACCTGCACGTTTTAGGCTTTGTTTTTTTGAGACGAGCCCTGGGGCACATGAACGTCGGTGTCTTTCTGGCGCCCTTTCCCCTCCCGACAGGCCACCTTTCCGGTTCTGAAGCAACCGGGGCCAAGAGCCGCTGTTTTGCCCATTGACCTTTCCATCCCCCAGCGGGATTCTTCAGGGTGGGAGCGCTCCAGGGTTCACCAGTGCGAGGAAGAGGCATCTGAACTTTCACAAATTAAGTCCAGAGATGCTTACAATGGATGCAAGTAGTTTAAGTCCACTGCTTGGACGACGGAGATGCGCAGAGGTTTTTGTCCAATCTCTGCAGCATCGGCCCAAACACGCAGTGAGCGCCAGGACGCTGCTATGTAGACTTCAGGGCGCACCGTGCGCTGATCTCAGAGACAGATGGGGATCCTTTGAGGTAACCCCACAACACGACGATCCCCGAAGGCTCCCCATACCACTGAATGAAAGTGCGCACTCACTCGCTCTCTTGGGGACTCTTACGATGGGAGGATGAGTTACAGATGAAGTCACTCCCAGCCTGGGATTCATCCAATAGCGTCTCAGTTCAGCGCTTGTAGATCTGGCTGTCAATGGCATGATAGTGCTTCATGCCATTAAGTTTGGTCCATAGTAGACGCGTGTGCTGTAGGTCGCCCCTTAGCCTTTCTTTCATGCTTTTCCCCGTTTTTGTCTCCTTGCCTGGGTTATGATCAACGCCTGACTTTGTAATGGTGGTCGCCTTGTCTCACTTGTGCTCCTCATAGGTTTCTTGTGGGCGGCAAGTAGTTCTAGCTAGACCCCTTGTGTCTTTGGACTTTACTTTGCAGACACATGTTAAGTGCTGATTTGTAGCCCTCGGGCATGCAATATCCTGCCCCAACTGGTTTCTAAAGGCGTCATGATACATCTTTTGTGTGAAATGTGCTCACTCGGCTATTATTCAAGGCACCGAGTTACATCGCTGATTCAGGATGCCTCTTTCTAGCATGGTGACCCCAACTTTTGGCCTGTTTGTGAGTGTGTGTCGATGTGCTTGATATGTCTCACTGGGACTGTGCTAGCCATGACCCCAGTGCTCATAGTTTGTGGCCTAATGTGTTGGCCTGTGTAGTGCCTAACTCTGTCACTGAGGCTCTGCTAACCAGAACCTCAGTGCTTATGCTCTCACTGCTTTTAAAATGGTCACTGTAGGCTAGTGACTTCATTTACCAATTTCAATTGGCATACTGGACCCCCCTATAAGTCCCTAGTATACGGTACCTAGGTACCCAGGGTATTGGGGTTCTAGGAGATCCCTATGGGCTGCAGCATTTCTTTTGCCACCCATAGGGAGCTCAGACAATTCTTACACAGGCCTGCCACTGCAGCCTGAGTGAAATAACGCACACACTATTTCACAGCCATTTTCACTGCACTTAAGTAACTTATAAGTCACCTATATGTCTAACCTTCACTTGCTGAAGGTTAGGTGCAACGTTACTAAGTGTGAGGGCACCCTGGCACTAGCCAAGGTGCCCCCACATAGTTTAGGGCTATTTCCCTGGACTTTGTGAGTGCGGGGACACCATTACACGCATGCACTACATATAGGTCAATACCTATATGTAGCTTCACAATGGTAACTCCGAATATGGCCATGTAACATGTCTATGATCATGGAATTGTCCACCCCTTCCAAATCTGGTATTGGGGTGCCAATTCCATGCATCCTAGGGGCTCCACTATGGACCCCCAGTACTGCCAAACCAGCTCTCTGAGGCTTGCACCGCAGCTACCGCTACTACCACACAGACAGGGTTCTTCCCTCCTGGGGTCTGGGCAACCCAGTTCCAGGAAGGCAGAACAAAGCATTTCCTCTGAGAGAGGGTGTTACACCCTCTCCCTTTGGAAATTAGTGTTATAAGCTGGGGAGGAGTGGCCTCCCCCAGCCTCTGGAAATGCTTTGAAGGACACAGATGGTGCCCTCCTTGCATAAACCAGTCTACACCGGTTCAAGGACCCCTTCTCCCTTGCTCTGATGGGAAACCAGACAAAGGAAAGGGGAGTGACCACACCCCTGTCCATCACCACCCCAGGGGTGGTGCCCAGGAGCTCCTCCAGTGTGTCCCAGACTTCAGCCATCTTGCTTTGCAAGGTGTGGGGGCACTCTGGAGGGCTCTGAGTGGCTAGTGCCAACAGGTGATTTCAGAGACCCCTCCTGATAGGTCCATACCTGATAAGGTAGCCAATCCAACTCTCAGGGCTATTTAGGGTCTCTCCTGTGGGTTCTCTTCAGATTCTGCTTGCAAATTTCCTTCAGGAATCCTCTGCAACAACTTCAGCATCCTCTGACCTCGGATCAACCACAGCCTGCTCCAAGAAACGCTGTAACTGCAACAAAGTGTATACAAGAGGCACTTTTCTTCAGCAACCTCAGCTCCCAGTCAGCAACTGCAACAGTTTCCATGGTGTGCATGCTCGGGGGGTGGGGACTCCCTGTCTTCATCCTGCACCAGAAGAACCAAAGAAATCTCCCATGGAGTGACAGAGTCACTCCCCTGCTCGAAGCAGGCACCTTCCAAGGTGATGACTGGTACCTCGGGACTCCTCTCACAGCGACAAGCGTGCTCCTAAGGACACAGAGGGTGGAAATCATTGACAGACTGTCCTGAGGTCCTGCTGACACAATTTGGAGGAGGTACGACATTGCCTTCCCCGAGAACGGTGGTACCCCTGTGTACTGTGTCTTCTTCGCCTCCTGAGGCCTCTGTGCACTCTTTGCAAAATTCCTTTGTGCACAGCCTGGCCCAGGTCTCCAGCACTACACCCCGCGACGCTCAACTCAGTGAGTTGTTCTCTGGCAGCGTGGGACCTTCTTTTGTTGTGCTGCATCAACTGTATTTGCACCTCTTTGAACCCGGATCCTGCAGCTTCTGAGGGTGCTGGTTGGCATCCTGAGGGCTCTCTAAAGTGCTGAGAGCCCCCTCTTCCTCCTCACACAGAGTTGAGGCCCTCAGGTCTCTCCTGGGTCCATCTAGCACCATTTTGATGAAAAACACACTTTTGCCGTACCCAGGGCTTTTTGGCGCCTTCCAGTAATCTCATCTGCAACGATCTTCACGCCGTGAGACATCCTTTGCATCATGCAGGAACCTGCTGGCATCTTCTTAGGGAGCATTTCTGCAGTCTTCTACTAACTAGGGACTCTTCTTTTGCACCCTCTTCTGGGTTGGCAGGGGCTCCTGTCCTTCCTGGAACTTCTTTCGACTTTTGGGCTTGGTCCCCTTCCTTTGCAGGTCTTCATGTCCAAGAATCCAGCAGTTGTTCTTTGCAGACTTGGTTGGCTGCTGCAAAATCCCAATCACGAGGTGTAGTTTGTCCTAAGGAAACTTGCAGTACTTTACTCCTGCTTTTCTGGGCTCTGGTATGGGGTAATTTACTTACCTTTACTGTATTCTTACTCTCCCAGCGATTCTGCACACACTGCACTTGTCTAGAGGGTAATTTGCGATTCACATTCCACTTTTTTAGTATATTGTTTGGTTGGTATGTTTGTCCCTAGACTTATTTTCTTCCATTGCATTCTATAGCATTTTCTATTGTTTGGATTGTTCTATGACTATTTACTTGTCTAATTTTGGTGTCTAGTTTATATATTATGTATAATACTTACCTCCAGAAGGAGTATTGTCTCTAAGATATTTTTGGTACTCTGTCACCCAAATAAATACCTTTATTTTTGGTAACACTGAGTATTGTCTTTACTTGTGTATAAGTGGCATTGCATGAGCTTTGCAAGGCTCCTAGTTCAGCCTAAGCTGCTCTGCTATGGCTACCTCTATCAGCCTAAGCTGCTAGAACACCTCTAATCTACTAATAAGGGATAACTGGACCTGGCACAAGGTGTAAGTACCTAAGGTACCCACTACAAGTCAGGCCAGCCTCCTATAATGCCCTTCGGCAAATCAGCCTGATTTAGATTCTGAAAGCCTTTTTTTACTGTACTTATGTACTATTGAATAAGAGAGACCTAGAACCTCCCTGACAACTAAAGATGGCAGGACAGAGGTACATGTAGAGCATCCATTTAACCCACTGGAGGTCTCTTGGCGCTATTGACGGGTAACATGTTTCTTGCGGATCCTATTAACCTTGGAAGACTGAAAGACCAGGTTTGGAAGGTGTGATACCCTGCAGTGGATGCACTGTCCACGGGGCCAGCACTCCTGGCTCCTGAAGTCAAACACTAGTCTGAGGCAAGAGGACACTAGTTGTGGTCTGCGCCCGATGTATTCTCAGTATCAATGCCCTGATCTAGTGGGATCTGCAGCAGTTATTGTCTAAGTTACAGTTTGTGGGAAGGCTGGACAGTAAAATATAGGTTAGAGCTGCATCCCGGACCACAGCTTAGTTCTGATATAGTGGGGAAATGGAGAACGGAAACTGCCTTCTGTAAACAACTCTGCTCCACTTCATGTGTTCTTTGGAAAGTCTGGATTTTGTGGCAGGCATGGTAGCCGGTGTAAGGCTTACAAGGGTGGCTAGTAGCCCACAGTACCCGATTGCCCAGAATTCCATTAAGAACTTTGGTTGCACGGGGCACCTTACGTGTGTGCCCATAGGCTTCGTCTTCTGTGAACTGTCCGTGTAGAGGTATCAATATTGTATTGCAACATTTACATAGTGCCTACTAACCTACTGAGGGCGCTCAAGCGCCTGCCTACATGAGTAGCGCACTGCACCATGTAGGGTGTGTGGAAGTGTATTTGTTTTGATTCTGTGGGAGGTTTTTTCATGCTGTGTACGATCACCGGCTGCGGTTCTTGTGCCTTGGGACCAGGGAGTAGCAGCTTTCAGCAGTTTTGCGTGCTACTTTATGGCATTTTGTTTTGGGTCCAGCGGGCAAGTGCTCTGGCCTGTTGTAATCTCTCTGGCGGCTTTTAACCACGTGCACTACTGCTACTCATTCTTTGTTGTGCTCGTCTTAAATTCTTCATTTTTATTGGTGCATTTTGTCAAATGTCCCTCCTTTGTGCTGAGTTCTCTCTCTGAGCAATTTCACCAAGTGAACATTTTTGTTGGCCATCACACTACCTCACGCTTCTTCTTCTTACAGCGTGTGACAGCCCCTGCTCTGGTTTTGTTTTGCCTTTCATCCCGGCCGCAATCCTTTCTAGACATTCACTCAGTGAGCCAATAACTCTCATGCTCATGGCGGCCGGGGCGCTTTGAATCGGCTCGCTTATGTCAACTGTTTTACTTTTCATTTTCACTTTATGTGACAAGAAAAGTCCAGTTAGGAATTTACAACACTAATAGGTGTAACTGGAGCAAACTCGAGACCCGTTGCATTGCAAACGCTTGTTTTTCTTGTCAGGCGCTGCCTGGGAAGTGAATGAGCGCCTTGTCAGGCTTCAGGCCGAGAGGTGGGCAGTGGAGGTCCGTGGATACAGCCGGCTGAGCAGGGCACTGATGGGCAGACACCCCTAATGCTGCTAGACTGTGGGCGGCTCCGGGGCTCTTTGTTACCTAGGAGTGGCAGAGGGCAGATGCCCCCGCCGGGACCCTAAGGCACTCCGAGAGTGAGTGAACCCCATGTCACCCTGCGGGGACCTCCAGGAGAGCCTGTCAGTCTGCGAGGATGGACTGCTGCTATAGTCTGTGTATAGAGGGGACCCTGCGCAGAGGTCCCTACAAAGGCAGAACTGATCTTATCCACATTCACAGTGACAGCGGTTAGTTGCATCACCCCCAGGCCGCCCCTCTTCACCGATCACACCCCAGAAAAACCTGAAAAGCGAGAAAGCTCTGTTTCGCCCTGGACGTGCCAGCCGCGGGCCGTGCGGGTGAGAGGTGCTTGCACAGCTGTCATTCAGTGGGCCTCAGTCCTTGACTGAGTGAGGGTGCAGCAGCCTAGCCCCGCGTGCTCCCACTACAGCCAGGATCGCCTCCACACTTCTCTAAAGGCACAGCTGCCCACTCCACACCGGAGGCGTTAGGAGGCAGGTGGCACACGAGCTGGCACACTGGCAGGGTCGTCTCCAAACCTTCAGACACTCTCTAATATGCTATCGCTGTGAATTGTGCCCAGGCCTGCCTTGCCAAGGTTTTTTTTTTCCAACAGCAGTTTCCCCCCTTTGTTTGCAAAGTGATCTGCAGTTGGTGCCACTCAAAAGTGCCGCATAATTCCGGTAGCGGCCGGAAGCAGCTGCCCCCCCCTCACCGGTGCAGCCACATGCCCCAAGCACTTCTCAGCAGCTCTGGGGAACGCAGATACCTCAAGCTTCCGCCCTCCTGGAGCTTGTTTCCTCACTCACTTTGGCAAGAAATTACCATATACTATGCCAGACAAATGTAAATAGTTTTAGGCAGTGCTTGAAATGGGAAGATTAAAGTGCCGGTACTCAGCACCGGCCCATTTAAAGCACTGGCTGTAGGACCTTCAACCAGGGCGGGATAGCCGCTGGGGTCCATCTTCCCGATGGCCTCTGCGCTACAAACTAGGGAACGCGTTTCAGCGCCATACACAATTATTCCACCCTTATCAGAAGAGTGCCTGGAAACCGTTCAGATGTGCATATGGCACTATTACACGGCTCTTCTTTCCGATGTTGATACTAGGATGCCTAGACAGGGCCACTGGAATTATTCGGCAGGGTCAGATCCAATTATGAGGCAGGGCTGAATAAATTATGAGGCAAGAAAAAGCAAATTACGTGGCGCAATGCACCACATTTTGTGTTACTATTCCCTCCTTGATTTTGCCTTTTAAGGGTCGAGTGTGTAAGCGCTCTGGCCTGTTGTAATCGCTCTGGGGACTTTTAACCATGCCCACTCTTGCTATTCATTCTTTGTTGTGCTTGTCTTAAATGCTTTATTTTTATTGCTTCATTTTGTGAAATGTCCCTCCTTCGTGTGCTTTCTTCCCTCCCAAGCGATTTCACCAAGTGAACATTTTTGTTGGCCATCACACTACGTCACGCTTCCTGCTGATACAGCGTGTCATGGCCCCTGCTCCGGTTTGCCTTACGTCACGCTTCCTCCTGTTACAGTGCGTGATGGCTGTAGGAAAGTAACATCTTTCTTGATATGTTACCTCCAATTTCTACCTATTTGTCAGTGTGTTTTGCCTGTCTCACTAGGATCCTGTTAGCCTGGTCCCCAGTGCTAATAGTTTGTGGCCTGAATGTGTGTACCTGTGTACTGCCTAACTGTGTCACTGAGGCTCTGCTAACCAGAACCTCAGTGCTTATGCTCTAACGGCTTTTAAAATGGTCACTGTAGGCCAGTGACTTCATTTACCAATTTCAATTGGCACACTGAACCCCCATATAAGTCCCTAGTATACGGTACCTAGGTACCCAGGGTATTGGGGGTTCCAGGAGATCCCTATGGGCTGCAGCATTTCTTTTGCCACCCATAGGGAGCTCTGACAATTCTTACACAGGCCTGCCACTGTAGCCTGAGTGAAATAACGTCCACGTTATTTCACAGCCATTTTCACTGCACTTGAGTAACTTATAACTCACCTATATGTCTAACTTTAATTTACTGAAGGCTAGGTGCAAACTTACTAAGTGTGAGGGCACCCTTGCACTAGCAAAGGTGCCCACACACTGTCCAGGGCCAATTCACCGGACTTCCTGATTGAGGGGACACCATTACACGCGTGCACTATGTATAGGTCAATACCTACATGGAGCTTCATAATGGTAACTCCGAATCTGGCCATGTAAGGTGTCTAAGATCATAGAATTGCCCCCATTCCAAATCAGGTTTTGGGGGCCAATCCCATGCATCCGGGGGGCTCCACCGTGGACCCCCCAGTACTGCCAACCCAGCTCTCTCAGGCTTGCACTCCAGCTACAGCTGCTGCCAACCCCTCAGACAGGTTTCTGCCCTCCTGGGGTCCAGCCAGGCTTGGCCCAGGAAGGCAGAACAAAGGACTTCCTCAGAGAGAGGGTGTTACACCCTCTCCCTTTGGAAAAAGGTGTCAGGGCTGGGGAGCAGTAGCCTCCCCCAGCCTCTGGAAATGCTTTGATGGGCACAGATGGTGCCCATCTCTGCATAAGCCAGTCTGCACCGGTTCAGGGATCCCCCAGCCCTGCTCTGGCGTGAAACTGGACAAAGGAAAGGGGAGTGACCACTCCCCTGACCTGCACCTCCCCTGGGAGGTGCCCAGAGCTCCTCCAGTGTGTCCCATCTCACACTTCTGGTGAATAGGGGATATCACTGGGTAGTTAGGATTACTTTTCCACAGACAAGCCTATTTTTGTGTGCTAATAACTTTGGCACAGTTTGATGAATCTTCATAAAAAGCACCAAAAAAACCAAATACTTCAGCTCCTTCCTGGAAAGTTTTGGGGTGATCCATCAAGCGGGGGCCAAGAAATAGGGAGGTCTCAAATGACAATTTTCCTATGAATTTTCCAAGGATAGCAGTACTACCGCTAAAACTGCTGACTATGGAGCGTGAGGGGGAGTCATACAAAGCAAGGGAGGGGCAGACTAAAGAGGGTGAGGGGGGCAGGCACAGCAAGGGAGGGGCAGACTAAAGAGAGTGAGGGGGGAGCATCTGAGTGGCCAGTGCCAGCAGGTGACGTCAGAACCCTCCCCTGAGAGGTGCTTACCTGGTTAGGTGACAAATCCCCCTTTCAGGGCTATTCAGGGTCTCTCCTTTGGATGGTTCTTCAGATTCGGTTTGCAAGACTCCAGAAGGAATCCTCCACTTCGACTTCTCACCAAAGAATCTGCATCTGGACTCTCCAGGAACTCTACAAACTGCAACAAAGAAGCAAGACGCCTTCTGCAACATTGTATCTTCAGCGCCAGCAACTGAAACTGTTTCCCAGTCGCGCATCCTCTGAGAACAGCCCGTCTTCAGCTTGCACTATAAGAGCAGAGGAATCTCCCTTGGGGTGAAGGAGCCACTCCCCTGCTTCAGCAGGCACCAATTCAATGACGACCGGCTGCGTGGATCCCCTCTCCTGCTGAGCCGCGTGGATCCTGCATCACAGGTGGTGGACTGAAGTGGTCCAAACGGTCCTGACATCCTACTGTCAAACTTTGGTGGAGTTAAGTGCTTGCCTCCTCACGCAAGACAGTACCCCCATGCACTGTGTTTTTTGCAGTTGCCAAGGCTTGTTGGCATCCCTCAATGAAATTCTTTGTGCATCTTGCAGCTCCGGCCCTCGGCACTCCTTCCTGCGACGTACAGCTTCCTGAGTGGTTCTCCGGCGGCGTGGAAGCCTTTGTCGTCATGCTGAGTGGGCCTCTTTTGCACCTTATTTGTCCCTGTGCTTTGGCTCTCCTGTGCATGCTGCCGGGTCTTCTGTGGGCTCTCTGAGTTGCTGGGAGCCCAATTTGACTCCCCCTCCTGGGTAGAGTCCACCTGGTCCTTCCTGGTCCCGGGCAACGCCATTTTCCGCTAACCGCAAGCTTTGCATTTACCAAGGCTTGTTGGCAGACTCCAGCAACGCAAACCAGATGCAATCTTCCATCTGGCATGGTACATCACTTGCACCAACCAGGAACCCAACTCCGTCTTCTTGGGTGCAGTACTGACTGTTCCTCACCAATGGTTCTTCTTTTGCACCTTCATCCGGGTTAGCAGGGGCTCCTGTTCTCCCCAGACTCTTTGGTGCTTCTTGGACTTGGTCCCCTTCTTCCACATGTCTTCAGGTCCAGGAATCCACTGTTGGTGTCTTGCAGTCTCTTCTGGTTCTTGCATAATCCTTCTTTTTGTGTCTGTATCTTGGGAAAGTTACTGTGTTTTACTCCTGCTTTCCTGGGCTATGGGGTGGGTTCTGTTACTTACCTTTGGTGTTTTCTAATACTCCCAGCGACCCCTACACACTACACTTGCCTAGGTAGGAGACCGACTTACGCATTCCACTTTCTTAGTATATGGTTGTTGCTCCCCCTAGACCCATTTCTAACTATTGTGATTTTTCACTAATTGCACTGTTTTCTAACTGTTTTTATGGCTATTTCTGCATACTAGTGTATATAATTTGTGTATTACTTACCTTCTAAAGGAGTATAGTCTCCAGGGTATTTTTGAAATTTGTGTCACCAAAATAAAGTACCTTTATTATTGTAACATTGAGTATTTTCTTTCGTGTGTGAGTACTGTGTGACTACAGTGGTGTTGCATGAGCTTTGCATGTCTCCTAGTTAGGCCTTGGCTGCTCATCCACACTATCCCTAGGGAGCCCTGGCTTCTAGACACTGACTACATTTAACTAATAAGGGATAACTGGACTTGGTATAAGGTGTAGGTACCCACCACAAACCAGGCCAGCCTCCTACATCGGCTGCCAATGGAGAGTGGAGGGGTCATGCACAGTGATGGAGGGGCTGACTATGGAACGTGGGGAAGACACGTACAGCAAGGGAGGAGCTGACTATGGAAAGTGAGGGAGGGACATGCACAGCAAGGGAGGGGCTGACTATGGAGAGTGAGGGGGTCATGAATAGCGACGGAGGGACTGAGAATAGAGAGTGAGGCAGAGGTACGGTTAAGCTTATGCACGTGGAGTACGCTGCAGGACAGGAGTGAGTCTGGGAGTGAATACTGCCTTGGCAGCTGGAAGAAGTGTTAGGGAAAGGGAACTTTGTACCTGGATCCCTGGCACTAAAGTGCCCTACGTAATGAGGGGATGACCTCTCTGTGCACAGGCAAAACATCTTCATTCACACTCAGGGCAGCCAATGGCTGAGCAAGATGCCTATGGGGTATTCTGTGGTGGGCAGAAGCAATACATGAATGACACTACACCAGTCTGGTGAAGATGGCTGACTGAAACACCCTCTATGCCAGCCAACATCACAGTTTGGCTTGCTTGTTTTGTAAAACTTTATTGTTGGGGAAGATATTGGCCCTTGCCAATATTACACAAAGCCCTTTGGTAGGCACTGATCTCCGAGCTATTGGCTTTGGGAGTGCTTGTTTCCACTGCTCTACTTTCTTATGGAATTACCATTCCAAATTGGTAAGCAACATGTTGCCCAGCATGGGCGCCAAAGTCAAGCCTGTCTGCACCTGAACTACGCCAGGAATCCTGGATCTCCCTCCACCTGCTGAAACTATACCGTGGACCTCCTGGGTCCTGGCCCCTAGGAACCAGGAAAACAACGGTGGCATCTCCTCCCCCTAGACCATGGTCAGACCCTCACCTGCCACTTCGCCTGCAACACCCAGACTCGCACTGCACCAGCACAGCCTCCCTTCAAGCCTGCGATGCAACTTCAATGCCTGCTGATCAAGGCTCACTGACTCTGCAAACACGCCACGCAAATCTGGTTCACCTTATGCACGCTCCTGCTGGACCTGATGTTCATCACCAAGACCTGGCTCACACCCCCCTCAGCACCTGACATTGCCTGCACCACTCTGAAAGGATACAAACTGATCCACAAGGACTTCCACAACAAGCACGGATGCGGCATCGCCATCACGCACAAGGATAACCTTCAGGGCACCACCTTTGAAGAGGAAGAGTCCCCCCTCATGGAATACCTAAACTTCAGAATCCAAACCGACGTCAAAACAACCATCAGAGGAACCTTCGCATACAGACCACCTGGACCTCGACCCACTTTCTGAAGAGTCATTGCTGACGTTATTGCCCCTTTAGTCATCGACTCAACTGACTGCATATTCCTAGGAGATCTGATCTTCCATCTAGATGACCTCACCAACCACAACACCACCAATCTTCTAGACAACCCTAACAACATCGGACTCAAACAACTAGACACCAGACCCACTCACACAGTGGGGCTCACACTGGACCCCATCTTCACAGTGAGGGAGAAAATCAAGCTCACTCACACAACGGAGCTCACTTGGACCGACCACCACCTGGTACATTTCACCACAGTCAGCAAACCTGAACCGTCCACCACACCTTCGTCTGCCCTCTCTGCAGATGGGGTAAGGTCACAGAGGCACAATGGACAATCCTTCCAGTCCAACAAACTCAGCACCTCTAACAACCTCGAAAGAGATGCCAGCAACCTTTCTGAACGGATCATCAACGTCGCCAACAAAGTCACCCTCGCAAGGAGCTCCGCCTCCAGAAGACCCAGCAAGCCCGCCAGGTGGTTCACCCCGAGCTATGCACACTCAAGAGAGAATACAAAAGGCTAGAAAGATGGTGGAAACGAATGAGGGACCTCACGGACCGCACCACCTTCAAAGATGCACTGAGCAAGTACCACCGCCACCTCAGACCTCAACCCACTTGGGAGCACCCAATGACCCCTGCTCCCACTACATCTTCAACCGCGGTCAGGAGATCAGCAGCTTCCTCACTCACATCTGCAACACCTCCATCAAGACTGCCACCATCTCAGAGTGATGGAAACAAGCAGAGGTCAAACCACTCCTGAGGAAACATTCAGCCGACCCCAGCGAGGTAAAAACAATACTGCCCTATTTCTCTGCTCCCCTTCCAAGTCAAGGTCCTGGAAAAAGCCATCAACAAGCAACTCTCTGAACACCTTGAAAGAAATCACAGAGACAGCCCTCATCGCCACAATGGACGACACCAGGACCCTCCTGTGCCACAGGGAGAAGGCAGCCCTGATCCTCCTAGTTCGCTACGTTGTGTTCAACACCATCTCCTACTTCACCCTCAACTCAAGACCCCACCACATTGGGATACAAAGCAACGCTCTCAAATGGATCCATGCCTTCATCACATGCCGCACCCAGAGAGTCCGTCTTCCACCCTTCACATCAGAAATTAAGAACATAATTTGTGGCGTCCCATAGGGATCTTCCTTCATGCCCACCATCTTCAATGTCTATTTGGCACCGTTAGATGAGCTCCTACACTCCCATGGACTCAACATAATCTCCTATGCCAATGACACACAACTAATACTCTCCCTCTCCGAAGACCACGCAACTCCCATAAACAATTTCAGCAATGCGATGACACAAGTTGCTGAATGGATGAGATCCACTGCCTGAAACTGAACACCAACAAAACAGAGGTGATCATCTTCAGAAGCAATCCTTCCCCCTGGGATGACTCCGGGTGGCCATCCACGCCCAGGCAACCTTCTACCACTACGGAGCATGCACAGGACCCTGGCAGCATCATCGATAGAAAACGTACCTTCAAACAGTAGTTAATCATAGTGGCCTCCTCCAGCTTCCATAACCTCTGCATGTTCGATAAGATCTTCAAGTGGATCCCCATCAAAACCAGAAAAACGGTCACACAGGCCATCATCGTTGGACTTCCCACCCAGCTCTTCCATCGCTTCCAGACTATTCAGAACACAGCTGCAAGACTCATCCTAGACCTTCCCAGAAAGGCCACATCACACCCCATCTCAGAGTGCTACACTGGCTGCGGGAGCACAAGAGGTGCAAATACAGGGTCCACATGATCACATACAAAGCCCGCCACAACATCGGACCCAAGATAATCAACCACAGACTCTCCCTCCACCAGCCTACCATGGTATTTCACTCTACAACCCTTGCCCTAGCGCAGGTCCTGAGAATCTGATGCAGCCGCAGCCGAGTTCGCTCCTTCTCCTACCTCCCACTATGTCCTGGAACAACCGACCCCCTCCCACCAGCGCACATCGCACACACTCCTCAACTTGAGTAAAGAGCTCAAGACATGGCTGTTTGAGGAGTAGCCACCAACGCACAAAAAACCTCCCAGAATGGCTGGATACCCTCATGGTGATAAGTGGCGCTTTACTAATCCACTGATTGATTGATTGATAAGTACCAAAAAAACTTTGCAAGATGCCCACCTTTGAGTGTGGATGCATGGGCAATCCTCCTGGACCTTTCTATACTTTATGTCAAAAACATCTGAAGAGGATTGCTCTCTCATGTCCGCGCATCCCCACATGCTGTGATAAAGAGGTGATAGGTCTGGCCATATTATAATTAGGGCTCCCCGTTTTCAGTTTCTACTGATTTTTACAGATAACTACAGACAGAAAGCATCATGTTTCCTGTCTGTATTTGTTTTTAAAAGGAGAACAATACAGATAATTTGACTTCTTTTGAGTGACTCTCCATGCTGAGATTGGATGTCAGACAAATAGCTGTCCACATAGTCAGCATGGGGAGTTACAAACTCAATGAGATTTGCTTAAATTACTGCATATCGCAACATGTACTTGTGCTATTCTAGTTGTTTAAGGTGGTGTCATTATTTTGTTATTTTTGGCGGTGTAGTGTGCTAAAAGCTGACAGGCATCAAAGTATGAGTGCGCGTTTATCCTTTAAATCATCTGTTCACAAAACACAAAAGAAATATGGATAAATATAGATAGAAATGTTAAAAAATAAAGACCATAAAACCGGGATCCCTACTTATAATTGAAAGAGCTTTTGCATAATAACGTTTTTGTGTGTGGTTATGAGTAAGAATGGAAAAATGAGTGAATGAGTGCGGGGATAATGGGTGAGTGAGTGAGTACATAGTTGCATGGGTGAAGGTTTAAATGATGGTTGAATATGTAAATACCTGAAGGCTTCACCCATTTTGCAGACGGACGGAGCTCTAAATGTCAAAAATGCAAAAGACCTATCAAGGTTATATCCGTGCAAGGAATACCTGGATGTGCTAAAACACGGAGCCGAGATCATATGACAACAGAAGACTTATCGCCTTTTCTGAAGTGTTTTAAATAGGGCACTCGCTGCAGCACTTGTAAAAACGCCAAGAACCACCTGTAAAAAAACATTCCCATGTTCTCTGAACTATGCACACAGGTAGAGTCCAGCTCCTTACTACTTGCGATTAACAACAAAAGAGTCTCCGGTTTCGGATAGTCTTCAAGAAAATAAAGTTAATGTAATACCAATCCATATTCCAGGCACTTGATCAGTTAATGATTTCTCCATTTCACACACAGACACCAGATGTGCAGTAAACAGAACCTTACAAAGGACACAACAATGCAAAGCGGACACCAAGAGGTAAAGACATGGGGTGCTTTGAATCCAGTGGGGTCTCTAAACCTACATGCCTTACCATATACTACGGATTTACGGGTAGGCTTCCAGAGCCAATTGGAATTATGCCTAATTAACATGTACTTTTTAAACAGAGCACTGGCCCCGGGCCTGGTTAGCAGAGCCCAAGGAACAATCGGAGTCCCTAACCACCAGTAACAGTCAAACAATGGGGGTGATCAGGGCAAAAAGGAGGACTTTCTTAACACACATTCATCTTTTTACCAAGCAGGAAAATAGCATTTGTCATAAATATTGTTATATAAACAAACTGTTTTTCTGCACTAAGAAGAAATGTGCTTCTCTGAGCACTATTTTTATTTTATGTCTTTACAATGCAGCGGACAGCCCGTGGCGCTTTGCAACGCATAACTTTTAGCTATGCTCCCCCAAGCGGGGTTGTCATGAGTCCATTTTAGTTTTGCCTGGGTAAAGGAGTTTAGCTTAGCTCTGTTTTTAATATTCATTCTTACTCATTTTAGAACTGCTTGAATTTTTGAAAAAACGTTTTTATTTTATAATCACTTGCCATTCCATGAAAGCCTCATTATCAGTAATGTACGTACTAGATTGTCATCATGTTCTTTGCTCATGTTAGACAAGAACAGAGTGTGAACATGCCAGGCATCTTGTTATGGGATTGCCAATACAAGTACGTCCCTACATCAGGATGTCTGTACGAACAATAACATGTGCCTTATAAAAACACTTTGAGAGACCAAGGTCATTAGAGGGAGTGCCACCCAGGATATTCCATCTGTACTGCACGTCACCTTGCGTCAGACCTCAGTCTCTATGAAGCCTGACTTGGAGACTGGAAGCCGACCTTGTTCTAAGGTAACGGGGGTTGGGGAGCTTCTCATGGACCCAGCATGAGCAGATTAGGTTTATCATGCCTTGCTCTCTTTAAGGTAGAAAGTACAGTTTGGGGAGAGGTTTGAATATTCATGTTTATTGCATTATGTTGGGGTTCCTATTCACATCACTTATTTTCACAATCCTGATTTTGTTGCTTGTTACATTATCCTAATCACTGCGGCTCATGCAGTCTCCGCAGATTCCAGTCTTTCCGATAAATGTATTAAAAACTCTCCTGCGTCTTCTTTCATTGCCTGTGTGTGTTTGAGACTTACTGCTAAAGAGAGAAAAGGGAAGGCTTGTTCCACCGCGATTTCCCCGAGAGTTTTTCCAGAGTCCATGCACTAGGCTGCCAGAAATCCCCTTTACAATTTTGGTTTTGGGGAGGCGCTTCTAGAGAGCCGGAAGGATTGGGTCAACAGCTGCCAACTGGTGTAGGAGTGACTCAGTCGTCTACAAGCAGAGCTGCTGCCGCCCCTGATCCAGCCGTCTCGTAGAGATACGGGAGTCTCTACAACAGGGTCAGCACTATGCCAATGGTGTTTTGCAGAATGAAGGACTTTGTGTACCGAAGAGAAAGATAACAGTGAACCCTGTGTTTTTTCTCTCATACAGACATCTTAGAGATGTGCGGGAGCGTCCACAAGATTGCTGCCAGTCTGTAGCTCTCAGGCTGCCCAGGCAATATTGAGCGAGATCCTGTGGATCCTCCCACTCCCCACTAGATTCCAGCAAGTGGTCCTGGCATCAGAGCAATGAGGGAGTGGCGCGTTGGGTTTTTTGACCGCTCAGTAGATTTTCATGCCACATTTCTTGACTGCGGCCGCTCCTCACCCACCACCAAAGCAGCCATTTTTGCCTCCAATTTAAATGTGGCGCGTACAACATCTGCCTTTTTTACTTGGCTTTTCTTTGAATGTTGATGTGTAACTTTTAAGAAGCCCTTTGACTGGACCGCTTAGATCGCGATCATGCCATACGGACTATATTTTTCAATGTACAGGTCTTTATATTAAGCTGCACTGTGGATCTCTCATTCATGGCTGCCCACAGCCGTCACAGCAGTTTTCAATTCACTTCTCCTGTTTACAGATTCTATCGACATGCTTGATGACAGTTTGTGCCAGATAGACTACTTTTACTATTAGATTACTAACATTTTTGGTATGCAAACTTTGTGTTTAGCGTGCGTCGGCCGCCCATGCCTGACCTCAGGGCCTGGCTGTGAGGTAAAGCCCTGCAGGCAACCCTGGCCAATGCACCTTGTTTGCAGTGGTCATTGCGTGGCCACAGAGGGACGCCTGCGGAGGAGCAGGTACACGCCCAGCAGCTAACCTGCACTGCTCAGGACCAAAGGTTGAGTGCAGCTGGGGTTGGTTGCCAGTGGAGGTTGGGCATAGGGCCTTGTCAGGAGGCCAGGCCCTGCACCCAACCCCTGCTGCTCATGGCCTACAGCCTTTCACAGCAGATATTGGACACTCGCAGTGGGCTGGGCACTCAGCTAACTTACAAGATGATCAAAAAGTACCACAAATTCACTGAAAAAAGGCAAAGGTTAAAGTGTTGTATATGTGTTGAAATGAGACAAGAAGTAATAATAAAATGCAACCAAAACACTGAAAGACCAAAGAGATAGTTTAGTCCATTAACTAGAATTTGCATTCCCACGATGCTCTGGTTCTGTGTGTGCCGGATGTCTGGTGCCTGTATGATGTGGTAAAAGGCACTAACAGAGGTAAACATCAGGGTTTCAACCAGTAGGTCACTTGTACAACCAAGAGACAGGCAGTGTGGCGACAACTGCTTCTGCTCCATCCTCCTACATGAGGGTGGGATAGAAACTCAGCCACACATGATCCCCAGCCCACAAGCCATACCACAACACATGCACAGGACTAGGTAGCACACACTTCAACAGATCAGGGGCTCTTGGAGGCAAAGTGCACAGGACTGGTGGACACTGCACATCACTGTACCTGAAAGAGCTGTTTCTTCTCCACGTGGACTCCAAGCCCTGGGAAGAGAAATAAACAAGAGCATGTTGGTCACTAATGTCTTGTCCTCTCTCCCACCAGCAGCCCTCCCGGACAACTTCCTTCTGCACCTTAGTGGCTCAGGATCACCAAGTGCAAAAGAAGCAAAAAACATTCCATCTAAACATGTTTAACTCTCCTGTCCTCCCTCTGGGCTACTATTGGGCAAAAGGGTCAAAGGTCGTAGGTAAGTGCTAGCTCCAACCATTGTCAGCTAGACTGGATGATTGGCACTCGCATCAGGGGGAGTTGAAGGGTCGGGCATGAAACCAGAGCCCAGACTTACTCGATAGTCGCGCAGCGCACTGCAGCAGCGAAAAGTGCTGTGCTGCGTGAGAAGAAGAGAGCAGGAGAGCGCCGTACTTACAGAGATATGTCTCTCACCCCCCCACAGCGCCAACGCACATACATTTGCATCATAGAGCTAGGGCGTCTGCTTGGGTTTAGCATGTGTTGTGTACTATAAGGGTATTCTTCCAGTACAAAATACTATGCGTCGACACTTCAAAGCGTTCCCCATTGCGTGTGTGCCGCACAGTGCCGCACGCATGCAAAGGTGGAAAAGAAAAGAGAAATAAAAACATTCCTCCTTTTCACGCCTGCTTTCAAATGGTGTTACCTTTTGCTGCTAAAACCCGTCTACTATTGTTTGTAAATAGGGTTTTGTGTCAAAAGGCACACGTGGTTGCATGGCAATGGCCTTGCAGGACTCATGTGACGCCCCTTTCATGTGCGTTACTTTTAGGGTACTTTCGAGCACAAAACAGGGTTTGCAGTGGAAAGTAAATTAGGAAAAAACATTTTGTGCTGGTAAGCGTCACAAATGTTTGTAAATCTCCCCTCTTGTGTTGTGACAAAGGCTTCTGTGGTGCTGACATCACTCAAGGGATCCAGGGGGAGGCGGGGTACCTGAACATCAGACAAGCATGCCTTGGCAGAGGCCACCGGTGGATGTCATGGGCATGGCACCAGCATCTACTGAGAAAGAGTCCAGATGGAGAGGGAGCATGTTGGCATGACTCCAGCATGTTAAGACCAAACCAAGCATCTAGACAGACCACAGACAGTACATGCCATGCAACTACAGGCACATGTGTGTTTAACATTGGATGCATTAAGTGTATCACATGCAGGAACCACCAAAACCACCACACAGAGTAACCCAGCATGGTGTCTCCATGGTGATGGTGCCACTCAAATCAAAAAGACCAGCGTTGTCACGAACAGCACAAGCACTGCAAAGCAACACGCGTGTACATGCCCGGTGCGCCTGCGCAGTCTGGGTACAGGGCGTTATCGGGGTTCAGGGGCACCCTTGTCTGGTCCCGCTCAGATATCAGGTGGCCAAGAACCAGCGAAAGAGGATTACCTGGAAGCAGGATGGTGGACAGGGGCACCAGCTCCACGCCATGGACCGGGTAACTCAGCGGGGAGTTGGGCTGCGCGATGAGCACTTCTCGGGGACTGGACCGATACCTGCCAAGAGAAGAGAGAGGAGGGCTGGTCAGGAAGGCACCTGTGCCAAGAAGTACCAGAGATAGATCACATTTCCAAAGCAAACCAAGAAGGTGCCAGTCACCACCATGAGACGTCAACTGAAAGACCAGAGAAGAACAGCCTTCCTGGGACACCAGAGGAGGCCACAAGTGGGGATGGGTCTTCTCTGGAGGGTGACACTCTCTAAAATGACAGCACTGAAAAGCCGTTTGTGATGTCACTCTCCACCAGGCCCAGTCTTAGAGAGGGGGGGCCAGCCCCCCCAAAAGGTGACCCCCCACAGCCCACTAACAGGAGGAAAGCCATGCTTTGTTCAGGCTTCTGGTCCCGTGTGCAGCTCCCCTCCCCCTGCCTAAGGCGAGGCCTTGGGGCAGTTGAAGGGCCCTGGGGCAGGTGTGACGTCAGCAGGGGTGGGTGCTGCTGAGATCGCAGGGCTCAGCATGGCTGTCCCTGCAGCAGAGAGGATGGAGATGCTGAAGGAACACGTGTGTCCTACAAGTGGCCTGCATCCCTCCTTCCTGGGGTAAGGCCACTCCGGACACTGGAGTGGACCAGCTGGCTATTCTAGCTGTAAACACACGTCTGCCGTTTCTAAGCACTCTAAGGAACGAGATGAGGGCGGGTTTACTCTGTACCTGCTTCAAAGAGATGAAAGGCTGAGTCTGTGTAAAGATGAGCAGATGAAATGCTGCACCCCCTAAACTGGGCTACAGAAGGAAACCTCTGTGGGGCCCCTGCTGCCGCTGTGCGCTCTGTGGGACTCCGTGTGCAACTTCAGGGCGCTACTCTCATTCCCATGAAGGCTGTCTCAGCATTTCATCCTCATGAAATGAGTATCGGAGACGAATAAAAGGACAACTTCTCATTCACTGACCTACAAGGCGCCAAATCATACTGTCCCAAGCGCCACGTTTGGTGAGTGGTTTTACTGAAAATAAGAAGCTTTCCATGAAATGAGGCCACGGCAGGTGTGTGCTGCAGCAGGTGGGAGCGGGACTCGGACTGGGCGCTTCTGAAAATGAAAAAACACTCCCTAGCAGATGAGAGTTCCTGCTCCTGGACCGTGCAGGGCCCTGCGGTGGCACAGGCAGGGATTGTTTGGGGGCACGCGCAGGGATTGTTTGGGGCACAGGCAGGGATTGTTTGGGGGCACAGGCAGGGATTGTTTGGGGCACAGCCAGGGATTGTTTGGGGGCACAGCCAGGGATTGTTTGGGGCACAGCAGGGATTGTTTGGGGGCACAGCCAGGGATTGTTTGGGGGCACAGGCAGGGATTGTTTGGGGGCACAGGCAGGGATTGTTTGGGGCACAGCCAGGGATTGTTTGGGGGCACAGCCAGGGATTGTTTGGGGGCACAGCCAAGGATTGTTTGGGGGTACAGGAATGGATTGTTTGGGGCACAGCCAGGGATTGTTTGGGGGCACAGCCAAGGATTGTTTGGGGGCACAGCCAGGGATTGTTTGGGGGCACAGCCAGGGATTGTTTGGGGGCACAGGCAGGGATTGTTTGGGGGTACAGGAATGGATTGTTTGGGGCACAGCCAGGGATTGTTTGGGGGCACAGGCAGGGATTGTTTGGGGGCACATGCAGGGATTGTTGGGGGCACAGGCAGGTATTGTTTGGGCCATAGTCCGGGATTGTTTGGGCAACAGGCAGGGATTGTTTCGGGGTACAGGAATGGATTGTTTGGGGGCACAGGCAGGGATTGTTTGGGCCACAGGCAGGGATTGTTTGGGGGCACAGGCTGGGATTGTATGGGGGCACAGGCCGGGATTGCATGGGGGCACAGGCCGGGATTGTTTGGGGGCACAGGCCGGGATTGTTTGGGGGCACAGGCCGGGATTGTTTGGGGGCACAGGCCGGGATTGTTTGGGGGCACAGTGTAGGAGGCTGGACTGGCTTGTAGTGAGTACCAAGGGGTACTTGCACCTTGCACCAGGCCCAGTTATCCCTTATTAGTGTATAGGGTGTCTAGCAGCATAGGCTGATAGATAATGGTAGCTTAGCAGAGCAGCTTAGGCTGAACTAGGAGACGAGTGAAGCTCCTACAGTACCACTAGTGTCACTTGCACAATATCATAAGAAAACACAATACACAGATATACTAAAAATAAAGGTACTTTATTTTTATGACAATATGCCAAAGTATCTCAGTGAGTACCCTCAGTATGAGGATAGCAATTATACACAAGTTATATGTACACAATACCAAAAATATGCAGTATAGTCTTAGAAAACGGTGCAAACAATGTATAGTTACAATAGGATGCAATGGGGACACATAGGGATAGGGGCAACAAAAACCATATACTCCAAAAGTGGAATGTGAACCACGAATGGACCCCAAACCTATGTGACCTTGTAGAGGGTCGCTGGGACTATTAGAAAATAGTGAGGGTTAGAAAAATAGCCCACCCCAAGACCCTGAAAAGTGAGTGCAAAGTGCACTGAAGTTCCCCAAAAGACAAAGAAGTCGTGATAGAGGAATAATGCAGGAAAGACACAAACCAACAATGCAACAACTGTGGATTTCCAATCTAGGGTACCTGTGGAACAAGGGGACCAAGTCCAAAAGTCACAAGCAAGTCGGAGATGGGCAGATGCCCAGGAAATGCCAGCTGTGGGTGCAAAGAAGCTTCTACTGGACAGAAGAAGCTGAGGTTTCTGCAGGAATGAAAAGGGCTAGAGACTTCCCCTTTGGTGGACGGATCCCCCTCGCCGTGAAGAGTCGTGCAGAAGTGTTTTTCCACCGAAAGAATGCCAACAAGCCTTGCTAGCTGCAAATCGTGCGGTTAGCGTTTTTGGGTGCTGCTATGGCCCAGCAAGGACCAGGATGTCCCAAATTGCGTCAGGAGAGAGAAGAGACGTCGAGCAAGACAAGGAGACCTCTCAGCAGCAGGTAGCACCCGGAGAAGTGCCAGAAACAGGCACTACAAGGATGCATGAAACGGTGCTCACCGAAGTTGCACAAAGGAGTCCCACGTCGCCGGAGACCAACTTAGAAAGTCGTGCAATGCAGGTTAGAGTGCCGTGGACCCAGGCTTGGCTGTGCACAAAGGATTTCTGCCGGAAGTGCACGGAAGCCGGAGTAGTTGCAAAAGACGCGGTTTCCAACAATGCAGTTTGGCGTGGGGAGGCAAGGACTTACCTCCACCAAACTTGGACTGAAGAGTCACTGGACTGTGGGAGTCACTTGGACAGAGTTGCTGGATTCGAGGGACCTCGCTCGTCGTGCTGAGAGGAGACCCAAGGGACCGGTAATGCAGCTTTTTGGTGCCTGCGGTTGCAGCGGGAAGATTCCGTCGACCCACGGGAGATTTCTTCGGAGCTTCTAGTGCAGAGAGGAGGCAGACTACCCCCACAGCATGCACCACCAGGAAAACAGTCGAGAAGGCGGCAGGATCAGCGTTACAGAGTTGCAGTAGTCGTCTTTGCTACTATGTTGCAGTTTTGCAGGCTTCCAGCGCGGTCAGCAGTCGATTCCTTGGCAGAAGGTGAAGAGAGAGATGCAGAGGAACTCTGATGAGCTCTTGCATTCGTTATCTAAAGTTTCCCCAGAGACAGAGACCCTAAATAGCCAGAAAAGAGGGTTTGGCTACTTAGGAGAGAGGATAGGCTAGCAACACCTGAAGGAGCCTATCAGAAGGAGTCTCTGACGTCACCTGGTGGCACTGGCCACTCAGAGGAGTCCAGTGTGCCAGCAGCACCTCTGTTTCCAAGATGGCAGAGGTCTGGAGCACACTGGAGGAGCTCTGGACTGGACACCTCCCAGGGGAGGTGCAGGTCAGGGGAGTGGTCACTCCCCTTTCCTTTGTCCAGTTTCGCGCCAGAGCAGGGGCTAAGGGGTCCCTGAACCGGTGTAGACTGGCTTATGCAGAAATGGGCACATCTGTGCCCATGAAAGCATTTCCAGAGGCTGGGGGAGGCTACTCCTTCCCTGCCTTCACACCATTTTCCAAAGGGAGAGGGTGTAACACCCTCTCTCAGAGGAAGTCCTTTGTTCTGCCATCCTGGGACAAGCCTGGCTTGACCCCAGGGGGGCAGAAACCTGTCTGAGGGGTTGGCAGCAGCAGCAGCTGCAGTAAAACCCCTGAAAAGGCAGTTTGGCAGTACCAGGGTCTGTGCTACAGACCACTGGGATCATGGGATTGTGCCAACTATGCCAGGATGGCATAGAGGGGGCAATTCCATGTTCATAGACATGTTACATGGCCATATTCGGAGTTACCATTGTGAAGTTACATATAGGTAGTGACCTATATGTAGTGCACGCGTGTAATGGTGTCCCCGCACTCACAAAGTCCGGGGAATTGGCCCTGAACAATGTGGGGGCACCTTGGCTAGTGCCAGGGTGCCCTCACACTAAGTAACTTTGCACCTAACCTTTACCAGGTAAAGGTTAGACATATAGGTGACTTATAAGTTACTTAAGTGCAGTGTAAAATGGCTGTGAAATAACGTGGACGTTATTTCACTCAGGCTGCAGTGGCAGGCCTGTGTAAGAATTGTCAGAGCTCCCTATGGGTGGCAAAAGAAATGCTGCAGCCCATAGGGATCTCCTGGAACCCCAATACCCTGGGTACCTCAGTACCATATACTAGGGAATTATAAGGGTGTTCCAGTAAGCCAATGTAAATTGGTAAAATGGTCACTACCCTGTTAGTGACAAGTTGGAAAGAAATGAGAGAGCATAACCACTGAGGTTCTGATTAGCAGAGCCTCAGTGAGACAGTTAGTCACTACACAGGTAACACATTCAGGCACACTGAACAAGAGGGATCTGTCCACCAAAGGGGAAGTCTCTAGCCCTTTTCGTTCCTGCAGAAACCTCAGCTTCTTCTTTCCAGTAGAAGTTTCTTTGCATCCACAGCTGGCATTTCCTGGGCATATGCCCATCTCCGACTTGCTTGTGACTTTTGGACTTGGTCCCCTTGTTCCACAGGTACCCTAGATTGGAAATCCATCGTTGTTGCATTGTTGGTTTGTGTCTTTCCTGCATTATTCCTCTAACACAACTTCTTTGTCCTTAGGGGAACTTTAGTGCACTTTGCACTCACTTTTCAGGGTCTTGGGGAGGGTTATTTTTCTAACTCTCACTATTTTCTAATAGTCCCAGCGACCCTCTACAAGGTCACATAGGTTTGGGGTCCATTCGTGGTTCGCATTCCACTTTTGGAGTATATGGTTTGTGTTGCCCCTATCCCTATGTGTCCCCATTGCATCCTATTGTAACTATACATTGTTTGCACTGTTTTCTAAGACTATACTGCATATTTTTGCTATTGTGTATATATATCTTGTGTACATTTCTTATCCTCTCACTGAGGGTACACTCTAAGATACTTTGGCATATTGTCATAAAAAGAAAGTACCTTTATTTTTAGTATAACTGTGTATTGTGTTTTCTTATGATATTGTGCATATGACACTAAGTGGTACTGTAGTAGCTTCACACGTCTCCTAGTTCAGCCTAAGCTGCTCTGCTAAGCTACCATTATCTATCAGCCTAAGCTGCTAGACACCCTATACACTAATAAGGGATAACTGGGCCTGGTGCAAGGTGCAAGTACCCCTTGGTACTCACTACAAGCCAGTCCAGCCTCCTACATTGGTTGTGCAGCGGTGGGATAAGTGCTTTGAGACTACTTACCACTCTTGTCATTGTACTTTTCATAAGAGAAAAATATACAAAACAAGTTCAGTGTATATACACATAGCCAAAAAGTTTTGCATTTCCTCTTTTCACTCTTTTCTAAGTGCTGAAAAGTACTTCTAACTTTCTAAAAAGTTCTAAAAAGTTTTTAAAGTTTTTTTCTCTGTCTTTCTAAAAGCTCTGACAAACGTTTTATCTTTTACTATCACTTTAACTCTCTCTAAAAATGTCTGGCACAGGCCAAAATGTTGATCTGTCCAAACTTGCATATGACCACCTTAGCTGGAAAGGAGCAAGGAGTCTCTGTGTAGAGAGAAGTTTGAGTGTAGGGAAGAATCCTTCCTTGGAATTGTTACTTAACATGCTTAGAGAACAAGATAAGGCCAGAAGTGCCCCATCTGTTGAAAAAGTAGGTAATGGTTCCCAATCTGATCCAGGGACTCCCCCAGGAAAAGATTCAGGAAAGGAACTTCCTAGCCTGCCCATTACTAGACAGTCTAGCCTAGTTGGTAATGATGAAGAGCCACATCATACAAATAGTGTTGTCTCACATCATAGCAAAAGCATTTATTCACATCACAGTGGTACTGATGTTTCTGTTAGCCAAGCTGTTAGGGTGCCCTCTGTAAGGGACACGTCTCCTTCTGTCCATTCTCACCATACTTCTGTTTCAAGGCATGTCCCTCCCACCCACCCTGATGACAGATTGTTAGAAAGGGAGCTCAATAGATTGAGAGTGGAACAAACCAGACTGAAGCTCAAGAAGCAACAGCTGGATTTGGATAGACAGACTTTAGAAGTGGAGAAGGAGAGACAGAAACTGGGTTTAGAAACCCATGGTGGCAGCAGCAGTATTCCCCATAGTCATCCTGCAAAAGAGCATGATTCCAGGAATCTGCACAAGATAGTTCCCCCTTATAAGGAGAGGGATGACATTAACAAGTGGTTTGCTGCACTTGAGAGGGCCTGTGTTGTACAGGATGTCCCTCAAAGGCAGTGGGCTGCTATCCTATGGCTATCATTTAGTGGAAAAGGTAGGGATAGGCTCCTTACTGTGAAAGAAAGTGATGCCAATAATTTTACAGTTCTTAAGAATGCACTCCTGGATGGTTATGGCTTAACCACTGAACAGTACAGGATAAAGTTCAGAGAGACCAAAAAGGAGTCTTCACAAGACTGGGTTGATTTCATTGACCATTCAGTGAAGGCCTTGGAGGGGTGGTTACATGGCAGTAAAGTTACTGATAATGACAGTCTGTATAACTTGATCCTGAGAGAGCATATTCTTAATAATTGTGTGTCTGATTTGTTGCACCAGTACTTGGTGGACTCTGATCTGACCTCTCCCCAAGAATTGGGAAAGAAGGCAGACAAATGGGTCAGAACAAGGGTGAACAGAAAAGTTCATACAGGGGGTGACAAAGATGGCAACAAAAAGAAGGATGGTAAGTCTTCTGACAAGTGTGGGGACAAATCTAAAAATAAGTCTTAATCAGGCCCACAAAAACACTCTGGTGGGGGTGGTGGGTCCAAATCCTCCTTTAATCAAAACAAAGAAAAGAAACCATGGTGCTATTTATGTAAAGTAAAAGGCCATTGGACAACAGATCCCAGTTGTCCAAAGAAAAGCACCAAGCCTCCTACCACTACAACCCCTACTGCTACCCCTAGTGTCCCTACTAATAGCAGTGGTGGTGGGAGCAAACCGACTAATAGCCAATCCAAGGGAGTAGCTGGGCTCACTATTGGTAACTTAGTTGGGGTTGGCCTTGTTAGGGAGGCCACAGAGGCTGTGTTAGTCTCTGAGGGGGCTTTTGATTTAGCCACCTTAGTTGCTTGTCCCCTTAATATGGATAAGTACAAGCAGCTACCCCTAATAAATGGTGTTGAGGTTCAGGCCTACAGGGACACTGGAGCCAGTGTGACTATGGTCATAGAGAAACTGGTCCACCCTGAACAACACCTACTTGGTCACCAGTACCAAGTAACCGATGCTCACAACAACACACTTAGCCACCCCATGGCTGTTGTTAATCTCAACTGGGGGTGGGTTACTGGTCCAAAGAAAGTTGTGGTAGCCACAGATTTACCTGTAGACTGTCTACTAGGAAATGATTTGGAGACATCAGCTTGGTCAGATGTGGAGTTGGAGGCCCATGCAGCAATGCTGGGCATCCCAGGGCATATTTTTGCTTTAACCAGGGCTCAGGCCAAAAAGCAAAAAGGACAGGGAAACTTGGATCCTGGAACAATGGACCAAGTGCTCCCTAAAGCTAGGGCTAGTAGAAGCAAACCACTTCCTACTATCCCTCCCTCTACAGTGGATTCAACTTCTGAGGAAGAAGAATCCCCTCCCTGTGCAGAACCTACACCAGAGGAGCTTGAAGCAGACACTGCTGAGCTTTTGGGTGAAGGGGGGCCTGCCAAGGAGGAGCTGAGTGTGGCACAGCAAACCTGTCCCACATTAGAGGGTCTAAGACAGCAAGCTGTCAAACAGGCTAATGGGGATGTCAGTGACTCTCACAGAGTTTACTGGGAGGACAATCTCTTGTACACTGAAGCAAGGGATCCTAAACCTGGAACTGCCAGGAGATTAGTGATTCCTCAGGAGTACAGAAAGTTCCTCCTAACTCTAGCCCACGACATTCCCCTAGCTGGACACCTGGGACAAATGAAAAGTTGGGACAGACTGGTCCCCTTGTTTCATTGGCCTAGGATGTCTGAGGACACAAAGGAATTTTGTAAGTCCTGTGAAACCTGTCAAGCCAGTGGCAAGACAGGTGGCACTCCAAAGGCACCCCTTATCCCACTGCCTGTGGTTGGGGTTCCCTTTGAAAGGGTAGGGGTTGACATAGTTGGCCCCCTTGACCCTCCTAATGCTTCAGGCAATAGGTTTATCTTGGTGGTAGTGGACCATGCCACAAGATACCCTGAAGCAATTCCTTTAAGGACCACTACAGCACCTGCAGTGGCAAAGGCCCTCCTAGGAATATTTTCTAGGGTGGGCTTCCCAAAGGAAGTAGTATCAGACAGGGGAAGCAATTTCATGTCTGCATACTTAAAGGCCATGTGGAAAGAGTGTGGTGTAACTTACAAGTTCACTACACCCTATCATCCACAAACAAATGGACTGGTGGAGAGATTTAATAAAACTCTCAAAGGCATGATTATGGGTCTCCCTGAAAAACTCCGCAGGAGATGGGATATCCTGTTACCGTGCCTCCTTTTTGCCTACAGGGAGGTACCTCAGAAAGGAGTGGGCTTCAGCCCCTTTGAACTTCTTTTTGGACACCCTGTTAGGGGTCCACTCACACTTGTAAAGGAGGGTTGGGAACAACCTTTAAAAGCTCCTAAGCAGGATATTGTGGATTATGTACTTGGCCTCAGATCAAGGATGGCTGAGTACATGAAAAAGGCCAGCAAAAACCTTCAGGCCAGCCAAGAGCTCCAGAAGCAATGGCATGATCAGAAGGCTGTTTTGGTTCAGTACAAACCAGGGCAGAAAGTGTGGGTCTTGGAGCCTGTGGCCCCAAGAGCACTCCAAGATAAATGGAGTGGTCCCCACACAATTGTTGAGAAAAAGGGTGAAGTCACCTATTTAGTTGACTTAGGCACTGCAAGGAGTCCCCTTAGGGTACTCCATGTAAACCGCCTGAAACCCTACTATGACAGGGCTGATCTCACCCTGCTCATGGCAACTGATGAGGGACAGGAAGAAGACAGTGATCCTCTACCTGATCTCTTCTCTTCCACAGAACAAGATGCTCTTGTGGAAGGTGTAGTTTTGGCTGATTGTCTTACTGCTGAGCAGAAAGACCATTGCATAAATCTCCTAGATCAATTCTCTGAACTCTTCTCTACTGTGCCAGGTACCACTTCTTGGTGTGAGCACACTATAGATATTGGAGACAGTTTACCTGTCAAAAGTAAGATCTATAGGCAGCCTGACCATGTCAGGGACTGCATAAAGCAAGAGGTGCATAAAATGTTAGAACTAGGAGTGGTTGAGCACTCTGAAAGTCCATGGGCTTCTCCTGTGGTACTTGTACCAAAACCCCATTCCAAAGATAGAAAGAAGGAAATGCGGTTTTGTGTAGAGTATAGAGGTCTCAACCTGGTAACCAAAACTGATGCTCACCCTATACCCAGGGCAGATGAGCTCATAGATACACTGGCATCTGCCAAGTATCTAAGCACTTTTGATTTGACTGCAGGGTATTGGCAGATCAAATTGTCAGAAGATGCTAAACCTAAAACTGCATTTTCAACCATTGGAGGCCATTACCAGTTCACTGCAATGCCTTTTGGTTTGAAAAATGCACCTGCCACTTTTCAAAGGTTGGTGAACACAGTCCTGCAAGGGCTGGAGGCTTTCAGTGCAGCATATTTGGACGATATAGCTGTCTTTAGCTCCAGCTGGGATGATCACCTGGTCCACCTATGGAAAGTTTTGGAGGCCCTGCAAAAGGCAGGCCTCACTATCAAGGCTTCAAAGTGCCAGATAGGGCAGGGGAAGGTGGTTTATCTGGGACACCTTGTTGGTGGGGAACAGATTGCACCACTTCAGGGGAAAATCCAAACAATTATTGATTGGGTTCCCCCTACCACTCAGACTCAGGTGAGAGCCTTCCTAGGCCTCACTGGGTATTACAGAAGGTTCATTAAGAACTATGGCTCCATTGCAGCCCCTCTTAACGACCTCACATCCAAGAAAATGCCTAAAAAGGTATTATGGACAGCAAACTGTCAGAAAGCTTTTGAGGAGCTGAAGCAGGCCATGTGCTCTGCACCTGTCCTGATAAACCCTTGTTACTCTAAAAAATTCTATGTCCAAACTGATGCATCTGAATTAGGAGTAGGGGCAGTCCTATCACAACTTAATTCTGAGGGCCAGGATCAACCTGTTGCTTTTATTAGTAGGAGGTTGACCCCTGGAGAAAAGCGTTGGTCTGCCATAGAGAGGGAGGCCTTTGCTGTGGTCTGGGCTCTGAAGAAATTGAGGCCATACCTGTTTGGCACTCACTTCATTGTTCAGACAGACCACAAACCTCTACTTTGGCTAAAACAAATGAAAGGTGAAAATCCTAAATTGTTGAGGTGGTCCATATCCCTACAGGGAATGGACTATACAGTGGAACATAGACCTGGGAGTAGCCACTCCAATGCAGATGGACTCTCCAGATATTTCCACTTAGACAATGAAGACTCATCAGGTCATGGCTAGTCTTACTGTCCTTCGTTTGGGGGGGGGGGTTGTGTAGGAAAGTACCATCTTGCCTGGCATGTTACCCCCATTTTTCACTGTATATATGTTGTTTTAGTTGTATGTGTCACTGGGACCCTGTTCACCAGGGCCCCAGTGCTCATAAGTGTACCTGAATGTGTTACCTGTGTAGTGACTAACTGTCTCACTGAGGCTCTGCTAATCAGAACCTCAGTGGTTATGCTCTCTCATTTCTTTCTAAATTGTCACTAACAGGCTAGTGACCAATTTTACCAATTTACATTGGCTTACTGGAACACCCTTATAATTCCCTAGTATATGGTACTGAGGTACCCAGGGTATTGGGGTTCCAGGAGATCCCTATGGGCTGCAGTATTTCTTTTGCCAGGCCTGCCACTGCAGCCTGAGTGAAATAACATCCACGTTATTTCACAGCCATTTTACACTGCACTTAAGTAACTTATAAGTCACCTATATGTCTAACCTTTACCTGGTAAAGGTTAGGTGCAAAGTTACTTAGTGTGAGGGCACCCTGGCCCTAGCCAAGGTGCCCCCACATTGTTCAGGGCCAATTCCCCGGACTTTGTGAGTGCGGGGACACCATTACACGCGTGCACTACATATAGGTCACTACCTATATGTAGCTTCACAATGGTAACTCCGAATATGGCCATGTAACATGTCTATGATCATGGAATTGCCCCCTCTATGCCATCCTGGCATAGTTGGCACAATCCCATGATCCCAGTGGTCTGTAGCACAGACCCTGGTACTGCCAAACTGCCTTTCCTGGGGTTTCACTGCAGCTGCTGCTGCTGCCAACCCCTCAGACAGGCATCTGCCCTCCTGGGGTCCAGCCAGGCCTGGCCCAGGATGGCAGAACAAAGAACTTCCTCTGAGAGAGGGTGTTACACCCTCTCCCTTTGGAAAATGGTGTGAAGGCAGGGGAGGAGTAGCCTCCCCCAGCCTCTGGAAATGCTTTCTTGGGCACAGATGTGCCCAATTCTGCATAAGCCAGTCTACACCGGTTCAGGGGACCCCTTAGCCCTGCTCTGGCGCGAAACTGGACAAAGGAAAGGGGAGTGACCACTCCCCTGACCTGCACCTCCCCTGGGAGGTGTCCAGAGCTCCCCCAGTGTGCTCCAGACCTCTGCCATCTTGGAAACAGAGGTGCTGCTGGCACACTGGACTGCTCTGAGTGGCCAGTGCCACCAGGTGACGTCAGAGACTCCTTGTGATAGGCTCCTTCAGGTGTTGCTAGCGTATCCTCTCTCCTAAGTAGCCAAACCCTCTTTTCTGGCTATTTAGGGTCTCTGTATCTGGGGAAACTTGAGATAACGAATGCAAGAGCTCATCCGAGTTCTTCTGCATCTCTCTCTTCACCTTCTGCCAAGGAATCGACTGCTGACCGCGCTGGAAGCCTGCAAACCTGCAACATAGTAGCAAAGACGACTACAGCAACTCTGTAACGCTGATCCTGCCGCCTTCTCAACTGTTTTCCTGGTGGTGCATGCTGTGGGGGTAGTCTGCCTCCTCTCTGCACTAGAAGCTACGAAGAAATCTCCAGTGGGTCGACAGAATCTTCCCCCTGCAACCGCAGGCACCAAAAAGCTGCATTACCGGTCCCTTGGGTCTCCTCTCAGTACGACGAGCGAGGTCCCTCAAATCCAGAAACTCTGTCCAAGTGGCCCCCACAGTCCAGTGACTCTTCAGTCCAAGTTTGGTGGAGGTAAGTCCTTGCCTCACCTCGCTAGACTGCATTGCTGGGAACCGCCACTTTTGCAGCTACTCCGGCCTCCGTACACTTCCTGCGGAAATCCTTTGTGCACAGTCAAGCCTGGGTCCACGGCACTCTAATCTGCATTGCACGACCTCCTAAGTTGTTCTCCGGCGACGTGGGACTTCTTTGTGCGACTTCGGGTGAGCACCATTTCACGCATCCTCGTAGTGCCTGTTTCTGGCACTTCTCCGGGTGCTACCTGCTGCTGAGAGGGCTCTCTGTCTTGCGCGACGTCCCCTCTACCTCCTGGTCCAATTTGCGACCTCCTGGTCACTCCTGGGCCACAGCAGCGTCCAAAAACACTAACCGCATGATTTGCAGCTAGCAAGGCTTGTTGGCGTTCTTTCGGCGGGAAAACACTTCTGCACGACTCTCCACGGCAAGGCGGATCCGTCCACCAAAGGGGAAGTCTCTAGACCTTTTTGTTCCTGCAGAAACCTCAGCTTCTTCTGTCCAGTAGAAGCTTCTTTGCATCCACAGCTGGCATTTCCTGGGCATATGCCCATCTCCGACTTGCTTGTGACTTTTGGACTTGGTCCCCTTGTTTCACAGGTACCCTAGATTGGAAATCCATCGTTGTTGCATTGTTGGTTTGTGTCTTTCCTGCATTATTCCTCTAACATGACTTCTTTTTCCTTAGGGGAACTTTAGTGCACTTTGCACTCACTTTTCAGGGTCCTGGGGAGGGTTATTTTTCTAACTCTCACTATTTTCTAATAGTCCCAGCGACCCTCTACAAGGTCACCTAGGTTTGGGGTCCATTCGTGGTTCGCATTCCACTTTTGGAGTATATGGTTTGTGTTGCCCCTATCCCTATGTGTCCCCATTGCATCCTATTGTAACTATACATTGTTTGCACTGTTTTCTAAGACTATACTGCATATTTTTGCTATTGTGTATATATATCTTGTGTATATTTCCTATCCTCTCACTGAGGGTACACTCTAAGATACTTTGGCATATTGTCATAAAAATAAAGTACCTTTATTTTTAGTATAACTGTGTATTGTGTTTTCTTATGATATTGTGCATATGACACTAAGTGGTACTGTAGTAGCTTCACACGTCTCCTAGTTCAGCCTAAGCTGCTCTGCTAAGCTACCATTATCTATCAGCCTATGCTGCTAGACACCCTATACACTAATAAGGGATAACTGGGCCTGGTGCAAGGTGCAAGTACCCCTTGGTACTCACTACAAGCCAGTCCAGCCTCCTACAGGCACAGCCAGGGATTGTTTGGGGCACAGGAATGGATTGTTTGGGGGCACAGGCAGGGATTGTTTGGGGCACAGGAATGGATTGTTTGGGGGCACAGGCAGGGATTGTTTGGGGGCACAGGCAGGGATTGTTTGGGGTACAGTCAGGGATTGTTTGGGGGGCACAGGCAGGTATTATTGGGGGCACAGGCAGGGATTGTTTGGGGTCACAGCCAGGGATTGTTTGGGGGCACAGCCAGGGATTGTTTGGGGGCACTCAAGCCCTCCCCATGCCACCCGTATTTGTTGTTCCGCGGCACTTCGGTCCCTTTGAGCTCAGATGCACAAAGGTTTTACTCCATCCTACCCTGACTTCCGGCTGACAGCTTCCGGGCGCACCTGAAGTACACACAACTCTTGCCCGAGATGGAGGAGGGGGTTGGACCTGGTATTAAAGCGGAGGCAGCTTTAAGAAGGGAGATTCATGGCTTGGCATGTACTGAGTGCCCGCAGCCAAGGGCGCCCTGCCCTGGGACTCACACTCTAGCAGCAGAAACTGGAAATGCTCAAGTTCATTGTGAATTGATGGCAGGACTTGATTTAAGCAGAGAGACAGAGGCGTCACGCCCAAGAAGCCATGCGTGACACCTGAAGAGCAGGCTCGAAGCACAGAACTTTCACCAGCTGTCAGGGCCGCCTTTGTATGTAAGATACAAAAACACAACGGACTCGATGAAATATGGTCAAAAAACAAGTAAGTATATGGATTTCACTATAAATACTATAGTTTACACCCTTATATTAAAGTTTTAAATAACTATATAATTACAATTAAAATATTTTAAGAAATGACTGGGAAAATAAATTCTAAAAAAATGACTTAAAGAAATTTACGTTACTCAATTACATAACGTTTGTGGAAAATTATAGCTGAGGAACACAGGAGCGACAAGGCTGTTCGTTGTTACCATGACGCATTGGACATTAACATAAAGCGCTCGATGCTGGGTTTGCATTTCTCTTAAATACATGTAATTGTCCTGAAAGTTGCGGTACATACGGGACAGCAAATGCCAGGAAGGGTAGTGCCTGAGTGGCAAAGCCGAGCACTGATGCCCCACAGGACCATCTGGAGCCTGGCTGGTGTCTGTGCTGCCAACTACTGAAAACACAAAATGGTCTAATATCTAGAATTAAACACACACACAGTCACCACAAAAAAAGATAAAAAAACACAGTTTACACAAACATCAAGTTGCGGAAGGGCAGGTTGTAAGACAAGGCACTGGGGGGGTGAGACTGGAAGGGGCATGGTGGTGGGGAGGAGGCGCAGGTTCACCTAGCAGCCTGACTCTGGAAGCTCTGGTCTGCTCTGCCCTACATGTCAATAAAACCTCTTCACGACTCTGATGAGGATGAACTATTTCTAGTGAGAACCGAGGACACTTTGGGATGACAATCCATCTAGTGCTGAGTGACTCCCACACATGTCTTTCCGCTCACAGTCCCCCACACGCGTTTCGGCTCAGACTAACACAGGTTTCAGCTCAGACTCGCACACGTTTCAGCTCAGACTCGCACACGTTTCAGCTCAGACTCGCACACGTTTCAGCTCACACTCGCACACGTTTCAGCTCACACTCGCACACGTTTCAGCTCACACTCGCACACATGTTTCAGTTCACACTCGCACACATGTTTCAGCTCACACTCGCACACATGTTTCAGCTCACACTCGCACACATGTTTCAGCTCACACTCGCACACATGTTTCAGCTCACACTCGCACACGTTTCAGCTCACACTCGCACACACATCTTTCAGCTCACACTCGCACACGTTTCTGCTCACACTCGCACACGTTTCTGCTCACACTCGCACACGTTTCAGCTCACACACGTTTCAGCTCACACTCGCACACATGTTTCAGTTCACACTCGCACACATGTTTCAGTTCACACTCGCACACATGTTTCAGCTCACACTCGCACACATGTTTCAGCTCACACTCGCACACGTTTCAGCTCACACTCGCACACATGTTTCAGCTCACACTCGCACATGTTTCTGCTCACACTCGCACACGTTTCAGCTGACACTCGCACACGTTTCAGCTCACACTCGCACACACATCTTTCAGCTCACACTCGCACACGTTTCAGTTCACACTCGCACACATGTTTCAGCTCACACTCGCACACATGTTTCAGCTCACACTCGCACACATGTTTCAGCTCACACTCGCACACATGTTTCAGCTCACACTCGCACACATGTTTCAGCTCACACTCGCACACATGTTTCAGCTCACACTCGCACACATGTTTCAGCTCACACTCGCACACGTTTCAGCTCACACTCGCACACGTTTCAGCTCACACTCGCACACACATCTTTCAGCTCACACTTCCACAGACGTCTTTCATGATAACTCCAGCAAGGGACAGTCCCAGGATTTGTAGGGCCCCAGGCAGAAAGGGAATGTGTGCAGGCCCTATAATTAGCATACATTATGTGATACCTAGAGAATTACATGGCAATAGCATATCAATGGTGCACCAGGCTCTGGTGCAAGAAAGCTGTATTGTTGGTCATCTGAACCCCAGTCATTGACTGGACAATAAAACAGCCATAATTTGGGTACCTTGGGACCATAAACATGCAGGGCCACAGTGTCACTGCTCTTGCTACACTATAGATTGTTACACTCCTCATAGGTGCTCTTCCCCTTGGCCTCACAGCCATTGTCCAGTACTGTGAGGTGCAGGGGAGGAAACTCCTTCACTTGGGCCTCAAAGCAAAGGACCACGGCCACGAGGACCGGGGATTAATGGGCCTTACAGCTCTGGATCATGGCTGTGACAAACATGCAAGAGGTGGCCAGCAGTACTGTAATGGTGCCACGATCCCTAATGGAAGAAAGTGATACTGGACAGTAAACAGAGCCATAATTCACCTGTTAGAGTTATCTCAAGTAACTATAACTCGTGCCCCAAGGTAACTATAAAACTCGTGCCCCACCATGCACAGTTTTCTGCTAAGTAAGTTTACTGCAAATGTTACGTTGATATTATCAATGATGTTATCAAATATGTCATAAGTGATGTATTATGTGAGGCAATTAGCTGTGCATGTGGAGGGCGCAAGTTATAGTTCTCTTAGGTCGCAAGTTATTGTTACTTGAGATAACTAATTATAACTGGTGAATTTCTATGGTTTGGTAATGTGAGCCTAACTATAACATCCCTGTAATCTTAGTTATTTTAAGGGAATTTCTATTTTCTTTTAAATTCTATTTCCTAACTATAACGTCCCTGCAACCTTTGTTTTTTCAGTGAAGTTCTACTCTTTTTTAAACGTACAGTAATTTTCTTTAGTATACGTTAATCCAAACACCACAGCGCACGGTCTTTGGCTGTGGACAGCGGGATTTGGCCAGAGGGCCTGGCCTGCATCCAGGCCCTGTGGCCAATCCCTATAACCACCCAAACGCAGTGCAGCCCCCCTCCCAAGGCCAATCTCAGCCTTGGGGACCCCATCCCCTGGGGCTCGGCCTAAACATTAATATTTTTTTTTTGGGGGGGGGGGAGGGGAGGTCGCGCGCCCCGTCTGATCTCAGCCCTGGGGACCCCATCCACCAGGGCTCTGCCTAAATATTTAATTTTATTTTTGCAAGTGGGCTGAGCATCCCGTCTCCCCTCCTCAGGTGGATCTCGGCCCCAGGGATCCGAGTCCCCAGGGCCTGGCATAAATATTTACTTTTTGGGAGGGGAGCGGGATCCACACAGTCCCCCTCCTCTGCCTGCTCCCAACCTCAGGGACCCCATCCCCCAGGGCTCAGCCAGGGCACCCCGTCACAATGTTGGGGACTGGGGGGAGCCTGAAGGCCCCTGTGGTCCCAGCCGGCTCTCCACTGTGGAGAAACTGGCCCCTTGTTGCAGTACCCCCCCCCCCACACACTTTTTGCCTGGTTTCTGAATGTAACTTGGACTGGAGTGTGCTAGGTACCTGCTAACCAGGTCCCCTGTGCCAGCGTTCTTCCCTTAAAATGGATACAAATATTGTCTCAACTGGCAACGCCTTTAGCTGGCACTATAAGTCCCTAGTAAATGGTACTTAGGTACCAAGGGCATGTGGTACTAAGAATAAGCCCCTGAGGGCAGCAGCACATATTGTGCCACCCTCTAGGGCCATGCATCCAAGTGCATCCAGCCGTGCCATTGCAGGCTGAGTGTCCTGATGCAATCCTAAAGTGCAAAGCTGACATTGCACACAGCCCGTGTGCCCTGTCCACTACACACTGCATGCAATATAGGTAAGTCACCTCTCTGGCAGGTCTTCCAGCCCTAAGGCAGGGTGCACTATACTGCATGTGTGGGCATATGTGCATGAGCAATATGCCCTTACTTTCTTCCTGCCAAACCTGGGGCATAGTAAGTGAACACAGCAGCCATTTTACATGCATTTGCTGAACACTGGTCAGTACGGGTTTCACAGCCGCATGAAGGCCACTCTCCACCCTGGGTCATTTGGTGTCAAACGTTTTGGGACTCCCCCTTTTTCTCAGCCCCCGCTTGATGGATCACCCTGAAACTTTCCAGACAGATGCTGCAGTGAGAGTCATATTTTCCTGAAAAAGTTTGTGAAGATTTATTCAACGGTGCCAAAGTTATTAGCAAAACAAAAAAGGCTTTTTCTTTAGAAACTAGGTCCTAACTATAACTACCTAGTGGCGACCGCCGCTAGGTAAGATATATATCTCTCTCTCTCTCTCTCTCTATATATATATATATATAGCCTTGGATGTTGCAGAATTATTGCAGGATCTGGAGAAACAATGTTGCAATGGGAGCCTTCCTACCACAAGCAGACTTGTTTGGTTCCAGTGAAGACCAGCAGTGGTTCTAGAGGCCAGGAGCAGAAGATGTCTTGCACACAGTTCCTTGAAGAGTCTTGCTTGATGAATCTGAGGACCCACCCACAAGGGAGCCCTTAAGTAACCCTCAGATATATGGGCAACTGTTCACTCTCTGCAGTTGCCCATATATCTGAGGGGGTCATGGACATCATCTACCTGACTTAAGCAGTCAGATCCTCCCAGGGGCCTCTGCACATCTTATTTTCAAGATGGCAGAATCAAGTGGCCACCTGGCAGAGCTCTGTGCACCTTCTTAGGGGAGGAGCTGAACAGGAGGGTGGTCACTCCCCTGTCCTTTGTGTAGTTTAACCTTTGAGCGTGAACCGTTGGTTCCTGAACTGGTGTAAACTGGATTATGCCAGGAGAGCACCAAATGTGCCCTTTTAAAGCAGTCTGGTGGAGCTCAGAAGCCACCCCACCCCAGCCCTTAGACACCTAATACACAAGGAGAGGTGGTCACACCGCTCCCTTGCAGGAAGTCATTTGTTCTACTCCTCTGGCCTCAGCCTGGCTCACCAGGAGGAGGGCAGAACAGTGTCTGGGGTCAGCAGCAGCGTGGGATGGCAGCTGGACCCCATAAGGCTGCACAGGCAGAACTAGCGGGTCCCTTAGGGAACCCCAGAGTACATGGTATCATGCAACTAACACTAGCACTCTGCCCTTGGGCTGAAGGGCCTCCCAGTAGGGTGACTTCTAATGTCTAGGCGAAGTGGTCGGGTTTGGCAGTAAAACAGTGCATGCACCCTTTCATGCAGGCTGCAATGGCCGGGCTGCAGTCAGTTTGCGTGGGCTACCATGGGTGGCATAATATATGGTGCAGCCCTTGGGGGACCCCTGGTGTACCAACGCCCTGCGTACCTAGGTACCATATACTAGCGACTTACATGGGTGCACCAGTATGCCAATTGAGGGTGTGAAAGGCTACCAACAACTAAAGAGAACACAGTCACTGGGGTCCTGGTTAGGAGGATCCCAGTGAAATACAGTCCCAACACACTGACATCAGGCAAAAAGTGGTGGTAACTACACCAGAACGATGGCACTTTCCTACAACCACTTTACTCAAAACACAGATGTACAGCTTATACTTGTGTATGTAGACATGTATAATATGATTGTATGTATGTATTTACATTTACACGTGTATTTCTTTGTTCTAATCTATATACTACATATGGTGTAAAAGAATAGATAGTCTTATAGGTCTGATTAACAAATATATGTATGTTATGAGTTTAAAAATATATATATATATATATATATATATACATATATATATAAATATATATATATATATATATATATATATATATATATATGCACTTGAACTCGGTGTTTCCTTTTCAGCACCGGAACGTCAAAGGTGCTATTCTTGATACGCGTGCCACCGCGTATTATGTCAGCACATTTCTCCCACACTCAGGAAGAAAGACAGCACTCCACGAACACAGTTATTTTAATCGCCTACAGGGACGCGTTTCGGCGTTGCCTCCTTCTTCAACCTGTCGAGCGCCATATTGGCTCAGTTTAAATACTCCCATGGTGGCGTTTCCAACCAACCAACATACACTTTGAGAAAACTTCATTTGTTGCCAGCATGAAATACATACCCCATGTGTAATCATAGATAATCAAGAAAAACATAATTAATTGCCCGATCTAATCAGTAAAAAATAAACATTAAATTAATGATTTTAAATCTTTAAACATTGTTGCCTATTGTCATCTCGTACCCAAACAATACAAATGGGTTATCTGATGCTTATCCTATGCTCAATGCTCACTGTTTATGTTCTACGCGTGTGACATGCATTTCAAAATTCATCTCCAATTTTTTGTCTCCTCAATTTTTTTGATGTTATTAAATTAGTTAATTGTTGAATTGTCCATTTTTACGTATTTACATTTTCTACCTGGCCTTCTTGTCTCAAACTTGACAATGAATTAACAGTTATGTTGCCACAACACCTAAGCATGAAAATCCTGCTATCAATAAAATACCCTGATAGATCAATATAAATGAATATACATCTCTTCACTACTGTTTAACCCCTTCGGTTCTTTGGTATCAAATGTCAATATACATTTGGATTCCAATTTTCTCAACTTCTTTTCTCTGTCTCCTCCTCGGATATCTTTCTTGATACCATCTGTAACACTGTATGTAGTATCCTCTATTTTACCTCCATGTACTTCATGTGTGTGTCTGGCTACTGGGTACAAAACATCTTTGTTCTGAATTGCCCTCAAATGCTGCAAAATTCTTCTATGTACTTGCAATGTCGTACTGCCCACGTACAATTTAGGACAACTGCGCTTTAAGATGTAGACTACAAAATCGCTTTTACAACTGCATTTACCTTTGATACGATGAACAATTTTCTCATCGATTTCAACATATTTGATGTTTTCTCCATTCCTACAAGCTTTGCATTTGAATCCAATTCTGATCAGCCACTTCCTGTCTTACGTCACTCTTAACCAGGATACCCTTCATAGAGGTTCCTTTCCTGTATGTGACAAGAGGTTGAATGGAGATGTGCTCTCCTATCAATGGATCGCTTCTCAGCATGTGCCAGTGTTTCTTTAACCGTTTCTCACCTCAAAATGAGCAGTATTATATGTTGTTATAAATCTCGCTATGCCTGGAACTTTACTTGTTTTTAACCTACTTCTGTTGTCATCTCTTCCTTGTTTAGAAAATAGAAGTGCATCTCTGGTACATGATTCTGCTTTTCTGATGGCTCTGTCTAATGTGGCACTGGAATATCCTCTGGAATGAAATCTGTCTATCATTTCTTCCTGGACCTTCTTAAAACTTTTTTCCGTACTGCAGATTCTTTTAGCCCTTATTAGCGTTGAACATAAACAGTGAGCATTGAGCATAGGATTAGCATCAGATAACCCATTTGTATTGTTTGGGTATGAGATGACAATAGTGAGAGAAAGTAGCCTCTTTCTAGCCTTGTTACCCCCACTTTTGGCCTGTTTGTGAGTGTATGTCAGGGTGTTTTCACTGTCTCACTGGGATCCTGCTAGCCAGGGCCCAGTGCTCATAGTGAAAACCCTATGTTTTCAGTATGTTTGTTATGTGTCACTGGGACCCTGCTAGTCAGGACCCCAGTGCTCATAAGTTTGTGGCCTATATGTGTGTGTTCCCTGTGTGGTGCCTAACTGTCTCACTGAGGCTCTGCTAACCAGAACCTCAGTGGTTATGCTCTCTCTGCTTTCCAAATTGTCACTAACAGGCTAGTGACCAATTTCACCAATTCAGATTGGCATACTGGAACACCCCTATAATTCCCTAGTATATGGTACTGAGGTACCCAGGGTATTGGGGTTCCAGGAGATCCCTATCGGCTTCAGCATTTCTTATGCCACCCATAGGGAGCTCTGACAATTCTTACACAGGCCTGCCACTGCAGCCTGAGTGAAATAATGCACACATTATTTCACAGCCATTTTCACTGCACTTAAGTAACTTATAAGTCACCTATATGTCTAACCTTTACTTAGTAAAGGTTGGGTGCTAAGTTACTTAGTGTGAGGGCACCCTGGCACTAGCCAGAGTGCTCCCACATCATTCAGGGCAAATTCCCCGGACTTTGTGAGTGCGGGGACACCATTACACGCGTGCAATACACATAGGTCACTACATATGTGTAGCTTCACAATGGTAACTCCGAATATGGCCATGTAACATGTCTAAGATCATGTCACAATCCCATGATCCCACTGGTCTGTAGCTCAGACCCGGGTACTGCCAAACTGCCTTTTCAGGGGTTTCACTGCAGCTGCTGCTGCTGCCAACCCCTCAGACAGGTTTCTGCCCTCCTGGGGTCCAGCCAGGCTTGTCCAAGGATGGCAGAACAAAGGACTTCCTCTGAGAGAGGGTGTTACACCCTCTCCCTTTGGAAAATGGTGTGAAGGCAGGGGAGGAGTAGCCTCCCCCAACCTCTGGAAATGCTTTCATGGGCACATTTGGTGCCCATTTCTGCATAAGCCAGTCTACACCGGTTCAGGGACCCCTTAGCCCTGCTCTGGCACGAAACTGGACAAAGGAAAGGGGAGTGACCTCTCCCCAGACCTGCAGCTCCTCCAGTGTGCTCCAGACCTCTGCCATCTTGGAAACAGATGTGCTGCTGGCACGCTGGACTGCTCTGAGTGGCCAGTGCCACCAGGTGACGTCAGAGACTCCTTCTGATAGGCTCCTTCAGGTGTTGCTAGCCTATCCTCTCTCCTAGGTAGCCAAACCCTCTTTTCTGGCTATTTAGGGTCTCTGTCTCTGGGGATTCCTTAGATAACGAATGCAAGAGCTCATCAGAGTTCCTCTGCATCTCTCTCTTCACCTTCTGCCAAGGAATCGACTGCTGACCGCGCTGGAAGCCTGCAAAACTGCAACTAAGTAGCAAAGACGACTACTGCAACTCTGTAACGCTGATCCTGCCGCCTTCTCGACTGTTTTCCTGGTGGTGCATGCTGTGGGGGTAGTCTGCCTCCTCTCTGCACTAGAAGCTCCGAAGAAATCTCCTGTGGGTCGACGGAATCTTCCCCCTGCAACCGCAGGCACCAAAGAACTGCATTACCGGTACTCTGGGTCTCCTCTCAGCACGACGAGCGAGGTCCCTTGATTCCAGCAACTCTGTCCAAGTGACTCCCACAGTCCAGTGACTCTTCAGTCCAAGTTTGGTGGAGGTAAGTCCTTGCCTCCCCACGCCAGACTGCATTGCTGGGAACCGCGACTTTTGCAGCTACTCCGGCTTCTGTGCACTTCCGGTGGAAATCCTTTGTGCACAGCCAAGCCTGGGTCCACGGCACTCTAACCTGCATTGCACGACTTTCTAAGTTGGTCTCCGGCGACGTGGGACTCCTTTGTGCAACTTTGGGTGAGCACCGTTTCACGCATCCTTGTAGTGCCTGTTTGTGGCACTTCTGCGGATGCTACCTGCTGCTGAGAGGGCTGCTTGTCTTGCTTGACGTCCCCTCTGTTCCCAGACGCAATTGGCAACATCCTGGTCCCTCCTGGGCCACAGCAGCGTCCAAAAACCCTTTTCTCACGATTTGCAGCTAGCAAGGCTTGTTAGCTGTATTTCCATGGGAAAACACTTCTGCACAACTCTCCATGGCGTGGGGGATCCATCTTCCAAAGGGGAAGTTTCTAGCCCTTGTTGTTCCTGCAGAATCCTAAGTTTCTACTGTCCAGTAGAAGCTTCTTTGCATCCACCGTTGGCATTTCTTGGGCATCTGCCCATCTCCGACTTGCTTGTGACTTTTGGACTTGGTCCCCTTATTCCACAGGTACCCTCGTTTGGAAATCCATCGTTGTTGCATTGCTGGTTTGTGTCTTTCATGCAGAATTCCCCTATCACGACTTCTTTGTCCTTTGGTGAACTTTAGTGCACTTTGCACTCACTTTTCAGGGTCTTGGGGAGGGCTATTTTTCTAACCCTTACTATTTTCTAATAGTCCCAGCGACCCTCTACAAGGTCACATAGGTTTAGGGTCCATTCGTGGTTCGCATTCCACTTTTGGAGTATATGGTTTGTGTTGCCCCTATCCCTATGTGTCCCCATCGCATCCTATTGTAACTATACATTGTTTGCACTGTTTTCTAAGACTATACTGCATATTTTTGGTATTGTGTACATATAACTTGTGTATAATTGCTATCCTCATACTGAGGGTACTCACTGAGATACTTTGGCATATTGTCATAAAAATAAAGTACCTTTATTTTTAGTATATCTGTGTATTGTGTTTTCTTATGATATTGTGCAAGTGACACTAGTGGTACTGTAGGAGCTTCACTCGTCTCCTAGTTCAGCCTAAGCTGCTCTGCTAAGCTACCATTATCTATCAGCCTATGCTGCTAGACACCCTATACACTAATACGGGATAACTGGGCCTGGTGCAAGGTGCAAGTACCCCCTGGTACTCACTACAAGCCAGTCCAGCCTCCTACAAATAGGCAACAATGTTTAAAGATTTAAAATCATTAATTTAATGTTTATTTTTTACTGATTAGATCGGGCAATTAATTATGTTTTTCTTGATTATATATGATTACACATGGGGTATGTATTTCATGCTGGCAACAAATGAAGTTTTCTCAAAGTGTATGTTGGTTGGTTGGAAACGCCACCATGGGAGTATTTAAACTGAGCCAATATGGCGCTCGACAGGTTGAAGAAGGAGGCAACGCCGAAACACGTCCCTGTAGGCGATTAAAATAACTGTGTTCGTGGAGTGCTGTCTTTCTTCCTGAGTATGGGAGAAATGTGCTGACATAATACGCGGTGGCACGCGTATCAAGAATAGCACCTTTGACGTTCCGGTGCTGAAAAGGAAACACAGAGTTCAAGTGCCTATATATATATATATATATATATATATATATATATAAACTCATAACATACATATATTTGTTAATCAGACCTATAAGACTATCTATTCTTTTACTCCATATGTAGTATATAGATTAGAACAAAGAAATACACGTGTAAATGTAAATACATACATACAATCATATTATACATGTTTACATACACAAGTATAAGCTGTACATCTGTGTTTTGAGTAAAGTGGTTGTAGCAAAGTGCCATCGTTCTGGTGTAGTTACCACCACTTTTTGCCTGATGTCAGTGTGTTGGGACTGTATTTCACTGGGATCCTCCTAACCAGGACCCTAGTGACTGTGTTCTCTCCCCTAAATTTAGTTGTTGGTAACCTTTCACACCCTCAATTGGCATACTGGTGCACCCATGTAAGTCGCTAGTATATGGTACCTAGGTACGTAGGGCGTTGGTACACCAGGGGTCCCCCAAGGGCTGCACCATATATTATGCCACCCATGGTAGCCCATGCAAACTGACTGCAGGCCGGCCATTGCAGCCTGCATGAAAGGGTGCATGCACTGTTTTACTGCCAAACCCGACCACTTCGCCTAGACATTAGAAGTCACCCTACTGGGAGGCCCTTCAGCCCAAGGGCAGAGTGCTAGTGTTAGTTGCATGATACCATGTACTCTCGGGTTCCCTAAGGGACCCCCTAGTTCTGCCTGTGCAGCCTTATGGGGTCCAACTGCCATCCCATGCTGCTGCTGACCCCAGACACTGTTCTGCCCTCCTCCTGGTGAGCCAGGCTGAGGCCAGAGGAGCAGAACAAATGACTTCCTGCAAGGGAGCGGTGTGACCACCTCTCCTTGTGTATTAGGTGTCTAAGGGCTGGGGTGGGGTGGCTTCTGAGCTCCACCAGACTGCATTAAAAGGGCACATTTGGTGCCCTCCTTGCATAATCCAGTTTACACCAGTTCAGGAACCAACGGTTCACGCTCAAAGGTTAAACTACACAAAGGACAGGGGAGTGACCACCCTCCTGTCCAGTTCCTCCCCTAAGAAGGTGCACAGAGCTCTACCAGGTGGCCACTTGATTCTGCCATCTTGAAAATAAGATGTGCAGAGGCCCCTGGGAGGATCTGACTGCTTAAGTCAGGTAGATGATGTCCATGACCCCCTCAGATATATGGGCAACTGCAGAGAGTGAACAAACCCCGCTTTAGGGTTACTTAAGGGCTCCCTTGCGGGTGGGTCCTCAGATTCATCAAGCAAGACTCTTCAAGGAACTGTGTGCAAGACATCTTCTGCACCTGGCCTCTAGAACCACTGCTGGTCTTCACTGGAACCAAACAAGTCTGCTTGTGGTAGGAAGGCTCCCATTGCAACATTGTTTCTCCAGATCCTGCAATAATTATGCAACATCCAAGGCTGTGCATCCTTCAGGGTCACAGGGGCTCTGTTTGCACTACGAAGCACAAAGGAATCTCACTTGGAGTGGAGGAGTCACCTCCCTGCAACCGTAGGCACCTCAAGACAACTGTTAGAAATGGGGTCTCTGGTTGGCAGTCAAATTGCACCCTCTCCAAGTAGGGACCCTCACTCTAGTTAGGGTAAGGGAGCCACACAACTAAGATAACCCCTGCTCACCCCCTTGGTACCTTGGCACAAGCAGTCAGGCTTATTTCAGATGCAATGTGTAAAGTAATTGTACCAACACACACAATAACACAGTGAAAACACCACAAAGGGACTCCACAGCAGTTTAGAAAAAGAGTCAATATTTATCTAAATCAAACAAGACCAAAACAACAAAACTCCAACAGACACAGGCAAAGATATGAATTTTTAAAGTAAAAAGAGTCCTACTCCATAGAAATCAACGGAGACACAAAATACCTGGTATGCGTCACAAATAAGACTGATGGAGGATTAAAAAAGCAAGCAATGAGTCGGGAGGCCGTGTGTCGATTGTGTCAGGCAGTAACTTACTCATAAGAAAGAGCCACACAAGTGTTGCAGAAATAAAGGATACTTTATTATAGCACTACAACAAGACTAGCACTGGTATATCTCCATTTGGAGATATCTACACACAAAAAACGTCAGAAATAGCATGCACACAGTGCCCTAAGGGAGGACCAAACCATATAGCACAAAAGTGGAATGTGCAACAGTGACCCCAACCAAGGTAAGTGTGGTAGTTGGCTAGGGGCAAATAGAAACACCAGAGGTAAGTACAGTAAGTGTCCCCAGCAATCAGGTGCAAGGTAGTTGCCCACCCAGTTGTCCCATAGGCTAACACAGAGAGTAGTGTTTGGAGTTCATGGGATTCATGACCCTTCCCAGTGGACCTCGAGAAAACCAGCGGTAGGTTGGAACGTGTCCCAACCCCAGAATACCCAGAAGGAGGAGTACCTATGCTAGTGGACTTGGATGCTGAGGGGAGAAGGGACATTCTCTGGCGTCAGTGGATGCATCGGCTTGTCCAGCTGCTGTCACAAGTCGTGGACCAGGCCAGTGGAACCCAGGGCTGGATTCTGGATGTGGAGGACCTGCAAAGGAAGGGGAGAGAGTCCAGCACCCTTGGAGGTGCCCAGGTGGTGCATGTGGCAATGACCACCCGCCTCAAGGTTAGGTTCCTGCACGTCCGGGGAAGAAGAAGTCCAGCAGCAGAGTCCAGGAGCTGCAGAAGATCCCAGGAGTTGTCTACGAGCTGTATTGCAGGAGGGTCAGTGACCCACCAGGTCACCAACAAGCACTGAGAAATGCAATTAGGAGCTGAAGCAGTATTTGGGTACCAGCAAGGTCCAGGCGATTCTTCCCAGGAGGGAGGAGTCAGGGCTGGCCCTCTGCATGCAGGAAGGACAGCACAAGTAGATGGAGGCCCCACGACCCACATGCAAAGGACTCAGGGCGTCACAAGGAGGCCTTACTAGCACAACAAAACAGAAGTCCCATGTCGCAGGAGTTGCAGGACAGAGGCTGATCTTTGAGTTGCAGACGGCTTTTTGGCACCTAGAGCAGGGGCCCACAGTCTCTCAAGTTGGTTAGAAGACATGCAGGACCCAGGGGAGGCCTCAGACTCACTACCTGTTTTGCACAGTCGTTGGATGTCTGTGGGACAAGAGACTCCACCAGCTGGTCAACGTTGTCTTGAAGTGCCTGCAAGTGCGGGGAGTGACTCCTTCACTCTAAGGAGATTCCCTCATGCTTCCTGGGGCAGAGTCCTTGTGACCCTGGAGGATGCACATCCATAGATGTTGCAGAATTCTTGCAGGAGTCAGAGAAACAATGTGGCAATAGGAGCATTTCCACCAAAAGCAGACTTGTTTGGTTCCAAAGCAGACCAGCAGCGGTTCCAGAGGCCAGAAGCAGAAGGTGTCATGCAGAAAGTTCCTTGGAGACTCTTGCTGGATTAATCTGAGGACCCACCCGAGAGGAAGCCCTTAAGTAACCCTGAAATGGGGTTGGTCACTCTGTGAAGTAACCCACCTATCAGAGGGGGTCGGGGACGTCATCTACCTGGCCTAACCAGTCAGATGCTCCCAGGGTAGCACATCTTATTTCTAAAATAGAAGAATCAAGTGGCCCCCTGGCAGAGCTCTATGCACCTTCCCAGGGGAGAAGGTGGACAGGGGGTGGTAAGTCCCCTATCCTTCATGTAGTTTCACACCAGAGCAGGATCCAAGGGTTCCTTAACTGGTTCAAACCGGATTATGCAAGGAGGGCAACAAATGTGCCCTTCAAAGCAGTATGTTGGCACTCGGTGGCCACCCCACCCCAGTGCTTAGACAACTGAAACACAGGGGGAGGTGTTCACACCTCTCCCTTGCAGGAAATCCTTTGTTCTGCCTCTCTGGCCTGAGCTAGGCTCACCAGCAGGACGGCAGAACAGTGTCTGGGGTCAACAGCAGTGCGGGCTGGCAACTAGATCCCGTAAGGCTGCACAGGTAGAGTTGGGGAATTCTCTAAGGAACCCCCAGAGTACATGGTATTATGCAACTAACACTGGAATCTGAGTAGTTGCATGATTCCAACATGTTTGATACCAAACATGCCTGGGTTCGGAGAAGCCATTATGTAGCGGGACCACTCATGTTGACCAATGTCCACTACATACCTTAAGATAGCTTCCCCACACAGAGTCCAGGGATTGGCCTGGGTTCTGTAGGGGCACCCTGCTCATGCGGGGTTACCCTCACATTTAGAGACATGCACTCTGCCCTTGGGCTGAAGGGTCTACCAGAGGGGTAACTTATAATGTGCAAGTGCAGTGACCAGGTTTAGTGGTGAAAGGGTGAATGCACCATTTCACGCAGACTGCAATGGCAGGCCTGCAGACACAGTTTGCATGGGCTCCCATGGATGACACAGTACATGCTGCAGCCCACGGGGGACCTCTGGTGTACCAATGCCCTTGGCACCTAGACACAATATACTTGGGACTTACATAGGTGCACCAATATACCAATTGTGGGTGTGGAAAGTTTACCAGCAACCAAATTTAGAGGAGAGAAGACAGTCACTGGGATCCTGATGAGCAGAATCCCAGTGAACTACAGTCTAAACACACTGACATCAGGCAAAAGGTGGGGGTAACTATGCTAGAAAGATGACACTTTCCTCCATATTATATAATAATAGTATAATGATTTATGATAACATTTGTATAGTATGGTGTGCTGGGGAATGGGATTTGATGGGATGGCATGGTATGGCCTGCCATTGCATGGTGTGGTATGGCTTGTCATTATATTGTATGATACGGTATGTGTGAGGAAATGGGGTTATTATACGGTGTGGTTGTGCAACCTCACCATGTAATACAGTAACCAAACCTCTTAGGACGCTTCGGTTTCATCTATCAAACCCTCAGATCGATCATGGATAAATAGGGCATTGAGCATCAAGGTTTATACCGAGAGACAAGTGTAAAGGATTCAAACAGCACCAGAACAATTGAAGAAGAAATGGACTACATTCAAGAACATCAATTTAGAAAAATAGACTCTATTTTTATATTCATCTAGACACCTTAACAAAAAAGGTCCACCGGATTGCTCTGGTGATATGGATTTTATAAGCAGTAATAAATTAAAGCATTTTTATTCAACCACGAACAAGCCTTGGCAAATTCAACAAATTTGACACAAAAAACTTTTCCAAGGAAAAGTTCGGTAAGTGTCAATGTGGTTAGTAAGAATACTTAGGTCGACCAACTCCAGCAGGGAGGTATTCAGGGGGACCAGCAAGGTCCTCAAGAGCAGTCTCCTCCACAGAAGAAGCAGTCTTCAAAGAGTTTCAGGCAATTGATTCATGTTGCAGTGGATTCCTATGGAGTGGTCCTGATGCAAGGGAGTGGATGCTTTAAATCCTCCAGAGATGCTGTGGATGTGATGCAATTGGTGGGAGTGTTGCTGCAGGTACTCCTCTGTCCATGAAGATGGTGTGGGGGGCGCTGGCAGAACACCTTAAGCCCATTTCCAAGGGTCCAGGACAGGGTGGCACCACTTGTCAGCGTAGACTCACTGATTGCAGGGTTGATGTCCCTCAAGGTTCTCTCTCATCTGCCTGAAGTACACTTGCTACTGGATTACCAGTCGCTTAGTGTCACAGTCGCAGGCCAATTCTTCCTAGGTCCATATCGCACTGTCTCTGGGCCCCAGTACCGCTCCGAAACACTCCGAGGCTCAGTGAACTCAAGTGAAAATCTGTGTGATGGGTCTTGGTCCCAAGGGCTGCAGGGCGCTGGTGGTAGCGGCTTGAAGACTTTGGGCTATTGACTTCCCACAGCAGGCTTCTTCAGCTGTTGTGTACCTGTGCTCGAACAGGATGCCACTCAGCTAGCGCTTGGAGTCCCGTGGCTTGACTGGGCTCTGGAGCAGCTTCTCTTTAAGCAGAACATGGCAGGCCTCTACAGCTGCTGCAGCTGGTGGCTAGCAAAGAGTCTTCGATGGTACAGCCTCTTTTGGCCGGTCCATCGGTGTAGCAGGGCAGTCCTTTTTCATTCCTTCTTCCAAGTTGGTAGAGATCCAAGATCTTGGTGCCAGGGGTGCCCCTTTTATGCTTGGAAAATTTCTCCAGGGCAGGATGTGGTTGGTAGCCAACGGGCTGCCAGGTCCCCTCCCACCTGTTGACTACTTCTCCTAGAATGCGGCTTCTGGCTGTGCTCGGATGCACCATTCTGCCCACTCTCAAGATAGTGAGACTCCTTTCCCGGTGTTCAGACCTCATTAGTCTGCCCCTGGAGTGTGGCTACGTCAGGGCTACACGCCCCTGTGGAAACCAGTTTGGCAACTGATTTCCACTCTCTGCTCCCCTTCCCAACCTGTTTTGCCTAAACAATGGGGTAGCCCTCCTCCATAGTGTGACACATCTCAAAGTCACAGGCAGCTTTTCCTTTGAGGCCTGCTGTAGGAAATTGAGTTGTTGGTTGACTGAGGTGTGAGCTTTTGTCAAGCAGAAACCACAATTATTGCCAGGGTGATCTACAAGCCAACCCTAAATTAACCTTTGCTCAACGCTCTGGTAGCTTGGCACAGAGCAGCGGGGTTTAACTTTGAGGTAATGTGTAAAGTACTTGTTCTACACTTCAATCCTTAATAAAGTAAAAACACCACATAAAAAGGATCCCACACTGAGTTAGTAAAATAGAATTGTATTTAATAAATAAAATAAGACCATAACGATAAAAATACAATCAGTAAAACCGGAGATATGCTATTTTAAAGATTTTAGTAAAAATAGCTCCACAGAGCACCAAATGTGGATATCTGGTCATGCCGGACCCAGACAAAGTCACAAGTTAATGTCGACCGCGATGGAGCACAGGGCAGCTGCAGGGACCCAGTTAGGCCCACTGAAAAAAGTACCTTAAATGCTAGTTTGCGATGCATCAGTTCCGAGATGCAGCAAGGCTGGGATGCACGGGCCTGCATCATTGTTGGGAATCCAGTCACTGGGGCTTGCGATGTGAAGTCTGTTGTCGAGGATGCGGCATGCAGTGAGGGTGATGCATTGGTTCTGAAGAGCTGCGAGGCTCTGTTGAGGAGTCCAACGTCATCCTCGAGGCTGGCACAGATGGGGGATGTAAAGCCTTTGCCGACAATGCTCCACACAGCAGCTTTTCCAATGGGGCTGCGAAGACAATGTGGGTCTCTGTGACAGGTCCAATCTATGCAGCCTCTGCAATGCCTCAGTTCTGCTCAGCTTAGCGCAGCAAAGGAGATGCCTCAGTTCTGCTGGACCACACAGGCTGGCAGAACACCTGAAGCCCATTTCCAAGGGTCCATGACAGGGATGGCACCACTTAGCAGCGTAGACTCACAGATGACAGAGTGCAGGTGCAAAGTTGTTGGAAGCCTGTTGTGTCCTTGAGGCTTCAGATCAGGAGGCCAGCCAACCTTCCCTTGGAGTCACTCTAGGTTTCGGGTTCAAGAGATGCAGGTTCAGTCCTCACCCAGGTAGGAAGGCAGCCTTTCAGCACAGCAGGGCAGCTGTCTGTGAGAGCAGCAGTCTAGCAGAGTGGCAGCCCTTTCAGCAGCACAGCAGTCCTTTTTCCTGGCAGACTAGACACAGGTCCAGAAGTGTACTGAAGAGTTAGTGTCTGAGGTCCAGTTTTTATACCCAGTTGTGCTTTTGAAATGGGGAGAATTTTTTATAGGCATGCCTTTGAAGTGCATAGGAGCCCTGCCATCAAAGCCCTGGCTCCAGACTAACTTTAGGGAGTATGCAGTGAGTTTGTGTTGAGGCAGAACACAGCATAGTCAAGTGTAAGTGAGCCTCGGCCCAGCTCTGACCTTACATCCTGCCAGTGATGGCCCATCGAGGCACACCCAAGTACCCTACTGTGTGCAGCTGCTTAGGAGGAATACAGAAAGCCCAACTGTCAACTACACCCAGTCGTCATGTATCCCAGAGACAAGTTGCAGGCACCAAGTGGCTAATTCAAGAAAATACCAACTTCCTAAAAGTGGCATTTTCAAAACTTTAATTTAAAATCAGACTTCACCATAAATTAGGATTTTTCATTACAGTTTTAGAGACACCAAAGATGAACTGGTGACCTATTACTTTTTTGGAAATTATACCTATAAAATGTAAGAAGGTAACTCCAATGTTATTCTATGGGAGAGGTAGGCATCACATTAATGAAAAAACAATTTAGAAGTTTTTCACTACCAGGACCTGTAAAACTTAAAAGTACACGCCAAACTTGTTAAATACATTGCACCTTGCTCTCTGGGCTCTCCAGGGACTACCCTAGGGATGACTAATATGTATTAAAAAGGAAGGTATGGGCCTGACAAAAGGTTTACTTTGCCAGGTCGAAATTGGTGTTTAAGATTGCACACACAGGCTGCAATGGTAAGCCTTAGACATATTTGAAATCCTACTTACGTGGGTGGCACAATTAGTGCTGCAGGCCTACTATTAGCATTTATTTTACAGGCCCAGGTCACAAGCAGAGCAAATTTATTAGGGACGTACAAGTAAATTAAATAGATCAATCGAGTACAGGACAATTCTACCATGTTTTAAGGAGCGAGCACAGGCATGTTAGCACTAGTTAGCAGTAGTAAAGTGTGCACAGTCCTAAGGCCAACAAAAAATGAAGTCAGCAAAAACAGGAGGTCTGAAGGCAAAAAAATAGAGGGAAAACCACTTCAAGGATGCCAGGTCTAACACCTGGCTTCCTTTAGGAGGAAGTTAAAGCCTCCCTGCCTGCAATTTCTCATTGTTCTCCTTCCTGAGAGTCATTAGCGCATCTCTCCAAGAGGGCAGAAGGATGTGTCGTGGAACATCCTCCATGTGTACCCGGGAAGGTGCAGGAGTTTCAAAGGAAACAAGGTGACAGCTTTGCAAAAGCTGCGCATTGCAACAAGATACAATAATTTCAACTTGAGGTACAAGTCGAGCTTAATTTAACAAGTTGTTTGATACCTTGGAGTGCCCACCTTGGTCACACCATTCAGGAGTGTTGTATAGCAATTTTAGCTATATTTTATACACGTTATTTTTGTAAACTAGGCCTGTCGATGTGTACTTTAGCCCAGTTACATGTTATTCAGCATCGCTTTATTTTTCTAGGCATGAGCCACATTTGCGGTATTGTTTTATTTTTCCCAATCTATTTGTTCCTTCACCTAGGAAAGCATCATGTTCTTAGCATTGCACTCTGTGCTTCCTCAAGTCTGCAGTCAGATAGGGTTGCCGGCAAAAAGGGTACATTGTGTCTCCAACATTCACAGAAACATACACATCCTTACGTAGGGACACTTTCTTAGAACATCCATTGTTTTATTATAAAAACACTTGCCTGTCCCATACACGTTAGAGGGAGATTCCAGCCAGTTGACCACGACTTCATGCTGATCGTCTTTGCTACAGCTGCTTGCTTAGACTGCCGGATCCCTGACCTATATGGGGACGGTGTCTTTTTAGACAACAGGCATCCTTGCTCAGGTAGGGGGGATGATGTCTTCACTGGGGGGAAACCTGAAGGGCGGAGTAAGGCGTATTACGTTGTGCTCTAACATAGCTTAGGTAGGAAGTCTATATATCACTCCTAATGACATTATGGTGGGACTGTTTTTGTGTTTCACTCTCATCGCACTTTTGCTTTTATTGTGTTTTATCATCCTAGTTATTGCAATACATGCCATTCTATCTAAGATGCAGTTATTTCAATAAACCATATTGAACTATATTCTGTCTTTGCCTGTGTGAGACTAACGTAACTGAGAGAAAGGAATAAGATCTGATTGACCACGTTCGCCCTGAGGAGTCTTTCTTTTCATGCGCTCTGTTGCCAAAATCATCCCCGCTCTTGGGTGGAGATGAGGCGCTGGTAGTTAGTCAGAAAAACCCGGATTAGGCCGACAGGTGTCACATGGTGTGGGATTGTACTCAGTACCCTACAATTCAGGTGATTCTGCCGCCCAAGTCAAGTAGCCTCATTAGGATAATGAGAACCTATGCGACAGGAGTTACCACAGTTCAGGGGTGAGTGTGAAATCCTGCACTCGTCATATGTTGCATCTTGCAATAGGACTCTGTAAACTGACAGAGGGGTGACTTACACAGATGTACAGGGGACATATTGGCTTTGCCATTGCTTTCAGTTGCAAAATCAGGCTAACAGTGCACAACTGCTCTGATAGTTTGCAGGGGCAGACTGGGGGACTCCAAGGGTGGCACAACCAGTGCTACAAAGGACGTACAGTTAAGTTAACCATTGCCAATTGGGTACAGACAATTTGACATACACTCTAGGGCCAGGCAGTGGGATCTGGTTAGCAGGCCTCAGTGCACTCAGAGTCCAAAAACCAGCAGCACTGGTTGGAGAACTTCAGGGTGACCACACAAAAAGAGGCATTTCCTTACAGTATGGCTTCTCATGGTATGATATGTCATGGTACGGTAATGCCTGAAATTGTGTATTGTAGTATGGTATGGTATGATATAGTATGGCCTGTCACTGTATACTGTGTTTGTTTATGCTACAGCATGATATTATGGCCTGCCATTAAATGTTATAGTATTGTATGTTATGGTATGGTATGGTATGGTCTGTCATTATTATATAGTATAGTATAATTTGTAGCCTGCCATTTTATGGTGTGACCATGGTATGGTATAGTATGGCCATGTTATGGTTTGGTATGGTATTGTTGTTGGAGGCTGGCTTGGCCCTAAAATGTATATAGAAATTTGAAGTATTTTTATAAATTGGTCTTGTGTTATTCCTTTGAGCGTGTGAGTTGCAAGACTGATGTTGTGAGTACAACAAATGCTTTGCACTTAGCCTAACTGCTCAACCAAGCTACCATAAAAATTAGAGCATTAGGTGGTCTAGGCTTTACCGCTGTAAACCACTGTGTGGTTGCCTGGACCCTATACACAGTGTGCCTGGTTTTGCATACTACATAGAGGGCTACACTCACCTAAATATGATGAAAATAAACAGTATTGTGAAGCCAGGCAGGGCCCACAAACATAGTTACGTTTACCTGGGACGGGAAATCCCTTTGCCTTGCTATCAGAGTCACCGCCACCCCAGTTGTGGACTAGATGGAAACTACAGGTGGATGAGCCACTGAAACATCAAGCCAGGCTCGAGCCTGACAAGCGGCTCTGGCTCAGCTCAAGATCCTGCAGGTGAACATTGCAGCCGCTATGGAAGCCGTCTCTGGACTCTGGGAGGGAAATCACTCTTGATCAGGCGCTCACTCCTCTCACATGCGGCCACCATTTTAAGTCTAAAACAGCGCATGTTGAGTGCGAACGAACACACTGGACACGTTGTGCATTTCTGTCAGTTTTTAAAAGAAGCAGCTCTAAAGCCTGGTGAAATCTTTGACCGCCCTACCTGTTTTATTGGTGGTTTTTCCTTTATATGAGTTCATTTACTCCTGTTACATGAATTACACAATACATAATTTATCTATGGATGTTTCCATTTTATGGGCACATCAAGCATATTTTAAAAATATTCCAGACATCATACAGGCAAGTTCTTCAAAAGCTTTTCTACATTGTCTTCATCTATTACAATGGAGGACTCTTCGTCACATAAAAGGTCCAGTTCTTCCTCTTCTTTCTCAGTTGATCTCTCGAGTGCTGTGCAATCCAACCCTGGTAAGACGGCAACTGAAAGACTTAAGAAAGAGTAACTCTTCTACAGAAACAAGTTGAAGGCCGTGAAAATTGCAATTGAATGAATAACCTGCAAATGTATGGTCTTCATGAAGGCTCAGAAGGGACAAATCCTATTTCGTTCTTCAGTCCCTTTTTGCCTCAAGTACTTAAGTTACTATCAGGTCCACCACTCAAAATCCAAAGATCTCGAAGGTTAGGTGATTCTTCGTCGGTTCCTACTACTTCCAAAAAAGCAGGAAGAGTTATCTTGTATTTACTGGAGTACACAAAGTAATGCAGGTGATATCTGGTTCCAAACTACTGAAGCGCATTTCCTGGTCAGGTCATAACATTTTGTTTTCACAGGATTATGCTAAGAGCACTGCAGATTGGCGTAGGGTCTTCTTAAATATGTGACCAACACTCTGAGCTATGGGAGCACATTTTGGGCTCTTCCATCCTAGTCTGTTTAAATATATTAATAAGACAATGACCTATGAAGCCCTATCTCATCTCCAAGCTTTCCTTGCAACGTGTAGAACAGAGCTATGGATACCACCACGATGGCTCATTCATCAAAATGATCCCTTTTATCAATTTCCTACTTGCTTCATACTTGAATAAGATAGGTTATAATGTCACTGTTGCTGTTCTTTTGCCTCTATCTTCTGTTGTAGTTCTGATAGAAGCATTACGTGATGTCTTTATAAGATGTGGCAATGTTGAAAGTTACTGCATGTTATCTACGATTACTGACCTTGATGTCTTTTCTTAATTACAGGAGTTGTTTCCCAGTTTGTGCATGTCCTCGTCTACAATTCATGTTGTAATGCCCTCCTTGAGCCTAGAGTGGGGACGTGCCATCTTCTCCAAGAGCCCTACTTCATCAAAGTATTTGTAGGTATGATTCCCTTCTTTATATTTATCTTCCTTTATTTATCATCACATCGTGTCTCTTCCTTCTCCTGTTTGTCTGACCTCTCCCTTTCTTTTCCCTCTCTTCTCTTCATTATTTTGGACTTATGGATGTACCACTACCATTTCATGCTGTTATTTCTCTCATTACTTGTCTGGTTCTGTTTAATATTCCTAAATCATATCTCTGATTATGCCCTTCATTCTGCTGCTTCTCAATGATTTTGACAATGTTACATTGGAACGTCAGAGGTTTAAATTCCCTGATCAAATGACAGAGTATTAACTCATCTGTCAAAGCTTAATGCTCATATAGCTTTCTTGCAGGAGTCATTTCTTCCAGAGAGCGAGTCTGTGAAACTTTGTAAAGGTTGGGCATTGTGTTTTTCTCATCGGGTAATAGAACAAAACATTTTGTTATAATTTTATGTCATCAATCCTTGCACATTTAATTTGTGTCTCAGGAAACAGACGATGAGGGGAGATGGTTATTATTCAAACTATTCCAATTGTGCTCTTTAATATTTATATAGGTTTTGGTCTCAGGCAGTGTTTGTATAGTGCGACTAATCACCCCAGTGAGTGTCCAGGCACTCCCCTGCAGGTATCAGTTCAGTTATTTAAAACCATAGCAATTATACAACCTTCATATTCCATGAATACATTTCGCTAAAATTAAAAATACACCTTATAGGTCGCTAAATATACATCAATAAAACTAGAAAGGAGGTAAGTGAAGCTTTGCGTCTTTGCACATTGTTAAGAAGTGCTTTGCACTACTTATGACCTTATTAAAGCTGCACAATTCGATTTACATTTTTGAGCGCTCCAAGACCACCCATCCCAATTCTGTGTCGAACACGTGCTCACCCAGCAGCAGCAATACCCCCCTGGGCACACCTGGCCCACAGTGCACGTGCACATTCATTAAAACTCCAGGACTTTACATTAGTCCACCCAACCACAGTAATACCTCCTTCGTACAGATGCCTACAGCGCAGGTGCAATATCATTAATAACTTCACATTCATCTCAATAATTCTGAACTTTAAAACGTGCAGTTAGTTTGAACAATCATAAGCACAACTTAACTAAAATATGCAAATACTAGCGTGGACAGCAGCTATGGTGCCTAGAATGTTGGATAATACACGGCTTATGTTGTACAATTGTTTTGCCAACTATTCTGACAGACCTAGAAATACTTACAAAGCCTATAACAAGGATATAAATACAGCCTAAAATAATTTTACCGTAGCGCTAAAGCCATTTCTAACAAATTTGCAGTTTAGCTGAGGATCATGTGGATTAAAATACGCTATTATGGCTGCTCTACAAGTCTGAACTCCTCTATCATTAAAAGTCCCTTTCAAGAGCCTCCACCGGAGCTCATACAGACCCGGGCAGACACAAATTATATGAATAAGATCTTTGTTGTGGTGTTTACAATGCCTGCAAAGCACCAAGCTTGGGTTCCTCCACACTGGGATGTTGGCCATAGTTGGTAAGTTGCCCAAGCACATAGTCATTAACTGGCGTTTCATTCGTGGTGAGTATGGAATAGAAAGATACGCAGACGGAGCAAGTTTGACATAATACCTTATGACCATCCATGCGTGGAAGCAGGTGCTGAACTTTGTTTTATCTGCGGTAAAAGACAGAAGTTTGATGGCCTTGTTGGCCCCCCTTTTAAATGAGTCATATGAGGGCGCCACAGCTTCTGCAGATGCAACTGACTGATGGAGGACCATAAATAATTATTATAGAATGACTGTCAATCAGTTTGCAAAGCTAATCAGAGCACACTATTTAATTTATCATCTGAGCGACTGATTTTATACCAAGCAACTCTTGCCACCAGATCTTGTTGAATTAGCCCAAATTCCAACTGGAGCTGCACAGGAGAGGCAGATTGTGGTAATTTAAACATTTGCCTACAAACATTAAGCTGGATTTTGTCTATGAGTGTTGCTTTCAAGCCGCGCATTGCCATTCTAGCATAGGTGATTGTGGGGTGCAGCCTGGAGGAAATCACTGTTAGTAGCGGACGAAACAAGGGACCATCTAACTGTTTTGTCAAAAGGGAGGAAGCATAGATTAGAGCTGCGGCTCTTTTCTCAGCGTATTGTTTCAGCTGAAGGAAAGTACCTCGGGCATCTAAGTATATTCCCAGATATTTATAATTTAACTCCGATTCCAGCAAAACTATGTTTACAGGCCATCCTAATAGGGGGCCTCTGCCGAGGACTAATCAACATTATTTTGCATTTTATCACCTGATTTCCTGTTGGTTGGAGTTGACATAATTGGCCAATATATTTAAAGATCTTTGGAGGCCCACCTTCCTAAGGCTGAACAAGACCAGGTCATATGCGTGTAGTAGAGGTGTTAGCGGAAGCACTCCGAAGTGGAGGGGATGCAATTTGCAGCATCTAAGGCAGAGGAGAGGTCCGCCATAAATAGATTAAATAAATGCGGGGCCAGCACGCAGCCTTGTTTCAGGTCAGAAAATGTGGACATTTTCTTTGAAAGTCTTGTGCCATCTCCAATTTTTATTTGCACCCATGTATCAGAATATAGTAAAATTATTGCATTCAAAATTGGATCTGGCAGGCCCCAAAGCTTCAATTACTCCAAAACAGTTGTCTATTCACCCGGTCAAAGGTGGCCTTGAAATTGATGAAACCAAGGTATAGCTTTCTATGTTGTCGCCCACTTTGCTCTGCGAGGAAGGCAGTGATTGATATGTTCATCATGGTGCCCACCCCTTTCCTAAAGCCTGTTTGATTCAGGGAGGATGATATTATATGTCTCAGACAAGGCTATTAGATCTGCAAGAAGCAACAAAGCATAAAATTTTGCCTCCCAATCAAGGAAGGTAATTACCCTGTAATTGGCTGGATTAGCCCTATCCCCACCTTGTGAATCAGATTAATGATGGAACCATGCCAGCTCTCGGGAATTGCTCAAGCTGATTTCCCGATATAGAGAGCTTAACACCTCAGGCCAACAGTCTCCCACATCCTTAAAAATGGCTTGTAGTAAGCTGTTTGAGCCAGAAGCCCCTTCCCGGCAGGCCTTACTGAGAACTTTGTGTTTGGTAACAGGAATCAGATTACCATCACCGGCCTTTTCACCGGCAACCAGACTTCAGGTAAGTTTTACCAGAGCTACTGGTCGTGATGTTGCTGAAGTACTGATTTCACTGGTTTGATGACTTATCGAGAAGGTTTCCTTGAGATAGTACTTCCAGTCATTCTCTGCGATATTTAAATTATTAATCAGGTTTCCTCTGACATTCAGGTGATTAATAATTTCCCAGAATTTTCTGGGATTTATCTCCTTAGCAGCATATATTATCTTTGACCAGAAGTGTCCCTTCGCTTCAGTTTTTTCCTGGAATTTTTCAAAAGTTCTCAAAGGTGAAGATTGCCTAAGCAATTCTTCGGATGCCTTGCCAACCTTTTTTGGTGCAGGTATCAGTTGAAGAGCCAGGTCTTAAGTCCCTTCCTGAAGTGGTTCAGCAAGGGTGAAGTGCGGAGGTGGAGGATGTGGGTATTCCAGGCATTAGTGAGGAGGTGAGAGAAGAAGCATCCTCTGGAGTGGCTGAGGTGGATACAAGGTGTCTGAGCATGGGCAAAGCGCATGGAGTGGAGCTTTCTGGTAAGCTGGTGGAAGATCAGGTGATGGTTCATGGAGTCAGGTCCTTGGTTGTGAAGGGCCTTGTAGGCATGGGTGAGGATCTTGAACTAGCATCTTTTCTGGACATGGAGTCAGTGGAGGTCTTTCAAGTGCTGGGTGATGTGTGTCCTCTTGGGGAGGCTAAGGATCAGTCTGGTTTCTGCGTTCTGGATCTTTGCATGAGTTTGGTCGTGTTACCAACAGAGTGCGTTGCAGTAGTCTGGCCAGTTGGTGATGAGTGCCTGTGTCATAGATTTCCTTATGTTGATGGGGAGCCATCTGAAGTTCTCATGGAGCATGTGGATCATGTGGAAGCAGGCAGAGGCAATGGCGTTGACCTGACGTTTCATGAGGAGTTTGCTGTTCGGTTTGATGCCGAGGTTGCGGGTATAGTCTTTTGGCGTGGGGGTGGGTCTGAGTTCCCCTGACCACCGGGAGTCATTCCTTAGGGTGGTTTCACTGCGGAGGTCAGTACGTCCGTTTTGTCTGTGTTGAGTTTAAGGCAGTTGTCATTCATCCATGTTGCAACATCCTTCATGCAGTCGTGGAAGTTGGTTTTTGGCAGTGTGGGTTTGCTATAAGTGAGAGGATGAGCTGACTGTCGTCTGCGTGGGAGATGATGATGTTGTGGGATCTAACGATGTCTGCAAGAGGTGTCATGTAGATGCTGAAGAGGGTAGGGCTGAGGAATGAGCCTTGAGGTACTCGACAGATGGCATGATTGGGTTGGGAGGTGAAGGGGGAGGCGAACTCTCTGGGTGCGTCCTGTGAGGAAAGATGTCATCCACCTGAGTGCATCATCTGCGATTCCAATCTGTCGTAGTCTGTCAACGAGTGTGGTGGGATATGGTGTCAAAAGCTGCAGAGTGGTCAAGGGGGATTAGGGTGGCTGATTCTCCTTTTAGGAGTAGGGCTTGGATGTTGTATGGTGCTGCAATCAGTGCTGTGGCTGGCTCTGTAACCTGATTGGGAGGGGTCCAGCAGTTTGTTTCTTACCTGAAGATCTGTGAGTTGGAGGTTGATGGCCTTCTCCAGGACTTTGGTGGGGAACATGAGGAGGGAGATGGGATGGTAGTTCTGGAGTTCTATGGAGTCTGCCAATGTTTTCTTGAGGTGGGAATCTGACCTCTGCATGTTTCCATGCATCAGGAAAGGTGGCTATTGAGATGGAGGGTGCTGTTGATGGTGGTGAGCTAGTGGCTGATCCCGTTGCTTCCAAGGTTGAAGAATCAGTGGGGGCATGGGTCAGTGGGAGCTCCTGAGTGGATGGATTTCATCAGGGAGATAGGTGCTGGTGTGCTAAGTTGTTCCTAAGGGGTGAGCGGGTGGTTGGTGGTCATGATTGCTGGGTTGCAGAGGATGTTGGAAAGTTGGGAATCAAAGTTTCTATAGATGGTTGCTGTGAGAAAATAGCCTCTTTCTAGCCTTGTTACCCCCCACTTTTAGCCTGTTTGTGAGTATATGTCAGGGTGTTTTCACTGTCTCACTGGGATCCTGCTAGCCAGGGCCCAGTGCTCATAAGTTTGTGGCCTAAATGTATGTGTTCCCTGTGTGATGCCTAACTGTCTCACTGAGGCTCTGCTAACCAGAACCTCAGTGGTTATGCTCTCTCTGCTTTACAAATTGTCACTAACAGGCTAGTGACCAATTTCACCAATTCATATTGGCATACTGGAACACCCTTATAATTCCCTAGTATATGGTACTGAGGTACCCAGGGTATTGGGGTTCCAGGAGATCCCTATGGGCTGCAGCATTTCTATTGCCACCCATAGGGAGCTCTGACAATTCTTACACAGGCCTGCCACTGCAGCCTGAGTGAAATAACGTCCACGTTATTTCACAGCCATTTTACACTGCACATAAGTAACTTATAAGTCACCTATATGTCTAACCTTCACCTGGTGAAGGCTGGGTGCAAAGTTACTTAGTGTGTGGGCACCCTGGCACTAGCCAAGGTGCCCCCACATCGTTCAGGGCAAATTCCCCGGACTTTGTGAGTGCGGGGACACCATTTCACGCGTGCACTATACATAGGTCACTAACTATGTACAGCGTCACAATGTTAACTCCGAACATGGCCATGTAACATGTCTAAGATCATGGAATTGTCCCCCCAATACCATTCTGGCATTGGGGAGACAATTCCATGAGCCCCCGAGTCTCTAGCACAGACCCGGGTACTGCCAAACTACCTTTCCTGGGTTTCACTGCAGCTGCTGCTGCCAACCCCTCAGACAGGTTTCTGCCCTCCTGGGGTCCAGCCAGGCCTGGCCCAGGAAGGCAGAACAAAGGACTTCCTCAGAGAGAGGGTGTTACACCCTCTCCCTTTGGAAAAAGGTGTCAGGGCTGGGGAGGAGTAGCCTCCCCCAGCCTCTGGAAATGCTTTGATGGGCACAGATGTGCCCATCTCTGCATAAGCCAGTCTACACCGGTTCAGGGATCCCCCAGCCCTGCTGTGGCGCGAAACTGGACAAAGAAAAGGGGAGTGACTCCTCCCCTGACCTGCACCTCCCAGGGGAGATGCCCAGAGCTCCTCCAGCGTGCCCCAGGCCTCTGCCATCTTGGATTCAGAGGTGTGCTGGCACACTGGACTGCTCTGAGTGGCCAGGGCCAGCAGGTGACGTCAGAGACTCCTCCTGATAGGCTCTTAACTGTGTTACTAGCCTATCCTCCTTCCTAGGTAGCCAAACCTCCTTTTCTGGCTATTTAGGGTCTCTGCTTTGGGGAATTCTTCAGATACCGAATGCAAGAGCTCAGAGTTCCTCTGCATCTCTTCTTCACCTTCTGCCAAAAGGACCGACCGCTGACTGCTCAGAACGCCTGCAAAACCGCAACAAAGTAGCAAAGACGACTACTGCAACCTTGTATCGCTTCATCCTGCTGGCTTTCTCGCCTGTTTCCTGGTGGTGCATGCTCTGGGGGTACCCTGCCTCATTCTTGCACCAGGAGCTCTGAAGAAATCTCCCGTGGGTCGACGGAATCTTCCCCCTGCAACCGCAGGCAACAAAAGACTGCATCACCGGTCCCCTGGGTCCCCTCTCAGCACAACGAGCGTGGTCCCTGGAACTCAGCAACTCTGTCCAAGTGACTCCCACAGTCCAGTGACTCTTCAGTCCAAGTTTGGAGGAGGTAAGTCCTTGCCTTCCCACTCTAGACTGCATTGCTGGGTATCGCGTGATTTGCAGCTGCTCCGGCTCCTGTGTACTCTTCCAGGATTTCCTTCGTGCACAGCCAAGCCTGGGTCCCGACACTCCAACCTGCAGTGCACAACCTTCTGAGTTGTCCTCCGGCGTCGTGGGACTCCCTTTTCTGACTTCGGGTGGACTCCGGTTCACTCCTCTTCCAAGTGCCTGTTCCGGTACTTCTGTGGGTGGTGCCTGCTTCTGTGAGGGCTCCCTGACTTGCTGGGTGCCCCCTCTGTCTCCTCATCCAAGTAGCAACATCCTGGTCCCTCCTGGGCCACAGCAGCATCCAAAAACCCTAACCGCAACCCTTGCAGCTAGCAAGGCTTGTTTGTGATCTCTCTGCATGGGAACACCTCTGCAAGCTTCTTCACGACAAGGGACATCCATCCCCCAAAGGGGAAGTTTCTAGCCCTCTTTGTTCTTGCAGAATCAACAGCTTCTACCATCCGGTGGCAGCTTCTTTGCACCCTCAACTAGCATTTCCTGGGCATCTGCCCACTCTCAACATTGTCGCGACTCTTGGACTTGGTCCCCTTGTTTCACAGGTACTCAGGTCCGGAAATCCACTGTTGTTGCTTTGCTGGTGTTGGTCTTCCTTGCAGAATTCCCCTATCACGACTTCTGTGCTCTCTGGGGGTTATAGGTGCACTTTACACCTACTTTTCAGGGTCTTGGGGTGGTCTATTTTTCTTACCCTCACTGTTTTCTTACAGTCCCAGAGACCCTCTACAAGCTCACATAGGTTCGGGGTCCATTTGTGATTCGCATTCCACTTTTGGAGTATATGGTTTGTGTTGCCCCTATGCCTATGTGCTCCTATTGCAATCTACTTTAACTCTACACTGCTTGCATTACTTCCTTTTGCTATTACTGCATATTTTTGGTATTGTGTACATATATCTTGTGTATATTTGGCATCCTCATACTGAGGGTACTCACTGAGATACTTTTGGCATATTGTCATAAAAATAAAGTACCTTTATTTTTAGTATATCTGTGTATTGTGTTTTCTTATGATATTGTGCAAGTGACACTAGTGGTACTGTAGGAGCTTCACTCGTCTCCTAGTTCAGCCTAAGCTGCTCTGCTAAGCTACCATTATCTATCAGCCTAAGCTGCTAGACACCTCTTCTACACTAATAAGGGATACCTGGGCCTGGTGCAAGGTGTAAGTACCCCTTGGTACCCACTACAAGCCAGGCCAGCCTCCTACAGTTGCTATCTTGTTGTGGAAGTAATCGGCGAGTGCATCATAGAGTTGTTGTGAAGGGGGAATAGAGTGTTCGGTGGCTGAGGGGCAGGTGAATTCTCTGATGATGGTGAAGAGTTCCATTGTTTGGTTGGTGCTGGTATCGCTCCGGTGTGTCAGGGCTTCCTTTTTTGCAGTTTTGAGCTGGTGGTGATAGTTGTTGAGAGCTGATTTGTAGTTGGCTTGGTTGGTGTCACTTTTGCTGGTTCGCTATATTCTTTCCAGTTGTTTACATCTGTGTTTTGATGTGCTGAGTTCGGGTGTATACCAGCTGGCTCATGTGGTGGGACTTTGTGTTTTGGCTGGTTTGGTGGGGTAACTAGGTTGTGCTGGTGATCCTGATGTTTAAGTTCTCTACTGCCTGGTGCAGTTTGGAGGTGAAGTTGAGCTGGGTGGTGCTAAGAGCTTTGATCCATTTCTGCTGGGTTGCCTTGATCCAGCTGTGGTAGGGGGTGCAGTGTCGGTTGGGGGTAGTGGTGTGCGGCAGACTGGTGGGGGGGAAGTGTACAATGGAGTGGGCTGTGCAGGTGAGTTCTGTGGTGTGGCAGAATCCAATTCTGCTGCTGCACGTGAAGATGGGGTCTAGCATGTGTCCTGCTCCATGGGTCAGGTAGATGACAATCTGCTTGAGTCCGATTTTGTTTAGTCTTTCCAGGAGGTTGATGGTGTTGGTGTCTGTAGGGTCATCCAGGTGGAAGTTGAGGTCTCCCAGGAAGACATAGTGTTAGGATTCAACGGCAAGCAGCATTATGAATTCTGCAATGGCAGCACTGGTGCCTGTTCGTGGTTCTGGCTGTCTGTATGTGAGGGTGACTTTGATGGTGGTTTTGGCGTTGATGTTGAGCTGGAAGTTCATGTGTTCCATAGTCGATGTGGTGTCATCGATGGTAATGGTGCAGGTGAGCTAGTCCTTCTGTAGGACAGCGATGTCTCCCCTGTGTCTGTTGGTGCAGTCTCACTGTTTCAACTTGTATCAGCTGGGGGTTGCCGTGGCAATGTCTGGGGCAGATGTGGGGATGAGCCAGGTCTCTGTTATGAAGGTCACATCGGGGGCGATGGTTGTGATGGTGTCCCAGATTTTGGTGGTGTATTTGCGGATTTTGGTGGTGTGTTTGCATAGTGATCTGGCGTTGATCAGGAGGCAGTTGAGTTGGTGAGGTGTCGGTATCTGTGGTTAGTTCAGCATTGTTTGATGAGGTGGTGCACAGTGATGAAGTGGTGGTGAAATGGCAGTGGAAGCAGGTGAAATCCCGCTGTGTTGCGTGCAGGATCCAGGGCATGGAGTTCTGTGGTGGAGTACCTGTGGGAGTGCAATGGGCCAGAGTTCCTGGCACTGGGCGTGGATGGGCGCAGACAGGCTTGTCCTTGGTGTGCCTGCTGCATGCATCCGCTGTGCGCCCGTGCTGCGGCCCCCGTTAAGTAACCCTGGGAGGTGGGAGGGCTGTCTGAGAGGCAAGAGGGCCGGGGTTTTGGGCAGTGGCAAAAGACAGTGAAAACTGGAGTGGGCCAGCTGAGGGAGAAAAGCAGAGCAAGTGTAGGCAAACAGAGAAACAAGGACTATGACAAACAAACAATGTTTACTGACAGAAATGAGAGTATTAAAACAAAATCCTTATAGTGCAGAAGTATTTAAAAACAATATTACACAGAGCAGAAAAGAAAAACAGTACATAGCAGTGTGGAGATCGAACCAGGTGAGACCGGGCTTGAACTGAGATGCGAGTGGCTGGAGGGCTAGAGTTGTGCCTCTCAACTACTGCAACGGGGAGCGGCAAGACCACGCCAAGTGTTCGAGGGCTTCTCTTACAATATCCAGATGATAATTTTGTTTCAGCAGGAGACTGTAACCACTTTGTTGATCCTTTCCTTGACAGACAGTCCTCATCTCATTATATTCCAAATAAATTGCAAAAAGCATTTGTACAACCTATTCAGCACCACCTAACAGATACTTGGCGACTATTTAATCCCACATTAAGGGAACACACATATTTCTCTTCAGTACACCATACACAATCCCGATTAGATTATATTTTCACCTCTCACATTCTCACTTAGGGCCTGATTACAACTTTGGCGGAGGGGGTTAATCCGTCCCAAATGTGACGGATATCCCGCCCACCATATTACGAGTTCCATAGGATATAATGGGCTCATAATACGGCGGGCGGGATATCTGTCACATTTGGGACGGATTAACCCCCTCTGCCAAAATTGTAATCAGGCCCTTAATCATTATATGCAGCAGACATTGATTTCATCTTAATCTCTGACCCCGCTCCGGTTTCTGTGCCTCTTGACCTTGTACCTAAGCATGCCTCTCCCAAAAGATGGAGGCTTAATAACTCTTTACTCCTAGACACCGCATTAACATTCTCGCTTACATCTTCATTTGCAGATATTTCCTCCTTAAACATACAGATACTATTCCTTTTCAAACAATTTGGGGCGCTTTAAGGCCTCAGCTTGAGATTATGTTAACAATTACGTATCTAAGAAAAGGAAACTTTCATGTTTAGTCCAAACAAATATTTGCAGAAATTAACCATCTTGAACTCTCCTGTTACACATCTTGCATGCAGCGTTCATTGCAACTACCTATTAATGCTAAGCTTCAATTCAACAAGGCCTCAACTGAAAACGCACCATTTTACCTCCTTAAATCTAGTGCCAAATATTACGGAGATCAAAACAAATCCAGGAAGTTATTGCCAATTTATCTTAAAGTTAGGCAAACAAATTACTAATTGAATCTATCATAGATAACACTGACTCTGTACATCATACAGATTTGGATATCTCTATCCAGTTTAAAAATTTGTACTCCAAACTATATTCGACTGAACATATACCCTCACATTCTGATATTTCACAATACCTACCATCTACTGTAAAAACAGAATATTCCCAAATAGACTGTAGGAAGCTGGCTCTGTATATACTATTTCAAAATGAGATAAAGTGTGCACAGAGTCCAGGGGTTTGACAGAGGCCAGTGAATGACCATGGAGGAGGGAAATAGACCTGCATAGAATGACATATATCATAAAGACCAGTAGATGACCAGGGAGGAGGGATATAGACCTACCAAGAATGTCATATATCATAAAGACCAGTGAATGACCAGGGAGGAGGGAAATAGACCTACCTAGAATGATATATATATCATAAAGACCAGTAGATGACCAGGGAGGAGGGATATAGACCTACCAAGAATGGCATATATCATAAAGACCAGTGAATGACCAGGGAGGAGGGAAATAGACCTTCCAAGAATGACATATATATGATAAAGACCAGTAGGTCCACAGAGAGGAGGGAAATAGACCTACATAGAATGACATATATCATAAAGACCAGTAGATGACCAGGGAGGAGGGATATAGACCTACCAAGAATGTCATATATCATAAAGACCAGTGAATGACCAGGGAGGAGGGAAATAGACCTACCTAGAATGACATATATCATAAAGACCAGTAGATGACCAGGGAGGAGGGATATAGACCTACCAAGAATGGCATATATCATAAAGACCAGTGAATGACCAGGGAGGAGGGAAATAGACCTTCCAAGAATGACATATATACAGTATATGATAAAGACCAGTAGGTCCACAGAGAGGAGGGAAATAGACCTACCAAGAATGACATATGTCATAAAGACCAGTGAATGACCAGGGAGGAGGGATATAGACCTAACAAGAATGACATATGTCATAAAGACCAGTGAATTACCAGGGAGGAGTGAAATAGACCTTCCAAGAATGACATATATCATAAAGACCAGTAGGTCCACAGAGAGGAGGGGAATAGACCTCCTGTAGGAAGCTGGCTCTGCATATACTATATCAAAGTGAGATATAGTGTGCACAGAGTCCAAGGGTTCCCCAGAGGCTTAACAGAGGCTAAAATAGACAATACTAATGCTCTCTTTTGTGGTAGTGTGGTCCAGCAGTTAGGCTTATCAGAGGGTAATCAAAGCATTTGTTGTACACACACAGACAATAGAAGAAGCACACACTTAATGACTTAACTCCAGCCCATGGTATTTATATAGCAAAAATATATTTTGTTAATGTATTTCTAGAACCACAAGATTCAAGTTGCAGGTAAGTACATGAATAAATAAGTATTCCACATATGTATCAATACCACTTAGATTAAAATTAGCAAATTGTACAGTTTTCGAGTAACTGGCCATAATCTGTTTTAAAAGTTGACAGTGCAATTTTCAGAAACAGTTCCTGGGGGGGAAGAAACGTTAGTATGATTTGAAGGTAAGTTTGAAGGTAAGTACACAACTTACAGTTTCAGTCTCCAGGGGTTACGAAGTCCTCAGGTTGGGGTTCAAGTTAACTCCACAAACCCACCACCAGCAACACAGGGCCGGCCGGGCGCAGACGTCAAAGATGATGCAAATTTAACATGGGCATCTATGGAGACTGGGGGCACTCGGAATCAGGTCTGCTTGTAGGAAAGTACCCGCGTAATCGAAGGGCAGACCTGGGCGGTTTAGGAAAGCACCGGAGGGGGGCACAGGTTAGCATCCAGTAAACACTGTAGGATTCCCTCGACAGGCGTCATCGTGGAGGGGTGAAGAAGTCAACCCAGAGTGGGCACTTGGTCACAGTCGGCTGGGGGTCCTCTCTGGTCGGTTGGGGCACCTGGACTCACGCCGTGGGTGTCGGGTGCAGAGTGGTAAGGACTCACACTTCTGGAATGAGGTGAGAGTCCTTCAGAAGAGCTTTCTTCTTCTGTTCTTCTTTGGACAGGGCCACTGTCAAACCAAGATGGAGGATTCTGCAAGGAGGGGGTCACTTCAGCTCTGGACACCTTAGGGGTAGGCATGGCTGAGGTGGTGACTCCTCCTTGTTTTTCCTAATTATCCCTCTGGACTTGCCGCCAAAAGTGGGGCTTCGTCCAGGGGCTGGGCATCTCCATTAGCTGGAGTGCCCTGGTGCATTTTAACACGAAGCCTGAGCCTTTGAAGCTCACCGCTAGGTGTTACAGTTCCTGCAGGGGGGGGGAGGTGTGAAGCACCTCCACCCAGGGCAGGCTTTGTTTCTGGCCCCAAAGAGCACAAAGGCTCTCACCCCATGGCATCTGAAACTCGTCTCTCAGTGGCAGGCTGGCACAGACCAGTCAGTCCTGCACTGAAGGATTGGGTAAAATACAGAGGGCATCGCTAAGATGCTCTTTGTGTGCATTTTGTAATAAATCCAACACTGGCATCAGTGTGAGTTTATTATTCTGAGACGTTTGATACCAAACTTCCCAGTATTCAGTGTAGCCATTATGAAACTGTGGAGTTCGTTTTGACAAACTCCCAGACCATATACTTAATATGGCCACAACTGCACTTACAATCTCTAAGAAAAGACTTAGACACTGTAGGGGCATATTGCTCATGCAGCTATGCCCTCACCTGTGGTATAGTGCACCTTGCCTTAGGGCTTTAAGGGCTGCTAGAGGGCTGATGTACCTATGCCACAGGCAATGTTTTGTGTGCATGGCACCCTGAGGGGGATGCAGTGTTGACTTTGCCTTTTTATCCCCACCAACACACACATCTGCAATGGCAGTGTGCATGTGTTAGGTGAGGGGTCCCTTAGGGTGGCAACACATGCTGCAGCCATTAGAGACCTTCCCTGGTCACAGGGCCCCTGGTACCTTTTACAAGGGACTTATCTGTGTGCCAGGGGTGTGCCAATTGTGGAAACAATGGTACATTTTAGGTGAAAGAACACTGGTGCTGGGGCCTGGTTAGCAGGGTCCCAGCACACTCTCAGTCAAGTCAGCATCAATATTAGGCAAGAAGTGGGGGGTAACTGCAACAGGTGCCAGTTTCCTACATAGATTTTTCATACCGAGAAACAGACATCACATATTCATATCTTCATTTTGCGCTTCTTTCCCTCAAAACGGATTAGGCTCCTGGACCAGATGGTTTTACAGCTGAACGTTACATATTCCATTCTGAACTACTTGTTCAGAAAGTGACGTACCTTTATTCATCCTTTACTAAGTCTCTCAACTCTTCTGGCTCTTTTTAGATGCACTCATATGCCTCTCTCCGCAGAAGGAGAAAGACCCACGTTACTGCAAGAACTAGAGACCCATTTCACTTGTTAATTTAGTCTATAGGAGCTTTGCAAAAGCATTAACCTCTAGATTGGAACATTTTCTCGCCACACTTTTGGGAAAGGAGCAATCGGGCTGTGTTAAGAGCAGATACTTATCTGATAACACTCGCTTGTTCTTTGATGGTATCTCCAAATCTTCAGGTATGTCTAAATCTGGGGATGCTCTTGCCTTAGACGCTGAGAAGGCATTTGACCATGTACATTGGAAATTCTTCTTTCACATTCTCACTTGGTTTGCCTTTGGCCCTAAAATCATTACTTTAATTTCTATCTTATATGCCTCTGTTCAAGCTGCCATTTGCGCCAATGGGTTGACCTCTGCGTATTTCTCTCTTGGTAGAGGAGTTTGCCAAGGATGTTCCCTTTTTCTGTTTCTTTTCACCTGGCTCTTGAACCGTTCTTCTCTCAGTTTGGGCAAAACGCAAACATACATGGATACACATACAGAACGCAGAACCTTAAATGTAGCCACATACGCTGATGATATTTTGTTATTTATTTCAAAACCTAATTTTCACTCCCTACTTTTTTGTCTGAAGTTACTTCTTATGCTTTGATATCTGGCTCTAATTAAATAATGACAAATGTGAAATTTTACCCTTGAACAAATTCACTTTTAAACACAACTTTTCCCCTTCTAATTTTAAATGGCAACATAAACACCTTAAATATCTAAGTCTTCAATTTACAGGATCCCTTACTACTACTGTTTCTACGAACATTGATACTGGTGCCATAAACTAACTTCGCTATCTAGCAGATGCCATCCTTTCCACTTATGGTGGGGTTGACTTGATACCATTAAGATGATGTTGGTCCCTATTGTTCTCTTTGCCATATCAACATTTCTTTGAATATTCCTCGTAAATCATACATGTAAGAAAGTAGCCTCTTTCTAGCCTTGTTACCCCCACTTTTGGCCTGTTTGTGAGTGTATGTCAGGGTGTTTTCACTGTCTCACTGGGATCCTGCTAGCCAGGGCCCAGTGCTCATAGTGAAAACCCTATGTTTTCAGTATGTTTGTTATGTGTCACTGGGACCCTGCTAGTCAGGAACCCAGTGCTCATAAGTTTGTGGCCTATATGTATGTGTTCCCTGTGTGGTGCCTAACTGTCTCACTGAGACTCTGCTAACCAGAACCTCAGTGGTTATGCTCTCTCTTTACAAATTGTCACTAACAGGCTAGTGACCAATTTTACCAATTTACATTGGCTTACTGGAACACCCTTATAATTCCCTAGTATATGGTACTGAGGTACCCAGGGTATTGGGGTTCCAGGAGATCCCTATGGGCTGCAGCATTTCTTTTGCCACCCATAGGGAGCTCTGACAAATCTTACACAGGCCTGCCACTGCAGCCTGAGTGAAATAACGTCCACGTTATTTCACAGCCATTTTACACTGCACTTAAGTAACTTATAAGTCACCTATATGTCTAACCTTTGCCTGGTAAAGGTTAGGTGCAAAGTTACTTAGTGTGAGGGCACCCTGGCACTAGCCAAGGTACCCCAACATTGTTCAGGGCCAATTCCCTGAACTTTGTGAGTGCGGGGACACCATTACACGCGTGCACTACATATGGGTCACTACCTATATGTAGCTTCACAATGGTAACTCCGAATATGGCCATGTAACATGTCTAAGATCATGGAATTGCCCCCTCTATGCCATCCTGGCATTGTTGGCACAATTCCATGATCCCAGTGGTATGTAGCACAGACCCTGGTACTGCCAAACTGCCTTTCCTGGGGTTTCACTGCAGCTGCTGCTGCTGCCAACCCCTCAGACAGGTTTCTGCCCCCCTGGGGTCAAGCCAGGCTTGTCCCAGGATGGCAGAACAAAGGACTTCCTCTGAGAGAGGGTGTTACACCCTCTCCCTTTGGAAAATGGTGTGAAGGCAGGGGAGGAGTAGCCTCCCCCAGCCTCTGGAAATGCTTTCTTGGGCACAGATGTGCCCAATTCTGCATAAGCCAGTCTACACCGGTTCAGGGGACCCCTTAGCCCTGCTCTGGTGCGAAACTGGACAAAGGAAAGGGGAGTGACCACTCCCCTGACCTGCACATCCCCTGGGAGGTGTCCAGAGCTCCTCCAGTGTGCTCCAGACCTCTGCCATCTTGGAAACAGAGGTGCTGCTGGCACACTGGACTGCTCTGAGTGGCCAGTGCCACCAGGTGACGTCAGAGACTCCTTCTGATAGGCTCCTCCAGGTGTTGCTAGCCTATCCTCTCTCCTAGGTAGCCAAACCCTCTTTTCTGGCTATTTAGGGTCTCTGTCTCTGGGGAAACTTTAGATAACGAATGCAAGAGCTCATCAGAGTTCCTCTGCATCTCTTTCTTCACCTTCTGCCAAGGAATCGACTGCTGACCGCGCTGGAAGCCTGCAAAACTGCAACATAGTAGCAAAGACGACTACTGCAACTCTGTAACGCTGATCCTGCCGCCTTCTCAACTGTTTTCCTGGTGGTGCATGCTGTGGGGGTAGTCTGCCTCCTCTCTGCACTAGAAGCTCAGAAGAAATCTCCCGTGGGTCGACAGAATCTTCCCCCTGCTACCGCAGGCACCAAAAAGCTGCATTACCAGTCCCTTGGGTCTCCTCTCAGCACAACGAGCAAGGTCCCTTGAATCCAGCAACTCTGTCCAAGTGACTCCCACAGTCCAGTGACTCTTCAGTCCAAGTTTGGTGGAGGTAAGTCCTTGCCTCCCCACGCCAGACTGCATTGTTGGAAACCGCGTCTTTTGCAATTACTCCGGCTTCCGTGCACTTCCGGAGGAAATCCTTTGTGCACAGCCAAGCCTGGGTCCATGGCACTCTAACCTGCATTGCACGACTTTCTAAGTTGGTCTCCGGTGACGGGGGACTCCTTTGTGCAACTTCGGCGAGCACCATTTAAGGCATCCTTGTAGTGCCCGTTTCTGGCACTTCTCTGGGTGCTACCTGCTACTGAGAGGGCTCCTTGTCTTGCTCGACGTCCCCTCTCTCTCCTGGTCCAATTTGCGACCTCCTGGTCCCTTCTGGGCTGCAGCAGCGTCCAAAAACGCTAACCGCATGATTTGCAGCTAGCAAGGCTTGTTGGCGTTCTTTCGTCGGGAAAACACTTCTGCACAACTCTCCACGGCGAGAGGAATCCTTCCACCAAAAGGAAAGTCTCTAGCTCTTTTCGTTCCTGCAGAAACCTCAGCTTCTTCTGTCCAGTAGAAGCTTCTTTGCAACCACAGCTGGCATTTCCTGGGCATCTGCCCATCTCCGACTTGCTTGTGACTTTTGGACTTGGTCCCCTTGTTCACAGGTACCCTAGATTGGAAATCCACAGTTGTTGCATTGTTGGTTTGTGTCTTTCCTGCATTATTCCTCTATCACGACTTCTTTGTCTTTTGGGGAACTTCAGTGCATTTTGCACTCACTTTTCAGGGTCTTGGGGAGGGCTAATTTTCTAACTCTCACTATTTACTAATAGTCCCAGCGACCCTCTACAAGGTCACATAGGTTTGGGGTCCATTCGTGGTTCACATTCCACTTTTGGAGTATATGGTTTGTGTTGCCCCTATCCCTATGTGTCCCCATTGCATCCTATTGTAACTATACATTGTTTGCACTGTTTTCTAAGACTATACTGCATATTTTTGGTATTGTGTACATATAACTTGTGTATAATTGCTATCCTCATACTGAGGGTACTCACTGAGATACTTTGGCATATTGTCATAAAAATAAAGTACCTTTATTTTTAGTATATCTTTGTATTGTGTTTTCTTATGATATTGTGCAAGTGACACTAGTGGTACTGTAATAGCTTCACACGTCTCCTAGTTCATCCTAAGCTGCTCTGCTAAGCTACCATTATCTATCAGCCTAAGCTGCTAGACACCCTATACACTAATAAGGGATAACTGGGCCTGGTGCAAGGTGCAAGTACCCCTTGGTACTCACTACAAGCCAGTCCAGCCTCCTACAATACACCAAATTGTATTCAATCTTATTCTCCTTTCTCTGGAATAACAAAAAGTCTTGTATGTTTCTGGTGAAACTACAACACCCAAAGTCCAAGGGTGAATTGAATTTTGCCAAGTACTTCATTACTGTGTACTCCATTACGTGTAGATTTGGAACAGAAGTTTTTAAATCACCTTTTTCATTTCTTGAATATTTAACCTTCATGCGTAAGCCCCAAAAATGTTCTAATCCAATTTTTAGGAATACCAGTAAATTGTGAGCTTCAATCATGTCTTACTATCCCACAGACTTGTGCTCTTTTATGTACTCTACCATTTAGCCTAAATAAACATCTACAAGTGAAGAATAGACCTGTTCATTGGCAAACTTGGAGACCTAAAGGGCTACTTTGGGTCAATCAGTTGTTCAACCAAAACCCACTTATCTTTCTCACAAGCTCAAACACTGGTTAGCCTTTCAACTACTCTTTGCACCAGATTTACATCTCTACAGAGTCATTTCTCAAGCATACATTCACTTTAACTCTATTTCTCCACCTAATCCATCACCCTCTGGTAAGCTTGCTAAAATCTTACACACAAATTTGAAAGTTTCTATTATTTACTCATACTTACAATGCATCTCTAGTCATGGACCTAAATCTAACATTGAGTTAACATGGGAAACAGCCCTTTCCACTTTTCCCACATCAACCTGGAAACATATGTGGGTCAAAATCAGGAAATCTTTCAGAACAGCAAACACATTGTAAACTCTTTTTTTGTATACAATAGGCTTTTTTTCACACTTGATTTCCTACATAGGATTAATCCAGATAAATGCTCAACTTGCTCTTCTCAACAAGCTGATTTAAAATACTTGCTATTCACATGTCCTTCCGTTTATACTTTTTTAAACACAAGTTTGGGCTCAAATCAATTCTATATTTCACACACCTTATTCTATCACTAATGTGTATAGGTAGCATATCTGATGTATGGACATCTACCTCATTACATTTGAAAGTACTGGATTTGTTATTAGTAATTGCCTTCCAGCAAATAACTCTAGAAGGACTGTACGTAATTGTCAATTACAGCATGTTGGTATGGAGTTTGCCATAATCATCAATAGGACGCTGGTTATATGCCCCCAAAATCACTTGTTTCAAAGCAAAAAGTCCTCTGGACGCCCGTTACACAGTCCTTGACAACTCAACAGAAATGTTGTTCGCCCTGTCACCCTGCACTCAAGAAGTTCTTCAGCCTCCCTGACTTCCCTTTTCAGATTACATTTCTCTCTTTCCTATAGCCTTTGTTATACAGTTCATTATTTATCATTTGCTATAAGAAGACATCTGTGCATATTACTCATGTACTTACCCACCTCCCTTTCCCCTCCTTCCCATTACTTGGTTGCTTCTTATCAATCAAATGTACTACTTCTTATGTATTTTTAATTTCTTTTACAATATTCACATAAACTTATTCTTTAAAACTTAAAAAAGATGAACCCAGAAGTCCTAAAGGCACCTGCATCTGTGAAAATGAATAAGTGTCCACAAGTGTCTAGCGCATAGAGGCAAGGAACTTACATTCATTTAAAAGGCAAAAGTATCTGGCTGCTGATCGCAAACAGTCAGCATTCTCTGGGCTGGCTCAGGCCTCAGCTTTCAGTGCCTCTACAGAAGAGTGTTGTGACCCCCTCAAGTTAGGACAGGGGCCTCTGCCAAAAGTTTCCAGGCCCCTGTGCCTTCCTTCAGAGCATACCCGGAAGCTTCCAAGCTAGCACAGTGGGTTTAGAGCCAGTTTCAGCTCTCACTTCAAAAGATGCTCAGACTTAAAGAAGTAAAGGGGCTCTTGTGGGCAGGTGCTGTGGTGGCTACAGATCACTCAAACGACTCTTCTTCTGGTGATGTGGGGGGGGGGGGGGCAGGCAGTGGCCCAGGGGCTGCAGGGTGCTGAGCTCGTCAAAGCTGGTGACTGTTCAGGTGGGGGAGGCATCATAGATGCACACACGGTGGTGGCATCTTGCTTTTACCACAGACTCCTAGTACGTTATACCCATCATGGTGAAAGTTCTAATAGTGGTGTAAGGATGAAAGTCTTGGTGGTACCCCCATAACACCCTGGCCTGCCAGGAGATGCTGTACCTCTCTTTTTCGACTGAGCTGACTCACATCTTCAAGGCCACTTGATGTCACAGGCAGCAACACTCAACCAGAGGGCATGGTCACCAGGCACTATGCTCAACCAGAGGGCAAATTCACTGGGTGCCACACTCAACTAGACGGGGTGCCACACACAACCAGGGGGTGTGGTCACCAGGCACCACACTCCACCAGAGGGCATGGTCACCAGGAGCAACAATCAACCAGAGCGTGTGGTCCCCAGGTGCCACATTCAACCAGAGGGCATGGCCACTGGGTGCCAAACTCCACCAGAGGGCATGGTTACCAGGAGCAACACTCCACCAGTGGGCATGGTCACCAGGAGCAACCATCAACCAGAGGATGTGGCCACCGGGTGCCACATTCAACCAGAGGGCATGGTCACCTGGAGCAATATTCAACCAGAGGGTGTGGGCACCTGGTGCCACACTAAACCAGAGGGCATGGGCACTGGGAGCCACACTAAACCAGAAAAGCAAAAACAACAGATGATGGACGGAATGCAGAACAATGAAAACATTCATCCTGAGTCAGAAAGATCTGGGTTTAATCCATCGTGTTTTTTTGCCCACCAGACCACCCCGGTTTGGACCCAGCCATATGCAGATCAGTCTCAACCCTGTCTCCCATGGGAACTGTCTAGCCCGCACTGCCAAGTCAGGTCCTTCCTAGCTCGGAAGCAAACATCATGGGTCTGGTTTCAGGGTATCACCCCTCATCAGCCAGGCTAGCTTGAATCCAGTGGTGCATTGAGCACGGGACCCACATCTGGGCTTACCATTCCCACTTAGGCAACAAAAGCAAAAAGAACTGAAGATGGACAGATTGTTGAATAACGAGAACATTCACCCCAGTCACAAAGGTCTGGGTTTAATCCATTGTTTTTTTGCCCCCCCCCCATGCCTGCACAGAGAGGGTGTGTTCACCAGGCATCACACTAAACTAAAGGGCATGATCACCGGGATTCACACTCAACCAGAGGGTGGCCCCTCCTGGACTGTGGCCAGAGGGATGGATGGTGCTAGTCAGCACTCCATGAAGGCAATCTCAAAACCCTGGGGATTTAGTACCTGATTGAGGGGGGCATTCAGTCCCCCACGCTCAAGTTTATGACATATGTATGCATGTATTTATCCAGCACCTTGATACAATCACGGGTGACAGAATGTGACTTCGCTGGTGAACCCGGAGTTCGCCTTGGTGACCTGTGTGGAGGCCAGGGAGAACACAGTCAAGTCCCACCATGCCAGCTGGCTCCATCGCTTTGGGGCACTGTGGTCCTACCTCAAAGGAAGACAAGCAATAACCTCCTCAACCCTGAACAGTCAATGCCTCCAGAAACATCTTGTCACGAGATAGCCTCCTCGCTGCTGAACTGGGAGAGAGGCCCTCCTTTACCTCCAGAAGTCAGCACCCAGTCAATCCTTCCTCCTCTTCCAGACTCTTCCTATGCCATAATGCACCCCAGGTTATGTCTCCCTCCCCTATTGGGGTCACATCCCTTTCCCTAGTGTACCCTGCAGTACCCTCTGCTGTTCAGTAGTCTATTGCTCTGTAGCTAGGTTTCTACCCTGTTAGCCACATCCATGAAAAAGACCAGACTGTCTTCATCAACTCTAGACCAGAGCAGTCCAGATGACTCCAGCAAAAGTCAGGTGGCTAGGTAAGATATTTTCATTGCATCATCCCTTCCGCAGAGCCACACACACTGGTGGTAGCGAGTGCTGGGCCAGTGATCACTGGTGTGGCATGAGAGATAGGCATGTGTCCACCAGTCCTCTTGGCAACAAGTGAACCTGCTGTAACCTCAAGGGCTGACCTATTGAACTGCTATCAGCCAGAGATCAAACTTGATGTGGGTGATGCCCTCCCCAAGTCAAGACCGAATAATCCCCATGACCTACTGTTCCACACACAGCTTTGCTTAGAGGTTTTAGTGCCACCATGCACTAATCTAGCACTGCTGCTACTGGTGAGTGCCCTTGGTACGGGGAGCCACCTTGGCACCAGGCCTAGACAATATCAATTGGAGTTCTCATGAGGGCACCCAATGGCCAATACTGTCCACACACAACTCAACGTTCTGAATGGATCCCAACCAGTTTGACACCAAACTGTTCCAAGGGACCACATTTCAGTCCATATTGCTAGGGGATCACTCACCGGAAACAGGAACTTGGATGAACTGTGACTGGGAGGCAATTCCAAGTCCATCCCTGCTCACACTTTTAATGTTGGTATTTTTATGGGGTATCTTCTGGAATCACTACTGCATCTTTGTAAGTACCCTCTGGGGGTATGGCACAGAAGTCACTATACCATGATTAGCCACAGTACCCCTGAAGGCAAGGCACAGTAATCGCTGTCCCCCAATTACCAACAGTACCGCCTGAGGGCATGGCACAGTAATCAGTGCCAGTAATCAGTGCCTCTGATTAACAACAGTCCCCCCTGAGGGCATAGCACAGTAATCAATGCCTTCAATTAATCACAGTACCCCTGAAGGCAAGGCACAGTATTCGCTGTCCCCCAATTACCAACAGTACCGCCTGAGGGCATGGCACAGTAATCAGTGCCTCTGATTAACAACAGTCACCCCTGAGGGCATGGCACAGTAATCAGTGCCAGTAATCAGTGCCTCTGATTAACAACAGTCCCCCCTGAGGGCATAGCACAGTAATTAATGCCTTCAATTAATCACAGTACCCCTTAGGGCATGGTACAGTGATCACTGACCCTCCCCAGTTAACAAGGTGTAAGAAACTGGGCTCTTTGCAGCTGCCCCCCCACACTTTTTGCCCCCATTTAAACTCCTGATGCTGTTGTTTTTGATCTGAGAGTGCACTGAGTTCTGCTGGTCAGACCTCAGTGCCACTGCTCTTTCCCTTAAATTGTACTGTGATTTGGTAAACCAAATTGGCAAGGACTTTACCATCGCTGTAAGGCACTAGTAAATAGTACCAGTGGTGCCCAAGGCAAGGATGGTAAAGGGGTCACCAGGGCTTCAGCACTGATTGTGCCATCCTGTGTGACCCAAGTAAAAGCAGAGTCTGCAGAGGTGCCACGTCAGCCTGCACGAGCAGCTTGTCTGCTCAAGATCTACTCTGCCCACACCAAGTGCAGGCAGAGCCTCTTCTCTGCCCAAGCACAGGTCAGTCACCCCGAAGGCAGGTCTCCTATAGCCCAGGAGGCGGGGTGCACTGTGTTATGAGTGTGGGCATATACGCACAAGCATATATGGCCCTGTGGCAGCACTGAAAACCTAATACTACCACAAGTGACTGGCGGTCCACAGGATGACGCTGGCTGGCACCCGGGCAGACCCCAGATATCCAGCTCAATGAAAGGCAGATGTGTAGCTCAGAGGAGTGAGAGGAGAAGGGGAGCTCAGAGGAGTGACGTTAGAAGGGGAGCTCAGAGGAGTGACGTTAGAAGGGGAGCACAGAGGAGTGACAGGAAAAGGAGACTTCAGAGGAGTGAGAGGAGAAGGGGAGCTCAGAGGAGTGAGAGGAGAAGGGGAGCTCAGAGGAGTGAGAGGAGAAGGGGAGCTCAGAGGAGTGAGAGGAGAAGGGGAGCTCAGAGGAGTGAGAGGAGAAGCGGAGCTCAGAGGAGTGAGAGGAGAAGCGGAGCTCAGAGGAGTGAGAGGAGAAGCGGAGCTCAGAGGAGTGAGAGGAGAAGGGGAGCTCAGAAGAGTGAGGGTAGAAGCGGAGCTCCGAGGAGTGAGAGAAGAAGCGGAGCTCAGAGGAGTGAGAGAAGAAGCGGAGCTCAGAGGAGTGAGAGGAGGAGAGGAGCTCAGAGGAGTGAGAGGAGAAGAGGAGAAGAGGAGCTCGAGGAGTGGGAGGAGAAGGAGAGCTAGGAGGAGTGAGAAGCAGAAGGGGAGCTCAAAGGAGTGGGTGAAGAAGAGGAGCTCAGAGGAATGGGGGAAGAAGAGGAGCTCAGAGAAGTAAAAGAAGAAGGGGAGCTCAGAGGAGTGAAAGGAAGGAGGGGTGCTCACAGAGGATTGAGAGGCAGAAAGGGAGCTCAGAAGAGCTAGAGACAGAAGGGGAGATCAAAGGAGTGAGAGGAGAAGTGAGCTAAGAGGAGTGAGAGGCAGAAGAGGAGCTCAGAGGAGTGGGTGAAGAAGGGGAGCTCAGAGGAGTGGGTGAAGAAGGGGAGCTCAGAGGAGTGGGTGAAGAAGGGGAGCGCAGAGGAGTGAGAGGTTGAAGCGGTGCTCAGAGGAGTGAGAGGTGGAAGCGGAGCTCAGAGGAGTGAGAGGTGGAAGGGGAGCTCAGAGGAGTGAGAGGTAGAAGGGGAGCTCAGAGGAGTGAGAGGTAGAAGGGGAGCTCAGAGGAGTGAGAGGTAGAAGGGGAGCTCAGAGGAGTGAGAGGAGAAGGGGAGCTCAGAGGAGTGAGAGGAGAAGCGGAGCTCAGAGGAGTGAGAGGAGAAGCGGAGCTCAGAGGAGTGAGAGGAGAAGCGGAGCTCAGAGGAGTGAGAGGAGAAACGGAGCTCAGAAGAGTGAGAGAAGAAGGGGAGCTCAGAAGAGTGAAAGGAGAAGGGGAGCTCAGAGGAGTGAGAGGTAGAAACAGAGCTCCGAGGAGTGAGAGGTAGAAGCAGAGCTCCGAGGAGTGAGAGGTAGAAGCAGAGCTCCGAGGAGTGAGAGGTAGAAGCAGAGCTCCGAGGAGTGAGAGGTAGAAGCAGAGCTCCGATGAGTGAGGAGAAGAAGCAGAGCTCAGAGGAGTGAGAGGTAGAAGCAGAGCTCAGAGGAGTGAGAGGTAGAAGCAGAGCTCAGAGGAGTGAGAGGTAGAAGCGGAGCTCAGAGGAGTGAGAGGTAGAAGCGGAGCTCAGAGGAGTGAGAGGTAGAAGCGGAGCTCAGAGGAGTGAGAGGTAGAAGCGGAGCTCAGAGGAGTGAGAGGTAGAAGCGGAGCTCAGAGGAGTGAGAGGTAGAAGCGGAGCTCAGAGGAGTGAGAGGTAGAAGCGGAGCTCAGAGGAGTGAGAGGTAGAAGCGGAGCTCAGAGGAGTGAGAGGTAGAAGCGGAGCTCAGAGGAGTGAGAGGTAGAAGGGGAGCTCAGAGGAGTGAGAGGTAGAAGGGGAGCTCAGAGGAGTGAGAGGTAGAAGGGGAGCTCAGAGGAGTGAGAGGTAGAAGGGGAGCTCAGAGGAGTGAGATGAGAAGGGGAGCTCAGAGGAGTGAGATGAGAAGGGGAGCTCAGAGGAGTGAGAGGTAGAAGGGGAGCTCAGAGGAGTGAGAGGTAGAAGGGGAGCTCAGAGGAGTGAGAGGTAGAAGGGGAGCTCAGAGGAGTGAGAGGTAGAAGGGGAGCTCAGAGGAGTGAGAGGTAGAAGTGGAGCTCAGAGGAGTGAGAGGTAGAAGTGGAGCTCAGAGGAGTGAGAGGTAGAAGGGGAGCTCAGATGAGTGAGAGGAGAAGGGGAACTCAGAGGAGTGAGAGGTAGAAGGGGATCTCAGATGAGTGAGAGGAGAAGGGGAGCTCAGAGGAGTGAGAGGAGAAGGGGAGCTCAGAGGAGTGAGAGGTAGAAGGGGAGCTCAGAGGAGTGAGAGGTAGAAGGGGAGCTCTGAGGAGTGAGATGAGAAGGGGAGCTCAGAGGAGTGAGAGGTAGAAGGGGAGCTCATAGGAGTGAGAGGTAGAAGGGGAGCTCATAGGAGTGAGAGGTAGAAGGGGAGCTCAGGAGTGAGAGGTAGAAGGGAAGCTCAGAGGAGTGAGAGGTGGAAGCAGAGCTCAGAGGAGTGAGAGGTAGAAGGGGAGCTCAGAGGAGTGAGAGGTAGAAGGGGAGCTCATAGGAGTGAGAGGTAGAAGGGGAGCTCAGGAGTGAGAGGTAGAAGGGAAGCTCAGAGGAGTGAGAGGTGGAAGCAGAGCTCTGAGGAGTGAGATGAGAAGGGAAGCTCAGAGGAGTGAGAGGTAGAAGGGGAGCTCATAGGAGTGAGAGGTAGAAGGGGAGCTCAGGAGTGAGAGGTAGAAGGGAAGCTCAGAGGAGTGAGAGGAGAAGGGAGCTCAGAGGAGTGAGAGGTAGAAGGGGAGCTCAGACGAGTGAGAGGTAGAAGGGGAGCTCAGAGGAGTGAGACGACAATTGGAGCTCAGAGGAGTGAGAGGTAGGAGGGAAGGGGAGCTCACATTAGAGCTTACGTAGGACTCCATAGATCTGGAAGAAGTGCAAATGCCACACATGTGATCTGTGCTGTACCTTTTTTTGAAGTGTTCATACTCCTTTTTCCGTCTCTGCTTTACAGACTCGAGTTGATCCGGCTGAACAGCATTCTGGAACCGGTCGACATGCAGCCCCTGCTGGTCCTCACACTTGCAGGAATTCTTAGGGAACATCCTGGAAAGAAAGATCCATGGGTGAGCTTGTGAGCACCTCACAGCAGTAATAGATTCTATTGTCATGCAGGACTGCTGAGGTGAACATGAGCAGCATCTATCTGCCTAGGTGTGGTCTCATAAGGAGCTTTACCCTGCACTGTGCATCATTGGTTTGCCTAGGCGCGGTCTCGTACGGGAGTTTCACTCTATGCACTGAACACCATTGGTCTGTGTTAGAAACTGGGTTTCTGGTTGGCAGAGAAATACCCCGGTCCTGTTTGCAGCTCGCTTAACTGTGAAGGGGTTGGGTGGGTGCAGCACGCAGGGGGCGTTAAAATTTAATTAAAAAAAGTAAATAAATAAAAACGTACCTCCTCCGTTGCCGAGCCCTCCCTCGTCGTCACTGCAGACAGACACAAGCTCCCAGCCTGCCCTGTGGCCAATCCTGATGCTGCTCAGGGCAGCGTCAGGACTGGGTGGGAGCGCCCAGCCCGGACGCTTCCAGGCAGACTGGCAGCCTGTGCAGGCTCCCTCCAGCCCGGAGAGAGCCTACAGCGCATGTGTGTTTGGCCAGCCCGAGACAGCCAGCCAAACATACATGTGCACTGAGGTGAAGTGTACAGTGTACTCCCCTCAACTCGTCACCCCTCATGGCCCGCCCCTTTCATCATGAAGGGATAATAAACAGTTTATTATCCCTTCGTGGTGAAAGGTTTGAAGCTTCTGCTACCTGCGTGGGGGGGAGTGACGCTCCTCGGCCCTAATGGAGGCGCCCCTGCCCTGTCCAAGCAAGACCCACAATCCTAATCAGGGTAAGTCAGATACACACCATAAATGTACCTACAAGCACCCTTTAACTGCCATCCTCTACTGCACCAGGTCACTTATAAGTCATCCCTGTGGCAGGCCTTCTAGCCCAGAGGGCAGGGTGCAAATTACATGTGTGTGAGGGCACCCCTGCACTAGCAGAGGTGCCCCCATGAACTCCAGGCCCATTTTATTGGACTCCCTGAGTGTGGGGACACCGTTTTATGCGTGTACTGGACATAGGTCAATACCTATATCCAGCTACATAATGGTATCTCCGAACCTAGGCATGTTTGAGATCAAACATATTGGAATCATACCCCAAGGCTTTTGCAAGCATTGGTTGTGTGATTCCATGCACTCTGGGGGCTCCTTGGAGGAATTGCCATTTAAAGCTTCGTAGGGTTTCCCAGCAGCCCAAGCTGCTGCCACCTCCCAGACAGGTTTTTGCCCTCCTGTTGCTTGAGCAGCTCAGGTCCAGGGAGGCAGAACAAAGGATTTCCTTTGGGAGAGGGGTGACAACTCCCCTGTCTATCACCATCCCAGGGGTGATGCTCAGAGCTCCTCCAGAGGGTCCCTGGGTTTTACCACCTTGAATAAAAGGTCGGCAGGGAACTCTGGGAGCATCTCACTGGCCAGTGCCAGAAAGTGACGTTAGAGGCCCCTCCTGATAGTTAGTCACCCAGCTAGGTGACCAATCCCCTTTCAGGGCTATTTAAGGTCTCTCACTTGGGTGGTTCTTCAGATTCGGATTGCAAGACTACAGCAGAAATCCTCTGCAACCTCCACTTTGACTTCTGACCGAAGAAACTACACCTGGACTCTTCAGGACCCTACAAGCTGCAACAAAGAAGCAAGATGCCTCCTGCAACATTGGATTTCCGGCTCCTTACAGGAACTGCAACATTTCACCGGTCCTGCATCCTCTGTGGACAGCTCATCTTCAGCCAGCATCAGAAGATAGAAGGAATCTCCCCTAGGGTGAAGGAGTCACCCCCCTGCTTCTGCAGGCACCAATTGCGACGCCTGGCTGCATGGACCCCCCTCTCCTGCTGAGCTGCGTGGATCCTGCATCACAGGTGGTCTACTGAAGTGGTCCCGACGGTCCTCTTTCCAGCTGTCCAACTTGGGTGGAGATAAGCCCTTGCCTGCCCATGCAGGACAGTACCCAGGTGCACTGCATCCTTTGCAGCTGCCAAGGCTTGTTGGCATCCTTTCCACAAGAGCTTCAGGTATCTTTACACTCCAGCCCCCAGCACTCCTTCCTGCGATGCACAGCTCCCTGAGTGGTTCTCTGGTGGCGTGGGAGCCTTTTTTGAGTGGGCCTCTTCTGCGATTCTCCTGTCCCCATACTGTGGTACTCCTGTGGGTGCTGCCTGGGCTTCTGTGGGCTCTCTGTGTTGCTGAGGGCCCCCTCTGACTCCCCCTCCTGGGTAGAGTCCACCTGGTCCCCTGCAGCTCCACTTTCGGCTAACTGCAAGTTTTGCGTGTATCAAGGCTTGTTGGCAGAACCCGAAGACGCAAACCTGACTGCATTCCTCCTTCCTGCATGGGACATCACCTGTATCCTCCAGGAACCCAACTTGATCTTCTTGGGTGCAGTGCTGACTCTTCTTCTTCACCGGTGGTTCACCTTTTGCATCTCTATTGTGATGGGTAGGGTCACCTGCCCTTCCTGGACTCTGCTGTGCTTCTTGGACTTGGTCCCCTTCTTCCACAGGTCCTCTTGTCCAGGAATCCACCGTTGGTATCTTGCAGTCTCTTCTGGTCTTTGCATAGTTCTTCTTCTCCTCTCTGTGTGTGATCAGGGGAATTTACAGTGATATACTCATGCTTTCCTGGTCGCTGGGGTGGGTTGTGGTACTTACCTTTGGCCTTTCCTAGTACTCCCAGCTCCCCTCTAGACACTACACTGACTTAGGTGCGGGACCGACTTTCACATTCCACTTTCTTAGTATATGGTTTGTGCTTCCCCTAGGTCTATTTCTATCTATTGTGATTTTCGATAATTACAATGTTTTCTGTTTGTATGGCTATTTCTGCATCCTAGTGTATATAATTTGTGTATTACTTACCACCTGAGGGAGTTCAGTCTCTATGGTAAATTTGGTATTTGTGTCACCAAAATAAAGTACCTTTATTTTTGTAACACCAAGTGTTTTCTTTCATGTGTGTTATTACTAACTGTGACTACAGTGGTATTGCATGAGCTTTGCATGTCTCCTAGAAAAGCCCTGGATGCTCATCCACAGCTACATCTAGAGAGCCTGGCTTCTAGACACTGACTACAGTACACTAATAAGGGATACCTGGACCTGGTATAAGGTGTAAGTACCATAGGTACCCACCACACACCAGGCCATCCTCCTACACAGAGTAGGCAGAGTTAACTTAAAAGGCAATGTGTAAAGTATTTGTGCAACACTTAAAACAGTAAGACAGTGCAAACACCGCACAACAATAATTCATACCTGGTTATAGAAATAGAGCTTCATTTGAAGAACAAAACAAGTCCAAAACAACAATATACCAATAAATAGAACCGGAGTTATGAATGTTTAAAGATTAAACTAAACTGTAGTGCTTAAAAGCATAAAGCGCCAACGAGGGACATCTGATCATGCTTGACCGGGATGGATCTAAAAGTTCAGGCCGACCATGATGGAGCATGGGTCAGATACAGGGACTAACTTGGTCCTGCTGAGAAAGTACCTTGTTGCGCCGTCGACTGGCCCGATGTGTGGAGCAGAGGAGGTGAAGCCCAGTTGTTGAACCAGCTGTGTCGGCGATGTGTTGGCCCGATCTGCACAATCTGAGATGTGTTGGTGGTGTTTCTTAGTGATATCGGGAATGCATCCTCGTTGAGCCCCGCAGCAGGCGATGCAATATCTTCTTCCTCAGTGAGCAATGTGTTAGCGTTGAGAGAAGATGCGACGGTTCCCACCTTTGCAACAACTGTGATGCATGGATTTTGCATAAACAGCTAGAAATGCACTTCCCAGGGCTCAAGAGTGGATTGGCACCACTTGGAAGTCAGGACTCATAGTTGGCACAGTCCAGAGGCTGCAGCAGAGTTGTTGGAAGTCTTTGATGTTCCTGAGACTTCAGACAGAAGAAAAGCCAGCAATCCCTTGGGGTCACTTTGGTTCTGGGGATGTAGAGATGCAGGTCGAGTTCTTCTCACTCCCAGGCAAGGAAGGCTGCAGAACAGGCACAGCAAAGCAGGAGTCTGGCAAACTCCAGCAGAGTCCAGCAGAGTGACAGTCATTTCAGCGCACAGCAGTCCTTCTTCCTAGCAGAACGCCCTTAGGTCCAGAAGTGTTGTGTGTTGGTGATGTTAGGGGTCCAGTACTTATACCAGGTTGTACCTTTAAATTGGGTGAGACTGCAAAGAGAGGCCTTTGAAGTGCACAAAGTGTCTGCCCTTCCTGCCCTGGCTCAAGACTAAATACAGGGGGTATGTAGTTCTTTGTTTGTGGACCGACACAGACCATTCAGGTGTGTCATGTTAACTAACATCCTGCCCAGGATGCTCCATCAGGATTTTGATTACCCATCAGTAACATCTAAGCTCCCTTTGTGCGTGGCTGTCTGGAGGGAATGCAGATGTGTATTCAGCGACAGGCAGTGGCACAGAATGGTTAAAGTAAATAAAAATGCCAACTTTTTAAAAGTGGCATTTTCAGACTTGCAACTTAAAAATCCAACTTTACCATAAGTTCTGTTTTTAAATTGAGGGTTCAGAGACATCAAACTCAAAATGTTTATCTTTTCCCAATTGGAAATTACACTTAGAAAATGCAATAAAATAATCCTAATGTTAATCTTTGATAGAGGTATGCCTTGCAGGAGTGAAAAATGAATTTGGTACTTTTTCACTACCAAGACACGTAAAACTTAAATGTACATGTCCTACTTTTTAAAAACACTGCACCCTGCCCTTGGGCTGCCTAGGGCCTACCTTATGAGTGTGTTACGTATATGTATTATAAAGGAAGGTTTGGGCCTGGCAAGAGTTTTAACTTGCCAGGTCAGCATGGCAATATACAACTGCACACACAGGCCCCGTCATGGCAGGCCTGAGACATGTTTGAAGGGCTACTTCAGTGGGTGGCACAATCAGTGCTGCAGGCCCACTCGTAGAATTAGAGGCCCTGGGCACATGTAGTGCACTTTACCAGGGACTTATAGGTAAATTAAATATGCCAATTGTAGATGAACCACTCTTGCCATGTTCAAGGGAGAGCGAATATGCACTTTAGTACTGGTTAGCAGTGGTAAAGTGCTCAGAGTCCTAAAGCCAGCAAAGAGGATGTCAGCAAAACAGAAGGTTAGAAGGAAAAAAGTCAGGGAATCCACACCAAGGATGCGAGGTTTAAGAGTCCGCCTATGAGCTGTCTCCTAAAGGACCTTCACTCTCTGCACTGAGTAGCATTGGTGGCCTAGGAGCTGTCTCATATGGAGCTTCACTCTCTGCACTGAGCCTCATTGGCTGCCTACAAGCGGTCTCCTAAAGGAGCTTCACTCTCTGCACTAAGTAGCATTGGTGGCCTGGGAGCTGTCTCATATGGAGCTTCACTCTGCACTGAGTAGCATTGGTTGCATAGGAGCGCTCTCATAAAGAGCTTCACTTGGCACTGAGCACCATTGGCTGCCTCAGAGCTGTCTCGTAAGGAGCTTGACTTTGCACTGAGCAGCACTGAACTGCTGAGGACAGGCAGAGAATGCACCCAGTCGTCCCTGTTCTGTTGCCTGATGTCTCCGCTTCACTTGGCATAACGCATTCACTGGCACCAAAGCCCCATGGTGACGTCACATACTTGTGGAGCTTAAAAACATCACAGGAAGAGCCATCCGGTGACCCCTGGAAGGTATGTCACAGTACCCTGACACCACAAAGAAGTAAAAAGCAAACAGGAAGGAAAGAAAGAAGTCAAGAGATGAAGGAATGAAATCATGAAAGAAGGAATGAAATCGGGAAAGAAAGAATGAAAAAGAAAAAAAAGAATGAAAAAAAGAAAAAAAAACGAAGAACGAACGAAAGAAGGGAAGAAAGAAGGAAAAGAAATACATAATGAAAGCAAGAAGAAGGAAAGTGTACATTAAAGACAGTTAAAAAAGAATAAAAGCAACAAAAAAGGAAAGAAGGCAAAAGAGAAAAAAACAAAAAAAGAATAGATAAAGAAATAAAAGAGTGAAAGAGTAATCGAATCCCGGAAAGAAGAAAAGGAACACAAGAAATAAAGGAATGAAAGAATGGAAAAGGAACAAAGGAAAGAAAAGGAATGATAGAAAACACGGGAAGTGAGAAATGAAAAGAATGGAAGAAAAAAGTAACGCAAGAAAGAAGAAAAGGAAAGGAGGAAAAAGAGGAATTCAAAAAAGAATAAAAGAATAAAAGAAGAAATGAAAGAAACATACGAAAGAAGGAAGTAATAAAGGGAGGAAATAAAAAGGAAAAAAGAAAGAATGGAAGATAAAAGGAATGAAAGAATGCAAAGAAATGAAAGAATGAATGAATGAAAGAAAAAATAAGGAAGGAAAGAGGAATGAAAGAAAGCAAGAATTGCTGAAAGGAGCAAAGAAAGAGGGTGGGAAGGAAGGGAAGAGGACGGAATAAACGTGTTGCAGGTGCTGCAAGTTAAACGTGAGGGTTGGGTTTCTTCCTGGGCAAAGTTTACTTAAGAGTCATTGATTAAGTTGACTCCAGAATAAACACACTCTGAGGAATTGTCTGCTTATGGATTCACATGTATAATATTAAAGCCTTTGATAACTTAATGTCACAGTTCCGAATGGACACAGCCTGTTATGCTGTGAAATTCCCTTTGGCCTGTCCTTTGTTCATCTGAGAAAGTCAGAAAAACAAAGGACTTCCCAGAAAGGAATTTACAACAGCATGGGAAGTAGACATACTAAAGGTGTGGAATGTGGCCTGTGCTCACATCTGGTATGAAGTATTCTGGGGTGACACTAGTGAGACAGAATCCCGTAATCTGGTCCTTAAATCACCCTGCACCTCCAAAAGAAAAACAAGTATTGGCAGAGGCAATAGATCTCGTCCTTCAAAGGCAAATGCCGACCTAAATTTGGCTTTGTCAATAAATGTTTGCAATGGCTCTCCCATATCACGATATGGGTGTCATGGGAGTACCAGTGCATACACGATGCAACTCTGGGTAGGAAAAGAAAAAAAAAAAAAAAAAAAAAAAATATCAAAAATTGCAGGCACGTGTGCACGCGAATTGTAAACTGAAAGTCATTTTGTTATTTTTTTTACTTAGCAGTTGTCGCTGGGGCAATACAATAGAAGTGTATGGGAGCAACATGGGGCCCGATTCACAAAGGTAAAGTTAGACCAATAGTCTAACTTTACACCTGAAGTCTAAGTTTAGAGATAAAAGTTTAGACCAAAAATCGAAGGCCCTGATTTATACTTTTTGGTACCAAAACTGCACTAACACAGTTTTGCACCAAAAAGTTCAGCACCGGCTTGCACCATTTCTGTCCACCAGCGGGGCACCATATTTATGGAATGGTGCAACCCGGTGCAAAGGGTAGGCTAGCGTAAAAAAAAAAAAAGGCGTTTGTCGGGTGGGGCTGGCGGTATGGAAGAAGGGGGTTTTGCACCAAAAAATGACATTAGGCAGGTTAGAGTAAAAAAAAAAAAAAAAAAAAAAATGAAAAAGACTCTAATCTGCCTAGAGTCATTTTCTGATGCAAAACCATCCATACCACATGACCACCACCCCAATGGCCAGCACAGGGGTCCAGGGTCCCCTGGGTTTGGCCATTGCACCCAGTGCCATTGGGGGCTCTTAAATGGGCCCTCTTACATTTAAAAAAAAAACAAAAAAAAAACATTACTTGTACTTACCTATACTTACCTGGGATGGGGTCCCCCATCTTCCGCTGTCGCTCAGGAGTGGGTGGGAGTGTCCCAGGGGCCTGGGGAGGGCACCTGTGGGCTTATTCCATGGTGTTCCACCATGGAAATAGGCCCATAGGTCCCCTAACGCCTGCCCTAACCCAGCAAGCTTTGCACCATTTTTTTACCCTTCTCCCCCCCGTGTGTGATTTTTGCACAGGAGGATAAATAAGGCGCTAGGGCCTTAGAGTCATTTTTTTGTCCGGGAACACCTACCTTGCATCTCATTGACGCAAGGTAGTTTTTTGCAGGCAAAAAATGACTAACACCAATATTTTGGCGCTAGAAAGGTCTAGTGCCAAAATATAAATATGGAGTTAACTTTGCGCTGGATTTGCGTGAAGAAAAATATACGCAAATCTGGTGCAAACAGAGTATAAATATGCCCCTAAGTTTAGATCAAAAGTCCAACTTAGACCAAAAGTCTAACTTTACTACTTTACAGTATTCAGAAAGGTAATTCACCATTAGTAAAGTTAGACCTTTTGTCTAAGTTAGACTTTAGGTCTAAACTTAGGCTTCTGGTGTAAAGTTAGATTTTAGGTGTAAATTAGCCTTTGTGTCTAAAGACAAACTTTTGTCCAACTTTACCCTTGTGAATCGGCCCTAGGTATGTAAAATGTTTACTCCCCTGGAAAGCCATGGGCTGATACCAAGACTGGACAACCACTAGAGCCAACGCCTAAAGCCACCTGAGCCACAGTAATCAGTGGCCGAAAGCGGCTGAGAGCGTGTTCACGCTGAGCGACTATAGAAGCTCTTTGAAGAGTTAATGCAAATAAAATGTCAGACACAGTGCAGTGGCTAGAACTGAATGTGCAAGACAGGGCGGCCAGCTGTGGTGTTTAGTTTGGATGAAGAAGCCATTGGCATGTCGGTGTCAACAGGTCATAAATACTGCAGGCCAAAGCTCCACACACTGTCTTCTGGCATTAGAGACTCCAGGAGAGGGAAGTACTTCAAGCCACACACCATATGGTACTGGCACCCACCTGCGATTGTCTACACAAGAACAGAAAGGTTACCTGCTATGATTCTCCCCGAGCAGCCAGAACAGTCTGTGAAAGTCTTCATCCCTCACTGTGGGGCACATTTATGTTTTCTTCTAGTGAGACATGAAATTACAAGCCTATTCAGGTGCGGACCTGCCAACTACAACCAAAACATCACTGTGTGAGGATGGGGCCTTGGAGGGGGCGGTGCTGTGTGCCAGGAGTACCTACAAGGCACTTTTACCTCAGCCCCGCTTCAAACACCCTTAACAAAGGTAAAAGAAACAAGCATTTGCAATGCAATAGGTCTCGCATTAGCAAGAGTTAGAGCTGTTGGCGTTGTAAATGATAATGACAACCTTGCATTTGGGACGTTATAAATATTTAGTCATGCAGCACATTAAACCTTTATCAGCAATAAACTGTGTTTGTGCATTCCTTCTTACACTTGGCATTATACTGTAATAGTCTGAACAGCCCCTGCAGAGAACCACAGTAAAAATAGCATTTGGAAGAAGCATGGTCATGTAACCATATATTCAGCCCCTAGAGGGCATAATCACATAAAGAATGATATAGAACATTGTAGTTTAGCCATATAACCAGCCCCTTGAGGGCATAGTGTATTACACATTTTGAGGCCCAGCAGGCCTTTTATCATTTAAATGTAGAGTCAGCCGCACAAGTGTGCAGTTCCACAGGTCGTTACTAGATGTCCCTGTAGAGTCACCAGCAGAAGGTGCAGTACCACTGGTCGTGAGTAGATGTCCCTGTAGAGTCAACAGGAGAAGGTGCAGTACCACAGGTCGTGGCTAGATGTCCCTGTAGAGTCAACAGCAGAAGGTGCAGTACCACTGGTTGTGGCTAGATGTCCCTGTAGAGTCAGCAGCAGCAGGTGCAGTACCGCTGGTCGTGGCTAGATGTTCCTGTGGAGCCTGAGTTAGTAGTCGCTTGGGGTAATTATCATCCTTCAGCCCTTGAACAGCATAAGGCGTTACACATTTGCAAGGCAAGCAAGGCTGTCAGAATAGTATTGCAAACAAGGCCTTTGTAACACAAACTCCTCACAACAGTAAAATCAAAAGTTTAAGCTACAAGAAAGTTTAAGTATGCATTGGATGGTGGAAGAGGTTATTATTTCTGGGCCCCCTCTAACCTAGTGTGACCCATACAATGACCTAGCCAGAAAGAGCACATCCTTCTGAATGTTTTGGTGGTGGTCCATTGCCCTAGGACAACCACAGGCTGAGTTATGGCCAAACATGTGTTGTAAAAGGTATGCCTGCAAAGCACTATGGGTTGAGTTTCCCCGAGTGCAGTGAATATTGTATTATTGGCTCTCCCGCAAGAGAGCAGCTGTTGAGGATTCATTCCCTGGTCCATTTCATGCTACATAAAGCCACAAAGCACACGCACGACACAACTACTTGTTATTATTCATTATGTAAAGTAAGGACCAAGTGAAGGGCAAACGCAAATAACGAACCGCACGTGTGAACACGAGTGCTCACTGACAAACATGAGAGGCAGGAAACAAAGAAAAATAGTCCGTCCAAGCAACAGAAAAAAATTCCAGGCATAATTAAACTGTACTTGGCCGGTGCTCCTCAGCCAAATACAGGAAGTGACATTTCGGCTGCCAAACCAGTTAGGAGGCAGCAAAGCAAGAGCAACAATACCTTCAACCTATGTTAAGCTGCAGAGAGCAGCAGGCGGGAGCAAAGTCCAATACTCCATTGTAGGAAAGTACCCTCTTTCTTGGCATGGTTACCCCCATTTTCTGCCTGATGTCAGTGTGCTTGACTGTGTTTACTGGCATCCTGCTAATCAGGATCCCAGTGGTTATGCTCACTCCTTCTAAATTTGGTTGTTGGTAACTGATAACACAGTATTTCACCCACAATTGGCATACTGGTGCCCCCTTATAAGTCCCTAGTATAAGGTACCTAGGTACCCAGGGTATTGGGGTTCCAGGGGATCCCTATGGGCTGCAGAATATATTTTGCCACCTATAGGGAGGCCATGCAAAGGCTTCTGCAGGACTGCCATTGCAGCCTTAGCGAAAAGGTGCATGCACCCTTTCACTGCCATTTACACTGCACCAGGTCACTTATATGTCACCCCTATAGCAGGCCCTCCAGCCCTGAGGGCAGGGTGCAGAGTACCTGTCTGTGAGGGCACCCCTGCACTAGCAGAGGTAACCCCAGGTCATCCAGGACCATTTTCACGAACTTCGTGATTGCGGGGACGCCATTTTATGCGTGTACTGGACATCGGTCACTACCTATGTCCAGCTACATAATGGTAACCCCGAACATAGCTAACTTTGGAATCAAAGCATGTTGGAATCATACCCAAAGGCTTTTGAAAGCATTTGTTGTATGATTCCATGCACTCTGGGAGCTCCTTAGATGACCCCCAGTAATGCCATTACAGCCTTCTGAGGGTTTCCAGGTAGCCCAAGCTGCTGCCACCTCCCAGACAGGTTTCTGCCCTCCTGTTGCTTGAAAAGCTTGAGACCAGGAAGGCAGAACAAAGGAATTCCTTTGGGAGAGGGGTGTTACACCCTCTCCCTTTGGAAATAGGTGTTACTGGCATGGGAGGGGTAGCCTCCCCAAGCCACTGGAAATGCTTTGAAGGGCATATTTGGTGCCCTCCTTGCATAAACCAGTCTACACCGGTTCAGGGATCCCCCCAGTCCCTACTCTGGCACAAAACTGGACAAAGGAAAGGGGAGTGCCCACTCCCTTGTCCGTCACCACCCCAGGGGTGGTGCTCAGAGATCCTCCAGAGGGTCCCTGGGTTCTGCCATCTTGTTTCCAAGTTGTGCAGGGACCTCTGAGAGCATCTGAGTGGCCAGTGCCAGCACGTGACAACAGAGCCCTCCCCTGGCAGGTGCTTTACTGGTTAGGTGACCAATCCCCCTTTCAAGGCTATGTAGGGTCTCTCCTTTGGGTGGTTCTTCAGATTCGGATTGCAAGACTCCAGCGGGAATCCTCTGCATGCTCCACTTTGACTTGTCACCGAAGAAACTGCATCTGGATGCTCCAGGAGCTCTACAAGCTGCAACAAAGAAGCCAGACGCCATCTGCAGCATTGCATCTCCAGCTCCTGCCAGCAACTGCAACCGTTTCCCAGTCGTGCATCCTCTGACGACAGCCCGTCTTCAGCCTGCAAAAGAAGAGCGAAGGAATCTCCCTTGGATTGAAGGAGTCACTCCCATGCTTCTGCAGGCAGCATCTGCAATGATGAGCAATGGCGTGGACCCTCTCTCCTGCTGAGATGTGTGGATATTGCAATACGGGTAGTGGACTAAAGTGGTCCGACGGTCCTCTTGTCCACTTTCCAACTTTGGTGAAGGTAAGCCCTTACCTCCCCACCCAAGACAGTACCTCTGTGCACCACGTGTTTTGCAGCCTCCAAGGCTTTTTGGCGTCTTCCCATGAAGTTCCTTCATGAATCTTGTAGCTCTGGCCCCCAGCACTCTATCCTCCAACCCACAGCTTCCTGAGTGGTTCCCTGGAGGTGTGGGAGCCTTTTTTATACTGCTGCATTGGCCTCCTTTTGCACCTTCTTTGTCCCCGTGCTGTGGGACTCCTGAGCACGCTGCCTGGACTTCTGTAGGCTCGCTGAGATTCTGAGAGCCCCCTTCTGCTCCCCCTCCTGGGTACAGTCCACCTGGTCCTTCCTGGTCCCGGGCAGCGCCATTTTTTGCTAACTTCAAGCTTTGCGTATGCCAAGGCTTGTTGGCGAATTTCAGTGATAAAAACCAGACTACAAACTTCCATCCAGCGTGGGACATCACTTGCACCAACCAGGAACCTGACTCAGTCTTCTTGAGTGCAATCCTGACTGTTCTTCTTGACCTGTGGTTCTTCCTTTGCACCTTCATCCGGGTTAGCAGGGGCTCCTGTTCTTCCTGTACTCTTCAGTGCTTCTTGGACTTGGTCTCCTTCTTCCACAGGTGTTCAGGTCCAGGAATCCACTGTTGGTGTCTTGCAGTCTCTTCTGGTTCTTGCATAATCCTTCTGTTTGTTTCTGTGTGTTCTGGGAAAGTAGCTGTGATTTACTCCTGCTTTCCTGGTCACTGGGGTGGTTCTAGCACTTACCTTTTGGGATCTCTTGTACTCCCAGCCCCCCTCTACGCACTACACTTGCCTAGGTAGGTGAACGACATTCGCATTCCACTTTCCTAGTATATGGTTTGTGTTCCCCCTAGGCCTATTTCTAACTATCGTGATTTTTACTATTTGCACTGCTTTCTAACTGTTTACTTACCTGTTTTTGGATACTAGTGTATATCTTGTGTATATTACTTACCTCCTAAGTGAGTATACTCTCTAAGGTATATTTGGCAAGTTTGTCACCAATATAAAGTACCTTTATTTTTGTACCACTGAGTATTTTCTTTCATGTGTGAGAGTACTGTGTGACTACAGTGATATTGCATGAGCTTTGCATGTCTCCTAGTTAGGCCTTGGCTGCTCATCCACACTACCCCTAACGAGCCTGGCTTCTAGACACTGACTACATACACTAATAAGGGATAACTGGACCTGGTATAAGGTGTAAGTACCTCTGGTATCCACTACAAACCAGGCCAGCCTCCCATACTATGGGATTTAGATTTCGGTGAATGGCATATCCGTCACCGTTGTGACGAAGCAACCTGTCTGCCGAGTTTTAAATCAGTCCCTAAGCAGGCTGTGGATTCGGAGAACAAACATTTGGTAGGGCCGCCCACGCCCTTCTAACCAGAGCTTTGGGCACTGGCACTTATTGCTTTACAAATTAAGAACTGGTCTTAACACTTTCTGAAGCTCACTACAAACTCTTAGTTTTGCAAAGTGTAGATGCACAGATGGTGTAACTACTGAAAATCAACAACTAAGATTCGAACGCTTCAAGACTTTTGGCAACAAGCAGGTATCTGAGAGCGTAAAACACTGTCAGAGAATCAAAGGACACATTGACCTCAGACATCTGACTGGTGTCCTGGCTCCCAAATTTTGGCCAGCAGACTTGTCCATGCTGAACATCAGAATCAGAAACTGGAAACAGCACGCACCCGAACCCAAGGAAACTCTGGTTCAAAAAGGGGTACCGGAAAAGCATTTAAAATGGGCTCCTCTGTCAACAGAGTGGGTTGGGTCCTACAGGTGGGCCTCCAGATCTTTAAAGATGCTGGGTGGGTGTCACAAAGCTTCCGGCAGTGAATAGTCTGCATCTGAAATGGCGGACTGTGGTCATGTCATCCTGGCGTCCTGGAGGGCGTGACAGCTAACAGTTCCAGGGGCTCTCTTATTTAAGGTGACACCACCATAAGCCACAGAACAATGTTTGAAATAGTCAGTATTCAAGTGAACCAGGCCAGAGGCAGGAAGTGGTCCCAAAGGAGATCCAGTTACCAGCATGTGTTTTATGTGATTCACTCATGCCAGCAGAGTCTCACCCCACACAGGCGCTGTGTTACAACATAGTAACTCTACCAGTCTCGGGTAGGGTGGGCTGTGGCGGCTTCCTCCAATGAAAGATGTAGGTATGCAAGCTCACAAGGCGGAGTGGTTCTCCACCAGGATGCCGTGCAGCTGGGCGTTTAGTCCTCAGGTCAGGGGCAGCTCAAGCTCTTTAGGCAGAAGACCACAACTTTGGGTTTCCCTGGTCCTCAGCCTCGCTTGCCTTGAGGCAGTTACAGCGTCCTGGCTTTGGGATATCATTCTCACTCAGCTGACACTTCAAAGTTCACTGTGAAGCCAAGTTGAGCTCCAGAGGATCAGTACTTTTTTGAAAACCATGGATGGGGCAGGAATGCACTGTCCTGTCTAGGTGGGCCACTTCAGAGTCAAGCCGCCTTACAAGCCAGAGCAGAGATCACCTTTGCCAACAGTTTCCAAACGTCTTCCTCTAGGATGCAAACTTAGGTAGACCAGTAGATGAATATGCAGGTGTAGAAATCACTTTGCACCGCCTCAAGAGACTGCAAATACAGAACTCAGCGGCCAGACTAACCCTTGACATCCCTAAACAGACCCACCCCCACCCCCGCCAAGAATCTCCACTGACTCCCCATCCAGAAGAGATGTCAGTTAAAGATGCTGGTTCATGCCTTCAAAGCCTTCCACAACCAGGGACCAGCGTACATTAACAACCCCCAGAACTTCCACCTTCCCTCCAGACACCTTTGCTCTGCTTCCCTTTGCCTTGCCCATACACCCCTGCATCTGCCGCGGGACATTCCTTCTTCTAGGTCACTCCAAAGTCTTGGAACAACATCCCCTGTCACCTAGGGACCTTAACTTCTCTGCTGGAATTCAGAAAGGGACTCAAGACCTGGCTTTTCCACTGAGCCCACTGCAGCCGCACTATACAAATCAAGATTGATTGACTGACTGACTGACTGTTGGGCTGTGGTGTGAACACCCAAGATGACAAGAGCTCTACTTCAGGAGGGTCTTGTTGGAGAGGACATCATACCCTTGTTCTGCACATGCCACATGTGCCACATGATGGTGAGCCTTGCTCAGATGTTGCAGATAGTCTGGAGTAGTGTAGGAAAGTACCATCTTGCCTGGCATGTTACCCCCATTTTTCACTGTATATATGTTGTTTTAGTTGTATGTGTCACTGGGACCCTGGTAACCCAGGGCCCCAGTGCTCATAAGTGTGCCTGAATGTGTTACCTGTGTAGTGACTAACTGTCTCACTGAGGCTCTGCTAATCAGAACCTCAGTGGTTATGCTCTCTCATTTCTTTCCAAATTGTCACTGACAGGCTAGTGACCATTTTTACCAATTTACATTGGCTTACTGGAACACCCTTATAATTCCCTAGTATATGGTACTGAGGTACCCAGGGTATTGGGGTTCCAGGGGATCCCTATGGGCTGCAGCATTTCTTTTGCCACCCATAGGGAGCTCTGACAATTCTTACACAGGCCTGCCACTGCAGCCTGAGTGAAATAACGTCCACGTTATTTCACAGCCATTTTACACTGCACTTAAGTAACTTATAAGTCACCTATATGTCTAACCTTTACCTGGTAAAGGTTAGGTGCAAAGTTACTTAGTGTGAGGGCACCCTGACACTAGCCAAGGTGCCCCCACATTGTTCAGAGCCAATTCACTGAACTTTGTGAGTGCGGGGACACCATTACACGCGTGCACTACATATAGGTCACTACCTATATGTAGCTTCACCATGGTAACTCCGAATATGGCCATGTAACATGTCTATGATCATGGAATTGCCCCCTCTATGCCATCCTGGCATTGTTGGTACAATTCCATGATCCCAGTGGTCTGTAGAACAGACCCTGGTACTGCCAGGCTGCCCTTCCTGGGGTTTCACTGCAGCTGCTGCTGCTGCCAACCCCTCAGACAGGCAGCTGCCCTCCTGGGGTCCAGCCAGGCCTGGCCCAGGATGGCAGAACAAAGAACTTCCTCTGAGAGAGGGTGTGACACCCTCTCCCTTTGGAAAATGGTGTGAAGGCAGGGGAGGAGTAGCCTCCCCCAGCCTCTGGAAATGCTTTGTTGGGCACAGATGTGCCCAATTCTGCATAAGCCAGTCTACACCGGTTCAGGGACCCCTTAGCCCCTGCTCTGGCGCGAAACTGGACAAAGGAAAGGGGAGTGACCACTCCCCTGACCTGCACCTCCCCTGGGAGGTGTCCAGAGCTCCTCCAGTGTGCTCCAGACCTCTGCCATCTTGGAAACAGAGGTGCTGCTGGCACACTGGACTGCTCTGAGTGGCCAGTGCCACCAGGTGATGTCAGAGACTCCTGCTGATAGGCTCCTTCAGGTGTTAGTAGCCTTTCCTCTCTCCTAGGTAGCCAAACCCTCTTTTCTGGCTATTTAGGGTCTCTGTCTCTGGGGAAACTTTAGATAACTAATGCAAGAGCTCATCCGAGTTCCTCTGCATCTCCCTCTTCACCTTCTGATAAGGAAACGACCGCTGACCGCGCTGGAAGCCTGCAAACCTGCAACATAGTAGCAAAGACGACTACTGCAACTCTGTAACGCTGATCCTGCCGCCTTCTCGACTGTTTTCCTGCTTGTGCATGCTGTGGGGGTAGCCTGCCTCCTCTCTGCACCAGAAGCTCCGAAGAAATCTCCCATGGGTCGACGGAATCTTCCCCCTGCAACCGCAGGCACCAAAAAGCTGCATCACCGGTCCCTTGGGTCTCCTCTCAGCACGACGAGCGAGGTCCCTCGAATCCAGCGACTCTGTCCAAGTGACCCCCACAGTCCAGTGACTCTTCAGCCCAAGTTTGGTGGAGGTAAGTCCTTGCCTCACCTCGCTGGGCTGCATTGCTGGGAACCGCGACTTTGCAGCTACTCCGGCCCCTGTGCACTTCCGGTGGAAATCCTTTGTGCACAGCCAAGCCTGGGTCCACGGCACTCTAACCTGCATTGCACGACTTTCTAAGTTGGTCTCCGGCGACGTGGGACTCCTTTGTGCAACTTCGGCGAGCACCGTTTCATGCATCCTTGTAGTGCCTGTTTCTGGCACTTCTCCGGGTGCTACCTGCTTCAGTGAGGGCTTTTTGTCTTGCTCGACGTCCCCTCTCTCTGCAGGTCCAATTTGCGACCTCCTGGTCCCTCCTGGGCCCCAGCAGCGTCCAAAAACGCCAAACGCACGATTTGCGTGTAGCAAGGCTTGTTGGCGTCCTTCCGGCGGGAAAACACTTCTGCACGACTCTCCAAGGCGAGAGGGATCCGACCACCAAAGGAGAAGTCTCTAGCCCTTTTCGTTCCTGCAGAAACCTCAGCTTCTTCTGTCCAGTCAAAGCTTCTTTGCACCCGCAGCTGGCATTTCCTGGGCATCTGCCCATCTCCGACTTGCTTGTGACTTTTGGACTTGGTCCCCTTGTTCCACAGGTACCCTAGATTGGAAATCCACAGTTGTTGCATTGCTGGTTTGTGTCTTTCCTGCATTATTCCTCTAACACGACTACTTTGTCCTTAGGGGAACTTTAGTGCACTTTGCACTCATTTTTCAGGGTCTTGGGGAGGGTTATTTTTCTAACTCTCACTATTTTCTAATAGTCCCAGCGACCCTCTACAAGGTCACATAGGTTTGGGGTCCATTCGTGGTTCGCATTCCACTTTTGGAGTATATGGTTTGTGTTGCCCCTATCCCTATGTATCCCTTTGCATCCTATTGTAACTATACATTGTTTGCACTGTTTTCTAAGACTATACTGCATATTTTTGCTATTGTGTATATATATCTTGTGTATATTTCCTATCCTCTCACTGAGGGTACACTCTAAGATATTTTGGCATATTGTCATAAAAATAAAGTACCTTTATTTTTAGTATAACTGTGTATTGTGTTTTCTTATGATATTGTGCATATGACACTAAGTGGTACTGTAGTAGCTTCACACGTCTCCTAGTTCAGCCTAAGCTGCTCTGCTAAGCTACCATTATCTATCAGCCTAAGCTGCTAGACACCCTATACACTAATAAGGGATAACTGGGCCTGGTGCAAGGTGCAAGTACCCCTTGGTACTCACTACAAGCCAGTCCAGCCTCCTACAAGTAGCAAGATGTCATTCACAGTCATTGCGAGACAGAGTGCATTGTCTTCGAAGTGCAAGAAGCGGCTGCTAGTCAAGGGAGGCGACAACCAGGGAAAGCTCTCCTGTAATATAGGGAAGTAATATATTGCAGGAATTGCACGTGCTGCACAGACTTCTACACACACGTCTTGCATCTCAGACACAACACACAGTCTGGATGCAAAGTGTCTCTGTTGTGTGGACTAACTTGATGACCTCACAGTTGGTCCTTTATTATGGCTGCTGGTAGTCCCTAAAATGATCAAACATTGAGAGAGCCATTACCTGGTGTCAGTGCTGCTCCCACCCTCCACTGCTCATGGAGGAGTCTGCTAATGGAGCATGAACAATACAAGAAACACTTCCAGTCGCAAGGGAAAAACTGACCACATAATCTGCAGTCACTTGTGCTAACAACTAGAAGACTTTGTGGCAAGAGATCAGGACTCTCATCAGGTTCTCAAAGACTTGCACAGCCTTGGAGGAACACTCTGGTTCTGTTCTCAGGCAGCGGCCAGACAATGCTCCTCTTCTGTCCATTTCTCAGGGCAGAGCCAGAATTCACAGCAGTAGCTCAGGGGTTCAACCCTAGCAGTGGAGATCCTTTGAAAACCTCCTTGAAAAAGAACCAGTCAATAGTAAAACAATGATTGCTACCAGGATGGGGGTCACACTTCTAAGGACGGTTCAGGGTCTTTCCTGCCCACAGGGTTCTCCAGGTTCCAAGTAACAATGGCAAAGGGTAGAGGCCAGAGTCCAGTGGAGCAGGGGGTGTCCAAAGGAACACATTTACCCAAGGATCTTGCAGAAATATCATAAATGATCCTGGGGGCCCTCACTCAAGGATCCCCAGTGCATGCTGAAGTGGAGTTGGGGGAAGGGACGAGTGAAACGTACAGGGTACACATACCTGAGACAGCATTTGGGTGCCAGGAATCAGCAGTCAGTGGTTCTTCAGATGCATTTGGTGCTCACACTCCTGTAGGATGTGACAGACAGACCCCTCCTGCAAGGATAGATCCTTTACCTCTCTCTCTGATGGCCAGGTGAACTACTCCTGCAGGGATATCTCCTGCACCCCTCTCTCAGCAGGCCAGGTGATCTCCTCTGGAGGGATAGCTCCTGCCCCCCTCTCTCAGCAGGCCAGGTGACCTCCTCCTGCATGGACAACTCATGCACCCCTCTCTCAACAGGCCTGGTGACCCCTTCCTGCAGGATACCTCCAGCTCCCCTCTCTCAGGAGGCCACACAGACTCCTCCTTCAGGGATAGCTCCTGTACCCCTCTCTCCGCAGGGCAGCTGGACTTCTCCTGCAGGGATAGCTCATGCACACCTCTCTCAGCAGGCCAGATGGATTCCTCCTGTAGGGATAGTCCTTAACCTCTCTCTCAGCAGGCCAGGTGACCTCACCCTGCAGGGATAGATCATGCACCCCTCTCTCAGCAGGCCTGGTGACATCTTCCTGCAGGGATAGCTCCTGTACCACTCTCTCAGCAGGCCAGGTGGACTCCTGCGGAATATCTCCTTAACCCCTCTCTCAGCAGACCAGGGGGACGCCTCGTGATGGTCAGCTCCTGTGCCCCTCTCTCAGCAGACCAGGTGTACTCCTCCTGCAGGATAGCTCCTGCACCCCTCTCTCAGCGGACACCTCCTGCAGGGGTAACCCTGACCCCTCTCTCAGCAGGATACGCAGGCTCTGTTTCCATGCACACCCACAGCTTCTTTCAGTAGACTGTTGCAGGCATCTTTAAGATGTGTCCCCTCTCTTCTGGGAAGTTAGCTTTTGAGGGCACCAGTCCTGGATGTCAGATCTCTCCCCAACACCCTGTGGGGTGCACTGGTCAGTGATAGGCCCTGGATGATCAGTATCCTCAGTCCTTCTCATGATCTACCGTTGTCTCAGGCATGGTTTGCGTGTCCCACATGTGCTGCTCTAGAGATGAGGCCATCCCTTTTCCTCTAGAGCAGACACACTCTGTCAGGTGGTGGCGGGAACCATCTGCCTAGAACACAAACAAGCACTGTCCAAGCACACAGGGTACAGAAGGTGACCCACCACATTAAACTTAGGCAGAACCTAGGAGGAACAAGGTGAATAGGCTGCGCACCCAGTGCAGAGAACAGAGAACAGGCCTCCTCTGGGGCTAGGACATAAACACACGCTGCCAAACTCTGAATGGGGAATGGATACATGGTGTGCTCTCTAGACCACAAGCCGCACTCTGGATTTCAGCTACCGATTATGCCAAGTGGTCCTCAGGGGGCACACGTGATGGTCGTGCATGGTGACCACAGAAAAATCAGAAGCACAGTAGAGATTTGCATTAGACTAACTCAGGCGGACATGCACACCTGCAAACCCATGCAAGGGATATCACCCTCCCAACAGATCTTTATCCATTGAGGCATTTGTCCCTTTTTCTCTTCTTGCTAATTCTCTCAAATGTTGTGCTGTCTCTCTCTTGTGTGCCTTTGCTCTGCCTTCTTTCTTGGTCTTGAGGTCTTGTTTTGTGCATTTGCTCTTTCTGCCCTCTTTTCTTTGTGTTTGATCTTCTCTCTTCTGTGCCTTTGCTCTATCTCCCCTCTTTAACTCTCTCCACCTTGTCCTTTTCATGCCCTTAGGTCTGTTGTGAATGGCTCTTGTTTGTACCTTTCTTCTCCCTCCACATTGTCCTTTTGTCTCACCATTTAGCCTAACTCCCAAGTGCTTCTTCTGTCCTCTGTCTCCCTATGTCTACTTCTGTTTCCCTCCTGTTCCTGCTCTGTTTGCACCATTGGTCCTTCCCAGAAGGCTACAGCAAGTATTGTTGGCAGTTCAAAGGTTGCTCAACTCCTTTGTTAGTTCCTAGTAAGCACACATCATTACCATGGTCAATATTCTTTTGGACATTTTGCGCGAAGCTGTAGTGATCACTTTTCAGTTTGAAATGGCTTACTGGTGCCTGATCTCAGCCTTGAACAGAGATCCAACTCTAAAAAGCTTCACCCATGAGGCAGCCCACCCTTCCCACAGCATCCCCAGGAGGTAGATATAAAAATATAAATAATGACGAGACTCAAATACACTCTCTTGCCTGGAGGTTGGTTCCAGAGCTGCTTCAGACACTCGGATACTCAGCGGACCTCAAGTAGATCATTTTAAAATCAGGAAATCCAGAGCTGGAGTTGGATACTTTTACCTCCTAGAAGCCTGCCCGAACCTTCCTGCCTGTATCCTGGACATAGTGGTAGATTTAGGTTGGGACTTATATACCTTCTAAATAGGGTGGGTGGGATGTCAGCCCGCTTTTGTACATTTTACGACATTCATCAAATTTTAAATCAGACTCCTAGTGTCAACTTGCATGGGCTAAATTCCAGTGCTTGGTGGGTAGACAAGGTGACTACTCCAAACTCCCAGAGTTCATTCCTGGGTAGAAAGGGTAGGCTATAGCCGTGCAATATCCACACTACTTAGTGAAAGACTTAACGTCTCTGGAGGACGTGCTATGTGAACTACATTTCCCACGAGTCCACTGAACTCTGAAGTTGTTAGAAATGGCAGTGGTCATTTTGAAATGCTTGATTATAAGTTTCCCCATGATTCTCTTCAGGCTTGCCAGGAAATCAATACAGTTTGTAATTGTAATCAGGTTCTTGCAATCAGAATCAGTTGACGCCTATTAGGTTGATTGCTTTTCCATGAGAGTTCTAACACAGAGAGTATTCTACACATTTAAGTCATATTTTGACAAGGACTTAATAATTTGAAATATATACACACACAGTAATAATTAGGAATTGGCACAAGAAACAACAAGAGTTGGCAAGGGTTAGTGAAAAATAGCTAGGGCCCTAGGGGAGGTCCAAACCACGTACCTACATATTGGAATGTGAAGTTCCCCACCCAGGGATAAGGAGTCATTAGAGGGAAGCTGGAAGACCTAGGGACCCAAAGAGGAGAGTACCTGAGTGACCCCAGTGACCAGGAGAGCAGAGGTAAGCACCTGGTCTTCCCAAGGACAAACAAGAGGACTTAGAAAAAGGATTGTGTGAGAACAGGACCAGACCAGAGGAAGCCAAAGGTGTCTTCTGGAAGAAGAGGACCTGCAAAAGTGTCCAGTGGGGGCAGGAGCCACTACCCACCCTTCTATGGATGAAGATCTGGGTCGACAGGAGAAGAATAAGACATGTTGTGAAGCCCAGGAGCTGCAGAGGAGTCCTTGGAGCAGTGCAGATGGTGTCCCACATCGATCGTCGGATCGCAGATAATCAGTGGTGCAGGAGAACCACCAACAAGCTTTATCAAATGCAAGAAGAGCAAAAGAATAGTTGCAAGGCTAAAGAGGACCAGCAAGGTCCAGGGGACCCGACCCAGGGAGGGGAGTGCAAGCTGACCCTCAAAAGTCGGGAGAACCAACAGAAGCAGTCACAGCCCCCACAGGCAACCCACTGGCAGCAGGCACAGTAAAACGCAGTGAGGCTCAGTCAGCACACCTGGAGAGGATTCCCACGTCGCTGGAGCAGTAGAGGGGGGACTGTCCTTGCAAGGATGGAGTGCTGGAGGCTGGGGCTACTGGAGCCTGAAGATACCTTGGAGCAGGAGACAACAAGCCTTGGTAGCTGCAAGAGTCATGGTGCAAAGGGGTACTGTCCTGCAAGGTCAGGCAAGGGCTCACTGTCTCTCAAGTTGGATAGCTGGCAGAGAGGATGAAGGGGACCACTCAAGACCACCACTTGTGATGCAGGATCCATGCAGTTCCAGAAAAGAGGAGATCCAAACAGCCAGACATCGTTGCTGTAGATGCCTGCAGATGGATGGGACTGACTCCAAGGGAGATTCCTTGTTCCTTCTTGGTGCAGGCTGAAGTCTTGTCGACCCCAGAGAATGCACAGCTGGAGAAATGTTGCAGTTGCTAGTAGGAGCCAGGGAAACAAAGTTGCAAGGCAAAGTCGTTCCGGAGTTGCAGTCTTGTTGGTTCCTGAAAAGTCCAGTTGCGGTCCCAGTGGTCAGATGTAGAAGTAAACGATGCAGAGGAGTCCTGGTGGAGTCTTGCACATTGTATCTGGGGTCCCACCCGCAAGGGAGTCCCTAAATAGCCCTTCAAGGTGACCACCTATCAGGAGTCTCTGATGTCACCTGCCCAACCTGACCACTCAGATGCTCCCAGGAACCTCTGCACATCTTGGTTTCAAGATGGCAGAATCGAGTTGCCACCTAGAGAAGCTCTGGGCACCATCCCTGGGGTGATGATGGACAGGGGAGTGGTCACTCCCCTTTCCTTTGTCCAGTATCACTCCAGAGTAGAGACCGGGGGTTCCTGGGCTGGTGCACACTGGTTTATGCAAGGAGGGCACCAAATGTGCCCTTCAAAGCAGATCAGTGGCTTGGGGAGGTTACCCCTCCCAAGCCTTGTAACACCTATTTCTATGGGAGAGGGTGTTCTCTTCCACAGGAAATACTTTGTTCTGCCTTCCTGGGCTTGATCAGATCAAGCAGCAGGAGGGCAGAAACCTGTCTGAGGGAGGACAGCAGCGTAGGCTGCCCAGAAAACCCTAGAAGACTGGTACGAGCAATACTGGGGAGTCCTTAAAGAATCCCAAGAGTGCACAGAATCATACAACCAATGCTGGCAACAGTATTGGGGTATGATTCCAACATGTGTGATACCAAACATGCCCAGGTTCGGAGTTACCATTATGTAGCTGGACACAGGTGATGGATGACCTGTGTCCTGTACATGGGTAAAATGGCTTCCCCATACTTACGAAGTCCACTGTAATGGAACTGGCATTTGTTGGGGCCCCTCTGCTCTTGCAGGTGTGCCCTCACACACAGGGACCTGCACCCTGCCCTCTGGGCTAGGAGGGTCTACCATAGGGCTGACTTACAGTGACCTGGTGCAGTGACCTGTAGTGAAAGGGTGCATGCATCTTTGCACACAGGCTGCAATGGCAGAGCTGCAGACACATTTTGCATGGGATCCCATGGGTGACACAATACATACTACAGCCCATGGGGAACCCCTGGTGCCCCAATGTCCTGTGTACCTAAGTACCATATACTAGGGATTTATAAGGGGGCACCAGTATGCAGATTGTGGAGTGCACAAAAGGTCCCAGGCAACCAAATTTAAAGGGAGAGAGCACAATAACTGTGGTCTTGGTTAGCAGGATCCCAGGGAAAACTGTCAAAGCACACTGAATGCAGACAAAAAGTGGGGGTAACCATGCCAAAAAGAGGGTACTTTCCTACATCCCCCATTGTTGAAAGTCAGCTCCGTAGGCTATAATAGAAATATGTTTCGTAAGCCTAAGAATGGCTAGGAAAAACATAAAAATATCTTAAGTGGACTCAAATGAATGGTAATGATAAATGCAACAATTTGCCATTGTTGAATTTATCATAACTTATACAGAAAAGAGGTTATAAGACTTTCTGTTCTGTAAGCAAATTTCCAGCCTGCTAGGGGTCTCTCCTGATTGGTCAGCCCTAACAGGGCTAGCCAGGCTGCTTTGATTAAAGTGGCCTGCACTGAGCAGAGGTTATCTGATGGGGTAGGTTGGCGGAGGCCAGGCCAGAAGGGGGGCTGGTTATATCAAGATGAGGCTTCTAAGGAACGCCAGTCAGAAAGTAATGTAACCAGGCTTGCCCTCTCACCCCTGTACTCCATAGATAGTTGGAAGGCTTAGGAAAGGATTTTGCAGATGCCCAGAGAAGGAGTTGATAGAAAATGAGCTACACCTGGGGGTTGGTTTAGCCAGGTCTTGCTCCTCTGGAGAGAAATCCACCATCTTGGAATGTTAAAGTGCAGTGCTTTATGGGACAAGAAGATACCACACTTTGGAGGAAGTTGTCCTACCTCTGGGTGGTGCCCTGCAGCTCATTGGACAGAATCCCCCAGTGACTGTCCCTCAAAATGATGGAATAAAGGTGGCTGATCTGCATTGGAATTCAGATCTGCTGCCTGAAACCACAAGAAAAAGAAGAACTGTCCTGCTGAAACCCTGGTTTGCAACCCAGAGGCCTGCACACTTAAGGACTGCCTGTTGCACACTGGAACCACAGCCCAAAGTACTTCGCCTTGCTTCAAAATGGATTCAGGAATGGACTCCCTAAAGTAACATGTTAAAAGAGCTTCCCCGCACCAACTTCCACAAAAGACCTCAGGCTGGAGGGCGTCCAGTGGACTTGAAAGGATTTGGCCAGGTGCATTGTGGGAATTGTAGTCTCAATGTCCCAAGAAGCAACTTGGATTCTGGAACCTTGGATTGGGGTTGTGGGTCACTTTCCTGCATCACACTTCCACAAAAGTCCCCAGCCTGGAGTGCATCCAGTGAACTTGCAAGGTTTTGGCCAGGTGCATTGTGGGAATAGTAGTCCCAATGTCCCAAGGAGCCTTGGATTGGAATTGTGGCCCACTTTCCTGTATCAAGAATCACTTCTGGAAATAAGTGCAAAGTGTTACATTGCAGGCGGTTGGAACTCGACTGTGTCCTGGTCCAGTGCAATCTTTCCTCTAAGCGCTATTGGCTTCTAAGTGCTAGTTACCTTCACAAATTCATATCTCTGGTTCCCTATACTGGATTTTTGTTGTTGAGGTGTTTGAAAGAAAACAATATTGACTGTTTTTATAAATTGGTGTGGGATTTGTATTGTGTGTTGTTTGTTACTTATTTACTATCTTGGTGTATTTAAATGCTTTACACACCTGTCTCCTGAGTTATGCCTGACTGTTCATTGCCAAGCTGCTAGGGATTGAGCCAGGGGCTACTTTGTGGGACCCTGACTGGGCACAACCCTGTGTTGGGGGTGTATTGCTGGTGGTAGGTGTGAACTTACCCCTACCAATACCCAGCCTCTAACACCTTGTGATCAAAGCGTGTTATGCTGAAGGTTTGAGTGAAATTAGTTTCTCAGATATTTATTTATCCTCTAGTTTCAGGAATATCAGTGTTTCCACTGAACAAAACATCAAACCTATAGCAAATAGTAGCTGGTTCAATATAAGCTGAATGTTCTAAGGATGCTCATCTTGCCCTTCGAGACGCACTACACATATATCAGCGCCCAGCAGAGTGCCGGGTCAGGGTGGTTATACCCAGTGGCTCTGCTTTCTCTTATTCCATTCCCTTTCCCCCGGACTAGAGTTAACCAACTTATAGCTGTGGATGAGAAGCGCAGAAGCATTCATCACTCTCACTGGATCCAGACTGGGAAGTTGGTGCTTTCTGACACTTAGGCCCTGAGTTAGAGTTTGGCGATGGGTTACTCCATGACAACAGTGAGAGATCCCGACCGCCGTACTAAGAGTTCTATAGGCTATAATGGAATTGTAATACGGTGGACAGGATATCTGTCACGTTTGTGACTGAGAAACCCTCTCCGCCAAACTCTAAATCAGGACTTAGTTCCTTGCCACACTAAGCATGGGGCCATCGACTGGTTACCTGGATCATACCTGGTCTACGCCCGGGAAGCTGTGGGTGTGTGATGCCCTCTACTACTCTGTCCATCACACCCCACTAGCTCCAGGTGTTTCCTACCCGTCTAGCTCCAGGTGTTTCCTACCCGTCTAGCTCCAGGTGTTTCCTACCCGTCTAGCTCCAGGTGTTTCCTACCTGTCTAGCTCCAGGTGTTTCCCACTTGTCCACATTCCCTTGATCCTCTAGAGAGAGAGAGGTCCGTTACCTGATTCCGCTGTAGGAGAATTTGCTCGGATACGTTTCTTCTGGGAGAAGCTTCAGGGTTGGCGGGGGCAGCGTCTCCGCAGGCGAGGGGCTTGGTTCATCGTTTTGCGAGAGCAATATCTTCCTGTTCATAAAGAGTCCAATGGAAAGCCCCACCATGAGAAGTACTGCCAGAGACTTGAGCTTCATGCTGAGGGAAACAGAGACGAGAACATGAGAGGTGAATTACAGGGCCTTGTTCGACCTACTAGAGAGACAGAAAGAGAGAAAGCAAGGAAGAATAACAGCCTATGAGAGAAAATGCAAAAGAGGAGAAGAGAGGAAGAGAAAGATTGTGACAGAGAAAGTGAGTGAGAGAGAGTGAAAACTTTACTAGAAATATTGTCAGAGTTTTAAGCTTCATGCTGAGGGGCACACACTAGAACATTAGCAAACATCAGCAAGAGGGGGAGCATGTACAGGTTTGGGGGGGCGGCACTCATAAATCAGGGGGCAGCACGTACAGGTCAGGAGGGGCAGCACGTACAGGTCGGGAGGGGCAGCACGTACAGGTCAGGAGGGGCAGCACGTACAGGTCAGGAGGGGGCAGCACGTACAGGTCAGGAGGGGCAGCACGTACAGGTTCAGGAGGGGCAGCACGTACAGGTTCAGGAGGGGCAGCACGTACAGGTTCAGGAGGGGCAGCACGTACAGGTCAGGAGGTCAGGAGGGGCAGCACGTACAGGTCAGGATGGGCAGCACGTACAGGTCAGGAGGGGCAGCACGTACAGGTCGGGAGGGGCAGCACGTACAGGTCGGGAGGGGGGGCAGCACGTACAGGTCGGGAGGGGGGCAGCACGTACAGGTCGGGGGGGGCAGCACGTACAGGTCGGGGGGGGGTAGCACGTACAGGTCGGGAGGGGCAGCACGTACAGGTCGGGAGGGGCAGCACGTACAGGTCGGGAGGGGCAGCACGTACAGGTCAGGAGGGGCAGCACGTACAGGTCAGGGGGGCAGCACGTACAGGTCAGGGGGGGCAGCACGTACAGGTCAGGAGGGGCAGCACGTACAGGTCAGGAGGGGCAGCACGTACAGGTCAGGAGGGGCAGCGTGTACAGGTCAGGAGGGGCAGCGTGTACAGGTCAGAGGGGTAGCACTTACAGGTCAGAGGGGTAGCACTTACAGGTCAGGGGGGCCGCTTGTGTACAGGTCAGGAGGGGCAGCACGTACAGGTTCAGGAGGGGCAGCACGTACAGGTCAGGAGGGGCAGCACGTACAGGTCAGGAGGGGCAGCACGTACAGGTTCAGGAGGGGCAGCACGTACAGGTTCAGGAGGGCCGCTTGTGTACAGGTCAGGAGGGCCGCTTGTGTACAGGTCAGGGGGGGCGCTTGTGTACAGGTCAGGGGGGGCGCTTGTGTACAGGTCAGGAGGGGGCAGCACGTACAGGTCAGGAGGGGGCAGCACGTACAGGTCAGGAGGGGGCAGCACTTACAGGTCAGGGGGGCCGCTTGTGTACAGGTCAGGAGGGCCGCTTGTGTACAGGTCAGGAGGGCACACTTTGTGTATCCCTCTTCCAAGTCATGCAAGAGCAGGCATACCCTGTTTAAAGAGGCCATGTGTGGTCTTTCTATGCATTCAATACCATATTTGTATTCCCTAAGATGGAAGAGCAGGCCTCAGAGTTACTGATAGGAGAAAAAGACAGAGAGAAAGAAGAAGACAAATGGAAGGTCAGAGAGAGAAAGAAAGAGTGAGAGAAAAAGAGAAGCGAGGTGAAGAGAGATGTACGAATATTTGGAACTGTGATTTCCTAATTACGATTTCATGAGAATCGCAATTGGGAAACCGCAATTCCAAATGTAAGAAACTCCACTGAGTTTCTTTTGTGATTCCCGGTAGGTCACAAATAGACCTACCTTATTAATATTAATGAGGTAGGTCGCAACTTGCGACCCACTGGGAATCGCAAAAATCACAGGGATGCTGGCCTGCTGAGGACAGCAGACCTCCACATCTGTGATTGCTTTTAAATAAAACAATTTTTTTTTTTTTTTTTAAATGCAGCGCGTTTTCCTTACAGCGTTCAAAAAGAAAAAAATGAAACGTTTCAGTTTCATCTTTTAAGAGTAGGTGGTAGTCCGTGGGACCACTGCCTGCTCTTGAAAGCGTTTTTGCATGTATTCACGAAGGGGAAGGGATCCCTTGGGGACCCCTTCCCCTTTGTGAATGGGTTAGCACCCATTTGAAATTGGGGTTAACTGCAATTGTTTTGCGACCACATTCACTCTCACAAAACAATCATTCATACCATTCAGATTCGGTATTAGGAAGGGATGCCCTGGACACGCCCCTTCCTAATACCAAATCACAAAACCAAAACTGCGATTCAGTAACAAGTTACCGAATCGCAGTTTGGGCTTTGTACATCCCAAAAAGCATTTTTCTAGTCGCAAACGGGTTGTGACTAGAAAAATGCTTTGTACATGTGACCCTAAGAGAGAGTGAGGAGAAGAGCATCGGAGAATCTCAAAGAGGGAGGACAGATGGCTAGCTAGCTAGCTAGCTAGCCAGACAGACAGACAGACAGACAGACAGACAGACAGACAGACAGTTGCTTACTTGATCTCTGATTCTCCTAATAAATAAAAGACAAACAAAGTGCTTTGTAGGAGAGTAGGAGATATGTTACTCAGGGGCGGCTCCTCCGTTAGGGTGGAGAAGCGTCACCCCTCCCGCCAGCAGCGGCAAAACCTTTAAAAGAAAACAATAATAAACGTTTATTATCGTTTTCTTTTAAAGGGGCGGGGCTACGGTGTAACAAGCAGTGAGGAGGGAGTGCTGTAGCATGTGTGTTTGGCCGGCCGTCTCGGGTCGGCCAAACACACATGCGCAGTGTACTCTCTCCAGCCTGGCACTGTGTTGCCAGGCTGGAGAGAGCCTATACAGGCTGCCAGTCTGCCTGGGAGCGTCCTCGCTGGACGCTCCTACCCAATCCTGATGCTGCTCTGAGCAGCGTCAGAATTGGCCGCAGGGCAGGCTGGGAGCCTGTGCCTGCAGCCGGCTGATGCAGAGGAGACAAAGGAGAGGCACGGCCGGCGTGCAGGTAAGTTTATTTTTTAAATGTTATTAATATTTCCCTGTAGCGAGCCCCCCTACTTCCCCCCACCCTCCTGTGTGCCACCCCACCCCCGTAACACCCGCGAGCTGCAACTGATGTTACTACAGAGTATGGGAAAAAGTCAGTGCTTAATTAGCAAAAGACTGAGTGCCGGTGTCCGGTGCTCAGAAGCCCAGGGCTGGTGCTGTTAAATGCCAGCGTGCCCAAGGCCAGGGCTGTATAGTCTTGAATCCACCTCAGGCCTCTTTAACCCACCACCAAACGCTCCCTGCACCTTCATCTCAGTCGTGGAGGTTCCTGACGGTGTTTCCGTCTCTCTCTTCCTCCAGCTTTCTACTTTGTTTGTTTTTAGTGTCGACCGCACAGGCGCTCTGGCCTGCTGTAATCTCTCTGTGGGCTTTTAACCACACCCACTGTTGAAAAACCTTAATGAGAGGTGTTTACAACACGTGGTGGATATCTCTCCCTGGGCCTGGGGCCCTGGGGTTTCCAGCTCTTCAGTAAACACCAATTCTGCAGCTGCCCACTTCACACGAGGGCGCAGGTGCTCGGGTCTCCGGTGCCGAGCAGGGTCAGTGGCCCTTCTCCCTTGCCAAGGGCACTTACTGGAGCTCTGTGCTCCTCGCAGGGGAGAACCAACATTGCATAAAGCCACTGGGCGTGCACACAACACGCCCCAGGTCTCCAAGCCAGACACACAAGCCCTTTCTTTCTTCTGGTGCCATCGTTCTGCACTCTGCCAAGTTTGTCTCCACTTAGGGTGACCACCTGGCATTCAGGCAAATTCTGGACAGGACTGTAGAAAATTCAGGACGAAGGGTCAAAATTCAGGACAAAAATTCAGGACGAAGGGTCAAAATTCAGAACAAAAATTCAAGAACAAACGTCCGTTTTACAGACGCACCCAAGAGAGGCCATACCCCATTATGTTATCAGTCCATTTATTTACTCATTTTAACATAGAACTATTTATTCACTGTGGTCTTTTTGTGATGGCCTCCAGGTATGCTGCATTCAGGTGTCACATTATGTCCTTGTTCAGTGGTAAATTAATGCCCTTTAGCGCTGTATCAAGGCCATCACCCCTACTCAAATCTACCCAATCTTTCTTGTGCTAGTTGAAACAAATTGAACAAAAACATCTGGCTCACCCCAACCACCCATGGACTTTCAAACTAAACAAAATTAGTGAGGCAGGGCAGATGGTGTGGGCGACAGTCTTACACCTAATGTCAGGATGTGAGGTACCCACATGCTGTCTGTAGTCCCACAGCACTATAGTGTATGTCTGGGACATTTATCTCAAAACTTGGAGCCCGGACTACCAATCAAAGATAATAAAAGAGGAGGATGAAAACGAGATCAAATGGGAGGTTGTTGCTAAGAACTGGATAAATAAGGAAAAGAAGAACAAGGTGGGACAATTCCTAAAATCAGACAGGATGGGTGCACCAAGATTATCGGAAGGTATTGGGTACCTGGGGAGTTGTCTCTGCAGACAGGAGTGAAACAGAAGAGGCACTGTCAAGTGGATGAACAAGCAGTACCCACCCACCTTGGCAAACTCTTCTGGTGCAATGGTCCGCTGTTCGTGCTTGTGAAGGGTGAGCAGGGGTCTGACCGCTTGCAAGGATGTGCAAGGCAATTGCCCGCTTTGTCCATGTCTTAAAATGGTTTTGAAATTGAGCAAAAGCCAAACTAGTGATCTGAGTTATCCCTAAGTGTCAAGTGCACATAGAATCTTCACAGCGAGGAAGTGGAGTGTGTCCAACTTCGTGCTTGAATACTAGCACTTTAAAAACAAACAAAAAACAAACAAACATGTCTCTTGGATGAAACGCTTCTGTAAGTTACTGAAATACACTTCTTTGAATTTTGAAGAACCTTTATCCTGTTTTTATGTTTGTTGCACAATGTCTTTAACCCCTTGGTCGCCAAGGACATAATGGTTATGTCTGGTGGCGCCATGGACGTAACCATTACGTCCTGGGATCGGCTCTGGGGGGAGCGCTAGGGTAAGGGTCACCCCCCCAAAGGGGGCAAAGCATTGTTGGGAATTTTTTTAGGCCCATCTGCCGCCGAGGGGGGCAGAAACCACTTTGCACCAGGGATCTTGTGTGTGTGGTAGGGTGACCCCCAGGGCAAGGGTCGCTCCCCAAGGGGGGCCATTATCATTTACACCATTTCTGCCCCTCTTGGGGGCAGATCGGCCTCTTATTTTTAGGCCGATCTGCCCTCAAGGGGGGCAAAAACCAAGATGAGACCCAGGGATTTGTTTACTTTTTTTTGTGTGGGGGGCGGCCCCTTGGGTTAGGGTCACCCCTCCAAAGGGGGCACAGCACTGTAAACCGTTTCTGTCCCCCTTGGGGGCAGATCTTTTAGGACCATCTGCCCCCAAGGGGGGCAGAAGCCACTAAGGCACGAGTGATTTTTTGGGTTTTAGTCAGTTTCAGTACGGGGGAGCGGCCCCTTGGGTAAGGGTCGTTCTCCTTGGGGGCAATATGCTTTACGTCATTTCTGCCCCCTGGGGGCATATCGGCCTATTATTTTTAGGCCACCAGGGATTGCTTACTTTAGTTTTTTTTTTGTGTGGGGAGGGCGGCCCCTGCGGTTAGGGGCGCCCCCCAAAGGGGGCACAGTACTGTAGGCTATTTCTGCCCCCCTTGGGGGCAGATCAGCCTAGTCTTTTTAGGCCCATCTGCCCCCAAGGGGGGGGGGGGGGCAGAAGCCACTAAGGCACCAGGGGAATTTCCAAATGTTTGGTGGCGGGGTGTTTGTCGACTAGCAAAGTATTCACATTTGGGATTATAATGTTTTATTTCTCCTTTTTGTTCTAGTTCAAAGCTTTTGCTTTCTTTGTTGTGGCTCCTTGCTGTTTTGGCGGTGGTTGACCAGTCGTTTGCGTAGTTGCACGTTTTAGGTAAGAAAAAACAATTTACTCCAAATGACTATTGTTGCCATGCATGAATGACATTTTTTAAGTGGTGTACTAAATGCAGGATTGTGTGTGAAATTGTCCTTAGATTAGTGAACAATGATATTTGTGTTGTCTTATGTGTAATTTTATTTTCTTTTTAGTGGGAGAGTTTACAACTCTTAGTGATAAAGTCACACTTTGTTTATTACTTATCTTACACAGTGTAGACTGGCTCATGGCACTGGCACCATCTGTGTCCATCAAAGCATTTCCAGAGGCTGGGGGAGGCTACTCCTCCCCAGCCCTGACACCTTTTCCAAAGGGAGAGGGTGTAACACCCTCTCTCTGAGGAAGTCCTTTGTTCTGCCTTCCTGGGCCAGTGCTGCCTGGACCCCAGGAGGGCAGAATCCTGTCTGAGGGGTTGGCAGCAGCAGCAGCGAAACCCCGGGAAAGGTAGTTTGGCAGTACCCGGGTCTGTGCTAGAGACTCGGGGGATCATGGAATTGTCTTCCCAATGCCAGAATGGCATTGGGGTGACAATTCCATGATCTTAGACATGTTACATGGTCATGTTCGGAGTTACCATTGTGAAGCTACACATAGGTAGTGACCTATGTGTAGTGCACGCGTGTAATGATGTCCCCGCACTCACAAAGTCCGGGGAATTTGCCCTGAACAATGTGGGGGCACCTTGGCTAGTGCCAGGGTGCCCACACACTAAGTAACTTTGCACCCAACCTTCACCAGGTGAAGGTTAGACATATAGGTGACTTATAAGTTACTTATGTGCAGTGGTAAATGGCTGTGAAATAACGTGGACGTTATTTCACTCAGGCTGCAGTGGCAGGCCTGTGTAAGAATTGTCAGAGCTCCCTATGGGTGGGAAAAGAAATGCTGCAGCCCATAGAGATCTCCTGGAACCCCAATACCCTGGGTACCTTACTACCATATACAAGGGAATTATATGGGTGTACCAGTATGCCAATGTGAATTGGTAAATTTAGTCACTAGCCTGTTCGCGACAAATTTGGAAAGCAGAGAGAGCATAACCACTGAGGTTCTAGTTAGCAGACCCTCAGTGAGACAGTTAGGCACCACACAGGGAACATATATAGGCCACAAACTTATGAGCACTGGGGTCCTGGCTAGCAGGATCCCAGTGACACATAACAAACACACTGACAACATAGGGTTTTCACTATGAGCACTGGGCCCTGGCTAGCAGGATCCCAGTGAGACAGTAAAAACACCCTGACATATACTCACAAACAGGCCATAAGTGGGGGTAACAAGGCTAGAAAGAGGCTACTTTCCTACAGGTAGAAGCAGTGTGGACAGGGCAGGAGGGCCCCAGGGTGTGTAGAAGCAGTGTGGACAGGGCAGGAGGATCCCAGGGTGTGTAGAAGCAGTGTGGACAGGGCAGGAGGTGCCCGTGTGTGTAGAAGCAGTGTGGACAGGGCAGGAGGTGCCCATGTGTGTAGAAGCAGTGTGGACAGGGCAGGAGGTGCCCGTGTGTGGTGTAGAAGCAGTGTGGATAGGGCAGGAGGGACTGGGGTGTCAAAAAGCAGTGTGGACAAGGCAGGAGGGACCGGGCGGCTAAAAGCAGTGTGGACAAGGCAGAAGAGGCTGGGGCAGCTAGAAACAGTGTCGACAGGGTAGTAGGGCCCCAGAGTGGATAGAAGCAGTGTGGACAGGCAAGAAGAGGCCAGGGCAGGTAGAAGCAGTGTGGATAGGACAGGAGGGCCCCAGGGCGGGTAGAAGCAGTGTGGACAGGGCAGGAGGGCCCGGGGTAGGTAGAAGCAGTGTGGACAGAGCAGGAGGGCCCCAGGGTGTGCAGAAGAAGTGTGGACAGGACAGGAGGTACCTGTGTGTGTAGAAACAGTGTGGGAAGGGCAGGAGGGCCCCAGAGTGGGTAGAAGCAGTGCGGACAGAGCAGGAGGGCCCCAGGGTGGGTAGAAGCAGTGTGGATAGGGCAGGAGGGACTGGGGTGTCAAAAAGCAGTGTGGACAAGGCAGGAGGGACCGGGCGGCTAAAAGCAGTGTGGACAAGGCAGAAGAGGCTGGGGCAGCTAGAAACAGTGTCGACAGGGTAGTAGGGCCCCAGAGTGGATAGAAGCAGTGTGGACAGGCAAGAAGAGGCCAGTGCAGGTAGAAGCAGTGTGGATAGGACAGGAGGGCCCCAGGGCGGGTAGAAGCAGTGTGGACAGGGCAGGAGGGCCCGGGGTAGGTAGAAGCAGTGTGGACAGAGCAGGAGGGCCCCAGGGTGTGCAGAAGAAGTGTGGACAGGACAGGAGGTACCTGTGTGTGTAGAAACAGTGTGGGAAGGGCAGGAGGGCCCCAGAGTGGGTAGAAGCAGTGCGGACAGAGCAGGAGGGCCCCAGGGTGGGTAGAAGCAGTGTAGGCAGTTCAGGAGGACCCCAGGGTGTGGAGAAGCAGTGTGGGTAGGGGAGGAAGTGCCCGTGTGTGTAGAAGCAGTGTGGGCAGGGCAGAGGGCCCCAGGTTGTGTAGAAGCAGTGTAGACAGGGCAGGAGGGCCCGGGTGTGAAGAAGCAGTGTGGACATGGCAGGGGGTAGAAGCAGTGTGGACAGGGCAGGGGGTAGAAGCAGTGTGGACAGGGCAGGGGGTAGAAGCAGTGTGGACAGGGCAGGGGGTAGAAGCAGTGTGGACAGGGCAGGGGGTAGAAGCAGTGTGGACAGAGCAGGAGGGCCCCAGGGTGTGTAGAAGCAGTGTGGACAGGGCAGGAGGTGCACGTGTGTGTAGAAGCAGTGTGGACAGGGCAGGAGGTGCCCGTGTGTGTAGAAGGAGTGTGGAAAGGGCAGGAGGGACTGGGGTGTCAAGAAGCAGTGTGGAAAAGGCAGGAGGGACCGGGTGGCTAAAAGCAGTGTGGACAAGGCAGAAGGGGCTGGGGCAGCTAGAAACAGTGTGGACAGGGTAGTAGGGCCCCAGAGAGGATAGAAGCAGTGTGGACTGGCAAGAAGAGGCCAGGACAGGTAGAAGCAGCGTGGATAGGACAGGAGGGCCCCAGGGCGGGTAGAAGCAGTGTGGACAGGGCAGGAGGGCCCCGGGGTAGGTAGAAGCAGTGTGGACAGAGCAGGAGGGCCCCAGGGTGTGCAGAAGAAGTGTGGACAGGACAGGAGGTACCCATGTGTGGAGAGGCAGTGTGGACAGGATAGGAGGGCCTGGGGTGGGAAGGAGCAGTGCGGACAGGGCAGGAGGACCCCAGGGTGTGCAGAAGAAGTGTGGACAGGACAGGAGGTGCCCGTGTGTGGAGAGGCAGTGTGGACAGGGTAGGAGGGCCCAGCGGTGGGTAGAAGCAGTGCGGACAGGGAAGGAGGATCCCAGGGTGGGTAGAAACAGTGTGAACAGGACACCAGTGTGAGGCCATGTGTCTTTTTCCTGTGCCGGATGTGCATTAGGCGCCAGCTGCACCTCCTGCTCATGGGATAACAGGACAGGGCAGCAGGGGCCTGTGTGCGTAGAGGCAATGTGGACAGGGCAGGAGGGCCCGAGGGTGTGGAGAAGCAGTGTGACAGGGCAAGAGGGCCTCAGGGTATGTAGAAGCAGTGTGGACAGGGCAGGAGGGCCCCAGGGTGGATAGAAGCAGTGTGGGCATGGCAGGAGGGTCTCAGGGCATGTTGAAGCAGTGTTGACAGGGCAGGAGGGCACCAGGGTGGGTAGAAGCAGTGTAGGCAGTTCAGGAGGCCCCCAGGGTGTGGAGAAGCAGTGTGGCTATGGGAGGAGGTGCCCGTGTGTGTAGAAGCAGTGTGGGCAGGGCAGGGGGCCCCAGGGTGTGTAGAAGCAGTGTAGACAGGGCAGGAGGGCCCCAGGGTGTGGAGAAGCAGTGTGGCAGGGTAGGAGGCCCCCAGGGTGAGGAGAAGGAGTGTGGACAGGGCAGGAGGGCCCCAGAGTGTGTAGAAGCAGTGTGGACAGGGCAGGGGGTAGAAGCAGTGTGGACAGGGTAGGGGGTAGAAGCAGTGTGGATAGGGCAGGGGGTAGAAGCAGTGTAGACAGGGCAGGGGGTAGAAGCAGTGTAGACAGGGCAGGGGGTGCCTGTGTGTGTAGAAACAGTGTGGGCAGGGCAGGAGGGCCCCAGGGTGGGTAGAAGCAGTGTGGACAGGGCAGGAGGGGCCAGTGTGTGTAGAAACAGTGTGGACAGGGCAGGAGGGCCCCAGGGTGGGTAGAAGCAGTGTGGGCATGGCAGGAGGGCCTCAGGGTATGTAGAAGCAGTGTGGACAGGGCAGGAGGACCCCAGGGTGGGTAGAAGCAGTGTAGGCAGTTCAGGAGGCCCCCAGGCTGTGGAGAAGCAGTGTGGCTAGGGCAGGAGGTGCCCGTGTGTGTAGAAGCAGTGTGGGCAGGGCAGAGGGTCCCAGGGTGTGTAGAAGCAGTGTGGACAGGGCAGGAGGGCCCCAAAGTGTGGATAAGCAGTGTGGACAGGGCAGGAGGGCCCCAGGGTGTGGAGAAGCAGTGTGGGCAGGGTAGGAGGCCCCCAGGGTGTGGAGTAGCAGTGTGGACAGGGCAGGAGGGCCCCAGGGTGTGGAGAAGCAGTGTGGACAGGGCGGGAGGGTCCCAGGGTGTGGAGAAGAAGTGTGGACAGGGCAGGAGGGCCCCAGGGTGTGTAGAAGCAGTGTGGGCAGGGCAGAGGGCCCCAGGGTGTGTAGAAGCAGTGTGGACAGGGCAGGAGGTGCCCGTGTGTGTAGAGGCAGTGTGGGCAGGGCAGAGGGCCCCAGGGTGTGTAGAAGCAGTGTGGACAGGGTAGGAGGCCCCCAGGGTGTGGAAAAGCAGTGTGGACAGGGCAGGAGGACCCCAGGGTGTGTAGAAGCAGTGTGGACAGGGCAGGGGGTAGAAGCAGTGTGGACAGGGCAGGGTTTAAAAGCAGTGTGGACAGGGCAGGAGGTGCCCGTGTGTGTAGAGGCAATGTGGGCAGGGTAGGAGGGCCCCAGGGTGTGTAGAAGCAGTGTGGACAGGGCAGGGGGTAGAAGCAGCGTGGACAGGGCAGGAGGGCCCCAGAGTGTGTAGAAGCAGTGTGGACAGGGCAGGAGGGCCCCAAAGTGTGGATAAGCAGTGTAGACAGGGCAGGGTGGCCCCAGGGTGTGGAGAAGCAGTGTGGACAGGGCAGGAGGGCCCCAGAGTGTGTAGAAGCAGTGTGGACAGGACAGGGGGTGCCTGTGTGTGTAGAGGCAGTGTGGGCAGGGTAGGAGGCCCCCGGGATGTGGAGAAGCAGTGTGGATAGGGCAGGAGGGCCTCAGGTTATGTAGAAGCAGTGTGGACAGGGCAGGAGGTACCTGTGTGTGTAGAGGCAGTGTGGGCAGGGTAGGAGGACCCCAGGGTGTGGAGAAGCAGTGTGGACAGGGCAGGGGGTGGAAGCAGTGTGGACAGGGCAGGGGGTAGAGGCAGTGTGGACAGGGCAGGGGGTACAGGCAGTGTGGACAGGGCAGCAGCCTTGAAGTCTCTCTTTGCCCTGTCCCCCTCCATCACTGGTTGCCTCCAGCTGGACCACTGCTCTTATAACACCCTCCTCTGATCGCCTCCTTTCCTCACCAGCAGCTCTCCAGTGCCTCTGCTCTACCCCTCTCCACCCCCACGGGCCACCCCCGAGCCCGTCTTCCTGTGCCCCCTCTGTCCAGGCGACGGGCTGGGGCAGCACAGATGCCCCCTTGCCCTCTCACTAGGGCTGCCTGGGCTTGGCTCACACCCCACTGGTGCCCCTGGCCCAGGGGTCAGGCCTTCAAGGTACTGACACTGCGCGTGCAGGGGGTGAGGGTTTCACACGAGGGAGCACCTTGTGTGCAGGGGTGAGAGAACTGATGATGGAGACTGACTGCAAAGGTAACGTCCAGTCTGCTGTGCTTGCAGAAGTCCTGCACAGGGGGGGTAGTTCGTGCACTGTCCACCTGGGGTAATAAACACACGGGCCGTTTAACCACAGATGGAAAGGGCCTGTTTGTTGCTTCAGGGGGTTTCCATAGCAGGATGCAGGGGCCAGACAAGGTGTAAACATTCCTTATGTGCCCCTCATTCGTTGGATAAGAACCACTGAAAGGGGTCTGGGGAGCGGCCCTGATTAGCCGAGTATATACTTCGGTTATCAGTGCGCTTAGTGCAGAGTTTCAAACGGCTTAACAAGGGGTGTTTTTCCACTGCTATCTGCCAGTCTGCTGGCTAAACAGTGACGGCCATTCACTATTAGGTCTGCAACCTTACAAACAGCAAAAACAAACAGTTACTGTTTACCCGGGGTCTAGCAAATAATAGAAACTTCACTATTTCCCCAGTCAATTCTTTAATAGCAAACGTCCGCTGTCACGATTGTCGGGACTCTGGTGCAGCAAGCAGGGGTCCTCAGTTCTTGTCCTGGCGGTTTCTCTGGTGCTGGTCTTGTCTTCTTCTAATCCTTTTCGAATCTGAACTCTTGGTCTAGGAGAGCCCACTAAATATTGAATTTAGTGGGCGTTTGTAGGAGGCTGGTCTGGCTTGTAGTGGGTACCAAGTGGTACTTACACCTTGTGCCAGGTCCAGTTATCCCTTATTAGTGTAGAAGAGGTGTCTAGCAGCTTAGGCTGATAGAAGGTTGCTATGGAAGAGCAGCTTAGGCTGAACTAGGAGACATGTAAAGCTCCTACTATACCACTTATATCATATAGCACTATATCATAAGAAAACACAATACACAGAGTTACTAAAAATAAAGGTACTTTATTTTAGTGACAATGTGCCAAAAATATCTCAGCGGCTATACTCTCTTAGGAGGTAAGTAAAATACACAAAATATATACACACAAACCAAAATCGGATAAGTAATACGCTTAGAGAGTTAGAGCAAACACAGTAGGACACAATAGAATGCAATAGGAGACAATAGGCCTAGGGGCAACACAAACCATTTACTCCAAAAGTGGAATGTGAACCATGAATGGACCCCAGGCCTAGTGTAGTGTGTAGAGGGTCGCTGGGAGTGTAAGAAAACACTAAGGGTGTCCAAGATACCCTACCCCAAGACCCTGAAAAGTAGGAGTAAAGTTACCCTACTGCCCCAGAAAGACAGTAAAGTTGAGATAGGAGATTCTGCAAAGGCAACAACTGACTGCAAAGCACTGAAGATGGATTCCTGGACCTGAGGACCTGTAAAAGAAGGGGACCAAGTCCAAAAGTTAAGCAAGTGTCCGAGGGGTGGAGGGGAACCCGCTAAACCCAGCATGAAGGTGCAAAAGGGCTGCCTCCGGGTGGAAGAAGCCGAAGATTCTGCAACAACGGATGGTGCCAGGAACTTCTCCTTTGGTCAGAAGATGTCCCACGATGTGCTGGAGGACGCAGAGTTGTTTCTGTGCAGAAAGACCACAAACAAGCCTTGCTAGCTGCAAGAGTTGTGGTTGAAGGCTTTGGACGCTGCCAGGGCCCAGGAAGGACCAGGAGGTCGCCCCTTGGTGGAGGAGACAGAGGGGGCACTCAACAATACGGAGAGGCCACGCAGAAGCAGTCAGCACCCACAGAAGCACCTGAACAGGCACTTAGAAGATCTGAGAACGACGGTCAACTGAGAACAACAAGAGGGTCCCACAACGTCGGAGTCCAACTCAGCGAGTTAGGCACTGCAGGACAGAGTGCTGGGGACCTGGGCTAGGCTGTGCACGAAGGAATCCTTGCAAGAGTGCACAGAAGCCCTAGCAGCTGCAGATCACGCAGTACACAGGATTGTCGTCTGGCGTGGGGAGGCAAGGACTTACCTCCACCAAACTTGGACAGAAGGACCACTGGACTGTGGGAGTCACTTGGATCCTGCTCCTGTGTTCCAGGGACCACATGCGTACACACATGCGCAGTTAGGTGCACTCTACCCCCCGCACATGCTGCTGGCTGAGCCGGGGGGCTCCCTCGCCACCGTGGAGCCCCCCTGCCAGGGACACAGGGGCAGTTGGTCCTTACAGACATCATCTGGGGCTCGGATCTCTTTGGTTTTTAATGTTTTAATCCAGGAATGATGAGTAATAAAGAGCTCTGAGGTCGGCAGCAAGTGCTTTTAAGTGCATGTTGTGTGACAGCGCGTTTATGGGAGAGTGTGCGCATGTGTGATCGTGTATGTGTAAGCATGTGTGTGAGTGAACGTAAAGGTGAAAAGGTGTGACGTCACCTCCGCACCCCTGGCCTTTGGGTGAATTGCCGTCCATGGCTGCCAAGGAGGGGGTCAGAGGTGTGTGAGGGGTTTAGGGGGTGTGGCTGGGCCGAGGGGGTTTAATGATCATGAGGTCACAGCGCGCGCCGCCAGGGCCCTCAGCCAGGGACTCCCTCCACCCCATACCCTTCACCACAAATAAGCCGGGGATGACCTTATAAAGGTTAGAAGCATTTCTAAACACATTAAGGGAACATCATCTCCAGATAAAAGCAAGTGATGGGGCCGATCCCCTTTGTAAACCCGGGTGTGAAAGGTTTCACCCGCTGGCCTGCGAGCAGGGAGGGGTCGCAATCCGACCGTTATAATGCCAGGCTCACCCCAAGTGTCCCATTCACAGGGGGCGCTGAGTGGCCCCCCAAAGGATCCTTAGTGTTGTGCCGGCAGGGGTCCTGCGAGGGACATCAGACCTCCATCCTTCCAGAGCATTGGGACTGCAGCCGAGCTGACACGTCCCAGACACTCTCCCTTGCGCAAGAAGGGAGCGCCTCCGTCACGCTGCCAAGCTGGTGCTCCACAAGGCGCTACGAGAGCCGGTGAATGAGCTGCACATTGTGAAAGGGGTCTTTTGCAATCGCAAATACTGATTCCCAGGCAGAGCTTCAGTTAATGAGGCCCGTAAAGCGCTGCGTCTGCCACACACCAGCTCTGTGCCCCTGGCGTCTGGAAAGATGCCAAGAGCTATACAGAACTGCCCTGGCAAAGGATGCCCATGCGGGTAGTGGCTGGAGGGAAGGGCCTCCTTCACATGGTCTCCCCCAGCTTTTGCTCACTAGCACTGGGATTTTTCGACCGAGGTGCACTGGGTCCCTGCTAACCAGGCCCCCAGTGCCAGCACCCATTCACGAAAATGAGGTAAAATCTCTAAATGCATCTAATTGGCACACAGTCCAGTGCCACTGTAAGTCCCTGGCAAATGATAGCCCCGATACTTAGGTTGGGTACTGAGAGGGTCCCAGAGCACTGCTGCATGTATTGTGCCACCTTAAGGGACCAACCTACAATCTGCACACCAGTGCTTAATTTGTAAATAAAAAGATGCTGGTGCTCAGAGCTCTCCTTTAAACAATCGTCTGCTGGATTTAAATGTGTGAGCACACAGTACTGAGGAAGCCTAATCCTGAAGCCATATTGGTCCCCTTGAATCCATTTACAGTCACTCCCTGCCCCCTCACCTCACTCTTGCAGCTTTCTTCTTTCTCTCTTTGTCACGCTTTTTCTCTTTTCTCTTCTTCCATCTTTTTCATAGGTGTCTTTTGCTCGCAGTAAATGCTTGAAGCAGAAAAATAAGTACTGGCCCTCAAAAATAAGTAGTGGTGCCCCGTAGCGAAAACCACCGGTTCAAATTAAGCACTGCTGCACGCAGGGTGCCAGCAGGGAGAGTAAAAGAAGCCAAAAGCTAAATAGAGCTGCCTGAAGAAACGGAATCCTTGCAGTTAATGACCAATCACACTTGAGTGTGTGCAGGGACCTCCCCTCCAGCGTGTCTAGAAACCATTACAGACAATGAAGCACAAATCAAAAGGGCCTTTGACAAAGAGGCAGCTGTCATGCTTCCTTTTTAGCCAATAGGCATCTTGGACTCCTTAGTGTTATCACTTGGGCATAACCTATGATTTCCAAGCTTTCATCACCTGACAGAAGTGCCACGGAACTGACACTCAGATAAGTACTGACCAGTAATCACCATGTGCCCCATGACCTGGATAATAGACCTGACCAGCGCTGCGATACCCCCCAAGTTCAAAGCCAGCCCCAGGAGTGCCCACCAGTGGTGCCGGTGCGTGGGCAGTGCAGGCCCCCCGTGGCCCCCTGCTGGCGTGCCCACCATGGAGAAGCTGGTGGAAAGTTGAGCTGTAATCAGCATGGCGGCACTGAGTGCAGCTCCGGCGTGGCTCACCACAGCTCAGACTGCCGTCAGCCCATTGGGAACCATTTTCCCGGTGGTGACGGCGGTACCCTGGCAGATCCACTCCCCAGGGTTCTGATGTCGTGGTCAGACCCCCTGGGGCACAGTGGTATGACCGTCACCGTGAGTCTGGTGGCCCTTGGACTGCCAGACTCGTAAGGAGGACCTAACTTTACTGGTAGTAAAGTTAGGCCCTTGGTCTAACTTTACCTTTGTGAATAACAAAAAATAATAAAAGACTTTTACAGTGTGCTGCGAGATGGCCTGCAGAACCCTCAATGCTCGCATGGTGCCAGGACAAAAGTCAGGGAATGCAGTGACAGCAAATTGGAAAGTCACAGTTCATAAACAGCTGTGCGAAGGAGCAAGCCCCACAACCCCCTTCGGATAAGTACCACTCGGGTGGGTGCCGTCTTAAAGAGAAGAGATAAATAGTATTGCTGTAGGCCAATCACGACAGGTGACCAAAAGGGCCTAGAACAAAATGATGCATAGCCTCAGACCCAGTATGCTGCATAGCCTGAGACCTGGAATGGTGCATAGCCTGAGACCCGGAATGGTGCATAGCCTGAGACCCGGAATGGTGCATAGCCTGAGACCCGGAATGGTGCATAGCCTGAGACCCGGAATGGTGCATAGCCTGAGACCCGGAATGGTGCGTAGCCCGAGACCCGGAAAGCTGCGTAGCCCGAGACCCGGAAAGCTGCGTAGCCCGAGACCCGGAAAGCTGCGTAGCCCGACACCTGGAAAGCTGCGTAGCCCGACACCTGGAAAGCTGCGTAGCCCGACACCTGGAAAGCTGCGTAGCCCGACACCTGGAAAGCTGCGTAGCCCGACACCTGGAAAGCTGCGTAGCCCGACACCTGGAACGCTGCGTAGCCCGACACCTGGAACGCTGCGTAGCCCGACACCTGGAACGCTGCGTAGCCCGACACCTGGAATGCTGCGTAGCCCGACACCTGGAATGCTGCGTAGCCCGACACCTGGAATGCTGCGTAGCCCGACACCTGGAATGCTGCGTAGCCCGACACCTGGAATGAGACCTGGAATGCTGAATAGCCCTCAGGCTCGTGGTCAAAGTCTTCAGAGACATCAATTTTAAAGGTATCCAGTTCAATCATCTACATCACACATACTTTCCCCCCTCAGCATGTTCCCAGAAATTCAGCTGCAACTCTTTTCCACATGGTCTGGTCCTACCCCTGATAAACAAGACAACTGATCAAATGACTGTGCTAACTGGTCAACATGGCCTTCTTAACCCTTGGCCCAGACAGGATGAAGCGGAGAGCACTTTTACGGATTTAGCTGTAATTGTGCCAAAAGAACTATTGATCCAGAAAGGGATCTGCTTGAAGTCCTGACATTCACAACTGGCAGATGGCAGGGACACATGGGCCCTGGGTGAAGGTACTCTGGAGAGAAGCATCAAAGACACAGCAAGAAAAGTAGCAAACTGGACCCAACACTGGAGAAACATCCTCTGAAACCTGACCAGACCACCTGCAGGAAACCAGGAAGCAGAAACTAACAATGATTAATTATTAATCACAAGTTTCTGTGATAAACTGAGTCATGAGTCCCTTCCTGCCAGGACTGAAATACACCCCAGTAGGTACATAATGGCAGCAACGTGCCTTGGCTGTTTACCAGCCTGAACAAGCAAGCTTCTCCTATAGCTTACCTGTTATGGTTTTTTCTACAGTTTGATTAACATGCAATTGGTTTCATTAATACACATCTATAACGTTATTGAACAAATGCATCAGTAATGTGTAGGAAAGTCCCTCTTTCTGCCATGGTTACCCGCACTGTCTCCTGCTATCCCGTGTACTTAGACTGTTTTCACTGGGATCCTGCTAACCAGGACCCCAGGGATTGTGCTCTCTCTAAATTTGATTGGGTATCCTTCACACTGCACAATTGGCATACTGATGTACCCCTGTAAGTCCCTAGTATATGGTACTTAGGTACCATGGGCATTGGTACACCAGGGGTACCCCATAGGTTGCAGCATGTATTATGCCACCCGGGGGGCCCATGCAAACTGTGTCTGCAGGCTGCCATTGCAGCCTGCATTAAAAGGTGCATGCACCCTTTCATTACCGGTCCCTATACCAGGTCACTGTAAGTCACCCCTATGGTAGGTCATGCTGGCCCTAAGGAAAGGGTGCAAGTACCTATGTGTGTGGGCATCGTTGCGGAAGCAGAGGTACCTCTACGAACTCCAGTTCCGGTTCCCTGGACCTCGTAAGTGCGGCGAAGCCATTTTAGCTATGTGCTGGCCGTAGGTCACTACCTATGTTCCAGCTACATAATGGTAACTCCAAACCTACCCATGTTTGGTATTAAACATGTCAGTCATACCCCTAATACTGATGCAAGTATTGGTGGCATGATTCCATGCACTTTGGGGGCTGATTAAAGGACCCCCCCCAGAATTGCTCCTACCAGTCTTCCAGGATCTGCGAGCAGCCCACGCAGCTGCAACCCCTCAGACAGGATTCTGCCCTCCTGCTGCTTCAACAGCTAAAGCAGGGGAAGGCAGAGCAAAGTGTTTCCTGTGGGAGAGGGGTGAACCTCCTTTCCCTTGGAAATAGGTATTACAAGGCTGGGGAGGGGTAGCCTCCCCATGTCATCGGCTTGCTTTGAAAGGCACATTTGCATAATCTGGTTTGCACCAGTCCAGGGACCCACAATCCCTACTCTGGCCCAAATCTGAACAAAGGAAAGGGGAGTGACCACTCAGCCGTTCATTACCACCCCAGGGGTGGTGCCCAGAGCACCTCCAGGTGGCCACTCGATTCTGCCATCTTAAAAACAAGATGGGCAGAGGCTCCTGGGAGCATCTGAATGGTCAGATTAGGCAGATGACGGGGAACATGTTAACATGGGAACATGTTAAGCGCTCTGTTACTGAAGGGTTCCCTTGTGCTGATTGGTGGAGTAACGAGTGAACGGTCTATCATCGGAACAGCTGAGACGTAAGTTGTTGCTTCTTAAATTTCAAAACTGAGAGGAAGAGAGTTCCACTGCGAAGCAAATGGTCTGCCTCATTGTCAGATCTTTTTGTTTGAGGAATCTGAAGTAAGTGAGCACACAAGGAGTACAATGCTGCCTGTGGGAACACTAGTCACCCAATCAATCAATCAATCAGGATTTGCAGAGTGCTCTAATCACCGGTGTGGGTATCCAGGCTGTGGGTCCAGGCACAGCATCAGCCTAGTTAGCTCAGATCCACGGCTGGCGATGATTTGAGCCCAATAGGAAGGCTCCTGAAGGCGATGCATTTGTCAACAGAAATGTGGGTGCTGGGGGGGGGGTAACTGCTGCCCTTGTTGGTGAGAATTGGGCGGCATCAGGGCTAGACCAGAGTTGAAGACATCTGGGGAAAGAAGGATTTTGTTTAGCTGCCGACACACCTTGATGATGAAAGATTTGGGGTCCATACATGAGAGGTGGGACAGGACAACCAGTGTCTGGTCACTGTTGGACAAGCGAGTATGGAAGGGTGCCAAGAAGCCAGAGGCCATTAACGAGGCACACAAGAAAATGAAGGAAGTGATGGGCTTTGGAGCAGTGAATGATGGGAATATTGGATGTCATTGGCAGAGGCAGGTTGGTTACTGAGGAACATGTGCGCACGCTCAGGGTGGGGGGAAGAATTTATTCAATAAAGATGATGGAGGTGCTGAGGACTGATGGAGGACAAGGGACAGATTTCAGGGGACAGAAAGAACCCCTCTGTGGAGGGTGTGTATGGTGGAAGAAAAAGAAACATCTTGGGATAAGGCAAGGGGAGGAGATGTGAAGGGTAGGGTAAGAGGTGTTAAAGGAATTGAAAGAGATGTGAAGGGTAGAGGAAGAGTTGTGAAGGGTAGAGGAAGAGATGTGAAGGGTAGGGGAAGAGACGTGAAGGGTAGGGGAAGAGATGTGAAGGGTAGGGGAAGAGATGTGAAGGGTAGGGGAAGAGTTGTGAAGGGTAGGAGAAGAGATGTGAAGGGTAGAGGAAGCGTTCTGAAGGGTAGGAGAATAGATGTGAAGGGTAGAGGGAAACATGTGAAGGGTAGGGGAAGAGATGTGAAGGGTAGAGGAATAGATGTGAAGGGTAGAGGAATAGATGGGAAGGGTAGGGGAAGAGATGGGAAGGGTAGGGGAAGAGATGGGAAGGGTAGGGGAAGAGATGGGAAGGGTAGGGGAAGAGATGTGAAGGGTAGAGGAAGAGTTGTGAAGGGTAAAGGAAGAGTTGTGAAGGGTAGAGGGAAACAGGTGAAGGGTAGGGGAGAGATATGAAGGGTAGGAGAAGAGATGTGAAGGGTAGAGGGAAACAGGTGAAGGGTAGGGGAGAGATATGAAGGGTAGGAGAAGAGATGTGAAGGGTAGAGGAAGTGCTGTGAAGGGTAGGAGAATAGATGTGAAGGGCAGAGGGAAACATGTGAAGGGTAGGGGAAGAGATGTGAAAGGTAGGAGAAGAGATGCGAAGGGTAGAGGGAGAGTTGTGATGGGTAGGAGAATAGATGTGAAGGGTAGAGGGAAACATGTGAAGGGTAGGGGAAGAGATATGAAGGGTAAGGGAAGAGATGTGAAGGGTAGGGGAATAGATGTGAAGGGTAGGGGAATAGATGTGAAGGGTAGGTGAAGAGATGGGAAGGGTAGGGGAAGAGATGGGAAGGGTAGGGGAAGAGATGGGAAGGGTAGAGGAAGAGATGTGAAGGGTAGGGGACAAGATGGGAAGGGTAGGGCAAGAGATGGGAAGGGTAGGGCAAGAGATGGGAAGGGTAGGGCAAGAGATGGGACGGGTAGGTGAAGACGTGAATGGTAGGGGAAGAGGTGTGAAGGGTAGGGGGAAGAGGTGTGAAGGGTAGGGGAAGAGATGTGAAGGGTGGGTAAGAGGTGGGGAAGAGATGTGAAGGGTAGTGGAAGAGATGGGAAGGGTAAGAGAAGAGATGGGAAGGGTAGGAGAAGAGATGGGAAGGGTAGGAGAAGAGATGGGAAAGGTAGGGGAAGAGATGGGAAAGGTAGGGGAAGAGATGGGAAAGGTAGGGGAAGAGATGGGAAAGGTAGGGGAAGAGATGTGAAGGGTAGGGAAAGAGATGTGAAGGGTAGGGAAAGAGATGTGAAGGGTAGGGAAAGAGATGAGAAGGGTAGTGGAAGAGATGGGAAGGGTAGTGGAAGAGATGGGAAAGGTAGGAGAAGAGATGGGATGGGTAGGGGAAGAGATGGGAAAGGTAGGGGGACGAGATGGGATGGGTAGGTGAAGAGATGGGAAAGGTAGGGGGCTGAGATGGGAAAGGTAGGGGGAAGAGATGGAAAAGGTAGGGAAAGAGGTGTGAAGGGAAAATTCTGATGGAAGAAGGTGCAGGAGGCAGCATAGACTTCCTGTGGGAGGCAGAAGAAAGTAAGTGTTGGCACTTCAATGACACATTGTAGGACATAGGATTTCTTAGATAAACAGTTTAAGGTGGCAAAGTTAAAAGGGGAGAGGGTCTGTTAGCATGGACGGGGTCACCAGGGGTTGCAGCTGCGACCCAAAGCTTGGCCCTTGCGACCCCTGGTACTGCATTTGCAACTCCTGGCCTCGGAGATGGCTAAATCAGTGCTAGGAACCAGCGGTGGCTGCTGCAAATCTCAAGGGGAGGGGCGCGCAGAGGAAGGGGTTGGGGGTGAAATAAAATAAAATAAAATAAATAAACAAAACCCCTTAGCTTTCTGATGCCGGCCGGCTCGCTCCTGTTCCCTCTCGATGGTGTTGGTATCCTGGGACACCAGCAGAGGCTCCCAACATTCCTGGTGCTGCTCTCATGGTGAACCTAGCACGAGAGTGGCAGCAGGATTGGTCTGAGCGGCTTGATTTGCCGCTCAGACACCGCGTGGGAGTCTGTGCAGTTTCTCCAGCCCGGCGGTGTACGTAGCTGGGTTGGAGAATCCTAAGTGCGGAGAGGTGTTTGGCTGGCCAAACACACATGCGCAGTTAGGTGCACTCTACCCCTCCGCACATGCTGCTGGCTGAGCCGGGGGGCTCCCTCGCCACTGTGGAGCCCCCCTGCCAGGGACACAGGGGCAGTTGGTCCTTACAGACATCATCTGGGGCTCGAATCTCTTTGGTTTTTAATGTTTTAATCCAGGAATGATGAGTAATAAAGAGCTCTGAGGTCGGCAGCAAGTGCTTTTAAGTGCATGTTGTGTGACAGCGCGTTTATGGGAGAGTGTGCGCATGTGTGATCGTGTATGTGTAAGCATGTGTGTGAGTGAACGTAAAGGTGAAAAGGTGTGACGTCACCTCCACACCCCTGGCCTTTGGGTGAATTGCCGTCCATGGCTGCCAAGGAGGGGGTCAGAGGTGTGTGAGGGGTTTAGGGGGTGTGGCTGGGCCGAGGGGGTTTAATGATCATGAGGTCACAGCGCGCGCCGCCAGGGCCCTCAGCCAGGGACTCCCTCCACCCCATACCCTTCACCACAAATAAGCCGGGGATGACCTTATAAAGGTTAGAAGCATTTCTAAACACATTAAGGGAACAGCATCTCCAGATAAAAGCAAGTGATGGGGCCGATCCCCTTTGTAACCCCGGGTGTGAAAGGTTTCACCCGCTGGCCTGCGAGCAGGGAGGGGTCGCAATCCGACCGTTATAATGCCAGGCTCACCCCAAGTGTCCCATTCACAGGGGGCGCTGAGTGGCCCCCCAAAGGATCCTTAGTGTTGTGCCGGCAGGGGTCCTGCGAGGGACATCAGACCTCCATCCTTCCAGAGCATTGGGACTGCAGCCGAGCTGACACGTCCCAGACACTCTCCCTTGCGCAAGAAGGGAGCGCCTCCGTCACGCTGCCAAGCTGGTGCTCCACAAGGCGCTACGAGAGCCGGTTAATGAGCTGCACATTGCGAAAGGGGTCTTTTGCAATCGCGAATACTGATTCCCAGGCAGAGCTTCAGTTAATGAGGCTCGTAAAGCGCTGCGTCTGCCACACACCAGCTCTGTGCCCCTGGCGTCTGGAAAGATGCCAAGAGCTAAACAGAACTGCCCTGACAGGATGCCCATGCGGGTAGTGGCTGGAGGGAAGGGCCTCCTTCAAATGGTCTCCCCCAGCTTTTGCTCACTAGCACTGGGATTTTTCGACCGAGGTGCACTGGGTCCCTGCTAACCAGGCCCCCAGTGCCAGCACCCATTCCCGAAAATGAGGTAAAATCTCTAAATGCATCTAATTGGCACACAGTCCAGTGCCACTGTAAGTCCCTGGCAAATGATGGCCCCGATACTTAGGTTGGGTACTAGAGAGGGTCCCAGAGCACTGCTGCTTGTATTGTGCCACCTTAAGGGGCCAACCTACAATCTGCACACCAGTGCTTAATTTGTAAATAAAAAGATGCTGGTGCACAGAGCTCTCCTTTAAACAATCGTCTGCTGAATTTAAATGTGTGAGCACACAGTACTGAGGCAGCCTAATTCTGAAGCCATATTGGTCCCCTTGAATCCATTTACAGTCACTCCCTGCCCCCTCACCTCACTTTTGCAGCTTTCTGCTTTCTCTCTTTGTCACGCTTTTTCTCTTTTCTCTACTTCCATCTTTTTCATATGTGTCTTTTGCTCGCAGTAAATGCTTGAAGCAGAAAAATAAGTACTGGCCCTCAAAAATAAGTAGTGGTGCCCCGTAGCGAAAACCACCGGTTCAAATTAAGCACTGCTGCACGCAGGGTGCCAGCAGGGAGAGTAAAAGAAGCCAAAAGCTAAATAGAGCTGCCTGAAGAAACAGAATCCTTGCAGTTAATGATCCATCACACTTGAGTGTGTGCAGGGACCTCCCCTCCAGCGTGTCTAGAAACCATTACAGACAATGAAGCACAAATCAAAAGGGCCTTTGACAAAGAGGCAGCTGTCATGCTTCCTTTCTAGCCAATAGGGACTCCTAGGCATCTTGGACTCCTTAGTGTTATCACTTGGGCATAACCTATGATTTCCAAGCTTTCATCACCTGACAGAAGTGCCACGGAACTGACACTCAGATAAGTACTGACCAGTAATCACCATGTGCCCCATGACCTGGATAATAGACCTGACCAGCGCTGCGATACCCCCCAAGTTCAAAGCCAGCCCCAGGAGTGCCCACCAGTGGTGCCGGTGCGTGGGCAGTGCAGGCCCCCCGTGGCCCCCTGCTGGCGTGCCCACCATGGAGAAGCTGGTGGAAAGTTGAGCTGTAATCAGCATGGCGGCACTGAGTGCAGCTCCGGCGTGGCTCACCACAGCTCAGACTGCCGTCAGCCCATTGGGAACCATTTTCCCGGTGGTGACGGCGGTACCCTGGCAGATCCACTCCCCAGGGTTCTGATGTCGTGGTCAGACCCCCTGGGGCACAGTGGTATGACCGTCACCGTGAGTCTGGTGGCCCTTGGACTGCCAGACTCGTAAGGAGGACCTAACTTTACTGGTAGTAAAGTTAGGCCCTTGGTCTAACTTTACCTTTGTGAATAACAAAAAATAATAAAAGACTTTTACAGTGTGCTGCGAGATGGCCTGCAGAACCCTCAATGCTCGCATGGTGCCAGGACAAAAGTCAGGGAATGCAGTGACAGCAAATTGGAAAGTCACAGTTCATAAACAGCTGTGCGAAGGAGCAAGCCCCACAACCCCCTTCGGATAAGTACCACTCGGGTGGGTGCCGTCTTAAAGAGAAGAGATAAATAGTATTGCTGTAGGCCAATCACGACAGGTGACCAAAAGGGCCTAGAACAAAATGATGCATAGCCTCAGACCCAGTATGCTGCATAGCCTGAGACCTGGAATGGTGCATAGCCTGAGACCTGGAATGGTGCATAGCCTGAGACCCGGAATGGTGCATAGCCTGAGACCCGGAATGGTGCATAGCCTGAGACCCGGAATGGTGCATAGCCTGAGACCCGGAATGGTGCATAGCCTGAGACCCGGAATGGTGCATAGCCCGAGACCCGGAATGGTGCATAGCCCGAGACCCGGAATGGTGCGTAGCCCGAGACCCGGAAAGCTGCGTAGCCCGACACCTGGAAAGCTGCGTAGCCCGACACCTGGAAAGCTGCGTAGCCCGACACCTGGAAAGCTGCGTAGCCCGACACCTGGAACGCTGCGTAGCCCGACACCTGGAACGCTGCGTAGCCCGACACCTGGAACGCTGCGTAGCCCGACACCTGGAATGCTGCGTAGCCCGACACCTGGAATGCTGCGTAGCCCGACACCTGGAATGCTGCGTAGCCCGACACCTGGAATGAGACCTGGAATGCTGCGTAGCCCGACACCTGGAAAGATGCGTAGCCCGACACCTGGAAAGCTGCGTAGCCCGACACCTGGAAAGCTGCGTAGCCCGACACCTGGAATGCTGCGTAGCCCGACACCTGGAATGCTGCGTAGCCCGACACCTGGAATGCTGCGTAGCCCGACACCTGGAATGAGACCTGGAATGCTGAATAGCCCTCAGGCACGTGGTCAAAGTCTTCAGAGACATCAATTTTAAAGGTATCCAGTTCAATCATCTACATCACACATACTTTCCCCCCTCAGCATGTTCCCAGAAATTCAGCTGCAACTCTTTTCCACATGGTCTGGTCCTACCCCTGATAAACAAGACAACTGATCAAATGACTGTGCTAACTGGTCAACATGGCCTTCTTAACCCTTGGCCCAGACAGAATGAAGCGGAGAGCACTTTTACGGATTTAGCTGTAATTGTGCCAAAAGAACTATTGATCCAGAAAGGGATCTGCTTGAAGTCCTGACATTCACAACTGGCAGATGGCAGGGACACATGGGCCCTGGGTGAAGGTACTCTGGAGAGAAGCATCAAAGACACAGCAAGAAAAGTAGCAAACTGGACCCAACACTGGAGAAACATCCTCTGAAACCTGACCAGACCACCTGCAGGAAACCAGGAAGCAGAAACTAACAATGACTAATTATTAAGCACAGGTTTCTGTGATAAACTGAGTCATGAGTCCCTTCCTGCCAGGACTGAAATACACCCCAGTAGGTACATAATGGCAGCAACATGCCTTGGCTGTTTACCAGCCTGAACAAGCAAGCTTCTCCTATAGCTTACCTGTTATGGTTTTTTCTACAGTTTGATTAACATGCAATTGGTTTCATTAATACACATCTATAACGTTATTGAATAAATGCATCAGTAATGTGTAGGAAAGTCCCTCTTTCTGCCATGGTTACCCGCACTGTCTCCTGCTATCCCGTGTACTTAGACTGTTTTCACTGGGATCCTGCTAACCAGGACCCCAGGGATTGTGCTCTCTCTAAATTTGATTGGGTATCCTTCACACTGCACATTTGGCATACTGGTGTACCCCTGTAAGTCCCTAGTATATGGTACTTAGGTACCATGGGCATTGGTACACCAGGGGTACCCAATGGGTTGCAGCATGTATTATGCCACCCGGGGGGCCATGCAAACTGTGTCTGCAGGCCTGCCAATGCAGCCTGCATAAAAAGGTGCATGCACCCTTTCATTACCGGTCACTACACCAGGTCACTGTAAGTCACCCCTATGGTAGATCATGCTGGCCCTAAGGAAAGGGTGCAAGTCCCTATGTGTGTGGGCATCGTTGCGGAAGCAGAGGTACCTCTACGAACTCCAGTTCCGGTTCCCTGGACTTCGTAAGTGCGGCAAAGCCATTTTAGCTATGTGCTGGCCATAGGTCACTACCTATGTTCCAGCTACATAATGGTAACTCCAAACCTACCCATGTTTGGTATTAAACATGTCAGAGTCATACCCCTAATACTGATGCAAGTATTGGTGGCATGAATGCATGCACTCTGGGGGCTGATTAAAGGACCCCCCCCCAGAATTGCTCCTACCAGTCTTCCAGGATCTGCGAGCAGCCCACGCTGCTGCAGCCCCTCCGACGGGATTCTGCCCTCCTGCTGCTTCAACAGCTAAAGCAGGGGAAGGCAGAACAAAGCGTTTCCTGTGGGAGAGGGGTGAACCTCCTTTCCCTTGGAAATAGGTATTACAAGGCTGGGGAGGGGTAGCCTCCCCACGTCATCGGCTTGCTTTGAAGGGCACATTTGCATAATCTGGTTTGCACCAGTCCAGGGACCCACACTCCCTACTCTGGCCCAAATCTGAACAAAGGAAAGGGGAGTGACGACTCGGCTGTTCATTACCACCCCAGGGGTGGTGCCCAGAGCACCTCCAGGTGGCCACTTGATTCTGCCATCTTAAAAACAAGATGGGCAGAGGCTCCTGGGAGCATCTGAATGGTCAGATTAGGCAGATGACGTCAGTGACCCCTCTGATAGGTGGTCACCTTGCAAAGGGATCAAGCCCCTTTTTGGGCTATGTAGGGACTCCCTTGCAGGTGGGTCCCCAGATTCGGTGTGCAAGACTCCACCAGGACTCCTCTGTAATGAGCTCTTCTGCTCATGGCCACCGAAACGGCTGCTGAACTCCACAGGAACTGAACAGGACGGCCACACTGAGATGACCTCTCCTTGCAACATTGTTTCTGTTGCTCTTGTCAGCAACTTGCAATATTTCTACAGCTGTGCATCCCCTGGAGTTGGTAAGACTTCAGCTGCACCAAAGAAGCAAGAAGGAAACTCCCTTGGAGTGAACAAGTCACTCCCCTGCACCCACAGGCACCTAAGGCAATTACACCCGGCTGCTGGAATCTGGTGTCCTCCGGACATGTGAAGTATCCCCAACACAAGTGGTGGTTCTGAGGGGTCCTCTGGGTCCTTTCTGCCTTCTGTCCAACTTGGGAGACGGTGAGCCCTTGTATCTTCCTCCAGGACAGGATCCCTGTGCACCGCGACTATTACAGCAACCAAGGCTGGTTGAATCCTGCTCCGAGGGATCTTCAGGCTCCAAGTAGCCACGGTCCCCAACAATCTATCTCTGCAACAACAGTCTCCTCTCTGCTGCTCCTGCGACGTGGGACTCCTCTTCAGATGTGCTGCCTCGGCCTCACTGCGACTTACAGTGCCTGCTGCCGATGGGTTGCTCATGGTGGCTCCAACTGCTTCTGCTGGCTTTCTGTTATCTTAGGGTCAGCCCGGACTCTGCTCCCAGGGTCGAGTCCCTAGGACCTTTCTGGTCCTCTTCAGTTCTGCAAATCTTCAACAGCTCCAGTTGCATTTGCTTGTGCTTGTTGGTGGTCCTCCTGACCACTGACCCATCTGCAATTTGGTGACCTTCGAGGGACAGCGCCTAGGTGACTTCAGGGACTCTTCTGCAGCTCCTGGACTCTGCAGCTGGACTTAATCCACCACCGTCGACCCGGATCTTCACCCAGAAGAAGGGTGGGCTTTGCCTCCTGCCCTACCTAGACACTCCTGCATCGACTGGACTTGGTCTCCTTTCGCAGGTTCTCTTCATCTGTAATCCACTGATGAGTTTCACCAGTCTGGTTATGCTCTTGTAATATTCCAATTACAAGTCCCCTAGCCTACGGGACGACCAGGTTACTTACCTTTGCTCTCCTGGACGCTGGGGGTCTTCTAGATACTTGACTTTTGGGGTTCCAATCTGTATCTGCCCTTGGCCAACTACTCCACATCCTCTGGTGGGGACCCATCCTCGCATTCCACTATTTTAGTATATGGTTTGCCCCCACTCCACATAGGGCCCTATTTTGTGCTATTTCCTAATACTTACCTTTGTATATTTTGTGTGTACTTACCTCCAGAAGGGGGTTTGCTTACAGTAATCTAGTTTGGTGTTCCTGTAATAAACTACATTTATTTTTGTAACACTGTGCGATTCCTTTCAGGTGTGATAAGTTGCTGCGTGGCTGCTGTGGTATTGCAAGTGCTTCACACTCCTCCTAGATAAGTCTTGGCTGCGCACCACAGCTACCACTAGAGCCCTGGCTATCTAGACACTGTAACACTATCTCATAAGGGTTGTCTGGACCCATTATAAGGTGTTCACCAAACACTGGGCCAGCCTCCTACATCATGTATATGTACTATTTTGAACACTAAGAAAAACAAAAATGGCAAAAGAAGTAGATGGAAGAAGAGCCGCTCTCCTCGTCTGTCTTCAGAGTCACATGAAGAATGGGTCAGTGGAAGGGGCACCGCTCGCCCCAAGTGGGAACCTGGGCAGTAGAGAGTGTAGGGAGGCACAGGCTGTCTTGCTGATTCTAGTCTGTTTCCATGAGATCGACAAAGGAGATAGTCTCCCTTAACAGGAATCGTCACGTCTGGCCAGGTTTAGGAGTGCATTATGGGTGAAGTGACTAGAATGTTGGACTTGGGAGTCATTGAGAGATATTGGAACCCTTGGGACAGTCCAGAGGTGATTGTGCTAGATTGCACAGACGTGTGCTTGTGTGTGGACTACAGAGCCCTGAACAAAGCTACAAAGACGGATGCACAGCCAATCTCTGGAGCTGATGAGCTTGTGGAATAGCTGGTGCTGCAAAGTGCTTGAGCACTTGTGATTGGACCAGAGGCTGCTTTCAAATTGGACTTTTTTTAACCTACTGCCAAGAGGAAGTTCACATTTGTGAACCCTAGCGATTATTCCAGTTTAAAGTAATGCGCTTAGGGTTGACAATTGCTCCTGCCACTTATCAGCTTCTGTTGATCACGTTAGTTTACGCTGTAAACCTGCTCTCATTCGGTTACGGTTATATGCAGTGTGTTACTGACATCAGTTTACGGTGTAAACATGCTCTCCTTCGGTTACGGTTGTATGTAGGGTGTTACTCACGTTGGTCTATGATGTAAACCTGCTCTCATTCGGATACGGTTGTATGCAGTGTGTTACTCACATTAGTCTATGATGTAAACCTGCTCTCCTTCGGTTACGGTTATATGCAGTGTGTTACTCACATCAGTTTATGGTGTAAACCTGCTCTCCTACGGATACGGTTGTATGTAGGGTGTTACTCACGTTGGTCTATGATGTAAACCTGCTCTCCTTCGGATACGGTTGTACGCAGTGTGTTACTCACGTTGGTCTATGATGTAAACCTGCTCTCCTTCGGTTACGGTTATATGCAGTGTGTTACTCACATCAGTTTATGGTGTAAACCTCCTCTCCTTCGGTTACGGTTGTATGCAGTGTGTTACTCACGTTAGTCTATGATGTAAACCTGCTCTCCTTCGGTTACGGTTATATGCAGTGTGTTACTCACATCAGTTTATGGTGTAAACCTGCTCTCCTTCGGTTACGGTTATATGCAGTGTGTTACTCAAGTTGGTCTATGATGTAAACCTGCTCTCCTTCGGTTACGGTTATATGCAGTGTGTTACTCACATCAGTTTATGGTGTAAACCTGCTCTCCTTCGGTTACGGTTGTATGCAGTGTGTTACTCATGTCAGTTTATAGTGTAAACCTGCCCTCCTTCGGTTACGGTTATATGCAGTGTGTTACTATGTCAGTTTATGGTGTAAACCTGCTCTCCTTCGGATACGGTTGTATGCAGTGTGTTACTCACGTTAGTCTATGATGTAAACCTGCTCTCCTTCGGTTACGGTTATATGCAGTGTGTTACTCACGTCAGTTTATGGTGTAAACCTGCTCTCCTTCGGTTACGGTTATATGCAGTGTGTTACTCACGTCAGTTTATGGTGTAAACCTGCTCTCCTTCGGATACGGTTGTATGCAGTGTGTTACTCACATCAGTTTATGGTGTAAACCTGCTCTCCTTCGGTTACGGTTATATGCAGTGTGTTACTATGTCAGTTTATGGTGTAAACCTGCTCTCCTTCGGATACGGTTATATGCAGTGTGTTACTCACGTCAGTTTATGGTGTAAACCTGCTCTCCTTCGGCTACGGTTATATGCAGTGTTACTCACGTCAGTTTATGGTGTAAACCTGCTCTCCTTTGGTTACAGTTATATGCAGTGTGTTACTCACGTCAGTTTATGGTGTAAACCTGCTCTCCTTCGGATACGGTTGTATGCTGTGTGTTACTCACATCAGTTTATGGTGTAAACCTGCTCTCCTTTGGTTACGGTTATATGCAGTGTGTCACTCACATTAGTCTACGATGTAAACCTGCCCTCCTTATATGCAGTGTGTTACTCACGTCAGTTTATGGTGTAAACCTGCTCTCCTCTGGTTACGGTTATATGCAGTGTGTTACTCACATCAGTTTATTGTGTAAACCTGAGCTCCTTCGGTTACGGTTATATGCAGTGTGTTACTCACATCAGTTTATTGTGTAAACCTGCTCTCCTTCGGTTACCGTTATATGCAGTGTGTTACTCACATCAGTTTATGGTGTAAACCTGCGCTCCTTCGGTTACGGTTATATGCAGTGTGTTACTCACGTCAGTTTATGGTGCAAACCTGCTCTCCTTCGGTTACAGTTATATGCAGTGTGTTACTCACGTCAGTTTATGGTGTAAACCTGCCCTCCTTCGGTTACAGTTATATGCAGTGTGTTACTCACGTCAGTTTATGGTGTAAACCTGCTCTCCTTCGGTTACCGTTATATGCAGTGTGTTACTATGTCAGTTTATGGTGTAAACCTGCTCTCCTTCGGATACGGTTGTATGCAGTGTGTTACTCACGTTAGTCTATGATGTAAACCTGCTCTCCTTCGGTTACGGTTATATGCAGTGTGTTACTCACGTCAGTTTATGGTGTAAACCTGCTCTCCTTCGGTTACGGTTATATGCAGTGTGTTACTCACGTCAGTTTATGGTGTAAACCTGCTCTCCTTCGGATACGGTTGTATGCAGTGTGTTACTCACGTCAGTTTATGGTGTAAACCTGCTCTCCTTCGGTTACGGTTATATGCAGTGTGTTACTCACGTCAGTTTATGGTGTAAACCTGCCCTCCTTCGGTTACAGTTATATGCAGTGTGTTACTCACGTCAGTTTATGGTGTAAACCTGCCCTCCTTCGGTTACAGTTATATGCAGTGTGTTACTCACGTCAGTTTATGGTGTAAACCTGCTCTCCTTCGGTTACCGTTATATGCAGTGTGTTACTCACATCAGTTTATGGTGTAAACCTGCCCTCCTTCGGTTACGGTTATATGCAGTGTGTCACTCACATTAGTCTACGATGTAAACCTGCCCTTCTTCGGTTACGGTTATATGCAGTGTGTTACTCACATCAGTTTACGGTGTAAACCTGCTCTCCTTCGGTTACGGTTATATGCAGTGTGTTACTCCCATCAGTTTATGGTGTAAACCTGCTCTCCTTCGGTTACGGTTATATGCAGTGTGTTACTCACGTCAGTTTATGGTGTAAACCTGCTCTCCTTCAGATACGGTTGTATGCAGTGCGTTACTCACGTCAGTTTATGGTGTAAACCTGCTCTCCTTCGGTTACGGTTATGTGCAGTGTGTTACTCACGTCAGTTTATGGTGTAAACCTGCGCTCCTTCGGTTACGGTTATGTGCAGTGTGTTACTCACGTCAGTTTATGGTGTAAACCTGCCCTCCTTCGGTTACGGTTATGTGCAGTGTGTTACTCACGTCAGTTTATGGTGTAAACCTGCTCTCCTTCGGTTACGGTTATATGCAGTGTTACTCACGTCAGTTTATGGTGTAAACCTGCTCTCCTTTGGTTACGGTTATATGCAGTGTGTTACTCACGTCAGTTTATGGTGTAAACCTGCTCTCCTTCGGATACGGTTGTATGCTGTGTGTTACTCACATCAGTTTATGGTGTAAACCTGCTCTCCTTTGGTTACGGTTCTATGCAGTGTGTCACTCACATTAGTCTACGATGTAAACCTGCCCTCCTTATATGCAGTGTGTTACTCACGTCAGTTTATGGTGTAAACCTGCTCTCCTCTGGTTACGGTTATATGCAGTGTGTTACTGTAGGAAAGTACCATCTTGCCTGGCATGTTACCCCCATTTTTCACTGTATATATGTTGTTTTAGTTGTATGTGTCACTGGGACCCTGGTAACCCAGTGCCCCAGTGCTCATAAGTGTGCCTGTATGTGTTACCTGTGTAGTGACTAACTGTCTCACTGAGGCTCTGCTAATCAGAACCTCAGTGGTTATGCTCTCTCATTTCTTTCCAAATTGTCACTGACAGGCTAGTGACCATTTTTACCAATTTACATTGGCTTACTGGAACACCCTTATAATCCCCTAGTATATGGTACTGAGGTACCCAGGGTATTGGGGTTCCAGGGGATCCCTATGGGCTGCAGCATTTCTTTTGCCACCCATAGGGAGCTCTAACAATTCTTACACAGGCCTGCCACTGCAGCCTGAGTGAAATAACGTCCACGTTATTTCACAGCCATTTTACACTGCACTTAAGTAACTTATAAGTCACCTATATGTCTAACCTTTACCTGGTAAAGGTTAGGTGCAAAGTTACTTAGTGTGAGGGCACCCTGGCACTAGCCAAGGTGCCCCCACATTGTTCAGAGCCAATTCACTGAACTTTGTGAGTGCGGGGACACCATTACACGCGTGCACTACATATAGGTCACTACCTATATGTAGCTTCACCATGGTAACTCCGAATATGGCCATGTAACATGTCTATGATCATGGAATTGCCCCCTCTATGCCATCCTGGCATTGTTGGTACAATTCCATGATCCCAGTGGTCTGTAGCACAGACCCTGGTACTGCCAGACTGCCCTTCCTGGGGTTTCTCTGCAGCTGCTGCTGCTGCCAACCCCTCAGACAGGCATCTGCCCTCCTGGGGTCCAGCCAGGCCTGGCCCAGGATGGCAGAACAAAGAACTTCCTCTGAGAGAGGGTGTGACACCCTCTCCCTTTGGAAAATGGTGTGAAGGCAGGGGAGGAGTAGCCTCCCCCAGCCTCTGGAAATGCTTTGTTGGGCACAGAGGTGCCCAATTCTGCATAAGCCAGTCTACACCGGTTCAGGGACCCCTTAGCCCCTGCTCTGGCGCGAAACTGGATAAAGGAAAGGGGAGTGACCACTCCCCTGACCTGCACCTCCCCTGGGAGGTGTCCAGAGCTCCTCCAGTGTGCTCCAGACCTCTGCCATCTTGGAAACAGAGGTGCTGCTGGCACACTGGACTGCTCTGAGTGGCCAGTGCCACCAGGTGACGTCAGAGACTCCTTGTGATAGGCTCCTTCAGGTGTTAGTAGCCTTTCCTCTCTCCTAGGTAGCCAAACCCTCTTTTCTGGCTATTTAGGGTCTCTGTCTCTGGGGAAACTTTAGATAACGAATGCATGAGCTCAGCCGAGTTCCTCTGCATCTCCCTCTTCACCTTCTGATAAGGAATCGACCGCTGACCGCGCTGGAAGCCTGCAAACCTGCAACATAGTAGCAAAGACGACTACTGCAACTCTGTAACGCTGATCCTGCCGCCTTCTCGACTGTTTTCCTGCTTGTGCATGCTGTGGGGGTAGTCTGCCTCCTCTCTGCACCAGAAGCTCCGAAGAAATCTCCCGTGGGTCGACGGAATCTTCCCCCTGCAACCGCAGGCACCAAAAAGCTGCATCTCCGGTCCCTTGGGTCTCCTCTCAGCACGACGAGCGAGGTCCCTCGAATCCAGCGACACCGTCCAAGTGACCCCCACAGTCCAGTGACTCTTCAGCCCAAGTTTGGTGGAGGTAAGTCCTTGCCTCACCTCGCTGGGCTGCATTGCTGGGAACCGCGACTTTGCAAGCTTCTCCGGCCCCTGTGCACTTCCGGCGGAAATCCTGTGTGCACAGCCAAGCCTGGGTCCACGGCACTCTAACCTGCATTGCACGACTTTCTAAGTTGGTCTCCGGCGACGTGGGACTCCTTTGTGCAACTTCGGCGAGCACCGTTTCACGCATCCTCGTAGTGCCTGTTTCTGGCACTTCTCCGGGTGCTACCTGCTTCAGTGAGGGCTCTTTGTCTTGCTCGACGTCCCCTCTCTCTGCAGGTCCAATTTGCGACCTCCTGGTCCCTCCTGGGCCCCAGCAGTGTCCAAAAACGCCAAACGCACGATTTGCGTGTAGCAAGGCTTGTTGGCGTCCATCCGGCGGGAAAACACTTCTGCACGACTCTCCAAGGCGTGGGGGATCCATCCTCCAAAGGGGAAGTCTCTAGCCCTTGTCGTTCCTGCAGTATTCACAGTTCTTCAGCCTAGTAAGAGCTTCTTTGCACCAACCGCTGGCATTTCTTGGGCATCTGCCCATCTCCGAGCTGCTTGTGACTTTTGGACTTGGTCCCCTTGTTCCACAGGTACCTTCAGACAGGAATCCATCGTTGTTGCATTGCTGATTTGTGTTTTCCTTGCATTTTTCCTCTAACACGACTATTTTGTCCTTAGGGGAACTTTGGTGCACTTTGCACTCACTTTTCAGGGTCTTGGGGAGGGTTATGTTTCTAACTCTCACTATTTTCTAATAGTCCCAGCGACCCTCTACAAGGTCACATAGGTTTGGGGTCCATTCGTGGTTCGCATTCCACTTCTGGAGTATATGGTTTGTGTTGCCCCTATCCCTATGTTTCCCCATTGCATCCTATTGTAACTATACATTGTTTGCACTGTTTTCTAAGACTATACTGCATATTTTTGCTATTGTGTATATATATCTTGTGTATATTTCCTATCCTCTCACTGAGGGTACACTCTAAGATACTTTGGCATATTGTCATGAAAATAAAGTACCTTTATTTTTAGTATAACTGTGTATTGTGTTTTCTTATGATATTGTGCATATGACACTAAGTGGTACTGTAGTAGCTTCACACGTCTCCTAGTTCAGCCTAAGCTGCTCTGCTAAGCTACCATTATCTATCAGCCTAAGCTGCTAGACACCCTATACACTAATAAGGGATAACTGGGCCTGGTGCAAGGTGCAAGTACCCCTTGGTACTCACTACAAGCCAGTCCAGCCTCCTACATTGGTTGTGCAGTGGTGGGATAAGTGCTTGAGACTACTTACCACTCTTGTCATTGTACTTTTCATAAGAGAAAAATATACAAAACAAGGTCAGTGTATATACACATAGCCAAAAAGTTTTGCATTTCCTCTTTTCACTCTTTTCTAAGTGCTGAAAAGTACTTCTAAACTTTCAAAAAGTTCTTAAAAGTTTAAAAAGTTTTTTCTGTCTTTCCAAAAAGTTCTGAAAACTTTTTTCTTTTTTTCTATCACTTTAACTCTCTCTAAAAAATGTCTGGCACAGGCCAAAAAGTTGAACTGTCCAAACTTGCATATGATCACCTTAGCTGGAAAGGAGCAAGGAGTCTCTGCATAGAGAGAGGTTTGAGTGTAGGGAAGAATCCTTCCTTAGAACTGTTAATTAATATGCTTAGAGTACAGGATAAGGCCATAAGTGCCCAATCGGTAGAAAAAGTAGCTAATGGTTCTCAATCTGATCCAGGGACTCCACCAGGAAAAGGTTCAGGAAAGAAACTTCTCAGCCTGCCCATTACTAGACAGTCTAGCATAGTTGGTACAGAGGTTGAATCACATCATACTGATGATGTGCTCTCACATTATACTGGTAGCCAAGCTGTTAGGGTGCCCTCTGTAAGGGACAGGTCTCCTTCTGTTCATTCCCATCATACCTCTGTATCTAGAAATGTCCCTCCCACCCACCCTGATGACAGATTGTTGGAAAGGGAGCTCAATAGATTGAGAGTGGAGCAAACCAGACTGAAGCTCAAGAAGCAACAGCTGGATTTGGATAGACAGTCTTTAGAAATAGAGAGGGAAAGACAGAAAATGGGTTTACATACCCATGGTGGCAGCAGCAGTATTCCCCATAGTCATCCTGCAAAAGAGCATGATTCCAGGAATCTGCATAAGATAGTTCCCCCTTACAAGGAGGGGGATGACATTAACAAGTGGTTTGCTGCACTTGAGAGGGCCTGTGCTGTACAGGATGTCCCTCAAAAGCAGTGGGCTACTATCCTATGGCTATCATTTACTGGAAAAGGTAGGGATAGGCTCCTTACTGTAAAAGAAAATGATGCTAACAATTTCCAAGTTCTTAAGAATGCACTCCTGGATGGTTATGGCTTAACCACTGAACAGTACAGGATAAAGTTCAGAGATACCAAAAAGGAGTCTTCACAAGACTGGGTTGATTTCATTGACCAGGCAGTGAAGGCCTTGGAGGGGTGGTTACATGGCAGTAAAGTTACTGATTATGACAGCCTGTATAACTTGATCCTGAGAGAGCATATTCTTAATAATTGTGTGTCTGATTTGTTGCACCAGTACTTGGTGGACTCTGATCTGACCTCTCCCCAAGAATTGGGAAAGAAGGCAGACAAATGGGTCAGAACAAGAGTGAACAGAAAAGTTCATACAGGGGGTGACAAAGATGGCAACAAAAAGAAGGATGGTAAGTCTTCTGACAAGGGTGGGGACAAATCTAAAAATGAGTCTTCATCAGGCCCACAAAAACACTCTGGTGGGGGTGGTGGGCCCAAATCCTCCTTTAATCAGAACAAAGAAAAGAAACCATGGTGCTATTTATGTAAAATAAAAGGCCATTGGACAACAGATCCCAGTTGTCCAAAGAAAGGCACCACAGCTCCTACCACTACAACCCCTACTGCTACACCTAGTGTCCCTACTAATAGCAGTGGTGGTGGGAGCAAACCTACTAATAGCCAATCCAAGGGAGTAGCTGGGCTCACTTTTGGTAATTTAGTTGGGGTTGGTCTGATTAGGGAGACCACAGAGGCTACTTTAGTCTCTGAAGGGGCTATTGACTTAGCCACTTTGGTTGCTTGCCCCCATAACTTGGAGAAGTACAAGCAACTAACCCTAATAAATGGTGTTGAGGTCCAGGCCTACAGGGACACAGGTGCCAGTGTCACAATGGTGATTGAGAAACTGGTGCACCCTGAACAACACATACTTGGACACCAGTACCAAGTAACCGATGCTCACAACATAACACAAAGCCACCCCATGGCTGTGGTAAATCTCAACTGGGGGGGGGTATCTGGTCCAAAGAAAGTTGTGGTAGCTTCAGATTTACCTGTAGACTGTCTATTAGGGAACGATTTGGAGACATCAGCTTGGTCAGATGTTGAGTTGGAGGCCCATGCAGCAATGCTGGGCATCCCAGGGCATATTTTTGCTTTGACAAGGGCTCAGGCCAAAAAGCAAAAAGGACAGGGAAGCTTGGATCCTGGAACAATGGACCAAGTGCTCCCTAAAGCTAGGGCTAGTAGAAGCAAACCACTTCCTACTATCCCTCCCTCTACAGTGGATTCTACTTCTGAGGAAGAAGAATTCCCTCCCTGTGCAGAACCTACACCAGAGGAGCTGGAAGCAGACACTGCTGAGCTTTTGGGTGAAGGGGGGCCTGCCAGAGAGGAGCTGAGTGTGGCACAGCAAACCTGTCCCACATTAGAGGGTCTCAGACAGCAAGCTGTCAAACAGGCTAATGGGGATGTCAGTGACTCACACAGAGTTTACTGGGAGGACAACCTCTTGTACACTGAGAATAGGGATCCTAAACCTGGAGCTGCCAGGAGATTAGTGATTCCTCAGGAGTACAGAAAGTTCCTCCTAACACTGGCACATGACATTCCCTTAGCTGGGCACCTGGGTCAAATGAAAACTTGGGACAGATTGGTACCACTGTTTCATTGGCCTAGGATGTCTGAGGACACAAAAGAATTTTGTAAGTCCTGTGAAACCTGTCAAGCCAGTGGCAAGACAGGTGGCACTCCAAAGGCACCCCTTATCCCACTGCCTGTGGTTGGGGTTCCCTTTGAAAGGGTAGGGGTTGACATAGTTGGCCCCCTTGACCCTCCTACTGCTTCAGGCAATAGATTTATCTTGGTGGTAGTGGACCATGCCACAAGATATCCTGAAGCTATTCCTTTAAGGACCACTACAGCTCCTGCAGTGGCAAAGGCCCTCCTGGGAATATTTTCCAGGGTGGGCTTCCCAAAGGAAGTAGTATCAGACAGAGGAAGCAATTTCATGTCTGCATACTTAAAGGCCATGTGGAAGGAGTGTGGTGTAACTTACAAATTCACAACACCCTATCATCCACAAACAAATGGACTGGTGGAGAGATTTAATAAAACTCTCAAAGGCATGATTATGGGACCCCCTGAAAAACTCCGCAGGAGATGGGATATCCTTCTACCATGCCTCCTTTTTGCCTACAGGGAGGTACCCCAGAAAGGAGTGGGCTTCAGCCCCTTTGAACTTCTTTTTGGACACCCTGTTAGGGGTCCACTCACACTTGTAAAGGAGGGTTGGGAACAACCTCTAAAAACTCCTAAGCAGGATATTGTGGACTATGTACTTGGCCTCAGATCAAGGATGGCTGAGTACATGAAAAAGGCCAGTAAAAACCTTCAGGCCAGCCAAGAGCTCCAGAAGCAATGGCATGATCAGAAGGCTGTTTTGGTTCAGTACCAACCAGGGCAGAAAGTGTGGGTCTTGGAGCCTGTGGCCCCAAGAGCACTCCAAGATAAATGGAGTGGTCCACACACAATTGTTGAAAAGAAGGGTGAAGTCACCTACTTGGTTGACTTAGGCACTGCCAGGAGTCCCCTTAGGGTGCTCCATGTCAACCGCCTGAAACCCTACTATGACAGGGCTGATCTCACCCTGCTCATGGCAACAGATGAGGGACAGGAAGAAGACAGTGATCCTCTACCTGATCTCTTCTCTTCCACAGAACAAGATGCTCTTGTGGAAGGTGTAGTTTTGGCTGATTGTCTTACTGCTGAGCAGAAAGATAATTGCATAAATCTCCTAGGACAATTTTCAGAACTCTTCTCCATTGTGCCAGGCACCACTTCTTGGTGTGAGCACACTATAGATACTGGAGACAGTTTACCTGTCAAAAGTAAGATCTATAGGCAGCCTGACCATGTCAGGGACTGCATAAAGCAAGAAGTTCAGAAGATGTTGGAACTAGGAGTGGTTGAGCACTCTGACAGTCCATGGGCTTCTCCTGTGGTACTGGTACCAAAACCCAGATCTAAAGATGGAAAGAAGGAAATGAGGTTTTGTGTAGACTATAGAGGTCTCAACTTGGTAACCAAAACAGATGCTCACCCTATACCCAGGGCAGATGAGCTAATAGATACACTGGCATCTGCCAAGTATCTAAGCACTTTTGATTTGACTGCAGGGTATTGGCAGATCAAAATGTCAGAAGATGCTAAACCTAAGACTGCATTTTCTACCATTGGAGGACATTACCAGTTTACTGTAATGCCTTTTGGTTTGAAAAATGCACCTGCCACTTTTCAGAGGTTGGTGAACACAGTCCTGCAAGGGCTGGAAGCTTTCAGTGCAGCATATTTGGATGATATAGCTGTCTTTAGCTCCAGCTGGGATGATCACCTGGTCCACCTTTGGAAAGTTTTGGAGGCCCTGCAAAAGGCAGGCCTCACTATCAAGGCTTCAAAGTGCCAGATAGGGCAGGGTAAGGTGGTTTATCTGGGACACCTTGTTGGTGGGGAACAGATTGCACCACTTCAGGGGAAAATCCAAACTATTATTGATTGGATTCCCCCTATCACTCAGACTCAGGTGAGAGCCTTCCTAGGCCTCACTGGGTATTACAGGAGGTTCATTAAGAACTATGGCTCCATTGCAGCCCCTCTTAATGACCTCACATCCAAGAAAATGCCTAAAAAGGTATTATGGACAGCAAACTGTCAGAAAGCTTTTGAGGAGCTGAAGCAGGCCATGTGCTCTGCACCTGTCCTGAAAAGCCCTTGTTACTCTAAAAAATTCTATGTCCAAACTGATGCATCTGAATTAGGAGTAGGGGCAGTCCTATCACAACTTAATTCTGAGGGCCAGGATCAACCTGTTGCTTTTATTAGTAGAAGGTTGACCCCTAGAGAAAAGCGTTGGTCTGCCATTGAGAGGGAGGCCTTTGCTGTGGTCTGGGCTCTGAAGAAGTTGAGGCCATACCTGTTTGGCACTCACTTCATTGTTCAGACAGACCACAAACCTCTACTTTGGCTAAAACAAATGAAAGGTGAAAATCCTAAATTGTTGAGGTGGTCCATATCCCTACAGGGAATGGACTATACAGTGGAACATAGACCTGGGAGTAGCCACTCCAATGCAGATGGACTCTCCAGATATTTCCACTTAGACAATGAAGACTCATCAGGTAATGGCTAGTCTTATTGTCCTTCGTTTGGGGGGGGGTTGTGTAGGAAAGTACCATCTTGCCTGGCATGTTACCCCCATTTTTCACTGTATATATGTTGTTTTAGTTGTATGTGTCACTGGGACCCTGGTAACCCAGGGCCCCAGTGCTCATAAGTGTGCCTGTATGTGTTACCTGTGTAGTGACTAACTGTCTCACTGAGGCTCTGCTAATCAGAACCTCAGTGGTTATGCTCTCTCATTTCTTTCCAAATTGTCACTGACAGGCTAGTGACCATTTTTACCAATTTACATTGGCTTACTGGAACACCCTTATAATCCCCTAGTATATGGTACTGAGGTACCCAGGGTATTGGGGTTCCAGGAGATCCCTATGGGCTGCAGCATTTCTTTTGCCACCCATAGGGAGCTCTAACAATTCTTACACAGGCCTGCCACTGCAGCCTGAGTGAAATAACGTCCACGTTATTTCACAGCCATTTTACACTGCACTTAAGTAACTTATAAGTCACCTATATGTCTAACCTTTACCTGGTAAAGGTTAGGTGCAAAGTTACTTAGTGTGAGGGCACCCTGGCACTAGCCAAGGTGCCCCCACATTGTTCAGAGCCAATTCACTGAACTTTGTGAGTGCGGGGACACCATTACACGCGTGCACTACATATAGGTCACTACCTATATGTAGCTTCACCATGGTAACTCCGAATATGGCCATGTAACATGTCTATGATCATGGAATTGCCCCCTCTATGCCATCCTGGCATTGTTGGTACAATTCCATGATCCCAGTGGTCTGTAGCACAGACCCTGGTACTGCCAGACTGCCCTTCCTGGGGTTTCTCTGCAGCTGCTGCTGCTGCCAACCCCTCAGACAGGCATCTGCCCTCCTGGGGTCCAGCCAGGCCTGGCCCAGGATGGCAGAACAAAGAACTTCCTCTGAGAGAGGGTGTGACACCCTCTCCCTTTGGAAAATGGTGTGAAGGCAGGGGAGGAGTAGCCTCCCCCAGCCTCTGGAAATGCTTTGTTGGGCACAGAGGTGCCCAATTCTGCATAAGCCAGTCTACACCGGTTCAGGGACCCCTTAGCCCCTGCTCTGGCGTGAAACTGGACAAAGGAAAGGGGAGTGACCACTCCCCTGACCTGCACCTCCCCTGGGAGGTGTCCAGAGCTCCTCCAGTGTGCTCCAGACCTCTGCCATCTTGGAAACAGAGGTGCTGCTGGCACACTGGACTGCTCTGAGTGGCCAGTGCCACCAGGTGACGTCAGAGACTCCTTGTGATAGGCTCCTTCAGGTGTTAGTAGCCTTTCCTCTCTCCTGGGTAGCCAAACCCTCTTTTCTGGCTATTTAGGGTGTCTGTCTCTGGGGAAACTTTAGATAACGAATGCATGAGCTCAGCCGAGTTCCTCTGCATCTCCCTCTTCACCTTCTGATAAGGAATCGACCGCTGACCGCGCTGGAAGCCTGCAAACCTGCAACATAGTAGCAAAGACGACTACTGCAACTCTGTAACGCTGATCCTGCCGCCTTCTCGACTGTTTTCCTGCTTGTGCATGCTGTGGGGGTAGTCTGCCTCCTCTCTGCACCAGAAGCTCCGAAGAAATCTCCCGTGGGTCGACGGAATCTTCCCCCTGCAACCGCAGGCACCAAAAAGCTGCATCTCCGGTCCCTTGGGTCTCCTCTCAGCACGACGAGCGAGGTCCCTCGAATCCAGCGACACCGTCCAAGTGACCCCCACAGTCCAGTGACTCTTCAGCCCAAGTTTGGTGGAGGTAAGTCCTTGCCTCACCTCGCTGGGCTGCATTGCTGGGAACCGCGACTTTGCAAGCTTCTCCGGCCCCTGTGCACTTCCGGCGGAAATCCTGTGTGCACAGCCAAGCCTGGGTCCACGGCACTCTAACCTGCATTGCACGACTTTCTAAGTTGGTCTCCGGCGACGTGGGACTCCTTTGTGCAACTTCGGCGAGCACCGTTTCACGCATCCTCGTAGTGCCTGTTTCTGGCACTTCTCCGGGTGCTACCTGCTTCGGTGAGGGCTCTTTGTCTTGCTCGACGTCCCCTCTCTCTGCAGGTCCAATTTGCGACCTCCTGGTCCCTCCTGGGCCCCAGCAGTGTCCAAAAACGCCAAACGCACGATTTGCGTGTAGCAAGGCTTGTTGGCGTCCATCCGGCGGGAAAACACTTCTGCACGACTCTCCAAGGCGTGGGGGATCCATCCTCCAAAGGGGAAGTCTCTAGCCCTTGTCGTTCCTGCAGTATTCACAGTTCTTCAGCCTAGTAAGAGCTTCTTTGCACCAACCGCTGGCATTTCTTGGGCATCTGCCCATCTCCGAGCTGCTTGTGACTTTTGGACTTGGTCCCCTTGTTCCACAGGTACCTTCAGACAGGAATCCATCGTTGTTGCATTGCTGATTTGTGTTTTCCTTGCATTTTTCCTCTAACACGACTATTTTGTCCTTAGGGGAACTTTGGTGCACTTTGCACTCACTTTTCAGGGTCTTGGGGAGGGTTATGTTTCTAACTCTCACTATTTTCTAATAGTCCCAGCGACCCTCTACAAGGTCACATAGGTTTGGGGTCCATTCGTGGTTCGCATTCCACTTCTGGAGTATATGGTTTGTGTTGCCCCTATCCCTATGTTTCCCCATTGCATCCTATTGTAACTATACATTGTTTGCACTGTTTTCTAAGACTATACTGCATATTTTTGCTATTGTGTATATATATCTTGTGTATATTTCCTATCCTCTCACTGAGGGTACACTCTAAGATACTTTGGCATATTGTCATGAAAATAAAGTACCTTTATTTTTAGTATAACTGTGTATTGTGTTTTCTTATGATATTGTGCATATGACACTAAGTGGTACTGTAGTAGCTTCACACGTCTCCTAGTTCAGCCTAAGCTGCTCTGCTAAGCTACCATTATCTATCAGCCTAAGCTGCTAGACACCCTATACACTAATAAGGGATAACTGGGCCTGGTGCAAGGTGCAAGTACCCCTTGGTACTCACTACAAGCCAGTCCAGCCTCCTACAGTTACTCACATCAGTTTATGGTGTAAACCTGCTCTCCTTCGGTTACGGTTATATGCAGTGTGTTACTCACGTCAGTTTATGGTGTAAACCTGCGCTCCTTCGGTTACGGTTATATGCAGTGTGTTACTCACGTCAGTTTATGGTGTAAACCTGCTCTCCTCTGGTTACGGTTATATGCAGTGTGTTACTCACGTCAGTTTATGGTGTAAACCTGCTCTCCTTCGGTTACGGTTATATGCAGTGTGTTACTCACGTCAGTTTATGGTGTAAACCTGCGCTCCTTCGGTTACGGTTATGTGCAGTGTGTTACTCACGTCAGTTTATGGTGTAAACCTTCCCTCCTTCGGTTACGGTTATGTGCAGTGTGTTACTCACGTCAGTTTATGGTGTAAACCTGCGCTCCTTCGGTTACGGTTATATGCAGTGTGTTACTCACGTCAGTTTATGGTGTAAACCTGCGCTCCTTCGGTTACGGTTATATGCAGTGTGTTACTCACGTCAGTTTATGGTGTAAACCTGCCCTCCTTCGGTTACGGTTATATGCAGTGTGTTACTCACGTCAGTTTATGGTGTAAACCTGCTCTCCTTCGGTTACGGTTATATGCAGTGTGTTACTCACGTCAGTTTATGGTGTAAACCTGCTCTCCTTCGGTTACGGTTATATGCAGTGTTACTCACGTCAGTTTATGGTGTAAACCTGCTCTCCTTTGGTTACGGTTATATGCAGTGTGTTACTCACGTCAGTTTATGGTGTAAACCTGCTCTCCTTCGGATATGGTTGTATGCTGTGTGTTACTCACATCAGTTTATGGTGTAAACCTGCTCTCCTTTGGTTACGGTTCTATGCAGTGTGTCACTCACATTAGTCTACGATGTAAACCTGCCCTCCTTATATGCAGTGTGTTACTCACGTCAGTTTATGGTGTAAACCTGCTCTCCTCTGGTTACGGTTATATGCAGTGTGTTACTCACGTCAGTTTATGGTGTAAACCTGCTCTCCTTCGGTTACGGTTATATGCAGTGTGTTACTCACGTCAGTTTATGGTGTAAACCTGCGCTCCTTCGGTTACGGTTATATGCAGTGTGTTACTCACGTCAGTTTATGGTGTAAACCTGCTCTCCTCTGGTTACGGTTATATGCAGTGTGTTACTCACATCAGTTTATGGTGTAAACCTGCCCTCCTTCGGTTACGGTTATGTGCAGTGTGTTACTCACGTCAATTTATGGTGTAAACCTGCGCTCCTTCGGTTACCGTTATATGCAGTGTGTTACTCACATCAGTTTATGGTGTAAACCTGCCCTCCTTCGGTTACGGTTATATGCAGTGTGTCACTCACATTAGTCTACGATGTAAACCTGCCCTCCTTCGGTCACGGTTATATGCAGTGTGTTACTCACATCAGTTTACGGTGTAAACCTGCTCTCCTTCGGTTACGGTTCTATGCAGTGTGTTACTCACGTCAGTTTATGGTGTAAACCTGCTCTCCTTCGGTTACGGTTATATGCAGTGTGTCACTCACGTTAGTCTACGATGTAAACCTGCCCTCCTTCGGTTACGGTTATATGCAGTGTGTTACTCACGTCAGTTTATGGTGTAAACCTGCGCTCCTTCGGTTACGGTTATGTGCAGTGTGTTACTCACGTCAGTTTATGGTGTAAACCTGCCCTCCTTCGGTTACGGTTATGTGCAGTGTGTTACTCACGTCAGTTTATGGTGTAAACCTGCTCTCCTTCGGTTACGGTTATATGCAGTGTTACTCACGTCAGTTTATGGTGTAAACCTGCTCTCCTTTGGTTACGGTTATATGCAGTGTGTTACTCACGTCAGTTTATGGTGTAAACCTGCTCTCCTTCGGATACGGTTGTATGCTGTGTGTTACTCACATCAGTTTATGGTGTAAACCTGCTCTCCTTTGGTTACGGTTCTATGCAGTGTGTCACTCACATTAGTCTACGATGTAAACCTGCCCTCCTTATATGCAGTGTGTTACTCACGTCAGTTTATGGTGTAAACCTGCTCTCCTCTGGTTACGGTTATATGCAGTGTGTTACTCACGTCAGTTTATGGTGTAAACCTGCTCTCCTTTGGTTACGGTTCTATGCAGTGTGTCACTCACATTAGTCTACGATGTAAACCTGCCCTCCTTATATGCAGTGTGTTACTCACGTCAGTTTATGGTGTAAACCTGCTCTCCTTCGGTTACGGTTATATGCAGTGTTACTCACGTCAGTTTATGGTGTAAACCTGCTCTCCTTTGGTTACGGTTCTATGCAGTGTGTCACTCACATTAGTCTACGATGTAAACCTGCGCTCCTTATATGCAGTGTGTTACTCACGTCAGTTTATGGTGTAAACCTGCTCTCCTCTGGTTACGGTTATATGCAGTGTGTTACTCACATCAGTTTATGGTGTAAACCTGCTCTCCTTCGGTTACGGTTATATGCAGTGTGTTACTAACGTCAGTTTATGGTGTAAACCTGCGCTCCTTCTGTTACGGTTATATGCAGTGTGTTACTCACGTCAGTTTATGGTGTAAACCTGCCCTCCTTCGGTTACGGTTATGTGCAGTGTGTTACTCACGTCAGTTTATGGTGTAAACCTGCCCTCCTTCGGTTACGGTTATATGCAGTGTGTCACTCACATTAGTCTACGATGTAAACCTGCCCTCCTTCGGTTACGGTTATATGCAGTGTGTTACTCACGTCAGTTTATGGTGTAAACCTGCTCTCCTTCGGTTACGGTTATATGCAGTGTGTTACTCACGTCAGTTTATGGTGTAAACCTGCTCTCCTTTGTAAACCTGCCCTCCTTCGGTTACGGTTAGATGCAGTGTGTTACTCACGTCAGTTTATGGTGTAAACCTGCTCTCCTTCGGTTACGGTTATATGCAGTGTGTTACTCACGTCAGTTTATGGTGTAAACCTGCTCTCCTTCGGTTACGGTTATATGCAGTGTGTTACTCACGTCAGTTTGTGGTGTAAACCTGCTCTCCTTCAGATACGGTTGTATGCAGTGTGTTACTCACGTCAGTTTATGGTGTAAACCTGCTCTCCTTCGGTTACGGTTATGTGCAGTGTGTTACTCACGTCAGTTTATGGTGTAAACCTGCTCTCCTTCGGTTACGGTTATATGCAGTGTGTTACTCACATCAGTTTATGGTGTAAACCTGCTCTCCTTCGGTTACGGTTGTATGCAGTGTGTTACTCACGTTAGTCTATGATGTAAACCTGCTCTCCTTCGGTTCCGGTTATATGCAGTGTGTTACTCACGTCAGTTTATGGTGTAAACCTGCTCTCCTTCGGTTACGGTTGTATGCAGTGTGTCACTCACGTCAGTTTATGGTGTAAACCTGCTCTCCTTCGGATACGGTTGTATGCAGTGTGTTACTCACGTCAGTTTATGGTGTAATCCTGCTCTCCTTCGGTTACGGTTGTATGCAGTGTGTTACTCACGTCAGTTTATGGTGTAAACCTGCTCTCCTTTAGATACGGTTGTATGCAGTGTGTTACTCACGTCAGTTTATGGTGTAAACCTGCTCTGGTGTAAACCTGCTCTCCTTCGGTTACAGTTATATGCAGTGTGTTACTCACGTCAGTTTATGGTGTAAACCTGCTTTCCTTCGGTTACGGTTATATGCAGTGTGTTACTCACGTCAGTTTATGGTGTAAACCTGCTCTCCTTTGTAAACCTGCCCTCCTTCGGTTACGGTTATATGCAGTGTGTTACTCACGTCAGTTTATGGTGTAAACCTGCTCTCCTTTGGTTACGGTTCTATGCAGTGTGTCACTCACATTAGTCTACGATGTAAACCTGCGCTCCTTATATGCAGTGTGTTACTCACGTCAGTTTATGGTGTAAACCTGCTCTCCTCTGGTTACGGTTATATGCAGTGTGTTACTCACATCAGTTTATGGTGTAAACCTGCTCTCCTTCGGTTACGGTTATATGCAGTGTGTTACTAACGTCAGTTTATGGTGTAAACCTGCGCTCCTTCTGTTACGGTTATATGCAGTGTGTTACTCACGTCAGTTTATGGTGTAAACCTGCCCTCCTTCGGTTACGGTTATGTGCAGTGTGTTACTCACGTCAGTTTATGGTGTAAACCTGCCCTCCTTCGGTTACGGTTATATGCAGTGTGTCACTCACATTAGTCTACGATGTAAACCTGCCCTCCTTCGGTTACGGTTATATGCAGTGTGTTACTCACGTCAGTTTATGGTGTAAACCTGCTCTCCTTCGGTTACGGTTATATGCAGTGTGTTACTCACGTCAGTTTATGGTGTAAACCTGCTCTCCTTTGTAAACCTGCCCTCCTTCGGTTACGGTTAGATGCAGTGTGTTACTCACGTCAGTTTATGGTGTAAACCTGCTCTCCTTTGTAAACCTGCCCTCCTTCGGTTACGGTTATATGCAGTGTGTTACTCACGTCAGTTTATGGTGTAAACCTGCTCTCCTTTGGTTACGGTTCTATGCAGTGTGTCACTCACATTAGTCTACGATGTAAACCTGCGCTCCTTATATGCAGTGTGTTACTCACGTCAGTTTATGGTGTAAACCTGCTCTCCTCTGGTTACGGTTATATGCAGTGTGTTACTCACATCAGTTTATGGTGTAAACCTGCTCTCCTTCGGTTACGGTTATATGCAGTGTGTTACTAACGTCAGTTTATGGTGTAAACCTGCGCTCCTTCTGTTACGGTTATATGCAGTGTGTTACTCACGTCAGTTTATGGTGTAAACCTGCCCTCCTTCGGTTACGGTTATGTGCAGTGTGTTACTCACGTCAGTTTATGGTGTAAACCTGCCCTCCTTCGGTTACGGTTATATGCAGTGTGTCACTCACATTAGTCTACGATGTAAACCTGCCCTCCTTCGGTTACGGTTATATGCAGTGTGTTACTCACGTCAGTTTATGGTGTAAACCTGCTCTCCTTCGGTTACGGTTATATGCAGTGTGTTACTCACGTCAGTTTATGGTGTAAACCTGCTCTCCTTTGTAAACCTGCCCTCCTTCGGTTACGGTTAGATGCAGTGTGTTACTCACGTCAGTTTATGGTGTAAACCTGCTCTCCTTCGGTTACGGTTATATGCAGTGTGTTACTCACGTCAGTTTATGGTGTAAACCTGCTCTCCTTCGGTTACGGTTATATGCAGTGTGTTACTCACGTCAGTTTGTGGTGTAAACCTGCTCTCCTTCAGATACGGTTGTATGCAGTGTGTTACTCACGTCAGTTTATGGTGTAAACCTGCTCTCCTTCGGTTACGGTTATGTGCAGTGTGTTACTCACGTCAGTTTATGGTGTAAACCTGCTCTCCTTCGGTTACGGTTATATGCAGTGTGTTACTCACATCAGTTTATGGTGTAAACCTGCTCTCCTTCGGTTACGGTTGTATGCAGTGTGTTACTCACGTTAGTCTATGATGTAAACCTGCTCTCCTTCGGTTCCGGTTATATGCAGTGTGTTACTCACGTCAGTTTATGGTGTAAACCTGCTCTCCTTCGGTTACGGTTGTATGCAGTGTGTCACTCACGTCAGTTTATGGTGTAAACCTGCTCTCCTTCGGATACGGTTGTATGCAGTGTGTTACTCACGTCAGTTTATGGTGTAATCCTGCTCTCCTTCGGTTACGGTTGTATGCAGTGTGTTACTCACGTCAGTTTATGGTGTAAACCTGCTCTCCTTTAGATACGGTTGTATGCAGTGTGTTACTCACGTCAGTTTATGGTGTAAACCTGCTCTGGTGTAAACCTGCTCTCCTTCGGTTACAGTTATATGCAGTGTGTTACTCACGTCAGTTTATGGTGTAAACCTGCTTTCCTTCGGTTACGGTTATATGCAGTGTGTTACTCACGTCAGTTTATGGTGTAAACCTGCTCTCCTTTGTAAACCTGCCCTCCTTCGGTTACGGTTATATGCAGTGTGTTACTCACGTCAGTTTATGGTGTAAACCTGCTCTCCTTCGGTTACGGTTATATGCAGTGTGTTACTCACGTCAGTTTATGGTGTAAACCTGCTCTCCTTCAGATACGGTTGTATGCAGTGTGTTACTCACGTCAGTTTATGGTGTAAACCTGCTCTCCTTCGGTTACGGTTATGTGCAGTGTGTTACTCACGTCAGTTTATGGTGTAAACCTGCGCTCCTTCGGTTACGGTTATGTGCAGTGTGTTACTCACGTCAGTTTATGGTGTAAACCTGCTCTCCTTCGGTTACCGTTATATGCAGTGTGTTACTCACATCAGTTTATGGTGTAAACCTGCGCTCCTTCGGTTACGGTTATATGCAGTGTGTTACTCACATCAGTTTATGGTGTAAACCTGCTCTCCTTCGGTTACAGTTATATGCAGTGTGTTACTCACGTCAGTTTATGGTGTAAACCTGCTCTCCTTCGGTTACCGTTATATGCAGTGTGTTACTCACATCAGTTTATGGTGTAAACCTGCCCTCCTTCGGTTACGGTTATATGCAGTGTGTCACTCACATTAGTCTACGATGTAAACCTGCCCTCCTTCGGTTACGGTTGTATGCAGTGTGTTACTCACGTTAGTCTATGATGTAAACCTGCTCTCCTTTGGTTACGGTTATATGCAGTGTGTTACTCACATCAGTTTATGGTGTAAACCTGCTCTCCTTCGGTTACGGTTATATGCAGTGTGTTACTCACGTTGGTCTATGATGTAAACCTGCTCTCCTTCGGTTACGGTTATATGCAGTGTGTTACTCACAATCAGTTTATGGTGTAAACCTGCTCTCCTTCGGCTACGGTTGTATGCAGTGTGTTACTCACGTTAGTCTATGATGTAAACCTGCTCTCCTTCGGTTACGGTTATATGCAGTGTGTTACTCACGTCAGTTTATGGTGTAAACCTGGTCTCCTTCGGTTACGGTTATATGCAGTGTGTTACTCACGTCAGTTTATGGTGTAAACCTGCTCTCCTTCGGATACGGTTGTATGCAGTGTGTTACTCACGTCAGTTTATGGTGTAAACCTGCTCTCCTTCGGTTACGGTTATATGCAGTGTGTTACTCACGTCAGTTTATGGTGTAAACCTGCGCTCCTTCGGTTACGGTTATGTGCAGTGTGTTACTCACGTCAGTTTATGGTGTAAACCTGCCCTCCTTCGGTTACGGTTATGTGCAGTGTGTTACTCACGTCAGTTTATGGTGTAAACCTGCTCTCCTTCGGTTACGGTTATATGCAGTGTTACTCACGTCAGTTTATGGTGTAAACCTGCTCTCCTTTGGTTACAGTTATATGCAGTGTGTTACTCACGTCAGTTTATGGTGTAAACCTGCTCTCCTTCGGATACGGTTATGTGCAGTGTGTTACTCACATCAGTTTATGGTGTAAACCTGCTCTCCTTCGGTTACAGTTATATGCAGTGTGTTACTCACATCAGTTTATGGTGTAAACCTGCGCTCCTTCGGTTACGGTTATATGCAGTGTGTTACTCACGTCAGTTTATGGTGTAAACCTGCTCTGGTGTAAACCTGCTCTCCTTCGGTTACAGTTATATGCAGTGTGTTACTCACAATCAGTTTATGGTGTAAACCTGCTCTCCTTCGGCTACGGTTGTATGCAGTGTGTTACTCACGTTAGTCTATGATGTAAACCTGCTCTCCTTCGGTTACGGTTATATGCAGTGTGTTACTCACGTCAGTTTATGGTGTAAACCTGGTCTCCTTCGGTTACGGTTATATGCAGTGTGTTACTCACGTAAGTTTATGGTGTAAACCTGCTCTCCTTCGGATACGGTTGTATGCAGTGTGTTACTCACGTCAGTTTATGGTGTAAACCTGCTCTCCTTCGGTTACGGTTATATGCAGTGTGTTACTCACGTCAGTTTATGGTGTAAACCTGCGCTCCTTCGGTTACGGTTATGTGCAGTGTGTTACTCACGTCAGTTTATGGTGTAAACCTGCCCTCCTTCGGTTACGGTTATGTGCAGTGTGTTACTCACGTCAGTTTATGGTGTAAACCTGCTCTCCTTCGGTTACGGTTATATGCAGTGTTACTCACGTCAGTTTATGGTGTAAACCTGCTCTCCTTTGGTTACAGTTATATGCAGTGTGTTACTCACGTCAGTTTATGGTGTAAACCTGCTCTCCTTCGGATACGGTTATGTGCAGTGTGTTACTCACATCAGTTTATGGTGTAAACCTGCTCTCCTTCGGTTACAGTTATATGCAGTGTGTTACTCACATCAGTTTATGGTGTAAACCTGCGCTCCTTCGGTTACGGTTATATGCAGTGTGTTACTCACGTCAGTTTATGGTGTAAACCTGCTCTCCTTCGGTTACAGTTATATGCAGTGTGTTACTCACATCAGTTTATGGTGTAAACCTGCCCTCTTTCGGTTACAGTTATATGCAGTGTGTTACTCACGTCAGTTTATGGTGTAAACCTGCTCTCCTTCGGTTACCGTTATATGCAGTGTGTTACTCACATCAGTTTATGGTGTAAACCTGCCCTCCTTCGGTTACGGTTATATGCAGTGTGTCACTCACATTAGTCTACGATGTAAACCTGCCCTCCTTCGGTTACGGTTGTATGCAGTGTGTTACTCACGTTAGTCTATGATGTAAACCTGCTCTCCTTTGGTTACGGTTATATGCAGTGTGTTACTCACGTCAGTTTATGGTGTAAACCTGCTCTCCTTCGGTTACGGTTGTATGCAGTGTGTTACTCACGTTAGTCTATGATGTAAACCTGCTCTCCTTCGGTTACGGTTATATGCAGTGTGTTACTCACGTCAGTTTATGGTGTAAACCTGCTCTCCTTCGGTTACGGTTGTATGCAGTGTGTTACTCACGTCAGTTTATGGTGTAAACCTGCTCTCCTTCGGATACGGTTGTATGCAGTGTGTTACTCACGTCAGTTTATGGTGTAAACCTGCTCTCCTTCGGTTACGGTTGTATGCAGTGTGTTACTCACGTATGTTTATGGTGTAAACCTGCTCTCCTTTAGATACGGTTGTATGCAGTGTGTTACTCACGTCAGTTTATGGTGTAAACCTGCTCTGGTGTAAACCTGCTCTCCTTCGGTTACGGTTATATGCAGTGTTACTCACGTCAGTTTATGGTGTAAACCTGCTCTCCTTTGGTTACGGTTATATGCAGTGTGTTACTCACGTCAGTTTATGGTGTAAACCTGCTCTCCTTCGGATACGGTTGTATGCTGTGTGTTACTCACATCAGTTTATGGTGTAAACCTGCTCTCCTTTGGTTACGGTTCTATGCAGTGTGTCACTCACATTAGTCTACGATGTAAACCTGCCCTCCTTATATGCAGTGTGTTACTCACGTCAGTTTATGGTGTAAACCTGCTCTCCTTCGGTTACGGTTATATGCAGTGTGTTACTCACGTCAGTTTATGGTGTAAACCTGCCCTCCTTCGGTTACAGTTATATGCAGTGTGTTACTCACGTCAGTTTATGGTGTAAACCTGCTCTCCTTCGGTTACCGTTATATGCAGTGTGTTACTCACATCAGTTTATGGTGTAAACCTGCCCTCCTTCGGTTACGGTTATATGCAGTGTGTCACTCACATTAGTCTACGATGTAAACCTGCCCTCCTTCGGTTACGGTTGTATGCAGTGTGTTACTCACGTTAGTCTATGATGTAAACCTGCTCTCCTTTGGTTACGGTTATATGCAGTGTGTTACTCACATCAGTTTATAGTGTAAACCTGCTCTCCTTCGGTTACGGTTATATGCAGTGTGTTACTCACGTTGGTCTATGATGTAAACCTGCTCTCCTTCGGTTACGGTTATATGCAGTGTGTTACTCACATCAGTTTATGGTGTAAACCTGCTCTCCTTCGGTTACGGTTGTATGCAGTGTGTTACTCACGTTAGTCTATGATGTAAACCTGCTCTCCTTCGGTTACGGTTATATGCAGTGTGTTACTCATGTCGGTTTATAGTGTAAACCTGCCCTCCTTCGGTTACGGTTATATGCAGTGTGTTACTATGTCAGTTTATGGTGTAAACCTGCTCTCCTTCGGATACGGTTGTATGCAGTGTGTTACTCACGTTAGTCTATGATGTAAACCTGCTCTCCTTCGGTTACGGTTATATGCAGTGTGTTACTCACGTCAGTTTATGGTGTAAACCTGCTCTCCTTCTTTTATATGCAGTGTGTTACTCACGTCAGTTTATGGTGTAAACCTGCTCTCCTTCGGATACGGTTGTATGCAGTGTGTTACTCACATCAGTTTATGGTGTAAACCTGCTCTCCTTCGGTTACGGTTATATGCAGTGTGTTACTCACGTCAGTTTATGGTGTAAACCTGCTCTCCTTCAGATACGGTTGTATGCAGTGTGTTACTCACGTCAGTTTATGGTGTAAACCTGCTCTCCTTCGGTTACGGTTATATGTAGTGTGTTACTCACGTCAGTTTATGGTGTAAACCTGCTCTCCTTCGGTTACGGTTATATGCAGTGTGTTACTCACGTCAGTTTATGGTGTAAACCTGCTCTCCTTCGGATCCGGTTGTATGCAGTGTGTTACTCACGTTAGTCTATGATGTAAACCTGCTCTCCTTCGGTTACGGTTATATGCAGTGTGTTACTCACGTCAGTTTATGGTGTAAACCTGCTCTCCTTCGGTTACGGTTATATGCAGTGTGTTACTCACGTCAGTTTATGGTGTAAACCTGCTCTCCTTCGGATACGGTTGTATGCAGTGTGTTACTCACGTCAGTTTATGGTGTAAACCTGCTCTCCTTCGGTTACGGTTGTATGCAGTGTGTTACTCACGTCAGTTTATGGTGTAAACCTGCTCTCCTTCGGTTACGGTTATATGCAGTGTGTTACTCACGTCAGTTTATGGTGTAAACCTGCTCTCCTTCGGATACGGTTGTATGCAGTGTGTTACTCACATCAGTTTATGGTGTAAACCTGCTCTCCTTCGGTTACGGTTATATGCAGTGTGTTACTATGTCAGTTTAAGGTGTAAACCTGCTCTCCTTCGGATACGGTTGTATGCAGTGTGTTACTCACGTTAGTCTATGATGTAAACCTGCTCTCCTTAGGATACGGTTGTATGCAGTGTGTTACTCACGTTAGTCTATGATGTAAACCTGCTCTCCTTCGGTTACGGTTATATGCAGTGTGTTACTCACATCAGTTTATGGTGTAAACCTGCCCTCCTTCGGTTACGGTTGTATGCAGTGTGTTACTCACGTCAGTTTATGGTGTAAACCTGCTCTCCTTCGGTTACGGTTATATGCAGTGTGTTACTCACGTCAGTTTATGGTGTAAACCTGCTCTCCTTCGGTTACGGTTATATGCAGTGTGTTACTCACGTCAGTTTATGGTGTAAACCTGCTCTCCTTCAGATACGGTTGTATGCAGTGTGTTACTCACGTTAGTCTATGATGTAAACCAGCTCTCCTTCGGTTACTATGATATTATATTATATTAGGCTGGTTTGGCAGTACTGGGGGTCCACTGTGGAGCCCCCAGAGTGCATGGAATCATACAACCAATGTTAGATTCAGCATTGGGTTATAATTCCAGATGTTAGATACCCTACATGGCCATATTCAGAGTTACCATTGTGAAGCTAGACAAAGGTTTTGACATATGACTAGTGCACGCATAAAATGGCATCCCCGCATTCACACAGTCGTGGAAAATGGGCCTGTACTATGTGGAGGCACCTCTGCTAGTGCAGAGGTGCTCTCACCCACAGGTACTTTGCACCTAGCCTTCAGGGCTGGAAGGCCAGACACATAGGTGACTTGTAAGTGACCTGGTGCAGTGTAAATGGCAGTGAAAGGGTGCGTGCACCATTTCACTCAGGCTGCAATGGCAGTTTTGTAGAAGCCTTTGCCTGGACTCCCTATGGGTGGCAAAAGAAATGCTGCAGCCCATGGGAATCCCTTGGAACCCCAATGCCCTGGGTACCTATTTAGCATACACTAAGGACTAAGGGGGTTCAGTGTGCCAATTTAGAATGAAATACTGTGTTACCAGTATGTAGTGACAAATTTGGGAACAGAGAGAGCATAACCACTGGGGTTCTGGTTAGCAGGACTCCAGTGAAACAGTGAAGCATACTGACAAAAACAGTGAAACACACTGACAAGTAGGCCACACATCATAAGCACTGGGGTCCTGGCTAGCAGGATCCCGGTGACACAGTCAAACACATTGACAAACACTCACGAACAGGCCAAAAATGGGGGTAACCATGCTAGAAGGAGGCTACTTCCTCACACAGCCTATTTAGTTTCTCACGGCTGTGAGTGCTACTCCTCTCATAGAATTGCATTGGAAATGCCCTGACACATGTCTAAGTGGTATCTTATGATCTATTAGTAGCAGTGTGGGCATGTTCAGGATGTTTGGAATGGTGGTGAGAAATCCCAATTATTGGTGCAGGTGGATTTTTTATTACCCTTGTAGAAATGCCACTTTTAGAAAGTGGGCATTTATCTGTGCTTATAACTCTAGTGCTTTTGCAGCCTGACTCTACATCTGGGGCATAGTGACAGCTTCAATGGTGCGTACTTTCCAGAAAGCCATCACACCGGAGGGACTGGGTGTGGCAGAGGAGGCGTCTGCATACTGATAGTCTTCCTGGCTGAGGAGAGGGAGGGTCATTCACACCTTACATGTGAATAGGCTTTGTCCTGCCCTCACACAATGGACTGATTACCCCCTACTGATGTCTGGAGACAGGGCTGGGTTGAAAGGTGTTGTGCTGGACTTGAAAGGTTTCCTTTGAAGGTACCTCCTGAACAAAGGCATTTTTGTGTATTAGTAGAGGGCTCTTGCTCCTGAAGGGAGAGCACTTTTGGAACTGGGTCTGAACCGCTGTCAGAAGGACTTCTGGACTGCAGCAAGGACAGATATGGATTGCTTTTCTTTGGGTTGCCCTGCTGCCAGCTGCTCCCTGACTCTCCCCATTAAGGCATCGCTGTGTTGACAGAAGGAACCATCACCTACTTAGTTGTGCCGGCCTGCCCGCCTGCCCCTTTTGTGCCCCCTTCAGTGCCTCCTAAAGGCCTAGTGCAGGAAGAGCACCGTTTTCCTGCTCCTCTAAGGCCAGTGCGTGAGACACACTTTACTGTCCTGGTTAGTGCATGGAGAGATCTGTGTACTTTTCCGGCACCCCCAGCACGTAGTGAGCGCTTTGATTCCTGATTGCCCAGGGGAACGCTTTCCATTGTGTTCCCATAACTAGCATGTGGTGAGCACTTTGGTCTCTTCAAAACTTCTCTTGACTGAGGGTCAGCGCTGGGGAGCACTAGGTATTGCCTTGCATGGTATGGGCTGAGCCCTCTCCCAGACACTAATAGGATGTGTTTTCTGTGCATGTCCTCCCGTGGGGGAGGTGGGGGACCACGACTTGCACCTAGGGGGTAGTAAGGCCATTCTGTGGCTCTCTCCCCTTTCCTGGATTCAACAGCGTTGTCTATTGGATACTGCCCAAGCGGGCCCCCTGCGCACTAAAGACGCAGAGAACAAGGCTCCCCGGCTGCCGTTCAGAGGAGTGGAAGCCACTTCAGATGGCCTCATTGGAGGCTTCCTCTGATGTGCTAGGCACGGAGTGATACGCAAGAACCTCCGAAAGTTGGTAATCCATCGTGGACAACCCCTCTCTTGGAGTGCTGCGCCTGAAAACAGGTAGTGCATCCCCTACAAGGGCCCTGTGAGGAGTGTACTTGTGCGGGGGTCCGCAGCACCACCGTAACCAGGAGAGCTGCTGCTACATGCTACCAGGGTTGCACCAGCCGGCCCCCCCCATCTTGGAAAATCTGCCCAGGGGAGCCCAGGAGGGTTCCTCCTCCATTGTTTTCAATGTGTGAGCCCCCTTCCTTTTGGTGGCATTGCATCGGGTGCAGTTGCATTACATCTCACAGCACTGGGGGGGGGGGCGGGGGCCTCGATAGGAGTCCCAACCTTGCTGAGCGTTCCAGCACCATAGGTACCCTAATAGGAGCCCAGGGACACATACACCGACAGTGGAGGAACTGCCTCTACCATACAACTCTTGAGAGTGGTGCAGGTGCGTGCTGCAACCTTCATGTAGAAGATGTTGTTGATAACTACCGTTTGTTCTCTGGTTCACCACTGTGTACTTTTGCCCTCAGTGGTTGTGTTATAGTTCCTGTCCTATCATATGTTGTTTTTGCCTCACCTGGCTAATGTGAATATTCGCAGGACCTGCTTTTGTGCACAGGAAGGGTGTGTCTTATGGTATATGTGGGGAGATGTTTTCCTGCTATGCGCATTTATTTTAGTAATAATGCTTACCTGACAACTGCATATTCTTGCAGAGTACTAGTAACCTGGGTGATCACCTCACAACTGCTCGTATAGCAAGGTATTACTGATACATGTCGTTTTTGGTCTGGTTGATCCCGTTAGTTTATGCTGTAAACCCACTCTCCTTTGGTTACTGCTAAATGCAGTGTGTTACTCATGTTAGTTAATGCTGTAAACCTGCTCTCCTTTGGTTACTGTCATATGCAGTGGGTTACTCATGTTAATTTATGCCGTAAACCTGCTGTCTTTTAGTTACTTTTCTCTGTTATGTGTTACTCATGTTAGTTCATGATGTAAACCTGCTCTACTTTGGCACTGTTCTCTGCCATGTGTTACGTTAATTTACAATGTAAACCTGCTCTCCTTCAGTTGCTGTCATGTGCAGTGTGTTACATTAGTTTATGCGGTAAACCTGCTCCCCTTCAGTTACTGTTATATGCAGTGTGTTACGTTAGTTTCTGCTGTAAACCTGCTCCTCTTCAGTTACTGTTATATGCAGTGTGTTACTCATGTTAGTTTACGCTGTAAACCTGCTCCTCTTCAGTTACTGTTATGTGCATTGTGTTACTCGCGTTAGTTTATGCTGTAAACCTGCTCTCCTTCAGTTACTGTTATATGCAGTGTGTTACTCATGTTAGTTTACGCTGTAAACTTGCTCTCCTTCAGTTACTGTTATATGCAGTGTGTTACGTTAGTTTATGCTGTAAACCTGCTCTTCAGTTACTGTTATATGCAGTGTGTAACTCATGTTAGTTTACGCTGTAAACCTGCTCTCCTTCAGTTACTGTTATATGCAGTGTGTTACTCATGTTAGTTTACGCTGTAAACCTGCTCTCCTTCAGTTACTGTTATATGCAGTGTGTTACTCATGTTAGTTTACGCTGTAAACCTGCTCCTCTTCAGTTACTGTTATATGCAGTGTGTTACTCATGTTAATTTATGCCGTAAACCTGCTGTCTTTTAGTTACTTTTCTCTGTTATGTGTTACTCATGTTAGTTCATGATGTAAACCTGCTCTACTTTGGCACTGTTCTCTGCCATGTTCTACGTTAGTTTACAATGTAAACCTGCTCTCCTTCAGTTGCTGTCATGTGCAGTGTGTTACGTTAGTTTATGCGGTAAACCTGCTCCCCTTCAGTTACTGTTATATGCAGTGTGTTACTCATGTTAGTTTACGCTGTAAACCTGCCCTCCTTCAGTTACTGTTATATGCAGTGTGGTACTCATGTTAGTTTACGCTGTAAACCTGCTCCCCTTCAGTTACTGTTATATGCAGTGTGTTACTCATGTTAGTTTACACTGTAAACCTGCCCTCCTTCAGTTACTGTTATATGCAGTGTGGTACTCATGTTAGTTTACGCTGTAAACCTGCTCTCCTTCAGTTACTGTTATATGCAGCGTGTTACTCATGTTAGTTTATGCTGTAAACCTGCTCCCCTTCAGTTACTGTTATATGCAGTGTGTTACTCATGTTAGTTTACGCTGTAAACCTGCTCTCCTTTAGTTACTATTATGTGCATTATGTTACTCACGTTAGTTTATGCTGTAAACCTGCTCTCCTTCAGTTACTGTTATATGCAGTGTGTTACTCATGTTAGTTTACGCTGTAAACCTGCTCTCCTTCAGTTACTGTTATATGCAGTGTGTTACTCATGTTAGTTTACGCTGTAAACCTGCTCCTCTTCAGTTACTGTTATATGCAGTGTGTTACTCATGTTAATTTATGCCGTAAACCTGCTGTCTTTTAGTTACTTTTCTCTGTTATGTGTTACTCATGTTAGTTCATGATGTAAACCTGCTCTACTTTGGCACTGTTCTCTGCCATGTTCTACGTTAGTTTACAATGTAAACCTGCTCTCCTTCAGTTGCTGTCATGTGCAGTGTGTTACGTTAGTTTATGCGGTAAACCTGCTCCCCTTCAGTTACTGTTATATGCAGTGTGTTACTCATGTTAGTTTACGCTGTAAACCTGCCCTCCTTCAGTTACTGTTATATGCAGTGTGGTACTCATGTTAGTTTACGCTGTAAACCTGCTCCCCTTCAGTTACTGTTATATGCAGTGTGTTACTCATGTTAGTTTATGCTGTAAACCTGCTCTCCTTCAGTTACTGTTATATGCAGTGTGTTACTCATGTTAGTTTACGCTGTAAACCTGCCCTCCTTCAGTTACTGTTATATGCAGTGTGTTACTTATGTTAGTTTACGCTGTAAACCTGCTCTCCTTTAGTTACTGTTATGTGCATTATGTTACTCACGTTAGTTTATGCTGTAAACCTGCTCTCCTTCAGTTACTGTTATATGCAGTGTGTTACGTTAGTTTATGTGGTAAACCTGCTCCCCTTCGGTTACTGTTATATGCAGTGTGTTACTCATGTTAGTTTACGCTGTAAACCTGCTGTCCTTCAGTTACTGTTATATGCAGTGTGTTACTCATGTTAGTTTACGCTGTAAACCTGCTCCCCTTCAGTTACTGTTATATGCAGTGTGTTACTCATGTTAGTTTAGCTGTAAACCTGCTGTCCTTCAGTTACTGTTATATGCAGTGTGTTACGTTAGTTTATGCGGTAAACCTGCTCCCCTTCGGTTACTGTTATATGCAGTGTGTTACTCATGTTAGTTTACGCTGTAAACCTGCTGTCCTTCAGTTACTGTCATATGCAGTGTGTTACTCAGGTTAGTTTAGTCATATAACACCTGTTCTCCTTCAGTTAGTTCTGTGTGCAGAGTAAGGCCTTCAGTTTGTCAGATCGTAAACCTCTCCTCCACTGAGGGAAGTATATTGTTAGTCAGTTTGAGCTTGAAACTCTTCTCTTTGGCGAGCCCTTTGAACAGATGGACCATTCTTTCATGTTACTCTTTCTGCTGGAACCCCATTAACCCAGTCCATTTGTTCATAGCTGTGAAACATTTTGGGAGGCAGTTTTCAACTAGTGTGGATCCATTTTCCCAGAGGTCATAGCCCCATTAACGAGGGCATTTTGACTCTGTGACAAGTTTGTGGTTCAACATGATCCTGCTCGATGTAGTCCAAGCATAACGATCATGTTTGGTTAAATGTCCTGTCAGTCCTGAGTATGTCCCCACTTCCTCACTCTCCCACCCCCAGCATTGTGAGCAGAGTTACAAGTACCTAGGTATGTATATGTAACTATATGGCATTTCTATAGCATGAACGTGGCCAAAAGGCAGCCGGATACTCACATGGTCACAGAGCAGCAAACTGGGTGAGTCACAGGAGAGGAGGCCGGACTATAGACATTTGATGCACGGTAGTACAGTGTCTTTGGACGAGAACACTTTATTACTCTGAGCTCTTTGTTGCTGTTCTACACTCCAGTGATGACTCACTGAGGATTGCCCCCGACACACCCACAAAAAGCCCCTCTTTACTTCCTACATTTCTCAACGTTTAAAAACACCTTGATAATATAAGACCCCCCCATCTTCCCAGGCAGGGGGTTACCTCTACACTTCTGCCAACGTTGCAGCCATGTCTCTCTGGACTTGCATCTGTATGAACCACAGGAGTCACCCATAGAGTGCTTGAGCTGGCAGATAATGTGTCACTGAGCACATTTCAGATGCCAGATGCCCATTTAACTTACTGGATTCCAAGCCTTGCTTGGTTTTTATTGGCATCCACCTCACCAGATGTATTCCGTGTCCCTTTTGACCAATGTGTACTTGTGCTTTAATCCTGCAGCGTTTTTGGGCTCAGTTTATCCTAACCTTTGTCCTGCTGAAGGCCCTTCACTAAGCCAGGGGTCGAAACACTAGCAACATTAATCCGGCTGAGAGAGACTTTCATTCATGGTTCCTACGTGAAGACATTCGTTTGCTCCTTCTTGGACCTTGAGTTTTCTAAAACCTTAGAATCTGCACATGTTGTATTCCTTCTGCTGTCCCTTGATTTTATTGTGATGACAGTTTCTGCTCCACTTGCACGACTAACACTTTGTATTCAAATGTAACTGAGCGCTTATTTCATGATTTTAATGTATATAAATGCTGCATATAAATACGTATGATAAAGTTTATTGTGCGGTTAACCGTTAAAATTAACAAACACGTATACAAAATTTTAAAAGTTCAAAAACTTACACATTTTTGCATTGTGACAGCAACCTGTGCATGTAACAGGCCTCTAAAGTGACTGGAAAAACAAGCCTATGTAACTCAGACTTGTAGCAAAGAACAGAACCATAAACACGCCCGTGTCTGGTAAATACGATGTGGAATAAAAGCAACTACTTGTATCCACCAATAAAAGGCTCACAGATTCCGGCAACAAGAAAACAGGCAGGAAGTTTGGAAGACCCATGGATTGAGGCAAAGTGCAGGGTGAAGTCTCGGAAGGGTCGCCCAGGTTGTCATAAGTCGATGGACCACTTAAAACACCCCCCAGGACTGGGGTTTGGGCCACAGTTATCAAGAAGGGTCCGCCGCAAAAAGTACAAAATGCCACATACAAAAGGGATGGTGACAACGCCTGTAAGTGTTGGTTTAAGTGCTTATATCATGCAATGCAAAGGATGGAATTAAAATAACAAAGAGTTTCAAGCACGGTGGGGCGTACAGCGACTCACTAATCGTGCCCAAAGCAGGCTCCTAACTGGTGATTTCTGTTTAGTGCGGGACCATCGTAGGTTGTTGGACCAATGGCTGATAAGGGCTAAGTGCGAAGTGCAATGAGCAGGTAAATAGATTAAAAACCGCATCGCTGCAACTGATGACTAACAAACATCATGGGCATGTGCAGCATTACTTTAAAATATGCAGTTATCCAGAGAATGTATGCGCCTTTATGGGAGAGGCACCGGCAGGCCGTCCAATGAGCTGCAGGCTGATGGCGCTTGGTGGAACCCCCCAGACACTGAAGCTTCCGCACTGCTAGAGCCACAAACTTAGCCACCAAAACTTTCAAAGAAATGTTATCGAGGGAGTCAATCATTGCATGTTGGCATGAGCTGATGCCCAGTTTGTTCCAATCCAGATTCAGGAGAGATTTTTGTTCCTCAAGTTAAAGTGGGCATCCTCAGACGATGTGTTGGAAAGATTCATGGTACAGTCCAGACCTCCTGATGTTATTGATTCACAGGGGGCAATGCCACCTAGCAAAGTGCTTTAGGAAGTGCCCTTCACCCAGTCCGAGTTGAGCTCGCAAGCGCTCTGGCCTGCTGTAATCTCTCTGTGGGTTTTAACCACGCCCATCATCATCACTCCATCATGGGCGTACCTTTCAAAAACAAATGCTTTACGTTTGACCCTCCTTGGGGCGGTTTTGTTACCACCTTGTTTGTATTTTGAGTATGTGCAGGACCGGTGGGATTTAATGACAGCCCATGTCCAAGAAGTGGGCCTGCTTTAAATGACTTGAGTATTTAATTATGTAATGGACCTTCCACCCTCCCCCCCCTGCAGCCCAAACTAGGTTTGGAGTATCCTGTCCTGAAGAACCATGGGGGGTTTGGTTCACGGCTAGCTGGGCTGTATGATCCTCTGTGGCATTGCTCAAAAATAAAATGAATGTGAATCTGCAGTCAGAAAGACCAGCATGAAACAAATGTTTCTGGTACTGTGCGCAACAACATGTTGGATAACTTCCCTTGTACCTCATCTCTCCTCAGCATACGTCCTGGTAAAAAAGGGGAAATCAAGCATGTATCCTTGGGCAGCAGGGTGACCTCTTATTCTTGCACATAGATATGGAATGTCCACGGGTTCGAAACGATGATAAACTCTGCATGTGTCAAGGTGACTTCGGCTGGACATGCGATTCTTTTTCGGGTAGCCTGATTATGGGCGAGCGCAGCTGTGGATAGCTCGAGGCCGAACAAAACGCAAGGACCCAACTGCCCACCCGGTAGCCTGGCCACTCTAGTACCAGATACCTCTCTTTCTGGGCTCGTGGCTAGTTTCATTCCTAATACTTGGTCTTCGTTCTCCCCTTGCGGATCAACATGCATATTCTGCCAAACGTGCCATCTTCCGAGAGTGACCTAAATGAACTGGACCAAGATTTGTTCATATCTGCATGCCATACGGCACTTTAACATTAGACATATTTCCTTGACAAATCTCAGAATCAGATCCCAGGCCTTTGTCCCTCCTACTGGGCCAAGGTAGGTACTCTGCTCCCCAGGAGAAGTATCAAAGACCTCTCCGCACAATAGTACATCACCGTGTTCCTGGGGAAGGACGGGGTGAGGAGGAAATCAGCTTGTCATACTGCACCTGGGCTGAGACGGTCTAAATCCACTGTACTAAGTGAGGAGAGCCAGACATGTGGAGCCAACACAGGAAGGGCTTGGCTATGACATTTTGGGATCAGGCAGTTGTGTCAGCTAGGGATAAGGCCGAGTTTCTCAGGGAAGGTCTGTCCACAGACAACTTGAAGTCATATTGGATTATCCCAGAATCCTGTGCAGTAGAGCGTGGAAGGAGGTGGAGTGGTGATGTGGCACCCTAGGATTGAACAGGGGTGCCTGGCTTCTAGAACTTTCCACCCCCACATAAAAAATGCTATGCAAGGACAACATAGATGAGAAGACACTGGACCTGAGAGTGATGATGGCAAAAGGCTGCTCAGATGGAAGGAAAAGCAATCTTCTGCTCTGCAAGGATGGACTTTGGAACTTTGATTCCAGGCTGGTGCAGAGGACAGGGATGGGTCTCTCCAAGACCAGGGACACTAGCCCCCCTATGTCCTTGAAAGGAACAGTTAGAGCAACGGACCTGCTAGGGGACCCTGGATAGTCCCTTGGACCATCAGTGGACTGGCCTTTGACTCCGCTACTGATACACCGGTGTCCTACAAGAAGACCAGAAGGATATTGGGCCTGTGGGGTCACCCAGGGAGGGTGTTCAGCTTGCTGGTTGTGAAGGGGCTGCGACACTCCCCAAGCAGAAGAGAGCCTCAGGTGCACAGGCAGAGGACAGTGCTGGTACATGGAGCTAGGAACCACAGCTCCCCTCAGAATGTACCAGGAGGCCTAAAGAAAATGCCAGGAGGCCTAAAGAAAATGCTCCCAGTTGTTAGAGATGGCCACCAAAAGCCAAAATGACACCAAATTCATTCAAAATCGGCCCTATAGGCTGGTACCTGTCAAAGTCTTCGTCAATATCTGGAGAGGGACAAGCCCCCAGATGTCAGCACAACTACATTAAATTATCTTTGATGGGGAAGAGCCGTGTGGGGGGGCCCCTCCCCAAACCAACTTTTTAACCCCAGGGGATCCATTCCTCAGGGCCTGATCCAATTAAAGGTGTACTGGAGATCTATCCCGTGGGACAAGGAAAAGAAGCGCGCCTGCCGGGTGCTCACCTGCCCCTGGAGCCTTGCCCGGGGGTGCGGGTGCACCCATCCTAAACCTCCCGCCCACGGTCCACGCATTAGGAAGAACGCTGGTTTCTGCAGCCCCCCGACCCTGTAAACAGAGCAGACCGGAGCACCAAGAGGATGCCAGCTCTGTACAAGCAGCGAGGAAGCTGATCATTAGATCTGCACCACCCGAGAACGCCTCAGAAGCCCTATGAGAATTCGCCCTCCTTGGGTGCTTCACAGGGAGCAAAACAGACTATCCCAGATCTGCGACTGGGGTGAATGTTTGACAGTGTTTGGCATTCTGTCCATCACGCTGTTGTGTTGCCACCGACAACAAAGGCACCAGGTGTTCACTGACAATATTGTGGTAAAAAATATTTTTGACAAAAATATTGAGTCAAAAATATTGCTTTCCGCAATATTGTGCTCCTTTTCCTATAATGGCAGGTACAAAAATATTGACACTAATATCAGCCAAAAACTGACAAACATATTGATGTTTTAATATAAAGTTTAAAGTAGCAAATGTTAAATATTTTAACATAGAAATGTCATAATGTAAATTAGATATATTCCTCTATTATTTAATACTATATACAAATATATATTTGATAAACACAAACATATGTTTGTATTACATAAATATAGTGAAAGATTAAAAATATTTATTTTACATTAGATTGATTATATTTCAAATTTGTCACTATGTATATATTTATTTTACAGTAAATATTTTTAACTATATTAATATGAAAATATATGTATATAGTCATAATAGTAAATATAATGTAAAATTAATATTTGTAGTATTACACCATATATATTGTATGCATACACAATAAAACCATAAAAATCTAAATAAAAACTATATTCATATAATAAACATTAAAAACGAAAAAGATGTTTAATATACAATAAACGCTAGAATACACTTTAAAATAAAAAGAACATACAAACAATGAATACTGTAAAATCTATTCAACCAATATTAAGAAAACAATGGAAGTCTAAGAATATTTAATATACTATTCCCGCTCTAGTTTATGCAACAGTAGAAAAAGCATTGAACTGAAGCGGGGTAAAATTTACTATTTGCATTCCAAACAGCACAGCAGTAGGTAACGCGCGTTACTACTCCTGCTACAGTCTAAGCAAGAGAAGGGAAAACACTTCACACATTCCATACAGGAGTCACCTGATATTTGTTCACCACAGTATAGATGAGTCACAATGTTTAATTTCTAATATTTCTGTCTCCTGATATTTTAAAATCTAATGTTTGCCCAAACACCGGGCACTAGCAGAGCGTCTAAAGCTTGTTGTGGGGCGGGGGGGACTGCAGTGAGTGCAGCAGGCCCCCCTGTAGTGGAGCCGTAGGATCGTGACCCTGGGAGGAGGATTTCTTCATTCTGAAGCTCAGCTGGGGCCCGGGATATGCACGGAGGGTTTGCGATAACTCGGGCCCCTAGTGGTAGGTCTTTAGGGTGTGGTGACAGCCTTTAGAAGTGAAAGACTCAGAGACATGTTTTCAATTTCAATCGTTTACTGAAAATGTGGATGTTGACAATGCAATGTTTTCCATTGTAACAAATTCTTTTGAGTACTAATTCGGTTCCCGTTGATTTCCGTGGTGGTGGAATGTGACATGATGAGATGTGGCTGCTTTTACTGATGTGGCAACACCCTGGAACGAGGACAAACGAGGAGAAATAAAAAATATTTCTGCTCGTTGCACTACCCCCGAGGAGGCGTAAGGTTTTGGCGGTGCTACGGGAATACATTATTAGGTAAATCCAGGGCAGTGTCAAAATCCATGGGTGTTGCATGGGAACACGCATACAACGTCTGTAGAACGCTTCCCTAACGCAGAGTAAGGCAACGTGGCGCCTTGTTCTCCTTGTCTTACAAGGACATGGAAAGCCGCACACAGCGGCTTTGCGTGGCCTCATGAATGTGGTTGTGAGGCCCGCTCCGCTGCGGCGTCAAAAGAAGTGGTCCTTCGTGGCACAAGCCTCTCAAGTATGTCCCATAGTTATTGCAACTCTTGCTGTTTGGAAACGCAAAATACAGCTGTGAAAAGGAACATAAAGGAACGGTGGACTTACGTAGGCGATGAGAGAATGAGTCCCTCCAGCAGCCTTGAAGCTGGTGGTGCCCGGACAGCTGGCGGAGGGGGCCTCATCCTGGGGGCCCTGAGCAGCTTCGGGGAATGGGGTTATGGGTCAGAGTGATGCCAGGTCCAGGCATTATCTCATGACCCCCCGTGGTGCCTCCTGATTACCTCTCTCTAAATGGGTAGTTAACCAAGGGGGATCCGGGTGGAGGTGAGTAATGTGCCTTATAGGTACCTTTCCATGGAAAGGCGCCTGGAAGTAACATCCCTTCTGGGCACTACTTCTGGAATCTTTCCAAAAACATCACTTAAATATTGGGAACATTGGTCTCGACATACAGTTATTGTTCTAAGACCCCGGGCGGTTTCTGGGGTGACTGATTATTAATAATATCGACATTGGCAGGATGATGCGTGGAAAGTGTGGGCACATTATACTGTGCCCGTGCGGGGCTGGGACTGGTTTCCCTGCGCCCGGACGCTCCTAGGCGGGGCAGATGTGCTGTTCATGTTTCAAGCAGCACCCGAGACTGTTTATGTTGGATCAGAAGAGGAGCTCGCAGGTGAGGGGTAGGAGGGCGTCAGAGACCGGCTGCAGCAAGGTGGTCTTACAAGGCTGGAAACGCTCTCCACGGCCCCCCAATACTGGATCCAGACACCTGCAGACTTTGGACCGGGGGGGTCTGTGACTGTCAGTGGCCGCCAAAGAGGGCCCGAGAGCAGATGCGGGATCAGAAAACCAAAGCGGTTCCGGACAGGGGCCCCCAAATACCTTCGGCCCAGGGCCCCCCAAATCCTTCAACCGCACCTGCGCTGGCGGAGTAAGGTCGAGTCCTGTCCCAATCCGTGTGTTTTATCCCCTTATCCATCTGCTCAACCTTGGAGGACCCCGGTTCTCACCGTACCCCGGAGGCGGAGGAGGTCCGGTCCACATCAGAGTTTAGGAACTTCACGTCAGCGCCCAAAGTTAGCAGAACCTTCAATACCAAAGGTTGCTGGAGTTACTGAAGCAAAGACAGGAAATACTTCCTAGGCCCACCGAGGACCCCCAAAGGCTTCGGGAAGAGTTAACCACACGTGGTGTCTGCGGCCTGCGGGGTCGGGATGCAAACACAGCGCACGTTATACTGGACGGGCCGGCCTTAGGGCGGTGCGCCTGGTGCGGCAGCACAGGGCGCTGACCTGGGGAGGGGGCGCCTTCCTCACAGAGACCCGCTGCGCTCACCAACAACTTCTGATTAATGTTCCTGCTAGAGGGAGATGAGATGTGTCTGGCCGCAGCTTAGACTCGCCATAAAGTAGCGCAGAGGGTCCCTGTGCCTGCTGCACAGTACGCACCCGCAGGTCACAGAGCTGTGTTTTATGCGGATACCTGAGTGGGTCACTGCTTTGCCACAGAGATCCTTTTGTTGCCGCAGGTCATGAGATACCGCCCTAACCAGTGCTTAATTTGTAAATAAAAACCTGCCGGTGCCCGCAGCCCTCCTCTTAACCACACACGCGCTGCAATTAAATGTGTGAACGTGGAGTACTGAGGCGGCGCAATCCTGAAGCCATCTCGGGCCCCTTTAATCCATTTACAGCCACTCCCTGTCCCTTCAGCTCACTCCTGCAGCTCTCTACTTTTTCCTTTTGTGACGCTCTTTCGTTTTTCTCTTCCTCCGTCTTTCCCATGTGTGTCTTTTGTTTGCAGCAACTGCTTGAGGCAGAAGAATAAGCCCGGCCCTCAAAAGTAAGAGCAGGCGCTCCGCACCGGAAACAACAAGCACAAATTAAGCACTGGGACTGTTACAAACTCTCAAACAACTGCAGGTGAACTGCGTAAAAGCGGCCAGGAGGTTATGTTCTCCCCCCAGTCTTTTATGATCTCTTCCTAATGTTTCTAAAAAATGCTTTCTTTGGTGAGATACTGTGAGAGCTTCACACCCCGGCCCCCTCACACTGAGAGAGGTTCACACCCCGGGCCCCCTCACAGTGAGAGAGCTTCACACCCCGGCCCCCTCACACTGAGAGAGGTTCACACCCCGGGCCCCCTCACAGTGACAGAGCTTCACACCCCGGCCCCCTCACAGTGAGAGAGCTTCACACCCCGGCCCCCTCACAGTGAGAGAGCTTCACACCCCGGCCCCCTCACACTGAGAGAGCTTCACACCCCGGCCCCCTCACACTGCGAGAGCTTCACACCCCGGCCCCCTCACACTGCGAGAGCTTCACACCCCGGCCCCCTCACACTGAGAGAGAGTCACACCCCGGCCCCCTCACACTGCGAGAGCTTCACACCCCGGTCCCCTCACACTGAGAGAGGTTCACACCCCGGCCCCCTCACACTGCGAGAGCTTCACACCCCGGCCCCCTCACACTGCGAGAGCTTCACACCCCGGCCCCCTCACACTGCGAGAGCTTCACACCCCGGCCCCCTCACACTGCGAGAGCTTCACACCCCGGCCCCCTCACAGTGAGAGAGCTTCACACCCCGGCCCCCTCACACTGCGAGAGCTTCACACCCCGGCCCCCTCACAGTGAGAGAGCTTCACACCCCGGCCCCCTCACACTGCGAGAGCTTCACACCCCGGCCCCCTCACACTGAGAGAGCTTCACACCCCGGCCCCCTCACACAGCGAGAGCTTCACACCCCGGCCCCCTCACACTGAGAGAGAGTCACACCCCGGCCCCCTCACACTGAGAGAGAGTCACACCCCGGCCCCCTCACACAGCGAGAGCTTCACACCCCGGCCCCCTCACACTGCGAGAGCTTCACACCCCGGCCCCCTCACAGTGAGAGAGCTTCACACCCCGGCCCCCTCACACTGCGAGAGCTTCACACCCCGGCCCCCTCACACTGAGAGAGCTTCACACCCCGGCCCCCTCACACAGCGAGAGCTTCACACCCCGGCCCCCTCACACTGAGAGAGAGTCACACCCCGGCCCCCTCACACAGCGAGAGCTTCACACCCCGGCCCCCTCACACTGAGAGAGAGTCACACCCCGGCCCCCTCACACTGAGAGAGGGTCACACCCCGGGTCCTTCACACTGAGAGAGGGTCACACCCCGGCCCCCTCACACTGCGAGAGCTTCACACCCCGGCCCCCTCACAGGGAGAGAGCTTCACACCCCGGCCCCCTCACACTGCGAGAGCTTCACACCCCGGCCCCCTCACACTGAGAGAGCTTCACACCCCGGCCCCCTCACACTGAGAGAGCTTCACTCCCCGGGTCCCTCACACTGAGAGAGCTTCACTCCCCGGGTCCCTCACACTGAGAGAGCTTCACTCCCCGGGTCCCTCACACTGTGAGAGCTTCACACCCCGGCCCCCTCGCACTGAGAGAGGGTCACACCCCAGGCCCCTCACACAGAGGGGGTCACACCCCGGCTCCCTCACACAGAGAGGGTCACACCCCGGCTCCCTCACACTGAGAGAGGGTCACACCCCGGCTCCCTCACACTGAGAGAGGGTCACACCCCGGCTCCCTCACACAGAGAGAGGGTCACACCCCGGCTCCCTCACACAGAGAGGGTCACACCCTGGGTCCCTCACACTGTGTGTGATGCGAACCTCAGAGGCTCAGACATTACTCAGTGAAACCAGGTGGTGAGTTTATCTTTCCTGCAACGAAAATAAAATGTTTATTTTGCATCAGACCAGGAGCTCACTTATGACAAATGCGAGGGGGTTGTATGTCGTGACATTCCTGAGCTACTGCTGGGTCACAATACTGAACCCACAGTTCAATCCTCATTCTAACAGAATTAAACACATGTAGACCTTGGACCAGTTCCTGAGCTGCCGAAGGGATGAACAGGTCTCATAAATTCAAAGCTATTAGGGACAGGGGACCCCTAAATACGTTGGGCCCCGGGCTCCAAAATCCCTACAACGCCCCCGGATGAGAGCTCTATGTGCGACCCCCACAACCGGCTGTTTCATCCCTTCAAGTGTCCAGCGGCTGCTCACTCATAATCACTCCAACCAGATGTTAATACAGAGACCCTCAAAGGCCCGCGGCCCCCTGCCCCATCTACACCGAGGGGGCCCGTCGTTGGTGGGGTGCAGGCAGTGAACCCCGGGGTACTCAGCGTCCCCCCTCCACCTGCCCTCGCTCACTCCCGCCCCTCACTCCCTCCTCGCGGTGGACTCACACCTGCTCCCACTGACACTTCCCAGCAGAGTCCCCCCGCACTGACCTGTGGTGTGGTGTGACGCCGGTGGTGGGTGAAAGCACTGACTCTCCAGTGTGCCCTCACTCCCACAGCCCTCCCTCCTCCCGAACCACACCCCACAGGTGCTCCCAGCATCACTGGCGGCGGGATCCAGGTGAGAGGGAGGGAGCTCCACCCTGCTCACCTGTGGGGAGGGGGGGAGACACCGACCAGAGGTGAGCTGGGACAATGAAGAGAGACCTAAACCCAGGAAGAGACCAAGGGGGAGAGGGCGCCTCTGGGGAGGGACCGGAGGTGGGATACGGGGGAGAAGAGGTGAAGAGAGCTCCTCTGGGGGTGGGGGAAGAAGGAGGCAGTGGAGAGGGGCGAGCGCTCCTCCGGGGAAGAAGGAGGCAGTGGAGAGGGGAGGGAGCTCCCCTGGGTATCGGGGGCGGAGGAGGAGGTAGTGGAGAGGGGCGAGCGCTCCTCCGGGGAAGAAGGAGGCAGTGGAGAGGGGAGGGAGCTCCTCTGGGTATCGGAGGAGGAGGCAGTGGAGAGGGGAGTGAGCTCCTGTGGGTGTCCGGGGAAAGAGGCAGTGGAGAGGGGAGAAGCTCCTCTGGGGGTGGGGGTGGAGGAGGTGGCAGTGGAGAGGGGAGGGAGCTCCTCCGGGGATCAGAAGAAGGAGGAGGCAGTGGAGAGGGGAGGGAGCTCCTCCAGGGATGTAGGAGGAGAGGGGGGAGGGAGGATTTAGTGGAGAGGGGAGGGAGATCCTCTGGGGATCGGGGGGGGGGGGGGAGGGAGGAGGCAGTGGAGAGGGGAGGGAGATCCTCTGGGGATCGGGGGGGGGGGGGGAGGGAGGAGGCAGTGGAGAGGGGAGGGAGATCCTCTGGGGATCGGGGGGGGGAGGGAGGAGGCAGTGGAGAGGGGAGGGAGATCCTCTGGGGATGGGGGGGGGAGGGAGGAGGCAGTGGAGAGGGGAGGGAGATCCTCTGGGGATCGGGGGGGGGGGAGGGAGGAGGCAGTGGAGAGGGGAGGGAGATCCTCTGGGGATCGGGGGGGGGGAGGAGGCAGTGGAGAGGGGAGGGAGATCCTCTGGGGATCGGGGGGGGGGGGAGGGAGGAGGCAGTGGAGAGGGGAGGGAGATCCTCTGGGTGTGGGGGTGGAGGAGGAGGCAGTGGGGAGGGGATGGAGCTCCTCTGGGGATGTAGGAGTAGAGGGGGAGGGAGGAGGCAGTGGAGAGGGGAGGTAGCTCCTCTGGGGGTGGGGGAGGCGGAGGGGAGGGAGCTCCTCTGGGGGTGGGGGAAGGAGGAAGCAGTGGAGAGGGAGATCCTCTGGGGATCGGGGGGGGGGGGGGAGGAGGCAGTGGAGAGTGGAGGGAGATCCTCTGGGGATCGGGGGGTGGGGGGGAGGAAGCAGTGGAGAGGGGAGGGAGATCCTCTGGGGATGTAGGAGGAGAGGGGGGAGGGAGGAGGCAGTGGAGAGGGGAGGGAGATCCTCTGGGGATCGGGGGGGAGGGAGGAGGCAGTGGAGAGGGGAGAGAGATCCTCTGGGGATCGGGGAGGGGGAGGGAGGAGGCATTGGAGAGGGGAGTGAGATCCTCTGGGGATCGGGGAGGGGGAGGGAGGAGGCATTGGAGAGGGGAGTGAGATCCTCTGGGGATCGGGGGGAGGGAGGAGGCAGTGGAGAGGGGAGGGAGCTCCTCTGGGTGTGGGGGTGGAGGAGGAGGCAGTGGGGAGGGGATGGAGCTCCTCTGGGGATGTAGGAGTAGAGGGGGAGGGAGGAGGCAGTGGAGAGGGGAGGTAGCTCCTCTGGAGGTGGGGGAGGGAGGAGGCAGTGGGGAGGGGAGGGAGCTCCTCTGGGGATGGAGGAGGCAGTGGGGAGGGGAGGGAGCTCCTCTGGGGGTGGGGGAAGCAGTGGAGAGGGGCGGGAGCTCCTCTGGGGGTGGGGGATGAGGAGGAGGCAGTCGGGAGGGGAGGGAGCTCCTCTGGGGTGGGGGAAGGAGGAAGCAGTGGAGAGGGAAGGGAGCTTCTCTGGGGTGGGGGTGGGAGGAGGCAGTGGAGAGGGGAGGGAGCTCCTCTAGGGATGTAGGAGGAGAGGGGGGAGGCAGTGGAGAGGGGAGGGAGTTCCTCTGGGGTGGGGGTGGGAGGAGGCAGTGGAGAGGTGAGGTAGCTCCTCTGGGGGTGGGGGAAGCAGTGGAGAGGGGCGGGGGATGAGGCGGAGGCAGTCGGGAGGGGAGGGAGCTCCTCTGGGGTGGGGGAAGGAGGAAGCAGTGGAGAGGGAAGGGAGCTTCTCTGGGGTGGGGGTGGGAGGAGGCAGTGGAGAGGGGAGGGAGCTCCTCTAGGGATGTAGGAGGAGAGGGGGGGAGGCAGTGGAGAGGGGAGGGAGTTCCTCTGGGGTGGGGGTGGGAGGAGGCAGTGGAGAGGTGAGGTAGCTCTTCTGGGGGTGGGGGAAGGAGGAGGAGGCAGTGGGGAGGGGAGGGAGCTCCTCTGGGGTGGGGGAAGGAGGAAGCAGTGGAGAGGGGAGGGAGCTCCTCTGGGGATGTAGGAGGAGGGGGTGGGGAGGAGGCAGTGGAGACCATTGCACCAGAAGATAGAGAGACAAATCCCTTCACCTCCCCATGCCTACCATCAATGAATGTGTCCTTGTGTAATCTAACTGGTGCCTATGTAAAGCGCTTCGATGCCTTCTGAAGGTTGCGCTAGATGAAACTGAAAAAAAGATCCTGGGGAGATGGGTGGAAGGAGCGGGGGCTGGATGCAGCTGTCTTGGAGCCAGGGGTGTGTGGGAGGACAGGTGGACAGGGCAGAGCTGAGCCCTGTCCACCTGCAGGCGCGGGTAGGGAGAGGTGGCGGCCACCACCCAGCTGGAGGGAGATCCAGGCACATTCTGACCCCCAGACCACCCACCCTCATCTTGTCCCCGCCTCATCCTGGTGGGAGGATCTGGAGCCTAGCGCCCAGATGCCCCAGTAGTTCGCATCAGTGCCTCAGAGAAACTATGGTTTCTTGGCATGTTTTTGTTCAACTCCTGAATGTGAGATCGGTGCGTGGTCTGTAAGGAAGTCAGCTCCACCGGACTGTGGGAATGATTACTGTAAATGACCACGTAAACCGCGCTGATGTGTTCAGCTTCTTCTACTGCGCCACCTGGTGTGAGAGCGCTTTACATCACGCGCATACATTATACAGAAACAATGAATCAATCAATCATTCATTTTAAGAGCGTGCTACTCACCGATGGGGTCTCAAGGCGTTGTAGGGTATGTCTTCAGGGTTCAGTCGAGCCAGTTCTTAAGGTGCTTCCTGAACTGAGGTAGCGATGGTGACTGAGGTGGAGAGGTAAGGTGTTCCAACATTTTGCCGCAAGGTAGGTGAACGATCTTCCTCCAGCGGAGTACTTCTTTATGTGGGGTACGGTGGCAAGCGACTGCCAGGAGGAGTGGAGAGGTCTGGCAGGGGCGTACCAGGTGATGCAGTGGTTGAGGTAGCTGGGTCTGAAGTTGTGGAGGACTCTGTGGGCGTGTACTAGGAGCTTGAAGTTGATCCTCTTCTCGACAGGGAGCCAGCGGAGTTCTCTCAGGTGTCCTGGGATGTGTTCTTGCGGGGGGATGCTCAGGATGAGTCTGGTGGCAGCATTCTGGGTTTGTTGTAGGTTGCTCAGGTTCTTCTTGGAGACTCTGACTTAGAGGGCGTTGCCATAATCAAGTCTGCTTGTGATCAAGGCGTGTGTCAATGTTTTGCGTCAGTCGCTTGGGATCCATGCGAAGATCTTCCGTCGGAGTCGGAGGGTGTGGCAACAAGTGGAGGCAACGGACGATGCAGAGGTTGTATGCGTGGTCTGTGGGGATGGGGGACTACGAAGTGTTGAGGGCCACCAGGAGTTGTCCCAGGATGAGGATCTCGGTGTTGTTGGACTTTAGCTTAAGGCAGCTCTTCTTCGTTCAGGCGGCGTCTGCTTCCATCCCCTCTTGGAAGTTTTTCTTGGCTGCTGGGTGTCATCAGCGTAGGAGACGATGTTTTCACCGTAGTTCCTGATGATTGGGATGAGCGTGGCCATGTAGATGTTGAACAGCGTGGGACTCAATGAGGATCCTTAGGGTACTCCACAACTGATCTCTGTAGGTACGGACGAGTGTGGCTGGAGCCTGACTCTCTGTGTTCTGCCTGTCAGGAAGGAGTGTATCCATCGAGGGCCTTACCACGTTTGCCTTCTGTGTGGAGTCTGGTAGTGGGGTGCAGTGGGACACTGTGTCGAAGGCTGCCGATAGGTCTTGTAGGATGAGGGCTGCTGCTTGGCCACGGTCGAGAAGAGAGCGGATGTCATCTGGGTGGCGAGCAGGGCGACCTCGGTGCTGTGATTAGGTCTGAATCCTGATTGGGAGATGTCCCGGATGTTGCTGTCGTCAATGTGTTGGCGGAGCTGAGCGTTGATTGATTTTTCGGCGACCTTGGCTGGGAAAGGCAGCAGCAAGATGGGGCGGTAGTTTTTGAGAGCCGTCGGGTTGGCTGTGGATTTTTTCAATAGCGGGCGGATCCTCGGGGAAGGTGGCCGACTCTAGGGAGCAGTTGATGGTCTTGCGACGCTCCGGTGCGATAGAGGCACTGGCCTTGTTGAAGGTGTATTGGGTGCAAGGGTCGGTGGCAGCTCCGAGTGGATGCTGCTCATGGCGGTGCGAGTCCCGTCCGTCGGGAGGGGGGGTACAAGCATGTAGGAGCAGTGGGGGTTTGGTGGATCCTGGTTGGTGCGTTGTTGGTGAGTTCAGAGAGTCTTGGGTTCCGAAGCTGTCCTGGATATGCTATATTTTCCGATGGAAAAAGGCGGCTAGTCTGACTCCTACATGTGGGCAAACCCATGTGCAGGGAAAGTTAATTAAGGCAATGACGGTTACACGTGTCGGAGTCATATATTTACATTCTGCATTGAGTGGTAGGACAGGTGAAACAAACTCAGGATTGATAACTCACCACAGTGGTTAGGGATATCTGTACCAAGGAAACATCCATGTGGCAAAAGCAGGAACCCACTAAGCTATCTATGTAAAATAAACTTTTGTGATCTTGCACATTGTGATTTGCAGCAGGCACGTTAACCCTATACACTACTTTATGGGTCACACCATGTCCATACAAAACACAGATCTCTGCAGCCAGTGCGTTGCTGATCCCAATTCTCTTTCCAATATTATTATCCATGAGAATAGCTGGGCACCCACATATCTCTGCACCAGGTGCTTTAACCCCTAGAGATATTTTAAAATGCATCCTCCTTGTAAGCAGTTGAGTATGACGGAAAAGATTTATTCTCACACTTGTGGCCAATCTATTTCAGTTAAAAAAAATCCACGCATAAGTTGAGCATCAGACTTCACTTTTCATGGTTCAGCCCCAGGGAGAGGTGGAGGGAGGGAGTCGCGAGGCAAGAGGGGCCCAAAATTAGAATAGGATTTTATAGATGTTCAATAAATTAAAATCATTACCTCTCAGTGCACATACACATTTAAAAGAGAAAATAGAAAATGTTACATAAAACAAATCTAGGAATGTCAAAAGTTGCATTCATTCATATATGTTCATCCCACCTAGGGCCGCGTGCACGGATGTTAGAAATTGCAAGTTTCTAATTGTGATTCTATGTGAATCGCAAATGTACTAAACTGTATTGAGTATCAAATTCGATTACTAATGGGTCGCAAATAGACTTACCTCATTAATAGTTATGAGGTATGTCTCACTTTGATACCAAAAGGGAACCGGAAAAATAACACGTATGGCGGACTGCTGGGATGAAGCAGACAAGCATCTCTGTGATTGATTTTCAATAAAGCAATCCCTCTTTTTTTTATTTTTTTTAATGCAGCCCATTTTCCTTCGATGAAAAAAGTGCTCCAGGCAAAGAAAGTGTTTCATGGTCCATTGTTTCAAGGGCCCAAACCGGTGTCCATCAGGTGTCCCCAAGGGCCAAAGTGCTGCAGGTGAAGAAAGTGCATCATGGTCCGTTGCTTCTACGAGCCAAACCAGTATCATCACCACGCCCCATGTGTTATCTTGTCATTACCATTGATCCACATTTGTCCGCCTTAGGTGACCCACGGGGCGGAAGCCTGAGGGGCAGAAAGTGCTCTGTGCAAATAAGAAAAGTGCTTCTTGCTCTATTAAATGTGCAAGTTCGCTTGTATTGAAAACACAGGTGGCACAAGACAGGTAGAGCTACCGGTTGCCACTCAAACGTAGCATCGTAGCTGAAGCATTGGGATGCGTCATGTTGTCCATCCCATGCTCTTTTACATGGACCAATCAAAAGGAGGTAGAGCAGAGACATGGAAAGAGAGGACCTCCATCTTGGCCTGGTTAACTGCATCTGCAATCCCAGGATCCACCATCTTGTTTTGGGACATTTCCTACTTGGTTTGTAGCTATAGTCCTTCTTTGGTGTTGATCACATAGCAAGTACAGCAGAAGATGAAGACACACACAAGGCCACTGGTGGCAAAAGCTGAGCACCCCCGTAACGTGCACCGCAGCCCAAGTTCACACACACTATTGTGAATGCTTTTGGTCACCATGGTTCTCCAGTCACACAGTCGCTCTGGTCCAGGGATCCAGCCAGTGCCATGCTCTCCGAAAGTTACACCAGCGCCAACTTCTCAATCATTACCCAGGATCATGCCCATATCTGTGTGCTACGACCTTCCCTGGCTCACCTTGCAGAGTTAGTACTTGTGGGAAGTCTGTCTGACTTGCATGATCATCCTGGATTGTTCACCTTTTTCTGACCCTCTACATAATGTATTTAGAGCTCTGTGCATATTACCACTGCTAACCAGGAGTAAATAACCTGTGCTCTCTCTTAAAACATGGTTGATTGTCACTTTTAACTGGACTGTAAATACCTAGTATGGTGTAGAAAGCGCACGCAGTGCCTGGAAGTTAAATGCCACCTGTGGAGCGCACGACCTACTGTGGATTGCTGTAAAGAAATGGCTCCCTGTTGCAGTTACCCCCCACTTTTGCCTGATACTGATGCTGACTTGACTGAGAAGTGTGCTGGGACCCTGCTAACCAGGCCCCAGCACCAGTGTTCTTTCACCTAAAATGTACCATTGTTTCCACAATTGGCACAACCCTGGCACCCAGGTAAGTCCCTTTTAACTGGTACCCCTGGTACCAAGGGCCCTGATGCCAGGGAAGGTCTCTAAGGGCTGCAGCATGTCTTATGCCACCCTAGGGACCCCTCACTCAGTACATACACACTGCTTACCAGCTTGTGTGTGCTGATGGGAGAAAATGACTAAGTCGACATGGCACTCCCCTCAGGGTGCCATGCCAACCTCACACTGCCTATGGCATAGGTAAGTCACCCCTCTAGCAGGCCTTTCAGCCCTAAGGCAGGGTGCACTATACCACAGGTGAGGGCATAGGTGCATGAGCACTATGCCCCCACAGTGTCTAAGCAAAACCTTAGACATTGTAAGTGCAGGGTAGCCATAAGAGTATATGGGCTGGGAGTCTGTCAAAAACGAACTCCACAGCTCCATAATAGCTACACTGAATACTGGGAAGTTTAGTATCAAACTTCTCAGAATAATAAACCCATACTGATGCCAGTGTTGGATTTATTAAAAAATGCACACAGAGGGCATCTTAGAGATGCCCCCTGTATTTTACCCAATTGTTCAGTGCAGGACTGACTGGTCTGTGCCAGCCTGCTGCTGAGAGACGAGTTTCTGACCCCATGCGGTGAGAGCCTTTGTGCTCTCTGAGGACAGAAACAAAGCCTGCTCTGGGTGGAGGTGCTTCACACTTCCCCCTGCATGAACTGTAACACCTAGCAGTGAGCCTCAAAGGCTCAGGCTTCATGTTACAATGCCCCAGGGCACTCCAGCTAGTGGAGATGCCCGCCCCCTGGACACAGCCCCCACTTTTGGCGGCAAGTCCAGGAGAGAGAATGAGAAAAACAAGGAGGAGTCACTGGCCAGTCAGGACAGCCCCTAAGGTGTCCTGAGCTGAAGTGACTCTGACTTTTAGAAATCCTCCATCTTGTAGAAGGAGGATTCCCCCAATAGGATTAGGGATGTGCCCCCCTCCCCTCAGGGAGGAGGCACAAAGAGGGTGTACCCACCCTCAGGGCTAGTAGCCATTGGCTACTAACCCCCCAGACCTAAACACGCCCTTAAATTTAGTATTTAAGGGCTTCCCTGAACCTAAGAATTTAGATTCCTGCAACTACAAGAAGAAGAGGACTGCTGAGCTGAAAGACCCCTGCAGAAGAAGAAAAGAAGACACCAACTGCTTTGGCCCCAGTCCTACCGGCCTGTCTCCTGCCTTCTAAAGAAACCTGCTCCAGCGACGCTTTCCCCAGGACCAGCGACCTCTGAATCCTCAGAGGACTGCCCTGCTTCAAGAAAGACAAGAAACTCCCGAGGACAGCGGCTCTGTTCCAAAAAGACTGCAACTTTGTTACAGAGGAGCAGATTTAAAGACCCCTGCAATCCCCGCAAGAAGCGTGAGACTTGCAACACTGCACCCGGCGACCCCGACTCGACTGGCGGAGAACCAACACCTCAGGGAGGACCCTCCGGCGACTCCGAGTCCGTGAGTAACCAAAGTTGTCCCCCCTGAACCCCCACAGCGACGCCTGCAGAGGGAATCCCGAGGCTCCCCCTGACCGCGACTGCCTGACTCTAAAATCCCGACGGCTGGAAAAGACCCTGCACCCGCAGCCCCCAGCACCTGAAGGAACGGAACTTCAGTGCAGGAGTGACCCCCAGGAGGCCCTCTCCCTTGCCTAGGTGGTGGCTACCCCGAGGAGCCCCCCCCTTGCCTGCCTGCACCGCTAAAGAGACCCCTTGGTCTCCCATTGACTCCCATTGGAAACCCGACGCCAGTTTACACACTGCACCTGGCCGCCCCCGCACTGCTGAGGGTGTACTTTCTGTGTGGACTTGTGTCCCCCCCGGTGCCCTACAAAACCCCCCTGGTCTGCCCTCCAAAGACGCGGGTACTTACTTGCTGGCAGACTGGAACCGGGGCACCCCCTTCTCTCCATTGAAGCCTATGTGTTTTGGGCACCTCTTTGACCTCTGCACCTGACCGGCCCTGAGCTGCTGGTGTGGTGACTTTGGGGTTGCTCTGAACCTCCAACGGTGGGCTACCTTGAACCCAGAACTGAACCCTGTAGGTGGGTTACTTACCTGCAAAAACTAACAATACTTTACCTCCCCCAGGAACTGTGAAAATTGCACTGTGTACACTTCTAAAACAGCTATTTGTGTTTTATGTGAAAAGTATATATGCTATTGTGATTATTCAAAGTTCCTAAAGTACTTACCTGCAATACCTTTCAAATGAGATAGTACATGTAGAATTTGAACCTGTGGTTCTTAAAATAAACTAAGAAAATATATTTTTCTATAACAAAACCTATTGGCTGGATTTGTCTCTGAGTGTGTGTTCCTCATTTATTGCCTGTGTGTATGTACAACAAATGCTTAACACTACTCCTTTGATAAGCCTACTGCTCGACCACACTACCACAAAATAGAGCATTAGTATTATCTCTTTTTGCCACTATCTTACCTCTAAGGGGAACCCTTGGACTCTGTGCATGCTATTCCTTACTTTGAAATAGCACATACAGAGCCAACTTCCTACATTGGTGGATCAGCGGTGGGGTACAAGACTTTGCATTTGCTGGACTACTCAGCCAATACCTGATCACACGACAAATTCCAAAAATTGTCATTAGAAATTGATTTTTGCAATTTGAAATTTTTCTAAATTCTTAAAAGTCCTGCTAGGGCCTTGTGTTAGTCCCTGTTAGCATTTCTTTTAGTGTTTAAAAGTTTGTGAAAGTTTGAATTAGAACCTAGAACTAGTTTTAGATTCTTAAAAAGTATTCCAACTTTTAGAAACATAGGCCCTCATTCTGACTCTGGCGGTGTCTCACCGCCAGGGCAGAGGGCAGAGGAAGCACCGCCAACAGGCTGGCGGTGCTTCCGGGGCATTCTGACCGCCGCGGTCAGAAAAGGGGAACCAGCGGTTTCCTGCCGGTTTTCCCCTGCCCCAGGGATTCCGACCCCCTTCCCGCCAGCCTGGTTCTGGCGGTTTTCACCACCAGAACCAGGCTGGCGGGAACGGGTGTCGTGGGGCCCCTGGGGGCCCCTGCAGTGCCCATGCCACTGGCATGGGCACTGCAGGGGCCCCCTAACAGGGCCCCAACAAGATTTTCAGTGTCTGCATAGCAGACACTGAAAATCGCGACGGGTGCAACTGCACCCGCCGCACCCCAGCAAATCCGCCGGCTCCATTCGGAGCCGGCTTCATCTTTGCTGGGGCTTTCCCGCTGGGCCGGCGGACGATCTTTTGAAGATCACCCAGCGGGAAAGTCAAAATGCTCCCCACGGTCATTTGACCGCGGGGCGGTGTTTGGGCGGTTTCCGCCCGGCGGGCGGCGCCCGCCGCCCGCCGGGGTCGGAATGACCCCCATAATGTCTAGTACAGATGTGAATGTGGTGGAACTCGACACCACACCTTACCTCCATCTTAAGATGAGGGAGCTAAGGTCACTCTGTAAAATAAAGAAAATAAAAATGGGCCCCAGACCTTCCAAACTACAGCTCCAGGAGCTTTTGGCAGAGTTTGAAAGAGCCAACCCCTCTGAGGAATGCAACACAGAGGATGAAGATAGTGACTTGGAGGAAAATTCCCACCTACCAGTCCTATTTAGGGAGAACAGGGCCTCTCAAGCTCTGTCTCCAAACATAATAGTCAGAGATGCTGTTTCCCTCACAGGAGGGACAAACCTCTCTGAAATCACTGAGGATAATCCCAGTGAAGAGGACATCCAGTTAGCCAGGATGGCCAAAAGATTGGCTTTGGAAAAGCAGATCCTAGCCATAGAAAGGGAAAGACAAGAGATGGGCCTAGGACCCATCAATGGTGGCAGCAACATAACTAGGGTCAGAGATTCCCCTGACATGTTAAAAATCCCTAAAGGGATTGTGACTAAATATGAAGATGGTGATGACATCACCAAATGGTTCACAGCTTTTGAGAGGGCTTGTGTAACCAGAAAAGTGAACAGATCTCACTGGGGTGTTCTCCTTTGGGAAATGTTCACTGGAAAGTGTAGGGATAAACTCCTCACACTCTCTGGAAAAGATGCAGAATCTTATGACCTCCTGAAGGGAACCCTGATTGAGGGCTTTGGTTTCTCCACTGAGGAGTATAGAATTAGATTCAGGGGGGCTCAAAAATCCTCGAGCCAGACCTGGGTTGATTTTGTAGACTACTCAGTGAAAACACTGGATGGTTGGGTAACTGGAAATGAAGTGCATGACTATGTTGGGCTTTATAATTTGTTTATGAAAGAACACATTTTAAGTAACTGCTTCAATGAAAAGTTGCATCAGTATCTGGTAGACCTAGGTCCAATTTCTCCCCAAGAATTGGGAAAGAAGGCAGATCACTGGGTTAAGACTAGGGTAACCAAAACTTCCACTGGGGGTGACCTAAAGAAAGGGGTTACAAAGCCTCCCCAGGAGAAAGTGGGTGACACTAGAAACAAAGAAAAAGAGTCCTCTGTAGGCCCCCAAAAACCAGAACAGGTGGGTGGGCCCCAAGACACAACCCAAAACAAAGGTGGGTACCAGGGTAAGAACTGGGATGCCACTAAGGCATGGTGCCATAACTGTAGACAGACAGGGCACCACACCAAGGACACTTCTTGTCCCAAAAACAAACCCCCTAGCAAAATCCCAGGGGTGACCAGTGTAGCCATTGGGGATGACTCCTCAGATGAGGAGGTCTTCATAGACTTCAACTGGAAAAAGGGCCCAACAGGTGAGTTGGAGATTCCAGAGGGAAGTAGACACTTCCACCACCTACAGGTGAATGGAATCCCAGCCACTGCCCTGAGAGACACTTGTGCCAGTCACACTATTGTGCATGACAGGCTAATGTTCTCAAACCAGTACATCCCAGGTGAGATGGCCAGAGTAAGAGTTAGCCCAGACAGGGTCACTGATAGGCCTGTGGCTTTTGTGCCCATAGAAGTGGGTGGGACTTTTAGCTGGAGAAGGGTGGTAGTCAGTACAGACCTCCCCCTTGATTGTCTCCTTGGAAATGACTACCCAGAGGTTAGTCAGAGCCCAAGAGAGGAACTGGTCCAGTGCCAGTCCTCTCCCAAGGATTCTGGAGGTCCTGCCTCTGCAGTAACTGCAAGTAGGCCCCAGAAGAAAAAGAAAAGAAAACAGTGTAGGAAGGGTGGACAACCTTTAGCCAAGGTTCCAGCAAGCCAAGGAGATTCTGCTCCAGTAGGGGAGAACTCCACAAGTGGCACTGGTAAAGTCCAACCTGACCCACAAGAAGTCCTGGCTAGTCAGGCAACTGTCAAACCTGAGTGGGTGCTCCTCAGCTAACAGAAGAAAGAGTGGAAGAAGGGTGTTTACTACAAGATGTGGTAACCCCCCACTCTAATACAGCAGACAGGCACCCTGAACCCAAAGAAGCCTTTAACTTAGCCCCTTCCCTTGTAGGTGAAGAGCTAAAGGTGTGGTTCTGGGCACTGACAGCTGTCAGTGGCCTCTGCTGGGTGTTAGCCTTTATAGCTGCACTATCCTTGGCATGGTGGTCAGACCCCATGCCAAATAGCAAGTTAGGCCCCCTGACCCTGTTGGTCATGGTGGGGTTACTCCAGCTCTGGGTAACCTCTTTGGGTAAGCTAGGGGTGACCCTGGCTAAGATAAGATTAGCAGAGGTGGATACCTCTAACCCCAAAATAGAGAGAATGGGTGAAGACATTAAAAGCACAGACAAGAGGCAGTTCAGATTAGGTCCTATCACTGTGGAAGTGGGTCAGTTCCCCAGAGGGAATGACCTGAACAGGAGGATGTAAGGCAGAGTAGGCCCTGCAACAAACCAGCCTATTTCCTCTACTCTTCCTCGCCTGACATACTAGGAAGACTCTCCCAGCTTTGGCTGAGTCTCCTGGCCTGTGGGCTGGGGGGGGCTTGTGTAAAGAAATGGCTCCCTGTTGCAGTTACCCCCCACTTTTGTCTGATACTGATGCTGACTTGACTGAGAAGTGTGCTGGGACCCTGCTAACCAGGCCCCAGCACCAGTGTTCTTTCACCTAAAATGTACCATTGTTTCCACAATTGGCACAACCCTGGCACCCAGGTAAGTCCCTTGTAACTGGTACCCCTGGTACCAAGGGCCCTGATGCCAGGGAAGGTCTCTAAGGGCTGCAGCATGTCTTATGCCACCCTAGGGACCCCTCACTCAGTACATACACACTGCTTACCAGCTTGTGTGTGCTGGTGAGGAGAAAATGACTAAGTCGACATGGCACTCCCCTCAGGGTGCCATGCCAACCTCACACTGCCTATGGCATAGGTAAGTCACCCCTCTAGCAGGCCTTACAGCCCTAAGGCAGGGTGCACTATACCACAGGTGAGGGCATAGGTGCATGAGCACTATGCCCCTACAGTGTCTAAGCAAAACCTTAGACATTGTAAGTGCAGGATAGCCATAAGAGTATATGGGCTGAGAGTCTGTCAAAAACGAACTCCACAGCTCCATAATGGCTACACTGAATACTGGGAAGTTTAGTATCAAACTTCTCAGAATAATAAACCCACACTGATGGCAGTGTTGGATTTATTAAAAAATGCACACAGAGGGCATCTTAGAGATGCCCCCTGTATTTTACCCAATTGTTGAGTGCAGGACTGACTGGTCTCTGCCAGCCTGCTTCTGAGAGACGAGTTTCTGACCCCATGCGGTGAGAGCCTTTGTGCTCTCTGAGGACAGAAACAAAAGCCTGCTCTGGGTGATGATGCTTCACACCTCCCCCTGCAGGAACTGTAACACCTAGCATGGAGCCTCAAAGGCTCAAGCTTCGTGTCACAATGCCCCAGGGCACTCCAGCTAGTGGAGATGCCCGCCCCCTGGACACAGCCCCCACTTTTGGCGGCAAGTCCAGGAGAGAGAATGAGAAAAACAAGGAGGAGTCACTGGCCAGTCAGGACAGCCCCTAAGGTGTCCTGAGCTGAAGTGACTCTGACTTTTAGAAATCCTCCATCTTGTAGAAGGAGGATTCCCCCAATAGGATTAGGGATGTGCCCCCCTCCCCTCAGGGAGGAGGCACAAAGAGGGTGTACCCACCCTCAGGGCTAGTAGCCATTGGCTACTAACCCCCCAGACCTAAACACGCCCTTAAATTTAGTATTTAAGGGCTTCCCTGAACCTAAGAATTTAGATTCCTGCAACTACAAGAAGAAGAGGACTGCTGAGCTGAAAGACCCCTGCAGAAGAAGAAAAGAAGACACCAACTGCTTTGGCCCCAGTCCTACCGGCCTGTCTCCTGCCTTCTAAAGAAACCTGCTCCAGCGACGCTTTCCCCAGGACCAGCGACCTCTGAATCCTCAGAGGACTGCCCTGCTTCAAGAAAGACAAGAAACTCCCGAGGACAGCGGCTCTGTTCCAAAAAGACTGCAACTTTGTTACAGAGGAGCAGATTTAAAGACCCCTGCAATCCCCGCAAGAAGCGTGAGACTTGCAACACTGCACCCGGCGACCCCGACTCGACTGGCGGAGAACCAACACCTCAGGGAGGACCCTCCGGCGACTCCGAGTCCGTGAGTAACCAAAGTTGTCCCCCCTGAACCCCCACAGCGACGCCTGCAGAGGGAATCCCGAGGCTCCCCCTGACCACGAATGCCTGACTCTAAAATCCCGACGGCTGGAAAAGACCCTGCACCCGCAGCCCCCAGCACCTGAAGGAACGGAACTTCAGTGCAGGAGTGACCCCCAGGAGGCCCTCTCCCTTGCCTAGGTGGTGGCTACCCCGAGGAGCCCCCCCCTTGCCTGCCTGCACCGCTAAAGAGACCCCTTGGTCTCCCATTGACTCCCATTGGAAACCCGACGCCAGTTTACACACTGCACCTGGCCGCCCCCGCACTGCTGAGGGTGTACTTTCTGTGTGGACTTGTGTCCCCCCCGGTGCCCTACAAAACCCCCCTGGTCTGCCCTCCAAAGACGCGGGTACTTACTTGCTGGCAGACTGGAACCGGGGCACCCCCTTCTCTCCATTGAAGCCTATGTGTTTTGGGCACCTCTTTGACCTCTGCACCTGACCGGCCCTGAGCTGCTGGTGTGGTGACTTTGGGGTTGCTCTGAACCTCCAACGGTGGGCTACCTTGAACCCAGAACTGAACCCTGTAGGTGGGTTACTTACCTGCAAAAACTAACAATACTTTACCTCCCCCAGGAACTGTGAAAATTGCACTGTGTACACTTCTAAAACAGCTATTTGTGTTTTATGTGAAAAGTATATATGCTATTGTGATTATTCAAAGTTCCTAAAGTACTTACCTGCAATACCTTTCAAATGAGATATTACATGTAGAATTTGAACCTGTGGTTCTTAAAATAAACTAAGAAAAGTTATTTTTCTATAACAAAACCTATTGGCTGGATTTGTCTCTGAGTGTGTGTTCCTCATTTATTGCCTGTGTGTATGTACAACAAATGCTTAACACTACTCCTTTGATAAGCCTACTGCTCGACCACACTACCACAAAATAGAGCATTAGTATTATCTCTTTTTGCCACTATCTTACCTCTAAGGGGAACCCTTGGACTCTGTGCATGCTATTCCTTACTTTAAAATAGCACATACAGAGCCAACTTCCTACAATTGCCATCCATTACAGTGGCAGTGCAAACATGGCTACAGGCCATACCTGTGTAATTTGACTGCTGCAGTGTAAAACCTACACTATGAGTTGTCAAAAGAACCCCTTTTTGATAGGTAAAGCCCTCTTTGAAATATTAGTATGTGATCTCTTTGTAGGCCTTGTAGCACACAAGGAAGGGTGATATGTAGAAAAGTAATACTACCGTGACATGGCCCCAAAAAACTATTTTCACTGTGGCAGGCCTAGCTGTCCTATGTAGAAAACTAGAATACGGATTAAAATAATAATGCTGAATCACAGGAATAGAATCAGCTAGAAAAATAATTAACCCACTATATGAATGAATATAGACCTAGAACGCACACAGCTTCTCTGCAGAGTGTCCTGGCGCGCAAGCCAACAGGTCAGAAGAACACAGATAATTTAATCTGATTAAAGAGTCACATTTTCAGCTGTTTTTTAAAAGCTGATTGAGAAAAGACGACCAATAATTCTAACAGGAGCGTATTCCAGGCTATAGCCCCTAGAAAAACAGCTATCTACTAGCTATTAAAAGTAGATTTCAATGATGACGTTGTTTTTTTTATGTATATTATGTAAAAGTAACATAGGAAGTTACCTTTACACTGCAGGGATCTTCTGGGGGCTAATTTGCATTAGCGTCTGTCAACTCCCATCCCGTGCATGGTCTGAATGAGTTTTGAAATTCCTCCCAGGATCTATTTAGGTCAGGTTGAGCTGAATGGGTGGGCTGAGTTCTATGAGCTTGTCAAAATATTCAGGGTGGGCGCTTTGGGCCTCCTGTTGACACAACACTGTCAAATCCTGCTTGACAGGTCTGTCTGAAGCAGATGCAAAACTATGGTGTGCGTGAAAGTCAACAAAGAGGATACCAGAACAATTCTTGTGTAGGACATGGCTGTGTGCTGCCTGACCCTGCTTTTCTCCTACCAGACATCTTTCTCCTGGTTTGTTGTGGGCACAGGTCCTGCTTCAAATTGGATTTTGGTGTTAGATGTGGGAGAACACTAGCGATTATCAGTGTTCACTTCCCTACACCATAGAAACTAATGAAAACTGCGTAGACTTTCACCCCATTAGGCAGGGATGCCCGTGAGCAACCCCACCCACGGGCTGGTGGCAGGCATAAAGGTGACATCCCCATGAACCCTCCACAGAACACTTTCTGGACCTGTGGAAGAGGATTTGTCCTGCTGTGTGTGACCTGAGCTGTACCCTGAAGAACTGGATCTCCTCCCCCTTGCATCCAGTATAAAGAAGTGGACTCCAAGGGTCAGTTAACTGACCTCTGGTGTCGCCAGAGGAACACAACAAGCTTCAAGAGGCCCTTTGCCTAAGATGCCCAGCTGACCATTGGCAACTGGACGTGGACTGGGCTTTGCTATTGGCCTCTTCCTGTCACCCTGAGAGTGTATCTGTGAGTGCCTTACATGGAGGTTCTGGGGGTCTTAGAAGTGTACCTCTGTGGTTGTTGGGGAACCAAATAGAAGTTGGAAACTTCTTTTCAAACTTCTTAACTTCCAGACTATTCACTCAGACCAATCCACTGATTGTATCCTATATTAGTCCATCCTTCATGGTCGGCCTTAAGTCTTGCTTAGTTGCTGGTTTACTGCTCCCATAGACTATCATTAGAGTATTGTGTTTTTTGCCCATTGCCTAATGTTGATTCACTTTCTTGTCCCCCTCATTTCCTTGCTTCACATTTGATGGCTTTCCTTGTCCCAGCTTGTGTAGACTCTTTACGATCTCTTTGATTAGCTGGCTTCTATACTTCTACTGCTCACGATTTGTGGAATGACTTTTTGCTTAAGCACTTCATGAAAGTGCATGTATTTTTCAAGGTCTCATTCTCTCCACTCTGTCCCCCTCAAATACCCACCTACCATATTCTTATACCCCACCAGTGTGCTTCTCCTTCTTGCCCTCTATGTTGTTCTCTTCCTTGTGTGTTTCTTTCCTAGTCCCTCTGATACAGTCTCTTTCCTGTTTTCCACACACACCCTGTGTTCTTTTCTGCCCATCCCTAATGATCTATGTCCTTCACTATGGAGTATCGTGAACAAGCACTGGCAAAGCCAAAAGGTCCCAAAGGTGAAACCTTTTGGCTTTGACAATGCTTGTTATAGATGCAACTCAAGTCCTCTGTCACCTTCAAATGTGTAATAGCATTGATGTTTCTTTTTTCAGTATAGCCTACATTAGCAGACAGCAATGCACATGTTTCCTATTCCCTGGGTCGGCCCATTAGTTTCGTAGTGTAATCAGAAGACGATGAACCTAGTCTTCTAGTCTGCCAAGGTCAGCATAGCATCTCTCTTCAAACTTCACCTGTTATCATTTTAGAAGTCCATGTGGCCATTTCTAGCAGTTTGGTTGTCATCATGAACAAAAGGTGGGACGTGGGAAGCCCAGCCTCGTTGCCTCTGCGCTGACTAAACCAGGTGATGGTCACTCTGCCTGCAAAAAGAAGTTCTAAGCACCTTACCAAAAATGTCACCTCTTGAAAATATTCACATTGACTCTACCAATAAAGACCAATTCACTCTGGTATAAATGGACAGAAGCCTTTCAACAATAGGGCCAATTTGTTTGCGTTCTTTTCACCTTCTCACCTGGGTGATACACCTGATATTGTCTAAGCTAAGGTCTGGAGCCCTCACCAACCTATGTGCAAAGGTCTTCACAAATAGTTTGTTCTCCAAGTTGAGTCGAGCCGTGGGCATATTCGAACTGTGGACTCTGTGTTCTTCAGTGCATTGGTGAGTGCCACCACACCAGCTTCCAACATGAAAGAAGTGCTAGTACCAATCCAGATATTGTGAAACACCCTTTGACAAGTTAGGGAGCCGGCTAGCGGAGAAGATGTGGCTAAACTCTTGGGTAAAGGTGTCGGGTCTTTCAGATAAAAAAATACGGAAGGGTCTTTTAGAGTATGGCAGATGGTACGCTCAGGTGTAGGGTGGTGGACTCCATCACCTCTGCCTACTCCATACCAGACCTCCTGCCATCCTTAGTGATCCCCGCCAACATGGTGGGGATCTTGTATCAATAGTGATTGCTGCTTTGCTGCAGATGTCTTTCTGAAAAACTGAAATGCCAGCAAAGCGGGCCTCTTCTTTTTGTACTGTTGAAACAAACCCCAAAGCTTGGGTTTATTTTTGCAAGACAAAATATCAGCCTTCTTATGATGAGGATTGTGCTCCTACACATGGGCCCTTTGTTGTGCTTCTTGTTCAGAACCGGCAGGCTTTCCCTAGTGGTCTCAAACAGGGAAATTGCAAGAACAGCCTCAAACAGAGCAGACCTCCTGACTTACATTGCCTGACAGCCCCTGGTGGATGTTCTGTAGCTAAAAGGTTTCTGTTGGTGAAGGAGGCGGAGGCTCTGTCGTCTAGACCTACTTCTTCTATGACCCTAGGTGTGTGAGAGGAGGCCACTTTTGGCATGGTTGGTCCCCACTTTTTGCCTGGTATTTCATGTAGTGTCAAAGTTGTTAGCTCCCAGGGCCCCTGCTAACCAGGTTCCCTGGGCCGGATCTCTTTCCCAAAAACTGTTATGATGTACTGGCACAATTGGCAACACCTTTAGCTGCCTCTACAAGTCCCTGTAAATGGTACTTGGGTACCCAGGGCATGGGGTACTAAGGGTAGGCCCCTGAGGGCAGCAGCACAGATTGTGCCACCCTCTAGGGCCATGTATCCAGAAGCACCAAGCACTGCCAGTGCAGGATGAGTGTTCTCATGCAATCCTTAAAGGCAAACTCTGCATGGCACACAGCCTGTGTGCCCTGTCCACTACACACTGCATGCAATATAGGTAAGTCACCCCTCTAGCAGGCCGTCCAGCCCTAGGGCAGGGGGCACTACACAGCATGTGAGGGAATACATGCACAAGCAACATTCCCCTACTGTGTCCCTGCCAAACCTGGGGCATAGTAATTAAACAGAGCTCTGCCCACAGGAAGTGGTCACTTAGGGGGGGGTGTAGCCACCCTAAAGTTAGATGACCCATGGGTCACTACTAGGTACTCCCCTAAACTCCCACTGAATAAAGTATTTATGCACAAAAAGACTACTTTTGCTGAAATCTTGAAAATTCATAACTTAAAAAGTGGTGACCCAATTTTGATGATCTTGGTCTTAAAAATGTTATAAAAATCTGAAGTATTTTTTTTAAGTTGGTCTCGAGTTATACTTTTGAGTGTGTAGCCTCATTTCTTGATACTGTGAGTACAACAAATGCTTTGCACTTCTCCAAGATTAGCCTAACTGCTTGAGCAAGCTACCATAAAAATGTAGAGCATTAGGTGGTCTAGTTTTTACATCCGTAAACGAACGTAATGTTGCCTAGACCCTCTGCACAGCGTGCCTAGCTTTGCATACTACATAGAGCGCCTCCTGCAGCATAGAGCGGATGGATGCCGCATCAACGCAATGCACCTGCGAAACTCTAAATGAGCTCCTTAGATTCAATCACTTTATAGATTCTGTATCTGCTCCCATCTCTGGGACCTTCAGTCCCTCAAGGAAGGACCTTTGGATGTTGAGAGTTTCTGCCCATCTTGGGTAGAAAGTTGTACAGATGTTCTTAAAGATTGCTGATTTGTCGCTGTCACCAAATGTCAATGCACTAGAACCATTACTAATACTCATGATGTAGGAGTGGTTTTCTTTACCCCACAGGGCATTGGCCGGTAATGTGTGCACTGTGTTTCCTGTTTCATATACTTTATATTTGTTCTTCAATAATGCCTTTTCCAACTCTGTTTACTAAGAATTTATTTAATTGACCACACATTTTTTTTATCTGAAAACTGAGATGCTTCCTGGACTCCAACTCTTTGTGGGTGTCGTTCACCGGTTTAAGTTCTAGTCTAGATAATACTGAATTAAATCCCTCCTATGCTTTGCTGCTTCTGCCAAAGCTGATAGTTAATTCCTGGCTATTGATGTATTAGCATCCCACGGGAAGACCTTAGAGCATCCAGAAGAACATTTGTGTGTAAGTATTCCTCAAGTGTGTGATTCACCTCAGTTCGCTAACTCTTCCAAAAGGTAAATCTGATCTCGTCTGGAGCAAGAGTCAATAAAAGGTGTAGGGTCTGATTTAGACCTTGGTGGATGAGGCATCCCGTCACAATGATGATGCATATCCCGTCCGCCGAAATATAAATCCCACAGGATAGAATGGATATCTATCACCAATGTGATGGTGTAACTAATCCGCCATTATCTAAATCAGACCCCTAGTCTTTATCCTTCAGCTGCAAAATGAGCCTCCCTCACCTGGACAGTCGTGGCCTATCCACGTCTTCACATGCCACCTGGAGCCAAGATGACAACTCTCTCTGCAAAACCCAACGCCTGATGTAAAAAGACAATGTATGCATTGGTCTTGGGCCTGGTGCCAGGACTTCGATTAAGCCCCAGTCCCATGTGATATGCAACTCTGAGACTCCCCTCAGAGTCCCCAAATGATGTCCCCAAATGATGCGTTCTGTGAAATACTTGAGCAAAGGCAAGAAGAACTGCATACCCCATGGTCCCACAGGACTGTCGTATAACCTGCCAGTGGTGGCAACCATCTTGTATGCCTAGGGTTTTGCTTGCTTGTGTTCCATAGCATCGCTGCTTGGCAATTATGACTTATAGTGGCTGGAGTCCAGATTTGTTGGAGTCAGGACTTGCTTTTGCAATCCTATTTCGCTTGTGAAGTTGAGATAAGACATCTTGAAACCTTGGAAATATCTCACATTACACTTGCAAGAATATAGATTCACACGTGTTTCTTTTAACAAGGAGTCATCCATTAGCATTAAGAACTTGATATCACTTGTTTGTTTTCACAAGGAGTCATCCAAGGAAATCACAGACTCTTCACTCTTGCTTCTTTCATAAGTGGACACCCAATAAGATTACAAGATGTGTGCACTTGTTTATTCTACAAACGTTTCCCAAATAGTTGCAAACTCTGGTGGAATCATGTTGGCACAGAATTTTTGTTGTTTGGCATGCTGATACCAACAATAGTAAATATATGATCACCAGGAGTATAGACAAACCATACAGTTCTTATAAATGCCTTTCAATTTATAGTTATCAACTTATTACATTGAACATTATCAAATCACAGAAAGTCATTCCTAAAATTGAACCCAGATTGTGTCTCACAGTTACTGCATCAACATTAATAGTCTTTAAGCGCATAAGAAATATCAGATTTTAGATTGCAATGGAGAGCGGCAATACAGCATGTCAGCACTGCGGGTATTTCATATACAATATCTGAAGTTAAAACTTCAATGACTGCTCTATGGTTACCCTAAGATATTTGTCTACTGCTTTTAGATATCAACACTCCACCATTGAAGTCTAAGCCCATCAGTGCAGGCAATGCACCTCTGTTTCTCTCTCTTGTCTCATTCCCTCTTCCCCCAGTCCACTTTGAACCAACAAAGTATTAGTGTGAGGTTAGCTGAGGGTTTGGCGAAGCATGAAAGCTAGCATCACTTCTCTAGATCCAGATTGAGAGGTAAGTGCATCTGGACACCTGGATGGGGGTACACGCACTCCTAGTGTTTGGATCCCCATGAGTATCCTTCCCTATAGTAGGGTATATGCCTTCCCCTGTTAGACCTCACAGCCTTAGGGTGATCATCCCCCAACTTTTTGCCTGCCTCCCTCCACTTTTCTGACACTGTTTGCTGGTTTTAGGACTCTTCACACTTAACCAGTGCTAACCTGTGCTAAAGTGCATATGCTTTCTCCCTTAAACATGGTAACATTGGTTTGTCACCAGTCAGCATATTTAATTTACTTATAAGTCCCTAGTAAAGTGAACTACATATGCCCAGGGCCTGTAAATTAAATGCTACTAGTGGGTCTGCAGCACTGATTGTGCCACCCACACAAGTAGCCTCTTAACCATGTCTCAGGTCTGCCTCTGCAAGGCCTGTGTGTGCAGTTTCACTGCCAATTCGACTTGGCATTTAAAAGTGCTTGGCAAGCCTTAAACTCCCCTTTTCCTACATATAAGACACCCCTAAGATATGCCCTAGGTAACACATAGGACAGGGTGCTATGTAGGTAAAAGGCAGGACATGTACACATGTGTTTTATATGTCCTGGTAGTGAAAAACGACTACATTCATTTTCCACTAATGTGAGGCCTGCTACTTTCATAGACTAGCATTAGGTCTGTCCTCATATACTTTTTGAGTGGTAGATTCTTATCTGAAAGGGGTAACCAGATCATATTTGGTATGGCCAGAATGGTAATAGAAAATCCTTCTTATTGGTGAGGTTGGATTTTATATGACTATTTTAGAAATGCCACTTTTAGAAAGTGAGTGTTTCCCTGCACTTAAAATCATCTGTGTCTTACAGCCTGTCTCCAATCAACATCTGTGCTCATTGACAGCTACCTTGTGCATTTCACCCAGACAACCACAAACACAGGACACTCCGTCACACCTGCATTCATCTGCATATTGAATGGATCTTCCTTGGCTGGAAGGGTGGAGGGCCTACCAAACCCCCTACTGGGACCCTGACAGACACGACTGAACTGAAAGGGGAACTTGTGCACTTCAAAACCACTCTTTGAAGTCTCCCCCACTTCAAAAGCATTTTTGGGTACATAAACTGGGTCTCTGACCCACACAACACCGGACACTTCTGGACCTACACCTGCACCCTGTCAAGAGGAACTGCCTGAATGCCCAAATCTGGACTGCTTTGTTGAGACGGTCTGCTGCCCTGCTGTTGCCCTGCTGGCCTCTGAATGTGCTGAGAAGGACTCTGCCTTCCCCAAAAGTTCTCTCCAAGGCTTGGATTGAGCTTGCCTCCTGGTTTCTGATGTCTCAGGGCCAAAAAGATTTTGGCCCTCATTACAACCTCGGCGGTCTTCCCTGAAGACCGCCGAGGCTGTGGGTGCCAGAATACCACCATTTCTGGTGGTATTCCTGGCTCCCTATCTCAAATTTTCCGCTGGGCCAGTGGACAGTAACAGTGTTACCGTCCGCTGACCCAGCCGAAAGGTCACATCAACATTGCTGCCGGCTCGTAATAGATCCGGCGGCATTGCTGATGTGCAGCGGGTGCAGTAGCACCCGTCGTGCATTTCACTGCCCGAAATTTGGGTAGTGAAATGTGCAATGGGACTATGCCTGGGAGCCCCTGCACTGCCCATGCCACATGCATGGGCAGTGCAAGGGCCCCCAGGGGAACCCCGAGTCCCCTTACCGCCAGCCTTTCACCACCATGGACAGGCTGGCGGTAAGGGGAGTCGAAATCCTCAGGGCACCGCTGCCCTGGCGGATTACAACCGCTGGTACCACCGCGGTCAAAATATGGTGCCTTGTACCGCCATCCTGTTGGCAATATAAACGCCACTATAGCCCTGGCAGTCACCGACCACCAGGGTTATAATGAGGGCCTTTATCTCTTCAGGAGCTTCTTGTGCATCGAAAAACGTCTGCCGAAATCGACTAAAAGCCTACCTTGTGACCGAGAAATCACTGCACAGCCGACCGGAATGATTCAACCCCGACTTCTCAACTGGAAATTTGATTCAGCACCTGCCTTGCTACAGATAATCAGACGCATTACCTACCGGATCGACGCAGCGAACGTGCCTTCTTCCAGCGCGTCAAGGATTTTCCCAGCATTATCCCTGGGCGTGAAAAAATCCACTCACCACAGTGAGGAACCAAGACTGCGTGCCAAAAAACGACTCAAGCCTCTTGCAGTGTGGAAAGAAATGACGCATCATGTGTGCTGCATTGGAAAATTCAACACACACCCTATTTTTCCTCGCATCTCCTGCTCTGCGGTCTCCATGCATCATTATTGTTGACACATACCAGGTATTGTGTGTAAAAAAGAGACAACTGTTTATTTTTAAGGATTAAGAGTCTATTAAACATTTTAAAAGTGATAGTTCAACTTGGGTTTATTGGATCGTTATCATTTTGACCTTATTTTATTCAGAAAAATATTATCTATTTTTCTAAACGTGTGTGGTGTATTTTTGTGGTGTTTTCACTGTGCTACTGAATGATTTATTGTACAAATACTTTACACATTGCCTTCTAGGTTAAGTCTGACTGCTCAGTGCCAAGCTACCAGAGGGTGAGCACAACATAATCTGGAGTGTGTGTGACTTATCCTGACTAGGATTGTGGTCCCTGCTTGGACAAGGGTGTATACGTCTGTCAACTAGAGACCCCATTTCTAACATCCCTCATTTATCTCTAGGGTTTCCAAGAGAGTTTTGTATCAAAAGAGATGCACATGCTTAGGAGGGGCTAAAACATGTGCCTTTGTTTAAAAATGTGATTTGAGCTTGTTGACTCTCTACGTTTTGGGGTAGTTTTTTGCAATAGCACTATTTCTGCTTTTTTCTTCTTCAGAAGTGAGTTGGTGTACTCTTGACCAGTTTGCAGGGTCACTGAGGCCATTATAGCCACAAGTGTGTGTACATCTCTAAATGAACTTCCTTCCCTTGGATTCATTACCTCTTGTCCCAAGGGGAAGGATTCACCACTTTCCCTGCCCCCATTAAAGCTCAAGCTAACCTTTTGAACTGCCAAAACCCTACCTCCAAGTTCCCCTACTCGGTCCACCTCCCCAAATTCAACATAAAAATCACTTTGGGATTAAATTAAGTCAAATGGAACTAAAAGACACTTTCCCTCACAACTACACATAAGTTCACATAGCTCCTTAGCAGGTGTCTGAAGCCTTCATATTTCCCATAGCAATCTCAGGCTCATGGCTTCATCTTTCGTTCTCGCTTAGTTTGGTGAGAATTATAGGAAAGTACCATCTTGCCTGGCATGTTACCCCCATATTTCACTGTATATATGAGACATGACACAAGTTTTAGTCTATGTGTCTATGTGTCACTGGGACCCTGCCAGCCAGGGCCCCAGTGCTCATGAGTGTGCCCTGTATGGGTTACCTGTGTTATGACTAACTGTCTCACTGAGGCTCTGCTATCCAGAACCTCAGTGGTTATGCTCTCTCATTTCTTTCCAAATTGTCACTAACAGGCTAGTGACCAATTTTACCAATTCACATTGGCTTACTGGAACACCCATATAATTCCCTAGTATATGGTCCTGAGGTACCCAGGGTATTGGGGTTCCAGGAGATCCCTATGGGCTGCAGCATTTATTTTGCCACCCATAGGGAGCTCTGACAATTCTTACACAGGCCTGCCACTGCAGCCTGCGTGAAATAACGTCCACGTTATTTCACAGCCATTTTCCACTGCATTTAAGTAACTTATAAGTCACCTATATGTCTAACCTTCACCTGGTGAAGGTTGGGTGCAAAGTTACTTAGTGTGTGGGCACCCTGGCACTAGCCAAGGTGCCCCCACATTGTTCAGGGCAAATTCCCCGGACTTTGTGAGTGCGGGGACACCATTACACGCATGCACTATACATAGGTCACTACCTATGTATAGCGTCACAATGGTAACTCCGAACATGGCCTAAGATCATGGAATTGTCACCCCAATGCCATTCTGGCATTGGGGAGACAATTCCATGATCCCCCGAGTCTCTAGCACAGACCCGGGTACTGCCAAACTACCTTTCCCGGGGTTTCACTGCAGCTGCTGCTGCTGCCAACCCCTCAGACAGGTTTCTGCCCTCCTGGGGTCCAGCCAGGCCTGGCCCAGGAAGGCAGAACAAAGGATTTCCTCTGAGAGAGGGTGTAACACCCTCTCCCTTTGGAAATAGGTGTGATGGCTGGGGAGGAGTAGCCTCCCCCAGCCTCTGGAAATGCTTTGATGGGCACAGATGCTGCCCATCTCTGCATAAGCTAGTCTACACCGGCTTAGGGATCCCCCAGCCCTGCTCTGGCGTGAAACTGGACAAAGGAAAGGGGAGTGACCACTCCCCTGACCTGCACCTCCCAGGGGAGGTGCCCAGAGCTCCTCCAGTGTGCCCCAGACCTCTGCCATCTTGGAAACAGAGGTGTTGCTGGCACACTGGACTGCTCTGACTGGCCAGTGCCAGCAGGTGACGTCAGAGACTCCATCTGATAGGCTCTTACCTCTCTTAGTAGCCAATCCTCCTTCCTAGGTAGCCAAACCTCCTTTTCTGGCTATTTAGTGTCTCTGCTTTGGGGAATTCTTCAGATAACGAATGCAAGAGCTCACCAGAGTTCCTCTGCATCTCCCTCTTCACCTTCTGTCAAAGGATCGACCGCTGACTGCTCGGGACGCCTGCAAAACCGCAACAAAGTAGCAAGACGACTACTAGCAACCTTGTATCGCTTCATCCTGCCGGCTTTCTCAAGGTGGTGCATGCTCTGGGGGTAGCCTGCCTCCTTTCTGCACCAGGAGCTCTGAAGAAATCTCCCGTGGGTAGACGGAATCTTCCCCCTGCAACCACAGGCAACAAAAGACTGCATCACCGGTCCTCTGGGTCCCCTCTCAGCATGACGAGCGTGGTCCCTGGAACTCAGCAACTCTGTCCAATTGACTTCCACAGTCCAGTGGCTCTTCAGTCCAAGTTTGGTGGAGGTAAGTCCTTGCCTTCCCACGCTAGACTGCATTGCTGGGTACCGCGTGATTTGCAGCTGCTCCGGCTCCTGTGCACTCTTCCAGGATTTCCTTCATGCACAGCCAAACCTGGGTCCCTTGCACTCTAACCTGCAGTGCAAAACCTTCTGAATTGTCCTCCGGCGTCGTGGGACTCCCTTTTGTGACTTCGCATGTACTCTGGTTCACTCCTCTTCTAAGTGCCTGTTCTGGTACTTCTGCGGGTGCTGCCTGCTTCTGTGAGGCCTCCCTGACTTGGTGGGCACCTCCTCTGTCTCCTCATCCAAGTGGCGACATCCTGGTCCCTCCTGGGCTACAGCAGCATCCAAAAACCCTAACCACAACCCTTGCAGCTAGCAAGGCTTGTTTGCGGTCTTTCTGCGTGGGAACACCTCTCCAAGCTTCTTCACGACGTGGAACATCCATCCTCCAAAAGGGAAGTTCCCAGTCCTCTTCGTTCTTGCAAAACACCAAGCTTCTTCCATCTGGTGGCAGCTTCCTTGAACCGTCAGCTGGCATTTCCTGGGCTCCTGCCCACTCTCGACACTGTCGCGACTCTTGGACTTGGTCCCCTTGTCTTACAGGTACTCAGGTCCGAAAATCCACTGGTGTTACATTGCTGGTGTTGCTGTGCTCTCTGGGGAATATAGGTGCACTTTACACCTACTTTTCAGGGTCTTGGGGTGGGCTATTTTTCTAACCCTCACTGTTTTCTTACAGTCCCAGCGACCCTCTACAAGCTCACATAGGTCTGGGGTCCATTTGTGGTTCGCATTCCACTTTTGGAGTATATGGTTTGTGTTGCCCCTATACCTATGTGCTCCTATTGCAATCTATTGTAGCTTTACACTGCTTGCATTACTTTTCTTGATATTACCTGCATAATTTTGGTTTGTTTACATATATCTTGTGTATATAACTTATCCCCATACTGCGGGTACTCACTGAGATACTTTTGGCATATTGTCATAAAAATAAAGTACCTTTATTTTTAGTACTTCTGTGTATTGTATTTTCTTATGATATTGTGCATATGACACCAGTGGTATAGTAGGAGCTTTACATGTCTCCTAGTTCAGCCTAAGCTGCTTTGCCATAGCTACCTTCTATCAGCCTTAGCTGCTAGAAACACCTCTTCTACACTAATAAGGGATAACTGGACCTGGCACAAGGTGTAAGTACCTCTGGTACCCACTACAAGCCAGGCCAGCCTCCTACACAATTTTAAAGGCAGAGAGAGCATAAACACTGAGGTTCTGGTTAGCAGAGCCTCAGTGACACAGTTAGGCACCACAAAGGGAACACATATAGGCCAGAAACGTATGAGCACTGGGGTCCTGGCTAGCAGGATCCCAGTGACACAGGCAAAAACAAACTGACACACAAGTAAAAATGGGGGTAACATGCCAGGCAAGATGGTACTTTCCTACACATGTTACCTTGGTTGTGTGTGGAAACTTGGCTCCGTCGCTGTTGGAGAAGATGGGGTCCAGAGTGTGTCCTGCGCTGTGTGGGGGTGTTGACGAGCTGAGAGAGGCCAATGATGCTCATGTTCTCGAGGAGAGAGATGGAGTTAGAGTTGTCCGGGTTCTCTAGGTGGAAGTTGAGGTCCCCCATGGCAGCAAGTGGCTCTTTGTGCTTTTAGGCACTATACTGATCTAAAACTTTGAAACTGGATATCTTCGATTCTACTTATTCAATTTTTAGCATTTTGGCCTGATTTTATTTATTACAATTTAGTCTATTGTTATAAATTGGTTTTAGACTTGTTGTGCTGTGTTTTGCCTTTACTGCTGTGTGTGCGCTGCAAAAATACTTTACACATTGCCTCCAAGTTCGGCCTGACTGATGTTGTGCCAAAGTAGCAGAGGGTTAAGCATTGGTTAGTTTAGTGACCCGTGTGGTTTACCATGACAAGGGTTGTGGTTGTTGCCTGAGTGGGGCTTCCCCCTCCCCACCGACCCCCACTCAAGCAATATCTGAATGTCTTCCATATCTGAACTCTATTGATGATGGTGTGAGCTGGGCTCAGGGGCCGGGTGGAGGGGGGTTGACCATCCAGCCCTATCCGGGGGTTCCCACGTATGATCTTTGTATGGGATGTTGTCGGGGCCTGTCAGTGTTGGTGCCCCAAGCAGGGCCCCTGCCGGAAGCCATTCCATACAGCTCTCTATCCAGCCGGATGTAACATGCCTGCTTCATAATCACTGATGAAAAGTTTCTTGGCTGCGAGCCTCCCCCATGAGAGGGATGTAAAACGGACCAAGTGTGAAATGTTATGTCAACAGCGTGTGCTTCCTTGAGACGAGGGAGACATGAACATCAGTGCCTATGTACAGATGTTTAAGGAACTCTAAGCCCCACCCTCCCATTGTACCTGACTTGTCAGGTGTGTGTCTTTCATAAGTTGTGGTGAGAAGGACGGGCAGGGATCTCGCACTCTGAGCATAACCTGTTTTCTGACTCAGAGGATGGCCCAGCCCAACGCAGGATTCATTCAGGCCGCAGAATTTCTGGCACAGAAAGGAAGATTGCTCATATTAGGAGCAGTCCGTAGCAAAATAAAGCACGCCCAGCAACTGCTGCAGGAAGGTGTACGTTGGCCATGATACAAAGATTACAAGTAAACTTGCGAGGTCAGAATGCAGCAAGCCTGGGACACCACTGCTTAATTTGTAAATAAAAAGGTGCCGGTGCCTAAAGCCCTCCTCTTAAACACACAGCTGCTGCAACTGAATGTGCGAACACGGAATACTGAGGCAGCGTGATCCTGAAGCCATCTCGGGCCTCTTCAATCCATTTACAGCCCCTCTCTGCCCCTTCAGCTCACTCCTGCAGCTTACTGCTTTCTCCCTTTGCGACGCTTTTTCGTTTTTCTCTTCCTCTGTCTTTCCCAAAGGTGTCTTTTGCTCGCAGCAAATGCTTGAGGCAGAAGACTAAGCGCCGGCCCTCAAAAATAACTGCCGGTGCTCAGCACTGGAAACAACTGTGAGAAAGAAGCCTTTTTCTAGCCTTGTTACCCCCACTTTTGGCCTGTTTGTGAGTATATGTCAGGGTGGTTTCGCTGTCTCACTGGGATCCTGCTAGCCAGGGCCCAGTGCTCATAGTGAAGACCCTATGTTGTCAGTATGTTTGTTATGTGTCACTGGGACCCTGCTAGTCAGGACCCCAGTGCTCATAAGTTTGTGGCCTATATGTATGTGTTCCCTGTGTGGTGCCTAACTGTCTCACTGAGGCTCTGCTAACCAGAACCTCAGTGGTTATGCTCTCTCATTTCTTTCCAAATTGTCACTAACAGGCTAGTGACCAATTTCACCAATTCATATTGGCATACTGGAACACCCTTATAATTCCCTAGTATATGGTACTGAGGTACCCAGGGTATTGGGGTTCCAGGAGATCTCTATGGGCTGCAGTATTTCTTGTGCCACCCATAGGGAGATCTGACAATTCTTACACAGGCCTGCCACTGCAGCCTGAGAGAAATAATGTCCACGTTATTTCACAGCCATTTTTCACTGCACATAAGTAATTTATAAGTCACCTATATGTCTAACCTTCACCTGGTGAAGGTTGGGTGCTAAGTTACTTAGTGTGTGGGCACCCTGGCACTAGCCAAGGTGCCCCGACATCGTTCAGGGCAAATTCCACGGACTTTGTGAGTCCCCGGACACCATTACATGCGTGCACTATACATAGGTCACTACCTATGTATGGCGTCACAATGGTAACTCCGAACATGGCCATGTAACATGTTTAAGATCATGGAATTGTCCCCCCAATGCCATTCTGGCATTGGGGGGACAATTTCATGATCTCCCGGGTCTCTAGCACAGAACCCGGGTACTGCCAAACTGCCTTTCCAGGGTCTCCACTGCAGCTGCTGCTGCTACCAACCCCTCAGACAGGTTTCTGCCCTCCTGGGGTCCAGGCAGCCCTGGCCCAGGAAGTCAGCACAAAGGACTTCCTCTGAGAGAGGGTGTAACACCCTCTCCCTTTGGAAATAGGTGTGAAGGCTGGGGAGGCGTAGCCTCCCCCAGCCTCTGGAAATGCTTTGACGGGCACAGATGCTGCCCATCTCTGCGTAAGCCAGTCTACACCGGTTTAGGGATCCCCCAGCCCCGCTCTGGTGGGAAACTGGACAAAGGAAAGGGGAGTAACCACTCCCCTGACCTGCTCCTCCCAGGGGAGGTGCCCAGAGCTCCTCCAGTGTGCCCCAGACCTCTGCCATCTTGGAAACAGAGGTGTGCTGGCACACTGGACTGCTCCGAGTGGCCAGGGCCAGCAGGTGACGTCAGAGACTCCTTCTGATAGGCTTTTACCTGTCTTACTAGCCTATCCTCCTTCCTAGGTAGCCAAACCTCCTTTTCTGGCTATTTAGGGTCTCTGCTTTGGGGAATTCTTCAGATAACTAATGCAAGAGCTCACCAGAGTTCCTCTGCATCTCCCTCTTCACCTTCTGCCAAAGGATCGACCGCCGACTGCTCAGGACGCCTGCAAAACCGCAACAAAGTAGCAAAGACGACTACTGCAACCTTGTATCGCTTCATCCTGCCGGCTTTCTCGCCTGTTTCCTGGTGGTGCATGCTCTGAGGGTAGCCTGCCTCCTTCTTGCACCAGGAGCTCTGAAGAAATCTCCTGTGGGTCGACGGAATCTTCCTCTGCAACCGCAGGCAACAAAAGACTGCATCGCCGGTCCTCTGGGTCCGCTCTCAGCATGACGAGCGTGGTCCCTGGAACTCAGCAATTCTGTCCAAGTGACTCCCACAGTCCAGTGATTCTTCAGTCCAAGTTTGGTGGAGGTAAGTCCTTGCCTTCCCACACTAGACTGCATTGCTGGGTACCGCGTGATTTGCAGCTGCTCCGGCTCCTGTGCACTCTTCCAGGATTTCCTTCGTGAACAGCCAAGCCTGGGTCCCCAGCACTCTAACCTGCAGTGCACAACCTTCTGAGTTGTCCTCTGGCGTTGTGGAACTCCCTTTTGTGACTTCGGGTGGACTCCGGTTGACTCCTCTTCTAAGTGCCTGTTCTGGACCTTCTGCGGGTGCTGCCTGCTTCTGTGAGGGCTCCCTGACTTGCTGGGGGCCCCCTTTGTCTCCTTATCCAAGTGGCGACATCCTGGTCCCTCCTTGGCCACAGCATCATCCAAAAACCCTAACCGCAACCCTTGCAGCTAGCAAGGCTTGTTTGCGGTCTTTCTGCGTGGGAACACCTCTGCAAGCTTCTTCACGACATGGGACATCCATCTTCCAAAGGGGAAGTCCTTAGTCCTCTTCGTTCTTGCAGAATACAAAGCTTCTTCCATCCAGTGGCAGCTTCCTTGCACCCTCAGCTGGCATTTCCTGGGCTCCTGCCCACTCTCGACACTGTCGCGACTCATGGACTTGGTCCCCTTGTCTTACAGGTACTCCGGTCCAGAAATCCACTGTTGTTGCATTGCTGGTGTTGGTCTTCCTTGCAGAATCCCCCTATCACGACTTCTGTGTTCTTTGGGGGTGTAGGTGCACTTTACACCTACCTTACAGGGTCTTGGGGTGGGCAATTTTTCTAACCCTCACTGTTTTCTTACTGCTCCAGTGACCCTCTACAAGCTCACATAGGTTTGGGGTCCATTCGTGGTTCGCATTCCACTTTTGGGGTATTTGGTTTGTGTTGCCCCTATACCTATGTGCTCCTATTGCAATCTATTGTAACTTTACACTGCTTGCATTACTTCCTTTTGCTATTACTGCATATTTTTGGTATTGTGTACATATATCTTGTGTATATTTGGCATCCTCATACTGACGGTACTCACTGAGATACTTTTGGCATATTGTCATAAAAATAAAGTACCTTTATTTTCAGTATATCTGTGTATTGTGTTTTCTTATGATATTGTGCATATGACACCAGTGGTATAGTAGGAGCTTTGCATGTATCCTAGTTCAGCCTAAGTTGCTCTGCTATAGCTACCTTCTATCAGCCTAAGCTGCTAGAAACACCTCTTCTACACTAATAAGGGATAACTGGACCTGGCACAAGGTGTAAGTACCTCTGGTACCCACTACAAGCCAGGCCAGCCTCCTACATTGGTTGTGCAGCGGTGGGATAAGTACTTGTAACTACTTACCACTTTGTCATATTGTACTGTTCATAAGAGAAAAATATACAAAACAAGTTCAGTGTATGTACATCTAACCTTAACGTTTTGCTTTTCTTCTCTTACACTATCTGCTAAGTGCTGAAAAGTACTCCTAAACTTTCTAAAAAGTTTCAAAAGTTTTTTTTTCTGTTCTTTTAAATGTCCTGAAACTTTTTTTCTCTTCTCACTGTCTCTAAACCTTCTTCTATCATGTCTGATGTAGGAACTTCTCTTAAAGTTGTTGTAAGGAAATGCCTCCTTGGCATGGTTGCCCCCTGACTTTTTGCCTTTGCTGATGCTATGTTTACAATTGAAAGTGTGCTGAGGCCTGCTAACCAGGCCCCAGCACCAGTGTTCTTTCCCTAACCTGTACTTTTGTATCCACAATTGGCAGACCCTGGCATCCAGATAAGTCCCTTGTAACTGGTACTTCTAGTACCAAGGGCCCTGATGCCAAGGAAGGTCTCTAAGGGCTGCAGCATGTCTTATGCCACCCTGGAGACCTCTCACTCAGCACAGACACCCTGCTTGCCAGCTTGTGTGTGCTAGTGAGGACAAAACGAGTAAGTCGACATGGCACTCCCCTCAGGGTGCCATGCCAGCCTCTCACTGCCTATGCAGTATAGGTAAGACACCCCTCTAGCAGGCCTTACAGCCCTAAGGCAGGGTGCACTATACCATAGGTGAGGGTACCAGTGCATGAGCATGGTACCCCTACAGTGTCTAAACAAAACCTTAGACATTGTAAGTGCAGGGTAGCCATAAGAGTATATGGTCTGGGAGTTTGTCAAACACGAACTCCACAGCACCATAATGGCTACACTGAAAACTGGGAAGTTTGGTATCAAACTTCTCAGCACAATAAATGCACACTGATGCCAGTGTACATTTTATTGTAAAATACACCCCAGAGGGCACCTTAGAGGTGCCCCCTGAAACTTAACCGACTATCTGTGTAGGCTGACTAGTTTTAGTAGCCTGCCACAAACCGAGACATGTTGCTGGCCCCATGGGGAGAGTGCCTTTGTCACTCTGAGGCCAGTAACAAAGCCTGCACTGGGTGGAGATGCTAACACCTCCCCCAGGCAGGAATTGTCACACCTGGCGGTGAGCCTCAAAGGCTCACCTCCTTTGTGCCAACCCAGCAGGACACTCCAGCTAGTGGAGTTGCCCGCCCCCTCCGGCCAGGCCCCACTTTTGGCGGCAAGGCCGGAGAAAATAATGAGAAAAACAAGGAGGAGTCACTGGCCAGTCAGGACAGCCCCTAAGGTGTCCTGAGCTGAAGTGACTCTAACTTTTAGAAATCCTCCATCTTGCAGATGGAGGATTCCCCCAATAGGGTTAGGATTGTGACCCCCTCCCCTTGGGAGGAGGCACAAAGAGGGTGTACCCACCCTCAGGGCTAGTAGCCATTGGCTACTAACCCCCCAGACCTAAACACGCCCTTAAATTTAGTATTTAAGGGCTACCCTGAACCCTAGAAAATTAGATTCCTGCAACTACAAGAAGAAGGACTGCCCAGCTGAAAACCCCTGCAGCGGAAGACCAGAAGACGACAACTGCCTTGGCTCCAGAAACTCACCGGCCTGTCTCCTGCCTTCCAAAGATCCTGCTCCAGCGACGCCTTCCGAAGGGACCAGCGACCTCGACATCCTCTGAGGACTGCCCCTGCTTCGAAAAGACAAGAAACTCCCGAGGACAGCGGACCTGCTCCAAGAAAGGCTGCAACTTTGTTTCCAGCAGCTTTAAAGAACCCTGCAAGCTCCCCGCAAGAAGCGTGAGACTTGCAACACTGCACCCGGCGACCCCGACTCGGCTGGTGGAGACCCGACACCTCAGGAGGGACCCCAGGACTACTCTGATACTGTGAGTACCAAAACCTGTCCCCCCTGAGCCCCCACAGCGCCGCCTGCAGAGGGAATCCCGAGGCTTCCCCTGACCGCGACTCTTTGAATCCAAAGTCCCGACGCCTGGGAGAGACCCTGCACCCGCAGCCCCCAGGACCTGAAGGACCGGACTTTCACTGGAGAAGTGACCCCCAGGAGTCCCTCTCCCTTGCCCAAGTGGAGGTTTCCCCGAGGAATCCCCCCCTTGCCTGCCTGCAGCGCTGAAGAGATCCCGAGATCTCTCATAGACTAACATTGCGAACCCGACGCCTGTTTCTACACTGCACCCGGCCGCCCCCGCGCTGCTGAGGGTGAAATTTCTGTGTGGACTTGTGTCCCCCCCGGTGCCCTACAAAACCCCCCTGGTCTGCCCTCCGAAGACGCGGGTACTTACCTGCAAGCAGACCGGAACCGGGGCACCCCCTTCTCTCCATTCTAGCCTATGTGTTTTGGGCACCACTTTGAACTCTGCACCTGACCGGCCCTGAGCTGCTGGTGTGGTGACTTTGGGGTTGCTCTGAACCCCCAACGGTGGGCTACCTTGGACCAAGAACTGAGCCCTGTAAGTGTCTTACTTACCTGGTTAACCTAACAAATACTTACCTCCCCTAGGAACTGTGAAAATTGCACTAAGTGTCCACTTTTAAAACAGCTATTTGTGAATAACTTGAAAAGTATACATGCAATTTTGATGATTTGAAGTTCCTAAAGTACTTACCTGCAATACCTTTCGAATGAGATATTACATGTAGAATTTGAACCTGTGGTTCTTAAAATAAACTAAGAAAAGATATTTTTCTATACAAAACCTATTGGCTGGATTTGTCTCTGAGTGTGTGTACCTCAGTTATTGTCTATGTGTATGTACAACAAATGCTTAACACTACTCCTTGGGTAAGCCTACTGCTCGACCACACTACCACAAAATAGAGCATTAGTATTATCTCTTTTTGCCACTATCTTACCTCTAAGGGGAACCCTTGGACTCTGTGCATGCTATTCCTTACTTTGAAATAGCACATACAGAGCCAACTTCCTACAGTTGTCAATACAACATTTGACAATCTTAACTTTAAGAGCCTAAGAAGTCTCTGCATTGATAGAGGTTTAGTGGTAGGAAAGAACCCTTCTAGAGAATTTCTGTCTAACATGCTCATTGAGAATGATAAGGCCCAGGGTGGCACTTCATCAGAAAAGTTAGTAGATAGCTCACACTCAGACACAGGGGAGCCCCTTGAGGGTGGTGTACAGTGTTCTCCTCCTAATATGCCCCTTAGCAGACCACCTAGCAATGCTGGTAGTAATAGAAGCTCCCATCATAGTAGGGATGTTTTTGTTCCTGAAGGCCAGGTTGTTAGAGTGCAAGCTGTTAGAGGCAGGTCTCCCTCTGTTGAATCCAATATTTCTTCTGTGTCCAAGAATTCCCAAACCACAGACCTTCAAGATAAATTGTTAGAAAGGGAAATCAATAAGTTGAGAGTGAAAGAGATCAGACTGAAGCTTAAACAGCAACAACTGGCTCTAGACAGGGAATCCCTAGATCTGGAGAAGGAGAGATAGAGGTTGGGGTTTGGACCCCATAGTGGCAGCAGCAGTATTCCTGATAGCAATCCTGTGAGAGAGCATGATTCCAGGAATCTGCACAAGATAGTTCTCCCTTACAAGGAGGGGGATGACATTAACAAGTGGTTTGCTGCACTTGAGAGGGCCTGTATGGCACAGGGGGTCCCTCAAAGGCAGTGGGCTGCTATCCTATGGCTATCTTTCAGTGGAAAAGGTAGGGATAGGCTCCTTACTGTTAGAGAAAGTGATGCCAATAATTTTGCAGTTTTGAAGGATGCACTCTTGGATAGATTTGGCTTAACCACTGAAAAATGGAGGATTAAGTTCAGAGGAACCAGAAAAGAGTCCTCACAAGACTGGGTAGACTTTGTTGACTATTCAGTGAAGGCCTTGGAGGGGTGGTTACATGGCAGTAAAGTTTCTGACAATGAAAGCCTGTACAATCTAATCCTGAGAGAGCATATTCTGAATAACTGTGTGTCTGATTTGTTACACCAATATCTAGTGGACTCAGATCTGACCTCTCCTCAAGAATTGGGAAAGAAGGCAGACAAATGGGTCAGAACAAGAGTGAACAGAAAAGTTCATACAGGGGGTGACAAGGATGGCAAGAAGAAAGATGGTACGAAATCTAAGGATAACATGGGGATAAGGGTAAAACCAAAGATCCTTCTTCAAATCCTAAACACTCTTCAGGGGTGGGGATCAATCAAATTCTTCCTCTTCTTCACAACCTACACACATTAAAAAGCCTTGGTGCTTTGTGTGTAGAAATAAAGGCCATAGGCCAGGGGATAAGTCCTGTCCAGGTAAACCCCCTGAGCTTACCACCACTAATACATCAAGCTCTAGTGCCCCTAGCAGTAGTGGTAATAGTAGTGGGACTGCTGGCAACAGTCAAAGTAAGGGTGTAGTTGGGTTCACTTATGGGTCCATCATAGAAACTGGGGTAGTCAGTCCCAAGACAGTTTCTGTCACACCTAGTGGCATTGGCCTTGCCACACTGGCTGCTTGTCCCCTTACAATGGATAAGTACAGGGAGACAGTTTCAATAAATGGTGTTGAGGTCCAGGCCTTCAGGGACACAGGTGCCAGTATCACTTTGGTGACTGAAAACCTAGTGGCTCCTGAACAACACATCATTGGACAGCAGTACAAGATTAATGATGTCCATAACTCCACTAAGTTTCTTCCCTTAGCTATAGTTCAGCTTAGTTGGGGTGAAGTTACTGGCCCTAAGCAGGTGGTAGTGTCACCTAGCTTACCTGTAGACTGTCTCTTAGGTAATGACCTAGAGACCTCAGGTTGGGCTGAGGTAGAGTTTTATACCCATGCAGCCATGCTGGGTATCCCTGAGGAATTGTTCCCTCTCATTTCTACTGAAATGAAAAAGCAAAGGAGAGAAAAAGGCCTGAAAACTCAGGATCCCTCTCCATCAACAGGTAAAAAGGGTATCGCAGTATCCCCTACCCCCCCTAAAATTCAGGATACCATTCCTGTGGTGGGAGAAACCTCTCCTGGGGTGGCACCTGTTCCAAGGGAATCATCAGCTGGCATAGCTGTACTCCCTGAGGTAAAAGTACCTCTTTGTGGGATAACTAATATTGGTGAGAAAAAGAGCACCATTTTAGTTAACATGGAGCATCCCTCCAACCCTCCCAGAGAAACTTTAGTGCAGAAAACCTGCACTGCCTCACAACACTTAGGACAGCAGCCCTGCCCTAGTGTGGAGCTCATAGGACAGCATCCATGCTCTGCTCCAACTCAAGAGAAACAGCATCCCTGTTCTCTCTTACAGCCATATGGACAACGTTTTTGCCAAGGTATGGCTTTACTGAGACAGCATCCCTGTCTGGCGTTCTTATCACTAGAAATAGGTCCAGTGGACAATTCCCACTGTTCTAAACTAAAACTTACTGATAGAAACTCTGAAAATATATCTTCACATTGTTGCTTAGCTAAAAAACTTCAAACAGGGTGGTTTACATCCCCACAGGGAAGTAACCATATAGTGGATGATAAAGGGAGTAACCAGTCTATTGCAGAGCTACTCTCCACTTATCACCACTTAGACAATAAAGTCTCAACTGGCCAAGGTTAGCCTAATTGTCCTTCGTTTTGGGGGGTGGGGGTTGTGTGAGAAAGTATCCTCTTTCTAGCCTTGTTACCCCCACTTTTGGCATGTTTGTGAGTATATGTCAGGGTGTTTTCACTGTCTCACTGGGATCCTGCTAGCCAGGGCCCAGTGCTCATAGTGAAAACCCTATGTTGTCAGTATGTTTGTTATGTGTCACTGGGACCCTGCTAGCCAGGACCCCAGTGCTCATAAGTTTGTGACCTATATGTATGTGTTCCCTGTGTGATGCCTAACTGTCTCACTGAGGCTCTGCTAACCAGATCCTCAGTGGTTATGCTCTCTCTACTTTACAAATTGTCACTAACAGGCTAGTGACCAATTTTACCAATTCACATTGGCATACTGGAACATCCTTATAATTCCCTAGTATATGGTACTGAGGTACCCAGGGTATTGGGGTTCCAGGAGATCCCTATGGGCTGCAGCTTTTCTTTTGCCACCCATAGGGAGATCTGACAATTCTTACACAGGCCTGCCAGTGTAGCCTGAGTAAAATAACGTCCACGTTATTTCACAGCCATTTACCACTGCACTTAAGGAACTTATAAGTCACCCATATGTCTAACCTTCACCTGGTGAAGGTAGGGTGCAAAGTTACTTAGTGTGTGGGCACCCTGGCACTAGCCAAGATGCCCCCACATCGTTCAGGGCAAATTCCCCGGACTTTGCGAGTGCGCGGACACCATTACACGCGTGCACTATTCATAGGTCACTACCTATGTATGACGTCACAATGATAACTCCGAACATGGCCATGTAACATGTCTAAGATCATGGAATTGTCCCCCCAATGGCATTCTGGCATTGGGGGGACAATTCCATGATCCCCGGGTCTCTAACACAGAACCCGGGTACTGCCAAACTGCCTTTCCGGGGTCTCCACTGCAGCTGCTGCTGCTGCCAACCCCTCAGACAGGTTTCTGCCCTCCTGGGGTCCAGGCAGCCCTGGCCCAGGAAGGCAGAACAAAGGGTTTCCTCTGAGAGAGGGTGTAACACCCACCCCCTTTGGAAATAGGTGTGAAGGCTGGGGAGGAATAGCCTCCCCCAGCCTCTGTAAATGCTTTGATGGGCACAGATGCTGCCCATCTCTGCATAAGCCAGTCCACACCGGTTTAGGGATCCCCCAGCCCTGCTCTGGCGCGAAACTGGACAAAGGAAAGGGGAGTGACCACTCCGCTGACCTGCACCTCCCAGGGGAGGTGCCCAGAGCTCCTCCAGTGTGCCCCAGACCTCTGCCATCTTGGAAACAGAGGTATTGCTGGCACACTGGACTGCTCTGAGTGGCCAGTGCCATCAGGTGACGTCAGAGACTCCTTCTGATAGGCTCTTACCTTTCTTACTAGCATATCCTCCTTCCTAGGTTGCCAAACCTCCTTTTCTGGCTATTTAGGGTCTCTGCTTTGGGGAATTCTTCAGATACCAAATGCAAGAGCTCACCAGAGTTCCTCTGCATCTCCCCCTTCACCTTCTGCCAAAGGATTGACCGCTGACTGCTCAGGACTCAGGGCTGCAAAACCGCAACAAAGTAGCAAAGACGACTACTGCAACCTTGTATCGCTTCATCCTGCCGGCTTTCTCAACTGTTTCCTGGTGGTGCATGCTCTGGGGGTAGCCTGCCTCCTTCTTGCACGAGGAGCTCTGAAGAAATCTCCTGTGGGTCGACGGAATCTTCCCCCTGCAACCGCAGGCAACAAAAGACTGCATCACTGGTCCTCTGGGTCGCCTCTCAGCACGACGAGCGTGGTCCCTGGAGCTCAGCAACTCTGTCCAAGTGACTCCCACAGTGCAGTGACTCTTCAGTCCAAGTTTGGTGGATGTATGTCCTTGCCTCCTCACGCTCGACTGCATTGCTGGGTACCGCGTGATTTGCAGCTGCTCCGTCTCCTGAGCACTCTTTCAGGATTTCCTTCATGCACAGCCAAACCTGGGTCCCCGACACTCTAACCTGCAGTGCACAACCTTCTGAGTTGTCCTCTGGCGTCGTGGGACTCCCTTTTGTGACTTCGGATGGACTCCGGTTCACTCCTCTTCTAAGTGCCTGTTCTGGTACTTCTGCGGGTGCTGCCTGCTTCTGTGAGGGCTCCCTGACTTGCTGGGCGCCCCCTTTGTCTCCTCATGCAAGTGGTGATATCCTGGTCCCTCCTGGGCCACAGCAGCATCCAAAAACCTTAACCCCGACCCTTGCAGCTAGAAAGGCTTGTTTGCGGTCTTTCTGCATGGGAAGACTTCTGCAAGCTTCCTCACGACGTGGGACATTCATCCTCCAAAGGGGAAGTTCCTAGTCCTCTTCGTTCTTGCAAAACACCAAGCTTCTCCCATCCGGTGGCAGCTTCCTTGCACCCTCAGCTGGCATTTCCTGGGCATCTGCCCACTCTCTACAGTGTCGCGACTCTTGGACTTGGTCCCCTTCTCTTACAGGTACTCAGGTCTGGAAATCCACTGTTGTTGCTTTGCTGGTGTTGGTTTTCCTTGCAGAATCCCCGTATCATGACTTCTGTGCTTTCTGGGGGTTGTAGGTGCACTTTACAACTATCTTACAGGGTCTTGGGGTGGGCTATTTTTATAACCCTCACTGTTTTCTTACAGTCCCAGCGACCCTCTAAAAGCTCACATAGGTTTGGGGTCCATTCGTGGTTCGCATTCCACTTTTGGAGTATATGGTTTGTGTTGCCCCTATACCTATGTGCTCCTATTGCAATCTATAGTAACTTTGCACTGCTTGCATTACTTCCTTTAGCCATTTCTGCATATTTTTGGTATTGTGTACATATATCTTGTGTATATTTGGCATCCTCATACTGAGGGTACTCACTGAGATACTTTTGACATATTGTCTTAAAAATAAAGTACCTTTATTTTTAGTATAACTGTGTATTGTCTTTTCTCATGATATTGTGCATATGACACCAGTGGTATAGTAGGAACTTTACATGTCTCCTAGTTCAGCCTAAGCTGCTCTGCTATAGCTACCTTCTATCAGCCTAAGCTGCTAGAAACACCTCTTCTACACTAATAAGAGATAACTGGACCTGGTACAGAGTGTAAGTACCCCTTGGTACCTACTACAGGCCAAGCCAGCCTCCTACCTTGGTTGTGCAGCGGTGGGATAAGTACTTGTAACTACTTACCACTTTGTCATATTGTACTTTTCATAAGAGAAAAATATGCAAACAAGTTCAGTGTATGTACACCTAACCAAAAAGTTTTGCTTTTCTTCTCTTACACTTTCTGCTAAGTGTTGAAAAGTACTCCTAAACTTTCTAAAAAGTTTCAAAAAGTTTGAAAAAGTTTTTTTCCTGTTCTTTAAAAAGTCCTGAAACTTTTTCTCTCTTCTCACTGTCCCTAAACCTTCTTCTATCATGTCTGATGTAGGAGCGTCTCTTAAAATGGTCAATACAACATATGACAATCTTAACTTTAAGAGCCTAAGGAGTCTCTGCTTTGATAGAGGTTTAGTGGTAGGAAAGAACCCTTCTAGAGAATTTCTGTTTAACATGCTCATTGAGAATGATAAGGCCCAGGGTGGCCCTTCATCTGAGAAGTTGGTAGATAGCTCACACTCTGACTCAGGGGAGCCCCTTGAAGGGGGTGTTCAGGGTTCTCTTCCTAATCTGCCCCTTAGCGGACCACATAGCAATGCTGGTAGTAATAGAAGCTCTCATCATAGTAGAGATGTTTTTGTTCCTGAAGGCCAGGTTGTTAGAGTGCAAGCTGTTAGAGACAGGTCTCCCTCTGTTAATTCCAATATATCTTCTGTGTCCAAGCATTCTCAACCCACCCACCCTGAAGACAAAATGTTAGAAAGGGAACTCAACAAGTTGAGAGTGGAAGAGACCAGACTGAAGCTTAAACAGCAACCGCTGGCTCTAGACAGGGAATCCCTCGATCTGGAGAAGGAGAGACAGAGGTTGGGGTTTGGACACCATGGTGGCAGCAGCAGTATTCCTGATAGCAATCCGGTGGGTGAGCAAGATTCCAGGAATCTGCACAAGATAGTTCCCCCTTACAAGGAGGGGGATGACATTAACAAGTGGTTTGCTGCACTTGAGAGGTCCTGTATGGTACAGGGGGTCCCTCAAAGGCAAGGGGCTGATATTATATGGCTATCTTTCAATGGAATGGGTAGGGATAGGCTCCTTACTGTGAGAGAAAGTGATGCCAATAATTTTGCAGTTTTGAAGGATGCACTCTTGGATGGATTTGGCTTAACCACTGAACAATACAGGATTACGTTCAGAGACACCAGAAAAGAGTCCTCACAAGATTGGATAGACTTTGTTGACTGTTCAGTGAAGGCCTTGGAGGGGTGGTTACATGGCAGTAAAGTGTCTGACTATGAAAGCCTGTATAATCTTATTCTGACAGAGCATATTCTAAATAACTGTGTGTCTAACTTGTTACACCAATATCTAGTGGGCTCAGATCTGACCTCTCCCCAAGAATTGGGAAAGAAGGCAGACAAATAGGTCAGAACAAGAGTGAACAGAAAAGTTCATACAGGGGGTGACAAGGATGGCAAGAAGAAAGATGGTGAGAAATCTCAGGATAAGCATGGGGATAAGGGTAAAACCAAAGATCCTTCTTCAAATCCTAAACACTCTTCAGGGAGTGGGGATCAATCAAATTCTTCCTCTTCTTCACAACATACACACATTAAAAAGCCTTGGTGCTTTGTGTGTAAAAGAAAGGCCAGAGGCCAGGGGATAAATCCTGTCCAGGTAAACCCCCTGAGCCAACCACCACTAACACATCAAACTCTAGTGCCCCTAGCAGTAGTGGTAATAGTGGTGGGACTGCTGGCAACAGTCAAAGTAAGGGTGTAGTTGGGTTCACTTATGGGTCCATCATAGAAACTGGGGTAGTTAGTCCCAAGACAGTTTCTGTCACACCTAGTGGCATTGGCCTTGCCACACTGGCTGCTTGTCCCCTTACAATGGATAAGTACAGGTAGACAGTTTCAATAAATGGTGTTGAGGCCCAGGCCTATAGGAACACAGGTGCCAGTATCACTTTGGTGACTGAAAACCTAGTGGCTCCTGAACAACACATCATTGGACAACAGTACAAGATTATTGATGTCCATAACTCCACTAAGTTTCTTCCCTTAGTTATAGTTCAGCTTAGTTGGGGTGGAGTTACTGGCCCTAAGCAGGTGGTAGTGTCACCTAGCTTACCTGTATACTGTCTCTTAGGTAATGACCTAGAGACCTCAGGTTGGGCTGAGGTAGAGTTTTATACCCATGCAGCCGTGCTGGGTATCCCTGAGGAATTGTTCCCTCTCATTTCTACTGAAATGAAAAAGCAAAGGAGAGAAAAAGGCCTGAAAACTCAGAATCCTTCTCCAACAACAGGTAAAAAGGGTATCACAGTATCCCCTAACCACCCTGCCATACAGGATACCATTCCTGTGGTGGGAGAAACCTCTCCTGGGGTGGCACCTGTAGAAAGGGAATCATCAGCTGGAATAGCTGTACTCCCTGAGTTGGAAGTACCTCTCTGGGGAATAACTAATATTGGTGAGAAAAAGAGCACCATTTTAGTTAACATGGAGCATCCCTCCAACCCTCCCAGAGAAACTTTAGTGCAGAAACCCTGCACTGCCTCACAACACTTAGGACAGCAGTCCTGCCCTAGCGTGGAGCTCATAGGACAGCATCCCTGCCCTGCTCCAACTAAAGAGAAACAGCATCCCTGTTCTCTCTTACAGCCATGTGGACACAGTTTTTGCCCAGCTATGGCTTTACTGAGACAGCATCCCTGTCTGGCATTCTCATCACTAGAAATAGGTCCAGTGGACAATTCCCACTGTTCTAAACTAAAACTTACTGATAGAAACTCTGAAAATATATCTTCACATTGTTGGTTAGGTAAAAAACTTCAAACAGGGTGGGTTACATCCCCACAGGGAAGTAACCATATAGTGGATGATAAAGGGAGTAACCAGTCTATTGCAGAGCTACTCTCCACTTATCACCACTTAGACAATAAAGACTCAACTGGCCAAGGTTAGCCTTATTGTCCTTCGTTTGGGGGGGGGGTTGTGTGAGAAAGTAGCCTCTTTCTAGCCTTGTTACCCCCACCTTTGGCCTGTTTGTGAGTATATGTCAGGGTGTTTTCACTTTCTCACTGGATCCTGCTAGCCAGGGCCCAGTGCTCATATTAAAGACCCTATGTTGTCAGTATGTTTGTTATGTGTCACTGGGACCCTGCTAGCCAGGACCCCAGTGCTCATAAGTTTGTGCCCTATATGTATGTGTTCCCTGTGTGATGCCTAACTGTCTCACTGAGGCTCTGCTAACCAGAACCTCAGTGGTTATGCTCTCTCTGCTTTCCAAATTGTCACTAACAGGCTAGTGACCAATTTCACCAATTCACATTGGCATACTGGTACACCCATATAATTCCCTAGTATATGGTACTGAGGTCCCCAGGGTATTGGGGTTCCAGGAGATCCCTATGGGCTGCAGCATTTCTTTTGCCACCCATAGGGAGATCTGACAATTCTTACACAGGCCTGCCACTGCAGCCTGAGTGAAATAACGTCCACGTTATTTCACAGCCATTTTACACTGCACTTCACTTGGGACAAGGACTACAGGACTAGCCCAGAGTCTGTCAAAAGGCTCAATAACTCCCAACATATTTTTCACCTCAGATTTGATGCTCTCCCTGACATGATCAGGCTGCCTGTAACTTTTACTTTTAACAGGCCGGCTGTCATCTGTGTCAATGGTGTAGTCACACCATGTAGTTTGACCAGGGGGTCAGAGAGAACTGGAGATTCCTGCAGTCATATTTTGGTGACTCAGAGAGGCAGTCTGCAAGCACAACCTCATCTACTGAGCCATCCACTGTATAGTGGGAGAAGAGGTCAGGGGGGTTTCAGGCGATTCACCTGAAGCACACTGTGAGAGCTTCTAGGAGTGACTAGGTCCACCAAATAGGTGACCTCACCCTTTCTCTCCACAATAGTGTGTGGTCCACTCCATGTTTCTTGGAGTGCCCTCGGAGCCTCGGGCTCCAGGACCCACACATTTTGTCCTGGCTGGTAAAGAGTCAGCACAGCCGTCTGGTCATGCCATAGATTCTGCAGTTCTTGGCTAGCCTAAAGATTATGGTAAGCCCTCTTCATGTATTCAGCCATCCTAGATCTGAGGCCTAATACATAGCGCACAATATCCTGTTTTGGAGGCTTGAGAGGTTGCTCCCAGCCTTCTTTCACAAGAGCAAGGGGACCCCTAACAGGGTGTCGAAACAGAAGTTAAAAGGAGCTGTAGCCCACTCCCTTCTGTGGTACCTCCCTATAGGCAAAGAGGAGGGAGGTAATAGGACTTCCCATCTCCTTCTGAGTTTTTCTGAGAGTCCCATTATCATACCCTTGAGAGTTTTATTGAACCTCTAAACCAATTTCTTTGGTTTGTGGATGGTAAGGAGTGGTGAATTTATAAGTGACACCACACTTGTTCCACATGGATTTAAGGTAAATAGACATGAAGTTTGCAAATCTGTCTGATACCACCTCTTTAGGAAAACCCACTCTTGAAAATATTCAAAGAAGGGCTTTGGCCACTGCAGGAGCTGTAGTGGTCCTAAGAGGAATGGACTCTGGATACCTGGTGGCATGGTTCACCACCACAAATATAAATCTATTGCCAGAGGCTGTTGGAGGGTCCAGGGGGCCAACAATATCCACCCCAACCCTCTCAAAGGGCACCCCAACCACTGGTAGTGGAATTAAAGGGGCCTTTGGAGTGCCACCTGCCTTGCCACTGGTTTGGCAAGTGACACAGGAGCGCCAAAACTCCTTAGGCCCTTCTGACATGTGGGGCCAGTGAAATTTAGGGACAAGCCTGTCCCACGTTTTGCTTTGCCCCAAGGCGGCATGCAAGGGGAATGTCATAGGCTAAAGTGAACAGGAACTCCTTAAACTACAGAGTGATAACCAGTCTCCTGGTGGCACCATGTTTAGGGTCCCTTGCTTCTGAGTAAAGGAGGCTGTTATCCCAGTACACCTTATGGGTGCCACTCACATCCTCTGCCTCTTGTGCTGCAACTTGCTGCTGTAAGCTCTCCAGTGTGGCACATTTTGTCTGTTCTATACTGAGTTTCTCCCTGGTGGGCCTCCCTGCACCCAAGACCTCAGCTGTGTCAGTAAACTGTTCTGCCACCGGGTAGCTCCACTGGCAAGTGATGCCCTTCTATTCCCTGAACTCTGACCTCTTTCAGTAGTTCAAGGCCCTCCTCCACCCGCAGGCTTCTGCCTGACCCTCATCCCTGGTGTCTAGTGGGAGAGCTCTGCTCTTCTGCTAGGCTGCCCTCTGCCTCTTTTCTCTTTTCTCTTTTCTCCTAGTGTTTATTCTTTTGTATGCAGTTCTTTTGTGCCTTTCGCTTTCTGCGCTTTTTCTCTCTCTTCCTTGTTTTTTTCCCCTCACTCCTCTCTTTCTCACAACTCTCTCGCTCTCCCCCCTCTATCCCCGCCGCTGCTGCCCCGCGGCCCCACCCCCTTTTTTTGTGCCATTTCCCACCCCCTCTCCACCCTCCATGCTGTCCCTCCTTCCCCTTCCCTACTTAATGGTGACAGCTGGTGCGCCAAAGGCATGCTTAAGGCAAGCCCGTCCGCGACCAGCGCCAGGACCACTGGTCTTGCCACTCGCCACCTCTACGCATCAGCAGCACTCATCGCACTCAACCCGGGACGCAACAACAACTGCAAACAAGTATCACCAGCTAAACCCACGGTCCTTTCAGCTGCCTCCGCTGCCGCCAAACTTACACCACCACAAAGACCTTGGACAGAACACAACCCACCCGCAACAACATTCCGACCCCAAAAACTCAGAAGTGCATTCTCATCAATGTCTGCTCCCTCCATAAACACGCTACCAAAATCTGGGACCTCCTGGACAGGACCACCTCGAACGTTGCGTTCCTAACTGAGACCTGGACCAACACCACTTCAGGCCCGGACATCACCATCGCCATCCCCCAGGCATACAAGATCACCGCGAAAGACCGCCTGTGGGAAAGTACCATCTCGTCTGGCATGTTACCCCCATTTTCACTGTATGTATGTTTGTTTTTGCCCATGTGTCACTGGGATCCTGCTAGACAGGACCCCAGTGCTCATAATGTATGCCCTGTATGTGTTCCCTGTGTGGTGCCCAACTGTATCACTGGGGCTCTGCTAACCAGAACCTCAGTGTTTATGCTCTCTCTGCTTTTAAAATTGTCACTGCAGGCTAGTGACTAAATTTACAAATTGTGATTGGCACACTGGAACACCCTTATAATTCCCTAGTGTATGGTACCTAGGTACGCAGGGTATTGGGCTTCCAGGAGATCCCTATGGGTTGCAGCATTTCTTTTGCCACCCATAGGGAACTCAGACAATTCTTACACAGGCCTGCCACTGCAGCCTGAGTGAAATAACGTCCACGTTATTTCACAGCCATTTTACACTGCACTTCAGTAACTTATGAGTCACCTATATGTCTAACCCTCACTTAGTGAAGGTTAGCTGCAAAGTTACTTAGTGTGAGGGCACCCTGGCACTAGCCAAGGTACCCCACATTGTTCAGGGAATATTCCCTGGACTTTGTGAGTGCGGGGACACCATTACACATGTGAACTACATATAGGTCAATACCTATGTGTAGCTTCAAAATGGTAACTCCGAACATGGCCATGTAACATGTCTAGGATCATGGAATTGTCACCCCGATATCAGAATGGTATTCTATGCCAGAATGGTATTCCATGCATCCCCGGGGCTCCAGCATGGATCCCGGGTACTGCCAATCTAGCTCTCTGGGGTTTTCTCTGCAGCTACCGCTGCTGCCAACCCTCAGACAGGTTTCTGCCCCCCGGGGGCCTGGGCAGCCCAGTCCCAGGAAGGCAGAACAAAGGATTTCCTCTGAGAAAGGGTGTTACACCGTCTCCTTTTGGAAATAGGTTTTAAGGGCCTGAGAGGAGTAGCCTCTCCTGGGCACTGGAAATGCTTTGAAGGGCACAGATGGTGCCCTCCTTGCATAAGCCAGTCTACACCAGTTCAAGGATCCCCCCAGCCCTTGCTCTGGTGTGAAACTGGACAAAGGAAAGGGGGGTGACCACTACCCTGCCCATAACCACCCCAAGGGTGGTGCCCAGAGCTCCTCCAGTGTGTCCCAGACCTCTGCCATCTTGAATGCAGAGGTGTGAGGGCACAATGGAGACCTCTGAGTGGCCAATGCCAGCAGGTGATGTATGAGACCCCTCCTGATAGGCTCTTACCTGGTTAGATAGCCAATCCTCCTCTGAGGGCTATTTAAGGTCTCTCCTATGGGTTTCTCGTCAGATAACGAATGCAAGAGCTCACCAGGGTTCCTCTGCACTTCTCTCTTTGACTTCTGCCAAGAATCGACTGCTGACTGCTCCAGGACACCTGCAAAACCGCAACAAAGTAGTAAGAAGACTTCTAGCAACATTGCAGCGCCTCATCCTGCCAGCTTTCTCAACTGTTTCCTGGTGGTGCATGCTCTGAGGGCTGTCTGCCTTCACCCTGCACTAGAAGCCAAGAAGAAATCTCTTGTGGGTCGACTGAATCTTCCCCCTGCCAACTCAGGCACCAGATTTCTGCATCACTTGTCTTCTGGATCCCCTCTCATCTTGACGAGCGTGGTCCCTGGAACACAGGAGCTGGATCCAAGTGACCCCGACAGTCCAGTGGTCCTTCTGTCCAAATTTGGTGGAGGTAAGTCCTTGCGTCCCCACGCCAGACAGTAATCCTGTGTACTGCGTGAACTGCAGTTGCTAGGTCTTCTGTGCACTTTTGAAAGACTTCCTTGTGCACAGCACAGCCCTGTTCCCCAGCACTCCGTCCTGCATTTCCCAACTCGCTGAGTTGACCTCCGACTTCGTGGCACTCTCTTTTGTTGTGCTTAGATGACCTCCATGCTCAGATATTCTTAACGCCTGTTCAGGTGCTTCTGTGGGTGCTGCCTGCTTCTGCATGGGCTCTCTCTGTTGCTGAGTGCCCCCTGTGTCTCCTCCTCCAAGGGGCGACCTCCTGGTCCTTCCTGGGCCCTGGCAGCACCCAAAATCCTCAACCACAACTCTGACAGCTAGCAAGGCTTGTTTTAGGTCTTTCTGCATGGAAACAACTCTGCGTCCTCCAGCACGCCATGGGACATCTTCTGACCAAAGGAGAAGGTCTTGGCACTTTCCGTTATTGCTGAATCTTTGGCTTCTTCCACCCTAAGGCAGCTGTTTTGCACCTTCATTCGGGGTTTAGTGTGCTCCTGCCCCCCCGGACACTTGCATGACTCTTGGACTTGGTCCCCTTCCTTTACAGGTCCTCAGGTGCAGGAATCCGTCTTCAGTGCTTTGCAGTCAGTTGTTGCCTTTGCAGAATCCCCTATCTCGACTTTACTGTCTTTCTGGGTAGTAGGGTCACTTTACTCCTACTTTTCAGGATCTTGGGGTGGGGTATCTTAGACACCCTTAATGTTTTCTTACACTCCCAGCGACCCTCTACACACTACACTAGGCTTGGCGTCCCTTCGTGGTTTGCATTCCACTTTTGGAGTATATGGTTTGTGTTGCCCCTAGGCCTATTGTCTCCTATTGCATTCTATTGTGTTCTACAGTGTTTGCACTACTTTTCTAAGTGTTTTCATTTAAAATCATAAAATATTTTGAAACAGAGCTACCCTGAACTCTGTGCCCAGTGCGTTTGCACTGGTCGCACCACCCTAAAGCTGGCCCTGGTTAGTGGCACTGATAGCAACGACTCATTGAGAGATACCTTTGCAGGGACCATGCCATAGAACACCTGTGAGCACCATTTTCTACTGCTGCATGACCTGCAGTGCTCCTGGTTTGGTAACTCAGATGCGTGTTTGCAAGCTGCACATTGTCTCTTCCTATTGGCAGTGCTTAATTTGTGCTTTTTGTTTGCGGTGCTGAGCACTGGCACCTATTTTTGAGGGCCGGGCTTATTCTTCCGCCTCAAGCATTTGCTGCCAGCAAAAGACACATATGGGAAAGATGGAGAAAGAGAAAAATGAAAAAGTGTCACAAAGGGAGAAAGTAGAAAGCTGCAAGAGTGAGCTGAAGGGGCAGGGAGTGGCTTTATATGGATTGAAGAGGCCCGAGATGGTTTCAGGATTACGCCGCCTCAGTATTCCGTATTCACACATTTAATTGCAGCAGCCGCGTGTTTAAGAGGAGGACTTTGGGTACCAACACCTTCTTATTTACAAATTAAGCACTGCCTATCGGGCACACGGTTTGTTGATGACGATGTAGAGGAACACTTCTATGTGCTGGGACACAACCTGAAAGATTGAACCATTTCATGAAAATTCCTTCATATCAATCTGCAATACTTGGAAAATGGCCCTCCAAAATGCTGAGGCATTTGTTGCTAATTTTCACAGCCGTTTCTTGGGGTAAGTGAAAGCACAACCAGTCTTAGCCCCACATGCATCCTGGGGTGTATTGGGGTGCGCGCAGCTCTCACATGCCAGGTGCAATGTGGGTGTGCTATTTATGCAACACTGCTCTCAGAGCTTACCACTTACCACAGATTGGAGTGTTACGCCTGACATTCTTGGAGTGGTATTCCCCCAAACGTTTTGGGCTTCTCCACTCCTGGTTATTGAAATTAATTTTTGTTGGCATTAGTACTCTGTACACTTCCAACCAGTGCAAAGGTGCTTTTGCTCCCTCCTTTAAACATGGTAGACCTAGCTTACAACCAATTGCCACATTTAATTCACTTATAAGTCTCTAATGAAGTGTGGCTATATGTACCCAGGGTCTGTAAATTAAATGCTACTAGTGGCTACTTGCAGGCCTGAAGCTCCAGTTCTGCCACCCATTAAGGTAGCCTTGCAGAAAACGGTCACACGCATCCCATGCTCCCGTGATCTGCCCATCAGGCTCCTCAAGGTCCCGCCTCAGGGCAGGAATTGGGAAAATATTACAGAATAGTGAGCTGCAGAGAAAACAAAGGTGGGGGACTGATGGGCTTCTCCACTTTGAGGAATTCAAACAGAGTTTGATCCTCCACAAGGGCATTTCTTATTTCACAGAGCTACAACGACGTCCTTCCACACTCATTACAAAACTGGAAAGACAGAACCCCCCCCACAAAACCTGCCAATACACTGCTGCATCGGTGGGCACTAGTAAAGAAGTCAAATGCCTTTACAAGGCAACCAGAGGGGGCACGCACCAACCCCTGGGTGGTCTGAAGGCACAGTGGGAGGAAGATTCGGTGGTCCCCATACCCGAAAGAGATTGGACGGATATACTGGAGAGGCACCAAAAGTTTCCAGAAATGCCCGATTCATATTGATCCATTATTACTACATTATCATTCACATTCCAGCCATTATCGTCAGAGAGGGTAAATGCCTCCGCTTTCTCCTTCAGATTGCTTTCATTTGCAGTAGGAAGGTGGGACATACAGTCAGGACGCACCTTTACTGACCAGGTACATACTCCACAATGCACTGGTGTTCCTGTACAGTCAACATTCTACCACCACCACCAGCTAGCATATTAACCAACGGTTTATGGTCAGTCCTTAAAACAAGTTTCGTTTCCCGAAAGAACCAACAAAAATGTTGCACTGCCCAAGTACAGGCCAATACTTCTTTCTCGATGGTAGAATAATTGTACTCAGAATTCTTTAGTGACCTGGAAGCATTTAAACTACCTATTCTTCATGTTGATCTCTTTGCTTGAGCACTGCACATAAACCCACGCTACTGGCGTCCACTGGGGACAGCCGGGGACACTTGTTCCAAGGGCAGGAGCCCTTTAAATCCATTTCGCGCTCCCGCCGTCGCGGGAAGCGCGTTGCAGCCGGGGACACTTGTTCCAAGGGCAGGAGCCCTTTAAATCCTTTTCGCGCTCCCGCCGTCGCGGGAAGCGCGTTGCAGCCGGGGACACTTGTTCCAAGGGCAGGAGCCCTTTAAATCCTTTTCGCGCTCCCGCCGTCGCGGGAAGCGCGTTGCAGCCGGGGACACTTGTTCCAAGGGCAGGAGCCCTTTAAATCCATTTCGCGCTCCCGCCGTCGCGGGACACGCGCGGGCGGCGCCCGGGCCAAGGGCGGGCCCGTCCTTGCCCGTCATTGCCAGGAAGAGGCTGGGCTGGGCCCCCCCTCTTTCAACTGCTTTTTGAGGGCCCCTGGTTATAAAGGAAAGAGAAATACTAACCGGAATCGAGAAGACAAAGGAACTATTGTCCCTCCTGGCCCGGACAGTGGCCTCTTCTGGGAAACCTTGGGATTCGCCTTCAGCCTTTGGTGGGACACCGAGTGTAGGAATATCCCAGGAGCTATCATACGCGGGACAAACAAGTGACAATTTATCCTTTTATCCTTTCCTTTTTTTATCTTCCTTTTTTTTTAAATTCTAACCTATATTCAAACAGATTGCTACCTGTCGGCAAAGTGCTTTACTTTCTGCTAATTCGTTTAATTATCTAAGTTGGGGTGGTGCTATCCTGGTGCACACAATTAACTAAGCGTAACTTACCTTATATATAAATACCCCATTTTCTCATACCGGATTTAGAGTGATATCACATAAAATATGGGGAAGAGGAAGCACTCAAAATTGAGTCACCCCCCAAGCTTAAAAGACAGTACCTCCATATTAAAATACATCTCAGGGGCCATGGGTATGATAGACAAACAAATTGCCAACGTAGAGGGGAAAATCCTGACATCCAAAGAACATAACACCCAATCTCCAACGGACGTGGTGATAACTGATGATTCTACAAGGTGTAATAATGAAGCACTGAACAGAGATGCAACAGATAAAAATGGATGCATTCAAAATATCTCAGATTCAATTCTCTCATTAGATGACCTTTCACCTGTAGCTAAACGCCAAAGGAAGCCGGCGCCAGAGAAGGCAGACAATACCCCTAAAAAATCTCTTAAGAATGATTCGGTACCCACACTCGATAGAAAGCCCTTAAAGAAGTCATCTCGGAAGAAACTCCCAATTAAACCAGTAGATACGACTAGATCTCTCTTAGCCAACCTCTGTGACCTAATAAATAGCATGAAATCATCATTCGGGGCCAAACTGGATTCCCTGTTGGAACGCTTAAAAGTAGTGGAGTGCAAGGTCGAGGCAGGCATGGGATTTATAAAGTCTTTACACCCAGAGGCCTCACACGACCTAAAACAAAATCCAAGTTTAATATTGCCAAATTTGAATTTCGAGCGAAATTCCCAATCCATACCTCTAGATAAGGTTAACGACCCACACCCGTTCTCAAAGCTCTTGATTAAACCACAGGTACCATTTATATCAGCAAGTACTAGCCATATACATTCTATTCACAAGCCTCTAACCAGCATACAATCATTTCCACCAGTACCAACTACTAATCATAAACAAGTCACCACATTGCCCAACACTCCCTCACTAATTAGGACAAATATTCCCCGAACAGACAAAGGAAGGCCTCAACATACTGAAACAAGACCCCCGAAGTCTACATACATACCTAGTGACCATTTACCTTTTCCTCCGGAGGCAACTCCATACGTTGTGGTCCTGACAAATGTTCCCCCTATAGGTGATCAACACCGGGAAACGTGGCCGGCATTGAGGAATAAGGCCCTGAATTGGATAGGAACACGTTTGGGTCCTGGGGGGGGTGGGGGTCCTATTTAATGATATAAAAATGGCAAGAAGAGTCAAGTGGATAGGAAACAGGGAAAAAGTAGTGGAAGGAGACTGTGTGGTTCTTTCATTCAAGACCCCAGATTTGGTGCATAGTATCATCCACAAATTAGGTGTTAGACAAGCCACTTGTCAAGGAATTTCATTGCTACCCTTGGGTTTCTTTTATCCAAGATCTTCGGGGCGCAACGTTAGGGATCTACAGTCCGTAAATGGACAAGTACTAAATACCCTGGACCATAATTCTCTTAGTAATAGATTTCAACCACTTACAACGCTAGAAGATTTGGATTGACTGTAGGAGGCTGGACTGGCTTGTAGTGAGTACCAAGGGGTACTTGCACCTTGCACCAGGCCCAGTTATCCCTTATTAGTGTATAGGGTGTCTAGCAGCTTAGGCTGATAGATAATGGTAGCTTAGCAGAGCAGCTTAGGCTGAACTAGGAGACGTGTGAAGCTACTACAGTACCACTTAGTGTCATATGCACAATATCATAAGAAAACACAATACACAGTTATACTAAAAATAAAGGTACTTTATTTTTATGACAATATGCCACAGTATCTTAGAGTGTACCCTCAGTGAGAGGATAGGAAATATACACAAGATATATATACACAATAGCAAAAATATGCAGTATAGTCTTAGAAAACAGTGCAAACAATGTATAGTTACAATAGGATGCAATGGGGAAACATAGGGATAGGGGCAACACAAACCATATACTCCAAAAGTGGAATGCGAACCACGAATGGACCCCAAACCTATGTGACCTTGTAGAGGGTCGCTGGGACTATTAGAAAATAGTGAGAGTTAGCAAAATAACCCTCCCCAAGACCCTGAAAAGTGAGTGCAAAGTGCACTAAAGTTCCCCTAAGAACAAAAGAGTAGTGTTAGAGGAATAATGCAGGAAAGACACAAACCAGCAATGCAACAACTGTGGATTTCCAATCTAGGGTACCTGTGGAACAAGGGGACCAAGTCCAAAAGTCACAAGCAAGTCGGAGATGGGCAGATGCCCAGGAAATGCCAGCTGCGGGTGCAAAGAAGCTTCGACTGGACAGAAGAAGCTGAGGTTTCTGCAGGAACGAAAAGGGCTAGAGACTTCCCCTTTGGTGGACGGATCCCTCTCGCCTTGGAAAGTCGTGCAGAAGTGTTTTCCCGCCGGAAAAACGCCAACAAGCCTTGCTACATGCAAATCGTGCGTTTGGCGTTTTTGGACGCTGCTGGAGCCCAGGAGGGACCAGGAGGTCGCAAATTGGACCTGCAGAGAGAAGGGACGTCGAGCAAGACAAAGAGCCCTAACTGAAGCAGGTAGCACCCAGAAAAGTGCCAGAAACAGGCACTACGAGGATGCGTGAAATGGTGCTCGCCGAAGTTGCACAAAGGAGTCCCACGTCGCCGGAGACCAACTTAGAAAGTCGTGCAATGCAGGTTAGAGTGCCGTGGACCCAGGCTTGGCTGTACACAAAGGATTTCCGCCGGAAGTGCACAGGGGCCGGAGTAACTGCAAAGTCGCGGTTCCCAGCAATGCAGCCCAGCGAGGTGAGGCAAGGACTTACCTCCACCAAACTTGGGCTGAAGAGTCACTGGACTGTGGGGGTCACTTGGACAGCGTCGCTGGATTCGAGGCACCTCGCTCGTCGTGCTGAGAGGAGACCGGTAATGCAGCTTTTTGGTGCCTGCGGTTGCAGGGGGAAGATTCCGTCGACCCACGGGAGATTTCTTCGGAGCTTCTGGTGCAGAGAGGAGGCAGGCTACCCCCACAGCATGCACAAGCAGGAAAACAGTCGAGAAGGCGGCAGGATCAGCGTTACAGAGTTGCAGTAGTCGTCTTTGCTACTATGTTGCAGGTTTGCAGGCTTCCAGCGCGGTCAGCGGTCGTTTCCTTATCAGAAGGTGAAGAGAGAGATGCAGAGGAACTCGGCTGAGCTCATGCATTCGTTATCTAAAGTTTCCCCAGAGACAGAGACCCTAAATAGCCAGAAAAGAGGGTTTGGCTACCTAGGAGAGAGGAAAGGCTACTAACACCTGAAGGAGCCTATCAGCAGGAGTCTCTGACGTCACCTGGTGGCACTGACCACTCAGAGCAGTCCAGTGTGCCAGCAGCACCTCTGTTTCCAAGATGGCAGAGGTCTGGAGCACACTGGAGGAGCTCTGGACACCTCCCAGGGGAGGTGCAGGTCAGGGGAGTGGTCACTCCCCTTTCCTTTGTCCAGTTTCGCGCCAGAGCAGGGGCTAAGGGGTCCCTGAACCGGTGTAGACTGGCTTATGCAGAATTGGGCACATCTGTGCCCAACAAAGCATTTCCAGAGGCTGGGGGAGGCTACTCCTCCCCTGCCTTCACACCATTTTCCAAAGGGAGAGGGTGTCATACCCTCTCTCAGAGGAAGTTCTTTGTTCTGCCATCCTGGGCCAGGCCTGGCTGGACCCCAGGAGGGCAGCTGCCTGTCTGAGGGGTTGGCAGCAGCAGCAGCTGCAGTGAAACCCCAGGAAGGGCAGTCTGGCAGTACCAGGGTCTGTGCTACAGACCACTGGGATCATGGAATTGTACCAACAATGCCAGGATGGCATAGAGGGGGCAATTCCATGATCATAGACATGTTACATGGCCATATTCGGAGTTACCATGGTGAAGCTACATATAGGTAGTGACCTATATGTAGTGCACGCGTGTAATGGTGTCCCCGCACTCACAAAGTTCAGTGAATTGGCTCTGAACAATGTGGGGGCACCTTGGCTAGTGCCAGGGTGCCCTCACACTAAGTAACTTTGCACCTAACCTTTACCAGGTAAAGGTTAGACATATAGGTGACTTATAAGTTACTTAAGTGCAGTGTAAAATGGCTGTGAAATAACGTGGACGTTATTTCACTCAGGCTGCAGTGGCAGGCCTGTGTAAGAATTGTCAGAGCTCCCTATGGGTGGCAAAAGAAATGCTGCAGCCCATAGGGATCTCCTGGAACCCCAATACCCTGGGTACCTCAGTACCATATACTAGGGAATTATAAGGGTGTTCCAGTAAGCCAATGTAAATTGGTAAAATTGGTCACTAGCCTGTTAGTGACAATTTGAAAGTAATGAGAGAGCATAACCACTGAGGTTCTGGTTAGCAGAGCCTCAGTGAGACAGTTAGGCACCACACAGGGAACATATACATGCACACCTATGAGCACTGGGGCCCTGTGTGACAGGGTCCCAGTGACACATACATATAGGCCACAAACCTATGAGCACTGGGGTCCTGACCAGCAGGATCCCAGTGACACATAACAACCATACTGAAAACATAGTGTTTTCACTATGAGCACTGAGGCCTGGCTATCAGGATCCCAGTGAGACAGTGAAAACAGTGACAAACACCCTGACATACACTCACAAACAGGCCAAAAGTGGGGGTAACAAGGCTAGAAAGAGGCTACCTTCTCACACAACCCCCCCCCAAACGAAGGACAATAAGGCTAACCTTGGCCAGTTGAGACTTTATTGTCTAAGTGGTGATAAGTAGAGAGTAGCTCTGCAATAGACTGGTTACTCCCTTTATCATCCACTATATGGTTACTTCCCTGTGGGGATGTAAACCACCCTGTTTGAAGTTTTTTAGCTAAGCAACAATGTGAAGATGTATTTTCAGAGTTTCTATCAGTAAGTTTTAGTTTAGAGCAGTGGGAATTGTCCACTGAACCTATTTGTAGTGATGGAAATGCCAGACAGGGATGCTGTCTCAGAAAAGCCATAGCTGGGCAAAAACTTTGTCCATCTGGCTGGAAGAGAGAACAGGGATGCTGTTTCTCTTGAGTTGGAGCAGGGCAGGGATGCTGTCCTATGAGCTCCACACTAGGGCAGGGATGCTGTCCTAAGTGTTGTGAGGTAGTGCAGGGTTTCTGCACTAAAGTTTCTCTGGGAGGGTTGGAGGGATGCTCCATGTTAACTAAAATGGTGCTGTTTTTCTCACCAATGTTAGTTATCCCACAGAGAGGTACTTCCACCTCAGGGAGTCCAGCTTTGCCAGCTGATGATTCCCTTGGAACAGGTGCCACCCCAGGAGAGGTTTCTCCCACCACAGGAATAGTATCCTGAATGGTAGGGTGGTTAGGGGATACTGTGATACCCTTTTTACCTGTTGATGGAGAGGGATCCTGAGTTTTCAGGCCTTCTCTCCTTTGCTTTTTCATTTCACTTGAAATGAGAGGGAACAATTCCTCAGGGATGCCCAGCATGGCTGCATGGGCATAAAACTCTACATCAGCCCAACCTGAGGCCTCTAGGTCATTACCTAAGAGACAGTCTACAGGTAAGCTAGGTGATACCACCACCTGCTTAGGGCCAGTAACTCCACCCCAACTAAACTGAATTATAGCTAAGGGAAGAAACTTAGTGGAGTTATGGACATCAATAATCTTATACTGTTGTCCAATGATGTGTTGATCAGGGTGCACTAGGTTTTCAGTCACCAAAGTGAAACTGGCACCTGTGTCCCTGTAGGCCAAGGCCTCAACACCATTTATTGAAACTGTCTGCCTGTACTTATCCATTGTAAGGGGACAAGCAGCCAGTGTGGCAAGGCCAATGCCACTAGGTGTGACAGAAACTGTCTTGGGACTGATGACATCAGTTTCCACTATGGACCCATAAGTGAACCCAACTACACCCTTTGCTTGACTGTTGCCAGCAGTCCCACCACTAGTACCACTACTGCTAGGGGCACTAGAGCTTGATGTATTAGTGGTGGTAGGCTCAGGGGGTTTACCTGGACAGGACTTATCCCCTGGCCTATGGCCTCTGTTTTTACACACAAAGGACCAAGGCTTTTTAATGTGTGCAGGTTGGGAAGAAGAGGAAGAATTAGTTTTATCCCCACCCTCTGAAGAGTGTTTAAGATTTGAAGTGGGATCTTTGGTTTTACCCTTATCCCCATGCTTATCTTGAGATTTTTCACCATCTTTCTTCTTATTGCCATCTTTGTCACCCCCTGTATGAACTTTTCTGTTCACCCTTGTTCTGACCCATTTGTCTGCCTTCTTTCCCAATTCTTGGGGAGAGGTCAGATCAGAGTCTACCAGGTACTGGTGCAACAAATCAGACACACAATTATTAAGTATATGCTCTCTCAGGATTGTGTTATACAGGCTTTCATAATCAGTAACTTTACTGCCATGTAACCACCCCTCCAAGGCCTTCACTGAATGGTCAATGAAATCAACCCAGTCTTGTGAAGACTCCTTTTTGGTCTCTCTGAACTTTATCCTGTACTGTTCAGTGGTTAAGCCATAACCATCCAGGAGTGCATTCTTAAGAACTGTAAAATTATTGGCATCATTTTCTTTCACAGTAAGGAGCCTATCCCTACCTTTTCCACTAAATGATAGCCATAGGATAGCAGCCCACTGCCTTTGAGGGACATCCTGACCAACACAGGCCCTCTCAAGTGCAGCAAACCACTTGTTAATGTCATCCCCCTCCTTATAAGGGGGAACTATCTTGTGCAGATTCCTGGAATCATGCTCTTTTGCAGGATGACTATGGGGAATACTGCTGCTGCCACCATGGGTATCTAAACCCAACTTCTGTCTTTCCTTCTCTAATTCAAAAGACTGTCTATCCAAATCCAGCTGTTGCTTTTTAAGCTTCAGTCTGGTTTGTTCCACCCTCAACTTATTGAGCTCCCTTTCTAACAATCTGTCATCAGGGTGGGTGGGAGGGACATTTCTAGATACAGAGGTATGATGGGAATGAACAGAAGGAGACCTGTCCCTTACAGAGGGCACCCTAACAGCTTGGCTACCAGTATAATGTGAGAGCACACCATCAGTATGGTGTGATTCAACCTCTGTACCAACTATGCTAGACTGTCTAGTAATGGGCAGGCTCAGAAGTTTCTTTCCTGAACCTTTTCCTGGGGGAGTCCCTGGATCAGATTGAGAACCATTAGCTACTTTTTCACCAGATTGGGCACTTATGGCCTTATCCTGTACTCTAAGCATATTAATTAACAGTTCTAAGGAAGGATTCTTCCCTACACTCAAACCTCTCTCTATGCAGAGACTCCTTGCTCCTTTCCAGCTAAGGTGATCATATGCAAGTTTGGACAGTTCAACATTTTTGCCTGTGCCAGACATTTTTTTTAGAGAGAGTTAAAGTGATAGAGAAAGAGACAAAAGTTTTTAGAACTTTTTGGAAAGACAGAAAAAACTTTTTAAACTTTTAAGAACTTTTTGAAAGTTTAGGAGTACTTTTCAGCACTTAGAAAAGAGTGAAAAGAGGAAATGCAAAACTTTTTGGCTATGTGTATATACACTGACCTTGTTTTGTATATTTTTCTCTTATGAAAAGTACAATGACAAGAGTGGTAAGTAGTCTCAAGCACTTATCCCACCACTGCACAACCAATGTAGGAGGCTGGACTGGCTTGTAGTGAGTACCAAGGGGTACTTGCACCTTGCACCAGGCCCAGTTATCCCTTATTAGTGTATAGGGTGTCTAGCAGCTTAGGCTGATAGATAATGGTAGCTTAGCAGAGCAGCTTAGGCTGAACTAGGAGACGTGTGAAGCTACTACAGTACCACTTAGTGTCATATGCACAATATCATAAGAAAACACAATACACAGTTATACTAAAAATAAAGGTACTTTATTTTTATGACAATATGCCACAGTATCTTAGAGTGTACCCTCAGTAGTGAGAGGATAGGAAATATACACAAGATATATATACACAATAGCAAAAATATGCAGTATAGTCTTAGAAAACAGTGCAAACAATGTATAGTTACAATAGGATGCAATGGGGAAACATAGGGATAGGGGCAACACAAACCATATACTCCAAAAGTGGAATGCGAACCACGAATGGACCCCAAACCTATGTGACCTTGTAGAGGGTCGCTGGGACTATTAGAAAATAGTGAGAGTTAGCAAAATAACCCTCCCCAAGACCCTGAAAAGTGAGTGCAAAGTGCACTAAAGTTCCCCTAAGAACAAAAGAGTAGTGTTAGAGGAATAATGCAGGAAAGACACAAACCAGCAATGCAACAACTGTGGATTTCCAATCTAGGGTACCTGTGGAACAAGGAGACCAAGTCCAAAAGTCACAAGCAAGTCGGAGATGGGCAGATGCCCAGGAAATGCCAGCTGCGGGTGCAAAGAAGCTTCGACTGGACAGAAGAAGCTGAGGTTTCTGCAGGAACGAAAAGGGCTAGAGACTTTCCCTTTGGTGGACGGATCCCTCTCGCCTGGGAAAGTCGTGCAGAAGTGTTATCCCGCCGGAAGGACGCCAACAAGCCTTGCTACACGCAAATCGTGCGTTTGGCGTTTTTGGACGCTGCTGGGGCCCAGGAGGGACCAGGAGGTCGCAAATTGGACCTGCAGAGAGAAGGGACGTCGAGCAAGGCAAAGTGCCCTCACTGAAGCAGATAGCACCCGGAGAAGTGCCAGAAACAGGCACTACGAGGATGCGTGAAACGGTGCTCGCCGAAGTTGCACAAAGGAGTCCCACGTCGCCGGAGACCAACTTAGAAAGTCGTGCAATGCAGGTTAGAGTGCCGTGGACCCAGGCTTGGCTGTGCACAAAGGATTTCCGCCGGAAGTGCACAGGGGCCGGAGTAGCTGCAAAGTCGCGGTTCCCAGCAATGCAGCCCAGCGAGGTGAGGCAAGGACTTACCTCCACCAAACTTGGGCTGAAGAGTCACTGGACTGTGGCGGTCACTTGGACAGTGTCGCTGGATTCGAGGGACCTCGCTCGTCGTGCTGAGAGGAGACCCAAGGGACCGGTAATGCAGCTTTTTGGTGCCTGCGGTTGCAGGGGGAAGATTCCGTCGACCCACGGGAGATTTCTTCGGAGCTTCTGGTGCAGAGAGGAGGCAGGCTACCCCCACAGCATGCACAAGCAGGAAAACAGTCGAGAAGGCGGCAGGATCAGCGTTACAGAGTTGCAGTAGTCGTCTTTGCTACTATGTTGCAGGTTTGCAGGCTTCCAGCGCGGTCAGCGGTCGTTTCCTTATCAGAAGGTGAAGAGAGAGATTCAGAGGAACTCGGCTGAGCTCATGCATTCGTTATCTAAAGTTTCCCCAGAGACAGAGACCCTAAATAGCCAGAAAAGAGGGTTTGGCTACCTAGGAGAGAGGAAAGGCTACTAACACCTGAAGGAGCCTATTAGCAGGAGTCTCTGACGTCACCTGGTGGCACTGGCCACTCAGAGCGGTCCAGTGTGCCAGCAGCACCTCTGTTTCCAAGATGGCAGAGGTCTGGAGCACACTGGAGGAGTTCTGGACACCTCCCAGGGGAGGTGCAGGTCAGGGGAGTGGTCACTCCCCTTTCCTTTGTCCAGTTTCGCGCCAGAGCAGGGGCTAAGGGGTCCCTGAACCGGTGTAGACTGGCTTATGCAGAATTGGGCACATCTGTGCCCAACAAAGCATTTCCAGAGGCTGGGGGAGGCTACTCCTCCCCTGCCTTCACACCATTTTCCAAAGGGAGAGGGTGTCATACCCTCTCTCAGAGGAAGTTCTTTGTTCTGCCATCCTGGGCCAGGCCTGGCTGGACCCCAGGAGGGCAGCTGCCTGTCTGAGGGGTTGGCAGCAGCAGCAGCTGCAGTGAAACCCCAGGAAGGGCAGTCTGGCAGTACCAGGGTCTGTGCTACAGACCACTGGGATCATGGAATTGTACCAACAATGCCAGGATGGCATAGAGGGGGCAATTCCATGATCATAGACATGTTACATGGCCATATTCGGAGTTACCATGGTGAAGCTACATATAGGTAGTGACCTATATGTAGTGCACGCGTGTAATGGTGTCCCCGCACTCACAAAGTTCAGTGAATTGGCTCTGAACAATGTGGGGGCACCTTGGCTAGTGCCAGGGTGCCCTCACACTAAGTAACTTTGCACCTAACCTTTACCAGGTAAAGGTTAGACATATAGGTGACTTATAAGTTACTTAAGTGCATTGTAAAATGGCTGTGAAATAACGTGGACGTTATTTCACTCAGGCTGCAGTGGCAGGCCTGTGTAAGAATTGTCAGAGCTCCCTATGGGTGGCAAAATAAATGCTGCAGCCCATAGGGATCTCCTGGAACCCCAATACCCTGGGTACCTCAGTACCATATACTAGGGAATTATAAGGGTGTTCCAGTAAGCCAATGTAAATTGGTAAAATTGGTCACTAGCCTGTTAGTGACAATTTGAAAGTAATGAGAGAGCATAACCACTGAGGTTCTGGTTAGCAGAGCCTCAGTGAGACAGTTAGGCACCACACAGGGAACATATACATGCACACCTATGAGCACTGGGGCCCTGTGTGACAGGGTCCCAGTGACACATACATATAGGCCACAAACCTATGAGCACTGGGGTCCTGACCAGCAGGATCCCAGTGACACATAACAACCATACTGAAAACATAGTGTTTTCACTATGAGCACTGAGGCCTGGCTATCAGGATCCCAGTGAGACAGTGAAAACAGTGACAAACACCCTGACATACACTCACAAACAGGCCAAAAGTGGGGGTAACAAGGCTAGAAAGAGGCTACCTTCTCACATTGACTAAACAGGAAGAAGATAGATTTTCCGTATGAATTTGCCCTGGATGTAAATAAAGAAAGGCCTACCGAGAACAGGGGAGATGTATCCCGCGAGATGGCATCTGATAGGAACATCATAGACATCCATTTGAATCAGGGGAACCAACTCCCTCCAATAATTTATACTCAAGATGACGTACCACTCTTCCCATCTATAGAGGAGGCGCACCCCCAACCCTATCAATATATGGAAACAACTATACTTTACTGGAATGTGGCAGGTCTAACTAACAAGATTAATAACGAGCTTTGGGTAAATTTCATTGGGGATTTTCCTTGTATCTGTCTTCAGGAGACCTGGACATTAAATCCAGTCCACATAAATGGGTACAAGACATTTCATACACCAGCTGTACAGGTTAATCACGGCAGGCCAAAGGGAGGCCTATGCACATATATCTCAAATAAGGCATGGCTACATAACCCAAAAATGCAAATCACAAAAACCTATTATCAAATGATTGAATGCAACTTGGATCAGAATACGCACCTAGTACTCATCAACTTCTATAATAATGCAACGCATAGAGAAGTCCCCAAAATTTTAACAGAGATGGGTGAGGACCTAGAGGAAATATGTGCGAGCAATAGACGCAAGACTTTTATTATATGGGGGGGCGACTTTAATGTACATCTTTGCAAGGAACCCACAGGAAAGGTGTGTGGTTGGGATACCGAAGTTATCGGCATTGGACCGCACTTTTCACATACCGTTCAAGGAGAGGCAATGAATTCAGTGGCCCAAAAACATAATCTGTCTCTTGTAAATGAATTATCTCCCAAAGAACTACAGTTTAAACCAACCTTTAATGGAAGGGGTGAAAATACAATTATCGATTATATTTTAATGTCAACACATTTTGTACACTATTTTTCTAATTACATAATCCATGACATCGCAATAAGCGACCATTTCCCTCAAAGCCTGGAACTTTCACTAATCCCTGCCACACAGGCTAAAGCCAGAGAGGTAACGATGGTAAACGATATTGTACTAGCCCCGGGTAATGGTTATACACTGAGATGGAGTCAGACTGACCCACAGGTATTATTAAAAGATATATTACGTGAACATATCCAAGTGTTCCTTGATTGCCTTAGTGATGACACGGTCCCAGGACAATGTCTAAGTGCCTTCCAACAGATAACCTACATCGTAAAAAAAGCCCTCACGATTAGGACAGGAGGGGCAGGGGGTAAGAAAAGGGAAACCGGCTGGTTTGACCACGATTGTACGAAAGCGCACACAAGATTAAAAAAAGACCTAAGTGCCCCCATAAGATGTCAGACTGAAATACGTATCTGCAGACTGGCATATAAGACAGCCACAAAAAAGAGGAAACTCGCTCTGAGAGGGAAGTCATGGGACAACTTACACAGAGCTAGTCTGACGAAAGACAATGCCCTCTTCTGGAAAATAATAAATACTCCCGTTCTAGGTGACAATAATACCCCTAGAATGGAAATTGCAATTTCGGAAGAGGACTGGATCACATACTTTTCTAAGATATACTGTCAACCCAATGACAGAGCTCCTCCGGACCTTCTAAAAGTCCCAGACCTTAAGGAAGATAGACACCTAGCAGTATCACCCCAGTTTACCTTAGAGGAGGTAGTAGAAGCTATAAACACAAGCAAAGCAGGGAAAGCGCCAGGGCCCGATGGTGTTCCAATCGACCTATATAAAGCTAACACCGACCTATGGGGCCCTCTATTGACGCAGGTACTGAGGGCCATTTGCACACAAGGCCCACCATCAACATGGCGCCATTCTATCATCATACCCATATACAAAAAGGAGGATCGCCTTAACCCAGCCTGTTATAGGCCAATTTCTCTCCTCGATACATCAGCCAAATTAGCGGGGAGAATAATTCTAAATAGACTTCAAACATGGGCAGAAGAAAATAACATTCTATCCCCAGTGCAGTATGGCTTCCGCACAGGACTAGGTACAGTGGAACAGGCTCTGAACTTAACTATCCTAGTGGGGAAGTATACGAAGACCAGAGAGGGTAATTTGCACCTGGCCTTTATAGATTTGTCCTCAGCATTTGACTGTGTCTTGCATGAAAAGTTATGGGATATTCTAATAAGCATGGGGGTCGAACCAACAATAGTCCATTTCATAAGGGATCTGTATACTGGGTGCAGAGCAAGAGTAAGGTACGGGATGAGAGGGGAATGTACTAAGTCTTTTGGCATATACAGAGGGGTGCGTCAAGGCTGCGTTCTCGCACCACTTCTATTTTCATTATACATAAACAACCTAGAAAGTGAATTGATAAGCAAATGTAAAGACCTTCCACAAATAGGCAATCGCCCCGTTCCTGCACTTCTTTACGCAGACGATGCAGTACTCATGGCCAGGACACTGCTAGCCCTCCAGAAACTCCTAACCACTTGTATAAATTACATGACAGCCCTGGGCCTCACAGTCAACCGCTCGAAAACGTTCATAATGAACTGTGGCAGGAAACTGAGCAAGTCCTATAAAATCACTATTCACAAGGACAAGGTGAAGATAGCTCCCACCTTCTCATATTTGGGCATAATGTTCGATAAACAAGCCACTTGGGTACACTGCGTGAAAACAAAAAAAGACCAGATCATTAAAACAATGGCGGCCTTGAAGATCTTTTCAAAAAAACTAGGGGGGATCTCTCCGTCAAACATGGTAAAAATCTACAAAGCCAAATGTATCCCGGCGGCCACTTATGGAGCATGTATCTGGGGGTATACGAACTGCCATGCGATTCAGTTGGTGGAAAATGACTTCCTCAGATACCTACTAATGGCACCAAATAGCACGTCATCATATATTAGCCATTCGGAACTAGGGGTCCCCTTTGTAATTGATCTAATTAAGATACAGCCTCTATTATTATGGCATAAAGTGTGGACCTCTGAGCATACCGGATTAAACCAGGCCATACTATCCGACTGCATGAATCTAACACACTCGCTTAGAGTTCCTTGGCTGAGATATATTATGACCTTTTTTTAAAATATGGGCTGCGAAGCATATTACCAAAACCCACAATCACTGGAAAAAATAACCAGGAGAGATTTGAGGGCTCTGACTTTGAAGCACTTGGATGAACAGAGATGGGAAGTGGAATCAAAAAAAATCTACAGTAATGTCTAACCAACTAATTCTGTCGACGGATGCAGTCCAGCCTTACCTAGTGAGCGTGGTAAATCCCTGACATCGATTTGTTCTTACAAGATTCCGCTTAAATATCTTCCATCGGCTAGTCACCTTTCCGATTATGAGTGACTGGAGTACAGTTTTAAGAGCATGTCCATGTGATGCGAAAGCTTCCCAATCTACAATGCATGTGGTCCTCTTTTGTAAATTTTATGATATACCAAGAAAACGGTTCTTATTGCCTTTTTTAAGATCGACTAATTTGCGTCAGTGCCGCGACGCGTATTTCAGCTTACAGATTTTATCCTCTATTGAAATGTGTGGAATTTTAGCAAACTTTTTATGTACAGTACTCTCTGTAAGGAAGTCTATGGGCGTACTGAACTAATTTTATTTGAATATCTGGAATCTCCGGTAAACTCCTCACTCTCTAGAAAATACTGTAATGGAACTCGATTTTGCACTGATGTAAATTTATCAAGTTTTATATACCTGTCCTGAATGAATTAAGGATGTGTTTTATTACTTTTTCTATTTATTTATAATTTTTCTTATACATATTTATTGCTAAATGTGTTATTATTTGATACTTTTATGGCTTGTTGAAAGTCGAATAAAGTCTGTTTGATGATGATGATATAATACATTCTTTTCCCACCATGTCGGATTTTAAAAACGGTGCACTAACTATTTCTCTCTTCAATAGTTTAAAAGTTTCTTGTTGTTCCATGTTCCATTCGTATTTAGCATTTTTACTTAGTGGTTGTCTGAGAAGATACACCTTGGTTTCATAATCTTGTACAAATTTCCCATAAAATTCTATCAACCCTAAAATGGACAAGAGTAGGTCTTTAGAAGTAGGTACTGGGGCATTTAATGGTTGCATTTAGGTTTGATACCTTCTTTAGAAATTTTATTTCCAAGATACTCACCTCTATCCTGTCTGAATTTACATTTCGAAAATTTTAATGTCACTCCTTTGTCTCGCAATCTTTTTAACACATCTTGTAATATTTTATATTGTTCCTCATGAGTCCTCCCAAAACTCAATATCTTTTTTCTGGAAAGCAACAGCTCCTGCAACCCCTTCCAATGCACTCTTCCTTAGACGCTGAAACACTGAGGCTGCACTTGCCAACCCAACTGGCAAGTCAGTAACCATTTCAAAAGAATCTCTGCTGACTGCCACTGGGCACCCAAAGAGACCATTCCTCAGCAGCCAAAGAATGCACCCAAGTCAGTCAGACCAGGAAGTGTCATCTGAATCCAGATTGGTTGCCCAAAATGGAGACCAGCCTCCACCAAAGGACTTTGCTGTAACTGCTGTGTTTGGAGACTAGTAGCTGCAGCTGGCCTTCTATTGTCTTGAAGAGGACTTTGTGGGACCTGACCTCTGTGGCCAAAGTCGTGCCACATGATTTTCATATTGAGAAATCACCACAAACGCAACCCTGACAACTGCACAGCACCCAGAGCATCATTGAGCATCTTTTCATTCTTCAACCACTGCATGCGGCCAACGCCATTACAATCTATGGCTGTGATGTTGTAAAGTTTGGAATTGGCCTGGAAAACACTCTGGTGGCCAGGTAACTGTCCAGATCCACCCCATTGCCCCCAGATCTCCATCCTGTTGGATGTGGTCGCTCAAGCTGGGCATGAGTATCCGAACTAACGTTTACAAACTTCTTAAAAGTTTCCAAACTTTTGATTGACTAGTGCTTGTTTGTGTTGAAATTAAAAGTAATAAAACCTTTATAAATTTGTATCTCATGGGCCCTCTGGTGGAATTTGCTCATTTTGCCCTCAAAAACATCATAAACACACAGTCTATCTTTATAAATTGATGTTGTATCATAAACACACACTCTATCTTTATAAATTGATGTTGTATCATAAACACACACTCTATCTTTATAAATTGATGTTGTATCATAAACACACACTCTATCTTTATAAATTGATGTTGTTTTTAGTTTGTGTTGCATTGCTTTCTTATTTGATTGTTTGGTACTGTTAAATGCTGTGCACTAGTTCCTTTGTTCAAGCCTTGCTGCTCGAAGCCACAGCTACTCAAGGTTGAGCTTACGGTTGTTCAAATGAGCCTGACTGCACCCAACACAGTTTCTACGAGTGTATTCCACATTAATGCCACACTGCCATACCGTATAGTGCACCCAAATCCTCACATGCACTTAAAAACCTTTTGAGGAAAACTTTTATCAAAGTTGAGTGCTGTCATTTCCAGTTACTTTCGAAAACCAACTCCAGCAGAGAGTAGGTCGGGCAGACTAACAATATTCAAAGAACAGTCATCTTGAAGAACACCCTGTCTCCGGTCCAGTTCCAGTGTTAATGGTACCTTGCCATTGACTTCAATTGAGTGGTCCCGATGCCAGGGATGCAAGATGCTGTAAAATGTTGAGAATGCTGTGTGACAGGGGACTTCCTATGACTGCTCCGGACTTCCACAATATTGGCAGGGTGACTTTAGCCACAGGGATCGACGTCCCTTGAAGTCCTGATGGGTCCAGCAAAAGTCCAGTTGAAACTGGACTATTGGTCTCCGGTCACAACGAAACATGCAACTCCCTTCTACTGCCAACAACGTTCCTCATGCATGACCAAACTGCACTTTGACAGCTCTCCCAGGTCCAGGAGACTGGGTGCAACTTTTGAGCAGAAGGACTTGGACTCCCGGGTTGTACTTCGGTGGTAAGCAACGATACGGTAATCTGGGCTATCAACTCGCCATGGCAGAATTCTTCAGCTTTGGTGCCCTAATGCTGCAACAGGAATTCAGTCAACTGACTCTTGGAGTCTCTGCTTCTGTCCGGGACTTGGGGATGAGTTCTCCTTGAACAGGACACCACAGACACAGTCCTCTCTTTGCTAGCCCAATGACCGTCAGGTTCAGTTCAAACGTAAGTGTAGCTTTTCTTTGCAGGTCCAAGGTCAGCAGGTCAGTCCTGCCCTTCTTCTGTCCTGTTCTCCAGTACAAGTGAAATAGGAGTTCTGGGTGGCATATTTATGCCCAGAAAGTGCCCCCGGGGAATGCAGCAGATACTAGCCCATGGGCTACCTGGTCCCCTCTTGCCAGAAACTTATGCTAGATGTATGGCTACATGAGGGCTACACGCTCATGGGTAAAGCAGTTTGACAACTGCTTTCCCTCTCTGCCCCTTACGCCAGCCTGTCAACCTAAATAAAGGAGCAGTCCCTCTTGTGTATGTCCACCATTTGTCTTTCAGAGGTGAATTCTACTTTGAAGCTTACTTTTTGGGCCCACACCTGCTTTGGTTTACCTGTTAGAAAGATATAAAAAACCTTTGAGCATTAGAAAAGCAGTTTGAAACATTCCGGTTGGCTAATCTTGCCCTTTTCTCTCATTTGCAGAACACTCACACAAGCAAAGGCAGACAAAGAGGTGCAGGGAAGTTTTTAATATGTTTTTTGTAATGACTATGATAACAGATATGAACTGTGATTTTTAGGAGGATCAGACATAGCACAGTAAGGATTGTTACCATAAATGAGAAACAAATAAACATTCCCAGCATATTGGAATGAACATGTATGTTCCTACTTACAATTCTATCGTCTACGTGAGAGCATAGCAGTGAAAGCCCTTTCTTCCCATAGTAGTCCCTGGAAGGAACTCCATTCCCCATTCCTGAACACAGGGTCTGACTTTCGTCTCCTCAGTTGGCTGTAGAGACAGGGCTGAGGTCAGCAAAGTTGCAATGAAGTGGCACACAGCATAGGATGGATCGTCTGGCCGGAATCACCTCTCTAACCTTCTTTGGCCTGTGTGTTGTTTTTGTAGCAAAACATGTTGAGTTCTGAGAACAGGTCTGATATTGTAATGCGTCTAATGTGTCGAAGGTTGGCTTCACACTCTTGTGGCGGCAACACTAGATAAACTATCGGGTACAGTCTTGAACAGAGGCACAGCGTCAATTGTCAGGTAAAGGAACTATTAACAGCACTTTTGCATAATAGCTGCTGATTAGAAAAATAAAACATCCCAGCTAAAAGCAATCCATACTAAAATGGATTAAAGGTAATAAATTAAATAAAGCGTGTAACTAGGTAAAAGTGAACAGGCCACAGGCCTAAGCTAAAAGAAGTGTGCCCAAGCAAGGCACTAAAATGAACCCATGACAATGACAGGTCAGTTAAAAGAAAAACTTTGTGGGATTGCCTGAGATCCTTTCCTGGATCCACTCATCGCAGACTATGTTCAGAAGTCTTTAAAATGTCCAGAGATGGGGGAGAGGTAGGAGTGGGTTTGCCAATGAATGTGTCACCATTCCAAAGCCTGGGTCTAACATGGATCACATGTTCCCTAATGTTTCTGCCCTTTTGAATGAGAAGAGGGATTTTTGTAACAAGGTCATGTTTGATCATAAAAAGTTGAATATGTTATTTCACACGTTTATCTCTTGTATGTCATGTGAAGGTGTCTTTAAGATCTCAGCCTTATTGCTGTTCCATGCTCCTTTCCATTGAGACCCAATGTGTCTTTGTGTTAGTTAGATAGAGCCAAGAGGGTCAGATCACTGCTGTTCTTGCTTACCATAAAATGCAAACGTGATCTTTTTGATTCATCCAACAAAGGACTTGGCTTTCCAAACAATGCAATGTAACGTAAAATGTAATATCTGAAAGGTATGGACTGGAGACTGCACAATAGGCCTATGTTGTGAAATGTTAGATGTAAACAGTTGCCGACTGGGGAACAGGAAGTGCCCATGAACGTGCCCCCATCAGTAAATATAAATATTCTTGTAATTACATGTTTTTTTGTTTATGATTGTATAACACCTTCAAAGACAATAATGCTGGAGTTGTGCTATATGCCATCCCTTGCTCTGAGGAGTTCCTCAATTGCTTTCAGTGTTGTCTCCTGGGGTATGTTAGTCTACAGAACTTTGACCACAAGAAACATTAGTATTTGTGTTGTTGGATTGCAGTGTACTGTCTTAATTAAACTAAAGGCCTCATTACGAGTTCGGTGGCCCCGTGACTGCCATGTTGGCGGGGGCAGTCTGACCGCTAACAGGCTGGCAGAGCGGACCACTGAATTATGAGTTTGGCGATGGTGCACCTAGAACAACATCGGTGGTCAGCTGACACTGTCAGGCAGGAGACTGCAGGGGTCATCTGGAGGCACAAACAGTCTGGTGGTGCCCATATTTCTGCCGGACCTATTAGGAGGTTGCACACCGCCAATGTGACCGATGTAGTCAAACCAACACGGAGAACAAGCCGAAAACTAACAGTGTAAAAGGAGACACTCACGTCCAGGAAGCCATACATGTCCTGATCCGCCATGGCAACCAAAACTAGACATCATCCTGGTGCTCATGCTCACCGAAAGACAACAGAATCATCACTGACGAGGACAGCAACAACCGTAAGTATACACACTCACCTGTTACATATGTGAAGTATATAAATTTGTACAATTAAAGAACATACCATAGGGAGGAGGATTTAAAGGGCTGCACACACACGTAACAGCATAGTGACACACACACTCACATACTGCATCAAGGACACCCACACATACACACTTCAGCCAGCACACACATACACACCACACATCAATATCTCACATTAACGCACGGCAATACAGCACAGGCCCGTGTGCACAGATTCCCATCCAACACTGGCCAGGGACTGGACGTATAAACTAATGAAGGAGGAACTGTCTCTAAGGTTGACTCAGCTTCCTTTGTATAAACACTAATAACCAAAAGAAGTGAACCCTCAGATCATATCATTCCAAGCCCTCTGAAATCTTGCTCAACAGATCCTCAACCACGTATTCTACCTTCAACGGTGAATGTTACCACCGTGGGGTGATTTTGTGGGTAGCATAATCACAGGGTCTCCATTCACTTCAGTATCCCGTCATCCAAATGAACTGAAGGATATCTAAGTGAGAAGGTGAGTGTAAGAATGTGAGTTAAAATTACCTCATATCCTAAATTCATATTTATTAGTGTCCATTAGAAGGATAAGGGTAGGATTAAAAACAGGTGACGTTGTGAGGATCAGCAATACAACTAAAACTAAGGTCGACATGTTTCAGCCTGACACAGTGTAGGAGGCTGACCTGGCTTATAGTGGGTACCTTATGGTACTTACACCCTGTGCCAGGTCCAGATATCCCTTATTAGTAGAATAGAGGTGTTTCTAGCAGCTTAGGCTGATAGAAGGTAGCTATGACAAAACAGCTTAGGCTGAACTAGGAGACATGCAAAGCTCCTACTATACCACTGGTGTCATATGCACAATATCATAAGAAACCACAATACTCAGAGTTACTAAAAATAAAGGTACTTTATTTTTATGACAATATGCCAAAAGTATCTCAGTGAGTACCCTCACTTAGGAGGTAAGTAATATACACAAGTTAAATGTACACAAACCCAAAACAGGTAAGTAACAGTAAAAAAAGTAGTGCAAACAATGTAGAATCACAATAGGATGCAATAGGTGAACATAGGTCTGGGGGCAACACAAACCATATACTCCAAAAGTGGAATGCGAATCACAAATGGACCCCAGACCTATGGGAGATTGTAGAGGGTCGCTGGGACTGTGAGAAAACAGTAAGGGTGTCCAAAATACCCCACCCCATGACCCTGAAAAGTAGGAGTAAAGTTACACTACTACCCCAGAAAGACACAATAGTCGTGATAGGGGGGCTCTGCAAGAACCACAAGCACCAGCAAATCACTGAAGACAGATTCCTGGATGTGAGGACCTGCAAGGCAAGGGGACCAAGTCCAAGAGTCACGATAGTGTTCCGGGGGGGGGGCAGGACCCCCAGGAAACCCTGAATGAAGGTGCAAAAGGGCTGCCTCCGGGTGGAAGAAGCTGATGTTTCTGCAACAACGAAAAGGGCTAGGAACTTCTCCTTTGGATGGAAGATGTCCCACGGCGTGCTGGATGTTGCAGAAGTGTTTCTACGCAGAAATACTGCAAACAAGCCTTGCTAGCTGCAAGGGTCGCAGTAGAGGTTTTTGGGTGCTGCTGGGGACCAGGAAGGACCAGGATGTCGCTCCTTGGAGGAGACAGAGGGGGCGCTCAGAAACTCAGAGAGCCCCCACAGAAGCAGGCAGCACCCGCAGAAGTACCGGAGCAGGCACTTGGAAGTTCTGTGAACTCAGAGTCACAAAAGGAGGGTCCCATAATGTCGGAGTCCAACTCAGAGGGTTGAGCACTGCAGGACGGAGTGCTGGGGACCCAGGCTAGGCTGTGCACAAAGGAATCCTTGGAGAAGTGCACAGAAGCCGGAGCAGATGCAAATCACGCAGCACACAGGTTTGCTGTCTGGTGTGGGGAGGCAAGGACTTACCTCCACCAAACTTGGACTGAAGGATCACAGGACTGTGGGGGTCACTTGGATCCAGCTCCTGTGCTCCAGGGACCACGCTCATCAGGATGAGAGGGGACCCAGAGTACCGTGATGCAGTCTTATGGTGCCTGCGTTAGCAGGGGGAAGATTCCGTCGACCCACGGGAGATTTCTTCTTGGCTTTCAGTGCAGGGTGAAGGCAGACAGCCCTCAGAGCATGCACCACCAGGAAACAGTCAGAAAAGCCGGCAGGATGAGATGATACAATGTTGCTGGTAGTCGTCTTGCTTTGTGATGTCTTTTGTTTTGAACTTGCTGTATTTAATAAAAGTGAAGACAGAACTGCATAATCCTCGCCTCCGGTCCCGATATAGAATGATAAGCTGGTACGTGCAGGCACATTAATCCAAACAAAAGAAAAACAGCCAAATGTTTGGACAATGACGACAAACGTCCTGAAGCTCTATTGGGAAATGTCAGACAGTGAAATAAGACTTCCCTTCCCAGCACTCAGCATTTTCTGGCTATTTAGGGTCTCTGCTTTGGGGAATTCTTCAGATAACTAATGCAAGAGCTCACCCAAGTTCCTCTGCATCCCCCTCTTCACCTTCTGCCAAAGGATCGTCCGCTGACTGCTCAGGACGCCTGCAAAACCGCAACAAAGTAGCAAGATGACTACTAGCAACCTTGTATCGCTTCATCCTGCCGGATTTCTCGACTGTTTCCAGGTGGTGCATGCTCTGGGGGTAGCCTGCCTCCTCTCTGCACCAGGAGCTCTGAAGAAATCTCCCGTGGGTCGACGGAATCTTCCCCCTGCAACCGCAGGCACCAAAAGACTGGTCCTCTGGGTCCCCTCTCAGCAAGACGAGCGTAGTCCCTGGAACTCAGCAACTCTGTCCAAGTGACTCCCACAGTCCAGTGACTCTTCAGTCCAAGTTTGGTGGAGTTAAGTCCTTGCCTCCCCACGCTAGACTGCATTGCTGGGTACCACGTGATTTGCAGCTGCTCCAGCTCCTGTGCACTCTCTCAGGATTTCCTTTGTGCACAGTCAAGCCTGAGTCCCCGATACTCCTTCCTTAAGTGCACAACCTTCTGAGTTGTCCTCCGGCGTCGTGGGACTCCCTTTTGTGACTTCGGGTGGACTCCGGTTCACTTTTCTTCCAAGTGCCTGTTCAGTTACTTCTGCGGGTGCTGCCTGCTTCTGTGAGGGCTCCCTGACTTGCTGGGCACCCCCTCTGTCTCCTCCTCCAAGTGGTGACATCCTGGTCCCTGCTGGGCCACAGCAGCACCCAAAAACCTCTACTGCAACCCTTGCAGCTAGCAAGGCTTGTTTGCAGTCTTTCTGTGTGGAATCACCTCTGCAATCTTCATCGCGACGTGGGACATCCATCCTCCAAAGGGGAAGTTCCTAGTCCTCTTCTTTCTTGCAGAACTCCAAGCTTCTTCCATCAGGTGGCAGCTCCCTTGCACCTTCAGCTGGCATTTCCTGGGCTCCTGCCCACTCTCGACACTGCCGCGACTATTGGACTTGGTCCCCTTGTCTTACAGGTACTCAGGTCCGGAAATCCACTGTTGTTGCTTTGCTGGTGTTTGTTCTTCCTGCAGAATCCCCCTATCACGACTTCTGTGCTCTCTGGGGGTAGTAGGTGCACTTTACACCTACCTTTCAGGGTCTTGGGGTGGGCTATTTTTCTAACCCTCAGTGTTTTCTTACAGTCCCAGCGACCCTCTACAAGCTCACATAGGTTTGGGGTCCATTTGTGGTTCGCATTCCACTTTTGAAGTATATGGTTTTTGTTGCCCCTATACCTTTGTGCTCCTATTGCAATCTACTGTAATTCTACACTGCTTGCATTACTTTTCTTGATATTACCTGCATAATTTTTGTTTGTGTATATATATATCTTGTGTATATATCTTATCCTCATACTGAGGGTACTCACTGAGATACTTTTGGCATATTGTCATAAAAATAAAGTACCTTTATTTTTAGTACTTCTGTGTATTGTGTTTTCTTATGATATTGTGCATATGAAACCAGTGGTATAGTAGGAGCTTTACATGTCTCCTAGTTCAGCTTAAGCTGCTTTGCCATAGCTACCTTCTATCAGCCTAAACTGCTAGAAACACCTCTTCTACACTAATAAGGGATAACTGGACCTGGCACAAGGTGTAAGTACCTCTGGTACCCACTACAAGCCAGGCCAGCCTCCTACAGTAAGCAGTACCCTTTTTTCCCCTCAAAGTGTAGGAGAGAGACTGAAACTGTTTGCACACAATTGGGGACGGATTACATCAGATCCCTGGGTGATGGAGACAATCAAGGGTTTCCACCGAGAGTTCTTGTTGGACTTTTTTTGCTTATGCAGGGTCATCCCCAATCTTTTTGCCTCCTGCCTCCTATTTTTTCTGATCTGTTGCTGTTGGTTTTTTAACTCTGAGCACTTTGCCACTGCTAACCAGTGCTAAAGTGCATATGCTCTCTGTGTAAATTGCATTGTTGATTGGTTTATCCATGATTGGCATATTTGATTTATTAGTAAGTCCCTAGTAAAGTGCACTAGAGGTGCCAGGGCCTGTAAATCAAATGTTACTAGTGGGCCTGCAGCACTGATTGTGCCACCCACATAAGTAAACCTGTAATCATGTCTCAGACCTGCCACTGCAGTGTCTGTGTGTGTATTTTTACACTATAAATTCGACTTGGCAAGTGTACCCACTTGCCAGGCCTAAACCTTCCCTTTTCTTACATGTAAGGAACCCCTAAGGTAGGCCCTAGGTAGCCCCAAGGGCAGAGTGCAGTGTATGGATAAGGTAGGACATATAGTAATGTGGTTTATATGTCCTGACAGTGAAATACTGCCAACTTCGTTTTTCACTGTTGCAAGGCCTGTCTCTCTCATAGGATAATATGGGGGCTACCTTTAAATATGATTAAAGTGTAGATTCCCCTAGAGAGAAGATGGACATGTGGAGTTTGGGGTCCCTGAACTCACAATTTAAAAATACATCTTTTAGTAAAGTTGATTTTGAGATTGTGCGTTTGAAAATGCCACTTTTAGAAAGTGAGCATTTTCTTGCTTAAACCATTCTGTGACTCTGCCGTGTTTGTGGATTCCCTGTCTGGGTCAGTTTGACAGTTGGGTTGTTTTTCACCTCGCACTAGACAGTGACACAAAGGGAGCTGGGGTGTAACCTGCATTTCCTGATTAGCCATCTCTGCTAGGAGGGAGGGGTGGAGTGGTCACTCACATCTGAAAGGACTGTGCCTGCCTCTGACAATGCCGGCTCCAACCCCCTGGTGTGTGTCTGAGCCCTTGCCTGGGCAAGGCAGGATTTCACAAGTAGGTGTGAGTCCCCTTTGAAGAAAGGTGACTTCAAAGACTAAAATGGGTATAAGAAGGGCACCCAAATCTACAGACTTTAGAGAAACACTTCTGGAACCAAGAGGAACCTCTGCCTGGAGAAGAGCTGATAGCTGAGGAAGAAGTGCTGCCCTGCCTGTGACTGTGCTTTGTGGAGCTTTCCTGCAGTGCTGCTTCTGCCAGAGTAAGAGGGCAAAGACTGGACTTTGTGTGCCTTCCATCTTGTGAACAAATCTCCAAGGGCTTGATTTAGAGTTTGCCTCCTGTTGTTTGAAGTCTCAGGGACAGCAAAGACTTCTCTCTGCCAGCACCTGGAGTCTCTGGAGAGACTCCTGCTCTGACAAGTGGTGCCCTATCCAGTCCCTGGGCCCTTGAAAGGAAAGCTGGTGGAAATCCAAGGAAATCGACTTCGGACGATTCCGGACCGACGCCGCTGCTGAATCCGGTATCGCCGCCTGTACCCGACGCCATGACCTTCGCTGAAACGCGGCGCTCTTCGCAGGCCTGACGCCGCGGCAGCCCCGCTGAAGTCCGCGACTCCGTGGAAGTCGCTGCACCACATCGTGACCGACGCCGCTCGAAGTGCACGGATTCAACGTTTCGCACAGACGCCGCGATCCCCGACTTCGCGCATCGGCTTGTTTTCATTCTTCACCAAAGGTACTGTACTTGGGGGTCTACACGACTCCGTGTCCGGCGCCGCTGGTGTCGGCTTGTTGGGAACGACTCCGTCACGACGCCGTGTTAACATCTCATCGAAGCATTTTTGTTTCTAAACGCTATTTTTGAGTTTAATCTTTAAAAATTCATAACGACTTGTGTATGTCGGATTTTTGTCGTTTTGGTCTTGTTTTGTTTAGATAAATATTTCCTATTATTCTAAACCGGTGTTGTTTCATTTTGTAGTGTTTTCATTAAGTTATTGTGTGTGTTGGTACAAATACTTTACACCTAGCGCTCTGAAGTTAAGCCTACTGCTCTGCCAAGCTACCAAGGGGGTAAGCAGGGGTTAGCTGAGGGTGATTCTCTTTTACCCTGACTAAAGTGAGGGTCCTTGCTTGAACATGGGGTAACCTGACTGTCAACCAAAGACCCCATTTCTAACAGTTCTATTGTTAGACCTGACAGCCTTTCAATGGTCATCCCCCCTATTTTTTCCCTGCCTCCTTCCACTTTTCTGACACTGTTTTGCTGGATTTAGGACTCTGCTAACCAGTGCTAAAGTTCATATGCTCTCTCCCTACAACACGGTACCATTGGTTCATACCCAATTGACATATTTAATTTACTTATAAGTCCCTGTGCCCAGGGCCTGTAAATTAAATGTTACTATTGGGCCTGCAGCACTGATTGTGCCACCCACCTAAGAAGCCCCTAAACCATGTCCCATTGCAAGGCCTGTGTGTTCACTGCCACTTCGATTTGGCATTTAGAAGTACCTCCTAAGCCTTAAACTCCCCTTTTTCTACATATGTCACCCCTAAGGTAGGCCCTAGGTAACCCATAGGGGAGGGTCTATGTAGGTAAGAGGCAGGTCATGTACATATATGTTTTAAATGTCCTGGTAGTGTAAAAACCCCAAAATTCATTTTCCACTGTTATGATGCCTGCTCCTTTCATAAACTAGCCTTAGGACTTCCCTCATATACTTTTTCAGTGGTAGATTCTTATCTGAAAGGGGTAACCAGGTCATGTTTAGTATGGCCAAAATGGTAATAGAAAATACTGCCTATTGGTGAGGTTGGATTTTATATTACTATTTTTGAAATGGCACTTTTAGAAAGTGAGCATTTCTCTGCACTTTAAAGCATCTGTGTCTTACAGCCTCTCTCCAGTCAACGTCTGGGCTGGGCTGGTTGACAGCTCCCTTGTGCATTTCACCCAGACAACCACAAACACAGGATGTTCAGTCACACTTGCACTCATCTGCATATTGAATGGGTCTTCCTGGCTGGAAGGGTGGAGGGCCTTGCACTTACATTTCAAAGGCTAGTTGCCTGCTCTCACACAATGGACTGCCAAACCCCCTACTGGGATCCTGGCAGACAGGACTGTGCTGAAAGGGGAACTTGTGCACTTCAAAACAACTCTTTGAAATCTCCCTCAATTCAAAGGCATTTTTGGGCATGTAAACTGGGTCTTTGACTCCACCAACTCAGACACTTCTGGACCTGCACCCTGTCAAGAGGAACTGCCTGGCTGCCCAAAGGACTCATATGGACTGCTTTGCTTAGAAGGACTGCTGCCCTGCTGGTCTCTGACTGTGCTGAGAAGGACACTGCCTTCTCGAAAAGTGCTCTCCAAAGGCTTGGATTGAGCATGCCTCCTGTTTTCTGAAGTCTCAGGGCCAAAAAGATGTCATCTCTTCAGGAAACTCCTTGTGTATCAAATATCGACACACCACCTGCCAGAATCGATGCAAAGCCTGCATTGAGACCGAGAAATCGACACCTAGCCGACCGGAAGGATACAGCCCCGACTTCCAGACGGAAAATTCAACACAGCGCCTGCCTTCCGATGGAAAATTTGATGCATCGACTACTGGATCGATGGAGAGCCCTTCCCTTCTTCCAGCACATCAAGGATTTTCCCCGCATCATCCCTGGGCATCAAAAGAACCCCGCATCGCAATGAGGAACCAAAACTGCGGACCGGAAAACGACACACACCCCTTGCAGTGTGGAAAGAAGCCACGCAATGTCTGTGCCGTGTCAGAAAATCTGACGCGACACCCTATTTTTCCACGCTTCTCCTCCTCTGCGGTCTCCATGCGTGATATTTTTGACGTGTGTAACAAAGAGACAACTGTTCATTTCTAAGGATTAATACTCTTTTAAACCTTTTAAAAGTGATATTTCAACTTTTGCTTATTGTATCTTTGTCATTTTGACCTTATTTTATTCAGATAAATATCAACTATTTTTTTTAACCTGTGTGGTGTATTTTTGTGGTGTTTTCACTATGCTACTGTATGTTTTACTGCACAAATATTTCACGCATTGCCAACTAAGTTAAGCCTGACTGCTCAGTGCCAAGCTACCAGAGGGTGGGCACAGGATAATTTGGATTGTGTGTGACTTACCCTGACTAGGATTGTCATCCCTACTTGGACAAAGGTGTATATCTCTGTCAACCAGAGACCCATTTCCAACATCTATTGCACCCCGTAAAGAAGGTCAAGATCTTCCGTCCAGTTCACGGAATTCAACAAGTGGTTAGTTTATCGCCACTTCAAGATGGAGGGTACCCATCTCCTCTGAGAGTTCCTACTCCAGGGGGATTGTCTAGTTGTCCTGGATCTCAAGGAAGCTTACCTAACGGTCCTCATTTTACCGCCACATCGTCGCTTCCTGCAGCTCCAGTGGAAGGACCAGGTATACAAGTTCCAATGTCTACCATTTGGCCTGTCGTCATCACCTTGGTACTTCACGAAGTTGTTGAAACCAGTCGTGGGGAACCTAAGGACTCAGGGCATCAGGTTGATAATTTATCTCGATGATATCCTTCTGATAAACCAGTCCCGCACACAATTGCTAATCCACCTGACCCTGACTATTGTCTTACTCAAAGGAGCTCGGGTTTGTCGTCAATAAGGAGTAGTCAATGCAAACCCCGTCTCAGTCCATGCTTTTCCTGGGATTCCTGATAGATACCATATCAGCCACATTGAAACTCCCAGAATGCAAGATCTCCAAGATCAAGAAGAAGCTCAAAAGTGATCAGAAGAGAAAGGATCTCCCTCAGACAGATAGCGAGGATTGTGGGACTTTTGTCTTCCTCGATCCGGGCTATCTTCCCGGGTCCGCTGCATTACAGAGGCCAACAGCATCTGAAGGCATCCCATCTCATTTTACGTATTCAGAACTGGTGGAACTAGCACCGGAAGCCAGATCGGAGATCCAATGATGGATACACCACATGAAGGCATGGAATGGAAGAGCAATCTTAGGTGCTCTCCCACACATGGTAATTGAGACCGATGCCAGCAGGCTAGGCTAGAGAACCCGTTGCAGAAAGATCTCCATGGGGGGGACAATGGACACAGGAGGAGTTCAATCTTCATATCAACTGTTTGGAGCTCCTTGTGGGCTCATTCGCGATCTGATCCCCAGTGCAGGACAAGGTCACCTGTTGCATCCTGTTAAGGATGGACAACACGTTAGTGGTTCAGTATATCAACACCTGTACGGTACCCATCCAAGGCTTTAGCGGAACTGGCCAAAGACTTCTGGCACTACTGCCTGCAGAGGCAGATCTTGCTGACAGATGAATATCTCTCAGGATCATAGAATAGGATGGCAGATTTGAATTCCCGCTCCCTCAAGTACTCCAGCGACTGATAACTGGATCCTTCAATTTTCCAGTCTCTGATGCATCGATGGGACCATGCAGTGTGGACCTGTTTTTATCCACAGCTCCTCAGGTACTTCAGTTGGAGACCAGATGCGGGAGCGGAAGCAGTGGTTGCCTTCCTTCAAGACTAGTAGATGGGTCAGGGATACGCCTTCCCTTCTTTTCTTCTGATCCCCAGGGTGGCAGCTCTGGTTCGGAGACAGAGAGCTTCTTTAGTATTAGTTACCCCGATTTGGAGATCACAAGCATGGTTCCCTACTCTGCTGGAACTTTCCTGGATGGCACCTTTAAAATTACCAGCTTCCATGGGGATCCGGCGGTACCCAGCAGGACACCGACACCCATTAGTAGTCCAGGGACAGCTCAGCCTCATGGCTTGGAGGATTTCATGGGATGATGGCCAGACGTCAAGCTTTTGTATGGCGCTAAAACCCTTATCAGACAATATTGGGCACCTGCCACGACTAAGAGTTATAAATCAGCTTGGAACCGATGGGCCCATTGGTGTTTTGAGAGAAACGTGGATCCCGTGGGGGCGCCTGTCACTCTTCTAGTCGACTTCTTGGCAGAACTGTACAACTCTGGATTAGCGCACTACATGATCAACTCCTTCCATTTGGCCATTTCAGCAGGACACCTTCCCATCAACAACTTACTAGTAGGGGAATATCCCTGGGTGAGTAAATCTCTGAAAGGAGTCAGATTATCTAGACGTCTGGAACCCAGATATTAAGGGGTTATGGGATGTCATTAGAGTACTCCGTCTTCTTTCAGACTGGCAGGACAATCAATTCATATCTAGGAAAGAAATCTCAGCGGAACTGGCCAGGTTGCTGTGTCTTATCTCTTTCTAAAGGGTCTTGGATGTTCGAGCCCAGGACAGTACAACAAGGTTCGTCACCCCTGAAGGGGTTACATTTACAGTCTCCAGACGGACCAAGATGAATACCAGGTCAGTATCTTACTCTAGCTTTGATTCTCATCCTAAGCTGTGTGTAGTAAGATGCCTTAAAGCATATGAGGAAATGACAGAGGAGAGAAGGCCACAGGGGAGAGGCAGTTGCTGATCACTATTAAGAAACCACACAGGGCAGTTGCTTCTCTGACTATTGCCAGGTGGGTACGATGGATTATGATAAAGCGGGCCTCAATAGCCATCTTTATGGCGCTCCTTCTACCAGAGGAGCGATTGCTTCTAAGGCCGTACAGGTCGGTGGTAGACTGGAGGGTATTGTGAACGTGGCTGATTGGTCATCAGAATCCCCTTTAAGAAATTCTATTTCAAACCTGTACTTGGGGCCGCATCACTGGTGGTGAGTAAGCTTTCAACCTGCATAATCCTCACCTCCAGTCCTGACATAGAATGAGAAATTTCCTAGCTACTATGAAGGAAAGTTTCAATTCTCTTAAGAACACGGAGGCGAGTATTATCCCTCCAAATACTTTGACAGTATTCCCTAGTTGGGGGGGGGAGCATTGTATTCAGGACATGCTGGTATAACGGGCCTCAGTCACTTACAGGTATTATATGTATTCTTCACATTCATGGTATTGATGGGATTCTTATGTTTTTATGGGCATATTGGCTTTCATCTGTTTCTCATGACAATTGCCTTTACTTGTAAGTATTGGCGTTGAAGCTTCACCCAGGTTGAGGCCAGAGCATTGATACCTTCCTTATGTTCAAGGAGGTGATTCAAAAACAGATTGAAACCTTGCGAGGAAGGACTAAGCCCGATGGACATTTATATGGACGATTGGTTTATCGTTTCCATGGCTACGTTTATAGGCTCATGGGAGCTGAAGTGTAGGAAAGTACCATCTTGCCTGGCATGTTACCCCCATATTTCACTGTATATATGTTGTTTTAGTTGTATGTGTCACTGGGACCCTGCCAGCCAGGGCCCCAGTGCTCATAAGTGTGCCCTATATGTGTTCCCTGTGTGATGACTAACTGTCTCACTGAGGCTCTGCTATCCAGATCCTCAGTGGTTATGCTCTCTCTACTTTACAAATTGTCACTAACAGGCTAGTGACCAATTTCACCTATTTACATTGGCATACTGGAACACCCTTATAATTCCCTAGTATATGGTACTGAGGTACCCAGGGTATTGGGGTTCCAGGAGATCCCTATGGGCTGCAGCATTTCTTTTGCCACCCATAGGGAGCTCTGACAATTCTTACACAGGCCTGCCACTGCAGCCTGAGTGAAATAACGTCCACGTGATTTCACAGCCATTTACCACTGCACTTAAGTAACTTATAAGTCACCTATATGTCTAACCTTTACCTGGTAAAGGTTGGGTGCTAAGTTACTTAGTGTGTGGGCACCCTGGCACTGGCCAAGGTGCTCCCACATTGTTCAGGGCCAATTCCCCGGACTTTGTGAGTGCGGGGACACCATTACACGCGTGCACTATACATATGTCACGACATATGTGTAGCGTCACAATGGTAACTCCGAACATGGCCATGTAACATGTCGAGTGTCATGGAATTGTCACCCCAATGCCATCCTGGCATTGTTGGCACAATCCCATGATCCCACGGGTCTGTAGCTCAGACCCGGGTACTGCCAAACTGCCTTTTCAGGGGTTTCACTGCAGCTGCTGCTGCTGCCAACCCCTCAGACAGGTTTCTGCCCTCCTGGGGTCCAGCCAGGCTTGTCCCAGGAAGGCAGAACAAAGGACTTCCTCAGAGAGAGGGTGTTACACCCTCTCCCTTTGGAAAAAGGTGTTAAGGCAGGGGAGGAGTAGCCTCCCCCAGCCTCTGGAAATGCTTTCATGGGCACAGATGGTGCCCATTTCTGCATAAGCCAGTCTACACCGGTTCAGGTACCCCTCAGCCCTGCTCTGGCGCGAAACTGGACAAAGGAAAGGGGAGTGACCACTCCCCTGACCTGCACCTCCCCTGGGAGGTGCCCAGAGCTCCTCCAGTGTGCTCCAGACCTCTGCCATCTTGGAAACAGAGGTGCTGCTGGCACACTGGACTGCTCTGAGTGGCTAGTGCCAGCAGGTGACGTCAGAGACTTCTTCTGATAGGCTCCTTCAGGTGTTGCTAGCCTATCCTCTCTCCTAAGTAGCCAAACCCTCTTTTCTGGCTATTTAGGGTCTCTGCTTTGGGGAATTCCTTAGATAACGAATGCAAGACCTCATCAGAGTTCCTCTGCATCTCTCTCTTCACCTTCTGCCAAGGAATCGACTGCTGACCGCGCTGGAAGCCTGCAAAACTGCAACAAAGTAGCAAAGATGACTACTGCGACCTTGTAACGCTGATCCTGCCGCCTTCTCGACTGTTTTCCTGGTGGTGCATGCTGTGGGGGTAGTCTGCCTCCTCTCTGCACTAGAAGCTCCGAAGAAATCTCCTGTGGGTCGACGGAATCTTCCCCCTGCAACCGCAGGCACCAAAGAACTGCATCACCGGTCCTCTGGGTCTCCTCTCAGCACAATGAGCGAGGTCCCTTGAACTCAGCAACTCTGTCCAAGTGACTCCCACAGTCCAGTGACTCTTCAGTCCAAGTTTGGTGGAGGTAAGTCCTTGCCTCCCCACGCCAGACTGCATTGCTGGGAACCGCGTGTTTTGCAGCTACTCCAGCTCCTGTGCACTTTTCTGGGATTTCCTTTGTGCACAGCCAAGCCTGGGTCCACGGCACTCTAACCTGCATTGCACGACCTCCTGAGTTGTCCTCCGGTGGCGTAGGACTCTCTTGTGCAACTTCGGGTGAGCACCGTTTCAGTCCACTTTGTAGTGCCTGTTCTGGCACTTCTCTGGGTGCTGCTTGCTTTTGAGAGGGCTCCTTGTCTTGCTGGACGCACCCTCTGTCCCCTCACGCAATTGGCGACATCCTGGTCCCTCCTGGGCCACAGCAGCATCCAAAAACCCTAACTGCTAGCTTTGCAGCTAGCAAGGCTTGTTTGTGGTCTTTCTTCAGGAAAACACTTCTGCACGACTCTTCACAAAGTGCGACATCCATCCTCCAAAGGGGAAGTTTCTAGCCCTTGTCGTTCTTGCAGAATCCTCAGCTTCTACCATCCAGTAGTAGCTTCTTTGCACCCACATCTGGCATTTCCTGGGCATCTGCCCACTCTCGACTTGATCGTGACTTTTTGACTTGGTCCCCTTGTTCCACAGGTACTCTCGTCTGGAAATCCATTGTTGTTGCATTGCTGGTATTGGTTAACAGAATGAACACTCCTACTATGATGAGAATGAACACTTTTACTGTGATGTGAGATAACACTATTACTGTGGTGTGAAGTCACATCAGTGCCAGCTATGCTAGGTGGCTTGCTAGGGGGCAGGTTGGCAAGATTCCCACCCAAATCTTTTGCTAGGGGTACCCCAGAATCAGAGTGGGAACCATCAGCTAATTTCTCACCAGAAGTGCCACCTAAGGTCTTATCTTGTTCAATGAGCATATTAACCAACAGTTGTCTTGAGGGATTCTTCCCTACCCCTAAACCTCTATCTATGCAGAGACTCCTTGCTTCCTTCCAGCTAAAGTTGTCATAAGCTATGTTGGACAGATCAAGAGTTTGGCCTGTACCAGACATGATAGAAAGTGTTTAAGGGACAGAAAAAGTGAGAAAAAAAGTTTTCAGAACTTTTTAAAGAACAGAAAAAAAACTTTTTAAACTTTAAACTTTAAAGAACTTTTTGAAAGTTTTAGAGGTACTTTCCAGCACTTAGCAAAGAAGTGAAAGAAGAAAAGCAAAACTTTTTGGTTATGTGTACATACACTGAACTTGTTTTGTATATTTTTCTCTTATGAAAAGTACAATGACAAAAGTGGTAAGTAGTTGCAAAGTACTTATCCCACCGCTGCACAACCAATGTAGGAGGCTGGACTGGTTTGTAGTGAGTACCAAGGGGTACTTACACCTTGCACCAGGCCCACGTATCCCTTATTAGTGTATAGGGTGTCTAGCAGCTTAGGCTGATAGATAATGGTAGCTTAGCAGAGCAGCTTAGGCTGAACTAGGAGACGAGTGAAGGTCCTACAGTACCACCAGTGTCACTTGCACAATATCATAAGAAAACACAATACACAGATACTAAAAATAAAGGTACTTTATTTTTATGACAATATGCCAAAGTATCTCAGTGAGTACCCTCAGTATGAGGATAGCAAATATACACAAGATATATGTACACAATACCAAAAATATGCAGTATAGTCTTAGAAAACAGTGCAAACAATGTATAGTTACACTAGGATGCAATGGGGACACATAGGGATAGGGGCAACACAAACCATATAGTCCAAAAGTGGAATGCGAACCACGAATGGACCCCAAACCTATGTGACCTTGTAGAGGGTCGCTGGGACTGTAAGAAAACAGTGAGGGTTAGAAAAATAGCCCACCCCAAGACCCTGAAAAGTGAGTGCAAAGTGCACTAAAGTTCCCCAAAGAGCACAGGAGTCGTGATAGGGGAATTCTGCAGGAAAGACACAAACCAGCAATGCAAAAACGATGGATTTCCAGTCGAGTGTACCTGTGGAACAAGGGGACCAAGTCCAAAAGTCACAAGCAAGTCGGAGATGGGCAGATGCCCAGAAAATGCCAGCTGTTGGTGCAAAGAAGCTGCTACTGGACAGTAGAAGCTGAGGATTCTGCAGGAACGACAAGGGCTAGAAACTTCTTCTTTGGAGGATGGATGCCCCATACCGTGTAGAGTTGTGCAGAAGTGTTTTTCTGCCAAAAGACAGCCAACAAGCCTTGCTAGCTGCAAATCATGCAGTTAGGGTTTTTGGATGCTGCTGTAGCCCAGGAGGGACCAGGATGTCGTCAATTGCGTTTGGGGACAGAGGGGGCGTGGAGCAAGACAAGGAGCCCTCTCAGAAGCAGGCAGCACCTGCAGAAGTGCTGGAACAGGCACTACAAAGAGGAGTGAAACGATGCTCACCCGAAGTTGCACAAAAGAGTCCCATGCCGCCGGAGGACAACTTAGAAAGTCGTGCAATGCAGGTTAGAGTGCCGTGGACCCAGGCTTGACTGTGCACAAAGGATTTCCGCCGGAAGTGCACAGAGGCTGGAGTAGCTGCAAAAGTCGCCGTTCCCAGCAATGCAGTCTGGCGTGGGGAGGCAAGGACTTACCTCCACCAAACTTGGACTGAAGAGTCACTGGACTGTTGGAGTCACTTGGACAGAGTTGCTGGATTCAAGGGACCTCGCTCGTTGTGCTGAGAGGAGACCCAGGGGACCGGTGATGCAGTTCTTTGGTGCCTGCGGTAGCAGGGGGAAGATTCCGTCGACCCACTGGAGATTTCTTCGGAGCTTCTAGTGCAGAGAGGAGGCAGACTACCCCCACAGCATGCACCACCAGGAAAACAGTCGAGAAGGCGGCAGGATCAGCGTTGCAGAGTTGCAGTAGTCGTCTTTACTACTTTGTTGCAGTTTTGCAGGCTTCCAGCGCGGTCAGCAGTCGATTCCTTGGCAGAAGGTGAAGAGAGAGATTCAGAGGAACTCTGATGAGCTCTTGCATTCGTTATCTAAGGAATTCCCCAAAGCAGAGACCCTAAATAGCCAGAAAAGAGGGTTTGGCTACTTAGGAGAGAGGATAGGCTAGCAACACCTGAAGGAGCCTATCAGAAGGAGTCTCTGACGTCACCTGCTGGCCCTGGCCACTCAGAGCAGTCCAGTGTGCCAGCAGCTCCTCTGTTTCCAAGATGGCAGAGGTCTGGAGCACACTGGAGGAGCTCTGGACACCTCCCAGGGGAGGTGCAGGTCAGGGGAGTGGTCACTCCCCTTTCCTTTGTCCAGTTTCGCGCCAGAGCAGGGCTGAGGGGTCCCTGAACCGGTGTAGACTGGCTTATGCAGAAATGGGCACCATCTGTGCCCATGAAAGCATTTCCAGAGGCTGGGGGAGGCTACTCCTCCCCTGCCTTAACACCTTTTTCCAAAGGTAGAGGGTGTAACACCCTCTCTCTGAGGAAGTCCTTTGTTCTGCCTTCCTGGGCCAAGCCTGGCTGGACCCCAGGAGGGCAGAAACCTGTCTGAGGGGTTGGCAGCAGCAGCACCTGCAGTGAAACCCCTGAAAAGGCAGTTTGGCAGTACCTGGGTGTAGGAAAGTATCATCTTGCCTGGCATGTTACCCCCATTTTTCACTGTATATATGTTGTTTTAGTTGTATGTGTCACTGGGACCCTGTTCACCAGGGCCCCAGTGCTCATAAGTGTGCCTGAATGTGTTACCTGTGTAGTGACTAACTGTCTCACTGAGGCTCTGCTAATCAGAACCTCAGTGGTTATGCTCTCTCATTTCTTTCTAAATTGCCACTAACAGGCTAGTGACCAATTTTACCAATTTACATTGGCTTACTGGAACACCCTTATAATTCCCTAGTATATGGTACTGAGGTACCCAGGGTATTGGGGTTCCAGGAGATACCTATGGGCTGCAGCATTTCTTTTGCCACCCATAGGGAGCTCTGACAATTCTTACACAGGCCTGCCACTGCAGCCTGAGTGAAATAACGTCCACGTTATTTCACAGCCATTTTACACTGCACTTAAGTAACTTATAAGTCACCTATATGTCTAACCTTTACCTGGTAAAGGTTAGGTGCAAAGTTACTTAGTGTGAGGGCACCCTGACACTAGCCAAGGTGCCCCCACATTGTTCAGAGCCAATTCCCTGAACTTTGTGAGTGCGGGGACACCATTACACGCGTGCACTACATATAGGTCAATACCTATATGTAGCTTCACAATGGTAACTCCGAATATGGCCATGTAACATGTCTAAGATCATGGAATTGCCCCCTCTATGCCATCCTGGCATTGTTGGCACAATTCGATGATCCCAGTGGTCTGTAGCACAGACCCTGGTACTGCCAAACTGCCTTTTCTGGGGTTTCACTGCAGCTGCTGCTGCTGCCAACCCCTCAGACAGGCTTCTGCCCCCCTGGGGTCAAGCCAGGCTTGTCCCAGGATGGCAGAACAAAGGACTTCCTCTGAGAGAGGGTGTTACACCCTCTCCCTTTGGAAAATGGTGTGAAGGCAGGGGAGGAGTAGCCTCCCCCAGCCTCTGGAAATGCTTTCTTGGGCACAGATGTGCCCAATTCTGCATAAGCCAGTCTACACCGGTTCAGGGACCCCTTAGCCCCTGCTCTGGCGCGAAACTGGACAAAGGAAAGGGGAGTGACCACTCCCCTGACCTGCACCTCCCCTGGGAGGTGTCCAGAGCTCCTCCAGTGTGCTCCAGACCTCTGCCATCTTGGAAACAGAGGTGCTGCTGGCACACTGGACTGCTCTGAGTGGCCAGTGCCACCAGGTGACGTCAGAGACTCCTTCTGATAGGCTCCTTCAGGTGTTAGTAGCCTATCCTCTCTCCTAGGTAGCCAAACCCTCTTTTCTGGCTATTTAGGGTCTCTGTCTCTGGGGAAACTTTAGATAACGAATGCAAGAGCTCATCCGAGTTCCTCTGCATCTCTCTCTTCACCTTCTGATAAGGAATCGACTGCTGACCGCGCTGGAAGCCTGCAAACCTGCAACATAGTAGCAAAGACGACTACTGCAACTCTGTAACGCTGATCCTGCCGCCTTCTTGACTGTTTTCCTGCTTGTGCATGCTGTGGGGGTAGTCTGCCTCCTCTCTGCACCAGAAGCTCCGAAGAAATCTCCAGTGGGTCGACGGAATCTTCCCCCTGCAACCGCAGGCACCAAAAAGCTGCACTACCGGTCCCTTGGGTCTCCTCTCAGCACGACGAGCGAGGTCCCTTGAATCCAGCAACTCTGTCCAAGTGACTCCCACAGTCCAGTGACTCTTCAGTCCAAGTTTGGTGGAGGTAAGTCCTTGCCTCCCCACTCCAGACTGCATTGTTGGTAACCGCGACTTTTGCAACTTCTCCGGCCCCTGTGCACTTCCGGCGGAAATCCTTTGTGCACAGCCAAGCCTGGGTCCACGGCACTCTAACCTGCATTGCACGACTTTCTAAGTTGGTCTCCGGCGACGTGGGACTCCTTTGTGTAACTTCGGGTGAGCACCGTTTCACGCATCCTCGTAGTGCCTGTTTCTGGCACTTCTCCGGGTGCTACCTGCTGCTGAGAGGGCTCCTTGTCTTGCACGACGTCCCCTCTACCTTCTGGTCCAATTTGCGACCTCCTGGTCCCTCCTGGGCCACAGCAGCATCCAAAAACGCGAAACGCACGATTTGCAGCTAGCAAGGCTTGTTGGCGGTCTCTTTTGCGGGAAAACACTTCTGCACGACTCTCCACGGCGAGAGGGATCTGTCCACCAAAGGGGAAGTCTCTAGCCCTTTTCGTTCCTGCAGAAACCTTTGCTTCTTCTGTCCAGTAGAAGCTCCTTTGCACCCACAGCTGGCATTTCCTGGGCATTTGCCCATCTCCGACTTGCTTGTGACTTTTGGACTTGGTCCCCTTGTTCCACAGGTACCCTAGATTGGAAATCCACAGTTGTTGCATTGTTGGGTTGTGTCTTTCCTGCATTATTCCTCTATCACGACTTCTTTGTCTTTGGGGGAACTTTAGTGCACTTTGCACTCACTTTTCAGGGTCTTGGGGAGGGCTAATTTTCTAACTCTCACTATTTTCTAATAGTCCCAGCGACCCTCTACAAGGTCACATAGGTTTGGGGTCCATTCGTGGTTCGCATTCCACTTTTGGAGTATATGGTTTGTGTTGCCCCTATCCCTATGTGTCCCCATTGCATCCTATTGTAAATATACATTGTTTGCACTGTTTTCTAAGACTATACTGCATATTTTTAGTACTGTGTACATATAACTTGTGTATATTTGCTATCCTCACTCTGAGGGTACACTCTGAGATACTTTGGCATATTGTCATAAAAATAAAGTACCTTTATTTTTAGTATAACTGTGTATTGTGTTTTCTTATGATATTGTGCAAGTGACACATGTGGTACTGTAGTAGCTTCACACGTCTCCTAGTTCAGCCTAAGCTGCTCTGCTAAGCTACCATTATCTATCAGCCTAAGCTGCTAGACACCCTATACACTAATAAGGGATAACTGGGCCTGGTGCAAGGTGCAAGTACCCCTTGGTACTCACTACAAGCCAGTCCAGCCTCCTACATTGGTGGCAGCAGTGGGATAAGTGCTTTGAGACTACTTACCACTCTTGTCATTGTACTTTTCATAGGAGAAAAATATACAAAACAAGTTCAGTGTGTGTACACATAGCTAAAAAGTTTTGCATTTCCTCTTTTCACTGTTTTCTAAGTGCTGAAAAGTACTTCTAAACTTTCAAAAAGTTCTTAAAAGTTTAAAAAGTTTTTTTCTGTCTTTCTAAAAAGTTCTGAAAACTTTTTTCTCTTTTTCTATCACTTTAACTCTCTCTAAAAATGTCTGGCACAGGCCAAAATGTTGATCTGTCCAAACTTGCATATGATCACCTTAGCTGGAAAGGAGCAAGGAGTCTCTGCATAGAGAGAGGTTTGAGTGTAGGGAAGAATCCTTCCTTGGAACTGTTAATTAACATGCTGAGAGAACAAGATAAGGTCATAAGTGCCCCATCTGTTGAAAAAGTAGCTAATGGTTCTCAATCTGATCCAGGGACTCCCCCATGTAGGAGGCTGGACTGGCTTGTGGTGAGTACCAAGGGGTACTTGCACCTTGCACCAGGCCCAGTTATCCCTTATTAGTGTATAGGGTGTCTAGCAGCTTAGGCTGATAGATAATGGTAGCTTAGCAGAGCAGCTTAGGCTGAACTAGGAGACGTGTGAAGCTACTACAGTACCACTTAGTGTCATATGCACAATATCATAAGAAAACACAATACACAGTTATACTAAAAATAAAGGTACTTTATTTTTATGACAATATGCCAAAGTATCTTAGAGTGTACCCTCAGTGAGAGGATAGGAAATATACACAAGATATATATACACAATAGCAAAAATATGCAGTATAGTCTTAGAAAACAGTGCAAACAATGTATAGTTACAATAGGATGCAATTGGGAAACATAGGGATAGGGGCAACACAAACCATATACTCCAAAAGTGGAATGCGAACCACGAATGGACCCCAAACCTATGTGACCTTGTAGAGGGTCGCTGGGACTATTAGAAAATAGTGAGAGTTAGGAAAATAACCCTCCCCAAGACCCTGAAAAGTGAGTGCAAAGTGCACCAAAGTTCCCCTAAGGACAAAATAGTCGTGTTAGAGGGAAAATGCAAGGAAAACACAAATCAGCAATGCAACAACGATGGATTCCTGACTGAGGGTACCTGTGGAACAAGGAGACCAAGTCCAAAAGTCACAAGCAGCTCGGAGATGGGCAGATGCCCAAGAAATGCCAGCGGTTGGTGCAAAGAAGCTCTTACTAGGCTGAAGAACTGTGAATACTGCAGGAACGACAAGGGCTAGAGACTTCCCCTTTGGAGGATGGATCCACCACGCCTTGGAGAGTCGTGCAGAAGTGTTTTCCCGCCGGATGGACGCCAACAAGCCTTGCTACACGCAAATCGTGCGTTTGGCGTTTTTGGACGCTGCTGGGGCCCAGGAGGGACCAGGAGGTCGCAAATTGGACCTGCAGAGAGAGGGGACGTCGAGCAAGACAAAGAGCTCTCACTGAAGCAGGTAGCACCCGGAAAAGTGCCAGAAACAGGCACTACGAGGATGCGTGAAACGGTGCTCGCCGAAGTTGCACAAAGGAGTCCCACGTCGCCGGAGACCAACTTAGAAAGTCGTGCAATGCAGGTTAGAGTGCCGTGGACCCAGGCTTGGCTGTGCACGAAGGATTTCCGCCGGAAGTGCACAGGGGCCGGAGAAGCTTGCAAAGTTGCGGTTCCCAGCAATGCAGCCCAGCGAGGTGAGGCAAGGACTTACCTCCACCAAACATGGGCTGAAGAGTCACTGGACTGTGGGGGTCACTTGGACGGTGTCGCTGGATTCGAGGGACCTCGCTCGTCGTGCTGAGAGGAGACCCAAGGGACCGGAAATGCAGCTTTTTGGTGCCTGCGGTTGCAGGGGGAAGATTCCGTCGACCCACGGGAGATTTCTTCGGAGCTTCTGGTGCAGAGAGGAGGCAGACTACCCCCACAGCATGCACAAGCAGGAAAACAGTCGAGAAGGCGGCAGGATCAGCGTTACAGAGTTGCAGTAGTCGTCTTTGCTACTATGTTGCAGGTTTGCAGGCTTCCAGCGCGGTCAGCGGTCGATTCCTTATCAGAAGGTGAAGAGGGAGATGCAGAGGAACTCGGCTGAGCTCATGCATTCGTTATCTGCCGTTTCCCCAGAGACAGAGACCCTAAATAGCCAGAAAAGAGGGTTTGGCTACCTAGGAGAGAGGAAAGGCTACTAACACCTGAAGGAGCCTATCAGCAGGAGTCTCTGACGTCACCTGGTGGCACTGGCCACTCAGAGCAGTCCAGTGTGCCAGCAGCACCTCTGTTTCCAAGATGGCAGAGGTCTGGAGCACAATGGAGGAGCTCTGGACACCTCCCAGGGGAGGTGCAGGTCAGGGGAGTGGTCACTCCCCTTTCCTTTGTCCAGTTTCGCGCCAGAGCAGGGGCTAAGGGGTCCCTGAACCGGTGTAGACTGGCTTATGCAGAATTGGGCACATCTGTGCCCAACAAAGCATTTCCAGAGGCTGGGGGAGGCTACTCCTCCCCTGCCTTCACACCATTTTCCAAAGGGAGAGGGTGTCACACCCTCTCTCAGAGGAAGTTCTTTGTTCTGCCATCCTGGGCCAGGCCTGGCTGGACCCCAGGAGGGCAGCTGCCTGTCTGAGGGGTTGGCAGCAGCAGCAGCTGCAGTGAAACCCCAGGAAGGGCAGTCTGGCAGTACCAGGGTCTGTGCTACAGACCACTGGGATCATGGAATTGTACCAACAATGCCAGGATGGCATAGAGGGGGCAATTCCATGATCATAGACATGTTACATGGCCATATTCGGAGTTACCATGGTGAAGCTACATATAGGTAGTGACCTATATGTAGTGCACGCGTGTAATGGTGTCCCCGCACTCACAAAGTTCAGTGAATTGGCTCTGAACAATGTGGGGGCACCTTGGCTAGTGCCAGGGTGCCCTCACACTAAGTAACTTTGCACCTAACCTTTACCAGGTAAAGGTTAGACATATAGGTGACTTATAAGTTACTTAAGTGCATTGTAAAATGGCTGTGAAATAACGTGGACGTTATTTCACTCAGGCTGCAGTGGCAGGCCTGTGTAAGAATTGTCAGAGCTCCCTATGGGTGGCAAAAGAAATACTGCAGCCCATAGGGATCTCCTGGAACCCCAATACCCTGGGTACCTCAGTACCATATACTAGGGAATTATAAGGGTGTTCCAGTAAGCCAATGTAAATTGGTAAAAATGGTCACTAGCCTGTTAGTGACAATTTGAAAGTAATGAGAGAGCATAACCACTGAGGTTCTGGTTAGCAGAGCCTCAGTGAGACAGTTAGGCACCACACAGGGAACATATACATGCACACCTATGAGCACTGGGGCCCTGTGTGACAGGGTCCCAGTGACACATACATATAGGCCACAAACCTATGAGCACTGGGTTCCTGACCAGCAGGACCCCAGTGACACATAACAAACATACTGAAAACATTGTGTTTTCACTATGAGCACTGAGGCCTGGCTATCAGGATACCAGTGAGACAGTGAAAACAGTGACAAACACCCTGACATACACTCACAAACAGGCCAAAAGTGGGGGTAACAAGGCTAGAAAGAGGCTACCTTCTCACACCCCAGGAAAAGGTTCAGGAAAGAAACTTCTTAGCATGCCCATTACTAGACAGTCTAGCATAGTTGGTACTGAGGTGGAGTCACATCATACAGATGATGTGCTCTCACATTACACTGTCAGCCAAGCTGTTAGGGTGGCCTCTGTAAGGGACAGGTCTCCTTCTGTTCATTCCCATCATACCTCTGTATCTAGAAATGTCCCTCCCACCAGCCCTGATGACAGATTGTTAGAAAGGGAACTCAATAAGTTGAGGGTGGAACAAACCAGACTGAAGCTTAAAAAGCAACAGCTGGATTTGGATAGACAGTCTTTAGAAATAGAGAGGGAAAGACAGAAGTTGGGTTTAGAAACCCATGGTGGCAGCAGCAGTATTCCCCACAGTCATCCTGTAAAAGAGCATGATTCCAGGAATCTGCACAAAATAGTTCCCCCTTATAAGGAGGGGGATGACATTAACAAGTGGTTTGCTGCACTTGAGAGGGCCTGTGTTGTACAGGATGTCCCTCAAAGGCAGTGGGCTGCTATCCTATGGCTATCATTTAGTGGAAAAGGTAGTGATAGGCTCCTTACTGTGAAAGAAAGTGATGCCAATAATTTCCAAGTTCTTAAGAATGCACTCCTGGATGGTTATGGCTTAACCACTGAACAATACAGGATAAAGTTCAGAGAGACCAAAAAGGAGTCTTCACAAGACTGGGTTGATTTCATTGACCATTCAGTGAAGGCCTTGGAGGGGTGGTTAAATGGCAGTAAGGTTACTGACTTTGAAAGCCTGTATAACTTGATCCTGAGAGAGCATATTCTTAATAATTGTGTGTCTGATTTGTTGCACCAGTACTTCGTGGACTCTGATCTGACCTCTCCCCAAGAATTGGGAAAGAAGGCAGAGAAATGGGTCAGAACAAGGGTGAACAGAAAAGTTCATACAGGGGGTGACAAAGATGGCAACAAAAAGAAGGATGGTAAGTCTTCTGACAAGGGTGGGGACAAATCTGAAAATGAGTCTTCATCAGGCCCACAAAAACACTCTGGTGGGGGTGGTGGGTCCAAATCCTCTTTTAATCAGAACAAGGAAAAGAAACCATGGTGCTATTTATGTAAAATAAAAGGCCATTGGGCAACAGATCTCAGTTGTCCAAAGAAAAGCACCAAGCCTCCTACCACTACAACCCCTACTGCTACACCTAGTGTCCCTACTAATAGCAGTGGTGGTGGGAGCAAACCTACTAATAGCCAATCCAAGGGAGTAGCTGGGCTCACTATTGGTAACTTAGTTGGGGTTGGCCTTGTTAGGGAGGCCACAGAGGCTGTGTTAGTCTCTGAGGGGGCTATTGATTTAGCCACCTTAGCTGCTTGTCCCCTTAATATGGATAAGTACAAGCAGCTACCCCTAATAAATGGTGTTGAGGTTCAGGCCTACAGGGACACTGGTGCCAGTGTGACTATGGTCATAGAGAAACTGGTCCACCCTGAACAACACCTACTTGGTCACCAGCACCAAGTAACCGATGCTCACAACAACACACTTAGCTACCCCATGGCTGTTGTTAATCTCAACTGGGGGGGGGTTACTGGTCCAAAGAAAGTTGTGGCAGCCACAGATTTACCTGTAGACTGTCTACTAGGAAATGATTTGGAGACATCAGCTTGGTCAGATGTGGAGTTGGAGGCCCATGCAGCAATGCTGGGCATCCCAGGGCATATTTTTGCTTTAACCAGGGCTCAGGCCAAAAAGCAAAAAGGACAGGGAAGCTTGGATCCTGGAACAATGGACCAAGTGCTCCCTAAAGCTAGGGCTAGTAGAAGCAAACCACTTCCTACTATCCCTCCCTCTACAGTGGATTCTACTTCTGAGGAAGAAGAATTCCCTCCCTGTGCAGAACCTACACCAGAGGAGCTTGAAGCAGATACTGCTGAGCTTTTGGGTGAAGGGGGGCCTGCCAGAGAGGAGCTGAGTGTGGCACAGCAAACCTGTCCCACATTAGAGGGTCTAAGACAGCAAGCTGTCAAACAGGCTAATGAGGATGTCAGTGACTCTCACAGAGTTTACTGGGAGGACAACCTCTTGTACACTGAGCATAGGGATCCTAAACCTTGAGCAGCCAGGAGATTAGTGATTCCTCAGGAGTACAGAAAGTTCCTCCTAACTCTTGCACACGACATTCCCCTAGCTGGGCACCTGGGACAAATGAAAACTTGGGACAGGCTTGTTCCCTTGTTTCATTGGCCTAGGATGTCTGAGGACACAAAAGATTTTTGTAAGTCCTGTGAAACCTGTCAAGCCAGTGGCAAGACAGGTGGCACTCCAAAGGCACCCCTTATTCCACTGCCTGTGGTTGGGGTTCCCTTTGAAAGGGTAGGGGTTGACATAGTTGGCCCCCTTGACCCTCCTACTGCTTCAGGCAATAGATTCATCTTGGTGGTAGTGGACCATGCCACAAGATATCCTGAAGCTATTCCTTTAAGGGCCACTACAGCTCCTGCAGTGGCAAAGGCCCTCCTGGGAATATTTTCCAGGGTGGGCTTCCCAAAGGAAGTAGTATCAGACAGGGGAAGCAATTTCATGTCTGCATACTTAAAGGCCATGTGGAAGGAGTGTGGTGTAACTGATAAGTTCACAACACCCTATCATCCACAAACAAATGGACTGGTGGAGAGATTTAACAAAACTCTCAAAGGCATGATTATGGGTCTCCCTGAAAAACTCCGCAGGAGATGGGATATCCTTCTACCATGCCTCCTTTTTGCCTACAGGGAGGTACCCCAGAAAGGAGTGGGCTTTAGCCCCTTTGAACTTCTTTTTGGACACCCTGTTAGGGGTCCACTAACACTTGTGAAGGAGGGTTGGGAACAACCTTTAAAAGCTCCTAAGCAGAATATTGTGGATTATGTACTTGGCCTCAGATCAAGGATGGCTGAGTATATGAAAAAGGCCAGTAAAAACCTTCAGGCCAGCCAAGAGCTCCAGAAGCAATGGCATGATCAGAAGGCTGTTTTGGTTCAGTACCAACCAGGGCAGAAAGTGTGGGTCTTGGAGCCTGTGGCACCAAGAGCACTCCAAGATAAATGGAGTGGACCCCACACAATTGTTGAGAAAAAGGGTGAAGTCACCTATTTAGTTGACTTAGGCACTGCAAGGAGTCCCCTTAGGGTACTCCATGTAAACCGCCTGAAACCCTACTATGACAGGGCTGATCTCACCCTGCTCATGGCAACTGATGAGGGACAGGAAGAAGACAGTGATCCTCTACCTGATCTCTTCTCTTCCACAGAACAAGATGCTCTTGTGGAAGGTGTAGTTTTGGCTGATTGTCTTACTGCTGAGCAGAAAGATAATTGCATAAATCTCCTAGATCAATTCTCTGAACTCTTCTCTACTGTGCCAGGTACCACTTCTTGGTGTGAGCACACTATAGATACTGGAGACAGCTTGCCTGTCAAAAGTAAGATCTATAGGCAGCCTGACCATGTCAGGGACTCCATAAAGCAAGAGGTCCAGAAAATGTTAGAACTAGGAGTGGTTGAGCACTCTGAAAGTCCATGGGCTTCTCCTGTGGTACTTGTACCAAAACCCCATTCCAAAGATGGAAAGAAGGAAATGCGGTTTTGTGTAGACTACAGAGGTCTCAACTTGGTAACCAAAACTGATGCTCACCCTATACCCAGGGCAGATGAGCTCATAGATACACTGGCATCTGCCAAGTATCTAAGCACTTTTGATTTGACTGCAGGGTATTGGCAGATCAAATTATCAGAAGATGCTAAACCTAAAACAACATTTTCAACCATTGGAGGACATTACCAGTTCACTGTAATGCCTTTTGGTTTGAAAAATGCACCTGCCACTTTTCAGAGGCTGGTGAACACAGTCCTGCAAGGGCTGGAGGCTTTCAGTGCAGCATATTTGGACGATATAGCTGTCTTTAGCTCCAGCTGGGATGATCACCTGGTCCACCTATGGAAAGTTTTGGAGGCCCTGCAAAAGGCAGGCCTCACTATCAAGGCTTCAAAGTGCCAGATAGGGCAGGGTAAGGTGGTTTATCTGGGAAACCTTGTTGGTGGGGAACAGATTGCACCACTTCAGGGGAAAATCCAAACAATTATTGATTGGGTTCCCCCGACTACACAGACTCAGGTGAGAGCCTTCCTAGGCCTCACTGGGTATTACAGGAGGTTCATTAAGAACTATGGCTCCATTGCAGCCCCTCTTAATGACCTCACTTCCAAGAAGATGCCTAAAAAGGTATTATGGACAGCAAACTGTCAGAAAGCTTTTGAGGAGCTGAAGCAGGCCATGTGCTCTGCACCTGTCCTGAAAAGCCCTTGTTACTCTAAAAAATTCTATGTCCAAACTGATGCATCTGAATTAGGAGTAGAGGCAGTCCTATCACAACTTAATTCTGAGGGCCAGGATCAACCTGTTGCTTTTATTAGTAGGAGGTTGACCCCTAGAGAAAAGCGTTGGTCTGCCATAGAGAGGGAGGCCTTTGCTGTGGTCTGGGCACTGAAGAAGTTGAGGCCATACCTGTTTGGCACTCACTTCATTGTTCAGACAGACCACAAACCTCTACTTTGGCTAAAACAAATGAAAGGTGAAAATCCTAAATTGTTGAGGTGGTCCATATCCCTACAGGGAATGGACTATACAGTGGAACATAGACCTGGGAGTAGCCACTCCAATGCAGATGGACTCTCCAGATATTTCCACTTAGACAATGAAGACTCATCAGGTCATGGCTAGTCTTATTGTCCTTCGTTTGGGGGGGGGGGTTGTGTAGGAAAGTACCATCTTGCCTGGCATGTTACCCCCATTTTTCACTGTATATATGTTGTTTTAGTTGTATGTGTCACTGGGACCCTGTTCACCAGGGCCCCAGTGCTCATAAGTGTGCCTGAATGTGTTACCTGTGTAGTGACTAACTGTCTCACTGAGGCTCTGCTAATCAGAATCTCAGTGGTTATGCTCTCTCATTTCTTTCTAAATTGTCACTAACAGGCTAGTGACCAATTTTACCAATTTACATTGGCTTACTGGAACACCCTTATAATTCCCTAGTATATGGTACTGAGGTACCCAGGGTATTGGGGTTCCAGGAGATCCCTATGGGCTGCAGCATTTCTTTTGCCACCCATAGGGAGCTCTGACAATTCTTACACAGGCCTGCCACTGCAGCCTGAGTGAAATAACGTCCACGTTATTTCACAGCCATTTTACACTGCACTTAAGTAACTTAAAAGTCACCTATATGTCTAACCTTTACCTGGTAAAGGTTAGGTGCAAAGTTACTTAGTGTGAGGGCACCCTGGCACTAGCCAAGGTGCCCCCACATTGTTCAGAGCCAATTCCCTGAACTTTGTGAGTGCGGGGACACCATTACACGCGTGCACTACATATAGGTCAATACCTATATGTAGCTTCACAATGGTAACTCCGAATATGGCCATGTAACATGTCTAAGATCATGGAATTGCCCCCTCTATGCCATCCTGGCATTGTTGGCACAATTCGATGATCCCAGTGGTCTGTAGCACAGACCCTGGTACTGCCAAACTGCCTTTTCTGGGGTTTCACTGCAGCTGCTGCTGCTGCCAACCCCTCAGACAGGCTTCTGCCCCCCTGGGGTCAAGCCAGGCTTGTCCCAGGATGGCAGAACAAAGGACTTCCTCTGAGAGAGGGTGTTACACCCTCTCCCTTTGGAAAATGGTGTGAAGGCAGGGGAGGAGTAGCCTCCCCCAGCCTCTGGAAATGCTTTGTTGGGCACAGATGTGCCCAATTCTGCATAAGCCAGTCTACACCGGTTCAGGGACCCCTTAGCCCCTGCTCTGGCGCGAAACTGGACAAAGGAAAGGGGAGTGACCACTCCCCTGACCTGCACCTCCCCTGGGAGGTGTCCAGAGCTCCTCCAGTGTGCTCCAGACCTCTGCCATCTTGGAAACAGAGGTGCTGCTGGCACACTGGACTGCTCTGAGTGGCTAGTGCCACCAGGTGACGTCAGAGACTCCTTCTGATAGGCTCCTTCAGGTGTTAGTAGCCTATCCTCTCTCCTAGGTAGCCAAACCCTCTTTTCTGGCTATTTAGGGTCTCTGTCTCTGGGGAAACTTTAGATAACGAATGCAAGAGCTCATCCGAGTTCCTCTGCATCTCTCTCTTCACCTTCTGATAAGGAATCGACTGCTGACCGCGCTGGAAGCCTGCAAACCTGCAACATAGTAGCAAAGACGACTACTGCAACTCTGTAACGCTGATCCTGCCGCCTTCTCGACTGTTTTCCTGCTTGTGCATGCTGTGGGGGTAGTCTGCCTCCTCTCTGCACCAGAAGCTCCGAAGAAATCTCCCGTGGGTCGACGGAATGTTCCCCCTGCAACCGCAGGCACCAAAAAGCTGCATTACCGGTCCCTTGGGTCTCCTCTCAGCACGACGAGCGAGGTCCCTTGAATCCAGCAGCTCTGTCCAAGTGACTCCCACAGTCCAGTGACTCTTCAGTCCAAGTTTGGTGGAGGTAAGTCCTTGCCTCCCCACTCCAGACTGCATTGTTGGTAACCGCGACATTTGCAACTTCTCCGGCCCCTGTGCACTTCCGGCGGAAATCCTTTGTGCACAGCCAAGCCTGGGTCCACGGCACTCTAACCTGCATTGCACGACTTTCTAAGTTGGTCTCCGGCGACGTGGGACTCCTTTGTGTAACTTCGGGTGAGCACCGTTTCACGCATCCTCGTAGTGCCTGTTTCTGGCACTTTTCCGGGTGCTACCTGCTGCTGAGAGGGATCCTTGTCTTGCTCGACGTCCCCTCTACCTCCTGGTCCAATTTGCGACCTCCTGGTCCCTCCTGGGCCACAGCAGCATCTAAAAACGCTAACCACACGATTTGCAGCTAGGAAGGCTTGTTGGCGTTCTTTCGGCGGGAAAACACTTCTGCACGACTCTCCACGGCGAGAAGGATCCGTCCACCAATGGGGAAGTCTCTAGCCCTTTTCGTTCCTGCAGAAACCTTTGCTTCTTCTGTCCAGTAGAAGCTCCTTTGCACCCACAGCTGGCATTTCCTGGGCATTTGCCCATCTCCGACTTGCTTGTGACTTTTGGACTTGGTCCCCTTATTCCACAGGTACCCTAGATTGGAAATCCACAGTTGTTGCATTGTTGGTTTGTGTCTTTCCTGCATTATTCCTCTATCACGACTTCTTTGTCTTTGGGGGAACTTTAGTGCACTTTGCACTCACTTTTCAGGGTCTTGGGGAGGGCTAATTTTCTAACTCTCACTATTTTCTAATAGTCCCAGCGACCCTCTACAAGGTCACATAGGTTTGGGGTCCATTCGTGGTTCGCATTCCACTTTTGGAGTATATGGTTTGTGTTGCCCCTATCCCTATGTGTCCCCATTGCATCCTATTGTAACTATACATTGTTTGCACTGTTTTCTAAGACTATACTGCATATTTTTAGTACTGTGTACATATAACTTGTGTATATTTGCTATCCTCACTCTGAGGGTACACTCTGAGATACTTTGGCATATTGTCATAAAAATAAAGTACCTTTATTTTTAGTATAACAGTGTATTGTGTTTTCTTATGATATTGTGCAAGTGACACTTGTGGTACTGTAGTAGCTTCACACGTCTCCTAGTTCAGCCTAAGCTGCTCTGCTAAGCTACCATTATCTATCAGCCTAAGCTGCTAGACACCCTATACACTAATAAGGGATAACTGGGCCTGGTGCAAGGTGCAAGTACCCCTTGGTACTCACTACAAGCCAGTCCAGCCTCCTACACTGGGTCTGAGCTACAGACCTGTGGGATCATGGGATTGTGCCAACAATGCCAGGATGGCATAGAGGGGGCAATTCCATGATCTTAGACATGTTACTTGGCCATATTCGGAGTTACCATTGTGAAGCTACACATAGATATTGACCTATGTGTAGTGCACGCGTGTAATGGTGTCCCCGCATTCACAAAGTCCGGGGAATTTGCCCTGAACTATGTGGGAGCACCTTGGCTAGTGCCAGGGTGCCCACACACTAAGTAACTTTGCACCTAACCTTTACCAGGTAAAGGTTAGACATACAGGTGACTTATAAGTTACTTAAGTGCAGTGAAAATGGCTGTGAAATAATGTGTGCATTATTTCACTCAGGCTGGAGTGGCAGGCCTGTGTAAGAATTGTCAGAGCTCCCTATGGGTGGCAAAAGAAATGCTGCAGCCCATAGGGATCTCCTGGAACCCCAATACCCTGGGTACCTTAGTACCATATACTAGGGAATTATAAGGGTGTTCCAGTATGCCAATGTGAATTGGTTAAATTGGTCACTAGCCTGTTAGTGACAATTTGGAAAGAAATGAGAGAGCATAACCACTGAGGTTCTGGATAGCAGAGCCTCAGTGAGACAGTTAGTCATAACACAGGTAACACATTCAGGCACACTTATGAGCACTGGGGCCCTGGCTGGCAGGGTCCCAGTGACACATACAACTAAAACAACATATATACAGTGAAAAATGGGGGTAACATGCCAGGCAAGATGGTACCTTCCTACACACTGGAACACCCTTATAATTCCCTAGTATATGGTACTAAGGTACCCAGGGTATTGGGGTTCCAGGAGATCCCTATGGGCTGCAGCATTTCTTTTGCCACCCATAGGGAGCTCTGACAATTCTTACACAGGCCTGCCACTGCAGCCTGAGTGAAATAACGTCCACGTTATTTCACAGCCATTTACCACTGCACTTAAGTAACTTATACATCACCTATATGTCTAACCTTTACCTGGTAAAGGTTAGGTGCTAAGCTACTTAGTGTGTGGGCACCCTGGCACTAGCCAAGGTGCTCCCACAATGTTCAGGGCAAATTCCCCGGACTTTGTGAGTGCGGGGACACCATTACACGCGTGCACTATACATAGGTCACTACCTATGTATAGCTTCACAATGGTAACTCCGAATATGGCCATGTAACATGTCTATGATCATGGAATTGCCCCCTCAATGCCATCCTGGCATTGTTGGCACAATGCCATGATCCCACGGGTCTCTAGCACAGACCCGGGTACTGCCAAACTGCCTTTTCAGGGGTTTCACTGCAGCCGCTGCTGCTGTCAACCCCTCAGACAGGTTTCTGCCCTCCTGGGGTCCAGCCAGGCTTGGCCCAGGAAGGCAGAACAAAGGACTTCCTCAGAGAGAGGGTGTTACACCCTCTCCCTTTGGAAAAAGGTGTTAAGGCAGGGGAGGAGTAGCCTCCCCCAGCCTCTGGAAATGCTTTCATGGGCACAGATGGTGCCCATTTCTGCATAAGCCAGTCTACACCAGTTCAGGGACCCCTCAGCCCTGCTCTGGCGCTAAACTGGACAAAGGAAAGTGGAGTGACCACTCCCCCTACCTGCACCTCCCCTGGGAGGTGCCCAGAGCTCCTCCAGTGTGCTCCAGACCTCTGCCATCTTGGAAACAGAGGTGCTGCTGGCACACTGGACTGCTCTGAGTGGCCAGTGCCAGCAGGTGACGTCAGAGACTCCTTCTGATAGGCTCTTTCAGGTGTTGCTAGCCTACCCTCTCTCCTAAGTAGCCAAACCCTCTTTTCTGGCTATTTAGGGTCTCTGCTGTGGGGAATTCCTTAGATAACGAATGCAAGAGCTCATCAGAGTTCCTCTGCATTTCTCTCTTCACCTTCTGCCAAGGAGTCGACTGCTGACCGCGCTGGAAGCCTGCAAAACTGCAACAAAGTAGCAAAGACGACTACTGCGACCTTGTAACGCTGATCCTGCCGCCTTCTCGACTGTTTTCCTGGTGGTGCATGCTGTGGGGGTAGTCTGCCTCCTCTCTGCACTAGAAGCTCTAAAGAAATCTCCCGTGGGTTTACGGAATCTTCCACCTGCAACTGCAGGCACCAAAGAACTGCATCACCGGTCCTCTGGGTCTCCTCTCAGCACGACGAGCGAGGTCCCTTGAACTCAGCAACTCTGTCCAAGTGACTCCCACAGTCCAGTGACTCTTCAGTCCAAGTTTGGTGGAGGTAAGTCCTTGCCTCCCCACGCCAGACTGCATTGCTGGGAACCGCATGTTTTGCAGCTACTTCGGCTCCTGTGCACTTTTTCGGGATTTCCTTTGTGCACAGCCAAGCCTGGGTCCACGGCACTCTAACCTGTATTGCTCGACCTCCTGAGTTGTCCTCCGGCGGCGTAGGACTCTCTTGTGCAACTTCGGGTGAGCACCATTTTACTCCACTTTGTAGTGCCTGTTATGGCACTTCTCCGGGTGCTGGTTGCTTCTGAGAGGGCTCCTTGTCTTGCTGGACACCCCCTCTCTCCCCTCACGGAATTGGCGACATCCTGGTCCCTCCTGGGCCACAGCAGCATACAAAAATCCTAACCGCAAGCTTTGCAGCTAGCAAGGCTTGTTTGCGGTCTTTCTTCAGGAAAATACTTCTGCACGACTCTTCACGACGTGGGACATCCATCCTCCAAAGGGGAAGTTGCTAGCCCTTGTCGTTCTTGCAGAATCCTCAGCTTCTACCATCCTGTGGCAGCTTCTTTGCGCCCACAGCTGGCATTTTCTGGGCATCTGCCCACTCTCGACTTGATCGTGACTTTTGGACTTGGTCCCCTTGTTCCACAGGTACTCTCGTCTGGAAATCCATCATTGTTGCATTGCTGGTGTTGGTCTTTCTTGCAGAATTCCCCTATCACGACTTCTGTGCTCTTTGGGGAACTTCAGTGCACTTTGCACTCACTTTTCAGGGTCCTGGGGTGGGCTATTTTTCTAACCCTCACTGTTTTCTTACAGTCCCAGCGTCCCTCTACAAGGTCACATAGGTTTGGGGTCCATTCGTGGTTCGCATTCCACTTCTAGAGTATATGGTTTGTGTTGCCCCTATCCCTATGTGCCCCCATTGCACCCTTTTGTAACTATACATTGTTTGCACTGTTTTGTATTGCTATACTGCATATTTATGGTATTGTGTACATATATCTTGTGTATATTTGCTATCCTCATACTGAGGGTACTCACTGAGATACTTTGGCATATTGTCATAAAAATAAAGTACCTTTATTTTTAGTATACTGTGTATTGTGTTTTCTTATGATATTGTGCAAGTGACACTAGTGGTACTGTAGGAGCTTCACTCATCTCCTAGTTCAGCCCAAGCTGCTCTGCTAAGCTACTTTTTCTATCAGCCTAAGCTGCTAGACACCCCTATATACTAATAAGGGATACCTGGGCCTGGTGCAAGGTGTAAGTACCCCTTGGTACTCACTACAAACCAGTCCAGCCTCCTACAGTATCCTTGGTATATTTAGCTGCCATTTCAAATTTAGCAAATGTGGCTTGTGTGTAGTGCCTGATTGCCTCTAGTCTGGGTAGCTTAACAACAAGCGGGATGTTCCATTCTAACTGTGCTCTCATTTGCATCTGTAATGTGGTTGTGGTGAACTTAGTCGGTCGGTATAGGATGTGAGTGCTTCTGTCAATAATGCTGGTAATATTGAACATACTGTAGGAAAGTACCATCTTGCCTGGCATGTTACCCCCATTTTTCACTGTATATATGTTGTTTTAGTTGTATGTGTCACTGGGGCCCTGGTAACCCAGGGCCCCAGTGCTTATAAGTGTGCCTGAATGTGTTACCTGTGTAGTGACTAACTGTCTCACTGAGGCTCTGCTAATCAGAACCTCAGTGGTTATGCTCTCTCATTTCTTTCCAAGTTGTCACTAACAGGCTAGTGACCATTTTTACCAATTTACATTGGCTTACTGGAACACCCTTATAATTCCCTAGTATATGGTACTGAGGTACCCAGGGTATTGGGGTTCCAGGAGATCCCTATGGGCTGCAGCATTTCTTTTGCCACCCATAGGGAGCTCTGACAATTCTTACACAGGCCTGCCACTGCAGCCTGAGTGAAATAACGTCCACGTTATTTCACAGCCATTTTACACTGCACTTAAGTAACTTATAAGTCACCTATATGTCTAACCTTTACCTGGTAAAGGTTAGGTGCAAAGTTACTTAGTGTGAGGGCACCCTGGCACTAGCCAAGGTGCCCCCACATTGTTCAGAGCCAATTCCCTGAACTTTGTGAGTGCGGGGACACCATTACACGCGTGCACTACATATAGGTCACTACCTATATGTAGCTTCACAATGGTAACTCCGAATATGGCCATGTAACATGTCTATGATCATGGAATTGCCCCCTCTATGGCATCCTGGCATAGTTGGCACAATCCCATGATCCCAGTGGTCTGTAGCACAGACCCTGGTACTGCCAAACTGCCCTTCCTGGGGTTTCACTGCAGCTGCTGCTGCTGCCAACCCCTCAGACAGGCATCTGCCCTCCTGGGGTCCAGCCAGGCCTGGCCCAGGATGGCAGAACAAAGAACTTCCTCTGAGAGAGGGTGTGACACCCTCTCCCTTTGGAAAATGGTGTGAAGGCAGGGGAGGAGTAGCCTCCCCCAGCCTCTGGAAATGCTTTGTTGGGCACAGAGGTGCCCAATTCTGCATAAGCCAGTCTACACCGGTTCAGGGGACCCCTTAGCCCTGCTCTGGCGCGAAAATGGACAAAGGAAAGGGGAGTGACCACTCCCCTGACCTGCACCTCCCCTGGGAGGTGTCCAGAGCTCCTCCAGTGTGCTCCAGACCTCTGCCATCTTGGAAACAGAGGTGCTGCTGGCACACTGGACTGCTCTGAGTGGCCAGTGCCACCAGGTGACGTCAGAGACTCCTTCTGATAGGCTCCTTCAGGTGTTAGTAGCCTATCCTCTCTCCTAGGTAGCCAAACCCTCTTTTCTGGCTATTTAGGGTCTCTGTCTCTGGGGAAACTTTAGATAACGAATGCAAGAGCTCATCCGAGTTCCTCTGCATCTCTCTCTTCACCTTCTGATAAGGAATCGACTGCTGACCACGCTGGAAGCCTGCAAACCTGCAACATAGTAGCAAAGACGACTACTGCAACTCTGTAACGCTGATCCTGCCGCCTTCTCGACTGTTTTCCTGCTTGTGCATGCTGTGGGGGTAGTCTGCCTCCTCTCTGCACCAGAAGCTCCGAAGAAATCTCCCGTGGGTCGACGGAATCTTCCCCCTGCAACCGCAGGCACCAAAAAGCTGCATTACCGGTCCCTTGGGTCTCCTCTCAGCACGACAAGCGAGGTCCCTCGAATCCAGCGACTCTGTCCAAGTGACCCCCACAGTCCAGTGACTCTTCAGTCCAAGTTTGGTGGAGGTAAGTCCTTGCCTCACCTCGCTGGGCTGCATTGCTGGGAACCGCGACTTTGCAGCTACTCCGGCCCCTGTGCACTTCCAGCGGAAATCCTTTGTGCACAGCCAAGCCTGGGTCCACGGCACTCTAACCTGCATTGCACGACTTTCTAAGTTGGTCTCCGGCGACGTGGGACTCCTTTGTGCAACTTCGGCGAGCACCATTTCACACATCCTCATAGTGCCTGTTTCTGGCACTTCTTTGGGTGCTACCAGCTTCAGAGAGGGCCCCTTGTCTTGCCTGACGTCCCCTCTCTCTGCTGGTCCAATTTGCGACCTCCTGGTCCCTCCTGGGCCTCAGCAGCGTCCAAAAACGCTAACCATACGATTTGCTGCTAGCAAGGCTTGTTGGCGTTCTTTCGGCGGGAAAACACTTCTGCACAACTCTCCACGGCAAGAGGGATCCGTCCACCAAAGGGGAAGTCTCTAGCCCTTTTCGTTCCTGCAGAAACCTCAGCTTCTTCTGTCCAGTAGAAGCTTCTTTGCACCCGCAGCTGGCATTTCCTGGGCATCTGCCCATCTCCGACTTGCTTGTGACTTTTGGACTTGGTCCCCTTGTTCCACAGGTACCCTAGATTGGAAATCCACAGTTGTTGCATTGCTGGTTTGTGTCTTTCCTGCATTATTCCTCTAACACGACTTCTTTGTCTTTAGGGGAACTTTAGTGCACTTTGCACTCACTTTTTAGGGTCTTGGGGAGGGTTATTTTTCTAACTCTCACTATTTTCTAATAGTCCCAGCGACCCTCTACAAGGTCACATAGGTTTGGGGTCCATTCGTGGTTCGCATTCCACTTTTGGAGTATATGGTTTGTGTTGCCCCTATCCCTATGTTTCCCCATTGCATCCTATTGTAACTATACATTGTTTGCACTGTTTTCTAAGACTATACTGCATATTTTTGCTATTGTGTATATATATCTTGTGTATATTTCCTATCCTCTCACAGAGGGTACACTCTAAGATACTTTGGCATATTGTCATAAAAATAAAGTACCTTTATTTTTAGTATAACTGTGTATTGTGTTTTCTTATGATATTGTGCAAGTGACACTTGTGGTACTGTAGTAGCTTCACACGTCTCCTAGTTCAGCCTAAGCTGCTCTGCTAAGCTACCATTATCTATCAGCCTAAGCTGCTAGACACCCTATACACTAATAAGGGATAACTGGGCCTGGTGCAAGGTGCAAGTACCCCTTGGTACTCACTACAAGCCAGTCCAGCCTCCTACATTGGTTGTGCAGTGGTGGGATAAGTGCTTTGAGACTACTTACCACTCTTGTCATTGTACTTTTCATAAGAGAAAAATATACAAAACAAGGTCAGTGTATATACACATAGCCAAAAAGTTTTGCATTTCCTCTTTTCACTCTTTTCTAAGTGCTGAAAAGTACTTCTAACTTTCTAAAAAGTTCTAAAAAGTTTAAAAAGTTTTTTTCTCTGTCTTTCTAAAAGCTCTGACAAACTTTTTTTCTTTTTCTATCACTTTAACTCTCTCTAAAAATGTCTGGCACAGGCCAAAGTGTTGATCTGTCCAAACTTGCATATGATCACCTTAGCTGGAAAGGAGCAAGGAGTCTCTGCATAGAGAGAGGTTTGAGTGTAGGGAAGAATCCTTCCTTAGAACTGTTAATTAACATGCTTAGAGTACAGGATAAGACCATAAGTGCCCAATCTGTAGAAAAAGTAGCTAATGGTTCTCAATCTGATCCTGCGACTCCCCCAGGAAAAGATTCAGGAAAGAAACGTCCTAGGCTGCCCATTACTAGACAGTCTAGCATAGTTGGTCATGATGAGGAGCCACACCATATAAATAGTGTTGTCTCACATCATAGCAAAAGCATTTATTCTCACCATACTGGTAGTGATGTTTCTGTTAACCAAGCTGTTAGGGTGGCTTCTGTAAGGGACAGGTCTCCTTCTGTCCATTCTCACCATACTTCTGTTTCAAGGCATGTCCCTCCCACCCACCCTGATGACAGATTGTTAGAAAGGGAGCTCAATAGATTGAGAGTGGAACAAACCAGACTGAAGCTCAAGAAGCAACAGCTGGATTTGGATAGACAGACTTTAGAAGTAGAGAAGGAGAGACAGAAACTGGGTTTAGAAGCCCATGGTGGCAGCAGCAGTATTCCCCATAGTCATCCTGCAAAAGAGCATGATTCCAGGAATCTGCATAAGATAGTTCCCCCTTATAAGGAGGGGGATGACATTAACAAGTGGTTTGCTGCACTTGAGAGGGCCTGTGTTGTACAGGATGTCCCTCAAAGGCAGTGGGCTGCTATCCTATGGCTATCATTTAGTGGAAAAGGTAGGGATAGGCTCCTTACTGTGAAAGAAAATGATGCTAATAATTTCCAAGTTCTTAAGAATGCACTCCTGGATGGTTATGGCTTAACCACTGAACAGTACAGGATAAAGTTCAGAGAGACCAAAAAGGAGTCTTCACAAGACTGGGTTGATTTCATTGACCATTCAGTGAAGGCCTTGGAGGGGTGGTTACATGGCAGTAAGGTTACTGACTTTGAAAGCCTGTATAACTTGATCCTGAGAGAGCATATTCTTAATAATTGTGTGTCTGATTTGTTGCACCAGTACTTGGTGGACTCTGATCTGACCTGTCCCCAAGAATTGGGAAAGAAGGCAGACAAATGGGTCAGAACAAGGGTGAACAGAAAAGTTCATACAGGGGGTGACAAAGATGGTATCAAGAAGAAGGATGGTAAGTCTTCTGACAAGGGTGGGGACAAATCTAAAAATGAGCCTTCATCAGGCCCACAAAAACACTCTGGTGGGGGTGGTGGGCCCAAATCCTCTTCTAATCAGAACAAGGAAAAGAAACCATGGTGCTATTTATGTAAAATAAAAGGCCATTGGACAACAGATCCCAGTTGTCCAAAGAAAGGCACCAAGCCTCCTACCACTACAACCCCTACTGCTACACCTAGTGTCCCTACTAATAGCAGTGGTGGTGGGAGCAAACCTACTAATAGCCAATCCAAAGGAGTAGCTGGGCTCACTATTGGTAACTTAGTTGGGGTTGGCCTTGTTAGGGAGGCCACAGAGGCTGTGTTAGTCTCTGAGGGGGCTATTGATTTAGCCACCTTAGTTGCTTGTCCCCTTAATATGGATAAGTACAAGCAGCTACCCCTAACAAATGGTGTTGAGGTTCAGGCCTACAGGGACACTGGTGCCAGTGTGACTATGGTCATAGAGAAACTGGTCCACCCTGAACAACACCTACTTGGTCACCAGTACCCAGTAACCGATGCTCACAACAACACACTTAGCCACCCCATGGCTGTTGTTAATCTCAACTGGGGGGGGGTTACTGGTCCAAAGAAAATTGTGGTAGCCTCAGATTTACCTGTAGACTGTCTATTAGGGAATGATTTGGAGACATCAGCTTGGTCAGATGTGGAGTTGGAGGCCCATGCAGCAATGCTGGGCATCCCAGGGCATATTTTTGCTTTGACAAGGGCTCAGGCCAAAAAGCAAAAAGGACAGGGAAGCTTGGATCCTGGAACAATGTACCAAGTGCTCCCTAAAGCTAGGGCTAGTAGAAGCAAACCACTTCCTACTATCCCTCCCTCTACAGTGGATTCAACTTCTGAGGAAGAAGAATTCCCTCCCTGTGCAGAACCTACACCAGAGGAGCTGGAAGCAGACACTGCTGAGCTTTTGGGTGAAGGGGGGCCTGCCAGAGAGGAGCTGAGTGTGGCACAGCAAACCTGTCCCATATTAGAGGGTCTCAGACAGCAAGCTGTCAAACAGGCTAATGGGGATGTCAGTGACTCTCACAGAGTTTACTGGGAGGACAACCTCTTGTACACTGAGCATAGGGATCCTAAACCTGGAGCTGCCAGGAGATTAGTGATTCCTCAGGAGTACAGAAAGTTCCTCCTAACCCTGGCACATGACATTCCCCTAGCTGGACACCTGGGTCAAATGAAAACTTGGGACAGATTGGTTCCATTGTTTCATTGGCCTAGGATGTCTGAGGACACAAAGGAATTTTGTAAGTCCTGTGAAACCTGTCAAGCCAGTGGCAAGACAGGTGGCACCCCAAAGGCACCCCTTATTCCACTGCTTGTGGTTGGGGTTCCCTTTGAAAGGGTAGGGGTTGATATAGTCGGCCCCCTTGACCCTCCTACTGCTTCAGGCAATAGATTTATCTTGGTGGTAGTGGACCATGCCACAAGATATCCTGAAGCTATTCCTTTAAGGACCACTACAGCACCTGCAGTGGCAAAAGCCCTGCTGGGAATATTTTCCAGGGTGGGCTTCCCAAAGGAAGTAGTATCATACAGGGGAAGCAATTTCATGTCTGCATACTTAAAGGCCATGTTTAAGGAGTGTGGTGTAACGTACAAGTTCACAACACCCTATCATCCACAAACAAATGGACTGGTGGAGAGATTTAATAAAACTCTCAAAGGCATGATTATGGGTCTCCCTGAAAAACTCCGCAGGAGATGGGATATCCTTCTACCATGCCTCCTTTTTGCCTACAGGGAGGTACCCCAGAAAGGAGTGGGCTTCAGCCCCTTTGAACTTCTTTTTGGACACCCTGTTAGGGGTCCACTCAACTGGCTTGTAGTGAGTACCAAGGGGTACTTGCACCTTGCACCAGGCCCAGTTTTCCCTTATTAGTGTATAGGGTGTCTAGCAGCTTAGGCTGATAGATAATGGTAGCTTAGCAGAGCAGCTTAGGCTGAACTAGGAGACGTGTGAAACTACTACAGTACCACCTAGTGTCATATGCACAATATCATAAGAAAACACAATACACAGTTATACTAAAAATAAAGGTACTTTATTTTTATGACAATATGCCAAAGTATCTTAGAGTGTACCCTCAGTGAGAGGATAGGAAATATACACAAGATATATATACACACTAGCAAAAATATGCAGTATAGTCTTAGAAAACAGTGCAAACAATGTATAGTTACAATAGGATGCAATGGGGAAACATAGGGATAGGGGCAACACAAACCATATACTCCAAAAGTGGAATGCGAACCATGAATGGACCCCAAACCTATGTGACCTTGTAGAGGGTCGCTGGGACTATTAGAAAATAGTGAGAGTTAGAAAAATAACCCTCCCCAAGACCCTGAAAAGTGAGTGCAAAGTGCACTAAAGTTCCCCTAAGGACAAAGAAGTCGTGTTAGAGGAATAATGCAGGAAAGACACAAACCAGCAATGCACCAACTGTGGATTTCCAATCTAGGGTACCTGTGGAACAAGGGGACCAAGTCCAAAAGTCACAAGCAAGTCGGAGATGGGCAGATGCCCAGGAAATGCCAGCTGCGGGTGCAAAGAAGCTTCTACTGGACAGAAGAAGCTGAGGTTTCTGCAAGAACGAAAAGGGCTAGAGACTTCCCCTTTGGTGGACGGATCCCTCTCGCCTTGCAGAGTCGTGCAGAAGTGTTTTCCTGCTGAAAGGACGCCAACAAGCTTTGCTAGTCGCAAATCATGCGTTTGGCGTTTTTGGACGCTGCTGGGGCCCAGGAGGGACCAGGAGGTCGCAAATTGGACCTGAAGAGAGAGGGGACGTCGAGCAAGACAAAGAGCCCTGAATGAAGCAGGTAGCTCCCGGAGAAGTGCCAGAAACAGGCATTACGAGGATGCGTGAAACGGTGCTTGCCGAAGTTGCACAAAGGAGTCCCACGTCGCCGGAGACCAACTTAGAAAGTCGTGCAATGCAGGTTAGAGTGCCGTGGACCCAGGCTTGGCTGTGCACAAAGGATTTCCGCCGGAAGTGCTCAGGGGCCGGAGTAGCTGCAAAGTCGCGGTTCCCAGCAATGCAGCCCAGCGAGGTGAGGCAAGGACTTACCTCCACCAAACTTGGACTGAAGAGTCACTGGACTGTGGGAGTCACTTGGACAGAGTCGCTGGATTCGAGGGACCTCGCTCGTCGTGCTGAGAGGAGACCCAAGGGACCGGTAATGCAGCTTTTTGGTGCCTGCGGTTGCAGGGGGAAGATTCCGTCGACCCACGGGAGATTTCTTCGGAGCTTCTGGTGCAGAGAGGAGGCAGACTACCCCCACAGCATGCACAAGCAGGAAAACAGTCGAGAAGGCGGCAGGATCAGCGTTACAGAGTTGCAGTAGTCGTCTTTGCTACTATGTTGCAGGTTTGCAGGCTTCCAGCGCGGTCAGCAGTCGATTCCTTATCAGAAGGTGAAGAGAGAGATGCAGAGGAACTCAGATGAGCTCTTGCATTCGTTATCTGCCGTTTCCCCAGAGACAGAGACCCTAAATAGCCAGAAAAGAGGGTTTGGCTACCTAGGAGAGAGGACAGGCTACTAACACCTGAAGGAGCCTATCAGCAGGAGTCTCTGACGTCACCTGGTGGCACTGGCCACTCAGAGCAGTCCAGTGTGCCAGCAGCACCTCTGTTTCCAAGATGGCAGAGGTCTGGAGCACACTGGAGGAGCTCTGGACACCTCCCAGGGGAGGTGCAGGTCAGGGGAGTGGTCACTCCCCTTTCCTTTGTCCAGTTTCGCGCCAGAGCAGGGGCTAAGGGGTCCCTGAACCGGTGTAGACTGGCTTATGCAGAATTGGGCACATCTGTGCCCAACAAAGCATTTCCAGAGGCTGGGGGAGGCTACTCCTCCCCTGCCTTCACACCATTTTCCAAAGGGAGAGGGTGTCACACCCTCTCTCAGAGGAAGTTCTTTGTTCTGCCATCCTGGGCCAGGCCTGGCTGGACCCCAGGAGGGCAGATGCCTGTCTGAGGGGTTGGCAGCAGCAGCAGCTGCAGTGAAACCCCAGGAAGGGCAGTTTGGCAGTACCAGGGTCTGTGCTACAGACCACTGGGATCATGGAATTGTGCCAACAATGCCAGGATGGCATAGAGGGGGCAATTCCATGATCATAGACATGTTACATGGCCATATTCGGAGTTACCATTGTGAAGCTACATATAGGTAGTGACCTATACGTAGTGCACGCGTGTAATGGTGTCCCCGCACTCACAAAGTTCAGGGAATTGGCTCTGAACAATGTGGGGGCACCTTGGCTAGTGCCAGGGTGCCCTCACACTAAGTAACTTTGCACCTAACCTTTACCAGGTAAAGGTTAGACATATAGGTGACTTATAAGTTACTTAAGTGCAGTGTAAAATGGCTGTGAAATAACGTGGACGTTATTTCACTCAGGCTGCAGTGGCAGGCCTGTGTAAGAATTGTCAGAGCTCCATATGGGTGGCAAAAGAAATGCTGCAGCCCATAGGGATCTCCTGGAACCCCAATACCCTGGGTACCTCAGTACCATATACTAGGGAATTATAAGGGTGTTCCAGTAAGCCAATGTAAATTGGTAAAAATGGTCACTAGCCTGTTAGTGACAATTTGGAAAGAAATGAGAGAGCATAACCACTGAGGTTCTGATTAGCAGAGCCTCAGTGAGACAGTTAGTCACTACACAGGTAACACATTCAGGCACACTTATGAGCACTGGGGCCCTGGGTTACCAGGGTCCCAGTGACACATACAACTAAAACAACATATATATAGTGAAAAATGGGGGTAACATGCCAGGCAAGATGGTACTTTCCTACACAACCTCCCCCCAAACGAAGGACAATAAGACTAGCCATGACCTGATGAGTCTTCATTGTCTAAGTGAAAATATCTGGAGAGTCCATCTGCATTGGAGTGGCTACTCCCAGGTCTATGTTCCACTGTATAGTCCATTCCCTGTAGGGATATGGACCACCTCAACAATTTAGGATTTTCACCTTTCATTTGTTTTAGCCAAAGTAGAGGTTTTTGGTCTGTCTGAACAATGAAGTGAGTGCCAAACAGGTATGGCCACAACTTCTTCAGAGCCCAGACCACAGCAAAGGCCTCCCTCTCAATGGCAGACCAACGCTTTTCTCTAGGGGTCAACCTCCTACTAATAAAAGCAACAGGTTGATCCTGGCCCTCAGAATTAAGTTGTGATAGGACTGCCCCTACTCCTAATTCAGATGCATCAGTTTGGACATAGAATATTTTAGAGTAACAAGGGCTTTTCAGGACAGGTGCAGAGCACATGGCCTGCTTCAGCTCCTCAAAAGCTTTCTGACAGTTTGCTGTCCATAATACATTTTTAGGCATTTTCTTGGATGTGAGGTCATTAAGAGGGGCTGCAATGGAGCCATAGTTCTTAATGAACCTCCTGTAATACCCAATGAGGCCTAGGAAGGCTCTCACCTGAGTCTGAGTGGTAGGGGGAACCCAATCAATAATTGTTTGGATTTTCCCCTGAAGTGGTGCAATCTGTTCCCCACCAACAAGGTGTCCCAGATAAACCACCTTACCCTGCCCTATCTGGCACTTTGAAGCCTTGATAGTGAGGCCTGCCTTTTGCAGGGCCTCCAAAACTTTCCATAGGTGGACCAGGTGATCATCCCAGCTGGAGCTAAAGACAGCTATATCGTCCAAATATGCTGCACTGAAAGCTTCCAGCCCTTGCAGGACTGTGTTCACCAACCTCTGAAAAGTGGCAGGTGCATTTTTCAAACCAAAAGGCATTACAGTAAACTGGTAATGTCCTCCAATGGTAGAAAATGCAGTCTTAGGTTTAGCATCTTCTGATAATTTGATCTGCCAATACCCTGCAGTCAAATAAAAAGTGCTTAGATACTTGGCAGATGCCAGTGTATCTATGAGCTCATCTGCCCTGGGTATAGGGTGAGCATCAGTTTTGGTTACCAAGTTGAGACCTCTATAGTCTACACAAAACCGCATTACCTTCTTTCCATCTTTGGAATGGGGTTTTGGTACCAGTACCACAGGAGAAGCCCATGGACTGTCAGAGTGCTCAACCACTCCTAGTTCTAACATTTTCTGGACCTCTTGCTTTATGCAGTCCCTGACATGGTCAGGCTGCCTATAGATCTTACTTTTGACAGGCAAGCTGTCTCCAGTATCTATAGTGTGCTCACACCAAGAAGTGGTACCTGGCACAGTAGAGAAGAGTTCAGAGAATTGATCTAGGAGATTTATGCAATTATCTTTCTGCTCAGCAGTAAGACAATCAGCCAAAACTACACCTTCCACAAGAGCATCTTGTTCTGTGGAAGAGAAGAGATCAGGTAGAGGATCACTGTCTTCTTCCTGTCCCTCATCAGTTGCCATGAGCAGGGTGAGATCAGCCCTGTCATAGTAGGGTTTCAGGCGGTTGACATGGAGCACCCTAAGGGGACTCCTGGCAGTGCCTAAGTCAACTAAATAGGTGACTTCTCCCTTCTTTTCAACAATTGTGTGGGGACCACTCCATTTATCTTGGAGTGCTCTTGGGGCCACAGGCTCCAAGACCCATACTTTCTGCCCTGGTTGGTACTGAACCAAAACAGCCTTCTGATCATGCCATTGCTTCAGGAGCTCTTGGCTGGCCTGAAGGTTTTTACTGGCCTTTTTCATGTACTCAGCCATCCTTGATCTGAGGCCAAGTACATAGTCCACAATATCCTGCTTAGGAGCTTTTAAAGGTTGTTCCCAACCCTCCTTTACAAGTGTGAGTGGACCCCTAACAGGGTGTCCAAAAAGAAGTTCAAAGGGGCTGAAGCCCACTCCTTTCTGGGGTACCTCCCTGTAGGCAAAAAGGAGGCATGGTAGAAGGATATCCCATCTCCTGCGGAGTTTTTCAGGGAGACCCATAATCATGCCTTTGAGAGTTTTATTAAATCTCTCCACCAGTCCATTTGTTTGTGGATGATAGGGTGTTGTGAACTTATACGTTACACCACACTCCTTCCACATGGCCTTTAAGTATGCAGACATGAAATTGCTTCCCCTGTCTGATACCACTTCCTTTGGGCAGCCCACCCTGGAAAATATTCCCAGGAGGGCCTTTGCCACTGCAGGTGCTGTAGTTGTCCTTAAAGGAATAGCTTCAGGATATCGTGTGGCATGGTCCACTACCACCAAGATAAACCTATTGCCTGAAGCAGTAGGAGGGTCAAGGGGGCCAACTATGTCAACCCCTACCCTTTCAAAGGGAACCCCAACCACAGGAAGTGGGATAAGGGGTGCCTTTGGGGTGCCACCTGTCTTGCCACTGGCTTGACAGGTTTCACAGGACTTACAAAATTCCTTTGTGTCCTCAGACATTCTAGGCCAATGAAACAGGGGAACAAGCCTGTCCCAAGTTTTCATTTGTCCTAGATGCCCAGCTAAGGGAATGTCATGTGCCAGGGTTAGGAGGAACTTTCTGTACTCCTGAGGAATCACTAATCTCCTGGCAGCTCCAGGTTTAGGATCCCTATGCTCAGTGTACAAGAGGTTGTCCTCCCAGTAAACTCTGTGAGAGTCACTGACATCCCCATTAGCCTGTTTGACAGCTTGCTGTCTGAGACCCTCTAATGTGGGACAGGTTTGCTGTGCCACACTCAGCTCCTCTCTGGCAGGCCCCCCTTCACCCAAAAGCTCAGCAGTGTCTGCTTCCAGCTCCTCTGGTGTAGGTTCTGCACAGGGAGGGAATTCTTCTTCCTCAGAAGTTGAATCCACTGTAGAGGGAGGGATAGTAGGAAGTGGTTTGCTTCTACTAGCCCTAGCTTTAGGGAGCACTTGGTCCATTGTTCCAGGATCCAAGCTTCCCTGTCCTTTTTGGCCTGAGCCCTTGTCAAAGCAAAAATATGCCCTGGGATGCCCAGCATTGCTGCATGGGCCTCCAACTCCACATCTGACCAAGCTGATGTCTCCAAATCATTCCCTAATAGACAGTCTACAGGTAAATCTGAAGCTACCACAACTTTCTTTGGACCAGTAACCCCCCCCCAGTTGAGATTTACAACAGCCATGGGGTGGCTAAGTGTGTTGTTGTGAGCATCGGTTACTTGGTACTGGTGACCAAGTAGGTGTTGTTCAGGGTGGACCAGTTTCTCTATGACCATAGTCACACTGGCACCAGTGTCCCTGTAGGCCTGAACTTCAACACCATTTATTAGGGGTAGCTGCTTGTACTTATCCATATTAAGGGGACAGGCAACTAAGGTGGCTAAATCAATAGCCCCCTCAGAGACTAACACAGCCTCTGTGGCCTCCCTAACAAGGCCAACCCCAACTAAATTACCAAAAGTGAGCCCAGCTACTCCCTTGGATTGGCTATTAGTAGGTTTGCTCCCACCACCACTGCTATTAGTAGGGACACTAGGTGTAGCAGTAGGGGTTGTAGTGGTAGGAGCATTGGTGCCTTTCTTTGGACAACTGGGATCTGTTGTCCAATGGCCTTTTATTTTACATAAATAGCACCATGGTTTCTTTTCCTTGTTCTGATTAAAAGAGGATTTGGACCCACCACCCCCACCAGAGTGTTTTTGTGGGCCTGATGAAGACTCATTTTTAGATTTGTCCCCACCCTTGTCTGAAGACTTACCATCCTTCTTTTTGTTGCCATCTTTGTCACCCCCTTATGAACTTTTCTGTTCACTCTTGTTCTGACCCATTTGTCTGCCTTCTTTCCCAATTCTTGGGGAGAGGTCAGCTCAGAGTCCACTAAGTACTGGTGCAACAAATCAGACACACAATTATTAAGAATATGCTCTCTCAGGATTAAGTTATACAGGCTGTCATAATCAGTAACTTTACTGCCATGTAACCACCCCTCCAAGGCCTTCACTGAATGGTCATGAAATCAACCCAGTCCTGTGAAGACTCCTTTTTGGTCTCTCTGAACTTTATCCTGTACTGTTCAGTGGTTAAGCCATAACCATCCAGGAGTGCATTCTTAAGAACTTGGAAATTATTAGCATCATTTTCTTTCACAGTAAGGAGCCTATCCCTACCTTTTCCACTAAATGATAGCCATAGGATAGCAGCCCACTGCCTTTGAGGGACATCCTGTACAACACAGGCCCTCTCAAGTGCAGCAAACCACTTGTTAATGTCATCCCCCTCCTTATAAGGGGGAACTATCTTGTGCAGATTCCTGGAATCATGCTCTTTTGCAGGATGACTATGGGGAATACTGCTGCTGCCACAATGGGTATCTAAACCCAACTTCTGTCTTTCCTTCTCTAATTCAAAAGACTGTCTATCCAAATCCAGCTGTTGCTTTTTAAGCTTCAGTCTGGTTTGTTCCACCCTCAACTTATTGAGTTCCCTCTCTAACATTCTGTCATCAGGGTTGGTGGGAGGGACATTCCTAGAAACAGAGGTATGATGGGAATGAACAGAAGGAGACCTGTCCCTTACAGAAGCCACCCTAACAGCTTGGTTAACAGAAACATTACTACCAGTATGGTGAGAATAAATGCTTTTGCTATGATGTGAGACAACACTATTTGTATGGTGTGGCTCATCATCATTACCAACTATGCTAGACTGTCTAGTAATGAGCAGGCTAGGAAGTTTCTTTCCTGAATCTTTTCCTGGGGGAGTCCCTGAATCAGATTGAGAACTATTAGGTACTTTTTCAACAGATGAGGCACCCATGGCCTTATCCTGTTCTCTAAGCATGTTAAGTAACAGTTCCAAGGAAGGATTCTTCCCTACACTCAAACCTCTCTCTATACAGAGACTCCTTGCTCTTTTCCAGCTAAGGTTGTCATATGCAAGTTTGGACAGATCAACATTTTGGCCTGTGCCAGACATTTTTAGAGGGAGTTAAAGTGATAGTAAAAGATAAAAAGTTTGTCAGAGCTTTTAGAAAGACAGAGAAAAAAAACTTTTAAAACTTTTTAGAACTTTTTAGAAAGTTAGAAGTACTTTTCAGCACTTAGAAAAGAGTGAAAAGAGGAAATGCAAAACTTTTTGGCTATGTGTATATACACTGACCTTGTTTTGTATATTTTTCTCTTATGAAAAGTACAATGACAAGAGTGGTAAGTAGTCTCAAAGCACTTATCCCACCACTGCACAACCAATGTAGGAGGCTGGACTGGCTTGTAGTGAGTACCAAGGGGTACTTGCACCTTGCACCAGGCCCAGTTATCCCTTATTAGTGTATACAGTGTCTAGCAGCTTAGGCTGATAGATAATGGTAGCTTAGCAGAGCAGCTTAGGCTGAACTAGGAGACGTGTGAAGCTACTACAGTACCACAAGTGTCACTTGCACAATATCATAAGAAAATACAATACACAGTTATATTAAAAATAAAGGTAGTTTATTTTTATGACAATATGCCAAAGTATCTTAGAGTGTACCCTCAGTGAGAGGATAGGAAATATACACAAGATATATATACACAATAGCAAAAATATGCAGTATAGTCTTAGAAAACAGTGCAAACAATGTATAGTTACAATAGGATGCAATGGAGACACATAGGGATAGGGGCAACACAAACCATATACTCCAAAAGTGGAATGCGAACCACAAATGGACCCCAAACCTATGTGACCTTGTAGAGGGTCGCTGGGACTATTAGAAAATAGTGAGAGTTAGAAAAATAACCCTCCCCAAGACCCTGAAAAGTGAGTGCAAAGTGCACTAAAGTTCCCCTAAGGACAAAGAAGTCGTGTTAGAGGAATAATGCAGGAAAGACACAAACCAACAATGCAACAACGATGGATTTCCAATCTAGGGTACCTGTGGAACAAGGGGACCAAGTCCAAAAGTCACAAGCAAGTCGAAGATGGGCAGATGCCCAGGAAATGCCAGCTGCGGGTGCAAAGAAGCTTCTACTGGACAGAAGAAGCTGAGGTTTCTGGAGGAACAAAAAGGGCTAGAGACTTCCCCTTTGGTGGACGGATCCCTCTCGCCTTGGAGAGTCGTGCAGAAGTATTTTCCCGCTGAAAGGACGCCAACAAGCCTTGCTAGTCGCAAATCGTGCATTTGGCGTTTTTGGACGCTGCTGGGGCCCAGGAGGGACCAGGAGGTGGCAAATTGGACCTGAGGAGAGAGGGGACGTCGAGCAAGACAAAGAGCCCTCACAGAAGCAGGTAGCACCCGAAAAAGTGCCAGAAACAGGCACTACAAGGATGCGTGAAACGGTGCTCGCCGAAGTTGCACAATGGAGTCCCACGTCGCCGGAGACCAACTTAGAAAGTCGTGCAATGCAGGTTAGAGTGCCGTGGACAAAGGCTTGGCTGTGCACAAAGGATTTCCGCCGGAAGTGCACAGGGGCCGGAGTAGCTGCAAAGTCGCGGTTCCCAGCAATGCAGCCCAGCGAGGTGAGGCAAGGACTTACCTCCACCAAACTTGGACTGAAGAGTCACTGGACTGTGGGAGTCACTTGGACAGAGTCGCTGGATTCGAGGGACCTCGCTCGTCGTGCTGAGAGGAGACCCAAGGGACTGGTAATGCAGCTTTTTGGTGCCTGCGGTTGCAGGGGGAAGATTCCGTCGACCCACGGGAGATTTCTTCGGAGCTTCTGGTGCAGAGAGGAGGCAGACTACCCCCACAGCATGCACAAGCAGGAAAACAGTCGAGAAGGCGGCAGGATCAGCGTTACAGAGTTGCAGTAGTCGTCTTTGCTACTATGTTGCAGGTTTGCAGGCTTCCAGCGCGGTCAGCAGTCGATTCCTTATCAGAAGGTGAAGAGAGAGATGCAGAGGAACTCGGATGAGCTCTTGCATTCGTTATCTGCCGTTTCCCCAGAGACAGAGACCCTAAATAGCCAGAAAAGAGGGGTTGGCTACCTAGGAGAGAGGACAGGCTACTAACACCTGAAGGAGCCTATCAGCAGGAGTCTCTGACGTCACCTGGTGGCACTGGCCACTCAGAGCAGTCCAGTGTGCCAGCAGCACCTCTGTTTCCAAGATGGCAGATGTCTTGAGCACACTGGAGGAGCTCTGGACACCTCCCAGGGGAGGTGCAGGTCAGGGGAGTGGTCACTCCCCTTTCCTTTGTCCAGTTTCGCGCCAGAGCAGGGGCTAAGGGGTCCCTGAACCGGTGTAGACTGGCTTATGCAGAATTGGGCACATCTGTGCCCAACAAAGCATTTCCAGAGGCTGGGGGAGGCTACTCCTCCCCTGCCTTCACACCATTTTCCAAAGGGAGAGGGTGTCACACCCTCTCTCAGAGGAAGTTCTTTGTTCTGCCATCCTGGGCCAGGCCTGGCTGGACCCCAGGAGGGCAGATGCCTGTCTGAGGGGTTGGCAGCAGCAGCAGCTGCAGTGAAACCCCAGGAAGGGCAGTTTGGCAGTACCAGGGTCTGTGCTACAGACCACTGGGATCATGGAATTGTGCCAACAATGCCAGGATGGCATAGAGAGGGCAATTCCATGATCATAGACATGTTACATGGCCATATTCGGAGTTACCATTGTGAAGCTACATATAGGTAGTGACCTATATGTAGTGCACGCGTGTAATGGTGTCCCCGCACTCACAAAGTTCAGGGAATTGGCTCTGAACAATGTGGGGGCACCTTGGCTAGTGGCAGGGTGCCCTCACACTAAGTAACTTTGCACCTAACCTTTACCAGGTAAAGGTTAGACATATAGGTGACTTATAAGTTACTTAAGTGCAGTGTAAAATGGCTGTGAAATAACGTGGACGTTATTTCACTCAGGCTGCAGTGGCAGGCCTGTGTAAGAATTGTCAGAGCTCCCTATGGGTGGCAAAAGAAATGCTGCAGCCCATAGGGATCTCCTGGAACCCCAATACCCTGGGTACCTCAGTACCATAATCTAGGGAATTATAAGGGTGTTCCAGTAAGCCAATGTAAATTGGTAAAAATGGTCACTAGCCTGTTAGTGACAATTTGGAAAGAAATGAGAGAACATAACCACTGAGGTTCTGATTAGCAGAGCCTCAGTGAGACAGTTAGTCACTACACAGGTAACACATTCAGGCACACTTATGAGCACTGGGGCCCTGGGTTACCAGGGTCCCAGTGACACATACAACTAAAACAACATATATATAGTGAAAAATGGGGGTAACATGCCAGGCAAGATAGTACTTTCCTACACACTCACACTTGTAAAGGAGGGTTGGGAACAACCTTTAAAAGCTCCTAAGCAGGATATTGTGGATTAGGGTGGCTGAGTACATGAAAAAGGCCAGTAAAAACCTTCAGGCAAGCCAAGAGCTCCAGAAGCAATGGCATGATCAGAAGGCTGTTTTGGTTCAGTACCAACCAGGGCAGAAAGTGTGGGTCTTAGAGCCTGTGGCCCCAAGAGCACTCCAAGATAAATGGAATGGTCCCCACACAATTGTTGAAAAGAAGGGAGAAGTCACCTATTTAGTTGACTTAGGCACTGCCAGGAGTCCCCTTAGGGTGCTCCATGTCAACCGCCTAAAACCCTACTATGACAGGGCTGATCTCACCCTGCTCATGGCAACTGATGAGGGACAGGAAGAAGACAGTGATCCTCTACCTGATCTCTTCTCTTCCACAGAACAAGATGCTCTTGTGGAAGGTGTAGTTTTGGCTGATTGTCTTACTGCTGAGCAGAAAGATAATTGCATAAATCTCCTAGATCAATTCTCTGAACTCTTCTCTACTGTGCCAGGTACCACTTCTTGGTGTGAGCACACTATAGATACTGGAGACAGTTTACCTGTCAAAAGTAAGATCTATAGGCAGCCTGACCATGTCAGGGACTGCATAAAGCAAGAGGTCCAGAAAATGTTAGAACTAGGAGTGGTTGAGCACTCTGACAGTCCATGGGCTTCTCCTGTGGTACTGGTACCAAAACCCCATTCCAAAGATGGAAAGAAGGAAATGCGGTTTTGTGTAGACTATAGAAGTCTCAACTTGGTAACCAAAACTGATGCTCACCCTATACCCAGGGCAGATGAGCTCATAGATACACTGGCATCTGCCAAGTATCTAAGCACTTTTGATTTGACTGCAGGGTATTGGCAGATCAAATTGTCAGAAGATGCTAAACCTAAGACTGCATTTTCTACCATTGGAGGACATTACCAGTTTACTGTAATGCCTTTTGGTTTGAAAAATGCACCTGCCACTTTTCAGAGGTTGGTGAACACAGTCCTGCAAGGGCTGGAAGCTTTCAGTGCAGCATATTTGGACGATATAGCTGTCTTTAGCTCCAACTGGGATGATCACCTGGTCCACCTATGGAAAGTTTTGGAGGCTCTGCAAAAGGCAGGCCTCACTATCAAGGCTTCAAAGTGCCAGATAGGGCAGGGTAAGGTGGTTTATCTGGGACACCTTGTTGGTGGGGAACAGATTGCACCACTTCAGGGGAAAATCCAAACTATTATTGATTGGGTTCCCCCTACCACTCAGACTCAGGTGAGAGCCTTCCTAGGCCTCACTGGGTATTACAGGAGGTTCATTAAGAACTATGGCTCCATTGCAGCCCCTCTTAATGACCTCACATCCAAGAAAATGCCTAAAAATTTATTATGGACAGCAAACTGTCAGAAAGCTTTTGAGGAGCTGAAGCAGGCCATGTGCTCTGCACCTGTCCTGAAAAGCCCTTGTTACTCTAAAAAATTCTATGTCCAAACTGATGCATCTGAATTAGGAGTAGGGGCAGTCCTATCACAACTTAATTCTGAGGGCCAGGATCAACCTGTTGCTTTTATTAGTAGGAGGTTGACCCCTAGAGAAAAGCGTTGGTCTGCCATTGAGAGGGAGGCCTTTGCTGTGGTCTGGGCACTAAAGAAGTTGAGGCCATACCTGTTTGGCACTCACTTCATTGTTCAGACAGACCACAAACCTCTACTTTGGCTAAAACAAATGAAAGGTGAAAATCCTAAATTGTTGAGGTGGTCCATATCCCTACAGGGAATGGACTATACAGTGGAACATAGACCTGGGAGTAGCCACTCCAATGCAGATGGACTCTCCAGATATTTCCACTTAGACAATGAAGACTCATCAGGTCATGGCTAGTCTTATTGTCCTTCGTTTGGGGGGGGGGGGGGGTTGTGTAGGAAAGTACCATCTTGCCTGGCATGTTACCCCCATTTTTCACTGTATATATGTTGTTTTAGTTGTATGTGTCACTGGGACCCTGGTAACCCAGGGCCCCAGTGCTCATAAGTGTGCCTGAAAGTGTTACCTGTGTAGTGACTAACTGTCTCACTGAGGCTCTGCTAATCAGAACCTCAGTGGTTATGCTCTCTCATTTCTTTCCAAATTGTCACTAACAGGCTAGTGACCATTTTTACCAATTTACATTGGCTTACTGGAACACCCTTATAATTCCCTAGTATATGGTACTGAGGTACCCAGGGTATTGGGGTTCCAGGAGATCCCTATGGGCTGCAGCATTTCTTTTGCCACCCATAGGGAGCTCTGTCAATTCTTACACAGGCCTGCCACTGCAGCCTGAGTGAAATAACGTCCACGTTATTTCACAGCCATTTTACACTGCACTTAAGTAACTTATAAGTCACCTATATGTCTAACCTTTACCTGGTAAAGGTTAGGTGCAAAGTTACTTAGTGTGAGGGCACCCTGGCACTAGTCAAGGTGCCCCCACATTGTTCAGAGCCAATTCCCTGAACTTTGTGAGTGCGGGGACACCATTACACGTGTGCACTACATATAGGTCGCTACCTATATGTAGCTTCACAATGGTAACTCAGAATATGGCCATGTAACATGACTATGATCATGGAATTGCCCCCTCTATGCCATCCTGGCATAGTTGGCACAATCCCATGATCCCAGTGGTCTGTAGCACAGACCCTGGTACTGCCAAACTGCCCTTCCTGGGGTTTCACTGCAGCTGCTGCTGCTGCCAACCCCTCAGACAGGCATCTGCCCTCCTGGGGTCCAGCCAGGCCTGGCCCAGGATGGCAGAACAAAGAACTTCCTCTGAGAGAGGGTGTGACACCCTCTCCCTTTGGAAAATGGTGTGAAGGCAGGGGAGGAGTAGCCTCCCCCAGCCTCTGGAAATGCTTTGTTGGGCACAGAGGTGCTGTACTGCCATTTGTTAAATTTTGTTTTGACCAATGACTTTGTGTTTCACCACTGCGCATATTAGTTGCTCAATGTTCACCAGTAGCACATGGTATGTTTTGTTCAGTTTAGCCGCCTATGGGCTTTGACATTGCATTAGTCCTATTGGCTTTGACATGGCATTAGCCATTACTTTCTGTATTCAGTTGAGCCGCCTATGGGCTTTGACATTGCATTAGCCATTCCTATTGGCTTTGACATGCTGTATCCAGTCTAGCCGCCTATTGGCTTTGACATTGCATTCCTATTGGCTTTGACATGATGTATTCAATTTAGCTGCCTATTGACTTTGACATGCTATTAGATATTCTGCCTATGGGCTTTGACATGATATTATATATTGCATTTTGTATTCAGCTTAACTGCCTATTGGCTTTGACATGATCAGCTCAGCTGCCTATTGGCTTTGACATGATATTATACATTGTATTTTATATTCAGCTTAACTGCCTATTGGCTTTGACATGATATTATATATTGCATTTTGTATTCAGCTTAACTGCCTATTGGCTTTGACATGATCAGCTCAGCTGCCTATTGGCTTTGACATGATATTATACATTGTATTTTATATTCAGCTTAACTGCCTATTGGCTTTGACATGATATTATATTTTGCATTTTGTATTCAGCTCAGCTGCCTATTGGCTTTGACATGACACTAGACATTGCATTTGATACTTAGGTTAGCTGCCTATTGCCTTTAACGTGGAGTTAGACATTGCAGTTGAGAATCCAAGCTGTATTTTTCCAAGCTGTGTTTTTGCACAAGAGAACCAAGATGTTTTTCTCACAGTAGACTAGACCTGATAAGAGAGGGTACATGGGTGTTGTTTTTCTTCGCTTGAGCTTGGGAACAGGAGTAGTCTTGGAGACCTGGCCAGTCTCCAAAAGGCTTGCTCAGTTTCCCAGGTCTGAGAGGAGGGGGCACACCTTTGTAACGAATGTAACAGGCTGCAGAGAGTCAGATTCGAATCTGCCGGACCTCGTGCTGGAGCTTGGCGCCAGCTGCCAGCAATCCTGTGTGGGTAGATGAATCTCTTTCTCGCGGCTGACAAGGGGGTCATCAGCTTGCAGACCTTAGAAAGATGAAGCTGTAAATAGTTTCCCACACGGTGAAGTATTTGTTTTGCTTTGCATTCAATATCTTATAAATATAACCTGCTGTGTATATTGCAAACTGATATATTTTGTTTGATTAACGCGGGCTTGAAAGCTACTAATTCGTCATACATAAAAATTGGGGTTGGGGAAGAATTAACAACAATAAAAGTCTTCTTTGACCTCAGAAGTGCATTTCTGGTGTGTTATGTTAGTGCTTAGAAACTAGCTAAGAGGAAAGCACTACAATTGGTACCAGAAGTGGGGCCGGTCATTAAGAGGTGATTAAGGGGTATTGACGAGTTGGTAGATTTCTAAGTGCACACTTTAAAAGTGTAATTGTTTGGAGAATTACAGAAATTGTTTTTTTGTTTGGAGAATCACAGTAGCACGGCAGACCATGTCTGAGAATGCATGTGTTGTTAAACTGCCCGATGGTGCTCGGAAAAACTGTGAATTGTTTTCTGTTTGGGGAATTACAGAAGCACGACAGACCATGTCTGAAAATGCATGTGTAGCTAAAATGCCTGATAGTGTTTTGAGAAATAATTTCTGTTGTACATATGTAGAAAACGTGTCTTTTGGAAGTAATGATGACAGAAAGGTCTGGATACCTTTATCTGCTTACAGAGAAATGCAGGAGAAATGTAGGAAGTTGGAACATGAAAATAGGAATTTACGTGAGCAAATTAGCCCGACTGAAAGTTATAAAAGGGCTGTTTTAGAAGAATCTTTCTTGTCCCATTCCAGTAATGAGGGGGTTAAGACAGCTCCGAGCTGCACTGAGTTTTCGTGTGAGCCAGGGTTTTTGGCAGACAAAATGCATTCCTTAACTGATAACACGGACGAGAGAGACCAGAATGTGATTTACGAGTTACCGTTGCAAAATGCACAAGTAAAACGAAAGATTTTAGAGCAAGAGCCGACTTTCATTAGCTTGTTTGATTTTTGGAAAAAGAATAGCTCTCATTTGAGAGAAATCCTAACACTTTTGTATATGGTCACTGTGAAAAATGATATGCAGCTGCGCGCTTGTGATTTGGCAAATGAAATAATGCAGACTTTAGGTTTCTGCGCAGTGCAAGAAGGAAATACTTATGTACATGTAACTCAAGAACAAGGAAAGAAAATAGTGCCCCTAGCTAGAATCATACAATGGATCTGGTACTTGCAAGACAGGGCTAGAGTACCACAGGTAAAAGAGTTACCAATGAAGTTGTGTGCACCATTTGAATTCGTGTCTACTGAAGATAAAAAGCATGTTTGTTTTACTAATGATTCATTGACTGAAATGTTGCTTTCTGGCACAATAGAAGGAACAGCGTTGTATAATGTGTGTCAGATTTTAAAGCAAGAGCTACGTGAGATGTGTCATTTTTACACTGATTTTTGGTTCATTGCTAATGTTTTAGCACCTAACTGGTTCAATTACCTTGCAGATGTTAATGAGAAAAATTCAGAGAGAGAAGTGTCCACCCAGAATTCTGCCTTAGTGGGGATGGCTAAGTGGGTGCCCCAGAAATGTGAACAGCTGAGAGAAAAAGCCACTTACAGGTGGGCAGAGATGAGAGAGATGCACATTCCCCTAGATTTGATAAAAACTGTGCAGCACGCACAAAAGCAATCTGTCATGCAAGCAGTCACAGAGCAGTTGGGGAGAGGAAAGTTACCAGGACAGAAATGGCAAATTGATCAGGTTTTAGGGAGAGTGATTGCTGCAAATTACCAAGGAAAAATCGAAATTATGCTGATACCTAGAAAAGAATCTGATTCATTCAAACAAATTGGAGACAGAATGGCCCAAATTGGCAAAAGTGCAGTGAATGGAGGTTTGTTAAAGAAGGAGTCTGCCCCAGCCCTTCTGACAGTGCAAGAAAAGGGAAGCTGTGGCGCAGCAGATAAAAACCTCAGTGCTGATGTGTGGGCTGAAGCCCCAAGTGATCCTCCAGAACCGGCAGAAAATATAACAAAGGGCCTCAAAAACGTCCTGCTGATTATAAAACAAGGAAAGAAAGAGGAAGGGTGCAGTTTAAATGAAAAATGTTATTTGCAAGAAAAGTCATACTTGTTTCTTTTGCAGATCCTACCACGTTTCGCCACTGTCCCTGAGTGTGCTGTGTGGTCCCCCTTCCGGTGTGTGCGTGTGGGGTCGGGGAAGGGACCAAATCCCCAACCTGAACCTGGCTGAGTAAAGTGCCAGCACCATGGATCCATTTTGCGCAAACTGCGCCTTCAGTTCAAGTTCAACTTGTTTGATTGCATTCTTCCACTGGAACTAAGCTGTGTTTTTTTTTTTTTTCCTCTCGTATGGAACTCTGACTTTTGCTTATCTTCCAGAAAACTTTTCAGGTGGACCGTGCATCTTTACATGAGTAGTACTCATGCCACATCAAATTGCTAACACTGTTGAATTAGAGACTCATTCAGAGTACAAATTGCTCAGTCTTTTCTGTATAGATGTATCTGATGTGAAAGGTTATGAAATCAATGTGTTAATCCACTTCTATTGCTTTACAGGGATTGCTTTGATCATTCAAATCTGACTTGCTGATAATGTGTTTTTTTTTGTGCTGATGTTTTTTGTTTTTTGTTTTTGTTTGAAACAAGAGATATGTGAAACAAAAATTCATTGGTCAAAGGGCGGAATGTACTGCCATTTGTTAAATTTTGTTTTGACCAATGACTTTGTGTTTCACCACTGCGCATATTAGTTGCTCAATGTTCACCAGTAGCACATGGTATGTTTTGTTCAGTTTAGCCGCCTATGGGCTTTGACATTGCACTAGTCCTATTGGCTTTGACATGGCATTAGCCATTACTTTCTGTATTCAGTTGAGCCGCCTATGGGCTTTGACATTGCATTAGCCATTCCTATTGGCTTTGACATGCTGTATCCAGTCTAGCCGCCTATTGGCTTTGACATTGCATTCCTATTGGCTTTGACATGATGTATTCAATTTAGCTGCCTATTGACTTTGACATGCTATTAGATATTCTGCCTATGGGCTTTGACATGATATTATATATTGCATTTTGTATTCAGCTTAACTGCCTATTGGCTTTGACATGATCAGCTCAGCTGCCTATTGGCTTTATCATGATATTATACATTGTATTTTATATTCAGCTTAACTGCCTATTGGCTTTGACATGATATTATATATTGCATTTTGTATTCAGCTCAGCTGCCTATTGGCTTTGACATGACACTAGACATTGCATTTGATACTTAGGTTAGCTGCCTATTGCCTTTAACGTGGAGTTAGACATTGCAGTTGAGAATCCAAGCTGTATTTTTCCAAGCTGTGTTTTTGCACAAGAGAACCAAGATGTTTTTCTCACAGTAGACTAGACCTGATAAGAGAGGGTACATGGGTGTTGTTTTTCTTCGCTTGAGCTTGGGAACAGGAGTAGTCTTGGAGACCTGGCCAGTCTCCAAAAGGCTTGCTCAGTTTCCCAGGTCTGAGAGGAGGGGGCACACCTTTGTAACGAATGTAACAGGCTGCAGAGAGTCAGATTCGAATCTGCTGGACCTCGTGCTGGAGCTTGGCGCCAGCTGCCAGCAATCCTGTGTGAGTAGATGAATCTCTTTCTCGCGGCTGACAAGGGGGTCATCAGCTTGCAGACCTTAGAAAGATGAAGCTGTAAATAGTTTCCCACATGGTGAAGTATTTGTTTTGCTTTGCATTCAATATCTTATAAATATAACCTGCTGTGTATATTGCAAACTGATATATTTTGTTTGATTAACGCGGGCTTGAAAGCTACTAATTCGTCATACATAAAAATTGGGGTTGGGGAAGAATTAACAACAATAAAAGTCTTCTTTGACCTCAGAAGTGCATTTCTGGTGTGTTATGTTAGTGCTTAGAAACTAGCTAAGAGGAAAGCACTACAGGTGCCCAATTCTGCATAAGCCAGTCTACACCGGTTCAGGGGACCCCTTAGCCCTGCTCTGGCGCGAAACTAGACAAAGGAAAGGGGAGTGACCACTCCCCTGACCTGCACCTGCCCTGGGAGGTGTCCAGAGCTCCTCCAGTGTGCTCCAGACCTCTGCCATCTTGGAAACAGAGGTGCTGCTGGCACACTGGACTGCTCTGAGTGGCCAGTGCCACCAGGTGACGTCAGAGACTCCTTGTGATAGGCTCCTTCAGGTGTTGCTAGCCTATCCTCTCTCCTAGGTAGCCAAACCCTCTTTTCTGGCTATTTAGGGTCTCTGTCTCTGGGGAAACTTTAGATAACGAATGCAAGAGCTCAGCCGAGTTCCTCTGCATCTCTCTCTTCACCTTCTGATAAGGAATCGACTGCTGACCGCGCTGGAAGCCTGCAAACCTGCAACATAGTAGCAAAGACGACTACTGCAACTCTGTAACGCTGATCCTGCCGCCTTCTCGACTGTTTTCCTGCTTGTGCATGCTGTGGGGGTAGTCTGCCTCCTCTCTGCACCAGAAGCTCCGAAGAAATCTCCCGTGGGTCGACGGAATCTTCCCCCTGCAACCGCAGGCACCAAAAAGCTGCATTACCGGTCCCTTGGGTCTCCTCTCAGCACGACGAGCGAGGTCCCTCGAATCCAGCAACTCTGTCCAAGTGACCCCCACAGTCCAGTGACTCTTCAGTCCAAGTTTGGTGGAGGTAAGTCCTTGCCTCACCTCGCTGGGCTGCATTGCTGGGAACCGTGACTTTTGCAGCTACTCCGGCCCCTGTGCACTTCCGGCGGAAATCCTTTGTGCACAGCCAAGCCTGGGTCCACGGCACTCTAACCTGCATTGCACGACTTTCTAAGTTGGTCTCCGGCGACGTGGGACTCCTTTGTGCAACTTCGGCGAGCACCGTTTCACGCATCCTCGTAGTGCCTGTTTCTGGCACTTCTCCAGGTGCTACCTGCTTTAGAGAGGGCTCCTTGTCTTGCTCGACGTCCCCTCTCTCTACTGGTCCAATTTGCGACCTCCTGGTCCCTCCTGGGCCTCAGCAGCGTCCAAAAACGCTAACCGCACGATTTGCAGCTAGCAAGGCTTGTTGGTGTTCTTTTGGCGGGAAAGCACTTCTGCACGACTCTCCAAGGCAAGAGGGATCCGTCCACCAAAGGGGAAGTCTCTAGCCCTTTCCGTTCCTGCAGAAACCTCAGCTTCTTCTGTCCAGTAGAAGCTTCTTTGCACCCGCAGCTGGCATTTCCTGGGCATCTGCCCATCTCCGACTTGCTTGTGACTTTTGGACTTGGTCCCCTTGTTCCACAGGTACCCTAGACTGGAAATCCACAGTTGTTGCATTGCTGGTTTGTGTCTTTCCTGCATTATTCCTCTAACATGACTTCTTTGTCCTTAGGGGAACTTTAGTGCACTTTGCACTCACTTTTCAGGGTCTTGGGGAGGGTTATTTTTCTAACTCTCACTATTTTCTAATAGTCCCAGCGACCCTCTACAAGGTCACATAGGTTTGGGGTCCATTCGTGGTTCGCATTCCACTTTTGGAGTATATGGTTTGTGTTGCCCCTATCCCTATGTTTCCCCATTGCATCCTATTGTAACTATACATTGTTTGCACTGTTTTCTAAGACTATACTGCATATTTTTGCTATTGTGTATATATATCTTGTGTATATTTCCTATCCTCTCACTGAGGGTACACTCTAAGATACTTTGGCATATTGTCATAAAAATAAAGTACCTTTATTTTTAGTATAACTGTGTATTGTGTTTTCATATGATATTGTGCATATGACACTAAGTGGTACTGTAGTAGCTTCACACGTCTCCTAGTTCAGCCTAAGCTGCTCTGCTAAGCTACCATTATCTATCAGCCTAAGCTGCTAGACACCCTATACACTAGTAAGGGATAACTGGGCCTGGTGCAAGGTGCAAGTACCCCTTGGTACTCACTACAAGCCAGTCCAGCCTCCTACATTGGTTGTGCAGTGGTGGGATAAGTGCTTTGAGACTACTTACCACTCTTGTCATTGTACTTTTCATAAGAGAAAAATATACAAAACAAGGTCAGTGTATATACACATAGCCAAAAAGTTTTGCATTTCCTCTTTTCACTCTTTTCTAAGTGCTGAAAAGTACTTCTAACTTTCTAAAAAGTTCTAAAAAGTTTAAAAAGTTTTTTTCTCTGTCTTTCTAAAAGCTCTGACAAACTTTTTATCTTTTTCTATCACTTTAACTCTCTCTAAAAATGTCTGGCACAGGCCAAAGTGTTGATCTGTCCAAACTTGCATATGATCACCTTAGCTGGAAAGGAGCAAGGAGTCTCTGCATAGAGAGAGGTTTGAGTGTAGGGAAGAATCCTTCCTTAGAACTGTTAATTAACATGCTTAGAGTACAGGATAAGGCCATAAGTGCCCAATCTGTTGAAAAAGTAGCTAATGGTTCTCAATCTGATCCAGGGACTCCCCCAGGAAAAGATTCAGGAAAGAAACTTCCTAGCCTGCCCATTACTAGACAGTCTAGCATAGTTGGTAATGATGATGAGCCACACCATATAAATAGTGTTGTCTCACATCATAGCAAAAGCATTTATTCTCACCATACTGGTAGTGATGTTTCTGTCAACCAAGCTGTTAGGGTGGCTTCTGTAAGGGACAGGTATCCTTCTGTCCATTCTCACCATACTTCTGTTTCAAGGCATGTCCCTCCCACCGACCCTGATGACAGATTGTTAGAAAGGGAGCTCAATAGATTGAGAGTGGAACAAACCAGACTGAAGCTCAAGAAGCAACAGCTGGATTTGGATAGACAGTCTTTAGAATTAGAGAAGGAAAGACAGAAGTTGGGTTTAGAAACCCATGGTGGCAGCAGCAGTATTCCCCATAGTCATCCTGCAAAAGAGCATGATTCCAGGAATCTGCACAAGATAGTTCCCCCTTATAAGGAGGGGGATGACATTAACAAGTGGTTTGCTGCACTTGAGAGGGCCTGTGTTGTACAGGATGTCCCTCAAAGGCAGTGGGCTGCTATCCTATGGCTATCATTTAGTGGAAAGGGTAGGGATAGACTCCTTACTGTGAAAGAAAGTGATGCCAATCATTTTACAGTTCTTAAGAATGCACTCCTGGATGGTTATGGCTTAACCACTGAACAATACAGGATAAAGTTCAGAGAGACCAAAAAGGAGTCTTCACAAGACTGGGTTGATTTCATTGACCATTCAGTGAAGGCCTTGGAGGGGTGGTTACATGGCAGTAAAGTTACTGATTATGACAGCCTGTATAACTTGATCCTGAGAGAGCATATACTTAATAATTGTGTGTCTGATTTGTTGCACCAGTACCTGGTAGACTCTGATCTGACCTCTCCCCAAGAATTGGGAAAGAAGGCAGACAAATGGGTCAGAACAAGGGTGAACAGAAAAGTTCATACAGGGGGTGACAAAGATGGCAATAAGAAGAAAGATGGTGAAAAATCTCAAGATAAGCATGGGGATAACGGTAAAACCAAAGATCCCACTTCAAATCTTAAACACTCTTCAGAGGGTGGGGATAAAACAAATTCTTCCTCTTCTTCCCAACCTGCACACATTAAAAAGCCTTGGTGCTTTGTGTGTAAAAACAGAGGCCATAGGCCAGGGATAAGTCCTGTCCAGGTAAACCCCCTGAGCCTACCACCACTAATACATCAAGCTCTAGTGCCCCTAGCAGTAGTGGTACTAGTGGTGGGACTGCTGGCAACAGTCAAGTTAAGGGTGTAGTTGGGTTCACTTTTGGGTCCATAGTAGAAACTGGGGTAGTCAGTCCCAAGACAGTTTCTGTCACACCTAGTGGCATTGGCCTTGCCACACTGGCTGCTTGTCCCCTTACAATGGATAAGTACAGGCAGACAGTTTCAATAAATGGTGTTGAGGCCTTGGCCTACAGGGACACAGGTGCCAGTATCACTTTGGTGACTGAAAACCTAGTGGCTCCTGAACAACACATCATTGGACAGCAGTACAAGATTAATGATGTCCATAACTCCACTAAGTTTCTTCCCTTAGCTATAGTTCAGTTTAGTTGGGGTGGAGTTACTGGCCCTAAGCAGGTGGTGGTATCACCTAGCTTACCTGTAGACTGTCTCTTAGGTAATGACCTAGAGGCCTCAGGTTGGGCTGATGTAGAGTTTTATGTCCATGCAGCCATGCTGGGCATCCCTGAGGAATTGTTCCCTCTCATTTCTACTGAAATGAAAAAGCAAAGGAGAGAAGGCCTGAAAACTCAGGATCCCTCTCCATCAACAGGTAAAAAGGGTATCACAGTATCCCCTAACCACCCTACCATTCAGGATACCATTCCTGTGGTGGGAGAAACCTCTCCTGGGGTGGCACCTGTTCCAAGGGAATCATCAGTTGGCAAAACTGTACTCCCTGAGGTGGAAGTACCTCTCTGTGGGATAACTAACATTGGTGAGAAAAAGAGCACCATTTTAGTTAACATGGAGCATCCCTCCAACCCTCCCAGAGAACCTTTAGTGCAGAAACCCTGCACTGCCTCACAACACTTAGGACAGCATCCCTGCCCTAGGGTGGAGCTCATAGGACAGCATCCCTGCCCTGCTCCAACTCAAGAGAAACAGCATCCCTGTTCTCTCTTCCAGCCGTATGGACAAAGTTTTTGCCCAGCTATGGCTTTCCTGAGACAGCATCCCTGTCTGGCATTTCCATCACTACAAATAGGTTCAGTGGACAATTCCCACTGCTCTAAACTAAAACTTACTGATAGAAACTCTGAAAATACATCTTCACATTGTTGCTTAACTAAAAAACTTCAAACAGGGTGGTTTACATCCCCACAGGGAAGTAACCATATAGTGGATGATAAAGGGAGTAACCAGTCTATTGCAGAGCTACTCTCTACTTATCACCACTTAGACAATAAAGTCTCAACTGGCCAAGGTTAGCCTTATTGTCCTTCGTTTGGGGGGGGGTTGTGTGAGAAAGTAGCCTCTTTCTAGCCTTGTTACCCCCACTTTTGGCCTGTTTGTGAGTGTATGTCAGGGTGTTTTCACTGTCTCACTGGGATCCTGCCAGCCAGGGCCCAGTGCTCATAGTGAAAACCCTATGTTTTCAGTATGTTTGTTATGTGTCACTGGGACCCTGCTAGTCAGGACCCCAGTGCTCATAAGTTTGTGGCCTATATGTGTGTGTTCCCTGTGTAGTGCCTAACTGTCTCACTGAGGCTCTGCTAACCAGAACCTCAGTGGTTATGCTCTCTCATTTATTTCAAATTGTCACTAACAGGCTAGTGACCAATTTTACCAATTTACATTGGCTTACTGGAACACCCTTATAATTCCCTAGTATATGGTACTGGGGTACCCAGGGTATTGGGGTTCCAGGAGATCCCTATGGGCTGCAGCATTTCTTTTGCCACCCATAGGGAGCTCTGACAATTCTTACACAGGCCTGCCACTGCAGCCTGAGTGAAATAACGTCCACGTTATTTCACAGCCATTTTACACTGCACTTAAGTAACTTATAAGTCACCTATATGTCTAACCTTTACCTGGTAAAGGTTAGGTGCAAAGTTACTTAGTGTGAGGGCACCCTGGCACTAGCCAAGGTGCCCCCACATTGTTCAGAGCCAATTCCCTGAACTTTGTGAGTGCGGGGACACCATTACATGCGTGCACTACATATAGGTCAATACCTATATGTAGCTTCACAATGGTAACTCCGAATATGGCCATGCAACATGTCTAAGATCATGGAATGGCCCCCTCTATGCCATTCTGGCATTATTGGGACAATTCCATGATCCCAGTGGTCTGTAGCACAGAACCTGGTACTGCCAAACTGCCTTTCCTGGGGTTTCACTGCAGCTGCTGCTGCTGCCAACCCCTCAGACAGGTTTCTGCCCCCCTGGGGTCAAGCCAGGCTTGTCCCAGGATGGCAGAACAAAGGACTTCCTCTGAGAGAGGGTGTTACACCCTCTCCCTTTGGAAAATGGTGTGAAGGCAGGGGAGGAGTAGCCTCCCCCAGCCTCTGGAAATGCTTTCTTGGGCACAGATGTGCCCAATTCTGCATAAGCCAGTCTACACCGGTTCAGGGACCCCTTAGCCCTGCTCTGGCGCGAAACTGGACAAAGGAAAGGGGAGTGACCACTCCCCTGACCTGCACCTCCCCTGGGAGATGTCCAGAGCTCCTCCAGTGTGCTCCAGACCTCTGCCATCTTGGAAACAGAGGTGCTGCTGGCACACTGGACTGCTCTGAGTGGCCAGTGCCACCAGGTGACGTCAGAGACTCCTTGTGATAGGCTCCTTCAGGTGTTGCTAGCCTATCCTCTCTCCTAGGTAGCCAAACCCTCTTTTCTGGCTATTTAGGGTCTCTGTCTCTGGGGAAACTTCAGATAACGAATGCATGAGCTCAGCCGAGTTCCTCTGCATCTCTCTCTTCACCTTCTGATAAGGAATCGACTGCTGACCGCGCTGGAAGCCTGCAAACCTGCAACATAGTAGCAAAGACGACTACTGCAACTCTGTAACGCTGATCCTGCCGCCTTCTCGACTGTTTTCCTGCTTGTGCATGCTGTGGGGGTAGTCTGCCTCCTCTCTGCACCAGAAGCTCCGAAGAAATCTCCCGTGGGTCGACGGAATCTTCCCCCTGCAACCGCAGGCACCAAAAAGCTGCATTACCGGTCCCTTGGGTCTCCTCTCAGCACGACGAGCGAGGTCCCTCGAATCCAGCGACTCTGTCCAAGTGACCCCCACAGTCCAGTGACTCTTCAGTCCAAGTTTGGTGGAGGTAAGTCCTTGCCTCACCTCGCTGGGCTGCATTGCTGTTAACCGCGACTTTTGCAGCTACTCTGGCCCCTGTGCACTTCCGGCGGAAATCCTTTGTGCACAGCCAAGCCTGGGTCCACGGCACTCTAACCTACATTGCACGACTTTCTAAGTTGGTCTCCGGCGACGTGGGACTCCTTTGTGCAACTTCGGCGAGCACCGTTTCACGCATCCTTGTAGTGCCTGTTTCTGGCACTTCTCCGGGTGCTACCTGCTTCAGAGAGGGTTCCTTGTCTTGCTCGACGTCCCTTCTCTCTGCTGGTCCAATTTGCGACCTCCTGGTCCCTCCTGGGCCTCAGCAGCATCCAAAAACGCTAACCGCACGATTTGCAGCTAGCAAGGCTTGTTGGCGTTCTTTTGGCGGGAAAACACTTCTGCACAACTCTCCACGGTGAGAGGGATCCGTCCACCAAAGAGGAAGTCTCTAGCCCTTTTTGTTCCTGCAGAAACCTCAGCTTCTTCTGTCCAGTAGAAGCTTCTTTGCACCCGCAGCTGGCATTTCCTGGGCATCTGCCCATCTCCGACTTGCTTGTGACTTTTGGACTTGGTCCCCTTGTTCCACATGTACCCTAGACTGGAAATCCACAGTTGTTGCATTGCTGGTTTGTGTCTTTCCTGCATTATTCCTCTAACACGACTTCTTTGTCCTTAGGGGAACTTTAGTGCACTTTGCACTCACTTTTCAGGGTCTTGGGGAGGGTTATTTTTCTAACTCTCACTATTTTCTAATAGTCCCAGCGACCCTCTACAAGGTCACATAGGTTTGGGGTCCATTCGTGGTTCGCATTCCACTTTTGGAGTATATGGTTTGTGTTGCCCCTATCCCTATGTTTCCCCATTGCATCCTATTGTAACTATACATTGTTTGCACTGTTTTCTAAGACTATACTGCATATTTTTGCTATTGTGTATATATATCTTGTGTATATTTCCTATCCTCTCACTGAGGGTACACTCTAAGATACTTTGGCATATTGTCATAAAAATAAAGTACCTTTATTTTTAGTATAACTGTGTATTGTGTTTTCTTATGATATTGTGCATATGACACTAAGTGGTACTGTAGTAGCTTCACACGTCTCCTAGTTCAGCCTAAGCTGCTCTGCTAAGCTACCATTATCTATCAGCCTAAGCTGCTAGACACCCTATACACTAATAAGGGATAACTGGGCCTGGTGCAAGGTGCAAGTACCCCTTGGTACTCACTACAAGCCAGTCCAGCCTCATACAGTGTCTGAGACTTGTTCTTTGGTTTCCCCAGTGATCATGATGTCATCAATGTAATGTGCAAGTTGGGTGTTTCCTGCCGAGAAGTTGGCTAAATCTCTGGCTATTAGTCCATGACACAAGGTGGGACTATGTACGAATCCCTGGGGCAACTTCCTGAATGTGAATTGTCTGTCCTGACAGCTTATTGCAAATTGGTCTTGACTAGCCTCATCAATGTCAATTGAGAAAAAGGCGTTTGCTAAATCAATTACGGCATGCCATTCCCCCACATCTTTGCTCAACTGTTCCACTAGAGTGATGATGTCTGGGACTGTGGCTGCCAAGGGTGGAGCCACTTTATTCAGTTGTCGATAGTCAACAGTCATTCAATAGGTATCATCTGGTTTCTTTACGGGCCACATGGGAGAGTTAAATGGGCTCACAGCCGACCTTAACACACCTGCATCTAGCAGCCCCTGAATGGTTTCTGAAATCTCTTTATGACCTCCAGGTATGCGGTACTGTTTAATGCACACCGGCTCCTTTGCAGGAGGCACATGTAATGGGCTCCACTTTGCATGCCCAATCAGAACTGTCCTAGATTTCTTTATATGTACTCTCCTCACACGAAAAGTAAATGTTCCCCATTGTGTATCAATAGTTTTGCCTAGTAACAAATCCATGCCAATAATGTATTTTGGGACTTCATCTATGAATACCTCTGCCGAGAACGGGGGTCCTTTACCAATTGACAATTTGAGTTTAACAGGTTTGGCCTCTGTCTCAGCGCCCCCATAACCATTAATGATCACACCCTTTCCTGGCAGCCTCTTAGGGTTTCCATTTATCAAAGTTACTTCCGCACCTGTATCAAGCAGTGCCATAACGTGTTGTGTTCCTTTTAACAATAAATAAGAGGTACATATGGCCGCCTGTCCCCGGGGCTTACCTCTTGCACTGCTCTGACTCCCGGAGTTTGGCCTGACCTTCATAATAAGGGGTCTGGGACTTCCCAGCCATCGCTGGACAAGTCAGGATATAGGGTTGAGACAGGCACCTTCCTACTTTTCCCTGATTCTTTTTTTTCTTTCTCAGACTCTTCCATGGGTGGTGCTGAGGGCTGCTTTTCATCGAATGCCTCCTTTTCTTTCTGTCTACGCTGCAATGCTTTCCATTTATTAAGCAGATAAGGGGTAGGCTTCCCGTTTGTCTCGCCTTCACCCCAGCATTCAATAAATCTATCCACATCTGTCGTCTGGTCACTTTTATTGTAGACTCTCCTCCTTTATACTTATTGTCTTGTCCCACGGCTCTTGCTGATTTTTGACTGACAAGCCCTTCCACTTGTGCCATTAATAATACCACATCCCCCACTGGTCTTCCCTGAGCGGGTCCTAGAAGAGCCAACAAGGCACCTTTCATATGCGGAGGGGCATTCCTGATCAACCGTGCCCTGATCCATTTCTTGCAGTTGTTCATTTGCCTCTGAAATTGTATGCCAAGGGCCCCAACTCTCTTCCACATCTATAGCAGTTGGGTACAATTGCTTCACTCCTTCCATCAACCAACCCATTAGAGAGAAAGCTTGTTGCCCCTGTGCACCTCGTAACCGTTGCCCTAACATGGCATGTGTAGTTACTGATCCCATTTTCAAAAGTTCAGTTGGTGATAAATATGTACCATCTGCTCCAGTGTCCCACAATCTCACCAACCATTTAAACAAAGGCTCTGCAGGCATCTGCCTAAACATACGGGTTATCTCCAACAACTCACTCTGTGTATTATCCCTTACCAAGCGAGAATTCTGTATTTGCCCACCATTCACTCCCTTTGATTTGTTTTGCACGAGTGGGCGAACCTCCATTACACTTTCCCTTCCACCTTCAATTTCACCTGCACTTCCTTCTCCACTTTCAACTCCACCTAGTTCTGCTACACGTACTTCCACCTCATCCTCCCAATTCCAGTCATCATCATTATCTGAGACTGTTCCATCCCAAGTATAAGGATCCCAGTTTTCTTTGCGTACCAATGCCCTCACTTGCAGAGCTGAGGGTATTTTAGGCTTCTGCCTACTCTTCTGTTTTGCTACTCGTACTGCTAATGCGGTGCACCTTGCCTCCATTTGATCACCCCGAGTCACTGCACTTTCTGTAGTCTCTTTCGTAAGTAACTGCCTTTCCTGCAAGGCTGCAACCTCATTCCACAGCTTTCTTATTACTGCATCTTGTGTTAATGTTTTCCTGTATACCTTACGGAGCGCAGACAGGAAAAGCCATCCCTCTTGCCCTGCTGCTTTCAGCTCCAGATTCGCCCCTCTTAGCTTCACACTCTCAACCGCATCTTCCACTAAGAGAGGAGTCACTTTCTCATCTAATGCCTCCCATAAAACCGGCGCTGCCCACCGGTTCATGAGTCCTGCCACACCAGAGAACAGGTCAGTTGCTAACTACCCGGGAATGGTTCTGGCTTCTGCCCCATGCTGCCTTCCGCTCTCTGCCTCACCTTTCTTACGTCCCCAAAGAGGCATTATTGACTTATACCCCACTTCTGGTACCAAAAATGTCTTATCCAGGTGACTGATTGACAACTGATCTGTTCGATATAAGTCAATGAGGACGCTCAATGAGGGACCAAACGCCAATTATGAACACAATTTAGCTTTACTAGAATTTCAGGTAAATGTAAGCATTTGGCACATCAACGAAGTAGAATTAAAAATAGCAATAAAGAGCATCTATTTATATATGAGCAAAGAGTTCATTGACAGATATAAGCTTTGATTAACTGTATACGAAACGCATATTTCAATTACTGCAGCAAGCTCACGCTAAGATGTTCAGGAAGCAAAATATAAATGAGCTGAATACTTCAGATTATAACATGGTGCAAGCATAATAATCAATCATAGTAATAGAGCAGAGAAACAAAGGCCTTTCATCCCTTGGTGGAATTTAACTTAGTCCACGAAATGCTGGGAAGCCCTCTACCGCCCACTTGGACCTCTCTCCCCCTCGAGCGTCAAGAGTTCTCTGAACAGCAAAACCAGGGAGGCAGCGCTGTGGGCATGGCGATGGCAACTTTCACAACCCTATTTGCGAGCTTCAATCCCCTCACCCGCACTTCAGTGATTAAATAACCTGAAGCTTGAATTCTATCCCTTTCTCGCATCTTCTAGCTATGTTATCAGCACATGTGCCTGGGCTGCTCTGCTGTTCCCTAGCCATTGTTTTCATTCCGTCTTTTTCCTGTACTCCCGTTCTCAAGGTTAAGACAACCTCCGTCTCTCTCTCCTACACATCCTGTTTCTTACAAATGCAGCTGCAAATAATTTTATCTATGGAATATTTGAAAACAAACTTGAAAACGACATTGTGGGCTTTTCCACGTTGTACAGGTTTCAGCAGGCATCATGCTCATCTACACTGTTCAAGCTAATTAACCCTTCGCGTCACAATGTCTTCCGCACCTTTCCCTGTACTGATCAGGGTGCTTGCACCTCTTCATGCAGGCTGTAATGGCAGTCCTGCAACACTTTGCAGGGGCTCCCTGTGGGTGGCAAAATATATGCTGCTCCCCTGGAACCCCAATGACTTGAGTACCTAGGTATCATATACTAGGGTCTTAAACAGGGGCACTAGTATGCCAAATGTGGAGTGAAATACAAAGTTTGGAGAGAGAGAGAGCATAATCACTGGGGTCCTGGTTAGCAGGATCCCAGTGAGCACAGTCAAGCACACTGAAAAACAGTAAAACATATTGACAAACAGGCAGAAAATGGGGGTAACCATGCAAAAAAAGAGGGTACTTTCTTACACAAGTCCTCCCAAAGGAAGGACAAGAAGGCTAATTTTGCCCAGATAAATCTTCATTGTCTAAGTGGAAATATCTGGAGAGTCCATACCGATTGGAGTGGTTACTCCCAGGTCTGTGTTCCACTGTAAAGCCCATGTCCTGTAGGGAAATGGACCACCTCAACAATTTGGGATTTTCTCCTTTCATCTGTGTAAGCCATGCGAGAGGTTTGCGGTCTGTCTGAACAATGAAGTGAGTACAAAAGAGGTATGGTCTGAACTTCTTCAAGGCCCAGACCACAGCAAAGGCCTCCCTCTCTATTACTGACCAACACTTCTCTCTAGGAACCAACCTTCTGCATATGAAAGCAATTGGTTGGTCCTGGTCTTTTGTGTTAAGTTGGGATAGTACTGCCCCCACCCCTACCTCAGAAGTATCTGTCTAGACTATGAATTTTCTGGAGCAGTCTGGGCTTTTTAATGCAGCTGCTGAGCACATGGCCTGTTTTAGGTCCTCCAAAGCTTTTTGACAGCTAGCTGTCCATAAAACTTTCTTGGGCATCTTTTTAGATAAGAGGTCATCAAAGGGGGTTACAATCGAGCCATAATCCTTAATGAACCCCCTTTAATACCCGGTGAGGCCTAAAAAGGCTTTTACCTGGGTTTGAGTAGTAGGGGGAGTCCAATCTAAAATAGTTTGGATCTTCCCCTGTAGTGGCTGAATCTGGCCTCCACCTACCAGGTGGCCCAGATATACAACCTTCCCCTGCCCTATCTGTCACTTAGAAGCCATGATAGTGAGGCCTGCTTTTTGCAGAGCCTCCATGACATTCCAGAGGTGTACCAGGTGATCATCCCAGGAGGAGCTAATTACAGCTATATCGTCCAGATAAGTAGCTCTATATGCTTCAAATTCTTGGTGGACTGTATTCACTAACCTCTAAAAAGTGGCAAGTGCATTCTTTAGACCAAAGGGAATAACTGTGAATTGATAATGCCCTCTAATGGTAGAAAATGCAGTTTTTGGTTTGGCATCCTCTGACAATTGATCTGCCAATATCCTGCAGTCAGGTCAAAGGTGCATAGATACTTGGCAGATGCCATTGTATCTATGAGCTCATCTGCCAGGGAACAGGGTGAGCATCAGTTTTAGTGACTGTGCTGAGCCCTCTGTAATCAACACAGAACCTCATCTCCGTTTCCCATTTTTGTACTGAGGTTTTGGAACGAGCAACACTGGGCTGCTCTATGACTCCCAGGTCTAGCATCCTTTGCACCTCTGCTTTGATGCAGTCTCTGACATGGTTAGGTTGCGTGTATAGTTTGCTTTTGAAAGGTAAAACTGTTCCCTGTGTCAATGGTGTGTTCACACCATATTGTCTGGCCAGGTGTCAGAGAAAACAGTTCTGAGAACGGTCCCAGGAGATTCCTGCAGTCTTCTTTCTGAGATTCAGAAAGGCAATCTGCTAGGATGACTCCATCCACTGAGCCATCAGCTGCAGTATTGGAGAAGAGATCAGGGAGAGGGCCACTTTCCTCTTCCTGACCCTCATCAGTGGCCATGAGCCCGGACATGTCAGCCCTGTCATAGTAGGGCTTAAGGCAGTTCATATGAAGCACCTTGAAGGGGCTTCTAGGAGTACCCAGGTCAACCAAATAGGTCACTTCACCCTTCTTCTCCACTATTGTGTGGGGGCGACTCCACTTGTCTTGGATTGCCCTGTAAGCTACAGGCTCTAGGACCCACACTTTCTGCCCTGGCTAGTAGACAGTTAGGACAGCCTTCTGGTCATGCCATTGTTTATGTAGTTCTTGGCCGGCCTGAAGGTTTTTAGTGGCATTTTTCATGTACTCAGGTATTCTGAATCTTAGGCCATGTACATAGTCTACAATATCCTGTATAGGGTGCTTAAAAGGTTGTTCCTAGCCTTCCTTCACAAGAGCAAGTGGACCCCTAAGAGGATGTCCAAACAGAAGTTCAAATGGACTGTAACCCACTCCCTTCTGAGGAACCTCCCTGTTGGCAACAAAGGAGGCCTGGCAATAGGACATCCCATCTCCTTCTGAGTTTTTCCTAGAGTCCCATGATCATACCTTTGAGAGTTTTATTAAACCTCTCTACTAACCCATTGGTTTGGGAATGGTAAGGTGTGGTGAACTTGTATGTTACCCCACACTCTTTCCACATTGCTTTTAAGTACACAGACATGAAGTTGCTACCTCTGTCTGATTCAATCTCTTTTGGGAAACCCACCCTGGAAAAAATTCACAGGAGGGCTTTGGCCACTACAGGGGCTGTAGTGGTCCTAAGCGGTATGGCTTCTGGATACCTGGTGGTATGGCCCACCACCACTAGAATGAATCTATTTCCAGAAGCTGTGGGAGGGTCAAGAGGGGGCAACAATGTCAACCGCTACCCTTTCAAAGGGTACCCCAACCACTGGAAGTAGAATTAAGGGGGTCTTTGGAGTGCCACCTGTCTTGCCACTGGCTTGACAGGTGACACAGGAGCAACAAACTCCTTACTGTCTTCTGACATGTGGGGCCAATGAAAGTGAGGGACGAACCTGTCCCAAGTCTAACTTTGCCCCGTGACCGGCCAAGGGTATGTCATGGGCCAGGGTGAACATAAATTCCTTATACTTCAGAGGTACTACCAATCTTCTGGTGGCATCAGGTTTGGGTTCCCTTGTTTCTGAGTATACGAGGTTGTCCTCCCAGTAGACCTTGTGGGTACCACTGACATTCCCTGATTCTTGAAGGACAGCTTGCTGTCTTAACCCCTCCAGTGTGGGACAGATTTTCTAGGCTGCACTGAGTTCCTCCCTGGTAGGCCCCCCTGCACCTAAATGTTCAGCTGTGTCATCTTTCAGCTCTTCAGGTGTAGGTTTTACCATAGGGGTAGATTCCTCCTCCTCAAAGGGGGAACCTTCACTGGTGGGTGATGTAGGGGGCAACTTTTTACCCTTCCTACTTTTGAATTTAGGGGCCTCTTGGGCCATTGTTTCAGGCTCCAAGTTTCCTTTTTAGGTCGAGCGTTAGCGCTCAGCCTGCTGTATACTAAAGTATACAAAAGAGTGAGATCCAGCATTCTCATTTGTTAGTTGCAGTGTCCTTCAAAAATCCTTGCTTGCTAGTGGTAAGTTCTGCCTCTTTGTCCTGCCTTTTTTTCACTTTGGGAGCAGTACAAAGTACTGTGTAATTACACTATGTCCTGTTTATCTCTTCTGTAAGGGACTCTTTTTTGGCATTTGTCTGTTTCACCTCAACAGTGTGGGTGCTTGTTTAGTTACTCCTCCCCACCAGCTCCCTCTGTAAACATAAACCAACAGCAGAGGGGGGCTTTTCCAGGGCCAGCTCACCCTTGCTCTCTTCCTTTTGTTATTTTCAGTCTGTGTGGCAATAAAAGTCCAGTCAGTAATTTACAACGCTATGAGCTCTAACTCGAGCAAACACAAGACTATTGCATTCCAAATGCTTGTTTTCCTGTTGATGTTTTGTTCTATGTGCACACTTTATTTGTAGCTCCTGTGTTTTTAACTCCTGTTTGGTTTGTTAAAGGTGTGTATGGTTTTTTTTGTCGGCTTATTCTATGTGTACCATGTTAACGCTGTTGTAATGTAATAGCCAGAGGTATAGGTTTGCTTTATTTTAATTATTTAGGGCATTTAAAATGATGCTTCTTTGCTGTTTGTTTGATGTGCCAAAAGTGTTTTTTGTAATTGCCTTTGTTGTTGAAGTTGCTGTAATTTTATGTTTGTTTATATGTCCGTTGAATTGTAATTTTTTGGGAGGTTTAAAGTCACGCTTCTTTGCTGTTTATCTGATGAACCTGCTGTTTTTTTGTAATTGCCTTTTTTTGTTAAAGTGGCTGTAATTTTATGTGTGTTTATTTGTTGTGAAAAGTTCATGAACGAAATTAGGGAGGTTGTGTGTGTTTATTTTGTGTAATCTATTTTGTATGGGTGTGATTAAAATGTTAACATTGTGATCAATATTTAATGATTTATCAGCTGCTAAATGTTATGATTTTCCTAAAAAATAAACGATTGAAAACACTCAAATGCAATGCTATTGCTTAAAAATGTGTGAAAACGTTAGCCTTGATTTTAATATATAATGATTTACTTGCTTTGTAGCAGGATAAAAGAACTAACTTTATTTTTCGGTATGTTTATATGTTGTTGAATGTGTTTAATTGGTAGTTGAAATCCTGTGTGGCTTTGTGCTTAATTTATTTATTTGCGGCATAATGTATTATGTTTAGGCTTGAAATACATTTTGCTGTAAATAAATAAATTAACGAAAAATGCCACACAGCTTTCCGAAGGCCAAGGTAGAGCTTTTAAAAACAAAGTAAATTTTTTATCCTGCCGAACACAGATGCATTATTGACTTTGAAATGCGATGCTGACGTTTTCATCGTTTTTAAAACGCTGATGTTGCATTTGCGTGTTTCTAATATTTTGCTTTCTAGGTAAAATTAACATTAATTTGCTTTGTAGCAGGATGAAAGATAGACTGTACTTATAGGTATGTTTATATGGTGTTAAATGTGTGCTGTTGGCATTAGGTAGGTCACTCGGCCATTTTAATTTATTTATTTAGTTATGGTAAAATGTGTTACAAACTTAACCAAAACATAATATGTCATAAAAAAATAATTAAATACAAAGGCACAGAATATTTTCACTGACAATTAAGCATTTCAACATCTTATAAACATGCCTACGAACAAAATTCTACATTTTATTCTGCTACAAAGCAGTTAAATCGTACCATTTCCCTAGAAAGATTAGAAACACTTTAATGGAACATTAGCAAGATAAAAGATTAACTTTATTTTGAGGTGTATGTATGCGGTGTGAAATGCTCAGCATCCATGCATTCAGCCATATCACTCACAGTCTTTCTGAAAGAAACATCCACAGATGCTGGTTGTAACAAAGGTACAAATCTTTATGGCTGTGTAAATTCTCTCTTTGTTCGAGATTAGCCGTCTGTTACTGTAACACATTGACAGACTATTTGACTATTTCACACCACTCCAGACTTCCTGTTTGTTATTTGGTGTTGTTCCGTGGTTTGTTTCAAACTTAAAAATACACGCAGATAAATTATTCACTTTTAAATGCGATGTTGGGGTTTTCATTGTTTTTTAAACATTGGCCTTGTCTTTGTGTGTTTCAATAGCTTTATTTCTAGGTAAATATTAACATTTATCTGCTTTGTAGCAGGGTGAAAGATAGGCTGTAATTATAGGTACGTTTATATGATGTTCAGTGTGGGCTATTGGCATAAGGTAGGTCGTGTGGCTATTTAATTTAATGTATTTATTTGCGGCAAAGTTTATTACAAATCTAACTAAAAGACAATATTGCGTAAAAACACAATCTACCATTTATGCTGCTATAAAGCAAATCAATGTTAAGAGTTTCCCTACAAAGAACAAACATTAGATACACTCAAATGCGACTTTAACGTTTAAAAAGCATTAAACACTTCAACCTTGCTTTTCACATTTTATGAGTTATCAGCTTTTTAGCATGATAAGACATGAGCTTTACTTCTAGGTACCTTTATACGGTGCTAAATGTGTTTAATTGGCAGTAGAAATGCTGTGTGGCTTTCTGTTTAATTTATTTATGGCATACTGTGTTATGTTTAGCTTTGCATCTGCATCAAATTTTGAGGTAAATAAATAAACAAAACTTTAATTGGATGCTTAAAAATCTTAGCTTTGTAGAAGGTTTCAGGGGAGCTGATGAAAGTTCTTCTTCTGTAACGTATGTACTGTCCAGTGGCTGGGAGCACGAGGAACTATAGTGCTTAGAAACGGACTTCATCTATAGCTGAATAGTATATACAAGCTTAGTTGCAATACGTTTACAGATATGTAATTGCTTGATATGTATAGTATTTCGAAATAGGACAAACAAAAATGGCTTTTATAAAAGTTTGCATCTAAATTTAAGTCCTGGGCACGGTTAGCCATTGTAACTAACTAAGTGGTATACTAAGTCCTTGGAAGAGTGTAATGTAGGCGCTACAGGGAAAAACAATGAGCGCTGTAATGCTTGCCTTTGAGGAGCTGCAGTCACTTGTCTCCGTGCTTCCCCAGTAGCTGGAGGCTTCTACTCCCTTCTCCCCGGTGGGTTAGGCTTGTCAGGAGCTAACATTCACTCTTCATCCTCAACTTGGGCTCCCACTGCATGAGTATCGCCATAATGCTTTACAGGGCATTCCTTTACAAAATATGTCATCCCAGAACTCATCACACAATGTGCTCTTTATGTATATATCATCTCTGGGCCCCCCGACTATAGGAAGAGAGACTCCAAAATAATAATATAAAACAATAAAATAAATACTAGCAACATTTTAAATTTGTACTTCAGATAGAGGAAAAAGGTAAATTGAAATGCTTTAGTTATATACAGGGCCACTAACTTTGAATGGCAAAAGGACCTAATTATGCAGCAGAGTTGACCAATCTGTATATCAAGAAGAGTCCACTTATGTATTTACAACACCAATAGCTCTAACTCGAAAAAATGTGAGACCTATTGCATTGCAAATGCTTGTTCTTTTTGCTTTTTGGCCCGTGCCCTGGTTAATACAAAAATGTGCCCAGGGATGCCCGGCATTGCTGCATGGGCCTCCAACTCCACTTCAGCCCAAGCTGAAGACTCCAAGTCATTCCCTAACAATCAATCAAAAAATTTATAAAGCGCGCTACTCACCCGTGAGGGTCTCAAGGCGCTTGGGGGGGGGGGCAGGAGGGTCACTGTTCAAACAGCCATGTTTTGAGGTTCTTTCTGAAGAGCAGGAGGTCTTTGGTTTTGCGGGGGTTGGTGGTGAGGGAGTTCCAGGTTTTGGGGGCGAGGTAGGAGAAGGAACTGCCTCCTGTGGTGGTGCATTGGATGTGGGGGACTGTGGCTAGGACGAGGTTGGCTGATCGGAGGTTGTGGGTGGGAGTGTGAAAGTCCACTCTTTCGTTGAGGTATGTAGGGCCGGTGTTGTGGAGGGATTTGTGTGCATGGATGAGGATCTTGAATCTGATTCTCTTGTTTATGGGGAGCCAGTGAAGGGTTTTGAGGTGTGGTGAGATTTGTTTGTGGCGGGGGAGGCCAAGGATGAGGCGCATGGCAGTGTTTTGGATTCTCTGGAGTTTGCGTGTGAGTGTGGTGCCAGCGAAGAGGGTGTTACCGTAGTCTAGTCTGCTGCTGATGAGTGCATGGGTGACTGTCTTCCTGGTCTCTGGGGGAATCCATTTGAAGGATTTTTTTAGAGTGCAGAGACTTATAAGTCACCTATATGTCTAACCTTTACCTGGTAAAGGTTGGGTGCTAAGTTACTTAGTGTGTGGGCACCCTGGCACTAGCCAAGGTGCCCCCACATTTTTCAGGGCAAATTCCCCAGACTTTGTGAGTGCGGGGACACCATTACACGTGTGCACTATACATATGTCACCACATATGTATAGCGTCACAATGGTAACTCCGAACATGGCCATGTAACACGTCTAAGATCATGGAATTGTCACCCCAATGCCATTCTGGCATTGGGGAGACAATTCCATGATCCCCCAAGTCTCTAGCACAGACCCGGGTACTGCCAAACTACCTTTCCCGGGGTTTCACTGCAGCTGCTGCTGCTGCCAACCCCTCAGACAGGTTTCTGCCCTCCTGGGGTCCAGCCAGGCTTGGCCCAGGAAGGCAGAACAAAGGACTTCCTCAGAGAGAGGGTGTTACACCCTCTCCCTTTGGAAAAAGGTGTCAGGGCTGGGGAGGAGTAGCCTCCCCCAGCCTCTGGAAATGCTTTGATGGGCACAGATGGTGTCCATCTCTGCATAAGCCAGTCTACACCAGTTCAGGGATCCCCCAGCCCTGCTCTGGTGCGAAACTAGACAAAGGAAAGGGGAGTGACCACTCCCCTGACCTGCACCTCCCCTGGGAGGTGCCCAGAGCTCCTCCAGTGTGCTCCAGACCTCTGCCATTTTGGAAACAGAGGTGCTGCTGGCACACTGGACTGCTCTGAGTGGCCAGGGCCAGCAGGTGACATCAGAGACTCCTTCTGATAGGCTCTTACCTGTGTTGCTAGCCTATCCTCCTTCCTAGGTAGCCAAACCTCCTTTTCTGGCTATTTAGGGTCTCTGCTTTGGGGAATTCTTTAGATAACGAATGCAAGAGCTCATCAGAGTTCCTCTGCATCTCCCTCTTCACCTTCTGCCAAGAAATCGACCGCTGACTGCTCTGGATGCCTGCAAAACCGCAACAAAGTAGCAAAGATGACTACTGCAACCTTGTATCACTGATCCTGCAGCCTTCTCGACTGTTTTCCTGGTGGTGCATGCTGTGGGGGTAGTCTGCCTCCTCTCTGCACTAGAAGCTCCGAAGAAATCTCCCGTGGGACGACGGAATCCTCCCCTTGCAACCGCAGGCACCAAAAGACTCGCCTGTCCTCTGGGTCCCCTCTCAGCACGACGAGCGTGGTCCCTGGAACTCAGCAACTCTGTCCAAGTGACTCCCACAGTCCAGTGACTCTTCAGTCCAAGTTTGGTGGAGGTAAGTCCTTGCTTCCCCACGCCAGACTGCATTGCTGGGTACCACGTGATTTGCAGCTGCTCCGGCTCCTGTGCACTCTTCCAGGATTTCCTTTGTGCACAGCCAAGCCTGGGTCCCTGACACTCTAACCTGCAGTGCACGACCTCCTGAGTTGTCCTCCGGCGTCGTGGGACCTTCTTTTGTGACTTCGGGTGAGCTCCAGTTCTTCTTCGTAGGTGCCTGTTCCGGCACTTCTGCGGATGCTGCTTGCCTCTGAGTGGGCTCCTTGTCTTGCCGGACGTCCCCTCTGTCTCCTCACGCAATTGGTGACATCCTGGTCCTTCCTGGGCCACAGCAGCATCCAAAAACCGTAACCGCGACCTTTGCAGCTAGCAAGGCTTGTTTGCGGTCTTTCTGCACGGAAACACCTCTGCAAGCTTCTTCACGACGTGGGACATCCATCCTCCAAAGGGGAAGTTCCTAGTCCTTTTCGTTATTGCAGAATCCACAGCTTCTACCATCCAGTGGCAGCTTCTTTGCACCCACAGCTGGCATTTCCTGGGCATCTGCCCACTCCCGACCTGAGTGTGACTCTTGGACTTGGTCCCCTTGTTCCACAGGTACTCTCGTCTGGAAATCCATTGTTGTTGCATTGCTGGTGTTGGTCTTCCTGGCAGAATTCCCCTATCACGACTTCTGTGCTCTCTGGGGAACTTAGGTGCGCTTTGCACCCACTTTTCAGGGTCTTTGGGAGGGCTATTTTTCTAACCCTCATTGTTTTCTTAAAGTCCCAGCGACCCTCTACAAGCTCACAAAGGGTTTGGGGTCCATTTGTGTTTCGCATTCCACTTCTAGAGCATATGGTTTGTGTTGCCCCATACCTATGTGCTCTCATTGCAATCTATTGTGACTGTACATTGCTTGCTTTGCTTTCTATTGCTATTACTCCATAATTGTGGTATTGTGTACATATATCTTGTGTATATTTGCTATCCTTTATTTTTAGTATATCTGTGTATTGTGTTTTCTTATGATATTATGCATATGACACCAGTGGTATAGTAGGAGCTTTACACGTCTCCTAGTTCAGCCTAAGCTGCTCTGCTAAGCTACCTTTTCTATCAGCCTAAGCTGCTAGACACTTCTTCTACACTAATAAGGGAAACTGGACCTGGTGCAGAGTGTAAGTACCCCTTGGTACCACTACAAACCAGGCCAGCCTCCTACAACACCCACACCACCGAACTCCTCTGGACTGACCACCACTGCGTCCACTTCTCCTTCGCCAAACCCCCCACACACCACCATCAACACACCACACCCTACCGCATGTGGGACAAGATCCCCACAGAACGCCTGAACTCCCAACGACCCCAACACAGGAGCCCACAACCTCTCAAAATGGATCACCACCTGCGCAGACACACTAGCCCCCCTCAGAAAACACATCACCTCCCGCAATATCAAGAATGCCCCATGGTTCACCCCCAAACTCCAAGACTCCAAGCGCAAATGCCGCCAAGCGGAGAAAATATGGCGACAAGAACCCTCTACAACCAAATTCTCCACCCTCAAAGCCACCATTCGCACCCACCACCAACTCATACGCACAGCCAAAAGAGACCACTACAAGACACGCCTTGACAACAACCCTCAAAACAGCAAAGAACTCTTCACCATCATTAATGAAATAGCGAAACCCAAAGCCAGCAACACAGACCCTTCACACACACAGCCCCTATGTGACGCCCTCTCTAACCACTTCCACCACAAAATCCTGGACATCCACAACAGCTTCACACCACACACACCCACCACACACACCCTTCACTCACCCAATTCAACCCCCACTCATGATCTCCCCACCACACTCACCACCTGGGCCCCCACCACACACGAAGAAACCGAAAAAAACATGAACTCCATCCGCTCCGGATCCCCCTCCAACCCCTGCCCACATCGCATCTACAACAAAGCCAGCCCAACCATCTCCCCCATACTCCGCGACATAATCAACTCCTCCTTCGACTCTGCCACCTACCCAGACCCCTGGAAGCATGCGGAAATCACCGCTCTCCTGAAAAAAAACCAAAGCCGACTGTTAGAAATGGGGTCTTTGGTTGACAGGTTACCCCCTGGTCAAGCAAGGACCCTCACTCTAGTCAGGGTAAAAGAGAAACACCCTCAGCTAACCCCTGCTTACCCCCTTGGTAGCTTGGCAGAGCAGTAGGCTTAACTTCAGAGTGCTATGTGTAAAGTATTTGTACCAACACACATAGTAACTTAATGAAAACACTACAAAATGACACAACACCAGTTTAGAAAAATAGGAAATATTTATCTAAACAAAACAAGACCAAAACAAAAAAAATACGACATACAAAAGTCAAGTTATGAATTTTTACAGATTAAACTCAAAAATAGCGTTTAGAAACAAAAATGCTTCGATGAGATGTTAACACGGCGTCGTGACGGAGTCGTTCCCAACAAGCCGACACCAGCGATGCCGGACACGGAGTCGTGTAGACCCCCAAGTACAGTACCTTTGGTGAAGAGTGAAAACAAGCCCATGTGTGAAGTCGGGGATCGCAGCGTCTGTGTGAAACGTTGAATCCACGCACTTCGAGCGGCGTCGGTCACAACGTGGTGCGGCGACTTCCACGGAGTCGCGGACTTCAGTGGGGCTGCAGCGGCATCGGGCCTGCGAAGAACGTCGCGTTCCAGCGAAGGTCACGGCGACGTGTGCGGGCGGCGTCACCGGATGCAGCAGCGGCGGCGGTCCGGAGTCGTCCAAAGTCGATTTCCTTGGATTTCCACCAGCTTTCCTTTCAAGGGCCCAGGGACTGGATAGGGCACCACTTGTCAGAGAAGGAGTCTCTCCAGAGACTCCAGGTGCTGGCAGAGAGAAGTCTTTGCTGTCCCTGACACTTCAAACAACAGGAGGCAAGCTCTAAATCAAGCCCTTGGAAATTTCTTTACAAGATGGGAGGCACACAAAGTCCAATCTTTGCCCTCTTACTCTGGCAGAAGCAGCACTACAGGAAAGCTCCACAAAGCACAGTCACAGGCAGGGCAGCACTTCTTCCTCAGCTATTCAGCTCTTCTCCAGGCAGAGGTTCCTCTTGGTTCCAGAAGTGTTTATAAAGTCTGTAGATTTGGGTGTCCTTCTTATACCCATTTTAGTCTTTGAAGTCACCTTTCTTCAAAGGGGACTCACACCTACTTGTGAAATCCTGCCTTGCCCAGGCAAGGCCTCAGACACACACCAGGGGGTTGGAGTCTGCATTGTCAGAGGCAGGCACAGTCCTTTCAGATGTGAATGACCACTCCACCCCTCCCTCCTAGCAGAGATGGCTAATTAGGAAATGCAGGTTACACCCCAGCTCCCTTTGTGTCACTGTCTAGTGTGAGGTGAAAAACAACCCAACTGTCAAGCTGACCCAGACAGGGAATCCACAAACAAGGCAGAGTCACAGAATGGTTTAAGCAAGAAAATGCTCACTTTCTAAAAGTGGCATTTTCAAACACACATTCTCAAAACCAACTTTACTAAAAGATGTATTTTTAAATTGTGAGTTCAGGGACCCCAAACTCCACATGTCCATCTACTATCTAGAGGAATCTACACTTTAATCATATTTAAAGGTAGCCCCCATATTATCCTATGAGAGAGACATGCCTTGCAACAGTGAAAAACGAAGTTGGCAGTATTTCAGTGTCAGGACATATAAACCACATTACTATATGTCCTACCTTATCCATACACTGCACCCTGCCCTTGGGGCTACCTAGGGCCTACCTTAGGGGTGCCTTACATGTAAGAAAAGGGAAGGTTTAGGCCTGGCAAGTGGGTACACTTGCCAAGTCGAATTTACAGTGTAAAAACACACACACAGACACTGCAGTGGCAGGTCTGAGACATGATTACAGGGTTACTTGTGTGGGTGGCACAACCAGTGCTGCAGGCCCACTAGTAACATTTGATTTACAGGCCCTGGGCAGCTCTAGTGCACTTTACTAGGGACTTAACAGTAAAACAAATATGCCAATCATGGAGAACCAATTACATACACATTTTAAACAGGAGCACTTGCACTTTTGCACTGGTTAGCAGTGATAAAGTGCCCAGAGTAATACAAATAGCAAAATCAGAGTCCAGCACACATCAATAACCTGGGGAACAGAGGCAAAAAGTTAAGGGAGACCAGGGCAAGGATGAAAAGTCTAACACCGACCCAGAGATCCTCTCCAACTATCGCCCCATCTCCCTCCTCCCCTTCCCCGCCAAGGTCGCCGAGAAACTAGTCAACACCCGCCTATCCCACTACCTCGAAGAAAACAACACTCTTGACCCCTCACAATCCGGGTTCCACAAGAACCACAGCATGGAAACCGCCCTGATCGCATGCATTGACGACATTGGAACCAAAGTCGACAAAGGCGAGACCGTCGCACTTATCCTCCTAGACCTCTCTGCAGCCTTTGACACTGTCTGTCTCCACACACTCCGCACACGCCTCCACAACATAGGAATTCACCACAAAGCCTTAGACTGGCTCATCTCCTTCCTCACTGATCGGACCCAGAGAGTCCGCCTCCCACCTTTCCACTCCACCACCACCAAGACCATCTGCGGAGTCCCCCAAGGGTCCTCTCTCAGCCCCACACTCTTCAACATCTACATGATCCCCCTAGCCAACATCCTCCGATCACACGGAATCACTATCCTCTCCTACGCAGATGACACCCAACTCATCCTCTCCCTCACCCGCAACCCCACCACAGCGAAAACCAACCTACACGCAGCTCTCCTCGACACCGCCAACTGGATGACAACTAACCACCTCAAGCTTAACTCCAACAAAACCGAGATCATCATCTTCGGCCCCAACAAAACCATATGGGATGACTCCTGGTGGCCCACTGCCCTAGGACCCGCACCTACCCTCACAAACCACGCACGCAACCTCGGCATCATCCTGGACCTCCTGGCCTATGGCTTTTGTTTTTACAAATAAAGCACCAAGGTTTCTTGTTAGAGGAAGAGGATTTGGACCCAACCCCAGGGGAGTTTTGTGGGCCTGATGAAGACTCTTTTGTTTTGTCTTCACCCTTGTCACTAGACTTGCCTGTTTCCTTTTTCTTTTCCTTCTCACCCCCTGTATGTCCTTTTATGCTCAACCTTGTTCTGATGCCCCTTGTCTGCCATGTTTCCCAGTTCTTGGGGAGAGGTCAGATCTGAGTCAACCAAGTACTGGTGCAACAAGTCAGATACACAATTATTCAGTATATGTCCTCTCAAGATCAGATTATATAAATCCTCATAATCATTGTCTTTACTGCCCTGTACCCAGCCTTCAAAAGCTTTGATAGAGCAGTCCACAAAATCAACCCAATCCTTGGAGGACTCTTTCCTGGTCTCCCTGATCTTTATCCTGTATTGTTCAGTGGTGAGACCACATCCTTCTAACAGGGCAGACTTTAAAACTGCGTAGTTGTCAGCATCTTCCTCTCTGACAGTGAGGAGTCTATCCCTCCCCTTGTCAGAGGAGAGCCACAGGATAGCAGACCACTGCCTCTGGGGGACCCTGAGACCTTTACAGGCCCTCTCCATAGCAGCAAACCACGTTTGGATGTCATCCCCCACCTTGTATGGGGGAACAACCTTGCTAAGATTCCTGGAATCAAAAGAGTCCTCTTTGACCCTAGACTCCCTGAAACCAAACTACTGCTGCCACTGTGGGGTGCTAACTCCAACCCCTGCCTTTTTCTCTCCACTGCCAATGTCTGCCTATCTAGGGCTAGCTGTTGCTGCTGCAGCCTCAGCCATTCTCAGTTTCCAGGGTTCCCTATCTATAGAGCCATCACCTGGAGTTGTGCAGTGGGATCCTTCAGAGACTGAAGTAATATGAGAATGGGCAGAGCTGGATCTGTTCCTAGTCTTGGTGACACTTTCTACTTGCCCCATGGGAGTGAAAGGAGCCCTGTTAGTGCGACTGCTCTTCCCACTACCAGCTATGCTAGCTGGTCTACTAGTAACCTTCAGATTCTTTGAGGTACCCTCCTCTGAGTCAAGAATGTCATTGTCTACCTCAGAGGTAACAGTGTCTGCTTCTTCTTCCTTGTCATCCTGGAGGAGAAGACCCAAGAGCAGACTCTTATTTGGGTTCCTCCCCATGTCTAACTTCCTCTCTGCACATAGTCCCTCCAATTCCTTGAAGGTCAGGTTCTCATAAGGAGACTCCATGACCTCAGAGGTATGCCCAGTAGCAGACATGGTATGTGTTAGTATATTGTAGGGTGTGCCTAAATACCTAACCCCCTAGTCTCTCCCAAAAACGTTTTAGAAGTTGAGAGCAAGGGCTATGCCTAGACTCTACCATACCTAAACTTCAGAGAATAGCTATCTGCACTAGTGACAGTGTATACCTCTAGGTATGGAGTTGTCTTTCCTGTGGAAAGCACCAGGTGACAGAGTGATAAGGAAATTGCAAGTGCTTTATCCCACCGCTGCACCACCAATGTAGGAAGCTGGCCTGGGGTGGGTACTTACACCTTATACCAGTTCAGGTATCACCTTATCAGTGTATTGAAGTCAGTGTCTAGAAGCAAGGCTCTGTAGAGGTAGCTGTGGATGAGCAACCAAGGCTTATCTATGAGACATGCATAGTTCATGCAATTCCACTGTAGTCACACTTAGTACTCTCACACATGAAAGAATACACTGAGTGTTACAAAAATAAAGGTACTTTATTTTGGCGACACAAATACCAAAAATACCATAGAGGATATACTCCCTTAGGATTTAAGTGATATATATACACACTAGAATGCAGAAATAGGCATAAGAACAGTTAGAAAACAGTGCAATATAGAGAAACTGTCATAGAGGATAATGGGCCTAGGGGGGAGCACAAACTATATACTAAAAAATGGAATGAGAAAGTTGGTCCCCCACCTAGGTAAGTGGAGTGCGTAGAGGGGAGCTGGAAGTATTATAAAAGTACAAAGGTAAGTACCACATTACACCCAGCGCCCAGGAAAGCAGGTGTAAAGTACTGTAGTTTCCCAAAACCACCACTTAGAAGAAAAGAAGAATATTGTAAAGCCCAGATGAGACTGAAAGACACCAACAGTGGATTCCTGGACCAGAAGACATGTGGAAGAAGGGAACCAAGGCCAAGGAGCACAGAAGAGTCCAGGAAGAAGAGGACCCCATGCTAATCCAGATGAAGGTGCAAAAGGGGAACCACCGGTGGAGAAGAGAAGTCAGTACTGCACCCAAGAACAAACAGTCGAGTTCCTGGAGGGTGCAAGTGATGTTCCACGCCAGATGGAGGATTGTAATTGGGTTTGCATCATCGGAGTCCACCAACAAACCTTGGAACACACGAAGCTTGCAGTTAGTGGAAAATGGAGCTGCCTGGGATCAGGAAGGACCATGTGGACTCTACTCAGGAGGAGGAGTCAGAGGGGGCCGTCAGCAACTCAGAGAGCCCACAGAAGACCAGCCAGCACACCCAGGAGTCCCACAGCATGGGGACAAAGGAGTTACAGAAGAGACCCATGCAGCACTATGACAAAGGCTCCCACTCCGCTGGAGAACCACTGAGCAAGCTCTGTGTCGCAGGATGGAGTGCTGGGGTCCGGAGCTACAAGATGAACGAAGGAATTGGCAGCTGCAAAAGAAGCGTTGCACAGGGTACTGTCTTGTGTAGGAAGGAATGGTCTTACCTCCACCAACGTTGGACAGCTGGACAAGAGGACCATCGGGACCACTTCAGTCCACCACCTGTGATGCAGGATCCACACAGCTCAGCAGGAGAGGGGATGCTTGAAGCCAGTTGTAGTTGCAGATGGTGCCCGCAGAAACAGGAGAGTGACTCCTTCCCCCCTAGGGAGATCCTTCTTCCTTCTGATGCAGGCTGAAGACTGGCTGTCTCCAAAGGATGTACAACCATGAAAATGTTACAGTTCCTGGCAGGAGCTGGAGATACAATATTGCAGGAGGCGTCTTGCTTCTTTGTTGCTTGTATGTTCCTGGGGGGTCTAGATGTAGTTTCTTCGGTGAGAAGTCGAAGTGGAGGATGCAGAGGAGTCCTGCTGGAGTCTTGCAATCCGAATCTGAGAATCCACCCAAGAGAGAGACCCTAAATTTCCCTGAAAGGGGAATTGGTCACCTAACCAGGTAAGCATTTATCAGGGGAAGGCTCTGATGTCACCTGCTGGCACTGTCCACTCAGATGATCCCAGAGTTCCCTGCCAACCTTAGAACCAAGATGGCAGAACCCAGGGACCCTCTGGAGGAACTCTGAGCACTACCCCTGGGGTGGAGATGGACAGGGGAGTGGTCACTCCCCTTTCCTTTTTCCAATTTCACACCAGAGCAAGGACTGTGGGTCCCTGAACTGTGTAGACTGGATTATGTAAGGAGGGCACCAACTGTACCCTTCAAAGCATTTCCAGTGGCTTGGGGAGGCTGCCCCTCTCAAGCCTGTTGTCTTATCCAGGTGACTGATTGTATGAGGCTGGCTGGCTTATAGTGGGTACCTTGTGGTACTTACACCCTGTGCCAGGTCCAGTTAAACCTTATTAGTAGAATAGAGGTGTTTCTAGCAGCTTAGGCTGATAGAAGGTAGCTATGGCAAAGCAGCTTAGGCTGAACTAGGAGACATGCAAAGCTCCTACTATACCACTTATATCATATAGCACAATATCATAAGAAAACACAATACACAGATATACTAAAAATAAAGGTACTTTATTTTTATGACAATATGCCAAAAGTATCTCAGAGAATACCCTCGCTTAGGGGGTGAGTAATATACACAAGTTATATGTACACAAACCCAAAACAGGTAAGTAACAGTAAGAAAAGTAGTGCAAACAATGAAGAATCACAATAGGATGCAATAGGTGAACATAGGTCTAAGGGCAACACAAACCATATACTCCAAAAGTGGAATGCAAATCAAGAATGGACCCCAGACCTATGGGAGCTTATAGAGGGTCACTGGGACTGTAGGAAAACAGTTAGGGTGTCCAAAATACCCCACCCCAAGACCTTAGAAAGGTAAAGGAGTAAAGTTACCCTACTACCCCAGAAAGACACAATAGTCGTGATAGGCTGATTCTGCAAGAACCACAAGCACCAGCAAAACACTGAAGACTGATTCCTGGATGTGAGGACCTGTAAGGCAAGGGGACCAAGTCCAAGAGTCGTGATAGTGTCCAGGGGGGGGCAGGAGCCCAGAAAAACCCAGATGAAGGTGCAAAAGGGCTGCCTCCAGGTGGAAGAAGCCAAATATTCTGCAACAACGAAAAGGGCTAGAAACTTCTTCTTTGGATGGAAGATGTCCCACGGCATGCTGGATGTTGGAGAAGTGTTTCCACGCAGAAATACTGCAAACAAGCCTTGCTAGCTGCAAGGGTTGTGTTAGAGGTTTTTGGGTGTTGCTGGGGGCCAGGAAGGACCAGGATGTTGCTCCTTGGAGGAGGAGACAGAGGGGGCGATCAGCAACTCAGAAAGCCCCCGCAGAAGAAGCCAGCACCCACAAAAGTACCGGCGCAGGACCTTAGAAGATTGGTGTAACCAGAGTCACAAAAGGAGGGTCCCATGACGTCGGAGTCCAACTCAGAGGGTTGAGTACTGCAGGAAGGAGTGCTGGGGACCCAGGCTAGGCTGTGCACAAAGGAATCCTTGGAGAAGTGCACAGGAGCCGGAGCAGCTGCAAATCACGCAGTACACAGGTTTGCAGTCTAGCATGGTGAGGCAAGGACTTACCTCCACCAAACTTGGACTGAAGGATCACTGGACTGTGGGGGTCACTTGGATCTAGCTCCTGTGTTCCAGAGACCAAGCTCGTCAGGATGAGAGGGAACCCAGAGGACCGGTGATGCAGTCTGTTGGTACCTGCGTTAGCAGGGGGAAGATTCTGTCGACCCACTGGAGATTTCTTCTTGGCTTCCAGTGCAGGGTGAAGGCAGACAGCCCTCAGAGCATGCACCACCAGGAAAGAGTCGAGAAAGCCAGCAGGATGAGGCGCTGCAATGTTGCTGGTAGTCGTCTCGCTACTTTGTTGCGGTTTTGCAGGCGTCCTGGAGCAGTCAGTGGTCGATCCTTGGCAGAAGTCGAAGAGGGAAGTGCAGAGGAACTCTGGTGAGCTCTTGCATTCGTTATCTGATGAATACCCCAGAAGAGAGACCCTAAATAGCCAGAAAAGGAGGTTTGGCTACCAAGAAAAGAGGTTTGGCTACCAAGAGAGGTAAGAACCTATCAGAAGGGGTCTCTGACGTCACCTGCTGGCACTGGCCACTCAGAGCAGTCCAATGTGCCCCCAACACCTCTGAATCCAAGATGGCAGAGGTCTGAGACACACTGGAGAAGCTCTGGGCACCTCCCCTGGGAGGTACTGGTCAGGGGAGTGGTCACTTCCCTTTCCTTTGTCCAGTTTCACACTAGAGCAGGGCTGGGGGATCCCTGAACCGGTGTAGACTGGCTTATGCAGAGATGGGCACCATCTGTGCCCATCAAAGCATTTCCAGAGGCTGGGGAGGCTACTCCTCCCCAGCCCTTAACACCTATTTCCAAAGGGAGAGGTGTAACACCCTCTCTCAGAGGAAATCCTTTGTTCTGCCTTCCTGGGCCCGGGGCTGCCCAGACCCCAGGAGGGCAGAATCCTGTCTGAGGCGTTGGCAGCAGCAGCAGCTGCAGTGCAATCCCCGGAAAGGCGATTTGGCAGTACACGGGTTCTGTGCTAGAGACCCGGGGGATCATGGAATTGTCCCCCCAATACCAGAATGGTATTGGGGGGACAATTCCATGATCTTAGACATGTTACATGGCCATGTTCAGAGTTACCATTGTGACGCTATACATAGGTAGTGACCTATGTATATTGCACGTGTGTAATGGTGTCCCCGCACTCACAAAGTTCGGGGAATTTGCCCTAAACAATGTGGAGGCACCTTGGCTAGTGCCAGGGTGCCCACACACTAAGTAACTTGGCACCTAGCCTTCACAAATTGAGGATTAGACATATAGGTGACTTATAAGTTACTTATGTGCAGTGAAAACTGGCTGTGAAATAACGTGGGCGTTATTTCACTCAGGCTGCAGTGGCAGGCCTGTGTAAGAATTGCCTGAGCTCCCTATGGGTGGCAAAAGAAATGCTGCAGCCCATAGGGATCTCCTGGAACCCCAATACCCTGGGTACCTAAGTACCATATCCAAGGGAATTATATGGGTGTACCAGTGTGTCAATGAGAATTGGTAAAATTAGTCACTAGCCTGCAGTGACAATTTTAGAAAGCAGAGAGAGCATAAGCACTGAGCTACTGGTTAGCAGAGCCTCAGTGATACAGTTAGGCACCACACAGGAAACACATACAAGGCATACATTATGAGCACTGGGGTCCTGCCTAGCAGGATCCCAGTGACACAAGGGCAAAAACAGACATACATACAGTGAAAATGGGGGTTACATGCCAGGCAAGATGGTACTTTCCTACAGCGGGATTTTCCATTCTAACTGTGCTCGCATTTGCGTCTGTAATGTGGTTGTGGTGAACTTAGTCGGTCGGTATAATATGTGAGTGCTTATGTCAATAATGTTGGTAATAATGCGCGTACACATTACTTGCTCTCCGGTGGTTTGTATAAATCCGTTAATAAGTAAGGGATGATTAATGACATAACATATACTCTCTGTCCCTATCTGATATAAGTCTGTGCCATTAATAGGATAAGGTAACCATTCACATTCTCCTGGTATTGGGTGAAGGCATGGGTCTAACACCCGTCCAGTGTGGGTACATACCCACCCCTTAGACCAATCTGCACATCTAGTGGGATCTACTGTGTGGTTTGTCTGATCAATCCACTTTTTGTCAGTATGAGGTATCCACCATTCTTTATCTATCACTACGGGGAGCAATATAAAGGGGCCCCATATGTCACGAGGAAGATCATTTCTTGCTGTATCAAAATGAGCATAACACACTTCTCCCTCACAGTGAAACTGCATGGGCTTTACCCATATTTCTTCAGGCAAATGCAATTGTTGTCTCCAATATTCACCTTGAAGCTGTCCCCATTCCGATTTGAAGTCTGCATACTGTTGATTAACAATGCTTTGCCATAGTATGCACTGGATGCCCTTGGACACTGTTTGTGTGGTTTGAAAGCTTTTTCCGAATTGTTCATAAGTGAAATGATGCCATTGCCAATCACGATACAACCCACGCAGGATGTTCCATACTTCTTGTGAGTGTGTGGGCCCCCATTGAGAAATTACTTTCATGGCCTCTCCTGTACTATCTCCTGTAGAAGATAGCTTATTCCTAATGGCTTTAATATCAAAAGAATTCAGGGCCCCTACCCTGATTCCGGTGGCCCCGGCTATCAAGGATCCTAGATCTCTTCTATTGCGTAACTTTGGCAAGGGCCATAACTGTGGTGTCCATGGTGCGCATAATGTATCATACTTTGAGACATTCCCCTTGGCAATATTTATCTGTAACACAATACGGTTAATTATGCTTGCATGCAGAGCTTGCTTACATCCTATTCTATATCGAACTATGGAAACGTTGCCTAAGTTGCTAACCATGCGTCTTTCGGCTTCATAAAAGCTGGTTTGGAATATCTAGCTCCTTTGGTTCCATTGTTCATCGTACCAACCACCATATGTCCTGGTAAAATACTTTGTTTGTCGGAACAATCATAGGGTGTGCACGGATATGCCTGTGCTGGTGTAGAAGGTACAATGGTATCACAATATTTACATATCATGTTTAGCGTATAATTCAAAGCCTGTACTGATGCTGGCATCCCCTGCAACTCGTTCAGTCTGTTGGCATGTCGGATTTGCTGTCCAATTACCTTCCAGGTCACAGCTTTGGCAGCCATCCACTTGCCTCCAGGTACCTTCACGTTGCAAAGTGAAACATTTCCCTGTTCATCAGTTACGTTAGCGGCTTGAGGTGCACAAGTGACATGGAGGTCTGTAACGACATTCTCTGCTACATTCGGTCGAACCCAAACACCTCTTCCAGTTATAATTATGACCGCAAACAGGAACCACGTCATCAACTCAGATGTCATAATTTACGACCGTGTGGTAAGTGTTACTGCAGGTACAAACACAGGTACATTAGAGTTCTTTAAAAGTACAATATACGTACTCCCCACCCCTTGACTCAATATCTCTCCTGCCCCTGGCTTTTTCCCTGGATGGTGCACCCATACTTTTCTTCCTGTGCTTCCAAATCCCCCCTCACCTCTCTGGGTGTTATAGGGGGGCAGATTTTCTTCAATGTGGGGGGGGTGTACGCTTGTTCACAAATCAATTGAGCAAGTCTGTCATGTGCTTGATACGATACAGTAGCATCTCCTTGGTTCAGTAATACTACTTTAACCTCTCCTCTAAAATCTGGGTGTCTGACTCCCCCTAGCACCAACACTCCCTTGATGGCTAGGCTGGATCGAGGGGCAATTCTACCATATGTTCCGGGTGGTACTCTTACTCCTATTCCTAAGGGAACAGTTTTCCCCTGTCCTACGGGTATTTCTCCATCCTCTGGAGCAAACAGGTCCAGTCCTATACTGCCGGAGGAAGCCTATAAAGGAAATCGAGCTCAAGGGTTCGTTTTCCAGACAATCATTGTATGTGTGGTTTCTCTGTCATGCCCTGTCATCCGAATGAAAGGAGTCTGCTCCCCAACTGGTCTTTTGTTCAATTCGAACAAGGCTTTGTCTAAATTGCTACTCCACCCTTTTAGAGTCTGATGTGCTGATAACTTTTTTAGCTGTTCTTTCAACAATCCGTTATATCTCTCAATCATGCCTGCAGCTTGTGGATAATAACTAAGTTGCAAAATCCACCGAATTCCCTGTTCCTGCGCCCAGTCCTGCACTGTTTTCCCTGAAAAGTGTGTGCCCCTATCTGTTTGGATCTCATCAGATCGCTATACAGTGCGCTATACAAATGTTATGATTGATTGATCGATCAGGTACCCCATAATGTTTTATCAGGTAGTTTAGCCCTCGCAAAGTGGACTTCTGGTCTGCAGACTTACAGGGCATACCCAACATAAGGCCAGAGTAGGTGTCCACCATGGTCAATACATAGCTTTTTCCTCCTTCCTTTGGTAGCGGCCCGATATAGTCCAATTGCCACACTGTAGTAGCTGCAGTTCCTCTTCTGATATGGCCGCTAGGCTTCTTTTGCAGGGGCATTTGTCTAATCTGTTTGCATGTTGGGCACTCCTTTACTGCTTATTGCACTTGTTCTTTAGTAACTGGAATCTGTCATTGCTGTGCCCAGTTTGCTAAAGCAGCTTCAGCTTCCTCATTGATGACCACTGTTCATGTTTTGGCCATCTGATCTGTGGTATTTTTGAATAGAGATGCAAGTGAGGTGTCCGATGGGCAATGGGCATCCACATGTCCCACAAAGATTTGACATTTTTGCCCTTTCTCCCACATCTCTCCCCATAGCTGCTCGCCTCCCCAAATGCGGGTGCCTTTAATTTTCCATCCATCCTTGTGCCAAGTCGGGGCCCAGCTTACTAATCCTTGGTAAGTGGCCCAGCTGTCGGTGTACACAAATGTTATCGCTCTGATGGGGGCCTGTTCAATCACCGCTGCTACCCCCTGAAGTTCTGCAAGCTGGCTTGATCCATTATCTCCTCCTCGCAGCAACAGCATTTCTGTAGCAGGCTGGAATGGGACTGTTTGCCATTGCCTTTTTCCTTGATGGTACAGGGCAGTGCCATCTGTGAACCATGCATTTTGCTGTTCCTCTTCAGTAAGCTGGTCAAAAGGTGGGGCTGCTTTAAATGGTGAGGATTCCATTTCAGAGGGTTCTGGCGAGGGGGCCATTGCCTGCAAGTCCACTGCCCCTAGCATATCATCTTGTAACTTCGACACTCCTGCTGGCCCCGGCTTTGCCCTCTGCTGCAGATACCATTTCCACTTTACAATGGTAGACTCCTGCGCCCTGCCGACTTTAGTGCTAGCCCCTCTTTCTCTTAGCCAGCCTTGTAAGGGGACTCGTGTTCTTAAGGTAACCAGCCAGTCACCAGTTAAGCGCTCCGTTTCCACTAATGCCCACTATGCCCCTGCTATTTCTTTTTCTAACGGGGTGTAATTGCTCATGTATGGTGTTAGTCTTTTTGACCAGACTCCTTGTGGCATCCTCTTTTTTCCCTGCCTCTGCCATAGGCTCCACATCACTACATCACTACACTACATCTCACTTGTACTATCCAAACTGGATTATGCCAATAGCCTCTACCATTGATCATCTCTATCTGTTATGAAAAAACTACAACTTATCCAGAATTCCACAGCCAGGCTACTACTACATATAAAGCCGCAAGCCCACATCTCCCCTGCCTTGAGAGCACTACACTGGTTACCCGTTGCCAGAAGATGCACTTTCAAGATGCTTTGTATCACCCACAAAGCTATACATGGAACAGGACCGCTTTTTATCAGAAAGAAAATGACCAAGTACATCCAACAAAGAACCCTCCGCTTAAGACTGGCACCCCGCCTTAGAACACCACCATACAAGAAAAATACTATAGGTGGTACATCCTTCTCCGTCCAAGCAGCCAAACTATGGAATTCATTACCCCCAACTATAAGAGCCACAGATAACTTTCTTGCCTTCAGAAAACTACTCAAGAGTTGACTCTTTCCTTCATAACCACCTTTTTCAAACAACCATGAACTGCATATGCCTATGTGGATAAATATTTTTTCAGATTATGGGCCTAATTCTGAGTCTGACGGGCGGCGGAGGCCGCCCGCCAGACTTCCCCCCTCCGAAATACCGCTCCGCGGTCGAAAGACCGCAGAGGGTATTCCGAGTTTTCCCCTGGGCTGGCGGGCGGTCTTCGCAAGACCGCCCGCCAGCCCAGGGGAAAACTCCCTTCCCACGATGACGCCGGCTCGTAATAGAGCCGGCGGAGTGGGAAGGTGCGACGGGTGCAGTTGCACCCGTCGCGTATTTCAGTGTCTGCTTTGCAGACACTGAAATACTTTTAGGGGCCCTCTTACGGGGGCCCCTGCCGTGCCCATGCCATAGGCATGGGCACGGCAGGGGCCCCCAGGGGCCCCGTGACTCCCCCTCCCGCCATCCGGTTCCCGGCGGGAGAACCGCCAGGAACTGGATGGCGGGAGGGGGAGTCGGAATCCTCCATGGCTGCGGAGCGCGCTCCGCAGCCATGGAGGATTCCTACGAGTGGCGGAAAGTCAGCGGGAGACCGCTGGCTTTCCGCGTCTGACCGCGGCTAAACCGCCGCGGTCAGAATGCTCGTAGGAGCACCGCCAGCCTGTTGGCGGTGCTCCCGTGGTCGGTGGCCCTGGCGGCCACCGACCGCCAGGGTCGGAATGACCCGCTATATGTATATTTCTATTTATTTATAGCTTCTTTGGAAAATATGTATTGCTACTATGTCATAACAATAAAATACACACACACTCTTTAAACCTGTCTGACTAAGTATTTTTTACCCATGTTTCTAATTATGTATTGTATGTGCATATGTGTGTGTGTGTATATATATATATATATTTATATATATATATATATATATATATATATATATATATATATATATATATATATATATATATATATACACATATGTATATATATATATGTGTATGTGTATATGTTGTTTCTGTGCTTGGCATGTTCGTGGATCATTGCATGGCTCCTGGGTTTTTTATTTTTATTTTTTTATATTAGTTATCTATGAATTCCTGCTCTCATCTTATCACACTCATTTACTCATCACTCTTATGTCATGTCTCTATCATACTATCCTCCATTCTCACTCTGACTCATCCCAAATCTCTTCTACCACTTTCATCTCCTAAATATCTCTGACTAAGCTCTTCCCTCCACATCTAACTCACCAAACCTCACTCTACCTATGTGACCTCCCACACAACCCTACTAAATTCTCCTGCATTCATCTTACCCTGCTACTATGCTCTCCCTAACCCTTCCACATACTCTTCCCCCTCCACCCCCCTTTACTCATCCCAAGCCTTTGGGTTGAGTAAATGAAGGATATTCTCCCAATTAACACCTCTGGATTTATTTCCTCCTCCACCCCTCCATTACTCCAATCTAACTAACAAACTCTCATATCCGCGGCTCAAATTAACTCATAATAATACTAAAACTGTACTCATTATTTAACGATACTAATCCATCACTAATTCTTGTTGGGTTCCGGTGTAGCGTGCTACTCATCGAAAAGCGCTTCGACACCTCGTCAGGGGTAGTAAGCGCTATATAAATACGATTACAATTACAATTACAATTACAATTACATCATCCTGTTCTATCATTTCCAACTCAAACGGGTCTCCTTCTGTGATGGGACCTAACGCAAAATAGTTCTGTGATGCATCTTTTGCTCCCTCAAAGGCCCCTTGCTGTTCAGGTCCCCATTGGAAAGCGTGCTTTTTTCGTGTGACTTGATATAATGGTCTCAGTATTAATCCTAAGTGAGGGATATGTTGTCTCCAGAATCCCATCAAACCAATAAATCTTTGTGCTTCTGCCTTAGTTGTAGGAATCTTTAGCTGCTGTACCGTATCAATCACTTTCTGTGGTATACTTTTTACTGCCTCTGACCAAATAGCGCCCAGGAATTTCACCTCTTGTGCTCGGCCTTGGACCTTTTTCGGGTTAATAGCTCATCCCCTCTGCTGTAAGTACTCAATTAACCTTTCCTGTGTTTCTGAGACTTGTTCTTTGGTTTCCCCAGTGATCATGATGTCATCAATGTAATGTGCAAGTCGGGTGTTTCCTGCCGAGAAGTTGGCTAAATCTCTGGCTATTAGTCCATGACACAAGGTGGGACTATGTACGAATCCCTGGGGCAACTTCCTGAATGTGAATTGTCTGTCCTGACAGCTTATTGCAAATTGGTCTTGACTAGCCTCATCAATGTCAATTGAGAAAAAGGCGTTTGCTAAATCGATTACGGCATGCCATTCCCCCACATCTTTGCTCAATTGTTCCACTAGTGTGATGATGTCTGGGACTGTGGCTGCCAAGGGTGGAGCCACTTTATTCAGTTGTCGATAGTCTACAGTCATTTGATAGGTATCATCTGGTTTCTTTACGGGCCATATGAGAGAGTTAAATGGGCTCACAGCCGGCCTTAATACACCTGCATCTAGCAGCCCCTGAATGGTTTCCGAAATCTCTTTATGACCTCCAGGTATGCGGTACTGTTTAATGCACATCGGCTCCTTTGGAGGAGGCACATGTAATGGGCTGCACTTTGCATGCCCAACCAGAACTGTCCTAGATTTCTTTATATGTACACTCCTCACACCAAAAGTAAATGATCCCCATTGCGTATCAATAGTTTTGCCTAGTAACAAATCCATGCCAATAATGTATTCTGGTACTTCAGCTATTAATACCTCTGCCGAGAACGGGGGTCCTTTACCAATTGACAATTTGAGTTTAATGGGTTTGGCCTCTGTCTCAGCACCCCCGTAACAATTAATGATCACACCCTTCCCTGGCAGCCTCTTAGGATTTCCATTTATCAAAGTTACTTCTGCACCTGTATCGAGCAGTGCCATAACATGTTGTGTTCCTTTTTGCCAATAAATAATAAGAGGTACATATGGCCGCCTGTCCCCGGGGCTTACCTCTTGCACTGCTCTGACTCCCGGGGTTTGGCCTGACCTTCATAATAAGGGGTCCGGGACTTCCCAGCGATCGCTGGACAAGTCGGGATATAGGGTTGAGACAGGCACCTTCCTACTTTTCCCTGATTCTGTTTTTTCTTTCTCAGACTCTTCCATGGGTGGTGCTGAGGGCTGCTTTTCATCGAATGCCTCCTTTTCTTTCTGTCTACGCTGCAATGCTTTCCATTTATTAAGCAGATAAGGGGTAGGCTTCTCGTCTATCTCCTCTTTCTTCACCCCAGCGTTCAATAAATCTATCCACATTTGTCGTCTGATCACTTTTATTGTAGACTCTCCTCCCTTATACTTATTGTCCTGCCCCACGGCTCATGCTGATTTTTGACTGTCAAGCCCTTCCACTTGTGCCATTAATAATACCACATCCCCCACTGGTCTTCCCTGAGCGGGTCCTAGAAGAGCCAACAAGGCACCTTTCATATGCAGAGGGGCATTCTTGATTAACCGTGCCCTGATCCCTGCTGTCACGGGTTCAACGTCAGGTCCTAAAAACTGTTGGGAATACGCTGTGTTCTGCATCCCCATTTCTCACAGTTGTTCATTTGCCTCTGAAATTGTATGCCAAGGGCCCCAACTCTCTTCCACATCTAAAGCAGTTGGGTACAATTGCTTCACTCCTTCCATCAACCAACCCATTAGAGAGAAAGCTTGTTGCCCCTGTGCACCTCGTAACCGTTGCCCTAACATGGCATGTGTAGTTACTAATCCCATTTTCAAAAGTTCAGTTGGTGATAAATATGTACCCTCTGCTCCAGAGTCCCACAATCTCACCAACCATTTAAACAAAGGCTCTGCAGGCACCTGCCTAAACATATGGGTTATCTCCAACAACTCACTCTGTGTATAATCTCTTACCAAACGAGAATTCTGTATTTTCCCACCATTCACTTCCTTTGATTTGTTTTGCACGAGTGGGCGAACCTCCATTACACTTCTTCTTCCACCTTCAACTTCACCTACACTTCCTTCTCCACTTTCAACTCCACTTAGTTCTGCTACACGTACTTCCACCTCATCCTCCCAATTCCAGTCATCATCATTATCTGAGACTGTTCCATCCCAAGTATAAGGATCCCAGTTTTCTTTGCATACTAGAGCCCTCACTTGCACAGCTGAGGGTGTTTTAGGCTTCTGCCTACTCTTTTGTTTTGCTACTCGTACTGCTAATGCGGTGCACCTTGCCTCCATTTGATCACCCGAGTCACTGCACTTTCTATTGTCTCTTTCATAAGTAACTGCCTTTCCTGCAAGGCTGGAACCTCATCCCACAGCTTCCTTATTTCTGCATCTTGTGTTAATGTTTTCCTGTATATCTTGCGGAGCGCAGACAGGAAAAGCCATCCCACTTGCCCTGACCCCAATGCAGGAGCACACAACCTCTCCAAATGGATCACTACCTGCGCAGACACACTAGCACCCCTCAGAAAACACATCACCACCCGCAACATCAAGAACACCCCATGGTTCACCCCTGAACTCCAAGACTCCAAGCGCAAATGCCGCCAAGCTGAGAAAATATGGATACTAGAACCCTCCTCAACCAACTTCTCCACCCTCAAACCCAACATTCGCACCCATCATCAACTCATACGTACCGCCAACAGCGATCACTACAAGACACGCCTTGACAACATCTCCCAAAACAGCAAAGAACTCTTCACCATCGTCAACGAACTTGCCAAACCCAAAGCCAGCAACATAGACCCCACACACACACAGCCCCTATGTGACTCCCTTTCCAACCACTTCCTCCACAAAGTCCTTGACATCCACAACAGCTTTATATCACACACACCTACCACACATACCCCTCACTCACCCAACTCAACCCCCACTCAAGACCCCCCCCCACCACACTATCCACATTGACCCCTACCACACACGAAGAAACCGAAAAAACCATGAACTCCATCCACTCCGGTTCCCCCTCCGACCCCTGTCCACACTGCATCTACAACAAAGCTAGCCCTACCATGGCCCCCATGCTCTACAACATAATCAGCTCCTCTTTCGACTCAGCCACCTACCCAGAGCCCTGGAACCACGTGGAAATTACCGTTCTCCTAAAAAACAAACAAGCCGACCCGGAGATCCTCTCCAACTACCGCCCCATTTCCCTCCTCCTGTTCCCCGCCAAGGTTGTAGAGAAATTAGTCAACACTCGCCTATCCCACTTCCTCGAAGCAACCAACACCCTTGACCCCTCACAATCTGGGTTCCGCAAGAACCACAGCACAGAAACCGCCTTCATCGCATGCACTGACGACATCAGGACCAAAGTCGACAAAGGCGAGACCGTCGCACTCATCCTCCTAGACCTCTCAGCAGCTTTTGACACCGTCTGCCACCACACACTCCACACACGCCTCCACAACATAGGAATCCGCCACAAAGCCTTAGACTGGCTCTCCTCCTTCCTCACTGACCGAACCCAGAGAGTCCGCCTCCTGCCCTTCCACTCCAACACTACCAAGATCACCTGCGGAGTTCCCCAAGGGTCCTCCCTCAGCCCCACACTCTTCAACACCTACATGATCCCCCTAGCCAACATTCTCTGAGCACACGGAATCACCATCTTCTCATATGCAGATGACACCCAACTCATTCTCTCCCTCACCTGCAACTCCACCACCGCCAAAACCAACCTACACGCCGCTCTCCTAGACACCGCCAACTGGATGACCACTAACCATCTCAAGCTCAACTCAAACAAAACTGAAGTCACCATCTTCGGCCCCAACAAAACCACATGGGACAACTCCTGGTGGCCCACTGCCCTAGGCCCCGCACCCACGCACGCAACCCCGGCATCATCCTCGACCCCTCCCTCTCCGTGACACAGCAAATCAATGCTCTAGCCTCCTCCTGCTTCCACACACTCAGCATCCTAAAAAAATCCTTCAAATGGATCCCCCCAGAAACCAGAAAGATAGTCCCCCACGCACTCATCAGCAGCAGACTGGACTACGGCAACGCCCTCTACGCCGGCACCACACTCAAACGCAAACTCCAAAGAATCCAGAACAGAGCCGTGCGCCTCGTCCTTGGCCTCCCCTGACACGAACGAATCTCACCACACCTCAAATCCCTACACTGGCTCCCCATAGACAAGAGAATCACATTCAAGATCCTCATCCACGCACACAAATCCCTCCACAACACCCGCCCAACCTATCTCAATGAAAGAGCAAACTTCCACACTCCCACACGCAACCTCCGATTAGCCGGCCTTGCCCTAGCCACAGTCCCCCGCATCCAGAACACCACCACAGGAGGCAGGTCTTTCTCCTACCTCACCCCCAAAACCTGGAACTCCCTCCCCACCGACCTTTGCAAAACCAAAGACCTACTGGTCTTCAGAAAGAACCTCAACACTTGGCTGTTCGACCAGTGACCCTCCCTGTCCCCCCCCCCCCCAATTCCTCCCCAAGCGCCTTGAGACCCTCACGGGTGAGTAGCACGCTCTACAAATTTCTTTGATTGATTGATTGAATGCTGCTTTCAGCTTCGCCCCTCTTAGCTTCACACTCTCAACCGCATCTTCCACTAAGAGAGGAGTCAATTTCTCACCTAATGCTTCCCGTAAAACCGGCGCTGCCCACCGGTTCAGGAGTCCTGGCACACCAGAGAATGGGTCAGTTGCTTACCACCAGGGAATGGATCTGGCTTCTGCCCCATGCTGCCATCCACTCTCTGCCCCACTCTTCTTACGTCCCCAAAGAGGCATTATTGACTTATGCCCCACTTCTGGTACCAAATTGTCTTATCCAGGTGACTGATTGACACCTGATCTGTTCAATATAAGTCAATAAGGACGCTCAATGAAGGACCACACCCCAATTATGAACACAATTTAGCTTTACTAGAATTTCAGGTAAATGTAAGCATTTGACACATCAACAAAGTAGAATGAAATATAGCAATTAAGAGCATCTATTTATATATGAGCAAAGAGTTCATTGACAGATATAAGCTTTGATTAACTGTATACGAAACGCATATTTCAATTACTGCAGCAAGCTCACGCTAAGATGTTCAGGAAGCAAAATATAAATGAGCTGAATACTTCAGATTATAACATGGTGCAAGCATAATAATCAATCATAGTAATAGAGCAGAGAAACAAAGGCCTTTCATCCCTTGGTGGAACTTAACTTAGTCCACGAAATGCTGGGAAGCCCTCTACCGCCCACTTGGACCTCTCTCCCCCTCGAGCGTCACGGTCTCTGAACAGCAAAACAGGGAGGCAGCGTTGTGGGCCTGGCGATAGCAGCTTTCACAACCCCATCAGCGAGCTTCAATCCCCTCACCCGCACTTCAGTGCTTAAATAACCTGAAGCTTGGATTCTATCCTTTTCTTGCATTTTCTAGCTATGTTATCAGCACATGTCCCTTGGCTGCTCTGCCGTTCCCTAGCCATTGTTTTCATTCCATCTTTTCCTGTACTCCCGCTCCCAAGGTTGAGACGACCTCCGTCTCTCTCTCCTACACATCCTGTTTCTTACACATGCAGCTGCGAATAATTTTATCTATGGAATGTTGGAAAACAAACTTAAAAACAACATTGTGGACTTTTCCATGTTGTTCAGGTTTCGGCAGGCATCACGCTCATCTACACTGTTCAAGCTAATTAACCCTTCACGTCACAGTGTCTTCCGCACCTTTCCCTATACTGATCACCTGTAACACCTATTTCCAAAGCAAGAGGGTGTAACACCCCTCTCCTAAAGGAAATCCTTTGTTCTGCCTTCCTGGGCTTGAGCTGTTCAAGCAACAGGAGGGAAGAAACCTGTCTGTGAGGTGGCGGCAGCGCAAGGCTAAGATGGCAGTACTGGGAATCCTATAAGGAGCCTCCAGAGAACATGGAATCATACAACCAATGCTTGCATTAGCATTGGGGTATGATTTCAACATGTTTGACAGACCATATTCAGAGTTACTATTATGTAGCTGGACACTGGTATTGACCTATGTCCAGTACACGCATAAAATGGCGTCCCCGCACTCACAAAGTCCAGGAAAATGGGCCTGGAGCTCATCGAGGCACTGCTGCTAGTGCAGGGGTGCCCTCACTCACAGGTACTCTGCACCCTGCCCTCTGGGCTAGAAGGCCTGCCATAGGGGTTACTTATAAGTGACCTGTGCAGTGTAAAATGGCAATGAAAGGGTGCTTGCACCTTTTCCCGCATGCTGCAATGGCAGTCCTGCAAACACTTTGCATGGGTTCCCTATGGGTGGCAAAATATATGCTACAGCCCATAAGGATCCTCTGAAACCTCAGTGCCCTAGGTACCTAGGTACCATATACTAGGCACTTACTAGGGGGCACCAGTATTCCAACCAAATGTGGAGTGAAATACAAAGTTTGGTGAGAGTGAGCATAATCACTGGGGTCTTGGTTAGCTGTATCCTAGTGAACACAGTCAAGCACACTGACAAAACAGTAAAACATACTGACAAACAAGCAGGAAATGGGGGTAACCATGCCAAAAAAGAGGGTACTTTTCTACAACTTCACACAACCTCACATACTGCTTAAACTATACATGAAGCAGCAAGCAGCACACACAAGAAAATACTGGCACACAATTAATGTCAGCCAGGAACAAGCCAAACCTAGGAAAGGAAATGCAAGACAAAGATATAACTAAAAAAACAATAACTGGTTGGCTACAATATATTTTTTTCTAAAATATATGAAAGTCCAAGGCCATTTGCCAGTCCATAATGTACAATTTTTGCCCCAAAGGAACAAAATAGTACCCCCGTTTGACTCCTGACTGACTCCATCACCAAAGAGGTCACCCAAAGACTCATGAACTTCATTCACTTGGGAGCAACCTCGGATCCGTGTCCTGATCACATCTTCAACCTGGCCAGTGCCACTATAGCACCCGAGCTCTGCCGAACTATCAACTGATTCTTCAAGACTGCCACCTTCCCATCAGACTGGAAGCACGCTGAGATCAACCCGCTACTCAAGAACCTCACCGCCAACCCAAGCGAGCTAACAAACTACAGACCCATCTTTCTGCTTCCTTTTCCAGCCAAAGTGATGAAAAAGGCCGTCAACCAGCAACTGACCAAATTCCTTGAGTCACACCAAATCCTAGACCTTTCCCAATCTGGATTCTGGAGCAACCAAAGCACTGAAACAGCACTTCTAGCAGCTACCGACGACGTACGCTTCATACTAGACCATGGAGGCTCAGCCGCACTTATCCTCTTCGACTTCTCCACCGCATTCGACACCGTCTCCCACTCCACCCTCTGCACCAGACTCCACAACACTGGCATCCAGTATGAAGCACTGGAATGGATCATGTCCTTCCTCGCTGGAAGAACACAGAAGATACTTGCTGTGGAGAGCACCAAGGATCATCCTTCAGTCCGATGCTTTTCAAAATCTACAAGACCTCACTAGCCAAGATCATCAAACAACACGGGCTAAAAAATGTCTCCTACGCCAACCATACCCAACTGACCCTCTCCCTGTCCGATGACCCTGTAAAGGCCAAGAGAAATTTCCACAATGGGATGAGAGCAGTCGGCGCCTGGATGGAAGCCAGCTGCCTCAAACTCAACTCAGACAAAATGGAGATCCTCGTAATCTGCTCCACCCCTTCTGCCTGGAACAACTCCTGGTGGCCTAAACGACACCCCTGCTCCCACAGACCACGGACGGAATCTAGGCATCATCCTTCGCTCCTCTTTGGCCATGACCCACTAAGTCAACACCGGCTTGTTGTCATGCTTCCACACCCTCCGGCTCCTTTGAAAGATCATCAAGTGGATCACCTCCGACATGAGGAAGACAGTCACCCACTCACTCATCACTAGTAAACTGGACTACAGCAACACACTCTATGCCAAAACTGCAATCAAGACTACAAAGAATTTAGAATGCAGCAGCCAGACTAATTCTGGACATCCCCCTACACAGCCACATCTCCTACCATCTCAGAGACCTACTCTGGCTCCCAGTCAACAAGCACATCACATACAAACTCCTGATCCACACCTACAAGGCACTACACAACACAAGACTAGCATACCTAAACCACTGCCTTGCCTTCTACGTACCCAACCGACAGTCCGTTCTTCCCAGTTCTCCCTTGCAGCTATTCCAAGATCCAGAAAAGCACAGTAGGAGGAAGATCCTTTTCTTACCATGCAACCCAGACATGGAACACGCTACCTCTCAAACTCAGACAGACGGCATCACTGAAGCAGTTCAGGAAAGATGTCAAGACCTGGCTTTTTGATTGAGCAGCATGCCCACAAACAGCATCTTGAGACCCTACGGGTGATTAGCCACTCTTTAGAAATTACTGATTGATTGATGTAACCTCCACAGGTAAGGGTATCAAGGGGGTAGGCAGGCCATGGAGTATTGGGGGGGCAGTTAAAGGGGGGTTTGGTTGTGCTTAGGAGGGGTGGATTTTGACTTAAGTTTGGGAGGGGGAAACTTTTTTGGGAGGGATGGACCTCTTCTTGGCAGGGGGAGATGCATGGCCGCTGGCAGGGGGGAAGGGGAGGACTTGGAGGTAGAAGGGATGGCCTTGGGGAGGGAAACAGATTTTTTGGGGTTGTCACAGGGAAGAGCAGCCAAAGTGAAACTGACCCAAGCAAGGAATCCACAACCAGACAGAGTCACAGATTGGTTTAAGCAAGAAAATGCCAACTTTCTAAAAGTGGCATTTTCAAACACAATCTAAAAACCAACTTCACTAGAATATGTATTTTTAAATTGTGAGTTCGGAGACCCCAAACTCCAAATTTCAATCTGCTCTCAAAGGAAATCTGTACTTTCATAATATTTAAAGGCAGCTCTCATGCTTACCTATGATAGAGATAGGCCTTGCACTAGTGAAAACCGAATGTGGCAGTATTTCACTGTCAGGACATGTAAAACACATGTCCCCCCTTTAATATACACTGCACCCTGTCCATGGGGCTTCCTAGGGCCTACCTTATGGGTGCCTTACATGTATAAAAAGGGAAGGTTTAGGCCTGGCAAGTGGCTACACTTGCCACTTTGAATTGGCAGTGCAAGACTGCACACACAGACACTGCAGTGGCAGGTCTGAGACATGATTACAGAGCTACTTATGTGGGTGGCACAACCAGTGCTGCAGGCCCACTAGTAGCATTTGATTTACAGGCCCTGGTACCTGTAGTGCACATTACTAGGGACTTACTAGTAAATCAAACATTCCAATCATGGAAAAGCCAATTACACATAGGCCTTCAATATGAACACAGCGGTAAAGACCGCACTGCCGGCGGTGGCATTAACTACCACCAACAGTCAGGCGGTCTGGGCCACCAAATTATGAAGCACATGAAAAACAGGCAGCCGACAACGACGGAAGAGGCCACCCACAGGTCGACGGAAAGGCCCTACCTGCCCATCAAATAGACCACCGTCAGTTACGGGGCGGGAACCACCCCCACACAAAGCCAGGCGGAAACAAGCTAAATAAAAGGAAACACTCACCGGAGGCTCACACAACACGCCGAAGCAGACATGGAGAGAGAGATGCAAATCATGCCAGTCCTGCTCCTTGCCATATACCTCCACGACCGAGACCACCGACGAAGACGACGACGGTAAGTACTGCAACCTACTAAACAAGGGAAGAAAGGGCACATTTACATACCCACCCACTCCACTCACCCCGCATCGCACCCACAACCCCTCACAACAGCACAAGCCATACACACCTGAACAAGAGGTACTTCCCGACACAAGTCCAAGACAACCTGCCCAAAGCACACACATGTGCACAGCACCCCCACAAAGAAACGATGAACCACGGATCCAGAGTGTACCAAAACCAACACTGGCCACACAAACTTTTATTAAGCTCCAGGAGCAACAGAAGTCCAAAAGAAGGCCAATGCCAGTCCATAGTCCAAAGTCTGATGGGCCTAAATGGCCTCAACTTGACTCCCACAAGTGCAAATGGTACTCCACAATAAAGGGGCATCAATGGGGCACCAGGCACCTCAGGGAACAGGGGCGGGGGGTGGTGGGGACTTACGTCTGGGAGAGGGGGGCTTAGGCTTACGTGTGGGAGGTGGAGGGGCTTGGGTCTGGCCTTTAAAGGTAGTGGAGTGGCCTTGGACTGGGGTGCGGCAGATGTACCTCGGCCAGCACGGGGTCTCTTGCACACAGGGAAAGTAGCACAGGAATGGGAAGGGCGGACAGTGGCGGACTTGGACAAGGGAGGAGTAGACAGGGCAAAGAGGTGGGCACGTTTAGGGATGAGACGGGGTGGGACAGTGAGTTCGAATAGGTCAACACGGGATAGGAAAAGTTTTTTAGGGGCAGTTGGGGTGGACCTGGTGGAAGGTCTGGTAGTGGAGGTAGAGGTCGAGGGAGTGGTCGTGACAGGTGTAGGTGTACGTGACCTGGATGCAGGTGACTGTACAGTATGCTGAGGTGTGGTAGATGTGTGTTGGGTGGGTGTCTGGGAACGTTTGAGTGTCTTGGGAGGAGGGGGGTGGACATAGTGGGACAAGACAGGCTGGCAGTGTAAATGGATGTTGCCTGGGTGTCTGCAAGTTTGGTGAGTGTGCTGCATGTGTTACTCAAAGTCGTTGTGGTGAGTGCAGGTGTGGTGTCTGGGGTGCATGACTGGATGTCTGATGTTGTGGTGACTGCCAGATTGGGGTCAGCAACAGTGAATGAGGGTGCAGTGCTTGTGAGTGTGCATGTAGAGGTAACAGACAGGGAGGCGGAGGAGGTGGACACACTGGGGGAAGTGGATGTTGGTGTATGTGCCTTTGCATGCTGGCTGTGTGTATACCTGTGGTGGGAAGTGTGGTGCTTGTTATTTTACAGTGTGCTTCTTGTGTGTTGAGGGGTGTGCATGGATGTTAGAAAGTGTGCTTGGGACGGGTGAAGGGAGTGGGGTGCTGGAAGGGGTAGAGGTGGTTGGAGGGGGGGCAAAATGACCAGGGGCATTGGCTGCTGTCAAAGAGGGGACCAGAGCCAGAAAAGATCTCTAGCCCAGACAAAGCACCGTGAATGCCATCCAGGTATACATTGGTCTGCTGCACCTGGGCTGTTAGCCCCTGGATGGCATTGACAGTGGTTGTCTGCCCTAGATAGATGGTCCTCAGGAGGTCAATAGCCTCCTCCATGAGGGCAGCAGGGCTGACTGGGGCAGGGGATGAATTGCCTGGGGCAAAGGAGACGCCCACCCTTCTGGGTGAGTGGGCATGGGCAACTGGGTTGGGAGCAACTGGGAGTGCGGTGATGATACTAGGGGTGGCAGAAGATGACACAGAATGGGTGGGCCCACTAGGGTCTGCCACCATCAGGGAGCTCACATCGGAGGAAGTATCAAAGTCACTACCTCCAGTGGTAGTTGCCTCCCCCTTGCCCTCCAACCCACTGGTCCCCTTGGCATTGCTCGACTCTGCCTCCGTGGAACCGTGGGCCGCTGCATCCCCACTCTCTGGTGACATTGCTCCCTCGCCAGATGATGCTAATGTACACAGACAACACAAGATAACAGGGATGGAGAGACAAAACAGGAGAGACACTTGTAAATAGCTGAATTGAGGTACATATTTGGTCCACACATAATCCCACACTGCAAATATACCACCATGCAGCACCTACCGCTATATACATGGCTATGCCCCTGACTAGTGGCCACAACCCTGCTCTACAGCCATTTCCAACAGAAGGACCTGAAGTACTGAAGACCTGTCCCTTACAATCGAACTTCCCATGTGGGCCATTATGTAAAATGACATCAGTCAGAGTCCCTGCCACTAGACAGCAAACATACTACAGCACCCTTACACATCCATCAAGGAGGCATACAAAGGTTTCTGTACTCACCCCCTTGTGTCTGCTGTGCACCCTTCAAGCGTCCATCCAAGTCTGGATATGCCACCACCAGAATGCAGAGCATTAGGGGGGTCAGTGCCCGATGGGCACCCCTTCCTCATTGAGAGGACTTCCCCAGCTGGGCCTCGCCGGTCTGGTTGGTCCAGCGCCGCAGGTCCTCCCACCGCTTCCTGCAGTGGGTGCTCCGCCGGTTGTAGACCCCCAGTGTAGGAAGGAAGCCTCTTTCTAGCCTTGTTACCCCCACTTTTGGCCTGTTTGTGAGTACATGTCAGGGTGTTTTTACTGTCTTACTGGGATCTTGCTAGCCAGGGCCCAGTGCTCATAGTGAAAACCCTATGTTGTCAGTATGTTTGATATGTGTCACTGGGATCCTGCTAGCCAGGACCCCAGTGCTCATACGTTTGTGGCCTGCATGTGTTCCCTGTGTGGTGCCTAACTGTATCACTGATGCTCTGCTAACCAGAACCTCAGTGTTTATGCTCTCTCTGCTGTCACAATTGTCACTGCAGGCTAGTGACCATCTTCACCAATTCTCATTGGCACACTGGAACTCCCTTATAATGCCCTTGTATATGGTTCCTAGGTACCCAGGGGATTGGGGTTCCAGGAGATCCCTATGGGCTGCAGCAATTCTTTCTCCACCAATAGGGAGATCAGACAATTCTTACATAGGACTGCCACTGCAGCCTGAGTGAAATAACGTCCACGTTACTTCACAGCCATTTTCACTGCACATAAGTAACTTATAAGTCACCTATATGTCTAACCCTCACTTGGTGATGGTTAGGTGCCAAGTTACTTAGTGTGTGGGCACCCTGGCACTAGCCAAGGTGACCCCACATTGTTCAGGGCAAATTCCCCAGACTTTGTGAGTGCGGGGACACCATTACACGCATCCACTACATATAGGCCACTACCTATGTGTAGCGTCACAATGGTAACTCCGAACATGGCCATGTAACATGTCTAGGATCATGGAATTGTCTCCCCAATACCATTATGGTATTCGGGGGACAATTTTGTGCATCCTCGGGTCTCTAGCACAGAACCTGGGTACTGCCAAACTGCCTTTCCGGGGTCTCCACTGCAGCTGCTGCTGCTGCCAACCACTCAGACAGGTTTCTGCCCCCCTGGGGTCTGGGCAGCCTGGTCCCAGGAAGGCAGAACAAAGGATTTCCTCAGAGAGAGGGTGTTACACCCTCTCCCTTTGGAAATAGGTGTGAAGGGCTGGGGAGGAGTAGCCTCCCCCAGCGTCTGGAAATGCTTTGATGGGCACAGATGTGCCCATCTCTGCACAAGCCAGTCTACACCGGTTCAGGGATCCCCCAGCCCTGCTCTGGTGCGAAACTGGACAAAGTAAAGGGGAGTGACCACTCCCCTGACCAGTACCTCCCAGGGGAGGTGCCCAGAGCTCCTCCAGTGTGTCCCAGACCTCTGCCATCTTGGATTCAGAGGTGTTGGGGCACAATGGACTGCTCTGAGTGGCCAGTGCCAGCAGGTGACGTCAGAGACCCCTCCTGATAGGTGCTTACCTCTTTCAGTAGCCAAGCCTCCTTTCTTAGTAGCCAAACCTCCTTTTTTGGCTATTTAGGGTCTCTCCTCTGGGCTATTCCTCAGATAACGAATGCAAGAGCTCACCAGAGTTCCTCTGCACTTCCCTCTTCGACTTCTGCCAAGGATTGACCGCTGACTGCTCCAGGACGCCAGCAAAACCGCAACAAAGTAGCAAGAAGACTACCAGCAACATTGTAGCACCTCATCCTGCTGGCTTTCTCTACTGTTTCCTGGTGGTGCATTCTCTGAGGGCTGTCTGCCTTCAGCCTGAACTGGAAGCCACAAAGAAATCTCCTGTGAGTCGACAGAATCTTCCCCCTGCCAATGCAGGCACCAAACCTCTGTATCACTGGTCATCTGGGTCCCCTCTCATCCTGACGAGCGTGGTCCCTGGAACACAGGAGCTGGGTAAAAGTGTCTCCAACAGTCCAGTGGCCCGTCTGTCCAAATTTGGTGGAGTTACGTCCTTGCCTCCCCACGCCGGACAGCAAACCTGTGTATTGCATGATTTGCAGCTGCTCCTGCTTCCGTGCACTTTTCCAGGACTTCTTTTGTGCACAGCCTAGCCTGGGTCCCCAGCACTCCATCTTGCATTGCCCAACTCGCTGAGTTGAAATCCGACGTCGTGGGACTCTCCTTTGTGACTCTAAGTCCTCAGATCTTCTAAGTGCCTGTTCCAGTCCTTCTGCGTTTGCTGCCTGCTTCTGCAGGGGCTCTCTGAGTTGCTGAGCACCCCCTCTGCCTCCTCCTCCAAGGGGCGACATCCTGGTCCTTCCTGGTCCCCAGCAGCACCCAAAATCTTCAACTGCAACTCTTGCAGCTTGCAAGGCTTGTTTGTGGTATTTCTGCCTGGAAACACTTTTGAAACCTCCAGTATGCAATGGGACATCTTCCTTCCAAAGGAGAAGTTCCTAGCCCTTTTCGTTGTTGCAGAATCTTCGGCTTCTTCCATCCAGAGGCAGCCCTTTTGCACCTTCATCTGGGGTTTAGTGGGCTCCTGCCCCCCTGGACACTTGTGTGACTCTTGGACTTGGTCCCCTTCCTTTACAGGTCCTCAGGTCCAGGAATCCATCTTCAGTGTTTTGCTGGTGCTTGTGGTTCTTGCAGAATCCCCTATCACGACTATTCTGTCCCTCTGGGATTGTAGGGTAACTTTACTCCCACTTTTCAGGGTATTGGGGTGGGGTATCTTGGACACCCTTACTGTTTTATCACAGTCCCAGCGACCCTCTACAACCTCCCATAGGTCTGGGGTCCATTCGTGATTCGCATTCCACTTTTGGAGTATATGGTTTGTGTTGCCCCTAGACCTATGTCTACCTATTGCATCCTATTGTGATTCTACATTGTTTGCACTACTTTTCTTACTGTTACTTACCTGTTTGGGGTTTGTGTACATATAATTTGTGTATATTACTTACCTCCTAAGTGAGGGTATCCTCTGAGATACTTTTGGCATATTGTCACTAAAATAAAGTACCTTTATTTCTAGTAACTCTGAGTATTGTGTTTTCTTGTGATATAGGGGGTCATTCTGACCCTGGCGGTCCATGACCGCCATGGCGGAGGTCGGCGGAAGCACCGCCAACAGGCTGGCGGTGCTTCCTGGGCTATTCTGACCGCGGCGGTAAAGCCGCGGTCAGAAAAGGGGAACTGGCGGTTTCCCGCCGGTTTTCCCCTGGCCCATGGGGATTCCGACCCCCTTACCGCCAGCCTATTTCTGGCGGTGTCCACCGCCGGAACCAGGATGGCGGGAACGGGTGCCGTGGGGCCCGCTAACAGGGCCCCATAAAGATTTTCAGTGTCTGCTTTGCAGACACTGAAAATCGCGACGGGTGCCACTGCACCCGTCGCACCCCTTCAACTCTGCCGGCTCCATTCGGAGCCGGCATCATTGTTGAAGGGGCTTTCCCGCTGGGCCGGCCGGCGGTCTTCTGGCGGTCGTCCGCCGGCCCAGCGGGAAAGCCGGAATGGCCGCCGCGGTCTTTTGACCGCGGTGCGGTCTTTCGGCGGGAACCGCTTGGTGGGCGGCGACCGCCGCGGTCAGAATGACCGCCATAGTGCTATATGATATAAGTGGTATAGTAGGAGCTTTGCATGTCTCCTAGTTCAGCCTAAGCTGCTTTGACATAACTACCTCTATCAGCCTAAGCTGCTAGAAACACCTCTATTCTACTAATAAGGGATAACTGGACCTGGCACAAGGTGTAAGTACCACAAGGTACCCACTATCAGCCAGGCCAGCTTCCTACATTGGTGGTGCTTCGGTGGGATAAGTACTTGTAACTGCTTTACCACTTTGTCATTTGGTGCTTTTCATAAAAAAATCATATACCAAATAGTTCAGTATATGTACATTGAACCAAAACAGTTTACTTTTCTGCTCTAAAACCTTTTACTAAGTTTCTGAAAAGTTCTGAAAACTTTTAAAACTTTTCCAAAAGTTTGAAAAAGTTTTTTCTCTGTACTTTCAAAAGTTCTAAAACTTTTTCTCTCTCTGTCTTAAACCTTTTTCTATCATGTCTTCAGTAAAGGCTACTTCCAAAGTTGTTCAGGCAACTTATGAGAGTTTAAGCTACAAAAGTTTGAGGGGTCTCTGCCTGGATAGAGGTTTAAGCATAGGTAAGAATCAAACAAAAGAGTTTCTCTTTAACCTGCTCTTACAGGATGACCAGAACCAGTCTGGCCCATCCCAGGAGAGGGTAGAAAAAGGGGAAGCTTTCCAGTCAGACTCAGAGGAGTTCCCTGAAGATGCTGGGGAGGGTTCTTACAAAGTCCTGCCCCCTAGCAGGCCACCTAGTGACACTGGTAGTGTTAGAGGGTCACACATTAGTAGGGCATCTTTCACTCCTAGAGGCCAGGTTACCAGGGTCCAGCCAGTTAGGGACAGGTCTCTCTACCAATTCCCAAATCTCCTCTGTATCCAAACATTCCCAAGCCTCCCACCCTGATGATAACTTAATGGAAAGGGAACTCAGAAAGCTAAGGTGGGAAGAGACCAGACTGAAGCTTATACAGCAGCAGCTGGCCTTAGACAGGGAATCCCTAGATATAGAGAGGGAAAGACAGAGAATGGGGTTATGTCCCCATGGTGGCAGCAGCAGTGTTTCAGATAGTAATCCTGTTAGAGAGCAAGATTCCATAAACCTGCATAAGATAGTCCCCCCCGTTACAAGGAGGGGGATGACATTAACAAGTGGTTTGCTGCACTTGAGAGGGCCTGTATGGTACAGTTGGTCCCTCAAAGGCAGTGGGCTGCTATCTTGTGGCTATCTTTCACTGGAAAGGGTAGGGATAGGCTCCTTACTGTCAGAGAAAGTGATGCCAATAACTACAATGTTTTGAAGGATGCACTCTTGGATGGATTTGGCTTAACCACTGAACAATACAGGATTAAGTTCAGAGACACCAGAGACGAGTCCTCTCAAGACTGGATAGACTTTGTTGACTGTTCAGTGAAGGCCTTGGAGGGATGGTTGCATGGCAGTAAAGTATCTGACTATGAAAGCCTGTATAATCTGATCCTGAGAGAGCATATTCTTAACAATTCTGTGTCTGATTTGTTGCACCAGTACTTGGTAGACTCAGATCTGACCTCTCTCCAAGAATTGGGAAAGAAGGCAGACAAATGGGTCAGAACAAGAGTGAACAGAAAAGTTCATACAGGAGGTGACAAAGAGGGCAAGAAGAAAGATGGTGAGAAATCTCAGGATAAGCATTAGGATAAGGGTAAAACCAAAGATCCTTCTTCAAATCCTAAACACTCTTCAGGGGGTGGGGATAAATCATCTTATTCCTCTTCTTCACAACCCACACACATTAAAAAGCCTTGGTGCTATGTGTTCAAAAATAAAGGCCATAGGCCAGGGGATAAGTCCTGTCCAGGTAAACCCCCTGAGCCTACCACCACTAATACATCAAACGCTAGTGCCCCTAGCAGTAGTGGTAATAGTGGTGGGACTGCTGGCAACAGTCAAAATAAGGGTGTAGTTGGGTTCACTTAGGGTCCATCATAGAAACTGGGGTAGTCAGTCCCAAGACAGTTTCTGTCACACCTGGTGGCATTGGCCTTGCTACACTGGCTGCTTGTCCCCTTACAATGGATAAGTACAGGCAGACAGTTTCCATAAATGGTGTTGAGGCTCAGGCCTACAGGGACACAGGTGCCAGTATCACTTTGGTGACTGAAAACCTAGGGCCATATTTATACTTTTTGACGCAAAACTGCACAAACGCCTTACCTCAACTTACCTGCACTTACCTGGGATAGGTCCCCCATCCATGGGTGTCCTCCAGGGGTGGGTGGGGATGGCAGGGGGTGTCCCTGGGGGCAGGGGAGGGCACCTCTGAACTCCTTCCGAGCCCACAGGTCCCTTAATGCCTGCCTGGACCCAGATGTTAAAAAACGGCACACATCATGCTGTGCGCCGTTTTTTAAGGCCAACCCCAAAATGACGCTGGGGTGTAAATAAGGCGCACAGGCCTTAAAGTCATTTTTTGGAAGGGAACGCCTACCTTGCATATCATTAACGCAAGGCAGTTTCCCGCATCCAAAAAATGACGCACACTGTGGAATTTCGACGTCTGCGGGTTCTGGCGCCAGAGTTTAAATATGGGGCAAGGTTTGCGCCAAATGTGCGTCTAACTTTTGGACGCACATTCGGCGCAAACAGAGTATAAATATGCCCCCTAGGATCTCCTGAACAACACATCATTGGACAACAGTACAAGATTATTGATGTCCATAACTCCACTAAGTTCCTTCCCTTAGCTATAATTCAGTTTAGTTGGGGTGGAGTTACTGGCCCTAAGCAGGTGGTAGGATCACCTAACTTACCTGTAGACTGTCTCTTGGGTAATGACCTAGAGGCCTCAGGTTGGGCTGAGGTAGAGTTTAATACCCATGCAACCATGTTGGGTATCCCTGAGGAATTGCTTCCTCTCATTTCAGCTGAAATGAAAAATCAAAGGAGAGAAAAAGGCCTGAAAACTCAGGATCCTTCTCCAACAACAGGTAAAAAGGGCATCAAAGTATCCCCTACCCACCCTGCCATTCAGGATACCATTCCTGTGGTGGGAGAATCCTCTCCTGTGGTGGCACCTGTACCAGGGGTGTCACGTGGGCACTCATTATCCTAAATGAGACTACTGGATTTCTAGGTAGCAGGATCGTTCCCGGTGTGGGGGACTGAGTCTGACCCACTTAGAAGGACCTCTGTCACCCTAAATCCGGTTTTGCTCCGGCTAACTAGCAGTGCCTCATCTCTCCCAAGGGGAAGGGATGATTAGGCAGTCGAGCGCATGACATCTATAGAACCTCTCAGGGAAGTCGTGGTCACTCAGGTCCCAACCAGCTCTCTCATTTACAGCATGATCTCATATATAAATGACAAAGGCAGTTTATGTTTTATATATTGTTTTTAATAAAACGACTGTATTTTAGATATTAAGGCATGAGCCACAATAACCAGAACCATACAAAACAGTAGGATTGAAATAGTCACTATGAGAGTGAAACATAAAAACAACGCTATCATGGTGTTAATAGATTCTATTCTCTCTCAATAGATTATATTTAGAGCACAGCATGTTAAGCTATTAGGTTGCCTTTCAGAGTCCCTAGGAAATCATCAACCCTCATACCTGAGCAAAGGCCTGTGATCTGGTTCAGCATCTGCAACGAGGCAGTCAGCGTCTAGTTGTGGTTTCCTGGTCGGAATCTTCCTCTTGCGTGTATTAGGACTAGGAAGTGTTTTTATAACCAACATGTCAGTGTGATTACAAAATGTCCCTACGCAAGAATGTATTCAAAGACTAAACTCCTACCACTTCTATCGGCAATGTACCAGACTGTATCCTTGACTGGAGCCCAGAGTGAGCAAGAACTCCAGCACAGAAATAGGCTAAACAGTATGATACTGAAAAATAAAACAAGACCGTAGAACTGGCTATCGAAAAATAACAGTACGAAGCAGAATAAAATGCATTTAGAGCAAAGTGCACGGGGCTCAATGCTGCAAGCAAAGGAATAAAAATACACCAGGGCAAAGTGCACAAAGGCCTAATGCCTGAAGCAAACGCGTAAATGATACATACACCTAACTACACTACAGCCTCCCCTTGTCGGTAGTAAGTGGTTCTAATCAAACACTAATAATATGCCCCTGATAAAACACATACATAATACATATTTCGACAAGTCCAGAGGACAGCAAAGCATAGAACCGAATCTAAATTTGAAGCATGTGACGGCAAAGCCGAATCAAAAATAATGTCAATTTGGACAAAAACCAAATGTCAAATGGAAGCCACGGAAAGCAGGATAACCTCCACTTCGGCAGACATCAATACCGGAAAATCCGCGCCAAATAGTAACACGGAGCAGGTGTGTTCCAAATCCCCAGAACCATCCAAGGCGGCGCCCCGTGTGGGGCCTATAAACGAGACAAAACCATCTTCCTCCAGGAAGGGAATCTCGTAAACTGCCTCACGAAGCAAACGCAACGCAGTGCACATGTCTGGGAATGAGCCCTAATCGGGAACATCAACAGAGTAGCAACAACCACCGGGGGGCGCTGCAGTGAGAGACATAGAGTCAATGCATGTTCAAACGAACACCAGAGGCACCGAAACACGGGTTGCACACAATCCAGAACTGGTCGGAATGACAAAGACCAGTCACACTCCAATTGTCCCAGGAGTGTTGCTCCAAAATGCCGCAACATGCGTTCACGACACAGCTGCGCTGACGGGAGCGCCCATATTGGATCTTGACGTAGCGGGACAGCCATTGCGGAAAAACAACAGCAACAGCAAAACACCTGCCAATAAAGCCAAAGTTATGGGAAAACCCCCAAAGATGCTTCCGAAAATAGAATGAATAGCCAAAGGTATTAAACCGAATATGGAAGAGAAGGCATGAGCAAACCCAACACCAACGGCTTTGAAAAAATGTGCAATTCCAGCAGTGCTGGACGCATTAAATATATGTCCCACAAGGTCACCAAAGTGGCTCGGAAAGTTAGTATTTAAAAGGGACTGTATTTCCGCCGATGACCTCGCCACCTGAAGCGCGTAGGTCTCACGTGCAGATCTGAGGGCCACATGCTTTTGAAACAATAGAGCCTTTAGTCGACTCAACTTGTCGAAATTAATTTTTGAAGTAGCTATGTGAGGCCAGATGTCCGCTACCTCCCTAAATTGAGTGGGGGGAAACAACACATTCCCGCCGCACGTAACGGCCTTGGTGACAACGACTACTTAAACTATTCCAGCACGCATTCCACAACAGTCTTCACTGTTAAGAAGGACGTCGCTGCCGTTTGAAAGCACCTGGACGTGTTTTTAATCACTGGGACTGGAACTCCCTTTAGATAGCAAGCTAAATTCACAACTGAGGCATTACACGCCCCATGCAAGGACAGCTGCTTACAAACCATTGAATGGCTGACAGAAGTTTCACATTCGCTGCCGCTAACAAAAACCTCCCTCACCCCATTAAGACATCTGTATAAAAAGGGACGCTCCCACACCTCGTGTATGTAACTGTCTCTCGCCCACCGGAATATGCCTTAAACAAGAAGTGAATTGCAGAGTAGAAATAGGCAAATTTATAACCCCATGTATTAACCACTCAGCTGATGGAATCTCAGCCACAGTAAAAGGCAACTTTTCCAACTTTTCAGTATTCAACATGACATATGTCGCTTCCTTTTTAGCCATCAGCTGCTGTTGACGTGTCAAATTAAAGGAAAAAAATATCTCCCTGGCTCTGATATGTTGCCACGGAACGCGACCCGCCTTTAATGTCTGTAGAGTCCAACCCAACTGCATAATGGACCGCGTCTGACTCTGCCATTGATATAGAGAAGACATATCTGGTCTAATAATGTCGATAGCAGAGGAAACAATATTATCAATCGTATATACACGGTCGGACAGGGTATGCATTCCATTATCCACAACAGACAATGCCTGTTTAAAATTTTCCTGATCTATCTGCCTCAACAGGGCCGCTGCCTCCTGTTGTGAAAGTTTCCATATCTCATTGTATACTTCATATAAAAACCATTTCCTCCGGGCCACTCTGGGGCCTGACAAAAAATCTTGCAAGTCAGTAGAATTAGACGGTAAAGTGAGATGTGCCTTAACTGCATCTAGCGTGGATGACTTTAACCATTGCTGACAAAGTTTCCCAACACTATATGTAGTTATGATATCAGCATGCTCTGGTGATATGTAGCGAGGGTCTGCCCTACTAGTCCTGAAACCCCCCGAAGAGGTGACAAAACGTTGATGACACCCATTAGTGTCTATGGGCCACAATAACCACCCGCCTGGACGTGTTAATGAAGTGTTAAGCGTACCATTCTGGACCCAGTCTGTAAGCTCAGTAAACGTCGCATTAATATAATGTTGCCAATCTTTCAATTTGGAAGGGACAGGTATGTTAGGCACATTTAACTCCTTAATCGTCGCTAAACCTAAACAGCTAGTCTGTTGTACAGTATAATTTAAAAAAATCATCTGGACAGGAATAATACATGCCCTAAACAATGTGTCCCTACCCCGCATTTGCCAATTTTATGTTAACACTTTTCAAATCAATTGTCTTGGACCAATATTCATAACCTTCAATTGATAATTAGGACACAAACAAATCAGATTACAATTATTTAGTATCAGTCAATAGCATCTGCTTATTAACCTGCGGAGTTACCCTAAAATAATATGACTTGGCATTCTGTTGACGATGCCCAGAAAAATACGTAAATTTATCATAATAAGTTTTAGAACTTCCCTGCGGAGGAGTTGGGCAATGTTCCCATTGCATATATTCAAGTATTGATTTAGGGCTACTGGCTCTATGAATAAAGTGGTGTCGATAATAATTGTAACAAAAAATGTCACCATAATTATCCCTAAACTGGTAAGCATCTTCATTTTCATAGACAGTATAATACTGCAGTTCAGTTAACATGGAATCAACTGTCTTCACATCCCAATCATCAGATACAATGCCCGGTATAACTATATCATTCATTGATAACTTTAGAACATATGGTATTTGAATTGTCTCAGTAGGACCATATATATCAAACATTACTCTATCCCACACAATCCCATCCGGAATCGGTATGGCAGAAATGTTCACAAAGGACAAGTCTCTTCGAACCACGTGTGATGAAAAATGTGATTTCAACACCTGTTCCACATGCTGAACATCAGATCGTTCAGGAAGAAAATGACCATGTATTACCAGAAAAAAGGTAACAACAAACCCCAGCCACAGAAAAAAAGCCATCACAGTCATCAAAAGCCAAAAATAGTTCCAAGGAGACACAAAATAGGTACTTCTGACCCTATACAACAGCTTACGTGAACCCAGGGCTGGTGTGGAAGAGGACGAAGAATCCGACACAGCGTCTTCATTGTCATTAAAGCAGCCGGAGGCAGTTCTCGCAAAAGGAGCAACCGTAAACAAAGGAGCAGATTGAGCCTCCCTCGGTGGGACGCTGTAGACAACACCTTCAGAGACATCAGTAGTCACAGCAACTTGATCAAAAGAATCCAAATTATTCGCTGTAAGTGAAACAATCGCAAGATCATCTTCCACCCTCCCCAAGCTTGGAGAGGAAACAGTGTCTGTGCAAATCACCTGCAGCGGAACATCATCCCCAGTAGTGAGAGGGATTCGGGAACTACTGGGCGTTCCTCTTGGTCTGCTGTGCAGAATCGGCCACATGTTGTAACTTGACATTGTCGATGGAGACAGAGCGATTACCGTTGGCCCCTTGCAGCGGTGGCAAAATCACAGTTCTTGTGCCATGAACACCCAGTACAGGGACCAGTGCTCGATACGAAGGGCCAAATTCTTTCTTCAGCGCAACCTTTTCACGCACAAGAGCCCCAATTCTGGGAATCCAACCAGTAGGTGTTACTGGTTCATCCTTAATTCCTGTGGAGGCAGCACTGGCAGAGGAGTTATCGTCATGAAATTGTTGTAAATCCTGCAAAACAGTGACACGATCATTTATGTCAAAAGGCGTTTCAGCCGCCTCCACACCATGACCATCTAGATCAGGAACAAACATACGTGTTCCAAACAGGCACTCATATGAAGTATGACCCCCCAGAGACCTTCTAGGCAAGTTATTCAGTGCTCTCTGTACTCCATAAAGGTGGGCTAGCCAGCTACGACCCGTACCTATAACTCTGGCCGTTAAGGATTGCTTTAAATCGCAATTTAAATGCTCCACGACAGAATTTCCCTCTGGATGAAATGGAGACGAGAACTGGAAGCCATGGTGTCCCTGAATGCCTTAGAGGCAAAAGCAGGGCCCTGGTCCGAATGAAAAGCCGCAACTGCATATGTATCGACAAAGACACCCAAATCTTTAATAACAGTCCGAGCGTCAGCCGAGCACTGTTGCCAGACCCACACAAATCTGGAGCACGAATCTACAGCTACCAATATATATTTGTATGCACTATCAGGTGTCAATGGACCACAATGATCCAAGTACACCCACTGTAAAGGTTGATTGGAAATCAGAAGGGGCGTCTGCTGCGGGCGTCTAGCCGTAGATACTTTAATTTGTTCACATATGTCACAACAAAGGACATACTGCTTTGTCTCTTTATAGAGACCAGGCCACCAATAACGAGCCTGTAAGATCGAAATCGTGGCAGCCACGCCGGCATGTGCAGACGCCACCCCCTCATGTGCTGCAGTAATTAAACGTGACCGTGCAATTTTATTGGGCATTTCACGTACACCAACGCCTGGGATTTTAACTACAGCGTTAAGCACACCACCCAGGCAGTAATCATATTTAGAAGGGAATCCTTTAGGAAATGGCGTGCCATCAGCCGTAGCCTTAATGGCAGCCAAAATCTCTGTGTCTGGTCTGGAACTCGAGCGAGTTACTGCGGCCACAGTGGCAACTGCCACTGCCGACTTTGCGCCTTCATCAGCCAAAGTATTCCCAGCAACGTGTATTCCAATGCGCTGGTGTCCAAGTGTATGCACAACATGGACTTTAGGAAGCGTTTCTTTCAGATCCGCAACCTTCCCCCACAGTAATTTGTGTTTAATGGTGTTACCCTTGGAATCTCTGTACCCATTCAACCTCCAGTAATGTAAATACTAATTGAAAGACTGAACACAGTAATAAGAATCACAAACCAGTTAAGGTAATACCGCTGGATCCACATGTTCAAGTGCTAGCAACAGAGCTTTCAGCTCAGCCAACTGTGCTGTACAGTCTCCCAAAGTTTGTGTATAAGTATGTTGGGGGCAGAACTTCTCCCCCTCCATCTGTCCACTCACCACCGCACATGCAGCAGAATACTGTTGTTTAGTCCCAACCGCCGGCTGCGCAGAGCCATCGGTGTACATGACCACCTGATATTGATCAATAGGCAATGTGCTAGCGGGAACTGGGTACTCCATTTCAGATTGAAGAAATTCTTGAGTCTGCATTTTAGGGTCAAATATGTAATCTACATCAGTGGCTGTGCCCATTGTATCCATCGCGGTGTAATGCTTTCGAATTTGGAACACTTGCTTTAGTAACAGCCTCTAAGGCCGGAACCGGGGAAACAACAATGATGCCTTGTCCCTGGGCAAGAGGTCGTTCTTTAATCAAAGCCATCTGTACAGCAGTGAGAATTTTCTCAGTCTGTGCAAATCGTTGTTCTCCAGCATACAAGTGGGATTTATATGCTATCGGGACTGTCTCACCCTCATTGAAGGCGACATATGTAAATCCAACGGCCCCAGGTATAACCTGGATGACCAAATGTGTCTTATTGTCCCGTGTGTGTAAATGCTTTACTGCTAAGAGATCAGCCTGTAAATCCCGAAGAATATGTGTATGCTCAATCGTCCAAAACCTACTTGAAAAATTTGGATGAATCAATTCGTATAATGGTTTTATACGTGTAGCATAATCTGGAATGTATGTTCTGCCAAAATGTAGAAATCCCAATAACGACTGGAGTTTTCGAATCGTATTAGGAGGTTGCAACTGGGCACATTTTTCCAAAAATTGTGGCGCTAAGCTCTTGCCCTCACTCGACAGCTCATACCCCAGGAAAATGACGCTGAGGAAGGCAACTTTTGACTTCTTGAAATTAAATTTGCAGCCAATATCGGCAAAACCCACAACAATGCGGGCTACCCGTCTTAAATGTTGTAGCAACTCATCATCTGTCAGATAAATATCATCAACATATGACAAAGCCTCAGGGTCCAACTCGTATAAAATTTCAGTCACACGAGCCAAGAATAGTCCTGGGCTATTCTTATACCCCTGAGGCAGACGACAAAAATTTTTCTGAGAGCCAAACGCACTAAAGCTTGTAAAATCCCTACTTTCGGGCGCTATATTTTGGCAGAAGAATCCATTCGAAATGTCCAAAGTTGTTTTGTATTTTTTACGCACTATGTTATTCATGAGCGCTGCGCTGTGTGAATTTTGTATTGCATACGTGCGTGTATGTCCATTTAAATGTCTGTAATCCACCACTATCCTATAAGAATGGTCCGGTTTAGCTACAGGAAATAAGGGATTATTCATCAGTGAGACACCGGGTGCTATAACTCCCTGGTACTCCAATTCCGTTAGTATTTTCCTTACCGATGCCCTTGCCTCAAATTTTATAGGAAATTGCGGTTGCGGCTGAGGTTCGCCCTTTATTGTTATGACATGATAAGGTGACTCCCTATCCCACCCCACATGATTTCTGTGTAGGGCAGGCGCTTGTGCCAGAGCCCATTTGATACTATAGGACTCTGCGAGTTCTCCCGGAACAAGTGGTGACAATGAAGGTGAAATGACCTCCTCCCCAACTGGACAGTTGCGAACAAAGTCTGGGGGCCAATCGTGTTTAGCCAGCAGAATGTCATATAATTTGAGTACACGATCCCAAAAGATGGCGTTTACTGTACGCTCAATGTCCCCTTCTATTTGTAAAGTTACCCAATAAACTCTATCGGGATCAGAGACACGCATATCTGCTGTTTCGACTTGTATGAAGTCGTCAGTTGCTTTCACCTCCAGATGCTCTAGAAGATTCCGGCGAACTATTGTGACCTCTGCCGCGCTGTCTAACAGTGCTAACGCCCATGTCTTGTTCTTCAAGAGAACTCTCTTCTTGTGTGGCATGTCTGACTGAGACTGACGCCACCTTCTTCTTTTTAAATTGTTGTTTCTGTTGTATTGGTTTCTCTTCCTTCTTGACAGAAACCTCAGTTGAGCGTTGTGATTCCTGTCTCGGTTTCATGTACTCTGTTCTCCGCTCTGACCGCCCACCTCTCTCATTTCTCTTTTCCGATGAGTCCTGAAAGGAACGCGATTGGCGTGTATCAGTATATTGATATCTATCAGGCGTTTTCAAACTATCCCTATTCCTCAAATTGTACCTATTCTGTGGGGTCTCCGGTCACGGAGATTCTCCCCTTTCTTTTTTAGGTGTTTGCTGTTTTTTTTCCCAGCGCTTCTTATTACCCTCAGGTTGCTGTATTTTAGTAGAATCCTTACTCTGCTTACCTTGCAACTGTGGTTTTTGCGGTCGAGCCCCTAGGCTATCACGACCGATACTCGAGTATGTTTCTGCTATTATTCTTGGCAGTTCCCGCTCTTGATTGAGCTGCGGGACGTCTCGAAGACGCATACGCACCGCTAGTGCCACTGCCTCCCCTTTGAGATTGCTTAATATAATAGAAGAAACTGCAGCAAAGTTGCCCATCAGTTGCATCCCTAAATCTAAGGCTGGGGCAGCCCCATATTCATCCTGAATTTGTTTCAGCACTTCCGGTAGATTAGCCAATGTTGGTGTACCATGTGCTGTAGTGTAGAGCGCGGCAAAAACCGTGCCCCAGGTATTACAATGATCCACAGTAGGAACCATTCCATACGGCAAACACATCGTCAATATTCTATGTTTATCCTGAGGTCCCGTATGGGGAAATACTGCTTCCAGCGTATTAATTTTTTGCGCCAACCAAAATGGAGTTTCCTCTCGTTTAGCTGGTACTTTACTCATTGCTGAGTGTACAGTGGCCGGATTTATTCCCGGTACCACTGCCTGTGGTTGTGCCGGAGCAGCACGCGCTGCATTTGTATTCAATGTCTGTAGGAAAGTACCATCTTGCCTGGCATGTTACCCCCATTTTTCACTGTATATATGTTGTTTTAGTTGTATGTGTCACTGGGACCCTGGTAACCCAGGGCCCCAGTGCTCATAAGTGTGCCTGAATGTGTTACCTGTGTAGTGACTAACTGTCTCACTGAGGCTCTGCTAACCAGAACCTCAGTGGTTATGCTCTCTCATTTCTTTCCAAATTGTCACTGACAGGCTAGTGACCATTTTTACCAATTTACATTGGCTTACTGGAACACCCTTATAATTCCCTAGTATATGGTACTGAGGTACCCAGGGTATTGGGGTTCCAGGAGATCCCTATGGGCTGCAGCATTTCTTTTGCCACCCATAGGGAGCTCTGACAATTCTTACACAGGCCTGCCACTGCAGCCTGAGTGAAATAACGTCCACGTTATTTCACAGCCATTTTACACTGCACTTAAGTAACTTATAAGTCACCTATATGTCTAACCTTTACCTGGTAAAGGTTAGGTGCAAAGTTACTTAGTGTGAGGGCACCCTGGCACTAGCCAAGGTGCCCCCACATTGTTCAGAGCCAATTCCCTGAACTTTGTGAGTGCGGGGACACCATTACACGCGTGCACTACATATAGGTCACTACCTATATGTAGCTTCACAATGGTAACTCCGAATATGGCCATGTAACATGTCTATGATCATGGAATTGCCCCCTCTATGCCATCCTGGCATTGTTGGCACAATCCCATGATCCCAGTGTTCTGTAGCACAGACCCTGGTACTGCCAAACTGCCCTTCCTGGGGTTTCACTGCAGCTGCTGCTGCTGCCAACCCCTCAGACAGGCAGCTGCCCTCCTGGGGTCCAGCCAGGCCTGGCCCAGGATGGCAGAACAAAGAACTTCCTCTGAGAGAGGGTGTGACACCCTCTCCCTTTGGAAAATGGTGTGAAGGCAGGGGAGGAGTAGCCTACCCCAGCCTCTGGAAATGCTTTGTTGGGCACAGATGTGCCCAATTCTGCATAAGCCAGTCTACACCGGTTCAGGGACCCCTTAGCCCCTGCTCTGGCGCGAAACTGGACAAAGGAAAGGGGAGGTGTCCAGAGCTCCTCCAGTGTGCTCCAGACCTCTGCCATCTTGGAAACAGAGGTGCTGCTGGCACACTGGACTGCTCTGAGTGGCCAGTGCCACCAGGTGACGTCAGAGACTCCTTGTGATAGGCTCCTTCAGGTGTTGCTAGCCTATCCTCTCTCCTAAGTAGCCAAACCCTCTTTTCTGGCTATTTAGGGTCTCTGTCTCTGGGGAAACTTCAGATAACGAATGCAAGAGCTCAGCCGAGTTCCTCTGCATCTCTCTCTTCACCTTCTGATAAGGAATCGACTGCTGACCGCGCTGGAAGCCTGCAAACCTGCAACAAAGTAGCTAAGACGACTACTGCAACTCTGTAACGCTGATCCTGCCGCCTTCTCGACTGTTTTCCTGTTTGTGCATGCTGTGGGGGTAGTCTGCCTCCTCTCTGCACCAGAAGCTCCGAAGAAATCTCCCGTGGGTCGACGGAATCTTCCCCCTGCAACCGCAGGCACCAAAAAGCTGCATTACCGGTCCCTTGGGTTTCCTCTCAGCACGACGAGCGAGGTCCCTCAAATCCAGCAACTCTGTCCAAGTGTCCCCCACAGTCCAGTGACTCTTCAGTCCAAGTTTGGTGGAGGTAAGTCCTTGCCTCACCTCGCTGGGCTGCATTGCTGGGAACCGCGACTTTTGCAGCTACTCCGGCCCCTGTGCACTTCCGGCGGAAATCCTTCGTGCACAGCCAAGCCTGGGTCCACGGCACACTAACCTGCATTGCACGACATTCTAAGTTGGTCTCCGGCTACGTGGGACTCCTTTGTGCAACTTCGGGTGAGCACTGTTTCACGCATCCTCGTAGTGCCTGTTTCTGGCACTTCTCCGGGTGCTACCTGCTGCTGAGAGGGCTCCTTGTCTTGCTCGACGTCCCCTCTCTCTCCTGGTCCAATTTGCGAGCTCCTGGTTCCTCCAGGGCCACAGCAGCATCCAATAACGCTAACCGCACGATTTGCAGCTAGCAAGGCTTGTTGGCATTCTTTCGGCGGGAAAATACTTCTGCACGACTCTCCACTGCAAGAGGGATCCGTCCACAAAAGGGGAAGTCTCTAGCCCTTTTCGTTCCTGCAGAAACCGCAGCTTCTTCTGTCCAGTAGAAGCTTCTTTGCACCCGCAGCTGGCATTTCCTGGGCATCTGCCCATCTCCGACTTGCTTGTGACTTTTGAACTTGGTCCCCTTGTTCCACAGGTACCCTAGATTGGAAATCCACAGTTGTTGCATTGTTGGTTTGTGTCTTTCCTGCATTATTCCTCTAACACGACTTCTTTGTCCTTAGGGGAACTTTAGTGCACTTTGCACTCACTTTTCAGGGTCTTGGGGAGGGTTATTTTTCTAACTCTCACTATTTTCTAATAGTCCCAGCGACCCTCTACAAGGTCACATAGGTTTGGGGTCCATTTGTGGTGCGCATTCCACTTTTGGAGTATATGGTTTGTGTTGCCCCTATCCCTATGTTTCCCCATTGCATCCTATTGTAACTATACATTGTTTGCACTGTTTTCTAAGACTATACTGCATATTTTTGCTATTGTGTATATATATCTTGTGTATATTTCCTATCCTCTCACTGAGGGTACACTCTGAGATACTTTGGCATATTGTCATAAAAATAAAGTACCTTTATTTTTAGTATAACTGTGTATTGTGTTTTCTTATGATATTGTGCATATGACACTAAGTGGTACTGTAGTAGCTTCACACGTCTCCTAATTCAGCCTAAGCTGCTCTGCTAAGCTACCATTATCTATCAGCCTAAGCTGCTAGACACCCTATACACTAATAAGGGATAACTGGGCCTGGTGCAAGGTGCAAGTACCCCTTGGTACTCACTACAAGCCAGTCCAGCCTCCTACAGTGGATCCATAGGAGGTGGATCCTCCTCAGAAACATGGCGGGAGCCCCATTCGGCCTGGCACGGAGAGCATGAATGTCCACTCAAGTGAGTCGGATGCTTTAGCTGCATCTAGTAGCTCCGCAGCTGCCGCACATCTGGGTCGAGATGATAAAGGAGTGCAAAAAAAGTGCATAGCTTGTCTGCGGGGACCGGTCAGGAAGGAAGCCGAATTGATGCCGTAGAACCATAGTGGGGGACAGAGGCTGTAGGCGTGTAGCAATTCTTCCAGCCAGTATTTTGGCATCAATATTAGTTAATGATAAGAACCTGTATGACTCACATAGCTACCTTCTATCAGCCTAAGCGGCTAGAAACACCTCTATTCTACTAATAAGGGATAACTGGACCTGGCACTGGGTGTAAGTACCACCAGGTACCCACTATAAGCCAGGCCAGCCTCCTACATGAGGTGATAATGAGAGCCTCCCATACAGAAGGAGGCAGCTGACCCACACTTAACGCTTCCTCATAGACTGCTAGTAAATGTGGGGCTAGTATGTCAGCAAACTCTTAATAAAATTCATGTGTGAGGCCATCAAGACCTGGGTCTTTGCCGTTTGGCCGAGTACAGATTGCTTCCCTCATGTCCTCCACTGTCAATGTCTGTGATAATGTTGTCTCTGAGCATCTGATATCCAAACCAGCGCTATGTCTTCCAGGTACTCCCAGCGGTCCGTTTCTGTAACTGTTCAGTGACTACCATATAAACTAGCTTGGTATCCCTGAGAGGTCGCTGAGATAGAGGGGGTGTCATAGACTTCTGTGCCCTCTGGTGGGGACACCACCATGATATGCTCAGGTTGGCCCTGTGACCTCAGTTTGCGTAAGAGGTTCCTACCTGGTTGCCCCCCTGCTCTCTCTGACTCCTTGTAGACCCTAATATGTTCCCGTATCTCTGCAAGAGTCCATGGGTTGTCTCGTACTGGCTTTCCAGCCCTTTAAGTGTTTGTTCAGTGCGGAGCAGTTCTGTGCGTATATCTTTCAGAACCCCCGCCTGCAGGCCTATACATATTCCCCTTATATGACCTTTAAAAGGTTCCCATAGTGGGAAGGTGCTATCTACAGATCTTGAAATATTCCTCTTTCACACCTGTTTTAAATATTGCATCATGGAGGGGGCAATGCAGAACCTCCAAGTGAAAGGGGGGCATGTGTGTAGGTAAATCTAACAATAATTTTACCTGCACATAGCCTGATAGGGTCCTCGGTAAATGCTGCACATTTCCGGTCCATGTGCTTACCTCTCTGGTCACCAGCCAGTAATCCAGCCAGGACCAGGTGCCATGTACTGACAAAGTGAATGTACCCTCTCTGACTGCTGGGTGTCTCATACGCGTCTCGCTGAGGCTGCCTGCTTACCCTGCCAGTTCCCCCTTGCAGATCTATCCATATCTGGGTCTAAATAGGTATTGAGGTCCCCTCACCAGATGATAGCCGTTGGGCGTAATTCTAGTAGTTGGCGCCATATCGTCGAATAAAAGTCTGGTTCATCCATATTGGGGCCATATGTAGTGATGATTGTAATCCGGGTGCCGTACAACGTACCTTGTATGATAGCATACCTACGCCAGTGACTATTTCAGAGTGTGTTACAGTGAATTGGACTCCCTTCTTTACCAGGATCAAGACCGTCCTAGCATACGAAGAATAGGAAGAGGCCACTTTGATGCTTGCCCAACATGTGCCAATGACACGGCCAGTGGTGCTAGCAAGGTGTGTCTCCTGCAAGAGAGCTATTCGTACATTATGTCGATCTAGGAAGGCCAGGACGTGCGGTTGTCTTGCTCAGATTATTCAGTCCCCTGACATTCCATGTTAAGAATGTCACTTAGCCAGTCCCAGGAGCCAAGTCTACCCTTGCGTGGGAGAATCTGATGCTCTATGATATGAGATGTATAGTGGAGCCTAGCATGTGTGAAGTGCAGAATTCTGTTGTGGTGGAATAACAAACACAACTTCCAATTTTCGGTACCTCATCCATCCCATCCACTTTAGCCTACCCAACTTGCTAAAGCTACTCTGTATTGTTAACTTTACATAACAACCTCTTTTACATTGTATGGTAAGTACAGTTGTATACATCATCTTACTGCTACAACAGTGAACTTGTCGGGGAATTCCCTCAGCGGGGCCACCAAAGGACTCCGGTCCACACCCTGATGTCCGGGGGTGGTGGCTGGGACTAGTGAATTCAGAGCTACCATGATTTGACGGCATAGTAGTAGGTTCACCGAGCTCCAAGCCTGGCTGTAGCTACGGTGCACTGCATGCGGGCTGCTGTGTAATTGTCTATCTGTTCCTGTTGCCATTGAAGGACAATTGTGTGTTTTGCTCCGCCACCCGTCCTCTCATCCATTGATGCTATTGGCCAAGAATTTCTATCATGAAGCCCAGAGCCTCATTATGGTACTGGAGGTGAACCTACAGGCAGTGCTTAATTTGTGCTTGTTGTTTCCGGTGCTGTGAGTACTTGCACTTATTTTTGAGGGCCGGGCTTACTCTTCTGCCTCAAGCATTTGTTGCGAGCAAAAGACACATATGGGAAAGACGGAGGAAAGATAAACGAAAAGCGTCACAAATGGAGAAAGTAGAAAGCTGCAAGAGTGACCTGAAGGGACAGGGAGTGGCTTTACATGGATTGAAGAGACCTGAGATGGCTTCAGGATTACCCTGCCTGAGTATTCTGTGTTCACAAATTTAATTGCAGCAGCCGCGTGTTTAGGAGGAGGGCTTTGGGCACCAGCACCTTTTTATTTACAAATTAAGCACTGCCTACAGGGATATCTGTGTCAGTCTTTGAGATCCTCTGGTTACGTAAGCGCTTAGTCTTCTCTCGGGGATGCCAGCATCTTTAATATGCCTGAGCTGCTTGAGGAGTTGTCAATATCTTCATTTTGCCGCAATAGTCTATTCTCAGCCATGCGGGATAGAGGATTGCATATGATATGCCTACGCCCTGCAACTTATTTTTGGCCAGGGTGAATTCTTTCTGGCATGCTGAACTGCTACTGTAAAATCCGGAGAAAAGGCGATGGCATTCCCCTGGTATTGTATGGCACCCTTTTCTCTGGCCAGGCAGTATCTAGTTCCCAGTACTTTTACAGCCTTGCAATGATGGGGCACAGGGGTAGGTGGGTCACCAGGAACCGGTGAGCTTGTTCCACCTCCAGCATGCTGGACAGATTTTCTGCTCCAAATAGTTCCCGCAGCATAGCCTCCACAAATGTTTCCCTGTGTTGGTGGACTCTGGCACACCTACTATGCGCCGATTGTTAAGACGTGACCGTGCCTCGAGGTCTTCATTCTTCGCAGGGATCTCCTTCAGGGCCTTCTGTAGCTTACAGCATTTTTGAGAGGCTGATTGTAGAGTGTCTTCAGCGTCTGATATCCTTTGCTCCTCATTGGTTAGTCAGGAGGATTATTTGTTCAGCGTGGCCGTCATATGATCAAGCCGAACGTTGAGGGATTCAATCTTACCATCCATTGAGCTCAGGCTTTTTTGCATGGCTCTCAGTGTCGTTTTAAGCACAGGCTGAGGTTAGGACTGATGATCAGCGTCCTCAGTCATTAGAGCGTCAGATGAGGGTTGGGTGGCTTTTTTTTTATTGAACGTTGGTCAGGGCTGCCCACGCTCTGCTTTCCCCATATCTGGATTGTGCCCGGGCCGGGACGAGTGCCAGGAGTACCCTCAGCAGCAGTTCTAGTGTCAGCACCTCGATGTTCCATGATGTGCAGGATATAATTCGGGGAGGGGTGCAACCATGTCCATTATTAGTTGGGCTCCTATGTGCCTCTTACAGTTGGTGCATCTGCACAGAGGCATACGGGGACTACCTGTTAACCGAGTGCCTCATAAGATCATGGCCCAGGTTCCTAATGTGTGCTCTCAATCGGAAGATGATGATAGATCCTCATGATCCATCACTTTAGCGACAACATAGGGGGTTAAGGCAGCTCCTTTGTAACGCAGGTGCCAATGGGCCTTTCACTTCACACCCACTCTCCCCTTGCAGTGACCAGAGCCAGTGACCAGAGCCCAGGACCCGACTTGCCGCACCCGTCTGGGCCCAGACACCGCCACCCGGCCCTGTGCCTAACACCTGCACCATTCCAGCCCGTGTCCTGGGTGTACCACTCTAATGTTTGGCTCTACTGACAGCAGCCGGCCCCCAGCGCTCCAATCCGGCCCCTCAACTTATCACTGCTCATCTTCCGTGACCGTAAGGCCCACACAGTGAATCTGTATAGGAGCCGGCGCTCATGGGCTTCTCCACAACTGTTGCTTGGCCTCTGCAAGCAGCAGAGCCAGGCGATCTCCACTCGACATCCTCTTGTCTCCACCTTCAGGTGCTTGGCATCCCCATTTGTGCCTGGGTCTGTCCGGGTCCCTTCACGCCGATCCACCTTCATTCTGCGGGTGCACCACTAACGCAGGTGGCTTCCTCAGCAGCACTTTCCCCATTCACTAGCTCGCCTGATCTTACCCAGCCAACTGTGGCTGTCCTGTGGCAGCACCACGCCATGCTCCTAGTTACTGGTCTCCTCTATCTAGCGGACTGTGATCATGCGGATCGAGCAAATGCGAGGCCCATTGCAGTTCAAATGCTTGTTTTGTTTTTTCTGAGCGCTGATTTCCCATCTGGAGCTATGGCATGGGGTGATTGTAAACACCCTCGGCCCCCACCCCAGGCACAGTTCTTTTTAATGAGGTCATGGCTGGGATGTCTGCCGACAGTGTTTCTTTTCTGGAGGAGGGGCGGACGCATGTATATTTTTAGGTCGAGTGTTAGTGTTCGGCCTGCTGTATACTTTTAAGTATACTATAGAGTGAGATCCAGCATTTGCATTTGTTAGTTGCAATGTCCTTTAAAAATCCCTCCTTGCTAGTGGTCAGTTCTGCCTCTTTGTCCTGCCTTTTTTTTCACTTTGGGAGCAGCACAAAGTACTGTGTAATTACGCGATGTCCTGTTTATCTCTTCTGTAAGGGACTTTTTTTTTGGCATTTGCCTGTTTCACTTTAACAGTGTGGGTGCTTGTTCAGTTACTCCTCCCCACCAGCTCCCTGTAAACATAAACCAACAGCAGAGGGGGGCTCTTCCAGGGCAGCTCACCCTCGCTCTCTTCCTCTTCTGTGTGGCAAGAAAAGTCCAGTCAGTAATTTACAGCGGTATGAGCTCTAACTCGAGCGAACATGAGACTATTGCATTCCAAAGGCCTGCTGTCCTTGGTTGTCACTACAGAGGAGCCTGACTGTCCCATCTCAGAAAGCTGCTGAGACGAGTGTATGTAATCCGGGCGGTCTCGCGCTCTGCTCATTAGGACCACCCTCGGGTCCTCATTAGAGTGAGTGGCGTCTGAGTCCAAGAGTCAGTCACAACAGAGCCACCTTCCCGTCGCGGTGCCATCCCGCCGCCGTGCCATCCTGTCGCGGTGCCATCCCGGTGCCATCCTGTCGCGGTGCCATCCCGTCGCGGTGCCATCCTGCAGATGCCACCCTTGGCCAGTATGAATGACACCCCGCAACCCGTTCTTTCCTGCCTCAAGGTGCAGTTAATCCTTCATCCACACGGTGCATGTCCCTCTTTAGGGCACAGGAGTCCCGGGGATGCTGCAAGCACACAGAGACTGACAGGAGGCGCACTGCTCGGCAGGAGCTCGGTGTTTCAGTTCACAGCATCTTCCAAGCTCGTTGCGCGGAAAGCTCTCCCCAACAGCAGCTTTCATTGCTAAGTATTCCTGATGCAGATGTCAGTAAAGCTCCAGCCCCTTCAGATTCGGGCTGGAAGTGCCCACCTCGCGCTCTGGAGGCAGCAGCTTGAGTTTCATTCATCTACTCTTGGGAGCATCTCCTCTAACGACGACGGTCTCCGGGGACGTGTAGAATGATTGGAAGAAGTGCTTGCGAGAAAGGCATGCTGCATTTTATTGAGGGTAGGACTGACGGTGCACTGCTTTCAAGCATCCGAACCCGTCGGGGAGGGAAGCGGAGCCCCATCAAACAGCTCCTTCGTGACAGGCAGGGTCTCCTCTCTTCCACGTACTCCGGGGGTCCCCCATCCCAGCAAAGCAATGCAAGCATCCAACAAGTGCCGGAGTTTATAAAACATGTTGGGAGGCCCAGGGAGATACCAAGGGGCACTTTTGAGCAGCACGTGACTTTGCAAAAGCATTTGCTTTCTGCCTCCACATTTCACAGTGGTCACCCCAACATCTGACCATGCATTAGTTCAGGGCACACAAGTTCCTTTTTTATTTTAGTCGATCACAGTAGATGCATTGACAAGTCTATGTTCCATAACGCTGCAAAAATCAATTGCAAGAAACTTTCTTCTGTTTTTACCAATAACTAGATCATACCACGAAGTGCCACAGCTGTTCATTTAAAACGTAGATAGTTTCTAAACTGAAATGTTATATTTAAAAAAGAAGCGGGAGATGTGGGGAATGAAGAACTAATGCAATCCAAGGTCGAGCTACCAAGCCGGAATATTCACTCAGCATCTGGCTTTTGGAGACCCCCATCGGCGGTGGTGGTGGCTTTGAAGATGGTCCCTGCCCGGGCAGTTGCCATGGTAACACCAGAGATGGGTCCTGAGCGCTCCACCTCTCCTGTGGCTACTTCCCTCATTCGCCATCAGGTTCAAGCCGTCCGTACAGTTCTACCATTGTTAACCTCCGCCTTAAAATCTACTCCTGCGGGACTGGAAAAGACACGCACTTGTGTTTATGAAGTAACCCTATCTGTTACCCCCCCTTACACACACACACACACACACAACACACACACTGCTCCCGCCTCAGTTTCTCTCCAGGAGTTACTAGGAAAACACGCGTTGCCAAAGCTAATAGGTCTGATTTTGCTAAATGTGAGAAAGTAGCCTCTTTCTAGCCTTGTTACCCCCACTTTTGGCCTGTTTGTGAGTGTATTTCAGGGTGTTTTCACTGTCTCACTGGGATCCTGCTAGCCAGGGCCCAGTGCTCATAGTGAAAACCCTATGTTTTCAGTATGTTTGTTATGTGTCACTGGGACCCTGCTAGTCAGGACCCCAGTGCTCATAAGGTTGTGGCCTATATGTATGTGTTCCCTGTGTGATGCCTAACTCTCTCACTGAGGCTCTGCTAATCAGAACCTCAGTGGTTATGCTCTCTCATTTATTCTAAATTGTCACTAACAGGCTAGTGACCAATTTTACCAATTTACATTGGCGTACTGGAACACCCTTATAATTCCCTAGTATATGGTACTAAGGTACCCAGGATATTGGGGTTCCAGGAGATCCCTATGGGCTGCAGCATTTCTTTTGCCACCCATAGGGAGCTCTGACAATTCTTACACAGGCCTGCCACTGCAGCCTGAGTGAAATAACGTCCACGTTATTTCACAGCCATTTTACACTGCACTTAAGTAACTTATAAGTCACCTATATATCTAACCTTTACCTGGTAAAGGTTAGGTGCAAAGTTACTTAGTGTGAGGGCACCCTGGCACTAGCCAAGGTGCCCCCACATTGTTCAGGGCCAATTCCCTGAACTTTGTGAGTGTGGGGACACCATTACACGCGTGCACTACATATAGGTCACTACTTATATGTAGCTTCACAATGGTAACTCCGAATATGGCCATGTAACATGTCTATGATCATGGAATTGCCCCCTCTATGCCATCCTGGCATAGTTGGCACAATCCCATGATCCCAGTGGACTGTAGCACAGACCCTGGTACTGCCAAACTGCCTTTCCTGGGGTTTCACTGCAGCTGCTGCTGCTGCCAACCCCTCAGACAGGTTTCTGCCCTCCTGGGGTCAAGCCAGGCTTGTCCCAGGATGGCAGAACAAAGGACTTCCTCTGAGAGAGGGTGTTACACCCTCTCCCTTTGGAAAATGGTGTGAAGGCAGGGGAGGAGTAGCCTCCCCCAGCCTCTGGAAATGCTTTCTTGGGCACAGATGTGCCCAATTCTGCATAAGCCAGTCTACACCGGTTCAGGGACCCCTTAGCCCCTGCTCTGGCGCGAAACTGGACAAAGGAAAGGGGAGTGACCACTCTGTGGTTCTAAAAATTCTGGACCCATGTAATTTACTTTGCCACAGCAGTACGATTTTAGTATCAAAAGACCGATAATGACTAGTACACTAAGCATGAGCATTTTCGCTCAATTCCAGCAGCGTTTTCACCTCGAAATCGCCATTTTCGTCCTGCACTCGTGGCTCCCATTTTATACACGGCAGCCATTTTTAAAAGTTGCCCTCACATAGGCTTATAATACAGTCAGATTTGATTCCAAGGACACGTACACCTTGATTGACTTTTTTCTGACCTGGGCAAGCTGGAACCATTGCCTCAGGCCAAACCTGTTTGGTCAGTCCCTCTCCCAGTGGCCGAATCAGATAGCATCAAGGCACACCAGGCCATAAAACCCTTATTATCGCTCACACACCCTGCCTAACTTGCTCACACCTGCACCTGCTCTTTTCTTCTTCTTACTTTACGAGGGGGAGGTGCCCGTTTTTATTGGGGGTCCACACTTATCTGATGTGAAATTCTAGGCCTTGCCGGGTAATTTATTATGGGCTGGATGACATGAAATATGAGGTTTCATCATGACACTGGTTTTTCCTTTGTAGTGAAAACATGTGAATGACCAACCAAAATGTCAAGAATGTTTGCCTGAAGCTTAAAAAACTGTATATAAGGAAACCTGATTTTGCATTGACACACAGTCTCCTGAGAACATACAAATCGTGCTGTTGTACTTCTAGGACACTTGTCAATTGGTTGCAGCCAATAAATTCGATCTTTGACTTCACCTAGAAGACTCTGAGTTTCTGTAGTCTGAATCAGGAAAGTACCCGAGGTCTTTGGGTGTACCCTGGCACCGCTGGGTTACCGGATCAGTACCGGTTCTGAAAAACCCAGTACTACAGTTGGCGCCCAAACGTGGGGCGATACCAGCGGTACCGGTCCAAGCCTGAGGTCCGTGGGGAGCTTCGTGTGAAAATTCTGGAGGAAGGCCGCCACTTCATCGACCCCTGCATGTCGACGTGGTCTGAAAGTCTTTGTTGCGAGGTTCCCCGCTTCCCGACGGCTATGAAGGACTGCTGCCCTGGCTATCGCCCTGATTTGGACCCTTGATTTTTGGTAGAGCGAAACGATAAGACGAGTCTTCTGGTGACGTCATTGATATTTTCAGTTAAGTATAAGTGGAGCGTCTCCCAGTCCTTAGTTGGACACTTGGTTTGGTCCTTAGTTGGACACTTGGTTTGGTCCTTAGTTGGACATTTGGTTTGGTATCCCTTTGGGATCACTTTGATTTGGAACTTGCAAGTACCAAAGCCGAAGGACTCGTGTATTCACGAGACTATCGTAAACGATAATCCTTTGAAGTTTGAAGCTAGACTAGTGAGCGAAGATGCCTGGTCTTAGCAGACTTGGAAATTTGTTTTGTCTTGGTTGTAAAAGGGACTCCCGGTTGGATGACTCATGTCCGGTTCCTCCGATTGGAACTCCAACCTATGAACTATATGTGAAGCACGGAGTGGGACCCATCACGTTTAATAAAGTATGGGTCCGCTATTCTTGGAAATAATTGAGAAAAGTTTTCTTTTTTTTTTTCTTGTAAATATGACTTACAACTAGGATCTGCAAACGGTTCTGTAAGTAAATTGCGACGGCGCTATTTATGAAAAATGGCTAAAGCGCGCGGTATTATGTGTACTGAATGTTTTCTGTTTATATCTGAAATGAGCTCAATGTGTGTTTGTGGGTCTTCTTGATGTTTACAGTTTGTTAAGTAAAATGTTGGTTAATTAATATTAAGTAGAAACTTAGAAAAAATCCAGAAATGAACCATGTGATGTGCTAACATAGCTATATGTTGCTCTTTAATTTATAGAATGAGCAATTGTGCACATATACAAAACTGCCGTTAAATGCTTAATAAATTAGAAAACACATTCAATAGATATAAATAGGGCCCCCCCCCAAAAAAAAAAAAACGAAATTATCTATTTTCAATTCAGCCAGCACTTTCCCAGTTAAACATGGGTGGATTTTTGCATAACCTTCCTTTTAAATGAAAGTGGCGCAAAAATGTGACGCATTTCAAGTTAGGCTTATGCGCTTAGGCTTGTGAGTTAATGTATCCCAAATAATAGGCAAGGGATGCAGCTTGCTTTTATATGTGGAATTATCCCCCAAAAAATAATAATTGTTTTTTTTTTTTTTTTTTAAGAAAATTATTAATTATGGAAAAATTATTTTAAAAAATAAGTGCCTTTCAAAATCGTTTTTTAATATTTATAAAGCTTAATACCTATACTATGACCTCCTAACATTAAAATTTAATTCAAGTTATGTTGCACCGCTAAAATGACATTTGTATGTGCAATTTTCCCTTGGCGCAGGAGCAAACAAGCTCATTTCTATAAAGTATAAGTTAATATTTTCAATGGCTGACTCATGGATTGTGTAATAGACATTCTGGTAATGCATATTATGCAAGAAAATTGTAGGATATTGATTTTTTAATGCCTAAAATATCAAAGTCGATTTTGGGCAAAAGCACTGTTTAAACTGCATTTTCTTTCATTCAGAGTACTTTTTAAAGTGTCTCAGGCTTCAGTAAATGCATACATTTAGGTTTGATATATATTTGCAGGTTGTGCCTTCTTATGATTCAATTAGTCAATGTGCCAGTACAAAGGCTTGTTTTAATATCAAGGTTGAAGTTTCTAACTTCAGCTGGGCCTACTGAGACGTTCATTCATTCGAGGTTGATGAAATATGTACCATTGCATGGGATTGCAACAAGCATTTATTCTAACAACTGGTATGTGTGTTATTAAGGTGTGTGAATTATTCACAGTAAATGTAGTTTAATAATCTGGAAATAGAGATGATTTTTTTTTACAGTGGAAATTGTAGGTGCCAAATTAATATGGAGTGTCAGTGTAACAATTTTTACTTTTAGAAAGGTAAAACTAAGGTGGCTTGATGTTGCGAAGTAACTGACAAGAGGGTAACAGTTAAGTAATGGAAATTTATTTTCATGTATTTGGTCCTATCATGAATTGTTCTTGCTGGTCCTGTATGTTAGACGAGAAACAGTAAAGTTATATTTGACAGCAGATTTCCATTGCCTGGTGATCTACTGTCAAAAGGAGGGTAAGGATTTTAAACCTGACAAATTAAACAGGCCCAAATATTGGGTTTTGGGCTGCAGGTTTACAGTCCATAAAGTACATGACATGGTATTGTGTGCCACCGCTTATTCACACATGCTATTGTTTTGTCTATGCTTTTTGTGCTTGATACACAGCAAGTATATCTGATGGCTTGACGTTTTGTGCGTTTTTATTATTTTTTATTTGTTTTTTGCATGTTTGTTGCTGCTTTTGATACTATTACAAGCTCCCCTGTGTTGTGAGGGGATGGTCATGACGATGCCCATCGCTACGCAACAGTTGGTTGAACTTGTTCTGGTTACTAAATTCCACAGATAATGATATTTCATGCTGTGAACATAAAAGACAACACTTCACCAGTGAATGTCTATTTGGCTATAATGGTATTGAAGGAAAATAAAAAGAGATATACAGGATCAAAGTGTGTCACCTGCAGTTAGTCACGTTACTGCCCCTTCCCTTAAAGGAACAGGCAGCCCTACATTTATGTATCCTTGATTGGACCTAAGGATGAAATTATAGATCTGTGACTCAAGGTGGCCTAATTTCTATATTACATTAGTTAACGATGTTGTGTTTCCTAAGTAGCATATGGCTTTCGTTCCTTAAAAGAAAACCAGGTTTTCATTTTTTCCTGAAGAAGGAACTGAAACATTAGCTAGGAGTACCGTATATGTTGTAGTCGCCAACGGTAGAGTTAAAATTTGTGTAACTTTGGCCTTTGTGTATCACCCGTACTCTCGGTGTTGTGTCACATGCCTGACTATCACCCAAATAATTTTTTTTTGTTCTTCCTATAGAATTTTTCTTTTGTTACTTCCCCTGACCAATGTCGCATCATGCTTAGTTATTGAGATTTTAGCTATGTCCTAGTCCCATTTCTCTTTTTCGAATTCCTTTCACCAGTCAGCCCTTTTATTATTATTGATGTATTGTTCAGGTTCACATTTCCAGACTGCAGTGATATACCAGGGACCCCCATGTTATGTATAATTCCCTTTGGTATGACCAGACTGGTTTTCAAGAATTTGCCTTAGGCCTGCTTCAATGTTTTCCAGCCTGACTGTCAGGGTAGCGATAGACTGGTTAACTGACTCAATATTATAGTAAGACAAGTTTTCCATCTCAATAGGAGATATCTTATGTTTACCTTTTTGAACATGACGAATTTTCAATGTCTATTTTAATTTGGTTTTCGGTTCCCTTCTGTTCCTGCTACTTTAATTTTTGGTGGGATTAGATGTGTCCTAATCATGCAAATATCAGGACCCTCTAGTTCTTGTCTTTTTGTTTGCACATTTGACTATTAGCCTGTGTATTGCATAGTGCACCTGATGCACACTTTTTAAAGGAAGGTTTCTACATGTCCCTGATAATCGGTATCATGTGATTTCTCTATTGAGATGTTCTAAGGTAAGGAGGAACACCTAGACTTAATCATTGAGGCAAATATGTGTTTACCCCATTAGACAATGCCACTGTGTGAGGAAATCCATTCAGATAGAATTCTCATGTAGGTATAGATGGCAGAGAATAATGGAGAGAACCCAATTAAAGATGCTAGAGACCCTGTTTTGCCCTTCTGCCTTTGTCTTTGTATTTTATGCCCATGGTGTATGGCTACTCCTTTGAAGATTGCAGACCACCTGCTTGCAGTCCCCTTGTTAAAAACCATGAACTGTTTTTGTACTAAATTGAAGGAAACTAACAGCTGTGGCACACTTCCTACGTCACTAGATTCTGCAGGTATCAAGTCATAATAACCTGCAGGACATTGATTTAAGCCTAATTCCCATCAGTGACAGCTACAGATGAAAGACGGACGTCTTGGCCCTACAGTCTCAGCACCCAGAAAGTAGCAAAGCTGGACAGCGATCGCCAGCGCATGGTATCGTACTTGCTCCATCAGACGGCGTTGGACATCACAAAACCAAAGTTTCAGTGTAAAAGAGCTAAAGAGAAGGATTCCTGTTGTTGATAGCAGAGCTGTTTTGAGGTTTCATTTCTCTACCTGTCATGTGCTGGTAACCTCTGGCAGTGTGCAATCCCTTGAGCCCCTTGGCCTGAGTTTTGCCACACACCCCCTTTTCTTTGCTCCAATGGAAGAAAGGCAGTGCACCGGAGATTTCAAGTTTGGAAAAAGGCACTATATTTTGGTGCCCATGAAAGAGCAGCTTGAGCGTCCTCTGACACTAAATAATGAGTGTTGGAGTCTGAAAGTGCTGCTGAGCTTGAGCTATTTCCCAATTAATGGTGCTTGGGTCTGCACGAGATGATTTGTGCCCTTGATCAATGAAGAGCACATTGTTTGTAGTATCTGCCACAGAGGAGAGACACTGGTGCATTGCTTTAAGACATTGAGACTTTCGAGTGAGCTGTGGGTGTTTGCCAGGAGGGCACTCCAACTAAGCAGTACTTTTCTCACGAAGAGGCCTGAATTGAGAGGCCCATGCGAAAGAAAACAACAAAAGAGAATTTGATGGACAATAGAAGCCTGCCAGAGAGGCTTTTTGAACGGACTCTGGGCATAGTTGGTTTCACAAGAGGTTTCCGTGTGATTGTATAGACTAGGTGTTAGGAGACTGATTGTTTTGCTGGCATTGTTTTAAAGTACTATTCTGTTTAGTAAAAGCAGAATAAAGTCCATTTTCTGTGGAAAGAGTACCCCCTTTTCACCTTAGAGCATTGATGAGAGTCACCACTGTTCCACCTGAACATACAAAAATTACTGAAATGCAGAGGAGCCCTAAAAATGTTACTAGATAATTTTAGGATTTGCTTTTTGGTTAGGGTTGTGAAAAATTATTATTTCATAGTGGTCACTACTTTCTCCCGTTGTCTATATGTTCTTAATAACGTGTTTTCTAGTGTCTTTTAAACATGACGTTGTCATTTATGGGTAGGATTGTTTTTCTCTACTCAATTGACTTCTGCACCCACTTCCCAACCTATGTATTTTCCTACTATTGTTTCTTTGCACTCTTTTCACCCTTTTCCTGAACATGAGCAGGTTAGAAGATCAGAATTCGTAAGCAATTCTTTTGTACAGCTTATGCATCAACATCTAGTTAGTAGTGAACATCACTAATTGTTGGGTGTGTGATCTTATGCCACCTACTGCAGATAGAGGTATTCCTTATTTTGTCCTGCCATATGTGGCCTTTTGTGCTACTTCATGTTCAAGGAGACCTGTCCAGAGAGAGTTACCAAGTACTAGAATTTTGCTCCAGCAACATCTCCATGGCCTTATAAACATAGACCTGGACTCAGATTAGCATGAGAATAGGTTTATTGCCTATGTAAGGGCAAAAGGAGGGTTTGTGGTTCTAAAAATTCTGGACCCATGTAATTTACTTTGCCACAGCAGTACGATTTTAGTATCAAAAGACGATAATGACTAGTACACTAAGCATGAGCATTTTCGCTCAATTCCAGCAGCGTTTTCACCTCGAAATCGCCATTTTCGTCCTGCACTCGTGGCTCCCATTTTATACACGGCAGCCATTTTTAAAAGTTGCCCTCACATAGGCTTATAATACAGTCAGATTTGATTCCAAGGACACGTACACCTTGATTGACTTTTTTCTGACCAGGGCAAGCTGGAACCATTGCCTCAGGCCAAACCTGTTTGGTCAGTCCCTCTCCCAGTGGCCGAATCAGATAGCATCAAGGCACACCAGGCCATAAAACCCTTATTATCGCTCACACACCCTGCCTAACTTGCTCACACCTGCACCTGCTCTTTTCTTCTTCTTACTTTACGAGGGGGAGGTGCCCGTTTTTATTGGGGGTCCACACTTATCTGATGTGAAATTCTAGGCCTTGCCGGGTAATTTATTATGGGCTGGATGACATGAAATATGAGGTTTCATCATGACACTGGTTTTTCCTTTGTAGTGAAAACATGTGAATGACCAACCAAAATGTCAAGAATGTTTGCCTGAAGCTTAAAAAACGGTATATAAGGAAACCTGATTTTGCATTGACACACAGTCTCCTGAGAACATACAAATCGTGCTGTTGTACTTCTAGGACACTTGTCAATTGGTTGCAGCCAATAAATTCGATCTTTGACTTCACCTAGAAGACTCTGAGTTTCTGTAGTCTGAATCAGGAAAGTACCCGAGGTCTTTGGGTGTACCCTGGCACCGCTGGGTTACCGGATCAGTACCGGTTCTGAAAAACCCAGTACTACAACTCCCCTGACCTGCACCTCCCCTGGGAGGTGTCCAGAGCTCCTCCAGTGTGCTCCAGACCTCTGCCATCTTGGAAACAGAGGTGCTGCTGGCACACTGGACTGCTCTGAGTGGCCAGTGCCACCAGGTGACGTCAGAGACTCCTTGTGATAGGCTCCTTCAGGTGTTGCTAGCCTATCCTCTCTCCTAAGTAGCCAAACCCTCTTTTCTGGCTATTTAGGGTCTCTGTCTCTGGGGAAACTTTAGATAATGAATGCAAGAGCTCAGCCGAGTTCCTCTGCATCTCTCTCTTCACCTTCTGATAAGGAATCGACGGCTGACCGCGCTGGAAGCCTGCAAACCTGCAACAAAGTAGCTAAGACGACTACTGCAACTCTGTAACACTGATCCTGCCGCCTTCTCGGCTGTTTTCCTGTCTGTGCATGCTGTGGGGGTAGTCTGCCTCCTCTCTGCACCAGAAGCTCCGAAGAAATCTCCCGTGGGTCGACGGAATCTTCCCCCTGCAACCGCAGGCACCAAAAAGCTGCATTACCGGTCCCTTGGGTCTCCTCTCAGCATGACGAGCGAGGTCCCTCGAATCCAGCAACTCTGTCCAAGTGACCCCCACAGTCCAGTGACTCTTCAGTCCAAGTTTGGTGGAGGTAAGTCCTTGCCTCACCTCGCTGGGCTGCATTGCTGGGAACCGCGACTTTTGCAGCTACTCCGGCCTCCGTGCACTTCCGGCGGAAATCCTTTGTGCACAGTCCAGCCTGGGTCAACGGCACTCTAACCTGCATTGCACGACCTCCTAAGTTGTTCTCCGGCGACGTGGGACTTCTTTGTGCGACTTTGGGTGAGCACCGTTTCACGCATCCTCATAGTGCCTGTTTCTGGCACTTCTCCGGGTGCTACCTGCTGCTGAGAGGGCTCCTTGTCTTGCTCGACGTCCCTTCTCTCTCCTGGTCCAATTTGCGACCTCCTGGTCCCTCCAGGGCCACAGCAGCGTCCAAAAACTCTAACCGCACGATTTGCAGCTAGCAAGGCTTGTTGGCGTTCTTTCGGCAGGAAAACACTTCTGCACGACTCTCCACGGCGAGAGGGATCCGTCCACCAAAGGGAAAGTCTCTAGCCCTTTTCGTTCCTGCAGAAACCGCAGCTTCTTCTGTCCAGTTGAAGCTTCTTTGCACCTGCAGCTGGCATTTCCTGGGCATCTGCCCATCTCCGACTTGCTTGTGACTTTTGGACTTGGTCCCCTTGTTCCACAGGTACCCCAGATTGGAAATCCACAGTTGTTGCATTGTTGGTTTGTGTCGTTCCTGCATTATTCCTCTAACACGACTTCTTTGTCCTTAGGGGAACTTTAGTGCACTTTGCACTCACTTTTCAGGGTCTTGGGGAGGGTTATTTTTCTAACTCTCACTATTTTCTAATAGTCCCAGCGACCCTCTACAAGGTCACATAGGTTTGGGGTCCATTCGTGGTTCGCATTCCACTTTTGGAGTATATGGTTTGTGTTGCCCCTATCCCTATGTTTTCCCATTGCATCCTATTGTAACTATACATTGTTTGCACTGTTTTCTAAGACTATACTGCATATTTTTGCTATTGTGTATATATATCTTGTGTATATTTCCTATCCTCTCACTGAGGGTACACTCTGAGATACTTTGGCATATTGTCATAAAAATAAAGTACCTTTATTTTTAGTATAACTGTGTATTGTGTTTTCTTATGATATTGTGCATATGACACTAAGTGGTACTGTAGTAGCTTCACACGTCTCCTAGGTCAGCCTAAGCTGCTCTGCTAAGCTACCATTATCTATCAGCCTAAGCTGCTAGACACCCTATACACTAATAAGGGATAACTGGGCCTGGTGCAAGGTGTAAGTACCCCTTGGTACTCACTACAAGCCAGTCCAGCCTCCTACATTGGTTGTGCAGCGGTGGGATAAGTGCTTTGAGACTACTTACCACTCTTGTCATTGTACTTTTCATAAGAGAAAAATATACAAAACAAGGTCAGTGTATATACACATAGCCAAAAAGTTTTGCATTTCCTCTTTTCACTCTTTTCTAAGTGCTGAAAAGTACTTCTAAACTTTCTAAAAAGTTCTAAAAAGTTTAAAACGTTTTTTTCTCTGTCCTTCTAAAAGCTCTGACAAACTTTTTTCTCTTTTTCTATCACTTTAACTCTCTCTAAAATGTCTGGCACAGGCCAAAATGTTGACCTGTCTAAGATTGCATATGATCACCTTAGCTGGAAAGGAGCAAGGAGTCTCTGCATAGAGAGAGGTTTGAGTGTAGGGAAGAATCCTTCCTTGGAACTGTTACTTAATATGCTTAGAGAACAAGATAAGGCTAAAAGTGCCCCATCTGTTGAAAAAGTAGCTAATGGTTCTCAATCTGCTCTAGGGACTCCCCCAGGAAAAGGTTCAGGAAAGAAACTTCTTAGCCTGCCCATTACTAGACAGTCTAGCATAGTTGGTACTGAGGTGGAGTCACATCATCCAGATGATGTGCTCTCACATTACACTGTCAGCCAAGCTGTTAGGGTGGCTTCTGTAAGGGACAGGTCTCCTTCTGTTCATTCCCATCATACCTCTGTATCTAGGAATGTCCCTCCCTCCAACCCTGATGACAGAATGTTAGAGAGGGAACTCAATAAGTTGAGGGTGGAACAAACCAGACTGAAGCTTAAAAAGCAACAGCTGGATTTGGATAGACAGTCTTTTGAACTAGAGAAGGAAAGACAGAAGTTGGGTTTAGAAACCCATGGTGGCAGCAGCAGTATTCCCCATAGTCATCCTGTAAAAGAGCATGATTCCAGGAATCTGCACAAGATAGTTCCCCCTTATAAGGAGGGGGGTGACATTAACAAGTGGTTTGCTGCACTTGAGAGGGCCTGTGTTGTACAGGATGTCCCTCAAAGGCAGTGGGCTGCTATCCTATGGCTATCATTTAGTGGAAAAGGTAGGGATAGGCTCCTTACTGTGAAAGAAAATGATGCCAATAATTTCCAAGTTCTTAAGAATGCACTCCTGGATGGTTATGGCTTAACCACTGAACAATACAGGATAAAGTTCAGAGAGACCAAAAAGGAGTCTTCACAAGACTGGGTTGATTTCATTGACCATTCAGTGAAGGCCTTGGAAGGGTGGTTACATGGCAGTAAAGTTACTGATTATGACAGACTGTATAACTTGATCCTGAGAGAGCATATTCTTAATAATTGTGTGTCTGATTTGTTGCACCAGTACTTGGTGGACTCTGATCTGACCTCTCCCCAAGAATTGGGAAAGAAGGCAGACAAATGGGTCAGAACAAGGGTGAACAGAAAAGTTCATACAGGGGGTGACAAAGAGAACATTAAGAAGAAAGATGGTGAACAATCTCAAGATAAGCATGGGGATAAGGGTAAAACCAAAGATCCCACTTCAAATCTTAAACACTCTTCAGGGGGTGGGGATAAAACAAATTCTTCCTCTTCTTCTCAACCTACACAATTTAAAAAGCCTTGGTGCTTTGTGTGTAAAAACAGAGGCCATAGGCCAGGGGATAAGTCCTGTCCAGGTAAACCCCCTGAGCCTACCACCACTAATACATCAAGCTCTAGTGCCCCTAGCAGTAGTGGTACTAGTGGTGGGACTGCTGGCAACAGTCAAGCAATGGGTGTAGTTGGGTTCACTTATGGGTCCATAGTAGAAACTGGGGTAGTCAGTCCCAAGACAGTTTCTGTCACACCTAGTGGCATTGGCCTTGCCACACTGGCTGCTTGTCCCCTTACAATGGATAAGTACAGGCAGACAGTTTCAATAAATGGTGTTGAGGCCTTGGCCTACAGGGACACAGGTGCCAGTATCACTTTGGTGACTGAAAACCTAGTGGCTCCTGAACAACACATCATTGGACAACAGTATAAAATTATTGATGTCCATAACTCCACTAAGTTTCTTCCCTTAGCCATAATTCAGTTTAGTTGGGGTGGAGTTACTGGCCCTAAGCAGGTGGTGGTATCACCTAGCTTACCTGTAGATTGTCTCTTAGGTAATGACCTAGAGGCCTCAGGTTGGGCTGATGTAGAGTTTTATGCCCATGCAGCCATGCTGGGCATCCCAGAGGAATTGTTCCCTCTCATTTCTACTGAAATGAAAAAGCAAAGGAGAGAAGGCCTGAAAACTCAGGATCCCTCTCCATCAACAGGTAAAAAGGGTATCACAGTATCCCCTAACCACCCTACCATTCAGGATACCATTCCTGTGGTGGGAGAAACCTCTCCTGGGGTGGCACCTGTTCCAAGGGAATCATCAGTTGGCAAAACTGTACTCCCTGAGGTGGAAGTACCTCTCTGTGGGATAACTAACATTGGTGACAAAAAGAGCACCATTTTAGTTAACATGGAGCATCCCTTCAACCCTCCCGGAGAAACTTTAGTGCAGAAACCCTGCACTACCTCACAACACTTAGGACAGCATCCCTGCCCTAGCGTGGAGCTCATAGGACAGCATCCCTGCCCTGCTCCAACTAAAGAGAAACAGCATCCCTGTTCTCTCTTCCAGCCATATGGACAAAGTTTTTGCCCAGCTATGGCTTTACTGAGACAGCATCCCTGTCTGGCATTTCCATCATTACAAATAGGTTCAGTGGACAATTACCACTGCTCTAAACTAAAATGTACTGATAGAAACTCTGAAAATACATCTTCACATTGTTGTTTAGCTAAAAAACTTCAAACAGGGTGGTTTACATCCCCACAGGGAAGTAACCATATAGTGGATGATAAAGGGAGTAACCAGTCTATTGCAGAGCTACTCTCTACTTATCACCACTTAGACAATAAAGTCTCAACTGGCCAAGGTTAGCCTTATTGTCCTTCGTTTGGGGGGGGGTTGTGTGAGAAAGTAGCCTCTTTCTAGCCTTGTTACCCCCACTTTTCGCCTGTTTGTGAGTGTATGTCAGGGTGTTTTCACTGTCTCACTGGGATCCTGCTAGCCAGGGCCCAGTGCTCATAGTGAAAACCCTATGTTTTCAGTATGTTTGTTATGTGTCACTGGGACCCGGCTAGTCAGGACCCCAGTGCTCATAAGTTTGTGGCCTACATGTATGTGTTCCCTGTGTGGTGCCTAACTGTCTCACTGAGGCTCTGCTAACCAGAACCTCAGTGGTTATGCTCTCTCATTTATTCTAAATTGTCACTAACAGGCGAGTGACCAATTTTACCAATTTACATTGGCGTACTGGAACACCCTTATAATTCCCTAGTATATGGTACTAAGGTACCCAGGGTATTGGGGTTCCAGGAGATCCCTATGGGCTGCAGCATTTCTTTTGCCACCCATAGGGAGCTCTGACAATTCTTACACAGGCCTGCCACTGCAGCCTGAGTGAAATAACGTCCACGTTATTTCACAGCCATTTTACACTGCACTTAAGTAACTTATAAGTCACCTATATGTCTAACCTTTACCTGGTAAAGGTTAGGTGCAAAGTTACTTAGTGTGAGGGCACCCTGGCACTAGCCAAGGTGCCCCCACATTGTTCAGGGACAATTCCCTGAACTTTGTGAGTGCGGGGACACCATTACACGCGTGCACTACATATAGGTCACTACTTATATGTAGCTTCACAATGGTAACTCCGAATATGGCCATGTAACATGTCTATGATCATGGAATTGCCCCCTCTATGCCATCCTGGCATAGTTGGCACAATCCCATGATCCCAGTGGACTGTAGCACAGACCCTGGTACTGCCAAACTGCCTTTCCTGGGGTTTCACTGCAGCTGCTGCTGCTGCCAACCCCTCAGACAGGTTTCTGCCCTCCTGGGGTCAAGCCAGGCTTGTCCCAGGATGGCAGAACAAAGGACTTCCTCTGAGAGAGGGTGTTACACCCTCTCCCTTTGGAAAATGGTGTGAAGGCAGGGGAGGAATATCCTCCCCCAGCCTCTGGAAATGCTTTCTTGGGCACAGATGTGCCCAATTCTGCATAAGCCAGTCTACACCGGTTCAGGGACCCTTTAGCCCCTGCTCTGGCGCGAAACTGGACAAAGGAAAGGGGAGTGACCACTCCCCTGACCTGCACCTCCCCTGGAAGGTGTCCGGAGCTCCTCCAGTGTGCTCCAGACCTCTGCCATCTTGGAAACAGAGGTGCTGCTGGCACACTGGACTGCTCTGAGTGGCCAGTGCCACCAGGTGACGTCAGAGACTCCTTGTGATAGGCTCCTTCAGGTGTTGCTAGCCTATCCTCTCTCCTAAGTAGCCAAACCCTCTTTTCTGGCTATTTAGGGTCTCTGTCTCTGGGGAAACTTTAGATAACGAATGCAAGAGCTCAGCCGAGTTCCTCTGCATCTCTCTCTTTACCTTCTGATAAGGAATCGACTGCTGACCGCGCTGGAAGCCTGCAAACCTACAAACCTGCAACAAAGTAGCTAAGACGACTACTGCAACTCTGTAACGCTGATGCTGCCGCCTTCTCGACTGTTTTCCTGTCTGTGCATGCTGTGGGGGTAGTCTGCCTCCTCTCTGCACCAGAAGCTCCGAAGAAATCTCCTGTGGGTCCACGGAATCTTCCCCCTGCAAACGCAGGCACCAAAAAGCTGCATTACCGGTCCCTTGGGTCTCCTCTCAGCACGACGAGCGAGGTCCCTCGAATCCAGCAACTCTGTCCAAGTGACCCCCACAGTCCAGTGACTCTTCAGTCCAAGTGTGGTGGAGGTAAGTCCTTGCCTCACCTCGCTGGGCTGCATTGCTGGGAACCGCGACTTTTGCAGCTACTCCGGCTTCCGTGCACTTCCGGCGGAAATCCTTTGTGTACAGTCCAGCCTGGGTCCACGGCACTCTAACCTGCATTGCACGACCTCCTAAGTTGTTCTCCGGCGACGTGGGACTTCTTTGTGCGACTTCGGGTGAGCACCGTTTCACGCATCCTTGTAGTGCCTGTTTCTGCCACTTCTCTGGGTGCTACCTGCTGCTGAGAGGGCTCTTTGTCTTGCTCGATGTCCCCTCTCTCTTCTGGTCCAATTTGCGACCTCCTGGTCCCTCCAGGGCCACAGCAGCGTCCAAAAACACTAACCGCACGATTTGCAGCTAGCAAGGCTTGTTGGCGTTCTTTTGGCGGGAAAACACTTCTGCACGACTCTCCACGGCGAGAGGGATCTCTCCACCAAAGGGGAAGTCTCTAGCCCTTTTCGTTCCTTCAGAAACCGCAGCTTCTTCTGTCCAGTTGAAGCTTCTTTGCACCCGCAGCTGGCATTTCCTGGGCATCTGCCCATCTCCGACTTGCTTGTGACTTTTGTACTTGGTCCCCTTGTTCCACAGGTACCCCAGATTGGAAATCCACAGTTGTTGCATTGTTGGTTTGTGTCTTTCCTGCATTATTCCTCTAACACGACTTCTTTGTCCTTAGGGGAACTTTAGTGCACTTTGCACTCACTTTTCAGGGTCTTGGGGAGGGTTATTTTTCTAACTCTCACTATTTTCTAATAGTCCCAGCGACCCTCTACAAGGTCACATAGGTTTGGGGTCCATTCGTGGTTCGCATTCCACTTTTGGAGTATATGGTTTGTGTTGCCCCTATCCCTATGTTTCCCCATTGCATCCTATTGTAACTATACATTGTTTGCACTGTTTTCTAAGACTATACTGCATATTTTTGCTATTGTGTATATATATCTTGTGTATATTTCCTATCATCTCACTGAGGGTACACTCTAAGATACTTTGGCATATTGTCATAAAAATAAATTACCTTTATTTTTAGTATAACTGTGTATTGTGTTTTCTTATGATATTGTGCATATGACACTAAGTGGTACTGTGGTAGCTTCACACGTCTCCTAGTTCAGCCTAAGCTGCTCTGCTAAGCTACCATTATCTATCAGCCTAAGCTGCTAGACACCCTATACACTAATAAGGGATAACTGGGCCTGGTGCAAGGTGCAAGTACCCCTTGGTACTCACTACAAGCCAGTCCAGCCTCCTACACTAAACTGGTGAGATGGTTAGATTTTTTATTGCAAGCATATGCCAAAACTAGAAATAATGCCACAGCGTAAGTGTGGCAACCATATACTTGCAATTAAACGTTTACATTATAAAAATATAAATGGCATAGACTTTTAATTAAACTGATGGGGGTTTCTAGCAGGCAGTAGTACATAAAGCTTTTCAGTTTAAATGTGCATCTACAGGGGAAAATATTCTTATTGGAGCAAAGAAAATGTCCTATTGGCTTTAAATTACTGTAACACAAACTCTTAATTTAAAACACAAGGATGGCATGAAAAGAATAAAAAATGGAAACGAAAAACACATTGTTATAGTAAAGTATTGGCCCGCCAATCCTGGCACTGAAGTGCAATTCATTGTAGGCGCTGTGTACATGTGATCAGGAAAAAGAACATCTCTCACAACGAAAGAGAAACAGTGGCTGCAGAAAAGTGCCCCTTTGCTCATTTGAGTGTGCTGTGGTGGGTAGAGGTTAAACGTGAATGACAGTTGAGGAGACCACTGGGTGAAGAAGGCGGCTTGAAGCCCATCTATATATATTCAGTGCATTTTTTAGGTCGAGCACAGCAGTGGCAAACACTGCTTTTTTGACATGTTGGTAGGTACCTGGGATTTTAACCACGCCCGCAGCCCATCACTGATACTCGTTCGTGGGCTTGCCTTTCAAAAATCCTTTGTTTTCATTGGTAACTGCTTTAAGTTTGTCCCTCCTTGGGGCGGTTTTGTTACGGCCTTGGCAATCGACCCTATTACCTGAATAATTGCACTTTTGCTGGTAACTTTGACTGCGAGCAAACTTCTTTTTCTTTCTGTCTCTCTCTTTGCGCTCACAGCAGCGCTTTGAATCGGCAGCTTATGTCAACTGTTCTACTTTTCATTTTCAGTTTGTGTGGCAAGAAAGTTCCAATTAGAAATGTACAGTGCTAAGAGCGCTAACAGGAGCGAACACGACCCACTGCATTGCAAATTCTTGTTTTTTCTTCCATGTAGTGCCTGTGGGCCTCAGAGCGCGCTTGGAAGCCCCTTTTACTCCACCCGGCCCCGGTGGGCACCAGATCCACGTTTCCTTCTCACCATCCTAAGATCTAGATGTCCTCTTGAGGACTTCACATTCCGCGCCCAGCGCTGCCCTCTGCTCTCCTGGTTTAAAGCTCCCAGCCCTGTCTTGCCAGGGGCAGGGAGGGGGCTTTCTCCATTTCACTAATCCCCCAGTTATGAAGAGACTATACATATTTAACCCCGTGAGCGATACCGCAACTCTCTAAGTCTTTGTTAGACATTTGTGTTCTTTTCATAGAACAAAAGGTTATTTATCTCCTAGAGGAAGCGCCACGATGTCTCTCAGCGTATTTATTTCCTGTAAGGATGTCTTTCCACTTGCTCATGTGCCGTAAACAATCTCTGTCCCGCACTTGCTGTGTTCAGAGAGGCGCTGAGTCACGTGTAACTCATATGTCCTCATATGTCCTCTTGGGTAATAGTTACTTGCCTGATGCCTCCCTGCGCCGTGCGGGCGTCTTTGCCATTGTGCCTCCAGGGCAGTATCGTGGGTAGTAGGTTAGTAACCCAAGCCCTAGTCAGATGTCCGCCTTATTCTGTCCTTTTTAGCATCAGCCTAGGAGGGCGTGCGCTAGCGCATGCGAGACGCTGTTGTGGTCAGGGCCTCCAGCATTTCCTGTTCTTGCATTGCAAATGCTTGTTCCTTTTGTCTGTCTCTACGAGCTCACTGCTGCACTTTGAACCGGCCGCTTATGTCAACTGTTTTACTTTTTTTTTCAGTTTGTGTGGCAAGAAAACGCTAATAGCTGTAACTCGAGCAAATGCGAGCCCCATTGCGGTTCAAATGCTTGTTTTTAACACTGATAACACTGATTTTTTTAACGCTAATAGCTCTAAATCGAAGAAATGCGAGACCCGTTGCATTGCAAATGCTTGTTGTATTTACAGTTACTTAAATTGGTAACCAACACCTATTGCTATCAGTCAAGCGCCAAGCTGAGCTTCTATTTAATGAAGTACTTGTGCCCACATGCCCAGGGCGTTCCGTGCACAGAACTTTGTAGCTTAATGGTTTAGCTGTTCGCTGGAACCTGTACTTTGTGGCTGATATCTTTCTTCAGACACCGTTTTGTTCACAGGGACTCTGCAATGTTTAAAGGGCCATGTACTGGCGAATTGAAGTTTTTATTAAAAAAAACAAATAAAACAGGCGTCAGTGAAAATGTTAGTTTTGAGATATTAATGTTAATCCTTCCACGGATTATTAATTTGAGGCATGGATTATTATGGCTGTGTTCCTCGACTGCAGCTTGGTGAATGTGTTGCTTTAGTAACAAACGCAGTAAAAGGCAGGAAAAGACGAAATTATGTGGCAGGGTTGACCAATTTATGTCACAAGAAAAGTCCAGTTATACATTTACACCGGCAGTACCCCTAACTGAAGCAAATGTGAGAGCTGTTGCATTGCAAATGCTTGTTTATGTATTGCACGAGCTCTCTGGCGCCCCCTTTTATTATAAATATAATTCCCCGTCCACCCGATGGACTTTGAGATGGGCTGCACGAATGGACCACCGTGGGGGCCCTTTGTAGTCACACATTAGCGCGTCTCATCAATGAAGCTCGTTGTAGGTCACAAGGTCTCAGTTTCAGGACGCACAACTTGTAACAGGAACACGTCTTCCCTCTTCCAGAGGGTCTCACGTCTGGGTACCTAGTGGTTCAGCATTCCTCAGAGCTGGGCACGTCAGACCCGCATGCCAACCGCTGAACTGTGAGGTGCTGTGCGCGCTCTGTGCATCCAGGCAGGGGTCGCTCAGGGGACGCAGGTGGGTGTCGTGGGTGGATCCCCCCGTGACTCGGACACGTCTCCAAGGAAACTCAGCCATGCATCGTGTCAGCGCTTGGGCGGTGCTACCAATCAAGGTAAAGATCAATATATTGGGATCGGGCACAGTACTCAAGCGGATGAAATCCTTTTTAGATGAAAGGGGCAGGACATGTGGATGCGTTCATACTCTTCGGGCGGAAGGGAAGTCGCCCTAGGACTTCCCCAGGGCTCTGCCCTTAGGCCTGTGATGCTTACCAACTACATGGCCCCGCCAGCCTCTCTGGTAGCGACCTCTGGGGTCAACATAATCCACACCGATGACGCTCAGCTTCTCTGTCCATCTCACCAAGGTGAAGCTGTGGTCCCAGATCCATCACACCGTCTCACTGCGGCCTTTCAATGGGGGCGCGAACTAACGCAGCCAAGAGAGAGGATCTTTGGGCCAAAGTCCACCTTGGATTGGCTCATTCATTGGCCAGAGTGAGCGCCCCCTCCCAGTCTGCAAGACGAGGCGTCAGACACCTGGGGATGGAGCTGAGCAGGCCGGTGTCCTTTCAGAAACAAATGCATACCGTGGCAGGGACCTGCCTTAGCCTCTTACACACTGCCAAATAATTCTTACATTTTCTTTCCATTCCAGCCAGGAAAATAGCGTTTCTGGCGCTGAGTATGGCTGGGGCGGACCATGCTAACGCTCTCTGCCCCGGCCCCTGCATCACCTAGTCACAAATGTGTGATGAACCGGAATGCTGCAGCTTGGGGCCCAGTCTCCACGGTGGGCTCATGTTTCCTCTTCTCTGCGGGACTTGCGCTTGTGCCCACTTAGTAAACTCATCTAGTTTAAAATCTTCATCCTAACCTGCAGAGAGCTGCATCAAACAAGCGCAGAATATCTATAAGCTAGGACTCAACACTAGTGCCCTGGTAGGAGCCGGCCCCCTCCAACCGATACCTGAGGCCATGCCATGGAAGTGCCCATGGGCATGTGCGCCTGCGGGCACTGGGGCACCCTGGCACAACAGAAAGGGCCGCAGACTCCTGTGCACCTGCGTCTCAAACACCGATAGTGCGGTGCACCTATAGCGCCAGCGCTGTCACCAGAGGGGGGGCCCTCCAAGGGCCTGGCCATGCAAGAGAGGGGTTCCCTCGGGCTCTGCGCCCACGCCGCATCACGGATGAGGGCGCAGAGGCAAAGAAGCTGCCAGGAGGCGCAGTGTCAGCGTGCCCCTTGATGGCAGCCCCCTGGAGGGGAGGGGCGCCCCTTGATGGCAGCCCCCTGGAGGGGAGGGGCGCCCCTTGATGGCAGCCCCCTGGAGGGGGGAGGGGGCCCTGTGTGCCCGCAGACACCCCCTGGCATTGGTGTGGATTGCCTGCACATGTTTCTGGGCCTTCCGGCTGCAGTGAGACACGGGCACAACTAGACATGCTCTCATGCTTGCATTACTTACCGGTAATCTTCATTACTCCGATTCTTCCTCCCTCGTCCCAATACTTACCACTCCCCCCGCACCCTCTTGTCTGCACCAGCCTCCAGTCCGGGCTTGGTTGTGACCAGGAAGTGCTAAGGTGGGGGAGGTGCTTTATGGGTACATGCTCTACCTGAGTAATAGAAAGAGAAGAAGCACCTTGGAAGGTGGTGGAAAGTTGCAGGTCATGGAGTAAGCAGTGGGGCGAGGAGGGACATGAGGAGGTAATACCGTTCATGAGACCCTGTAGCTCTCATGCAGAACAGCCAGGGTAATTGTACACATCAGCAGCCTACTTTTACTAAACCTGGCGATGCTGTGCGCTGCCATCTTGGTACCTTCAGGCGCTTGAAGGGCAGTAAATGTGGGCCAGAGGGCCCCCGATGGGCTGCTTTCTCATGAGATTCCTGGAGTCCAATGGAGGCTGCATGCCAGTCCACCAGCAGGCCAGACTTAGCATGTACACTAAACACCCACCTTTACACGAGTCATGCAAGAGGTGCAGTGCCACCCGTCAGCTTACATAGGACATGGGACCTTTGGTTAGCAGGACATGGGACCTTTGGTTAGCAGGACAGTTTCCTGTCCATAGACATGGGCTTATTATAAAAGCCACTTATGCTAATGAGAATCAACCACTGTTACTGTGCTTGGGTGCAGGTCATGTGACCTGGTGACTGATTAGCTGTTCACCAGTGCCCAGATATATACCAAATAACCTCAAAACATGGGGGAGAACTCCAAAAGATGCACGTGCCTGCACTGGTGCAATGACTGACTGCGCGGATCAGTTTGTGACCAGTATCTCAGATGGTCGAAGTCTAGCAGGGCTGACTCAGCTTTTCTTCCTCCTGACGTTGATACACTGAACACTGCTGACCTATGTGATGGAGATCAATAAAATTTCTGCCAAAAGACAGTTCATTTTGTAATAAGTGTTATTAATCCAGGCCACTTTGCAATCCAGGTATAAAAGACCAGCTCCAGTTTCTTTATTACAGTTTATTACGACGTCTGTAATCAACTGTAATAAAGAAATGGCGTACCTGTTTCACTGCAATGTTATTACAGTTGAGTTGTGGTATCCTAATGCCTCCTTCCAGAGCCAACAACCAATGTAAAAGTCACACCATGGAGCATCATCATATCTGCATTATAAACGATTAAAAAGAGAACTACCTTTTGTTCTTATGATCTGTTTTTTTCTCAAATTAACAGTGATCAGCAAAAGGCTGATATTTCTGCCAACGTTTGTTTATTGGACGCTTTAAGTCATTATATGAAAAAAATAATTTGTATGCATGTTACTACACATTATGAACTTCAGCATTTTTAACCTGACACTCATAAACTGATTCTAGTATCTTTTCAACAAATTGTTAGCAGTTTTTTGGTGTGTTTAATTTTGCACTACAGATTCTGCTTTTATTCTTCTTGCCAGCAAACAAAGGTAGGGTTGGGCTGGAACAGAAAATGGGTCTGGGCACCAAATAAAAGGAGGGTTCCATTAGTGAACCAGATAGCTAAAAAAAGTGGCCCACATTACCAAATCATGGCAGTTTGAAACTTGTAAATGACCCCTTGAACAGGTGTTTTGCAATGTATGGAGGTCTGAATACATTTGTGCTTGCTGCAGGCACCACAAACACAGGCCACGTGTGGGCCTGTGAGAGGAGCCTTTAGACCAATGCCAGGTTCCCCTCTTGGCAACTCTGATCCTGACCAAAGAGCAACCAGAGCCAAAGAGAGAACCAAGCAGCCTTGGCAAATTCTGTCCGCCAGCCCCGCAGGGCGCACCCGAGTGAGCCTGACCACGACAATAGGGCTTGGGAGGGTCTCTCCCTAAGAATATGGGCAGAACAATGGGAAAGCAGTGCATTCTACAACACATTCTTCATTATTTATTCAATTTAATTTGTTTTTAAAGGAAAGTAAATGTTGACCTTACAGTGCAACAGGCCACAGCAGACTTTATTGGGGTTCTTCAATGTTTCTTTCAACATCACCCTCTCTCGCTGACTCTCATCTCTCCATTGCCCCCTCTCACTCTCTGACAGTGCCTCTCATCTCTCCATAGCGCCTCTCACCCTCTAACAGCCCCTCTCATCTACCCATAGTCACTCTCTCCATCACCCTCTAACAGCGCCTCTCATCTACCCATAGTCACTCTCTCCATCACCCTCTAACAGCGCCTCTCATCTACCCATAGTCACTCTCTCCATCACCCTCTAACAGCGCCTCTCATCTACCCATAGTCACTCTCTCCATCACCCTCTAACAGCCCCTCTCATCTACCCATAGTCACTCTCTCCATCACCCTCTAACAGCGCCTCTCATCTACCCATAGTCACTCTCTCCATCACCCTCTAACAGCGCCTCTCATCTACCCATAGTCACTCTCTCCATCACCCTCTAACAGCGCCTCTCATCTACCCATAGTCACTCTCTCCATCACCCTCTAACAGCGCCTCTCATCTACCCATAGTCACTCTCTCCATCACCCTCTAACAGCCCCTCTCATCTACCCATAGTCACTCTCTCCATCACCCTCTAACAGCCCCTCTCATCTACCCATAGTCACTCTCTCCATCACCCTCTAACAGCGCCTCTCATCTCTCCATAGCGCCTCTCACCCTCTAACAGCGCCTCTCATCTACCCATAGTCACTCTCTCCATCACCCTCTAACAGCGCCTCTCATCTACCCATAGTCACTCTCTCCATCACCCTCTAACAGCCCCTCTCATCTACCCATAGTCACTCTCTCCATCACCCTCTAACAGCGCCTCTCATCTACCCATAGTCACTCTCTCCATCACCCTCTAACAGCGCCTCTCATCTACCCATAGTCACTCTCTCCATCACCCTCTAACAGCGCCTCTCATCTACCCATAGTCACTCTCTCCATCACCCTCTAACAGCGCCTCTCATCTACCCATAGTCACTCTCTCCATCACCCTCTAACAGCCCCTCTCATCTACCCATAGTCACTCTCTCCATCACCCTCTAACAGCCCCTCTCATCTACCCATAGTCACTCTCTCCATCACCCTCTAACAGCCCCTCTCATCTACCCATAGTCACTCTCTCAATCACCCTCTAACAGCGCCTCTCATCTACCCATAGTCACTCTCTCCATCACCCTCTAACAGCCCCTCTCATCTACCCATAGTCACTCTCTCCATCACCCTCTAACAGCGCCTCTCATCTACCCATAGTCACTATCTCCATCACCCTCTAACAGCGCCTCTCATCTACCCATAGTCACTATCTCCATCACCCTCTAACAGCCCCTCTCATCTACCCATAGTCACTCTCTCCATCACCCTCTAACAGCGCCTCTCATCTACCCATAGTCACTCTCTCCATCACCCTCTAACAGCGCCTCTCATCTACCCATAGTCACTATCTCCATCACCCTCTAACAGCCCCTCTCATCTACCCATAGTCACTCTCTCCATCACCCTCTAACAGCGCCTCTCATCTACCCATAGTCACTCTCTCCATCACCCTCTAACAGCGCCTCTCATCTACCCACTCTCTCCATCACCCTCTAACAGCCCCTCTCATCTACCCATAGTCACTCTCTCCATCACCCTCTAACAGCGCCTCTCATCTCTCCACAGCCCCCCTCCTGTGTATTTAATTTGTTTTATAGCGCCTCTTACCAGTGTAGGATGTTGTCGCACTTTTCACAGACATACAGGGACAATGAATCATATGTGTTCAAATCAGTGTATAACCAATGTTACATGAGACAAAGGGCACTACAAGGTGTGGGATTCAGGCCATTAATACTGGGAGGCATGTTCTAAGAGTAATTGCTCTGGGGAAGCATTAACTCAAGATTCAGAACATACCAGTGGGTAGGGTTGACTTTACTAATAATTTATTTTTAACCACATTTTTAGAAAAATTAGGATAATCAAACGCTGGGAAAAACAGAACTTTGTAACCTGTACCCTGCAGCCCGCATGTAGCGCTTGGATGGCGGGTCACAGCTCGCTGTGCTAGATTATGATTGTAAGTTCTGAACTGCACATGAAGGAGCTCTGTGACCAAAGCCGAACCACTGTGCAGTGCACGTAAAACGCTGCTCTGTGATCGCATCGCGCACGCTCTCCGCAGCAGCCGCATCAACCCTCCGCGCTACCTCACATGAGTCAAAACTGCCGCTAGACCCAACTCCAGCAGGTGGCGCTCCCTTCTGTGGCCTGCAGAGCTGCTGGGAGGGCACCACTATTCTAGGGCAGTGAGTGCTATTAATAACTTTAACGATGTTGTGCAATTGATGGGAGGTGACTTTAACGCGCAAGACCTGGAATCTCTCCAAGAGTCACGAGTGCAGCCAAAAGTGAAGTCAGCACAATAATACCGCTAATATCGACATAGCAAGGAACAAGGGCAGTGTCTGCCCTGTTCAGCCTCAGCCTGGGAGCTGCAGGCTGTGCACATATTTGTTATGTAAATGCCTTTTCCCAAAATTATGTTTTGCCAGCATGACAAAGGGGGCCCTGTAGGAGGCTGGACTGGCTTGTAGTGAGTACCAAGGGGTACTTGCACCTTGCACCAGGCCCAGTTATCCCTTATTAGTGTATAGGGTGTCTAGCAGCTTAGGCTGATAGATAATGGTAGCTTAGCAGAGCAGCTTAGGCTGAACTAGGAGACGTGTGAAGCTACTACAGTACCACTTAGTGTCATATGCACAATATCATAAGAAAACACAATACACAGTTATACTAAAAATAAAGGTACTTTATTTTTATGACAATATGCCAAAGTATCTTAGAGTGTACCCTCAGTGAGAGGATAGGAAATATACACAAGATATATATACACCATAGCAAAAATATGCAGTATAGTCTTAGAAAACAGTGCAAACAATGTATAGTTACAATAGGATGCAATGGGGAAACATAGGGATAGGGGCAACACAAACCATATACTCCAAAAGTGGAATGCGAACCACAAATGGACCCCAAACCTATGTGACCTTGTAGAGGGTCGCTGGGACTATTAGAAAATAGTGAGAGTTAGAAAAATAACCCTCCCCAAGACCCTGAAAAGTGAGTGCAAAGTGCACTAAAGTTCCCCTAAGGACAAAGTAGTCGTGTTAGAGGAATAATGCAGGAAAGACACAAACCAGCAATGCAACAACTGTGGATTTCCAATCTAGGGTACCTGTGGAACAAGGGGACCAAGTCCAAAAGTCACAAGCAAGTCAGAGATGGGCAGATGCCCAGGAAATGCCAGCTGCGGGTGCAAAGAAGCTTCTACTGGACAGAAGAAGCTGAGGTTTCTGCAGGAACTAAAAAGGCTAGAGACTTTCCCTTTGGTGGACGGATCCCGCTCGCCGTGGAGAGTCGTGCAGAAGTGTTTTCCCGCCGAAAGAACGCCAACAAGCCTTGCTAGCTGCAAATCGTGTGTTTGGCGTTTTTGGACGCTGCTGGGGCCCAGGAAGGACCAGGAGGTCGCAAATTGGACCTGAAGAGAGAGGGGACGTCGAGCAAGACAAAGAGCCCTAACTAAAGCAGGTAGCACCCGGAGAAGTGCCAGAAACAGGCACTACGAGGATGCGTGAAATGGTGCTCGCCGAAGTTGCACAAAGGAGTCCCACGTCGCCGGAGACCAACTTAGAAAGTCGTGCAATGCAGGTTAGAGTGCCGTGGACCCAGGCTTGGCTGTGCACAAAGGATTTCCGCCGGAAGTGCACAGGGGCCGGAGTAGCTGCAAAGTCGTGGTTCCCAGCAATGCAGCCCAGCGAGGTGAGGCAAGGACTTACCTCCACCAAACTTGGGCTGAAGAGTCACTGGACTGTGGGGGTCACTTGGACAGAGTTGCTGGATTCGAGGGACCTCGCTCGTCGTGCTGAGAGGAGACCCAAGGGACCGGTAATGCAGCTTTTTGGTGCCTGCGGTTGCAGGGGGAAGATTCCGTCGACCCACGGGAGATTTCTTCGGAGCTTCTGGTGCAGAGAGGAGGCAGACTACCCCCACAGCATGCACAAGCAGGAAAACAGTCGAGAAGGCGGCAGGATCAGCGTTACAGAGTTGCAGTAGTCGTCTTTGCTACTATGTTGCAGGTTTGCAGGCTTCCAGCGCGGTCAGCAGTCGATTCCTTATAAGAAGGTAAAGAGAGAGATGCAGAGGAACTCGGCTGAGCTCATGCATTCGTTATCTAAAGTTTCCCCAGAGACAGAGACCCTAAATAGCCAGAAAAGAGGGTTTGGCTACCTAGGAGAGAGGAAAGGCTACTAACACCTGAAGGAGCCTATCAGCAGGAGTCTCTGACGTCACCTGGTGGCACTGGCCACTCAGAGCAGTCCAGTGTGCCAGCAGCACCTCTGTTTCCAAGATGGCAGAGGTCTGGAGCACACTGGAGGAGCTCTGGACACCTCCCAGGGGAGGTGCAGGTCAGGGGAGTGGTCACTCCCCTTTCCTTTGTCCAGTTTCGCGCCAGAGCAGGGGCTAAGGGGTCCCTGAACCGGTGTAGACTGGCTTATGCAGAATTGGGCACATCTGTGCCCAACAAAGCATTTCCAGAGGCTGGGGGAGGATATTCCTCCCCTGCCTTCACACCATTTTCCAAAGGGAGAGGGTGTCACACCCTCTCTCAGAGGAAGTTCTTTGTTCTGCCATCCTGGGCCAGGCCTGGCTGGACCCCAGGAGGGCAGCTGCCTGTCTGAGGGGTTGGCAGCAGCAGCAGCTGCAGTGAAACCCCAGGAAGGGCAGTTTGGCAGTACCAGGGTCTGTGCTACAGACCACTGGGGTCATGGGATTGTGCCAACTATGCCAGGATGGCATAGAGGGGGCAATTCCATGATCATAGACATGTTACATGGCCATATTCGGAGTTACCATTGTGAAGCTACATATAGGTAGTGACCTATATGTAGTGCACGCGTGTAATGGTGTCCCCGCACTCACAAAGTTCAGGGAATTGGCTCTGAACAATGTGGGGGCACCTTGGCTAGTGCCAGGGTGCCCACACACTAAGTAACTTTGCACCTAACCTTTACCAGGTAAAGGTTAGACATATAGGTGACTTATAAGTTACTTAAGTGCAGTGTAAAATGGCTGTGAGATAACGTGGACGTTATTTCACTCAGGCTGCAGTGACAGGCCTGTGTAAGAATTGTCAGAGCTCCCTATGGGTGGCAAAAGAAATGCTGCAGCCCATAGGGATCTCCTGGAACCCCAATACCCTGGGTACCTCAGTACCATATACTAGGGAATTATAAGGGTGTTCCAGTAAGCCAATGTAAATTGGTAAAATTGGTCACTAGCCTGTTAGTGACAATTTGAAAGTAATGAGAGAGCATAACCACTGAGGTTCTGGTTAGCAGAGCCTCAGTGAGACAGTTAGGCACCACACAGGGAACATATACATGCACACCTATGAGCACTGGGGCCCTGTGTGACAGGGTCCCAGTGACACATACATATAGGCCACAAACCTATGAGCACTGGGGTCCTGACCAGCAGGATCCCAGTGACACATAACAAACATACTGAAAACATAGGCCCTCATTCTGACCTTGGCGGGCGGCGGAGGCCGCCCGCCAAAGTCCCGCCGTCAGGTTACCGTTCCGCGGTCGAAAGACCGCGGCGGTAATTCTGACTTTCCCGCTGGGCTGGCGGGCGGTCGCCTTCAGACCGCCAGCCAGCCCAGCGGGAAAGAGGCTTCCACGATGAAGCCGGCTCGGAATCGAGCCGGCGGAGTGGAAGCTGTGCGACGGGTGCAGTTGCACCCGTCGCGTATTTCACTGTCTGCGCAGCAGACAGTGAAATACATGTAGGGGCCCTCTTACGGGGGCCCCTGCAATGCCCATGCCAGTGGCATGGGCACTGCAGGGGCCCCCAGGGGCCCCGCGACCCCCCCTACCGCCATCCGGATCTCGGCGGTCCGACCGCTGGGATCTGGATGGCGGTAGTGGGGGTCGGAATCCCCGCGGCGGTGCAGCAAGCTGCGCCGCCGCGGAGGATTCAATGGGGCCGCGGTACACTGGCGAGACCCCGCCAGTGGTGCCGGTCCGACCGCGGCTTTACCGCCGCGGTCGGAATCCCCATTGGAGCACCGCCGGCCTGTCGGCGGTGCTCCCGCGGTCCTCCGCCCTGGCGGTCAAAGACCGCCAGGGTCAGAATGAGGGCCATAGTGTTTTCACTATGAGCACTGAGGCCTGGCTATCAGGATCCCAGTGAGACAGTGAAAACAGTGACAAACACCCTGACATACACTCACACACAGGCCAAAAGTGGGGGTAACAAGGCTAGAAAGAGGCTACCTTCTCACACAACCCCCCCCCCAAACGAAGGACAATAAGGCTAACCTTGGCCAGTTGAGACTTTATTGTCTAAGTGGTGATAAGTAGAGAGTAGCTCTGCAATAGACTGGTTACTCCCTTTATCATCCACTATATGGTTACTTCCCTGTGGGGATGTAAACCACCCTGTTTGAAGTTTTTTAGCTAAGCAACAATGTGAAGATGTATTTTCAGAGTTTCTATCAGTAAGTTTTAGTTTAGAGCAGTGGGAATTGTCCACTGAACCTATTTGTAGTGATGGAAATGCCAGACAGGGATGCTGTCTCAGAAAAGCCATAGCTGGGCAAAAACTTTGTCCATCTGGCTGGAAGAGAGAACAGGGATGCTGTTTCTCTTGAGTTGGAGCAGGGCAGGGATGCTGTCCTATGAGCTCCACACTAGGGCAGGGATGCTGTCCTAAGTGTTGTGAGGTAGTGCAGGGTTTCTGCACTAAAGTTTCTCTGGGAGGGTTGGAGGGATGCTCCATGTTAACTAAAATGGTGCTGTTTTTCTCACCAATGTTAGTTATCCCACAGAGAGGTACTTCCACCTCAGGGAGTCCAGCTTTGCCAGCTGATGATTCCCTTGTAACAGGTGCCACCCCAGGAGAGGTTTCTCCCACCACAGGAATAGTATCCTGAATGGTAGGGTGGTTAGGGGATACTGTGATACCCTTTTTACCTGTTGATGGAGAGGGATCCTGAGTTTTCAGGCCTTTTCTCCTTTGCTTTTTCATTTCACTTGAAATGAGAGGGAACAATTCCTCAGGGATGCCCAGCATGGCTGCATGGGCATAAAACTCTACCTCAGCCCAACCTGAGGCCTCTAGGTCATTACCTAAGAGACAGTCTACAGGTAAGCTAGGTGATACCACCACCTGCTTAGGGCCAGTAACTCCACCCCAACTAAACTGAATTATAGCTAAGGGAAGAAACTTAGTGGAGTTATGGACATCAATAATCTTATACTGTTGTCCAATGATGTGTTGTTCAGGAGGCACTAGGTTTTCAGTCACCAAAGTGAAACTGGCACCTGTGTCCCTGTAGGCCAAGGCCTCAACACCATTTATTGAAACTGTCTGCCTGTACTTATCCATTGTAAGGGGACAAGCAGCCAGTGTGGCAAGGCCAATGCCACTAGGTGTGACAGAAACTGTCTTGGGAGTGACTACCCCAGTTTCTACTATGGACCCAAAAGTGAAACCAACTACACCCTTAACTTGACTGTTGCCAGCAGTCCCACCACTAGTACCACTACTGCTAGGGGCACTAGAGCTTGATGTATTAGTGGTGGTAGGCTCAGGGGGTTTACCTGGACAGGACTTATCCCCTGGCCTATGGCCTCTGTTTTTACACACAAAGCACCAAGGCTTTTTAATGTGTGCAGGTTGAGAAGAAGAGGAAGAATTAGTTTTATCCCCACCCTCTGAAGAGTGTTTAAGATTTGAAGTGGGATCTTTGGTTTTACCCTTATCCCCATGCTTATCTTGAGATTTTTCACCATCTTTCTTCTTATTGCCATCTTTGTCACCCCCTGTATGAACTTTTCTGTTCACCCTTGTTCTGACCCATTTGTCTGCCTTCTTTCCCAATTCTTGGGGAGAGGTCAGATCAGAGTCTACCAGGTAGTGGTGCAACAAATCAGACACACAATTATTAAGAATATGCTCTCTCAGGATCAAGTTATACAGGCTGTCATAATCAGTAAGTTTACTGCCATGTAACCACCCCTCCAAGGCCTTCACTGCCTGGTCAATGAAATCAACCCAGTCTTGTGAAGTCTCCTTTTTGGTCTCTCTGAACTTTATCCTGTACTGTTCAGTGGTTAAGCCATAACCATCCAGGAGTGCATTCTTAAGAACTTGGAAATTATTAGCATCATTTTCTTTCACAGTAAGGAGCCTATCCCTACCTTTTCCACTAAATGATAGCCATAGGATAGCAGCCCACTGCCTTTGAGGGACATCCTGTACAACACAGGCCCTCTCAAGTGCAGCAAACCACTTGTTAATGTCATCCCCCTCCTTATAATTGGGAACTATCTTGTGCAGATTCCTGGAATCATGCTCTTTTGCAGGATGACTATGGGGAATACTGCTGCTGCCACCATGGGTATCTAAACCCAACTTCTGTCTTTCCTTCTCTAATTCAAAAGACTGTCTATCCAAATCCAGCTGTTGCTTTTTAAGCTTCAGTCTGGTTTGTTCCACCCTCAACTTATTGAGTTCCCTCTCTAACATTCTGTCATCAGGGTTGGTGGGAGGGACATTTCTAGAAACAGAGCTATGATGGGAATGAACAGAAGGAGACCTGTCCCTTACAGAAGGCACCCTAACAGCTTGGTTTACAGAAACATTACTACCAGTATGGTGAGAATATATGCTTTTGCTATGATGTGAGACAACACTATTTATTTGGTGTGGCTCATCATCATTACCATCTATGCTAGATTGTCTAGTAATGGGCAGGCTAGGAAGTTTCTTTCCTGAATCTTTTCCTGGGGGAGTCCCTGAATCAGATTGGGAACTATTAGGTACTTTTTCAACAGATGGGGCACCTATGGCCTTATCCTGTTCTCTAAGCGTGTTAAGTAACAGTTCCAAGGAAGAATTCTTCCCTACACTCAAACCTCTCTCTATACAGAGACTCCTTGCTCTTTTCCAGCTAAGGTTGTCATATGCAAGTTTGGACAGATCAACACTTTGGCCTGTGCCAGACATTTTTAGAGAGAGTTAAAGTGATAGCAAAAGAGAAAAAAGTTTTCAGAACTTTTTGGAAAGACAGAAAAAACTTTTAAAACTTTTTAAGAACTTTTTGAAAGTTTAGAAGTACTTTTCAGCACTTAGAAAAGAGTGAAAAGAGGAAATGCAAAACTTTTTGGCTATGTGTATATACACTGACCTTGTATATTTTTCTCTTATGAAAAGTACAATGACAAGAGTGGTAAGTAGTCTCAAGCACTTATTCCACCACTGCACAACCAATGTAGGAGGCTGGACTGGCTTGTAGTGAGTACCAAGGGGTACTTGCACCTTGCACCAGGCCCAGTTATCCCTTATTAGTGTATAGGGTGTCTAGCAGCTTAGGCTGATAGATAATGGTAGCTTAGCAGAGCAGCTTAGGCTGAACTAGGAGACGTGTGAAGCTACTACAGTACCACTTGGGGCCGTATTTATACTCCGTTTGCGCCGAATTTGCGTCGTTTTTTTCGACGCAAATTCGACGCTAAACTAACGCCAACTAACGCCATATTTATACTATGGCGTTAGAGGCGAATAGCGCCAAAGTTCCCGGAATGTGCGTCATTTTTTAGCGTGAACCCCTTCCTTGCGTTAATGATATGCAAGGGAGGCGTTCCCGTCTAAAAAATGACTCCCAGGCCTTTACGTGGTATTTATACTCCCGGGCAAAAGAGACGCCCGGGAGTGGGCGTGGCTAAAAACGGCGCATTTGCGCCGCTTTTTAACGCCTGGGTCAGGCATGGCGTTAAGGGACAAGTGGGCTCAAAATGAGCCCAGAGTGCCCTCCCCTGCCCCCAGGGACCCCCCCTGCCACCCTTGCCCACCCCAGGAGGACACCCAAGGCTGGAGGGACCCACCCCAGGGACATTCAGGTAAGTTTTTTTTTATTTTTTTTTAATAATTTTTTTTTGGCATAGGGGGGCCTGATTTGTGCCCCCCTACATGCCACTATGCCCAATGACCATGCCCAGGGGACAGAAGTCCCCTGGGCATGGCCATTGGGCAAGGGGGCATGACTCCTATCTTTACAATGATAGGAGTCATGTTGATGGGGGATGGGCGTCGAAAATAAATGGCGCAAGTCGGGTTACGACGATTTTTTCGACGTAACCTGACTTGCCCCATTTTAAGACGCCCATGCGCCATTTTCCCCCTACGCCGGCGCTGCCTGGTGTACGTGGTTTTTCTCGCGCACACCAGGCAGCGCCGGTCTGCTTGCGCCGGCTAACGCCATTCAATAAATACGGCGCCCGCATGGCGCTTCAGAATGGCGTTAGCCGGCGCAAAACTTTTTGACGCTAAACTGCGTTAGCGCAGTTTAGCGTCAAAAAGTATAAATATGGGCCTTAGTGTCATATGCACAATATCATAAGAAAACACAATACACAGTTATACTAAAAATAAAGGTACTTTATTTTTATGACAATATGCCAAAGTATCTTAGAGTGTACCCTTAGTGAGAGGATAGGAAATATACACAAGATATATATACACCATAGCAAAAATATGCAGTATAGTCTTAGAAAACAGTGCAAACAATGTATAGTTACAATAGGATGCAATGGGGAAACATAGGGATAGGGGCAACACAAACCATATACTCCAAAAGTGGAATGCGAACCACGAATGGACCCCAAACCTATGTGACCTTGTAGAGGGTCGCTGGAACTATTAGAAAATAGTGAGAGTTAGAAAAATAACCCTCCCCAAGACCCTGAAAAGTGAGTGCAAAGTGCACTAAAGTTCCCCTAAGGACAAAGTAGTCGTGTTAGAGGAATAATGCAGGAAAGACACAAACCAGCAATGCAACAACTGTGGATTTCCAATCTAGGGTACCTGTGGAACAAGGGGACCAAGTCCAAAAGTCACAAGCAAGTCGGAGATGGGCAGATGCCCAGGAAATGCCAGCTGCGGGTGCAAAGAAGCTTCGACTGGACAGAAGAAGCTGAGGTTTCTGCAGGAACGAAAAGGGCTAGAGACTTCCCCTTTGGTGGACGGATCCCTCTCGCCGTGGAAAGTCGTGCAGAAGTATTTTTCCGCCGAAAGAACGCCAACAAGCCTTGCTAGCTGTAAATGGTGCGTTTGGCGTTTTTGGACGCTGCTGGGGCCCAGGAGGGACCAGGAGGTCGTACATTGGACCTGAAGAGAGAGGGGACGTGGAGCAAGACAAAGAGCCCTCACTAAAGCAGGTAGCTCCCGGAGAAGTGCCAGAAACAGGCACTACAAGGATGCGTGAAACTGTGCTCGCCGAAGTTGCACAAAGGAGTCCCACGTCGCCGGAGACCAACTTAGAAAGTCGTGCAATGCAGGTTAGAGTGCCGTGGACCCAGGCTTGACTGTGCACAAAGGATTTCCGCCGGAAGTGCACGGAGGCCGGAGTAGCTGCAAAAGTCGCGGTTCCCAGCAATGCAGTCTAGCGAGGTGAGGCAAGGACTTACCTCCACCAAACTTGGACTGAAGAGTCACTGGACTGTGGGGGCCACTAGGACAGAGTTGCTGGATTCGAGGGACCTCGCTCGTTGTGCTGAGAGGAGACCCAAGGGACCGGTAATGCAGCTTTTTGGTGCCTGCGGTTGCAGGGGGAAGATTCCGTCGACCCACGGGAGATTTCTTCGGAGCTTCTAGTGCAGAGAGGAGGCAGACTACCCCCGCAGCATGCACCACCAGGAAAACAGTCGAGAAGGCGGCAGGATCAGCGTTACAGAGTTGCAGTAGTCGTCTTTGCTACTATGTTGCAGGTTTGCAGGCTTCCAGCGCGGTCAGCAGTCGATTCCTTGGCAGAAGGTGAAGAGAGAGATGCAGAGGAGCTCGGATGAGCTCTTGCATTCGTTATCTAAAATTTCCCCAGAGACAGAGACCCTAAATAGCCAGAAAAGAGGGTTTGGCTACCTAGGAGAGAGGATAGGCTACTAACACCTGAAGGAGCCTATCAGAAGGAGTCTCTGACGTCACCTGGTGGCACTGGCCACTCAGAGCAGTCCAGTGTGCCAGCAGCACCTCTGTTTCCAAGATGGCAGAGGTCTGGAGCACACTGGAGGAGCTCTGGACACCTCCCAGGGGAGGTGCAGGTCAGGGGAGTGGTCACTCCCCTTTCCTTTGTCCAGTTTCGCGCCAGAGCAGGGCTAAGGGGTCCCCTGAACCGGTGTAGACTGGCTTATGCAGAATTGGGCACATCTGTGCCCAAGAAAGCATTTCCAGAGGCTGGGGGAGGCTACTCCTCCCCTGCCTTCACACCATTTTCCAAAGGGAGAGGGTGTAACACCCTCTCTCAGAGGAAGTCCTTTGTTCTGCCATCCTGGGCCAGGCCTGACTGGACCCCAGGAGGGCAGATGCCTATCTGAGGGGTTGGCAGCAGCAGCAGCTGCAGTGAAACCCCAGAAAGGGCAGTTTGGCAGTACCAGGGTCTGTGCTACAGACCACTGGGATCATGGGATTGTGCCAACTATGCCAGGATGGTATAGAGGGGGCAATTCCATGATCATAGACATGTTACATGGCCATATTCGGAGTTACCATTGTGAAGCTACATATAGGTAGTGACCTATATGTAGTGCACGCGTGTAATGGTGTCCCCGCACTCACAAAGTCCGGGAAATTGGCCCTGAACAATGTGGGGGCACCTTGGCTAGTGCCAGGGTGCCCTCACACTAAGTAACTTTGCACCTAACCTTTACCAGGTAAAGGTTAGACATTTAGGTGACTTATAAGTTACTTAAGTGCAGTGTAAAATGGCTGTGAAATAACGTGGACGTTATTTCAATCAGGCTGCAGTGGCAGGCCTGTGTAAGAATTGTCAGAGCTCCCTATGGGTGGCAAAAGAAATGCTGCAGCCCATACGGATCTCCTGGAACCCCAATACCCTGGGTACCTCAGTACCATATACTAGGGAATTATAAGGGTGTTCCAGTAAGCCAATGTAAATTGGTAACATTGGTCACTAGCCTGTCAGTGACAATTTGAAAGAAATGAGAGAGCATAACCACTGAGGTTCTGGTTAGCAGAGCCTCAGTGAGACAGTTAGGCACTACACAGGGAACACATACATATAGGCTACAAACTTATGAGCACTGGGGTCCTGACTAGCAGGGTCCCAGTGACACATAACAACCATACTGAAAACATAGGGTTTTCACTATGAGCACTGGGCCCTGGCTAGCAGGATCCCAGTGAGACAGTGAAAACACCCTGACATACACTCACAAACAGGCCAAAAGTGGGGGTAACAAGGCTAGAAAGAGTCTACTTTCTCACAGACCAAGTCCAAAAGTCACGCTTTAAGTCATTATATGAAAAAAATAATTTGTATGCATGTTACTACACATTATGAACTTCAGCATTTTTAACCTGACACTCATAAACTGATTCTAGTATCTTTTCAACAAATTGTTAGCAGTTTTTTGGTGTGTTTAATTTTGCACTACAGATTCTGCTTTTATTCTTCTTGCCAGCAAACAAAGGTAGGGTTGGCCTGGAACAGAAAATGGGTCTGGGCACCAAATAAAAGGAGGGTTCCATTAGTGAACCAGATAGCTAAAAAAAGTGGCCCACATTACCAAATCATGGCAGTTTGAAACTTGTAAATGACCCCTTGAACAGGTGTTTTGCAATGTATGGAGGTCTGAATACATTTGTGCTTGCTGCAGGCACCACAAACACAGGCCACGTGTGGGCCTGTGAGAGGAGCCTTTAGACCAATGCCAGGTTCCCCTCTTGGCAACTCTGATCCTGACCAAAGAGCAACCAGAGCCAAAGAGAGAACCAAGCAGCCTTGGCAAATTCTGTCCGCCAGCCCCGCAGGGCGCACCCGAGTGAGCCTGACCACGACAATAGGGCTTGGGAGGGTCTCTCCCTAAGAATATGGGCAGAACAATGGGAAAGCAGTGCATTCTACAACACATTCTTCATTATTTATTCAATTTAATTTGTTTTTAAAGGAAAGTAAATGTTGACCTTACAGTGCAACAGGCCACAGCAGACTTTATTGGGGTTCTTCAATGTTTCTTTCAACATCACCCTCTCTCGCTGACTCTCATCTCTCCATTGCCCCCTCTCACTCTCTGACAGTGCCTCTCATCTCTCCATAGCGCCTCTCACCCTCTAACAGCGCCTCTCATCTACCCATAGTCACTCTCTCCATCACCCTCTAACAGCGCCTCTCATCTACCCATAGTCACTCTCTCCATCACCCTCTAACAGCGCCTCTCATCTACCCATAGTCACTCTCTCCATCACCCTCTAACAGCGCCTCTCATCTACCCATAGTCACTCTCTCCATCACCCTCTAACAGCGCCTCTCATCTACCCATAGTCACTCTCTCCATCACCCTCTAACAGCCCCTCTCATCTACCCATAGTCACTCTCTCCATCACCCTCTAACAGCGCCTCTCATCTACCCATAGTCACTATCTCCATCACCCTCTAACAGCGCCTCTCATCTACCCATAGTCACTCTCTCCATCACCCTCTAACAGCGCCTCTCATCTACCCATAGTCACTCTCTCCATCACCCTCTAACAGCGCCTCTCATCTACCCATAGTCACTATCTCCATCACCCTCTAACAGCCCCTCTCATCTACCCATAGTCACTCTCTCCATCACCCTCTAACAGCGCCTCTCATCTACCCATAGTCACTCTCTCCATCACCCTCTAACAGCGCCTCTCATCTCTCCATAGCGCCTCTCACCCTCTAACAGCCCCTCTCATCTACCCATAGTCACTCTCTCCATCACCCTCTAACAGCGCCTCTCATCTACCCATAGTCACTCTCTCCATCACCCTCTAACAGCGCCTCTCATCTACCCATAGTCACTCTCTCCATCACCCTCTAACAGCGCCTCTCATCTACCCATAGTCACTCTCTCCATCACCCTCTAACAGCCCCTCTCATCTACCCATAGTCACTCTCTCCATCACCCTCTAACAGCCCCTCTCATCTACCCATAGTCACTCTCTCCATCACCCTCTAACAGCCCCTCTCATCTACCCATAGTCACTCTCTCCATCATCCTCTAACAGCGCCTCTCATCTACCCATAGTCACTCTCTCCATCACCCTCTAACAGCCCCTCTCATCTACCCATAGTCACTCTCTCCATCACCCTCTAACAGCGCCTCTCATCTACCCATAGTCACTATCTCCATCACCCTCTAACAGCGCCTCTCATCTACCCATAGTCACTATCTCCATCACCCTCTAACAGCCCCTCTCATCTACCCATAGTCACTCTCTCCATCACCCTCTAACAGCGCCTCTCATCTACCCATAGTCACTCTCTCCATCACCCTCTAACAGCGCCTCTCATCTACCCACTCTCTCCATCACCCTCTAACAGCCCCTCTCATCTACCCATAGTCACTCTCTCCATCACCCTCTAACAGCGCCTCTCATCTCTCCACAGCCCCCCTCCTGTGTATTTAATTTGTTTTATAGCGCCTCTTACCAGTGTAGGATGTTGTCGCACTTTTCACAGACATACAGGGACAATGAATCATATGTGTTCAAATCAGTGTATAACCAATGTTACATGAGACAAAGGGCACTACAAGGTGTGGGATTCAGGCCATTAATACTGGGAGGCATGTTCTAAGAGTAATTGCTCTGGGGAAGCATTAACTCAAGATTCAGAACATACCAGTGGGTAGGGTTGACTTTACTAATAATTTATTTTTAACCACATTTTTAGAAAAATTAGGATAATCAAACGCTGGGAAAAACAGAACTTTGTAACCTGTACCCTGCAGCCCGCATGTAGCGCTTGGATGGCGGGTCACAGCTCGCTGTGCTAGATTATGATTGTAAGTTCTGAACTGCACATGAAGGAGCTCTGTGACCAAAGCCGAACCACTGTGCAGTGCACGTAAAACGCTGCTCTGTGATCGCATCGCGCACGCTCTCCGCAGCAGCCGCATCAACCCTCCGCGCTACCTCACATGAGTCAAAACTGCCGCTAGACCCAACTCCAGCAGGTGGCGCTCCCTTCTGTGGCCTGCAGAGCTGCTGGGAGGGCACCACTATTCTAGGGCAGTGAGTGCTATTAATAACTTTAACGATGTTGTGCAATTGATGGGAGGTGACTTTAACGCGCAAGACCTGGAATCTCTCCAAGAGTCACGAGTGCAGCCAAAAGTGAAGTCAGCACAATAATACCGCTAATATCGACATAGCAAGGAACAAGGGCAGTGTCTGCCCTGTTCAGCCTCAGCCTGGGAGCTGCAGGCTGTGCACATATTTGTTATGTAAATGCCTTTTCCCAAAATTATGTTTTGCCAGCATGACAAAGGGGGCCCTGTAGGAGGCTGGACTGGCTTGTAGTGAGTACCAAGGGGTACTTGCACCTTGCACCAGGCCCAGTTATCCCTTATTAGTGTATAGGGTGTCTAGCAGCTTAGGCTGATAGATAATGGTAGCTTAGCAGAGCAGCTTAGGCTGAACTAGGAGACGTGTGAAGCTACTACAGTACCACTTAGTGTCATATGCACAATATCATAAGAAAACACAATACACAGTTATACTAAAAATAAAGGTACTTTATTTTTATGACAATATGCCAAAGTATCTTAGAGTGTACCCTCAGTGAGAGGATAGGAAATATACACAAGATATATATACACCATAGCAAAAATATGCAGTATAGTCTTAGAAAACAGTGCAAACAATGTATAGTTACAATAGGATGCAATGGGGAAACATAGGGATAGGGGCAACACAAACCATATACTCCAAAAGTGGAATGCGAACCACAAATGGACCCCAAACCTATGTGACCTTGTAGAGGGTCGCTGGGACTATTAGAAAATAGTGAGAGTTAGAAAAATAACCCTCCCCAAGACCCTGAAAAGTGAGTGCAAAGTGCACTAAAGTTCCCCTAAGGACAAAGTAGTCGTGTTAGAGGAATAATGCAGGAAAGACACAAACCAGCAATGCAACAACTGTGGATTTCCAATCTAGGGTACCTGTGGAACAAGGGGACCAAGTCCAAAAGTCACAAGCAAGTCAGAGATGGGCAGATGCCCAGGAAATGCCAGCTGCGGGTGCAAAGAAGCTTCTACTGGACAGAAGAAGCTGAGGTTTCTGCAGGAACTAAAAAAGCTAGAGACTTTCCCTTTGGTGGACGGATCCCGCTCGCCGTGGAGAGTCGTGCAGAAGTGTTTTCCCGCCGAAAGAACGCCAACAAGCCTTGCTAGCTGCAAATCGTGTGTTTGGCGTTTTTGGACGCTGCTGGGGCCCAGGAAGGACCAGGAGGTCGCAAATTGGACCTGAAGAGAGAGGGGACGTCGAGCAAGACAAAGAGCCCTAACTAAAGCAGGTAGCACCCGGAGAAGTGCCAGAAACAGGCACTACGAGGATGCGTGAAATGGTGCTCGCCGAAGTTGCACAAAGGAGTCCCACGTCGCCGGAGACCAACTTAGAAAGTCGTGCAATGCAGGTTAGAGTGCCGTGGACCCAGGCTTGGCTGTGCACAAAGGATTTCCGCCGGAAGTGCACAGGGGCCGGAGTAGCTGCAAAGTCGCGGTTCCCAGCAATGCAGCCCAGCGAGGTGAGGCAAGGACTTACCTCCACCAAACTTGGGCTGAAGAGTCACTGGACTGTGGGGGTCACTTGGACAGAGTTGCTGGATTCGAGGGACCTCGCTCGTCGTGCTGAGAGGAGACCCAAGGGACCGGTAATGCAGCTTTTTGGTGCCTGCGGTTGCAGGGGGAAGATTCCGTCGACCCACGGGAGATTTCTTCGGAGCTTCTGGTGCAGAGAGGAGGCAGACTACCCCCACAGCATGCACAAGCAGGAAAACAGTCGAGAAGGCGGCAGGATCAGCGTTACAGAGTTGCAGTAGTCGTCTTTGCTACTATGTTGCAGGTTTGCAGGCTTCCAGCGCGGTCAGCAGTCGATTCCTTATAAGAAGGTAAAGAGAGAGATGCAGAGGAACTCGGCTGAGCTCATGCATTCGTTATCTAAAGTTTCCCCAGAGACAGAGACCCTAAATAGCCAGAAAAGAGGGTTTGGCTACCTAGGAGAGAGGAAAGGCTACTAACACCTGAAGGAGCCTATCAGCAGGAGTCTCTGACGTCACCTGGTGGCACTGGCCACTCAGAGCAGTCCAGTGTGCCAGCAGCACCTCTGTTTCCAAGATGGCAGAGGTCTGGAGCACACTGGAGGAGCTCTGGACACCTCCCAGGGGAGGTGCAGGTCAGGGGAGTGGTCACTCCCCTTTCCTTTGTCCAGTTTCGCGCCAGAGCAGGGGCTAAGGGGTCCCTGAACCGGTGTAGACTGGCTTATGCAGAATTGGGCACATCTGTGCCCAACAAAGCATTTCCAGAGGCTGGGGGAGGATATTCCTCCCCTGCCTTCACACCATTTTCCAAAGGGAGAGGGTGTCACACCCTCTCTCAGAGGAAGTTCTTTGTTCTGCCATCCTGGGCCAGGCCTGGCTGGACCCCAGGAGGGCAGCTGCCTGTCTGAGGGGTTGGCAGCAGCAGCAGCTGCAGTGAAACCCCAGGAAGGGCAGTTTGGCAGTACCAGGGTCTGTGCTACAGACCACTGGGGTCATGGGATTGTGCCAACTATGCCAGGATGGCATAGAGGGGGCAATTCCATGATCATAGACATGTTACATGGCCATATTCGGAGTTACCATTGTGAAGCTACATATAGGTAGTGACCTATATGTAGTGCACGCGTGTAATGGTGTCCCCGCACTCACAAAGTTCAGGGAATTGGCTCTGAACAATGTGGGGGCACCTTGGCTAGTGCCAGGGTGCCCACACACTAAGTAACTTTGCACCTAACCTTTACCAGGTAAAGGTTAGACATATAGGTGACTTATAAGTTACTTAAGTGCAGTGTAAAATGGCTGTGAGATAACGTGGACGTTATTTCACTCAGGCTGCAGTGACAGGCCTGTGTAAGAATTGTCAGAGCTCCCTATGGGTGGCAAAAGAAATGCTGCAGCCCATAGGGATCTCCTGGAACCCCAATACCCTGGGTACCTCAGTACCATATACTAGGGAATTATAAGGGTGTTCCAGTAAGCCAATGTAAATTGGTAAAATTGGTCACTAGCCTGTTAGTGACAATTTGAAAGTAATGAGAGAGCATAACCACTGAGGTTCTGGTTAGCAGAGCCTCAGTGAGACAGTTAGGCACCACACAGGGAACATATACATGCACACCTATGAGCACTGGGGCCCTGTGTGACAGGGTCCCAGTGACACATACATATAGGCCACAAACCTATGAGCACTGGGGCCCTGACCAGCAGGATCCCAGTGACACATAACAAACATACTGAAAACATAGGCCCTCATTCTGACCTTGGCGGGCGGCGGAGGCCGCCCGCCAAAGTCCCGCCGTCAGGTTACCGTTCCGCGGTCGAAAGACCGCGGCGGTAATTCTGACTTTCCCGCTGGGCTGGCGGGCGGTCGCCTTCAGACCGCCAGCCAGCCCAGCGGGAAAGAGGCTTCCACGATGAAGCCGGCTCGGAATCGAGCCGGCGGAGTGGAAGCTGTGCGACGGGTGCAGTTGCACCCGTCGCGTATTTCACTGTCTGCGCAGCAGACAGTGAAATACATGTAGGGGCCCTCTTACGGGGGCCCCTGCAATGCCCATGCCAGTGGCATGGGCACTGCAGGGGCCCCCAGGGGCCCCGCGACCCCCCCTACCGCCATCCGGATCTCGGCGGTCCGACCGCCGGGATCTGGATGGCGGTAGTGGGGGTCGGAATCCCCGCGGCGGTGCAGCAAGCTGCGCCGCCGCGGAGGATTCAATGGGGCCGCGGTACACTGGCGAGACCCCGCCAGTGGTGCCGGTCCGACCGCGGCTTTACCGCCGCGGTCGGAATCCCCATTGGAGCACCGCCGGCCTGTCGGCGGTGCTCCCGCGGTCCTCCGCCCTGGCGGTCAAAGACCGCCAGGGTCAGAATGAGGGCCATAGTGTTTTCACTATGAGCACTGAGGCCTGGCTATCAGGATCCCAGTGAGACAGTGAAAACAGTGACAAACACCCTGACATACACTCACACACAGGCCAAAAGTGGGGGTAACAAGGCTAGAAAGAGGCTACCTTCTCACACAACCCCCCCCCCCAAACGAAGGACAATAAGGCTAACCTTGGCCAGTTGAGACTTTATTGTCTAAGTGGTGATAAGTAGAGAGTAGCTCTGCAATAGACTGGTTACTCCCTTTATCATCCACTATATGGTTACTTCCCTGTGGGGATGTAAACCACCCTGTTTGAAGTTTTTTAGCTAAGCAACAATGTGAAGATGTATTTTCAGAGTTTCTATCAGTAAGTTTTAGTTTAGAGCAGTGGGAATTGTCCACTGAACCTATTTGTAGTGATGGAAATGCCAGACAGGGATGCTGTCTCAGAAAAGCCATAGCTGGGCAAAAACTTTGTCCATCTGGCTGGAAGAGAGAACAGGGATGCTGTTTCTCTTGAGTTGGAGCAGGGCAGGGATGCTGTCCTATGAGCTCCACACTAGGGCAGGGATGCTGTCCTAAGTGTTGTGAGGTAGTGCAGGGTTTCTGCACTAAAGTTTCTCTGGGAGGGTTGGAGGGATGCTCCATGTTAACTAAAATGGTGCTGTTTTTCTCACCAATGTTAGTTATCCCACAGAGAGGTACTTCCACCTCAGGGAGTCCAGCTTTGCCAGCTGATGATTCCCTTGTAACAGGTGCCACCCCAGGAGAGGTTTCTCCCACCACAGGAATAGTATCCTGAATGGTAGGGTGGTTAGGGGATACTGTGATACCCTTTTTACCTGTTGATGGAGAGGGATCCTGAGTTTTCAGGCCTTTTCTCCTTTGCTTTTTCATTTCACTTGAAATGAGAGGGAACAATTCCTCAGGGATGCCCAGCATGGCTGCATGGGCATAAAACTCTACCTCAGCCCAACCTGAGGCCTCTAGGTCATTACCTAAGAGACAGTCTACAGGTAAGCTAGGTGATACCACCACCTGCTTAGGGCCAGTAACTCCACCCCAACTAAACTGAATTATAGCTAAGGGAAGAAACTTAGTGGAGTTATGGACATCAATAATCTTATACTGTTGTCCAATGATGTGTTGTTCAGGAGGCACTAGGTTTTCAGTCACCAAAGTGAAACTGGCACCTGTGTCCCTGTAGGCCAAGGCCTCAACACCATTTATTGAAACTGTCTGCCTGTACTTATCCATTGTAAGGGGACAAGCAGCCAGTGTGGCAAGGCCAATGCCACTAGGTGTGACAGAAACTGTCTTGGGAGTGACTACCCCAGTTTCTACTATGGACCCAAAAGTGAAACCAACTACACCCTTAACTTGACTGTTGCCAGCAGTCCCACCACTAGTACCACTACTGCTAGGGGCACTAGAGCTTGATGTATTAGTGGTGGTAGGCTCAGGGGGTTTACCTGGACAGGACTTATCCCCTGGCCTATGGCCTCTGTTTTTACACACAAAGCACCAAGGCTTTTTAATGTGTGCAGGTTGAGAAGAAGAGGAAGAATTAGTTTTATCCCCACCCTCTGAAGAGTGTTTAAGATTTGAAGTGGGATCTTTGGTTTTACCCTTATCCCCATGCTTATCTTGAGATTTTTCACCATCTTTCTTCTTATTGCCATCTTTGTCACCCCCTGTATGAACTTTTCTGTTCACCCTTGTTCTGACCCATTTGTCTGCCTTCTTTCCCAATTCTTGGGGAGAGGTCAGATCAGAGTCTACCAGGTAGTGGTGCAACAAATCAGACACACAATTATTAAGAATATGCTCTCTCAGGATCAAGTTATACAGGCTGTCATAATCAGTAAGTTTACTGCCATGTAACCACCCCTCCAAGGCCTTCACTGCCTGGTCAATGAAATCAACCCAGTCTTGTGAAGACTCCTTTTTGGTCTCTCTGAACTTTATCCTGTACTGTTCAGTGGTTAAGCCATAACCATCCAGGAGTGCATTCTTAAGAACTTGGAAATTATTAGCATCATTTTCTTTCACAGTAAGGAGCCTATCCCTACCTTTTCCACTAAATGATAGCCATAGGATAGCAGCCCACTGCCTTTGAGGGACATCCTGTACAACACAGGCCCTCTCAAGTGCAGCAAACCACTTGTTAATGTCATCCCCCTCCTTATAAGGGGGAACTATCTTGTGCAGATTCCTGGAATCATGCTCTTTTGCAGGATGACTATGGGGAATACTGCTGCTGCCACCATGGGTATCTAAACCCAACTTCTGTCTTTCCTTCTCTAATTCAAAAGACTGTCTATCCAAATCCAGCTGTTGCTTTTTAAGCTTCAGTCTGGTTTGTTCCACCCTCAACTTATTGAGTTCCCTCTCTAACATTCTGTCATCAGGGTTGGTGGGAGGGACATTTCTAGAAACAGAGCTATGATGGGAATGAACAGAAGGAGACCTGTCCCTTACAGAAGGCACCCTAACAGCTTGGTTTACAGAAACATTACTACCAGTATGGTGAGAATATATGCTTTTGCTATGATGTGAGACAACACTATTTATTTGGTGTGGCTCATCATCATTACCATCTATGCTAGATTGTCTAGTAATGGGCAGGCTAGGAAGTTTCTTTCCTGAATCTTTTCCTGGGGGAGTCCCTGAATCAGATTGGGAACTATTAGGTACTTTTTCAACAGATGGGGCACCTATGGCCTTATCCTGTTCTCTAAGCGTGTTAAGTAACAGTTCCAAGGAAGAATTCTTCCCTACACTCAAACCTCTCTCTATACAGAGACTCCTTGCTCTTTTCCAGCTAAGGTTGTCATATGCAAGTTTGGACAGATCAACACTTTGGCCTGTGCCAGACATTTTTAGAGAGAGTTAAAGTGATAGCAAAAGAGAAAAAAGTTTTCAGAACTTTTTGGAAAGACAGAAAAAACTTTTAAAACTTTTTAAGAACTTTTTGAAAGTTTAGAAGTACTTTTCAGCACTTAGAAAAGAGTGAAAAGAGGAAATGCAAAACTTTTTGGCTATGTGTATATACACTGACCTTGTATATTTTTCTCTTATGAAAAGTACAATGACAAGAGTGGTAAGTAGTCTCAAGCACTTATTCCACCACTGCACAACCAATGTAGGAGGCTGGACTGGCTTGTAGTGAGTACCAAGGGGTACTTGCACCTTGCACCAGGCCCAGTTATCCCTTATTAGTGTATAGGGTGTCTAGCAGCTTAGGCTGATAGATAATGGTAGCTTAGCAGAGCAGCTTAGGCTGAACTAGGAGACGTGTGAAGCTACTACAGTACCACTTGGGGCCGTATTTATACTCCGTTTGCGCCGAATTTGCGTCGTTTTTTTCGACGCAAATTCGACGCTAAACTAACGCCAACTAACGCCATATTTATACTATGGCGTTAGAGGCGAATAGCGCCAAAGTTCCCGGAATGTGCGTCATTTTTTAGCGTGAACCCCTTCCTTGCGTTAATGATATGCAAGGGAGGCGTTCCCGTCTAAAAAATGACTCCCAGGCCTTTACGTGGTATTTATACTCCCGGGCAAAAGAGACGCCCGGGAGTGGGCGTGGCTAAAAACGGCGCATTTGCGCCGCTTTTTAACGCCTGGGTCAGGCATGGCGTTAAGGGACAAGTGGGCTCAAAATGAGCCCAGAGTGCCCTCCCCTGCCCCCAGGGACCCCCCCTGCCACCCTTGCCCACCCCAGGAGGACACCCAAGGCTGGAGGGACCCACCCCAGGGACATTCAGGTAAGTTTTTTTTTATTTTTTTTTAATAATTTTTTTTTGGCATAGGGGGGCCTGATTTGTGCCCCCCTACATGCCACTATGCCCAATGACCATGCCCAGGGGACAGAAGTCCCCTGGGCATGGCCATTGGGCAAGGGGGCATGACTCCTATCTTTACAATGATAGGAGTCATGTTGATGGGGGATGGGCGTCGAAAATAAATGGCGCAAGTCGGGTTACGACGATTTTTTCGACGTAACCTGACTTGCCCCATTTTAAGACGCCCATGCGCCATTTTCCCCCTACGCCGGCGCTGCCTGGTGTACGTGGTTTTTCTCGCGCACACCAGGCAGCGCCGGTCTGCTTGCGCCGGCTAACGCCATTCAATAAATACGGCGCCCGCATGGCGCTTCAGAATGGCGTTAGCCGGCGCAAAACTTTTTGACGCTAAACTGCGTTAGCGCAGTTTAGCGTCAAAAAGTATAAATATGGGCCTTAGTGTCATATGCACAATATCATAAGAAAACACAATACACAGTTATACTAAAAATAAAGGTACTTTATTTTTATGACAATATGCCAAAGTATCTTAGAGTGTACCCTTAGTGAGAGGATAGGAAATATACACAAGATATATATACACCATAGCAAAAATATGCAGTATAGTCTTAGAAAACAGTGCAAACAATGTATAGTTACAATAGGATGCAATGGGGAAACATAGGGATAGGGGCAACACAAACCATATACTCCAAAAGTGGAATGCGAACCACGAATGGACCCCAAACCTATGTGACCTTGTAGAGGGTCGCTGGGACTATTAGAAAATAGTGAGAGTTAGAAAAATAACCCTCCCCAAGACCCTGAAAAGTGAGTGCAAAGTGCACTAAAGTTCCCCTAAGGACAAAGTAGTCGTGTTAGAGGAATAATGCAGGAAAGACACAAACCAGCAATGCAACAACTGTGGATTTCCAATCTAGGGTACCTGTGGAACAAGGGGACCAAGTCCAAAAGTCACAAGCAAGTCGGAGATGGGCAGATGCCCAGGAAATGCCAGCTGCGGGTGCAAAGAAGCTTCGACTGGACAGAAGAAGCTGAGGTTTCTGCAGGAACGAAAAGGGCTAGAGACTTCCCCTTTGGTGGACGGATCCCTCTCGCCGTGGAAAATCGTGCAGAAGTATTTTTCCGCCGAAAGAACGCCAACAAGCCTTGCTAGCTGTAAATGGTGCGTTTGGCGTTTTTGGACGCTGCTGGGGTCCAGGAGGGACCAGGAGGTCGTACATTGGACCTGAAGAGAGAGGGGACGTCGAGCAAGACAAAGAGCCCTCACTAAAGCAGGTAGCTCCCGGAGAAGTGCCAGAAACAGGCACTACAAAGATGCGTGAAACTGTGCTCGCTGAAGTTGCACAAAGGAGTCCCACGTTGCCGGAGACCAACTTAGAAAGTCGTGCAATGCAGGTTAGAGTGCCGTGGACCCAGGCTTGACTGTGCACAAAGGATTTCCGCCGGAAGTGCACGGAGGCCGGAGTAGCTGCAAAAGTCGCGGTTCCCAGCAATGCAGTCTAGCGAGGTGAGGCAAGGACTTACCTCCACCAAACTTGGACTGAAGAGTCACTGGACTGTGGGGGCCACTAGGACAGAGTTGCTGGATTCGAGGGACCTCGCTCGTTGTGCTGAGAGGAGACCCAAGGGACCGGTAATGCAGCTTTTTGGTGCCTGCGGTTGCAGGGGGAAGATTCCGTCGACCCACGGGAGATTTCTTCGGAGCTTCTAGTGCAGAGAGGAGGCAGACTACCCCCGCAGCATGCACCACCAGGAAAACAGTCGAGAAGGCGGCAGGATCAGCGTTACAGAGTTGCAGTAGTCGTCTTTGCTACTATGTTGCAGGTTTGCAGGCTTCCAGCGCGGTCAGCAGTCGATTCCTTGGCAGAAGGTGAAGAGAGAGATGCAGAGGAGCTCGGATGAGCTCTTGCATTCGTTATCTAAAATTTCCCCAGAGACAGAGACCCTAAATAGCCAGAAAAGAGGGTTTGGCTACCTAGGAGAGAGGATAGGCTACTAACACCTGAAGGAGCCTATCAGAAGGAGTCTCTGACGTCACCTGGTGGCACTGGCCACTCAGAGCAGTCCAGTGTGCCAGCAGCACCTCTGTTTCCAAGATGGCAGAGGTCTGGAGCACACTGGAGGAGCTCTGGACACCTCCCAGGGGAGGTGCAGGTCAGGGGAGTGGTCACTCCCCTTTCCTTTGTCCAGTTTCGCGCCAGAGCAGGGCTAAGGGGTCCCCTGAACCGGTGTAGACTGGCTTATGCAGAATTGGGCACATCTGTGCCCAAGAAAGCATTTCCAGAGGCTGGGGGAGGCTACTCCTCCCCTGCCTTCACACCATTTTCCAAAGGGAGAGGGTGTAACACCCTCTCTCAGAGGAAGTCCTTTGTTCTGCCATCCTGGGCCAGGCCTGACTGGACCCCAGGAGGGCAGATGCCTATCTGAGGGGTTGGCAGCAGCAGCAGCTGCAGTGAAACCCCAGAAAGGGCAGTTTGGCAGTACCAGGGTCTGTGCTACAGACCACTGGGATCATGGGATTGTGCCAACTATGCCAGGATGGTATAGAGGGGGCAATTCCATGATCATAGACATGTTACATGGCCATATTCGGAGTTACCATTGTGAAGCTACATATAGGTAGTGACCTATATGTAGTGCACGCGTGTAATGGTGTCCCCGCACTCACAAAGTCCGGGGAATTGGCCCTGAACAATGTGGGGGCACCTTGGCTAGTGCCAGGGTGCCCTCACACTAAGTAACTTTGCACCTAACCTTTACCAGGTAAAGGTTAGACATTTAGGTGACTTATAAGTTACTTAAGTGCAGTGTAAAATGGCTGTGAAATAACGTGGACGTTATTTCAATCAGGCTGCAGTGGCAGGCCTGTGTAAGAATTGTCAGAGCTCCCTATGGGTGGCAAAAGAAATGCTGCAGCCCATACGGATCTCCTGGAACCCCAATACCCTGGGTACCTCAGTACCATATACTAGGGAATTATAAGGGTGTTCCAGTAAGCCAATGTAAATTGGTAACATTGGTCACTAGCCTGTCAGTGACAATTTGAAAGAAATGAGAGAGCATAACCACTGAGGTTCTGGTTAGCAGAGCCTCAGTGAGACAGTTAGGCACTACACAGGGAACACATACATATAGGCTACAAACTTATGAGCACTGGGGTCCTGACTAGCAGGGTCCCAGTGACACATAACAACCATACTGAAAACATAGGGTTTTCACTATGAGCACTGGGCCCTGGCTAGCAGGATCCCAGTGAGACAGTGAAAACACCCTGACATACACTCACAAACAGGCCAAAAGTGGGGGTAACAAGGCTAGAAAGAGTCTACTTTCTCACAGACCCTGCCAGCCAGGACCCCAGTGCTCATAAGTGTGCCCTGTATGTGTTCCCTGTGTGAAGACTACCTGTCTCACTGAGGCTCTGCTAACCAGAACCTCAGTGGTTATGCTCTCTTTGCTTTCCAAGGTGCTTTACAGGGTGCCCAAAGAGGTGTTCAAAGGGGCTGAAGCCCACTCCTTTCTGGGGTACCTTCCTGTAGGCAAAAAGGAGGCAAGGTATCAGGACATCCCATCTCCTCCTGAGTTTTTCAGGGAGTCCCATTATCATTCCTTTGAGAGTTTTATTAAACCTCTCAATCTGTCCATTTGTCTGTGGATGGTAAGGGGTGGTGAACTTGTAGGTAACACCACACTCCTTCCACATTGCTTTCAAGTATGCAGACATGAAGTTGCTACCTCTGTCTGATATAACCTCTTTAGGAAAACCCACCCTGGAAAAGATTCCCAGGAGGTCCTTTGCCAAAGCAGGGGCTGTAGTGGTCCTTAAAGGTATGGCTTCAGTATATCTTGTGTCATGGTCCACTACCACCAAGATAAATCTATTGCCTGAAGAAGTAGGAGGGTCAAGAGGGCCAACTATGTCAACCTCTACCCTTTCAAAGGGCACCCCAACCACTGGTGGTGGAATTAGAGGGGCCTTTGGAGTGCCACCAGTCTTGCCACTGGTTTGGCAGGTCACACAAGACTTGCAAAAATCTTTGGTGTCCTCTGACATACAGGGCCAGTGAAACAAGGGGACATGTCTTTCCCAAGTTTTAATCTGGTCCAAATGCCCAGCCAAAGGAATTTCATGTGCTAGAGTGAGAAGACACTCTCTGTACTGCAGGGGAATGACCAATCTCCTGGCTGTTCCAGGTTTTGGGTCCCTTGACTCTGTGTACAAGAGGTTATCTTCCCAGTATACTCTATGACTGTCACTGACATCCCCATTTTGTTGTTTGACAGCTTGCTGTCTGAGACCCTCTAATGTGGGACAGGTTTGCTGTGCCACACTCAGCTCTTCCCTGGCAGGCCCACCTTCACCCAAAAGCTCAGCAGTGTCTGTTGCCAGCTCCTCTGGTGTAGGTTCTGCACAAGGAGGAAATTCCTCTTCCTCAGAAGGGGAATCATCTGTAGAGGGTGGGATAGTGGGTAGGGATTTACCCTTGCTACCCCTAGCTTTAGGGAGCACTTGGTCCATTGTTCCAGGATCCAAGTTACCCTGTCCTTTTTGCTTTTTGGCCTGAGCCCTGGTTAAAGCAGGTAAATCTGAGGCAACCACAACTTTCTTTGGACCAGTAACCCCCCCCTCCCCAGTTGAGATTCAGAACAGCCATGGGGTGGCTAAGAGTGTTGTTATGAGCGTCTGTCACTTGGTACTGCTGACCAAGTAGGTGTTGTTCAGGGTGGGCCAGTTTTTCTACCATCGTAGTTACACTGGCTCCTGTGTCCCTGTAGGCCTGAACCTCAACACCATTTATTAGGGGAAGTTGCTTGTACTTATCCATATTAAGGGGACAAGCAACCAAGGTAGCCAAATCAATGGCACCTTCAGAGACTAAAATAGCCTCTGTGGTCTCCGTAACAAGACCAACCCCAACTACATTGTCAATAGTGAGCCCAGCTATACCCTTGGAGTGGCTATTAGTGGTAGATTTCCCACCACCACTGCTATTACTAGGGGCACTAGAATTTTCAGCTGGGGTTGTGGCGGTGGGAGGTTTGGTGTTTTTCTTTGGGCATCTGGAATCAGTTGCCCAATGGCCTTTGACTTTACACAAATAACACCAAGGCTTTTTAGGTTGATTATTGGAAGAGGATTTGGACCCACCACCCCCAGAGGATTTTTGTGGGCCTGATGAAGACTCAGAATGTTTACTTTTGTCCCCACCCTCGTCAGAAGACTTACCATCCTTCTTCTTGCCATCCTTGTCACCCCCTGTATGAACCTTTCTGTTCACCCTTGTTCTGACCCACTGGTCTGCCTTCTTTCCCAATTCTTGGGGAGAGGTCAGATCTGAGTCCACTAGATATTGGTGCAACAAGTCAGACACACAGTTGTTCAGAATATGCTCTCTCAGAATAAGATTGTATAGGCTTTCATAGTCACATACCTTACTGCCATGCAACCACCCCTCCAAGGCCTTCACTGAACAGTCCACAACATCTGTCCAGTCTTGAGAAGACTCTTTTCTGGTGTCTCTGACCTTAATCCTGTATTGTTCAGTGGTTAATCCAAATCCATCCAAGAGTGCATCTTTCAAAACTGTGTAGTTGTTGGCTTCACTTTCTCTAACAGTAAGGAGTCTATCCCTACCCTTTCCATTGAAAGATAGCCACAAAATAGCAGCCCGCTGCATTTGAGGGACCAACTGTACCATACAGACCCTCTGAAGTGCAGCAAACCACTTATTAATGTCATCCACATCCTTATAAGGGGGGACTATCTTGTGCAGATTCCTGGAATATTGCTCTCTAAAAGGATTGCTATCAGGAATACTGCTGCTGCCACCATGGGGTACTAACCCCAACCTCTGTCTTTCCTTCTCACTGTCTAGGGACTCCGTATCTAAGGCCAGCTGTTGCTGTTTAACCTTCAGTCTGGTCTCTTCCACTCTCACCACTGGTATGGGTGTACCAGTGTCCCAATGAGAATTGGGAAATGTAGTCACTAGCCTGCAGTGACAAATTTGGAAAGCAGAGAGAGCATAAACACTGAGGTTCTGGTTAGCAGAGCCTCAGTGATACAGTTAGGCACCAGACAGGGAACACATACAGGGCACATACTATGAGCACTGGGGTCCTGCCTGGCAGGATCCCAGTGACACAAGGGCTAAAACAACATACATACAGTGAAATATGAGGGTAACATGCCAGTCAAGATGGTACTTACACCAATCTTCTAAGTGCCTGCTCCGGCACTTCTGCAGGTGATGCCTGCTTCTGTGAGGGCTCTCTGAGTTGCTGAGTTCCCCCTCTGTCTCCTCCTCCAAGGGGCGAGATCCTGGTCCTTCCTGGTCCCCAGCAGCACCCAAAAACCTCTACCGCGACCCTTGCAGCTAGCAAGGCTTGTGTGCGGTATTTCTGCATAGAAACACTTCTGCAACATCCAGCACCCATGGGACATTTTCCATCCAAAGGAGAAGTTCCTAGCCCTTTTCGTTGTTGCAGAATCTTTGGCTTCTTCCACCAAGAGGCAGCCTTCTTGCACCTTCGTCCGGGGTTTCCTGGGCTCCTGCCCCCCCTGGACACTATCGCGACTCTTGGACTTGGTCCCCTTGCCTTGCAGGACCTCACGTCCAGGAATCCGTCTTCAGTGTTTTGCTGGTGCTTGTGGTTCTTGCAGAATGCCCCTATCACGACTATTGTGTCCTTTTGGGGTAGTAGGGGAACTTTACTCCTACTTTTCAGGGTCTTGGGGTGGGGTATCTGGGACAGCCTTCTTACAGTCCCAGCGACCCTCTACAGCTCCCATAGGTCTGGGGTCCATTCGTGATTCGCATTCCACTTTTGGAGTATATGGTTTGTGTTGCCCCTAGACCTATGTTCACCTATTGCATCCTATTGTGATTCTACATTGTTTGCACTACTTTTCTTACTGTTACTTACCTGTTTTGGGGTTGTGTACATATAACTTGTGTATATTACTTACCTTCTAACTGAGGGTACTCACTGAGATACTTTTGGCATATTGTCATAAAAATAAAGTACCTTTAATTTTAGTAACTCTGAGTATTGTGTTTTCCTATAATATTGTGTTATATGATATACGTGGTATAGTAGGAGCTTCGCATGTCTCCTAGTTCAGCCTAAGCTGCTTTGCCATAGCTATGTTCTATCAGCCTAAGCTGCTAGAAACACCTCTATTCTACTAATAAGGGATAACTGGACCTGGCACAGGGTGTAAGTACCACAAGGTACCCACTGTAAGCCAGGCCAGCCTCCCACACCCTAGGCCTATTCCATCCAATTGTGTTTTACAGTGTCATGTAAGGGGCCTATTTCAGGACCCCCAATTGCATTTAATTTTTTTTTTAAATACTTACCTATACTTACCCTACTTACCTGGGATGGAGTTCCCATCATTCTCTGGTGTCCCTCTGGTGTGCTTGGGAGTGTTCCTGGGGCTTGGGGTAGGCACCTGTGTGTGTGTATTTGACCATGGAAATGGGTCCACAAGGTCCTTAATGCCTGCCCTGACCCAGGTGTTAAATAATGGCGCTAGGCAGGCTTAGCACCATTATTTAGGCCTGCCTCCCTCCCGTTGTAGGAAAGTACCATCTTGCCTGGCATGTTACCCCCATATTTCACTGTATATATGTTGTTTTAGAATAAGTGTCACTGGGACCCTGCCAGCCAGGGCCCCAGTGCTCATAAGTGTGCCCTGTATGTGTTCCCTGTGTCATGACTAACTGTCTCACTGAGGCTCTGCTATCCAGAACCTCAGTGGTTATGCTCTCTCTTTGCTTTCCAAATTGGCACTAACAGGCTAGTGACCAATTTCACCAATTCACATTGGCATACTGGAACACCCTTATAATTCCCTAGTATATGGTACTGAGGTACCCAGGGTATTGGGGTTCTAGGAGATCCCTATGGGCTGCAGCATTTCGTTTGCCACCCATAGGGAGCTCTGACAATTCGTACACAGGCCTGCCACTGCAGCCTGAGTGAAATAACGTCCAGGTTATTTCACAGCCATTTACCACTGCACTTAAGTAACTTATAAGTCACCTATATGTCTAACCTTCACCTGGTGAAGGTTGGGTGCAAAGTTACTTAGTGTGTGGGCACCCTGGCATTAGCCAAGGTGCCCCCACAGAATTCAGGGCAAAATCCCCGGACTTTGTGAGTGCGGGGACACCATTACACGCGTGCACTGTACATAGGTCACTACCTATGTACAGCGTCACAATGGTAACTCCGAACATGGCCATGTAACATGTCTAAGATCATGGAATTGTCACCCCAATGCCATTCTCGCCTTTCCCAGGGTTTCACTGCAGCTGCTGCTGCTGCCAACCCCTCAGACAGGTTTCTGCCCTCCTGGGGTCCAGCCAGGCTTGGCCCAGGAAGGCAGAACAAAGGACTTCCTCAGAGAGAGGGTGTTACACCCTCTCCCTTTGGAAAAAGGTGTCAGGGCTGGGGAGGAGTAGCCTCCCCCAGCCTCTGGAAATGCTTTGATGGGCACAGATGGTGCCCATCTCTGCATAAGCCAGTCTACACCGGTTCAGGGATCCCCCAGCCCTCCTCTGGCGTGAAACTGGACAAAGGAAAGGGGAGTGACCACTCCCCTGACCTGCACCTCCCAGGGGAGGTGCCCAGAGGTCCTCCAGTGTGCTCCAGACCTCTGCCATCTTGGAAATAGAGGTGCTGCTGGCTCACTGGACTGCTCTGAGTGGCCAGTGCCAGCAGGTGACGTCAGAGACTCCTCCTGATAGGCTCTTACCTGTGTTGCTAGCCTATCCTCCTTCCTAGGTAGCCAAACTTCCTTTTCTGGCTATTTAGGGTCTCTGCTTTGGGGAATTCTTTAGATAACGAATGCAAGAGCTCATCAGAGTTCCTCTGCATCTCTCGCTTCACCGTCTGCCAAAGGATCGACCGCTGACTGCTCAGGACGCCTGCAAAACCGCAACAAAGTCGCAAAGACGGCTACTGCAACCTTGTATCGCTGATCCTGCCACCTTCTCGACTGTTTTCCTGGTGGTGCATGCCTCCTCTCTGCACTAGGAGCTCTGAAGAAATCTCCAGTGGGACGACGGAATCCTCCCCCTGCAACCGCAGGCACCAAAAGACTGCATCACCGGTCCTCTGGGTCCCCTCTCTGCACGACGAGCGTGGTCCCTGGAACTCAGCAACTCTGTCCAAGTGACTCCCACAGTCCAGTGACTCTTCAGTCCAAGTTTGGTGGAGGTAAGTCCTTGCCTCCCCACGCTAGACTGCATTGCTGGGTACCGCGTGATTTGCAACTGCTCCTGCTCCTGTGCACTCTTCCAGGATTTCCTTTGTGCACAGCCAAGCCTGGGTCCCCGACACTGTAACCTGCAGTGCACAACCTCCTGAGTTGTCCTCCGGCGTCGTGGGATCTCCTTTTGTGACTTTGGGTGAGCTCCGGCTCACTCCTCTTTGTAGTGCCTGTTCTGGCACTTCTGCGGGTGATGCCTGCTTCTCTGAGGGCTCCCTGTCTTGCTGGGTGCCCCCTCTGTCTCCTCACGCAAGTGGCAACATCCTGGTCCCTCCTGGGCCACAGCAGCATCCAAAAACCCTAACCGCGACCCTTGCAGCTAGCAATGCTTGTTTGCGGTCTTTCTGCGTGGGAACACCTTTGCAAGCTTCTTCACGACGTGGGACATCCATCCTCCAAAGGGGAAGTTCCTAGTCCTCTTCGTTCTTGCAGAATCCACAGCTTCTACCATCCGGAGGCAGCTTCTTTGCACCCTCAGCTGGCATTTCCTGGGCATCTGCCCAATCTTGACTTTGTCGCGACTCTTGGACTTGGTCCCCTTGTTCCACAGGTACTCTCGTCCGGAAATCCACTTTGGTTGCATTGCTGGTGTTGGTCTTCCTTGCAGAATTCCCCTATCACGACTTCTGTGCTCTCTGGGGAATATAGGTGCACTTTACACCTACTTTTCAGGGTCTTGGGGTGGGCTATTTTACTAACCCTCACTGTTTTCTTACAGTCCCAGCGACCCTCTACAAGCTCACCTAGGTTTGGGGTTCATTTGTGGTTCGCATTCCACTTTTTGAGTATATGGTTTGTGTTGCCCCTATACCTATGTGCTCCTATTGCAATCTACTGTAACTTTACACTGCTTGCATTACTTCCTTTTGCTATTACTGCATATTTTTGGTATTGTGTACATATATCTTGTGTATATTTGGCATCCTCATAATGAGGGTGCTCACTGAGATACTTTTGACATATTGTCATAAAAATAAAGTACCTTTATTTTTAGTATATCTGTGTATTGTGTTTTCTTATGATATTGTGCATATGACACCAGTGGTATAGTGGGAGCTTTGCATGTCTCCTAGATCAGCCTAAGCTGCTCTGCTATAGCTACCTTCTATCAGCCTAAGCTGCTAGAAACACCTCTTCTACACTAATAAGGGATAACTGGACCTGGTACAGAGTGTAAGTACCCCTTTGTACCCACTACAAGCCAGGCCAGCCTCCTACACCTGTGCACCATTTTTGCACGGGAAGATAAATAAGGCCTTAGAGTCATTTTTGGGACAGGAACGTCTACCTTGCATCTCATTGACACAAGGTAGTTTCACGCATCCCAAAAATGACTTTAACTCCAATATATTGGCGCTGCATGGGTCTAGCGTCAAAATATATTTATGGAGTTTAGTCTGTGCTGAATTAGCATTTAAAAAAATACGCTAATTCAGCACAGAGTATAAATATGGGCCCTAGTTTCTATATAAAAATTGTTTCATTACTTGCCTATATCTTTGGCACTGCTTGATGAATCTTCACTAAACTTTCCCAAAATATATGCCAGTCACGTTAGCTGCTGTCTGGAAAGTGTCAGGGTGATCTGTCCAGGGGAGGCAGAGAAAAAGGGTATTCCTAAAACAAATTTTCCCCATTCATTTTTCTATAGGGATTTTGAACAGCGTTATAGCCAGAACTACTGGACGGAATTACACCAAATTTGGCAGAAATGTAGGTCCTGGTCCAGAAAGTGACCATTTTTGTTTTGGTGTAATTCCGTTCAGTAGTTTTAGAGAAATTGAAGAATTTGTATATACCCCTCCCTAACTCGTGCTGAGTTCTGATTGGCTGATAACACTTCAACAACAGAATCTGTTGAAGTGTTGTCAGCCATCTTGGGACTCGGCTGAAGCCGATTCCCTGAAAAAAGTACTAAAAAATAAAAAAGAGTCCAGGATACGAACACCCGTACCCCTTAGCTCTGGTCCTGGGATCCCAAATGAACCCCCAACAGCTAAAAAGCTTTTTTTTTTTTAATTTACCAGCGAATTTGTAACGGGGTCGTGAATACATGGTACACATTTAAAAAAAAAAACAGGTGTGGGCTTATGCACTTGTTTTTAACTAAGGCCTGGATGGGCCACGTCCCTGGGGCACTTTTTTCTTTGTAATGGGGGACCTCTTGCCCCCCCCACAGCCCTGGGGACCACTGCCCCCTAAGGGCAAATTGTAAAATATGAGCGGGGGCTTTGAGGTTCCCCCGTGCCCTTTGGACCACCATCTCCGGGGCACAAATGCTTTTAATAAGCCAGGGAGGCCTGATGGCCTTCCTCACAGCCCTGGGGACCACCACCTCCCTGAAGCAACCATCCCCAGGGCACATACTCAATGATGTAAATGGGGTCTGTTTTGGACCCCCATTAGCTCTGGGGGCCACAACCTGCCTGGAGCTATACATACATTGGAGGGGGGCCCTCATGGAGCCACTAATGGTCCTGGGGACTGCTACCCCCCCACCCTGGGGCAGCTCCTGCTTTGTCCTGGGGTGCCCATCCACAGGACCTTGCTGTTTGCTGTGGCTTGGGTGCAGCAAACCTGTCAAAGGAGGTCCCGCTGTCAAAAGACTGACCAAACATCTCTGTCCCCTGCACGCGTGCAGGGAACAGAGAGGAAATGCTTCAGCAAGCAGAGAGCTGCTGTTGAAGAAGCTCCATGGTTGCTTGTTGGAAAATGCGTTATTGGTAAGGGCAGGTAGGTACCTACACTTAGCAATAGGCCACTAACCTCCACTTAGGTCCAGTTAGCTCTCAATAAATTAAGCCCAGCTCAACCCTTAGTAGCTTGGCAACAAGCGACAAAGCTTACTTTAGGAGACATATGTGTAAAGCATTTAAAAATCACATAACAGTGAATAAGTAAAACATAAAACACAATAAAAATACAACACTAATTTATAAATATAGATTATATTTTTATCTTTAAAATGACACCAAAACAATTACAATCGCATAAGGGGAACAGGAGATATGAATTTGTAAACAATTAACGCTTTTTAGCGCTTAGAAACGAATGGTGCCAATCTGGTCATCTGGTCGAACTTTAACAGGGGCAAAGTCAAAGTTTGAGGCCTACCGCAATGGAGTCCTGCTCGGTTACAGCTCGTGGGAGGCCTCTGTCAAAAGTTTACCTTCCGACTTAGTTGTTTTTCTGGAGATTTTCTTAAGCGCGACCTCTCACCTCCCACTCTCTTTATCCCTCTCTCTCTTTCAATATCTTTCTCCCACTCATACACCCACTGAGAAACTTATGCACCCACTCACAAACCAACTCAGACACTCATGCACTCACTAACAGATCCACTGAGACTCTCATGTACCCACTCACTGCCCCAGACAGACCCTCACACACCCACTCACAGACCCACTCAGACTCTTACACTAAGACACTGATGCACCCACTCTCACACCCAGACTGGCAATGCCCTTCCTGGGTGGAGGAGCTAACACCCCCTCCCTCAGAAATGTGCACTGCCCCGACAGTTAGCTTCAAAGGGCTACCGCCCTTGAAACTTGATCCCCAGGCCTGCTGCTAGCAGCAGGTGGCCTCCCCCTTTGCAAACCCCTACTTTTAGAGGGAGCAAAGGTGGGAAACCACACAAAGGGTAGGAGGAGTGGCCTCACTGAGCATGCACCACCCTTTTGGGCTTGCAGATTAAGTAAATCCCTTCATTTCGGTTTCCTCCATGTTGGATGGTAGGAAAATAGACAATAAGGTTTAGAGAAGTGAGCCGTCCCACAGGAAGTAGTCACTGTAGTGGGTGTAGCCACCCAAGGGTAAGTGTCCCATTGGAGACTAACAGGTTCCCCCTAAAATGCCCACTAAATTCAGTATTTAGTGGGCTCCCTTAGACCAAGAAATCAGATTGGAAAAGACAAAGAAGACCAGCACCAAAGAAGATCCAAAGAAAGAGAACTGTGGACCTGCTGCACACACTGCCTGCTGCACCCAGGACCTGAAAATCGCTGCTGCGGAGAAGCTGGACACTGGACTGACCCAGGGGACCTCCAGGCTTCAAGAATCACCCCAGATCTCCCTTCTGAGTGGAGGCACCACTCAAAAACTAAGCAAGAATTAACAAACTGGTGAGGGTCACTTCACCAAACAGCTGCTGTCTCCACAACCAGAAGTCACAGCCAGACCCAATGAAACACCAACAGTCACTCGGATATTACCTACAAATGTGCCAAGTTTGGTGGCCCTGCACTCTCCAGTGGCCAAGTTATAACAATACCCTGGGTACTGGTAATCTGACTTTGGACAACCAGAAATCAAGCTTCTCCAGAGCTGAAAAAGGGTCAAGAGGAAGCTCCAGTCAAGGGACTTCAGGAACACCCTGGACCTCTGACCAGAGTGACCCCGTTGTCCTTTAAGCAGCCCTCAAATAGACTCACCTCCAGCTCCAAAGGGCTCCGTTGTGCACAGCTCCTGGATCTCCATCTCACCCTGCACCTGGCCGCCCTGGGCCTTGCATTGCGGGATCTTCTGTGTGTCCCGGGTCCCCAACCCCTTGCGACCTCAACAGCCTAAGGGGACCCTAAGGCACAATCTTTAAATCTGCAAACCAGCTCCTTTTCCAAGTGGCCCCTCCCGGTGGCTCTGTGCCAAGAACCTCTTTAACACTGCTCCTGCCGGAACCGCAAGCCGCCCAAGACTCTCCAGCTGGCATGAGGTGCCCACCGACTGCTGCAACCATCCTGCAAAAGAAGAGACTGGTAACTCCACTGTATGGTTTTTAATGCATTTTTAAATGTGACTGTGCATTGATTCCAATGGTGCGTAATTACGCACAGAAAGACTAACTTTGCCAAAACTTTGAAAAGCTATAACTCAAAAAGTACTTAACGTATTTTAAAGATCTTGGTCTTAAAATGTGTATAAGAGTCTGAAGTATTGTTTATAAATTCTGGTCTTGAGTTATTCATTGAGTGTGTGTGGTGCAGGATTGGATTTGTGAGTTCAACAAATACTTTGCACATCTCCTGGATTAGCCTAACGGCTCGACCAGCTACCTTTAAAATTGGAGCATTAGGTGGTCTAAATTCTACTTTTGGAAACCAACATGTGGTTGCCTAGACCCTCTGTATAGTGTGCTCGATTTTGCACATTAAATAGAGGGCCAGTCTCCACCAGGGAGCTGTTTTGGATGGTGTCCGACGTGCATTGACCAGTACCACGGTTATTGGTACAACTCGGACAAGGGAGGGCGCTGTGCCACTAAACTTGGGAAACTTGCAGGTCTTGTCAAGGCTGCTGTTGTTGTGTAGTCGAGTCTTGCTGCAACTTCCAGTTGCGGAGATATCATCTGGTTGGTGAAGTGTCCCTCACCAGTTTGCAGGCCTTGCAGGTTCCTTTGGTTTCTTGAGTGGTGCCTCCACTCAGGAGGGAGATCTCGGGCTATTTGCAAAGCCTGGAGGACTTTGGGGTCTTTTGAGGTCAGGCCAGTGGTCAGCTCTTCCGCAGCGGCAATTGTCGGGACTCTGTTGCAACTAGCAGGAGTCTTGGAGCCTCTTCTGATGCAGCAGGTCCTCTGTTCTCGTCCTGTTGGGTTCTTTGGTGCGGCCTTGTTTTCTTCTAGATGAATCTAATCTCTTGTTCTAGGGGAGCCCACTAAATACTGAATTTAGTGGGTGTTTTAGGGCGAACCTGGTAGCGTCCAATGCAACACTTACACTTGGGTGGCTCCATCCACTACAGTGACCACTTCCTGTGGGCAGGGTCACTTCCCAAAACCTCATTAGATATTTTCCTGCAATCCAACATGGAGGAAAATGAAATGGGGGGGGTCCACTTCGCCCGCAAGCCGCTAGGGGTGGTGCATGCTCAGTGAGACCTGTCCTCCTACCCTTTGAGTGGTTTCCTGCCTTTGCTCCCGCCAAAAGTGGGGGTTGACAAAGGGGGAAGCCATCTTCTACTGGCAGCAGGCCTGGGGGCTCGTGTTTTAAGGATGGTAGCCCTTTGAATCTCACCGCCAGGACAGTGCACATTCCTGATGGAGGGGGTGATAGGTCCTCCACCCAGGAAGGGCATTGTTTTACATACTGGTACTCTCACCTAACCTTCACCAAGTGAGGGTTAGACATATAGGTGACTTATAAGTTACTTATGTGCAGTGAAAAATGGCTGTGAAATAACGTGGACCTTATTTCACTCAGGCTGCACTGGCAGGCCTGTGTAAGAATTGTCAGAGATCCCTATGGGTGGCAAAAAAATGCTGCAGCCCATAGGGATCTCCTGGAATCCCAATACCCTGGGTACCTCAGTACCATATACTAGGGAATTATATGGGTGTACCAGTATGCCAATGTGAATTGGTAAATTTAGTCACTAGCCTGTTAGTGACAAATTTGGAAAGCAGAGAGGGCATAACAACTGAGGATCTGGTTAGCAGAGCCTCAGTGAGACAGTTAGGCATCACACAGGGAACACATACAGTGCACATATTTATGAGCACTGGGGCCCTGCCTGGCAGGGTCCCAGTGACACATAGACTAAAACAACATATATACAGTGAAATATGGGGGTAACATGCCAGGCAAGATGGTACTTGTAGGAGGCTGGCCTGGCTTGTTGTGGGTACCAGAGGTACTTACACCTTGTGCCAGGTCGAGTTATCCCTTATTAGTGTAGAAGAGGTGTTTCTAGCAGCTTAGGCTGATAGAAGGTTGCTATGGCAAAGCAGCTTATGCTGAACTAGGAGACATGTAAAGCTCCTACTATACCACTGGTGTCATATGAACATTATCATAAGAAAACACAATACACAGAAGTACTAAAAATAAAGGTACTTTATTTTTATGACAATATGCCAAAAGTATCTCAGTGAGTACCCTCAGTATGAGGATAAGTTATATACACAAGATATATGTACACAAACCAAAATTATGCAGGTAATAGCAAGAAAAGTATTTCAAGCAGTGTAGAATTACAGTAGATTACAATAGGAGCACATAGGTATAGGGGCAGCACAAACCATATACTCCAAAAGTGGAATGCGAATCATGACTGGACCCCAAACCTATGTGAGCTTGTAGAGGTTCGCTGGGACTGTAAGAAAACAGTCAGGGTTAGAAAAATAGCCCACCCCAAGACCCTGAAAAGTAGGTGTAAAGTGCACCTACTACCCCCAGAGAGCACAGAAGTCATGATAGGGGGTTTCTGCAGGAAGAACAAACACCAGCAACGCAACAACAGTGGATTTCCGGACCTGAGTGCCTGTAAGACAAGGGGACCAAGTCCAATAGTCACAACAGTGTTTAGAGTGGGCAGGAGCCCAGGAAATGCCAGCTGAGGGTGCAAGGAAGCTGGCACCAGATGGAAGAAGCTTAGAGTTCTGCAAGAAAGAAGCAAGCTAGGGACTTCTCCTTTGGAAGACAGATGTCCCACGTCGCGTTGAAGCTTTCAGATGTGTTCCCACGCAGAAAGACCGCAAACAAGCCTTGCTAGCTGCAAGAGTTGCGGTAGAGGTTTTTGGATACTGCTGTGGCCCAGGAGGGACCGGGATGTCGTCACTTGGAGGACGAGACAGAGGGGGTGCCCAGCAACTCAGGGAGCCCTCACAAAAGCAGGCAGCACCCGCAGAAGTACCTCAACAGGCACTTGGAAGAAGAGTGAACCGGAGTCCACGCAAAGTCGCAAAAGGGAGTCCCACGACGCCGAAGGACAACTCAGAAGGTTGTGCACTGCAGGAAGGAGTGTCGGGGACCCAGGCTTGGCTGTGCATGAAGGAAAACCTGGAAGAGTGCACAAGAGCCGGAGCAGCTGCAAATCACGTGGTACCCAGCAATGCAGTCTAGCGTGGGGAGGCAAGGACTTACCTCCACCAAACTTGGAGTGAAGAGTCACTGGACTGTGGGAGTCACTTGGACAGAGTTGCTGAGTTCCACGGACCACGCTCGTTGGGATGAGAGGGGACCCAGAGGACAGTAATGCAGTCTTTTGGTGCCTGCGTTAGCAGGGGGAAGATTCTGTCGACCCACTGGAGATTTTTCAGAGCTCCTGGTGCAGGGAGGAGGCAGGCTACCCCCAGAGCATGCACCACCTGGAAACATTCGTGAAAGCTGGCAGGATGAAGCGATACAAGGTTGCTAGTAGTCGTCTTGCTCCTTTGTTGCGGTTTTGCAGGCGTCCTGAGCAGTCAGCGGTCGATCCTTTGGCAGAAGGTGAAGAGGGAGATGCAGAGCAACTCTGATGAGCTCTTGCATTCGTTATCAAGTGAAATCCCTAGAGCAGAGACCCTAAATAGCCAGAAAAGGAGGTTTGGCTACCTAGGAAGGAGGCTACCAAGAGAGGTAAGAGCCTATCAGAAGGAGCCTCTGACGTCACCTGCTGGCACTGGCCACTCAGAACAGTCCAGTGTGCCCCCAACACCTCTGTTTGCAAGATGGCAGAGGTCTGGGACACACTGGAGGAGCTCTGGGCACCTCCCCTGGGAGGTGCAGGTCAGGGGAGTGGTCACTCCCCTTTCCTTTGTCCAGTTTCATGCCAAAGCAGGGCTGGGGCATCCCTGAACCGGTGTAGACTGGCTTATGCAGAGATGGGCACCATCTGTGCCCATCAAAGCATTTCCAGAGGCTGGGGGAAGCTACTCCTCCCCAGCCCTCACACCTATTTCCAAAGGGAGAGGGTGTTACACCCTCTTTCAGAGGAAGTCCTTTGTTCTGCCTTTCTGGACCCCAGGAGGGCAGAAACCTGTCTGAGGGGTTGGCAGCAGCTGCAGTGGAGACCCCGGAAAGGCAGTTTGGCAGTACCCGGGTTCTGTGCTGGAGACCCGGGGGACCATGGAATTGTCCCCCCAATACCAAAATGGTATTGGGGGACAATTCCATGATCTTAGACATGTTACATGACCATGTTCGGAGTTACCATTGTGACACTATACATAGGTAGTGACCTATGTATAGTGCATGCGTGTAATGGTGTCCCCACACTCACAAAGTCCGAGGAATTTGCCCTGAATGATGTGGGGGAACCTTGGCTAGTGCCAGGGTGCCCACACACTAAGTAACTTGGCACCCAACCTTCACTAAGTGAAGGTTAGACATATAGGTGACTTTTAAGTTAGATATGTGCAGTGAAAAATGGCTGTGAAATAACGTGGACGTTATTTCACTCAGGCTGCAGTGGCAGGCCTGTGTAAGAATTGTCAGAGCTCCCTATGGGTGGCAAAAAAAATGCTGCAGCCCATAGGGATCTCCTGGAACCCCAATACCCTGGGTACCTTAGTACCATATACAAGGGAATTATATGGGTGTACCAGTGTGCCAATGAGAATTGGTAAATTTAGTCACTAGCCTGCAGTGGTGAAATTAGAAAGCAGAGAGAGCATAAACACTAAGGTTCTGATTAGCAGAGCCTCAGTGATACAGTTAGGCACCACACAGGGAACACATACAGGGCACATACTATGAGCACAGGGGTCCTACCTGTCAGGACCCCAGAGACACAAGGGCTAAAACATACATACATATAGTGAAATTGGGGGTAACATGCCAGGCAAGATGGTAGTTTCCTACAATGGACACCCATCACAGACCTGCATGGACACCCATCACCACAGCATGCCCAATAGAGAGACTCACCCAGCCCACAAAATCACCACTCACACAAGGGCAAGCCAACAGGGAAATCACAATCATACAGGGAAACCCACCCATGCACAAGATGGCACACACAGATACATTAAGAATGCATTTTCATACCAACAGGACCACTACCCAACATCACCAGAGAGGAGGTGCCAGCTCCCCAGAAGAGGCCCACAGTGATGATAGCTGCTCTGCACGCCTGGATCAGGATGACCAACCTGGCCCATCATGGACCTCTGGACAGTTGGTTCCCTTGCCACAGTCCCAACCCACCACAGAGCCTCCCCCCTCAGGAAACACCACCACAGCACCCAGGCAACCCCACAAACCCAAGAACATCAGGGACCTGGGGTCAGTGGCAGTGGGCACATGGTTCAGGGGACAGAGGCACAGGACAACAGGGAAGCTGTGAGGACTGCTGTGCAACAGGGGGAGGACCGGCCCAGGGAACCGACCCTCCAAACATCATGGGAGCATACCACCATTCCCAGGAGACCATGGGCCAGGTACTGGTCAAGTTGCAGGAGACTCAACGGCTGCAGGAGGGATAGTACCTGGGGATCACGGAAAACCTAACAAAAATATACACCATCCTGGTCACCATTGCAGGGGTGCTGGCTGACATGGGAAAGATCATGACGGAGGCACTGGCACAACAAAGGGTGCCTGACACTAGCCAAACCGAGGAACAGCCTACCACCACCGCCGGCGCTAGTGGACAGGAGGCCCCACCACAGGACCAACAGGCCACCAGCACCCCACCCCCTGCAGAAGGAGAACCACCCCGCAAACGGTCCCTTCGTTCCAGGCAGAAGACAGAGAACATTGCCAAGACCCCCGCCAGGAAATAAGACTCTCCTGATCACCCTTCTGTCCCACACTGGCACCCTGCCCACCATTACTTCCCTTCCTATGCCCCCTTGGACAATGCACCTGTGATACAAAGAGACTGGACTCTAACTGGACATTCCTCCACCATCATCCCAGCCCATTGCACATACCCCCATACTTAGTGGCACAAAAATAAACACCCCTGAAACAAATACCATACTCGAGTCAGTGTAATGGTTCTCAAATGTATTAGTACAACGTTATCAAAGCATTGCAACATATATGTTCAGTGAAATATACTACAGGATGACCTATGGTGGGCAGCAGTACATATAGCAGGAGCCAGAATGGGACACACAGATCTGTAAATTAAGAATCCAAAGGGAACAATCAGTGTCCATAGACAGAGTGTAAGAGGCTGCCATGTACAATGTCCAAAAGATTACTGAAATGTTAAGTGGAGTTACAGTCTCTTACCTGTGTGTCACTGGAAGTACTGCTGTATTATGTTTGTTCTGTTGTGAACATCTTCTTCCTCTGCCTCCTCTTTGTCACTGTCTACAGGCTCCACCGCTGCCACAAGACCATCTCTAGGCTCGTCCTCCTGCAGAAAAGGCCCCTGACATCAAAAAGCCATGTTGTGCAACACACAACATGCCACGATGATCTGGCAGACCTTCTTGGGTAAGTAGTACAGGGATCCACCAGTCAGATGGAGGCACCGGAACCTGGCCTTCAGGAGGCCGAAGGTTCTCTCAGTAATCCTCCTTGTACGCCCATGTGCCTCATTGTAACGTTCCTCTGCCCTTGTCCTGGCATTCCTCACTGGGGTCAGTAGCCATGAGAGGTTCGGGTAACCAGAGTCACCTGCAAATATCAATGGACAACTGTTAGACACACACTAACCCTTAGGGACAACCCCATACCCAGACAACTACTTATACTGGGTGGGGACCTTGGGCTCACCTATTAGCCACACCTGGTGCCTCTGGAGTTGGCCCATCACATATGGGATGCTGCTATTCCTCATGATATAGGCTTCATGCACAGAGCCAGGATATTTGGCATTCACATGAGAGATGTACTGGTCCGCCAAACACACCATCTGCACATTCATCGAGTGATAGCTTTTTCTATTCCTGTAAACTTGTTCATTTTTCCGGGGGGAAGACAAATGCCACATGTGTACCATCAATGGCACCAATGATGTTGGGGATATGTCCCAGGGCATAAAAGTCAGCTTTCATTGTGGCCAATTCATCCACCTGGAGGAACACGATGTAGCAGCGCATGTGTTTCAGCAGGGCAGACAACACGTTAGAGAACATTGGCTGAGACATCCCTGATGCCATGGCCGCTGTAGTTTGGAAGGAACCACTTGCCAGGAAATGGAGCACTGACAGGACCTGCACTAGAGGAGGGATTCTTGTGGGCTGGCGGATAGCTGATATCAGATCTGGCTACAATTGAGTACACAGTTCTTGGATTGTGGCACGATCAAGTCTGTATGTGATGATAATGTGTCTGTCCTCCATTGTCGACAGGTCCACCAGGGGTCTGTACACCGGAGGATGCCACCATCTCATATTCTGCCTCAGCGGTTGTAGCCTATGGAAGAGAACGGTGAGCAGACGGTCATATTTGCACATAGATTGCACATGTGTTGCTGAATTTACGTCACAGAAGCAGTATGTGAAGTCGAGAGCCAGTTGATGTGCCAATGTCTGCTGTGACGCAGTTAAGTGCCATGCTATGTGCCCCCCTGAAATGGCACCTGCCTGACCTGTGAGGAGGGACAAGGGGAAATGAGGTAAGTGCGCTGGCGTTGTGCGTCGTCGCAGTAGGCGGTCAATGACCGCCGCGCACATTTGCATTGGTTATCATTCGGCCCTATGGGTTCCAGGCGCCAATGGCGATGTACGCCGGTGGTGACGGTATGCACTGCCACGGACGTGACTGCCATTTTCTATATCAACACTCACTTGCTACCTGACCCTTAACAGGAGAGGACCTACACTGCAAGTGCTGCTGTGACCTGAGTCTGGCAGCAACCATGGCTCATGTGTCTGGGGAAAGGGCCCCTGCCTTCACTGCAGAGGAGTTGGAGAAACTGGTGGATGGGGTCCTACCCCAGTACACATTACTCTACGGTTCTCCAGACAAACAGGTGAGTACACTGTGAGTATGATGCGTGAGCAATGCATGTTTGAAGTAGAGTGGATGTAAGACATGTTGGGGGGGTGCTGTGGCATCCTGGCCTGAGTGCTGCATGAGAGGTGGTCAATGTATGTGCGTCAAGGCATGGCTGGGAACTGGTGGGCCATGTGTATGCCGATCCGGACGGGTGACTAATTTTCTTTTCCGCTATTTTTTCCCTCCAGGTCAGCACCCACCAGAAAAAGGGTATTTGGCGTGCCATCGCCAAGGAGGTGCGGACCCTGGGGGTCTATCACAGGCGGGGCACCCACTGCCGCAAGAGATGGGAGGACCTGCTTCGCTGGACCAAGAAAATGGCAGAGGCCCAGCTGGGGCTGGCCTCCCAACGTGGAAGGGATTACCGTCGTACCATGACCCCCCTGATGTTCTGCATCCTGGCCGTGGCCTATCCGGAGTTGGATGGGCGCTTGAGGGCATCACAGCAGCCACAAGGGGGTGAGTACAGATTCTTAAAAGCTGACTTAGCGCGCTTTAGGAGCCAACTGGGTGGGGGATGTGGGCTGTGGGTGCCCCTAGGCCAGGGTGATCACTTGTGTGCAGGCTCAGAAACACCCCTACCCCAATGGTACAAGTGGCCATCTACTACTAGGCAGAGTCCTGTGGGTGTCAGGTGTGCAGATGCTGCAGTTATGCATTGTACCCCATGGTGAATGGTTAGGCATGGCCTAGTGCATAGGGCAGCTCCCTGTATGTTGTGTACGCCAACAGTAGTGGTGTTGCTGGCATTGACCAAGTGTATCCTCTGTCTCCCCCCCCTTTTTGTTTTGTCACCCTGAACTTATGTGCATTAGCATCATCTGGCGGAGGAGCAGAGGCATCGGCAGTGTAGGGAGCTGCATCCCACATGGGCCTGGAGGTCGAATCCAATAAGGGTGGGGCACCAGTGGGACAGAGGGTGAGGGGAGCTCCACAACGGAGACAGGAGGGGAAACCCCCCCTATCAGCACCGCCCTCCCAGCAGCCCCTCAGTGTGTTTCCCATGCCCGCTCACCCAGGAGGGTGGGCATCTCCTTTGCCCCAGGCACCTCAGGTCCTGCCTCAGTCAGCCCTGCTGCCCTCAGTGAGGAGGCTATTGACCTCCTGAGATCCCTCACTGTTGGGCAGTCAACCATTCTGAATGCCATCCAGGGTGTCAAGAGGAATTTCAGCTTCTGGCCTCAGCACTGATGGCAGCTCTTGTCCCTGTGTCCAGCCTCTCCCCTCCAACTTCCACTACCCAGACCCAATCCCTTCAACCTCACCCTATCCCAAGCAAACCTTCAGACCAGCATGCACCCCATACAACACACAAAAGTGGCACGGGCAAACATAAGCACCACACTTCCTCTCACAGGCACTCACACAAGCACCATGCCCATGCAAACACACCAACATCCACTGCCTCCACTGTGTCCCCCTCCTCCTCCTCGTCCACCTCCCTCCCAGTAGCGTCTCCACTCACACCTGCATGCACAACATCTACGTCCACAAGATTTGACTCAATTCCCTTTGTCCTTGCGTTCTTCCAAGGGGTTACAGGGGATAAATGTACTGTTGCTGCATGTGTTTGTGTGTATGGTGTTGTAGGTGGGAGTGGGGGTGTTGCGTGTTGCGTGTGTGTGTCACTCTCTTTTTCCTCCCCCCGTCCCCTGTGTGCTCAGTACTCACCGTGGTCGTCGCCGCCGCCGTCTTTGGTGCTCCTGATACATGAGAAGGTACACCAGCATCTGAAGGACTTGCAGCTCGGGCTCCACGGCGTCCTGGTTCTTCGTTGAGTGTCGAGAGGTGAGAGGTTTCCCTTCCAAGTCCTGTTTCCAACGAGCTTTTGATGTCGTTGGTACCGCCCCGGAAAAGGTGGTGGATTGGCCTCTCATAATACAGTGGGCAGTACATTGTCTTCCACCTGTCTGTTGGCAGTGACCGCCACGGTGCTTGTTGCTACCGCTGTGGCGGTCGGAGTGTTAAGGTGGCCGTCTGTGTTGGCGGTTTCCGCCATGGTCATGATCCCATTTTTTTTACCGCCGGCCTGTTGGCGGTATTACCGCCGCTTTAGCACCGACCGCCAGGGTTGTAATGAGGGCCTAAGTGTATTGCACAACCTATCATCCTTATTCTTATCCTCCATTCCTCCAGTCAATCTAACTAACAAACTCTCATATCACCTCATAATAATACTAAAACTGTACTCATATTTCCCGATACTAATCCATCACTAATTCTTGTTGGGTTACGGAGTAGCGTGCTACTCGCCGAAAAGCACTTCTATGCCTCATCAGGGGTAGTAAGCGCTATATGAATACTATTACAATACAATACAATTATGTGTTTGCATGGGTTCACAATAGTTTTGGGCTTGCGTGATGGTTTACTGATGGTATGTTATTTCTGTTTATGTTATAGTGCCTCACATGATGTAATATGGGTGCAATAATTGTATAAGTATGCATTATGAGGACATGTACTCTGAAAAACGAAATTTGTTAGTACTTCTTTGTTCATTGTGGTGTCATGCCCATGCGACTATATTATGCCTCAGTACAACGGTGACAATTTGTTAGCTGCCCGAATAAAGTGGTTCACCTGAAGCATTCCTGGAGTGGCTATCATCCTTTCGGGAGTTCTCAAGGAGCTGGTTATATTTGAAAAGTGTCTGTCAGTTAGGTGCTGTGAGAAGCACTGCTGGTGATCAGGCTGCCGACCGGCATTTACCGCAACTTGTTTGAATATGTATTTATATATATATATATATATATATATATATATATATATATATATATATATATATATACATATTCACTGAAGAAGACAAAGGTTACTGGGACGTTATAGTTAGGCTTGCATTTTAAACATAGCAAACCATAAAAATTAACTAGTTACAGTTAGAGTTATCACAAGTAACTATAACTTGTGCCCCCTCCTTGCACAGTTATCTAATCAATAATTGTACTGTAGGTGTTACAGTGACATTATCAGTGATGTTATTAAAGATGTCATGTGTGCTGTATATTGTACGATAATTAGCAGTGCATGGTGAGGGCACGAGTTATAATTACCTTAGGGCACGAGTTAGAGTTACTTGTGATAACTATAACTATAACTGGTGAATTTCTATGGTTTGGTATGCTTAAAATGTGAGCCTAACTATAATGTCCCTCTAACCTTTGGTTTTTTAAGTACATTTCTATGTTTTCTTAAATGCTATTTCCTAACTATAATGTCCCTTTAACCTTTGTTTCTTTTCAGTGAATTTCTATGGTTTTTTAATGTAAAGTAATTTTCACTACTATACGTTAATCCAACCACCGTCACAAATGGCCCTTGGCCATGCACAGTGGGGGTGAGCCACAGGGCCTGGCCTGTAGCCAGACCCTGTGGCCAACCCCGCTTACCCCTCAACCCAACGCTATGCATGGCCTTTTGGCCGTGTGTGGCGGGATTTTGCTGGGGCTTGTCTCTCTGGGTGTGAGAATAGGTGTGATAGGGTGTCTCTGGGGGTGAGAGTGTCTGTCTGGGTGTGAGAGTGGGTGCATCAGTGTCTTAGTTGGTGCATCAGTTTCTGTGTGGGTCTGTGAGTGAGTGCATGAGGGTTTCAGTGGGTCTGTGAGTAGGTGTGTGAGAGTCTGACTGGTTCTGCGAGTTGGTGTTTGAGTGTCTGAGTGGGTCTGTGAGTGGGTGTGTAAGTGTGTGAGTGGGTGCACAATGGTCTGAATGGGTCAGTGAGTGAGTGTATGAGTTTCTGAATGGGTCTGTGAGAGGGTGTGTAAGGGTGTGTGGATGGGTGAAAGAGATTGAAAAAGAGAAATTGAGAGAGAGAGAAAGAGAGTGAGAGGGAGAGAGATAGACAATGTTTTAGGCTTTGGTGAATGATGTACTTAGAATGAGATATTTCTTGACAAACTGTCAATAAAACATATTTATTTGTCAATTAAAAAAGGTGAGATCATCTTTCATTATGAACCTTACATTTTTCAAGATTGAAAACAAATTAAAGTAGGAAAATGACCACCGTCGCACCTGGACTAGAACCCCCCACTTTTAGTGTGAGGATCTGTGACCTTAACCAGTATGCCAGAGGTAAGTCCTTGTTCCCTGAACTTGTTGCATGTAGAGACCACTGCAATGTCTCTCTCTCTCTCTCTCTCTCTCTCTCTCTCTCTCTCTCTCTCTCTCTCTCTCTCTCTCTCTCTCTCTCTCTCTCTCTCTCTCTCTCTCTCTCTCTCTCTCTCTAGAGAATGTATGAGGGAGAGAGAGAAAAAGAGGTTTTTAGGCTTTGATTAATGATATAAGTAGAATGAGATTTTTTAGTACAAATTGAAAAGAAAAATGTATTTGACAGTAAAAACAAGTGAGATCACCTTCCAGTGTGAACCTTAAACATTTGAAGTTGAAAAGAAATCAAAACAGGGAATTGACTTCAGGCATACTTGGAGTAGAACCCTCAACTGTTAGTGTGAAGGTCAGAGACCTTAACCATTAGGGCCTTATTGTACTTTCTCCAGACATAACTATAACCTTCAGTCAACACGCTTCCAGAGGAAAGAGACATGAATGTTCCATTACTAGTGAGGTTTAACAGCCTAAACACTAGTAAATAAACTGGCCCACTGCCTTGAGATACTATGCTTTGAACCATCAACCTACTGAGTGACAGACCAAGAGCTTTACCAGTAGGTCAGAGGAAACTCTGCTCTGCTTTGCATCAAAACGTAACTATAACATTCAAACCACACATCTTGCTAGTGTTACTCCTTCAGGTCATTGAATGAAGAGTCCTTTGCATTAACAATCTCTCGCTCTTTTTCATCCCACTATGGAATGGAAGAGAGAGAGAGAGAGAGTGACAGGACTGTGATGGGAGCCTTAAGGCCCCGTGGTCCTAGCCGGCTCTCCATGTCCTATGGGAGTCGGCATTGCTCCCTCAAGCAGGGAGCTGCTTTTAATAGCAGTTCCCGGTTTGTGGGAGCAATGTTTTCATACCTTCGTGCAGGGAGACAGATGACAGTTCTGCTTTCTGACAGTGTGACCGGGGACAGCTGTTTGTCTTTAGTGCCCTGGGTAGGATGTGATCCACAGGGCTGCGATGCCCCCACATTAAATTACGTTTAAGCCCCGTTAAGGTGGTAGTCACCAGGGCTGTGGGGGGGCTAGGTGGCCTCCGGCACACGTAATGGGCCTGATTACAAGTATGGTGGTCTATAGACCGCAACCCTGGAGGTCGGACTGCCAGAGAACTGCCAGCTCTGCCAGAATCTCTGATCCCAGCAGTCTGGAGGAAGGTGGCAGTCACAATCTGCAAAGGCAGAGCTGCAAGCAGTGCTGCCCTGGGGATGACAACACCCTTCTCTGCTAGTGGTGCTACTGCCATGAAAAGGTTGGCAGAGAACAGGTGTAGGGGGCCCCAGGGGGTCCTCTTTACTACCATTGCACTTGGCATGGCAATGCAGGGCCCCCCTTGCCAGCACCGTCGCACCATGTCCTGACAAAAACAACTCCACTTCAAAGACAATGAGTTGAGGGTCATGATTGATGAAATCATCAGGGTAGAGCCACACCTATTTGGAGCACAAGTCCAACAAACCTCTATTACTAGGAAAATGGAGATGTGGCAAAATATAGTCGACAGGGTGAATTCTGTAGGCAGCTACCCATGCACAAGGGACGACATCAGGAAGAGGTGAAATGACCTTAGGGCGAAGGTATATTCCATGACTGTAAGGCGCCAGCTGGTGGTCCTTAAGACTGGCAGTGGGCCCCCACCTCCTCCCCCAACGTTCACATCATGGGAGGAGAAGGTCTTGGACATCCTGCATCCTGAGGGCTTGACACCTGGGCAAGTGAAGTCTGGTAAGTCACAACACTGAAAAAGTCACCCTAAAGTTCTGTCTTATATGCTCAATGATCACCTTTTGACATCTTAGCAGCCAAAACACTCACCACCCCTGTGTCCAACTGCCCAAATATCTCTCTCTGGCTTACACATGTCAACTAAACTCACCTGGGGACACTGTGCCTGTGAATGGCGGCGGTAGTAAAGGCACTGACAGCACTACATCTCGCAGCAGGCACTGTTCTAACATTAAGAAATCCAGAGCAGTGTACCAAAATGAAACAATAGTCTTGCATGGCAACTACACAATCTAATAAACCTACCTGGCTGATCCACAATATCATAGCCTAGAGCAATGACAGCAATGCCATGGGCATCTGCCAGTACAATACCGCCAACACATAGCTACAGCTGTGTCCAATTGTAAAATGGCCCTTTTAACTCCCATCACCCATTGAAAGCTACTGACCTGGGAGGAACACACATATCCACAGTGTGGTGTACTAGGTGTAACCTGATACATAGCCAGGTAGATTGGTTACCCCTAAGCTGATGTACAGGTCAGTTTCCACTGCGCATTCTGCAGCTGTCTGGCGACAATACTGAACTATTGCAATGTGGGAAGTAACATGGACAATATAAAGCTACACAGCAGACAAGATATGAGTCAATCACCAGACATCCGCCTGTCAATCTAATCTGGTATCCTGTAGGAAGATGTAAGTTATAGGCATTTCCTGTATCTCATATAGTTGTACCACAGACCTGAAAGCATGTGTCACTGTCATATCAGGGAATACAGCTAAGCATTTCTGTAAATGGCTCAAAGCATATCTACCTGTCAAAGGTTGATACTACATGTTGCATTATAATCTGTAACTGTCTTTTGCACTTCTTGAACCGGTCACCTACCCATTGTGACCATGGAGAGCACACCTTGGACAGCCACTTCCCCTTTCGACGAAGCCCTCAGTGAGGAAAACACCCCTGGATGTGAGGACAATGAGGACGACTCTGGACCATCTGGGACACCTGGTCAGTCAACAACTGTCAGCCTCAGCCTGCCCACATCAACCCCTCTCAACTCTGTGGCATCTACATTCCAAGCAACCATTCAACCCCAAACCTGTGTTCCAAGGACAGTTACGACCATCATGTGCCCCCCAACTACAGGTACCAGAGTCACCACCAGAAAACCCTGACAATGAAGGACCTACCACCAGTGGAAGTGACCAAACTGTGCCAAGGGCACAGCATGTAGGGGTAGGGTGCATGGGAGGGATGGTGTAGGTCAGCGGGCTGGAAGCTCCTAAGGATACAACTGGCCAGGACACCATCTCCCAAGACTTGGGAGCCTACCAACAGTCCCAAGGCATGATGGGCCACGTACTTGCCATGATGGTGGAGATTAAGCAGCTGCAGAGGACAACCACCAGGAAAGTTCTGCAAAAGTGGGAGGCCCACAATGCCAACATGGCCTCCCTAAAAGGGGTGCTGAGAGACGTTAATACCACCCTGAGTAGGCTATGTCCTCAACAGCAGATCTCTTCCATTGGCCATGTAACATCTGTGGCAGCCAGTGGAATGAAGGAAGGGGAAGGACATGCCTCAGACACCCCAGCCTCTGTAGCTGAAGAATCCCCTGCAAACATGGACGTCCACCAAAACATCCAGGAGGAGCAGATGCCAAGACTTCAACCACCGCCAGGAAGTGATCCTCTACTCATCAGTTCCTCTTGTGTGTCAGAGACACACACTATTAACTGTCTTACAACCACTCTCCAATTTCCAATGGCAGAAGGACACTGAGGGGGTCATTCCGACCCTGGCGGTCCATGACTGCCAGGGCCGGGGACCGCGGAAGCACCGCCAACAGGCTGGTGGTGCTTTCTGGGCCATTCTGACCGCTGCGGTAAAGCCGCGTTCAGAAAAGGGCAACCGGCGGTTTCCCGCCGGTTTACCCCTGGCCCAGGGAATCCTCCATGGCGGCGCTGTTTGCAGCACCGCCATGGTTTTTACTGCCAGGAACAGGATGGCGGGAACGGGTGTCATGGGGCCCCCTAACAGGGCCCCATAAAGATTTTCAGTGTCTGCTTTGCAGACACTGAAAATCGCAACGGGTGCCACTGCACCCGTCGCACCCCTACAACTCCGCCGGCTCCATTCGGAGCCGGCTTCATTGTTGCAGGGGGTTTCCCGCTGGCCCGCCGGGCGGGCGGCCTTCTGGCGTTCGCCCGCCGGCCCAGCGGGAAAGAGTCAGAGGTCTGGATGGCAGAGGTCTGGAGCACACTGGAGGAGCTCTGGGCACCTCCCAGGGGAGGTGCAGGTCAGGGGAGTGGTCACTCCCCTTTCCTTTGTCCAGTTTCGAGCCAGAGCAGGGCTGGGGGAATCCCTGAACCGGTGTAGACTGGCTTATGCAGAGATGGGCACCATCTGTGCCCATGAAAGCATTTCCAGAGGCTGGGGGAGGCTACTCCTCCCCAGCCCTGACACCTTTTTCCAAAGGGAGAGGGTGTAACACCCTCTCTCTGAGGAAGTCCTTTGTTCTGCCTTCCTGGGCCAAGCCTGGCTGGACCCCAGGAGGACAGAAATCTGTCTGAGGGGTTGGCAGCAGCAGCAGCTGCAGTGAAACCCCGGAAAAGGTAGTTTGGCAGTACCCGGGTCTGTGCTAGAGACTCAGGGGATCATGGAATTGTCTCACCAATGCCAGAATGGCATTGGGGGGACAATTCCATGATCTTAGAAATGTTACATGGCGATGTTCGGAGTTACCATTGTGACGCTATACATATGTAGTGCCATATGTATAGTGCACGCGTGTAATGGTGTTCCCGCACTCACAAAGTCTGGGGAATTTGCCCTGAACAATGTGGGGGTGCCTTTGCTAGTGCCAGGGTGCCCACACACTAAGGAGGTCATTCCAACCCTGGCGGTCGGTGTTAAAGCGGCGGCTAACCCGCCAACAGGCTGGCGGTAAAAAAAATGGAATTCTGACACCCTGGCGGAAACCGCCAACAGAGACCGCCACTTTAACACTCCGACCGCCACGGCGGGACAAACAAACAGCACGGCGGTCACCGCCAACAGACAGGCGAGAGTCAATGTACCGCCCACCCTATCACAACCCACCAATCCGACACCTTTTCCGGGGCGGTAGCCCCGCCGATAAAAACACGGCGGAAACAGATATTTCGAACGGAAAACGCTCACCTCCATACACCCCATGAGGAATCTGGACAGCATGGAACCCAAACTACACATACTCCCAGCTATTGTATTCCTGCTCCTCTACCAGGAGCACGAACGCCGACGCAGAAGACAACGGTGAGTACTGTACCTACGACACAGGGGAGGGGGGAGGCAAAAAATTACGGGGACACACATACGCGACACACCCACCCCCACCCTCACCCACTACAACACACACATCAATGCATAGCAACAACTCAGAGTTACACCCCCAAACCCCCTGGAAGAATGCAAATACAAAAGGAAATGATTATGAAATTTGGATTATATTGTAAGGCTGAGTATAAAATATATCAAACATCTATAACTATATATATATATAAATTGTCCTGTCCGATATGTGTATCAGCCATTGTTCGTGGGCCACTGGGCCAAAACACATGGGCAAAGCCCACACAGGATACCTGACTCCAATGGAGATAACACTGCAGGGGCATCAGATAGGAAAACTACAGGCACCTCAGGGGGAAGGGAAGGGGGGGCACCTCAGCCAGATGAGTCCACGACGCCAGATCCACGAGGGGCCTCCATGGCCACTGTGCCATCCTGGGGAGTGCAAAGCCACAGTCACTCAAGTCTCTGCAGTGGGTGAGGTGCCCACTGTGCCATCCTGGGGAGTGCAAAGCCACAGTCTCACAAGTCTCTACAGTGGGTGGGGTGCCCACTGTGCCATCCTGGGGAGTGCAAAGCCACAGTCTCACAAGTCTCTACAGTGGGTGGGTTGCCTACTGTGCCATCCTGGGGAGTGCAAAGCCACAGTCTCACAAGTCTCTACAGTGGGTGGGTTGCCCACTGTGCCATCCTGGGGAGTGCAAAGCCACAGTCTCACAAGTGGATGACAGACTCCACTGGTTCTGGAGGGGGACTAGTGCCCAGAGTGCTTCGTGCAGCCCTGCCCGACACAGATGTGGGCCTGCCCCTTCCGCCAATGGGCCAGCGGTTCATGAGATGAAGGGCCCAGTTCAGCGTTGCTTTAGACAGCGGTGCCCAGCGGAGCGGTGCTTGAGACGGCGGTGCCCAGCTGAACGGTGCTTGAGACAGCGGTGCCCTGTTCAGCGGTGCTTGAGGCGGCGGTGCCTAGCGGAGCGGTGCTTGAGACGGCAGTGCCCAGCGGAGCGGTGCTTGAGATGAAGGGTCCAGCGGAGCGGTGCTTGAGATGAAGGGCCCAGCGGAGCGGTGCTTGAGACGGCGGTGCCCAGCGGAGCGGTGCTTGAGATGAAGGGCCCAGCGGAGCGGTGCTTGAGATGAAGGGCCCAGCAGAGCGGTGCTTGAGACGGCGGTGCCCAGCGGAGCGGTGCTTGAGATGAAGGGCCCAGCGGAGTGGTGCTTGAGATGAAGGGCCCAGCGGAGCGGTGCTTGACATGAAGGGCCCAGCGGAGTGGTGCTTGAGACGGCGGTGCCCAGCGGAGCGGTGCTTGAGATGAAGGGCCCAGCGGAGCGGTGCTTGAGATGAAGGGCCCAGCGGAGCGGTGCGTGAGATGAAGGGCCCAGCGGAGCGGTGCTTGAGATGAAGGGCCCAGCGGAGCGGTGCTTGAGATGAAGGGCCCAGCGGAGCGGTGCTTGAGACGGCGGTGCCCTGTTCAGCGGTGCTTGACTTGAAGGGCCCTGTTCAGCGGTTCTTGACTTGAAGGGCCCTGTTCAGCGGTGCTTGACTTGAAGGGCCCTGTTCAGCGGTTCTTGACTTGAAGGGCCCTGTTCAGCGGTGCTTGACTTGAAGGGCCCTGTTCAGCGGTTCTTGACTTGAAGGGCCCTGTTCAGCGGTGCTTGAGACGGCGGTGCCCTGTTCAGCGGTGCTTGACTTGAAGGGCCCTGTTCAGCGGTGCTTGAGACGGCGATGCCCTGTTCAGCGGTTCTTGACTTGAAGGGCCCTGTTCAGCGGTTCTTGACTTGAAGGGCCCTGTTCAGCGGTGCTTGAAATGAGTGTCCAGGTCAGCAGATCCGGCCATGGCATGGATGTTACTCGCCACCTGACATGTGGCTGGCGGGGCCTTCCTGCCCATCTGTCTTTTCGCTTTCGGGGCCCTCCTGGGCTGCAGTACTGGGCCTCTGGGTGTCCTCCTGCACACCTGGAATGGGGCTGGTGGGGCCCTCCTGGGCAGCTGGCCTGCTGCCGGACTTGTCCGGCGTGCTGCCCTTGCCACCCTTCCCTGCTCGTCTGTGGCCCTTTCCACCCTTTGGCGGTGTGCCAGGTGGCACCCCACTTCCTGACGGAGCCAGGGTAGGGATTTTGGAGCCTGCTGTCTTTAGCCTCTCGCGCCGGGCACTGGCAATCTTTGCTTGCTTTTCCGGGGGTGGGCTGGCCGTGTCTTGGCTCCTAGCCAAACTAGCTGGCCTTGAGGGTGGGGGACTCCAAAGTCCTTGGACAATTGTCTTTAGAGGTCCCGGTTTTGTGGTGGCTGAGGTGCTGATTGGAGTCTTATGAGATGGACGGGGTGGGGGAGTTGTTGGAAAGAGGTCAAGTTTGGAAAGGAAAAGCAATTTAGAAAGAGAGGGACGGGTAGGTGTAGTGGGTATGGGAGTGGAGGAAGAGGATGTGGTTGTAGGAGAGTGAAGTCTGGTGTCTTTGGGTGCAGGTGCTGGTGCTGGTGCTGGAGGCTGTCGTGAGGTGGATGGCTGTTGGGTGGGTGGCTGCCTGCGTTTGTGTGGTTTGGAAGAGGGGTGACAGACACACTGGGAGAGGACACAGGGGACGTGTAAATGGTAGTGGGGGTGGTGACTGCACGTGTGCGGAGTGTTCTGGTGGGTGTGCTGGTGATGGACGTAGTGGCTGAAGATGTAGTGCATGCAAGTGTGAGTGGAGACGTCACAGGGAGGGAGGAGGAGACGAGGAGGAGGGGGACACAGAGGAGGCAGTGGCTGTTGGTTTGTCTGCATGTGGATGTTGCTTGTGTGAATGCTTGTGTGATGTGTGGTGCTTATGTCTGGATGAGCTTCCCTTGGGTGTTGAGGTGTGTGCAGGCTGGTCTGATGGTGTGTCTGGCAGAGGTACAGGGGATTGGGTCTGGGTGGAGGAAGTTGGAGGGGGGAGGCTAGAGACAGGGACAATGGCTGCCGTCAGTGCTGAGGCCAGAGCGTTGAACGATCGCTGATGGGCAACCTGACCAGAATGAATGCCCTCCAGGTATGCATTACTCCGGTGCACCTCCCTTTCTACACCCTGGATGGCATTCAAAAGGGTAGACTGCCCAACAATGATGGTCCTCAGGAGGTCAATGACCTCCTCACTGAGGGCAGCAGGGGTGACTGGGGCAGGGCCTGAGGTGCATGGGGCGAAGGAGATGCCCACCTTCCTGGGTGAGCGGGCACGGGGCGAACTCTGAGGGGCTGATGGGAGGGCAGTGCTGGTGCGCTGGGTGGCGGCTGTACCTGTTGTTGCAGGGGCACGGATGTTGCCGCCACCACAAGGGAGCTCCCTTCAGAGGACGAGTCCGTGTCGCTGGTATCAGCACGTGTCCCCGCTGTGGAGCTCCCCTCGCCCTCCGTCCCACTAGTGTTCTCAGAGTCCGTTGCATGGCCCTCCAGGGCCATGTGGGATGCAGCTCCCTCGTGCTCCGATGCCACTTCTCCTCCGCCTGATGATGCTAATGCACACATGAACAGGAAGACCACAAAAAAAGGGTGGGGGGGAGAAATAAAGACATGTTGAGTGCATGCATGGGCGACACCGTTGGCGGAGAGGACAGACACAGAAGCCCCCTGCACTACGCCGTGCACTTGGGGTACACTACTCAATCAGTGGGACATGGCCTAAAAGCCTATGGACGACAATTGCACACATAGATGACACAGGGCCATGAATAGCTGTACTAGGCACCCTACAGAGGCGGGGGGCGGGGGCACAGGGCCATGCCTTACGGAGGGGCCTAGCCTACTGAAATCGCCCTGGCCTAGGGATACCCACAGCCCTCCTCCCCCACCCAGACACCTCCACTGCGCGCAAAGATAGCAGAATGTTCTTGTACTCACCCCCTTGTGTCTGCTGTGATGTCCTCACGTGCCCATCCAAATCGGGTTAGGCCACTGCCAGGATCCAGGACATCAGGGGGGTCAAAGTACGACTGGCACCCCTCCTACGTTGGGAGGCCATCCCCAGCTGAGCCTCCCCCGTCTTTCTGCTCCAGCGTCGGATGTCCTCCCACCTCTTCCGGCAGTGGGTGCCCCGTCTGTTGGGGACCCCCAGGGTCCGGACGTCCTTGGCGATGGCACACCAAATAGCGACTTTCTGGTGGGCGCTGACCTATGTGACATGTACAGGGGGAGAAATAAAATCATCACCTTCTGCATGCTCGATGTGAGTGGCCCCCCATCCCCACCCTTGCCATGTGGCACATGCTCTCATCTGTCGTTTGATGCATGCCTCAATCGCTCCCCTCCCCACCATCTTTCATTCACCCCACTCAACACAGGCATTGGCCACACAGCATGCTCCCAGTGTACTTACCTGTTGGTCTGGAGGACCGTAGAGTAGCGCATACTGGGGGAGGACTCCATCCACGAGTTTCTCCAATTCTTCAGAAGTGAACGCAGGGGCCCTTTCCCCAGTCGCAGCAGCCATTGTCCCTTCCAGACCGAGGTCACAACAGCACTTGCAGTGTAGGTCCTCTCCTGTGGAAGATCAGGTATCGAGTGATTAAGGAGATAGAAAATGTCGGCGGCGCACATCGTCATTGGCTCCTGAAACCCATAGGGTTTAATGTTAACCAATGCAGCCCTTGCGCCGCGGTCTTCGACCGCCTACCGCCACGTTGTGCCACGCCAGCGCATTGACCTCACATCCCACTGTCGCACTTCACAGGTCAGGCAGCCGCCATTTCAAGGGCCCACATGGCTTAATTTCTACTGCGTCACACATACCTAGGCCTTGCATCAACACTCATACAAGCCATTCAATGCATTGAGAATCGTGTTCTGTGCAAGCTGTGGGAACGTACCTGTGGGTTGATTGACTCTGTGCTCCATGTTGTCCTTCATAGGCACCGCCTGCTGGGACATGCGAGGAGATGGAGGAATCTTCCCGTGTACAGACCGCTGGTGGACCTGTCGACAATGGAGGAACGACATGTCATGCTGACATACAGGCTTGACCGAGCCACTATACAGGAACTGTGTGCCCAGCTGGAGCCAGACCTGATGTCACCCATCCGCCAACCCACAGGGATCCCCCCCTCTAGTGCAGGTGCTGTCAGTGCTCCATTTCCTAGCAAGTGGGTAATTTCAAACAACAGTGGCCATATCATCAGGGATGTCCCAGCCCATGTTTTCCAAGGTGTTGTCCAGAGTGTTGTCTGCCCTGCTCAAACACATGCGGAGCTACATAGTTTTCCCTGAGGTGGGGGATTTGCCTACCGTGAAGGGTGATTTCTATGCCCTTGGACATGTTCCCAACATCATCGGTGCCATTGATGGGACACATGTTGCTTTGGTCCCCCCCCAGCAGGAGTGAACAGGTGTACAGGAACAGGAAGAGTTATTATTCCATGAATATCCAGGTGGTCTGTTTGGCAGAACAGTACATCTCCCATGTTGTGGTTGGTGTTGGTAAAGTACCTCTGGCAAAGTGCCCTCTCTGGGGGCCCGTCAGACATTGCAGTGCCAGTCTGACATGAAGCAAGCCCTATGATGAAGCATGACCTCCCATGGATGTGTGAGGGCCTGCTTCTTCTAGTAGTGGAACTGCCAGTATAGAACCTGTCTCCATTGTTGTTTCTTAGGAACAGTGTACTCGTTTTTGATATGTTCATTTATTTGGGAGGCCGTACACTGGACCTTGATTAATCTCCCTGTCCCCCTCCTCTTGTTTAACGACATAGGCTGGGACTTGCATGCTGTTAGGGCCACGGTATTCTGAAAGGACCTTCTGGCTAGGAAATGGAGCACTGACTTTACAATGGGTGGTATGCTGTAGGAAGGTAGCCTCTTTCTAGCCTTGTTACCCCCACATTTGGCCTGTTTGTGAGTATATGTCAAGGTGTTTTTACTGTCTCACTGGGTGTAGGAGGCTGGCCTGGCTTTTAGTGGGTACCAGATGTACTTACACCTTGTGCCAGGTCCAGTTATCCCTCATTAGTGTAGAAGAAGTGTTTCTAGCAGCTTAGGCTGATAGAAGGTAGCTATGGCAAAGCAGCTTAGGCTGAACTAGGAGACATGTAAGGCTCCTACTATACCACTAGTGTCATATGCACAATATCATAAGAAAACACAATACACAGAGTTACTAAAAATAAAGGTACTTTATTTTTATGGCAGTATGCCAAAAGTATCTCACTGAGTACCCTTAGTATGAGGATAAGATATATACACAAGATGTATGTACACAAACCAAAATTAGGTAAGTAATAGCAAGAAAAGTAATGCAAACAGTGTAGAATTACAATAGATTGTAATAGGAGCACATAGGTATAGGGGCAACACAAACCATATACTCCAAAAGTGGAATGCAAACCACGAATGGACCCCAAACCTTTGTGAGCTTGTAGAGGGTCGCTGGGACTGTAAGAAAACAGTGAGGGTTAGAAAAATAGCACACCCCAAGACCCTGAAAGGTAGGTGTAAAGTGCACCTACTACCCCCAGAGAGCACAGAAGTCGTGATAGAGGGATTCTGCAGGAAAAAAAACACCAGCAATGCAACAATAGTGGATTTCCAGACCTGAGTACCTGTAAGACAAGGGGACCAAGTCCAATAGTCGTGACAGTGTCGAGAGTGGGCAGGAGCCCAGGAAATGCCAGCTGAGGGTGCAAGGAAGCTGCCACCGGATGGAAGAAGCTTGGAGTTCTGCAAGAAAGAAGAGAGCTAGGGACTTCTCCTTTGGAAGACGGATGTCCCACGTCGCGATGAAGCTTGCACAGGTGTTCCCATGCAGAAAGACCACAAACAAGCCTTGCTAGCTGCAAGGATCGCAGTAGAGGTTTTTGGGTCCTGCTGTGGCCCAGGAGGGACCAGGATGTCGCCACTTGGAAGATGAGACAGAGGGGGCGCACAGCAACTCAGGGAGCCCTCACAAAAGCAGGCAGCACCCGCAAAAGTACCTTAACAGGCACTTAGAAGGAAAGTGAACCGGATACGTGGCAAAGTCACTAAAGAGAGTCCCATGACACCGGAGGACAACTCAGAAGGTTGTGCACTGCAGGAAGGAGTGCCGGGGACCCAGGCTTGGCTGTGCACAAAGGAAATCTGTTTCCAAGATGGCAGAGGTCTGGGACACACTGAAGGAGCTTTGGGCACCTCCCCTGGAAGGTGCAGGTCAGGGAAGTGGTCACTACCCTTTCCTTTGTCCAGTTCCGCGCCAGAGCAGGGCTGGGGGATCCCTGAACTGGTGTAGACTGGCTTATGCAGAGGTGGGCACCATCTGTGCCCATCAAAGCATTTCCAGAGGCTGGGGGAGGCTACTCCTCCCCATCCCTTAACACCTATTTCCAAAGGGAGAGGGTGTAACACCCTCTCTCAGAGGAAATCCTTTGTGCTGCCTTCCTGGGCCAGGGCTGCCTGGACACCAGGAGGGCAGAAACCAGTCTGAGGGGTTGGCAGCAGTGGCAGCTGCAGTGAAGACCCCGGAAAGGCAGTTTGGCAGTACCCAGGTTCTGTGCTAGAGACCCGGGGGATCATGGAATTGTCCCCCCAAACCAGAATGATATTGGGGTGACAATTCAATGATCTTAGACATGTTACATGACCATGTTCGGAGTTACCATTGTGATGCTATACATAGGTAGTGACCTATCTATAGTGTACGCGTGCAATGGTGTCCCCGCACTCACAAAGTCTGGGGAATTTGCCCTGAACGATGTGGGGGCACCTTGGCTCGTGCCAGGGTGCCCACACACTAAGTAACTTTGCACCCAACCATCACCAGGTGAAGGTTAGACATATAGGTGACTTATAAGCTACTTAAGTGCAGTGATAATGGCTGTGAAATAACGTGGACGTTATTTCACTCAGGCTGCAGTGGCAGGCCTGTGTAAGAATTGTCAGAGCTCCCTATGGGTGGCAAAAGAATTTCTGCAGCCCATAGGGATCTCCTGGAACTCCAATACCCTGGGTACCTCAGTACTATATGCTAGGGAATTATATGGGTGTACCAGTATGCCAATGTGAATTGGTAAATTTAGTCACTAGCGTGTTAGTGACAAATTTGGAAAGCAGAGAGAGCATAACCACTGAGGTTCTGGTTAGCAGAGCCTCAGTGAGACAGTTAAGCACCACACAGGGAACACATATAGGCCACAAACTTATGAGCACTGGGGTCCTGGCTAGCAGTATCCCAGTGACACATAACAAACATACTTAGAACTTAGGGTTTTCACTATGAGCACTGGGCCCTGGCTAACAGGATCTCAGTGAGACAGTGAAAAAACCCTGACATATACTCACAAACAGGCCAAAAGAGGGGGGTAACAAGGCTAGAAAGAGGCTACTTTTCTACACAACCCCCTCCCAAATGAAGGACAATAAGGCTAACCTTGGCCAGTTGAGTCTTTATTATCTAAGTGGTGATAAGTGGAGATTAGCTCTGCAATAGACTGGTTACTCCCTTTATCATCCACTATATGGTTACTTCCCTTTGGGGATGTAAACCACCCTGTTTGAAGTTTTTTAGCTAAGCAACAATGTGAAGATATATTCTCAGAGTTCCTATTAGTAAGTTTTAGTTTAGAACAGTGGGAATTGTCCACTAGACCTATTTCAAGTGATGAGAATGCCAGACAGGGATGCTGTCTCGGTAAAGCCATAACTGGGCAAAAACCTTGTCCATATGGCTGTAAGAGAAAACAGGGATGCTGTTTCTCTTGTTTTGGAGCAGGGCAGGGATGCTGTCCTATGAGCTCCACACTTGGGCAGGGCTGCTGTCCTAAGTGTTTTGAGGCAGTGCAGGGTTGCTGCTCTAAAGTTTCTGTGGGAGGGTTGGAGGGATGCTCCATGTTTACTAAAATGGTGCCCATTTCCTCACCAATATTAGTTATCCCACAGAGAGGTACTTTTACCTCAGGGCGTACAGCTGTGCCAGCTGATGGTTCCCTTGGTACAGGTGCCACCCCAGGAGAGGTTTCTCCCACCACAGGAATAGTATCCTGACTGGCAGGGTGGGTAGGGGATGCTGTGATGCCCTTTTTACCTGTTGTTGGAGAAGGATCCTGAGTTTTCAGGCCTTTTCCTCTCCTTTACTTTTTCATTTCAGTAGAAATGAGAGGAAGCAATTTCTCAGGGATACACAGCATGGCTTCATGGGTATGAAACTCTACCTCAGCCCAACCTGAGGTCTCTAGGTCATTACTTAAGAGACAGTCTACAGGTAAGCTATGTGCTACTACCACCTGCTTAGGACCAGTAACCCCACCCCAACTAAGCTGAACTAAAGCTAAGGAAAGAAACTTAGTGGAGTTATGGACATCAATAATCTTGTACTGTTGTCCAATGATGTGTTGTTCAGGAGACACTAGGTTTTCAGTAACCAAAGTGATACTGGCACCTGGATCCCTGTAGGCCTGGGCCTCAACACCATTTATTGAAACTGTCTACCTGTACTTAACCATTGTAAGGGGACAAGCAGCCAGTGTGGCAAGGCCAATGCCACTAGGTGTGACAGAAACTGTCTTGGGACTGACTACCCCAGTTTCTATGATGGACCCATAAGTGAACCCAACTACACCCTTACTTTGACTGTTGCCAGCAGTCCCACCACTATTACCACTACTGCTAGGGGCACTAGAGTTTGATGTATTATTGGTGGTTGGCTCAGGGGGTTTACCTGGACAGGACTTATCCCCTTGCCAATGGCCTTTATTTTTACACACATAGCACCAAGGCCTTTTAATGGGTATATGTTGTGAAGAAGAGGAAGAACTTGATTTATCCCCACCCCCTGAAGAGTGTTTAGGATTTGAAGAAGGATCTTTGGTATTACCCCTATCCCCATGCTTATCCTGAGATTTCTCACCATCTTTCTTCTTGCCATCCTTGTCACCTCCTGTATGAACTTTTCTGGTCACTCTTGTCCTGAACAATTTGTCTGCCTTCTTTCCCAATTCTTGGGGAGAGGTCAGATCTGAGTCTATCGAGTACTGGTGTAACAAATCAGACAGTTATTCAGAATATGCTCTCTCAGAATACGATTATACAGGCTTTCATAGTCAGATAGTTTACTGCCATGTAACCACCCCTCCAAGGCCTTCACTGATCAGTCTACAAAGTCTGTCCAGTCTTGTGAGGACTCTTTTCTGGTGTCTCTGAACTTAATCCTGTATTGTTCAGTGGTTAAGCCAAATCCATCCAAGAGTGCATCCTTCAAAACTGTAAAATTGTTAGCTTCCCTTTCTTTAACAATAAGGAGCCTATCCCTACCCTTTCCAGTGAAAGATAGCCACAAAATAGCAGCCCTCTGAGGGACCCCCTGTACCATACAGGCCCTCTCAAGTGCAGCAAACCACTTGTTGATGTCATCCCCCTCCTTGTAAGGGGGGACTATCTTGTGCAGATTCCTGGAATCATGCTCTTTAACAGGATTACTATCAGGAATACTGCTGCTGCCACCACGGGGTCCTAACCCCAACCTCTGTCTTTCCTTCTCAATGTCTAGGGATTCCCTATCTAAGGCCAGCTGTTTCTGTTTAAGCTTCAGTCTGGTCTCTTCAACCCTCAACTTTTTGTGTTCCCTTTCTAACAAGTTATCCTCAGGGTGGGTGGGTTGGGAATGCTTGGACACAGAAGACAAGTTGGAAACTACAGAGGGGGGTCTGTCCCTAACTGTCTGGACCCTGGTAACTTGGCCTCTAGGAATAAAGGATGCCCTACTGTGATGGGACCCTCCATTACTACCAACATTACTGGGTGTCCTGCTAGGGGGCAGATCCTGTTCTGAACCCTCCCCACCTCCCTCAAGGTGTTCTCCTGAGTCTGAATGGGAACCTTGTATTAACCTCTCTTCTGATGTGCCTGCTTGGGACTCATCATTTACAATAAGCATGTTAATAGAAACTCTTTTGTAGGGTTCTTTCCTTTCACTAAACCTCTATCTAAGCAGAGACTCCTTAGGCTCTTGTAATTCAAATTGTCATACGTTGTATTGACCATTTTAAGAGCTGAATCTACCACAGACTTGATAGCAAAAGGTTTAGAGATAGTGAGAAGGAAGAAAAAGTTTCAGAACTTTTTAAAGAACAGAGAAGAAACTTTTTCTAACTTTTAGAAAACTTTTAGAAGTTTAGAGAAACTTTTCAGAACTTTGTAAAACGTTTTAGAGAAGAAAAGCAAAACTTTTTGGTTAAGTGTACATACACTGAACTGTTTTGTGTATGATTCTCTTATGAAAAGTACACAATGACAAAGTGGTAAGTAGTTACAAGTACGTATCCCACCGCTGCACAACCAACGGAGCCCTGGAAATGCCAGCTGAGGGTGCAAGGAAGCTGCCACCGGATGGAAGAAGCTTGGAGTTCTGTAAGAAAGAAGAGAGCTAGGGACTTCTCCTTTGGAATACGGATGTACCATATACTAGGGAATCATATGGGTGTACCAGTATGCCAATGTGAATTGGTAAATTTAGTCACTAGCCTGTTAGTGAAAAATTTGGAAAGCAGAGAGAGCATAACCACTGAGGTTCTGGTTAGCAGAGCCTCAGTGAGACAGTTAGGCATCACACAGGGAACACATACAGGGCACATACTTATGAGCACTGGGGCACTGCCTGGCAGGGTCCCAGTGACACATTGTAGGAGGCTGGAATGGCTTGTAGTGAGTACCAAGGGGTACTTACACCTTGCACCAGGCCCAGTTATCCCTTATTAGTGTATAGGGTGTCTAGCAGCATAGGCTGATAGATAATGGTAGCTTAGCAGAGCAGCTTAGGCTGAACTAGGAGACGAGTGAAGCTCCTACAGTACCACTAGTGTCACTTGCACAATATCATAAGAAAACACAATACACAGATATACTAAAAATAAAGGTACTTTATTTTTATGACAATATGCCAAAGTATCTCAGAGTGTACCCTCAGTATGAGGATAGCAAATATACACAAGATATATGTACACAATACCAAAAATATGCAGTATAGTCTTAGAAAACAGTGCAAACAATGTATAGTTACAATAGGATGCAATGGGGACACATAGGGATAGGGGCAACACGAACCATATACTCCAAAAATGGAATGCGAACCACGAATGGACCCCAAACCTATGTGACCTTGTAGAGGGTCGCTGGGACTATTAGAAAATAGTGAGGGTTAGAAAAATAGCCCACCCCAAGACCCTGAAAAGTGAGTGCAAAGTGCACTAAAGTTCCCCAAACGACAAAGAAGTCGTGATAGGGGAATTCTGCAGGAAAGACACAAACCAGCAATGCAACAACGATGGATTTCCAGTCGATGGTACCTGTGGAACAAGGGGACCAAGTCCAAAAGTCACAAGCAAGTCGGAGATGGGCAGATGCCCAGGAAATGCCAGCTGTGGGTGCAAAGAAGCTTCTACTGGACAGTAGAAGCTGATGATTCTGCAGGAACGACAAGGGCTAGAGACTTCCCCTTTGGAGGATGAATCCCCCACGACGTGGAAAGTTGTGCAAAAGTGTTTTTCTGCCGAAAGACCGCCAACAAGCCTTGCTAGCTGCAAATCATGCAGTTAGGGTTTTTGGATGCTGCTGTGGCCCAGGAGGGACCAGGATGTCGCCAATTGCGTCTGGGGACAGAGGGGGCATCGAGCAAGACAACGAGCCCTCTCAGAAGCAGGCAGCACCCGCAGAAGTGCCTGAACAGGCACTACAAAGAAGAGTGAAATGGTGCTCAACCGAAGTTGCACAAAGGAGTCCTACGTCGCCGGAGACCAACTTAGAAAGTCGTGCAATGCAGGTTAGAGTGCCGTGGACCCAGGCTTGGCTGTGCACAAAGGATTTCTGCCGGAAGTGCACAGAGGCCAGAGTAGCTGCAAAAGTCGCGGTTCCCAGCAATGCAGTCTGGCGTGGGGAGGCAAGGACTTACCTCCACCAAACTTGGACTGAAGAGTCACTGGACTGTGGGAGTCACTTGGACATAGATGCTGGATTCAAGGGACCTCGCTCGTTGTGCTGAGAGGAGACCCAGGGGACCGGTGATGCAGTTCTTTGGTGCCTGCGGTTGCAGGGGGACGATTCCGTCGACCCACGGGAGATTTCTTCGGAGCTTCTAGTGCAGAGAGGAGGCAGACTAACCCCACAGCATGCACCACCAGGAAAACAGTCGAGAAGGCGGCACGATCAGTGTTACAGAGTTGCAGTAGTCATCTTTGCTACTTTGTTGCAGTTTTGCAGGCTTCCAGCGCAGTCAGCAGTCGATTCCTTGGCAGAAGGTGAAGAGAGAGATGCAGAGGAACTCTGATGAGCTCTTGCATTCGTTATCTAAGGAATTCCCCAAAGCAGAGACCCTAAATAGCCAGAAAAGAGGGTTTGGCTACTTAGGAGAGAGGATAGGCTAGCAACACCTGAAGGAGCCTATCAGAAGGAGTCTCTGACGTCACCTGCTGGCCCTGGCCACTCAGAGCAGTCCAGTGTGCCAGCAGCACCTCTGTTTCCAAGATGGCAGAGGTCTGGAGCACACTGGAGGAGCTCTGGACACCTCCCAGGGGAGGTGCAGGTCAGGGGAGTGGTCACTCCCCTTTCCTTTCTCCAGTTTCGCGCCAGAGCAGGGCTAAGGGGTCCCTGAACCGGTGTAGACTGGCTTATGCAGAAATGGGCACCATCTGTGCCCATGAAAACATTTCCAGAGGCTGGGGGAGGCTACTCCTCCCCTGCCTTCACACCATTTTCCAAAGGGAGAGGGTGTAACACCCTCTCTCAGAGGAAGTCCTTTGTTCTGCCATCCTGGGCCAGGCCTGGCTGGACCCCAGGAGGGCAGAAACCTGTCTGAGGGGTTGGCAGCAGCAGCAGCTGCAGTGAAACCCCTGAAAAGGCAGTTTGGCAGTACCAGGGTCTGTGCTACAGACCACTGGGATCATGGGATTGTGCCAACTATGCCAGGATGGCATAGAGGGGGCAATTCCATGATCATAGACATGTTACATGGCCATATTCGGAGTTACCATTGTGAAGCTACACATAGGTAGTGACCTATGTGTAGTGCACGCGTGTAATGGTGTCCCCGCACTCACAAAGTCCGGGGAATTTGCCCTGAACAATGTGGGGGCACCTTGGCTAGTGCCAGGGTGCCCTCACACTAAGTAACTTTGCACCTAACCTTTACCAGGTAAAGGTTAGACATATAGGTGACTTATAAGTTACTTAAGTGCAGTGGTAAATGGCTGTGAAATAACGTGGACGTTATTTCACTCAGGCTGCAGTGGCAGGCCTGTGTAAGAATTGTCAGAGCTCCCTATGGGTGGCAAAAGAAATGTTGCAGCCCATAGGGATCTCCTGGAACCCCAATACCCTGGGTACCTTAGTACCATATACTAGGGAATTATAAGGGTGTTCCAGTAAGCCAATGTAAATTGGTAAAATTGGTCACTAGCCTGTTAGTGACAATTGTGAATGAAATGAGAGAGCATAACCACTGAGGTTCTGGTTAGCAGAGCCTCAGTGAGACAGTTAGGCATCACACAGGGAAGACATACATATAGGCCACAAACTTATGAGCACTGGGGTCCTGAGTAGCAGGGTCCCAGTGACACATAACAAACATACTGAAAACATAGGGTTTTCACTATGAGCACTGGGCCCTGGCTAGCAGGATCCCAGTGAGACAGTGAAAACACCCTGACATACACTCACAAACAGGCCAAAAGTGGGGGTAACAAGGCTAGAAAGAGGCTACTTTCTCACACAACCCCCCCCAAACGAAGGACAATAAGGCTAACCTTGGCCATTTGAGACTTTATTGTCTAAGTGGTGATAAGTAGAGAGTAGCTCTACAATAGACTGGTTACTCCCTTTATCATCCACTATATGGTTACTTCCCTGTGGGGATGTAAACCACCCTGTTTGAAGTTTTTTAGCTAAGCAACAATGTGAAGATGTATTTTCAGAGTTTCTATCAGTAAGTTTTAGTTTAGAGCAGTGGGAATTGTCCACTGAACCTATTTGTAGTGATGGAAATGCCAGACAGGGATGCTGTCTCAGGAAAGCCATAGCTGGGCAAAAACGTTGTCCATATGGCTGGAAGAGAGAACAGGGATGCTGTTTCTCTTGAGTTGGAGCAGGGCAGGGATGCTGTCCTATGAGCTCCACACTAGGGCAGGGATGCTGTCCTAAGTGTTGTGAGGCAGTGCAGGGTTTCTGCACTAAAGTTTCTCTGGGAGGGTTGGAGGGATGCTCCATGTTAACTAAAATGGTGCTCTTTTTCTCACCAATGTTAGTTATCCCACAGAGAGGTACTTCTACCTCAGGGAGTCCAGCTTTGCCAGCTGATGATTCCCTTGGAACAGGTGCCCCCCCAGGAGAGGTTTCTCCCACCACAGGAATGGTATCCTGAATGGTAGGGTGGTTAGGGGATACTGTGATACCCTTTTTACCTGTTGGTGGAGAGGGATCCTGAGTTTTCAGGCCTTCTCTCCTTTGCTTTTTCATTTCAGTAGAAATGAGAGGGAACAATTCCTCAGGGATGCCCAGCATGGCTGCATGGGCATAAAACTCTACATCAGCCCAACCTGAGGCCTCTAGGTCATTACCTAAGAGACAATCTACAGGTATGCTAGGTGATACTACCACCTGCTTAGGGCCAGTAACTCCACCCCAACTAAACTGAATTATAGCTAAGGGAAGAAACTTTGTAGAGTTATGGACATCAATAATCTTATACTGTTGTCCAATGATGTGTTGATCAGGATGCACTAGGTTTTCAGTCACCAAAGTGATACTGGCACCTGGATCCCTGTAGGCCAAGGCCTCAACACCATTTATTGAAACTGTTTGCCTGTACTTATACATTGTAAGGGGAGAAGCAGCCAGTGTGGCAAGGCCAATGCCACTAAGTGTGACAGAAACTGTCTTGGGACTGACTACCCCAGTTTCTACTATGGACCCATAAGTGAACCCAACTACACCCTTACTTTGACTGTTGCCAGCAGTCCCACCACTATTACCACTACTACTAGGGGCACTAGAGTTTGATGTATTATTGGTGGTTGGCTCATGGGGTTTACCTGGACAGGACTTATCCCCTTGCCAATGGCCTTTATTTTTACACACATAGCACCAAGGCCTTTTAATGGGTATATGTTGTGAAGAAGAGGAAGAACTTGATTTATCCCCACCCCCTGAAGAGTGTTTAGGATTTGAAGAAGGATCTTTGGTATTACCCCTATCCCCATGCTTATCCTGAGATTTCTCACCATCTTTCTTCTTGCCATCCTTGTCACCTCCTGTATGAACTTTTCTGGTCACTCTTGTTCTGAACAATTTGTCTGCCTTCTTTCCCAATTCTTGGGGAGAGGTCAGATCAGAGTCCACCAAGTACTGGTGGAACAAATCAGACACGCAATTATTAAGAATATGCTCTCTCAGGATCAAGTTATACAGGCTGTCATAATCAGTAACTTTACTGCCATGTAACCACCCCTCCAAGGCCTTCACTGAATGGTCAATGAAATCAACCCAGTCTTGTGAAGACTCCTTTTTGGTCTCTCTGAACTTTATCCTGTACTGTTCAGTGGTTAAGCCATAAACATCCAGGAGTGCATTCTTAAGAACTTTGTAATCATTGGCTTCATTTTCTTTCACAGTAAGGAGCCTATCCCTACCTTTTCCACTAAATGATAGCCATAGGATAGCAGCCCACTGCCTTTGAGGGACATCCTGTACAGCACAGGCCCTCTCAAGTGCAGCAAACCACTTGTTAATGTCATCCCCCTCCTTATAAGGGGGAACTATCTTGTGCAGATTCCTGGAATCATGCTCTTTTGCAGGATGACTATGGGGAATACTGCTGCTGCCACCATGGGTTTCTAAACCCAACTTCTGTCTTTCCTTCTCTACTTCTAAGGTCTGTCTATCCAAATCCAGCTGTTGCTTCTTGAGCTTCAGTCTGGTTTGTTCCACTCTCAATCTATTGAGCTCCGTTTCTAACATTCTATCATCAGGGTGGGTGGGAGGGACATGCCTTGAAACAGAAGTATGGTGAGAATGGACAGAAGGAGACCTGTCCCTTACAGAAGGCACCCTAACAGCTTGGTTAACAGAGACATCACTTCTACTGTGGTGAGAAGGAATACTCTTGCTATGATGTGAGACAACACTTTCTGTGTGGTGTGACTCTACATCAGTACCATCTATGCTAGGCTGTCTAGTAATGGGCAGGCTAGGAAGTTTCTTTCCTGAATCTTTTCCTAGGGGAGTCCCTGGATCAGATTGGGAACCATTAGCTACTTTTTCAACAGATGGGGCCCTTCTGGCCTTATCTTGTTCTCTAAGCATGTTAAGCAACAATTCCAAAGAAGGATTCTTCCCTACACTCAAACCTCTTTCTACACAGAGACTCCTTGCTCCTTTCCAGCTAAGGTGATCACATGCAAGTTTGGACAGATCAACATTTTGGCCTGTGCCAGACATTTTAGAAAGAGTTTAAGTGATAGAAAAAGTGAAGAAAATGTTTTTCAGAACTTTTGGAAAGACAGAAAAAACTTTTTAAACTTTTAAAGAACTTTTAGAAAGTTTAGAGGTACTTTTCAGCACTTAGAAAAGAGTGAAAAGAGGAAATGCAAAACCTTTTTAGTTATGTGTACACACACTGAACTTGTTTTGTATATTTTTCTCTTATGAAAAGTACAATGACAAGAGTGGTAAGTAAAAATGTAAAAAAAATGTAAATTAGCACTTGTATAGCACACTACTCACCCGTTAGGGTCTCAAGGCGCTGTACTCATACCACTATGGAACCCCTCCTGGATTTTCCCTGTGAGGTGCCCACTCCTGAGCACCCCCAGGGTGAAGCCAGGCATCCAAGCGCTGTTGGGGCCGTTGTGGAGATTAAGCAAGATATTGCCCAGAGTTGCAGAGTGGGACCCATGAATTAGATTAGGCACCGAGGCAAGAATTATCTGGTCAAGGGGAATTGAGCCCAAGACCTGCCGAAGCGGGACTTGAACCCTGGTCTTGAGCCAGATCTCTGCTTCAGGGTCTGCCGCTCTAACCATTGAGCCACACTTCTCCACAGTAGTCTCAAAGCACTTATCCCACCACTGCACAACCAATGTAGGAGGCTGGACTGGCTTGTAGTGAGTACCAAAGGGTACTTACACCTTGCACCAGGCCCAGTTATCCCTTATTAGTGTATAGGGTGTCTAGCAGCATAGGCTGATAGATAATGGTAGCTTAGCAGAGCAGCTTAGGCTGGACTAGGAAACGAGTGAAGCTCCTACAGTACCACTAGTGTCACTTGCACAATATCATAAGAAAACACAATACACAGATATACTAAAAATAAAGGTACTTCATTTTTATGACAATATGCCAAAGTATCTCAGAGTGTACCCTCAGTATGAGGATAGCAAATATACACAAGATATATGTACACAATACCAAAAATATGCAGTATAGTCTTAGAAAACAGTGCAAACAATGTATAGTTACAATAGGATGCAAAGGGATAGGGGCAACACAAACCATATACTCCAAAAGTGGAATGCGAACCACGAATGGACCCCAAACCTATGTGACCTTGTAGAGGGTCGCTGGGACTATTAGAAAATAGTATGGGTTAGAAAAATAGCCCACCCCAAGACCCTGAAAAGTGAGTGCAAAGTGCACTAAAGTTCCCCAAAGGGCAAAGAAGTCGTGATAGGGGAATTCTGCAGGAAAGACACAAACCAGCAATGCAACAACGATGGATTTCCAGACGAGGGTACCTGTGGAACAAGGAGACCAAGTCCAAAAGTCACAAGCAAGTCTGAGATGGGCAGATGCCCAGGAAATGCCAGCTGTGGGTGCAAAGAAGCTGCTACTGGACAGTAGAAGATGAGGATTCTGCAGGAACGACAAGGGCTAGAGACTTCCCCTTTGGAGGATAGATTCCCCATGCTGTGGAGAGTCGTGCAAAAGTGCTTTCCCGCCGAAAGACTGCCAACAAGCCTTGCTAGCTGCAAATCGTGCAGTTAGGGTTTTTGGATGCTGCTGTGGCCCAGGAGGGACCAGGATGTCGCCAATTGCGTCTGGGCACAGAGGGAGCGTCGAGCAAGACAAAGAGCCCTCTCAGAAGCAGGCAGCACCCGCAGAAGTGCCTGAACAGGCACTATGAAGAAGAGTGAAATGGTGCTCACCCGAAGTTGCATAAAGGAGTCCCACGTCGCCGGAGACCAACTTAGAAAGTCTTGCAATGCAGGTTAGAGTGCTGTGGACCCAGGCTTGGCTGTGCACAAAGGATTTCCGCCGGAAGTGCACAGAGGCCGGAGTAGCTGCAAAAGTTGCGGTTCCCAGCAATGCAGTCTGGGGTGGGGAGGCAAGGACTTACCTCCACCAAACTTGGACTGAAGAGTCACTGGACTGTGGGAGTCACTTGGACACAGTTGCTGGATTCAAGGGACCTCGCTCGTCGTGCTGAGAGGAGACCCAGCGGACCGGAGATGCAGTTCTTTGGTGCCTGCGGTTGCAGGGGGATGATTCCGTCAACCCACAGGAGATTTCTTCGGAGCTTGTAGTGCAGAGAGGAGGCAGACTACCCCCACAGCATGCACCACCAGGAAAACAGTCGAGAAGGCGGCAGGATCAGCGTTACAGAGTTGCAGTAGTAATCTTTGCTACTTTGTTGCAGTTTTGCAGGCTTCGAGCGCGGTCAGCAGTCGATTTCCTGGCAGAAGGTTAAGAGAGAGATGCAGAGGAACTCTGATGAGCTCTTGCATTCGTTATCTAAGGAATTCCCCAAAGCAGAGACCCTAAATAGCCAGAAAAGAGGGTTTGGCTACTTAGGAGAGAGGATAGGCTAGCAACACCTGAAGGAGCCTATCAGAAGGAGTCTCTGACGTCACCTGCTGGCCCTGGCCACTCAGAGCAGTCCAGTGTGCCAGCAGCACCTCTGTTTTCAAGATGGCAGAGGTCTGGAGCACACTGGAGGAGCTCTGGACACCTCCCAGGGGAGGTGCAGGTCAGGGGAGTGGTCACTCCCCTTTCCTTTGTCCAGTTTCGCGCCAGAGCAGGGCTGAGGGGTCCCTGAACCGGTGTAGACTGGCTTATGCAGAAATGGGCACCATCTGTGGCCATCAAAGCATTTCCAGAGGCTGGGCGAGGCTACTCCTCCCCTGCCTTCACACCATTTTCCAAAGGGAGAGGGTGTAACACCCTCTCTCAGAGGATGTCCTTTGTTCTGCCATCCTGGGCCAGGCCTGGCTGGACCCCAGGAGGGCAGAAACCTGTCTGAGGGGTTGGCAGCAGCAGCAGCTGCAGTGAAACCCCTGAAAAGGCAGTTTGGCAGTACCAGGGTCTGTGCTACAGACCACTGGGATCATGGGATTGTGCCAACTATGCCAGGATGGCATAGAGGGGGCAATTCCATGATCATAGACATGTTACATGGCCATATTCGGAGTTACCATTGTGAAGCTACACATAGGTAGTGACCTATGTGTAGTGCACGCGTGTAATGGTGTCCCCGCACTCACAAAGTCCGGGGAATTTGCCCTGAACAATGTGGGGGCACCTTGGCTAGTGCCAGGGTGCCCTCACACTAAGTAACTTTGCACCTAACCTTTACCAGGTAAAGGTTAGACATATAGGTGACTTATAAGTTACTTAAGTGCAGTGGTAAATGGCTGTGAAATAACGTGGACGTTATTTCACTCAGGCTGCAGTGGCAGGCCTGTGTAAGAATTGTCAGAGCTCCCTATGGGTGGCAAAAGAAATGTTGCAGCCCATAGGGATCTCCTGGAACCCCAATACCCTGGGTACCTTAGTACCATATACTAGGGAATTATAAGGGTGTTCCAGTAAGCCAATGTAAATTGGTAAAATTGGTCACTAGCCTGTTAGTGACAATTGTGAATGAAATGAGAGAGCATAACCACTGAGGTTCTGGTTAGCAGAGCCTCAGTGAGACAGTTAGGCATCACACAGGGAAGACATACATATAGGCCACAAACTTATGAGCACTGGGGTCCTGAGTAGCAGGGTCCCAGTGACACATAACAAACATACTGAAAACATAGGGTTTTCACTATGAGCACTGGGCCCTGGCTAGCAGGATCCCAGTGAGACAGTGAAAACACCCTGACATACACTCACAAACAGGCCAAAAGTGGGGGTAACAAGTCTAGAAAGAGGCTACTTTCTCACACAACCCCCCCCAAACGAAGGACAATAAGGCTAACCTTGGCCATTTGAGACTTTATTGTCTAAGTGGTGATAAGTAGAGAGTAGCTCTGCAATAGACTGGTTACTCCCTTTATCATCCACTATATGGTTACTTCCCTGTGGGGATGTAAACCACCCTGTTTGAAGTTTTTTAGCTAAGCAACAATGTGAAGATGTATTTTCAGAGTTTCTATCAGTAAGTTTTAGTTTAGAGCAGTGGGAATTGTCCACTGAACCTATTTGTAGTGATGGAAATGCCAGACAGGGATGCTGTCTCAGGAAAGCCATAGCTGGGCAAAAACTTTGTCCATATGGCTGGAAGAGAGAACAGGGATGCTGTTTCTCTTGAGTTGGAGCAGGTCAGGGATGCTGTCCTATGAGCTCCACACTAGGGCAGGGATGCTGTCCTAAGTGTTGTGAGGCAGTGCAGGGTTTCTGCACTAAAGTTTCTCTGGGAGGGTTGGAGGGATGCTCCATGTTAACTAAAATGGTGCTCTTTTTCTCACCAATGTTAGTTATCCCACAGAGAGGTACTTCTACCTCAGGGAGTCCAGCTTTGCCAGCTGATGATTCCCTTGGAACAGGTGCCCCCCCAGGAGAGGTTTCTCCCACCACAGGAATGGTATCCTGAATGGTAGGGTGGTTAGGGGATACTGTGATACCCTTTTTACCTGTTGGTGGAGAGGGATCCTGAGTTTTCAGGCCTTCTCTCCTTTGCTTTTTCATTTCAGTAGAAATGAGAGGGAACAATTCCTCAGGGATGCCCAGCATGGCTGCATGGGCATAAAACTCTACATCAGCCCAACCTGAGGCCTCTAGGTCATTACCTAAGAGACAATCTACAGGTATGCTAGGTGATACTACCACCTGCTTAGGGCCAGTAACTCCACCCCAACTAAACTGAATTATAGCTAAGGGAAGAAACTTTGTGGAGTTATGGACATCAATAATCTTATACTGTTGTCCAATGATGTGTTGATCAGGATGCACTAGGTTTTCAGTCACCAAAGTGATACTGGCACCTGGATCCCTGTAGGCCAAGGCCTCAACACCATTTATTGAAACGGTTTTGCCTGTACTTATCCATTGTAAGGGGAGAAGCAGCCAGTGTGGCAAGGCCAATGCCACTAGGTGTGACAGAAACTGTCTTGGGACTGACTACCCCAGTTTCTACTATGGACCCATAAGTGAACCCAACTACACCCTTACTTTGACTGTTGCCAGCAGTCCCACCACTATTACCACTACTGCTAGGGGCACTAGAGTTTGATGTATTATTGGTGTTGGCTCAGGGGGTTTACCTGGACAGGACTTATCCCCTTGCCAATGGCCTTTATTTTTACACACATAGCACCAAGGCCTTTTAATGGGTATATGTTGTGAAGAAGAGGAAGAACTTGATTTATCCCCACCCCCTGAAGAGTGTTTAGGATTTGAAGAAGGATCTTTGGTATTACCCCTATCCCCATGCTTATCCTGAGATTTCTCACCATCTTTCTTCTTGCCATCCTTGTCACCTCCTGTATGAACTTTTCTGGTCACTCTTGTTCTGAACAATTTGTCTGCCTTCTTTCCCAATTCTTGGGGAGAGGTCAGATCAGAGTCCACCAAGTACTGGTGGAACAAATCAGACACGCAATTATTAAGAATATGCTCTCTCAGGATCAAGTTATACAGGCTGTCATAATCAGTAACTTTACTGCCATGTAACCACCCCTCCAAGGCCTTCACTGAATGGTCAATGAAATCAACCCAGTCTTGTGAAGACTCCTTTTTGGTCTCTCTGAACTTTATCCTGTACTGTTCAGTGGTTAAGCCATAAACATCCAGGAGTGCATTCTTAAGAACTTTGTAATCATTGGCTTCATTTTCTTTCACATTAAGGAGCCTATCCCTACCTTTTCCACTAAATGATAGCCATAGGATAGCAGCCCACTGCCTTTGAGGGACATCCTGTACAGCACAGGCCCTCTCAAGTGCAGCAAACCACTTGTTAATGTCATCCCCCTCCTTATAAGGGGGAACTATCTTGTGCAGATTCCTGGAATCATGCTCTTTTGCAGGATGACTATGGGGAATACTGCTGCTGCCACCATGGGTTTCTAAACCCAACTTCTGTCTTTCCTTCTCTACTTCTAAGGTCTGTCTATCCAAATCCAGCTGTTGCTTCTTGAGCTTCAGTCTGGTTTGTTCCACTCTCAATCTATTGAGCTCCGTTTCTAACATTCTGTCATCAGGGTGGGTGGGAGGGACATGCCTTGAAACAGAAGTATGGTGAGAATGGACAGAAGGAGACCTGTCCCTTACAGAAGGCACCCTAACAGCTTGGTTAACAGAGACATCACTTCTACTGTGGTGAGAAGGAATACTCTTGCTATGATGTGAGACAACACTTTCTGTGTGGTGTGACTCTACATCAGTACCATCTATGCTAGGCTGTCTAGTAATGGGCAGGCTAGGAAGTTTCTTTCCTGAATCTTTTCCTGGGGGAGTCCCTGGATCAGATTGGGAACCATTAGCTACTTTTTCAACAGATGGGGCCCTTCTGGCCTTATCTTGTTCTCTAAGCATGTTAAGCAACAATTCCAAAGAAGGATTCTTCCCTACACTCAAACCTCTTTCTACACAGAGACTCCTTGCTCCTTTCCAGCTAAGGTGATCACATGCAAGTTTGGACAGATCAACATTTTGGCCTGTGCCAGACATTTTAGAAAGAGTTTAAGTGATAGAAAAAGTGAAGAAAATGTTTTTCAGAACTTTTGGAAAGACAGAAAAAACTTTTTAAACTTTTTAAGAACTTTTAGAAAGTTTAGAGGTACTTTTCAGCACTTAGAAAAGAGTGAAAAGAGGAAATGCAAAACTTTTTAGTTATGTGTACACACACTGAACTTGTTTTGTATATTTTTCTCTTATGAAAAGTACAATGACAAGAGTGGTAAGTAGTCTCAAAGCACTTATCCCACCACTGCACAACCAATGTAGGAGGCTGGACTGGCTTGTAGTGAGTACCAAAGGGTACTTACACCTTGCACCAGGCCCAGTTATCCCTTATTAGTGTATAGGGTGTCTAGCAGCATAGGCTGATAGATAATGGTAGCTTAGCAGAGCAGCTTAGGCTGGACTAGGAAACGAGTGAAGCTCCTACAGTACCACTAGTGTCACTTGCACAATATCATAAGAAAACACAATACACAGATATACTAAAAATAAAGGTACTTAATTTTTATGACAATATGCCAAAGTATCTCAGAGTGTACCCTCAGTATGAGGATAGCAAATATACACAAGATATATGTACACAATACCAAAAATATGCAGTATAGTCTTAGAAAACAGTGTAAACAATGTAGAGTTACAATGGGATGCAAAGGGGACACATAGGGATAGGGGCAACACAAACCATATACTCCAAAAGTGGAATGCGAACCACGAATGGACCCCAAACCTATGTGACCTTGTAGAGGGTCGCTGGGACTATTAGAAAATAGTATGGGTTAGAAAAATAGCCCACCCCAAGACCCTGAAAAGTGAGTGCAAAGTGCACTAAAGTTCCCCAAAGGGCAAAGAAGTCGTGATAGGGGAATTCTGCAGGAAAGACACAAACCAGCAATGCAAAACGATGGATTTCCAGTCGAGGGTACCTGTGGAACAAGGGGACCAAGTCCAAAAGTCACAAGCAAGTCGGAGATGGGCAGATGCCCAGGAAATCCCAGCTGTGGGTGCAAAGAAGCTGCTACTGGACAGTAGAAGCTGAGGATTCTGCAGGAACGACAAGGGCTAGAGACTTCCCCTTTGGAGGATGGCTTCCCCATGCCGTGGAGAGTCGTGCAACAGTGCTTTCCTGCCGAAAGACCGCCAACAAGCCTTGCTAGCTGCAAATCGTGCAGTTAGGGTTTTTGGATGCTGCTGTGGCCCAGGAGGGACCAGGATGTCGCCAATTGCGTCTGGGCACATAGGGAGCGTCGAGCAAGACAAAGAGCCATCTCAGAAGCAGGCAGCACCCACAGAAGTGCCTGAACAGGCACTACGAAGAAGAGTGAAACGGTGCTCACCCGAAGTTGCATAAAGGAGTCCCACGTCGCCGGAGACCAACTTAGAAAGTCTTGCAATGCAGATTAGAGTGCCGTGGACCCAGGCTTGGCTGTGCACAAAGGATTTCCGCCGGAAGTGCACAGAGGCCGGAGTAGCTGCAAAAGTTGCGGTTCCAAGCAATGCAGTCTGGGGTGGGGAGGCAAGGACTTACCTCCACCAAACTTGGACTGAAGAGTCACTGGACTGTGGGAGTCACTTGGACACAGTTGCTGGATTCAAGGGACCTCGCTCGTCGTGCTGAGAGGAGACCCAGGGGACCGGTGATGCAGTTCTTTGGTGCCTGCGGTTGCAGGGGGACGATTCCGTCGACCCACGGGAGATTTCTTCGGAGCTTGTAGTGCAGAGAGGAGGCAGACTACCCCCACAGCATGCACCACCAGGAAAACAGTCGAGAAGGCGGCAGGATCAGCGTTACAGAGTTGCAGTAGTCGTCTTTGCTACTTTGTTGCAGTTTTGCAGGCTTCGAGCGCGGTCAGCAGTCGATTTCTTGGCAGAAGGTTAAGAGAGAGATGTAGAGGAACTCTGATGAGCTCTTGCATTCGTTATCTAAGGAATTCCCCAAAGCAGAGACCCTAAATAGCCAGAAAAGAGGGTTTGGCTACTTAGGAGAGAGGATAGGCTAGCAACACCTGAAGGAGCCTATCAGAAGGAGTCTCTGACGTCACCTGCTGGCCCTGGCCACTCAGAGCAGTCCAGTGTGCCAGCAGCACCTCTGTTTTCAAGATGGCAGAGGTCTGGAGCACACTGGAGGAGCTCTGGACACCTCCCAGGGGAGGTGCAGGTCAGGGGAGTGGTCACTCCCCTTTCCTTTGTCCAGTTTCGCGCCAGAGCAGGGCTGTGGGGTCCCTGAACCGGTGTAGACTGGCTTATGCAGAAATGGGCACCATCTGTGGCCATGAAAGCATTTCCAGAGGCTGGGGGAGGCTACTCCTCCCCTGCCTTCACACCATTTTCCAAAGGGAGAGGGTGTAACACCCTCTCTCAGAGGATGTCCTTTGTTCTGCCATCCTGGGCCAGGCCTGGCTGGACCCCAGGAGGGCAGAAACCTGTCTGAGGGGTTGGCAGCAGCAGCAGCTGCAGTGAAACCCCTGAAAAGGCAGTTTGGCAGTACCAGGGTCTGTGCTACAGACCACTGGGATCATGGGATTGTGCCAACTATGCCAGGATGGCATAGAGGGGGCAATTCCATGATCATAGACATGTTACATGGCCATATTCGGAGTTACCATTGTGAAGCTACACATAGGTAGTGACCTATGTGTAGTGCACGCTTGTAATGGTGTCCCCGCACTCACAAAGTCTGGGGAGTTTGCCCTGAACAATGTGGGGGCACCTTGGCTAGTGCCAGGGTGCCCTCACACTAAGTAACTTTGCACCTAACCTTTACCAGGTAAAGGTTAGACATATAGGTGACTTATAAGTTACTTAAGTGCAGTGGTAAATGGCTGTGAAATAACGTGGACGTTATTTCACTCAGGCTGCAGTGGCAGGCCTGTGTAAGAATTGTCAGAGCTCGCTATGGGTGGCAAAAGAAATGCTGCAGCGAATAGGGATCTCATGGAACCCCAATACCCTATTTACCTTAGTACCATATACTAGGGAATTATAAGGGTGTTCTAGTAAGCCAATGTAAATTGGTAAAATTGGTCACTAGCCTGTTAGTGACAATTTTGAAAGAAATGAGAGAGCATAACCACTGAGGTTCTGGTTAGCAGAGCCTCAGTGAGACAGTTAGGCATCACAAACTTATGAGCACTGGGGTCCTGACTAGCAGGGTCCCAGTGACACATAACAAACATACTGAAAACATAGGGTTTTCACTATGAGCACTGGGCCCTGGCTAGCAGGATCCCAGTGAGACAGTGAAAACACCCTGACATACACTCACAAACAGGCCAAAAGTGGGGGTAACAAGGCTAGAAAGAGGCTACTTTCTCACACACATAGACAAAAACAACATACATACAGTGAAATATGGGGGTAACATGCCAGGCAAGATGATACTTTGCAACACAACCCCCCCCCCAAACGAAGGACAATAAGGCTAGCCATGACCTGATGAGTCTTCATTGTCTAAGTGGAAATATCTGGAGAGTCCATCTGCATTGGAGTGGGTACTCCCAGGTCTATGTTCCACTGTATAGTCCATTCCCTGTAGAGATATGGACCACCTCAGCAATTTAGGGTTTTCACCTTTCATTTGTTTTAGCCAAAGTAGAGGTTTGTGGTCTGTCTGAACAATAAAGTGAGTGCCAAACAGGTATGGCCTCAACTTTTTCAGTGCCCAGACCACAGCAAAGGCCTCCCTCTCTATGGCAGACGAACGCTTTTCTCTAGGGGTCAACCTTCTGCTGATAAAAGCAACTGGTTGATACTGGCCCTCAGAATTCAGTTGTGATAAGACTGCCCATACCCATAATTCAGATGCATCAGTTTGAACAATGAATTTCTTGGAGTAACATGGGCTTTTTAGGACAGGTGCAGAGCACATGGCCTGTTTTAGCTCCTCAAAAGCTTTCTGACAGCTAGTGGTCCACAATACCTTTTTAGGCATCTTTTTACTAGTGAGATCTTTAAGAGTGGCTGCTATGGAGCCATAGTCTTTAATGAATCTCCTCTAATACCCTGTGAGGCCTAAGAAGGCTCTCACCTGGGTCTGAGTTGTAGGGGGAACCCAATCCATGATTGTCTGGATTTTCCCTGAAGTGGTGCAATCTGTTCTCCACCTACCAAGTGTCCCAGATAAACCGCATTTCCCTGCCCTATCTGGCACTTTGAGGCCTTGATAGTGAGGCCTGCCTTTTGCAGGGCGTCCACAACTTTCCAAAGGTGGACGAGGTGCTCATCCCAGGTGGAGCTAAAGACAGCAATATCATCTAGATATGCTGCACTAAAAGCCTCCAACCCTTGCAGGACTATGTTCACCAACCTCTGAAAAGTGGCAGGTGCATTTTTCAACCCAAAGGGCATCACTGTAAATTGGTAGTGCCCTCCTATAGTTGAAAATGCAGTTTTAGGTTTAGCATCATCAGCCAATTTGATCTGCCAATACCCTGCAGTCAAATCAAAGGTGCTTAGATACTTGGCAGATGCCAGTGTATCTATGAGCTGATCTGCCCTGGGTATAGGGTGAGCATCAGTTTTTGTTACCTGAGTGAGACCTCTGTAGTCTACACAAAACCTCATCTCCCTTTTTCCATCTTTTGAGTGAGGCTTTGGCACAAGCACCACAGGACTCGGCCATGGGCTTTTAGAAGGTTCAACCACTCCTAGATCAAGCATTTTCTGAACCTCTTGTTTTATGCAGTCCCTGACATGGTCAGGCTGCCTATAGATTTTACTTTTGACAGGCAAGCTGTCTCCAGTATCAAAGGTGTGTTCACACCAGGATGTGGTACCTGGCACAATTGAAAAGAGTTCAGAAAATTGTCCTAGGAGATTTATGCAGTTGTCTCTCTGTTCTGCAGTCAGACAATCTGCAAAAACTACTCCCTCCACTAAAGCATAATTTTCAGTGGTGGAAAAGAGATCAGGGAGAGGGTCACTCTCTTCTTCCTGTCCCTCATCTGTTGCCATGAGCAGGGTGAGATCAGCCCTGTCATAGTAGGGTTTTAGGCGGTTGAGATGAATTACCCTAAGGGGACTCCTGGCAGTGCCCAGGTCTACCAAATAGGTAACTTCACCCTTCTTTTCAACAATGAGATGGGGTCCACTCCATTTGTCCTGGAGTGCTCTTGGGGCCACAGGCTCCAATACCCAAACTTTCTGTCCTGGTTGGATCTGAATCAGAACAACCTTCTGGTGATGCCATTGCTTCTGGAGCTCTTGGCTGGCCTGAAGGTTTTTACTGGCCTTTTTCATGTACTCGGCCATTATGGATCTTAGGTCAAGTACATAGTACACTATAAGGGTAATTACGATCCTGGCGGACGGCAGAGAAGTGGCAGTAAGAACGCCAACAGGCTGGCGGTCTTTTTTGGGGAATTATGACCATGGCAGTTAGCGCCATGGTCATCCGCCGCTTCTCCGTTCCGTCTGGCGGTCGTCACTATACCGCCGGCGGTATTTGGACCCGGCTTACCGCCATGGATTTCCTGCGGTTGGAACCGCCATGGAATCCATGGCGGTAAGCTCTATCAGTGCCAGGGAGTTCCTTCCCTGGCACTGATAGGGGTCTCCCCCACCCCCCACCCACACCCCAACTCCCTCCCCTACACCCCCCACCACCCCTGTCACCCCTCAAGGGTGGCAGGACCCCACTCCCCCAATCACAACATCACATCACTCATGCACACACGTCACGCAGGCAGTTAGCACAAACACACATACTCGCACACACACCGACATACATGGAAACATCCACACACACAGTCAGACGCGCACAACCACATTCAAACATACACGCACACAACCATGCAGACATATCTACAGACATACACATACTCACGACACCCCCGCAAGCATACAGGCACTCAGGCATCCCCACTACATACACTCACCCACACCCCCATGCACGCACACAACACACAACAGCCCCCCACCGCCCTCCCCTCACGGACGATCGACTTACCTGGTCCGACGATCCTCCGGGAGGGGACGGGAGCCATGGGGGCTGCTCCGCTGACACCACACCGTCAACAGAACGCCGCCACACCGAATCACAGGACGTGATTCGGTGGGCGGTGTTCTGTTGACGTGGCGGTGGAGGTGGAGCAATCTCCACTTCCCCGCTGCCCGCCAGTATGGCTGTTGGCGGCTCTCCGTCTGAAAAAGGACGGAGAGCTGCCAACAGTCATAATACGCGGAGCGGCAAACCGCCACCACTGGCGGTCTTCCGCACGGTGGTCCCTCTTTGGTCTCGACAAAAGACCGCTGAGGTCAAAATGACCCCCTATGTCCTGTTTGGGAGCTTTTAAAGGTTGTTCCCAACCCTCCTTCACAAGTGTTAGTGGACCTCTTACAGGGTGTCCAAAGAGGAGTTTGAAGGGGCTGAAGCCCACTCCTCTCTGGGGTACCTCCCTGTAAGCAAAAAGGAGGCAAGGTAACAGGACATCCCATCTCCTCCTGAGTTGTTCAGGGAGTCCCATTATCATACCTTTGAGAGTTTTATTAAACCTCTCTACCAGTCCATTAGTCTGTGGATGATAAGTAGTGGTGAATTTGTAGGTTACACCACATTCCTTCCACATTGCTTTCAAGTATGCAGACATGAAGTTGCTGTAGGAGGCTGGACTGGCTTGTAGTGAGTATCAAGGGGTACTTGCACCTTGCACCAGGCCCAGTTATCCCTTATTAGTGTATAGGGTGTCTAGCAGCTTAGGCTGATAGATAATGGTAGCTTAGCAGAGCAGCTTAGGCTGAACTAGGAGACGTGTGAAGCTACTACAGTACCACTTAGTGTCATATGCACAATATCATAAGAAAACACAATACACAGTTATACTAAAAATAAAGGTACTTTATTTTTATGACAATATGCCAAAGTATCTTAGAGTGTACCCTCAGTGAGAGGATAGGAAATATACACAAGATATATATACACAATAGCAAAAATATGCAGTATAGTCTTAGAAAACAGTGCAAACAATGTATAGTTACAATAGGATGCAATGGGGAAACATAGGGATAGGGGCAACACAAACCATATACTCCAAAAGTGGAATGCGAACCACGAATGGACCCCAAACCTATGTGACCTTGTAGAGGGTCGCTGGGACTATTAGAAAATAGTGAGAGTTAGAAAAATAACCCTCCCCAAGACCCTGAAAAGTGAGTGCAAAGTGCACTAAAGTTCCCCTAAGGACAAAGAAGTCGTGTTAGAGGAATAATGCAGGAAAGACACAAACCAGCAATGCAACAACTGTGGATTTCCAATCTAGGGTACCTGTGGAACAAGGGGACCAAGTCCAAAAGTCACAAGCAAGTCGGAGATGGGCAAATGCCCAGGAAATGCCAGCTGCGGGTGCAAAGAAGCTTCTACTGGACAGAAGAAGCTGAGGTTTCTGCAGGAACAAAAAGGGCTAGAGACTTCCCCTTTGGTGGACGGATCCCTCTCGCCGTGGAGAGTCGTGCAGAAGTGTTTTCCCGCCGAAAGAACGCCAACAAGCCTTGCTAGCTGCAAATAGTGCGGTAAGCGTTTTTGGACGCTGCTGAGGCCCCGGAGGGACCAGGAGGTCGCAAATTGGACCAGCAGAGAGAAGGGACGTCGAGCAACACAAGGAGCTCTCTCTGAAGCTGGTAGCACCCAGAGAAGTGCCACAAACAGGCACTACAAAGATGCGTGAAACAGTGCTCGCCGAAGTTGCACAAAGGAGTCCCAAGTCGCCGGAGACCAACTTAGAAAGTCGTGCAATGCAGGTTAGAGTGCCGTGGACCCAGGCTTGGCTGTGCACAAAGGATTTCCGCCGGAAGTGCACAGGGGCCGGAGTAGCTGCAAAAGTCACGGTTCCCAGCAATGCAGCCCAGCGAGGTGAGGCAAGGACTTACCTCCACCAAACTTGGCCTGAAGAGTCACTGGACTGTGGGGGTCACTTGGACAGAGTTGCTGGATTCGAGGGACCTCGCTCGTCGTGCTGAGAGGAGACCCAAGGGACCGGTAATGCAGCTTTTTGGTGCCTGCGGTTGCAGGGGGAAGATTCCATCGACCCACGGGAGATTTCTTCGGAGCTTCTGGTGCAGAGAGGAGGCACACTACCCCCACAGCATGCACAAGCAGGAAAACAGTCGAGAAGGCGGCAGGATCAGCGTTACAGAGTTGCAGTAGTCATCTTTGCTACTATGTTGCAGGTTTGCAGGCTTCCAGCGCGGTCAGCAGTCGATTCCTTATCAGAAGGTGAAGAGAGAGATGCAGAGGAACTCGGTTGAGCTCATGCATTCGTTATCTAAAGTTTCCCCAGAGACAGAGACCCTAAATAGCCAGAAAAGAGGGTTTGGCTACCTAGGAGAGAGGATAGGCTACTAACACCTGAAGGAGCCTATCAGCAGGAGTCTCTGACGTCACCTGGTGGCACTGGTCACTCAGAGCAGTCCAGTGTGCCAGCAGCACCTCTGTTTCCAAGATGGCAGAGGTCTGGAGCACACTGGAGGAGCTCTGGACACCTCCCAGGGGAGGTGCAGGTCAGGGGAGTGGTCACTCCCCTTTCCTTTGTCCAGTTTCGCGCCAGAGCAGGGCTAAGGGGTCCCCTGAACCGGTGTAGACTGGCTTATGCAGAATTGGGCACCTCTGTGCCCAACAAAGCATTTCCAGAGGCTGGGGGAGGCTACTCCTCCCCTGCCTTCACACCATTTTCCAAAGGGAGAGGGTGTCACACCCTCTCTCAGAGGAAGTCCTTTGTTCTGCCGTCCTGAGCCAGGCCTGACTGGACCCCAGGAGGGCAGATGCCTGTCTGAGGGGTTGGCAGCAGCAGCAGCTGCAGTGAAACCCCAGGAAGGGCAGTTTGGCAGTACCAGGGTCTGTGCTACAGACCACTGGGATCATGGGATTGTGCCAACTATGCTAGGATGGCATAGGGGGGGCAATTCCATGATCATAGACATGTTACATGGCCATATTCGGAGTTACCATTGTGAAGCTACATAAAGGTAGTGACCTATATGTAGTACACGCGTGTAATGGTGTCCCGCACTCACAAAGTTCAGGGAATTGGCTCTGAACAATGTGGGGGCACCTTGGCTATTGCCAGGGTGCCCTCACACTAAGTAACTTTGCACCTAACCTTTACTAGGTAAAGGTTAGACATATAGGTGACTTATAAGTTACTTAAGTGCAGTGTAAAATGGCTGTGAAATAACGTGGACGTTATTTCACTCAGGCTGCAGTGGCAGGCCTGTGTAAGAATTGTCAGAGCTCCCTATGGGTGGCAAAAGAAATGCTGCAGCCCATAGGGATCTCCTGGAACCCCAATACCCTGGGTACCTCAGTACCATATACTAGGGAATTATAAGGGTGTTCCAGTAAGCCAATGTAAATTGGTAAAAATGGTCACTAGCCTGTTAGTGACAATTTGGAAAGAAATGAGAGAGCATAACCACTGAGGTTCTGATTAGCAGAGCCTCAGTGAGACAGTTAGTCACTACACAGGTAACACATTCAGGCACACTTATGAGCACTGGGGCCCTGGGTTACCAGGGTCCCAGTGACACATACAACTAAAACAACATATATACAGTGAAAAATGGGGGTAACATGCCAGGCAAGATGGTACTTTCCTACACAACCCCCCCCCAAACGAAGGACAATAAGACTAGCCATGACCTGATGAGTCTTCATTGTCTAAGTGGAAATATCTGGAGAGTCCATCTGCATTGGAGTGGCTAATCCCAGGTCTATGTTCCACTGTATAGTCCATTCCCTGTAGGGATATGGACCACCTCAACAATTTAGGATTTTCACCTTTCATTTGTTTTAGCCAAAGTAGAGGTTTGTGGTCTGTCTGAACAATGAAGTGAGTGCCAAACAGGTATGGCCTCAACTTCTTCAGAGCCCAGACCACAGCAAAGGCCTCCCTCTCAATGGCAGACCAACGCTTTTCTCTAGGGGTCAACCTTCTACTAATAAAAGCAACAGGTTGATCCTGGCCCTCAGAATTAAGTTGTGATAGGACTGCCCCTACTCCTAATTCAGATGCATCAGTTTGGACATAGAATTTTTTAGAGTAACAAGGGCTTTTCAGGACAGGTGCAGAGCACATGGCCTGCTTCAGCTCCTCAAAAGCTTTCTGACAGTTTGCTGTCCATAATACCTTTTTAGGCATTTTCTTGGATGTGAGGTCATTAAGAGGGGCTGCAATGGAGCCATAGTTCTTAATGAACCTCCTGTAATACCCAGTGAGGCCTAGGAAGGCTCTCACCTGAGTCTGAGTGGTAGGGGGAACCCAATCAATAATTGTTTGGATTTTCCCCTGAAGTGGTGCAATCTGTTCCCCAACAACAAGGTGTCCCAGATAAACCACCTTACCCTGCCCTATCTGGCACTTTGAAGCCTTGATAGTGAGGCCTGCCTTTTGCAGGGCCTCCAAAACTTTCCATAGGTGGACCAGGTGATCATCCCAGCTGGAGCTAAAGACAGCTATATCGTCCAAATATGCTGCACTGAAAGCTTCCAGCCCTTGCAGGACTGTGTTCACCAACCTCTGAAAAGTGGCAGGTGCATTTTTCAAACCAAAAGGCATTACAGTAAACTGGTAATGTCCTCCAATGGTAGAAAATGCAGTCTTAGGTTTAGCATCTTCTGACAATTTGATCTGCCAATACCCTGCAGTCAAGTCAAAAGTGCTTAGATACTTGGCAGATGCCAGTGTATCTATGAGCTCATCTGCCCTGGGTATAGGGTGAGCATCAGTTTTGGTTACCAAGTTGAGACCTCTATAGTCTACACAAAACCGCATTTCCTTCTTTCCATCTTTGGAATGGGGTTTTGGTACCAGTACCACAGGAGAAGCCCATGGACTTTCAGAGTGCTCAACCACTCCTAGTTCTAACATTTTCTGGACCTCTTGCTTTATGCAGTCCCTGACATGGTCAGGCTGCCTATAGATCTTACTTTTGACAGGTAAACTGTCTCCAGTATCTATAGTGTGCTCACACCAAGAAGTGGTACCTGGCACAGTAGAGAAGAGTTCTGAGAATTGATCTAGGAGATTTATGCAATTATCTTTCTGCTCAGCAGTAAGACAATCAGCCAAAACTACACCTTCCACAAGAGCATCTTGTTCATGTGGAAGAGAAGAGATCAGGTAGAGGATCACTGTCTTCTTCCTGTCCCTCATCAGTTGCCATGAGCAGGGTGAGATCAGCCCTGTCATAGTAGGGTTTCAGGCGGTTGACATGGAGCACCCTAAGGGGACTCCTGGCAGTGCCTAAGTCAACTAAATAGGTGACTTCTCCCTTCTTTTCAACAATTGTGTGGGGTCCACTCCATTTATCTTGGAGTGCTCTTGGGGCCACAGGCTCCAAGACCCACACTTTCTGCCCTGGTTGGTACTGAACCAAAACAGCCTTCTGATCATGCCATTGCTTCTGGAGCTCTTGGCTGGCCTGAAGGTTTTTACTGGCCTTTTTCATGTACTCAGCCATCCTTGATCTGAGGCCAAGTACATAATCCACAATATCCTGCTTAGGAGCTTTTAAAGGTTGTTCCCAACCCTCCTTTACAAGTGTGAGTGGACCCCTAACAGGGTGTCCAAAAAGAAGTTCAAAGGGGCTGAAGCCCACTCCTTTCTGGGGTACCTCCCTGTAGGCAAAAAGGAGGCATGGTAGAAGGATATCCCATCTCCTGCGGAGTTTTTCAGGGAGACCCATAATCATGCCTTTGAGAGTTTTATTAAATCTCTCCACCAGTCCATTTGTTTGTGGATGATAGGGTGTTGTGAACTTGTACGTTACACCACACTCCTTCCACATGGCCTTTAAGTATGCAGACATGAAATTGCTTCCCCTGTCTGATATCACTTCCTTTGGGAAGCCCACCCTGGAAAATATTCCCAGGAGGGCCTTTGGCACTGCAGGTGCTGTAGTGGTCCTTAAATGAATAGCTTCAGGATATCTTGTGGCATGGTCCACTACCACCAAGATAAATCTATTGCCTGAAGCAGTAGGAGGGTCAAGGGGGCCAACTATGTCAATCCCTACCCTTTCAAAGGGAACCCCAACCACAGGCAGTAGAATAAGGGGTGCCTTTGGGGTGCCACCTGTCTTGCCACTGGCTTGACAGGTTTCACAGGACTTACAAAATTCCTTTGTGTCCTCAGACATCCTAGGCCAATGAAACAATGGAACCAGTCTGTCCCAAGTTTTCATTTGACCCAGGTGCCCAGCTAGGGGAATGTCATGTGCCAGTGTTAGGAGGAACTTTCTGTACTCCTGAGGAATCACTAATCTCCTGGCAGCTCCAGGTTTAGGATCCCTATGCTCAGTGTACAAGAGGTTGTCGTCCCAGTAAACTCTGTGAGAGTCACTGACATCCCCATTAGCCTGTTTGACAGCTTGCTGTCTGAGACCCTCTAATGTGGGACAGGTTTGCTGTGCCACACTCAGCTCCTCTCTGGCAGGCCCCCCTTCACCCAAAAGCTCAGCAGTGTCTGCTTCCAGCTCCTCTGGTGTAGGTTCTGCACAGGGAGGGAATTCTTCTTCCTCAGAAGTTGAATCCACTGTAGAGGGAGGGATAGTAGGAAGTGGTTTGCTTCTACTAGCCCTAGCTTTAGGGAGCACTTGGTCCATTGTTCCAGGATCCAAGCTTCCCTGTCCTTTTTGCTTTTTGGCCTGAGCCCTTGTCAAAGCAAAAATATGCCCTGGGATGCCCAGCATTGCTGCATGGGCCTCCAACTCCACATCTGACCAAGCTGATGTCTCCAAATCATTCCCTAATAGACAGTCTACAGGTAAATCTGAAGTTACCACAACTTTCTTTGGACCAGTAACCCCCCCCAGTTGAGATTTACAACAGCCATGGGGTGGCTAAGTGTGTTGTTGTGAGCATCGGTTACTTGGTACTGGTGACCAAGTAGGTGTTGTTCAGGGTGGACCAGTTTCTCTATGACCATAGTCACACTGGCACCAGTGTCCCTGTAGGCCTGAACCTCAACACCATTTATTAGGGGTAGCTGCTTGTACTTATCCATATTAAGGGGACAAGCAACTAAGGTGGCTAAATCAATAGCCCCCTCAGAGACTAACACAGCCTCTGTGGCCTCCCTAATAAGGCCAACCCCAACTAAGTTACCAATAGTGAGCCCAGCTACTCCCTTGGATTGGCTATTAGTAGGTTTGCTCCCACCACCACTGCTATTAGTAGGGACACTAGGTGTAGCAGTAGGGGTTGTAGTGGTAGGAGGCTTGGTGCCTTTCTTTGGACAACTGGGATCTGTTGTCCAATGGCCTTTTATTTTACATAAATAGCACCATGGTTTCTTTTCCTTGTTCTGATTAAAAGAGGATTTGGCCCCACCACCCCCACCAGAGTGTTTTTGTGGGCCTGATGAAGACTCATTTTTAGATTTGTCCCCACCCTTGTCAGAAGACTTACCATCCTTCTTTTTGTTGCCATCTTTGTCACCCCCTGTATGAACTTTTCTGTTCACTCTTGTTCTGACCCATTTGTCTGCCTTCTTTGCCAATTCTTGGGGAGAGGTCAGATCAGAGTCCACCAAGTACTGGTGCAACAAATCAGACACACAATTATTAAGAATATGCTCTCTCAGGATCAAGTTATACAGGCTTTCAAAGTCAGTAACCTTACTGCCATGTAACCACCCCTCCAAGGCCTTCACTGAATGGTCAATGAAATCAACCCAGTCTTGTGAAGACTCCTTTTTGGTCTCTCTGAACTTTATCCTGTACTGTTCAGTGGTTAAGCCATAACCATCCAGGAGTGCATTCTTAAGAACTTGGAAATTATTAGCATCATTTTCTTTCACAGTAAGGAGCCTATCCCTACCTTTTCCACTAAATGATAGCCATAGGATAGCAGCCCACTGCCTTTGAGGGACATCCTGTACAACACAGGCCCTCTCAAGTGCAGCAAACCACTTGTTAATGTCATCCCCCTCCTTGTAAGGGGGAACTATCTTGTGCAGATTCCTGGAATCATGCTCTTTTGCAGGATGACTATGGGGAATACTGCTGCTGCCACCATGGGTTTCTAAACCCAGTTTCTGTCTCTCCTTCTCTACTTCTAAAGTCTGTCTATCCAAATCCAGCTGTTGCTTCTTGAGCTTCAGTCTGGTTTGTTCCACTCTCAATCTATTGAGCTCCCTTTCTAACAATCTGTCATCAGGGTGGGTGGGAGGGACATGCCTTGAAACAGAAGTATGGTGAGAATGGACAGAAGGAGACCTGTCCCTTACAGAAGCCACCCTAACAGCTTGGCTAACAGAAACATCACTACCAGTATGGTGAGAATAAATGCTTTTGCTATGATGTGAGACAACACTATTTATATGGTGTGGCTCATCATCATTACCAACTATGCTAGACTGTCTAGTAATGGGCAGGCTAGGAAGTTTCTTTCCTGAATCTTTTCCTGGGGGAGTCCCTGGATCAGATTGAGAACCATTAGCTACTTTTTCAACAGATTGGGCACTTATGGCCTTATCCTGTACTCTAAGCATGTTAATTAACAGTTCTAAGGAAGGATTCTTCCCTACACTCAAACCTCTCTCTATGCAGAGACTCCTTGCTCCTTTCCAGCTAAGGTGATCATATGCAAGTTTGGACAGATCAACATTTTGGCCTGTGCCAGACATTTTTAGAGAGAGTTAAAGTGATAGTAAAAGATAAAAAGTTTTTAGAAAGACAGAAAAAAAAACTTTTTAAACTTTTTAGAACTTTTTAGAAAGTTAGAAGTACTTTTCAGCACTTAGAAAAGAGTGAAAAGAGGAAATGCAAAAAAAAAATTCTATGTGTATATACACTGACCTTGTTTTGTATATTTTTCTCTTATGAAAAGTACAATGACAAGAGTGGTAAGTAGTCTCAAAGCACTTATCCCACCGCTGCACAACCAATGTAGGAGGCTGGACTGGCTTGTAGTGAGTACCAAGGGGTACTTGCACCTTGCACCAGGCCCAGTTATCCCTTATTAGTGTATAGGGTGTCTAGCAGCTTAGGCTGATAGATAATGGTAGCTTAGCAGAGCAGCTTAGGCTGAACTAGGAGACGTGTGAAGCTACTACAGTACCACTTAGTGTCATATGCACAATATCATAAGAAAACACAATACACAGTTATACTAAAAATAAAGGTACTTTATTTTTATGACAATATGCCAAAGTATCTTAGAGTGTACCCTCAGTGAGAGGATAGGAAATATACACAAGATATATATACACAATAGCAAAAATATGCAGTATAGTCTTAGAAAACAGTGCAAACAATGTATAGTTACAATAGGATGCAATGGGGAAACATAGGGATAGGGGCAACACAAACCATATACTCCAAAAGTGGAATGCGAACCACGAATGGACCCCAAACTTATGTGACCTTGTAGAGGGTCGCTGGGACTATTAGAAAATAGTGAGAGTTAGAAAAATAACCCTCCCCAAGACCCTGAAAAGTGAGTGCAAAGTGCACTAAAGTTCCCCTAAGGACAAAGAAGTCGTGTTAGAGGAATAATGCAGGAAAGACACAAACCAGCAATGCAACAACTGTGGATTTCCAATCTAGGGTACCTGTGGAACAAGGGGACCAAGTCCAAAAGTCACAAGCAAGTCGGAGATGGGCAAATGCCCAGGAAATGCCAGCTGCGGGTGCAAAGAAGCTTCTACTGGACAGAAGAAGCTGAGGTTTCTGCAGGAACGAAAAGGGCTAGAGACTTCCCCTTTGGTGGACGGATCCCTCTTGCCGTGGAGAGTCGTGCAGAAGTATTTTCCCGCCGAAAGAACGCCAACAAGCCTTGCTAGCTGCAAATCGTGCAGTTAGCGTTTTTGGACGCTGCTGAGGCCCAGGAGGGACCAGGAGCTTGCAAATTGGACCAGCAGAGAGAGGGGACGTCGAGCAAGAAAAAGAGCCCTCTCTGAAGCCGGTAGCACCCAGAGAAGTGCCAGAAACAGGCACTACGAGGATGCGTGAAACGGTGCTCGCCGAAGTTGCACAAAGGAGTCCCACGTCGCCGGAGACCAACTTAGAAAGTCGTGCATCGCAGGTTAGAGTGCCGTGGACCCAGGCTTGGCTGTGCACAAAGGATTTCCGGCGGAAGTGCACAGGGGCCGGAGTAGCTGCAAAAGTCGCGGTTCCCAGCAATGCAGCCCAGCGAGGTGAGGCAAGGACTTACCTCCACCAAACTTGGACTGAAGAGTCACTGGACTGTGGGGGTCACTTGGACAGAGTCGCTGGATTCGAGGGACCTCGCTCGTTGTGCTGAGAGGAGACCCAAGGGACCGGTAATGCAGCTTTTTGGTGCCTGCGGTTGCAGGGGGAAGATTCCGTCGACCCACGGGAGATTTCTTCGGAGCTTCTGGTGCAGAGAGGAGGCAGACTACCCCCACAGCATGCACAAGCAGGAAAACAGTCGAGAAGGCGGCAGGATCAGCGTTACAGAGTTGCAGTAGTCGTCTTTGCTACTATGTTGCAGGTTTGCAGGCTTCCAGCGCGGTCAGCAGTCGATTCCTTATCAGAAGGTGAAGAGAGAGATGCAGAGGAACTCGGCTGAGCTCATGCATTCGTTATCTAAAGTTTCCCCAGAGACAGAGACCCTAAATAGCCAGAAAAGAGGGTTTGGCTACCTAGGAGAGAGGATAGGCTACTAACACCTGAAGGAGCCTATCAGCAGGAGTCTCTGACGTCACCTGGTGGCACTGGCCACTCAGAGCAGTCCAGTGTGCCAGCAGCACCTCTGTTTCCAAGATGGCAGAGGTCTGGAGCACACTGGAGGAGCTCTGGACACCTCCCAGGGGAGGTGCAGGTCAGGGGAGTGGTCACTCCCCTTTCCTTTGTCCAGTTTCGCGCCAGAGCAGGGCTAAGGGGTCCCCTGAACCGGTGTAGACTGGCTTATGCAGAATTGGGCACCTCTGTGCCCAACAAAGCATTTCCAGAGGCTGGGGGAGGCTACTCCTCCCCAGCCTTCACACCTATTTCCAAAGGGAGAGGGTGTTACACCCTCTCTCAGAGGAAGTCCTTTGTTCTGCCTTCCTGGGCCAGGATGTTCCAGTAAGCCAATGTAAATTGGTAAAAATGGTCACTAGCCTGTTAGTGACAATTTGGAAAGAAATGAGAGAGCATAACCACTGACGTTCTGATTAGCAGAGCCTCAGTGAGACAGTTAGTCACTACACAGGTAACACATTCAGGCACACTTATGAGCACTGGGGCCCTGGGTTACCAGGGTCCCAGTGACACATACAACTAAAACAACATATATACAGTGAAAAATGGGGGTAACATGCCAGGCAAGATGGTACTTTCCTACAGTTGCTACCCCTGTCTGATACAACCTCTTTAGGGAAACCCAGCTTGGAAAAGATTCCCAGGACGGCCTTTGCCACTGCAGGAGCTGTAGTGGTCCTTAGAGGAATTACTGCAGGATATCTTGTGGCATGGTCCACAACCACCAATATAAACCTACTGCCTGAAGCAGTAGGAGGGTCAACGGGCCAAATATGTCAACCCCTACCCTTTCAAAGGGAACCCCAACCACAGGTAGTGGAATAAGGGGAGCCTTTGGAGTGCCACCAGTCTTGCCACTGGCTTGGCAGGTCAAACAAGACTTGCAAAAATCTTTAGTGTCCTCTGACATTAGGCCAGTGAAACAGGGGGACAAGCCTTTCCCATGTTTTGATCTGGCCCAAATGCCCAGCCAAAGGAATGTCATGTGCAAGAGTTAGGAGGAACTCTCTGTACTGCAGGGGAATGACCAATCTCCTGGCTACTCCAGGTTTTGGGTCCCTTGCCTCTGTGTACAAGAGGTTGTCCTCCCAGTAAACTGTATGTGTGTCACTAACATCCCCATTTTGCTGTTTAACAGCTTGCTGTATGAGACCCTCTAATGTCGGACAGGTTTCCTGTGCCACACTCAGCTCTTCCCTGGGAGCCCCCCTCCACCCAAAAGCTCATCAGTGTCTGCTGCCAGCTCATCTGGTGAAGGTTGTGCACTGGGAGGGAGGAAATTCTTCCTCAGAAGCAGAATCATCTGTAGAGGGAGGGATAGTGGGTAGGGATTTACCCTTGCTACCCCTAGCTTTAGGGAGCACTTGGTCCATTGTTCCAGGATTCAAGTTACCCTGTCCTTTTTGCTTTTTGTCCTGAGCCCCTGTCAAAGCACAAATATGCCCAGGAATGCCCAGCATTGCTACATGAGCCTCCAACTCCACTTCTGCCCAAGCTGATGTCTCTAAATAATTTCCTAGTAGACAGTCTACAGGTAAATCTGAAACAACCACAACTTTCTTTTGACCAGTAACCCCCCCCCCCAGTTGAGATTTGCAACAGCCATGGGGTGGCTAAGAGTGTTGTTATGAGCGTCTGTCACTTGGTACTGCTGACCAAGTAGGTGTTGTTCAGGGTGCACCAGTTTCTCTATCACCATGGTAACCCTGGCACCTGTGTCCCTGTAGGCCTGAACCTCAACACCATTTATTAGGGGAAGTTGCTTGACTTATCCATACTAAGGGGACAAGCAAAGAAGGTGGCCTAATCAATGGCACTTTCAGAGACTAACACAGCCTCTGTGGTCTCCCTAACAAGAGGAACCCCAACTTCCTTACCAATAGTGAGCCGAGCTACTCCCTTGGATTGGCTATTTGTAGGTTTGCTCCCACCACCACTGCTATTACTAGGGGCACTAGAATTTGCAGCAGGGGTTGTGGTAGTGGGAGGTTTGGTGGTTTTCTTTGGACAACTGGCATCAGTTGTCCAATGGCCTTTGACTTTACACAAATAACACCAAGGCCTTTTAGGTTGATTATTGGAAGAGGATTTGGACCCACCACCCCCACCAGAGGATTTATGTGGGCCTGATGAAGACTCAGTTTTACTTTTGTCCCCAACCTTGTCAGAAGACTTACCATCCTTCTTCTTGCCATCCTTTTCACCACCTTAATGAACTTTTCTGATACAGTTATTCAGAATATGCTCTCTCAGAATAAGATTATACAGGCTTTCATAGTCAGATACTTTACTGCCATGTAACCACCCCTCAAGGCCTTCACTGAACAGTCTACAAAGTCTGTCCAGTCTTGTGAGGACTCTTTTCTGGTGTCTCTGAACTCAATCCTGTATTGTTCAGTGGTTAAGCCAAATCCATCCAAGAGTGCATCCTTCAAAACTGCAAAATTGTTAGGATCACTTTCTCTAACAGTAAGGAGCCTATCCCTACCCTTTCAAGTGAAAGATAGCCACACAATAGCAGCCCACTACGTTTGAGGGTCCCCCTATACCATACAGGCCCTCTCAAGTGCAGCAAACCACTTGTTGAAGCCATCCCCCTCCTTGTAAGGGGGGACTATCTTGTGCAGATTCCTGGAATCATGCACTCTAACGGGATTACTATCAGGAATACTGCTGCTGCCACCATGGGGTCCAAACCCCAATCTCTGTCTTTCCTTATCCAGGTCTAGGGATTCCCTATCTACGGCCAGCTGTTGCTGTTTAAGCTTCAGTCTGGTCTCTTCAACCCTCAACTTTTTGAGTTCCCTTTCTAACAAGTTATCCTCAGGGTGGGTGGGTTGGGAATGCTTGGACACAGAAGACAAATTGGAAACAACAGAGGGGTATATGTCCCTAACTGACTGAACCCTTGCAACTTGGCCTCTAGGAATAAAGGCTTCCCTACTGTGATGGGAACCTCCATTACTACCAACATTACTGGGTGTCCTGCTAGGGGGCAGATCCGGTTCAGAGCCCTCCCCACCTCTCTCAAGGAGATCCCTTGAGCCAGAATGGGAACCTTCTATTAACCTCTCATTTGATGTGCCTGCTTGGGACTCATCATTCACAATAAGCATGTTAAATAGAAACTCTTTTGTGGGGTTCTTTCCTATCACTAAACCTCTATCTAAGCAGAGACTACTTAGGCTCTTGTAATTCAAATTGTCATAAGTTGTATTGACCATTTTAAGAGTAGAATCTACTACAGACATGATAGCAAAATGTTTAGAGATAGTGAGAAAGAAGAAAAAGTTTCAGAACTTTTAAAGAACAGAGAAAAAACTTTTTCTAACTTTTAGAAAACTTTTAGAAGTTTAGAGAAACTTTTCAAAACTTTGTAAAATGTTTAAGAGGAGAAAAGCAAAACTTTTTGGTAAGGTGTACATACACTAAACTGTTTTGTGTATAATTCTCTTGTGAAAAGTACACAATGACAAAGTGGTAAGTAGTTACAAGTACTTATCCCACCGCTGCACAACCAATGTAGGAGGCTGGCCTGGCTTGTAGTAGGTACCAGAGGTAATAACACCTTGTGCCAGGTCTAGTTGTCCCTTATTAGTGTAGAAGAGGTGTTTCTAGCAGCTTAGACTGATAGAAGGTAGCTATGGCAAAGCAGCTTAGGCTGAACTATGAGACATGTAAAGCTCCTACTATACCACTGGTGTCATATGCACAATATCATAAGAAAACACAACACACAGAATTACTAAAAATAAAGGTACTTTATTTTTATGACAATATGCCAAAAGTATATCAGTGAGTACCCTCAGTATGAGGATAAGTTATTTACACAAGATATATGTACACAAACCAAAATTAGGTAAGTAATAACAAGAAAAGTAATGCAAAGAGTGTAGAATTACAGTAGATTGCAATAGGAGCACATAGGTATAGGGGCAACACAAACCATATACTCCAAAAGTGGAATGCGAACCACGAATGGACCCCAAACCTATGTGAGCTTGTAGAGGGTCACTGGGACTGTTAGAAACCAGTGAGGGTTAGAAAAATAGCCCACCTCAAGGCCCTGTAAGGTAGGTGTAAAGTGCACCTACAACTCCCAGAGAGCACAGAAGTCGTGATAGGGGGATTCTGCAAGGAAAACCAACACCAGCAATGCAACAACAGTAGATTTCTGGACCTGAGTACCTGTAAGATAAGGGGACCAAGTCCAAGAGTCACGACAGTGTCGAGAGTGGGCAGGAGCCCAGGAAATGCCAGCTGAGGGTGCAAGGAAGCTGCCAACGGATGGAAGAAGCTTGGTGTTTTGCAAGAACGAAGAGGACTAAGAACTTCCCCTTTGAAGGATGGATGTCCCACGTCGTGAAGAAGCTTGCAGAGGTGTTCCCACGTAGAAAGACCGCAAACAAGCCTTGCTAGCTGCAAGGGTTGCGGTTAGAATTTTTGGATGCTGCTGTGGCCCAGGAGGGACCAAGATATCTCCACTTGGATGAGGAGACAGAGGGGGAGCCCAGCAAGTCAGCGAGCCCTCACAGAAGCAGACAGCACCCTCAGAAGTACCAGATCAGGCACTTAGAAGAGGAGTGAACCGGAGTCCATCCGAAGTCAGAAAAGGGAGTTCTATGACGCCGGAGGACAACTCAGAAGGTTGTGCACTGCAGGTTAGAGTGTCGGGGACACAGGCTTGGCTGTGCATTAAGGAAATCCTGGAAGAGTACACAGCAGCCAGAGCAGCTGCAAATCACGCTGTACCCAGCAATGCAGTCTAGCGTGGGGAGGCAAGGACTTACCTCCACCAAACTTGGACTGAAGAGTCACTGGACTGTGGGAGTCACTTGGACAGAGTTGCTGAGTTCCAGGGACCACGCTCGTCGTGCTGAGAGGGGACCCAGAGGACCGGTGATGCAGTCTTTTGTTGCCTGCGGTTGCAGGGGGAAGATTCCGTCGACCCACGGGAGATTTCTTCAGAGCTCCTGGTGCAGAAAGAAGGCAGGCTACCCCCAGAACATGCACCACCAGGAAACAGTCGAGAAAGCCGGCAGGATGAAGCGATACAAGGTTGCAGTAGTCGTCTTTGCTACTTTGCTGCGGTTTTGCAGGCGTCCTGATCAGTCAGCGGTCAATCCTTTGGCAGAAGGTGAAGAGGGAAATGCAGAGGAATTCTGGTGAGCTCTTGCATTCGGTATCTGCAGAAATCCCCAAAGCAGAGTCCCTAAATAGCCAGAAAAGGAGGTTTGGCTACCTAGGAAGGAGGATAGGCTAGTAAGAAAGGTAAGAGCCTATCAGAAGGAGTCTCTGACGTCACCTGCTGGCACTGGCCACTCAGAGCAGTCCAGCGTGCCAGCAACACCTCTGTTTCCAAGATGGCAGAGGTTTGGGGCACACTGGAGGAGCTCTGGGCACCTCCCCTGGGAGGTGCAGGTCAGGGGAGTGGTCACTCCCCTTTCCTTTGTCCAGTTTCGTGCCAGAGCAGGGCTGGGGGATCCCTCAACCGGTGTAGACTGGCTTATGCAGAGATGGGCAGCATCTGTGCCCATCAAAGCATTTCCAGAGGCTGGGGGAGACTACTCCTCCCCAGCCATCACACCTATTTCCAAAGGGAGAGGGTGCCACACCCTCTCTCAGAGGAAATTCTTTGTTGTGCCTTCCTGGGCCAGGGCTGCCTGGACCCCAGGAGGGCAGAAACCTGTCTGAGGGGTTGGCAGCAGCAGCAGCTGCAGTGGAGACCCCGGAAAGGCAGTTTGGCAGTACCCGGGTTCTGTGCTAGAGACCCGGGGGATCATGGAATTGTATCCCCAATGGTGACAATTCCATGATCTTAGACATGTTACATGGCTATGTTCGGAGTTACCATAGTGACGCTATACATAGGTAGTGACCTAAGTATAGTGCACGCGTGTAATGGTGTCCCCGCACTCACAAAGTCCGGGGCATTTGCCCTGAACAATGTGGGGGCACCTTGGCTAGTGCCAGGGTGCCCACACACTAAGTAACTTTGCACCCAATCTTCACTGTGGAAGGTTAGACATATAGGTGACTTATACGTTACTTAAGTGCAGTGGTAAATGGCTGTGAAATAACGTGGACGTTATTTCACTCAGGCTGCACTGGCAGGCCTGTGTAAGAATAGTCAGATCTCCCTATGGGTGGCAAAAGAAATGCTGCAGCCCATAGGGATCTCCTCGAACCCCAATACCCTGGGTACCTCAGTACCATATACTAGGGAATTATAAGGGTGTTCCAGTATGCCAATGTGAATTGGTGAAATTGGTCACTAGCCTGACAATTTGGAAAGCAGAGAGAGCATAACCACTGAGGTTCTGGTTAGCAGAGCCTCAGTGAGACAGTTAGTCATCACACAGGGAGCACATACAGGGCACACTTATGAGCACTGGGGCCCTGCCTGGCAGGGCCCCAGTGACACATAGACTAAAACAACATATTTACAGTGAAATATGGGGGGTAACATGCCAGGCAAGATGGTACTTTCCTACACCGTGTCATTGATGTTCATGACACCCGACTCCACGGCCATGTCTGTAGCCCTGTGGTATGACCGTGACCCTGAGAGGTCGCCCTGCTGCTTCCTGACCCACTGAATTTATTGACTCTGCTGGAGTGTAAGGAACCATCACTTCGCACCAACACCAAATCACCTCCTCTGCTCTGCAGTAAGGAACTAACACCACAGTGGATCCAGCAACACCTCATATCCCCGATTCCGTGCACCGGCTTGTTTCTTTGTTACCAAAGGTACTGTACCTGGCGGTCTCTGCAACTCCATGACCGGCACGATTGGTGTTGGATTGTTGGAAAGGGCTCTGTCACAATGCTGTGAAAGCACCAAATTGAAGCTTTTGTGTTTCTAAGTGCTGGTTTGAAGTTTAATTTTTTTAAATTCATAACTTTGTTTGTGTATGTTGGTTGTTTGTCGTTTTGGTCTTGCTTTACTCATATAAATATTGACTACTTTTCTAATTGGGTGTTGAGTTATTCTGTAGTGTTTTCACTGTGTTACTGTGTGTGATTGTACACATATTTTACACAATGCGTCTGAGATAAGCCTGACTGCTTGTGGCAAGCTACCAATAGGGTAAGCAGGGATTATCTGAGCTGTGTCTCTCACTTACCCTAACTAGAGTGAGGGTGCCTACTTGAACAGGGTGTAAACTGACTGCCAACTAGAGACCCCATTTCTAACATTGGTGATCAGCAGCGATTATAGGACCTGTATTTGTACTTGACATACAGTGATTGGTGTACACTACTGTTTCAACGCAGACCATCACGTACCATCATACTGTTTTTCTCTTTCTGTTTTTTTGCAACTCTTGAGTTTGGACCACAATCATGTCTCAGGCTGGTGAGACACAGAGGAGGGGAATGATGTTGTGGAGGAGGAGGAACAAAATCTGCACCTGGGATGAATGGAGAAACCAGCCATGCCTGTGGGGTGGGGCGATAGCCTGAATGGTGGAGGAGCGCACTCCAGAGTTGGCAGCAGTGCTTCCTCTCCAGGTCTGTTTCCAGAGGAGTTGGAGAATAGGTGAGGAGCAAGGAAGCTCAGGTTGGAGCAGCTAAAACTCAGGTTAAAGAAGGAGAGAGAAAAAGCTTTGGAGGACATGTGATGGGCCCGTGCGGAGATGAAAACTCTTTTAGTTCAGGAGGAGCTGGACATGATAACCAGGAGAGCTGGGTCCCCCATGTATGGTGGGAGCAAAAGTGTTACATCCATTACTGTGGGAGATGTGCACATGTCCAGAGACTTGGTGTAGGAGGCTGACCTACCTTCACTAGTGGTTCCGAAAATACGGAATCCCCAAATACAAAGAAAACTTATCAGACAACATCCTAAAAAATGCACTCATATTCATATGTTTTATAACGATTTATTTTATATTCATTCATTGCACAATAAACATCTTATTTATTTCAATATTAGTGATATATATCGTGCAGAAAAACCTATAACTTTGGGTGAAAAACAGAAAATGAAAGATAAAATCTTTAAAAACTCACATGCATACCCTCACAATCATACTATTGAAAACAGTACCCCCTGTCTCCATAGGAGCCCAAGTTAAAATTGCTCAACTTTGACCTCTGCACCCAGCCAGCCCTGCATTGCTGGTGGTGGGTGTTTGGGGTTAACTTGCATTCTCTTCTGGGTGTTGCAATATTCTTCTTTACTTCTCTGTGTGTGTTCTGGGAAACTGTAGGAGGCTGGACTGGCTTGTAGTGAGTACCAAGGGGTACTTGCACCTTGCACCAGGCCCAGTTATCCCTTATTAGTGTATAGGGTGTCTAGCAGCATAGGCTGATAGATAATGGTAGCTTAGCAGAGCAGCTTAGGCTGAACTAGGAGACGAGTGAAGCTCCTACCGTACCACAAGTGTCACTTGCACAATATCATAAGAAAACACAATACACAGGTATACTAAAAATAAAGGTACTTTATTTTTATGACAATATGCCAAAGTATCTCAGAGTGTACCCTCAGTGAGAGGATAGGAAATATACACAAGATATATGTACACAATACCAAAAATATGCAGTATAGTCTTAGAAAACAGTGCAAACAATGTATAGTTACAATAGGATGCAATGGGGACACATAGGGATAGGGGCAACACAAACCATATACTCCAAAAGTGGAATGCGAACCACGAATGGACCCCAAACCTATGTGACCTTGTAGAGGGTCGCTGGGACTATTAGAAAATAGTGAGGGTTAGAAAAATAGCCCACCCTAAGACCCTGAAAAGTGAGTGCAAAGTGCACTAATGTTCCCCAAAGGACATAGAAGTCGTGATAGGGGAATTCTGCAGGAAAGACACAAACCAGCAATGCAACAACGATGGATTTCCAGTCGAGGGTACCTGTGGAACAAGGAGACCAAGTCCAAAAGTCACAAGCAAGTCGGAGATGGGCAGATGCCCAGGAAATGCCAGCTGTGGGTGCAAAGAAGCTTCTACTGGACAGGAGAAGCTTAGGTTTCTGCAGGAACGACAAAGGCTAGAGACTTCCCCTTTGGAGGACGAATCCCTCACGCCGTGGAGAGTCGTGCAGAAGTATTTTCCCGCCGAAAGACCGCCAACAAGCCTTGCTAGCTGCAAATCGTGCTGTTAGTGTTTTTGGACGCTGCTGTGGCTCAGGAGGGACCAGGATGTCGCAAATTGCGGCAGGAGACAGAGGGGATGTCGAGCAAGACAAGGAGCCCTCTCAGCAGCAGGTAGCACCCAGAGAAGTGCCAGAAACAGGCACTACGAGGATGCGTGAAACGGTGCTCACCCGAAGTTGCACAAAGGGGTCCCAAGTCACCGGAGACCAACTTAGAAAGTCGTGCAATGCAGGTTAGAGTGCCGTGGACCCAGGCTTGGCTGTGCACAAAGGATTTCCGCCGGAAGTGCACAGGGGCCGGAGTAGCTGCAAAAGTCACAGTTCCCAGCAACGCAGTCTGGCGTGGGGAGGCAAGGACTTACCTCCACCAAACTTGGACTGAAGAGTCACTGGACTGTGCGGGTCACATGGACACAGTTGCTGGATTCGAGGGACCTCGCTCGTCGTGCTGAGAGGAGACCCAAGGGACCGGTGATGCAGTTCTTTGGTGCCTGCGGTTGCAGGGGGAAGATTCCGGTTACCCACAGGAGATTTCTTCGGAGCTTCTAGTGAAGAGAGGAGGCAGACTAACCCCACAGCATGCACCACCATGAAAACAGTCGAGAAGGCGGCAGGATCAGCGTTACAGAGTTGCAGTAGTCGTCTTTGCTACTATGTTGCAGTTTTGCAGGCTTCCAGCGCGGTCAGCAGTCGATTCCTTGGCAGAAGGTGAAGAGAGAGATGCAGAGGAACTCGGATGAGCTCTTGCATTCGTTATCTAAAGTTTCCCCAGAGACAGAGACCCTAAATAGCCAGAAAAGAGGGTTTGGCTACCTAGGAGAGAGGATAGGCTAGCAACACCTGAAGGAGCCTATCAGAAGGAGTCTCTGACGTCACCTGGTGGCACTGGCCACTCAGAGCAGTCCAGTGTGCCAGCAGCACCTCTGTTTCCAAGATGGCAGAGGTCTGGAGCACACTGGAGGAGCTCTGAACACCTCCCAAGGGAGGTGCAGGTCAGGGGAGTGGTCACTCCCCTTTCCTTTGTCCATTTTCACGCCAGAGCAGGGCTAAGGGGTCCCCTGAACCGGTGTAGACTGGCTTATGCAGAATTGGGCACATCTGTGCCCATGAAAGCATTCCCAGAGGCTGGGGGAGGCTACTCCTCCACTGCCTTCACACCATTTTCCAAAGGGAGAGGGTGTAACACCCTCTCTCAGAGGAAGTCCTTTGTTCTGCCATCCTGGGACAAGCCTGGCTTGACCCCAGGAGGGCAGAAACCTGTCTGAGGGGTTGGCAGCAGCAGCAGCTGCAGTGAAACCCCAGGAAAGGCAGTTTGGCAGTACCAGGGTCTGTGCTACAGACCACTGGGATCATGGGATTGTGCCAACTATGCCAGGATGGCATAGAGGGGGCAATTCCATGATCATAGACATGTTACATGGCCATATTCGGAGTTACCATTGTGAAGCTACATATAGGTAGTGACCTATATGTAGTGCACGTGTGTAATGGTGTCCCCGCACTCACAAAGTCCAGGGAATTGGCCCTGAACAATGTGGGGGCACCTTGGCTAGTGCCAGGGTGCCCTCACACTAAGTAACTTTGCACCTAACCTTTACCAGGTAAAGGTTAGACATATAGGTGACTTATAAGTTACTTAAGAGCAGTGTAAAATGGCTGTGAAATAACGTGGATGTTATTTCACTCAGGCTGCAGTGGCAGGCCTGTGTAAGAATTGTCAGAGCTCCCTATGGGTGGCAAAAGAAATGCTGCAGCCCATAGGGATCTCCTGGAACCCCAATACCCTGGGTACCTCAGTACCATATACTAGGGAATTATAAGGGTGTTCCAGTAAGCCAATGTAAATTGGTAAAATTGGTCACTAGCCTGTCAGTGACAATTTGAAAGAAATGAGAGAGCATAACCACTGAGGTTCTGATTAGCAGAGCCTCAGTGAGACAGTTAGTCACTACACAGGTAACACTTTCAGGCAGACTTATGAGCACTGGGGCCCTGGTGAACAGGGTCCCAGTGACACATACAACTAAAACAACATATATACAGTGAAAAAATGGGGGTAACATGCCAGGCAAGATGGTACTTTCCTACACAACCCCCCCCAAACGAAGGACAATAAGACTAGCCATGACCTGATGAGTCTTCATTGTCTAAGTGGAAATATCTGGAGAGTCCATCTGCATTGGAGTGGCTACTCCCAGGTCTATGTTCCACTGTATAGTCCATTCCCTGTAGGGATATGGACCACCTCAACAATTTAGGATTTTCACCTTTCATTTGTTTTAGCCAAAGTAGAGGTTTGTGGTCTGTCTGAACAATGAAGTGAGTGCCAAACAGGTATGGCCTCAACTTCTTCAGTGCCCAGACCACAGCAAAGGCATCCCTCTCAATAGCAGACCAACGCTTTTCTCTAGGGGTTAACCTCCTACTAATAAAAGCAACAGGTTGATCCCGGCCCTCAGAATTAAGTTGTGATAGGACTGCCCCTACTCCTAATTCAGATGCATCAGTTTGGACATAGAATTTTTTAGAGTAACAAGGGCTTTTCAGGACAGGTGCAGAGCACATGGCCTGCTTCAGCTCCTCAAAAGCTTTCTGACAGTTTGCTGTCCATAATACCTTTTTAGACATTTTCTTGGATGTGAGGTCATTAAGAGGGGCTGCAATGGAGCCATAGTTCTTAGTGAACCTCCTGTAATACCCAGTGAGGCCTAGGAAGGCTCTCACCTGAGTCTGAGTAGTAGGGAGAACCCAATCAATAATTGTTTGGATTTTCCCCTGAAGTGGTGCAATCTGTTCCCCACCAACAAGGTGTCCCAGATAAACCACCTTACCCTGCCCTATCTGGCACTTTGAAGCCTTGATAGTGAGGCCTGCCTTTTGCAGGGCCTCCAAAACTTTCCATAGGTGGACCAGGTGATCATCCCAGCTGGAGCTAAAGACAGCTATATCGTCCAAATATGCTGCACTGAAAGCTTCCAGCCCTTGCAGGACTGTGTTCACCAACCTCTGAAAAGTGGCAGGTGCATTTTTCAATCCAAAAGGCATTACAGTGAACTGGTAATGTCCTCCAATGGTTGAAAATGCTGTTTTAGGTTTAGCATCTTCTGATAATTTGATCTGCCAATACCCTGCAGTCAAATCAAAAGTGCTTAGATACTTGGCAGATGCCAGTGTATCTATGAGCTCATCTGCCCTGGGTATAGGGTGAGCATCAGTTTTGGTTACCAGGGTGAGACCTCTATAGTCTACACAAAACCGCATTTCCTTCTTTCCATCTTTGGAATGGGGTTTTGGTACAAGTACCACAGGAGAAGCCCATGGACTTTCAGAGTGCTCAACCACTCCTAGTTCTAACATTTTCTGCACCTCTTGCTTTATGCAGTCTCTGACAAGGTCAGGCTGCCTATAGATCTTACTTTTGACAGGCAAGCTGTCTCCAGTATCTATAGTGTGCTCACACCAAGAAGTGGTACCTGGCACAGTAGAGAAGAGTTCAGAGAATTGATCTAGGAGATTTATGCAATGGTCTTTCTGCTCAGCAGTAAGACAATCAGCCAAAACTACACCTTCCACAAGAGCACCTTGTTCTGTGGAAGAGAAGAGATCAGGTAGAGGATCACTGTCTTCTTCCTGTCCCTCATCAGTTGCCATGAGCAGGGTGAGATCAGCCCTGTCATAGTAGGGTTTCAGGCGGTTGACATGGAGCACCGTAAGGGGACTCCTGGCAGTGCCTAAGTCAACTAAATGGGTGACTTTACCCTTTTTCTCAACAATTGTGTGGGGTCCACTCCATTTATCTTGGAGTGCTCTTGGGGCCACAGGCTCCAAGACCCACACTTTCTGCCCTGGTTGGTACTGAACCAAAACAGCCTTCTGATCATGCCATTGCTTCTGGAGCTCTTGGCTGGCCTGAAGGTTTTTACTGCCCTTTTTCATATACTCAGCCATACTTGATCTGATGCCAAGTACATAGTCCACAATATCTTGTTTTGGAGCTTTTAAAGGTTGTTCCCAACCCTCCTTGACAAGTGTGAGTGGACCCCTAACAGGGTGTCCAAAAAGAAGTTCAAAGGGGCTGAAGCCCACTCCTTTCTGGGGTACCTCCCTGTAGGCAAAAAGGAGGCATGGTAGAAGGATATCCCATCTCCTGCGGAGTCTTTCAGGGAGACCCATAATCATGCCTTTGAGAGTTTTATTAAATCTCTCCACCAGTCCATTTGTTTGTGGATGATAGGGTGTAGTGAACTTATAAGTCACACCACACTCCTTCCACATGGCCTTTAAGTATGCAGACATGAAATTGCTTTCTCTGTCTGATACTACTTCCTTTGGGAAGCCCACCCTGGAAAATATTCCCAGGAGGGCCTTTGCCACTGCAGGTGCTGTAGTGGTCCTTAAAGGAATAGCTTCAGGATATCTTGTGGCATGGTCCACTACCACCAAGATAAACCTATTGCCTGAAGCAGTAGGAGGGTCAAGGGGGCCAACTATGTCAACTCCTACCCTCTCAAAGGGAACCCTAATCACAGGCAGTGGAATAAGGGGTGCATTTGGGGTGCCACCTGTCTTGCCACTGGCTTGACAGGTTTCACAGGACTTACAAAACTCTTTTGTGTCCTCAGACATCCTAGGCCAATGAAACAAGGGAACAAGCCTGTCCGAAGTTTTCATTTGACCCAGATGTCCAGCTAGGGGAATGTCGTGGGCAAGAGTTAGGAGGAACTTTCTGTACTCCTGAGGAATCACTAATCTCCTGGCAGCTCCAGGTTTAGGATCCCTTGCCTCAGTGTACAGGAGGTTGTCCTCCCAGTAAACTCTGTGAGAGTCACTGACATCCCCATTAGCCTGTTTGACAGCTTGCTGTCTTAGACCCTCTAATGTGGGACAGGTTTGCTGTGCCACACTCAGCTCCTCCCTGGCAGGCCCCCCTTCACCCAAAAGCTCAGCAGTGTCTGCTTCCAGCTCCTCTGGTGTAGGTTCTGCACAGGGAGGGAATTCTTCTTCCTCAGAAGTTGAATCCACTGTAGAGGGAGGGATAGTAGGAAGTGGTTTGCTTCTACTAGCCCTAGCTTTAGGGAGCACTTGGTCCATTGTTCCAGGATCCAAGCTTCCCTGTCCTTTTTGCTTTTTGGCCTGAGCCCTGGTTAAAGCAAAAATATGCCCTGGGATGCCCAGCATTGCTGCATGGGCCTCCAACTCCACATCTGACCAAGCTGATGTCTCCAAATCATTTCCTAGTAGACAGTCTACAGGTAAATCTGTGGCTACCACAACTTTCTTTGGACCAGTAACCCCCCCCAGTTGAGATTTACAACAGCCATGGGGTGGCTAAGTGTGTTGTTGTGAGCATCGGTTACTTGGTACTGGTGACCAAGTAGGTGTTGTTCAGTGTGGACCAGTTTCTCTATGACCATAGTCACACTGGCTCCAGTGTCCCTGTAGGCCTGAACCTCAACACCATTTATTGGGGTAGCTGCTTGTACTTATCCATATTAAGGGGACAAGCAACTAAGGTGGCTAAATCAATAGCCCCCTCAGAGACTAACACAGCCTCTATGGCCTCCCTAACAAGGCCAACCCCAACTAAGTTACCAATAGTGAGCCCAGCTACTCCCTTGGACTGGCTATTAGTAGGTTTGCTCCCACCACCACTGCTATTAGTAGGGACACTAGGTGTAGCAGTAGGGGTTGTAGTGGTAGGAGGCTTGGTGCTTTTCTTTGGACAACTGGGATCTGTTGTCCAATGGCCTTTTATTTTACATAAATAGCACCATGGTTTCTTTTCTTTGTTTTGATTAAAGGAGGATTTGGGCCCACCACCCCCACCAGAGTGTTTTTGTGGGCCTGATGAAGACTCATTTTTAGATTTGTCCCCACCCTTGTCAGAAGACTTACCATCCTTCTTTTTGTTGCCATCTTTGTCACCCCCTGTATGAACTTTTCTGTTCACCCTTGTTCTGACCCATTTGTCTGCCTTCTTTCTCAATTCTTGGGGAGAGGTCAGATCAGAGTCCACCAAGTACTGGTGCAACAAATCAGACACACAATTATTAAGAATATGGTCTCTCAGGATCAAGTTATACAGGCTGTCATAATCAGTAACTTTACTGCCATGTAACCACCCCTCCAAGGCCTTCACTGAATGGTCAATGAAATCAACCCAGTCTTGTGAAGACTCCTTTTTGGTCTCTCTGAACTTTATCCTGTATTGTTCAGTGGTAAAGCCATAACCATCCAGGAGTGCATTCTTAAGAACTCTAAAATTATTGGTATCACTTTCTTTCACAGTAAGGAGCCTATCCCTACCTTTTCCACTAAATGATAGCCATAGAATAGCAGCCCACTGCCTTTGAGGGACATCCTGTACAACACAGGCCCTCTCAAGTGCAGCAAACCACTTGTTAATGTCATCCCCCTCCTTATAAGGGGGAACTATCTTATGCAGATTCCTGGAATCATGCTCTTTTGCAGGATGACTATGGGGAATACTGCTGCTGCCACCATGGGTTTCAAAACCCAACTTCTGTCTTTCCTTCTCTAGTTCTAAAGACTGTCTATCCAAATCCAGCTGTTGCTTTTTAAGCTTCAGTCTGGTTTGTTCCACCCTCAACTTATTGAGTTCCCTCTCTAACAATCTGTCATCAGGGTTGGTGGGAGGGACATTCCTAGATACAGAGGTATGATGGGAATGAACAGAAGGAGACCTGTCCCTCACAGAGGGCACCCTAACAGCTTGGCTAACAGAAACATCAGTACCACTGTGGTGAGAATAAATGCTTTTGCTATGATGTGAGACAACACTATTTGTATGGTGTGGCTCTTCATCATTACCAACTATGCTAGACTGTCTAGTAATGGGCAGGCTAGGAAGTTTCTTTCCTGAACTTTTTCCTGGGGGAGTCCCTGGATCAGATTGGGAACCATTAGCTACTTTTTCAACAGATGGGGCACTTTTAGCCTTATCTTGTTCTCTAAGCATGTTAAGTAACAGTTCCAAGGAAGGATTCTTCCCTACACTCAAACCTCTCTCTACACAGAGACTCCTTGCTCCTTTCCAGCTAAGGTGGTCATATGCAAGTTTGGACAGATCAACATTTTGGCCTGTGCCAGACATTTTTAGAGAGAGTTAAAGTGATAGAAAAAGAGAAAAAACTTTTCAGAACTTTTTAGAAGGACAGAAAAAAAACTTTTAAAACTTTTAAGAACTTTTTGAAAGTTTAGAAGTACTTTTCAGCACTTTAGAAAAGAGTGAAAAGAGGAAATGCAAAACTTTTTAGCTATGTGCACACACACTGAACTTGTTTTGTATATTTTTCTCTTATGAAAAGTACAATGACAAGAGTGGTAAGTAGTCTCAAAGCACTTATCCCACCGCTGCACAACCAATGTAGTAGGCTGGACTGGCTTGTAGTGAGTACCAAGGGGTACTTGCACCTTGCACCAGGCCCAGTTAACCCTTATTAGTGTATAGGGTGTCTAGCAGCATAGGCTGATAGATAATGGTAGCTTAGCAGAGCAGCTTAGGCTGAACTAGGAGACGTGTGAAGCTACTACAGTACCACTTAGTGTCATATGCACAATATCATAAGAAAACACAATACACAGTTATACTAAAAATAAAGGTACTTTATTTTTATGACAATATGCCAAAGTATCTTAGAGTGTACCCTCAGTGAGAGGATAGGAAATATACACAAGATATATGTACACAATACCAAAAATATGCAGTATAGTCTTAGAAAACAGTGCAAACAATGTATAGTTACAATAGGATGCAATGGGGACACATAGGGATAGGGGCAACACAAACCATATACTCCAAAAGTGGAATGCGAACCACGAATGGACCCCAAACCTATGTGACCTTGTAGAGGGTCGCTGGGACTATTAGAAAATAGTGAGGGTTAGAAAAATAGCCCACCCCAAGACCCTGAAAAGTGAGTGCAAAGTGCACTAAAGTTCCCCCAAGGACATAGAAGTCGTGATAGAGGAATAATGCAGGAAAGACACAAACCAACAATGCAACAACAATGGATTTCCAATCTTGGGTACCTGTGGAACAAGGGGACCAAGTCCAAAAGTCACAAGCAAGTCGGAGATGGGCAGATGCCCAGGAAATGCCAGCTGTGGGTGCAAAGAAGCTTCTACTGGACAGAAGAAGCTGAGGTTTCTACAGGAACGAAAAGGGCTAGAGACTTCCTCTTTCGTGGACGGATCCCACTCGCTATGGAGAGTTGTGCAGATGTGTTTTCCCGCCGAAAGAACGCCAACAAGCCTTGCTAGCTGCAAATCGTGTGGATAGCGTTTTTGGATGCTGCTGTGGCCCAGGAAGGACCAGGAGGTCGCAAATTGGACCAGGAGGTAGAGGGGACGTCGAGCAAGACAGGGAGCCCTCTTAGCAGCAGGTAGCACCCGGAGAAGTTCCAGAAACAGGCACTACGAGGATGCGTGAAATGGTGCTCACCCGAAGTTACACAAAGGAGTCCCACGTCGCCGGAGACCAACTTAGAAAGTCGTGCAATGCAGGTTAGAGTGCCGTGGACCCAGGCTTGGCTGTGCACAAAGGATTTCCGCTGAAAGTGCACAGGGGCCGGAGTAGCTGCAAAAGTCGCGGTTCCCAGCAATGCAGTCTAGCGAGGTGAGGCAAGGACTTACCTCCACCAATTTGGACTGAAGAGTCACTGGACTGTGGCAGTCACTTGGACAGAGTTGTTGGATTCGAGGGACCTCGCTCGTCGTGCTGAGAGGAGACCCAAGGGACCGGTAATGCAGCTTTTTGGTGCCTGCGGTTGCAGGGGGACGATTCAGTCGACCCACAGGAGATTTCTTCGGAGCTTCTAGTGCAGAGAGGAGGCAGACTACCCCCACAGCATGCACCACCAGGAAAACAGTCGAGAAGGCGGCAGGATCATCGTTACAGAGTTGCAGTAGTCGTCTTTGCTACTATGTTGCAGTTTTGCAGGCTTCCAGCGCGGTCAGCAGTCGATTCCTTGGCAGAAGGTGAAGAGAGAGATGCAGAGGAACTCGGATGAGCTCTTGCATTCGTTATCTATTGTTTCCCCAGAGACAGACACCCTAAATAGCCAGAAAAGAGGGTTTGGCTACCTAGGAGAGAGGATAGGATACTAACACCTGAAGGAGCCTATCAGAAGGAGTCTCTGACATCACCTGGTGGCACTGGCCACTCAGAGCAGTCCAGTGTGCCAGCAGCACCTCTGTTTCCAAGATGGCAGAGGTCTGGAGCACACTGGAGGAGCTCTGGACACCTCCCAGGGGAGGTGCAGGTCAGGGGAGTGGTCACTCCCCTTTCCTTTGTCCAGTTTCGCGCCAGAGCAGGGCTAAGGGGTCCCCTGAACCGGTGTAGACTGGCTTATGCAGAATTGGGCACATTTGTGCCCAAGAAAGCATTTCCAGAGGCTGAGGGAGGCTACTCCTCCCCTGCCTTCACACCATTTTCCAAAGGGAGAGGGTGTAACACCCTCTCTCAGAGGAAGTCCTTTGTTCTGCCATCCTGGGCCAGGCCTGGCTGGACCCCAGGAGGGCAGATGCCTGTCTGAGGGGTTGGCAGCAGCAGCAGCTGCAGTGAAACCCCAGGAAGGGCAGTTTGGCAGTACCAGGGTCTGTGCTACAGACCACTGGGATCATGGGATTGTGCCAACTATGCCAGGATGGCATAGAGGGGGCAATTCCATGATCATAGACATGTTACATGGCCATAATCGGAGTTACCATTGTGAAGCTACATATAGGTAGTGACCTATATGTAGTGCACGCGTGTAATGGTGTCCCCGCACTCACAAAGTCCGGGGAATTGGCCCTGAACAATGTGGGGGCACCTTGGCTAGTGCCAGGGTGCCCTCACACTAAGTAACTTTGCACCTAACCTTTACCAGGTAAAGGTTAGACATATAGGTGACTTATAAGTTACTTAAGTGCAGTGTAAAATGGCTGTGAAATAACGGGGACATTATTTCACTCAGGCTGCAGTGGCAGGACTGTGTAAGAATTGTCAGAGCTCCCTATGGGTGGCAAAAGAAATGCTACAGCCCATAGGGATCTCCTGGAACCCCAATACCCTGGGTACCTCAGTACCAAATACTAGGGAATTATAAGGGTGTTCCAGTAAGCCAATGTAAATTGGTAAAATTGGTCACTAGCCTGTCAGTGACAATTTGAAAGAAATGAGAGAGCATAACCACTGAGGTTCTGATTAGCAGAGCCTCAGTGAGACAGTTAGTCACTACACAGGTAACACATTCAGGCACACTTATGAGCACTGGGGCCCTGGAGAACAGGGTCCCAGTGACACATACAACTAAAACAACATATATACAGTGAAAAAATGGGGGTAACATGCCAGGCAAGATGGTACTTTCCTACAGGGGACACCATTACATGCGTGCACTATACATATGTCATGACATATGTATAGCGTCACAATGGTAACTCCGAACATGGCCATGTAAAATGTCTAGGATCATGGAATTGTCACCCCAATGCCATTCTGGCATTGGGGAGACAATTCCATGATCCCCCGAGTCTCTAGCTCAGACCCGGGTACTGCCAAACTACCTTTCCAAGGGTTTCACTGCAGCTGCTGCTGCTGCCAACCCCTCAGACAGGTTTCTGCCCTCCTGGGGTCCAGCCAGGCTTGACCCAGGAAGGCAGAACAAAGGACTTCCTCAGAGAGAGGGTGATACACCCTCTCCCTTTGGAAAAAGGTATCAGGGCTGGGGAGGAGTAGCCTCCCCCAGCCTCTGGAAATGCTTTGATGGGCACAGATGGTGCCCATCTCTGCATAAGCCAGTCTGCACTGGTTCAGGGATCCCTCAGCCCTGCTCTGGCGTGCAACTGGACAAAGGAAAGGGGAGTGACCACTCCCCTGACCTGCACCTCCCCTGGGAGGTGCCCAGAGCTCCTCCAGTGTGCTCCAGACCTCTGCCATCTTGGAAACAGAGGTGCTGCTGGCACACTGGACTGCTCTGAGTGGCCAGTGCCAGCAGGTGACATCAGAGACTCCTTCTGATAGGCTCCTTCAGGTGTTGCTAGCCTATCCTCTCTCCTAAGTAGCCAAACCTCCTTTTCTGGCTATTTAGGGTCTCTGCTTTGGGGAATTCCTTAGATAACAAATGCAAGAGCTCATCAGAGTTCCTCTGCATCTCTCTCTTCACCTTCTGCCAAGGAATCGACTGCTGACCGCGCTGGAAGCCTGCAAAACTGCAACAAAGTAGCAACGACGACTACTGCGACCTTGTAACGCTGATCCTGCCGCCTTCTCGACTGTTTTCCTGGTGGTGCATGTTGTGGGGGTAGTCTGCCTCCTCTCTGCACTAGAAGCTCCGAAGAAATCTCCTGTGGGTCGACGGAATCTTCCCCCTGCAACCGCAGGCACCAAAGAACTGCATCATCGGTCCTCTGGGTCTCCTCTCAGCACAACGAGCGAGGTCCTTATAACTCAGCAACTCGTTCCAAGTGACTCCCACAGTCCAGTGACTCTTGCCTCCCCACACTAGACTGCATTGCTGGGAACCGCGTGTTTTGCAGCTACTCCGGCTCCTGTGCACTCTCCGAGGATTTCCTTTGTGCACAGCCAAGCCTGGGTCCCCGGCACTCTAACCTGCATTTCACAACCTCCTGAGTTGTCCTCCGGCGTCGTGGGACTCTCTTGTGCAACTTCGGGTGAGCACCGATTCACTCCACTTCGTAGTGCCTATTCCGGCACTTCTGCGGGTGCTGCTTGCTTCTGAGTGGGCTCTATGTCTTGCTGGACGCCACTCTGTCTCCTCACGCAATTGGTGACATCCTGGTCCCTCCTGGGTCGCAGCAGCATCCAAAAACCCTAACCGCGACCCTTGAAGCTAGCAAGGCTTGTTTGCGGTCTTTCTGCGGGAAAACACTTCTGCACGACTCTTCACGACGTGGGACATCCATCCTCCAAAGGGGAAGATCATAGCCCTTGTCGTTCTTGCAGAATCCTCAGCTTCTACCATCCGGTGGCAGCTTCTTTGCACCCACAGCTGGCATTTCCTGGGCATCTGCCTACTCCTGACTTGATCGTGACTTAAGGACTTGGTCCCCTTGTTCCACAGGTACTCTCGTCTGGAAATCCATCATTGTTGCATTTCTGGTGTTGGTCTTTCCTGCAGAATTCCCCTATCACGACTTCTGTGCTCTTTGGGGAACTTAGGTGCACTTTGCACCCCCATTTGAGGGTCTTGGGGTGGGCTATTTTTCTAACCCTCACTGTTTCCTTACAGTCCCAGCGACCCTCTATGAGGTCACATAGGTTTGGGGTCCATTCGTGGTTTGCATTCCACTTCTAGAGTATATGGTTTGTGTTGCCCCTATTCCTATGTGCCCCCATTGCATTCTACTGTGACTATACATTGTTTGCACTGTTTTCTATTGCTATTACTGCAAATTTTGGTATTGTGTACATATATCTTGTGAATATTTGCTATACTCATACTGAGGGTACTCACTGAGTACACACAAACCATATAAATCCAAAAGTGGAATGCGAACCACGAATGGACCCCAAACCTCTGTGAGCTTGTAGAGGGTCGCTGGGACTGTAAGAAAACAGAGAGGGTTAGAAAAATAGCCCACCCCAAGACCCTGAAAAGTGAGTGCAAAGTGCACTAAAGTTCCCCAAAGGACATAGAAGTCGTGATAGGGGAATTCTGCAGGAAAGACACAAACCAGCAATGCAACAACGATGGATTTCCAGTCGAGGTTACCTGTGGAACAAGGGGACCAAGTCCAAAAGTCACAAGTAAGTCGGAGATGGGCAGATGCCCAGGAAATGCCAGCTGTGGGTGCAAAGAAGCTGCTACTGGACAGTAGAAGCTGAGGATTCTGCAGGAACGACATTGGCTAGAAACTTCCCCTTTGGAGGATGGATCGCCCACGCCGTGGAGAGTCGTGCAGAAGTGTTTTCCCGCCGAAAGACCGCCAACAAGCCTTGCTAGCTGCAAGTTGTATAGTTAGCGTTTTTTGATGCTGCTGTGGCCCAGGAGGGACCAGGAAGTCACCAATTGCGTCTGGGGACAGAGGGGGCGTCGAGCAAGACAAGGAGCCCTCTCAGAAGCAGGCAGCACCCGCAGAAGTGCCGGAACAGGCACTACGAAGAAGAGTGAAACGGTGCTCAACCGAAGTTGCACAAAGGAGTCCCACGTCGCCGGAGACCAACTTAGAAAGTCGTGCAATGCAGGTTAGAGTGCCGTGGACCCAGGCTTGGCTGTGCACAAAGGATTTCCGCCGGAAGTGCACAGAGGCCGGAGTAGCTGCAAAAGTTGCGGTTCCCAGCAATGCAGTCTGGCGTGGGGAGGCAAGGACTTACCTCCACCAAACTTGGACTGAAGAGTCACTGGACTGTGGGAGTCACTTGGACAGAGATGCTGGAATCAAGGGACCTCACTCGTCGTGCTGAGAGGAGACCCAGAGTACCGGTAATGCAGTTCTTTGGTGCCTGCGGTTGCAGGGGGAAGATTCCGTCGACCCACTGGAGATTTCTTCGGAGCTTCTAGTGCAGAGAGGAGGCAGACTACCCCCACAGCATGCACCACCAGGAAAACAGTCGAGAAGGCGGCAGGATCAGCTTTACAGAGTTGCAGTAGTCGTCTTAGCTACTTTGTTGCAGTTTTGCAGGCTTCCAGCGCGGTCAGCAGTCGATCCTTGGCAGAAGGTGAAGAGAGAGATGCAGAGGAACTCTGATGAGCTCATGCATTCGTTATCTAAGGAAATCCCCAAAGCAGAGACCCTAAATAGCCAGAAAAGAGGGTTTGGCTACTTAGGAGAGACGATAGGCTAGCAACACCTGAAGGAGCCTATCAGAAGGAGTCTCTGATGTCACCTGCTGGCACTGGCCACTCAGAGCAGTCCAGTGTGCCAGCAGCACCTCTGTTTCCAAGATGGCAGAGGTCTGGAGCACACTGGAGGAGCTCTGGACATCTCCCAGGCGAGGTGTAGGTCAGGGGAGTGGTCACTCCCCTTTCCTTTGTCCAGTTTCGCGCCAGAGCAGGGCTAAGGGGTCCCTGAACTGGTGTAGACTGGCTTATGCAGAAATGGGCACCAAATGTGCCCATGAAAGCATTTCCAGAGGCTGGGGGAGGCTACTCCTCCCCTGCCTTCACACCATTTTCCAAGGGGAGAGGGTGTAACACCCTCTCTCAGAGGAAGTCCTTTGTTCTGCCATCCTGGGCCAGGCCTGGCTGGACCCCAGGAGGGCAGAAACCTGTCTGAGGGGTTGGCAGCAGCAGCAGCTGCAGTGAAAACCCTGAAAAGGCAGTTTGGCAGTACCAGGGTGTAGGAAGTTGGCTCTGTATGTGCTATTTCAAAGTAAGGAATAGCATGCACAGAGTCCAAGGGTTCCCCTTAGAGGTAAAATAGTGGTAAAAAGAGATAATAGTAATGCTCTATTTTGTGGTAGTGTGGTCGAGCAGTAGGCTTATCCAAGGAGTAGTGTTAAGCATTTGTTGTACATACACATAGACAATAAATGAGGTACACACACTCAGAGACAAATCCAGCCAATAGGTTTTGTTATAGAAAAATATCTTTTCTTAGTTTATTTTAAGAACCACAGGTTCAAATTTTACATGTAATAGCTCTTTTGAAAGGTATTGCAGGTAAGTACTCTAGGAACATTGAATCATTACTTTAGCATGTATACTTTTTACATAAAACACAATAAGCTGTTTTAAAAGTGGACACTGCAATTTTCACAGTTCCTGGGGGAGGTAAGTTATTGTTAGTTTCAACAGGTAAGTAAGGCACTTACAGGTTTCAGTTTTTGGTCCAAGGTAGCCCACCGTTGAGGGTTCAGAGCAACCCCAAAGTTATCACACCAGCAGCTCAGGGCCGGTCAGGTGCAAAAGTCAAAGAGGTGCCCAAAACACATAGGCTATAATGGAGAGAAGGGGGTGCCCCGGTTCCAGTCTGCCAGCAGGTAAGTACCCGCGTCTTCGGAGGGCAGACCAGGGGGGCTTTGTAGGGCACCGGGGGGGACACAAAGGAGCACAGAAAGTACACCCTCAGCAGCGCGGGGGCGGCCGGGTGCAGTGTGCAAACACGCGTTGGGTTTCCTTCAGGTTTCAATGGGAGACCAAGGGGTCTCTTCAGCGATGCAGGCAGGCAAGGGGGGGGCTCCTCGGGGTAGCCACCACCTGGGCAAGGGAGAGGGCCTCCTGGGGGTCACTCCTGCACAGAAGTTCCGTTTCTTTAGGGGCTGGGGGCTGCGGGTGCAGGGTCTTTTCCAGCCGTCGGGAAATGGAGTTCAGACAGTCGCGGTCAGGGGGAGCCTGGGGATTCCCTCTGCAGGCGTCGCTGTGGGGGCTCAGGGGGGACAACTTTGGTTACTCACATTTGGAGAGTCGCCGGAGGGTCCTCCCTGAGTTGGTTGTTCTCCACCAGTCGAGTCGGGGTCGCCGGGTGCAGTGTTGCAAGTCTCACGCTTCTTGCGGGGAGTTGCAGGGGTCTTTAAATCTGCTCCTTGTAACAAAGTTGCAGTTCTTTTGGAGCAGTGCCGCTGTCCTCGGGAGTTTCTTGTCTTTTTCGAAGCAGGGCAGTCCTCAGAGGATTCAGAGGTCGCTGGTCCCTTGGAAAGCGTCGCTGGAGCAGGTTTCTTTGGAAGGCAGGAGACAGGCCGATAAGTCTGGGGCCAAGGCAGTTGGTGTCTTCTGTTCTTCCTCTGCAGGGTTTTTTTCAGCTCGGCAGTCCGTCTTCGTGTAGTTGCAGGAATCTAATTTCTAGGTTCAGGGAGAGCCCTTAAATACTAAATTTAAGGGCGTGTTTAGGTCTGGGGGGTTAGTAGCCAATGGCTACTAGCCCTGAGGGTGAGTACACCCTCTTTGTACCTCCTCCCAAGGGGAGGGGGTCACATCCCTAATCCTATTGGGGGAATCCTCCATCTGCAAGATGGAGGATTTCTAAAAGTTAGAGTCACTTCAGCTCAGGACACCTTAGGGGCTGTCCTGACTGGCCAGTGACTCCTCCTTGTTGCTTTCTTTGTTTCCTCCAGCCTTGCCGCCAAAAGTGGGGGCCGTGGCCGGAGGGGGCGGGCAACTCCACTAAGCTGGAGTGTCCTGCGGTGCTGTGACAAAGGGGTGAGCCTCACCGCCAGGTGTTACAGCTCCTGCCTGGGGGAGGTGTTAGCATCTCCACCCAGTGCAGGCTTTGTTACTGGCCTCAGAGTGACAAAGGCACTCTCCCCATGGGGCCGGCAACATGTCGCTAGTGTGGCAGGCTGCTGGAACCAGTCAGCCTACACAGATAGTCGGTTAAGTTTCAGGGGGCACCTCTAAGGTGCCCTCTGTGGTGTATTTTACAATCAAATGTACAGTGGCATCAGTGTGCATTTATTGTGCTGAGAAGTTTGATACCAAACTTCCCAGTTTTCAGTGTAGCCATTATGGTGCTGTGGAGTTCGTGTAAAACAGACCATATACTCTTATGGCTACCCTGCACTTACAATGTCTAAGGTTTTGCTTAGACACTGTAGGGGCACAGTGCTCATGCACTGGTACCCTCACCTATGGTATAGTGCACCCTGCCTTAGGGCTGTAAGGCCTGCTAGAGGGGTGTCTTACCTATACTGCATAGGCAGTGAGAGGCTGGCATGGCACCCTGAGAGGAGTGCCATGTCGACTTACTCATTTTGTTCTCACTAGCACACACAAGCTGGTAAGCAGTGTGTCTGTGCTGAGTGAGGGGTCTCTAGGGTGGCATAATACATGCTGCAGCCCTTAGAGACCTTCCCTGGCATCAGGGCCCTTGGTACCAGCGGTACCAGTTACAAGGGACTTATCTGGATGCCAGGGTGTGCCAATTGTGGAATCAAAAGTACAGGTTAGGGAAAGAACACTGGTGCTGGGGCCTGGTTAGCAGACCTCAGCACACTTTCAATTCAAAACATAGCATCAGCAAAGGCAAAAAGTCAGGGGGTAACCATGCCAAGGAGGCATTTCCTTACACAGGGTCTGTGCTACAGACCACTGGGATCATGGGATTGTGCCAACTATGCCAGGATGGCATAGAGGGGGCAATTCCATGATCATAGACATGTTACATGGCCATATTCGGAGTTACCATTGTGAAGCTACACATAGGTAGTGACCTATATGTAGTGCACGTGTGTAATGGTGTCCCCGCACTCACAAAGTCCGGGGAATTTGCCCTGAACAATGTGGGGGCACCTTGGCTAGTGCCAGGGTGCCCTCACACTAAGTAACTTTGCACCTAACCTTTACCAGGTAAAGGTTAGACATATAGGTGACTTATAAGTTACTTAAGTGCAGTGGTAAATGGCTGTGAAATAACGTGGACGTTATTTCACTCAGGCTGCAGTGGCAGGCCTGTGTAAGAATTGTCAGAGCTCCCTATGGGTGGCAAAAGAAATGCTGCAGCCCATAGGGATCTCCTGGAACCCCAATACCCTGGGTACCTCAGTACCATATACTAGGGAATTATAAGGGTGTTCCAGTAAGCCAATGTAAATTGGTAAAATTGGTCACTAGCCTGTTAGTGACAATTTGAAAGAAATGAGAGAGCATAACCACTGAGGTTCTGGATAGCAGATCCTCATTGAGACAGTTAGTCACTACACAGGTAACACATTCAGGCACACTTATGAGCACTGGGGCCCTGGCTGGCAGAGTCCCAGTGACACATACAACTAAAACAACATATACACAGTGAAAAATGGGGGTAACATGCCAGGCAAGATGGTACTTTCCTACACAACCCTCCCCCAAACGAAGGACAATAAGACTAGTCATTCCCTGATGGGTCTTCATTGTCTAAGTGGAAATATCTGGAGAGTCCATCTGCATTGGAGTGGCTACTCCCAGGTCTATGTTCCACTGTATAGTCCATTCCCTGTAGGGATATGGACCACCTCAACAATTTAGGATTTTCACCTTTCATTTGTTTTAGCCAAAGTAGAGGTTTGTGGTCTGTTTGAACAATGAAGTGAGTGCCAAACAGGTATGGCCTCAACTTCTTCAGTGCCCAGACCACAGCAAAGGCCTCCCTCTCGATGGCAGACCAACGCTTTTCTCTAGGGGTCAACCTTCTACTATTAAAAGCAACAGGTTGATCCTGGCCCTCAGAATTAAGTTGTGATAGGACTGCCCCTACTCCTGATTCAGATGCATCAGTTTGGACATAGAACTTTTTAGTGTAACAAGGGCTTTTCAGGACAGGTGCAGAGCACATGGCCTGCTTCAGCTCCTCAAAAGCTTTCTGACAGTTTGCTGTCCATAATACCTTTTTAGGCATTTTCTTGGATGTGAGGTCATTAAGAGGGGCTGCAATGGAGCCATAGTTCTTAATGAACCTCCTGTAATACCCAGTGAGGCCTAGGAAGGCTCTCACCTGAGTCTGAGTAGTAGGGGCAACCCAATCAATAATTGTTTGGATTTTCCCCTGAAGTGGTGCAATCTGTTCCCCACCAACAAGGTGTCCCAGATAAACCACCTTCCCCTGCCCTATCTGGCACTTTGAAGCCTTGATAGTGAGGCCTGCCTTTTGCAGGGCCTCCAAAACTTTCCATAGGTGGACCAGGTGATCATCCCAGCTGGAGCTAAAGACAGCTATATCGTCCAAATATGCTGCACTGAAAGCTTCCAGCCCTTGCAGGACTGTGTTCACTAACCTCTGAAAAGTGGCAGGTGCATTTTTCAATCCAAAAGGCATTACAGTGAACTGGTAATGTCCTCCAATGGTTGAAAATGCAGTTTTAGGTTTAGCATCTTGTGATAATTTGATCTGCCAATACCCTGCAGTCAAATCAAAAGTGCTTAGATACTTGGCAGATGCGAGTGTATCTATGAGCTCATCTGCCCTGGGTATAGGGGGAGCATCAGTTTTGGTTACCAGGTTGAGACCTCTGTAGTCTACACAAAACCGCATTTCCTTCTTTCCATCTTTGGAATGGGGTTTTGGTACAAGTACCACAGGAGAAGCCCATGGACTTTCAGAGTGCTCAACCACTCCCAGTTCTAACATTTTCTGCACCTCTTGCTTTATGCAGTCTCTGACATGGTCAGGCTGCCTATAGATCTTGCTTTTGACAGGCAAGCTGTCTCCAGTATCTATAGTGTGCTCACACCAAGAAGTGGTACCTGGCACAGTAGAGAAGAGTTCAGAAAACTGACCCAGGAGATTTATGCAATGGCCTTTCTGCTCAGCAGTAAGCCAATCAGCCAAAACTACCCCTTCCACCAGAGCATCTTGTTCTGTGGAAGAGAAGAGATCAGGAAGAGGATCACTGTCTTCTTCCTGTCCCTCATCAGTTGCCATGAGCAGGGTGAGATCAGCCCTGTCATAGTAGGGTTTCAGGCGATTGACATGGAGCACCCTAAGGGGACTCCTGGCAGTGCCTAAGTCAACTAAGTAGGTGACTTCACCCTTTTTCTCAACAATTGTGTGGGGTCCACTCCATTTATCTTGGAGTGCTCTTGGGGCCACAGGCTCCAAGACCCACACTTTCTGCCCTGGTTGGTACTGAATAAAAACAGCCTTCTGGTCATGCCATTGCTTTTGGAGCTCTTGGCTGGCCTGAAGGTTTTTACTGGCCTTTTTCATGTACTCAGCCATCCTTGATCTGAGGCCAAGTACATAATCCACAATATCTTGTTTTGGACCTTTTAAAGGTTGTTCCCAACCCTCCTTGACAAGTGTTAGTGGACCCCTAACAGGGTGTCCAAAGAGGAGTTCAAAGAGGCTGAAGCCCACTCCTTTCTGGGGTACCTCCCTGTAGGCAAAAAGGAGGCATGGTAACAGGATATCCCATCTCCTGTGGTGTTTTTCAGGGAGACCCATAATCATGCCTTTGAGAGTTTTATTAAATCTCTCCACCAGTCCATTTGTTTGTGGGTGATAGGGTGTGGTGAACTTGTATGTCACCCCACACTCCTTCCACATGGCCTTCAAGTAAGCAGACATGAAATTGCTTCCTCTGTCTGAAACTACCTCTTTTGGGAAGCCCACCCTGGAATAGATTCCCAGGAGGGCCTTTGCCACTGCAGGAGCTGTAGTGGTCCTTAGAGGAACTGCTTCAGGATATCTGGTGGCATGGTCCACTACCACCAAGATAAACCTATTGCCTGAAGCAGTAGGAGGGTCAAGGGGGCCAACAATGTCAACCCCTACACTTTCAAAGGGAACCCCAACCACAGGCAGTGGAATAAGGGGTGCCTTTGGGGTGCCACCTGTCTTGCCACTGGCTTGACAGGTTTCACAGGACTTACAAAATTCCTTTGTGTCCTCAGACATTCTATGCCAATGAAACAAGGGAACAAGCCTGTCCCAAGTTTTCATTTGCCCCAAATGTCCAGCCAGGGGAATGTCGTGAGCAAGAGTTAGGAGGAACTTTGTGTACTCCTGAGGAATCACTAATCTCCTGGCAGCTCCAGGTTTAGGATCCCTTGCCTCAGTGTACAAGAGGTTGTCCTCCCAGTAAACTCTGTGAGAGTCACTGACATCCCCATTAGCTTGTTTGACAGCTTACTTTCTTAGACCCTCTAGTGTGGGACAGGTTTGCTGTGCCACACTCAGCTCCTCCCTGTCAGGCCCCCCTTCACCCAAAAGCTCAGCAGTGTCTGCTTCCAGCTCCTCTGGTGTAGGTTCTGCACAGGGTGGAAATACTTCTTCCTCAGAAGTAGAATCCACTGTAGAGGGAGGGATAGTAGGTAGTGCTTTACTTCTACTAGCCCTAGCTTTAGGGAGCACTTGGTCCATTGTTCCAGGATCCAAGCTTCCCTGTCCTTTTTGCTTTTTGGCCTGAGCCCTGGTTAAAGCAAAAATATGCCCTGGGATGCCCAGCATTGCTGCATGGGCCTCCAACTCCACATCTGACCAAGCTGATGTCTCCAAATCATTTCCTAGTAGACAGTCTACAGGCAAATCTGAGGCTACCACAACTTTCTTTGGACCAGTACCCCCCCCCCCCAGTTGAGATTTACAACAGCCATGGGGTGGCTAAGTGTGTTGTTGTGAGCATCGGTTACTTGGTACTGGTGACCAAGTAGGTGTTGTTCAGGGTGGACCAGTTTCTCTATCACCATTGTGACACTGGCACCTGTGTCCCTGTAGGCCTGAACCTCAACACCATTTATTAGGGGTAGTTGCTTGTACTTATCCATGTTAAGGGGACAAGCAACCAAGGTGGCTAAATCAATAGCCCCCTCAGAGACTAACACAGCCTCTGTGGTCTCCCTAATCAGACCAACGCCAACTAAGTTACCAAAGGTGAGCCCAGCTACTCCCTTAGATTGTCTATTAGTAGGTTTGCTCCCACCACCACTGCTATTAGTAGGGACACTAGGTGTAGCAGTAGGGGTTGTAGTGGTAGGAGGCTTGGTGCTTTTCTTTGGACAACTGGGATCTGTTGTCCAATGGCCTTTTATTTTACATAAATAGCACCATGGTTTATTTTCTTTGTTTTGATTAGAAGAGGATTTGGGCCCACCACCCCCACCAGAGTGTTTTTGTGGGCCTGATGAAGACTCATTTTTAGATTTGTCCCCACCCTTGTCAGAAGACTTACCATCCTTCTTCTTATTGCCATCTTTGTCACCCCCTGTATGAACTTTTCTGTTCACCCTTGTTCTGACCCATTTGTCTGCCTTCTTTCCCAATTCTTGTGGAGAGGTCAGATCAGAGTCCACCAAGTACTGGTGCAACAAATCAGACACACAATTATTAAGAATATGCTCTCTCAGGATCAAGTTATACAGGCTGTCATAATAAGTAACTTTACTGCCATGTAACCACCCCTCCAAGGCCTTCACTGAATGGTCAATGAAATCAACCCAGTCTTGTGAAGACTCCTTTTTGGTCTCTCTGAACTTTATCCTGTATTGTTCAGTGGTTAAGCCATAACCATCCAGGAGTGCATTCTTAAGAACTTTGTAATCATTGGCTTCATTTTCTTTCACAGTAAGGAGCCTATCCCTACCTCTTCCACTAAATGATAGCCATAGCATAGCAGCCCACTGCCTTTGAGGGACATCCTGTACAGCACAGGCCCTCTCAAGTGCAGCAAACCACTTGTTAATGTCATCCCCCTCCTAATAAGGGGGAACTATCTTGTGCAGATTCCTGGAATCATGCTCTTTTGCAGGATGACTATGGGGAATACTGCTGCTGCCACCATGGGTTTCTAAACCCAACTTCTGTCTCTCCTTCTCTACTTCTAAGGTCTGTCTATCCAAATCCAGCTGTTGCTTCTTGAGCTTCAGTCTGGTTTGTTCCACTCTCAATCTATTGAGCTCCCTTTCTAACAATCTGTCATCAGGGTGGGTGGGAGGGACATGCCTTGAAACAGAAGTATGGTGAGAATGGACAGAAGGAGACCTGTCCCTTACAGAAGGCACCCTAACAGCTTGGTTTACAGAAACATCACTTCTACTGTGGTGAGAATGAATGCTCTTGCTATGATGTGAGACAACACTATCTGTATGGTGTGACTCTTCATCATTACCAACTATGCTAGACTGTCTAGTAATGGGCAGGCTAGGAAGTTTCTTTCCTGAATCTTTTCCTTGGGGAGTCCCAGGATCAGATTGGGAACCATTGGCTACTTTTTCAACAGATGGGGCACTTTTGGCCTTATCTTGTTCTCTAAGCATGTTAAGTAATAATTCCAAAGAAGGATTCTTCCCTACACTCAAACCTCTTTCTATACGGAGACTCCTTGCTCCTTTCCAGCTAAGGTGGTCATATGCAAGTTTGGACAGATCAACATTTTGGCCTGTGCCAGACATTTTAGAAAGAGTTTAAGTGACAGAAAAAGTGAAGAAAAAGTTTTTTAGAACTTTTAGAAAGACAGAAAAAAAACTTTTAGAACTTTTAGAAAGTTTAGAAGTACTTTTCAGCACTTAGAAAAGAGTGAAAGGAGGAAATGCAAAACTTTTTAGCTATGTGTAGACACACTGAACTTGTTTTGTATATTTTTCTCTTATGAAAAGTACAATGACAAGAGTGGTAAGTAGTCTCAAAGTACTTATCCCACCGCTGCACAACCAATGTAGGAGGCTGGACTGGCTTGTAGTGAGTACCAAGGGGTACTTACACCTTGCACCAGGCCCAGTTATCCCTTATAAGTGTATAGGGTGTCTAGCAGCATAGGCTGATAGATAATGGTAGCTTAGCAGAGCAGCTTAGGCTGAACTAGGAGACGAGTGAAGCTCCTACAGTACCACTAGTGTCACTTGCACAATATCATAAGAAAACACAATACACAGATATACTAAAAATAAAGGTACTTTATTTTTATGACAATATGCCAAAGTATCTCAGAGTGTACCCTCAGTATGAGGATAGCAAATATACACAAGATATATGTACACAATACCAAAAATATGCAGTATAGTCTTAGAAAACAGTGCAAACAATGTATAGTTACAATAGGATGCAATGGGGACACATAGGGATAGGGGCAACACAAACCATATACTCCAAAAGTGGAATGCGAACCACGAATGGACCCCAAACCTATGTGACCTTGTAGAGGGTCGCTGGGACTATTAGAAAATAGTGAGGGTTAGAAAAATAGCCCACCCCAAGACCCTGAAAAGTGAGTGCAAAGTGCACTAAAGTTCCCCAAAGGACATAGAAGTCGTGATAGGGGAATTCTGCAGGAAAGACACAAACCAGCAATGCAACAACGATGGATTTCCAGTCGAGGGTACCTGTGGAACAAGGGGACCAAGTCCAAAAGTCACAAGTAAGTCGGAGATGGGCAGATGCCCAGGAAATGCCAGCTGTGGGTGCAAAGAAGCTGCTACTGGACAGTAGAAGCTGAGGATTCTGCAGGAACGACAAGGGCTAGAAACTTCCCCTTTGGAGGATGGATCCCGCACACCGTGGAGAGTCGTGCAGAAGTATTTTCCCGCCGAAAGACCTCCAATAAGCCTTGCTAGCTGCAAGTCGTGCGGTTATTGTTTTTGGATGCTGCTGTGGCCCAGGAGGGACCAGGATGTCGCCAATTGCGTCTGGGGACAGAGGGAGTGTCACGCAAGACAAGGAGCCCTCTCAGAAGCAGGCAGCACCCGCAGAAGTGCCAGAACAGGCACTACAAAGAAGAGTGAAATGGTGCTCACCCGCAGTTGCACAAAGGAGTCCCACGTCGCCGGAGACCAACTTAGAAAGTCGTGCAATGCAGGTTAGAGTGCCGTGGACCCAGGCTTGGCTGTGCACAAAGGATTTCCGCCGGAAGTGCACAGAGGCCGGAGTAGCTGCAAAAGTTGCGGTTCCCAGCAATGTAGTCTGGCGTGGGGAGGCAAGGACTTACCTCCACCAAACTTGGACTGAACAGTCACTGGACTGTGGGAGTCACTTGGACAGAGTTTCTGGAATCAAGGGCCCTCACTTGTCGTGCTGAGAGGAGACCCAGAGTACCGGTAATGCAGTTCTTTGGTGCCTGCGGTTGCAGGGGGAAGATTCCGTCGACCCACGGGAGATTTCTTCGGAGCTTCTAGTGCAGAGAGGAGGCAGACTACCCCCACAGCATGCACCACCAGGAAAACAGTTGAGAAGGCGGCAGGATCAGCGTTACAGAGTTGTAGTAGTCGTCTTAGCTACTTTGTTGCAGTTTTGCAGGCTTCCAGCGCGGTCAGCAGTCGATTCCTTGGCAGAAGTTGAAGAGAGAGATGTAGAGGTACTCGGATGAGCTCATGCATTCGTTATCTAAGGAAATCCCCAAAGCAGAGACCCTAAATAGCCAGAAAAGAGGGTTTGGCTACTTAGGAGAGAGGATAGGCTAGCAACACCTGAAGGAGCCTATCAGAAGGAGTCTCTGACGTCACCTGGTGGCACTGGCCACTCAGAGCAGTCCAGTGTGCCAGCAGCACCTCTGTTTCCAAGATGGCAGAGGTCTGGAGCACACTGGAGGAGCTCTGGACACCTCGCAGGGGAGGTGCAGGTCAGTGGAGTGGTCACTCCCCTTTCCTTTGTCCAGTTTCGCGCCAGAGCAGGGCTAAGGGGTCCCTGAACCGGTGTAGACTGGCTTATGCAGAAATGGGCACCAAATGTGCCCATGAAAGCATTTCCAGAGGCTGGGGGAGGCTACTCCTCCCCTGCCTTCACACCATTTTCCAAGGGGAGAGGGTGTAACACCCTCTCTCAGAGGAAGTCCTTTGTTCTGCCTTCCTGGGCCAAGCCTGGCTGGACCCCAGGAAGGCAGAAACCTGTCTGAGGGGTTGGCAGCAGCTGCAGTGAAAACCCTGAAAAGGCAGTTTGGCAGTACCAGGGTCTGTGCTACAGACCACTGGGATCATGGGATTGTGCCAACTATGCCAGGATGGAATAGAGGGGGCAATTCCATGTTCATAGACATGTTACACGGTCATATTCGGAGTTACCATTGTGAAGCTACACATAGGTAGTGACCTATGTGTAGTGCACGCGTGTAATGGTGTCCCCGCACTCACAAAGTCCGGGGAATTTGCCCTGAACAATGTGGGGGCACCTTGGCTAGTGCCAGGGTGTCCTCACACTAAGTAACTTTGCACCTAACCTTTACCAGGTAAAGGTTAGACTTATAGGTGACTTATAAGTTACTTAAGTGCAGTGGTAAATGGCTGTGAAATAACGTGGACGTTATTTCACTCAGGCTGCAGTGGCAGGCCTGTGTAAGAATTGTCAGAGCTCCCTATAGGTGGCAAAAGAAATGCTGCAGCCCATAGGGATCTCCTGGAACCCCAATACCCTGGGTACCTCAGTACCATATACTAGGGAATTATAAGGGTGTTCCAGTAAGCCAATGTAAATTGGTAAAATTGGTCACTAGCCTGTTAGTGACAATTTGAAAGAAATGAGAGAGTATAACCACTGAGGTTCTGGATAGCAGAGCCTCAGTGAGACAGTCACTACACAGGTAACACATTCAGGCACACTTATGAGCACTGGGCCCCTGGCTGGCAGGGTCCCAGTGACACATACAACTAAAACAACATATATACAGTGAAAAATGGGGGTAACATGCCAGGCAAGATGGTACTTTCCTACAATATTGTCATAAAAATAAAGTACCTTTATTTTTAGTATATCTGTGTATTGTGTTTTCTTATGATATTGTGCATATGACACTAGTGGTACTGTAGGAGCTTCACTCGTCTTCTAGTTCAGCCTAAGCTGCTCTGCTAAGCTACCTTTTCTATCAGCCTAAGCTGCTAGACACCCCTCTACACTAATAAGCGATACCTGGGCCTGGTGCAAGGTGCAAGTACCACTTGGTACTCACTACAAGCCAGTCCAGCCTCCTACATTGGTTGTGCAGCGGTGGGATAAGTACTTTGCAACTACTTACCACTTTTGTCATTGTACTTTCCATAAGAGAAAAATATACAAAACAAGTTCAGTGTATGTACACCTAACCAAAAAGTTTTGCTTTTCTTCTCTCACTTCTTTGCTGAGTGCTGAAAAGTACCTCTAAACTTTCTAAAAAGTTCTTAAAAAGTTTAAAAGGTTTTTTTTTCTGTCTTTTAAAAAGTTCTGAAAAACGTTTTTCTCACTTTTTCTATCCCTTAAACACTTTCTAAAATGTCTGGTACAGGCCAAACTGTTTATCTGTCCAAACTTGCTTATGATCACCTTAGCTGGAAAGGAGCAAGGAGTCTCTGCATTGAAAGAGGTTTAGGGGTAAGGAAGAATCCCTCTAGAGAACTGTTGGTTAATATGCTCATTGAACAAGATAAGACCTTAGTTGGCACTTACGTTGAGAAATTAGCTGATGATTCCCAATCTGACCCTGGGGCACCCCTAGCAAAGGATTTAGAAGGGAACCTTCCCCACCTGCCCATTAGCAGACCACCTAGCATAGCTGGTACTGATGCGAATTCACAGCACAGTAATAGTGTTACCTCACATCACAGTAAGTGTTCCTTCTCATCATATTAGGAGTGTTACTTCTGTTAGCCAGGTTGTTAGAGTGCCATCTGTTAGGGCCAGGTCTCCTTCTGTTCATTCTCACCATACTTCTGTTTCAAGACATGCCTCACCCACCCACCCTCATGACAGAGTGTTAGAAAGGGAGCTCAATAGATCGAGAGTGGAACAATCCAGGCTGAAGCTCGAGAAGCAACAGCTGGATTTAGACAGGCAGTCCTTAGCTATAGAAAGAGAAAGACAGAAATTGGGGTGTGAACCCCATGGTGGCAGCAGCAGTATTCCCAATAGTCATCCTGCAAGAGAGTATGATTCTAGGAATCTGCACAAGATAGTTCCCCCTTATAAGGAGGGGGATGACATTAACAAGTGGTCTGCTGCACTTGAGAGGGCATGTGTTGTACAGGAGGTCCCTCAAAGGCAGTGGGCTGCTATCCTATGGCTATCTTTCAGTGGAAAGGGTAGGGATAGGCTCCTTACTGTAAAGGAAAGTGATGCCAATAATTTTACAGTTCTTAAGAATGCACTCCTAGATGGTTATGGCTTAACCACTGAACAGTACAGGATGAAGTTCAGAGAAACCAAAAAGGAGTCTTCACAAGACTGGGTAGACTTTGTTGACCATTCAGTGAAGACCTTGGAGGGGTGGTTACATGGCAGTAAAGTTTCTGACTATGAAAGCCTGTATAACTTAATCCTGAGAGAGCATATTCTTAATAATAGTGTGTCTGATTTGTTACACCAGTACCTGGTAGACTCTGATCTGACCTCTCCCCAAGAATTGGGAAAGAAGGCAGACAAATGGGTCAGAACAAGGGTGAACAGAAAAGTTAATACAGGGGGTGACAAAGATGGCAAGAAGAAGGATGGTAAGTCTTCTGACAAGGGTTGGGACAAATCTAAAAATGAGTCTTCATCAGGCCCACAAAAACACTCTGGTGGGGGTGGTGGGCCCAAATACTCTTCAAATCAAAACAAAGAAAAGAAACCATGGTGCTATTTATATAAGATAAAAGGCCATTGGACAACAGATCCCAGTTGTCCAAAGAAAAGCACCAAGCCTCCTACCACTACAACCCCTGCTGCTACACCTAGTGCCCCTAGTAATAGCAGTGGTGGTGGGAGCAAACCTACTAATAGCCAATCCAAGGGAGTAGCTGGGCTCACTTTTGGTAACTTAGTTGGGGGTTGGTCTGATTAGGGAGACCACAGAGGCTGTGTTAGTCTCTGAGGGGGCTATTGATTTAGCCACCTTGGTTGCTTGTCCCCTTAACATGGATAAGTACAAGCAACTACCCTTAATAAATGGTGTTGAGGTTCAGGCCTAAAGGGACACAGGTGCCAGTGTTACAATGGTAATAGAGAAACTGGTCCACCCTGAACAACACCTACTTGGTCACCAGTACCAAGTAACCGATGCTCATAACAACACTCTTAGCCACCCCATGGCTGTTGTGAATCTCAACTGGGGGGGGGGGTTACTGGTCCAAAGAAAGTTGTGGTTGCCTCAGATTTACCTGTAGACTGTCTATTAGGGAATGATTTAGAGACATCAGCTTGGGCAGAAGTGGAGTTGGAGGCTCATGCAGCAATGCTGGGCATTCCAGGGCATATTTTTGCTTTGACCAGGGCTCAGGCCAAAAAGCAAAAAGGACAGGGTGACTTGGATCCTGGAAGAATGGACCAAGTGCTCCCTAAAGCTAGGGCTAGTAAAGGTAAAACACTACCTACTATCCCTCCCTCTACAGTGACTTCTACTTCTGAGGAAGAAGAATTTCCACCCTGTGCAGAACCTACACCAGAGGAGCTGGAAGCAGACACTGCTGAGCTTTTGGGTGAAGGGGGGCCTGCCAGGGAGGAGCTGAGTGTGGCACAGCATATCTATCCCACACTAGAGGGTCTAAGGAAGCAAGCTGTCAAACAAGCAAATGGGGATGTCAGTGACTCTCACAGAGTTTACTGGGAGGACAACCTCTTGTACACTGAAGCAAGGGATCCAAAACCTGGAGCTGCCAGGAGATTGGTGATTCCTCAGGAGTACAGAAAGTTCCTCCTAACTCTAGCCCACGACATTCCCTTAGCTGGACATTTGGGGAAATGAAAACTTGGGACAGGCTTGTCCCCTTGTTTCATTGGCCTAGAATGTCAGAGGACACAAAGGAATTGTTTAAGTCCTGTGAAACCTATCATGCCAGTGGCAAGACAGGTGGCACCCCAAAGGCACCCCTTATTCCACTGCCTGTGGTTGGGGTTCCCTTTGAAAGGGTAGGGGTTGACATTGTTGGCCCCCTTGACCCTCCTACTGCTTCAGGCAATAGGTTTATCTTGGTGGTAGTGGACCATGCCACAAGATATCCTGAAGCAATTCCTCTAAGGACCACTACAGCTCCTGCAGTGGCAAAGGCCCTCCTGGGAATCTTCTCCAGGGTGGGCTTCCCAAAAGAGGTGGTATCAGACAGGGGAAGCAATTTCATGTCTGCTTACTTAAAGGCCATGTGAAAGGAATGTGGTGTGACATACAAGTTCACCACACCCTATCATCCACAAACAAATGGACTGGTGGAGAGATTTAATAAAACTCTCAAAGGTATGATAATGGGACTCCCTGAAAAACTCTGCAGGAGATGGCATATCCTGTTACCTTGCCTCCTTTTTGCTTACAGGGAGGTACCCCAAAAAGGAGTGGGCTTCAGCCCCTTTGAACTCCTATTTGGGCACCATGTGAGAGGTCCCCTTGCACTTGCTAAGGAGGATTATGAACAACCTTTAAAAGCTCCTAAACAGGACATTGTAGACTATGTACTTGGCCTAAGATCAAGAATGGCTGAGTACATGAAAAAGGCCAGTAAAAACCTTCAGGCCAGCCAAGAGCTCCAAAAGCAATGGCATGACCAGAAGGCTGTTTTGGTTCAGTACCAACCAGGGCAGAAAGTGTGGGTCTTGGAGCCTGTGGCCCCAAGAGCACTCCAAGACAAATGGAGTGGACCCCATTTAATTGTTGAAAAGAAGGGAGAGGTCACCTACTTAGTTGACTTAGGCACTGCCAGGAGTCCCCTTAGGGTGCTCCATGTCAATCGCCTGAAACCCTACTATGACAGGGCTGATCTCACCCTGCTCATGGCAACAGATGAGGGACAGGAAGAAGAGAGTGACCCTCTCCCTGATCTCTTCTCTTCGACAGAACAAGATGCTCTAGTGGAAGGTGTAGTACTGGCAGATTGTCTTACTGCTGAGCAGAAAGACCACTGCATAAATCTCCTGGGTCAGTTTTCTGAACTCTTCTCTACTGTGCCAGGCACCACTTCTTGGTGTGAGCACACTACAGATACTGGAGACAGCTTGCCTGTCAAAAGTAAGATCTATAGGCAGCCTGACCACGTCAGAGACTGCATAAAGCAGGAGGTGCAGAAAATGCTGGAACTAGGAGTGGTTGAGCACTCTGAAAGTACATGGGCCTCTCCTGTGGTACTTGTACCAAAACTTCATTCCTAAGATGGTAAAAGGGAAATGAGATTTTGTGTTGACTACAGAGGTCTCAACCAGGTAACCAAAACTGATGCTCACCCTATACCCAGGGCAGATGAGATAATAGATACACTGGCATCTACCAAGTATCTAAGCACTTTTGATTTGACTGCAGGGTATTGGCAGATCAAATTATCAGAAGATGCAAAAACAAAAAAACAAAACAACTGCATTTTCAACCATTGGAGGCCATTACCAATTCACAGTAATGCCTTTTGGATTGAAAAATGCACCTGCCACTTTTCAAAGGTTGGTGAACACAGTCCTGCAAGGGTTGGAAGCTTTTTAGTGCAGCATATCTAGATGATATAGCTGTCTTTAGCTCCAGCTGGGATGAACACCTGGTCCACCTATGGAAGGTTTTGGAGGCCCTGCAAAAGGCAGGCCTCACTATCAAGGCTTCAAAGTGCCAGATAGGGCAGGGGAAAGTGGTTTATCTGGAACACCTGGTAGGTGGAGAACAGATTGCACCACTTCAAGGGAAAATCCAAACTATTATAGATTGAGTTCCCCCTACAACTCAGACTCAGGTGAGAGCCTTTTTATGCCTCACTGGGTACTACAGGAGGTTCATAAAGAACTATGGCTCCATTGCAGCCCCTCTTAATGACCTCACTAGTAAAAAAATGCCTAAGAAGGTATTATGGACAGCAAATTGTCAGAAAGCTTTTGAGGAGCTGAAGCAGGCCATGTGCTCTGCACCTGTCCTGAAAAGCCCCTGTTACTCCAAAAAATTCATTGTCCAAACTGATGCATCTGAATTAGGGGTAGGGGCAGTCTTATCACAACTTAATTCTGAGGGCCAGGATCAACCTGTTGCTTTTATCAGCAGGAGGTTGACCCGTAGAGAAAAGCGTTGGTCTGCCATAGAGAGGGAGGCCTTTGCTGTGGTCTGGGCTCTGAAGAAGTTGAGGCCATACCTGTTTGGCACTCACTTCATTGTTCAAACAGACCACAAACCTCTACTTTGGCTAAAACACACGAAAGGTGAAAACCCTAAATTGTTGAGGTGGTCCATATCCCTACAGGGAATGGACTATACAGTGGAACATAGACCTGGGAGTACCCACTCCAATGCAGATGGACTCTCCAGATATTTCCACTTAGACAATGAAGACTCATCAGGTCATGGCTAGTCTTATTGTCCTTCGTTTGGGGGGGGGGGTTGTTTAGGAAAGTACCATCTTGCCTGGCATGTTACCCCCATATTTCACTGTATATATGTTGTTTTAGTTGTATGTGTCACTGGGACCCTGCCAGCCAGGGCCCCAGTGCTCATAAGTGTGCCCTTTATGTGTTACCTGTGTTATGACTAACTGTCTCACTGAGGCTCTGCTATTCAGAACCTCAGTGGTTATGCTCTCTCATTTCTTTCCAAATTGTCACTAACAGGCTAGTGACCAATTTCACCAATTTACATTGGCATACTGGAACACCCTTATAATTCCCTAGTATATGGTACTGAGGTACCCAGGGTATTGGGGTTCCAGGAGATCCCTATGGGCTGCAGCATTTCTTGTGCCACCCATAGGGAGATCTGACAATTCTTACACAGGCCCGCCAGTGCAGCCTGAGTGAAATAACGTCCACGTTATTTCACAGCCATTTACCACTGCACTTAAGTAACTTATAAGTCACCTATATGTCTAACCTTTACCTGGTAAAGGTTGGGTGCTAAGTTACTTAGTGTGTGGGCACCCTGGCACTAGCCAAGGTGCTCCCACATTGTTCAGGGGAAATTCCCCGGACTTTGTGAGTGCGGGGACACCATTACACGCGTGCACTATACATATGTCACGACATATGTATAGCGTCACAATGGTAACTCCGAACATGGCCATGTAACATGTCCAGGATCATGGAATTCTCACCCCAATGCCATTCTGGCATTGGGGAGACAATTCCATGATCCCTCGAGTCTCTAGCTCAGACCCGGGTACTGCCAAACTACCTTTCCCGGGGTTTCACTACAGCTGCTGCTGCTGCCAACCCCTCAGACAGGTTTCTGCCCTCCTGGGGTCCAGCCAGGCTTGGCCCAGGAAGGCAGAACAAAGGACTTCCTCAGAGAGAGGGTGTTACACCCTCTCCCTTTGGAAAGAGGTGTCAGGGCTGGGGAGGAGTAGCCTCCCCCAGCCTCTGGAAATGCTTTGATGGGCACAGATGGTGCCCATCTCTGCATAAGCCAGTCTGCACCGGTTCAGGGATCCCTCAGCCCTGCTCTGGCGCGAAACTGGACAAAGGAAAGGGGAGTGACCACTCCCCTGACCTGCACCTCCCCTGGGAGGTGCCCAGAGCTCCTCTAGTGTGCTCCAGACCTCTGCCATCTTGGAAACAGAGGTGCTGCTGGCACACTGGACTGCTCTGAGTGGCCAGTGCCAGCAGGTGACGTCAGAGACTCCTTCTGATAGGCTCCTTCAGGTGTTGCTAGCCTATCCTCTCTCCTAAGTAGCCAAACCTCCTATTCTGGCTATTTAGGGTCTCTGCTTTGGGGAATTCCTTAGATAACGAATGCAAGAGCTCATCAGAGTTCCTCTGCATCTCTCTCTTCACCTTCTGCCAAGGAATCGACTGCTGACCGCGCTGGAAGCCTGCAAAACTGCAACAAAGTAGGAACGACGACTACTGCGACCTTGTAACGCTGATCCTGCCGCCTTCGCGACTGTTTTCCTGGTGGTGCATGCTGTGGGGGTAGTCTGCCTCCTATCTGCACTAGAAGCTCCGAAGAAATCTCCAGTGGGTCGACGGAATCTTCCCCCTGCAACCGCAGGCACCAAAGAACTGCCTCACCGGTCCTCTGGGTCTCCTCTCACCACGACGAACGAGGTCCCTTGAACTCAGCAACTCTGTCCAAGTAACTCCCACAGTCCAGTGACTCTTCAGTCCAAGTTTGGCGGAGGTAAGTCCTTGCCTCCCCATGCCAGACTGCATTGCTGGGAACCACGTGTTTTGCAGCTACTCTGGCTCCTGTGCACTCTCCGAGGATTTCCTTTGTGCACATCCTAACCTGGGTCCCCAGCACTCTAACCTGCATTGCACAACCTCCTGAGTTGTCCTCCGGCGTCGTGGGACTCTCTTGTGCAACATCGGATGAGCACCGATTCACTCCACTTTGTAGTGCCTGTTCCGGCACTTCTGCGGGTGCTGCTTGCTTCTGAGTGGGCTCTTTTTCTTGCTGGACGCCCCCTCTGTCTCCTCACACAATTGGTGACATCCTGGTCCCTCCTGGGCCACAGCAGTGTCCAAAAACCCTAACTGCGACCCTTGCAGCTAAAAAGGCTTGTTTGTGGTCTTTCTGCGGGAAAACACTTCTGCACGACTCTTCATGACGTGGGACATTCATCCTCCAAAGGGGAAGCTCCTAGCTCTTGTCGTTCTTGCAGAATCCTCAGCTTCTACCATCCGGTGGCAGCTTCTTTGCACCCACAGCTGGCATTTCCTGGGAATCTGCCCACTCCCGACTTGATCGTGACTTTTGGACTTGGTCCCCTTGTTCCACATGTACTCTTGTCTGGAAATCCATCATTGTTGCATTGCTGGTTTTGGTCTTTCCTGCAGAATTCCCCTATCACGACTTCTGTGCTCTTTGGGGAACTTAGGTGCACTTTGCACCCACTTTTCAGGGTCTTGGGGTGGGCTATTTTTCTAACCCTCACTGTTTCCTTACAGTCCCAGCGACCCTCTACGAGGTCACATAGGTTTGGGGTCCATTCGTGGTTCGCATTCCACTTCTAGAGTATATGGTTTGTGTTGCCCCTATCCCTATGTGCCCTCTTTGCATTCTATTGTGACTATACATTGTTTGCCCTGTTTTCTATTGCTATTACTGCATATTTTGGTATTGTGTACGTATATCTTGTGTATATTTGCTATCCTCATACTGAGGGTACTCACTGAGATACTTTGGCACATTGTCATAAAAATAAAGTACCTTTATTTTTAGTATATCTGTGTATTGTGTTTTCTTATGATATTGTGCATATGACACTAGTGGTACTGTAGGAGCTTCACTCGTCTCCTAGTTCAGCCTAAGCTGCTCTGCTAAGCTACCTTTTCTATCAGCCTAAGCTGCTAGACACCCCTCAACACTAATAAGGGATACCTGGGCCTGGTGCAAGGTGTAAGTACCCCTTGGTACTCACTACAAGCCAGTCCAGCCTCCTACAGATGGCTAGAAACTTCCCCTTCACTTCACCTAGCATTCGTGCTTCCAAAAATGGCGCATAGAACAGAATTACAGAAGGGGGAAAAGAGAACACTTGGCGGGGTGCGCAGGAAGGGGACACCAACGTGGGTGGATGAGGTAATAGCAATAGAGGGGATCATAGTGGTGCCATTAGGGACAGCGCACTCACAATAGGGAACATCACTGAGGAACTCACAGACATGAGGGCAGTTGTAATCCAGAATAGGCTTGCGCTAGATACCACCCTGGCAAAAGACGGAGGGGTCTGTGCCGTGATCCATCAGGAATGCTGCATGTATACACCGGATAACAATGGGAATATAAGAAAGGAAATAGAGGACATAAAAAAGGTAGAAGAAGGAGCTGGGAAAGTGGCAGATGGGATAGACGTTGGAGGAATGCTGAATGGAATAGCAGCATGGTTCAGGGGTTGGGGTACCTGGTTGGTAGAGGTACTAGTGATAGGGATCGTGGCACTGATAACGCTATGTGTGCTCATACCAGTTTGCCCATCCTTCCTTGCCCTACTCTTGAAAAAAACCTGTCACCAGAAACACACACATTATCGAAGAAAAAGATGTAAGGATGACAACAGGGACGAGCAAGAGGTAGAAATTAGAGCAATACACCATGACCCTTAGATTTGTCATTGAGTATCAGAGGGCGGAATGTGGAATCGCATTTTACAGTTCTTAGGTATGCTATGCCTAGTGGCCCCTGTGATACACAATGACAATCTCTGCACAGGCCTATTATTAAGTAAAGAGGCCTACAAATGTAACTCGCTACTGCTAGGAACGCATTATGTTGCAAGGCTTGCTCTCTGAACAGCCACCATGAAATATCATCGTCATTGCATGCTAACTGAAGCAATATCCCTTCTGGAAAGTACCAGTCTGAGTACGTGATGTCAGCCATAATGGAGAAATAATCATACGTCAATGTCAAAGAACCAATAGAACGTCAAATTATGTTTGTGGTTTAATACTATAAAAGATTGTGTATTACTTCCTTTAATTAGGCTGTTCGTGTACAACTAGTACCGAGCATCCTCCATGTACATGTCTTTCTATCTCTAATAAATTCTTTATGTTTACCTAGAAGAGCTGGCTAATGGTTGTTTGTATCCTGGATGGGTGCTGAATAATTAGGCTTCTACAAGCCTTTGAGGCTCACCGCCAGGTGTTACAGTTCCTGCAGGGGGAGGTGAGAAGCACCTCCACCCAGTACAGGCTTTGTTCCTGGCCACAGAGTGACAAAGGCACTCTCCCCGTGTGGCCAGCAACATGTCTGGTGTGTGGCAGGCTGGCAAAAACTAGTCAGCCTAGACTGGAAGTCAGGTATGTTTTCAGGGGGCATCTCTAAGATGCCCTCTGGGAGTATTTTACAATAAATTGCACACTGGCATCAGTGTGCATTTATTGTGCTGAGAAGTTTGATACCAAACTTCCCAGTTTTCAGTGTAGCCATTATGGTGCTGTGGAGTTCGTGTTTGACAAACTCTCAGACCATATACTCTTATGGCTACCTGTGAGAAAGTAGCCTCTTTCCAGCCTTGTTACCCCCACTTTTGGCCTGTTTGTGAGTATATGTCAGGGTGTTTTCACTGTCTCACTGGGATCCTGCTATCCAGGGCCCAGTGCTCATAGTGAAAACCCTATGTTGTCAGTATGTTTGTTATGTGTCACTGGGACCCTGCTAGCCAGGACCCCAGTGCTCATAAGTTTGTGGCCTATATGTGTTCCCTCTGTGATGCCTAACTGTCTCACTGAGGCTCTGCTAACCAGAACATCAGTGGTTATGCTCTCTCTTTACTTTAAAATTTGTCACTAACAGGCTAGTGACTAAATTTACCAATTCACATTGGCATACTGGTACACCCATATAATTCCCTAGTATATGGTACTGAGGTACCCAGGGTATTGGGGTTCCAGGATATCACTATGGGCTGCACCATTTCTTTTGCGACCCATAGGGAGCTCAGACAATTCTTACACAGGTCTGCCACTGCAGCCTGCGTGAAATAACTTCCACGATATTTCACAGCCATTTACCACTGCACTTAAGTAACTTATAAATCACCTATATGTCTAACCTTCACCTGGTGAAGGTTGGGTGCAAAGTTACTTAGTGTGTGGGCACCCTGGCACTAGCCATGGTGCCTCCACATCGTTCAGGGCAAATTCCCCGGACTTTGTGAGTGCGGGGACACCATTACACACGTGCACTGTACATAGGTCACTACCTATGTATAGCGTCACAATGGTAACTCCAAACATGGCCATGTAACATGTCTAAGATCATGAAATTGTCCCCCCAATGCCATTCTGGCATTCTGGCATTGGGGGGACAATTCCATGATCCCCCAGGTCTCTAGCACAGAACCTGGGTACTGCCAAACTGCCTTTCCGGGGTCTCCACTGCAGCTGCTGCTGCTGCCAACCCCTCAGACAGGTTTCTGCCTACCCTGGGGTCCAGGCAGCCCTGGCCCAGGAAGGCAGAACAAAGGATTTCCTCTGAGAGAGGGTGTAACACCCTCTCCCTTTGGAAATAGGTGTGAAGGCTGGGGAGGAGTAGCCTCCCCAAGCCTCTGTAAATGCTTTGATGGGCACAGATGGTGCAGGGATCCCCCAGCCCTGCTCTGGTGCGAAACTGGACAAAGGAAAGGGGAGTGACCACTCCCCTGACCTGCACCTCCCAGGGGGAGGTGCCCAGAGCTCCTCCAGTGTGTCCTAGACCTTTCCCATCTTGGAAACAGAGGTGTTGGGGGCACACTGGACTGTTCTGAGTGGCCAGTGCCAGCAGGTGATGTCAGAGGCTCCTTCTGATAGGCTCTTACCTCTCTTGGTAGCCAATCCTCCTTCCTAGGTAGCCAAACCTCCTTTTCTGGCTATTTAGGGTCTCTGCTTTGGGGATCTCACCAAATAACGAATGCAAGAGCTCATAAGAGTTCCTCTGCATCTCCCTCTTCACCTGCCAAAGGATCGACTGCTGACTGCTCAGGACGCCTGCAAAACCGCAAGTAGCAACACACTACTAGCAACCTTGTATCGCTTCATCCTGCCGGCTTTCTCAACTGTTTCCTTGTGGTGCATGCTCTGGGGGTAGCCTGCCTCCTCTCTGCACCAGGAGCTCTGAAGAAATCTCCTGTGGGTCGACGGAATCTTCCCCCTGCAACCACAGGCACCAAAAGACTGCATCACTGGTCCTCTGGGTCCCCTCTCAGCACGACGAGTGTGGTCCCTGGAACTCAGCAACTCTGTCCAAGTGACTCCCACAGTCCAGTGACTCTTCAGTCCAAGTTTGGTGGAGGTAAGTCCTTGCCTCCCCACGCTAGACTGCATTTCTGGGTACCGCGTGATTTGCAGCTGCTCCGGCTCCTGTGCACTCTTCCAGGATTTCCATTGTGCACAGCCAAGCCTGGGTCCCCGACACGCCTTCCTACAGTGCACAACCTTCTGAGTTGTCCTCCAGCGTCGTGAGACTCCCTTTTGTGACCTCGGGTGGACTCCGGTTCACTTTTCTTCTAAGTGCCTGTTCAGGTACTTCAGCGGGTGCTGGCTGCTTCTGTGAGGCTCCCTATGTTACTAGGCATCCCCTCTGTCTCATCCTCCAAGTGGCGACATCCTGGTCCCTCCTGGGCCATAGCAACACCAAAAACCTCAACCGCGACCCTTGCAGCTAGCAAGGCTTGTTTGCGGTCTTTCTGCGTGGGAACACCTCTGCAAGCTTCATCACAACGTGGGACACCCATCCTCCAATGGAGAAGTTCCTAGTCCTTTCCTTTCTTGCAGAACTCCAAGCTTCTTCCAACAGGTGGAAGCTTCCTTGCACCCTCAGCAGGCATTTCCTGGGCTCCTGCCCACTCTCGACACTGTCGCGACTATTGGACTTGGTCCCCTTGTCTTACAGGTACTCAGGTCCGGAAATCTACTGTTGTTGCATTTCTGGTGTTTGTTCTTCCTGCAGAATCCCCCATCACGACTTCTGTGCTCTCTGGGGATAGTAGGTGCACTTTACACCTACCTTTCAGGGTCTTGGGGTGAGCTATTTTTCTAACCCTCACTGTTTTCTTACAGTCCCAGCGACCCTCTACAAGCTCACATAGGTTTGGGGTCCATTCGTGGTTCGCATTCCACTTTTGGAGTATATGGTTTGTGTTGCCCTGATACCTATGTGCTCCTATTGCAACCTATTGTAACTTTACACTGCTTGCATTACTTTTCTTGCTATTACCTGCATAATTTTGGTTTGTGTACATATATCTTGTGTAAATAACGTATCCTCATACTGAGGTTACTCACTGAGATACTTTTGGTATATTGTCATAAAAATAAAGTACCTTTATTTTTAGTACTTCTGTGTATTGTGCTTTCTTGTGATATTGTGCATATGACACCAGTGGTATAGTAGGAGCTTTACATGTCTCCTAGTTCAGCCTAAGCTGCTTTTCCATAGCTACCTTCTTTCAGCCTAAGTTGCTAGAAACACCTCTTCTACACTAATAAGGGATAACTGGACCTGGCACAAGGTGTAAGTACCTCTGGTACCCACTACAAGCCAGGCCAGCCTCCTACACTACCCTGCACTTACAATATCTAAGGTTTTGCTTAGACACTGTAGGGGCATAGTGCTCATGCACTTATGCCCTCACCTGTGGTGTAGTGCACCCTGCCTTAGGGCTGTAAGGCCTGCAGGAGGGGTGACTTACCTATGCCACAGGCAGTGTGAGGTTGGCATGGCACTCTGAGGGGAGTGCCATGTCGACTTAGTCATTTTCTCCCCACCAGCACACACAAGCTGTGAAGCAGTGTGTATGTGCTCAGTGAGGTGTCCCTAGGGTGGCATAAGACATGCTGCAGCCCTTAGAGACCTTCCCTGGCATCATGGCCCTTGGTACCAGGGGTACCAGTTACAAGGGACTTACCTAGGTGCCAGGGTTGTGCCAATTGTGGAGACAAAGGTACAGTTTAGGGAAAGAACACTGGTGCTGGGGCCTGATTAGCAGGGTCCCAGCACACTTTCAAGTCATAACTTAGCATCAGCAAAGGCAAAAAGTCAGGGGGTAGCCATGCCAATGAGGCATTTCCTTACACTGTCTGTGGCAGTGGGGGCAGGGAAATGGCTATGTCCCAGGAATGGGCAACCCAAGGCATAACAGGAGCCGGCCTTGGGGGTCCCAGGGCCAATATTGGCTCTGGGAGTGGGGCCTCGCCACCTCCTTCTCCTTTCTTATTTCAGCTGGGCCCTGGGGACTGATATCAGCCTGGGAAGGGGGGCAATGCAGCCTCCTTCCCATTACCAACACGGCCAGGTGCAAAAACGGGGGGTAGCAACACCCCTCCCTCTTTTCAACTACAGCTGGGCTCTGGGGGATGGACTCCCTGGGGCTGAAACCAGCCAGAGGGGGGGCCTTGTGTCCACCTCCCACTTATGTATGAGGCTGGGTCCTGGGGGATGGGGGTCCCCAGGGCCAAAATCAGCCCAAGAAGGGGGAATGAATGGCCCCATGCCCCTTTGAATTTTCATCTGGGACTCACGGGATGATGGGGTTCCTGGGCTGAAAAAGGGCTGGAGAGGGCGGACACACTTTCCCCTCTACCTCCAAATCTATGTATTCTCCCCCTTCTGACCTGGCCCACCCAGAGAACCATTTTTTAAAACTTTTCTGTGAATCACCTGAGGCAGAATTTTTAAAAATATATGTTTTTGGCCCCAGGTGGGGTCCCTGTGGAACCCCACCAGCAGGCCTGGGGTGTCAGCGTATTCCTGCTCCTGCCACCTTATGTGTTTTTGTTTTTTTCCTTGAGAGTCTGATGAGCCACAGTCCCAAGACGGGTGCCACCACTTTCTGGTTATAGTAACACACAACAATGTCTTAACAAGTAATACTTAAGTAATTATTTGCACAGAGTTAAATAATTAAAGAGAAAAAAGAGAAACATGAAGGATTGATTGGTGTGGTTTGTGTTCATAGTAGGAAAAGGAATAACTTTGGGACAGCGTTGATGTTCCTCTGAGAATGCTCAGTCTGTATATGGTGGATACATGGTGCTCGTGTGAGAAACAGTGTGACGTGCCTGAGAGGCCTGTGACAAGTTTGAAATAACAGTGAGAGGGTATTGATCTAATATGGTGCAAAGCATAAACACTGGAGGAGACAATGTTACTGAAGCATGTCAGAGTGAAGGATTTTGGGGGCAGGGTGGAAGTTTGCGTTCCTCCTGAAGTTGAGGGGGGTCACCATCAGTGGCGGCCAGCAGCTTTGGGAGGAGGGCGGGCGGGGCACCAAAACACACACACACACACACACACACAAACACACACACACACACACAGACTAATTCTTTTACACACAGACATGCATGCACTCTCATCCATTAACAACACTCATTCCACTCAAACATGCACGCACGCACCAAACATTAATTTTACAAGATCACACACATTCATTCTTTCACACACGCACGCACGCACATCCATTAACAACACTCATTCAATTCAAACATGCACGCATGCACCAAACATTCATTTTACAAGATCACACACATTCATTCTTTCACACACACACGTACGCACATCCATTAACAACAGTCATTCCATTCAAACATGCATGCACGCACCAAACATTCAATTTACAAGATCACACACATTCATTCTTTCACACACACACACGCACGCACATCCATTAACAACTCATAACACTCAAACATGCACGTGTGCACCAAACATTCAATGTAAAACATAACACACATACATACACACACACACTTACCTTCAGCCTTGCGGTCCCAGGAGGGCTGGGACTGCTGCCTTCCCTCACTGGCTGACCTGAGGTCATCCAATGAGGGGAGGCAGCAGTCCCAGCCTCGTCACAGAGTGGGATGGGGTCAGTGAGACTGCTGACCCCACCCCACTCTGTGACGAAGTGTCACTGATTGACACTCGCCCTGGGGACTTCAGGGCTTAAATTGAAGCGCCCAGGGAGAGTGTCAATTGGGGATGCTGTCCTTGTCACCCAGGGGAGGGCCTCGAGGCACCTTTGCTGGGCCGAGGAGGTCACGCCCATAGGAGCTGTGACCTCCTCAGCCCAGAAAAGTTCAGCTCAGGCAGCCAGGAGTCTGCGCAAATCGCGCATGTCTGCTCCTGGCTGCCTGACCTGAGCATGAAGAGTGTCTGTCAGGCTGACCTTTGTTCAGCCTGACAGACACTCTTCATAGGGTGGGGGTGAGGGGAGCGTGGCCCCTCCGCCCTAAAGGACGGGCCGCCACTGTCAGACTTCCAGCTCTGCCTCAGACACCCATGACCTGGTGCCCCACACCCCCCACAGGAGCAAGGGCCAGTGACCCAGGCCGCCCACTCCAATGAGAGGCCAAATGTTTAATGGCACCTGCGGGGGGAATCTTTCTGTGTGCCAGGGTGGTCATTTTTCTAATTCAGAAGCAAACTTGCACTTTTGGTGCCTGTTTAGGTTTGGCGCACGTGCCCGCACGTGCCCCCGCTGGTTTGGCGGGGTTCTCTAGATCGGGTGGGCGCAGCCAGGGCCTCGTCTGCACTAGAGACCACCTGGGCGCCTCGATGACCTGCCCCTGGCACGGGCACCGGAGCGCGCGCAGCTCTCGCCCACTGTTGGCCCTAATGAGCCATTGAGGTTTGCACTAGTGCGTGTTTGCAGCTGTGAGGGCTACACAGGCAGCCAGAGTGGGGTCTGGACAAGGCAGTGCGCGAAGATCCATGCAGCGCTGGAGGATACACTTCCTGGAGGATGCAGCGATGAGCCCAGGGTGCGCCCCGTTGCGGGCACTAATGAAGCACCGAGGCCCTGGGGGCCCTGGGGGCCCCGGGGGCTCGTGCAATCACAACTGGCTGTTAATTGAGCTCGCGCATCTCATTAGTGCAGAGCTCACACGGGGGCTGACACCGGCGTCATTACACGTTTGCATCAGTGGCCCCCAGACAAGGTGGGGGTCTCGGCGGAGGTACCCGCGGGTACAGGGGCTCCTGGGGGCGGGAGGGTTCAGCAATCCTGGCCTCGGGGGCCCCAGCACTTCCCCGGGTCCCCGGAGGCGAGAAGCCCACGGCAGCCGGAGAGGCGCTTTCTGTTCCAGCGCCTTGTGCTTGTTTATCAGTTTCTGATGAGATTTTACACACGTGTCGCATGGTCTGATTATTATACGAGGGGAGCTGAGCACTGAGTTACTTCCAGTGAATGATAAAGTATTAAAGCTGTGCCCATCGGGGCCTGGGGTACATTTCTGTGAGAAAGGAAATCCTGATGCTTCTAAAGGGAGGGACATTTTCTCAACCATGTTATGGCTTGCTCGAGGAAATTCCACCCGTGGGCTCTTCCGAGCGTGCCAGCCTGCTGCCAAGGCGCTACTGGTTCTTCGGTCCATGAACCAGAGTGGCGAGGGCCTATAACGAGGCAGGGGGCCTTTATTGCCTGGCAGAGCTCAAGGCAGAACTATGAGGCTATTAGAACTTTCCACCCACTGAGGATAGAATGATCCAAACTTGAAAGGGAGAAGCAGGATGACAGCATTGGTGTATTGCAGCAGGGGGCTTGTACCAGCCACTATAAGCTCGGAGCCCCTTCATTGTCTTCAATGGAGCCCCCAAACCTTCAGCATTCTACAGAAATCGGACCCCACAGCGCAAACCTAAGGCTTCAGTCAAGCAGGACACCAGATGTCCCGAGCTTGCTGCCACCCAAGGCTTTCCAGAGAGCCACCTTCCACCACGTTCACACCAACTGATTCCTGGCAAAACCACTGAACCTTTCTACCTGCCCTCGCGGCATGATGCAATCACTGTCACCAATAGTGAACATTAAAGATATATCCTCCAAACCGAGGATAGCGTCTCACTATCCATTTTACCAATGGCTCCTAAAGGCTGAGAGTTTTCTACCAACACTTAAAGGTTACTCATATGTCATTCCTTGCAAGATCACCACGGGTTACTGGGTGATCACTCTATCTTGGGCAGCCTGGCTCTATTTCAGTCGAATCCACATTCCCCACTTGATGTTCAAGATGGTGAGACAGGGGAGGTTCTGCCGTCAGGAAGGCCGCCTTCCTTCTCCTTTAAAGGATCAGACTATCTGAACAGCTGCGTACACTTTCACCAACCTATCAGACACCTAGGCTCTGCCTCACTCACTCGCACACACTCCCTGCATCCTCAAAAGCAACACTGGAGGTCACTCATTCTCCATCATCACAGCTAAGACATGGAACAACCTCCCTCAATACACCAGAGCCTCCTACTCCTGAACTCTCCAGCTCTTCAAGAAGCTGCAGACCAGGCTCTTCATATAAGCACCTTGGGTACCACACAGCTACACCTGCCCAAGTGCCTGGACACCCTCTCGGGTGACTACTGTGCTGCACAAATCAATATAACATAACATCTAAAGTAAGTAGTGAAATGAAAAGCACAAAGAACTCTCTCCAATTGTTTGAAGAAGTCCCTTTCCTGCACTTTTTAAAATCACCAATTCACAATTTAGCTGCATGAAAATGTTGCTGAACCAGAGGATTTGCTTGAGCTGAACCCCTGGCCCAGCTCCACTCATGCTTTCTACTGCCACTCTGATAGGCCTGGACTGCAGAGGCACTAATATATCAAAATGAGACATATCATGCAAATTGTCCAGGTCCTTATTAGTTCATGGGGGCTTGCTGTACCAATCCTAAGGTGCTCTTTTAGGGTGCAGTGTGGCATGGCAGATTTAGGCCTATCAGAAAGGAGTGTTAGACATCTACCATAGGCACGCAGTCAATAAATGAGACACACAACTCAACAAGGAAATCCACACAAATTTACAAAAATAACAAGTATATCTATATATATGTTTAAGCAGTAGAGTCAATATGATCAGTTAAGTATGTTTTATAGGAGAAATACTTTTAGGTTTCAAAAGACAGCCCTTTTTTTTGGAGACACAGCAGTGTTACCCTATGAAGGAAAAATAAGTACTGCATACAAGTAGAGTACAGTGAGTTACAGGTCTAATCTCCTAGAGTTAGGGTAAGTACCGGGCAAGGCCACATCAACTGGTCACTCCGGGTGGCACTGGGGTGACCGGGTGCAGAGGTGTAGTATGGTGTTGCGTACCCTATGTTAGTCAATGGTTTTGTCCGGGGATTGGTCCGGTTGAAAAGAGGCTGCAGGGTTGGACTGGGAGTCCAGTCAAGGTGAACCAACAAGAGAGTTCAAATCTTGAGATGCTCAGGGACGTGGGGACACCTTAGGTCCTCTTCTCCAAGGGTGACAGGTGTAGAGGTGTCTTGAGGTCCAGGTTTTCTTCACAGGGAGTGCTCATGGCTGAGGGGGGGTCTGCGGACAGAGTATGCAGGTGGCATCTGTGAGTCCACAATGGGCAAGTCCAAGGTGGGCTTTGTCTCTGTAGGGCCGGGGGACCACTCTGGCACTGTTGGCCCTCTTCAGTTTCAGCTAGGCGGCACAGGTGCAGTGGTTTTTTCAGGTGTTGGGTTTTCAGCGGTCCAGAGTTCTTGCATTTCTCTTGGGGTGCCTGCAAGATGCGGGGAAGCAGCTATTCTGCTGCATGGGAGTTCATGGGTCTTTGTTGAAAGCAGGCAGTCCTCCCAGGCTTTTTGAGGCACAACAGCCTCTAGGACAAGAATTGGTGGGAACAGCATACAAGCCGGCTGGCCTGGGGCCATGTCAGGTGCTTCTTCCTCAGTCTTTGCTTTTGCTGCTCTTGAGTGTCCTTCTTCTTTGTAGGTCAGCAAGAATCCTATTTCCTGGTGTCAGGGGCTCCCCTAAATACTGAATTTAGGGGTCCTTAGGGGAGTTTAGGGTAGTACCAATGTACTCCTTACACCTGGGGTCACTACACCCCCTATATGACCACTTCCTGTGGGAAGTGGGCATTACCCTGTCCCAGAGTTCCTAATTCTGCCATCACAAAGATGGCACATTTCTAAATATTGTGTCCACATCAAGAAGCTCCCCTTAGAGGTGGGACTAACCTGAGGGATGGACACACCCCTCTAAATAGTAATTACCTGCCTGTACAGGTACCAAATGGACCCTAGGGTTGGTGGGGTTGAGCTTCTGCATCTCCTTTCTGAGGGAAGCTAGATCTGCATATCAAGGTTGGTGGGCTTCTTAGAAGCCCCCTGCCTTGGAATGCAGATTTTCAGGTCATCCTGTTGGGAGAGGTGTAAGACCCCTGCCAGAGCAGGCTTTGTTCCTGTCCACCCAAGAGCAAAGGCTTTTACCCTTGAGGGTCAGAAATGTGTCTGATGGTGGCAGGCTAGTTAGAACTAGCCAGCAGCACACAGGTAAATAGTAGATTTTTCAGGCGGCACCACTAAGTCGCCCTCTGGGTGCATATATTATTAAATCCATCACTGGCATCTGTGACAGTTTATTAATACGAGGTGTTTGATAACAAAACATCCCTATTTTCAGTAGCTGTCATGTAGCTGGGGAACCCACATTATCCAGTGTCCAGCACGTGTACCTAAAATGGCTTCCTTGTTCACTCACTGTGTCTGAGAATCGACAAATACATAGCAGGGTCATATCTGCTTTTGTAACTATGTCCTCACACATAATATAATGCACCCTGCCTTAGAGCTGTAAGGCCGGCTGTGAGAGTGACACATATATTGCATGCAGTGTTGAGGGAACATGGTACACAGCCTGTGTGCCATGTCGTGTTTTCACTTTCAGCTGCACCAAGAAATGCAGTCTGCAATGGCAGTCTGCCTGTGCTAAGTGAGGGGTCCCTGAGGGTGGCACAGTATATATTGCAGCCCTTGAGGGCCCTGTTTGGTACCCATGCCCTAGGAACCAGGGGTACCATTTGCTAGGGACTCACAGGGGTGCCAAAGACATGGCCGGTTGCTGAACAATTGCACAGTTTTGGGGAAAGAGATCTGGCACTGGGACCTGGTTAGCAGGAACCCAGTGCATGTTCAGTCAAAATTGCATCAAATACCAAGCAAAAAATGTGGGTGACCATGTCAAAAAGGGGCACACTCCTACACATAACATTTAAAGTAAGGTGTGAAATGAAGAGCACATAAAGCACTCTGGTCCCTCTCCTGGCCTTTTCTGAATCACCATTTCACAATATAGCATGAAAATGCTGCTGAACCAGAGGATTTGCTTGAGCTGAGACCCTACCCCAACGTCACTCACTCCTTCTACGTCCACCCTGGTGGGGCTGCACTGCAGCAGCTCTGCCGGTGGGCAGCAGTAATGACGCTGATTGGCTTGACCAGGGTCAAGCTGTAGTCATGAATGTTGGGAGTGTACCAGGCAAGGTAATACAGTGATCATGCCTTAAACCCATATGCAAAAAGTGCAACAGAACCTTTGTAAGTTCTGACACTGGCAGAAAACGAGTTACACCTATCAACTTACTTTAGTTATGCCAAAACACAGCTCTGAGCAAATCTCTGCTCAACTCCTGATAGCTAGGGCACAAGAAGCAGACAATCGCCAAAGAAGTTTGTGATAAGGTCAGGTAGTACCAACAATTTTAGAGTAACAAAAGAACACAATAAACTTCACAAACAAATTTAGGAAAACAGAAAAAATATTAATGAGCAGAAATCCAACCCAAATATCAAAATGGGTTAAGAGGACCAACAAAATATAATTTAAAAACTTTTTATGGCAAAAACCAGCAAGAAAAGGTAACTTGCCAACCAAAAGTCACTGTCTTTGGTTGACCAGGATCTAGGAGCCATTTCAGGCAGACGAAGATGGAGTGAAGCGGGCCATTCCAGTGAAAGTTTTTACCTTATCACGTAGGACATGATTTAGAGTTTGGCAGATGAGAACTCCTTCACAAATGTGACGGATATCTTTTCCACCATACTATAAGTGCGTTATAGCCTACTGCACTTGCACTAAGGCACATGGGATATCTGTTCCATTAGTGATACAGTATTCATCTGTCAAACAATAAACCAGAGCCTTAGTCTTGTGCAGGGAAGTCAAAGTCTTTCAGCAGGGCAAGGTACAAGGCTATGGTTGGCCACGCTCCTTCAAAATCAGATAGGTCCTCAGTGAGCTCCTGCTGAAGCCATTGATTTGGTCAAGAAAAACTCCCAGCAGGACAAACAAATAATTTGTAGCTGCTGATAGGTTTCTTGTCCTCTTACAACACTTTACCTACTTCTGGCCTGATTTAGAGCCTGGAAAATGGGTTACTCCAAACAAAGTGACAGAAATCCCTCCTGCTTATTATGAATGCATTACATCCTATGTCACTTGTAATTGTAAACACATTATATCCAATGCCACATGTAATAATGTGAGAGGATATCTGTCATGTTTATGTAACTCATAAGCCAAACTGTAAATCATTTTGTTAGTAATTTTTGTAAGTCAAGATCTCCTAGGCTAAAAATTGTAGCTAGCCATGGCTCCACAGGTCAGAAAAGTCAGAAACGTTCACCATGAGGTCCAGCTAGAACTGTTTTCAGTGCAGCAAAAAGCTCAGAGTGAGATGAACCTAGATTTCTCCCCTGACATGGGTGTGACCTCCCTGGCCACACCATCACTTTGCCCAGGTCCCCTGGAGGCTGGAAAATAGCTAAGACTCACATTTTACAAATTTCTGGGGAATTCCCTTCTGTTCAGTTCTGCATCCCCCATATCATCCTTCAGAGGTCTCTCTAAAACCAGTTATCCTGCAGAGTCTAGTCCTCAGTGATCAGTTAGGCCTTCTTGGGATCAGGAATCCTTCTGCTTTTTGTGTCCCTAGAGCAGGTAACACATGAGGCCAACAGTGTGACCCATATGGAGCAGTTCAGTCTCTCCGTGCCAGCAGCAGGTAGTTGTCCTTGAGTCCCTGGGTGAGTCTTCTTCTTCCAGTAGGAGACAGGAATTAGAAATCAGGATTTTCTTTCAGCAGGACTTTGGTCTTCAGATCGAGTCTTCCCACATCCAGGAATGTTCTAAGAAGGTGGTGGTGGAGTTGCCAGACGCATGGTCTGCACTAGCAAATAGCTGTAAGAATTATACCACCCAATCCTAATTATTTTCTTGCAGCCCCTCCCTCCATTTGCAGCACTTCCTCTGTGCCCTACTCTAAAAGTACCCTGGAGCCCCTATATCAAGACAGTGGAACCCAGCTGCTACCAGGCAACTCCTAAATCACTCCCCTATTCAGATCAACTCTCATCCCACCTGACAGGGTCAACACTGCTTTTACCTCCTACGGAGATTGGAGCCTTCTGTACAAGAGGATCCTTGGAATGAATAGTAGAAATACTTCTTGACATTTCCCTGAGCAGAAATGATCTGAATTGATGACAAATGATGGAGTTTGAATGGGGATAAGGAGACTCGGACAAAGTCACCCTTCATGAAGATGATGCATTGATCTTTTTAACTTACCCGGAAACTTCAGGACCCGGGCACTACAGTTTCTCCAAATATTTGGAGATATGTCTGGCCTATCAATCAACCTGAACAAATCTTCTGTATTCTCGATCTCTACTCACACACATAGCATACGATGGGTGTATGATTTACTAGTAGCCTCACCAGGTTTTTGATACCTATCAGTATATGTCACACCTGACACTACACTTGCTTGAACAATGAACATTCAGTTACTATTAGTTACATTAGCGACTGACATTAAAACCTGGTCCATGCTTCCATTATCTTTCATGGGGAGATCAGCTATCTTACAAATGGTATCACTCCCACGCTTTGTTTACCAGCTACAGAATTACCACATTATAGGAAAGTGCCACTGTTGGCATGGTTACCCCCCCACCCCACATTTTGTCTAACGATGATGACAACTTTGATTGCTAACCAGGCCCCAGCACCAGTGTTCTTTCCTAAAATCTTTACCTTTGTGTCCACAATTGGCACAACCCTGGCCCACAGTTAAGTCTCTTGTAAATGGTATCCCTGGTATGAAGGGCCCTGTGGCCAGGGAAGGTCCCCAAGGGCTGCTGCATGTATTATGCCTCCTTAGGGCACCCCTCATCAAACACATGCACACAGCCTTGAAGCTTGTGTGTGCTGGTGGGGAGAAAAAGGCAAAGTCAACATGGCACCCCTCTCAGGGTGCCATGCTCACAAACCACTGCCTGTGGCATAGGTAAGACACCTCTCTAGCAGGCCAATCAGCCCTAAGGCAGGGTGCACTATACCACAGATGAAGGCATAGCTGCATGAGCAATATGCCCCTACAGTGTATAAGGCCACTCTTAGACATTGTAAGTGCAGTGTAGCCGTATTGAGTATATGGTCTGGGAGTTTGTCATTACGAACTCCACAGCTCCATAATGGCTCCACTGAATACTGGGAAGTTTGATATCAAACATCTCAGCACAATAAACCCCCACTGATGCCAGTGTGGGAGTTATTAAACAATGCACACAGAGGGCACCTTAGAGATGCCCCCTGTATGTTACCCAAACGGCTAGTGTAGGACTGGACAGTCTGTGCCAGCCTGCCACATTCCGACAAGTTCCAGACCACATGGGGTGAGAGCCTTTGTGCACTCTGTGGTCAGAATCAAAGCCTGTCCTGGGTGGAGGTGCTTCACCTCTCCCCCTACAGGAACTGTAACACCTGGCGGTGACCCTTAAAGGCTCAAGCCTCGGATTACAGTGCCCCAGGGCACTCCAGCTAGTAGAGCTGTCCACCCCCCGGCAAAGCTCCACTTTTGGCGGCAAGTCTAGCGGGAAAATTAGGGAAAACAGGGAGGAGTGACCACCCCAGCCAGGACAACCCCTAAGGTGTCCAGAGTTGAGGTGACCCCCTCCCTGCAAAATCCTCCATCTTGGTTTGGAGGACAGGGACCAATAGGATTAGATTTGTGCCCCCTCCCCAAAGGAGTTGGGCAGAAAGAGGGCGTAGCCACCCTCAGGTACAGTAGCCATTGGCTACTGCCCACTGCCCCTAAAACACCCCTAAATCTAGGATTTAAGGACCTCCCTGAACCCAAGCCGTCAGATTCCTGGCAACCTGACAAGAAGAATAAGGACTGCTTAGCTGAAACCCTCAGCAGAGAAGAAGGAAGACGACAACTGGTTTGGCCCCAGCCCTACCAGCCTGTCTCCTGCTTCAAAAAACTTGCAAAAGAACAGAGACACATCCAGCGGGACCACAAACCTCTGCCAAGCTCCAGAGGACTGCCCTGCACCCAAAAGGACAAAGAACTCCAGTGGACAGTGGCCCTGTCCAAGAAGAAGACAATGACTAAGGACTCCAACCTCACTCTGAATGCGTGAGTTGCCCACAGCCCGTGTCTAGGTGGTCCGACCAGCTAGAGAGGATCTCCAGGCAAATCAGAGCAAGTGCCCACCCTGGGTTGACCGGTCCACCACTCCACGACGCTGCCTGCAGAGGGAATCCTGAGGGCCTCCCTGACACCGAAAGCTCCGGATGAAGATATCCGATGCCTAAAGACCCACTGCACCCACAACCCCCAGGCCTTGGAGAAACTGACACCCGGTGCAACAACATTCAGCAGGCATCCCTCCTCCCTGTCCAGCCGGTTGTTTGCCCGAGACAACAACCTGGACCTCGCTTGCAGGCTCTGAGTGACCCCAGGGGTCCCCTCATGAAGAATCATTGGAGACCCGACATCTTGTTTGCACCCTGCACCCGGCAGCCCCAGTGCTGCTGAGGGTCTATGTTTGGTGTCTACTTGTGGCCCCCTGAGTGCTCCTCTAAACCCCCCAAGTCTGCCCTCTGAAGTCACGGGTACTTACCTGCCTGCAGATATGAAACCGAGTGCCCCCAGTCTCCATAGGAGCCCATGTTAATTTTGACTACACATTGACCTCTGCACCCAGCTGGCCCATTGATGCTGATGGTGGGTGTTTGGAGTTCACTTAAACCCCAACCTGTGGACTTCCTAACCCCTGGAAACTGGACCTGTAAGTGTTGTACTTACCTGTAAATTGATCTAACTTTTCTTCCCCCCAGGAATGGTTTCTGAAAATTGCAGTATCCATTTTTAAAACAGATTATTGCCAATATTTCAAAAACTGTATAACCTATCAATTTCAAACACAGTACTGTTGATATATGTGTGAAATACACATCTATTGAAGTATTTACCTGCAAATTGAATCTTGTGGTTCCAAAAATAAATTAAGAAAATATATTTTTTCTACATAAAAACCATTGGTCTGGAGCTAAGTCATTGAGTTTGTTCTTCTATTGTCTGTGTGCGTACAACAATTACTTTGCACTACCCTCTGATAAGCCTAACTGCTCAACCACACTACCACAAAAGAGAACATTAGTATTATCTACTTTAGACTCTGTTAAGCCTCTGGAGAACCCATGGACTCTGTGCACACTATATCTCATTTTGGTATAGTATATACAAGAGCCAGCTTCCTACACACATGCACTGTACAAATCCTTCTTTCAAAAAGTCCACTCTGTCCTCAGAGGCTTCCTATGGAATCAGGGTGTACGCCGCATAGCCTTAGCCAAATGTTTAAGTACAGTGGGGACATCGCAGAAGTTGGCACCAAAAATTACTATAGGGCCTCTCAACTGGTTGCCATTAAGGAGTGGTGGTGCAATTCTAAGAGCGACTTAGCCTATGCCTCTGAGAAATTCCCCCCACCAAAGGCGCATCTATATAGCACTTACTATATGGAGGGAAAATCATGCTATCACTCGCCCGACTTCGATGGTAGTTCTCCAGATGTGGAGGACTGCCCTAAAAGCCATAGGCTGCGACAAAGGACTCACAGGGCAGACATCACTATGGAAGGAACCTTTACTTCCCCCTAGTAGCAGCTCTAGATGATTTCATAAATGGGACATCATTGGCCTAGTTTCATTGGCCTAGGATGTCAGAGGACACAAAAGATTTTTGTAAGGCCTGTGTCACCTCTCAAGCCAGTGGCAAGACTGGTGGCACCCCAAAGGCTCCCCTTATTCCACTGCCTGTGGTTGGGGTTCCCTTTAAAAGGGTAGGGGTTGACATAGTTGGCCCCCTTGACCCTCCTACTGCTTCAGGCAATAGGTTTATCTTGGTGGTAGTGGACCATGCCACAAGATATCCTAAAGCAATCCCTCTAAGGACCACTACAGCTCCTGAAGTGGCAAAGGCCCTCTTGGGAATCTTTTCCAGGGTGGGTTTCCCAAAAGAGGTAGTATCAGACAGGGGTATCAACTTTATGTCTACATACTTGAAGGCCATGTGGAAGGAATGTTGTGTAACATACAGATTCACCACACCTTATCATCCACAAACAAATGGACTGGTAGAGAGGTTTAATTAAACTCTCAAAGGAATGATAATGGGACTCCCTAAAAAACTCAGGAGGAGATGGGATGTCCTGTTACCTTGCCTCCTTTTTGCTTACAGAGAGGTACCCCAGAAAGGAGTGGGCTTCAGCCCCTTTGAACTCCTATTTGGACACCCTGTAAGAGGTCCTTTAACACTTGTAAAGGAGGGTTGGGAACAACCTTTAAAAGCTCCTAAGTAAGACATAGTGGACTATGTACTCGGCCTAAGATCCAGAATGGCTGAGTACATGAAAAAGGCCAGTAAAAACCTTCAGGCCAGCCAAGAGCTCCAAAAGCAATGGCATGACCAGAAGGCTGTTCTGATTCAGTACCAACCAGGACAGAAGGTGTGGGTCTTGGAGCCTGTGGCCCCAAGAGCACTCCAAGACAAATGGAGTGGACCCCACATAATTGTTGAAAATAAGGGAGAAGTCACCTACTTGGTTGACTTGTGCACTGCCAGGAGTCCCCTTAGGGTGCTCCATGTCAGTCGCCTAAAACCCTACTATGACAGGGCTGATCTCACCCTGCTCATGGCAACAGATGAAGGACAGGAAGAAGAGAGTGACCCTCTCCCTGATCTCTTCTCTTCCACAGAACAAAATGCTCTAGTGGAAGGTGTAGTTTTGGCAGATTGTCTCACTGCTGAGCAGAAAGACCACTGCATAAATCTCCTGGGTCAGTTTTCTGAACTCTTTTCTACTGTGCCATGCACCACTTCTTGGTGTGAGCACACTATAGATACTGGAGACAGCATGCCTGTCAAAAGTAAGATCTATAGGCAGCCTGACCATGTCAGAGACTGCATAAAACAAGAGGTTCAGAAAATGCTTGAAATGGGAGTGGTTGAGCACTCTGAACGTCCATGGGCCTCTCCTGTGGTGCTTGTACCAATGCCTCACTCTAAAGATGGAAAAGAGAAATAAGGTTTTGTGTAGATTACAGAGGTCTCAACCAGGTAACTAAAACTGATGCTCACCCTATACCCAGAGCAGATGGGCTCATAGATACACTGGCATCTGCCAAGTATCTAAGCACCTTTGATTTGACTGCAGGGTATTGGCAGATCAAGTTATCAGAGGATGAAAAAGCAATAACTGCATTTTCGACTATTGGAGGGCACTACCAATTCACAGTAATGCCCTTTGGTTTGAAAAATGCACCTGCCACTTTTCAGAGGTTGGTGAATACAGTCCTGCAAGGGTTGGAGGCTTTTAGTGCAGCATATCTAGATGAGATAGCTGTCTTTAGCTCCACCTGGGATGATCACCTGGTCCACCTGTGGAAAGTTTTTGAGGCCCTGCAAAAGGCAGGCCTCACTATCAAGGCTTCAAAGTGCCAGATAGGGCAGGGGAAGGTGGTTTATCTGGGACACCTTGTAGGTGGAGAACAGATAGCACCACTTCAGTGGAAAAGCCAAACTAATATAGATTGGGTTCCTCCTAAAACTCAGACCCAGGTGAGAGCCTTCCTAGGCCGCACTGGGTATTACAGGAGGTTCATAAAGAACTATGGCTCCATTGCACCCCTCTTAATGACCTCACTTCTAAGAAAATGCCTAAAAAGGTATTGTGGACAGCTAGCTGTCAGAAAGCTTTTGAGGAGCTGAAACAGGCCATGTGCACTGCACCTGTCCTAAAAAGCCCATGTTACTCCTAGGGGCAGTCTTATCACAACTCAATTCTGAGGGAAAAATCAACCTGTTGCTTTTATCAGCAGGAGGTTGACCCCCAGAGAAAAGCATTGGTCTGCCATAGAGAGGGAGGCCTTTGCTGTGGTCTGGGCACTGAAGGAGTTGAGGCCATACCTGTTTGGCACTCACTTCATTGTTCAGACAGACCACAAACCTCTACTTTGGCTAAAACAAATGAAAGATGAAAACCCTAAATTGTTGAGGTGGTCCATATCTCTACAGGGAATGGACTATACAGTGGAACATAGACCTGGGAGTACCCACTCCAATGCAGATGGACTCTCCAGATATTTCCACTTAGACAATGAAGACTCATCAGGTCATGGCTAGTCTTATTGTCCTTCGGTGGGGGGGGGGGGGGGTGTAGGAAAGTACCATCTTGCCTGGCATGTTACCCCCATATTTCACTGTATATATGTTGTTTTAGTGTATGTGTCACTGTGACCCTACCAGCCAGGGCCCCAGTGCTCATAAGTGTGCCCTGTATTTGTTCCCTGTGTGATGACTAACTGTCTCACTGAGGCTCTGCTATCCAGAACCTCAGTGGTTATGCTCTCTCTGCTTTCCAAATTGTCACTAACAGGCTAGTGACAAATTTCACCAATTCACATTGGCATACTGGAACACCCTTATAATTCCCTAGTGTATGGTGCTGAGATACCCAGGGTATTGGGGTTCCAGGAGATCCCTATGGGCTGCAGCATTTCTTTTACCACCCATAGGGAGCTCTGACAATTCTTACACAAGCCTGCCACTGCAGCCTGAGTGAAATAACGTCCACATTATTTCACAGCCATTTACCACTGCACTTAAGTAACTTATAACTCACCTATATGTCTAACCTTTACCTAGTAAAGGTTGGGTGCTAAGTTACTTAGTGTGTGGGCAACCTGGTACTAGCCAAGGTGCCCCCACATCGTTCAGGGCAAATTCCCCGGACTTTGTGAGTGCGGGGACACCATTACACGCGTGCACTGTACATAGGTCACTACCTATGTACAGCGTCACAATGGTAACTTCGAACATGGCCATGTAACGTGTCTAAGATCATGGAATTGTCACCCCATTGGGGAGACAATTCCATGATCCCCCGAGTCTCTAGCACAGACACGGGTACTGCCAAACTACCTTTCCCGGGGTTTCACTGCAGCTGCTGCTGCCAACCCCTCAGACAGGTTTCTGCCCTCCTGGGGTCCAGCCAGGCTTGGCCCAGGAAGGCAGAACAAAGGACTTCCTCAGAGAGAGGGTGTTACACCCTCTCCCTTTGGAAAAAGGTGTCAGGGCTGGGGAGGAGTAGCCTCCCCCAGCCTCTGGAAATGCTTTGATGGGCACAGATGGTACCCATCTCTGCATAAGCCAGTCTACACCGGTTCAGTGATCCCCCAGCCCTGCTCTGGCACGAAACTGGACAAAGGAAAGGCGAGTGACCACTCCCTTGACCTGCACCTCCCAGGGGAGGTGCCCAGAGCTCCTCAAGTGTGCTCCAGACCTCTGCCATCTTGGAAACAGAGGTGCTGCTGGCACACTGGACTGCTCTGAGTGGCCAGTGCCAGCAGGTGACGTCAGAGACTCCTCCTGATAGGCTCTTACCTGTGTTGCTAGCCTATCCTCCTTCCTAGGTAGCCAAACCTCCTTTTCTGGCTATTTACGGTCTCTGCTTTGGGGAATTCTTTAGATAACAAATGCAAGAGCTCATCAGAGTTCCCCTGCATCTCTCTCTTCACCTTCTGCCAAAGGATCAACCGCTGACTGCTCAGGACGCCTGTAAAACCGCAACAAAGTAGCAAAGACGACTACTGCAACCTTGTATCGCTGATCCTGCCACCTTCTCAACTGTTTCCTTGGTGGTGCATGCTGTGGGGGTAGTCTGCCTCCTCTCTGCACTAGAAGCTCCGAAGAAATCTCCAGTGGGATGATGGAATCCTCCCCCTGCAACCACAGGCACCAAAAGAAGTGCATCACCGGTCTTCTGGGTCCCCTCTCAGCACAACGAGCGTGGTCCCTGGGACTCAGCAACTCTGTCCAAGTGACTCCCACAGTCCAGTGACTCTTCAGTCCAAGTTTGGTGGAGGTTAGTCCTTGCCTCCCCACGCTAGACTGCCTTGCTGGGTACCGCGTGATTTGCAGCTGCTCCGGCTCCTGTGCACTCTTCCAGGATTTCCTTTGTGCACAGCCAAGCCTGGGTCCCCGACACTCTAACCTGCAGTGCACAACCTCCTGAGTTGTCGTCCGGCGTTGTAGGATCTCCTTTTGTGACTTCGGGTGAGCTCCGGTTCACTCCTCTTCTAAGTGCCTGTTCCGGCACTTCTGCAGGTGCTGCCTGCTTCTGTGAGGGCTCCCTGTCTTGCTGGGCGCCCCCTCTGTCTCCTCACACAATTGGCGACATCCTGGTCCCTCCTGGACCACAGCAGCATCCAAAAACCCTAACCTTGACCCTTGCAGCTAGCAAGGCTTGTTTGCAGTCTTTCTGCGTGGGAATACCTCTGCATGCTTCTTCACGACGTGGGACATCCATCCTCCAAAGGGGAAATTCCTAGTCCTCTTGGTTCTTGCAGAATCCACAGCTTCTGCCATCCAGTGGCAGCTTCTTTGCACCCTCAGCTGGCATTTCCTGGGCATCTGCCCAATCTTGACTTTGTCGCGACTCTTGGACTTGGTCCCCTTGTTCCACAGGTACTCTCGTCCAGAAATCCACTTTGGTTGCATTGCTGGTGTTGGTCTTCCTTGCAGAATTCCCCTATCACGACTTCTGTGCTCTCTGTGGAACATAGGAGCACTTTACACCTACTTTTCTGGGTCTTGGGGTGGGCTATTTTTCTAACCCTCACTGTTTTCTTACAGCCCCAGCGACCCTCTACAAGCTCACATAGGTTTGGGGTCCATTTGTGGTTCGCATTCCACTTTTGGAGTATATGGTTTGTGTTGCCCCTATACCTATGTGCTCCTATTGCAATCTACTGTAACTTTACATTGCTTGCATTACTTCCTTTTGCTATTACTGCATATTTTTGGTATTGTGTACATATATCTTGTGTATATTTGGCATCCTCATACTGAGGGTACTCAGTGAGATACTTTAGGCATATTGGTGGTCATTACAACCCTGGCGGACGGTTAAAGCTGCAGAAATACCGCAAACAGGCCGGCGGACAAAAAAAGGGAATTATAACCCTGGCGGAAACCGCCAACAAAGACAGCCACTTTAACACACCGCCCGCCATGGCGGTGCAAACAAGCAGCGCGGCGGTCACCACCAACAGACAGACGGAAGACAATGTACCACCCACAGTATTACAACTCGCCAATCCGCCACCTTTTCTGGGGCGGAATCTCCGTGGATAAAAACACGGCGGAAACAGCTTTTGCTATGGGAAAACGCTCACCTCAACACATCCCACGAGGAACGAGGACTCAATGGAGCCGGAACTCCAAATACTCCCTTCCCTTGTGTTTCTGCTCCTCTACGACCAACAGCTACGTAGGCGCCGAAGACAACAGTGAGTACTGCACCTACGACACGGGGAGAGGGGAGGCAAAAGTTAGGGGGACACCCACCAAACACCCCCACCCCCACCCTCGCATATTACAACATACACACCAATGCATTCACAAAAATCACAGTAACAACCCACAATCCCCCCGGAAGAATGAAAAGACAATGCGAAATTCGGTCAAACATTGTAATGTGGCAATATACATGTCATAAAAAAATATACAGATATATATTTGAAAATCAGTCAAAATTATATGCAATACGAGAAGTAGTGCAGATATGTAAATAACAATGTCCGTGCACCAACAGTCCAAAAATGCATGGGCGAGGCCCATAAAGGATACCTGACCACAATCGGAGAGAACACTGCTGGGGCATCAGATAGAAATACTACAGGCACCTCAGGGGGAATGGAAGGGGGGGCACCTCAGCCGGATGACTGCAAAGCATATTTGTTGTAAAACTCATGGTCGATTATCTAATCTTTTTACTGATTTTAAGTGGTTTCCGCAGTATGAATCCTATTAAGATATTATACTAGATCTACAGGGCAAAGGTTTATGTGCTAGATTCCGTTTTGGGTCCTTACCAATGTTGTCTTTAACTTGCAACTGGGGGCCAATCACTACTTCAGATATATGTCCGGCTTCTGGCGGTGCCCCGGAAACAGTTGAACATTTTATGTTTTTTTGCCCAACATATTTTTTTCCACAGTCAATATGGATTCGAAAAACCTGTAGGGAAATGGGGCTGGGAAATTGCAGTATAGCAATAAGGGTTTTAAAAAAAGCCATAGATCAAATTAATTAATTTTAGCAGTCAGCAAGTTTTTAGTGGCAGCATGGCATATACGTGATCACCATTTCAATCAAGGACCCACGAAGCGTGCCCAGGCAGGATTTTAGATGAATACTCTGATATCACATGTATGTATTTATTTATGTGTTTTTTTAATAAAATTATTAAATCATTGTACAGATTATAAAATGAGATGACATTTTTCTTTTAATGTATGTGATGCTTTCATGGTTAATTGACCGAATAAAGCTTGACTTGACTAGTTGACTGCAAAGCCAGATCCACGACGGGGCTCCATGCCCATTGATGTATCCTGGGGAGTGCAAAGCCACAGTGTCTCAAGTCTCTACAGTGGGTGGTTTGCCCACTGTGCCATCCTGGGGAGTGCAAAGCCACAGTCTCTCAAGTCTCTACAGTGGGTGGCTTGCCCACTGTACCATCCTGGGGAGTGCAAAGCCACAGTCTCTCAAGTCTCTACAGTGGGTGGCTTGCCCACTGTACCATCCTGGGGAGTGCAAAGCCACAGTCTCTCAAGTCTCTACAGTGGGTGGGTTGCTCACTGTGCCATCCTGGGGAGTGCAAAGCCACAGTCTCTCAAGTCTCTACAGTGGGTGGGTTCCCACTGTTCAATCATGGGGAGTGCAAAGCCACAGTCTCTCAAGTAGATGCAGGTCTCTACTGGTACTGGGGGGGACTGGTGCCCAGACTGGATAAGTCTCCCCGTGAAAGTTCCTGTCCTGTCACTGTCCCAGCTGCACATGGGATAAGGATGCCTGATGTGGGGGGCCATTCATTCCTACCCGGTGCTTGCCCTGTTCAGCGGTGCTTTGACATGGCGGTTCCGGACTGTTCAGCGGTACTTTGCCATGGCGGTCTTTGCCCTGTTCAGCGGTGCTTTGCCATGGCGGTCTTTGCCCTGTTCAGCGGTGCTTTGACATGGCGGTCTTTGCCCTGTTCAGCGGTGCTTTGAGATGGCGGTCTTTGCCCTGTTCAGCGGTGCTTTGCCATGGCGGTCTTTGCCCTGTTCAGCGGTGCTTTGCCATGACGGTCTTTGCCCTGTTCAGCGGTGCTTTGACATGGCGGCCTTTGCCCTGTTCAGCGGTGCTTTGACATGGTGGTTCTGATACGGACATTGGTGTGTGGCATGATGTTCTCTACACTGGGCATTGGTGTGTGCCATGACGTTCTCTACACTGGGCATTGGTGTGTGGCATGACGTTCAATCATTGCCCAGCGGGGCTGTGGCAGCCGGGGCCCTCCAGGGCACTGACTCCGGCGGTGGTCTCTGGACCAGTGACGATACTTGTGCCCTCCTGGGCTGTGACTCTGGCGGTGGTCTCTGGACCAGTGACGATACTTGTGCCCTCCTGGGCTGTGACTCTGGCGGTGGTCTCTGGACCAGTGACGATACATGGGCCCTCCTGGGCTGTGACTACGGCGGTGGTCTCCTGACCAGTGACGATACTTGGGCCCTCCTGGGCTGTGACTCCGGCGGTGGTCTCCTGACCAGTGACGATACTTGTGCCCTCCTGGACTGTGACTCCGGCGGTGGTCTCTGGACCAGTGAAAATACTTGTGCCCTCCTGGGCTGTGACTCTGGCGGTGGTCTCTGGACCAGTGACGATACTTGGGCCCTCCTGGGCTGTGACTCCGGCAGTGTTCTCTGGACCAGTGACGATACTTGGGCCCTCCTGGGCTGTGACTCCGGCGGTGGTCTCCTGACCAGTGATGATACTTGGGCCCTCCTGGGCTGTGACTCCGGTGGTGGTCTCCTGATCAGTGACGATACTTGGGCCCTCCTGGGCTGTGACTCCGGCGGTGGTCTCTGGACCAGTGACGATACTTGGGCCCTCCTGGGCTGTGACTCCGGCGGTGGTCTCCTGACCAGTGACGATACTTGGGCCCTCCTGGGCTGTGACTCCGGCGGTGGTCTCCTGACCAGTGACGATACTTGTGCCCTCCTGGGCTGTGACTCTGGCGGTGGTCTCCGGACCAGTGATGATACTTGTGCTCTCCTGGTCTGTGACTCTGGTGGTGGTCTCTGGACCAGTGACGATGGTGCTGGCGGTTGTGTGTCGACCGCCGGAAATGATGGTGCACTTCTCCGCTGTGACACTCACAACAGGCTGGGCAGACTTCCTCTGGTCCTTCCCCACCTTTGGTGGAGTCACAGCTGACTCTCCAATCCCCTTGGAACCCATGTCAGTTGTTTTCCAACCAGGAGTCTTAACACTGTCCCGTTGTCCACTCTCCAATTTTAGAGCCTTTACAGGGGGTGGGCTGCCAGTGCCTTGGCTCCGGGTCCTACTGCCTGCCCTGGTGGCCGGTGCACTCCACAAACCTTGAACAGGCACCACTGGTATTGGAGTTTTTTTGGCTGAGGCGCTACGACGGGACTGATGAATTGGAGGGGGTGAGGTGGGGGCAAAAAGGTCAACTTTACAGAGGGACAGTTTCTGACGAACACTGGGATGGGTAGCTGGAGGGGGTCTGGGAGTGGAGGAAGAGGAGGTGGTTGTCGGAGGTGTCACTTTAGGTGTTTTGGGTGCAGGTGCAGGGACTGGAGGCTGTTGTGAGGTGGATGGATGTTGGGTGACTGATTGCCGGCGTTTGTGTACTTTGGGAGGGGGCGTCACAGACACACTGGGAGAGGACACAGGGGACGTGTAAATGGCAGTGGAGGTGGTGAGTGCAGGTGAGCAGCTTGTGGTGCTGGGTGTCCTTGTGCGATTCATGGTGCCTGTAGATGTGGTGCATTCAGGTGTGTGTGTAGACGAGACTGGGAGGGAGGAGGGAGAAGAGGAGGAGGGGGACACAGTGGAGGCAGTGGATGTTGCTGTGTCTGTACGTGGGTGAGGCTTGCATGAGTGCCTGTGGTGTGTGTGGTGCCTATGTTTGCTTGAGCTACTTGTGTGTGTTGACTTGTGTGCATGCTGGTCTGTAGGTGTGCATGGGATGGGCTGGGGTACATGAGATTGGGTCTGGATGGAGGAAGTTGGAGGGGGGAGGCTAGACACAGGGACAATGGCTGCCATCAGTGCTGAGGCTAGAGATTGCAGGATTCGCTGATGGACAGCCTGACCAGAATGAATGCCCTCCAGGAATGCATTACCGTGTTGCAACTCTCGTTCTACACCCTGGATGGCATTCACAATGGTAGACTGCCCAACAGTGAGTGACCTGAGGAGGTCAATGGCCTCCTCACTGAGGGCAGCAGGGGTGACTGGGGCAGGGCCTGAGGTGCCTGAGGCAAAGTTGATGCCCACCCTCCTGGGTGAGCGGGCACAGGGCGAACGCTGAGTGGCTGCTGGGAGGGCGGGGCTGGTAGGGGAGGTGGTGGCTGTACCTGTAGAGGTGGGGGGCACAGATGGTGCCACCACCACAAGGGAGCCCCCATCGGCGAACGAGTCCGTGTCGCTGCTTGGTAATCCGGTGGCCGCCGTGAAGCTCCCCTTGCCTTCCGTCCTACTGGTGCATTCAGAGTCCATGGTGTGGCCCTCCATGGCCATGTGGGATGCTGCTCCCTCGTGCTCCGGTGCCACTGTACCTCTGCCTGTTGATGCTGATGTACAAAAGGACAGGGAGAGCAGAAAAAGGGGGGGGAGACAGAAGAAAGAGAGTTTTAGTGCATGGATTACCGCTACCGTTGGCAGACAAGACAGACGCAGCAGCCCCCTGCATTACGCCGTGCTCCTGCCCTCTGCACATGCAATTTCTGGGATATGGCCTACATGGCAATGGTGGACATCTGCGCACATGTATGCCACAGGGACAACTGTACCTCGACTTGGCACTCTGCTGAGGTGGGGTAGAGTGCCACATGGCCTACATTACGGAGGGGCCTTGCCTACCTTACTCGCCCTGGTCTAGGGACACCAACAGCCCACCTCCCCCACCCAGACACCTCCACTGCACACAAAGTCAGCAGAATGAGGTTGTACTCACCCCCTTGTATCTGCTGTGATGCCCTCAAGCGCCCATCCAACTCTGGGTAGGCCACCGCCAGGATCCGGAACATCAGGGGGGTCATGGTGCGACGGGCACCCCTCCCACGTTGGGAGGCCATCCCCAGCTGAGCCTCCGCCGTCTGCTTGCTGCAGCGGCGAATGTCCTCCCATCTCTTACGGCAGTGGGTGCCCCGTCTCTGGTGGGACCCCAGGGTCCGGACAACCTTGGCGATGGCACGCTGTAAGGAAATGCCTCCTTGGCATGGTTGCCCCCTGACTTTTTGCCTTTGCTGATGCTATGTTTTGAATTGAAAGTGTGCTGAGGCCTGCTAACCAGGCCCCAGCACCAGTGTTCTTTCCCTAACCTGTACTTTTGATTCCACAATTGGCACACCCTGGCACCCAGATAAGTCCCTTGTAACTGGTACCTCTGGTACCAAGGGCCCTGATGCCAGGGAAGGTCTCTAAGGGCTGCAGCATGTATTATGCCACCCTAGAGACCCCTCACCCAGCACAGACACACTGCTTACCAGCTTGTGTGTGCTAGTGAGAACAAAATGAGTAAGTCGACATGGCACTCCCCTCAGGGTGCCATGCCAGCCTCTCACTGCCTATGCAGTATAGGTAAGACACCCCTCTAGCATGCCTTACAGCCCTAAGGCAGGGTGCACTATACCATGGGTGAGGGTACCAGTGCATGGGCACTGTGCCCCTACAGTGTCTAAGCAAAACCTTAGACATTGTAAGTGCAGGGTAGCCATAAGAGTATATGGTCTGGGAGTCTGTTTTACACGAACTCCACAGCACCATAATGGCTACACTGAAAACTGGGAAGTTTGGTATCAAACTTCTCAGCACAATAAATGCACACTGATGCCAGTGTACATTTTATTGTAAAATACACCACAGAGGGCACCTTAGAGGTGCCCCCTGAAACTTAACCGACTATCTGTGTAGGCTGACTGGTTCCAGCAGCCTGCCACACTAGAGACATGTTGCTGGCCCCATGGGGAGAGTGCCTTTGTCACTCTGAGGCCAGTAACAAAGCCTGCACTGGGTGGAGATGCTAACACCTCCCCCAGGCAGGAGCTGTAACACCTGGTGGTGAGCCTCAAAGGCTCACCCCTTTGTCACAGCACCGCAGGACACTCCAGCTAGTGGAGTTGCCCGCCCCCTCCGGCCCCGGCCCCCACTTTTGGCGGCAAGGCCGGAGAAAATAATGAGAATAACAAGGAGGAGTCACTGGCCAGTCAGGACAGCCCCTAAGGTGTCCTGAGCTGAGGTGACTCTAACTTTTAGAAATCCTCCATCTTGCAGATGGAGGATTCCCCCAATAGGATTAGGGATGTGACCCCCTCCCCTTGGGAGGAGGCACAAAGAGGGTGTACCCACCCTCAGGGCTAGTAGCCATTGGCTACTAACCCCCCAGACCTAAACACGCCCTTAAATTTAGTATTTAAGGGCTCTCCCTGAACCTAGAAACTAGATTCCTGCAACAACAAGAAGAAGGACTGCCTAGCTGAAAACCCCTGCAGAGGAAGACCAGAAGACAACAACTGCCTTGGCTCTAGAAACTCACCGGCCTGTCTCCTGCCTTCCAAAGAACTCTGCTCCAGCGACGCCTTCCAAAGGGACCAGCGACCTCTGAATCCTCTGAGGACTGCACTGCTTCGACGACGACAAGAAACTCCCGAGGACAGCGGACCTGCTCCAAAAAGACTGCAACTTTATCCAAAGGAGCAGCTTTAAAGAACCCTGCAATCTCCCCGCAAGAAGCGTGAGACTTGCAACACTGCACCCGGCGACCCCGACTCGGCTGGTGGAGAACCAACACCTCAGGGAGGACCCCCGGACTACTCTACGACTGTGAGTACCAAAACCTGTCCCCCCTGAGCCCCCACAGCGCCGCCTGCAGAGGGAATCCCGAGGGTTCCCCTGACCACGACTCTCTGAAACCTAAGTCCCGACGCCTGGAAAAGACCCTGCACCCGCAGCCCCCAGGACCTGAAGGACCGGACTTTCACTGCAGAAGTGACCCCCAGGAGTCCCTCTCCCTTGCCCAAGTGGAGATTTCCCAGAGGAAGCCCCCCCTTGCCTGCCTGCAGCGCTGAAGAGATCTCTTGATCTCTCATTGACTTCCATTGCAAACCCGACGCTTGTTCTAACACTGCACCCGGCCGCCCCCGCGCCGCTGAGGGTGAAATTTCTGTGTGGGCTTGTGTCCCCCCCGGTGCCCTACACAACCCCCCTGGTCTGCCCTCCGAAGACGCGGGTACTTACCTGCTGGCAGACTGGAACCGGGGCACCCCCTTCTCTCCATTGAAGCCTATGCGTTTTGGGCACCACTTTGAACTCTGCACCTGACCGGCCCTGAGCTGCTGGTGTGGTAACTTTGGGGTTGCTCTGAACCCCCAACGGTGGGCTACCTTGGACCAAGAACTGAACCCTGTAAGTGTCGTACTTACCTGGTAAAACTAACAAAAACTTACCTCCCCCAGGAACTGTGAAAATTGCACTGTCTACTTTTAAAATAGCTATTTGTGAATAACTTGAAAAGTATACATGCAATTGAAATGATTCAAAGTTCCTAATGTACTTACCTGCAATACCTTTCAAACAAGATATTACATGTTAAATTTGAACCTGTGGTTCTTAAAATAAACTAAGAAAATATATTTTTCTGTAACAAAACCTATTGGCTGGATTTGTCTCTGAGTGTGTGTACCTCATTTATTGTCTATGTGTATGTACAACAAATGCTTAACACTACTCCTTGGATAAGCCTACTGCTCGACCACACTACCACAAAATAGAGCATTAGTATTATCTATTTTTACCACTATTTTACCTCTAAGGGGAACCCTTGGACTCTGTGCATGCTATTCCTTACTTTCAAATAGCACATACAGAGCCAACTTCCTACATTGGTGGATCAGCGGTGGGGTACAAGACTTTGCATTTGCTGGACTACTCAGCCAATACCTGATCACACGACAAATTCCAAAATTGTCATTAGAAATTGATTTTTGCAATTTGAAAAGTTTTCTAAATTCTTAAAAGTCCTGCTAGGGACTTGTGTTAGTCCCTGTTAGCATTTTCTTTTAGAGTTTAAAAGTTTGGTAAAAGTTTGAATTAGATTCTAGAACTAGTTTTAGTTTCTTAAAAAGTATTCCAACTTTTAGAAGCATAATGTCTAATACAGATGTGAATGTGGTGGAACTCGACACCACACCTTACCTCCATCTACAGATGAGAGAGCTAAGGTCACTCTGTAAACTAAAGAAAATAGCAATGGGCTCCAGACCTTCCAAACTACAGCTCCAGGAGCTGTTGGCAGAGTTTGAAAGAGCCAACCCCTCTGAGGATGGCAACACAGAGGATGATGATAGTGACTTGGAGGGTGATTCCCCCCCACCAGTCCTATCTAGGGAGAACAGGGCTTCTCAAGCCCTGACTCCACAAATAATAGTCAGAGAGGCTGGTTCCCTCACAGGAGGGACCAACAACTCTGAAATCACTGAGGATAACTCCAGTGAAGAGGACATCCAGTTAGCCAGGATGGCCAAAAGATTGGCTTTGGAAAGACAGATCCTAGCCATAGAAAGGGAAAGACAAGAGATGGGCCTAGGACCCATCAATGGTGGCAGCAACATAACTAGGGTCAGAGATTCTCCTGACATGTTGAAAATCCCCAAAGGGATTGTAACTAAATATGAAGATGGTGATGACATCACCAAATGGTTCACAGCTTTTGAGAGGGCTTGTGAAACCAGAAAAGTGAACAAATCTCACTGGGGTGCTCTCCTTTGGGAAATGTTCACAGGAAAGTGTAGGGATAGACTCCTCACACTCTCTAAAAAAGATGCAGAATCTTATGACCTCATGAAGGGTACCCTGATTGAGGGCTTTGGATTCTCCACTGAGGAGTATAGGATTAGATTCAGGGGTGCTCAAAAATCCTCGAGCCAGACCTGGGTTGACTTTGTAGACTACTCAGTAAAAACACTAGATGGTTGGATTCAAGGAAATGGTGTAAATGATTATGATGGGCTGTACAATTTATTTGTGAAAGAACACCTATTAAGTAATTGTTTCAATGATAAACTGCATCAGCATCTGGTGGACCTAGGACCAATTTCTCCCCAAGAATTGGGAAAGAAGGCGGACCATTGGGTCAAGACTAGGCTGTCCAAAACTTCCACAGGGGGTGACCAAAAGAAAAGGGTCACAAAACCTCCCCAGGGGAAAGGTGGTGAGACAGCCAAAAATAAAAATAGTAAAGAGTCTTCTACAGGCCCCCAAAAACCTGCACAGGAGGGTGGGCCCAGAGCCTCTTCACAAAACAATTCTGGGTACAAGGGTAAAAACTTTGATCCCAAAAAGGCCTGGTGTCGTAACTGTAGTCAGTCTGGACACCAAACTGGAGACAAGGCCTGTCCCAAGAAAGATACCACTTCTAACTCCCATCCAGCTAAAACTGGAATGGCCAGTCTCCAAGTGGGATCAACAGTGTGCCCAGAGCAAATCAGGTGTCACACTGAAGCTACATTAGTCTCTGAGGGTGGGGTGGATTTAGCCACACTGGCTGCCTGGCCCCCTAACATGCAAAAATACAGGCAGCAGCTCTTAATTAATGGTACAAGTGTAGAGGGCCTGAGGGATACAGGTGCCAGTGTCACTATGGTGACAGAGAAACTGGTTTCCCCTGGCCAATACCTGACTGGACAAACTTATCCAGTCACCAACGCTGACAATCAGACTAAAGTACATCCCATGGCTATGGTAACTTTAGAGTGGGGAGGGGTCAATGGCCTGAAACAGGTGGTGGTCTCCTCAAATATCCCAGTAGACTGTTTGCTTGGAAATGACCTGGAGTCCTCAGCATGGGCTGAGGTAGAACTGAAAACCCATGCAGCCATGCTGGGTATCCCTGAACTGGTGTGTGTCAAGACTAGGGCACAGTGCAAGGCACAGGGTGAAAAAGTAGAGCTGGAGTCTGGAAAAATGGCCCAGCCTACCAAGAGACAAGGAAAGTCAGCTGGGAAACCAGCTGCAACACAACACCAAAAAGAGAACCTCTCTTCTCAGGAAGAAGTTCTGCCCTCTGAGGGAACTGAGCCTATGGAGCTGGAACCTTATCAGGTTGAGCTCTTGGGCCCAGGGGGACCCTCAAGGGAAGAGTTGTGTAAGGGACAAGAAACCTGTCCCTCTCTTGAAGGCCTTAGGCAGCAAGCTGCTGAAGAGTCCAAAGGCAAGAAAAATGGAACACATAGGGTCTATTGGGAAGATGGACTCCTGTACACTGAGGCAAGAGATCCCAAACCTGGTGCCACTATGAGAGTGGTAGTGCCTCAGGGTTTCAGAGAGTTTATTCTGACCTTAGCCCATGATATTCCCCTTGCTGGGCATTTGGGACAAACCAAGACGTGGGAGAGGTTAGTCAACCACTTCTACTGGCCCAATATGTCCCAGAAGGTTAAGGAGTTTTGCCTCTCCTGCCCCACCTGTCAAGCCAGTGGTAAGACAGGTGGGCATCCAAAGGCCCCCCTCATTCCACTTCCAGTGGTGGGGGTCCCCTTTGAAAGAGTGGGTGTGGACATAGTTGGTCCACTAGAACCTCCCACAGCCTCAGGAAATATGTACATCCTAGTAGTAGTGGATCATGCTACTAGGTATCCTGAAGCTATTCCCCTTAGGTCGACTACTGCCCCTGCAGTAGCCAAGGCCCTCATTGGTATCTTTACCAGAGTGGGTTTCCCTAAGGAGGTGGTTTCTGACAGAGGTACCAACTTCATGTCAGCATACCTCAAACACATGTGGAATGAGTGTGGAGTGACTTACAAATTCACTACACCCTACCATCCACAAACTAATGGCCTTGTTGAGAGATTCAACAAGACATTAAAGGGCATGATCATGGGGCTCCCAGAAAAACTCAAAAGGAGATGGGATGTCCTCCTGCCATGTCTGCTTTTCGCTTACAGAGAGGTGCCTCAGAAGGGAGTAGGATTCTCACCCTTTGAACTTCTGTTTGGCCACCCTGTAAGGGGACCACTTGCTCTTGTTAAAGAAGGCTGGGAGAGACCTCTTCATGAGCCTAAACAAGACATAGTGGACTATGTACTTGGCCTTCGCTCCAGGATGGCAGAGTACATGGAAAAGGCAAGTAAAAACCTTGAGGCCAGCCAACAACTCCAGAAGTTGTGGTATGACCAAAAGGCTGCACTGGTTGAATTTCAACCAGGGCAGAAAGTCTGGGTTCTGGAGCCTGTGGCTCCCAGGGCACTCCAGGACAAATGGAGTGGCCCTTACCCAGTACTAGAAAGGAAGAGTCAGGTCACCTACCTGGTGGACCTGGGCACAAGCAGGAGCCCCAAGAGGGTGATCCATGTGAACCGCCTTAAGCTCTTCCATGACAGGGCTGATGTAAATCTGTTGATGGTAACAGATGAGGACCAGGAAGCTGAGAGTGAACCTCTCCCTGATCTCCTCTCATCAGACCCTAAAGATGGCTCAGTAGATGGAGTGATCTACTCAGACACCCTCTCTAGCCAACAGCAGTCTGACTGCAGGAAGGTCCTGCAGCAGTTTGCTGAACTCTTTTCCCTAACCCCTGGTCAGACACACCTGTGTACCCATGATGTGGACACAGGAGACAGCATGCCTGTCAAAAACAAAATATTTAGACAGTCTGACCAAGTTAAGGAAAGCATCAAGGTGGAAGTCCACAAGATGCTGGAATTGGGAGTAATTGAGTACTCTGACAGCCCCTGGGCTAGCCCAGTGGTCTTAGTCCCCAAACCTCACACCAAAGAAGGAAAGAGAGAGATGAGGTTTTGTGTGGACTACAGAGGTCTCAACTCTGTCACCAAGACAGATGCTCATCCCATTCCTAGAGCTGATGAGCTAATAGACAAATTAGGGGCTGCCAAATTCTTAAGTACCTTTGACTTAACAGCAGGGTACTGGCAAATCAAAATGGCCCCTGGAGCAAAAGAAAAGACAGCATTCTCCACACCTGATGGGCATTATCAGTTCACTGTTATGCCCTTTGGTTTAAAGAATGCCCCTGCCACCTTCCAAAGGTTGGTGAATCAAGTCCTTGCTGGGCTGGAATCCTTTAGTGCAGCTTATCTTGATGATATTGCTGTCTTCAGCTCCACCTGGCAGGATCACCTGGTCCACCTGAAGAAGGTTTTGAAGGCTCTGCAATCTGCAGGCCTCTCTATCAAGGCATCCAAATGCCAGATAGGGCAGGGAACTGTGGTTTACTTGGGACACCTTGTAGGTGGAGGCCAAGTTCAGCCACTCCAGCCTAAGATCCAGACTATTCTGGACTGGGCAGCTCCAAAAACCCAGACTCAAGTCAGGGCATTCCTTGGCTTGACTGGGTACTACAGGAGGTTTGTGAAGGGATATGGATCCATTGTGACAGCCCTCACAGAACTCACCTCCAAGAAAATGCCCAAGAAAGTAAACTGGACTGCAGAATGCCAACAGGCCTTTGACACCCTGAAACAAGCTATGTGCACAGCACCAGTTCTAAAAGCTCCAGATTACTCCAAGCAGTTCATTGTGCAAACAGATGCCTCTGAACATGGGATAGGGGCAGTTTTGTCCCAAACAAATGATGATGGCCTTGACCAGCCTGTTGCTTTCATTAGCAGGAGGTTACTCCCCAGGGAGCAGCGTTGGAGTGCCATTGAGAGGGAGGCCTTTGCTGTGGTTTGGTCCCTGAAGAAGCTGAGACCATACCTCTTTGGTACTCACTTCCTAGTTCAGACTGACCACAGACCTCTCAGATGGCTGATGCAAATGAAAGGTGAAAATCCAAAACTGTTGAGGTGGTCCATCTCCCTACAGGGAATGGACTTTGTAGTGGAACACAGACCTGGGACTGCCCATGCCAATGCAGATGGCCTTTCCAGGTTCTTCCACTTAGAAAATGAAGACTCTCTTGGGAAAGGTTAGTCTCATCCTCTTTCGTTTGGGGGGGGGTTGTGTAAGGAAATGCCTCCTTGGCATGGTTGCCCCCTGACTTTTTGCCTTTGCTGATGCTATGTTTTGAATTGAAAGTGTGCTGAGGCCTGCTAACCAGGCCCCAGCACCAGTGTTCTTCCCCTAACCTGTACTTTTGATTCCACAATTGGCACACCCTGGCACCCAGATAAGTCCCTTGTAACTGGTACCTCTGGTACCAAGGGCCCTGATGCCAGGGAAGGTCTCTAAGGGCTGCAGCATGTATTATGCCACCCTAGAGACCCCTCACCCAGCACAGACACACTGCTTACCAGCTTGTGTGTGCTAGTGAGAACAAAATGAGTAAGTCGACATGGCACTCCCCTCAGGGTGCCATGCCAGCCTCTCACTGCCTATGCAGTATAGGTAAGACACCCCTCTAGCAGGCCTTACAGCCCTAAGGCAGGGTGCACTATACCATGGGTGAGGGTACCAGTGCATGAGCACTGTGCCCCTACAGTGTCTAAGCAAAACCTTAGACATTGTAAGTGCAGGGTAGCCATAAGAGTATATGGTCTGGGAGTCTGTTTTACACGAACTCCACAGCACCATAATGGCTACACTGAAAACTGGGAAGTTTGGTATCAAACTTCTCAGCACAATAAATGCACACTGATGCCAGTGTACATTTTATTGTAAAATACACCACAGAGGGCACCTTAGAGGTGCCCCCTGAAACTTAACCGACTATCTGTGTAGGCTGACTGGTTCCAGCAGCCTGCCACACTAGAGACATGTTGCTGGCCCCATGGGGAGAGTGCCTTTGTCACTCTGAGGCCAGTAACAAAGCCTGCACTGGGTGGAGATGCTAACACCTCCCCCAGGCAGGAGCTGTAACACCTGGCGGTGAGCCTCAAAGGCTCACCCCTTTGTCACAGCACCGCAGGACACTCCAGCTAGTGGAGTTGCCCGCCCCCTCCGGCCCCGGCCCCCACTTTTGGCGGCAAGGCCGGAGAAAATAATGAGAATAACAAGGAGGAGTCACTGGCCAGTCAGGACAGCCCCTAAGGTGTCCTGAGCTGAGGTGACTCTAACTTTTAGAAATCCTCCATCTTGCAGATGGAGGATTCCCCCAATAGGATTAGGGATGTGACCCCCTCCCCTTGGGAGGAGGCACAAAGAGGGTGTACCCACCCTCAGGGCTAGTAGCCATTGGCTACTAACCCCCCAGACCTAAACACGCCCTTAAATTTAGTATTTAAGGGCTCTCCCTGAACCTAGAAACTAGATTCCTGCAACAACAAGAAGAAGGACTGCCTAGCTGAAAACCCCTGCAGAGGAAGACCAGAAGACAACAACTGCCTTGGCTCCAGAAACTCACCGGCCTGTCTCCTCCCTTCCAAAGAACTCTGCTCCAGCGACACCTTCCAAAGGGACCAGCGACCTCTGAATCCTCTGAGGACTGCCCTGCTTCGACGATGACAAGAAACTCCCGAGGACAGCGGACCTGCTCCAAAAAGACTGCAACTTTATCCAAAGGAGCAGCTTTAAAGAACCCTGCAATCTCCCCGCAAGAAGCGTGAGACTTGCAACACTGCACCCGGCGACCCCGACTCGGCTGGTGGAGAACCAACACCTCAGGGAGGACCCCCGGACTACTCTACGACTGTGAGTACCAAAACCTGTCCCCCCTGAGCCCCCACAGCGCCGCCTGCAGAGGGAATCCCGAGGCTTCCCCTGACCGCGACTCTCTGAAACCTAAGTCCCGACGCCTGGAAAAGACCCTGCACCCGCAGCCCCCAGGACCTGACTGGACTGGCTTGTAGTGAGTACCAAGGGGTACTTGCACCTTGCACCAGGCCCAGTTATCCCTTATTAGTGTATAGGGTGTCTAGCAGCTTAGGCTGATAGATAATGGTAGCTTAGCAGAGCAGCTTAGGCTGAACTAGGAGACGTGTGAAGCTACTACAGTACCACTTAGTGTCATATGCACAATATCATAAGAAAACACAATACACAGTTATACTAAAAATAAAGGTACTTTATTTTTATGACAATATGCCAAAGTATCTTAGAGTGTACCCTCAGTGAGAGGATAGGAAATATACACAAGATATATATACACAATAGCAAAAATATGCAGTATAGTCTTAGAAAACAGTGCAAACAATGTATAGTTACAATAGGATGCAATGGGGAAACATAGGGATAGGGGCAACACAAACCATATACTCCAAAAGTGGAATGCGAACCACGAATGGACCCCAAACCTATGTGACCTTGTAGAGGGTCGCTGGGACTATTAGAAAATAGTGAGAGTTAGCAAAATAACCCTCCCCAAGACCCTGAAAAGTGAGTGCAAAGTGCACTAAAGTTCCCCTAAGGACAAAGAAGTCGTGTTAGAGGAATAATGCAGGAAAGACACAAACCAGCAATGCAGCAACTGTGGATTTCCAATCTAGGGTACCTGTGGAACAAGGGGACCAAGTCCAAAAGTCACAAGCAAGTCGGAGATGGGCAGATGCCCAGGAAATGCCAGCTGCGGGTGCAAAGAAGCTTCGACTGGACAGAAGAAGCTGAGGTTTCTGCAGGAACGAAAAGGGCTAGAGACTTCCCCTTTGGTGGACGGATTCCGCTCGCCTTGGAGAGTCGTGCAGAAGTGTTTTCCCGCCGGAAGGACGCCAACAAGCCTTGCTACACGCAAATCGTGCGTTTGGCGTTTTTGGACACTGCTGGGGCCCAGGGGGGACCAGGAAGTCGCAAATTGGACCTGAAGAGAGAAGGAAAATCGTGCAAGACAAAGAGCCCTCACTGAAGCAGGTAGCACCCGGAGAAGTGCCAGAAATAGGCACTACAAGGATGCGTGAAATGGTGCTCGCCGAAGTTGCACAAAGGAGTCCCACGTCGCCGGAGACCAACTTAGAAAGTCGTGCAATGCAGGTTAGAGTGCCGTGGACCCAGGCTTGGCTGTGCACAAAGGATTTCCGCCGGAAGTGCACAGGGGCCGGAGTAGCTGCAAAGTCGCGGTTCCCAGCATTGCAGCCCAGCGAGGTGAGGCAAGGACTTACCTCCACCAACCTTGGGCTGAAGAGTCACTGGACTGTGGGGGCCACTTGGACAGCGTCGCTGGATTCGAGGGACCTCGCTCGTCGTGCTGAGAGGAGACCCAAGGGACCGGTAATGCAGCTTTTTGGTGCCTGCGGTTGCAGGGGGAAGATTCCGTCGACCCACGGGAGATTTCTTCGGAGCTTCTTGGTGCAGAGAGGAGGCAGGCTACCCCCACAGCATGCACAAGCAGGAAAACAGTCGAGAAGGCGGCAGGATCAGCGTTACAGAGTTGCAGTAGTCGTCTTTGCTACTATGTTGCAGGTTTGCAGGCTTCCAGCGCGGTCAGCGGTCGTTTCCTTATCAGAAGGTGAAGAGGGAGATGCAGAGGAACTCGGATGAGCTCTTGCATTCGTTATCTAAAGTTTCCCCAGAGACAGAGACCCTAAATAGCCAGAAAAGAGGGTTTGGCTACCTAGGAGAGAGGAAAGGCTACTAACACCTGAAGGAGCCTATCAGCAGGAGTCTCTGACGTCACCTGATGGCACTGGCCACTCAGAGCAGTCCAGTGTGCCAGCAGCACCTCTGTTTCCAAGATGGCAGAGGTCTGGAGCACACTGGAGGAGCTCTGGACACCTCCCAGGGGAGGTGCAGGTCAGGGGAGTGGTCACTCCCCTTTCCTTTGTCCAGTTTCGCGCCAGAGCAGGGGCTAAGGGGTCCCTGAACCGGTGTAGACTGGCTTATGCAGAATTGGGCACATCTGTGCCCAACAAAGCATTTCCAGAGGCTGGGGGAGGCTACTCCTCCCCTGCCTTCACACCATTTTCCAAAGGGAGAGGGTGTCACACCCTCTCTCAGAGGAAGTTCTTTGTTCTGCCATCCTGGGCCAGGCCTGGCTGGACCCCAGGAGGGCAGCTGCCTGTCTGAGGGGTTGGCAGCAGCAGCAGCTGCAGTGAAACCCCAGGAAGGGCAGTTTGGCAGTACCAGGGTCTGTGCTACAGACCACTGGGATCATGGGATTGTGCCAACTATGCCAGGATGGCATAGAGGGGGCAATTCCATGATCATAGACATGTTACATGGCCATATTCGGAGTTACCATGGTGAAGCTACATATAGGTAGTGACCTAAATGTAGTGCACGTGTGTAATGGTGTCCCCGCACTCACAAAGTTCAGGGAATTGGCTCTGAACAATGTGGGGGCACCTTGGCTAGTGCCAGGGTGCCCTCACACTAAGTAACTTTGCACCTAACCTTTACCAGGTAAAGGTTAGACATATAGGTGACTTATAAGTTACTTAAGTGCAGTGTAAAATGGCTGTGAAATAACGTGGACGTTATTTCACTCAGGCTGCAGTGGCAGGCCTGTGTAAGAATTGTAAGAGTTCCCTATGGGTGGGAAAAGAAATGCTGCAGCCCATAGTGATCTCCTGGAACCCCAATGCCCTGGGTACCTCAGTACCATATACTAGGGAATTATAAGGGTGTTCCAGTAAGCCAATGTAAATTGGTAAAAATGGTCACTAGCCTGTTAGTGACAATTTGGAAAGAAATGAGAGAGCATAACCACTGAGGTTCTGATTAGCAGAGCCTCAGTGAGGCAGTTAGTCACTACACAGGTAACACATTCAGGCACACTTATGAGCACTGGGGCCCTGGGTTACCAGGGTCCCAGTGACACATACAACTAAAACAACATATATACAGTGAAAAATGGGGGTAACATGCCAGGCAAGATGGTACTTTCCTACACTGAAGGACCGGACTTTCACTGCAGAAGTGACCCCCAGGAGTCCCTCTCCCTTGCCCAAGTGGAGGTTTCCCCGAGGAAGCCCCCCCTTGCCTGCCTGCAGCGCTGAAGAGATCCCTTGATCTCTCATTGACTTCCATTGCAAACCCGACGCTTGTTCTAACACTGCACCCGGCCGCCCCCGCGCCGCTGAGGGTGAAATTTCTGTGTGGGCTTGTGTCCCCCCCGGTGCCCTACACAACCCCCCTGGTCTGCCCTCCGAAGACGCGGGTACTTACCTGCTGGCAGACTGGAACCGGGGCACCCCCTTCTCTCCATTGAAGCCTATGCGTTTTGGGCACCACTTTGAACTCTGCACCTGACCGGCCCTGAGCTGCTGGTGTGGTAACTTTGGGGTTGCTCTGAACCCCCAACGGTGGGCTACCTTGGACCAAGAACTGAACCCTGTAAGTGTCGTACTTACCTGGTAAAACTAACAAAAACTTACCTCCCCCAGGAACTGTGAAAATTGCACTGTCTACTTTTAAAATAGCTATTTGTGAATAACTTGAAAAGTATACATGCAATTGAAATGATTCAAAGTTCCTAATGTACTTACCTGCAATACCTTTCAAACAAGATATTACATGTTAAATTTGAACCTGTGGTTCTTAAAATAAACTAAGAAAATATATTTTTCTGTAACAAAACCTATTGGCTGGATTTGTCTCTGAGTGTGTGTACCTCATTTATTGTCTATGTGTATGTACAACAAATGCTTAACACTACTCCTTGGATAAGCCTACTGCTCGACCACACTACCACAAAATAGAGCATTAGTATTATCTATTTTTACCACTATTTTACCTCTAAGGGGAACCCTTGGACTCTGTGCATGCTATTCCTTACTTTGAAATAGCACATACAGAGCCAACTTCCTACACACGCCATATGTCCCTCTTCTGGTGGGCGCTGACCTACATGACATGCACAAGGGAAGAGGAACAGTCTTTACCAACTGCACTGTCGTTGTGAGTGGCCCCCTCCCTAATCTGGCCATGTGGCCCATTCGTTCACATGCATTGTTGTTCTATGAACTCTGCCCCCTTCCCTCTTCCAACCAGCCCTCTCCACCTAGGCCTAGCCCATACAACGTGCTCCCTGTGTACTAACCTGTTGGTCTGGAGGACCGTAGAGTAGCGTGTACTGGGGGAGGAGCCCGTCTACCAGTTTCTCCAACTCCTGTGCAGTGAAGGCGGGGGCCCTTTCCCCAGACGCAGCAGCCATCGTCGCTTCCAGACCGAGGTCACAGCAGCACTTGCAGTGTAGGTCCTCTCCTGTCGAAGGTCAGGTATCTAGTGATTGAACAGATAGATAATGGCGGTCACGTCCGCGGCGGTGCCATCCGCGGCGGTGCGCATCATCACCGCCGGCGCACCTGTTCATTGGCTCCTGGGACCCATAGGGTCCAATGTTAACCAATGCAGCATTGCGCCGCGGTCTACGACCTACCGCGACGGTGTGCAACGCCAGCGCAGTTACCCCACAATCCCATTGTCCCAGTTTAGAGGTCAGGCAGCCGCCATTTCAGGGGCCCACATGGCTTCATTTACTACTGCGTCACACATAGCTGGGCCTACACTCAACACACATACAGGAAGGGTTTTGTGAGTGGTCTAGTCTTGTGTGTAACTGTGGGTATATACCTGGAGGAATAATGTTGTTGTCCTTCGTAGGCACCGTCAGCTGGGACATAAGAGAAGATGGCGGAATCCACCGGTGTACCGACCGCTGGTGGACCTGTTGACAATGGAAGAGAGACATGTCATCGTCGCCTACCGGTGCCACAATCCAGGAACTATGTACCCAGTTGGAGCCAGACCTGATGTCACCAATCCGCCATCCGACTGGAATCCCCCCTGACGTGCAGGTGCTGTCAGTGCTCCATTTCCTTGCAAGTGGGTCTTTTCAGACAACTGTGGCCATGGCATCAGCGATGTCCCAGCCTATGTTTTCCAACGTGTTGTCCAGAGTGTTGTCTGCCCTGCTGAAACACGTAAGGAGATACATAATTTTCCCTCAGGTGGAGGATTTGCCTACAGTGAAATGTGACTTCTATGCCCTTGGACATATTCCCAAAGTCATAGGTGCTATTGATGGTACCCATGTAGCTCTGGTCCCCCCTCACAGGAGTGAACAGGTGTACAGGAACAGGAAGAGTTAACATTCAATAAATGTCCAGATGGTCTGTATGGCAGAACAGTACATCTCGCAGGTAAATGCTGTGTTCTCTGGCTCAGTGCATGACGCCTACATCCTGCGGAATAGCAGCATCCCTTATATGATGGGTCAACTCTACAGGCACCGTGTATGGCTATTGGGGGACTCTGGTTACCCCAACCTTTCCTGGCTATTGACCCCAGTGAGGAATCCCAGGACCAGGGCAGAGGAACGGTACAATGAGGCCCATGGGCGGACTAGGAGGGTGATCGAACGCACCTTCGGCCTCCTGAAGGCCAGGTTCAGGTGCCTCCATATGACAGGTGGATCCCTATTCTACTCACCGAAGAAGGTGTGCGACATCATCATCGCCTGCTCCATGCTCCATAATTTGGCTTTGCGACGCCAGGTGCCTTTTCTGCAGGAGGATGATCCAGATGACGGTGTTGTAGCAGCTGTGGAGTCTGTGAAGCCTGTGGACAGTGATGAGGATGAAGCTGAGGAAGAAGACAACGACAACAGGGAGTCAGTCATACAGCAATATTTCCAGTGAGACACAGGTGAGAACATTTTCATTTTTAGCATTACATTAACTTTCACACATCTACCTCTATCCTGTTTCTCGATTTAAATCACTATTTGGTAACTGAGTTGTACCCTTCCATTACGGTTTCACAGGTGTGGTTACCTACGTGTCAACTGCTTGCATCCTTCAAGGGCTTGTGATGTGTGACATAGGTATGTTAGCCTTACAATGGTAAACCCATTATGACACTGTCATTGATAATACATATTTACTAAATCACAGACTGACTCCAGATTGTTTTGTGTTTCAAGGGTGTTTATTGAAGTGCTCTGAAATGTGAGGGGTTTGTAAAACGAGTATGGGTGATGGCGGAGGAATTTCCATGGCAGAGTCCAGTCTATTAGTCTCACAGGTGCACTGCCCATCTGGGCATAGGAAGTGGAGCTGGTGCAGTTTAAGTATGGACAGGGTAACAAAGTGGGACAGTGGGAGGACAATCAGGGTGGTCTCATTTCCTGGCGGGGGTCTTGCCATCTTGCTCTGTCCTGTTCCTGGATCTCAGGGACCACTTGCGTGGTGGTTGTCCGTCTGCAGGGGGTGGGGTGCTGGTGTGTTGGGTCTGTGGCGGGGCGTCCTGTCCACTAGCGCCGGCGGAGGTGGTGGGCAGTTCATCGTCCTGGCTAGTGTCAGGGGCCCCTTGGAGTGCCACGGTGTCCCTCAAGGTCTGCTGTATGTCCTTCAGCACCCCTACGATGGTGCCCAAGGCGGAGCTGATGGTCCTGAGCTCCTCCCTGAACCCCAAATACAGTTCGTCCTGCAGGCACAGGGTCTCCTGCAACTTGTCCAGGACCGTCGCCATCGTCTCCTGGGAGTGGTGGTATGCTCCCAGGATGGAGGATAGGGCCTCGTGGAGAGTGGGTTCCCTTGGCCTGTCCACCCCCTGTCGCAGAGCAGCCCTCCCAGTTCCCCTGTGTTCCTGGGCCTCCGTCCCCTGGACCGTGTGCCCACTACGCCTGCCCCCAGGTCCCTGTTGTTGTTGGGGTGCCGGGTTATCCTGGGTTCCCTGTAGTGGTGGACACACCGCTGATTGACCTGTCCTGGGTAGGGAGGTTTGGGCCCGCTGGGTGGGTGCTGTGCTGGTGTTACCAGAGGGTGGAAGGTCGGTGTTGGGCTGTGCCTGTGCAAGGGGAACCGACTGTCCCGAGGCCCACGATGGTCCGGGCTGGTCATCAGGATCCAGTAGGGCAGAGCTGCTCTCGTCACTGTGGGCCTCTTCTGGGGGTGGAGTGGTGTTGTCTGGACCCTCTGGTGTGGTGACGGTCCTTCGGGTTCCTGCAGGGGCATAAGAGCATGATTATTGCATGTGTGTGTGTAATGGTGTGCAATGGGTGGGTGTTTGTGTACCCCAGTGCAAGCATTCCTGTGTGTGGGTTTGTGTGATGATGGTTGGGGGGTGTTCTGGGTATGTGCTGTGTAGGAAAGTACCATCTTGCCTGGCATGTTACCCCCATTTTTCACTGTATATATGTTGTTTTAGTTGTATGTGTCACTGGGACCCTGGTAACCCAGGGCCCCAGTGCTCATAAGTGTGCCTGAATGTGTTACCTGTGTAGTGACTAACTGTCTCACTGAGGCTCTGCTAATCAGAACCTCAGTGGTTATGCTCTCTCATTTCTTTCCAAATTGTCACTGACAGGCTAGTGACCATTTTTACCAATTTACATTGGCTTACTGGAACACCCTTATAATTCCCTAGTATATGGTACTGAGGTACCCAGGGTATTGGGGTTCCAGGAGATCCCTATGGGATGCAGCATTTCTTTTGCCACCCATAGGGAGCTCTGACAATTCTTACACAGGCCTGCCACTGCAGCCTGAGTGAAATAACGTCCACGTTATTTCACAGCCATTTTACACTGCACTTAAGTAACTTATAAGTCACCTATATGTCTAACCTTTACCTGGTAAAGGTTAGGTGCAAAGTTACTTAGTGTGAGGGCACCCTGGCACTAGCCAAGGTGCCCCCACATTGTTCAGAGCCAATTCACTGAACTTTGTGAGTGCGGGGACACCATTACACGCGTGCACTACATAGAGGTCACTACCTATATGTAGCTTCACCATGGTAACTCCGAATATGGCCATGTAACATGTCTATGATCATGGAATTGCCCCCTCTATGCCATCCTGGCATTGTTGGTACAATTCCATGATCCCAGTGGTCTGTAGCACAGACCCTGGTACTGCCAGACTGCCCTTCCTGGGGTTTCTCTGCAGCTGCTGCTGCTGCCAACCCCTCAGACAGGCAGTTGCCCTCCTGGGGTCCAGCCAGGCCTGGCCCAGGATGGCAGAACAAAGAACTTCCTCTGAGAGAGGGTGTGACACCCTCTCCCTTTGGAAAATGGTGTGAAGGCAGGGGAGTAGTAGCCTCCCCCAGCCTCTGGAAATGCTTTGTTGGGCACAGATGTGCCCAATTCTGCATAAGCCAGTCTACACCGGTTCAGGGACCCCTTAGCCCCTGCTCTGGCGCGAAACTGGACAAAGGAAAGGGGAGTGACCACTCCCCTGACCTGCACCTCCCCTGGGAGGTGTCCAGAGCTCCTCCAGTGTGCTCCAGACCTCTGCCATCTTGGAAACAGAGGTGCTGCTGGCACACTGGACTGCTCTGAGTGGCCAGTGCCACCAGGTGACGTCAGAGACTCCTTGTGATAGGCTCCTTCAGGTGTTAGTAGCCTTTCCTCTCTCCTAGGTAGCCAAACCCTCTTTTCTGGCTATTTAGGGTCTCTGTCTCTGGGGAAACTTTAGATAACGAATGCATGAGCTCAGCCGAGTTCCTCTGCATCTCCCTCTTCACCTTCTGATAAGGAATCGACCGCTGACCGCGCTGGAAGCCTGCAAACCTGCAACATAGTAGCAAAGACGACTACTGCAACTCTGTAACGCTGATCCTGCCGCCTTCTCGACTGTTTTCCTGCTTGTGCATGCTGGGGGGGTAGTCTGCCTCCTCTCTGCACCAGAAGCTCCGAAGAAATCTCCCGTGGGTCGACGGAATCTTCCCCCTGCAACCGCAGGCACCAAAAAGCTGCATCACCGGTCCCTTGGGTCTCCTCTCAGCACGACGAGCGAGGTCCCTCGAATCCAGCGACTCTGTCCAAGTGACCCCCACAGTCCAGTGACTCTTCAGTCCAAGTTTGGTGGAGGTAAGTCCTTGCCTCACCTCGCTGGGCTGCATTGCTGGGAACCGCGACTTTGCAAGCTACTCCGGCCCCTGTGCACTTCCGGCGGAAATCCTTCGTGCACAGCCAAGCCTGGGTCCACGGCACTCTAACCTGCATTGCACGACTTTCTAAGTTGGTCTCCGGCGACGTGGGACTCCTTTGTGCAACTTCGGCGAGCACCGTTTCACGCATCCTCGTAGTGCCTGTTTCTGGCACTTCTCCGGGCGCTACCTGCTTCAGTGAGGGCTCTTTGTCTTGCTCGACGTCCCCTCTCTCTGCAGGTCCAATTTGCGACCTCCTGGTCCCTCCTGGGCCCCAGCAGCGTCCAAAAACGCCAAACGCACGATTTGCGTGTAGCAAGGCTTGTTGGCGTCCATCCGGCGGGAAAACACTTCTGCACGACTCTCCAAGGCGTGGGGGATCCATCCTCCAAAGGGGAAGTCTCTAGCCCTTGTCGTTCCTGCAGTATTCACAGTTCTTCAGCCTAGTAAGAGCTTCTTTGCACCAATCGCTGGTATTTCTTGGGCATCTGCCCATCTCCGAGCTGCTTGTGACTTTTGGACTTGGTCCCCTTGTTCCACAGGTACCCTCAGTCAGGAATCCATCATTGCTGCATTGCTGATTTGTGTTTTCCTTGCATTCTCCCTCTAACACGACTATTTTGTCCTTAGGGGAACTTTAGTGCACTTTGCACTCACTTTTCAGGGTCTTGGGGAGGGTTATTTTTCTAACTCTCACTATTTTCTAATAGTCCCAGCGACCCTCTACAAGGTCACATAGGTTTGGGGTCCATTCGTGGTTCGCATTCCACTTCTGGAGTATATGGTTTGTGTTGCCCCTATCCCTATGTTTCCCCATTGCATCCTATTGTAACTATACATTGTTTGCACTGTTTTCTAAGACTATACTGCATATTTTTGCTATTGTGTATATATATCTTGTGTATATTTCCTATCCTCTCACTGAGGGTACACTCTAAGATACTTTGGCATATTGTCATAAAAATAAAGTACCTTTATTTTTAGTATAACTGTGTATTGTGTTTTCTTATGATATTGTGCATATGACACTAAGTGGTACTGTAGTAGCTTCACACGTCTCCTAGTTCAGCCTGAGCTGCTTTGCTAAGCTACCATTATCTATCAGCCTAAGCTGCTAGACACCCTATACACTAATAAGGGATAACTGGGCCTGGTGCAAGGTGCAAGTACCCCTTGGTACTCACTACAAGCCAGTCCAGCCTCCTACATTGGTTGTGCAGCGGTGGGATAAGTGCTTTGAGACTACTTACCACTCTTGTCATTGTACTTTTCATAAGAGAAAAATATACAAAACAAGGTCAGTGTATATACACATAGCCAAAAAGTTTTGCATTTCCTCTTTTCACTCTTTTCTAAGTGCTGAAAAGTACTTCTAAACTTTCAAAAAGTTCTTAAAAGTTTAAAAAGTTTTTTTCTGTCTTTCCAAAAAGTTCTGAAAACTTTTTTCTCTTTGTCTATCACTTTAACTCTCTCTAAAAATGTCTGGCACAGGCCAAAAAGTTGAACTGTCCAAACTTGCATATGATCACCTTAGCTGGAAAGGAGCAAGGAGTCTCTGCATAGAGAGAGGTTTGAGTGTATGGAAGAATCCTTCCTTAGAACTGTTAATTAATATGCTTAGAGTACAGGATAAGGCCATAAGTGCCCAATCTGTAGAAAAAGTAGCTAATGGTTCTCAATCTGATCCAGGGACTCCCCCAGGAAAAGGTTCAGGAAAGAAACTTCTCAGCCTGCCCATTACTAGACAGTCTAGCATAGTTGGTACAGAGGTTGAATCACATCATACTGATGATGTGCTCTCACATTATGCTGGTAGCCAAGCTGTTAGGGTGCCCTTGGTAAGGGACAGGTCTCCTTCTGTTCATTCCCATCATACCTCTGTATCTAGAAATGTCCCTCCCACCCACCCTGATGACAGATTGTTAGAGAGTGGAGCAAACCAGACTGAAGCTCAAGAAGCAACAGCTGGATTTGGATAGACAGTCTTTAGAAATAGAGAGGGAAAGACAGAAGATGGGTTTAGATACCCATGGTGGCAGCAGCAGTATTCCCCATAGTCATCCTGCAAAAGAGCATGATTCCAGGAATCTGCATAAGATAGTTCCCCCTTACAAGGAGGGGGATGACATTAACAAGTGGTTTGCTGCACTTGAGAGGGCCTGTGCTGTACAGGATGTCCCTCAAAAGCAGTGGGCTTCTATCCTATGGCTATAATTTACTGGAAAAGGTAGGGATAGGCTCCTTACTGTAAAAGAAAATGATGCTAACAATTTCCAAGTTCTTAAGAATGCACTCCTGGATGGTTATGGCTTAACCACTGAACAGTACAGGATAAAGTTCAGAGATACCAAAAAGGAGTCTTCACAAGACTGGGTTGATTTCATTGACCAGGCAGTGAAGGCCTTGGAGGGGTGGTTACATGGCAGTAAAGTTACTGATTATGACAGCCTGTATAACTTGATCCTGAGAGAGCATATTCTTAATAATTGTGTGTCTGATTTGTTGCACCAGTACTTGGTGGACTCTGATCTGACCTCTCCCCAAGAATTGGGAAAGAAGGCAGACAAATGGGTCAGAACAAGAGTGAACAGAAAAGTTCATACAGGGGGTGACAAAGATGGCAACAAAAAGAAGGATGGTAAGTCTTCTGACAAGGGTGGGGACAAATCTAAAAATGAGTCTTCATCAGGCCCACAAAAACACTCTGGTGGGGGTGGTGGGCCCAAATCCTCCTTTAATCAGAACAAGGAAAAGAAACCATGGTGCTATTTATGTAAGATAAAAGGCCATTGGACAACAGATCCCAGTTGTCCAAAGAAAGGCACCACAGCTCCTACCACTACAACCCCTACTGCTACACCTAGTGTCCCTACTAATAGCAGTGGTGGTGGGAGCAAACCTACTAATAGCCAATCCAAGGGAGTAGCTGGGCTCACTTTTGGTAATTTAGTTGGGGTGGGTCTAATTAGGGAGACCACAGAGGCTACTTTAGTCTCTGAAGGGGCTATTGACTTAGCCACTTTGGTTGCTTGCCCCCATAACTTGGAGAAGTACAAGCAACTAACCCTAATAAATGGTGTTGAGGTCCAGGCCTACAGGGACACAGGTGCCAGTGTAACAATGGTGATTGAGAAACTGGTGCACCCTGAACAACACATACTTGGACACCAGTACCAAGTAACCGATGCTCACAACATAACACAAAGCCACCCCATGGCTGTTGTAAATCTCAACTGGGGGGGGGTATCTGGTCCAAAGAAAGTTGTGGTAGCTTCAGATTTACCTGTAGACTGTCTATTAGGGAACGATTTGGAGACATCAGCTTGGTCAGATGTGGAGTTGGAGGCCCATGCAGCAATGCTGGGCATCCCAGGGCATATTTTTGCTTTGACAAGGGCTCAGGCCAAAAAGCAAAAAGGACAGGGAAGCTTGGATCCTGGAACAATGGACCAAGTGCTCCCTAAAGCTAGGGCTAGTAGAAGCAAACCACTTCCTACTATCCCTCCCTCTACAGTGGATTCTACTTCTGAGGAAGAAGAATTCCCTCCCTGTGCAGAACCTACACCAGAGGAGCTGGAAGCAGACACTGCTGAGCTTTTGGGTGAAGGGGGGCCTGCCAGAGAGGAGCTGAGTGTGGCACAGCAAACCTGTCCCACATTAGAGGGTCTCAGACAGCAAGCTGTCAAACAGGCTAATGGGGATGTCAGTGACTCACACAGAGTTTACTGGGAGGACAACCTCTTGTACACTGAGCATAGGGATCCTAAACCTGGAGCTGCCAGGAGATTAGTGATTCCTCAGGAGTACAGAAAGTTCCTCCTAACACTGGCACATGACATTCCCTTAGCTGGGCACCTGGGTCAAATGAAAACTTGGGACAGATTGGTACCATTGTTTCATTGGCCTAGGATGTCTGAGGACACAAAAGAATTTTTTAAGTCCTGTGAAACCTGTCAAGCCAGTGGCAAGACAGGTGGCACTCCAAAGGCACCCCTTATCCCACTGCCTGTGGTTGGGGTTCCCTTTGAAAGGGTAGGGGTTGACATAGTTGGCCCCCTTGACCCTCCTACTGCTTCAGGCAATAGGTTTATCTTGGTGGTAGTGGACCATGCCACAAGATATCCTGAAGCAATTCCTTTAAGGACCACTACAGCTCCTGCAGTGGCAAAGGCCCTCCTGGGAATATTTTCCAGGGTGGGCTTCCCAAAGGAAGTAGTATCAGACAGAGGAAGCAATTTCATGTCTGCATACTTAAAGGCCATGTGGAAGGAGTGTGGTGTAACTTACAAGTTCACAACACCCTATCATCCACAAACAAATGGACTGGTGGAGAGATTTAATAAAACTCTCAAAGGCATGATTATGGGACTCCCTGAAAAACTCCGCAGGAGATGGGATATCCTTCTACCATGCCTCCTTTTTGCCTACAGGGAGGTACCCCAGAAAGGAGTGGGCTTCAGCCCCTTTGAACTTCTTTTTGGACACCCTGTTAGGGGTCCACTCACACTTGTAAAGGAGGGTTGGGAACAACCTTTAAAAGCTCCTAAGCAGGATATTGTGGATTATGTACTTGGCCTCAGATCAAGGATGGCTGAGTACATGAAAAAGGCCAGTAAAAACCTTCAGGCCAGCCAAGAGCTCCAGAAGCAATGGCATGATCAGAAGGCTGTTTTGGTTCAGTACCAACCAGGGCAGAAAGTGTGGGTCTTGGAGCCTGTGGCCCCAAGAGCACTCCAAGATAAATGGAGTGGTCCACACACAATTGTTGAAAAGAAGGGTGAAGTCACCTACTTGGTTGACTTAGGCACTGTCAGGAGTCCCCTTAGGGTGCTCCATGTCAACCGCCTGAAACCCTACTATGACAGGGCTGATCTCACCCTGCTCATGGCAACAGATGAGGGACAGGAAGAAGACAGTGATCCTCTACCTGATCTCTTCTCTTCCACAGAACAAGATGCTCTTGTGGAAGGTGTAGTTTTGGCTGATTGTCTTACTGCTGAGCAGAAAGATAATTGCATAAATCTCCTAGGACAATTTTCAGAACTCTTCTCCATTGTGCCAGGCACCACTTCTTGGTGTGAGCACACTATAGATACTGGAGACAGTTTACCTGTCAAAAGTAAGATCTATAGGCAGCCTGACCATGTCAGGGACTGCATAAAGCAAGAAGTTCAGAAGATGTTGGAACTAGGAGTGGTTGAGCACTCTGACAGTCCATGGGCTTCTCCTGTGGTACTGGTACCAAAACCCAATTCTAAAGATGGAAAGAAGGAAATGAGGTTTTGTGTAGACTATAGAGGTCTCAACTTGGTAACCAAAACTGATGCTCACCCTATACCCAGGGCAGATGAGCTAATAGATACACTGGCATCTGCCAAGTATCTAAGCACTTTTGATTTGACTGCAGGGTATTGGCAGATCAAAATGTCAGAAGATGCTAAACCTAAGACTGCATTTTCTACCATTGGAGGACATTACCAGTTTACTGTAATGCCTTTTGGTTTGAAAAATGCACCTGCCACTTTTCAGAGGTTGGTGAACACAGTCCTGCAAGGGCTGGAAGCTTTCAGTGCAGCATATTTGGATGATATAGCTGTCTTTAGCTCCAGCTGGGATGATCACCTGGTCCACCTTTGGAAAGTTTTGGATGCCCTGCAAAAGGCAGGCCTCACTATCAAGGCTTCAAAGTGCCAGATAGGGCAGGGTAAGGTGGTTTATCTGGGACACCTTGTTGGTGGGGAACAGATTGCACCACTTCAGGGGAAAATCCAAACTATTATTGATTGGGTTCCCCCTACCACTCAGACTCAGGTGAGAGCCTTCCTAGGCCTCACTGGGTATTACAGGAGGTTCATTAAGAACTATGGCTCCATTGCAGCCCCTCTTAATGACCTCACATCCAAGAAAATGCCTAAAAAGGTATTATGGACAGCAAACTGTCAGAAAGCTTTTGAGGAGCTGAAGCAGGCCATGTGCTCTGCACCTGTCCTGAAAAGCCCTTGTTACTCTAAAAAATTCTATGTCCAAACTGATGCATCTGAATTAGGAGTAGGGGCAGTCCTATCACAACTTAATTCTGAGGGCCAGGATCAACCTGTTGCTTTTATTAGTAGAAGGTTGACCCCTAGAGAAAAGCGTTGGTCTGCCATTGAGAGGGAGGCCTTTGCTGTGGTCTGGGCTCTGAAGAAGTTGAGGCCATACCTGTTTGGCACTCACTTCATTGTTCAGACAGACCACAAACCTCTACTTTGGCTAAAACAAATGAACGGTGAAAATCCTAAATTGTTGAGGTGGTCCATATCCCTACAGGGAATGGACTATACAGTGGAACATAGACCTGGGAGTAGCCACTCCAATGCAGATGGACTCTCCAGATATTTCCACTTAGACAATGAAGACTCATCAGGTAATGGCTAGTCTTATTGTCCTTCGTTTGGGGGGGGGTTGTGTAGGAAAGTACCATCTTGCCTGGCATGTTACCCCCATTTTTCACTGTATATATGTTGTTTTAGTTGTATGTGTCACTGGGACCCTGGTAACCCAGGGCCCCAGTGCTCATAAGTGTGCCTGAATGTGTTACCTGTGTAGTGACTAACTGTCTCACTGAGGCTCTGCTAATCAGAACCTCAGTGGTTATGCTCTCTCATTTCTTTCCAAATTGTCACTGACAGGCTAGTGACCATTTTTACGAATTTACATTGGCTTACTGGAACACCCTTATAATTCCCTAGTATATGGTACTGAGGTACCCAGGGTATTGGGGTTCCAGGAGATCCCTATGGGCTGCAGCATTTCTTTTGCCACCCATAGGGAGCTCTGACAATTCTTACACAGGCCTGCCACTGCAGCCTGAGTGAAATAACGTCCACGTTATTTCACAGCCATTTTACACTGCACTTAAGTAACTTATAAGTCACCTATATGTCTAACCTTTACCTGGTAAAGGTTAGGTGCAAAGTTACTTAGTGTGAGGGCACCCTGGCACTAGCCAAGGTGCCCCCACATTGTTCAGAGCCAATTCACTGAACTTTGTGAGTGCGGGGACACCATTACACGCGTGCACTACATAGAGGTCACTACCTATATGTAGCTTCACCATGGTAACTCCGAATATGGCCATGTAACATGTCTATGATCATGGAATTGCCCACTCTATGCCATCCTGGCATTGTTGGTACAATTCCATGATCCCAGTGGTCTGTAGCACAGACCCTGGTACTGCCAGACTGCCCTTCCTGGGGTTTCTCTGCAGCTGCTGCTGCTGCCAACCCCTCAGACAGGCAGCTGCCCTCCTGGGGTCCAGCCAGGCCTGGCCCAGGATGGCAGAACAAAGAACTTCCTCTGAGAGAGGGTGTGACACCCTCTCCCTTTGGAAAATGGTGTGAAGGCAGGGGAGTAGTAGCCTCCCCCAGCCTCTGGAAATGCTTTGTTGGGCACAGATGTGCCCAATTCTGCATAAGCCAGTCTACACCGGTTCAGGGACCCCTTAGCCCCTGCTCTGGCGCGAAACTGGACAAAGGAAAGGGGAGTGACCACTCCCCTGACCTGCACCTCCCCTGGGAGGTGTCCAGAGCTCCTCCAGTGTGCTCCAGACCTCTGCCATCTTGGAAACAGAGGTGCTGCTGGCACACTGGACTGCTCTGAGTGGCCAGTGCCACCAGGTGACGTCAGAGACTCCTTGTGATAGGCTCCTTCAGGTGTTAGTAGCCTTTCCTCTCTCCTAGGTAGCCAAACCCTCTTTTCTGGCTATTTAGGGTCTCTGTCTCTGGGGAAACTTTAGATAACGAATGCATGAGCTCAGCCGAGTTCCTCTGCATCTCCCTCTTCACCTTCTGATAAGGAATCGACCGCTGACCGCGCTGGAAGCCTGCAAACCTGCAACATAGTAGCAAAGACGACTACTGCAACTCTGTAACGCTGATCCTGCCGCCTTCTCGACTGTTTTCCTGCTTGTGCATGCTGGGGGGGTAGTCTGCCTCCTCTCTGCACCAGAAGCTCCGAAGAAATCTCCCGTGGGTCGACGGAATCTTCCCCCTGCAACCGCAGGCACCAAAAAGCTGCATCACCGGTCCCTTGGGTCTCCTCTCAGCACAACGAGCGAGGTCCCTCGAATCCAGAGACTCTGTCCAAGTGACCCCCACAGTCCAGTGACTCTTCAGTCCAAGTTTGGTGGAGGTAAGTCCTTGCCTCACCTCGCTGGGCTGCATTGCTGGGAACCGCGACTTTGCAAGCTACTCCGGCCCCTGTGCACTTCCGGCGGAAATCCTTCGTGCACAGCCAAGCCTGGGTCCACGGCACTCTAACCTGCATTGCACGACTTTCTAAGTTGGTCTCCGGCGACGTGGGACTCCTTTGTGCAACTTCGGCGAGCACCGTTTCACGCATCCTCGTAGTGCCTGTTTCTGGCACTTCTCCGGGCGCTACCTGCTTCAGTGAGGGCTCTTTGTCTTGCTCGACGTCCCCTCTCTCTGCAGGTCCAATTTGGACCTCCTGGTCCCTCCTGGGCCCCAGCAGCGTCCAAAAACGCCAAACGCACGATTTGCGTGTAGCAAGGCTTGTTGGCGTCCATCCGGCGGGAAAACACTTCTGCACGACTCTCCAAGGCGTGGGGGATCCATCCTCCAAAGGGGAAGTCTCTAGCCCTTGTCGTTCCTGCAGTATTCACAGTTCTTCAGCCTAGTAAGAGCTTCTTTGCACCAATCGCTGGCATTTCTTGGGCATCTGCCCATCTCCGAGCTGCTTGTGACTTTTGGACTTGGTCCCCTTGTTCCACAGGTACCCTCAGTCAGGAATCCATCGTTGCTGCATTGCTGATTTGTGTTTTCCTTGCATTCTCCCTCTAACACGACTATTTTGTCCTTAGGGGAACTTTAGTGCACTTTGCACTCACTTTTCAGGGTCTTGGGGAGGGTTATTTTTCTAACTCTCACTATTTTCTAATAGTCCCAGCGACCCTCTACAAGGTCACATAGGTTTGGGGTCCATTCGTGGTTCGCATTCCACTTCTGGAGTATATGGTTTGTGTTGCCCCTATCCCTATGTTTCCCCATTGCATCCTATTGTAACTATACATTGTTTGCACTGTTTTCTAAGACTATACTGCATATTTTTGCTATTGTGTATATATATCTTGTGTATATTTCCTATCCTCTCACTGAGGGTACACTCTAAGATACTTTGGCATATTGTCATAAAAATAAAGTACCTTTATTTTTAGTATAACTGTGTATTGTGTTTTCTTATGATATTGTGCATATGACACTAAGTGGTACTGTAGTAGCTTCACACGTCTCCTAGTTCAGCCTGAGCTGCTTTGCTAAGCTACCATTATCTATCAGCCTAAGCTGCTAGACACCCTATACACTAATAAGGGATAACTGGGCCTGGTGCAAGGTGCAAGTACCCCTTGGTACTCACTACAAGCCAGTCCAGCCTCCTACATGCAGTGGGCATGCTTTAGTGAGGGGTGTCCATGCTTAGTTGTGTCATACAGGGCTTGGTGTTGGGATGGGTGGTTTGTGTTATGGGTAGATTAGTGAGGATTTGGAGTGATAGGGGAGGGTGTGAGGGTGGGGGTGTGTGATAGCATGCAGGTAGGGGGGGATATGATAGTTAAGATTTGACTTACCAGTGTCCCATCCTCCACCGACTTCTCCGAGGCCCTCAGGATGCAAGATGGTCAAGACTTGCTCCTCTCATGTTGTTAGTTGTGGGGGAGGAGGTGGGGGTCCATCGCCAGTCCGCTGTACCGCGATGTTGTGCCTGGAGACCGTTGAACGCACCTTTCCCCGTAGGTCGTTCCACCTCTTCCTGATGTCCTCCCTATTTCTTGGGTGCTGTCCCACGGCGTTCACCCTGTTCACTATTCTGCGCCATAACTCCATCTTCCTGGCTATTGATGTGTGCTGTACCTGTGAGCCAAATAGCTGTGGCTCTACCAGGACGATTTCCTCCACCATGACCCTCAGCTCCTCCTCGGAGAAGCGGGGGTGTCTTTGGCGTGACATGGGATGGTGTGGGTGATGTGTGGGGTGGTGTATGTGGTGATGAGTGTGGTGAGTGTAGTGGTGTGTGGTGTTTTGTGCGTGGATGTTGTGTGGGTGATGGTGTTGTGTGCCTCTGTGTGATGGGGTTGCCTATTCTGTGCTCTCTCTCTGGCCTCCGTTCGTGATTTTTTGGTCGTAGGGGTTTGTGGGTGATGTGGGTGTGTGTTTTATGTAGTATTGATTGGGTGGGAGTGGTGTTTGTATGTGTATCAGGTGTGTGTATTTGTAATTGTCCAATGTGGCAGTGTTTTGGAGATGTGTGTGTATTTTGAGGGCGGCGGTGTGTACCGCCAATGGAATACCACGGTTGAAAGACTGCCGCGTGGATTCGTGGGTCGTAATAGCATGGGAGTGTTTCTGTTGGCATGGAGGTGGAGGATTTGTTTATGCCAGTTTATCACTGACCTTTGGTGTGGCGGTGTTGTGTGGGTGTCTGAATTTCGGCGGATTCCAAGATGTGTGCCATAATAGCTGTGGCGGAATACAGCTGCCGCGGCGGTGTATTGGCGGTCTTCTGCATGGCGGTAAGCGCCTTTTACCGCCAATGTTGTAATGACCCCCATTGTCATAAAAATAAAGTACCTTTATTTTTAGTATATCTGTGTATTGTGTTTTCTTATGATATTGTGCATATGACACCAGTGGTATAGTAGGAGCTTTGCATGTCTCCTAGTTCAGCCTAAGCTGCTCTGCTCTAGCTACCTTCTACCAGCCTAAGCTGCTAGAAACACCTCTTCTACACTAATAAGGGATAACTGGACCTGGTACAGAGTGTAAGTACCCCTTGGTACCCACTACAAGCCAGGCCAGCCTCCTACATTGGTTGTGCAGCGGTGGGATAAGTACTTGCAACTACTTACCACTCTATTTGCTAAGTGCTGAAAAGTACCTCTAAACTTTCTAAAAGTTTCTAAAAAGTTGAAAAAGTTTTTTTCTGTTTCCTTTAAAAGTCCTGAAACTTTTTCTTTCTTTTTTCTGTCCCTAAAACCCTTTTCTATCATGTCTGGTACAGGTCCTACTCTTGATCTGGCAAACACAGCTTATGATCTCCTTAGCTAGAAAGGTTTGAGGAGTCTCTGCATTGAAAGAGGTTTAGGGGTAGGGAAGAATCCCTCTAGAGAATTGCTAAATAACATGCTCATTGAAAATGATAAGGCCTTAGCTGGCACATCTGTTGAGAAGTTAGGAGATGGTTCACATTCTGACTCTGGGGCACCCCAAATAAGAATGTTAGATGGTATCCTTTCCAACCTGCCCCTTAGCAGACCTCCTAGCATAACTGGTACTAATGTGAGCTCTCATCACAGTAGGGATGTCATTCCTTTAGGCCAGGTTGTTAGAGTGCCAACTGTTAGGGACAGGTCTCCTTCTGTTCATTCACATCATTCTTCTGTATCAAAGCATGCCCAACCCACCCACCCTGATGACAGAATGTTAGAAAGGGAGCTCAATAGATTGAGAGTGGAAGAGTCCAGGCTGAAGCTTAAACAGCAACAGCTGGCTCTAGACAGGGAATCTTTAGACTTATAAAAAGAAAGACAGAAGTTGGGGTTTGGACCCCATGGTGGCAGCAGCAGTATTACAGATAGTAATCCTGAGAAAGAGCATGATTCTTGGAATCTGCATAAGATAGTTCCCCCTTACAAGGAGGGGGATGACATTAACAAGTGGTTTGCTGCACTTGAGAGGGCCTGTGTTGTACAGTGAGTCCCTCAAATGCAGTGGGCTGCTATCCTATTGCTATCTTTCAGTGGAAAGGGTAGGGATAGGCTCCTTACTGTTAAGGAAAGTGATGCCAATAATTTTACAGTTTTGAAGAATGCACTCTTGGATGGATTTGGCTTAACCACTGAACAATACAGGATTAAGTTCAGAGAAACCAGAAAAGAGTCCTCACAAGATTGGGTAGACTTTGTTGACTATTCAGTGAAGGCCTTGGAGGGGTGGTTACATGGCAGTAAAGTTTCTGACTATGAAAGCCTGTATTATCTGATCCTGAGAGAGCATATTCTGAATAACTGTACGTCTGATTTGTTACACCAATATCTAGTGGACTCAGATCTGACCTCTTGTAGGAAAGTACCATCTTGCCTGGCATGTTACCCCCATTTTTCACTGTATATATGTTGTTTTAGTTGTATGTGTCACTGGGACCCTGGTAACCCAGGGCCCCAGTGCTCATAAGTGTGCCTGAATGTGTTACCTGTGTAGTGACTAACTGTCTCACTGAGGCTCTGCTAATCAGAACCTCAGTGGTTATGCTCTCTCATTTCTTTCCAAATTGTCACTAACAGGCTAGTGACCATTTTTACCAATTTACATTGGCTTACTGGAACACCCTTATAATTCCCTAGTATATGGTACTGAGGTACCCAGGGTATTGGGGTTCCAGGAGATCCCTATGGGCTGCAGCATTTCTTTTGCCACCCATAGGGAGCTCTGACAATTCTTACACAGGCCTGCCACTGCAGCCTGAGTGAAATAACGTCCACGTTATTTCACAGCCATTTTAAACTGCACTTAAGTAACTTATAAGTCACCTATATGTCTAACCTTTACCTGGTAAAGGTTAGGTGCAAAGTTACTTAGTGTGAGGGCACCCTGGCACTAGCCAAGGTGCCCCCACATTGTTCAGAGCCAATTCCCTGAACTTTGTGAGTGCGGGGACACCATTACACGTGTGCACTACATATAGGTCACTACCTATATGTAGCTTCACAATGGTAACTCCGAATATGGCCATGTAACATGTCTATGATCATGGAATTGCCCCCTCTATGCCATCCTGGCATAGTTGGCACAATCCCATGATCCCAGTGGTCTGTAGCACAGACCCTGGTACTGCCAAACTGCCCTTCCTGGGGTTTCACTGCAGCTGCTGCTGCTGCCAACCCCTCAGACAGGCATCTGCCCTCCTGGGGTCCAGCCAGGCCTGGCCCAGGATGGCAGAACAAAGAACTTCCTCTGAGAGAGGGTGTTACACCCTCTCCCTTTGGAAAATGGTGTGAAGGCAGGGGAGGAGTAGCCTCCCCCAGCCTCTGGAAATGCTTTGTTGGGCACAGATGTGCCCAATTCTGCATAAGCCAGTCTACACCGGTTCAGGGGACCCCTTAGCCCTGCTCTGGCACGAAACTGGACAAAGGAAAGGGGAGTGACCACTCCCCTGACCTGCACCTCCCCTGGGAGGTGTCCAGAGCTCCTCCAGTGTGCTCCAGACCTCTGCCATCTTGGAAACAGAGGTGCTGCTGGCACACTGGACTGCTCTGAGTGGCCAGTGCCACCAGGTGACGTCAGAGACTCCTTGTGATAGGCTCCTTCAGGTGTTGCTAGCCTATCCTCTCTCCTAGGTAGCCAAACCCTCTTTTCTGGCTATTTAGGGTCTCTGTCTCTGGGGAAACTTTAGATAACGAATGCAAGAGCTCATCAGAGTTCCTCTGCATCTCTCTCTTCACCTTCTGCCAAGGAATCGACTGCTGACCGCGCTGGAAGGCTGCAAAACTGCAACAAAGTAGCTAATACGACTACTGCAACTCTGTAACGCTGATCCTGCCGCCTTCTCAACTGTTTTCCTGGTGGTGCATGCTGTGGGGGTAGTCTGCCTCCTCTCTGCACTAGAAGCTCCGAAGAAATCTCCTGTGGGTCGACGGAATCTTCCCCCTGCAACCGCAGGCACCAAAAAGCTGCATTACCGGTCCCTTGGGTCTCCTCTCAGCACGACGAGCGAGGTCCCTCGAATCCAGCAACTCTGTCCAAGTGACTCCCACAGTCCAGTGACTCTTCAGTCCAAGTTTGGTGGAGGTAAGTCCTTGCCTCACCTCGCTAGACTGCATTGCTGGGAACCACGACTTTTGCAGCTACTCCGGCCCCTGTGCACTTCCGGCGGAAATCCTTTGTGCACAGCCAAGCCTGGGTCCACGGCACTCTAACCTGTATTGCACGACTTTCTAAGTTGGTCTCCGGCGACGTGGGACTCCTTTGTGTAACTTCGGTTGAGCACCGTTTCATGCATCCTCGTAGTGCCTGTTTCAGGCACTTCTCCGGGATCTACCTGCTGCTAAGAGGGCTCCTTGTCTTGATCGACGTCCCCTCTACCTCCTGGTCCAATTTGCGACCTCCTGGTCCCTCCTGGGCCGCAGCAGCGACCAAAAACGCTAACCGCACGATTTGCAGCTAGCAAGGCTTGTTGGCGTTCTTTCGGCAGGAAAACACTTCTGCACGACTCTACAAGGCGAGAGGGATCAGTCCTCCAAAGGGGAAGTCTCTAGCCCTTTGCGTTCCTGCAGAAACTGCAGCTTCTTCAGTCCAGTCGAAGCTTCTTTGCACCCACAGCTGGCATTTCCTGGGCATCTGCCTATCTCCGACTTGCTTGTGACTTTTGGACTTGGTCCCCTTGTTCCACAGGTACCCCAGATTGGAAATCCAGCGTTGTTGCATTATTGGTTTGTGTCTTTCCTGCCTTATTCCTCTAACACGACTTCTTTGTCCTTAGGGGAACTTTAGTGCACTTTGCACTCACTTTTCAGGGTCTTGGGGAGGGCTAATTTTCTAACTCTCACTATTTTCTAATAGTCCCAGCGACCCTCTACAAGGTCACATAGGTTTGGGGTCCATTCGTGGTTCACATTCCACTTTTGGAGTATATGGTTTGTGTTGCCCCTATCCCTATGTTTCCCCATTGCATCCTATTGTAACTATACATTGTTTGCACTGTTTTCTAAGACTATACTGCATATTTTTGCTATTGTGTATATATATCTTGTGTATGTTTCCTATCCTCTCACTGAGGGTACACTCTAAGATACTTTGGCATATTGTCATAAAAATAAAGTACCTTTATTTTTAGTATAACTGTGTATTGTGTTTTCTTATGATATTGTGCATATGACACTAAGTGGTACTGTAGTAGCTTCACACGTCTCCTAGTTCAGCCTAATCTGCTCTGCTAAGCTACCATTATCTATCAGCCTAAGCTGCTAGACACCCTATACACTAATAAGGGATAACTGGGCCTGGTGCAAGGTGCAAGTACCCCTTGGTACTCACTTCAAGCCAGTCCAGCCTCCTACATTGGTTGTGCAGCGGTGGGATAAGTGCTTTGAGACTACTTACCACTCTTGTCATTGTACTTTTCATAAGAGAAAAATATACAAAACAAGGTCAGTGTATATACACATAGCCAAAAAGTTTTGCATTTCCTCTTTTCACTCTATTCTAAAGTGCTGAAAAGTACTTCTAAACTTTCAAAAAGTTTTTAAAAGTTTAAAAAGTTTTTTTTCTGTCTTTCTAAAAAGTTCTGAAAACTTTTTACTCTTTTTCTATCACTTTAACTCTCTCTAAAAATGTCTGGCACAGGCCAAAAATGTTGATCTGTCCAAACTTGCATATGATCACCTTAGCTGGAAAGGAGCAAGGAGTCTCTGCATAGAGAGAGGTTTGAGTGTAGGGAAGAATCCTTCTTTGGAATTATTGCTTAACATGCTTAGAGAACAAGATAAGGTCATAGGGGCCACATCTGTTGAAAAAGTAGCAAATGGTTCCCAATCTGATCCAGGGACTCCCCCAGGAAAAGATTCAGGAAAGAAACTTCCTAGCCTGCCCATTACTAGACAGTCTAGCATAGTTGGTAATGATGGAGAGCCTCACCATACAAATAGTGTTGTCTCACATCATAGCAAAAGCATTTATTCTCACCATACTGGTAGTGATGTTTCTGTTAGCCAAGCTGTTAGGATGGCTTCTGTAAGGGACAGGTCTCCTTCTGTTCATTCTTCTGTGTCTAAGAATGTCCCTCCCACCAACCCTGATGACAGAATGTTAGAGAGGGAACTCAATAAGTTGAGAGTGGAACAAACCAGACTGAAGCTTAAAAAGCAACAGCTGGATTTGGATAGACAGTCTTTTGAACTAGAGAAAGAAAGACAGAAGTTGGGTTTAGAAACCCATGGTGGCAGCAGCAGTATTCCCCATAGTCATCCTGCAAAAGAGCATGATTCCAGGAATCTGCATAAGATAGTTCCCCCTTATAAGGAGGGGGATAACATTAACAAGTGGTTTGCTGCACTTGAGAGGGCCTGTGTTGTACAGGATGTCCCTCAAAGGCAGTGGGCTGCTATCCTATGGCTATCATTTAGTGGAAAAGGTAGGGATAGGCTCCTTACTGTGAACGAAAATGATGCTAATAATTTCCAAGTTCTTAAGAATGCACTCCTGGATGATTATGGCTTAACCACTGAACAATACAGGATAAAGTTCAGAGAGACCAAAAAGGAGTCTTCACAAGACTGGGTTGATTTCATTGACCATTCAGTGAAGGCCTTGGAGGGGTGGTTACATGGCAGTAAAGTTACTGATTATGACAGCCTGTATAACTTGATCCTGAGAGAGCATATTCTTAATAATTGTGTGTCTGATTTGTTGCACCAGTACTTGGTGGACTCTGATCTGACCTCTCCCCAAGAATTGGGAAAGAAGGCAGACAAATGGGTCAGAACAAGAGTGAACAGAAAAGTTCATACAGGGGGTGACAAAGATGGCAACAAAAAGAAGGATGGTAAGTCTTCTGACAAGGGTGGGGACAAATCTAAAAATGAGTCTTCATCAGGCCCACAAAAACACTCTGGTGGGGGTGGTGGGCCCAAATCCTCTTTTAATCAGAACAAGGAAAAGAAACCATGGTGCTATTTATGTAAAATAAAAGGCCATTGGACAACAGATCCCAGTTGTCCAAAGAAAGGCACCAATGCTCCTACCACTACAACCCCTACTGCTACCCCTAGTGTCCCTACTAATAGCAGTGGTGGTGGGAGCAAACCTACTAATAGCCAATCCAAGGGAGTAGCTGGGCTCACTATTGGTAACTTAGTTGGGGTTGGCCTTGTTAGGGAGGCCACAGAGACTGTGTTAGTCTCTGAGGGGGCTATTGATTTAGCCACCTTAGTTGCTTGTCCCCTTAATATGGATAAGTACAAGCAGCTACCCCTAATAAATGGTGTTGAGGTTCAGGCCTACAGGGACACTGGTGCCAGTGTGACTATGGTCATAGAGAAACTGGTCCACCCTGAACAACACCTACTTGGTCACCAGTACCAAGTAACCGATGCTCACAACAACACACTTAGCCACCCCATGGCTGTTGTTAATCTCAACTGGGGGGGGGGGTTACTGGTCCAAAGAAAGTTGTGGTAGCTTCAGATTTACCTGTAGACTGTCTATTAGGGAATGATTTGGAGACATCAGCTTGGTCAGATGTGGAGTTGGAGGCCCATGCAGCAATGCGGGGCATCCCAGGGCATATTTTTGCCTTGACAAGGGCTCAGGCCAAAAAGCAAAAAGGACAGGGAAGCTTGGATCCTGGAACAATGGACCAAGTGCTCCCTAAAGCTAGGGCTAGTAGAAGCAAACCACTTCCTACTATCCCTCCCTCTACAGTGGATTCAACTTCTGAGGAAGAAGAATTCCCTCCCTGTGCAGAACCTACACCAGAGGAGCTGGAAGCAGACACTGCTGAGCTTTTGGGTGAAGGGGGGCCTGCCAGGGAGGAGCTGAGTGTGGCACAGCAAACCTGTCCCACATTAGAGGGTCTCAGACAGCAAGCTGTCAAACAGGCTAATGGGGATGTCAGTGACTCTCACAGAGTTTACTGGGAGGACAACCTCTTGTACACTGAACATAGGGATCCTAAACCTGGAGCTGCCAGGAGATTAGTGATTCCTCAGGAGTACAGAAAGTTCCTCCTAACACTGGCACATGACATTCCCCTAGCTGGGCATCTAGGACAAATGAAAACTTGGGACAGGCTTGTTCCCCTGTTTCATTGGCCTAGAATGTCAGAGGACACAAAGGAATTTTGTAAGTCCTGTGAAACCTGTCAAGCCAGTGGCAAGACAGGTGGCACCCCAAAGGCACCCCTTATTCCACTGCCTGTGGTTGGGGTTCCCTTTGAAAGGGTAGGGGTTGACATAGTTGGGCCCCTTGACCCTCCTACTGCTTCAGGCAATAGGTTTATCTTGGTGGTAGTGGACCATGCCACTAGATATCCTGAAGCTATTCCTTTAAGGACCACTACAGCTCCTGCAGTGGCAATGGCCCTCCTGGGAATATTTTCCAGAGTGGGCTTCCCAAAGGAAGTAGTATCAGACAGGGGAAGCAATTTCATGTCTGCATACTTAAAGGCCATGTGGAAGGAGTGTGGTGTAACTTACAAGTTCACTACACCCTATCATCCACAAACAAATGGACTGGTGGAGAGATTTAATAAAACTCTCAAAGGCATGATTATGGGTCTCCCTGAAAAACTCCGCAGGAGATGGGATATCCTTCTACCATGCCTCCTTTTTGCCTACAGGGAGGTACCCCAGAAAGGAGTGGGCTTCAGCCCCTTTGAACTTCTTTTTGGACACCCTGTTAGGGGTCCACTCACACTTGTAAAGGAGGGTTGGGAACAACCTTTAAAAGCTCCTAGACAGGATATTGTGGATTATGTACTTGGCCTCAGATCAAGAATGGCTGAGTACATGAAAAAGGCCAGTAAAAACCTTCAGGCCAGCCAAGAGCTCCAGAAGCAATGGCATGATCAGAAGGCTGTTTTGGTTCAGTACCAACCAGGGCAGAAAGTGTGGGTCTTGGAGCCTGTGGCCCCAAGAGCACTCCAAGATACATGGAGTGGACCCCACACAATTGTTGAAAAGAAGGGAGAAGTCACCTATTTACTTGACTTAGGCACTGCCAGGAGTCCCCTTAGGGTGCTCCATGTCAACCGCCTGAAACCCTACTATGACAGGGCTGATCTCACCCTGCTCATGGCAACAGATGATGGACAGGAAGAAGACAGTGATCCTCTACCTGATCTCTTCTCTTCCACAGAACAAGATGCTCTGGTGGAAGGTGTAGTTTTGGCTGATTGTCTTACTGCTGAGCAGAAAGACCACTGCATAAATCTCCAGACCACATTACACGCGTGCACTGTACATAGGTCACTACCTATGTACAGCGTCACAATGGTAACTCCAAACATGGCCATGTAACATGTCTAAGATCATGGAATTGTCACCCCAATGCCATCCTGGCATAGTTGGCACAATCCCATGATCCCAGTGGTCTGTAGCACAGACCCTGGTACTGCCAAACTGCCCTTCCTGGGGTTTCACTGCAGCTGCTGCTGCTGCCAACCCCTCAGACAGGTTTCTGCCCTCCTGGGGTCCAGCCAGGCCTGGCCCAGGATGGCAGAACAAAGAACTTCCTCTGAGAGAGGGTGTTACACCCTCTCCCTTTGGAAAATGGTGTGAAGGCAGGGGAGGAGTAGCCTCCCCCAGCCTCTGGAAATGCTTTGTTGGGCACAGATGTGCCCAATTCTGCATAAGCCAGTCTACACCGGTTCAGGGGACCCCTTAGCCCTGCTCTGGCGCGAAACTGGACAAAGGAGAGGGGAGTGACCACTCCCCTGACCTGCACCTCCCCTGGGAGGTGCCCAGAGCTCCTCCAGTGTGCTCCAGACCTCTGCCATCTTGGAAACAGAGGTGCTGCTGGCACACTGGACTGCTCTGAGTGGCCAGTGCCACCAGGTGACGTCAGAGACTCCTTGTGATAGGCTCCTTCAGGTGTTGCTAGCCTATCCTCTCTCCTAGGTAGCCAAACCTCCTTTTCTGGCTATTTAGGGTCTCTGCTTTAGGGAATTCCTTAGATAACGAATGCAAGAGCTCATCAGAGTTCCTCTGCATCTCTCTCTTCACCTTCTGCCAAGGAATCGACTGCTGACCGCGCTGGAAGCCTGCAAAACTGCAACAAAGTATCAAAGACGACTACTGCGACCTTGTAACGCTGATCCTGCCGCCTTCTCCACTGTTTTCCTGGTGGTGCATACTGTGGGGGTAGTCTGCCTCCTCTCTGCACTAGAAGCTCTGAAGAAATCTCCCGTGGGTCGACGGAATCTTCCCCCTGCAACTGCAGGCACCAAAGAACTGCATCACCGGTCCTCTGGGTCTCCTCTCAGCACGACGAGTGAGGTTCCTTGAACTCAGCAACTCTGTCCAAGTGACTTCCACTGTCCAGTGACTCTTTAGTCCAAGTTTGGTGGATGTAAGTCCTTGCCTCCCCACGCTAGACTGCATTGCTGGGAACCGCGTGTTTTGCAGCTACTCCGGCTCCTGTGCACTCTTTGAGGATTTCCTTTGTGCACATCCAAGCCTGGGTCCCCGGCACTCTAACCTGCATTGCACAACCTCCTGAGTTGTCCTCCGGCGTCGTGGGACCCTTGTGCAACTTCGGGTGAGCTCCAGTTCACTCCACTTTGCAGTGCCTGTTCCGGCACTTCTGCGGGTGCTGCTTGTTTCTGAGTGGGCTCTTTGTCTTGCTGGACGCCCCCTCTGTCTCCTCACGCAATTGGTGACATCTTGGTCCCTCCTGGGCCACAGCAGCATCCAAAAACCCTAACCGCAACCCTTGCAGCTAGCAAGGCTTGTTTGCTGTCTTTCTGCGGGAAAACACTTCTGCATGACTCTTCACGACGTGGGACATCCATCCTCTAAAGGGGAAGTTTCTAGCCCTTGTCGTTCTTGCAGAATCCTCAGCTTCTACCATCCAGTGTCAGCTTCTTTGCACCCACAGCTGGCATTTCCTGGGCATCTGCCCACTCCCGACTTGATCGTGACTTTTGGACTTGGTCCCCTTGTTCCACAGGTACTCTCGTCTGGAAATCCATCGTTGTTGCATTGCTGGTGTTGGTCTTTCCTGCAGAATTCCCCTATGACGACTTCTGTGCTCTTTGGGGAACTTAGGTGCCCTTTGCTCCCACTTTTCAGGGTCTTGGGGTGGGCTATTTTTCTAACCCTCACTGTTTCTTTACAGTCCCAGCGACCCTCTACAAGGTCACATAGGTTTGGGGTCCATTCGTGGTTCGCATTCCACTTCTAGAGTATATGGTTTGTGTTGCCCCTATCCCTATGTGCCCCCATTGCATTCTATTGTGACTATACATTGTTTGCACTGTTTTCTATTGCTATTACTGCATATTTTGGTATTGTGTACATATATCTTGTGTATATTTGCTATCCTCATACTGAGGGTACTCACTGAGATACTTTTGGCATATTGTCATAAAAATAAAGTACCTTTATTTTTAGTATATCTGTGTATTGTGTTTTCTTATGATATTGTGCATATGACACTAGTGGTATAGTGGGAGCTTTGCATGTCTCCTAGTTCAGCCTAAGCTGCTCTGCTAAGCTACCCTTTTCTATCAGCCAAAGCTGCTAGACACCTCTTCTACACTAATAAGGGATACCTGGACCTGGTGCAGAGTGTAAGTACCCCTTGGTACTCACTACAAGCCAGTCCAGCCTCCTACAAGAGCTCACACACAGCAGAGCTCACTCACAACTGTCACTCACAGCAGAGCTCACACACACACAGCAGAGCTCACACACAGGAGAGCTCACACTCACAGCAGAGCTCACTCACACCAGGGCTCACTCACAGCAGAGCTCACACTCACAGCAGAGCTCACACACACAGCAGAGCTCACACTCACAGCAGAGCTCACACACACACACACAGCGGAGCTCACACACACAGCAGAGCTCACACAGACACACACCAGAGCTCACACTCACAGCAGAGCTCACTCACAGCCTGGCCCAGGATGGCAGAACAAAGGACTTCCTCTGAGAGAGGGTGTTACACCCTCTCCCTTTGGAAAATGGTGTGAAGGCAGGGGAGGACTAGCCTCCCCCAGCCTCTGGAAATGCTTTCTTGGGCACAGATGTGCCCAATTCTGCATAAGCCAGTCTACACCGGTTCAGGGGACCCCTTAGCCCTGCTCTGGCGCGAAACTGGACAAAGGAAAGGGGAGTGACCACTCCCCTGACCTGCACCTCCCCTGGGAGGTGTCCAGAGCTCCTCCAGTGTGCTCCAGACCTCTGCCATCTTGGAAACAGAGGTGCTGCTGGCACACTGGACTGCTCTGAGTGGCCAGTGCCACCAGGTGACGTCAGAGACTCCTTCTGATAGGCTCCTTCAGGTTTTAGTAGCCTATCCTCTCTCCTAGGTAGCCAAAACCTCTTTTCTGGCTATTTAGGGTCTCTGTCTCTGGGGAAACTTTAGATAACGAATGCAAGAACTCATCCGAGTTCCTCTGCATCTCTCTCTTCACCTTCTGCCAAGGAATCGACTGCTGACCGCGCTGGAAGCCTGCAAACCTGCAACATAGTAGCAAAGACGACTACTGCAACTCTATAACGCTGATCCTGCCGCCTTCTCGACTGTTTTCCTGCTTGTGCATGCTGTGGGGGTAGTCTGCCTCCTCTCTGCACTAGAAGCTCCGAAGAAATCTCCCGTGGGTCGACAGAATCTTCCCCCTGCAACCGCAGGCACCAAAAAGCTGCATTACCGGTCCCTTGGGTCTCCTCTCAGCACAACGAGCGAGGTCCCTCGAATCCAGCAACTCTGTCCAAGTGACTCCCACAGTCCAGTGACTCTTCAGTCCAAGTTTGGTGGAGGTAAGTCCTTGCCTCACCTCGCTAGACTGCATTGCTGGGATCCGCGACTTTTGCAGCTACTCCGGCCCCTGTGCACTTCCGGCGGAAATCCCTTGTGCACAGCCAAGCCTGGGTCCACGGAACTCTAACCTGCATTGCACGACTTTCTAAGTTGGTCTCCGCCGGCGACGTGGGACTCCTTTGTGCAACTTCGGGTGAGCACTGTTTCATGCATCCTCGTAGTGCCTGTTTCTGGTAATTCTCCAGGTGCTACCTGCTGCTAAGAGGGCTCCTTGTCTTGCTCGACGTCCCCTCTGCCTCCTGGTCCAATTTGCGACCTTCTGGTCTCTCCTGGGCCACATCAGCATCCAAAAATGCTAACTGCACGATTTGCAGCTAGCAAGGCTTGTTGGCGTTCTTTCGGCGGAGAAACACTTCTGCACAACTCTCCACGGCGAGCGGGATCCGTCCACCAAAGGGGAAGTCTCTAGCTCTTTTCGTTCCTGCAGAAACCTCAGCTTCTTCTGTCCAGTAGAAGCTTCTTTGCACCCACAGATGGCATTTCCTGGGCATCTGCCCATCTCCGACTTACTTGTGACTTTTGGACTTGGTCCCCTTGTTCCACAGGTACCCAAGATTGGAAATCCATTGTTGTTGCATTGTTGGTTTGTGTCTTTCCTGCATTATTCCTCTAACACGACTTCTTTGTCCTTAGGGGAACTTTAGTGCACTGTGCACTCACTTTTCAGGGTCTTGGGGAGGGTTATTTTTCTAACTCTCACTATTTTCTAATAGTCCCATCGACCCTCTACAAGGTCACATAGGTTTGGGGTCCATTCGTGGTTCGCATTCCACTTTTGGAGTATATGGTTTGTGTTGCCCCTATCCCTATGTTTCCCCATTGCATTCTATTGTAACTATACATTGTTTGCACTGTTTTCTAAGACTATACTGCATATTTTTGGAATTGTGTACATATATCTTGTGTATATTTCCTATCCTCTCACTGAGGGTACACTCTAAGATACTTTGGCATATTGTCATAAAAATAAAGTACCTTTATTTTTAGTATAACTGTGTTGTTGTGTTTTCTTATGATATTGTGCATATGACACTAAGTGGTACTGTAGTAGCTTCACACGTCTCCTAGTTCAGCCTAATCTGCTCTGCTAAGCTACCATTATCTATCAGCCTAAGCTGCTAGACACCCTATACACTAATAAGGGATAACTGGGCCTGGTGCAAGGTGCAAGTACCCCTTGGTACTCACTACAAGCCAGTCCAGCCTCCTACATTGGTTGTGCAGCGGTGGGATAGGTGCTTTGAGACTACTTACCACTCTTGTCATTGTACTTTTCATAAGAGAAAAATATACAAAACAAGTTCAGTGTGTGTACACATTGCTAAAAAGTTTTGCATTTCCTCTTTTCACTCTTTTCTAAAGTGCTGAAAAGTACTTCTAAACTTTCAAAAAAGTTCTTAAAAGTTTAAAAAGTTTTTTTCTGTCTTTCCAAAAAGCTCTGACAAACTTTCTTCTCTTTTTCTATCACTTTAACTCTCTCTAAAAATGTCTGGCACAGGCCAAAATGTTGATCTGTCCAAACTTGCATATGATCACCTTAGCTGGAAAGGAGCAAGGAGTCTCTGCATAGAGAGAGGTTTGAGTGTAGGGAAGAATCCTTCCTTGGAACTGTTACTTAACATGCTTAGAGAACAGGATAAGGCTAGAAGTGCCCCATCTGTAGAAAAAGTAGCTAATGGTTCCCAATCTGATCCAGGAACTCCCCCAGGAAAAGATTCAGGAAAGAAACTCCCTAGCCTGCCCATTACTGGACAGTCTAGCATAGTTGGTATTGATGGAGAGCCACACCATACAAATAGTGTTGTCGCACATCATAGCAAAAGCATTTATTTTCACCAAAGTGGTACTGATGTTTCTGTTAGCCAAGCTGTTAGGGTGCCCTCTGTAAGGGACAGGTCTCCTTCTGTCCATTCTCACCATACTTCTGTTTCAAGACATGTCCCTCCCACCCACCCTGATGACAGCTTGTTAGAAAGCGAGCTCAATAGATTGAGAGTGGAACAAACCAGACTGAAGCTCAAGAAGCAACAGCTGGATTTGGATAGACAGACTTTAGAAGTAGAGAAGGAGAGACAGAAGTTGGATTTAGAAACCCATGGTGGCAGCAGCAGTATTCCCCATAGTCATCCTGCAAAAGAGCATGATTCCAGGAATCTGCACAAGATAGTTCCCCCTTATAAGGAGGGGGATGACATTAACAAGTGGTTTGCTGCACTTGAGAGGGCCTGTGTTGTACAGGATGTCCCTCAAAGGCAGTGGGCTGCTATCCTATGGCTATCATTTAGTGGAAAAGGTAGTGATAGGCTCCTTACTGTGAAAGAAAATGAAGCTAATGATTACAAAGTTCTTAAGAATGCACTCCTGGATGGTTATGGCTTAACCACTGAACAATACAGGATAAAGTTCAGAGAGACCAAAAAGGAGTCTTCACAAGACTGGGTTGATTTCATTGACCATTCAGTGAAGGCCTTGGAGGGGTGGTGGTTACATGGCAGTAAAGTTACTGATTATGACAGCCTGTATAACTTGATCCTGAGAGAGCATATTCTTAATAATTGTGTGTCTGATTTGTTGCACCAGTACTTGGTGGACTCTGATCTGACCTCTCCCCAAGAATTGGGAAAGAAGGCAGACAAATGGGTCAGTACAAGGGTGAACAGAAAAGTTCATACAGGGGGTGACAAAGAGAACAATAAGAAGAAAGATGGTGAAAAATCTCAAGATAAGCATGGGGACAAGGGTGAAACCAAAGATCCCACTTCAAATCTTAAACACTCTTCAGGGGGTGGGGATAAAACAAATTCTTCCTCTTCTTCTTAACCTACACAATTTAAAAAGCCTTGGTGCTTTGTGTGTAAAAATAGAGGCCATAGGCCAGGGGATAAGTCCTGTCCAGGTAAACCCCCTGAGCCTACCACCACTAATACATCAAGCTCTAGTGCCCCTAGCAGTAGTGGTACTAGTGGTGGGACTGCTGGCAACAGTCAAGTTAAGGGTGTAGTTGGGTTCACTTATGGGTCCATAATAGAAACTGGGGTAGTCAGTCCCAAGACAGTTTCTGTCACACCTAGTGGCATTGGCCTTGCCACACTGGCTGCTTGTCCCCTTACAATGGATAAGTACAGGCAGACAGTTTCAATAAATGGTGTTGAGGCCTTGGCCTACAGGGACACAGGTACCAGTATCAATTTGGTGACTGAAAACCTAGTGCACCCTGATCACACATCATTGGACAACAGTATAAGATTTTTGATGTCCATAACTCCACTAAGTTTCTTCCCTTAGCTATAATTCAGTTTAGTTGGGGTGGAGTTACTGACCCTAAGCAGGTGGTAGTATCACCTAGCTTACCTGTAGACTGTCTCTTAGGTAATGACCTAGAGGCCTCAGGTTGGGCTGATGTAGAGTTTTATGCCCATGCAGCCATGCTGGGCATCCCTGAGGAATTGTTCCCTCTCATTTCTACTGAAATGAAAAAGCAAAGGAGAGAAGGCCTGAAAACTCAGGATCCCTCTCCATCAACAGGTAAAAAGGGTATCACAGTATCCCCTAACCACCCTACCATTCAGGATACCATTCCTGTGGTGGGAGAAACCTCTCCTGGGGTGGCACCTGTTCCAAGGGAATCATCAGCTGGCACAGCTGGACTCCCTGAGGTAGAAGTACCTCTCTGTGGGATAACTAACTTTGGTGACAAAAAGAGCACCATTTTAGTTAACATGGAGCATCTCTCCAACCCTCCCAGAGAAACTTTAGTGCAGAAACCCTGCACTGCCTCACAACACTTAGGACAGCATCCCTGCCCTTGTGTGGAGCTCATAAGACAGCACCCCTGCCCTGCTCCAACTCAAGAGAAACAGCATCCCTGTTCTCTCTTCCAGCCATATGGACAAAGTTTTTGCCCAGCTATGGCTTTTCTGAGACAGCATCCCTGTCTGGCATTTCCATCACTACAAATAGGTTCACTGGACAATTCCCACTGTTCTAAACTAAAACTTACTGATAGAAACTCTGAAAATACATCTTCACATTGTTGCTTAGCTAAAAAACTTCAAACAGGGTGGTTTACATCCCCACAGGGAAGTAACCATATAGTGGATGATAAAGGGAGTAACCAGTCTATTGCAGAGCTACTCTCTACTTATCACCACTTAGAAAATAAAGTCTCAACTGGCCAAGGTTAGCCTTATTGCCCTTCGTTTGGGGGGGGGGTTGTGTGAGAAAGTAGCCTCTTTCTAGCCTTGTTACCCCCACTTTTGGCCTGTTTGTGAGTGTATGTCAGGGTGTTTTCACTGTCTCACTAGGATCCTGCTAGCCAGGGCCCAGTGCTCATAGTGAAAACCCTATGTTTTCAGTATGTTTGTTATGTGTCACTGGGACCCTGCTAGTCAGGACCCCAGTGCTCATAAGTTTGTGGCCTATATGTATGTGTTCCCTGTGTGGTGCCTAACTGTCTCACTGAGGCTCTGCTAACTAGAACCTCAGTGGTTATGCTCTCTCTGTACAAATTGTCACTAACAGGCTAGTGACCAATTTCACCAATTTACATTGGCTTACTGGAACACCCTTATAATTCCCTAGTACATGGTACTGAGGTACCCAGGGTATTGGGGTTCCAAGAGATCCCTATGGGCTGCAGCATTTCTTTTGCCACCCATAGGGAGCTCAGAAAATTCTTACACAGGCCTGCCACTGCAGCCTGAGTTAAATAACGTCCACGTTATTTCACAGCCATTTTACACTGCACTTAAGTAACTTATAAGTCACCTATATGTCTAACCTTTACCTGGTAAAGGTTAGGTGCAAAGTTACTTAGTGTGAGGGCACCCTGGCACTAGCCAAGGTGCCCCCACATTGTTCAGGGCCAATTCCCCGGACTTTGTGAGTGCCGGGACACCATTACACGCGTGCACTACATATAGGTCACTACCTATATGTAGCTTCACAATGGTAACTCCGAATATGGCCATGTAACATGTCTGTGATCATGGAATTGCCCCCTCTATGCCATCCTGGCATAGTTGGCACAATCCCATGATCCCAGTGGTCTGTAGCACAGACCCTGGTACTGCCAAACTGCCCTTCCTGGGGTTTCACTGCAGCTGCTGCTGCTGCCAACCCCTCAGACAGGCATCTGCCCTCCTGGGGTCCAGCCAGGCCTGGCCCAGGATGGCAGAACAAAGGACTTCCTCTGAGAGAGGGTGTTACACCCTCTCCCTTTGGAAAATGGTGTGAAGGCAGGGGAGGAGTAGCCTCCCCCAGCCTCTGGAAATGCTTTCTTGGGCACAGATGTGCCCAATTATGCATAAGCCAGTCTACACCGGTTCAGGGGACCCCTTAGCCCTGCTCCGGCGCGAAACTGGACAAAGGAAAGGGGAGTGACCACTCCCCTGACCTGCACCTCCCCTGGGAGGTGTCCAGAGCTCCTCCAGTGTGCTCCAGACCTCTGCCATCTTGGAAACAGAGGTGCTGCTGGCACACTGGACTGCTCTGAGTGGCCAGTGCCACCAGGTGACGTCAGAGACTCCTTCTGATAGGCTCCTTCAGGTGTTAGTAGCCTATCCTCTCTCCTAGGTAGCCAAACCCTCTTTTCTGGCTATTTAGGGTCTCTGTCTCTGGGGAAACTTTAGATAACGAATGCAAGAGCTCATCCGAGTTCCTCTGCATCTCTCTCTTCACCTTCTGCCAAGGAATCGACTGCTGACTGCTGACTGCGCTGGAAGCCTGCAAACCTGCAACATAGTAGCAAAGACGACTACTGCAACTCTGTAACGCTGATCCTGCCGCCTTCTCGACTGTTTTCCTGGTGGTGCATGCTGTGGGGGTAGTCTGCCTCCTCTCTGCACTAGAAGCTCCGAAGAAATCTCCCGTGGGTCAACGGAATCTTCCCCCTGCAACCGCAGGCACCAAAAAGCTGCATTACCGGTCCCTTGGGTCTCCTCTCAGCATGACGACCGAGGTCCCTCGAATCCAGCAACTCTGTCCAAGTGACTCCCACAGACCAGTGACTCTTCAGTCCAAGTTTGGTGGAGGTAAGTCCTTGCCTCACCTCGCTAGACTGCATTGCCGGGAACCGCGACTTTTGCAGCTACTCCGGCCCCTGTACACTTCCGGCGGAAATCCTTTGTGAACATCCAAGCCTGGGTCCACGGCACTCTAACCTGCATTGCACGACTTTCTAAGTTGGTCTCCGGCGACGTGGGACTCCTTTGTGCAACTTCGGGTGAGCACCATTTCACGCATCCTCGTAGTGCCTGTTTATGGCACTTCTCTGGGTGCTACCTGCTGCTAAGAGGGTTCCTTGTCTTGCTCGACGTCCCCTCTGCCTCCTGGTCCAATTTGTGACCTTCTGGTCCCTCCTGGGCCACAGCAGCGTCCAAAAACGCTAACAGCACGATTTGCATCTAGCAAGGCTTGTTGGCATTCCTTTGGCGGCAAAACACTTCTGCACAACTCTCCTCGGCGAGAGGAATTCGTCCACCAAAGGGGAAGTCTCTAGCTCTTTTCGTTCCTGCAGAAACCTCAGCTTCTTCTGTCCAGTAAAAGCTTCTTTGCACCCACAGCTGGCATTTCCTGAGCATCTGCCCATCTCCGACTTGCTTGTGACTTTTGGACTTGGTCCCCTTGTTCCACAGGTACCCAAGATTGGAAATCCATTGTTGTTGCATTGTTGGTTTGTGTCTTTCCTGCATTATTCCTCTAACACGACTTCTTTGTCCTTAGGGGAACTTTAGTGCACTTTGCACTCACTTTTCAGGGTCTTGGGGAGGGTTATTTTTCTAACTCTCACTATTTTCTAATAGTCCCAGCGACCCTCTACAAGGTCACATAGGTTTGGGGTCCATTCGTGGTTCGCATTCCACTTTTGGAGTATATGGTTTTTGTTGCCCCTATCCCTATGTTTCCCCATTGCATCCTATTGTAACTATACATTGTTTGCACTGTTTTCTAAGACTATACTGCAAATTTTTGGTATTGTGTACATATATCTTGTGTATATTTCCTATCCTCTCACTGAGGGTACACTCTAAGATACTTTGGCATATTGTCATAAAAATAAAGTACCTTTATTTTTAGTATAACTGTGTATTGTGTTTTCTTATGATATTGTTCATATGACACTAAGTGGTACTGTAATAGCTTCACACGTCTCCTAGTTCAGCCTAAGCTGCTCTGCTAAGCTACCATTATCTATCAGCCTAAGCTGCTAGACACCCTGTACACTAATAAGGGATAACTGGGCCTGGTGCAAGGTGCAAGTACCCCTTGGTACTCACTACAAGCCAGTCCAACCTCCTACAAGGGGACAAGCCTGTCCCAAGTTTTCATTTGCCCCAAATGTCCAGCTAAGGGAATGTCGTGGGCTAGAGTTAGGAGGAACTTTCTGTACTCATGAGGAATCACCAATCTCCTGACAGCTCCAGGTTTTGGATCCCTTGCTTCAGTGTACAAGAGGTTGTCCTCTCAGTAAACTCTCTGAGAGTCACTGACATCCCCATTTGCTTGTTTGACAGCTTGCTGCCTTAGACCCTCTAGTGTGGGACAGGTATGCTGTGCCACACTCAGCTCCTCCCTGGCAGGCCCCCCTTCACCCAAAAGCTCAGCAGTGTCTGCTTCCAGCTCCTCTGGTGTAGGTTCTGCACAGGGTGGAAATTCTTCTTCCTCAGAATTAGAATCCACTGTAGAGGGAGGGATAGTAGGTAGAGTTTTACTCTTACTAACCCTAGCTTTAGGGAGCACTTGGTCCACTCTTCCAGGATCCAAGTCACCCTGTCCTTTTTGATTTTTGGCCCGGCCCTGGTCAAATCAAAAATATGCCCTGGAATGCCCAGCATTGCTGCATGAGCCTCCAACTCCACTTCTGCCCAAGCTGATGTCTCATCATTCCCTAATAGACAGTCTACAGGTAAATCTGAGGCAACCACAACTTTCTTTGGGCCAGTAAACCCCCCCCCCCCAGTTGAGATTCACAAGAGCCATGGGGTGGCTAAGGGTGTTGTTATGAGCATCGGTTACTTGGTACTGTGACCAAGTAGGTGTTGTTCACTATGATGAGAAGGAATACTCTTACTGTGATGTGAGACCACACTATCTGTATGATGTGACTCTACATCATCACCAGCTATGCTAGGTAGTCTGCTAATGGGCAGGCTAGGAAGTTTCCCTTCTAAATCTTTTGCTAGGGGTGCCCCAGGGTCAGATTGGGAACCATCAGCTAACTTTTCAACAGAAGTGCCTCCTCTGGTCTTATCCTGTTCAACAAGCATATTAACCAACAGTTCTCTAGGGGATTCTTCCCTACACTTAAACCTCTTTCTATGCAGAGACTCCTTGCTCCTTTCCAGCTAAGGTGATCATAAGCAAGTTTGGACAGATCAACAGTTTGGCCTGTGCCAGACATTTTAGAAAGTGTTTAAGTGATAGAAAAAGAGAGAAAAAGTTTTTCAGAACTTTTTGAAAGACAGAAAAAAAACTTTTTTAACTTTTTAAGAACTTTTTAGAAAGTTTAGAAGTACTTTTCAGCACTGAAGCAAATAAGTGAACGGAGAAAAGCAAAACTTTGTGGTTAGGTGTACATACACTGAACTTGTTTTGTATATTTTTCTCTTATGAAAAGTACAGTGACAAAAGTGGTAAGTAGTTGCAAAGTACTTATCCCTCCGCTGCCACCAATGTAGGAGGCTGGACTGGCTTGTAGTGAGTACCAAGGGGTACTTACACCTTGCACCAGGCCCAGGTATCCCTTATTAGTGTATAGGGTGTCTAGCAGCTTATGCTGATAGATAATGGTAGCTTAGCAGAGCAGCTTAGGCTGAACTAGGAGACGAGTGAAGCTCCTACAGTACCACTAGTGTCACTTGCACAATATCATCAGAAAACACAATACACAGATATACTAAAAATAAAGGTACTTTATTTTTATGACAATATGCCAAAGTATCTCAGTGAGTACCCTCAGTATGAGGATAGCAAATATACACAAGATATATGTACACAATACCAAAAATATGCAGTATAGTATTAGAAAACAGTGCAAACAATGTATAGTTACAATAGGATGCAATGGGGACACATAGGGATAGGGTCAATACAAACCATATACTCCAAAAGTGGAATTCGAACCACGAATGGGCCCCAAACCTATGTGACCTTTTAGAGGGTCGCTGGGACTGTAAGAAAACAGTGAGGGTTATTAAAATAGCCCACCCCAAGACCCTGAAAAGTGAGTGCAAAGTGCACTAAAGTTCCCAAAGAGCACAGAAGTCGTGATAGGGGAATTCTGCAGGAAAGACCAACACTAGCAATGCAACAACAATGGATTTCCAGACTAGAGTACCTGTGGAACAAGGGGACCAAGTCCAAAAGTCACGATCAAGTCGAGAGTGGGCAGATACCCAGGAAATGCCAGCTGTGGGTGCAAAGAAGCTGCTACTAGGCAGTAGAAGCTGAGGATTCTGCAGGAACGACAAGGGCTAGGAACTTCCCCTTAGGAAGATGGATGTCCCACGTCGTGAAGAGTAGTGCAGAAGTGTTTTCCTGAAGAGAGACTGCAAACAAGCCTTGCTAGCTGCAAATCGTGTGGTTAGGGTTTTTGGATGCTGCTGTGGGCCAGGAGGGACCAGGATGTCACCAATTGCGTGAGGGGACAGAAGATTTACCCAGCAAGACAAGGAGCCCTCTCAGAAGCAAGCAGCACCCAGAGAAGTGCCGGAACAGGCACTATGAAGTGGAGTGAAACGGTGCTCACCCGAAGTTGCACAAGAGAGTCCCACGCCGCCGGAGGACAACTTAGGAGGTCGTGCAATGCAGGTTAGAGTGCCGTGGACCCAGACTTGGCTGTGCACAAAGGAAATCCTGGAAAAGTGCACAGGAGCCAGAGTAGCTGCAAAACACGCGGTTCCCAGCAATGCAGTCTGGGGTGGGGAGGCAAGGACTTACCTCCACCAAACATGGACTGAAGAGTCACTGGACTGTGGGAGTCACTTGGACAGAGTTGCTGAGTTCAAGGGACCTCGCTTGTCGTGCTGAGAGGAGACCCAGAGGACAGGTGATGCAGTTCTGTGGTGCCTGCGGTTGCAGGGGGACGATTCCGTCGACCCATGTAAGAAGGTAGCCTCTTTCTAGCCTTGTTACCCCCACTTTTGGCCTGTTTGTGAGTGTATGTCAGGGTGTTTGTCACTGTTTTCACTGTCTCACTGGGATCCTGATAGCCAGGCCTCAGTGCTCATAGTGAAAACACTATGTTTTCAGTATGTTTGTTATGTGTCACTGGGACCCTGCTGGTCAGGACCCCAGTGCTCATAGGTTTGTGGCCTATATGTATGTGTCACTGGGACCCTGTCACACAGGGCCCCAGTGCTCATAGGTGTGCATGTATATGTTCCCTGTGTGGTGCCTAACTGTCTCACTGAGGCTCTGCTAACCAGAACCTCAGTGGTTATGCTCTCTCATTACTTTCAAATTGTCACTGACAGGCTAGTGACCATTTTTACCAATTTACATTGGCTTACTGGAACACCCTTATAATTCCCTAGTATATGGTACTGAGGTACCCAGGGTATTGGGGTTCCAGGAGATCCCTATGGGCTGCAGCATTTCTTTTGCCACCCATAGGGAGCTCTGACAATTCTTACACAGGCCTGCCACTGCAGCCTGAGTGAAATAACGTCCACGTTATTTCACAGCCATTTTACACTGCACTTAAGTAACTTATAAGTCACCTATATGTCTAACCTTTACCTGGTAAAGGTTAGGTGCAAAGTTACTTAGTGTGAGGGCACCCTGGCACTAGCCAAGGTGCCCCCACATTGTTCAGAGCCAATTCACTGAACTTTGTGAGTGCGGGGACACCATTACACGCGTGCACTACATATAGGTCACTACCTATATGTAGCTTCACCATGGTAACTCCGAATATGGCCATGTAACATGTCTATGATCATGGAATTGCCCCCTCTATGCCATCCTGGCATAGTTGGCACAATCCCATGATCCCAGTGGTCTGTAGCACAGACCCTGGCACTGCCAGACTGCCCTTCCTGGGGTTTCTCTGCAGCTGCTGCTGCTGCCAACCCCTCAGACAGGCAGCTGCCCTCCTGGGGTCCAGCCAGGCCTGGCCCAGGATGGCAGAACAAAGAACTTCCTTTGAGAGAGGGTGTGACACCCTCTCCCTTTGGAAAATGGTGTGAAGGCAGGGGAGGAGTAGCCTCCCCCAGCCTCTGGAAATGCTTTGTTGGGCACAGATGTGCCCAATTCTGCATAAGCCAGTCTACACCGGTTCAGGGACCCCTTAGCCCCTGCTCTGGCGCGAAACTGGACAAAGGAAAGGGGAGTGACCACTCCTCTGACCTGCACCTCCCCTGGGAGGTGTCCAGAGCTCCTCCAGTGTGCTCCAGACCTCTGCCATCTTGGAAACAGAGGTGCTGCTGGCACACTGGACTGCTCTGAGTGGCCAGTGCCACCAGGTGACGTCAGAGACTCCTTGTGATAGGCTCCTTCAGGTGTTAGTAGCCTTTCCTCTCTCCTAGGTAGCCAAACCCTCTTTTCTGGCTATTTAGGGTCTCTGTCTCTGGGGAAACTTTAGATAACGAATGCATGAGCTCAGCCGAGTTCCTCTGCATCTCCCTCTTCACCTTCTGATAAGGAATCGACCGCTGACCGCGCTGGAAGCCTGCAAACCTGCAACAAAGTAGCAAAGACGACTACTGCAACTCTGTAACGCTGATCCTGCCGCCTTCTCGACTGTTTTCCTGCTTGTGCATGCTGTGGGGGTAGTCTGCCTCCTCTCTGCACCAGAAGCTCCGAAGAAATCTCCCGTGGGTCGACGGAATCTTCCCCCTGCAACCGCAGGCACCAAAAAGCTGCATTACCGGTCCCTTGGGTCTCCTCTCAGCACGACGAGCGAGGTCCCTCGAATCCAGCGACACCGTCCAAGTGACCCCCACAGTCCAGTGACTCTTCAGCCCAAGTTTGGTGGAGGTAAGTCCTTGCCTCACCTCGCTGGGCTGCATTGCTGGGAACCGCGACTTTGCAAGCTACTCCGGCCCCTGTGCACTTCCGGCGGAAATCCTTCATGCACAGCCAAGCCTGGGTCCACGGCACTCTAACCTGCATTGCACGACTTTCTAAGTTGGTCTCCGGCGACGTGGGACTCCTTTGTGCAACTTCGGCGAGCACCGTTTCACGCATCCTCGTAGTGCCTGTTTCTGGCACTTCTCCGGGTGCTACCTGCTTCAGTGAGGGCTCTTTGTCTTGCTCGACGGCCCCTCTCTCTGCAGGTCCAATTTGCGACCTCCTGGTCCCTCCTGGGCCCCAGCAGCGTCCAAAAGTGCCAAACGCACGATTTGCGTGTAGCAAGGCTTGTTGGCGTCCATCCGGCGGGAAAACACTTTTGCACGACTCTCCAAGGCGTGCGGGATCCATCCTCCAAAGGGGAAGTCTCTAGCCCTTGTCGTTCCTGCAGTATTCACAGTTCTTCAGCCTAGTAAGAGCTTCTTTGCACCAACCGCTGGCATTTCTTGGGCATCTGCCCATCTCCGAGTTGCTTGTGACTTTTGGACTTGGTCCCCTTGTTCCACAGGTACCCTCAGTCAGGAATCCATCGTTGTTGCATTGCTGATCTGTGTTTTCCTTGCATTTTCCCTCTAACACGACTGTTTTGTCCTTAGGGGAACTTTGGTGCACTTTGCACTCACTTTTCAGGGTCTTGGGGAGGGTTATTTTGCTAACTCTCACTATTTTCTAATAGTCCCAGCGACCCTCTACAAGGTCACATAGGTTTGGGGTCCATTCGTGGTTCGCATTCCACTTTTGGAGTATATGGTTTGTGTTGCCCCTATCCCTATGTTTCCCCATTGCATCCTATTGTAACTATACATTGTTTGCACTGTTTTCTAAGACTATACTGCATATTTTTGCTATTGTGTATATATATCTTGTGTATATTTCCTATCCTCTCACTGAGGGTACACTCTAAGATACTTTGGCATATTGTCATAAAAATAAAGTACCTTTATTTTTAGTATAACTGTGTATTGTGTTTTCTTATGATATTGTGCATATGACACTAAGTGGTACTGTAGTAGCTTCACACGTCTCCTAGTTCAGCCTAAGCTGCTTTGCTAAGCTACCATTATCTATCAGCCTAAGCTGCTAGACACCCTATACACTAATAAGGGATAACTGGGCCTGGTGCAAGGTGCAAGTACCCCTTGGTACTCACTACAAGCCAGTCCAGCCTCCTACATTGGTTGTGCAGTGGTGGGATAAGTGCTTGAGACTACTTACCACTCTTGTCATTGTACTTTTCATAAGAGAAAAATATACAAAACAAGGTCAGTGTATATACACATATCCAAAAAGTTTTGCATTTCCTCTTTTCACTCTTTTCTAAGTGCTGAAAAGTACTTCTAAAACTTTCAAAAAGTTCTTAAAAGTTTAAAAAGTTTTTTTCTGTCTTTCCAAAAAGTTCTGAAAACTTTTTTCTCTTTGTCTATCACTTTAACTCTCTCTAAAAAATGTCTGGCACAGGAAAAAATGTTGAACTGTCCAAACTTGCATATGATCACCTTAGCTGGAAAGGAGCAAGGAGTCTCTGCATAGAGAGAGGTTTGAGTGTAGGGAAGAATCCTTCCTTAGAACTGTTAATTAATATGCTTAGAGTACAGGATAAGGCCATAAGTGCCCAATCTGTAGAAAAAGTAGCTAATGGTTCTCAATCTGATCCAGGGACTCCCCCAGGAAAAGGTTCAGGAAAGAAACTTCTCAGCCTGCCCATTACTAGACAGTCTAGCATAGTTGGTACAGAGGTTGAATCACACCATACTGATGGTGTGCTCTCACATTATACTGGTAGCCAAACTGTTAGGGTGCCCTCTGTAAGGGACAGGTCTCCTTCTGTTCATTCCCATCATACCTCTGTATCTAGAAATGTCCCTCCCACACACCCTGATGACAGATTGTTAGAAAGGGAGCTCAATAGATTGAGAGTGGAACAAACCAGACTGAAGCTCAAGAAGCAACAGCTGGATTTGGATAGACAGTCTTTAAAATTAGAGAGGGAAAGACAGAAGTTGGGTTTAGATACCCATGGTGGCAGCAGCAGTATTCCCCATAGTCATCCTGCAAAAGAGCATGATTCCAGGAATCTGCACAAGATAGTTCCCCCTTATAAGGAGGGGGATGACATTAACAAGTGGTTTGCTGCACTTGAGAGGGCCTGTGCTGTACAGGATGTCCCTCAAAAGCAGTGGGCTGCTATCCTATGGCTATCATTTACTGGAAAAGGTAGGGATAGGCTCCTTACTGTAAAAGAAAATGATGCTAATAATTTCCAAGTTCTTAAGAATGCACTCCTGGATGGTTATGGCTTAACCACTGAACAGTACAGGATAAAGTTCAGAGAGACCAAAAAGGAGTCTTCACAAGACTGGGTTGATTTCATTGACCAGGCAGTGAAAGCCTTGGAGGGGTGGTTACATGGCAGTAAAGTTACTGATTATGACAGCCTGTATAACTTGATCCTGAGAGAGCATATTCTTAATAATTGTGTGTCTGATTTGTTGCACCAGTACCTGGTAGACTCTGATCTGACCTCTCCCCAAGAATTGGGAAAGAAGGCAGACAAATGGGTCAGAACAAGGGTGAACAGAAAAGTTCATACAGGGGGTGACAAAGATGGCAATAAGAAGAAAGATGGTGAAAAATCTCAAGATAAGCATGGGGATAAGGGTAAAACCAAAGATCCCACTTCAAATCTTAAACACTCTTCAGAGGGTGGGGATAAAACAAATTCTTCCTCTTCTTCCCAACCTGCACACATTAAAAAGCCTTGGTGCTTTGTGTGTAAAAACAGAGGCCATAGGCCAGGGGATAAGTCCTGTCCAGGTAAACCCCCTGAGCCTACCACCACTAATACATCAAGCTCTAGTGCCCCTAGCAGTAGTGGTACTAGTGGTGGGACTGCTGGCAACAGTCAAGCAAAGGGTGTAGTTGGGTTCACTTATGGGTCCATAGTGGAAACTGATGTAATCAGTCCCAAGACAGTTTCTGTCACACCTAGTGGCATTGGCCTTGCCACACTGGCTGCTTGTCCCCTTACAATGGATAAGTACAGGCAGACAGTTTCAATAAATGGTGTTGAGGCCTTGGCCTACAGGGACACAGGTGCCAGTTTCACTTTGGTGACTGAAAACCTGGTGCACCCTGATCAACACATCATTGGACAACAGTATAAGATTATTGATGTCCATAACTCCACTAAGTTTCTTCCCTTAGCTATAATTCAGTTTAGTTGGGGTGGAGTTACTGGCCCTAAGCAGGTGGTGGTATCACCTAGCTTACCTGTAGACTGTCTCTTAGGTAATGACCTAGAGGCCTCAGGTTGGGCTGATGTAGAGTTTTATGCCCATGCAGCCATGCTGGGCATCCCTGAGGAATTGTTCCCTCTCATTTCTACTGAAATGAAAAAGCAAAGGAGAGAAGGCCTGAAAACTCAGGATCCCTCTCCATCAACAGGTAAAAAGGGTATCACAGTATCCCCTAACCACCCTACCATTCAGGATACCATTCCTGTGGTGGGAGAAACCTCTCCTGGGGTGGCACCTGTTCCAAGGGAATCATCAGTTGGCAAAACTGTACTCCCTGAGGTGGAAGTACCTCTCTGTGGGATAACTAACATTGGTGAGAAAAAGAGCACCATTTTAGTTAACATGGAGCACCCCTCCAACCCTCCCAGAGAAACTTTAGTGCAGAAACTCTGCACTGCCTCACAACACTTAGGACAGCATCCCTGCCCTAGTGTGGAGCTGATAGGACAGCATCCCTGCCCTGCTCCAACCCAAGAGAAACAGCATCCCTGTTCTCTCTTCCAGCCATATGGACAAAGTTTTTGCCCTGCTATGGCTTTTCTGAGACAGCATCCCTGTCTGGCATTTCCATCACTACAAATAGGTTCAGTGGACAATTCCCACTGCTCTAAACTAAAACTTACTGATAGAAACTCTGAAAATACATCTTCACATTGTTGCTTAGCTAAAAAACTTCAAACAGGGTGGTTTACATCCCCACAGGGAAGTAACCATATAGTGGATGATAAAGGGAGTAACCAGTCTATTGCAGAGCTACTCTCTACTTATCACCACTTAGACAATAAAGTCTCAACTGGCCAAGGTTAGCCTTATTGTCCTTCGTTTGGGGGGGGGGTTGTGTAAGAAGGTAGCCTCTTTCTAGCCTTGTTACCCCCACTTTTGGCCTGTTTGTGAGTGTATGTCAGGGTGTTTGTCACTGTTTTCACTGTCTCACTGGGATCCTGATAGCCAGGCCTCAGTGCTCATAGTGAAAACACTATGTTTTCAGTATGTTTGTTATGTGTCACTGGGACCCTGCTGGTCAGGACCCCAGTGCTCATAGGTTTGTGGCCTATATGTATGTGTCACTGGGACCCTGTCACACAGGGCCCCAGTGCTCATAGGTGTGCATGTATATGTTCCCTGTGTGGTGCCTAACTGTCTCACTGAGGCTCTGCTAACCAGAACCTCAGTGGTTATGCTCTCTCATTACTTTCAAATTGTCACTGACAGGCTAGTGACCATTTTTACCAATTTACATTGGCTTACTGGAACACCCTTATAATTCCCTAGTATATGGTACTGAGGTACCCAGGGTATTGGGGTTCCAGGAGATCCCTATGGGCTGCAGCATTTCTTTTGCCACCCATAGGGAGCTCTGACAATTCTTACACAGGCCTGCCACTGCAGCCTGAGTGAAATAACGTCCACGTTATTTCACAGCCATTTTACACTGCACTTAAGTAACTTATAAGTCACCTATATGTCTAACCTTTACCTGGTAAAGGTTAGGTGCAAAGTTACTTAGTGTGAGGGCACCCTGGCACTAGCCAAGGTGCCCCCACATTGTTCAGAGCCAATTCACTGAACTTTGTGAGTGCGGGGACACCATTACACGCGTGCACTACATATAGGTCACTACCTATATGTAGCTTCACCATGGTAACTCCGAATATGGCCATGTAACATGTCTATGATCATGGAATTGCCCCCTCTATGCCATCCTGGCATAGTTGGCACAATCCCATGATCCCAGTGGTCTGTAGCACAGACCCTGGCACTGCCAGACTGCCCTTCCTGGGGTTTCTCTGCAGCTGCTGCTGCTGCCAACCCCTCAGACAGGCAGCTGCCCTCCTGGGGTCCAGCCAGGCCTGGCCCAGGATGGCAGAACAAAGAACTTCCTCTGAGAGAGGGTGTGACACCCTCTCCCTTTGGAAAATGGTGTGAAGGCAGGGGAGGAGTAGCCTCCCCCAGCCTCTGGAAATGCTTTGTTGGGCACAGATGTGCCCAATTCTGCATAAGCCAGTCTACACCGGTTCAGGGACCCCTTAGCCCCTGCTCTGGCGCGAAACTGGACAAAGGAAAGGGGAGTGACCACTCCCCTGACCTGCACCTCCCCTGGGAGGTGTCCAGAGCTCCTCCAGTGTGCTCCAGACCTCTGCCATCTTGGAAACAGAGGTGCTGCTGGCACACTGGACTGCTCTGAGTGGCCAGTGCCACCAGGTGACGTCAGAGACTCCTTGTGATAGGCTCCTTCAGGTGTTAGTAGCCTTTCCTCTCTCCTAGGTAGCCAAACCCTCTTTTCTGGCTATTTAGGGTCTCTGTCTCTGGGGAAACTTTAGATAACGAATGCATGAGCTCAGCCGAGTTCCTCTGCATCTCCCTCTTCACCTTCTGATAAGGAATCGACCGCTGACCGCGCTGGAAGCCTGCAAACCTGCAACAAAGTAGCAAAGACGACTACTGCAACTCTGTAACGCTGATCCTGCCGCCTTCTCGACTGTTTTCCTGCTTGTGCATGCTGTGGGGGTAGTCTGCCTCCTCTCTGCACCAGAAGCTCCGAAGAAATCTCCCGTGGGTCGACGGAATCTTCCCCCTGCAACCGCAGGCACCAAAAAGCTGCATTACCGGTCCCTTGGGTCTCCTCTCAGCACGACGAGCGAGGTCCCTCGAATCCAGCGACACCGTCCAAGTGACCCCCACAGTCCAGTGACTCTTCAGCCCAAGTTTGGTGGAGGTAAGTCCTTGCCTCACCTCGCTGGGCTGCATTGCTGGGAACCGCGACTTTGCAAGCTACTCCGGCCCCTGTGCACTTCCGGCGGAAATCCTTCATGCACAGCCAAGCCTGGGTCCACGGCACTCTAACCTGCATTGCACGACTTTCTAAGTTGGTCTCCGGCGACGTGGGACTCCTTTGTGCAACTTCGGCGAGCACCGTTTCACGCATCCTCGTAGTGCCTGTTTCTGGCACTTCTCCGGGTGCTACCTGCTTCAGTGAGGGCTCTTTGTCTTGCTCGACGTCCCCTCTCTCTGCAGGTCCAATTTGCGACCTCCTGGTCCCTCCTGGGCCCCAGCAGCGTCCAAAAGCGCCAAACGCACGATTTGCGTGTAGCAAGGCTTGTTGGCGTCCATCCGGCGGGAAAACACTTCTGCACGACTCTCCAAGGCGTGCGGGATCCATCCTCCAAAGGGGAAGTCTCTAGCCCTTGTCGTTCCTGCAGTATTCACAGTTCTTCAGCCTAGTAAAAGCTTCTTTGCACCAACCGCTGGCATTTCTTGGGCATCTGCCCATCTCCGAGTTGCTTGTGACTTTTGGACTTGGTCCCCTTGTTCCACAGGTACCCTCAGTCAGGAATCCATCGTTGTTGCATTGCTGATTTGTGTTTTCCTTGCATTTTCCCTCTAACACGACTGTTTTGTCCTTAGGGGAACTTTGGTGCACTTTGCACTCACTTTTCAGGGTCTTGGGGAGGGTTATTTTGCTAACTCTCACTATTTTCTAATAGTCCCAGCGACCCTCTACAAGGTCACATAGGTTTGGGGTCCATTCGTGGTTCGCATTCCACTTTTGGAGTATATGGTTTGTGTTGCCCCTATCCCTATGTTTCCCCATTGCATCCTATTGTAACTATACATTGTTTGCACTGTTTTCTAAGACTATACTGCATATTTTTGCTATTGTGTATATATATCTTGTGTATATTTCCTATCCTCTCACTGAGGGTACACTCTAAGATACTTTGGCATATTGTCATAAAAATAAAGTACCTTTATTTTTAGTATAACTGTGTATTGTGTTTTCTTATGATATTGTGCATATGACACTAAGTGGTACTGTAGTAGCTTCACACGTCTCCTAGTTCAGCCTAAGCTGCTTTGCTAAGCTACCATTATCTATCAGCCTAAGCTGCTAGACACCCTATACACTAATAAGGGATAACTGGGCCTGGTGCAAGGTGCAAGTACCCCTTGGTACTCACTACAAGCCAGTCCAGCCTCCTACAACCCACAGGAGATTTCTTCTGAGCTTCTAGTGCAGAGAGGAGGCAGACTACCCCCACAGCATGCACCACCAGGAAAACAGTCGAGAAGGTGGAAGGATCAGCGTTACAGTGTCGCAGTAGTCGTCTTTGCTACTTTGTTGCAGTTTTGCAGGCTTCCAGCGCAGTCAGCAGTCGATTCCTTGGCAGAAGGTGAAGAGAGAGATGCAGAGGAACTCTGATGAGCTCTTGCATTCGTTATCTAAGGAATTCCCTAAAATCAGAGACCCTAAATAGCCAGAAAAGAGGGTTTGGCTACTTAGGAGAGAGGAAAGGCTAGCAATTCCTGAAGGAGCCTATCAGAAGGAGTCTCTGACGTCACCTGCTGGCCCTGGCCACTCAGAGCAGTCCAGTGTGCCAGCAGCACCTCTGTTTCCAAGATGGCAGAGGTCTGGAGCACACTGGAGGAGCTCTGGGCACATCCCAGGGGAGGTGCAGGTCAGGGGAGTGGTCACTCCCCTTTCCTTTGTCCAGTTTCGCGCTAGAACAGGGCTGAGGGGTCCCTGAACCGGTGTAGGCTGGCTTATGCAGAAATGGGCACCATCTGTGCCCATGAAAGCATTTCCAGAGGCTGGGGGAAGCTACTCCTCCCCTGCCTTAACACCTTTTTCCAAAGGGAGAGGGTGTAACACCCTTTCTCTGAGGAAGTCCTTTGTTCTGCCTTCCTGGGCCAAGCCTGGCTGGACCCCAGGAGGGCGGAAACCTGTCTGAGGGGTTGGCAGCAGCAGCAGCTGCAGTGAAACCCTTGAAAAGGCAGTTTGGCAGTACCCGGGTCTGTGCTAGAGACCCGTGGGATCATGGGATTGTGCCAACAATGCCAGGATGGCATTGAGGGGGCAATTCCATGATCATAGACATGTTACATGGCCATATTCGGAGTTACCATTGTGAAGCTATACATAGGTAGTGACCTATGTATAGTGCACACGTGTAATGGTGTCCCCGCACTCAAAAAGTCCGGGGAATTTGCCCTGAACGATGTGGGGGCACCTTGGCTAGTGCCAGGGAGCCCACACACTAAGTAACTTAGCACCTAACCTTTACCAGGTAAAGGTTAGACATATAGGTGACTTATAAGTTACTTGAGTGCAGTGGTAAATGGCTGTGAAATAACGTGGACGTTATTTCACTCAGGCTGCAGTGGCAGGCCTGTGTAAGAATTGTCAGAGCTCCCTATGGTTGGCAAAAGAAATGCTGCAGCCCATAGGGATCTCCTGGAACCCCAATACCCTGGGTACCTCAGTACCATATACTAGGGAATTATAAGGGTGTTCCAGTATGCCAATGTAAATTGGTAAAATTGGTCACTAGCCTGTTAGCTAAGAAAGAAATGAGAGAGCACAACCACTGAGGTTCTGGAGAGCAGAGCCTCAGTGAGACAGTTAGTCATAACACAGGTAACATATGCAGGGCACACTTATGAGCACTGGGGCCCTGGTTGGCAGGGTCCCAGTGACACATACAACTAAAACAACATATATACAGTGAAATATGGGGGTAACATGTCAGGCAAGATGGTACTTTCCTACACAACCCTCCCCCCCCCCCAAACGAAGGACAATAAGACTAGTCATTACCTGATGGGTCTTCATTGTCTGAGTGGAAATATCTGGAGAGTCCATCTGCATTGCAGTGGGTACTCCCAGGTCTATGTTCCACTGTATAGTCCATCCCCTGTAGAGATATGGACCACCCCAATAATTTAGGGTTTTCACCTTTCATTTGTTTTAGCCAAAGTAGAGGTTTGTGGGCTCTCTGAACAATGAAGTGAGTGCCAAACAGGTATGGCCTCAAGTTCTTCCGTGCCCAGACCTCAGCAAAGGCCTCCCTCTCTATGGCAGACCAACGCTTTTCTCCAGTGGTCAACCTCCTGCTGATAAAAGCAACAGGTTGATCCTGGCCCTCAGAATTAAGCTGTGATAAGACTGCCCCTACCCCTAATTCAGATGCATCAGTTTGGACAATGAATTTTTTGAAATAACAGGGGCTTTTCAGGACAGGTGCAGAGCACATGGCCTGCTTCAGCTCCTCAAAAGCTTTCTGACAGTTTGCTGTACATAATACCTTTTTAGGCATTTTCTTGGATGTGAGGTCATTAAGAGGGGCTGCAATGGAGCCATAGTTCTTTATGAACCTCCTATAGTACCCAGTGAGGCCTAAAAAGGCTCTCACCTGAGTCTGAGTTGTAGGGGGAACCCAATCTATAATAGTTTGGATTTTCCCCTGTAGTGGTGCAATCTGTTCTCCACCTACCAGATGTCCCAGATAAACCACTCCCCCCTGCCCTATCTGGCACTTTGAAGCTGTGATAGTGAGGCCTGCCTTTTGCAGGGCCTCCAAAACTTTCCATAGGTGGACCAGGTGATCATCTCAACTGGAGCTAAAGACAGCTATATCATCTAGATATGCTGCACTAAAAGCTTCCAGCCCTTACAGGACTGTATTCACCATCCTTTGAAAAGTGGCAAGTGCATTTTTCAATCCAAAAGGCATTACTATGAATTGGTAATGGCCTCCAATGGTTGAAAATGCAGTTTTTGCTTTTGCATCTTCTGATATTTTGATCTTCCAATACCCTGCAGTCAAGTCAAAAGTGCTAAGATACTTGGCAGATGCCAGTGTATCTATTAGCTCATCTGCCCTGGGTATAGGGTGAGCATCAGTTTTGGTTACCTGGTTGAGACCTCTGTAGTCTACACAAAGCCGCATTTCCTTCTTTCCATCCTTGGAATGAGGTTTTGGTACAAGTTCCACAGGAGAGGCCCATGGACATTCAGAGTGCTCAACCACTCCCAGTTCAAGCATTTTCTGCACCTCTTGCTTTATGCAGTCTCTGACATGGTCAGGTCATTCTCAGGCTGCCTATAGATCTTACTTTTGACAGGCAAGCTGTCTCCTTTATCTATAGTGTGCTCACACCAAGAAGTGGTGCCTGGCACAGTAGAGAAGAGTTCAGAAAACTGACCCAGGAGATTTATGCAGTGGTCTTTTTGCTCAGCAGTAAGACAATCTGCCAGTACTACACCTTCCACTAGAGCATCTTGTTCTGTGGAAGAGAAGAGATCAGGGAGAGGGTCACTCTCTTCTTCCTGTCCCTCATCTGTTGCCATGAGCAGGGTGAGATCAGCCCTGTCATAGTAGGGTTTCAGGCGATTGACATGGAGCACCCTAAGGGGACTCCTGGCAGTGCCTAAGTCAACCAAGTAGGTGACTTCACCCTTCTTTTCAACAATTATGTGGGGTCCACTCCATTTACCTTGGAGTGCTCTTGGGGCCACAGGCTCCAAGACCCACACTTTCTGCCCTGGTTGGTACTGAACTAAAACAGACTTCTGGTCATGCCATTGCTTTTGGAGCTCTTGGCTGGCCTGAAGGGTTTTACTGGCCTTTTTCATGTACTCAGCCATCCTAGATCTGAGGCCAAGTACATAGTCCAGTATGTCTTGCTTTGGAGCTTTTAAAGGTTGTTCCCAACCCTCCTTAACAAGTGTTAGAGGACCTCTCACAGGGTGTCCAAATAGGAGTTCAAAGGGGCTGAAGCCCACTCCTTTTTGGGGTACCTCCCTGTAAGCAAAAAGGAGGCAAGGTAACAGGATATCCCATCTCCTGCGGAGTTTTTCAGGGAGTCCCATAATCATGCCTTTGAGAGTTTTGTTAAATCTCTACACCAGTCCATTTGTTTGTGGATGATAGGGTGTGGTGAACTTGTATGTAACAAAACACTCTTTCCACATGGCCTTTAAGTAAGCAGACATGAAATTGCATCCCCTGTCTGATACCACCTCTTTTGGGAAGCCCACCCTGGAAAAGATTCCCAGGAGGGCCTTTGCCACTGCAGGAGCTGTAGTGGTCCTTAGAGGAATTTCTTCAGGATATCTGGTGGCATGTTCCACTACCACCAAGATAAACCTACTGCCTGAAGCAGTAGGATGGTCAAGGGGGCCAACTATGTCAACCCCCACCCTTTCAAAGGGAACCCCAACCAAAGGCAGTGGAATTAGGGGTGCCTTTGGAGTGCCACCTGTTTTGCCATTGGCTTGACAGGTTTCACAGGACTTACAAAATTCTTTTGTGTCCTCTGACATTCTAGGCCAATGAAACAAGGGGACAAGCCTGTCCCAAGTTTTCATTTGCCCCAAATGTCCAGCTAAGGGAATGTCGTGGGCTAGAGTTAGGAGGAACTTTCTTTACTCCTGAGGAATCACCAATCTCCTGACAGCTCCAGGTTTTGGATCCCTTGCTTCAGTGTACAAGAGGTTGTCCTCCCAGTAAACTCTGTGAGAGTCACTGACATCCCCATTTGTTTGTTTGACAGCTTGCTGCCTTAGACCCTCTAGTGTGGGACAGGTATGCTGTGCCACACTCAGCTCCTCCCTGGCAGGCCCCCCTTCACCCAAAAGCTCAGCAGTGTCTGCTTCCAGCTCCTCTGGTGTAGGTTCTGCACAGGGTGGAAATTCTTCTTCCTCAGAATTAGAATCCACTGTAGAGGGAGGGATAGTAGGTAGAGTTTTACTCTTACTAACCCTAGCTTTAGGGAGCACTTGGTCCACTCTTCCAGGATCCAAGTCACCCTGCCCTTTTTGATTTTTGGCCCGGCCCTGGTCAAATCAAAAATATGCCCTGGAATGCCCAGCATTGCTGCATCAGCCTCCAACTCCACTTCTGCCCAAGCTGATGTCTCATCATTCCCTAATAGACAGTCTACAGGTAAATCTGAGGCAACCACAACTTTCTTTGGGCCAGTAAACCCACCCCAGTTGAGATTCACAACAGCCATGGGGTGGCTAAGGGTGTTGTTATGAGCATCGGTTACTTGGTACTGTGACCAAGTAGGTGTTGTTCACTATGATGAGAAGGAATACTCTTACTGTGATGTGAGACCACACTATCTGTATGATGTGACTCTACATCAGTACCAGCTATGCTAGGTTGTCTGCTAATGGGCAGGCTAGGAAGTTTCCCTTCTAAATATTTTGCTAGGGGTGCCCCAGGGTCAGATTGGGAACCATCAGCTAACTTTTCAACAGAAGTGCCACCTCTGGTCTTATCCTGTTCAACAAGCATATTAACCAACAGTTCTCTAGGGGGATTCTTCCCTACACTTAAACCTCTTTCTATGCAGAGACTCCTTGCTCCTTTCCAGCTAAGGTGATCATAAGCAAGTTTGGACAGATCAACAGTTTGGCCTGTGCCAGACATTTTAGAAAGTGTTTAAGTGATAGAAAAAGTGAGAAAAAGTTTTTCAGAACTTTTTGAAAGACAGAAAAATAACTTTTTTAACTTTTTAAGAACTTTTTAGAAAGTTTAGAAGTACTTTTCAGCACTTTAGCAAAGAAGTGAAAGGAGAAAAGCAAAACTTTTTGGTTAGGTGTACATACACTGAACTTGTTTTGTATATTTTTCTCTTATGAAAAGTACAGTGACAAAAGTGGTAAGTAGTTGCAAAGTACTTATCCCACTGCTGCCACCAATGTAGGAGGCTGGACTGGCTTGTAGTGAGTACCAAGGGGTACTTACACCTTGCACCAGGCCCAGGTATCCCTTATTAGTGTATAAGGTGTCTAGCAGCTTAGGCTGATAGATAATGGTAGCTTAGCAGAGCAGCTTAGGCTGAACTAGGAGACGAGTGAAGCTCCTACAGTACCACTAGTGTCACTTGCACAATATCATAAGAAAACACAATACACAGATATACTAAAAATAAAGGTACTTTATTTTTATGACAATATGCCAAAGTATCTCAGTGAGTACCCTCAGTATGAGGATAGCAAATATACACAATATATATGTACACAATACCAAAAATATGCAGTATAGTATTAGAAAACAGTGCAAACAATGTATAGTTACAATAGGATGCAATGGGGACACATAGGGATAGGGGCAACACAACCATATACTCCAAAAGTGGAATGCGAACCACGAATGGGCCCCAAACCTATGTGACCTTGTAGAGGGTCACCGGGACTGTAAGAAAACAGTGAGGGTTAGAAAAATAGCCCACCCCAAGACCCTGAAAAGTGAGTACAAAGTGCACTAAAGTTCCCCAAAGGGCACAGAAGTCGTGATAGGGGAATTCTGCAGGAAAGACCAACACCAGCAATGCAACAACAATGGATTTCCAGACTAGAGTACCTGTGGAACAAGGGGACCAAGTCCAAAAGTCACAATCAAGTCGAGAGTGGGCAGATACCCAGGAAATGCCAGCTGTGGGTGCAAAGAAGCTGCTACTAGGCAGTAGAAGCTGAGGATTCTGCAGGAACGACAAGGGCTAAGAACTTCCCATTTGGAGGATGGATGTCCCACGTTGTGAAGAGTTGTGCAGAAGTGTTTTCCTGAAGAAAGACTGCAAAAAAGCCTTGCTAGCTGCAAATCGTGCGGTTAGGGTTTTTGGATGCTGCTGTGGCCCAGGAGGGACCAGGATGTCACCAATTATGTGAGGGGACAGAGGGTTTGCCCAGCAAGACAAGGAGCCCTCTCAGAAGCAAGCAGCACCCGGAGAAGTGCCATAACAGGCACTACGAAGTGGAGTGAAACGGTGCTCACCCGAAGTTGCACAAGAGAGTCCCACGCCGCCGGAGGACAACTCAGGAGGTCGTGCAATGCAGGTTAGAGTGCCGTGGACCCAGACTTGGCTGTGCACAAAGTAAATCCTGGAAAAGTGCACAGGAGCCGGAGTAGCTGCAAAAGACGTGGTTCCCAGCAATGCAGTCTTGCGTGGAGAGGCAAGGACTTACCTCCACCAAACTTGGACTGAAGAGTCACTGGACTGTGGGAGTCACTTGGACAGAGTTGCTGGATTCAAGGGACCTCGCTCGTCGTGCTGAGAGGAGACCCAGGGGAGCGGTGATGCAGTTCTTTTGTGCCTGCGGTTGCAGGGGGACGATTCCGTCGACCCACGGGATATTTCTTCGGAGCTTCTAGTGCAGAGAGGAGGCAGACTACCCCCACAGCATGCACCACCAGGAAAACAGTCGAGAAGGCGGCAGGATCAGCTTTACAGAGTTGCAGTAGTCGTCTTCGCTACTTTGTTGCAGTTTTGCAGGCTTCCAGCGCGGTCAGCAGTCGATTCCTTGGCAGAAGGTGAAGAGAGAGATGCAGAGGAACTCTGATGAGCTCTTGCATTCGTTATCTAAGGAATTCCCCAAAGCAGAGACCCTAAATAGCCAGAAAAGAGGGTTTGGCTACTTAGGATAGGCTAGCAACACCTGAAGGAGCCTATCAGAAGGAGTCTCTGACGTCACCTGCTGGCCCTGGCCACTCAGAGCAGTCTAGTGTGCCAGCAGTACCTCTGTTTCCAAGATGGCAGAGGTCTGGAGCACACTGGAGGAGCTCTGGGCAACTCCCAGGGGAGGTGCAGGTCAGGGGAGTGGTCACTCCCCTTTCCTTTGTCCAGTTTCGCACCAGAGCAGGGCTGAGGGGTCCCTGAACCGGTGTAGACTGGCTTATGCAGAAATGGGCACCATCTGTGGCCATGAAAGCATTTCCAGAGCCTGGGGGAGGCTACTCCTCCCCTGCCTTAACACCTTTTTCCAAAGGGAGAGGGTGTAACACCCTCTCTCTGAGGAAGTCCTTTGTTCTGCCTTCCTGGGCCAAGCCTGGCTGGACTCCAGGAGGGCAGAAACCTGTCTGAGGGGTTGGCAGCAGCAGCAGCTGCAGTGAAACCTCTGAAAAGGCAGTTTGGCAGTACTCGGGTCTGTGCTAGAGGCCCTTGGGATCATGGGATTGTGCCAACAATGCCAGGATGGCATAGAGGGGGCAATTCCATGATCTTAGACATGTTACATGGCCCTATTCGGAGTTACCATTGTGAAGCTACACATAGGTATTGACCTATGTGTAGTGCACGCGTGTAATGGTGTCCCCGCACTCACAAAGTCCGGGGAATTTGCCCTGAACCATGTGGGGGCACCTTGGCTAGTGCCAGGGTGCCAACACACTAAGTAACTTTGCACCTAACCTTTACCAGGTAAAGGTTAGGCATATAGGTGACTTATAAGTTACTTAAGTGCAGTGGTAAATGGCTGTGAAATAACGTGGACGTTATTTCACTCAGGCTGCAGTGGCAGGCCTGTGTAAGAATTGTCAGAGCTCCCTATGGATGGCAAAAGAAATGCTGCAGCCCATAGGGATCTCCTGGAACCCCAATACCCTGGGTACCGCAGTACCATATACTAAGGAATTATAAGGGTGTTCCTTTATGCCAATGTAAATTGGTGAAATTGGTCACTAGCCTGTTAGTGACAATTTGGAAAGAAATGAGAGAGCATAACCACAGAGGTTCTGGATAGCAGAGCCTCAGTGAGACAGTTAATCATAACACAAGTAACACATTCAGGGCACACTTATGAGCACTGGGGCCCTGACTGGCAGGGTCCCAGTGACACATACAACTCAAACAACATATATACAGTGAAAAATGGGGGTAACATGCCAGGCAAGATGGTACTTTCCTACAGTCACCTTGTGACTTTTAACCTGCTTAGCTTGCTCTCTTTCAGTGGTTTTATTTAATTATTTATTTTAAGATGGCTACTATATTTATAGTTCGGAGGATGTTTTGATTTCACGTTATCAGTGCCACTCTGAAGGGGCCAATATCGGCGTCAAAGAAAAGTGATATACGTACGAATTCACATCATGTACTTTCCCATTTACGTGTGGCAGTAACATAATGTACAGGGAACTGTTAATATAATTACCGACCCCAGCATGGGTTCTTATCTATTGTTTGGGAACATACCTGCGTCAGGGTCCTACAAGATCTGTATAAATACATCTCATGCGGACAAGATAGCCAGAGGGATTCTGACCAGATGCCATCAACACTATCTACACTACACATCGCCTTGATGCTGACCCAGGCTTCGTGTCCCCACAGAGTCTGATCTAGAGACCTCATTCCAAGGTAAGGAGAGTTGGGGGCACTTCTCATGGACATGGCACTGGCAGATTAGGTTTAACCCACCTAGCTCTCGTTAGGTTAGAGATTAGGTTCATCATGTTAGGGTGTTAGGGTTTATTTCACACTAGCTTCATATCTTATGTTATTGTAAGATGGCAGGGGTCTTTGTGTTCATGACTCTCGGTTTTACCATTCTGCTTCTTGCATTATTCATTATCCTAAGCATTGCAGCCCATGCAACTCCTCGTAGATTGCAGTATAAAACCTATTGAAACTTTACTGCAACACATTGCCTGTGAGTAAGAATGAGACATATTGCTCATGTGAGAAAGGGGTAATCTCTGTTTAACCACGACTCCCCTGAGATGTCGCACTCTTGAGTCCATGCGTAAAGCTGCCACAAATCACCTTTTACTGTTTGGGTTTTTGGTGAGGGGTTGCTTGTGAGCCAGGAGGGTTAGGACAACAGTTGCGACTTGTTGTAGGATTGGCTTAGTTGCCTACAAACAAAAGTGCTGTCACCCCTGAATCACAGTCTTACCTAAAGGAAGAGTCCAACTGTGACAGTCATCTGCTAGAAGTGTTTACAGACCAAGACAAACCCACTGCCTATAAAGCACTGTTTGTTACCAGCCTTGTGGTGAACAGCAGCTGGAGACAGCAGGAATTCTGCAGGTCACATGGGGCAGGAGCTCATCACTTCTGGTTTTACTCTACAAAGCACAGAGGAGTTAAACAGAGGTACCTTCGAGGTAGCATGGTGGGGCTAATTACTACTGGGGGTTCACTAGAGCGACGCCCACTGTGGGCACAATGTTGATTTCATTCCGCATGTAATCTAGAATGACATCAGGCTTGGAGCAGCAGAAAGGAGGAATCAAGTCAAGTGTGGGTGGGGTAAGGGGGGGTCAGTAGGTATCAAAAGAGAGAGCCTACTAGAGAATGAACCACAATAAATTGAATGTGTGACTAACCTACATCAGGCCTGCGGGTCCTGCTGCGTGCAAGCCCTCGCTTTGCTCTTCCAGTCATGGCCCATGATGCTGTGCTCCTCGGAGTGGTGACAGTACGTGAGGTTAAAAGAAAGGTTTGCAGGGAGGATACCACAGGCCAGGCTGGGGGTGGATGGGAGACCCGCGGGCTCTGCGCCCGTCATGGCGGAGATCTTCGCCAAGATTGACGCTTTAAAGCCCCAAGCCAGGGACTGCGAAGGTCTTCAACATCTCTCCACGTAGAATAGCTTGCCATGCAGGGGACACCGTGTGATGTCGCACCAATCATCAAACTAATCTTTTCTTTCTATTAATGCATCACTGCTATATAACATATATACGCAGCTTAAACTTCACACTTGTATAGCACACTACTCACCCGTTAGGGTCTCAAGGCGCTGTACGCATACCACTGTGGAACCCCTCCTGGCTTTTCCCTGTGAGGCACCCACTCTTGCACAACCCCCAGGGTGAAGCTAGGCATCCAAGCGCTGTTAGGGACATTGTGGAGATTAAGCAAGCTATTGCCCAGAGTTACAGATTGGGACCCATTAATTAGATTAGGCACCAAGGTAAGAATTATCTGGTCCAAGGGAATTGAGCCCAAAACCCACGGAGGTGGGACTTGAACCCTGGTCCTGGGCCATATCTCTGCATCAGTGTCTGCCGCTCTAACCATTGTGCCACCCTTCTCCAGCTGATATTCATATAGTTGCTTTACTGCCCACAAATTCTCAGGATCTCATCCGTCACAGAATCTGTCAGAAACGGAAATAGGTGGACAGGTCCGCCTCCTCTTGGGCCTCCAGCACCTCTGGCAGACACACCTGCATTCCAGGTGAGGAGGAACTGCTCTCAGCTTTTATTTCAAGGATGCTGGCGATATTTATGAGGCTTATATCATGCACTGGCAGTTCACCAAAAAGGAGTACATTTTGTAAAAAAATCTGAATTGAACGCCAAAACTCCATATTTTAATATCCTCCATATTTTAATTTACAGCCTGGGATGAACAGTGCCATGAATACAGAGCAGAAGGAACAGGGACCAGATCTGGTTCTGAGTTTAATCTTCTTTCATATCGATACTAATCAATATCAAACTAGAAATTTTTAAACATCTTTCATGGCAGCAAATGTATCACTAAGAATCAAAGTAAATCTCCACTCCAGTTGCACAGCCGTAGATCGGATAAGAGCCTGGAGACTTACCTGAAAATCATAAATAGACAGTCCCATAGGAACAGCTCTAGGAGATCACAGAAATGGACCATCCAGCAAAAGGCCATTAGAATCAAGGTATGCCCAGGCTTTCGAAACCCTGCACATCCAAGACTGGTGTGTTGAAGGAGTTCTGCCACCTTTGCCCACCTAATGTCTGAGCAGCCGGAAGCCTCTAAGCAGATCCTTTGCAGGGCTCTGGCTTTTCCTCAATCATTCCATGGATAACATATTGTTTTGCTCATGAGATCAATGCTGGGGTTGTCAAAAACAACACTTACAAGAAGTGAGACAGTAATGGGCACACAAATGTGAATAGATCAAGATATGAACCAAAGGATGAGAAAGGCCTTCCACACCCAGTGCCTTAGTGCTCGTATCTCAGTTTTTTTATGAATTTGTCTCTTATGAGTTATAATGTTGTCACAATGATAGTTTTCCCTCACTGTCATGTCCTCAGTAAGAGTGGACTGTGACGGGGTCGTGACCTCTTCCCTAACAGGAAGTACTAGAGAAGGAAGGAGATGGAGATGCAGTTGCAGGAAATGGTCAGAATCTGAGAAATGGACCAACCGTGCAGACGCACAGCGAGACAATCGCGCAGTACTTGTAAGAGTCACAGATGTTTCCCCATCATCACGTGTGATCTGGGACCAGCACAACTGTCTCTGAGGCACTGGTGAGCCTCAGCTTTGTGGATCCCAAACTGTTATCACTCAGGGAGAAAGTATCAGTTGCCTCTTCCTCCAGCCTACATCTACTACTCACTGCCGGATAGAGCAACCTACTCATTTTCTGTACAGTGACACAGTTGAGGTGTAAGGTGTTGAGGTGAACCAATACCACAGGGCTGGCCCAGGGACTACTGGATTTCTCAATAACCCCTAAAGTCAACATCTTGGAGACCTCCTCCTTGATGCTGGCCTTCACCTTATCCGATAACCTGTAAATTTTGTTCTGCACAGGGGGACTGTCACCTGTGTCAATGTCATGAACACAGAGGTAGGTCAGTCCTGGAGTAAGGGAGAACAGGGTGGAGAACTGCTCTAGCAGCTCATAGCAGTCTCCTCTCTGGCTTAGAGTCAGGGAGTCAGAGAGAATGACGCCCTCCACTGACCCATCCCCTTCTTTGACAGCGAGGAGGTCGGGGAGGGGTTCACTCTCCTCTTCCATGCCCTCATCTGTGACCAGGAGCATACTGACCTCAGACCTCTCAAAGTGAGTTTTGAGCCGGTTGTGATGGAGGACCCTTGGGGGTGCCTAGGGGTCTTGAGGTCCACTACGTAAGAGGCCTCCCCTTTACGCTCCTTGATCTCAAAGGGGCCAGTCTAGCGGACCTGTAGAGCCCTGGGCTCCACTGGCTTCATCACCCAAACTTTGTCTCCAGGTGAGAACTCAACCAGAGTGGTCTTCTGGTCACACCACTCCTTCATCACCTCTTGACTGGCCTCGAGGTTACTCTGGGCCTGCTTCCAGAAGTGTTGGGTTTGGTTGCGGAGGGCCAGCATGTAGCTGACCACATCCTGGGGAGGTGACTTGGGAGCTTTCTCCCAGCCCTCCTTAACAATGCTTAGGGGTCTCCTGTCAGGGTGACCATAGAGAAGCTCAAAGGCGCTGAACCCCACCCCTTTCTAGGGTACCTCTCAGTAAGCAAACAACGGGCAGGGTAAGAGGACGTCCCACTTACGCCTCATGGCATCAGTCAGGCCACTAATCATGACTTTCAGGGTCTTGTTGAATCTCTCAACAAGCCTATTGGATTGAGGATGGTAAGGGGTGGTAAACCGGTAGGTCACCCCGCACTCGTCCCACATGGACTTCATGTATGCAGACACAACCTCCTTAGGGAATCCCACACGGGTAAATATTCCCAACAGGGCTCTGGTCACCACCAGTGCAGTCACTGTTCTCAGAGGGATGGCCTCTGGACAGCGGGTGGCATGGTCCACCAAAACCAGGATAATCCTGTTGCCCAAGGCAGTTTTGGGTTCCAAGGGACCAACAATGTCGATGCCCACCCTTTCAAAGGGGGTGCCAATGACTGGGAGTGGGAGCAGGGGAGCCTTAAGCCGTTTCCCTGTCTTCCCACTAGCCTGGCAGGTGGGGCAAGCTCTGCAGAAGTTATCTGAGGCTGTCCTCATTCTGGGCCAATGGAAGTGGGTGTCAAGCCTGTTAAAGGTCTTGTCTTGGCCCAGGTGTCCTGCCAGGGGGATGTCGTGAGCCAGACCCAGTAGGAAGTTCCGGTAACACTGGGGGACCACCAGTACATGGGCTGCCCCAGGACCTGGAACCTTACGCTCACTGTAAAGGAGATCATTCTCCCAGTAAATATGGTGAGTGCCAGAGGCGTCACCTGCTGCTTGGGCTGTGGCCTGTTGCCTCAGACCCTCCAGGGCGGGGCATTCCTCCTGCGCCTTGCAGAATTCTGCCCTGGTTGCCCCCCCCTCTACTTGCCAGTCAGCAAGTTCAGGTAGGTTACCCAGGTCAGCTATCTCCTCCCCAGTTGGCTCAGGGGCCTCCTCTTCCTCAGGGGCCCCGTCCACCACTGTGGGAACATTTGAGGCAGGTTTCTCGCGCCTCTTGCCCTTCCTCTTTGCTGCTGTCTGGGACATTTTTCCAGTCTCCAGACGCCCTTGACTCCCTTCCCGGGCAGCCATGGACCGTGTGGTCATGCATACCCACTCAGGCAACCCTAACATCTCCAGGTGGGATCTGAGCTCTACCTCTTTCCAAGTAGTATGCTCAAGATCATTGCCTAACAGACAATCTACAGGCATGGCAGGACTCACAGCTACTTTCTGAGTACCAGAGACCCCCCCCCACACTCAAAGGGAACCAGAGCCACCGGTAGGTGACTCTCAAGATTGTCAGCGACTTTGACCTGGTGGAATGTATTAGGGACTATCTGCTCTGTTGACACCAGCTGACTCTTGACAGTAGTCATACTGGCTCCTGTGTCACGCAGAGCCTCTGCCTTTTGCCCATCAATGGTGACTCACTGCCTGTACTTGGAAGTATTTTGGGGCATGTGGGCTTTGGGCACCATTTCCCTTTCTCCCAGGGACACTAGGGAAACCTGTACCTGCTCCTCAAAGCTATCTGGGTCTGTCTCCCCCCCAAGCGCTACACTAGTCAACCCAGGTGTCTGTCCAGTAGTGGACGGTGCTTTCTTGGAACACTGGGGGTCGCCCTTATAGTGACCATACTGGTGGCACTCTAAGCATTTGGGGTTGAATTTCCCTGATTGATCAGAAGTCCCTGGCTTTTTCTCAAATCTGGAAGAGGAATGGTTGCCACCCCCTCCCTGGGAATTCTTTTGGGGCCCTTTTGAAAGTTCCTTATCTGTAAGTTTATCTCCCTCCTCTTTCTTCTGTTGGGAACCCTGACCACCTTTGTGGGTGTCCCCCCCAGATACCTTTTTGGACACTCTGGTGCTAACCCAGAGGTCCGCCTCCTCAGCAAGCTTCCTGGGATCAGTCAGCTTACTATCTACCAAGTGCTGGCGCAACTCTGTAAAAGTAGTATTGAGCATATGCTCTCTCAGAATCAAGTCATATAACCCTTTCTAAACATCTACTTTGTTGCCCCGCACCCATCCATTCAGTGCCTTACTTAGGAAAGTACCATCTTGCCTGGCATGTTACCCCCATATTTCACTGTATATATGTTGTTTTAGTTGTATGTGTCACTGGGACCCTGCCAGCCAGGGCCCCAGTGCTCATAAGTGTGCCTGAATGTGTTACCTGTGTTATGACTAACTGTCTCGCTGAGGCTCTGCTATCCAGAACCTCAGTGGTTATTGTGATGCTAATAATGGAGTTTGACCAATAACTTTGTGTTTCACCACTGCGCATATTAGTTGCTCAATGTTCACCAGTAGCACATTGTATGTTTTGTTCAGTTGAGCCGCCTATTGGCTTTGACATAGCATTAGCCATTACTTTCTGTATCCAGTTTCACCGCCTATTGGCTTTGACATTGCATTAGCCATTACATTCTGTATTCTGCCTATTGGCTTTGACATGATGTATTCAGTTTAGCTGCCTATTGGCTTTGACATGATATTATACATTACATTTTGTATTCAGCTCAGCTGCCTATGGGCTTTGACATGATATTAGACATTGCATTTTGTATTCAGCTCAGCTGCCTATTGGCTTTGACATGATATTAGACATTGCATTTTGTATTCAGCTCAGCTGCCTATTGGCTTTGACATGACATTAGACATTGCATTTGATATTTAGGTTAGCTGCCTATTGCCTTTAACGTGGAGTTAGACATTGCAGTTGAGAATCCAAGCTATATTTTTCCAAGCTGTGTTTTTGCACAAGATGAACCAAGCTGTTTTCTTCTCACACTAGACTAGACCTGATAAGAGAGAGTACATGTGGGGTTTACCATCCTGTTCAAGCTTGGGAAGAGGAGCAGTCTAGGAGATCTGGCCAGTCTCCAAAGGCTTGCGTACTTTTCCCGGGTCTGAGAGGAGGGGGAACGCTGTTCTAAGGGTGGCTCACCGGCTTCAGAGAATTAGATTCGAATCTGCCTGACTTCGGACTGGAACTTGGCGCCAGTTGCCAGCCTCCCGTGTGGGTAGATTATCTCTTTCTCGCAGTTGACCAGGAGTCATCAACTTGCAGACCCTAGAAAGATGAAGCTGTAAATAGTTTCTCACACGGTGAAGTATTTGTTTTGCTTTGCATTCAATATCTTATAAATATAACCTGCTGTGTATATTGCAAACTGTGATATATTTTGTTTTCATTGAACATGTGCTTGAAATCTATTAATTCGTCTCTCACGAACTTGTGGTTTTAGAAGAATTAACAACAATAAAAGTCTTCTTTGAACTCAGAAGTGCATTCTTGATATGTTCTGTAAGCTCTGAAAACGAGATAAGAAGGAAAGCAGAACATTTTGGTACCAGTTTGTGGGGCAGGGTCGAATTATAGATTTCTACGTGCACAATTTAAAAGTGTAATTGTTTTTTGTTGTTTGGAGAATTACAGAAGCACGGCAGACCATGTTTGAAAATGCATGTGTAGCTAAACTGCCTGATGGTGCTTTGAGAAATATTTTTTGTTGTGATGAAGCATATTTAGAAAATGTGCCTTTTGGAAGCAATGATGACAGAAAGGTTTGGATACCTTTATCTGCTTACAAAGAAATGCAGGAGAAATGTAGGCAGTTGGAACATGAAAATGAGAATTTACGTGAGCAAATTAGCCAGAATACATTAATTCAAGATAATGCTGAAAGTTATAAAAATGCTGTTTTAGAAGAATCTTTCTTTTCCCATTCCAGTAATGAGGGGGTTAAGACAGCTTCCAGCTGCTCTGAGCCTCCGTGTGAGCCAGGTTTTTTGGCAGTCAAAGTGCATTCCTTAACTGATAACAGGAACGACCGAGCTCGGAATGTGATTTACGAGTTACCGTTGCAAAATGAAGTAAAACGAAAGATTTTAGAGCTTCTTACTGTTTGCACTAATCAAGAGACACCGAGTTTCATTAGCTTGTTTGATTTTTGGAAACAGAATAGCCCTCATTTGAGTGAAATCCTAACACTTTGATATATGGTCACTGGGAAAAATAATATGCAGCTGCGCGCTTGTGATTTGGCAAATGAAATAATGCAGACTTTAGGTTTCTGCGCAGTGAAATTGAGTGCAAACACTGATGTACATGTAAATCAAGAACAAGGGAAGAAAAGAGTGCCCCTAGCTAGGATCATACACTGGATCTGGTACATGCAAGACAGGGCTAGAGTACCACAGGTAAAAGAGTCACTAGTGAAATTGTGTGCACCATTTGAATTTGTGTCCACTGAAGATAAAATGCATTTTTGTTTTACTAATGATTTATTGACTGAAATGTTGTTTTATGGCACAGGAGAAGGAACAGTGTTGTACAATGTGTGTCAGATTTTAAAGCAAGAGCTACGTGAGATGTGTCTTTTTTACACTGATTCTTGGTTCATTGCCAATGGTTTAGCTGTTTGGTTTTCCACATGGCTTGCACTTAACTGGTTCAATTTCCTTGCAGATGTTAAAGAGAAAAATTCAGAGAGAGAAGTGTACACCCAGAATTCTGCCTTAGTGGGGATGGCTAAGTGGGTACACCAGAAATGTGAACAGCTGGGAGAAAAAGCCACTTACAGGTGGGCAGAGAGGAGTGGGATGCACATTCCCCTAGATTTGATAAAAACTGTGCAGCACGCACAAAAGCAATCTGTCACGCAAGCAGTCATAGAGCAGTTGGGGAGAGGAAAGTTACCAGGACAGATATGGCAAATTGATCATGTTTTAAGGGGAATGATTGCTGCAGATTACCAAGGAAAACTCGAAATTATGCTGATACCTAGGAAAGAATCTGATTCATTCATACAAATTGGAGACAGAATGGCCCAACTTGTCAAAAATGCAGTGATTGGAGGTTTGGTAAAGAAGGAGTCTGCCCCAGCCCTTCTGACAGTGCAAGAAAAGGGAAGCTGTGGCGCAGCATGTAGGAGGCTGGACTGGCTTGTAGTGAGTACCAAGGGGTACTTGCACCTTGCACCAGGCCCAGTTATCCCTTATTAGTGTATAGGGTGTCTAGCAGCTTAGGATGATAGATAATGGTAGCTTAGCAGAGCAGCTCAGGCTGAACTAGGAGACGTGTGAAGCTACTACAGTACCACTTAGTGTCATATGCACAATATCATAAGAAAACACAATACACAGTTATACTAAAAATAAAGGTACTTTATTTTTATGACAATATGCAAAAGTATCTCAGAGTGTACCCTCAGTGAGAGGATAGGAAATATACACAAGATATATATACACAATAGCAAAAATATGCAGTATAGTCTTAGAAAACAGTGCAAACAATGTATAGTTACAATAGGATGCAATGGGGAAACATAGGGATAGGGGCAACACAAACCATATACTCCAAAAGTGGAATGCGAACCACGAATGGACCCCAAACCTATGTGACCTTGTAGAGGGTCGCTGGGACTATTAGAAAATAGTGAGAGTTAGAAAAATAACCCTCCCCAAGACCCTGAAAAGTGAGTGCAAAGTGCACTAAAGTTCCCCTAAGGACAAAGAAGTCGTGTTAGAGGAATAATGCAGGAAAGACACAAACCAACAATGCAACAACTGTGGATTTCCAATCTAGGGTACCTGTGGAACAAGGGGACCAAGTCCAAAAGTCACAAGCAAGTCGGAGATGGGCAGATGCCCAGGAAATGACAGCTGCGGGTGCAAGAAGCTTCTACTGGACAGAAGAAGCTGAGGTTTCTGCAGGAACGAAAAGGGCTAGAGACTTCCCCTTTGGTGGACGGATCCCTCTCGCCGTGGACAGTCGTGCAGAAGTGTTTTCCCGCCGAAAGAATGCCAACAAGCCTTGCTAGCTGCAAATCGTGTGGTTAGTGTTTTTGGATACTGCTGTGGCCCTGGAGGGACCAGGAGCTCGCAAACTGGACTAGGGGATAGAGGGGACGTCGAGCAAGACAAGGAACCCTCTCAGCAGCAGGTAGCACCCGGAGAAGTGCCAGAAACAGGCACTGCAAGGATGCGTGAAACGGTGCTCACCCGAAGTCGCACAAAGGAGTCCCACGTCGCCGGAGACCAACTTAGAATGTCGTGCAATGCAGGTTAGAGTGCCGTGGACCCAGGCTTGGCTGTGCACAAAGGATTTCCGCCGGAAGTGCACAGGGGCCGGAGTAGCTGCAAAAGTTGCAGTTCCCAGCAATGCAGCCCAGCGAGGTGAGGCAAGGACTTACCTCCACCAAACTTGGACTGAAGAGTCACTGGACTCTGGGGGTCACTTGGACAGAGTTGCTGGATTCGAGGGACCTCACTCGTCGTGCTGAGAGGAGACCCAAGGGACCGGTAATGCAGCTTTTTGGTGCCTGCGGTTGCAGGGGGAAGATTCCGTCGACCCACGGGAGATTTCTTCGGAGCTTCTGGTGCAGAGAGGAGGCAGACTACCCCCACAGCATGCACAAACAGGAAAACAGTCGAGAAGGCGGCAGGATCAACGCTACAGAGTTGCAGTAGTCGTCTTAGCTACTTTGTTGCAGTTTTGCAGGCTTCCAGCGCGGTCAGCAGTCGATTCCTTATCAGAAGGTGAAGAGCGAGATGCAGAGGAACTCGGCTGAGCTCTTGCATTCGTTATCTAAGGAATCCCAAGAGACAGAGACCCTAAATAGCCAGAAAAGAGGGTTTGGCTACCTAGGAGAGAGGATAGGCTAGCAACACCTGAAGGAGCCTATCACAAGGAGTCTCTAACGTCACCTGGTGGCACTGGCCACTCAGAGCAGTCCAGTGTGCCAGCAGCACCTCTGTTTCCAAGATGGCAGAGGTCTGGAGCACACTGGAGGAGCTCTGGGCACCTCCCAGGGGAGGTACAGGTCAGGGGAGTGGTCACTCCCCTTTCCTTTGTCCAGTTTCGCGCCAGAGCAGGGCTAAGGGGTCCCCTGAACCGGTGTAGACTGGCTTATGCAGAATTGGGCACATTTGTGCCCATGAAAGCATTTCCAGAGGCTGGGGGAGGCTACTCCTCCCCTGCCTTCACACCATTTTCCAAAGGGAGAGGGTGTCACACCCTCTCTCAGAGGAAGTCCTTTGTTCTGCCATCCTGGGCCAGGCCTGGCTGGACCCCAGGAGGGCAGCTGCCTGTCTGAGGGCTTGGCAGCAGCAGCAGCTGCAGCGAAACCCCAGGAAGGGCAGTTTGGCAGTACCAGGGTCTGTGCTACAGACCACTGGGATCATGGGATTGTGCCAACTATGCCAGGATGGCATAGAGGGGGCAATTCCATGATCATAGACATGTTACATGGCCATATTCGGAGTTACCATTGTGAAGCTACATATAGGTAGTGACCTATATGTAGTGCACGCGTGTAATGGTGTCCCCGCACTCACAAAGTTCAGGGAATTGGCTCTGAACAATGTGGGGGCACCTTGGCTAGTGCCAGGGTGCCCTCACACTAAGTAACTTTGCACCTAACCTTTACCAGGTAAAGGTTAGACATATAGGTGACTTATAAGTTACTTAAGTGCAGTGTAAAATGGCTGTGAAATAACGTGGACGTTATTTCACTCAGGCTGCAGTGGCAGGCCTGTGTAAGAATTGTCAGAGCTCCCTATGGGTGGCAAAATAAATGCTGCAGCCCATAGGGATCTCCTGGAACCCCAATACCCTGGGTATCTCAGTACCATATACTAGGGAATTATAAGGGTGTTCCAGTAACCCAATGTAAATTGGTAAAAATGGTCACTAGCCTGTTAGTGACAATTTGGAAAGAAATGAGAGAGCATAACCACTGAGGTTCTGATTAGCAGAGCCTCAGTGAGACAGTTAGGCACCACACAGGGAACACATACATATAGGCCACAAACTTATGAGCACTGGGGTCCTGACTAGCAGGGTCCCAGTGACACATAACAAACATACTGAAAACATAGGGTTTTCACTATGAGCACTGGGCCCTGGCTAGCAGGATCCCAGTGAGAGAGTGAAAACACCCTGACATACTCTCACAAACAGGCCAAAAGTGGGGGTAACAAGGCTAGAAAGAGGCTACTTTCTCACACAGCAGATAAAAACCTCAGTGCTGATGTGTGGGTTAAAGCCCCAAGTGACCCTCCAGAACCTGCAGAAAATATAACAAAGGGCCCTAAAAACGTCCTGCTGATTATAAAACAGGGAAAGAAAGAGGAAGGGTACATTTTAAATGACAAATGTTATTTGCAAGAAAAGTCATACTTGTTTCTTTTGCAGATCCTACCACGTTTCGCCACTGTCCCTGAGTGTGCAGTGTGGTCCCCCTTCGGGTGTGTGCGTGTGGGGTCGGGGAAGGGACCGAACCCCCAACCTGAACCTGGCTGAGTAAAGTGCCAGCACCATGGATCCATTTTGCGCAAGTGGCGCCTTCAGTTCAAGTTCAACTTGTTTGATTGCATTCTTCCACTGGAACTAAGCTGTGTTTTTTCGTGTGGAACTCTGACTTTTGCTTACATTCCTGCAAACCTTTCAGGTGGACCGTGCACCTTTACATGAGTAGTACTCATGCTACATCAAATTGCAGAGCATAAAAGTTTCAGTCTTTTCTGTTTAGATGTATCTGATATGAAAGGTTATGAGATCTATATGTTAATCCATTTCCATTGCTTTACCGGGATTGCTTTGATCATTCAAATCTGATTTGCTAATAATGTTTTTTGTGCTTATGTTTTTTGTTTTTTTTGTTTTTGTTTGAAACAAGAGATATGTGAAACAAAAATTCATTGGTCAAAGGATGGAATGTGATGCTAATAATGGAGTTTGACCAATTACTTTGTGTTTCACCACTGCGCATATTAGTTGCTCAATGTTCACCAGTAGCACATTGTATGTTTTGTTCAGTTGAGCAGCCTATTGGCTTTGACATGGCATTAGCCATTACTTTCTGTATCCAGTTTCGCCGCCTATTGGCTTTGACATTGCATTAGCCATTACATTCTGTATTCTGCCTATTGGCTTTGACATGATGTATTCAGTTTAGCTGCCTATTGGCTTTGACATGATATTGTACATTACATTTTGTATTCAGCTCAGCTGCCTATGGGCTTTGACATGATATTTGACATTGCATTTTGTATTCAGCTCAGCTGCCTATTGGCTTTGACATGATATTAGACATTGCATTTTGTATTCAGCTCAGCTGCCTATTGGCTTTGACATGACATTAGACATTGCATTTGATATTTAGGTTAGCAGCCTATTGTTTTAACGTGGAGTTAGACATTGCAGTTGAGAATCCAAGCTGTATTTTTCCAAGCTGTGTTTTTGCACAAGATGAACCAAGCTGTTTTCTTCTCACACTAGACTAGACCTGATAAGAGAGAGTACATGTGGTGTTTACCATCCTGCTCAAGCTTGGGAAGAGGAGCAGTCTAGGAGATCTGGCCAGTCTCCAAAGGCTTGCGTACTTTTCCCGGGTCTGAGAGGAGGGGGAACGCTGTTCTAAGGGTGGCTCACAGGCTTCAGAGAATTAGATTCGAATCTGCCTGACTTAGGACTGGAACTTGGCGCCAGTTGCCAGCCTCCCATGTGGGTAGATTATCTCTTTCTCGCAGTTGACCAGGAGTCATCAACTTGCAGACCCTAGAAAGATGAAGCTGTAAATCGTTTCTCACACAGTGAAGTATTTGTTTTGCTTTGCATTCAATATCTTATAAATATAACCTGCTGTGTATATTGCAAACTGTGATATATTTTGTTTTCATTGAACGTGTGCTTGAAATCTATTAATTCGTCTCTCACGAACTTGCGGTTTTAGAAGAATTAACAACAATAAAAGTCTTCTTTGAACTCAGAAGTGCATTCTTGATATGTTCTGTAAGCTCTGAAAACGAGATAAGAAGGAAAGCAGAACAGTTATGCTCTCTCATTTCTTTCCAAATTGTCACTAACAGGCTAGTGACCAATTTCACCAATTCACATTGGCATACTGGAACACCCTTATAATTCCCTAGTATATGGTACTAAGGTACCCAGGGTATTGGGGTTCCAGGAGATCCCTATGGGCTGCAGCATTTCTTTTGCCACCCATAGGGAGCTCTGACAATTCTTACACAGGCCTGCCACTGCAGCCTGAGTGAAATAACATCCACGTTATTTCACAGCCATTTACCACTGCACTTAAGTAACTTATAAGTCACCTGTATGTCTAACCTTCACCTGGTGAAGGTTGGGTGCTAAGTTACTTAGTGTGTGGGCACCCTGGCACTAGCCAAGGAGCCCCCACATTGTTCAGGGCAAATTCCCCGGACTTTGTGAGTGCGGGGACACCATTTCACGTGTGCTCTCGACATAAGTCACTACCTATGTATAGCGTCACAATGGTAACTCCGAACATGGCCATGTAACATGTCTAAGATGATGGAATTGTCACCCCAATGCAATTCTGGCATTGGGGAGACAATTCCATGATCCCCCGAGTCTCTAGCACAGACCCGGGTACTGCCAAACTGCCTTTCCCAGGGTTTCACTGCAGCTGCTGCCAACCCCTCAGACAGGTTTCTGCCCTCCTGGGGTCCAGCCAGGCCTGGCCCAGGAAGGCAGAACAAAGGACTTCCTCAGAGAGAGGGTGTTACACCCTCTCCCTTTGGAAAAAGGTGTCAGGGCTGGGGAGGAGTAGCCTCCCCCAGCCTCTGGAAATGCTTTGATGGGCACAGATGGTGCCCATCTCTGCATAAGCCAGTCTACATCGGTTCAGGGACCCCTCAGCCCTGCTCTGGCGCGAAACTGGACAAAGGAAAAGGGAGTGACCACTCCCCTGACCTGCACCTCGCCTGGGAGGTAGCCAGAGCTGCTCCAGTGTGCTCCAGACCTCTGCCATCTTGGAAACAGAGGTGCTGCTGGCACACTGGACTGCTCTGAGTGGCCAGGGCCAGCAGGTGACGTCAGAGACTCCTTCTGATAGGCTCCTTCAGGTGTTGCTAGCCTATCCTCCCTCCTAAGTAGCCAAACCCTCTTTTCTGGCTATTTAGGGTCTCTGCTTTGGGGAATTCCTTAGATAATGAATGCAAGAGCTCATCAGAGTTCCTCTGCATCTCTCTCTTCACCTTCTGCCAAGGAATCGACTGCTGACCGCACTGGAAGCCTGCAAAACTGTAACAAAGTAGCAAAGACGACTACTGCAACTCTGTAACGCTGATCCTGCCGCCTTCTCGACTGTTTTCCTGATGGTGCATGCTGTGGGGGTAGTCTGCCTCCTCTCTGCACTAGAAGCTCCGAAGAAATCTCCTGTGGGTCGACGGAATCTTCCCCCTGCTACCGCAGGCACCAAAGAACTGCATCACCGGTCCCCTGGGTCTCCTTTCAGCATGACGAGCGAGGTCCCTTGAATCCAGCAACTCTGTCCAAGTGACTCCCACAGTCCAGTGACTCTTCAGTCCAAGTTTGGTGGAGGTAAGTCCTTGCGTCCCCACGCCAGACTGCATTGCTGGGAACTGCGTCTTTTGCAGCTATTCGGGCCTCTGTGCACTTCCGGTGGAAATCCTTTGTGCACAGCCAAGCCTGGGTCCACGGCACTCTAACCTGCATTGCACAACTTTCTAAGTTGTCCTCCAGCGGCGTGGGACTCCTTTGTGCAACTTTGGGTGAGCACCATTTCACTCCTCTTTGTAGTGCCTGTTTTGGCACTTCTGCGGGTGCTGCCTGCTTCTGAGAGGGTTTCTTGTCTTGCTGGGCACTCCCTCTGTCCCCTGACACAATTGGCGACATCCTGGTCCCTCCTGGGCCACAGCAGCATCCAAAAACCCTAACTGCACGATTTGCAGCTAGCAAGGCTTGTTGGCAGTCTTTCGGCGGGAAAACACTTCTGCACAACTCTTCACGACGTGGGACATCCATCCTCCAAAGGGGAAGTTTCTAGCTCTTGTAGTTCCTGCAGAATCCTCAGCTTCTACTGCCTAGTAGCAGCTTCTTTGCACCCACAGCTGGCATTTCCTGGGCATCTGCCCATCTCCGACTTGCTTGTGACTTTTGGACTTGGTCCCCTTGTTCCACAGGTACCCTCGACTGGAAATCCATCGTTGTTGCATTGCTGGTTTGTGTCTTTCCTGCAGAATTCCCCTATCACGACTTCTGTGCTCTTTGGGGAACTTTAGTGCACTTTGCACTCACTTTTCAGGGTCTTGGGGTGGGCTATTTTTCTAACCCTCACTGTTTTCTTACAGTCCCAGCGACCCTCTACAAGGTCACATAGGTTTGGGGTCCATTCGTGGTTCGCATTCCACTTTTGGAGTATATGGTTTGTGTTGCCCCTATCCCTATGTGTCCCCATTGCATCCTATTGTAACTATACATTGTTTGCACTGTTTTCTAAGACTATACTGCATATTTTTGGTATTGTGTACATATATCTTGTGTATATTTGCTATCCTCATACTGAGGGTACTCACTGAGATACTTTGGCATATTGTCATAAAAATAAAGTACCTTTATTTTTAGTATATCTGTGTATTGTGTTTTCTTATGATATTGTGCAAGTGACACTAGTGGTACTGTAGTAGCTTCACACGTCTCCTAGTTCAGCCTAAGCTGCTCAGCTAAGCTACCATTATCTATCAGCCTAAGCTGCTAGACACCCTATACACTCATAAGGGATACCTGGGCCTGGTGCAAGGTGTAAGTACCCCTTGGTACTCACTACAAGCCAGTCCAGCCTCCTACACTTACTGGAAAAGTCAAAGAAATCTACCCATGTTTGTGTGGATTATTTGGTGCTGTCCCTGAACCTCTGACGGTATCCCTCAGGGGTCAGCCCAAACTTGGCAAGTAAAATGGCTTTCTGAAGTGGTTATGTGTTTTGATCTAGTTGATCCAATGTGAGAAATGTGTCCCTCCCCAATGGCGGCACATAACCCCACATAGCTGTACCCCATTGCCCTTCAGGAACCTCATGAGCCCTTAGTGCAACTTCATAAGCAGCTAACCATTTATCTATGTCATCTCCCACCACAAAACTGGGCACCACATTTTTGGGTATACAAACCTTCTTTTCTCCAGCAGGTCCTGTCTGTATGCTGCCACCATTACTGCTGGATTCAGACTGTCTCACCTTGATCTCCAGCTCCTTGAGACTCAGTTCATGAGCCAACAACAGTTTCTTTTCAGCCAAAGCCCTTTCAGCTTCCATCTGTTTGGCTGCTCTTTCAGCGTCCATCTGTTTGGCTGCTCTTTCAGCTTCCTTGGCTTCCCTCTCTGCCTTCCTTTCCTCCTGTTGAGCCTCAATTTTCAGTTTTGCCATTTGTAATTGGAACTCCCTTTCTTCTCTCCTTTCCTCTGCGGTCAGGCTTTGCTCAGAGACACTGCTCCCTGGTCTGGAAGGGGGCACAATTGCAGTGGTAACATCACCCACTGCTGGCAATAAATCCTCTGAGAGGCCCTTTTCTGGCTCCTCTTCCTCATCATCCTCCTCTAAATGGGCTTCTGCCCAGGCCCTCAGCGCCAGTTGAAAGTCCTCCTTTTTGGAGGCCCCTTGGGTGGGTACTCTCATCACCCTGCAGAACCCTTTTAGCTGTTTGACAGTATATGTCTCCAACAGGACTAGGTCCAGATCTCCAGCTTGAGACCCAGCCAGAGACATGTTGAGTGAGGATTTAGTTTTTGAACATTGTCAGGAAAAACAAATTTGAAAAAAGAGATAAAAATCAAGTTGACCTTCAACTGTGGGTAGGTAGTGAAATACTTAGCTACTGTATGTCACTGCACAAATACAAGTCCTATCCTCACCGCTGATCACCAATGTTAGAAATTGGGTTTTTGGTTGGCAGTCAGGTTACCCTCTGTCCAAGCAAGAACCCTCACTCTAGTCAGGGTAAGTCACACACAATCCAAATTATCGTGTGCCCACCCTCTGGTAGCTTGGCACGAGCAGTCAGGCTTAACTTAGAAGGCAATGTGTAAAGTATTTGTGCAATAAATCACACAATAACACAATATAGCACCACAAAAATACACCACACAGTGTTTAGAAAATATATATTGTTTATCTGGATATTTGTAGATCAACACAATAAAAGATGCAATAAGAATTTGTAGAGATATCACTGAAAAGTGATATAAAGTGTTTAAAAAAGAAAACAAAGTCTCTTTCAAGCACAAAGTACCTGGTTTGGAGTGGAAAAATCTCCGCAGAGGAGGAGATGCGTGGAACAATGGTATGTGCGTCGGTTTTGCCCCTTCACACACAGACTTGCGTCGTTATTTTTCACGCGGGGAGACATGCGTCGTTGTATGGGAAGAAAAATGGTGTGTGCGTCGGTTTCGCCCCTTCACACACGGACTTGCGTTGTTATTTTTCACTCGGGGAAGACGTGCGTCGTTTTCCGGCCCGCGGACCGTCTCCTTCTGTGGATTCCTCAGCTTGTTACCCGGCTGCGCGTCGTTCCGTGAGGCTGTGCGTGGAATTTTCTTTCTCACGGCAGGCGTCGCGTCGATTTCCTCTCTGGAAGTCGGGCGCATTGTCCATGCGAGGCTGTGCGCCGAAGTTACGGTCGCACTGCAGGCGTCGCATCGAGCGGCGTCTTTCTGGATCGGCGCGCAGTGAATTTCTCACCGCGGAGCAAGCTGTGCGTCGAATTGTTCGATGCACGAGGAGTCCAAATAAAAAAGAGAAGTCTTGTTGGCCCTGAGACTTCAGGGAACAGGAGGCAAGCTCTATCCAAGCCCTTGGAGAGCACTTTTGCAGCCAGACAAGAGTTCAGCAAGGCAGCAGGCCAACAGCAAGGCAGCAGTCCTTTGTAGAAAGCAGACAGGTGAGTCCTTTGAGCAGCCAGGCAGTTCTTCTTGGCAGGGTGCAGGTTCTGGTTCAGGTTTCTTCTCCAGCAAGTGTCTGAGGTGGTAGGACAGAGGCCCTGTTTTATACCCAAATGTGCCTTTGAAGTGCGGGAGACTTCAAAGAGTGGCTAAGAAGTGCACCAGGTCCCCTTTCAGTTCAATCCTGTCTGCCAGGGTCCCAGTAGGGGGTGTGGCAGTCCTTTGTGTGAGAGCAGGCCCTCCACCCACCCAGCCCAGGAAGACCCATTCAAAATGCAGATGTATGCAAGTGAGGCTGAGTACCCTGTGGTTGGGGTGTGTCTGAGTGAATGCACAAGGAGCTGTCAACTAAACCCAGACAGGTGTGGATTGTAAGGCACAGAAAGATTTAAATGCAGAGAAATGCTCACTTTCTAAAAGTGGCATTTCTAGAATAGTAATATTAAATCCAACTTCACCAGACAGCAGGATTTTATATTACCATTCTGGCCATACTAATATGACCTTCCTACTCCTTTCAGATCAGCAGCTACCACTTCAATAATGTAAGAGGGGAGCCCCAATGTTAGCCTATGAAGGGAGCAGGCCTCACAGTAGTGTAAAAACGAATTTAGGAGTTTTACACTACCAGGACATGTAAACTAAACTACCACAGGTACATGGCCTGCCTTTTACCTACACAGCACCCTGCTCTAGGGGTTACCTAGGGAACACATTAGAGGTGACTTATATGTAGAAAAAGGGGAGTTTTAGGCTTGGCAAGTACCTTTAAATGCCAAGTCGAGGTGACAGTGAAACTGCACACACAGGCCTTGCAATGGCAGGCCTGAGACAAGGTAAAGGGGCTACTGAAGTGGGTGGCACAACCAGTGATGCAGGCCCATTAGTAGCATTTAATCTACAGACCCTGGGCACATATAGTGCACATTACTAGGGACTTATAAGTAAATTAAATAGTCCAATCAGGTATGATCCAAGATTACCATGTTTAAAGGGAGAGAGCATATGCACTTTAGCGCTGGTTAGCAGTGGTAAAGTGTGCAGAGACTAAAAGCCAGCAAAAACAGTGTCCAAAAAGTGGAGGGAGGCAGGCAAAAAGTTAGGGGTGACCACCCTAAGGCTGTCAGGTCTAACACTGGTTATTCTTGGTGACACATTACCAAGTCCTTGCAAAGTGAGGACCTTGGTAAGAGGTTTGTGGTCACTTCTTACAGTCACCTTGGTACCCCTAACAAACTGTTTAAATGCCTTTATGGTCACATGCATCCCACTTTCCCTAAACACCGTCTGTTCTCTTCCTTCTGTCATCATTTACAATTAAAACGGGGTCTGAGATGCTGGGATCAAGCAAATTGCCCATCTCCCCCCATCCCACCATCCCTGAACACATGGACCAGACACTGCAAGGTACAATTTACACTCTCCCTCTCTACCTTCGAATTCAAACAACAGTTTGAAGAAACCCAAGGATTTATAGTTTCTCCACTGACACTTTGTGGATGAATATCAGGTTCCTGCAATTCAGAGCCTATTTTTGTGCAAAACAAGCTTGTACACGTATCTTTGTCGATCACAGTAAATGGTGACCCAGCGTCTGCCACCAATGCTGCGTGAACTCCCCGTTTCACAGGTGGGTTTTTTCTATTCTGTCCTTCAACACACATCACACCCTCCTGTGTGCACAAAACCTCAGATCGTCTACATCTGAGCTAGAATGATCGTCTTTCTGTTCCCACTCTTCTACAACAAAACTGATTGCTGCGGTTTTACAGCAAACCCGAGTGTAATGTCCTTTGATGCCGCACTTGGCAGACTTCTGGCCCAGAGCTGGACACTTCTCATCATGAGCTAGGTGGGCAGTTCTACCACACCGGCAACATCTGCCTTTTAAATTCTCAATTTTTCTATTAAGTTTTTGCTTCCCCATATTCTTCAGCATTAACTTTTTTCTTGATAATCTTAATTATCTCGTCACCCTCATCTTTTTATTGGAAGATAGAACCTCCTTTCAGATCTGGGAGTAAGTTCTGACTTGCTTATAATTCCAGTGACCTCCTGTAAACTGGACTTGCCATGGACCCACAATTTGTCCTGCAAATTAGGATTATTACAACGCATGGTAACTTGCTCCTGTATTGTCACCTTCGTATCCACCAAATTTAAAAGGCAGATCCAGCTCTCTCAATGCAGCCACATAACCCTCTGTTTTTTCATTCACCTCCTGTTTTCAGTGATAAAAGTTACATTGGTCAATAGCTCTACACACAGTGGGAGCAAGGGACGCATCTAAATCTGCTGAAGCATGCCTGAACACATCTCCTTCTTCTCCAGGGCGGGTTTTCTCCATGTGGCTAGACACCTTCAACGCTCCCGGACCGAGGCAATGTTTCTTCCTGTCTGGCATCATCTCTTCACCTTGCAGTGGGCCAATGTAATTAATGAAGTAATTCTTCCGTTGTTCCCATTCTAGATTATTGACTTCCTTGTCTCTCATTATAAAAGGTTGCAGTGAAGAAAGATTCATTGTGACCACCCTGAAATCCTAACCAGGAACTACAACTGTTCCAAAAGGTGGAGTGAAAACATACACTGTCGAAACAGGACATGCAACAAACTGCAATTGGGAAAAAGATGCTTAAATGGCGTGCGTGTCCCGGGTAATGGATCCTTTTGTATAATACACAGCAAATATTTTGTGTGCCTGTCACCAGAGGTACAGGCCGAAAATATGCCCAATATGTGGACGTGGCTCTGCTGGTGTGCATGTCACTGGCACAAGACAGATGTAGGGAGGGACACTAAACACAGAATTATACATTATTTCCTGGTATACGTTTCACCATAATAATACCCAAAGGTTATGTGCGTCTCACCGTTTTTGTTCCTGATACACACTGCAAATCTACGCATGTAGGTGTGCGTGTCACTGTTTACAGCTAACTGTGGTGAAATATAATGGTGTGCGCCTGACTGCAGGCCGATAACAAACTGTTTGTTAAAAGGGTGTGCCTGTCACCGCTTGCCAATGACATGAGTGTGCATGGCACCGCACGCCGAAGACCCCCTGTATTTACAACTGAGTAACTTGTGGCTTAGGTTGCAACAATGACAGCGCTGCTAGAAAAGCACCGATGCTTGAGTAACTCACGGCTCAGGGTGCACCACTGTAGCGCTGCTAGAAAAGCATTGATGCCTGAGTGACTTGCGGCTTAGGGTGCACCACTGGTAGCGCTGCTAGAAAAGCACCGATGCTTGAGTAACTCACGGCTCAGGGTGCACCACTGTAGCGCTGCTAGAAAAGCAATGATGCTTGAGTAACTCACGGCTCAGGGTGCTCAGGGTGCACCACTGGTAGCGCTGCTAGGAAAGCATTGATGCTTGAGTGACTCGTGGCTTAGGGTGCACCACTGGTAGCGCTGCTAGGAAAGCATTGATGCTTGAGTGACTTGCGGCTTAGGGTGCACCACTGGTAGCGCTGCTAGAAAAGCATTGATGCCTGAGTGACTTGCGGCTTAGGGTGCACCACTGGTAGCGCTGCTAGAAAAGCAATGATGCTTGAGTAACTCACGGCTCAGGATGCACCACTGGTAGCGCTGCTAGGAAAGCATTGATGCCTGAGTGACTTGCGGCTTAGGGTGCACCACTGGTAGCGCTCCTAGAAAAGCATTGATGCTTGAGTGACTTGCGGCTTAGGGTGCACCACTGGTAGCGCTCCTAGAAAAGCATTGATGCTTGAGTAACTCGTGGCTTAGGATGCAACAATGGTGGTGCTCCTAGAAAAGCATTGATGCTTGAGTGACTTGCGGCTTAGGGTGCACCACTGGTAGCGCTGCTAGAAAAGCATTGATGCCTGAGTGACTTGCGGCTTAGGGTGCACCACTGGTAGCGCTCCTAGAAAAGCATTGATGCTTGAGTGACTTGCGGCTTAGGGTGCACCACTGGTAGCGCTGCTAGAAAAGCAATGATGCCTGAGTGACTTGCGGCTTAGGGTGCACCACTGGTAGCGCTGCTAGAAAAGCATTGATGCCTGAGTGACTTGCGGCTTAGGGTGCACCACTGGTAGCGCTCCTAGAAAAGCATTGATGCCTGAGTGACTTGCGGCTTAGGGTGCACCACTGGTAGCGCTGCTAGAAAAGCAATGATGCCTGAGTGACTTGCGGCTTAGGGTGCACCACTGGTAGCGCTGCTAGAAAAGCATTGATGCCTGAGTGACTTGCGGCTTAGGGTGCACCGCTGGTAGTGCTGCTAGAAAAGCAATGATGCTTGATAGGGTGCACCACTGGTAGTGCTGCTAGAAAAGCATTGATGCTTGAGTGACTCACGTCTTAGGGTGCACCACTGGTAGCGCTGCTAGAAAAGCAACGATGCTTGAGTAACTCACGGCTCAGGGTGCACCACTGTAGCGCTGCTAGAAAAGCAACGATGCTTGAGTAACTCACGGCTCAGGGTGCACCACTGTAGCGCTGCTAGAAAAGCAACGATGCTTGAGTAACTCACGGCTCAGGGTGCACCACTGTAGCGCTGCTTGAAAAGCAACGATGCTTGAGTAACTCACGGCTCAGGGTGCACCACTGTAGCGCTGCTAGAAAAGCAACGATGCTTGAGTAACTCACGGCTCAGGGTGCACCACTGTAGCGCTGCTAGAAAACCAATGATGCTTGAGTAACTCACGGCTCAGGGTGCACCACTGGTAGCGCTCCTAGGAAAGCATTGATGCTTGAGTGACTCGTGGCTTAGGATGCAACAATGGTGGTGCTCCTAGAAAAGCATTGATGCTTGAGTGACTTGCGGCTTAGGGTGCACCACTGGTAGCGCTCCTAGAAAAGCATTGATGCTTGAGTGACTTGCGGCTTAGGGTGCACCACTGGTAGCGCTGCTAGAAAAGCAATGATGCCTGAGTGACTTGCGGCTTAGGGTGCACCACTGGTAGCGCTGCTAGAAAAGCATTGATGCCTGAGTGACTTGCGGCTTAGGGTGCACCACTGGTAGCGCTCCTAGAAAAGCATTGATGCTTGAGTGACTCATGGCTTAGGGTGCACCACTGGTAGCGCTCCTAGAAAAGCATTGATGCTTGAGTGACTTGCGGCTTAGGGTGCACCACTGGTAGCGCTGCTAGAAAAGCAATGATGCCTGAGTGACTTGCGGCTTAGGGTGCACCACTGGTAGCGCTGCTAGAAAAGCAATGATGCCTGAGAGACTCGCGTCTGAGGGTGCACCACTGGTAGCGCTGCTAGAAAAGCATTGATGCCTGAGTGACTTGCGGCTTAGGGTGCACCACTGGTAGCGCTCCTAGAAAAGCATTGATGCTTGAGTGACTTGCGGCTTAGGGTGCACCACTGGTAGCGCTCCTAGAAAAGCATTGATGCTTGAGTGACTTGCGGCTTAGGGTGCACCACTGGTAGCGCTGCTAGAAAAGCAATGATGCCTGAGTGACTTGCGGCTTAGGGTGCACCACTGGTAGCGCTGCTAGAAAAGCATTGATGCCTGAGTGACTTGCGGCTTAGGGTGCACCACTGGTAGCGCTGCTAGAAAAGCATTGATGCCTGAGTGACTTGCGGCTAAGGGTGCACCACTGGTAGTGCTGCTAGAAAAGCAATGATGCTTGAGTAACTTGCGTAACTTGCGGCTTAGGGTGCACGCTTAGGGTGCACCACTGGTAGCGCTGCTAGAAAAGCATTGATGCCTGAGTGACTTGCGGCTTAGGGTGCACCACTGGTAGCGCTGCTAGAAAAGCATTGATACTTGAGTGACTCACGTCTTAGGGTGCACCACTGGTAGCGCTGCTAGAAAAGCATTGATGCTTGAGTGACTTGCGGCTTAGGGTGCACCACTGTAGCGCTGCTAGAAAAGCATTGATGCTTGAGTAACTCGTGGCTTAGGATGCAACAATGGTGGTGCTCCTAGAAAAGCATTGATGCTTGAGTGACTCGCGGCTCAGGGTGCACCACTGGTAGCGCTGCTAGAAAAGCATTGATGCTTGAGTGACTCGCGGCTTGGGGTGCTCCACTGGTAGCGCTGCTAGAAAACCATTGATGCTTGAGTAACTCGTGGCTTAGGATGCAACAATGGTGGTGCTCCTAGAAAAGCATTGATGCTTGAGTAACTCGTGGCTTAGGGTGCACCACTGGTAGCGCTGCTAGAAAAGCAATGATGCTTGAGTAACTCTGGGCTTACGGTGCACGCTTAGGGTGCACCACTGGTAGCGCTGCTAGAAAAGCATTGACGCTTGAGTAACTCACGGCATACCGTGCACCACAATTAGAACTCAATACTCAGACTGGAGTGGTAGATGTCCGGTACACCTCATGGGTTTGATAACTTTTCAAGTCAATCATCGCCAAAACTGTTCTGTTCATAAACCATGCAACACAAAGCTCAGGTTCTAAAGTTTAACTCTTCAGACTCGAACCCCTGGCACCAGCGAGGTTGGGAACGACCTCCCTCGCAACCGTCCTCCAAACAAGCTCCCCCAGCATCCTCCCCAGAAGCTCAGCACATTCCAAAGACAAGCATCAGATCTCCTAAAGCCAGTGGCCACGCATCTCCAACATTACGCGCACCAGATAACCCTGCTCGGTGAGTCTCGGGGCTAGTCTCGATCCTGGGGTGCCCCACCACTGATGGAGATCCGGATGAAGAAACAGGCCCACTGCGTGCACCGCTCACCCAGGAGAGGCCAACCTCGGGTGCTGCTGACTGTGACTCTGTGTGGTTATGGCATGAACCCCCGGCCTGCGCTCCTCGAGGAGCAGTGTGGGGGCCACCTTGGCTCCAGTGCACAAGCATTGCTCCATCATTCACACCAGTGAGAAGCCGGCACGTGCCCCCGCGAGGTCAGACGGCTTGTCCAAGTGTGAAGGAATGAAGCCTCCTCAGCAGGCAGCCTGGTGCTCTCCTGCCCATATTTGCTGCTGGGAGTTTGTTGTGTTAACAGAGCAGCACAGGCTTTGCACCTTCGTCCGTTCCAGCAGCTGCGCACATCAACCGGCTGAATCATCTTCAGCAAATGAAAGTACAGACAAGAGAAAGAATGAGTGCACTGAAGCATGACGTGGAAGTGATCCTCAGGCGGGGTCCGCACTAAGGGTGCGCCCACTGCACAGGACTGCACCCGCTCCTGCAATGCCTCCAGGCTGCCTCTCTCCAGTGATTCATGCACTCTCTCGGTGTGGACACATCACTGCCAGCCCTGGCAATGGAAACAGTTGGACTTTCTCACGAGGTGAGAGCGTGGACCCTGCTCTGCGTCCTGCTTCAGCTCCAAGCCCCCCCGTCTGCCCCTGTTTGCCGAACACTGCGCCTCAGCGGAGGGATATGTGGCAGATCCTTAGAACACTATCCAAAGGCACCTGGAGGACGCACACCCAGGAGCAAGGTGAACACTGCTCATCAGTGACCTTGAAGATATGTCTGTCACCTTTCCTGGAGAGCAGATCTGGACATACAGGGTTTGCTTAGATGTCTGAATGAATCGTTAATCTCCACTGCTCCTATGACCGTGAAACATACAACTTCAAGACCAGGTGTCAGGGCCTGATGGGAACATGGATGTTTGTGGCACACGACTATACTATCTAATAATACACTGTTCCTCTGCTGTTCCTACAACTGCCCTGGAAGCACTGCATATATGCTTGCGTTGTTTGCATTTTGCTCATCAAGGATTGTTTGCAATCATTAGAATTTGATGCTTAAATCAGATGTTTAACTTAGCACAACCAACCCTCAGCCAAAGACGAGGTTGGGTTGCTATCCACGCAGGAACAGATGTGCACTTCTATTTTACAATGAAAAGCCTTTCCACGTCCATGTGCCTGTGATTTTCTATTTCAGAAAATGGGAGAAACAGAAGGTCTCTTCGTGGTGTCTGTGTGAAGGTCAAATACAAATATATTACTGTGCCTTCCTCGTGAGGAGGCTGATGTTTCTGTCTCTGTAACAATTCCAAGGCCTTTTACTGGTGTTTCATGCAAAGGGCATTCATTGCTTCACCTGCCATTCTATTCATTTGTTATGAAATCCAGAGTCATCCCCTCTTGTTTTTATTCATATTTTGTTTTTGAATATCCAGAAAAGTAGGTGTTTCTAAGCGTTTCTTATTTGATGTTTCCTCTGCATTTGAACAGTGATTGGTGTCTTCATGTGTAACAGTGTTAGCCTGGGGGGGGGGCGGGGAAGCTTGACCAATAATCTGAGATAATAAGGGTCCTTCTTCCAGGTCCCCATATATCATCACCCCCAGAGCTACCGCCCTTTTCAGCTGAACCTGTTTGTGGCACCATGTGAGGCGGTAGGGTGATGGCGGGGACAGATCGCAGCCCCTGGCTGAGGCTTCAAGATGGTGGCTGAGTTCCACTCGGGGTTGAGGCAGCGATGATGTAAAACGCGCAGCGAGTGAAAGGTCAGAGGCTGGAGCCAAGCACTGAATGCGAAAGAGGTGATCAACCAGGAATCCGTCCCTCGTCTGATGCGGCTGCACTGTGAGGTTGGGGAGAGGGCACAGCCTTTGCCTATGCCGCGGAGTGGAAGTGGGTGGCGGCTGATGACTCAAGCCCATTCCCTTGTCCTTGTAGAGCCCATCCTTGCCTCTGGAGGCTGCCTTGGACTGGCTTGGGTGATGGGTCCTATAGACCACTAGCAGCACTGGAGGTGGGGTAGGAGCTTCACATGGAGGCCTGGTGGCCACTTGAGAGGACCCACTTTCTGGGCTCCAATCCTGCCAAGAACTTGTGAGGTCAGAGGCGGGGCTTCTCGAATGGCAGAGAACTAGGGGCCTATGTGTGCGACTCCTTTTTGAATTAATCTTGGTGCTGCCCTGAACCCCCGTGAGACACTCTCTCCTCCCTGGGATCTAGGGTCAGTGAGGTCAGTCTGGACCTCTCCCTACTTCATCAAGACCTCTGTAGGGTTGTTGCCAGAGTGATGGAGAGGGAGGGTAGGATCTCCGAAGCAGAAGACGCAATACAAACTCTCCTGGGACAGGTTTTGCGGCTCCTACAAAATACCAGTGAACTGGAACATGAGCAAAGGATGCAGAAGGACGCTTTCGCCACAACAACATTTGAATGGTGGGTATGCTGGAAGGGACATAAAGATCTCAGACCACTCGATTCATCACCTCATGGCTTCAAACATGGGCCCCAGTGCAAGATCTTTCACAATGTTTAGTGGTGCACGTGCGCAATGCTTGCTGACAGCCAGGCCCCCTCTACCTACAAAGCACATTTATAGTTCACCTCCGTATTACAGAGACGGTGATGTTGTCCTTCAAGCAGCATGAAAGATAGCTATACTACCCTTGTGCAACAACCTCACCATGATCTTCCCGTACTACACCTTTAAGGTTCAGGGAGTGCAAGTTCTTTCTTGACATCAAACAAAAGCTTGAAGAATGGAGCTTACCTAAACTCTACTTTCTCCCACCTGTTTAAAGGTCTTCCATGATGAGAAATCATGCTTTTTTGATTCGGAGGAGAGTGTGTGGGATTGGCCAGTGGTGTGGAGGAATCCCAGATGCTTGTCCAAGGAACATTATCAATTCTACCATCTGAGGAAGTCTGGTCACAGTGGATGGTGCAGCTATCGTTGTGGCAAATATACAACCAAACGTAGAGCTCATGAGGATGACGTCATGGTCGAACCCGCTTCACTGGGCTCTGCAGATACCCTGCTCGCCACCTCCCAATCACCCAAGGACAGTACTGTGGTTACCTAATACGGATCTGATGTGGACTACGCAGCAGATTTTCATCCTAACTTGGTGCTTACGTGCATCTCCAGTGGTTTACATGCCCCTACTCCCTTTTTGCGTCCCACAAATCCAAGCACTTACAGGGGCTACCTGGCTATCCAGAACTAGAAATCATAAGACTCTCCTTTATGGCAATCGCAGTGACACACTCTAAACCTGATCCGTGTCCTCTGAGTTGTGACACCCCCACTCACAGTCCTCTTACTTTCTACTACTATTTAGAGCTGTTAGAAATGGGGTCGTTGGTTGACAGGCAGGTTACCCCCTGTTCAAGCAAGGACCCTCACTCTAGTCAGGGTAAAAGAGAATCACCCTCAGCTAACCCCTGCTCACCCCCTTGGTAGCTTGGCAGAGCAGTAGGCTTAACTTCAGAGTGCTAGGTGTAAAGTATTTGTTCCAATACACACAGTAACTTAATGAAAACACTACAAAATGACAACAGCAGTTTCGAAAAATAGGAAATATGTATCTAAACAAAACAAGACCAAAACGACAAAAATCCGACATACACAAGTCAAGTTATTAATTTTTAAAGATTAAACTAAAATACAGCGCTTAGAAACACAAGATGCTTGGATGAGGTGTTAACACGGCGTTGTGATGGAGTCATTCCCAACAAACCGACACCAGCGGCGCCGGACACAGAGTTGCGTAGACCCCCAAGTACAGTACCTTTGGTGAAGAGTGAAAACAAGTCGATGCGCGAAGTCGAGGATCACAGGATCTGTGCGAAACGTTGAATCCACGCACTTCGAGTGGTGTCGGACACGACGTGGTGCGGTGACTTCCACGGAGTCGCGGACTTCAGCGGGGCTGCAGTGGCATCGGGCCTGCGAAGGTCATTGCATTCCAGCAAAGGTCACGGAGTCGGTTGCAGGCGATGTCACCGGATTCAGCTGCGGCTTTGGTCCGAAGTCATCAGAAGTCGATTTCCTTGGATTTCTACCAGCTTTACTTTCAAGGGACAAGGGACTGGATAGGGCACCACTTGTCAGAGCAGGGGTCTCTCCAGAGACTCCAGGTGCTGGTAGAGAGAAGTCTTTGCTGTCCCTGAGACTTCAAACAACACATGTCCATCCACTCCCAAAGGGTATCTACACTTTAATCAGATTTAAAGGCAGCCCCTATGTTAACCTATGAGAGGGACAGGCCTTTTAACAGTGAAAAACGAATTTAGCAATATTTCACTGTCAGGACATATAAAAAACAACAGTACATGGCCCACCTTTAACATACACTGCATTCTGCCCTTGGGGCTACCTAGGGCCTACCTTAGGGGTATCTGACATGTAAGAAAAGGGAAGGTTTATGCCTGGCAAGTGGGTACACTTGCCAAGTCGAATTTACAGTTAAAACTGCACACACAGCACTGCAGTAGCAGGTCTGAGACATGATTACAGAGCTACTCATGTGGGTGGCACAACCAGTGCTGCAGGCCCACTAGTGGCATTTGATTTAAAGGCCCTGGGCACCTCTAGTGCACTGTAGTAGGGACTTACTACTAAATCAAAAATAAAAATGCCAATCATGGATAAACCAATAACATACAATTTACACAGAGATCATATGCACTTTAGTACTGGTTAGCAGTGGTAAAGTGCTCAGAGTTCAAAAGCCCACAGCAACAGGTCAGAAAAAATAGGAGGCAGGAGGCAAAACGATTGGGGATGACCCTGCGTAAGCAAAAAAGTCTAACAAGAGCTTTGCAGTTACAGGATACTGCTTGGTTGTTTTATTATAGGTTCTGAGGGTGACAGATACTTGTGGGGTGGAAGTGTGGGGTGGTAGCAATTGGAGGGGATTTGTGTTTGGGTTGGGGTTACCGTGGAATTTTCCCCTATGTTCCCTACAACGCTACATAAAGTCACACCTACACAGCTGAGACATGTCCAATGGCGAACTCAGTAAATTAATCTTCCCAGATCAAGACTAAGATCATGTCTTGGAAAGCGAAAGTGTTTAACAATAAAATCAAACAAAGTGCATTCAGGACATGCCCCCAACATCCTTTAGCTTCAAGAAACCCATGTCAAGGAAACCTAGTGGAAATTCCTGGGTAGGTTTGGATATGATACAATCCACCATGCTAGATTCACATCCAGCTCCTGAGGGGTTTCCATACTTATTTAAAAATCTCCTCACTTGTAGTACAATGTTATTCAGAAGATCCGCAGGGTAGGTATGTCATGGTAACGGGGGTTAAGCACAGTTACTGCTGGTCCTTACTAAATATTTACTTAACTCCTGCCCTCCTTCAAACTACGCTGTGAGTCCTCACTGCGATACTCACTGACGCGCCACCCAGTAGACTCGTAATCAGAGGAGATTTAAATCTTGTCCTGGGCAAACACAGGGATGATTGGTACTCAGGTTCTACCTAGACCCACTGGGCAGCTGGCATGCTTGACTTGGCCAATACTATGGGCCTAGCTGATGCGTGGCATGCGTGAGGGGCAAAATATGGGGGTCACAATTATTATTCATCAGCACACAATTCCTCATCGCATCTTAACTACTTCTTTCTACCCTCTAGCGAGGTGATGTACATAGAGATGTGACTGCACTCCTGGGGCATCTCAGATCATTCATCACTTTTGCTAGAACAATGAAGCTCTGCCCCAAATCCAGCTGCAATTGGAAGCTTAGCACATGGTGGCTTATACCACAATGGTTACCTCCCTTTTTGAGGATACTGTAGGAGGCTGGACTGGCTTGTAGTGAGTACCAAGGGGTACTTGCACCTTGCACAAGGCCCAGGTATCCCTTATTAGTGTATAGGGTGTCTAGCAGCTTAGGCTGATAGATAATGGTAGCTTAGCAGAGCAGCTTAGGCTGAACTAGGAGATGAGTGAAGCTCCTACAGTACCACTAGTGTCACTTGCACAATATCATAAGAAAACACAATACACAGATATACTAAAAATAAAGGTACTTTATTTTTATGACAATATGCCAAAGTATCTCAGAGTGTACCCTCAGTATGAGGATAGCAAATATACACAAGATATATGTACACAATACCAAAAATATGCAGTATAGTCTTAGAAAACAGTGCAAACAATGTATGGTTACATTAGGATTCAATGGGGACACATAGGGATAGGGGCACCACAAACCCTATACTCCAAAAGTGGAATGCGAACCACGAATGGACCCCAAACCTATGTGACCTTTTAGAGGGTCGCTGGGACTATTATAAAATAGTAAGGGTTAGAAAAATAGCCCACCCCAAGACCCTGAAAAGTGAGTGCAAAGTGCACTAAAGTTCCCCAAAGAGCACAGAAGTCGTGATAGGGGAATTCTGCAGGAAAGACACAAACCAGCAATGCAACAACAATGGATTTCCAAACAAGGGTACCTGTGGGACAAGGGGACCATGTCCAAAAGTCACAAGCAAGTCGGAGATGGGCAGATGCCCAAGAAATGCCAACGGTGGGTGGAAAGAAGCTGCTACTGGACAGTAGAAGCTTAGGATTCTGCAGGAACGACAAGGGCTAGAAACTTTACCTTTGGAGGATGGATCCCCCACGCCGTGGAGAGTCGTGCAGAAGTGTTTTCCTGTGGAAATACAGCCAACAAGCCTTGCTAGCTGCAAATCGTGCGGTAAGGGTTTTTGCGTGCTGCTGTGGCCCAGGAGGGACCAGGATGTTGCCAATTGCATCTGGGGACAGAGGGGTCGTCGAGTAAGACAAAGAGCCCTCTCAGAAGCAGGCAGCACATGCCGGAACAGGCTCTTCGAAAAAGAGTGAAACGGTGCTCACCCGAAGTTGCACAAAAGAGTCCCACGCCGCCGGAGGACAACTTAGAAAGTCGTGCAATGCAGGTTAGAGTGCCGTGGACCAAGGCTTGGCTGTGCACAAAGGATTTCCACTGGAAGTGCACAGAGGCCGGAGTAGCTGCAAAAGACGCGGTTCCCAGCAATGCAGTCTGGCGTGGAGAGGCAAGGACTTACCTCCACCAAACTTGGACTGAAGAGTCACTGGACTGTGGGAGTCACTTGGACAGAGTTGCTGGAATCAAGTGACCTCGCTCGTTGTGCTGAGAGGAGACCCAGGGTACCAGTAATGCAGTTCTTTGGTGCCTGCGGTTGCAGGGGGAAGATTCCGTCGACCCAGGGGAGATTTCTTCGGAGCTTCTAGTGCAGAGAGGAGGCAGACTACCCCCACAGCATGCACTACCAGGAAAACAGTCGAGAAGGCGGCAGGATCAGCGTTACAGAGTTGCAGTAGTCGTCTTTGCTACTTTGTTGCAGTTTTGCAGGCTTCCAGCCCGGTCAGCAGTCGATTCCTTGGCAGAAGGTGAAGAGAGAGATGCAGAGGAACTCTGATGAGCTCTTGCATTCGTTATCTAAGGAATTCCCCAAAGGAGAGACCCTAAATAGCCAGAAAAGAGGGTTTGGCTTCTTAGGAGAGAGGATAGGCTAGCAACACCTGAAGGAGCCTATCAGAAGGAGTCTCTGAAATCACCTGCTGGCCCTGGCCACTCAGAGCAGTCCAGTGTGCCAGCAGCACCTCTGTTTCCAAGATGGCAGAGCTCTGGAGCACACTGGAGGAGCTCTGGACACCTCCCAGGGGAGCTGCAGGTCAGGGGAGTGGTCACTCCCCTTTCCTTTGTCCAGTTTCGCACCAGAGCAGGGCTAAGGGGTCCCTGAACCGGTGTAGACTGGCTTATGCAGAAATGGGCACCATCTGTGCCCATGAAAGCGTTTCCAGAGGCTGGGGGAGGCTACTCCTCCCCTGCCTTCACACCTTTTTCCAAAGGGAGAGGGTGTAACACACTCTCTCTGAGGAAGTCCTTTGTTCTGCCTTCCTGGGCCAAGCCTGGCTGGACACCAGGAGGGCAGAAACCTGTCTGAGGGGTTGGCAGCAGCAGCAGCTGCAGTGAAACCCCTGAAAAGGTAGTTTGGCAGTACCCGGGTCTGAGCTACAGACCCGTGGGATCATGGGATTGTACCAACAATGCCAGGATGGCACAGAGGGGGGAATTCCATGATCTTAGACATGTTACATGGCCATATTCAGAGTTACCATTGTGAAGCTACACATAGGTAGTGACCTATGTGTAGTGCACGCGTGTAATGGTGTCCCCGCACTCACAAAGTCCGGGGAATTTGCCCTGAACGATGTGGGGGCACCTTGGCTAGTGCCAGGGTGCCCACACACTAGGTAACTTAGCACCCAACCTTTACCAGGTAAAGGTTAGACATATAGGTGACTTATAAGTTACCTAAGTGCAGTGGTAAATGGCTGTGAAATAACGTGGACGTTATTTCACTCAGGCTGCAGTGGCAGGCCTGTGTAAGAATTGTCAGAGCTCCCTATGGGTGGCAAAAGAAATGCTGCAGCCCATAGGGATCTCCTGGAACCCCAATACCCTGGGTACCTCAGTACCATATACTAGGGAATTATAAGGGTGTTCCAGTATGCCAATGTGAATTGGTAAAATTGGTCACTAGCCTGTTAGTGACAATTTGGAAAGAAATGAGAGAGCATAACCACTGAGGTTCTGGATAACAGAGCCTCAGTGAGACAGTTAGTCATATACACAGGTAACACAGTCAGGCACACTTATGAGCACTGGGGCCCTGGCTGGCAGGGTCCCAGTGACACATACAACTAAAACAACATATATACAGTGAAAAATGGGGGTAACATGCCAGGCAAGATGGTACTTTCCTACACAACCCCCCCCCCCCCAAACGAAGGACAATAAGACTAATCATTACCAGATGGGTCTTCATTGTCTAAGTGGAAATATCTGGAGAGTCCATCTGCATTGAAGTGGGTACTCCCAGGTCTATGTTCCACTTTATAGTCCATTCCCTGTAGGGATATGGACCACCTCAACAATTTAGGATTTTCACCTTTCATTTGTTTTAGCCAAAGTAGAGGTTTGTGGTCTGTCTGAACAATGAAGTGAGTGCCAAACAGGTATGGCCTCAACTTCTTCAGTGCCCAGACCACTCAAAGGCCTCCCTCTCAATGGCAGACCAACGCTTTTCTCTAGGGGTCAACCTCCTACTAATAAAAGCAACAGGTTGATCCTGGACCTCAGAATTAAGTTGTGATAGGACTGCCCCTACTCCTAATTCAGGTGCATCAGTTTGGACATAGAATTTTTTAGAGTAACAAGGGCTTTTCAGGACAGGTGCAGAGCACATGGCCTGCTTCAGCTCCTCAAAAGCTTTCTGACAGTTTGCTGTCCATAATACCTTCTTAGGCATTTTCTTTGATGTGAGGTCATTAAGAGGGGCTGCAATGGAGCCATAGTTCTTAATGAACCTCCTATAATACCCAGTGAGGCCTAAAAAGGCTCTCACCTGAGTCTGAGTAGTAGGGGGAACCCAAGCTATAATAGTCCGGATTTTCCCCTGAAGTGGTGCTATCTGTTCTCCACCAACCAGGTGTCCCAGATAAACCACCTTCCCCTGCCCTATCTGGCACTTTGAAGCCTTGATAGTAAGGCCTGCCTTTTGCAGGGCCTCCAAAACTTTCCATAGGTGGACCAGGTGATCATCCCAACTGGAGCTAAAGACAGCTATATTGTCTAAATATGCTGCACTAAAAGCTTCCAGCCCTTGCAGGACTGTGTTCACCAACCTCTGAAAAGTGGCAGGTGCATTTTTCAATCCAAAAGGCATTACTGTGAATTGATAATGGCCTCCAATGGTTGAAAATGCAGTTTTAGCTTTAGCATCTTCTGATAATTTGATCTTCCAATACCCTGCAGTCAAATCAAAAGTGCTTAGATACTTGGCAGATGCCAGTGTATCTATGAGCTCATCTGCCCTGGGTATAGGCTGAGCGTCAGTTTTGGTTACCTGGTTGAGACCTCTGTAGTCTACACAAAACTGCATTTCCTTCTTTCCATCTTTGGAATGGGGTTTTGGTACAAGTACCACAGGAGAAGCCCATGGACTTTCAGAGTGCTCAACCACTCCTAGTTCTAACATTTTCTGCACCTCTTGCTTTATGCAGTCTCTGACATGGTCAGGCTGCCTATAGATTTTACTTTTGACAGGCAAGCTGTCTCCAGTATCTACAGTGTGCTCACACCAAGAAGTGGTACCTGGCACAGTAGAGAAGAGTTCAGAAAACTGACCCAGGAGATTTATGCAGTGGTCTTTCTGCTCAGCAGTAAGACAATCTGCCAGTACAACACCTTCCACTAGAGCATCTTGTTCTGTGGAAGAGAAGAGATCAGGTAGAGGATCACTGTCTGTAGGAGGCTGGAGTGGCTTGTAGTGAGTACCAAGGGGTACTTGCACCTTGCACCAGGCCCAGTTATCCCTTATTAGTGTATAGGGTGTCTAGCAGCATAGGCTGATAGATAATGGTAGCTTAGCAGAGCAGCTTAGGCTGAACTAGGAGACGAGTGATGCTCCTACAGTACCACTAGTGTCACTTGCACAATATCATAAGAAAACACAATACACAGTTATACTAAAAATAAAGGTACTTTATTTTTATGACAATATGCCAAAGTATCTCAGAGTGTACCCTCAGTGAGAGGATAGCAAATATACACAAGTTATATGTACACAATACCAAAAATATGAGGTATACTCTTAGAAAACAGTGCAAACAATGTATAGTTACAATAGGATGCAATGGGGACACATAGGGATAGGGGCAACACAAACCATATACTCCAAAAGTGGAATGCGAACCACGAATGGACCCCAAACCTATGTGACCTTGTAGAGGGTCGCTGGGACTATTAGAAAATAGTGAGGGTTAGAAAAATAGCCCACCCCAAGACCCTGAAAAGTGAGTGCAAAGTGCACTGAAGTTCCCCAAAGGACAAAGAAGTCGTGATAGGGGAATACTGCAGGAAAGACACAAACCAGCAATGCAACAACGATGGATTTCCAGTTGAGGGTACCTGTGGAACAAGGGGACCAAGTGCAAAAGTCACAAGCAAGTCGGAGATGGGCAGATGCCCAGGAAATGCCAGCTGTGGGTGCAAAAAAGCTTCTACTGGACAGAAGAAGCTGAGGTTTCTGCAGGAATGAAAAAAGCTAGAGACTTCCCCTTTGGAGGACGGATCCCTCTCACCGTGGAGAATCGTGCAAACGTGTTTTCCCGCCAAAAGACCACCAACAAGCCTTGCTAGCTGCAAATCGTGCTGTAAGCGTTTTTGGATGCTGCTGTGGCCCAGGAGGGACCAGGATATCGCAAATTGCGTCAGGAGAGAGAGGGGACGTCGAGCAAGACAAGGAGCCCTCTCAGCAGCAGGTAACTCCCAGAGAAGTGCCAGAAATAGGCACTACGAGGATGCATGAAATGGTGCTCACCAGAAGTTACACAAAGGAGTCCCACGTCGCCGGAGACCAACTTAGAAAGTCGTGCAATGCAGGTTAGAGTGCCGTGGACCCAGGCTTGGCTGTGCACAAAGGATTTCCGCCGGAAGTGCACAGGGGCCGGAGTAGCTGCAAAAGTAGCGGTTCCCAGCAATGCAGTCTGGCGTGGGGAGGCAAGGACTTACCTCCACCAAACTTGGACTGAAGAGTCACTGGACTGTGGGAGTCACTTGGACAGAGTTGCTGGATTCGAGGGACCTCGCTCGTCGTGCTGAGAGGAGACCCAAGGGACCAGTAATGCAGCTTTTTGGTGCCTGCGGTTGCAGGGGGAAGATTCCGTCGACCCACGGGAGATTTCTTCGGAGCTTCTAGTGCAGGGAGGAGGCAGACTACCCCCACAGCATGCACCACCAGGAAAACAGTCGAGAAGGCGGCAGGATCAGCATTACAGAGTTGCAGTAGTCGTCTTTGCTACTATGTTGCAGTTTTGCAGGCTTCCAGCGCGGTCAGCAGTCGATTCCTTGGCAGAAGGTGAAGAGAGAGATGCAGAGGAACTCTGATGAGCTCTTGCATTCGTTATCTAAAGTTTCCCCAGAGACAGAGACCCTAAATAGCCAGAAAAGAGGGTTTGGCTACCTAGGAGAGAGGATAGGCTAGCAACACCTGAAGGAGCCTATCAGAAGGAGTCTCTGACGTCACCTGGTGGCACTGGCCACTCAGAGCAGTCCAGTGTGCCAGCAGCACCTCTGTTTCCAAGATGGCAGAGGTCTGGAGCACACTGGAGGAGCTCTGGACACCTCCCAGGGGAGGTGCAGGTCAGGGGAGTGGTCACTCCCCTTTCCTTTGTCCAGTTTCGCACCAGAGCAGGGCTAAGGGGTCCCTGAACCGGTGTAGACTGGCTTATGCAGAATTGGGCACATCTGTGCCCATGAAAGCATTTCCAGAGGCTGGGGGAGGCTACTCCTCCCCTGCCTTCACACCATTTTCCAAAGGGAGAGGGTGTAACACCCTCTCTCAGAGGAAGTCCTTTGTTCTGCCATCCTGGGACAAGCCTGGATTGACCCCAGGAGGGCAGAAACCTGTCTGAGGGGTTGGCAGCAGCAGCAGCTGCAGTGAAACCCCAGGAAAGGCAGTTTGGCAGTGCCAGGGTCTGTGCTACAGACCACTGGGATCATGGGATTGTGCCAACTATGCCAGGATGGCATAGAGGGGGCAATTCCATGATCATAGACATGTTACATGGCCATATTCGGAGTTACCATTGTGAAGCTACATATAGGTAGTGACCTATATGTAGTGCACGCGTGTAATGGTGTCCCCGCACTCACAAAGTCCGGGGAATTGGCCCTGAACAATGTGGGGGCACCTTGGCTAGTGCCAGGGTGCCCTCACACTAAGTAACTTTGCAGCTAACCTTTACCAGGTAAAGGTTAGACATATAGGTGACTTATAACTTACTTAAGTGCAGTGTAAAATGGCTGTGAAATAACGTGGACGTTATTTCACTCAGGCTGCAGTGGCAGGCCTGTGTAAGAATTGTCAGAGCTCCCTATGGGTGGCAAAAGAAATGCTGCAGCCCATAGGGATCTCCTGGAACCCCAATACCCTGGGTACCTCAGTACCATATACTAGGGAATTATAAGGGTGTTCCAGTAAGCCAATGTAAATTGGTAAAATTGGTCACTAGCCTGTTAGTGACAATTTGAAAGAAATGAGAGAGCATAACCACTGAGGTTCTGGTGAGCAGAGCCTCAGTGAGACAGTTAGGCATCACACAGGGAACTCATACATATAGGCCACAACCTTATGAGCACTGGGGTCCTGGTTAGCAGGGTCCCAGTGACACATAACAAACATACTGAAAACATAGGTTTTTCACTATGAGCACTGGGCCCTGGCTAGCAGGATCCCAGTGAGACAGTGAAAATACCCTGACATACACTCACAAACAGGCCAAAAGTGGGGGTAACAAGGCTAGAAAGAGGCTACTTTCTCACACTGTTTTCTTCCTGTCCCTCATCAGTTGCCATGAGCAGGGTGAGATCAGCCCTGTCATAGTAGGGTTTCAGGCGGTTGACATGGAGCACCCTAAGGGGACTCCTGGCAGTGCCTAAGTCAACTAAATAGGTGACTTCATCCTTTTTCTCAACAATTGTATGGGGTCCACTCCATTTATCTTGGAGTACTCTTGGGGCCACAGGCTCCAAGACCCACACTTTCTGCCCTGGTTGGTACTGAACCAAAACAGCCTTCTGGTCATGCCATTGCTTCTGGAGCTCTTGGCTGGCCTGAAGGTTTTTACTGGCCTTTTTAATGTACTCAGCCATCCTTGATCTGAGGCCAAGTACATATTCCACAATATCTTGTTTTGGAGCTTTTAAAGGTTGTTCCCAACCCTCCTTGACAAGTGTTAGTGGACGCCTAACAGGGTGTCCAAAGAGGAGTTCAAAGGGGCTGAAGCCCACTCCTTTATGGGGTATCTCCCTGTAGGCAAAAAGGAGGTATGGTAACAGGATATCCCATCTCCTGCGGAGTTTTTCAGGGAGACCTATAATCATGCCTTTGAGAGTTTTATTAAATCTCTCCACCAGTCCATTTGTTTGTGGATGATAGGGTGTAGTGAACTTGTACGTTACACCACACTCCTTCCACATGGCCTTCAAGTAAGCAGACATGAAATTGCTTCCTCTGTCTGATACCACCTCTTTTGGGAAGCCCACCCTGGAAAAGATTTCCAGGAGGGCCTTTGCCACTGCAGGAGCTGTAGTGGTCCTAAGAGGAATAGCTTCAGGGTATCTTGTGGCATGGTCCACCACCACCAAGATAAACCTATTGCCTGAAGCAGTAGGAGGGTCAAGGGGGGCAACTATGTCAACCCCTACCCTTTCAAAGGGAACCCCAACCACAGGCAGTGGAATAAGGGGTGCCTTTGGAGTGCCACCTGTCTTGCCACTGGCTTGACAGGTTTCACAGGACTTACAAAACTCTTTTGTGTCCTCAGACATTCTAGGCCAATGAAACAAGGGAACAAGCCTGTCCCAAGTTTTCATTTGTCCCAAATGTCCAGCTAGGGGAATATCTTGAGCAAGAGTTAGGAGGAACTTTCTGTACTCCTGAGGAATCACTAATCTCCTGGCAGCTCCAGGTTTAGGATCCCTTGCCTCAGTGTACAAGAGGTTGTCCTCCCAGTAAACTCTGTGAGAGTCACTGACATCCCCATTAGCCTGTTTGACAGCTTGCTGTCTTAGACCCTCTAGTGTGGGACAGGTCTGCTGTGCCACACTCAGCTCCTCCCTGGCAGGCCCCCCTTCACCCAAAAGCTCAGCAGTGTCTGCTTCCAGCTACTCTGGTGTAGGTTCTGCACAGGGTGGAAATTCTTCTTCCTCAGAAGTAGAATCCACTGTAGAGGGAGGGATAGTAGGTAGTGCTTTACTTCTACTAGCCCTAGCTTTAGGGAGCACTTGGTCCATTGTTCCAGGATCCAAGCTTCCCTGTCCTTTTTGCTTTTTGGCCTGAGCCCTGGTTAAAGCAAAAATATGCCCTGGAATGTCCAGCATTGCTGCATGAGCCCCCAACTCCACTTCTGCCCAAGCTGATGTCTCCAAATCATTTCCTAGTAGACAGTCTACAGGTAAATCTGAGGCTACCACAACTTTCTTTGGACCAGTAACCCTCCCCCCAGTTGAGATTTACAACAGCCATGGGGTGGCTAAGTGTGTTGTTGTGAGCATCGGTTACTTGGTACTGGTGACCAAGTAGGTTTTCTTCAGGGTGGACCAGTTTCTCAATTATCATAGTAACACTGGCACCAGTGTCCCTGTAGGCCTGAACCTCAACACCATTTATTAGGGGTAGTTGCTTGTACTTATCCATGTTAAGGGGACAAGCAACCAAGGTGGCTAAATCAATAGCCCCCTCAGAGACTAACACAGCCTCTGTGGTCTCCCTAATCAGACCAACCCCAACTAAGTTACCAATAGTGAGCCCAGCTACTCCCTTGGATTGGCTATTAGTAGGTTTGCTCCCACCACCACTGCTATTAGTAGGGACACTAGGTGTAGCAGTAGGGGTTGTAGTGGTAGGAGGCTTGGTGCTTTTCTTTGGACAACTGGGATCTGTTGTCCAATGCCATTTTATTTTACATAAATAGCACCATGGTTTCTTTTCTTTGTTTTGATTGGAAGAGGATTTGGGCCCACCACCCCCACCAGAGTGTTTTTGTGGGCCTGATGAAGACTCATTTTTAGATTTGTCCCCACCCTTGTCAGAAGACTTACCATCCTTCTTCTTATTGCCATCTTTGTCACCCCCTGTATGAACTTTTCTGTTCACCCTTGTTCTGACCCATTTGTCTGCCTTCTTTCCCAATTCTTGGGGAGAGGTCAGATCAGAGTCCACCAAGTACTGGTGCAACAAATCAGACACACAATTATTAAGAATATGCTCTCTCAGGATCAAGTTATACAGGCTGTCATAATCAGTAACTTTACTGCCATGTAACCACCCTTCCAAGGCCTTCACTGAATGGTCAACAAAATCAACCCAGTCTTGTGAAGACAACTTTTTGGTCTCTCTGAACTTCATCCTGTACTGTTCAGTGGTTAATCCATAACCATCCAGGAGTGCATTCTTAAGAACTGTAAAATTATTGGCATCACTTTCTTTCACAGTGTAGGAAAGTACCATCTTGCCTGGCATGTTACCCCCATTTTTCACTGTATATATGTTGTTTTAGTTGTATGTGTCACTGGGACCCTGTTCTTCAGGGCCCCAGTGCTCATAAGTGTGCCTGAATGTGTTACCTGTGTAGTGACTAACTGTCTCACTGAGGCTCTGCTAATCAGAACCTCAGTGGTTATGCTCTCTCATTTCTTTCAAATTGTCACTAACAGGCTAGTGACCAATTTTACCAATTTACATTGGCTTACTGGAACACCCTTATAATTCCCTAGTATATGGTACTGAGGTACCCAGGGTATTGGGGTTCCAGGAGATCCCTATGGGCTGCAGCATTTCTTTTGCCACCCATAGGGAGCTCTGACAATTCTTACACAGGCCTGCCACTGCAGCCTGAGTGAAATAACGTCCACGTTATTTCACAGCCATTGTACACTGCACTTAAGTAACTTATAAGTCACCTATATGTCTAACCTTTACCTGGTAAAGGTTAGGTGCAAAGTTACTTAGTGTGAGGGCACCCTGGCACTAGCCAAGGTGCCCCCACATTGTTCAGGGCCAATTCCCCAGACTTTGTGAATGCAGGGACACCATTACACGCGTGCACTACATATAGGTCACTACCTATATGTAGCTTCACAATGGTAACTCCGAATATGGCCATGTAACATGTCTATGATCATGGAATTGCCCCCTCTATGCCATCCTGGCATAGTTGGCACAATCCCATGATCCCAGTGGTCTGTAGCACAGACCCTGGTACTGCCAAACTGCCTTTCCTGGGTTTTCACTGCAGCTGCTGCTGCTGCCAACCCCTCAGACAGGTTTCTGCCCTCCTGGGGTCAAGCCAGGCTTGTCCCAGGATGGCAGAACAAAGGACTTCCTCTGAGAGAGGGTGTTACACCCTCTCCCTTTGGAAAATGGTGTGAAGGCAGGGGAGGAGTAGCCTCCCCCAGCCTCTGGAAATGCTTTCTTGGGCACAGATGTGCCCAATTCTGCATAAGCCAGTCTACACCGGTTCAGGGGACCCCTTAGCCCTGCTCTGGCGCGAAACTGGACAAAGGAAAGGGGAGTGACCACTCCCCTGACCTGCACCTCCCCTGGGAGGTGTCCAGAACTCCTCCAGTGTGCTCCAGACCTCTGCCATATTGGAAACAGAGGTGCTGCTGGCACACTGGACTGCTCTGAGTGGCCAGTTCCACCATGTGACGTCAGAGACTCCTTCTGATAGGCTCCTTCAGGTGTTGCTAGCCTATCCTCTCTCCTAGGTAGCCAAACCCTCTTTTCTGGCTATTTAGGGTCTCTGTCTCTGGGGAAAGTTTAGATAACGAATGCAAGAGCTCATCAGAGTTCCTCTGCATCTCTCTCTTCACCTTCTGCCAAGGAATCGACTGCTGACCGCGCTGGAAGCCTGCAAAACTGCAACATAGTAGCAAAGACGACTACTGCAACTCTGTAACGCTGATCCTGCCGCCTTCTCGACTGTTTTCCTGGTGGTGCATGCTGTGGGGGTAGTCTGCCTCCTCTGTGCACTAGAAGCTCCGAAGCAATCTCCCGTGGGTCGACGGAATCTTCCCCCTGCAACCGCAGGCAACAAAAAGCTGCATTACCGGTCCCTTGGGTCTCCTCTCAGCACGAAGAGCGAGGTCCGTCGAATCCAGCAACTCTCTCCAAGTGACTCCCACTGTCCAGTGACTCTTCAGTCCACGTTTGGTGGAGGTAAGTCCTTGCCTCCCCACGCCAGACTGCATTGCTGGGAACCGCGACTTTTGCAGCTACTCCGGCCCCTGTGCACTTCTGGCGGAAATCCTTTGTGCACAGCCAAACCTGGGTCCACGGCACTCTAACCTGCATTGCACGACTTTCTAAGTTGGTCTCCGACGACGTGGGACTCCTTTGTGTAACTTCGATTGAGCACCATTTCACGCATCCTTGTAGTGCCTGTTTCTGGCACTTCTCCGGGTGCTACCTGCTGCTAAGAGGGCTTCTTGTCTTGCTCGATATCCCCTCTCTCTTGTGACGCAATTTGCGACATCCTGGTCCCTCCTGGGCCACAGAAGCATCCAAAAATGCTTACCGCATGATTTGCAGCTAGCAAGGCTTGTTGGCGGTCTTTTGGCGGGAAAACACTTCTGCACAACTCTCCACACCGTGTGGGTTCCGTTCTCCAAAGGGGAAGTCTCTAGCCCTTGTCGTTCCTGCAGAAACCTAAGCTTCATCTGTCCAGTAGAAGCTTCTTTGCACCCACAGCTGGCATTTCCTGGGCATCTGCCCATCTCCGACTTGCTTGTGACTTTTGGACTTGGTCCCCTTGTTCCACAGGTACCCTCGACTGGAAATCCATTGTTGTTGCTTTGCTGGTTTGTGTCTTTCCTGCAGAATTCCCCTATCACGACTTCTATGTCCTTTGGGGAACTTCAGTGCACTTTGCACTCACTTTTCAGGGTCTTGGGGTGGGCTATTTTTCTAACCCTCACTATTTTCTAATAGTCCCAGCGACCCTCTACAAGGTCACATAGGTTTGGGGTCCATTCGTGGTTCGCATTCCACTTTTGGAGTATATGGTTTGTGTTGCCCCTATCCCTATGTGTCCCCATTGCATCCTATTGTAACTATACATTGTTTGCACTGTTTTCTAAGACTATACTGCATATTTTTGGTATTGTGTACATATATCTTGTGTATATTTCCTATCCTCTCACTGAGGGTACACTCTGAGATACTTTGGCATATTGTCATAAAAATAAAGTACCTTTATTTTTAGTATAACTGTGTATTGTGTTTTCTTATGATATTGTGCAAGTGACATTAGTGGTACTGTAGGAGCTTCACTCGTCTCCTAGTTCAGCCTAAGCTGCTCTGCTAAGTTACCATTATCTATCAGCCTATGCTGCTAGACACCCTATACACTAATAAGGGATAACTGGGCCTGGTGCAAGGTGCAAGTACCCCTTGGTACTCACAAAAGACGCGGTTCCCAGGTTCCCAGCAATGCAGTCTGGCGTGGGGAGGCAAGGACTTACCTCCACCAAACTTGGACTGAAGAGTCACTGGACTGTGGGAGTCACTTGGACAGAGTTGCTGGAATCAAGGGACCTCGCTCGTCGTGCTGAGAGGAGACCCAGGTTACCGGTAATGCAGTTCTTTGGTGCCTGCGGTTGCAGGGGGAAGATTCCGTCGACCCACGGGATATTTCTTCGGAGCTTCTAGTGCAGATTCTGCCGGGATCCGACATTCTCACGCAGCCTCCATCCACCTGTCCGGGGAAGGCACCAGATGCAGTTGAGCACCGGGGAGCGATCAGGTACAGTCCTTCGTCCCAGACTCGGCCAGAGGGAGGGCTGGGTTTCAGGGAAAGCCTCTCCGGAGCTCCAGTCCTTTCAGTCCTGGGGTGGCAGCAAGGGCTGCCCGGGATTTCACCCCCCTGCTTGGGGCCGTAGGTCCCTGGATCCAGCAGGGCACTAGAGCTGTTGCTGGCCCCGAGTCCTGGTGGAGTGGAGGACCCGCCGCGGGTCTCCATGAGCCGCCGATCAGGGGAAGGCTGAGGACTGCTCTGCATCTTCTCCTGGCAGCCATAGAGGAAGGCTGCTCCTTCGGGCTTGAGATCACGATACCGCCCTGGCGCTGCTTCCCTTCAGTTACGAGCCGCCTCTCCATCCGGCCCTCTGTCAGCCCCTTGCCCACTGGGGAGCCCCCCCTGGATGTACGGTTTTCACCGCTGATCCTGGCAGCTTTAACAAGATGGCCGCCGCGACGGATGCACCTCGAGGAGCTCCTGAGGGTTGGGATCACTTTTTTATGTAAGTCCTGATTCTCCTCCTTCCCTCTGGTGCCCCCCCCCCCTCTACTACTGACCGCCCTTGAACCTTCGGACTCGGACAGGATCTTCTGGGGGTTAGTTGACGCCTTTGAGCCCTGCATCTGGGGACTGAGAATCGATTGGCGTCCAGGTCCCCCTGGGCCTCGCCCGTCCCCGCAGCTGGGCTGCCTTTGCACTGATGCAGCCGTGAGCATTTTTCAACATCTTTGGTCCCACCGGATGAGACTGACGCCGGACCCGGTCTCCGCTCTCCCGGAGCCTTGCCTGCCCCCGCAGTCGGGCTGTCTTTGCACTGAGGCACCTGAGGGCATCTTTTTCAGTGTCATTGGTCCCGCCGGGTGAGTCAGACACTGGTCTAAGTCTCCGCTCTTGCCCCGACCTCTGAGGAGCTGTTTTCGCCAGCTCCTGCTCGTGGGAACCTACCAGACCGCCTTCTGTACTGAGACGGCAATTGGGCATTCTTCTGCATCCCTGATCCCGCTGACGGGCCGCGGACGTTCTCCCTCCCCGAACAGTTCGGATCTAAGACAGGACCTGACTCCCACCTCCCGGAGTCTCATCTCTGGCTCCAACGGTTAAGGAATCTCCTCCCCTGACTCTGACCCGCGAGGGGCCGCCTGACTACACCGTCCCTAGAGGCCCCCAACCTGGGTTGGTCTACTGGAGCCCCTTCTCTGGCCCCTGCCTTGGAGGTGCCCCCATCTCCGGCTTTTACCTGTGAGGAGCTGCCCGTCAACCATCTTTGCTGACGCTGAAGACCCCTAACCTGGGGTAGTCCTCCTGTTGTCCTCGCCCTCCGGATGTCGCCCCCCACAGGATACACCTCCTCTCCCATTTCCCCCTTCCTCAAACCCCACGGGCCCAACTCCTTCTCCATTTCTCCCCCTAATCACCTCTCCCCCTCTGCGCTGAAAAACTTCAAACGCAAACTTTCCAGGCAACATCCGGAGCTTCTTCTTGTGGACACCTACTTCACTGCTCATAAAGGCCCGAAAAAGACTGATCTCATCTTCTTCACTAGACGCCCGGCTAAATGGAACACCTTCCTCACTACTCACCTCCACCCCTTTAAGACTACTAATATCCCTTACGGTTGCAAACTCTCTATCTCCAGCTCCCCGGCTTTCCAGGGAAATGTCATCATCTCCATCTTCAGAAATGGAACCATCATGATTCAAGCTAATGACTCCAACCTCCGTGCCTTTGAATCCTTATTCCCCTCCCTTAAGTCTACACTCCCTCCCCCCCAATCCACCCCCAGCCCATTGACACCCCACCCCCATTATTCCCCCTACCACCACCCTCTGCCCCCCCTGGCTCCCAGTGCCGACAACCCCATCCTGTCTGACCCATTCATCCCCATTTTCCACTCTCTCCTCAATCATGCCTCTTACTCCCTTAACCTCAATACCCCCAGTCACTACGCCCTCTCTGTCTCCTCCTCCCTTACTCCCTTGATCCTCCCCCACATCACCTCTCCTTTCCCCGAACTCCCCTTCGACTCCCCCCCCTTTATCGCCCCTCATTCCCCCCCTCTCCCCCGGATCTCCTCTAGACCCAACTTGTTGACCTGTAGTGACTTTCATACCAAGCCTGCCCCCACCTTCTCCCCTAACCCTTACTCTGACTCTAACCCCTCCCACCCCTCGACAGCCTCCTTTAACCTTCTGCCCAATGAGTCTATATCCCATCGTAATCAATCTCCCCAGCCCCTACCTAAGAAGAATTTTTCCTCCCACTCCTTCACCCCTAATTCCTCTCCCTCCACTAATATTAATTCACGGCTCTCCAACCTTGAATCCCAACTAAAACTCATCATTCAAGGCATTAACAAATTAGCGAGAAGCCTTGACTCACTGTTTCCCCCAGTGCCGACCCAGACACTCACGCTTCTGTCGGCCAACAACTCTTCCCAGAACATCCACTGGCCCTCTATACCCCTTCCTCGTAACACCCCGAGACCTAGAAGAACCAGCCCTCCTTTATCCCACAAGGAAGCCACTATTCTCGCTCTCTCCTATAACCCGTCCCTCCCCACCCCGACCCCCCCCCCTCTAACATACCAGTCATCACCGGTTTCAGGAGACAACATATACAACATCCCTCTCCCAGACCCCCTGCCCACCTTGTTAATATCCCCCCTCTCCCTTCCAATCCTGAGCCTAAGATCCATCCTCGCACCAACTGCATGCTCATAAACTGTAGATCAGCAGTCAAACACGCTACGGATCTTGCTGACGCTATCCTCAGCCATAACATTGACATTGCCTTCATCACAGAGACCTGGCTAACCGAACTCTCTCAACCAATCTTGGACACCCTTGTCCCTCCCGGCTACTCTATCTACAACAAAGAGAGAAAGAACCGACGGGGGGAGGTATTGCCATCATCCACAAAAATACCATAGAAATTGATTTCAAAGAAGCTCTCATTTTCAATTCCCGTGAACACTTGAACGCCTCCTTGAAGACCAGCGCCAACTCTAAGGTGACCTTCCACCTTCTCTACCACCCCCCCGGGTAATACCCAACCTTTTGCGGATCACCTAGCTGACCTAATAACTCACTGCTCCCTCTCTGATCCCAACTTTATCATCTTGGGCGATCTCAACCTTCGCTGGAATGATGAGAACAATGCACTCATTCAATCCCTACATGACCTTCTTCACAGCAACAACCTTTCTCAACACTGCAAGGGCCAAACCCACAGCAAAGGTGCTATATGTGATGCGATCATAGCACATAAAGATTCCCTCAAGGTCGTTGATATCCTTCCTGTCGACTGGTCAGATCATCATATCATCCTTTTCCATCTCAACTATATCCCCCAACTCACTCCCCATCCCCAAAAATCCTTTAGTTGGAAAAAAAATGTCAGCCAAATCCCCCTATCTACCTTTGAAGAAAAAATCACCTCTCTTCTTCCCCCCCCTTCGACCATCCTCTCCACGACGGACTTAACCACCCACTACAACTCAACTATAAATACCATATTGGATCAGCTTGCCCCTCTAAAACTGAAAAGACTGCGAAACATCCCATCTAGAGCTTGGTTCAACAATGACCTCAACTCAGAGAGAAGACAACTCAGAGCCATGGAAAGACTTTGGAGATCTGACCCCTCCTCTACCCACTTAGATCAGCTCAGAAGTGCACGGAGAAGTTACAAAAAACACATATATAATGAAAAAAGATCCTTCTTCCAGAATACCCTTGACAGAGCCATAAACCGCCCGAAAGAGCTCTTTAACATCATTAAACAACAAACAACCAAACCTACTCCCAACCCCTTACCCACCACTGAGGCCCCCTGCGTAACTTTGCCAACTTCTTCAACGATAAAATCACTGAGATTGAATGTTCTTTAGCAAGGGACTCTCCCCCCAACATTGTGCCCCTCCTCCCGTCCACTGTCAATCTTATCCCCTCTCTATACCTCTCCGACAACTCTTCCCCCCTAACCGAAATCACTCTCCCCACCCGGACGCATCGGCCTGCCTCTGCCAACTGGAGTTCTTTCCAACCCCTCCTGGTATCGGACATCTCCAAACTCATGTCCTCCTCCAAAACCTCCTCCCACCTAGCTGACCCCCTCCCTTCGTCCTTGGCAAAAAAACTCCACCAGTCCCTCTCCCCTACTTGGACAACGATCATCAATAGCTCCCTTCAGACTGGCGTGTTCCCGGACTGCCTAAAACTAGGCCAAATCACGCCAATTTTGAAGAAACCAGGAGCAGACCCGAACAACCTCCACAGCTACAGACCTGTCTCAAACCTTCCCTTCCTGGCCAAAATTCTCGAAAAATGTGCTCTCCAACAATTAACCCAACATATTGATTCCAACAGCCTCCTAAACCCTCTTCAATCTGGTTTCCGGAAAGGCTGCAGCACTGAATCCGCCATCCTCAACATTGTAGATGCCCTCCTCATCTCTCTTGACTCTGACAGACCCTGCCTACTCATTCTCCTTGATCTTACAGCAGCCTTTGACACTGTCGACCATAAACTCCTTCTCGACTCCCTCCAAAAGAGAGTAGGCATTGAAGGCACTGTCCTCCACTGGTTTTCCTCCTTCCTACAAAACCGTACACAACTAGTAAAACTTCTAAACTCGACCTCGCCCACCTCCCCCATTACCAGAGGGGTCCCCCAGGGTTCTGTCCTCTCTCCAACCCTCTTCAACATCTACATGGACCCTCTTACCACTATCCTCACTCGAGCTAATATCCCCTTCCACCTCTATGTTGATGACATGCAACTCTAAATTGAACTATCTTCCTTAGAGGACATCCACCGTCTGAACAATACCCTTAAAGAAGCCCTTTGCTGGCTCTCACATAACCACCTCAAACTCAATCACGACAAGACGGAAATACTCCTCCTCTCGAAATCTAACCAGCTTCCTCAACTGCAAGAATGGCTAAAATCTATTGACGCCCTCAAATGTACTCTCTCCCCATCTACCACGGTCAAATCCCTGGGAATCTCTCTGGACTCCAACCTGACCTTTCAGGACCATATTAAGTCAAACGCTAATAATGCCTTCCGCAGCCTTAAACTTCTTCACAAAATCAAATCCTTCATACCCCAAGATGACCTCAAACAGGCCACTCAAGCACTGGCACTCTCAAGACTAGACTATGGGATCTCTATCCTCACTGGCACGGCCAAATCCCGACTCGCCCCTATGAGGTCCACTCTTCATGCAGCAGCTAGACTAGTGACAGGAGCTAAAAAAATTGACCACATCTCCCCAGCCCTGAAGAACCTGAAATGGCTCTCGATTGAGGCCCGCTGCCTGTTCCGCACTGCCTGCCTGACACACAAAGCCCTTCACACTGGGAAACCTGAATACCTCGCTAACAAGCTAGTGAAAGCTGGTCAAACCAGATCTTTGAGAAGCACAAACTCTCTCCTCCTCCTCCTTCCGAAACCCAACAAGCAAAAAACTCGATCATGCTCCTTCTCTAACAACGCTCCGAGAATATGGAACTCCTTACCCATCCACATCAGATCTAACACCTCCCACATGACCTTTAAGAAACTACTGAAAGAATTCCTCCTAAACCACCCCTCTCATTAATAAGGGTCTCTCCCTCTCCACCCCCCCTTCCTCGAATTGCCACCCTTCTATTCTTGAGAACCCATATGTACCCTCATTGTACAAAGTGACTCTTGACTTGTGTGTCTCTTATGTTCATTCTTATGTTTATTTCCTGTTCTGCTGTAAAGCGCTCTGTTACCTTCTCGGTCTTGCTAGCGCTATAGAAAACTCTTATAAACATTTTTAAAAAATAGTCTCGGGTGCTGCTTGAAACATAAACAGCACATCTGCCCCGCCTAGGAGCGTCCAGTCGCAGGGAAACCAGTCACAGATCCACACGGGCACAGTATCACGTGCCGACACTTTCCACGCATCATACTGCCAATGTCGATATTATTAATAATCAGTCACCCCAGAAACCGCCCTGGGTCTTACAACAATACCTGTATGTCGAGACCAATGTTCCGAATATTTAAGTGATGTTTTTGGAAAGATTCCAGAAGTGGTGCCCAGAAGGGATGTTACTTCTAGGCGCCTTTGCATGTAAAGGTACCTATAAGGCACATTACCCACCTCCACCCGGATCCCCCTTGGTTAACTACCCATTTAGAAAGAGGTAATCAGGAGGCACCACGGGGGGTCATGAGATAATGCCTGGACCTGGCATCACTCTCACCCATAACCCATTCCCTGAAGCTGGCTCAGGGCTCCTGGAATGAGGCCCCCTCCGCCAGCTGTCCGGGCACCACCAGCTTCAAGGCTACTGGAGGGACTCATTCTCTCATCGCCTACGTAGGTCCACCGTTCCTTTATGTTCCTTTTCACAGCTGTATTTTGCGTTTCCAAACAGCAAGAGTTGCAATAACTATGGGACATACTTGAGAGGCTTGTGCCACGAAGGACCACTTCTTTTGACGCTGCGGCGGAGCGGGCCTCGCAGCCACATCCATGAGGCCACGCAAAGCCGCTGTGTGCGGCTTTCCATGTCCTTGTAAGACAAGGAGAACAAGGCGCCACGTTGCCTTACTCTGCGTTAGGGAAGCGTTCTACAGACGTTGTATGCGTGTTCCCATGCAACACCCATGGATTTTGACACTGCCCTGGATTTACCTAATAATGTATTCCCGTAGCACCGCCAAAACCTTACGCCTCCTCGGGGGTAGTGCAACGAGCAGAAATAATTTGTATTGCTCCTCGTTTGTCCTCGTTCCAGGGTGTTGCCACATCAGTAAAAGCAGCCACATCTCATCATGCCTCATTCCACTACTACGGAAATCAACGGGAACCGAATTAGTACTCAAAATAATTTGTTACAATGGAAAACATTGCATTGTCAACATCCACATTTTCAGTAAACGATTGAAATTGAAAACATGTCTCTGAGTCTTTCACTTCTAAAGGCTGTAACCACACCCTAAAGACGTACCACTAGGGGCCCGAGCTATCGCAAAACCTCTGTGCATACCCCGGGCCCCAGCTGAGCTTCAGAATGAAGAAATCCTCCTCCCAGGGTCCCGATCCTACGGCTCCACTACAGGGGGCCTGCTGCACTCACTGCAGTCCCCCCGCCCCACAACAAGCTTTAGACGCTCTGCTAGTGCCCGGTGTTTGGGCAAATCAAATCAAATCATTAACATTTATAAAGCGCGCTACTCACCCGTGCGGGTCTCAAGGCGCTAGGGGAAAAAGGGGGGGTTATCGCTGCTCGAACAGCCAGGTCTTTAGGAGTCTCCGGAAAGCGGAGTGGTCCTGGGTGGTCCTGAGGCTGGTGGGGAGGGAGTTCCAGGTCTTGGCCGCCAGGAAGGAGAAAGATCTCCCACCCGCCGTGGAGCGGCGAATGCGAGGGACAGCAGCGAGTGCGAGGCCAGAGGAGCGGAGGAGGCGGGTGGGGACGTAGAAGCTGAGGCGTCTGTTGAGGTATTCCGGTCCCTTGTCGTGGAGGGCTTTGTGTGCGTGGGTGAGAAGTCGGAAGGTGATCCTTTTGCTGACTGGGAGCCAGTGCAGGTGTCTCAGGTGTGCGGAGATGTGGCTGCTGCGGGGTATGTCGAGGATGAGGCGGGCCGAGGCGTTTTGAATGCGTTGCAGGCGATTTTGGAGTTTGGCTGTGGTCCCGGCGTAGAGGGTGTTGCCGTAGTCCAGGCGGCTCGTGACGAGGGTGTGGGTCACGGTTTTTCTGGTGTCGGCGGGGATCCAGCGGAAGATCTTGCGGAGCATGCGGAGGGTGAGGAAGCAGGCGGAGGACACGGCGTTGACTTGCTTGGTCATGGTGAGAAGAGGGTCCAAGATGAAGCCGAGGTTGCGGGTGTGGTCTGTGGGGGTCGGTGCGGTGCCGAGGGCCGTGGGCCACCAGGAGTCGTCCCAGGCAGACGGGGTGTTGCCGAGGATGAGGACTTCCGTTTTTTCAGAGTTCAGCTTTAGGCGGCTGAGCCTCATCCAATCTGCGACGTCCTTCATACCCTCTTGTAGGTTGGTCTTGGCGCTGGCGGGGTCCTTGGTGAGGGAGAGTATAAGTTGGGTGTCGTCGGCGTAGGAGGTGATGATGATGTCGTGCTTGCGTACGATGTTGGCGAGGGGGCTCATGTAGACATTGAAGAGTGTCGGGCTGAGTGATGAGCCTTGGGGTACGCCGCAGATGATCTCAGTGGGTACTGAGCGAAACGGAGGGAGGTAAACTCTTTGGGAACGGTTTGAGAGGAAGGAGGCGATCCAGTCCAGGGCCTGGCCTTGGATTCCGGTGGAGCGGAGGCGGGTGATTAGGGTGCGGTGACAGACGGTGTCAAAGGCAGCCGAGAGGTCGAGCAGAATGAGGGCGACTGTTTCACCGTTGTCCATCAGGGTTCTGATGTCGTCAGTGACTGAGATGAGGGCGGTTTCAGTGCTGTGGTTGGTTCGGAATCCGGTTTGTGAGGGGTCGAGCAGGTTGTTGTCTTCCAGGAAGGTGGTCAGCTGTTTGTTGACGGTCTTCTCTATTACTTTGGCTGGGAAAGGCAGAAGAGAGATGGGGCGGAAGTTTTTCAGGTCGCTCGGGTCAGCCGTAGGTTTCTTTAGTAGGGCGTTGACTTCGGCGTGTTTCCAGCATTCGGGGAAGGTAGCAGAAGAAAAAGAAGAGTTGATGACGGTCTGGAGGTGCGGGGCGATGATGTCGTCGGCTTTGTTAAAGATGAAGTGCGGGCAGGGGTCCGAAGGGGCGCCGGAGTGGATAGAGTTCATGATGGATTTGGTTTCTTCCGTGTTGATGTGGGACCAGTTGTTGAGGGTGATGGCCGTGGATGCCGGTTCGGTGGTGTTTGGTTGGGTCTGGTGTCCGAAGCTGTCGTGGAGGTCGCTAATCTTGCGATGGAAGAAAGTGGCGAGGGATTCGCACAGATCCTGTGAGGGCGTGACGGCGTTGGCGCTGGGGTTGGAGAACTCCTTGACGATGCTGAAGAGTTCTCTGCTGTTGTGTCTGTTTTTGTCCAGTCTGTCGGTGAAAAAGTTCCTTTTGGCGGCGCGGATCAGGTGGTGGTGTTCGCGGGTAGCGTTCTTGAGGGCGGTCATGTTGTCAGCGGTGCGGTCCTTGCGCCAGGCTTTCTCAAGGGCGCGACAAGTTTTCTTTGATTCTTTGAGGGTGTCAGAGAACCAGATTAGATTTTAAAATATCAGGAGACAGAAATATTAGAAATTAAACATCTATACTGTGGTGAACAAATATCAGGTGACTCCTGTATGGAATGTGTGAAGTGTTTTCCCTTCTCTTGCTTAGACTGTAGCAGGAGTAGTAACGCGCGTTCCCTACTGCTGTGCCGTTTGGAATGCAAATAGTAAATTTTACCCCGCTTCAGTTCAACGCTTTTTCTACTGTTGCATAAACTAAATTGGGAATAGTATATTAAATATTCTTCAACTCCTATAGTTTTCTTAATATTGGTTAAATAGATTTTACAGTATTCATAGTTTTTATGTTCTTTTTATTTTAAAGTGTATTCTAATGTTTATTGTATATTTATTAAACATGTTTTTCGTTTTTTTATGTTTATTATATGAATATAGTTTTTAGATTTTTATGGTTTTATTGTGTATGCATACAATATATATGGTGTAATACTACAAATATTAATTTTACATTATATTTACTATTATGAATATATACATATATTTTCATATTAATATAGTTAAAAATATTTACTGTAAAATATATACATAGTGACAAATTTGAAATATGATCAATCTAATGTAACATACATATTTTTAATCTTTCACTATATATATTTATGTAATACAAACATGTTTGTGTTTGTCAAATATATATTTGTATATAGTATTAAATAATAGAGGAATATATCTAATTTACATTATGAAATTTCTATGTTAAAATATTTAACATTTGCTACTTTAAACTTTATATTAAAACATCAATAAGTTTGTCAGTTTTTGGCTGATATTAGTGTCAATATTTTTGTACCTGCCATTATAGGAAAAGGAGCACAATATTGCGGAAAGCAATATTTTTGACTCAATATTTTTGTCAAAAATATTTTTTACCACAATATTGTCAGTGAACACCTGGTGCCTTTGTTGTCGGTGGCAACACAACAGCGTGATGGACAGAATGCCAAATACTGTCAAACATTCACCCCAGTCGCAGATATGGGATAGTCTGTTTTGCTCCCTGTGAAGCACCCATGGAGGGCGAATTCTCATAGGGCTTCTGAGGCGTTCTCGGGTGGTGCAGATCTAATGATCAGCTTCCTCGCTGCTTGTACAGAGCTGGCATCCTCTTGGTGCTCCCGTCTGCTCTGTTTACAGGGTCGGGGGGCTGCAGAAACCAGCGTTCTTCCTAATGCTTGGACCGTGGGCGGAAGATTTAGGATGGGTGCACCCGCACCCCCGGGCAAGGCTCCAGGGGCAGGTGAGCACCCGGCAGGCGCGCTTCTTTTCCTTGTCCCATGGGATGGATCTCCAGTACACCTTTAATTGGATCAGGCCCTGAGGAATGGATCCCCTGGGGTTAAAAAGTTGGTTTGGGGAGGGGCCCCCCCACACGGCTCTTCCCCATCAAAGATAATTTAATGTAGTTGTGCTGACATCTGGGGGCTTGTCCCTCTCCAGATATTGACGAAGACTTTGACAGGTACCAGCCTGTAGGGCCGATTTTTAATGAATTTGGTGTCATTTTGGCTTTTGGTGGCCATCTCTAACAACTGGGAGCATTTTCTTTAGGCCTCCTGGCCCTTAAAAGGTACATTCTGAGGGGAGCTGTGGTTCCTAGCTCCATGTACCAGCACTGTCGTCTGCCTGTGCTCCTGAGGCTCTCTTCTGCTTGGGGAGTGCCTTCCACAGCCCCTTCACAACCAGCAAGCTGAACACCCTCCCTGGGTGACCCCACAGGCCCAATATCCTTCTGGTATTCTTGTAGGACACCTGTGTATCAGTAGCGGAGTCAAAGGCCAGTCCACTGATGGTCCAAGGGACTATCCAGGGTCCCCCAGCAGGTCCGTTGCTCTAACTGTTCCTTTCAAGGACATAGGGGGGCTAGTGTCCCTGGTCTTGGAGAGACCCATCCCTGTCCTCTGCACCAGCCTGGAATCAAAGTTCCAAAGTCCATCCTTGCAGAGCAGAAGATGGCTTTTCCTTCCATCTGAGCAGCCTTTTGCCATCATCACTCTCAGGTCCAGTGTCTTCTCATCTATGTTGTCCTTGCATAGCATTTTTTATGTGGGGGTGGAAGGTTCTAGAAGCCAGGCACCCCTGTCCAATCCTAGGGTGCCACATCACCTCCTTCCAAGCTCTACTGCACAGGATTCTGGGATAATCCAATATGACTTCAAGTTGTCTGTGGACAGACCTTCCCTGAGAAACTCGGCCTTATCCCTAGCTGACACAACTGTCTGATCCCAAAATGTCATAGCCAAGCCCCTCCTGTGTTGGCTTCACATGTCTGGCCCTCCTCACTTAGTACAGTGGATTTAGACCATCCCAGCTCAGGTGCAGTATGACAAGCTGATTTCCTCCTCACCCCGTCCTTCCTCAGGAACACAGTGATGTACTATTGTGCGTGGAGGTCTTTGATACTTCTCCTGGGGAGCAGAGTACCTACCTTGGCCCAGTAAGAGGGACAAAGGCCTGGGATCTGATTCTGAGATTTGTCAAGGAAATATGTCTAATGTTAAAGTGCCGTATGGCATGCAGATATGAACAAATCTTGGTCCAGTTCATTTAGGTCACTCTCGGAAGATGGCACGTTTGGCATGTTGATCCGCAAGGGAAGAACGAAGACCAGTATTAGTTAGTAATGAAACTAGCCACGAGCCCAGAAAAAGAGGTATCTGGTACTAGAGTGGCCAGGCTACTGGGTGGGCAGTTGGGTCCTTGCGTTTTGGCGGTCTTTGAGCTATCCACAGCTGCGTTCACCCATAATCAGGCTACCTGAAAAAGAATTGCATGTCCAGCCGAAGTCACCTTGACACATGCAGAGTTTATCATTGTTTCAAACCCGTGGACATTCCATATCTATGTGCAAGAATAAGTGGTCACCCTGCTGCCCAAGGAAACGTGCTTGATTTCCCCTTTTTTACCAGGACATATGCTGAGGAGAGATGAGGTACAAGGGAAGTTATTCAACATGTTGTTGCGCACAGTACCAGAAACGTTTGTTTCATGCTGGTCTTTCTGACTGCAGATTCACATTCGTTTTATATTTGATCGATGCCACAGAGGATCATACAGCCCAGCTAGCCGTGAACCAAACCCCCCATGGTTCTTCAGGATGGGATACTCCAAACCTAGTTTGGGCTGCGGGGGGGGGGAGGGTGGCAGGTCCATAACATAATTAAATACTCAAGTCATTTAAAGCAGGCCCACTTCTTGGACATGGGCTGTCATTAAATCCCACCGGTCCTGCACATACTCAAAATACAAACAAGGTGGTAACAAAACCGCCCCAAGGAGGGTCAAACGTAAAGCATTTGTTTTTGAAAGGCACGCCCATGATGGAGTGATGACGATGGACGTGGTTAAAACCTACAGAGAGATTACAGCAGGCCAGAGCTCTTGCGAGCTCAACTCGGACTAGGTGAAGGGCAATTCCTAAAGCACTTTGCTAGGTGGGATTGCCCCTGTGAATCAATAACATCAGGAGGTCTGGACTGTACCATGAATCTTTCCAACACATCGTCTGAGGCTGCCCACTTTAACTTGAGGAACAAAAATCTCTCCTGAATCTGGATTGGAACAAACTGGGCATCAGCTCATGCCAACACGCAATGATCGACTCCCTCAGTAACACTTCTTTGAAAGTTTTGGTGGCTAAGTTTGTGACTCTAGCAGTTCAGAAGCTTCAGTGTCTGGGGGGTTCCACCAAGCGCCATCAGCCTGCACCTCATTGGATGGCCTGCCGGTGCCGCTCCCATAAAGGCGCATACATTCTCTGGATAACTGCATATTTTAAAGTAATGCTGCACATGGCCATTATTTTTTGGTCATTGGTTGCAGCGATGAGTTTTAAAAATCTATTTACATGTGTGTTTTTTGTTTACTGTAATTTTGCTGATATTTAAATCATTGCACTTCGCGCTTATCAGCTATTGGTCCCACAACCTACGATGGTCCTGCACTAAACAGAAATCACCAGTTAGGAGCCTGCTTTGGGCATGATTAGTGAGTCGCTGCACGCCCCACCGTGCTTGAAACTCGTTGTTATTTTAATTCCATCCTTTGCATTGCATGATATAAGCACTTAAACAAGCACTTACAAGCGTTGTCACCATCCCTTTTTTATGTGGCGTTTTGTACTTTTTACGGCGGACCCTTCTTGGCTAACTGTGGGACAAACCCCAGTCCTGGGTGGTGTTTTAAGTGGTCCATCGACTTATGACAACCTGCGGCGACTCTTCCAAGACTTCACCCTGCTCTTTGCCTGAATCCATGAGTCTTCCAAACTTGCTGCTGTTTTCTTGTTGCCGGAATCTGTGAGCCTTTTATTGGTGGATACAAGTAGTTGCTTTTATTCCACATTGTATTTACCAGACACGGGCGTGTTTATGGTTCTGTTCTTTGCTACAAGTCTGAGAGTTACTTAGGCTTGTTTTTCCAGTCACTTTAGAGGCCTGTTACATGCACTGGTTGCTGTCAAAATGCAAAAATGTGTACATTTTTTAACTTTTAAAATTTTGTATACGTATTTGTTAATTTTAACGGTTAACCGTACAATAAACTTTATCATACGTATTTATATGCAGCATTTATATACATTTAAATCATGAAATAAGTGCTCAGTTACATTTGAACACAAAGTGTTAGTCGTGCAAGCGGAGCAGAAACTGTCATCACAATAAAATCAAGGGGCAGCAGAAGGAACACAACATGTGCAGGTTCTAAGGTTTTAGAAAACTCAAGGTCCAAGAAGGAGCAAACAAATGTCTTCACGTAGGAACCATGAATGAAAGTCTCTCTCAGCCGGATGAATGTTGCTAGCGTTTCGACCCCTGTTTCAGTGAAAGGCCTTCAGCAGGGCAAAGGTTAGGATAAACTGAGCAGGATTAAAGCACAAGTACACATTGGTCAAAAGGGGCACGGATTACATCTGGTGAGGTGGATGCCAATAAAAACCAAGCAAGGCTTGGAATCCAGTAAGTTAAATGGGCATCTGGCATCTTAAATGTGCTCAGTGACACATTATCTGCCGGCTCAAGCACTCTATGGGTGACTCCTGTGGTTCATGCAGATGCAAGTCCAGAGAGACATGGCTGCCATGTTGGCAGAAGTGTAGAGGTAACCCCCTGCCTGGGAAGATTGGGGGTCTAATATTATCAAGGTGTTTTTAAACCTTAAGAAATGTAGGAAGTAAAGAGGGGCTTTTTGTGGGTGTGTCAGAGGGCACTCATCAGTGAGTCATCACTGGAGTGTAGAACAGCAACAAAGGGCTCAGAGTAATAGTGTTCTCATCCAAGGACACTGTACTACCGTGCATCAAATGTCTATAGTCAAGCCGCCTCTCCTGTGACTCACCCAGTTATGCTGCTCTTTGACCATGTGAGTATCCATCTGCCTTTTGGCCACGTTCATGCTATAGAAATGCCATATAGTTACATATACATACCTAGGTACTTGTAACTCTGCTCACAATGCTGGGGAGTGGGAGGGTGAGGAAGTGGGGACATACTCAGGACTGACAGGACATTTAACCAAACATGATGGTTATGCTTGGACTACATCGAGCAGGATCATCGTTCAACCACAAACTTGGCAGAGAGTCAAAATGCCCTAGTTAATGGGGCTATGACCTCTGGGAAAATGGACCCACCCTAGTTGAAAACTGCCTCCCAAAATGTTTCACAGCTATGAACAAATGGACCAGGTTAATGAGGTTCCAGCAGAAAGAGTAACATGAAAGAATGGTCCATCTGTACAAAGGGCTGGCCAAAGAGAAGAGTTTTAAGCTCAAACTGACTAACAATATACTTCCCTCAGTGGAGGACAGGTTTACGAACTGACAAACTGAAGGCCTTACTCTGCACACAGAACTAACTGAAGGAGAACAGGTGTAAGTTTATATGACTAAACTAACGTGAGTAACACACTGCATAAAACAGTAACCGAAGAAGAGCAGGTTTACAGTGTAAAGTAACATGAGTAACACACTGCATATAACAGTAACCGAAGGGGAGCAGGTTTACAGTGTAAACTAACATGAGTAACACACTGCATATAACAGTAACCGAAGGAGAGCAGATTTACAGTGTAAAGTAACATGAGTAACAAACTGCATATAACAGTAACCGAAGGAGAGCAGGTTTACAGCGTAAACTAACGTGATTAACACTGCGTATAACAGTAACCGAAGGACAGCAGGTTTACAGCGTAAACTAACGCGAGTAACACACTGAACATGACAGCAACCGAAGGAGAGCAGGTTTACAGCGTAAACTAACATAACACACTGCACATGAAAGTAACCGAAGGAGAGCAGGTATACATCGTAAACTAAGGTGAGTAACACACTGCACATGACAGCAATGGAAAGAGAGCAGGTTTACAGCGTAAACTAACGTGATTAACACTGCGTATAACAGTAACCGAAGGACAGCAGGTTTACAGCGTAAACTAACGCGAGTAACACACTGAACATGACAGCAACCGAAGGAGAGCAGGTTTACAGCGTAAACTAACATGAGTAACACACTGCATATAACAGTAACTGAACGAGAGCAGGTTTACAGCGTAAACTAACATGAGTAACACACTGCATATAACAGTAACTGAAGGAGAGCAGGTTTACAGCGTAAACTAACGGGAGTAACACACTGAACATGACAGCAACCGAAGGAGAGCAGGTTTACAGCGTAAACTAACATGAGTAACACACTGCACATAATAGCAAGCGATGGAGAGCAATGTGAGTAACACACTGCACATGACAGCAACAAAAGAAGAGCAGGATTACAGCGTAAACTAACATAACACACTGCACATGAAAGTAACCGAAGGAGAGCAGGTATACATCGTAAACTAAGGTGAGTAACACACTGCACATGACAGCAATGGAAAGAGAGCAGGTTTACAGCGTAAACTAACATGAGTAACACTGCGCATAACAGCAACCGAAGGAGAGCAGGTTTACATTGTAAACTAACGTAACACATGGCAGAGAACAGTGCCAAAGTAGAGCAGGTTTACATCATGAACTAACATGAGTAACACATAACAGAGAAAAGTAACTAAAAGACAGCAGGTTTACGGCATAAATTAACATGAGTAACCCACTGCATATGATAGTAACTAAAGGAGAGCAGGTTTACAGCATTAACTAACATGAGTAACACACTGCATATAACAGTAAGCGAAGGAGAGTGGGTTTACAGCATAAACTAACGGGATCAACCAGACCAAAAACGACATGTATCAGTAATACCCTGCTATACGAGCAGTTGTGAGGTTATCACCCAGGTTACTAGTACTCTGCAAGAATATGCAGTTGTCAGGTAAGCATTATTACTAAAATAAATGCACATAGCACGAAAACATCTCCCCCACATATATCATAAGACACACCCTTCCTGTGCACAAAAGCAGGTCCTGAGAATATTCACATTAGCCAGGTGAGGCAAAAACAACATATGATAGGACAGGAAATATAACACAACCAGTGAGGGCAAAAGTACACAGTGGTGAACCAGAGAACAAAAGGTAGTTACCAACAACATCTATATGAAGGTTGCAGCACGCACCTGCACCACTCTCAAGAGTGGTACGGGAGAGGCAGTTCCACCACTGTCGGTGTATGTGTCCCTGGGCTCCTATTGGGGTACCTATGGTGCTGGAACGCTCAGCAAGGTTGGGACTCCTATCAAGGCCCCCCCCAGTGCTGTGAGATGTAATGCAACTGCACCCGATGCAATGCCACCAAAAGGAAGGGGGCTCACACATTGAAAACAATGGAGGAGGAACCCTCCTGGGCTCCCCAGGGCAGATTTTCCAAGGAGGGGGGCCCGGCTGGTGCAACCCTGGTAGTATGCAGCAGCAGCAGCTCTCCTGGTTACGGTGGTGCTGCGGACCCTCGCACAAGTACACTCCTCACAGGGCCCTTGTAGGGGATGCACTACCTGTTTTCAGGCGCAGCACTCCAAGAGAGGGGTTGTCCACGATGGATTACCGACTTTCGGGTGTTCTTGCGTATCACTCCGTGCCGAGCACATCAGAGGAAGCCTCCAATGAGGCCATCTGAAGTGGCTTCCACTCCTCTGAATGGCAGCCGGCGAGCCTTGTTCTCTGCGTCTTTAATGCACAGGGGGCCCTCTTGGGCAGTATCCAATAGACAACGCTGTTGAATCCAGGAAAGGGGAGAGAGCCACAGAATGGCCTTACTACCCCCTAGGTGCAAGTCGTGGTCCCCCCTCACGGGAGGACATGCACAGAAAACACATCCTACTAGTGTCTGGGAGAGGGCTCAGCCCATACCGTGCAAGGCAACACCCAGTGCTCCCCAGCACTGACCCTCAGTCAAGAGAAGTTTTGAAGAGACCAAAGTGCTCACCATATGCTAGTTATGGTAACACAATGGAAAGCGTTCCCCTGGGCAATCAGGAATCAAAGCGCTCACTATGTGCTGGGGGTTCTGGAAAAGTACACAGATCTCTCCATGCACTAACCAGGACAATAAAGTGTGTCTCACGCACTGGTCTTAGAGGATACCAAGGTGCAGGAAAACTGTGCTCTTCCTGCACCAGGCCCTTAGGAGGCACTGAAGGGGGCACAAAAGGGGCAAGCGGGCTGGCCGGCACAACTAAGTAGGTGATGGTTCCTTCTGTCAACACAGCGATGCCTTAATGGGGGGAGTCAGGGAGCAGCTGGCAGCAGGGCAACCCAAAGAAAAGCAATCCAGATCTGTCCTTGGTGCAGTCCAGCAGTCCTTCTGACAGCGGTTCAGACCCAGTTCCAAAAGTGCTCTCCCTTCAGGAGCAAGAGCCCTCTACTAATACACAAAAATGCCTTTGTTCAGGAGGTACCTTCAAAGGAAACCTTTCAAGTCAAGCACAACACCTTTCAACCCAGCCCTACCTCCAGACATCAGTAGGGGGTAATCAGTCCATTGTGTGAGGGCAGGACAAAGCCTATTCACATGTAAGTTGTGAACGACCCTTCCTCTCCCCAGCCAGGAGGACTATCAGTATGCAGACGCCTCCTCTGTCACACCCAGTCCATCCTGTGTGATGGCTTTCTGGAAAGTATGCACCATTGAAGCTGTCACTATCCCCCAGATGTAGAGTCAGGCTGCACAAGCACTAGAGTTATAAGCACAGAGAAATGCCCACTTTCTAAAAGTGGCATTTCTACAAGGGTAATAAAAAATCCACCTGCACCAATAATTGGGATTTCTCACCACTGTTCCAAACATCCTGAACATGCCCACACTGCTACTAATAGATCATAAGATACCACTTAGACATGTGTCAGGGCATTTCCAATGCAATTCTATGAGAGGAGTAGCACTCACAGCCGTGAGAAACTAAATAGGCTGTGTGAGGAAGTAGCCTCCTTCTAGCATGGTTGCCCCCATTTTTGGCCTGTTCGTGAGTGTTTGTCAATGTGTTTGACTGTGTCACCGGGATCCTGCTAGCCAGGACCCCAGTGCTTATGATGTGTGGCCTACTTGTATGTTTCACTGTTTTTGTCAATATGCTTCACTGTTTCACTGGAGTCCTGCTAACCAGAACCCCAGTGCTTATGCTCTCTCTGTTCCCAAATTTGTCACTACATAATGGTAACACAGTATTTCATCCCAAATTGGCACACTGAACCCCCCTAGTCCCTAGTGTATGCTACCTAGGTACCCAGGGCATTGGAGTTCCAAGGGATCCCCATGGGCTGCAGCATTTCTTTTGCCACCCATAGGGAGCCCAGGCAAAGGCTTCTACAAGACTGCCATTGCAGCCTGAGTGAAATGGTGCACGCACCCTTTCACTGCCATTTACACTGCACCAGGTCACTTACAAGTCACCTATGTGTCTGGCCTTCCAGCCCTGAAGGCTAGGTGCAAAGTACCTATGTGTGCCCATTTTCCACGACTGTGTGAATGCGGGGATGCAATTTTACGCGTACAATAGTCATATGTCAATACCTTTGTCTAGCTTCACAATGGTAACTCTGAATATGGCCATGTAGGGTATCTAACATCTGGAATTGTAACCCAATGCTGAATCTAACATTTGTTGTATGATTCCATGCACTCTGGGGGCTCCACAGTGGACCCCCAGTACTGCCAAACCAGCCTAATATAATATAACAGTAACCGAAGGAGAGCAGGTTTACATAATAGACTAACGTGAGTAACACACTGCATACAACCGTATCTGAAGGAGAGCAGGTTTACACCATAAACTGATGTGAGTAACACAAAGCATATAACCGTAACCGAAGGAGAGCAGGTTTACACCATAAACTAACTTGAGTAACACACTGCATATAACCGTAACCGAAGGAGAGCAGGTTTACACCATAAACCGACATGATTAACACACTGCATATAACCGTAACCGAAGGAGAGCAGGTTTACACCATAAACTGATGTGAGTAACACAAAGCATATAACCGTAACCGAAGGAGAGCAGGTTTACATCATAGACTAACGTGAGTAACACACTGCATACAACCGTATCCGAAGGAGAGCAGGTTTACACCATAAACTGACGTGAGTAACACACTGCATATAACCGTAACCGAAGGAGAGCAGGTTTACACCATAAACTAACTTGAGTAACACTGCATATAACCGTATCCGAAGGAGAGCAGGTTTACACCATAAACTAACTTGAGTAACACACTGCATATAACCGTAACCGAAGGAGAGCCGGTTTACACCATAAACTGACATGAGTAACACACTGCATATAACCGTATCCAAAGGAGAGCAGGTTTACACCATAAACTGACATGAGTAACACACTGCATATAACCGTAACCGAAGGAGAGCAGGTTTACACCATAAACTGATGTGAGTAACACAAAGCATATAACCGTAACCGAAGGAGAGCAGGTTTACATCATACACTAACGTGAGTAACACACTGCATACAACCGTATCCGAAGGAGAGCAGGTTTACACCATAAACTGACGTGAGTAACACACTGCATATAACCGTAACCGAAGGAGAGCAGGTTTACACCATAAACTAACTTGAGTAACACTGCATATAACCGTATCCGAAGGAGAGCAGGTTTACACCATAAACTAACTTGAGTAACACACTGCATATAACCGTAACCGAAGGAGAGCAGGTTTACACCATAAACCGACATGATTAACACACTGCATATAACCGTAACCGAAGGAGAGCCGGTTTACACCATAAACTGACATGAGTAACACACTGCATATAACCGTATCCAAAGGAGAGCAGGTTTACACTATAAACTGACATGAGTAACACACTGCATATAACCGTAACCGAAGGAGAGCAGGTTTACACCATAAACTGATGTGAGTAACACAAAGCATATAACCGTAACCGAAGGAGAGCAGGTTTACATCATACACTAACGTGAGTAACACACTGCATACAACCGTATCCGAAGGAGAGCAGGTTTACACCATAAACTGACGTGAGTAACACACTGCATATAACCGTAACCGAAGGAGGGCAGGTTTACATCGTAGACTAATGTGAGTGACACACTGCATATAACTGTATTCTAAGGAGAGCAGGTTTACAGCGTAAACTAACGTGATCAACAGAAGCTGATAAGTGGCAGGAGCAATTGTCAACCCTAAGCGCATTACCTTAAACTGGAATAATCGCTAGGGTTCACAAATGTGAACTTCCCCTTGGCAGTAGGTTAAAAAAAGTCCAATTTGAAAGCAGCCTCTGGTTCAATCACAAGTGCTCAAGCACTTTGCAGCACCAGCTATTCCACAAGCTCATCAGCTCCAGAGATTGGCTGTGCATCCGTCTTTGTAGCTTTGTTGAGGGCTCTGTAGTCCACACACAAGCACACGTCTGTGCAATCTAGCACAATCATCTCTGGACTGTCCCAAGGGTTACAAGATCTCTCAATGACTCCCAAGTCCAACATTCTAGTCACTTCACCCATAATGCACTCCTAAACCTGGCCAGACGTGATGATTCCTGGTGAGGGAGACTATCTCCTGTGTCGATCTCATGGAAACAGACTGTAGAATCAGCAAGACAACCTGTGCCTCCCTACACTCTCTACTGCCCAGGTGCCCACTTGGGGCGAGCGGTGCCCCTTCCACTGACCCATTCTTCATGTGACTCTGAAGACAGATGAGGAGAGCGGCTCTTCTTCCATCTACTTCTTTTGCCATTTTTGTTTTTCTTAGTTTTCAAAATAGTACATATACATGATGTAGGAGGCTGGCCCAGTGTTTGGTGAACACCTTATACTGGGTCCAGGTAACCCTTATGAGGTAGTGTTACAGTGTCTAGGTAGCCAGGGCTCTCTAGTGGTAGCTGTGGTGAGCAGCCAAGACTTATCTAGGAGGAGTGTGAAGCACTTACAATACCACAGCAGCCACACAGCAACTCATCACACCTGAAAGGAACCACACAGTGTTAGAAAAATAAAGGTAGTTTATTACAGGAACACCAAACTAGATTACTGTAAGCAAACCCCCTTCTGGAGGTAAGTACACACAAAATATACAAAGGTAAGTATTAGGAAATAGCCCAAAATAGGGCCCTATGGGGGGGCAAAACCATATACTAAAATAGTGGAATGTGAGGATGGGTCCCCGCCAGAGGATGTGGAGTAGTTGGCCAAGTGCAGATACAGATTGGAACCCCAAGAGCTAAGTATATAGAAGACCCCCAGCGACCAGGAGAGCAAAGGTAAGTAACCTGGTCGTCCCGTAGGCTAACATGGGGACTTGTAATTGGAATATTGCATGAACAGAACCAGACTGGTGAAGCTCATCAGTGGATTACAGATGAAGAGAACCTGCAAAAGGAGACAGAGTCCAGTCGATGCAGGAGTGTCTAGGTAGGGCAGGAGGCAAAGCCCACCCTTCTTCTGGGTGAAGATCCGGGTCGACGGTGGTGGATTAAGTCCAGCTGCAGAGTCCAGGAGCTGCAGAAGAGTCCCTGAAGTCACCTAGGCGCTGTCCCTCGAAGGTCACCAAATTGCAGATGGGTCAGTGGTCAGGAGGACCACCAACAAGCACAAGCAAATGCAACTGGAGCTGTTGAAGATTTGCAGAACTGAAGAGGACCAGAAAGGTCCTAGGGACTCGACCCTGGGAGCAGAGTCCGGGCTGACCCTAAGATAACGGAAAGCCAGCAGAAGCAGTTGGAGCCACCATGAGCAACCCATCGGCAGCAGGCACTGTAAGTCGCAGTGAGGCCGAGGCAGCACATCTGAAGAGGAGTCCCACGTCGCAGGAGCAGCAGAGAGGAGACTGTTGTGGCAGAGGTAGATTGTTGGGGACCGTGGCTACTTGGAGCCTGAAGATCCCTCGGAGCAGGAGTCAACCAGCCTTGGTTGCTGTAATAGTTGCGGTGCACAGGGATCCTGTCCTGGAGGAAGATACAAGGGCTCACCGTCTCCCAAGTTGGACAGAAGGCAGAAAGGACCCAGAGGACCCCTCAGAACCACCACCTGTGTTGGGGATACTTCACATGTCCGGAGGACACCAGATTCCAGCAGCCGGGTGTAATTGCCTTAGGTGCCTGTGGGTGCAGAGGAGTGACTCTCACTCCAAGGGAATTTCCTTCTTGCTTCTTTGGTGCAGCTGAAGTCTTGCCAACCCCAGGGGATGCACAGCTGTAGAAATGTTGCAAGTTGCTGACAAGAGCCACAGAAACAATGTTGCAAGGAGAGGTAATCTCAGTGTTGCCGTCCTGTTCAGTTCCTGTGGAGTTCAGCAGCCGTTTCGGTGGCCAGGAGCAGAAGAGCTCATTACAGAGGAGTCCTGGTGGAGTCTTGCACACCGAATCTGGGGACCCACCTGCAAGGGAGTCCCTAGATAGCCCAAAAAGGGGCTTGATCCCTTTGCAAGGTGACCACCTATCAGAGGGGTCACTGACATCATCTGCCTAATCTGACCATTCAGATGCTCCCAGGAGCCTCTGCCCATCTTGTTTTTAAGATGGCAGAATCGAGTGGCCACCTGGAGGTGCTCTGGGCACCACCCCTGGGGTGGTAATGAACGGCTGAGTGGTCACTCCCCTTTCCTTTGTTCAGATTTGGGCCAGAGTAGGGATTGTGGGTCCCTGGACTGGTGCAAACCAGATTATGCAAATGTGCCCTTCAAAGCAAGCCGATGACATGGGGAGGCTACCCCTCCCCAGCCTTGTAATACCTATTTCCAAGGGAAAGGAGGTTCACCCCTCTCCCACAGGAAACACTTTGCTCTGCCTTCCCCTGCTTTAGCTGTTGAAGCAGCAGGAGGGCAGAATCCTGTCTGAGGGGTTGCAGCTGCGTGGGCTGCTCGCAGATCCTGGAAGACTGGTAGGAGCAATTCTGGGGGGGGTCCTTTAATCAGCCCCCAAAGTGCATGGAATCATGCCACCAATACTTGCATCAGTATTAGGGGTATGACTCTGACATGTTTAATACCAAACATGGGTAGGTTTGGAGTTACCATTATGTAGCTGGAACATAGGTAGTGACCTACGGCCAGCACATAGCTAAAATGGCTTCGCCGCACTTACGAGGTCCAGGGAACCGGAACTGGAGTTCGTAGAGGTACCTCTGCTTCCGCAACGATGCCCACACACATAGGTACTTGCACCCTTTCCTTAGGGCCAGCATGACCTACCATAGGGGTGACTTACAGTGACCTGGTATAGGGACCGGTAATGAAAGGGTGCATGCACCTTTTTATGCAGGCTGCAATGGCGGCCTGCAGACACAGTTTGCATGGGCCCCCCGGGTGGCATAATACATGCTGCAACCCATGGGGTACCCCTGGTGTACCAATGCCCATGGTACCTAAGTACCATATACTAGGGACTTACAGGGGTACATCAGTATGCCAATTGTGCAGTGTGAAGGATACCCAATCAAATTTAGAGAGAGCACAATCCCTGGGGTCCTGGTTAGCAGGATCCCAGTGAAAACAGTCTAAGTACACGGGATAGCAGGAGACAGTGCGGGTAACCATGGCAGAAAGAGGGACTTTCCTACACATTACTGATGCATTTATTCAATAACGTTATAGATGTGTATTAATGAAACCAATTGCATGTTAATCAAACTGTAGAAAAAACCATAACAGGTAAGCTATAGGAGAAGCTTGCTTGTTCAGGCTGGTAAACAGCCAAGGCATGTTGCTGCCATTATGTACCTACTGGGGTGTATTTCAGTCCTGGCAGGAAGGGACTCATGACTCAGTTTATCACAGAAACTTGTGATTAATAATTAATCATTGTTAGTTTCTGCTTCCTGGTTTCCTGCAGGTGGTCTGGTCAGGTTTCAGAGGATGTTTCTCCAGTGTTGGGTCCAGTTTGCTACTTTTCTTGCTGTGTCTTTGATGCTTCTCTCCAGAGTACCTTCACCCAGGGCCCATGTGTCCCTGCCATCTGCCAGTTGTGAATGTCAGGACTTCAAGCAGATCCCTTTCTGGATCAATAGTTCTTTTGGCACAATTACAGCTAAATCCGTAAAAGTGCTCTCCGCTTCATCCTGTCTGGGCCAAGGGTTATGAAGGCCATGTTGACCAGTTAGCACAGTCATTTGATCAGTTGTCTTGTTTATCAGGGGTAGGACCAGACCATGTGGAAAAGAGTTGCAGCTGAATTTCTGGGAACATGCTGAGGGGGGAAAGTATGTGTGATGTAGATGATTGAACTGGATACCTTTAAAATTGATGTCTCTGAAGACTTTGACCACGTGCCTGAGGGCTATTCAGCATTCCAGGTCTCATTCCAGGTGTCGGGCTACGCAGCATTCCAGGTGTCGGGCTACGCAGCATTCCAGGTGTCGGGCTACGCAGCATTCCAGGTGTCGGGCTACGCAGCTTTCCAGGTGTCGGGCTACGCAGCTTTCCAGGTGTCGGGCTACGCAGCTTTCCAGGTCTCAGGGTATGCAGCTTTCCAGGTCTCAGGGTATGCAGCTTTCCAGGTCTCAGGGTATGCAGCTTTCCAGGTCTCAGGGTATGCAGCTTTCCAGGTCTCAGGGTATGCAGCTTTCCAGGTCTCAGGGTATGCAGCATTCCAGGTGTCGGGCTACGCAGCATTCCAGGTGTCGGGCTACGCAGCTTTCCAGGTGTCGGGCTACGCAGCTTTCCAGGTCTCAGGGTATGCAGCTTTCCAGGTGTCGGGCTACGCAGCTTTCCAGGTCTCAGGGTATGCAGCTTTCCAGGTCTCAGGCTATGCAGCTTTCCAGGTCTCAGGCTATGCAGCATTCCAGGTCTCAGGCTATGCAGCATTCCAGGTCTCAGGCTATGCAGCATTCCAGGTCTCAGGCTATGCAGCATTCCGGGTCTCGGATATGCACCACTCCGGGTCTGAGGCTTTGCATCATTTTGTTCTAGGCCCTTTTGGTCACCTGTCGTGATTGGCCTACAGCAATACTATTTATCTCTTCTCTTTAAGACGGCACCCACCCGAGTGGTACTTATCCGAAGGGGGTTGTGGGGCTTGCTCCTTCGCACAGCTGTTTATGAACTGTGACTTTCCAATTTGCTGTCACTGCATTCCCTGACTTTTGTCCTGGCACCATGCGAGCATTGAGGGTTCTGCAGGCCATCTCGCAGCACACTGTAAAAGTCTTTTATTATTTTTTGTTATTCACAAAGGTAAAGTTAGACCAAGGGCCTAACTTTACAACCAGTAAAGTTAGGTCCTCCTTACGAGTCTGGCAGTCCAAGGGCCACCAGACTCACGGTGACGGTCATACCACTGTGCCCCAGGGGGTCTGACCACGACATCAGAACCCTGGGGAGTGGATCTGCCAGGGTACCGCCGTCACCACCGGGAAAATGGTTCCCAATGGGCTGACGGCAGTCTGAGCTGTGGTGAGCCACGCCGGAGCTGCTCTCAGTGCCCCATGCTGATTACAGCTCAACTTTCCACCAGCTTCTCCATGGTGGGCACGCCAGCAGGGGGCCACGGGGGGCCTGCACTGCCCACGCACCGGCACCACTGGTGGGCACTCCTGGGGCTGGCTTTGAACTTGGGGGGTATCGCAGCGCTGGTCAGGTCTATTATCCAGGTCATGGGGCACATGGTGATTACTGGTCAGTACTTATCTGAGTGTCAGTTCCGTGGCACTTCTGTCAGGTGATGAAAGCTTGGAAATCATAGGTTATGTCCAAGTGATAACACTAAGGAGTCCAAGATGCCTATTGGTTAGAAAGGAAGCATGACAGCTGCCTCTTTGTCAAAGGCCCTTTTGATTTGTGCTTCATTGTCTGTAATGGTTTCTAGACACGCTGGAGGGGAGGTCCCTGCACACACTCAAGTGTGATGGATCATTAACTGCAAGGATTCTGTTTCTTCAGGCAGCTCTATTTAGCTTTTGGCTTCTTTTACTCTCCCTGCTGGCACCCTGCGTGCAGCAGTGCTTAATTTGAACCGGTGGTTTTCGCTACGGGGCACCACTACTTATTTTTGAGGGCCAGTACTTATTTTTCTGCTTCAAGCATTTACTGCGAGCAAAAGACACATATGAAAAAGATGGAAGAAGAGAAAAGAGAAAAAGCGTGACAAAGAGAGAAAGCAGAAAGCTGCAAAAGTGAGGTGAGGGGGCAGGGAGTGACTGTAAATGGATTCAAGGGGACCAATATGGCTTCAGAATTAGGCTGCCTCAGTACTGTGTGCTCACACATTTAAATTCAGCAGACGATTGTTTAAAGGAGAGCTCTGTGCACCAGCATCTTTTTATTTACAAATTAAGCACTGGTGTGCAGATTGTAGGTTGGCCCCTTAAGGTGGCACAATACAAGCAGCAGTGCTCTGGGACCCTCTCTAGTACCCAACCTAAGTATCGGGGCTATCATTTGCCAGGGACTTACAGTGGCACTGGACTGTGTGCCAATCAGATCCAACTTAGAGATTTTACCTCATTTTCGGGAATGGGCGCTGGCACTGGGGGCCTGGTTAGCAGGGACCCAGTGCACCTCGGTCGGAAAATCCCAGTGCTAGTGAGCAAAAGCTGGGGGAGACCATGTGAAGGAGGCCCTTCCCTCCAGCCACTACCCGCATGGGCATCCTGTCAGGGCAGTTCTGTTTAGCTCTTGGCATCTTTCCAGACGCCAGGGGCACAGAGCTGGTGTGTGGCAGACGCAGCGCTTTACGAGCCTCATTAACTGAAGCTCTGCCTGGGAATCAGTATTTGCGATTGCAAAAGACCCCTTTCGCAATGTGCAGCTCATTAACCGGCTCTTGTAGCGCCTTGTGGAGCACCAGCTTGACGGAGGCGCTCCCTTCTTGCACAAGGGAGAGTGTCTGGGACGTGTCAGCTCGGCTGCAGTCCCAATGCTCTGGAAGGATGGAGGTCTGATGTCCCTCGCAGGACCCCTGCCGGCACAACACTAAGGATCCTTTGGGGGGCCACTCAGCGCCCCCTGTGAATGGGACACTTGGGGTGAGCCTGGCATTATAACGGTCGGATTGCGACCCCTCCCTGCTCGCAGGCCAGCGGGTGAAACCTTTCACACCCGGGGTTACAAAGGGGATCGGCCCCATCACTTGCTTTTATCTGGAGATGATGTTCCCTTAATGTGTTTAGAAATGCTTCTAACCTTTATAAGGTCATCCCCGGCTTATTTGTGGTGAAGGGTATGGGGTGGAGGGAGTCCCTGGCTGAGGGCCCTGGCGGCGCGCGCTGTGACCTCATGATCATTAAACCCCCTCGGCCCAGCCACACCCCCTAAACCCCTCACACACCTCTGACCCCCTCCTTGGCAGCCATGGACGGCAATTCTCCCAAAGGCCAGGGGTGCGGAGGTGACGTCACACCCTTTCACCTTTACGTTCTCTCACACACATGCTTACACATACACGATCACACATGCGCACACTCTCCCATAAACGCGCTGTCACACAACATGCACTTAAAAGCACTTGCTGCCGACCTCAGAGCTCTTTATTACTCATCATTCCGGGATTAAAACATTAAAAACCAAAGAAATCGGAGCCCCAGCTGATGTCTGTAAGGACCAACTGCCCCTGTGTCCCTGGCAGGGGGGCTCCACGGTGGCGAGGGAGCCCCCCGGCTCAGCCAGCAGCATGTGCGGGGGAGTAGAGTGCACCTAACTGCGCATGTGTGTTTGGCCAGCCAAACACCTCTCCGCACTTAGGATTCTCCAACCCAGCTACGTACACCGCCGGGCTGGAGAAACTGCACAGACTCCCACGCGGTGTCTGAGCGGCAAATCAAGCCGCTCAGACCAATCCTGCTGCCACTCTCGTGCTAGGTTCACCATGAGAGCAGCACCAGGAATGTTGGGAGCCTCTGCTGGTGTCCCAGGATACCAACACCATCGAGAGGGAACAGGAGCGAGCCGGCCGGCATCAGAAAGCTAAGGGGTTTTGTTTATTTATTTATTTTATTTTATTTCACCCCCAACCCCTTCCTCTGCGCGCCCCTCCCCTTGAGATTTGCAGCAGCCACCGCTGGTTCCTAGCACTGATTTAGCCATCTCCGAGGCCAGGAGTTGCAAATGCAGTACCAGGGGTCGCAAGGGCCAAGCTTTGGGTCGCAGCTGCAACCCCTGGTGACCCCGTCCATGCTAACAGACCCTCTCCCCTTTTAACTTTGCCACCTTAAACTGTTTATCTAAGAAATCCTATGTCCTACAATGTGTCATTGAAGTGCCAACACTTACTTTCTTCTGCCTCCCACAGGAAGTCTATGCTGCCTCCTGCACCTTCTTCCATCAGAATTTTCCCTTCACACCTCTTTCCCTACCTTTTCCATCTCTTCCCCCTACCTTTCCCATCTCAGCCCCCTACCTTTCCCATCTCTTCACCTACCCATCCCATCTCGTCCCCCTACCTTTCCCATCTCTTCCCCTACCCATCCCATCTCTTCTCCTACCTTTCCCATCTCTTCCACTACCCTTCCCATCTCTTCCACTACCCTTCTCATCTCTTTCCCTACCCTTCACATCTCTTTCCCTACCCTTCACATCTCTTTCCCTACCCTTCACATCTCTTCCCCTACCTTTCCCATCTCTTCCCCTACCTTTCCCATCTCTTCCCCTACCTTTCCCATCTCTTCTCCTACCCTTCCCATCTCTTCTCCTACCCTTCCCATCTCTTCTCCTACCCTTCCCATCTCTTCCACTACCCTTCCTATCTCTTTCCCTACCCTTCACATCTCTTCCCCACCTCTTACCCACCCTTCACACCTCTTCCCCTACCCTTCACACCTCTTCCCCCTACCCTTCACACCTCTTCCCCTACAATTCACGTCTTCACCTACCCGTCCCATCTCTTGCCCTACCCTTCCCATCTCTTGCCCTACCCTTCCCATCTCTTCCCCTACCCTTCCCATCTTGTCCCCTACCCTTCACATCTCTTCCTCTACCCTTCCCATCTCTTCCCCTACCCTTCCCATCTCTTCCCCTACCCTTCCCATCTCTTCACCTACCCTTCCCATCTCTTCACCTACCCTTCACATCTATTCCCCTACCCTTCACATCTATTCCCCTACCCTTCACATCTCTTCCCTTACCCTTCATATCTCTTCCCCTACCCTTCACATGTTTCCCTCTACCCTTCACATCTATTCTCCTACCCGTCACAACTCTCCCTCTACCCTTCGCATCTCTTCTCCTACCTTTCACATCTCTTCCCCTACCCTTCACATGTTTCCCTCTGCCCTTCACATCTATTCTCCTACCTTTCACAGCACTTCCTCTATCCTTCACATCTCTTCTCCTACCCTTCATATCTCTCCCCTACCCTTCACCTGTTTCCCTCTACCCTTCACATCTCTTCTCCTACCCTTCATATCTCTCCCCTACCCTTCACCTGTTTCCCTCTACCCTTCACAACTCTTCCTTTACCCTTCACAACTCTTCCTCTACCCTTCACATCTCTTCCCCTACCCTTCCCATCTCTTCCCCTACCCTTCCCATCTCTTCCCCTACCCTTCCCATCTATTCCTCTACCCTTCACATCTATTCCTCTACCCTTCACATCTCTTCCCCTACTCTTCACATGTTTCCCTCTACCCTTCACATCTATTCTCCTACCCTTCAGAACGCTTCCTCTACCCTTCACATCTCTTCTCCTACCCTTCACAACTCTTCCCCTACCCTTCACATCTCTTCCCCTACCCTTCACATCTCTTCCCCTACCCTTCACGTCTCTTCCCCTACCCTTCACATCTCTTCCTCTACCCTTCACAACTCTTCCTCTACCCTTCACATCTCTTTCAATTCCCTTAACACCTCTTACCCTACCCTTCACATCTCCTCCCCTTGCCTTATCCCAAGATGTTTCTTTTTCTTCCACCATACACACCCTCCACAGAGGGGTTCTTTCTGTCCCCTGAAATCTGTCCCTTGTCCTCCATCAGTCCTCAGCACCTCCATCATCTTTATTGAATAAATTCTTCCCCCCACCCTGAGCGTGCGCACATGTTCCTCAGTAACCAACCTGCCTCTGCCAATGACATCCAATATTCCCATCATTCACTGCTCCAAAGCCCATCACTTCCTTCATTTTCTTGTGTGCCTCGTTAATGGCCTCTGGCTTCTTGGCACCCTTCCATACTCGCTTGTCCAACAGTGACCAAACACTGGTTGTCCTGTCCCACCTCTCATGTATGGACCCCAAATCTTTCATCATCAAGGTGTGTCGGCAGCTAAACAAAATCCTTCTTTCCCCAGATGTCTTCAACTCTGGTCTAGCCCTGATGCCGCCCAATTCTCACCAACAAGGGCAGCAGTTACCCCCCCCCCCCAGCACCCACATTTCTGTTGACAAATGCATCGCCTTCAGGAGCCTTCCTATTGGGCTCAAATCATCGCCAGCCGTGGATCTGAGCTAACTAGGCTGATGCTGTGCCTGGACCCACAGCCTGGATACCCACACCGGTGATTAGAGCACTCTACAAATCCTGATCGATTGATTGATTGGGTGACTAGTGTTCCCACAGGCAGCATTGTACTCCTTGTGTGCTCACTTACTTCAGATTCCTCAAACAAAAAGATCTGACAATGAGGCAGACCATTTGCTTCGCAGTGGAACTCTCTTCCTCTCAGTTTTGAAATTTAAGAAGCAACAACTTACGTCTCAGCTGTTCCGATGATAGACCGTTCACTCGTTACTCCACCAATCAGCACAAGGGAACCCTTCAGTAACAGCGCGCTTAACATGTTCCCCGTCAGCTCATTCTGTGTGCTGCTTTCAGCACCCAGCAACATGCTAGATTAGTCAATCCGAGGAGTCTAGCATTCCTGCAGGGTATTTGTGTCCCGGTGTCCCTCCAGAGCCATTTTCAGAACTCTTTCAGTCCCTCAATTTACTATTTTCTGAGGGCTTGCTCGTAACTAGGTCATACGTTCAGCTTTTTCACACTTCCTATCAGGGGAATTATTTTCTAATTGCTTATTCAGGATTTTCATGGTTGACTATTTTTTAAATATGACATTTACTTCTGAGGATAGACTTGTGTACTATTGTCATGGAACATCAAAACGTCGACAGCTTCTCTACATTGGCCTCAGTATATCTCCACAGTACCCCTTTCATGAAAAAAATAGATAATTGATGGACACTGGTTGAGTAAATGGATACTTCACTGATTTATGACAACTACACATTGATAGACTTTTACATGAAATTATTCAGGGGCTAATTTGAGTGTGTGTGTGTGACTGTAATGACGCTTAGTACTTATGCATCACCAATATTATACGCTTTGTATTGAAAAGAAACATTCCTAAATAGTTTATTCTGAAACTTTGTTGTTGAGCACTTTGTACGTCTTTGTAGGTAGAAGCCTACCATACAGCACAGCTGTCTGGTTTACCAGCAACATCTTGGGGACATTCAGAAAGCTTCCCTTTAATGCATTCAGCCCATTGCTTACCAATGGATTTATGGTTTGCAACTCAAATTTGCTTGCTTTATGTTTCCTGGCTTTGTTTGTTTTAGGCTGTCGAGCTTGAGTTTGTCCCTTCTCTAGCATGAACTCTATTTGCTGTATTCTTCACCAGCACTGAACTTCTGTAAATAGACCTTAACATCTTGTTCTTATCTTGTCATTTTTACTGTCCAGTCAAAGACAGAGGTCAAATGTCAGGCTCTGCCTTCCAGGGATCTTAGTGTTTGCTTTTCTTTCTCTGACTTCAAAGTGATAGGATTTCTGTGGCAACCATGCTAGCTACTGTGGGTGCGTTGTACAAGGTTATTTATTTTCTAGCACAAAACAAAATGTAAAGGTCTGTAAATAAACTGTGCAGGTATTTCATAAGATGGAAAGCACAAATGAAGCATTCTGGTATAATTTTATTAATTAAAAGTTGCTCTATTTTTCCTAATTGGTATGGGACTTTTCTTGTATGGTGTTTTCACTGTATTACTTTTTTTGAGCTGCATAAATAATTTAGACATTGCCTCCAAGTTAAGCCTGACTACTTTTGTTGTAAGATACCAGAGGGTTAAGCACAGATTGATGTAGTAACTTCTGTGGTTCACAAAGATACTGTAGGAAAGTACCATCTTCCTTGGCATGTAACCCCCATTTTTACCTGTCTTTCAGTATGTTGTTGCCTGTCTCACTGGGATCCTGCTGGTCAGGACCCCAGTGCTCATAGTTTATGGTCTAATGTGTGCGTCTGTATAGTGCCCAACTCTGTCACTGAGGTTCTGCTAATCAGAACCTCAGTGCTTATGCTCTCTCTGCTTTTACATTTGTCACTGTAGGCTAGTGACTTCATTTACCAATTTCAATTGGCACACTGGACCCCCTTATAATTCCCTTGTATATGGTACCTAGGTACCCAGGGTATTGGGGTTCCAGGAGATCCATGCCCCCTGTATGTTACCGAATCCTTCAGTGTAGTACTGACTGGTCTGTGCCAGCCTGCTGCTGAAAGACAGGTTTCTGACCCATGGGGTGAGGGTCTTTGTGCCCTCTGAGGCCAGAAACAAAGCCTGCGTTGGGTGGAGATGCTTCACACCTCCCTCCTGCAGGAACTGTAACACCTAGCGGTGAGCATCAAAGGCTCAAGCCTGGTGTTATAGTGACCCAGGGCACTCCAGCTAGTGGAGATGGTCGCCCTCCCCCCCCGGACACAGCCCCCACTTTTGGTGGCAAGTCCGGAGGAGATAATGAGAAAAACAAGGAGGAGTCACCCACCAGTCAGGACAGCGCCTAAGGTGTCCTGAGCTGAGGTGATCCCTGCCTTAAGAAATCCACCATCTTGTTTTGGAGGATTCCCCAAATAGGATTAGGGATTTGCCCCCCTCAGGGAGGAGGCACAAAGAGGGTGTAGCCACCCTCCAGGACAGTAGCCTTTAGCTACTGCCCCCAGACCTAAACGCACCCCTGAATTGAGTATTTAGGGGTGACCCTGAACCCAGGAAATCAGATTCCTGCAACTGGAAGAAAGAAGGACTGCTGACCTGAAATCCCCGTAGAGACAACGGAGACAACAATTGACTTGGCCCCAGCCCTAGCGGCCTGTCTCCAGACTCAAAGAACCTGCACAGCGACGCATCCAGCGGGACCAGCGACCCCTGAGGACTGAGAGGACTGACCTGCAACTAAAGGACCAAGAACCTCCCGAGGACAGTGGCTCTATCCAGAAACTACAACAAAGCAAGTAACTTTAAAGAGACTCTAACTTCCTGACAGAAGCGTGAGTCTTCTCATTCTGCACCCAACGCTCCCGGTTCGAGTTTGGAGAAACCAACACTGCAGAGAGGACTCCAAGGCGACTCCAACAACGTGGGCACCCTGAGTCGACCTCCCTGCACCCCCACAGCGATGCCTGCAAAGAGGATCCAGAGGCTCCCCCTGACCGCGACTGCCTGGTAACAAAGGAACCTGACGCCTGGACCAAACACTGCACCCGCAGCCCTCACGACAGAGAGGAACCACCTACCAGTGAAGGAGTGACCAGCAGGTAGCCCTCATCCTAGCCTCGTCGGTGGCTGGCCCGAGAAGACCCCCTGTGCCCTGCCTGTTTCGCCAGAGTGACCCCCAGGTCCCTCCGTTGATTCCTATCTATAACCCGACACCTACTTTGCACACTGCACCCGGCCGCCACTGTGCCGCAGAGTGTGTGTTTTGTGTGCTTGTGTGTGTCCCCCCAGTGCTCTACAAACCCCCCCCCCCGGTCTGCACCACTAGCCAAGGTGCCCCCACATTGTTCAGGGCAATTTCCCCGGACTTTGTGAGTGCGGGGACACCATTACACGTGTGCACTACATATAGGTCAATAGCTATAAGTAGCGTCACAATGGTAACTCCGAACATGGCCATGTAACATGTCTAAGATCATGGATTTGTCCCCCCCATGCCAAATCTGGTATTGGGGTGCCAATCCCATGCATCCCCAGGGGTCCAGCATGGACCCCGGACACTGCCAAACTAGCTCTCTGGGGTTTCCACTGCAGCTACCGCTGCTGCCAACCCACAGACAGGCTACTGCCCTCCTGGGGTCTGGGCAGCCCAGTCCCAGGAAGGCAGAACAAAGGATTTCCTCTGAGAGAGGGTGTAACACCCTCTCCGTTTGGAAATAGGTGTTAAGGGCCTGAGAGGAGTAGCCTCTCCTGGCCTCTGGGAATGCTTTGAAGGGCACAGATGGTGCCCTCCTTGCATAAGCCAGTCTACACCGGTTCAGGGACCCCCCAGCCCTGCTCTGGCGCAAAACTGGACAAAGGAAATGGGAGTGAGCACTCCCCTGACCTGCACCTCCCCTGGGAGGTGCCCAGAGCTCCTCCAGTGTGCTCCAGACCTCTGCCATCTTGGAAACAGAGGTGTGAGAGCACAATGGGCAGCTCTGAGTGGCCAGGGCCAGCAGGTGACGTCAGAGACCCCTCCTGATAGGTGCTTAACTCTCTCTGTAGCCAATCCTCCTCTGAGGGCTATTTAGTGTCTCTCCTGTGGGTTTCTCTTCAGATTCTGAATGCAAGAGCTCACAAGAGTTCCTCTGCACTTCTCCCTTCGACATCTGTCAAGGATCGACCGCTGACTGCTCCAGGACGCCTGCAAAGCCGCAACAAAGTAGCAAGAAGACTACCAGCAACATTGTAGTGCCTAATCCTGCCGGCATTCTCGACTGCTTCCTGGTGGTGCATACTCTAAGGGCTGTCTGCCTTCACCCTGCACTGGAAATCCTAAAGAATTCTCCCGTGGGTTGACGGAGACTTCCCCCTGCTACTGCAGGCAGCAAACTTCTACATCACTGGTCCTCTGAGTCCCCTCTCATCTCGACGCATGTGGTCCCTGGAACACAGGAGCATGATCCAAGTGACCCCCACAGGCCAGTGGTCCTTCTGTCCAAGTTTGGTGGAGGTAAGTCCTTGCCTCCCCACGCCAGATGACAATCCTGTGTACTGCGTGATCTGCAGCTGCTAGGGCTTCTGTGCACTCTTGCAAGGATTCCTTCATGCACAGCCTAGCCCAGGTCCCCAGCACTCTGTCCTGCAGTGCCCAAGTCGCTGAGTTGGACTCCAACGTCGTGGGACCCTCTTGTTGTTCTCAGTTGACCGTTGTTCTCAGATCTTCTAAGTGCCTGTTCAGGTGCTTCTGTGGGTGCTGCCTGCTTCTGCGTGGCCTCTCTGTGTTGCTGAGTGCCCCCTCTGTCTCCTCCACCAAGGGGCGACCTCTTGGTCCTTCTTGGGCCCTGGCAGCATCCAAAACCTTCAACTGCAACTCTTGCAGCTAGCAAGGCTTGTTTGTGGTCTTTCTGCACAGAAACAACTCTGCATCCTCCAGCACGTCGTGGGACATCTTCTGACCAAAGAAGAAGTTCCTGGCACCATCTGTTGTTGTAGAATCTTTGGTTTCTTCCACCCGGAGGCAGCCCTTTTGCACCTTCATGTGGGGTTTAGTGGGTTCCTGCCCCCCCCGGACACTTTTTAGGTCTAGCATTTGAGGCCTCTTGTATATACTTTAGTATATACTTCTACACTTCTTTGTGGGGTCTCTGCTCTCTCACTGGTTTGTTTCAGTGTCCTTAAAAAATCCTTGCTTGCTAGTGGTCAATCCTTGCTCTTTGTCCCACCTTTTCCACAGTTGTACACTCCCCTGGAGCATGGCCCTAGTACTTGTACCCTTCCACCTGTGCCTATGAAGCATGTGCTTAGGGACTACTTTGTTCAAAGGCTAATAGCATTTGACCAGAGCGCTGGATGCTTCAGTGGCCTCAGTCTGTTTCTGTTAACAGGGCTCTAGTCTATTACTTACTTTTCATCTGCAGTGATGTGTGACTTTGTTTATTCCATTCATTACTCTCCCTCGCACATTTTCTGTTCTTGCATTGGAAATGCTTGTTCCTTTTGTCTGCTTTGAACCAGCTGCTTATGTCAACTGTTTTACTTTTTATTTTCAGTTTGTGGCAAGAAAACGCCCAGCGCACGAGGCTATTGCAGTTCAAATGTTTGCTTTGTTTTCAGTCTGTCTGGAAGTAAAAGTCCAGTCAGTGGTTTACAAGGCTCTGAGCTGTAACTCGAGCAAACACGAGACTATTGCATTGCAAATGCTTGTTTCTTCTGTGTCTGCAGGCGGCGTGGGAAGCCTGCCTGGTTGCAGAGCTGTGTCTCCTGCGTGATTGAAACCAGGACGGTAAATGTTGTCTCGGCGCCTGCTTTCATGCTTGATTTGATTCATTTCCTGCTCCTGATGTATTTAGCGCGCAGCCTCAGTTTACCAGCTTTTTACTTGCGTTCAGAGTAGATATCGCTCGGGGATTTGCTGTTGCGCGTTATCATTATTTCTACGAAGAGCGTTGCGAGTTCGGACACATTGAATGCGTTTTATTTTCTTCTGATTTGCTTAATTTTAAGCGCAGACCCAGTGCATCAATGCGCTAACATCCCACCACTAATGCTGCCACTGAATAGAATACAAGGAAATTTACGTTGGATGTGCGGCGATTTTCAAATCAAAGAGCGACATTTACAACCAAGGAGCCGGGCTTACTGTCTCTGCGTACAGATGGGCTCCGCTAGCGGCCATTTCTCACGTCACAGCGCGAGGCGCTAGTTTGCCATACTTCTAGCTGACATCGCGACCTTCTGCCGCTATACTCCCACTTTCAAGTGTCCTGTTGGCTAGAAAGCTATTCATTCCAGGTTTGTAACCAGGCATCCGTCCTGCTGAGCTCATATGTAACCAGTGCATGAGCAACAGGCAGAACATAGAGATTTGACCTTGGGCCCACACTGTCACCCTCAGAGCGCAACCTTTACCTCGAGAGGAACGAAACCTATTTCTCTCATTAATAGTTTTTAAACGAATGTAGAACTGGCTTCTGTTGCTTTACTTTTGTATTTTTTAACTGCCAGGCTTTCTTTTGTTTTACCCGATTGACCTACTTGAACAATGTCCAAAATCGCAGATGTCACAATTGGATCTAATCGAAACCATTTATAACTGGTCAGTTGGATTTCCCACCAGTGCTTACCGGCCCAGTTGCCTATGCCCCGCCCACAACCCTTCGGTCGTGACCAGTCTCGAGCCTAACTCATTCCCCAATAGACATTCAGCCAGGAAAACACACTCTGTCCTGTAACGTCTCATTTATTTTTGCTCGCTGATCTGCTACTCGTAGCTCTTGTTTGTTTCCCTGAATAATGACTTTTGTCGCAGTGCTCTGGAGATATCTTGAGATGGAAATACATCACAGATAAAATCACTCTATGCCACATAGCAACTATCCACATAAATACACGCCACACCTTGCCACATAATTACTATCCACATAATTCAACTGCACACCTTGCCACATAATTCCACTACACAACTTCACACAATTCCATGCCACATAATGCCACAACTAACAATTCAAGTCCATCCCACATAATTCCACTCCACACCACATACATCCACTCCACAACATATGGGTAAAAGACATTGGGCCTGATTTAGAACTCTGTGGAGGGAGAATAATGGGATTTAGATTTCGGCAGACATGATATCAGACACCGTTGTGACAGACTAACCATTCCACTGAGTTCTAAATCAGTCCCATTGTCATTTACAACACCTATAGCTCTAACTCTCACAAAAGCGAGACCTATTGGCTTTGCCAATGCTTGTTTAACTTTTGTACTTGGTCCCCTTCCTTTACAGGTCCTCAGGTTCAGGAATCCATCTTCAGTGCTTTGCAGTCAGTTGTTGTTCCTGCAGAATCCCCTATCTCGACTTTACTGTCTTTCTGGGGCAGTAGGGTAACTTTACTCCTACTTTTCAGGGTCTTGGGGTAGGGTATCTTGGACACCCTTAGTGTTTTCTTACACTCCCAGTGACCCCCTTCACACTACACTAGGCCTGGGGTCCATACATGGTTCGCATTCCACTTTTGGAGTATATGGTTTGTGTTGCCCCTAGGCCTATTGTCCCCTTTTGCATTCTATTGTGTCCTACAGTGTTTGCTCTAACTTTCTAAGCGTATTACTTACCTGATTTTGGTTTGTGTGTATATATTTTGTGTATTTTACTTACCTCCTAAGGGAGTATAGCCTCTGAGAGATTTTTGGCACATTGTCACTAAAATAAAGTACCTTTATTTTTAGTATATCTGTGTATTGTGTTTTCTTGTGATATTGTGCATATGACACCAGTGGTATAGTAGGAGCTTTGCATGTCTCCTAGTTCAGCCTAAGCTGCTCTGCTATAGCTACCTTCTATCTGCCTAAGCTGCTAGAAACACCTCTTCTACACTAATAAGGGATAACTGGACCTGGCACAAGATGTAAGTACCACAAGGTACCCACTACAAGCCAGGCCAGCCTCCTACAAACGCCCCCTAAATTCAGTATTTAGTGGTCTCTCCTAGACCAAGAGTTCAGATTCGAAAAGGATTCGAAGAAGACAAGACCAGCACCAGAGAAACCGCCAGGACGAGAACTGAGGACCCCTGCTTGCTGCACCAGAGTCCTGACAATCGTGACAGCGGACGTTTGCTATTAAAGAATTGACAGGGTAAATAGTGAAGTTTCTATTATTTGCTAGATCCCAGGTAAACAGTAACTGTTTGTTTTTGCTGTTTGTAAGGTTGCAGACCTAATAGTGAATGACCTTCACTGTTTAGCCAGCAGACTGGCAGATAGCAGTGGAAAAACACCCCTTGTTAAGCCGTTTGAAACTCTGCACTAAGCGCACTGATAACCGAAGTATATACTCGGCTAATCAGGGCCGCTCCCCAGACCCCTTTCAGTGGTTCTTATCCAACGAATGAGGGGCACATAAGGAGTGTTTACACCTTGTCTGGCCCCTGCATCCTGCTATGGAAACCCCCTGAAGCAACAAACAGGCCCTTTCCATCTGTGGTTAAACGGCCCGTGTGTTTATTACCCCAGGGGGACAGTGCACGAACTACCCCCCCTGTGCAGGACTTCTGAAAGCACAGCAGACTGGACGTTACCTTTGCAGTCAGTCTCCATCATCAGTTCTCTCACCCCTGCACACAAAGTGCTCCCTCGTGTTAAACCCTCACCCCCTGCACGCGCAGTGTCAGTACCTTGAAGGCCTGACCCCTGGGCCAGGGGCACCAGTGGGGTGTGAGCCAAGCCCAGGCAGCCCTAGTGAGAGGGCAAGGGGGCATCTGTGCTGCCCCAGCCCGTCGCCTGGACAGAGGGGGCACAGGAAGACGGGCTCGGGGGTGGCCCATGGGGGTGGAGAGGGGGAGAGCAGAGGCACTGGAGAGCTGCTGGTGAGGAAAGGAGGCGATCAGAGGAGGGTGTTATAAGAGCAGTGGTCCAGCTGGAGGCAACCAGTGATGGAGGGGGACAGGGCAAAGAGAGACTTCAAGGCTGGTGCCCTGTCCACACTGCCTGTACCCCCTGCCCTGTCCACACTGCCTCTACCCCCTGCCCTGTCCACACTGCTTCCACCCCCTGCCCTGTCCACACTGCTTCTCCACACCCTGGGGTCCTCCTACCCTGCCCACACTGCCTCTACACACACAGGTACCTCCTGCCCTGTCCACACTGCTTCTACATAACCTGAGGCCCTCCTGCCCTATCCACACTGCTTCTCCACATCCCGGGGGCCTCCTACCCTGCCCACACTGCCTCTACACACACAGGCACCTCCTGCCCTGTCCACACTGCTTCTACATAACCTGAGGCCCTCCTGCCCTGTCCACACTGCTTCTACCCCCTGCCCTGTCCACACTGCTTCTACACACTCTGGGGCCCCCCTGCCCTGTCCACACTGCTTCTACACACCCTGGGGGCCTCCTACCCTGTCCACACTGCTTCTACCCCCTGCCCTGTCCACACTGCTTTTACACACTCTGGGGCCTCCTGTCCACACTGCCTCTCCACACCCTGGGGACCTCCTGCCCTATCCACACTGCTTCTCCACACCCTGGGGGCCTCTTACCCTATCCACACTGCTTCTCCACACACAGGTACCTCTTGCCCTGTCCACACTGCTTCTACATAACCTGAGGCCCTCCTGCCCTGTCCACACTGCTTCTACCCCCTGACCTGTCCACACTGCTTCTACACACTCTGGGGCCCTCCTGCCCTGTCCACACTGCTTCTACACACCCTGGGGGCATCTGTGCTGCCCCAGCCCGTCGCCTGGACAGAGGGGGCACAGGAAGACGGGCTCGGGGGTGGCCCGTGGGGGTGGAGAGGGGGAGAGCAGAGGCACTGGAGAGCTGCTGGTGAGGAAGGGAGGCGATCAGAGGAGGGTGTTATAAGAGCAGTGTGTCCAGCTGGAGGCAACCAGTGATGGAGGGGGACAGGGCAAAGGGAGACTTCAAGGCTGCTGCCCTGCCCTGTCCACACTGCCTGTACCCCCTGCCCTGTCCACACTGCCTGTACCCCCTGCCCTGTCCACACTGCCTCTACCCCCTGCCCTGTCCACACTGCTTCCACCCCCTGCCCTGTCCACACTGCTTCTCCACACCCTGGGGGCCTCCTACCCTGCCCACACTGCCTCTACACACACAGGTACCTCCTGCCCTGTCCACACTGCTTCTACATAACCTGAGGCCCTCCTGCCCTGTCCACACTGCTTCTCCACACCCTGGGGGCCTCCTACCCTGCCCACACTGCCTCTACACACACAGGCACCTCCTGCCCTGTCCACACTGCTTCTAGATAACCTGAGGCCCTGTCCACACTGCTTCTACCCCCTGCCCTGTCCACACTGCTTCTACACACTCTGGGGCCCTCCTGCCCTGTCCACACTGCTTCTACACACCCTGGGGGCCTCCTACCCTGTCCACACTGCTTCTACCCCCTGCCCTGTCCACACTGCTTTTACACACTCTGGGGCCTCCTGTCCACACTGCCTCTCCACACCCTGGGGACCTCCTGCCCTATCCACACTGCTTCTCCACACCCTGGGGGCCTCCTACCCTATCCACACTGCTTCTCCACACACAGGTACCTCCTGCCCTGTCCACACTGCTTCTACATAACCTGAGGCCCTCCTGCCCTGTCCACACTGCTTCTCCACACCCTGGGGGCCTCCTACCCTGCCCACACTGCCTCTACACACACAGGCACCTCCTGCCCTGTCCACACTGCTTCTACATAACCTGAGGCCCTCCTGCCCTGTCCACACTGCTTCTACCCCCTGCCCTGTCCACACTGCTTCTACACACTCTGGGGCCCTCCTACCCTATCCACACTGCTTCTACCCCCTGCCCTGTCCACACTGCTTTTACACACTCTGGGGCCTCCTGTCCACACTGCCTCTCCACACCCTGGGGATCTCCTCCCCTATCCACACTGCTTCTCCACACCCTGGGGGCCTCCTACCCTATCCACACTGCTTCTCCACACACAGGTACCTCCTGCCCTGTCCACACTGCTTCTACCCCCTGACCTGTCCACACTGCTTCTACACACTCTGGGGCCCTCCTGCCCTGTCCACACTGCTTCTACACACCCTGGGGGCATCTGTGCTGCCCCAGCCCGTCGCCTGGACAGAGGGGGCACAGGAAGACGGGCTCGGGGGTGGCCCGTGGGGGTGGAGAGGGGGAGAGCAGAGGCACTGGAGAGCTGCTGGTGAGGAAGGGAGGCGATCAGAGGAGGGTGTTATAAGAGCAGTGCGTCCAGCTGGAGGCAACCAGTGATGGAGGGGGACAGGGCAAAGGGAGACTTCAAGGCTGCTGCCCTGCCCTGTCCACACTGCCTGTACCCCCTTCCCTGTCCACACTGCCTCTACACCCTGCCCTGTCCACACTGCTTCCACCCCCTGCCCTGTCCACACTGCTTCTCCACACCCTGGGGGCCTCCTACCCTGCCCACACTGCCACTACACACGCAGGCACCTCCTGCCCTGTCCACACTCCTTCTACATAACCTGAGGCCCTCCTGCCCTGTCCACACTGCTTCTCCACACCCTGGGGGCCTCCTACCCTGCCCACACTGCCTCTACACACACAGGCACCTCCTGCCCTGTCCACACTGCTTCTACATAACCTGAGGCCCTCCTGCCCTGTCCACACTGCTTCTACACACTCTGGGGCCCTCCTGCCCTGTCCACACTGCTTCTACACACCCTGGGGGGCTCCTACCCTGTCCACACTGCTTCTACCCCCTGCCCTGTCCACACTGCTTCTACACACTCTGGGGCCTCCTGTCCACACTGCTTCTCCACACCCTGGGGACCTCCTGCGCTATCCACACTGCTTCTCCACACCCTGGGGTCCTCCTGCCCAATCCACACTGCCTCTACACACCCTGGGGCCCTCTGCCCTGCCCACACTGCTTCTACACACACAGGCACATCCTGCCCTACCCACACTGCTTCTACCCCCTGCCCTGTCCACACTGCTTCCACCCCCTGTCCTGTCCACACTGCTACTACACACTCTGGGGCCCTCCTGCCCTGTCCACACTGCTTCTACACACCCTGGGGGCTTCCTACCCTGCCCACAGTGCCTCTACACACACGGGCACCTCCTGCCCTGTCTACACTGCTTCTACCCCCTGCCCTATCTACACTGCTTATACCCCCTGCCCTGTCCACACTGCTTATACCCCCTGCCCTGTCCACACTGCTTCTACACACTCTGGGGACCTCCTGCCCTGTCCACACTGCTTCTCCACAACCTGGGGGCCTCCTACCCTGTCTACACTGCTTCTACACACCCTGGGGCCCTCTGCCCTGCCCACACTGCTTCTACACACCCTGGGACCCTCTGCCCTGTTCACACTGCCTCTACACACACGGGCACCTAATGCCATGCCCACACTGCTTCTACCCCCTGCCCTGTCCACACTGCTTCTACCCCCTGACCTGTCCACAGTGCTTCTACACACTCTTGGGCCCTCCTGCCATGTCCACACTGCTTCTACATACCCTGAGGCCCTCCCGCCATGCCCACACTGCTTCTACCCACCCTGTGGCCCTCCTGCCCTGACCACACTGCTTCTACATACCCTGAGGCCCTCTTGTCCTGTCACACTGCGTCTCAACCACCCTGGGGCCCTCCTGCCCTGTCCACACTGCTTCTCCACACCCTGCCCTGTCCACACTGTTTCTACACACTCTGGGGCCCTCCTGCCCTGTCCACACTGCTTCCACCCCCTGCCCTGTCCACACTGCTTCTCCACTCCCTGGGGGCCTCCTACCCTTCCCACACTGCCTCTACACACACGGGCACCTCCTGCCCTGTCCACACTGCTTCTACCCCCTGCCCTGTCCACACTGCTTCTACCCCCTGCCCTATCCACACTGCTTCTACCCCCTACCCTGTCCCCACTGCTTCTACCCCCTGCCCTTTCCACACTGCTTCTACCCCCTGCGCTGTCCACACTGCTTCTCCACACCATGGGGCCCTCCTGCCCTGTCTACACTGCTTCTACCCCCTGCTCTGTCCACCCCCTGCCCTGTCCACACTGCTTCTACCCCCTGCCCTGTCCACACTGCTACTACCCCCTGCCCTGTCCACACTGCTTCTACCCCATGCCCTGTCCACACTGCTTCTACCCTCTGCCCTGTCCACACTGCTTCTACCCCCTGCCCTGTCCACACTGCTTCTACACACTCTGGGGCCCTCCTGCCTGTCCACACTGCTTCTCCACACCCTGGGGGCCTCCTACCCTGTCTACACTGCTTCTACCCACCCTGGGGCCCTCCAGCCCTGTCCACACTGCTTCTACATACCCTGAGGCCCTCCTGCCATTCCCACACTGCTTCTACCCATCCTGGGGCCCTCCTGCCCTGTCCACACTGCTTCTACCCCCTGCCCTGTCCACACTGCTTCTACACACTCTGAGGCCCTCCTGTCCTGTCCACACTGCTTCTCCACACCCTGGGGACCTCCTACCCTGTCTACACTGCTTCTACACACACTGGGGCCCTCTGCCCTGTCCACACTGCTTCTACACACCCTGGGTCCCCTGCCCTGTCCACACTGCTTCTCCACACCCTGGGGCCCTCCTACCCTGTCCACACTGCTACTCCACACCCTGGGGGCCTCCTGCCCTGTCCACACTGCTTCTCCACACCCTGGGGGCCTCGTGCCCGGTCCACACTCCTACTCCACACCCTGGGGGCCTCCTACCTTGCCCACACTGCTTCTCCACACCCTGGGGCCCTCCTGCCCTGTCTACACTGCTTCTACACACTCTGGGGCCCTCTGCCCTGCCCACACTGCTTCTACACACACGGGCACCTCCTGCCCTAGCCACACTGCTTCTCCACACCCTGGGGGCCTCCTAAACTGCCTACACAGCTTCTACCCACCCTTGGGCCCTCCTGCCCTGTCCACACTGCTTCTACATACCCTGAGGCCCTCCTGCCATGCCCACACTACTTCTACCCACCCTGGGGCCCTCCTGCCCTGTCCACACTGCTTCTACACACTCTTGAGCCCTCCTGCCCTGTCAACACTGCTTCTACCCACCATGGGGCCCTCCTGCCCTATCCACACTGTTTCTACACACACGGGCCCCTCCTGCCCTGTCCACACTGCTTCTACCCACCATGGGGCCCTCCTGCCCTATGCACACTGTTTCTACACACAGAGGCACCCCCTGCCCTGTCCACACTGCTTCTACCCCCTGCCCTGTCCACACTGCTTCTACCCCCTGCCCTGTCCACACTGCTTCTACACACTCTGGGGCCCTCCTGCCCTGTCCACACTGCTTCTCCTCATCCTGGGGGCCTCCTACCCTGCCCACACTGCTTCTCCACACCCTGGGGCCCTCCTGCCCTGTCTACACTGCTTCTACACACCCTGGGGCCGTTTGCCCTGCCCACATTGCTTATACACACATGGGAACCTCCTCCCCTAGCCACAGTGCTTCTCCACTCCCTGGGGGCCTCCTGAAGAGCCTACACTGCTTCTACCCACACTGGGGCCCTCCTGCCCTGTCCACACTGCTTCTACATACATTGGGGCCCTCCTGCCATGCCCACACTGTTTCTACATACCCTGAGGCCCTCTTGCCCTGTCACACTGCTTCTCCACACCCTGGGGCCCTCCTGCCCTGTCCACACTGCCTCTACTCACACAGGCCCCTGCTGCCCTGTCCTTTATCCCATGAGCAGGAGTTGCAGCTGGCGCCTAATGCACATCCGGCACAGGAAAAAGACACATGGCCTCACACTGGTGTCCTGTCCACACTGTTTCTATACACCCTGGGGCCCTCCTGCTCTGTATGCACTGCTTCTACCCACTCTGGGGCCCTCCTGCCCTTCCCACACTGTTTCTACACACACAGGCACCTCCTGCCCTGTCCATACAGCTTCTACCCACCCTGGGATCCTCCTGCCCTGTCCGCACTGCTTCTACCCACCCCGGGGACCTCCTACCCTGTCCACACTGCCTCTCCACACACGGGCACCTCCTGTCCTGTCCACACTTCTTCTGCACACCCTGGGGTCGTCCTGCCCTGTCCGCACTGCTTCTACCCACCCCAGGCCCTCCTACCCTGTCCACACCGCCTCTCCACACACAGGTACCTCCTGTCCTGTCCACACTTCTTCTGCACACCCTGGGGCCCTCCTGCTCTGTCCACACTGCTTCTACATACCCCGGCTCCCTCCTGCCCTGTCCACACTGCTCCTACCCACCCTGGGGCCCTCCTGTCCTATCCACGCTGCTTCTACCTGCCCTGGCCTCTTCTTGCCTGTCCACACTGCTTGTATCCACTCTGTGGCCCTACTACCCTGTCCACACTGCTTCTAGCTGCCCCGGCCCCTTCGGCCTTGTCCACACTGCTTTTAGCCGCCCGGTCCCTCCTGCCTTGTCCACACTGCTTCTCCACACCATGGGGGCCTCCTACTCTGTCTACACTGCTTCTACACACCCTGGGGCCCTCTGCCCTGCCCACACTGCTTCTACCCACCCTGCCCCTCATGCCCTGTCCACACTGCTTCTTGACACCCCAGTCCCTTCTGCCCTGTCCACACTGCTTCTACACACACGGGCACCTCCTGCCCTGTCCACACTGCTTCTACACACATGGGCACCTCCTGCCCTGTCCACACTGCTTCTACACACCCTGGGGCCCTCCTGCCCTGTCCACACTGCTTCAACACACCCTGGGGCCCTCCTGCCCTGTCCACACTGCTTCTACATACCCAGACACCTCCTGCCCTGTCCACACTGCTTCTCCACACCGTGGGGCCCTCCTGCCCCATCGACACTGCTTCTACACTCACGGGCCCCTCCTGCCCTGTCCACACTGCTTCTACCCATCCTGGGGCCCTCCTGCCCTATCCATACTGCTTCTACACACCCAGGCATCTCCTGCTCTGTGCACAGTGCTTCTACCCCCTACCCTGTCCACACTGCTTCTACCCCCTGCCCTGTCCACACTGCTTCTACACACTCTCGGGCCCTCCTGCCCTGTCCACACTGCTTCTCCACATCCTGGGGACCTCCTACCCTGTCTACACTGCTTCTACACACCCTGGGGCCCTCTGCCCTGCCCACACTGCCTCTACACACATGGCACCTCCTGCCATGCCCACACTGCTTCTACCCCCTGCCCTGTCCACACTGCTTCTACCCCCTGCCCTGCCCACACTGCTTCTACCTGCTGCCCTGTCCACACTGCTTCTACCCCCTGCCCTGTCCACACTGCTTCTCCACACCATGGGGCCCTCCTGCCCTGTCTACACTGCTTCTACCCCCTGCCCTGTCTACACTGCTTCTACCCCCTGCCCTGTCCACACTGCTTCTACCCCCTGCCCTGTCCACACTGCTTCTACCCCCTGCCCTGTCCACACTGCTTCTACCCCCTGCCCTGTCCACACTGCTTCTACTTCCTGCCCTATCCACACTGCTTCTACCCCCTGCCCTGTCCACACTGTTTCTACACACTCTGGGGCCCTCTGCCCTGCCCACACTGCCTCTAGACATACGGCACCTCCTGCCATGCCCACACTGCTTCTACCCCCTGCCCTCTCCACACAGCTTCTACCCCCTGCCTTGTCCACACTGCTTCTACCCCCTGCCTTGTCCACACTGCTTCTACCCCATGCCCTGTCCACACTGATACTAACCCCTGCCCTGTCCACACTGCTTCTACCCCCTGCCCTGTCCACACTGCTTCTACCCCCTGCCCTGTCCACACTGCTTCTACCCCCTGCCCTGTCCACACTGATTCTACACACTCTGGGGCCTTCCTGCCCTGATCACTCTGCTTCTCCACACCCTGGGGGCCTCCTACCATGTCTACACTGCTTCTACCCACCCTGGGGCCCTCTATGCCCTGGCCACACTGCTTCTACCCACCCTGGGGCCCTCTATGCCCTGGCCACACTGCTTCTACCCACCCTGGGGCCCTCCTGCCCTGTCCACACTGCTTCTACATACCCTGAGGCCCTTCTGCCATGCCCACACTGCTTCTACCCACCCTGGGGCCCTCCTGCCCTGTCCACACTGCTTCTACCCCCTGCCCTGTCCACACTGCTTCTATACACTCTGGGGCCCTCCTTCCCTGTCCACACTGCTTCTCCACACCCTGGGGGCCTCCTACCCTGTCTACACTGCTTCTACACACCCTGGTGCCCTCTGCCATGCCCACACTGCTTCTACACACCCTGGGGCCCTCTGCCCTGCCCACACTTCCTCTACACACACGGGCACCTCCTGCCCTGTCCACACTGCTTCTTCACACCCTGGGGCCCTCCTGCCCTGTCCACACTGCTTCTCCACACCCTGGAGCCCTCCTGCCCTGTCCACACTGCTACTCCACACCCTGGGGGCCTCCTACCCTGCCCACACTGCTTCTCCACACCTTGGGGCCCTCCTGCCCTGTCTACATTGCTTCTACACACTCTGGGGCCCTCCTGCCCTGCCTACATTGCTTCTACACACACGGGCACCTCCTCCCCTAGCCACACTGCTTCTCCACACCCTGGGGGCCTCCTGAACTGTCTACACTGCTTCTACATACCCTGAGGCCCTCCTGCCATGCCCACACTGCTTCTACCCACCCTGGGGCCCTCCTGCCCTGTCCACACTGCTTCTACACACTCTGGGGCCCTCCTGCCCTGTCAACACTGCTTCTACCCACCCTGGCTGGGGCCCTCCTGCCCTATCCACACTGTTTCTGCACATACATGCACCTCCTGCCCTGTCCACACTGCTTCTACCCCCTGCCCTGTCCACACTTCTTCTACCCCCTGCCCTGTCCACACTGCTTCTACACACTCTGGGGCCCTCCTGCCCTGTCCACACTGCTTCTCCTCATCCTGGGGGCCTCTTACCCTGCCCACACTGCTTCTCCACACCCTGGGGACCTCATGCCCTGTTTACACTGCTTCTACACACCCTGGGGACCTCTGCCCTGCCCACACTGCTTCTACACACATGGGAACCTCCTCCCCTAGCCACAGTGCTTCTCAACTCCCTGGGGGCTTCCTGAACTGCCTACACTGCTTCTACCCACCCTGGGACCCTCCTGCCCTGTCCACATCTCTTCTACATACCCTGAGGCCCTCCTGCCATGCCCACACTGCTTCTACATACCCTGAGGCCCTCTTGCCCTGTCACACTGCTTCTCCACACCCTGGGGCCCTCCTGCTCTGATTCTACCCACCCTGGGATCCTCCTGCCCTGTCCGCACTGCTTCTACCCACCCCTGGGCCCTCCTACCCTGTCCACACTGCCTGTCCACACACGGGCACCTCCTGTCCTGTCCACACTTCTTCTGCACACCCTGGGGTCCTCCTGCCCTGTCCGCACTGCTTCTACCCACCCCAGGCCCTCCTACCCTGTCCACACTGCCTCTCCACACACGGGTACCTCCTGTCCTGTCCACACATCTTCTGCACACCCTGGGGCCCTCCTGCTCTGTCCACACTGCTTCTACCTACCCCGGGGCCCTCCTTCCCTGTCCACACTGCTTCTACCCGCTCTGGGGCCCTCCTGTCCTATCCACGCTGCTTCTACCTGCCCTGGCCTCTTCTTGGCTGTCCACACTGCTTCTATCCACTCTGGGGCCCCACTACCCTGTCCACACTGCTTCTAGCTGCCCCGGCCCCTTCTGCCTTGTCCACACTGCTTTTAGCCGCCCAGTCCCTCCTGCCTTGTCCACACTGTTTCTACACACCCAGCCCCTCATGCCCTGTCCACACTGCTTCTTGACACCCCAGTCCCTCCTGCCCTGTCCACACTGCTTCTACACACACGGGCACCTCCTGCCCTGTCCACACTGCTTCTACACACATGGGCACCTCCTGCCCTGTCCACACTGCTTCTACACACCCTGGGGCCCTCCTGCCCTGTCCACACTGCTTCTACACACCATGGGGCCCTCCTGCCCTGTCCACACTGCTTCTCCACACCCTGGGGCCCTCCTGTCCAGTCGACACTGCTTCTACACACACAGGCCCCTCCTGCCCTGTCCACACTGCTTCTACCCATCCTGGTTTCCTCCTGCCCTATGCACACTGCTTCTACATACACAGGCATCTCCTGCCCTGTCCACACTGCTTCTCTACACCGGGGGCCCTCCTGCCCTGTTCACACTGCTTCTACCCGTAGGAAAGTAGCCTCTTTCTAGCCTTGTTACCCCCACTTATGGCCTGTTTCTGAGTATATGTCAGGGTGTTTTTACTGTCTCACTGGGATCCTGCTAGCCAGGACCCCAGTACTCATAAGTTTGTGGCCTATATATGTTCCCTGTATGGTGCCTAACTGTCTCACTGAGGCTCTGCTAACCAGAACCTCAGCGGTTATGCTCTCTCTGCTTTCCAAATTTGGCACTAACAGGCTAGTGACTAAATTTACCAATTCACATTGGCATACTGGTACACCCATATAATTCCCTTGTATATGGTACAAAGGTACCCAGGGTATTGGGGTTCCAGGAGATCCCTATGGGCTGCAACATTTCTTTTGCCACCCATAGGGAGATCTGACAATTCTTACACAGGCCTGCCACTGCAGCCTGAGTGAAATAACGTCCACGTTATTTCACAGCCATTTTTCACTGCACTTAAGTAACTTATAAGTCACCTATATGTCTAACCTTCACCTGGTGAAGGTTGGATGCAAAGTTACTTAGTGTGTGGGCACCCTGGCACTCGCCAAGGTGCCCCCACATTGTTCAGGGCAAATTCCCTGGACTTTGAGAGTGTGGGGACACCATTACACGCGTGCCCTACACATAGGGCACTACCTATGTGTAGCGTCACAATGGTAACTCCAAACGTGACCATGTAACATGTCTAAGATCATGGAATTGTCACCCCAATAACATTCTGGTGCTGGGGAGACAATTCCATGATCCCCCGGGTCTCTAGCACAGAATCCGGGTACTGACAAACTGCCTTTCTGGGGTTTTCACTGCAGCTGCTGCTGCTGCCAACCCCTCAGACAGGTTTCTGCCCCCCTGGGGTCTAGGCAGCCCTGGCCCAGGAAGGCAGAACAAAGGAATTCCTCAGAGAGAGGGTGTTACACTCTCTCCCTTTTGAAAAGGTGAGAAAGGCTGGGGAGGAGTAGCCTCCCCAGCCTCTGGAAATGCTTTAATGGGCACAGATGCTGCCCATCTCTGCATAAGCCAGTCTACACCGGTTCAGGGATCCCCCAGCCGTGCTCTGGCGTGAAACTGGACAAAGGAAAGGGGAGTGACCACTCCCCTTACCTGCACCTCCCAGGGGAGGTGCCCAGAGCTCCTCCAGCGTGCCCCAGACCTCTGCCATCTTGGATTCAGAGGTGTTGCTGGCACACTGGACTGCTCTGAGTGGCCAGTGCCAGCAGGTGACGTCAGAGGCTCCTTCTGATAGGCTCTTACCTCTCTTGGTTGTCAATCCTCCTAACTTGGTAACCAAACCTCCTTTTCTGGCTATTTAGGGTCTCTGCTTTGGGGAAATCTTCAGATAACAAATGCAAGAGCTCACCAGAGTTCCTCTGCATCTCCCTCTTCACCTTCTGCCAAAGGATCGACCGCTGACTGCTCAGGACGCCTGCAAAACCGCAACAAAGTAGCAAGACGACTACTAGCAACCTTGTATCGCCTCATCCTGCCGGCTTTCTCTACTGTTTCCAGGTGGTGCATGCTGTGGGGGTAGCCTGCCTCCTCCCTGCACCAGAAGCTCTGAAGAAATCTCCCGTGGGTCAACGGAATCGCAGGCACCAAAAGACTGCATCACTGGTTCTCTGGGTTCCCTCTCAGCCTGACAAGCGTGGTGCCTGGCACACAGCAACTCTGTCCAAGTGACTCCCACAGTCCAGTGACTCTTCAGTCCAAGTCTGGTGGAGGTAAGTCCTTGCCTCCCCACGCTAGACTGCATTGCTGGGTACCGCGTGATTTGCAGCTGCTCCGGCTCCTGTGCACTCTTCCAGGATTTCCTTCATGCACAGCCAAGCCTGGATCCCTGACACTCTAACCTGCAGTGCACAACCTTCTGAGTTGTCCTCTGGCATCGTGGGACTCCCTTTTGTGAATTTGGGTGAACTCCGGTTCACTTTTCTTCTAAATACCTGTTCAGGTACTTCTGCGGGTGCTGCCTGCTTCTGTGAGGGCTCCCTGAGCTGCTGGGCGCACCCTCTGTCTTTTCCTCCAAGTGGTGACAACCTGGTCCCTCCTGGGCCACAGCAGCACCCACAAACCTCTACCGCGACCCTTGCAACTAGCAAGGCTTGTTTCCGGTCTTTCTGCGTGGAACACCTCTGCAAGATTCATTGCGACGTGGGACATCTGTCTTCTAAAGGAGAAGTTCCTAGTCCTCTTCTTTCTTGCAGAACTCCAAGCTTCTTCCAACAGGTGGCAGCTTCCTTGCACCCTGAGCTGACATTTCCTGGGCTCCTGCCCACTCTCGAAACTGTCGCGACTATTGGACTTGGTCCCCTTGTCTTACAGGTACTCAGGTCTGGAAATCCACTGTTGTTGCATTGCTGGTGTTTGTTCTTCCTGCAGAATCCCCCTATCACGACTTCTGTGCTCTCTGGGGGTAGTAGGTGCATTTTACACCTACCTTTCAGGGTCTTGGGGTGGGCTATTTTTCTAACCCTTACTGTTTTCTTACAGTCCCAGTGACCCTCGACAAGCTCACATAGGTTTGGGGTCCATTTGTGGTTCGCATTCCAATTTTGGAGTATATGGTTTGTGTTGCCCCTATACCTATGTGTTCCTATTGCAATCTATTGTAATTCTACACTGTTTGCATTACTTTTCTTGCTATAACTTACCTAAGTTTGGTTTGTGTACATATATCTTGTGTATATATCTTATCCTCATACTGAGGGTACTCACTGAGATTCTTTTGGCATGTTGTCATAAAAATAAAGTACCTTTATTTTTAGTAATTCTGTGTATTGTGTTTTCTTATGATATTGTGCATATGACACCCGTGGTATAGTAGGAGCTTTATATGTCTCCTAGTTCAGCCTAAGCTGCTTTGCCATAGGTACCTTCTATCAGCCTAAGCTCCTAGAAACACCTCTTCTACACTAATAAGGGATAACTGGACCTGGCACAGAGTGTAAGTACCCTTGGTACCCACTACAAGCCAGGCCAGCCTCCTACACTACCCACCCTGGGGCCCTCCTGCCCTATCCACACTGCTTCTACCCACATGGGCCCCTATTGCCCTGTCCACACTGCTTCTCCACACCCTGGGGCCCTCCTTCCCCGTCCACACTGCTTCTACCCACCCTGGGGCCCCCCTGCACTATCCACACTGCATCTCCTTACCCTGGGGCCCTCCTGCCTTGTCCACACTGCTTCTACCCACCCTGGGGCCCTCCTGCCCTATCCACACTGCTTCTACACACACGGGCACCTCCTGTCCTGTCCACACTGCTTAACCACACCCTGGGGCCCTACTGCCCTGCCCGCACTGCTTCTTGACATGCTGGTCCCTCCTGCCCTGTCCAAACTGCTTCTACCTGCCCCGGCCCCTCCTGCCCTGTCCACACTGTTTCTACACACCCTTGGGTCCTCCTGCCCTGTCCTCCATCCCACAAACAGGAGGAGGTGCTGGTGCCTGGGGAGTGCACACCTAGCACAGGTAGAGGACACCTGGCCTCGCACTTGTGTGTCCCTGTGCCTCCAGGCCTCTCCCCAGCCCCCCTGACTTCTCCCGTGGCCCCCTGGCTGCTGTTTATTGGTCTCAGCACTGACACTCAAGGGTTTAAGTCGAGAAGTCACCTTAATTGAAGGACACCAACCAACCAGCCTGATTTTAACCCCTTTGTTGCCAGGCCTTTTCCCCTCCGGTGCGAAGCCTGTTTTTTGGCTGTTTGGGGCAGTTCGCCCTCATAACGTTTTGTCCACATAAGTCACCCATGCCAAATTTGTGTTTTTTTCCCCAACATTCTATGGATTCTAGAGGTACACAGACTTTGTGGGTTCCCCTGAAGGAGACCAAGAAATTAGCCAAAATACAGCGAAAATGTCATCTTTTAAAAACAATTGGGAAAAAAGAGCTGCAGAAGGCGGCTTGTGGTTTTTTCCCTGTCAATGGCAAGGGTTTGTGGTGCTAAAATCACCAGCTTCCCAGCTTTCAGGAACAGGTAGACTTGAATCAGAAAACACAATTTTGGCATTTTACTGGGACATACCCCATTTTTACTACTTTTTTTGTGCTTTCAGCCTTCTTCCAGTTAGTGACAGAAATGGGTATGAAACCAATACTGGATCCCTGATGGCTAAACATTTCTGTAAAGTCGACAGAATTCTGAATTTAGCAAGTGGTCATTTGTATAGATCCTTCAAGGTTTTCCTACAGAAAGTAACAGCTGAAATAAACAAATATTGAAATTGAGGTAAAAAAACAGCCATTTCTCTCCACGTTTTACTCTGTAACTTTTTCTTGCGATGTCAGACTTTCAAAAGCAATATACTGTTATGCCTGCTAGACTCTTCTGGCTGCGGGGATATGTAGGGCTTGTAGGTTCCTCAAGAACTCTAGGTTCAGAGCCAATAAACAAGGTGCACCTTGCAATGGGTTTTCATTGTTTACCGGGTATACAGCAATTTATTTGGTAAAATATAAGGAGTCAGAAATAGGTATCAAGGAAACCTTTGTATTTCCAAAATGGCCACAAGATAAGGTGTTGAGGTGCAGTGGTTATTTGCACATCTCTGAATTCCAGGGTCCCCACACTAGCATGTGAATTACAGGGCATTTCCCAAACAGACGTCTTTTTTTACACACTGTCTTACATTTGGAAGGAAAATGTAGAGAAAGACAAGGGGCCATAACACTTGTTCTTCTATTCTGTGTTCCCCCATGTCTCCCGATAAAAATGGTAACTCACGTGCGTGGGTAGGCCTAATGCCCGTGACAGGAAACGCAACATGGCCACATCACATTTTTATATTGAAATCGCATGTGTTTTTTGGAAAGTGCCTAGCTATGGATTTTGGCCTCTAGCTCAGTCGGCACCTAAGAAAACCTAGCAAACCTGGACATTTCTGAAACCTAGACACTTAGGGGAATTTAGAATGGGGTGACTTGTGGGGGGTTTACCAGGTTCTGTTACCCAGAATCCTTTGCAAACCTCAAAAATTGGCAAAAAAACACTTTTTCCTCACATTTCGGTGACAAAAAGTTCTAGAATCTGAGAGGAGCCACAAATTTCCTTCCACCCAGCATTCCCCCAAGTCTCCCAATGAAAATGGTACCTCACTTGTGTGGGTAGGCCTAGTGCCCGTGACTGAAAATGCCCCAAAACACAACATGGACACATCACATTTTCCCAAAGAAAACTGACCTGCAAAGTGCCTAGCTGTGGATTTTGGCCTCTAGCTCAGCCGTCACCAAGGAACACCTAGTAAACCTACACATTTTTTAAAACTAGGCACCCAGGGAAATTCAGAATGGGGTGACTTGTGGAGCTCTCACCAGGTTCTGTTACCCAGAATCCTTTGCAAACTTCACAATTTGGCAAAAAAAAAAACACTTTTCCCTCACATTTCGATGATGGAAAGTTCTGGAATCTGAGGGGAGCCACAAACAGGTCTCCTGATAAAAAATGGTATCCCACTTGTGTGGGTAGGCCTAGTGCCTGTGACAGGAAATGCCCCAAAACACAACAGTGGGCACATCAAAATGATCTATTACAAAACTACCTGTTTTTGCTGGTGGTGGGGAACACCTGCATTTTTGGTCCCAGGTGCAGCGGTCATCTAGGGAAACCTACCAAACACAGACATTTTTTTTTTTTTTAAACTAGACACCCGGAGGAGTCCAGGGAGGTGTGGCTCGCGTGGATCCCCAAACATTTTCTTACCCAGACTCCTCTGCAAACCTCAAATATAGCTAAATAAAAATCACATTTTCCACGCTTATCTTTGGAGGATCACTGTGCCGGGACAAATTTCCTACCACCCATGTTCCCCTCAGTCTGCCGATTAAAACTGATACCTCACTTGTGTGGGGGCCCAGGTGCCTGCAACAGGAAAAGGCCAAAAACCTGTAGAGACTGAGAGGATAGCACAGCGAGTTGATAAGCACAATTTTTTCTTTTATACATTTTTAGGCTGACTCTGCTTTGGGGACATACACAAGGGAGGTATCATTTTACTTGGGAGACTGAGGGGAATGCTGGGTGGTAGAAAATTTGTGCCGGCGTGGTGATCCTACAAAGAAAGGTGAGGAAAATATGCTTTTTAAGCAAATTCTGAGGTTTGAAGGGACTATGGGGGTCATTCTGACCCTGGCGGCCGGTGACCGCCAGGGTCACCGACCACGGGAGCACCGCCAACAGGCTGGCGGTGCTCCCTCGAGCATTCTGACCGCGGCGGTTCAGCCGCGGTCAGAAACGGAAAGTCGGCGGTCTCCCGCCGACTTTCCGCTGCTCGGGAGAATCCTCCATGGCGGCAGAGCGCGCTCCGCCGTCATGGGGATTCTGACACCCCCTACCGCCATCCTGTTCCTGGCGGTAGGGGGTGCCGCGGGGCCCCTGGGGGCCCCTGCAGTGCCCATGCCCCCATAAGAGGGCCCCGCAAAGTATTTCAGTGTCTGCAAAGCAGACACTGAAATACGCGACGGGTGCCACTGCACCCGTCGCACCCCTGCAACTCCGCCAGCTCCATTCGGAGCCGGCATCCTCGTTGCAGGGGCATTTCCGCTGGGCCGGCGGGCGCTCTTTTGGAGAGCGCCCGCCGGCCCAGCGGAAATGTAAGAATGGCCGCCGCGGTCTTTTGACCGCGGTGCGGTCATTTGTCGGCGGGACTGTGGCGGGCGGCCTCGGCCGCCCGCCACAGTCAGAATCACCCCCTATGTGTTAGAAAATGTGGGGGGATGCACGCAAGCCACACCTCCCTGGACTCCACTGTGTGTCTAGTTTCCGAAAAGGTCTGGGTTTGGTAGGTTTCCCTACAGATCATTTTGATGTGTCCACGTCCAACTGTGATGTTCCAAGCACTAAAATTGTGAAAAGAAACGCACTTAGGTTATGTTAAAAAACACTTAACCACCAACCAAGTTGGTGGCATGCTTCATCATTGAGGTCCCACCTGAGACACCTAGCGTGTCACAGGTGTACTGCGAAGCCTGATTACAGCGGAGCAGGTTTTGTCATTTTTACCACACATACTGGTTGGATATGGCACGACGGTGAGTGATGGTTCAGTAGATCAAATTCTATTAAAAGGAGATTTTACAAAAATGAAATGCACTGTTTATAACTGAAAGGCCAAAAAACGGAACCATTGACTCACAGCTCATGAGCTGTAAAGCCGTGTCAGGGCACCAACCGCTTTACAGTCCATTCACCCACCTTTCATACATGACATGCACAAGACCATTCACGCCGCCAGAGGCGAGCCCAGCACATTACAACACTCGCATCCACAGACAGCGCCATTCAAGGGCCCATCACTTTCATATGCCCACATGCCTGACACAACAATCATACCTGCTGATGGGCGTGTGTGGACTGACGTTTGGCTAGCAGTGTGTTACAGTGGCCAACAGCAGGTCACTATTTACACCGCCAGCCAAGAGCCACTCCACGCACACTGGCAGCCAAGCGCCGCTCCACGCACACTGCCAGCCAAGCGCCGCTCCACGCACACTGCCAGCCAAGCGCCGCTCGACGCACACTGCCAGCCAAGCGCCGCTCCACGCACACTGCCAGCCAAGCGCCGCTCCACGCACACAGCCATCACCTTTTTTAAACAAAAAGAAACTACTAACTAATTCGAAATAAGTACAAAACTACAAACACAAAAGCTCTAACTAAGTACATAACAGTAAAGCCAACCGTGAAACTGAACATATGAAAATATAAAACTGCCAGTTTCCGCTCACGGTAGTTCCCAATAATTTTTTGGAGTGTGGTAACTTCTGAAACAGCCGGCTACACACAGCCCAGGCTTTGAAGGACAATCGGGGCAGTACATACGAGTCTCCCTCCGGATACCTCTTCGTGCACAGACTCTACTTCTCTTAGCAGGAAAGTCATTTTTGGCCGTGGGAGGAATGTGCTCAGCAAAGTGGAGATCTTTCAGTCTAGCCACATACTCCACCAGTGCTTCTCTAGTAACTCTTGCCTGTTCCAGCACAACAAGGTTCGCTATGACAGACTCCTGAAATTTCACAAATGTCATCCTTAACTCTGGAGAACTATTCTTGAACACTACAAAATCAATAAATGTTGTCAAATGGAACAGGTGAACCGCTAATTTCTTATACCAAATGTAAGCCTTACGAGCAGCAGTGTAAAGTTGCAACCTCTGATCTACTCTATTAACACCACCCATGTGCTTATTATAGTCTAAAATGCACACAGGTTTGCGCACTTCAGCAACCTGACCCCAAACAGCCACAGGTGAAGTACTCTCATCATGGATGGTACTTAGCATGTACACATTCCTCCTGTATGCACATTTCAGAGCCAGCAGCTCATTATTTCGCAAGGCACTGCACTGTCCCCTCTCAAGTTTTTTACAGACAAGCTCCCTTCTATAGCCTTTCCGGTTAGAGAGGATTGTGCCACAAGCAACAGTGTCTACTCAGAACAATTCCTTGAACAAATGCACTCCAGTGTAGAAGTTATCTACATACAAATGGTGACCTTTGTTAAACAGTCATCTACCAAGTTCCCACATATTTTTCTAGCTAACTCCAAAAGTGGGCTGACACTACTAGAATCCCTACCAGTGTAGACCCCGAAATTATAAACATATCCCGTACTACTTTCAGACAGCATATACAATTTAATTCCATACCGTGCCCTCTTGCTAGGAATGTACTGCCTAAAAAACAAACAACCCTTGAACAGAACTAAAGACTCATCCACAGCTATTTCTTTGCCTGGAATATAGAGCTCTGAAAAATGATTTACGAAGTGATCAAGGACAGGTGTAATCCTAAAAAGACAGTAAGAATCAGGGTGATCTTGTGCCAAGGCTAAAGCATTATCAAAAAAATGCAACATCCGAAGAAGAAGCTATACCGGTTACGACTCATGATGGCAGGAAATATAGCGGTTGCCATCAAGGGACTAGTGGATCAATATGAAGACAGTGACGGCTTCCTTATCAGCCCCATCAAAAAAGTTAAACCCTAGACCTTTTTTTTTAACTCTTCCAGATTTGTGGGAATCCACCAGCTAGCTCTAGAGTGTGGCCTAAGTCTGGCAGCATTGCCCCTCAAAAACTGCCCTGCATACAAATTAGTCTGCTCAACAATCTCTTCCAAAAATACATTGTGCATAAACATCTCCAAGAAATTGACAGGCTAAAGGTTTTCCATATTGACTCTAAACCCTGGGAGACCAGTAAAGGCAGGCAACTGTGGCTGCCCCATGTTTGGGGCAACCCAGAGTTCAGGTCTTCCAATGGGAAACCTTTCAGCCCCAGGCTGCTGCACGATTGGCACATCAGTGTCCTCTAAAACAGGCCCTTCATCTGCACTGAGAGTGGCTTCCTCATCAGAAGAATTCTCTTGGACAGAAAACTCACTGCCAGAATCTCTCACTTCCTCCTCTGCCTCAGATGCAGATTCAGTCTCGTAATCATGGTCTGAAGACGACTCAAAGAGCATGCCAACAACCTGCTGAGCGGTCATCCTACGGCTAGCCATGATCCTTCCCATGAGAAAGAACTGGACAAATGCACCACCAACAACCAACACTGTGTAAGATAAGTAATAAACAAAGTGTGACTTTATCACTAAGAGTTGTAAACTCAAAAACTATACCACGCACTTGCCTGAAAAAGCTAGACTCACCAGCAACTACTCTGCACAGCCACAGCAATCACCAATGGTATCCCACTAAAAAGAATAGAAAATTACACATAAGACAACACAAATATCATTGTGCACTAATCTAAGGACAGTTTCACACACAATCCTGCATTTAGTACACCACCTACAAAATGTCATTCATGCCTGGCAACAATAGTCATTTGGAGTAAATAGTTTGTTCTTACCTAAAACGTGCAATTACGCAAACGGCTGGTCAACCACCGCCAAAACAGCAAGGAGCCACAGCAAAGAAAGCAAAAGCTTTGAACTAGAACAAAAAGGAGAAATAAAACATTATAATCCCAAATGCGAATACTTTGGTAGTCGACAAACACCCCGCCACCAAACATTTGGAAATTTCCCCTTGTGCCTTAGTGGCTTCTGCCCCCCCTTGGGGGCAGATGGGCCTAAAAAGAATAGGCTGATCTGCCCCCAACGGGGGAGAAATAGCCTACAGTACTGTGCCCCCTTTGGGGGGCGCCCCTAACCGCAGGGGCCGCCCTCCCCACACAAAAAAAAAAACAAAAGTAAACAATCCCTGGCGTATTGTGGTTTCTGCCCCCCCCTGGGGGCAGATCAGCCTAAAAATAATTGGCTGATATGCCCCCAGGGGGCAGAAATGACGTAAAGCATTTTGCCCGCAAGGAAATCGACCCTTACCCAAGGGGCCGCTCCCCCATACTGAAACTGACTAAAGACAAAAAAATCACTCGTGCCTTAGTGGCTTCTGCCCCCCTTGGGGGCAGATGGTCCTAAAAGATCTGCCCCCAAGGGGGACAGAAACAGTTTACAGTGCTGTGCCCCCTAACCCAAGGGGCCGCCGCCACACAAAAAAAGTAAACAAATCCCTGGGTCTCATCTTGGTTTTTGCCCCCCTTGAGGGCAGATCGGCCTAAAAATAAGAGGCCGATCTGCCCCCAAGAGGGGCAGAAATGGTATAAATGATAATGGCCCCCCTTGGGGAGCGACCCTTGCCCTAGGGGTCACCCTACCACACACAAAACACACACACAAGATCTCTGGCGCAAAGTGGTTTCTGCCCCCCTCGGCGGCAGATGGGCCTAAACAAAATAGGCTGATGTGCTTTGCCCCCTTTGGGGGGGTGACCCTTACCCTAGCGCTCCCCCCAGAGCCGGTCCCAGGACGTAATGGCTACGTCCATGGCGCCACCAGACATAACGGTTATGTCCTGGGCGACCAAGGGGTTAAAGAAATTGTGCAACAAACATAAAAACAGGATAAAGGTTCTTCAAAATTCAAAGAAGTGTATTTCAGTAACTTACAGAAGAGTTTCATCCAAGAGACAGGTATGTTTGCTTTTTGTTTGTTTTTAAAGTGCTAGTATTCAAGCATGAACTTGGACACACTCCACTTCCTCGCTGTGAAGATTCTATGTGTACTTGACACTTAGGGATAACCCAGATCACTACTTTGGCTTTTGCTCAATTTCAAAACCATGTAAGACATGGACAAAGCGGGCAATTGCCTTGCACATCCTTGCAAGCGGTCAGACCCCTGCTCACCCTTCACAAGCACGAACAGCAGACCATTGCAACAGAAGAGTTTGCCAAGGTGGGTGGGTACTGCTTGTTCATCCACTTGACAATGCCTCTTCTGTTTCTCTCCTGTCTGCAGAGACAACTCCCCAGGTACCCAATACCTTCCGATAGTCTTGGTGCACCCATCCTGTCTGATTTTAGGAATTGTCCCACCTTGTTCTTCTTTTCCTTATTTATCCAGTTCTTAGCAACAACCTCCCATTTGATCTCGTTTTCATCCTCCTCTTTTATTATCTTTGATTGGTAGTCTAGGCTCCCAGTTTTTAGATAAATGTAGAGTCCCAGACATCCACTCTAGTGCTGTGGGACTATGGACAAGTTGTGGGTACCTCACTTCCTGACATTAGGTGTAAGACTGTCGCCCACACCATCTGCCCTGCCTCATTAATTTTGTTTAGTTTGAAAGTCCATGGGTGGTTGGGGTGAGCCAGATGTTTTTGTTCAATTTGTTTCAACTAGCACAAGATGAATTACCTTAATGTTTCCCAAACTGTTTGCCAGAGGTTTTAAAATGTTCAGAAGCATAATCAAAATGTTGTTGTTACTTTCTCTTTAAGAAAGATTGGGTAGATTTGAGTAGGGGTGATGGCCTTGATACAGCGCTAAAGGGCATTAATTTACCACTGAACAAGGACATAATGTGACACCTGAATGCAGCATACCTGGGGGCCATCACAAAAAGACCACAGTGAATAAATAGTGCTATGTTAAAATGAGTAAATAAATGGACTGATAACATAATGGGGTATGGCCCCTCTTTGGTGCGTCTGTAAAACTGACGTTTGTTCTTGAATTTTTGTTCTGAATTTTGACCCTTCGTCCTGAATTTTTGTCCTGAATTTTGACCCTTTGTCCTGAATTTTTTACAGTCCTGTCCAGAATTTGCCTGAATGCCAGGTGGTCACCCTAAGTGGAGACAAACTTGGCAGAGCGCAGAACGATGGCACCAGAAGAAAGAAAGGGCTTGTTGTATGTCTGGCTTGGAGACCTGGGGCGTGTTTTGTACACGCCCAGTCGCTTTATGCAATGTTGGTCTCCCCCGCGAGGAGTGCAGAGCTCCAGTAAGTGCCCTTGGCGAGGGAGAAGGGCCACTGACCCTGCTCGGCACCGGAGACCCAAGCACCTGCGCCCTCGTGTGAAGTGGGCAGCTGCAGAATTGGTGTTTACTGAAGAGCTGGAAACCCCAGGGCCCCAGGCCCAGGGAGAGATATCCACCACGTGTTGTAAACACCTCTCATTAAGGTTTTTCAACAGTGGGTGTGGTTAAAAGCCCACAGAGAGATTACAGCAGGCCAGAGCGCCTGTGCGGTCGACACTAAAAACAAACAAAGTAGAAAGCTGGAGGAAGAGAGAGACGGAAACACAGTCAGGAACCTCCACGACTGAGATGAAGGTGCAGGGAGCGTTTGGTGGTGGGTTAAAGAGGCCTGAGGTGGATTCAAGACTATACAGCCCTGGCCTTGGGCACGCTGGCATTTAACAGCACCAGCCCTGGGCTTCTGAGCACCGGACACCGGCACTCAGTCTTTTGCTAATTAAGCACTGACTTTTTCCCATACTCTGTAGTAACATCAGTTGCAGCTCGCGGGTGTTACGGGGGTGGGGTGGCACACAGGAGGGTAGGGGTGTAGGAGGCTGGCCTGGCTTGTAGTGGGTACCAAGAGGTACTTACACTCTGTACCTGGTCCAGTTATCCCTTATTAGTGTAGAAGAGGTGTTTCCAGCAGCTTAGGCTGATAGACGGTAGCTTTAGCAGAGCAGCTTAGGCTGAACTAGGAGACATGCAAAGCTCCTACTATACCACTGGTGTCATATGCACAATATCATAAGAAAACACAATATACAGATATACTAAAAATAAAGGTACTTTATTTTGTGACAATATGCCAAAAGTATCTCAGTGAGTACCCTCAGTATGAGGATGCCAAATATACACAAGATATATGTACACAATACCAAAAATATGCAGTAATAGCAAAAGGAAGTAATGCAAGCAATGTAAAGTTACAGTAGATTGCAATAGGAGAACATAGGTATAGGGGCAACACAAACCATATACTCCAAAAGTGGAATGCGAACCACGAATGGACCCCAAACCTTTTTGAGCTTGTAGAGGGTCGCTGGGACTGTAAGAAAACAGTGAGGGTTAGAAAAATAGCCCACCCCAAGACCCTGAAAGGTAGGTGTAAAGTGCACCTACAACCCCCAGAGAGCACAGAAGTCTTGATAGGGGGATTCTGCAAGGAACACCAACACCAGCATAGCAAACAGTGGATTTCCGGACCTGAGTACCTGTGGAACAAGGGGACCAAGTCCAAGAGTCGCGACAATGTCGAGAGAGGGCAGATGCCCAGGAAATGCTAGCTGAGGGTGCAAGGAAGCTGCCACCGGATGGAGGAAGCTTGGTGTTCTGCAAGAACGAAGAAAACTAGGAACTTCCCCTTTGGAGGATGGATGTCCCACGTCGTGAAGAAGCTTGCAGAGGTGTTCCCACGCAGAAAGACCGCAAACAAGCCTTGCTAGCTGCAAGGGTCGAGGTTAGGGTTTTTGGATGCTGCTATGGCCCAGGAGGGACCAGGATGTTGTCACTTGGATGCGGAGACAGAGGGGGCGCCCAGCAAGTCAGGGAGCCCTCACAGAAGCAGGCAGCACCCGCAGAAGTACCGGAACAGGCACTTGGAAGAGGATTGAACCGGAGCTCACCCGAAGTCAGAAAAGGGAGTCCCATGACACCGGAGGACAACTCAGAAGGTTGTGCACTGCAGGTTAGAGTGTCGGGGACCCAGGCTTGGCTGTGCATGAAGGAAATCCTGGAAGAGTGCACAGGAGCCGGAGCAGCTGCAAATCACGCGGTACCCAGCAATGCAGTCTAGCGTAGGGAGGCAAGGACTTACCTCCACCAAACTTGGACTGAAGAGCCTCAGTGAGACAGTTAGGCATCACACAGGGAGCACATACATATAGGCCACAAACTTATGAGCACTGGGGTTCTGGCTAGCAGGGTCCCAGTGACACATAACAAACATACTGACAACATAGGGTTTTCACTATGAGTACTGGGCCCTGGTTAGCAGGATCCCAGTGAGACAGTGAAAACACCCTGACATATACTCACAAACAGGCCAAAAGTGGGGGTAACAAGGCTAGAAAGAGGCTACTTTCTCACAAGGGGGAAGTAGGGGGGCTCGCTACAGGGAAATATTAATATCATTTAAAAACTAAACTTACCTGCACGTCGGCCGTGCCTCTCCTTTGTCTCCTCTGTATCAGCCGGCTGCAGGCACAGGCTCCCAGCCTGCCCTGCGGCCAATTCTGACGCTGGTTAGAGCAGCATCAGGATTGGGTAGGAGTGCCCAGCGAGGATTCTCCCAGGCAGACTGGCAGCCTGTGTAGGCTCTCTCCAGCCTGGCAACACAGTGCCAGGCTGGAGAGAGTACACTGAGCATGTGTGTTTGGCCGACCCGAGACGGCCGGCCAAACACACATGCTACAGCACTGCCCCATCCTCACTGATCGTTACACCGTGGCCCGCCCCTTTAAAAGAAAACGATAATAAACGTTTGTTATTGTTTTCTTTTAAAGGTTTTGCCGCTGCTGGCGGGAGGGGAGACGCTTCTCCACCCTAACGGAGGAGCCGCCCCTGAGTAACATACAGTATCTCCTACTCTCCTACAAAGCACTTTGTTTGTCTTTTATTTATTAGGAGAATCAGAGACCAAGTAAGCATCTGTCTGTCTGTCTGTCTGTCTGTCTGTCTGTCTGTCTGTCTGTCTGTCTGTCTGTCTGTCTGTCTAGCTAGCTAGCAATCTGTCCTCCCTCTTTGAGTTTCTCCGATGCTCTTCTCCTCACTGTCTCTCTTAGGGTCACATGTACAAAGCATTTTTCTAGTCGCAACCCGTTTGCGACTAGAAAAATGCTTTTTGGGATGTACAAAGCCCAAACTGCGATTTGGTAACTTGTTACTGAATCGCCATTTTGGTTTCGTGATTTGGTATAAGGAAGGGGGATGTCCAGGGCATCCCTTCCTTATACCGAATCTGAATGGTATGTATGATTGTTTTGAATGTGGTCGCAAAACAATTGCAGTTAACCCCAATTTCAAATGGGTGCTAACCCATTCACAAAGGGGAAGGGGTCCCCAAGGGATCTGTAAGGAAATGGCTCCCTGTTGCAGTTACCCCCCACTTTTTGCCTGATACTGATTCTGACTTGACTGAGAAGTGTGCTGGGACCCTGCTAACCAGGCCCCAGCACCAGTGTTCTTTCACCTAAAATGTACCATTGTCTCCACAATTGGCACAACCTTGGCACCCAGGTTAGTCCCTTGTAACTGGTACACCTGGTACCAAGGGCCCTGATGCCAGGGAAGGTCTCTAAGGGCTGCAGCATGTCTTATGCCACCCTAGGGACCCCTCACTCAGCACAGACACACTGCTTGCCAGCTTGCGAGTGCTGGTGGGGAGAAAATGACTAAGTCAACATGGCACTCCCTTCAGGGTGCCATGCCAACCTCACACTGCCTGTGGCATAGGTAAGTCACCCCTCTAGCAGGCCTTACAGCCCTAAGGCAGGGTGCACTATACCACAGGTGAGGGCCCTACAGTGTCTAAGCAAAACCTTAGACATTGTAAGTGCAGGGTAGCTATAAGAGTATATGGTCTGGGAGTCTGTCATACACGAACTCCTACACTGAATACTAGGAAGTTTGGTATCAAACTTCTCAGAATAATAAACCCACACTGATGCCAGTGTTGGATTTATTAAAAAAAAATGCACACAGAGGGCATCTTAGAGATGCCCCCTGTATTTTACCCAATTGTTCAGTACAGGACTGACTGGTCTGTGCCAGCCTGCTGCTGAGAGACGAGTTTCTGACCCCATGTGGTGAGAGCCTTTGTGCTCTCTGAGGACAGAAACAAAGCCTGCTCTGGGTGGAGGTGCTTCACACCTCCACCCTGCAGGAACTGTAACACCTAGCAGTGAGCCTCAAAGGCTCAGGCTTCTTGTTACAATGCCCCAGGGCACTCCAACTAGTGGAGTTGCACGCCCCCTGGACACAGCCCCCACTTTTGGCGGCAAGTCCAGGAGAGATAATGAGAAAAACAAGGAGGAGTCACTGGCCAGTCAGGCCAGCCCCTAAGGTGTCCTGAGCTGAGGTGACTCTGACTTTTAGAAATCCTCCATCTTGCATATGGAGGATTACCCCAATAGGATTAGGGATGTGCCCCCCTCCCCTCAGGGAGGAGGCACAAAGAGGGTGTAGCCACCCTCAGGGCTAGTAGACATTGGCTATTAACCCCCCAAACCTAAACACACCCCTAAATTGAGTATTTAGGTGCCCTCAGAACCTAGGAAACTAGATTCCTGCAACCTAAGAAGAAGAGGACTGCTAAGATGAAAAACCTGCAGAGAAGACTGAGACACCAACTGCTTTGGCCCCAGCTCTACCGGCCTTTCTCCCCACTTCTAAAGACACTGCTTCAGCGACGCGTTCCACAGGGTCCAGCAACCTCTGAAGCCTCAGAGGACTACCCTGCATCTAGAAGGACCAAGAACTCCTGAGGACAGCAGCTCTGTTCCCCAAAGACTGCAACTTTGCAACAAAGAAGCAACTTTGAAACAACACACGTTTCCCGCCAGAAGCGTGAGACATTGCACTCTGCACCCGACGCCCCCGGCTCGACTTGTGGAGAACAAACACCACAGGGAGGACTCCCCAGCAACTAAGAGACCCAGAGTAGCCAGAGTTGACCCCCCTGAACCCCCACAGCGACTCCTGCAGAGGGAATCCCGAGGCTCCCCCTGACCGCGACTGCCTGCTTCAAAGACCCGACGCCTGGTAAGGATACTACATCCGTGGCCCCAGGATCTGAAGGATCTGACCTCCAGTGCAGGAGCGACCCCCAGGTGGCCCTCACCCTTGCCAAGGTGGTGGCTACCCCGAGGAGCCCCCCCCCCCCTTGCCTGCCTACATCGCTGAAGAGACCCCTTGGTCTCCCATTGAATCCTATTGCGAACCCGACGCCTGTTTGCACACTGCACCCGGCCGCCCCCATGCTGCTGAGGGTGTACTTTTTGTGTTGACTTGTGTCCCCCAGGTGCCCTACAAAACCCCTGTGGTCTGCCCTCCAAAGACTCGGGTACTTACCTGCTGGCAGACTGGAACCGGGGCACCCCCTTCTCCATTGAAGCCTTTGTGTTTTGGGCACCACTTTGACCTCTGCACCTGACCGGCCCTGAGCTGCTGGTGTGGTAACTTTGGGGTTGCTCTGAACCCCCAACGGTGGGCTACCTTTGACCCAAACTTAAACCCCCTAGATGGTTTACTTACCTGCAAAAACTAACAAACACTTACCTCCCCCAAGAACTGTTGAAAATTGCACTGTCTAGTTTTAAAATAGCTATATGTCATTTGTGTAAAAACTGCATATGCTATTTTGCTAATTCAAAGTTCCTAAAGTTCCTATATGAAATACCTTTCATTTGAAGTATCACTTGTAAATCTTGAACCTGTGGTTCTTAAAATAAACTAAGAAAATATATTTTTCTATACAAAAACCTATTGGCCTGGAATTGTCTCTGAGTGTGTGTTCTTCATTTATTGCCTGTGTGTGTACAACAAATGCTTAACACTACCGTCTGATAAGCCTACTGCTCGACCATACTATCACAAAATAGAGCATTAGAATTATCTCTTTTTGCCACTATCTTTCCTCTAAGGGGAACCCTTGGACTCTGTGCATGCTATTTCTTACTTTGAAATAGTACATACAAAGCCAACTTCCTACAGGATCCCTTCCACTTCGTGAATACATGCAAAAACGCTTTCTAAGAGCAGGCAGTTGTCCCACGGACTACCACCTACTCTTAAAAGATGAAACTGAAACATTTCATTTTTTTCTTTTTAAACGCTTAAGGAAAACGCGCTGCATTTAAAAAAAAAAAAAAAAAAAAAAAAATTGTTTTATTTAAAAGCAATCACAGATGTGGAGGTCTGCTGTCCTCAGCAGGCCAGCATCCCTGTGATTTTTGCGATTCCCAGTGGGTCGCAAGTTGCGACCTACCTCATTAATATTAATAAGGTAGGTCTATTTGTGACCTACCGGGAATCATAAAAGAAACTCAGTGGAGTTTCTTACATTTGGAATTGCGGTTTCCTAATTGCGATTCTCATGAAATCGTAATTAGGAAATCACAGTTCCAAATATTCGTACATCTCTCTTCACCTCGCTTCTCTTTTTCTCTCACTTTCTTTCTCTCTCTGCCATTCCATTTCTTTTCTTCTTTCTCTCTGTCTTTTTCTCCTGTCAGTAACTCTGAGGCTTGCTCTTCCATCTTAGGGAATACAAATATGGCAAAGGTATTGAATGCACAGAAAGACCACACATGGCCTCTTTAAACAGGGTATGCCTGGTCTTGCATGACTTAGAAGAGGGATACACAAAGTGTGGCCTCCTGACCTGTACAGAAGCGGCCCTCCTGACCTGTACACAAGCGGCCCTCCTGACCTGTACGTGCTGCCCCTCCTGACCTGTACGTGCTGCCCCCTCCTGACCTGTACGTGCTGCCCCCTCCTGACCTGTACACAAGCGCCCCCCCTGACCTGTACACAAGCGCCCCCCCTGACCTGTACACAAGCGCCCCCCCTGACCTGTACGTGCTGCCCCCCCTGACCAGTACGTGCTGCCCCCCCTGACATGTACGTGCTGCCCCTCCTGACCTGTACGTGCTGCCCCTCCTGAACCTGTACGTGCTGCCCCTCCTGAACCTGTACGTGCTGCCCCTCCTGACCTGTACGTGCTGCCCCTCCTGAACCTGTACGTGCTGCCCCTCCTGACCTGTACGTGCTGCCCCCTCCTGACCTGTACACAAGCGGCCCTCCTGACCTGTACACAAGCGCCCCCCTGACCTGTACACAAGCGCCCCCCCTGACCTGTACGTGCTGCCCCTCCTGACCTGTACGTGCTGCCCCCCTGACCTGTACGTGCTGCCCCCTGACCTGTACGTGCTGCGCCCCTGACCTGTACGTGCTGCCCCCCTGACCTGTACGTGCTGCGCCCCTAACCTGTACGTGCTGCACCTCCTGAACCTGTACGTGCTGCCCCTCCTGAACCTGTACGTGCTGCCCCCCCTGACCTGTATGTGCTGCCCCCCCTGACCTGTACGTGCTGCCCCCCCTGACCTGTACGTGCTGCCCCTCCTGAACCTGTACGTGCTGCCCCTCCTGAACCTGTACGTGCTGCCCCCCCTGACTTGTACGTGCTGCCCCTCCTGACCTGTACGTGCTGCCCCTCCTGACCTGTACGTTCTTACCCCCCTGACATGTTAGTGCTGCCCCTCCTGACATGTTAGTGCTGCCCCTCCTGACATGTTAGTGCTGCCCCTCCTGACCTGTACGTGCTGCCCCTCCTGACCTGTACGTGCTGCCCCTCCTGACCGGTATGTGCTGCCCCTCCTGACCTGTACATGCCGCCCCCCCAAACCTGTACACACTCTCCCTCTTGCTGTTGTTTACTGGATGTTTGCTAATGTTCTAGTGTGCGCCCCTCAGCATGAAGCTTAAAACTCTGGCAATATTTCTAGTAAAGTTTTCACTCTCTCTCACTCACTTTCTCTGTCACAATCTTTCTCTTCCTCTCTTCTGCATTTTCTCTCATAGGCTGTTATTCTTCTTTGCTTTCTCTCTTTCTGTCTCTCTAGTAAGTCGAACAAGGCCCTGTAATTCACCTCTCATGCTCTCGTCTCTGTTTCCCTCAGCATGAAGCTCAGGTCTCTGGCAGTACTTCTCGTTGTGGGGCTTTCCATTGGACTCTTTATGAGAAGGAAGATATTGATCTCACAAAACGATGATCCAAGCCCCTCGCCTGCGGAGACGCTGCCCCCACCAACTCTGAAGCTTCTCCCAGAAGAAACGTATCTGAGCAAATTCTCCTACAGCGGAATCAGGTAACGGACCTCTCTCTCTCTAGAGGATCAAGGGAATGTGGACAAGTAGGAAACCACTGGAGCTAGACAGGTAGGAAACAGCGGGTGCTAGTGGGGTGTGATGGACAGAGTAGTAGAGGGCATCACACACCCACAGCTTTCCTGGCGTAGACCATGTATGATCCAGATAACCAGCCGATGGTCCCATGCTTAGCGTGGCAAGGAACTAAGGGCCTCATTTAGACTTTGGCGGAGAGGGTTTGTCCGTCACAAACTTGATAGATATCCCGTCCACCGTATTACAATCCCATTATAGCCTATGGAACTCTTAATACGGCGGTCGGGATCTCTCTCACCGTTGTGATGGAGTAACCCGTCGCCAAACTCTAACTCATGGCCTAAGTGTCGGAAAGCACTAACTCCCAGTCTGGATCCAGTGAGAGTGATGAATGCTTCTGCACTTCTCATCCACAGCTGTGTGTTGGTTAACTCTAGTCCCTGGGAAAGGGAATGGAATAAGAGAAAGCAGAGCCACTGGATATTACCACCCTGACCCGGCACTCTGCTGGGCGCTGATATATGTCTAGTGCGTCTCTAAGGGCAAGAGGAGCATCCTTAGAACATTGAGGTTATACTGAACCAGCTACCATTTGCTATAGGTTTGATGTTTTGTTCAGTGGAAACACTGATATTCCTGAAACTAGAGGATAAATAAATATCTGAGTAACTAATTTCACTCAAACCTTCAGCACAACGCGCTTTGATCACAAGGTGTTCGAGGCTGGGTATTGGTAGGGGTAAGGACACACGTACCTCCAGCAATACACCCCCAACACAGGGTTGTGCCCAGTCAGGGTCCCACAAAGTAGCCCCTGGCTCAACCCCTAGTAGCTTGGCAATGAACAGTCAGGCTTAACTCAGGAGACAGGTGTGTAAAGCATTTAAATACACCAAGATAGTAAATAAGTAACAAACAACACACAATACAAATCCAACACCAATTTATAAAAACAGTAAATATTGTTTTCTTTCAAACAATATCTCAACAACAAAAATCCAGTATAGGGAACCAGAGATATGAATTTGTGAAGGTAACTAGCACTTAGAAGCCAATAGCGCGTAGAGGAAAGATTGCACTGGACCAGGACACAGTCGAGTTCCAGCCACCTGCAATGTAACACTTTGCACTTATTTCCAGAAGTGATTCTTGATACAGGAAAGTGGGCCACAATTCCAATCCAAGGCTCCTTGGGACATTGGTACTACTATTCCCACAATGCACCTGGCCAAAACCTTGCAAGTTCACTGGATGCATTCCAGGCTGGGGACTTTTGTGGAAGTGTGATACAGGAAAGTGACCCACAACCCCAATCCAAGGTTCCAGAATCCAAGTTGCTTCTTGGGACATTGAGACTACAATTCCCACAATGCACCTGGCCAAATCCTTTCAAGTCCACTGGACGCCCTCCAGCCTGAGGTCTTTTGTGGAAGTTGGTGCGGGGAAGCTCTTTTAACATGTTGCTTTAGGGAGTCCACTCCTGAATCCATTTTGAAGCAAGGCGAAGTACTTTGGGCTGTGGTTCCAGTGTGCAACAGGCAGTCCTTAAGTGTGCAGGCCTCTGGGTTGCAAACCAGGGTTTCAGCAGGACAGTTCTTCTTTTTCTTGTGGTTTCAGGCAGCAGATCTGAATTCCAATGCAGATCAGCCACCTTTATTCCGTCATTTTGAGGGACAGTCACTGGGGGATTCTGTCCAATGAGCTGCAGGCCACCACCCAGAGGTACGACATCTTCCTCCAAAGTGTGGTATCTTCTTGTCCCATAAAGCACTTGTAGGAAAGTACCATCTTGCCTGGCATGTTACCCCCATTTTTCACTGTATATATGTTGTTTTAGTTGTATGTGTCACTGGGACCCTGTCACCCAGGGCCCCAGTGCTCATAAGTGTGCCTGAATGTGTTACCTGTGTAGTGACTAACTGTCTCACTGAGGCTCTGCTAATCAGAACCTCAGTGGTTATGCTCTCTCATTTCTTTCAAATTGTCACTAACAGGCTAGTGACCAATTTTACCAATTTACATTGGCTTACTGGAACACCCTTATAATTCCCTAGTATATGGTACTGAGGTACCCAGGGTATTGGGGTTCCAGGAGATCCCTATGGGCTGCAGCATTTCTTTTGCCACCCATAGGGAGCTCTGACAATTCTTACACAGGCCTGCCACTGCAGCCTGAGTGAAATAACGTCCACGTTATTTCACAGCCATTTTACACTGCACTTAAAGTAACTTATAAGTCACCTATATGTCTAACCTTTACCTGGTAAAGGTTAGGTGCAAAGTTACTTAGTGTGAGGGCACCCTGGCACTAGCCAAGGTGCCCCCACATTGTTCAGGGCCAATTCCCCGGACTTTGTGAGTGCGGGGACACCATTACACGTCTGCACTACATATAGGTCACTACCTATATGTAGCTTCACAATGGTAACTCCGAATATGGCCATGTAACATGTCTATGATCGTGGAATTGCCCCCTCTATACCATCCTGGCATAGTTGGCACAATCCCATGATCCCAATGGTCTGTAGCACAGACCCTGGTACTGCCAAACTGCCTTTTCAGGGGTTTCACTGCAGCTGCTGCTGCTGCCAACCCCTCAAACAGGCTTCTGCCCTCCTGGGGTCCAGCCAGGCCTGGCCCAGGATGGCAGAACAAAGGACTTCCTCTGAGAGAGGGTGTTACACCCTCTCCCTTTGGAAAATGGTGTGAAGGCAGGGGAGGAGTAGCCTCCCCCAGCCTCTGGAAATGCTTTCATGGGCACTTTTGGTGCCCATTTCTGCATAAGCCAGTCTACACCGGTTCAGGGACCCCTTAGCCCTGCTCTGGCGCGAAACTGGACAAAGGAAAGCGGAGTGACCACTCCCCTGACCTGCACCTCCCCTGGGAGGTGTCCAGAGCTCCTCCAGTGTGCTCCAGACCTCTGCCATCTTGGAAACAGAGGTGCTGCTGGCACACTGGACTGCTCTGAGTGGCCAGTGCCACCAGGTGACGTCAGAGACTCCTTCTGATAGGCTCCTTCAGGTGTTGCTAGCCTATCCTCTCTCCTAGGTAGCCAAACCCTCTTTTCTGGCTATTTAGGGTCTCTGTCTCTGGGGAAACTTTAGATAACGAATGCAAGAGCTCATCAGAGTTCCTCTGCATCTCTCTCTTCACCTTCTGCCAAGGAATCGACTGCTGACCGCGCTGGAAGCCTGCAAAACTGCAACATAGTAGCAAAGACGACTACTGCAACTCTGTAACGCTGATCCTGCCGCCTTCTCGACTGTTTTCCTGGTGGTGCATGCTGTGGGGGCAGTCTGCCTCCTCTCTGCACTAGAAGCTCCGAAGAAATCTCCCGTGGGTCGACGGAATCTTCACCCTGCAACCGCAGGCACCAAAAAGCTGCATTACCGGTCCCTTGGGTCTCCTCTCAGCACGACGAGCGAGGTCTCTCGAATCCAGCAACTGTATCCAAGTGACCCCCACAGTCCAGTGACTCTTCAGTCCAAGTTTGGTGGAGGTAAGTCCTTGCCTCCCCACGCCAGACTGCATTGCTGGGAACCACAACTTTTGCAGCTACTCCGGCCCCTGTGCACTTCCGGCGGAAATCCTTTGTGCACAGCCAAGCCTGGGTCCACAGCACTCTAACCTGCATTGCACGACTTTCTAAGTTGGTCTCCGGCGACGTGGGACTCCTTTGTGCAACTTCGGGTGAGCACCGTTTCACGCATCCTTGTAGTGCCTGTTTCTGGCACTTCTCCGGGTGCTACCTGCTGCTGAGAGGGCTCTTGTCTTGCTCGACGTCCCCTCTCTATCCTGACGCAATTTGCAACATCCTGGTCCTTCCTGGGCCACAGCAGCATCCAAAAACGCTTACCGCACGATTTACAGCTAGCAAGGCTTGTTGGCGGTCTTTTGGCGGGAAAATACTTCTGCACGACTCTCCACGGCGTGAGGGATCCGTCCTCCAAAGGGGAAGTCTCTAGCCCTTGTCGTTCCTGCAGAAACCTAAGCTTCTTGTGTCCAGTAGAAGCTTCTTTGCACCCACAGCTGGCATTTCCTGGGCATCTGCCCATCTCCGACTTGCTTGTGACTTTTGGACTTGGTCCCCTTGTTCCACAGGTGCCCTTGACTGAAAATCCATCGTTGTTGCATTGCTGGTTTGTGTCTTTCCTGCAGTATTCCCCTATCACGACTTCTTTGTCCTTTGGGGAACTTTAGTGCACTTTGCACTCACTTTTCAGGGTCTTGGGGTGGGCTATTTTTCTAACCCTCACTATTTTCTAATAGTCCCAGCGACCCTCTACAAGGTCACATAGGTTTGGGGTCCATTCGTGGTTCGCATTCCACTTTTGGAGTATATGGTTTGTGTTGCCCCTATCCCTATGTGTCCCCATTGCATCCTATTGTAACTATACATTGTTTGCACTGTTTTCTAAGACTATACTGCATATTTTTGGTATTGTGTACATATATCTTGTGTATATTTCCTATCCTCTCACTGAGGGTACACTCTGAGATACTTTGGCATATTGTCATAAAAATAAAGTACCTTTATTTTTAGTATAACTGTGTATTGTATTTTCTTATGATATTGTGCATATGACACTAAGTGGTACTGTAGGAGCTTCACTCGTCTCCTAGTTCAGCCTAAGCTGCTCTGCTAAGCTACCATTATCTATCAGCCTATGCTGCTAGACCCCCTATACACTAATAAGGGATAACTGGGCCTGGTGTAAGGTGTAAGTACCCCTTGGTACTCACTACAAGCCAGTCCAGCCTCCTACATTGGTTGTGCAGCGGTGGGATAAGTGCTTTGAGACTACTTACCACTCTTGTCATTGTACTTTTCATAAGAGAAAAATATACAAAACAAGTTCAGTGTGTGTACACATAACTAAAAAGTTTTGCATTTCCTCTTTTCACTCTTTTCTAAAGTGCTGAAAAGTACTTCTAAACTTTCAAAAAGTTCTTAAAAGTTTAAAAAGTTTTTTTCTGTCTTTCTAAAAAGCTCTGACAAACTTTTTTCTCTTTTTCTATCACTTTAACTCTCTCTAAAAATGTCTGGCACAGGCCAAAATGTTGACCTGTCCAAAATTGCATATGATCACCTTAGCACAAAAGGAGCAAGGAGTCTCTGCATAGAGAGAGGTTTGAGTGTAGAGAAGAATCCTTCCTTGGAATTGTTACTTAACATGCTTAGAGAACAAGATAAGGCTTAAAGTGCCCCATCTGTTGAAAAAGTAGCTAATGGTTCCCAATCTGATCCAGGGACTCCCCCAGGAAAAGGTTCAGGAAAGAAACTTCTTAGCCTGCCCATTACTAGACAGCCTAGCATAGTTGGTACTGAGGTGGAGTCACATCATACAGATGATGTGCTCTCACATTACACTGTCAGCCAAGCTGTTAGGGTGCCCTCTGTAAGGGACAGGTCTCCTTCTGTTCATTCCCATCATACCTCTGTATCTAGGAATGTCCCTCCCACCAACCCTGATGACAGATTGTTAGAAAGGGAACTCAATAAGTTGAGGGTGGAACAAACCAGACTGAAGCTTAAAAAGCAACAGCTGGATTTGGATAGACAGTCTTTAGAACTAGAGAAGGAAAGACAGAAGTTGGGTTTTGAAACCCATGGTGGCAGCAGCAGTATTCCCCATAGTCATCCTGCAAAAGAGCATGATTCCAGGAATCTGCACAAGATAGTTCCCCCTTATAAGGAGGGGGATGACATTAACAAGTGGTTTGCTGCACTTGAGAGGGCCTGTGTTGTACAGGATGTCCCTCAAAGGCAGTGGGCTGCTATCCTATGGCTATCATTTAGTGGAAAAGGTAGGGATAGGCTCCTTACTGTGAAAGAAAGTGATGCCAATAATTTTACAGTTCTTAAGAATGCACTCCTGGATGGTTATGGCTTAACCACTGAACAATACAGGATAAAGTTCAGAGAGACCAAAAAGGAGTCTTCACAAGACTGGGTTGATTTCATTGACCATTCAGTGAAGGCCTTGGAGGGGTGGTTACATGGCAGTAAAGTTACTGATTATGACAGCCTGTATAACTTGATCCTGAGAGAGCATATTCTTAATAATTGTGTGTCTGATTTGTTGCACCAGTACTTGGTGGACTCTGATCTGACCTCTCCCCAAGAATTGGGAAAGAAGGCAGACAAATGGGTCAGAACAAGGGTGAACAGAAAAGTTCATACAGGGGGTGACAAAGATGGCAACAAAAAGAAGGATGGTAAGTCTTCTGACAAGGGTGGGGACAAATCTAAAAATGAGTCTTCATCAGGCCCACAAAAACACTCTGGTGGGGGTGGTGGGCCCAAATCCTCTTTTAATCAAAACAAAGAAAAGAAACCATGGTGATATTTATGTAAAGTAAAAGGCCATTGGACAACAGATCCCAGTTGTCCAAAGAAAAGCATCAAGCCTCCTACCACTACAACCCCTACTGCTACATCTAGTGTCCCTACTAATAGCAGTGGTGGTGGGAGCAAACCTACTAATAGCCAATCCAAGGGAGTAGCTGGGCTCACTTTTGGTAACTTAGTTGGGGTTGGTCTGGTTAGGGAGACCACAGAGGCTGTGTTAGTCTCTGAGGGGGCTATTGATTTAGCCACCTTAGTTGCTTGTCCCCTTAATATGGATAAGTACAAGCAGCTACCCCTAATAAATGGTGTTGAGGTTCAGGCCTACAGGGACACTGGAGCCAGTGTGACTATGGTCAAAGAGAAACTGGTCCACCCTGAACAACACCTACTTGGTCACCAGTACCAAGTAACCGATGCTCACAACAACACACTTAGCCACCCCATGGCTGTTGTAAATCTCAACTGGGGGGGGGGGTTACTGGTCCAAAGAAAGTTGTGGTAACCTCAGATTTACCTGTAGACTGTCTACTAGGAAATGATTTGGAGACATCAGCTTGGTCAGATGTGGAGTTGGAGGCCCATGCAGCAATGCTGGGCATCCCAGGGCATATTTTTGCTTTAACCAGGGCTCAGGCCAAAAAGCAAAAAGGACAGGGAAGCTTGGATCCTGGAACAATGGACCAAGTGCTCCCTAAAGCTAGGGCTAGTAGAAGCAAACCACTTCCTACTATCCCTCCCTCTACAGTGGATTCAACTTCTGAGGAAGAAGAATTCCCTCCCTGTGCAGAACCTACACCAGAGGAGCTGGAAGCAGACACTGCTGAGCTTTTGGGTGAAGGGGGGCCTGCCAGGGAGGAGCTGAGTGTGGCACAGCAAACCTGTCCCACATTAGAGGGTCTAAGACAGCAAGCTGTCAAACAGGCTAATGGGGATGTCAGTGACTCTGCAAGAGTTTACTGGGAGGACAACCTCTTGTACACTGAGGCAAGGGATCCTAAACCTGGAGCTGCCAGGAGATTAGTGATTCCTCAGGAGTACAGAAAGTTCCTCCTAACTCTTGCCCACGACATTCCCCTAGCTGGACATCTGGGTCAAATGAAAACTTGGGACAGGCTTGTTCCCTTGTTTCATTGGCCTAGGATGTCTGAGGACACAAAAGAGTTTTGTAAGTCCTGTGAAACCTGTCAAGCCAGTGGCAAAACAGGTGGCACTCCAAAGGCACCCCTTATTCCACTGCCTGTGGTTGGGGTTCCCTTTGAAAGGGTAGGGGTTGACATAGTTGGCCCCCTTGACCCTCTTACTGCTTCAGGCAATGGGTTTATCTTGGTGGTAGTGGACCATGCCACAAGATATCCTGAAGCAATTCCTTTAAGGACCACTACAGCACCTGCAGTGGCAAAGGCCCTCCTGGGAATATTTTCCAGGGTGGGCTTTCCAAAGGAAGTAGTATCAGACAGGGGAAGCAATTTCATGTCTGCATACTTAAAGGCCATGAGGAAGGAGTGTGGTGTAACTTATAAATTCACTACACCCTATCATCCACAAACAAATGGACTGGTGGAGAGATTTAACAAAACTCTCAAAGGCATGATTATGGGTCTCCCTGAAAAACTCCGCAGGAGATGGGATATCCTTCTAGCATGCCTCCTTTTTGCCTACAGGGAGGTACCCCAGAAAGGAGTGGGCTTCAGCCCCTTTGAACTTCTTTTTGGTCACCCTGTTAGGGGTCCACTCACACTTGTCAAGGAGGGTTGAGAACAACCTTTAAAAGCTCCAAAACAAGATATTGTGGATTATGTACTTGGCCTCAGATCAAGGATGGCTGAGTATATGAAAAAGGTCCAGTAAAAACCTTCAGGCCAGCCAAGAGCTCCAGAAGCAATGGCATGACCAGAAGGCTGTTTTAGTTCAGTACAAACCAGGGCAGAAAGTGTGGGTCTTGGAGCCTGTGGCCCCAAGAGCACTCCAAGATAAATGGAGTGGTCCCCACACAATTGTTGAGAAAAAGGGTGAAGTCACCTATTTAGTTGACTTAGGCACTGCGAGGAGTCCCCTTAGGGTGCTCCATGTCAACCGCCTGAAACCCTACTATGACAGGGCTGATCTCACCCTGCTCATGGCAACTGATGAGGGACAGGAAGAAGACAGTGATCCTCTACCTGATCTCTTCTCTTCCACAGAACAAGATGCTCTTGTGGAAGGTGTAGTTTTGGCTGATTGTCTTACTGCTGAGCAGAAAGACCATTGCATAAATCTCCTAGATCCATTCTCTGAACTCTTCTCTACTGTGCCAGGTACCACTTCTTGGTGTGAGCACACTATAGATACTGGAGACAGCTTGCCTGTCAAAAGTAAGATCTATAGGCAGCCTGACCATGTCAGGGACTGCATAAAGCAAGAGGTACAGAAAATGTTAGAACTAGGAGTGGTTGAGCACTCTGAAAGTCCATGGGCTTCTCCTGTGGTACTTGTACCAAAATCCCATTCCAAAGATGGAAAGACGGAAATGCGGTTTTGTGTAGACTATAGAGGTCTCAACCTGGTAACCAAAACTGATGCTCACCCTATACCCAGGGCAGATGAGCTCATAGATACACTGGCATCTGCCAAGTATCTAAGCACTTTTGATTTGACTGCAGGGTATTGGCAGATCAAATTATCAGAAGATGCTAAACCTAAAACAGCATTTTCAACCATTGGAGGACATTACCAGTTCACTGTAATGCCTTTTGGACTGAAGAATGCACCTGCCACTTTTCAGAGGTTGGTGAACACAGTCCTGCAAGGGCTGGAAGCTTTCAGTGCAGCATATTTAGACGATATAGCTGTCTTTAGCTCCAGCTGGGATGATCACCTGGTCCACCTATGGAAAGTTTTGGAGGCCCTGCAAAAGGCAGGCCTCACTATCAAGGCTTCAAAGTGCCAGATAGGGCAGGGTAAGGTGGTTTATCTGGGACACCTTGTTGGTGGGGAACAGATTGCACCACTTCAGGGGAAAATCCAAAGAATTATTGATTGGGTTCCCCCTACTACTCAGACTCAGGTGAGAGCCTTCCTAGGCCTCACTGGGTATTACAGGAGGTTCATTAAGAACTATGGCTCCATTGCAGCCCCTCTTAATGACCTCACATCCAAGAAAATGCCTAAAAAGGTATTATGGACAGCAAACTGTCAGAAAGCTTTTGAGAAGCTGAAGCAGGCCATGTGCTCTGCACCTGTCCTGAAAAGCCCTCGTTACTCTAAAAAATTCTATGTCCAAACTGATGCATCTGAATTAGGAGTAGGGGCAGTCCTATCACAACTTAATTCTGAGGGCCAGGATCAACCTGTTGCTTTTATTAGTAGGAGGTTGACCCCTAGAGAAAAGCGTTGGTCTGCCATAGAGAGGGAGGCCTTTGCTGTGGTCTGGGCTCTGAAGACGTTGAGGCCATACCTGTTTGGCACTCACTTCATTGTTCAGACAGACCACAAGCCTCTACTTTGGCTAAAACAAATGAAAGGTGAAAATCCTAAATTATTGAGGTGGTCCATATCCCTACAGGGAATGGACTGTACAGTGGAACATAGACCTGGGAGTAGCCACTCCAATGCAGATGGACTCTCCAGATATTTCCACTTAGACAATGAAGACTCATCAGGTCATGGCTAGTCTTATTGTCCTTCGTTTGGGGGGGGTTGTGTAGGAAAGTACGATCTTGCCTGGCATGTTACCCCCATTTTTCACTGTATATATGTTGTTTTAGTTGTATGTGTCACTGGGACCCTGTCACCCAGGGCCCCAGTGCTCATAAGTGTGCCTGAATGTGTTACCTGTGTAGTGACTGTCTCACTGAGGCTCTGCTAATCAGAACCTCAGTGGTTATGCTCTCTCATTTCTTTCAAATTGTCACTAACAGGCTAGTGACCAATTTTACCAATTTACATTGGCTTACTGGAACACCCTTATAATTCCCTAGTATATGGTACTGAGGTACCCAGGGTATTGGGGTTCCAGGAGATCCCTATGGGCTGCAGCATTTCTTTTGCCACCCATAGGGAGCTCTGACAATTCTTACACAGGCCTGCCACTGCAGCCTGAGTGAAATAACGTCCACGTTATTTCACAGCCATTTTACACTGCACTTAAAGTAACTTATAAGTCACCTATTTGTCTAACCTTTACCTGGTAAAGGTTAGGTGCAAAGTTACTTAGTGTGAGGGCACCCTGGCACTAGCCAAGGTGCCCCCACATTGTTCAGGGCCAATTCCCCGGACTTTGTGAGTGCGGGGACACCATTACACGCGTGCACTACATATAGGTCACTACCTATATGTAGCTTCACAATGGTAACTCCGAATATGGCCATGTAACATGTCTATGATCATGGAATTGCCCCCTCTATACCATCCTGGCATAGTTGGCACAATCCCATGATCCCAGTGGTCTGTAGCAAAGACCCTGGTACTGCCAAACTGCCTTTTCAGGGGTTTCACTGCAGCTGCTGCTGCTGCCAACCCCTCAGACAGGCTTCTGCCCTCCTGGGGTCCAGCCAGGCCTGGCCCAGGATGGCAGAACAAAGGACTTCCTCTGAGAGAGGGTGTTACACCCTCTCCCTTTGGAAAATGGTGTGAAGGCAGGGGAGGAGTAGCCTCCCCCAGCCTCTGGAAATGCTTTCATGGGCACTTTTGGTGCCCATTTCTGCATAAGCCAGTCTACACCGGTTCAGGGACCCCTTAGCCCTGCTCTGGCGCGAAACTGGACAAAGGAAAGGGGAGTGACCACTCCCCTGACCTGCACCTCCCCTGGGAGGTGTCCAGAGCTCCTCCAGTGTGCTCCAGACCTCTGCCATCTTGGAAACAGAGGTGCTGCTGGTACACTGGACTGCTCTGAGTGGCCAGTGCCACCAGGTGACGTCAGAGACTCCTTCTGATAGGCTCCTTCAGGTGTTGCTAGCCTATCCTCTCTCCTATGTAGCCAAACCCTCTTTTCTGGCTATTTAGGGTCTCTGTCTCTGGGGAAACTTTAGATAACGAATGCAAGAGCTCATCAGAGTTCCTCTGCATCTCTCTCTTCACCTTCTGCCAAGGAATCGACTGCTGACCGCGCTGGAAGCCTGCAAAACTGCAACATAGTAGCAAAGATGACTACTGCAACTCTGTAACGCTGATCCTGCCGCCTTCTCGACAGTTTTCCTGGTGGTGCATGCTGTGGGGGTAGTCTGCCTCCTCTCTGCACTAGAAGCTTCGAGGAAATCTCCCGTGGGTCGATGGAATCTTCCCCCTGCAACCGCAGGCACCAAAAAGCTGCATTACCGGTCCCTTGGGTCTCCTCTCAGCACGACGAGCGAGGTCCCTCGAATCCAGCAACTGTGTCCAAGTGACCCCCACAGTCCAGTGACTCTTCAGTCCAAGTTTGGTGGAGGTAAGTCCTTGCCTCCCCACGCCAGACTGCATTGCTGGGAACCGCGACTTTTGCAGCTACTCCGGCCCCTGTGCACTTCCGGCGGAAATCCTTTGTGCACAGCCAAGCCTGGGTCCACGGCACTCTAACCTGCATTGCACGACTTTCTAAGTTGGTCTCCGGCGACGTGGGACTCCTTTGTGCAACTTCGGGTGAGCACCGTTTCACGCATCCTTGTAGTGCCTCTTTCTGGCACTTCTCCAGGTGCTACCTGCTGCTGAGAGGGTTCCTTGTCTTGCTCGACGTCCCCTCTCTCTCCTGACACAATTTGCGACATCCTGGTCCCTCCTGGGCCACAGCAGCATCCAAAAACACTTACTGCACGATTTGAAGCTAGCAAGGCTTGTTGGCGGTCTTTCGGCGGGAAAACACTTCTGCACAACTCTCCACCGCGTGAGGGATCCGTCCTCCAAAGGGGAAGTATCTAGCCCTTGTCGTTCCTGCAGAAACCTAAGCTTCTTCTGTCCAGTAGAAGCTTCTTTGCACCCACAGCTGGCATTTCCTGGGCATCTGCCCATCTCCGACTTGCTTGTGACTTTTGGACTTGGTCCCCTTGTTCCACAGGTACCCTCGACTGGAAATCCATCGTTGTTGCATTGCTGGTTTGTGTCTTTCCTGCAGGTTTGGGGTCCATTCGTGGTTCGCATTCCACTTTTGGAGTATATGGTTTGTGTTGCCCCTATCCCTATGTGTCCCCATTGCATCCTATTGTAACTATACATTGTTTGCACTGTTTTCTAAGACTATACTGCATATTTTTGGTATTGTGTACATATATCTTGTGTATATTTCCTATCCTCTCACTGAGGGTACACTCTGAGATACTTTGGCATATTGTCCTAAAAATAAAGTACCTTTATTTTTAGTATAACTGTGTATTGTGTTTTCTTATGATATTGTGCATATGACACTAAGTGGTACTGTAGGAGCTTCACTCGTCTCCTAGTTCAGCCTAAGCTGCTCTGCTAAGCTACCATTATCTATCAGCCTATGCTGCTAGACACCCTATACACTAATAAGGGATAACTGGGCCTTGTGCAAGGTGTAAGTACCCCTTGGTACTCACTACAAGCCAGTCCAGCCTACTACAGCACTGCACTTTAACATTCCAAGATGGTGGATTTCTCTCCAGAGGAGCAAGACCTGGCTAAACCAACCCCCAGGTGTAGCTCATTTTCTATCAACTCCTTCTCTGGGCATCTGCAAAATCCTTTCCTAAGCCTTCCAACTATCTATGGAGTACAGGGGTGAGAGGGCAAGCCTGGTTACATTACTTTCTGACTGGCGTTCCTTAGAAGCCTCATCTTGATCTAACCAGCCTCCTTCCTGACCTGGCCTCCGCATCTGCCAACCTACCCAATCAGATAACCTCTGCTCAGTGCAGGCCACTTTAATCAAAGCAGCATGGCTAGCCCTGTTAGGGCTGACCAATCAGGAGAGACCCTAGCATGCTGGAATTTGGCTTACAGAACAGAAAGTCTTATAACCTCCTTTCTGTATAAGTTATGATAAATTCAACAATGGCAAATTGTTGCATTTATCATTACCATTCATTTGAGTCCACTTAAGATATTTTTATGTTTTTCCTAGCCATTGTTAGGCTTACGAAACATATTTCCATTATAGCCTACGGAGCTGACTTTCTACAATGGGGGATGTAGGAAAGTACCCTCTTTTTGGCATGGTTACCCCCACTTTTTGTCTGCATTCAGTGTGCTTCAACAGTTTTCCCTGGGATCCTGCTAACCAAGACCACAGTTATTGTGCTCTCTCCCTCTAAATTTGGTTGCCTAGGACCTTTTGTGCACTCCACAATCTGCATACTGGTGCCCCCTTATAAGTCTCTAGTATATGGTACTTAGGTACCCAGGACATTGGGGCACCAGGGGTTCTCCATGGGCTGCAGTATGTATTGTCACCCATGGGAGCCCATGCAAAATGTGTCTGCAGGCCTGCCATTGCAGCCTGTGTGAAAAGGTGCATACACCCTTTCACTACAGGTCACTGCAAGTCAGCCCTATGGTAGACCCTCCTAGCCCAGAAGGCAGGGTGCAGGTCCCTGTGTGTGAGGGCACCCCTGCAAGAGCAGAGGGGCCCCAACAAATGGCATTTCCATTACATTGGACTTCGTAAGTATGGGGAAGCCATTTTACCCATGTACAGGACACAGGTCATCCATTACCTGTGTCCAGCTACATAATGGTAACTCCGAACCTGGGCATGTTTGGTATCAAACATGTTGGAATCATACCCCAAGGCTTCTGCAAGCACTGGTTGTATGATTGTGTGCACTCTTGGGATTCTTTAAGGACCCCCCAGTATTGCTCTTACCAGTCTTCTAGGGTTTTCTGGGCAGCCTACGCTGCTGTCAACCCTCAGACAGGTTTCTGCCCTCCTGCTGCTTGATCTGATCAAGCCCAGGAAGGCAGAACAAAGGATTTCCTGTGGAAGAGAACACCCTCTCCCATAGAAATAGGTGTTACAAGGCTTGGGAGGGGTAACCTCCCCAAGCCACTAATCTGCTATGAAGTGCACATTTGGTGCCCTCCTTGCATAAACCAGTTTGCACCAGCCCAGGAACCCCCGGTCTCTACTCTGGAGTGAAACTGGACAAAGGAAAAGGGAGTGACCACGCCCCTGTCCATCATCACCCCAGGGGTGGTGCCCAGAGCTTCTCTAGGTGGCCACTCGATTCTGCCATCTTGAAACCAAGATGTGCAGAGGTTCCTGGGAGCATCTGAGTGGTCAGGTCGGGCAGGTGACATCAGAGACCCCCCCTGATAGGTGGTCACCTTGAAGGGCTATTTAGGGACTCCCTTGTGGGTGGGTCCCCAGATACAACGTGCAAGACTCCACCAGGACTTCTCTGCATCGTTTACCTATACATCTGGCCACTGGGACCGCAACAGGACTTTTTGGGACACAACAAGACTGCAACTCCAGAACGACTTTGCCTTGCAACTTTTTTCCCTGGCTCCTACTAGCACCCGCAACATTTCCCCAGCTGTGCATTCTCTGGGGGTTGACAAGACTTCAGCCTGCACCAAGAAGGAACAAGGAATCTCCCTTGGAGTGAAGGAGTCAGTCCCATCCATCTGCAGGCATCTACAGCAACGATGTCTGTCTGTTTGGATCTCCTCTTTTCTAGAACTGCATGGATCCTGCATCACAAGTGGTGGTCTTGAGTGGTCCCCTTCATCCTCTCTGCCAGCTATCCAACTTGAGAGACAGTGAGCCCTTGCCTGACCTTGCAGGGCAGGACCCCTTTGCACCATGACTCTTGCAGCTACCAAGGCTTGTTGTCTCCTGCTCCAAGGTATCTTCAGGCTCCAGTAGCCCCGGCCTCCAGCACTCCATCCTTGCAAGGACAGTCCACCCTCTACTGCTCCAGCGACGTGGGAATCCTCTCCAGGTGTGCTGACTGGGCCTCACTGCGTTTTACTGTGCCTGCTGCCAGTGGGTTGCCTTTAGGGGCTGTGACTGCTTCTGTTGGTGCTCCCGACTTTTGAGGGTCAGCTTGGACTCCCCTCCCTGGGTCGAGTCCCCTGGACCTTGCTGGTCTTCTTTAGCCTTGCAACTATTCTTTTGCTCTTCTTGCATTTGATAAAGCTTGTTGGTGGTTTTCCTGCACCACTGATTATCTGCGATCCGACGATCGATGTGGGACACCATCTGCACTGCTCCAAGTACTCCTCTGCAGCTCCTGGGCTTCACAACACGTCTTATTCTTCTCCTGTCGACCCAGATCTTCATCTATAGAAGGGTGGGTAGTGGCTACTGGCCCCACTGGACACTCCATCATGGACGGGGTGCCTTCCCTTTCTTTTGCAGGTTCTCTTCTTCCAGAAGCCACATTTGGCTTCCTCTGGTCCTGTTCTCGCACAATCCTTTTTCTAAGTCCTCTTGTTTGTCCTTGGGAAGACCAGGTGCTTACCTCTGCTCTCCTGGTCACTGGGGTCACTCAGGTACTCTCCTCTTTGGGTCCCTAGGTCTTCCAGCTTCCCTCTAATGACTCCTTATCCCTGGGTGGGGGACTTCACATTCCAATATGTAGGTACGTGGTTTGGACCTCCCCTAGGGCCCTAGCTATTTTTCACTAACCCTTGCCAACTCTTGTTGTTTCTTGTGCCAATTCCTAATTATTACTGTGTGTTTATATATTTCAAATTAATACGTCCTTGTCAAAATATGAATTAAATGTGTAGAATACTCTCTGTGTTAGAACTCTCATGGAAAAGCAATCAACCTAATAGGCGTCAACTGATTCTGATTGCAAGAACCTGATTGCAATTACAAACTGTATTGATTTCCTGGCAAGCCTGAAGAGAATCATGAGGAAACTTATAATCAAGCATTTCAAAATGACCACTGCCATTTCTAACAACTTCAGAGTTCAGTGGACTTGTGGGAAATGTAGTTCACATAGCACGTCCTCCAGAGACGTTAAGTCTTTCACTAAGTAGTGTGGATATTGCAAGACTATAGCCTACCCTTTCTACCCAGGAATGAACTCTGGGAGTTTGGAGTAGTCACCTTTCCTACCCACCAAGCACTGGGAATTAGGCCATGCTAGTTGACACTAAGGGCCTGATTTAAAGTTTGGCGAATGTCGTAAAATGTACAAAAGCGGGCTGACGTCCCACCCACCATATTTAGAAGGTATATAAGTCCCAACCTAAATCTACCACTATGTCCAGGATCCAGGCAGGAAGGTTCAGGGGCAGGCTTCTAGGAGGTAAAAGTATCCAACTCCAGCTCTGGATTTCCTGATTTTAAAATGATCTACTTGAGGTCCGCTGAGTATCCGAGTGTCTGAAGCAGCTCTGGAACCAACCTCCAGGCAAGAGAGTGTATTTGAGTCTCGTCATTATTTATATTTTTATATCTACCTCCTGGGGATGCTGTGGGAAGGGTGGGCTGCCTCATGGGTGAAGCTTCTTAGAGTTGGATCTCTGTTCAAGGCTGAGATCAGGCACCAATAAGCCATTTCAAAGTGAAAAGTGATCACTACAGCTTCGCGCAAAATGTCCAAAAGAATATTGACCATGGTAATGATGTGTGCTTACTAGGAACTAGCAAAGGAGTTGAGCAACCTTTGAACTGCCAATAATACTTGGTGTAGCCTTCTGGGAAGGACCAATGGTGCAAACAGAGCAGGAACAGGAGGGAAACAGAAGTAGACATAGGGAGACAGAGGACAGAAGAAGCACTTGGGAGTCAGGCTAAATGGAGAGACAAAAGGACAATGTGGAGGGAGAAGAAAGGCACAAACAAGAGCCATTCACAACAGACCTAAGGGCATGAAAAGGACAAGGTGGAGAGAGTTAGAGAGGGGAGATAGGGCAAAGGCACAGAAGAGAGAAGATCAAACACAAAGAGGGGAGAAAGAGCAAATGCACAAAACAAGACCTCAAGACCAAGAAAGAAGGCAGAGAAGGCAGAGCAAAGGCACGCAAGAGAGAGACAACACAACATTTGAGAGAATTAGCAAGAAGAGAAAAAGGGACAAATGCCTCAATGGATAAAGATCTGTTGGGAGGGTGATATCTCTTGCATGGGTTTGCAGGTGTGCATGTCCACCTCAGTTAGTCTAATGCAAATCTCTACTGTGCTTCTGATTTTTCTGCGGTCACCATGCACGACTATCATGTGTGCCCCCTGAGGACCACTTGGTATAATCGGTAGCTGAAATCCAGAGTGGGGCTTGTGGTCTGGAGAGCACACCATGTATCCATTCCCCATCCAGAGTTTGGCAGTGTGTGTTTATGTCCTAGCCCCAGAGGAGGCCTGTTCTCCGTTCTCTGCACTGGGAGCGCAGCCTATTCACCTTGTTCCTCCTAGGTTCTGCCTAAGTTTAATGTGGTGGGTCACCTTCTGTACCCTGTGTGCTTGCATAGTGCTTGTTTGTGTTCTAGGCAGATGGTTCCTGCCACCACCTGACAGAGTGTCTGCTCTAGAGGAAAAGGGACGGCCTCATCTCTAGAGCAGCACAGTGGGACACACAAACCATGCCTGAGACAACGGTAGATCACGAGAAGGACTGAGGCTGCTGATCATCCAGGGCCTATCACTGACCAGTGCACCCCACAGGGTGTTGGGGAGAGATCTGACATCCAGGACTGGTGCCCTCAAAAGCTAACTTCCCAGAAGAGAGGGGACACAGCTTAAAGATGCCTGCAACAGTCTACTGAAAGAAGCTGTGGGTGTGCATGGAAACAGAGCCTGCGTATCCTGCTGAGAGAGGGGTCAGGGTTACCCCTGCAGGAGGTGTCCGCTGAGAGAGGGGTGCAGGAGCTAACCTGCAGGAGGAGTACACCTGGCCTGCTGAGAGAGGGGCACAGGAGCTGACCATCACGAGGCGTCCCCCTGGTCTGCTGAGAGAGAGGTCAAGGAGATATTCTGCAGGAGTCCACCTGGCCTGCTGAGAGAGTGGTGCATGATCTATCTCTGCAGGATGAGGTCACCTGGCCTGCTGAGAGAGAGGTTAAGGACTATCCCTACAGGAGACATCCATCTGGCCTGCTGAGAGTAGGGTGCATGAGCTATCCCTGCAGGAGAAGTCCAGCTGGCCTGCGGAGAGAGGGGTACAGTAGCTATCCCTGAAGGAGGAGTCTGTGTGGCCTCCTGAGAGAGGGGAGCTGGAGGTATCCTGCAGGAAGGGGTCACCAGGCCTGTTGAGAGAGGGGTGCATGAGTTGTCCATGCAGGAGGAGGTCACCTGGCCTGCTGAGAGAGGAGTGCAGGAGCTATCCCTTCAGAGGAGGTCACCTGGCCTGCTGAGAGAGGGGTGCAGGAGCTATCCTTGCAGGAGGAAGTCACCAGGCCTGCTAAGAGAGGAGTGCAGGAGATATCCCTGCAGGAGTAGTTCACCTGGCCTGCAGAGAGAGAGGTAAAGGATCTATCCTTGCAGGAGGAGTCTCTGTCACATCCTACAGGAGTGTGAGCACCAAAAGCATCTGAAGAACCACTGACTGCTGATTCCCGGGACCCAAATGATGTCTCAGGTATGTGTACCCTGTATGTTTCACTCGCCCCTTCCCCTAACCCCACTTCAGCATGCACTGGGGATCCTTGAGTGAGGGCCCCCTGGATAATTTATGGTATTGCTGCAAGGTCCTTGGGTGAATGTGTTCCTTTGGACACCCCCACCCTCCACTGGACTCTGTCCTGTACCCTTTGCCATTGTTACTTGGAACCTGGAGAACCCTGTAGGCAGGAAACACCCTGAACCGTCCTTAGAAGTGTGACCCCCATCCTGGTAGCAATCATTGTTTTACTATTGACTGGTTCTTTTTTATGGAGGTTTTCAAAGGATCTCCACTGCTAGGGTTGAACCCCTGGGCTACTGCTGTGAACTCCGGCTCTGCCCTGAGAAATGGACAGAAGAGGAGCATTGTCTGGCCGCTGCCTGAGAACAGAACCAGAGTGTTCCTCCAAGGCTGTGCAAGTCTTTGAGAACCTGGTGAGAGTCCTGCTCTCTTGCCACAAAGTCTTCTAGTTGTAAGCACAAGTGACTCCAGACTGTGTGGTCAGTTTTTCCCTTGCGACTGGAAGTGTTTCTTGTATTGTTCATGCTCCATTAGCATACTCCTCCATGAGCAGTGGAGGGTGGGAGCAGCACTGACACCAGGTAATGGCTCTCTCAATGTTTGATCATTTTAGGGACTACCAGCAGCCATAATAACAGACCAAAAGTAAGGTAATCAAATTAGTCCACCCAACAGGAACCTTTTTTATCCGAAGTGTGTGTTGTGTCTGCGATGCAAGACGTGTGTAGACGTCTGTGCAGCACGTGCAATTCCTGCAATATAGTACTTCCCTATAGAGAAGCTTTCCCTGGTTTTCGCCTCCCTTGACTAGCAGCCGCTTCTTGCACTTCGAAGACAATGCACTCTGTCTCGCAATGACTGCGAATGACATCTTGCTACTCTAGACTATCTGCAACATCTGAGCAAGGCTCACCACCACTGTGGCACATGTGGCATGTGCAGAACAAGGTTGTGATCTCCTCTGCAACAAGACCCTCCTGAAGTAGAGCTCCTGTCATCTTGGGTGTTCACACCACAGCCCAACAGTCAGTCAGTCAGTCAATCAATCTTGATTTGTATAGTGCGGCTGCAGTGGGTTTAGTGGAAAAGCCAGGTCTTGAGTCCCTTTGTGAATTCCAGTAGAGAAGTTAAGGTCCCTAGGTGACAGGGGATGTTGTTCCAAGACTTTGCAGTGACCTAGAAGAAGGAATTTCCTACGACAGATGCAGGGGTGTATGGGCAAGTTAGAGGGAAGCAGAGCAGAGGTGTCTGGAGGGAAGGTGGAAATTCAGGGGGTTGTTGATGTACACTGGTCCCTGGTTGTGGAAGGCTTTAAAGGCATGGACCAGCATCTTTAACTGACATCTCTTCTGGATGGGGAGTCAGTGGAGCTTCTTGATGGGGGTGGGGGATGGGTCTGTTTAGGGATGTCAAGGATTAGTCTGGCCGCTGAGTTCTGTATTATTTGCAGTCTCTTGAGGCGGTGTGAAGTGATTTCTACATCTGCATGTTCACCTACTGGTCTACCTAAGTTTGCATCCTAGAGGAAGAAGTTTGGAAACTGTTGGCAAAGGTGATCTCTGCTCTGGCTTGTAAGGCGGCTTGACTCTGAAGTAGAACACCTAGACAGGACAGTGCATTCCTGCCCCGTCCATGGTTTCAAAAAAGTACTGATCCTCTGGAGCTCAACTTGCCTTCACAGTGAACTTTGAAGTGTCAGCTGAGTGAGAATGATATACCAAAGCCAGGACGCTGTAACTGCCTCAAGGCAAGCGAGGCTGAGGACCAGGGAAACCCAAAGTTGTGGTCTTCTGCCTAAAGAGCTTGAGCTGCCCCTGACCTGAGGACTAAACGCCCCGCTGCACGGCATCCTGGTGGAAAACCACTCCGCCTTGTGAGCTTGCATACCTACATCTTTCATTGGAGGAAGCCTCCACAGCCCACCCTCCCTGAGACTGGTAGAGTGCTTATGTTGTAACACAGCGCCTGTGTGGGGTGAGACTCTGCCAAGTCCACGCTGGCATGAGTGAATCACATAAAACACATGCTGGTGACTGGATCTCCTTTGGGACCACTTCCTGCCTCTGGCCTGGTTCACTTGAATACTGACTATTTCAAACATTGTTCTGTGGCTTATGGTGGTGTCACCTTAAATAAGAGAGCCCCTGGAACTGTTAGCTGTCACGCCCTCCAAGACGCCAGGATGACATGACCACAGTCCGCCATTTCAGATGCAGACTATTCACTGCCGGAAGCTTTGTGACACCCACCCAGCGTCTTTAAAGATCTGGAGGCCCACCTGTAGGACACAACCCACTCTGACAGAGGAGCCCATTTTAAATGCTTTTCCGGTACCCTTTTTGAACCAGAGTTTCCTTGGGTTAGGGTGGGTGCTGTTTCCAGTTTCTGATTCTGATGTTTAGCATGGACTAATCTGCTGGCCAAAATTTGGGAGCCAGGACACCAGTCAGATGTCTGAGGTCAATGTGTCCTTTGATTCTCTGACAGTGGTTTTACGCTCTCAGATACCTGCTTGTTGCCAAAAGCCTTGAAGCGTTTGAATCTTAGTTGTTGATTTTCAGTAGTTACACCATCTGTGCATCTACACTTTGCAAAACTAAGAGTTTGTAGTGAGCTTCAGAAAGTGTTAAGACCAGTACTTCATTTGTTAAGCAATAAGTGCCAGTGCCCAAAGCTCTGGTTAGAAGGGCGTGGCCGGCCCTACCAAATGTTTGTTCTCCAAATCAACAGCCTGCTTAGGGACTGATTTAAAACTCGGCAGACAGGTTGCTTTGTCACAACAGTGACGGATGTGCCATTCACCGAAATCTAAATCCCATAGTATAGGAGGCTCACCTGTTTTGTAGTGGATACCAGAGGTACTTACACCTTATACCAGGTCCAGTTATCCCTTATTAGTGTAGTGTAGTCAGTGTCTAGAAGCCAGGCTCTCTAGGGGTAGTGTGGATGAGCAGCCAAGGCCTAACTAGGAGACATGCAAAGCTCATTCAATATCAGTGTAGTCACACAATATTTACACACATGAAAGAAAATACTCAGTGGTACAGAAATAAAGGTACTTTATATTGGTGACAGACTTGCCAAATATACCTTAGAGAGTATACTCACTTAAGAGGTAAGTAATATACACAAGATATACACTAGTATCCAAAAACAGGTAAGTAAACAGTTAGAAAGCAGTGCAAATAGTAAAAATCACTATAGTAAGAAATAGGCCTGGGGGAACACAAACCATATACTAGGAAAGTGGAATGTGAATGCCGTTCACCTACCTAGGCAAGTGTAATGTGTAGAGGGGGGCTGGGAGTACAAGAGATCCCAAAAGGTAAGTACTAGAACCCACCCCAGTGACCAGGAAAGCAGGAGTAAATCACAGCTACTTTCCCAGAACACACAGAAACAAACAGAATGATTATGCAAGAACCAGAAGAGACTGCAAGACACCAACAGTGGATTCCTGGACCTGAAGACCTGCGGAAGAAGAGGAACAAGTCCAAGAAGCACTAAAGAGTCCAGGAAGAACAGGAGCCCCTGCTAACCCAGATGAAGGCGCAAAGGAAGAACCACAGGTGAAGAAGAACAGTCAGGATTGCACTCAAGAAGACTGAGTCAGGTTCCTGGTTGGTGCAAGTGAGGTCCCATGCTGGATGGAAGTTTGTAGTCTGGTTTTTATCACTGAAATTCGCCAACAAGCCTTGGCATACGCACAGCTCAAAGTTAGCAGAAAATGACGCTGCCCAGGATCAGGAAGGACCAGGTGTACTCTACCCAGGAGGGGGAGCCGAAGGGGGCTCTCAGCAACTCAGAGAGCCTACAGAAGACCAGACAGCGTGCTCAGGAGTCCCACAGCACGGGGACAAAGAAGGTGCAAAAAGAGGCCAATGCAGCAGTACAACAAAGACTCCCACACCACCGCGGAACCACTCAGGAAGCTGTGTGTTGGAGGATAGAGTGCTGGGGGCCAGAGCTGCAAGATGCATGAAAGAACTTCATGGGAAGACGCCAACAAGCCTTGGAGGCTGCAAAACATGTGGTGCACAGAGTTACTCTCTTGCGTAGGGTGGTAAGGGCTTACCTTCACCAAAGTTGGAAAGTGGACAAGAGGACCGTTGGGACCACTTCAGTCCAGCACCCGTATTGCAATATCCACACATCTCAGCAGGAGAGAGGGTCCACGCCATTGGTCATCATTGCAGATGCTGCCTGCAGAAGCAGGGGAGTGACTCCTTCAATCAAGGGAGATTCCTTCGCTCTTCTTTTGCAGGCTGAAGAATGGCTGTCGTCAGAGGATGCACGACTGGGAAAGGGTTGCAGTTGCTGGCAGGAGCTGGAGATGAAATGCTGCAGATGGCGTCTGGCTTCTCTGTTGCAGCTTGTAGAGCTCCTGGAGGGTCCAGATGCAGTTTCCTCGGTGACAAGTCAAAGTGGAGCATGCAGAGGATTCCTGCTGGAGTCTTGCAATCCGAATCTGAAGAACCACCCAAAGGAGAGACCCTAAATAGCCTTGAAAGGGGGATTGGTCACCTAACCAGGTAAGCACCTGTCAGGGGAGGGCTCTGTTGTCACGTGCTGGCACTGGCCACTCAGATGCTCTCAGAGGTCCCTGCACACCTTGGAAACAAGATGGCAGAACCCAGGGGCCCTCTGGAGGAGCTCTGAGCACCACCCCTGGGGTGGTGATGGACAGGGGAGTGGGCACTCCCCTTTCCTTTGTCCAGTTTTGTGCCAGAGTAGGGACTGGGGGGTCCCTGGACCGGTGTAGACTGGTTTATGCAAGGAGGGCACCAAATATGCCCTTCAAAGCATTTCCACTGGCTTGAGGAGGCTACCCCTCCCAAGCCAGTAACACCTATTTCCAAAGGGAGAGGGTGTAACACCCCTCTCCCAAAGGAATTCCTTTGTTCTGCCTTCCTGGGCTCGAGCTTTTCAAGCAACAGGAGGGCAGAAACCTGTCTGGGAGGTGGCAGCAGCTTGGGCTCCCTAGAAACCCTCAGAAGGCTTTAATGGCATTACTGGGGGTCATCTAAGGAGCTCCCAGAGTGCATGGAATCATACAACAAATGCTTTCAAAAGCCTTTTGGTATGATTCCAACATGCTTTGATACCAAACTTGGCTATGTTCGGGGTTACCATTATGTAGCTGGACATAGGTAGTGACCGATGTCCAGTACACGCATAAAATGGCGTCCCCGCAATCACAAAGTTCGGGAAAATGGTCCTGGACGACGTGGGGGCACCTCTGCTAGTGCAGGGCTGCCCTCACAGACAGGTACTCTGCACCCTGCCATCAGGGCTGGAGGGCCTGCTATAGGGGTGACGTATAAGTGACCTGGTGCAGTGTAAATGGTAGTAAAAGGGTGCATGCACCTTTTCACTAAGGCTACAATGGCAGTCCTGCAGAAGCCTTTGCATGGCCTCCCTATAGGTGGCAAAATATATTCTGCAGCCCATAGGGATCCTCTAGAACCTCAATACCCTGGGTACCTAGGTACCTTATACTAGGGACTTATAAGGGGGCACCAGTATGCCAATTGTGGGTGAAATACTGTGTTATCAGTTACCAACAACCACATTTAGAAGGAGTGAGCATAACCACTGGGGTCCTGATTAGCAGGATGCCAGTAGACACAGTCAAGCACACTGACATCAGGCAGAAAATGGGGGTAACCATGCCAAGAAAGAGGGTACTTTCCTACAATGGAGTATTGGACTTTGCTCCCCCCTGCTGCTCTCTGCCACTTAACATAGGTTGAAGGCATTGTTGCTCTTGCTTTGCTGCCTCCTAACTGGTTTGGCAGCCGATATGTCACTTCCTGTACTTGGCTGAGGAGCACCGGCAAAGTACAGTTTAATTATGCCTGGAATTTTTTTCTGTTGCTTGGACGGACTATTTTTCTTTGTTTCCTGCCTCTCATGTTTGTCAGTGAGCACTCGTGTTCACACGTGCGGTTTGTTATCTGTGTTTGCCCTTCACTTGGTCCTTACTTTACATAATGAATAATAACAAGGAGTTGTGTTGTGCGTGTGTTTTGTGGCTTTATGTAGCATGAAATGGACCAGGGAATGAATCCTCAACAGCTGCTCTCTCAGCACAGCGGGAGAGCCAATAATACAATATTCACTGCACTCGGGGAAACTCAACCCATAGTGCTTTGCAGGCATTCCTTTTACAACACATGTTTGGCCATAACTCAGCCTGTGGTGGTCCTAGGGCAATGGATCACCACCAAAACATTCAGAAGGATGTGCTCTTTCTGGCTAGGTAATTGTATGGGTCACACTAGGTTAGAGGGGCCCAGAAATCATAACCTCTTCCACCATGCAATGCATATTTAAGCTGTCTTGTATCTGAAACTTTTGTTTTTACTGTTGTGAGGAGTTTGTGTTACAAAGTCCTTGTTTGCCTTGCAAATGTGTAACGCCTTATGCTGTCTAAGGGCTGAAGGATGATAATTGCCCAAAGGGACATCTAGCCATAGCCAGTGGTACTGCACCTGCTCCTGTTAACTCTACAGGGACATCTAGCCACAACCAGTGGTACTGCGCCTTCTGCTGGTGACTCTACAGGGACATCTAGCCACGACCAGTGGTACTGCACCTTCTGCTAAATGATATTTAAAAGGCCTGCTAAGCCTGAAAATGTGTAATACACTATGCCCACAAGGGGCTGATTATATGGCTAAACTACAATGTTCTATATCATTCTTTTTTTATGTGATTATGCCCTCTAGGGGCTGAATATATGGTTACATGACCATGCTTCTTCCAAATGCTATTTTTACTGTGGTTCTCTGCAAGGGCTGTTCAGACTATTGCAGTCTCATGCCAAGTGTATGAAGGAATGCACAAACACAGTTTATTGCTGATAATGGTTTAATGTGCTGCATGACTAAATATTTATAATGTCCCAAATGCGAGGTTGTCATTATCATTTACAACGCCAACAGCTTTAACTCTTGCTAATGTGAGACCTATTGCATTGCAAATGCTTGTTTCTTTTACATTGGAGAAGGGTGTTTGAGGCGGGGCTGAGGTAAAAGTGCTTTGTAGGTACTCCTGGCACACGGCACCGCCCCCTCCAAGGCCCCATCCTCACACTGTGATGTTTTGGTTGTAGCTGGCAGGTCCGCACCTGAATAGGCTTGTAATTTCATGTCTCACAAGAAGAAAACATAAATGTGCCCCACAGTGAGGGGTGAAGACTTTCACAGACTGTTCTGGCTGCTCGGGGAGAATGATAGCAGGTAACCTTTCTGTTCTTGTGTAGACAATCGCAGGTGGGTGCCAGTACCATGTGGTGTGTGGCTTGAAGTACTTCCCTCTCCTGGAGTCTCTAATGCCAGAAGACCGAGTGTGGAGCTTTGGCCTGCAGTATGTATGACCTGTTGACACCGACATGCCAATGGCTTCTTCATCCAAACTAAATACCACAGCTGGGCCGCCCTTTCTTGCACATTCAGTTCTAGCCACTGCACTGTGTCTGACATTTTATTTGCATCAACTCTTCAAAGAGCTTCTATAGTCACTCAGCGTGGACACACTCTCAGCCGCTTTCGGCCACTGATTACTGTGGCTCAGGTGGCTTTAGGCGTTGGCTTTAGTGGTTGTCCAGTCTTGGTATCAGCCCATGGCATTCCAGGGATGTAAACATTTTAAATACCTAGGGCCCAATTCACAAGGGTAAAGTTGGACAAAAGTCTTTCTTTAGACACAAAGGCTAATTTACACCTAAAGTCTAACTTTACACCTCAAGCCTAAGTTTAGATCTAAAGCCTACGTTTAGACCTCAAGTTTAAGATTAGAAGTCTAAGTTTAGACCTAAAGCCTAACTTAGAATAAAGGTCTAACTTTACTAATGGTAACTTACCTTTCTGAATACTGAAAAGTAGTAAAGGTAGACTTCTGGTCCAAGTTAGACTTTTGGTCTAAGTTAGACTTTTGGTCTAAACTTAGGGGCATATTTGTACTCTGTTTGCAATGGATTTGTGTAATTTTTCTTTACGCAAATCCAGCGCAAACTTAACTCCATATTTATATTTTGGCATTACATATTGGAGATACACAAATGTTTTGCCTGCGGAAAATTACCTTGCGTCAATGAGATGCAAGGTAGGCGTTCCTGGGCAAAAAATTACTCTAAGGCCCTAGCGCCTTATTTATCTTCCCATGCACAAATCAGACACGGGGGAGGAGGGGTCAAAAAAAGGTACAAAGCTTGCTTTGCACCATTTTCTAACACCTGGGTCAGGGCAGGCGTTATGGGACCTGTGGGCCTATTTCAATGGTGGAGCACAATGGAATAAGCCCACAGGTGCCCTCCCCGAGCCCCAGGAATACCCCCACCCACACCAAAGGGACAGCAGTGGATGGGGGTCCCCATCCCAGGTAAGTACAGGTAAAGTATTTTTTTTTAAGTGCCATTCGGGGCCCTGAAATGGGCCCCCCTGTATGGCACTGGGTGCAATGGCCATGCCAAAGGGACCCTGTGTAAGTGCCATTGGGGTGTTGGTCATGTGGTATGGATGGTTTTGCGTCAGAAAATGACGCTAGGCAGGTTAGTGTCATTTTTTTTACTCCAACCTGCCTAACATAATTTTTTGGTGCAAAACCCACTTCTTCCATACTGCCAGCCCCACCAGACTAACGTCATATTTTTTTTTTACGCTACTCTACCCTTTGCACCGGCTTGCACCATTCCATAAATATGGTGCCCGGCTGGCGCTCAGAAATGGTGCAAGCCGGTGCTAAACTTTTTGGTGCAAAACTTAATTAGTGCAGTTTTGCACCAAAAAGTATAAATCGGGGCCTTAAATTTTTGGTTTAAACTTTTATCTCTAAACTTAGGCTCCAGGTGTAAAGTTAGACTTTTGGTCTAACTTTCCCTTTGTGAATCCGGCCCCATGTTGCTCCCATACACTTCCATTGTATTGCCCCAGCGACATCTGCTAAGTAAACAAATAACAAAATGGCTTTCAGTTTACAATGCGTGTGCGCACGTGCCTTCAATTTGTTTTTGTATTTTTTTCCTGCCCAGTGTTGCATCGTGTGTGCACTGGTACTCCCATGACACCCGTATCATGACATGGGAGAGCCATTGCAAACATTTATTGACAAAGCCAATAGGTCGTCATTTGCCTTCGAAGGACGAGACCTATTGCCTCTACCAATACTTGTTTTTCTTTTGTAGGTGCAGTGTGATTTAAGGACCAGATTATGGGATTCTCTTTCACTAGTGTCACCCCAGAATACTTCATACCAGATGTGAGCACAGGCCACATTCCACACCTTCAGTCTGTCTCCTTCCCATGCTGTTGTAAATTCCTTTCTGGGAAGTCCTTTGTTTTTCTGACTTTCTCAGATTAACAAAGGACAGGCCAAAGGGAATTTCACAGCATAACAGGCTGTGTCCATTCGGAACTGTGGCATTAAGTTATCAAAGGCTTTAATATTATACTTCTGAATCCATAAGCAGACAATTCCTCAGAGTGTGTTTATTCTGGAGTCAACTTAATCAGTGGCTCTTTGGTAAACTTTGCCCAGGAAGAAACCCAACCCTCAGGTTGAACTTGTAGCACCTACAACACGTTTATTCCTTCCTCTTCTCTTCCTTCCCGCCTTCTTTCTTTGCTCCTTTCATTACTTCTTGCTTTCTTTCATTCCTCTTTCCTTCCTTATTTATTTTCTTTCATTCCTTCGTTCATTTCTTTGCATTCTTTCATTCCTTTTATCTTTCATTCTTTCTTTGTTTTTTTATTTCCTCCCTTTATTACTTCCTTCTTTCGTATTTGTTTCTTTCATTCTTTGTTGCTTTACTTTTTTTTCCTCCTTTCCTTTCCTTCTTTCTTCCGTTGCTTTTTTCATCCATTCTTTCATTTCTCACTTCCCGTGTTTTCTATCACTCCTTTTCTTTCCTTTGTTCCTTTACCATTCTTTCATTCCTTTATTTATTGTGTTCATTTTCTTTCGTTCTTTCCTGCTTTCGATTACTCTTTCACTCTTATTTCGTCATCTATTCGTTCTTGCTTTTTTCTCTTTTGCCTTTCCTTTTTCTTGCTTTTATTCTTTTTTAACTTCTGTCTTAAATTAATTTACACTTTCCTTCTTGCTTTCATAATTTCTTTCTTTCCCTTTTTCCTTCTTTCTTATTTTCTTTTGTTCGTTCTTTTTTGTTTTTTGTTCTTTTTCTTTTTTTGTTCTTTCATTTTTTTTCTTTCGTTCTTTCTTTCCCGATTTCATTCCTTCTTTCGTGATTTCATTCCTTCATCTCTTGACTTTTCTTTCTTTCCTTTTTGCTTTTTTACTTCTTTATTGTGGTGTCAGGGTCCTGTGATATGCCTTCCAGGGGGCACATGATGGCCCTTCCCTGGGGTTTTGGTGCCAGTGAATGCGTTATGCCAAGTTAAGCGGAGACCTCAGGCAACAGGACAGGGACGACTGCGGCGCTCACGACGCCCCCCTGTGGCAGGGGTGCATTTTCTGCCTGTCCTCAGCAGTTCAGTGCAGGGAGTGAAGCTCCTTATGAGAGAGCTCCGAGGCAGCCAATGCTGCTCAGAGCAGAGTGCATCTCCATAGAAGACAGCTCCTACAGCTGCAGACCAATGCTGCTCAGAGCAGAGAGGGGAGCTCCTTACGAGACAGCTCCTACAGCTGCAGACCAATGCTCCATACGAGACAGCTCCTACAGCTGCAGACCAATGCTGCTCAGAGCAGAGTGCATCTCCATAGAAGACAGCTCCTACGGCTGCAGACCAGTGCTGCTCAGAGCAGAGAGTGAAGCCCCTTTAGGAGACAGCTTGTAGGCAGCCAATGAGGCTCAGTTCAGAGAGTGAAGCTCCATATGAGACAGCTCCTAGGCCACCAGTGCTACTCAGTGCAGAGAGTAAAGCTCCTTTAGGAGACAGCTCCTACAGCTGCAGACCATTGCTCCATACGAGACAGCTCCTACAGCTGCAGACCAATGCTGCTCAGAGCAGAGAGTGAAGCTCCTTACGAGACAGCTCCTACAGCTGCAGACCAAAGCTGCTCAGAGCAGAGAGGGAAGCTCCATATGAGACACCTCCTACAGCTGCAGACCAATGCTGCTCAGAGCATAGAGTGAAGCTCCTTACGAGACAGCCCCTACAGCTGCAGACCAATGCTCCATACGAGACAGCTCCTACAGCTGCAGACCAAAGCTGCTCAGAGCAGAGAGGGAAGCTCCATATGAGACACCTCCTACAGCTGCAGATCAAAGCTGCTCAGAGCAGAGAGGGAAGCTCCATATGAGACACCTCCTACAGCTGCAGACCAATGCTGCTCAGAGCAGAGAGTGAAGCTCCTTACGAGACAGCCCCTACAGCTGCAGACCAATGCTCCATACGAGACAGCTCCTACAGCTGCAGACCAAAGCTGCTCAGAGCAGAGAGGGAAGCTCCATATGAGACACCTCCTACAGCTGCAGATCAAAGCTGCTCAGAGCAGAAAGGGAAGCTCCATACGAGACAGCTGCAGACCAATGCTGCTCAGAGCAGAGAGTGAAGCTCCTTACGAGACAGCTCCTACAGCTGCAGACCAAAGCTGCTCAGAGCAGAGAGGGAAGCTCCTTACGAGACAGCTCCTACAGCTGCAGACCAGTGCTGCTTAGAGCAGAGAGTGAAGCTTCTTACGAGACAGCTCCTACAGCTGCAGACCAATGCTGCTCAGAGCAGAGAGTGAAGCCCCTTTAGGAGACAGCTTGTAGGCAGCCAATGAGGCTCAGTTCAGAGAGTGAAGCTCCATATGAGACAGCTCCTAGGCTACAAATGCTACTCGTGCAGAGTGAAGCTTCTTTAGGAGACAGCTCGTAGGCAGCCAGTGCTGCTCATGCTGAGAGTGAAGCTCCATATGAGACAGCTCCTAGGCCACCAGTGCTACTCAGAGCAGAGAGTAAAGCTCCTTATGAGAGAGCTCCGAGGCAGCCAGTGCTGCTCAGAGCAGAGAGTGAAGCTCCTTTAGGAGACAGCTCGTAGGCGGACTCTTAGACCTGGCATCCTTGGTGTGGATTCCCTGACTTTTTTCCTTCTAACCTTCTGTTTTGCTGACATCCTCTTTGCTGGCTTTAGGACTCTGAGCACTTTACCACTGCTAACCAGTACTAAAGTGCATATGCGCTCTCCCTGAAACATGGCAAGAGTGGTTCATCTACAATTGGCATATTTAATTTACCTACAAGTCCCTGGTAAAGTGCACTACATGTGCCCAGGACCTCTAAATTGAATGCTACGAGTGGCCCTGCAGCACTGATTGTGCCACCCCATGAAGTAGCCCTTCAAACATGTCTCAGGCCTGCCATGATGGGGTCTGTGTGTGCAGTTGTATATTGCCATGCCGACCTGGCAAGTTAACTCTCTTGCCAGGCCCAAACCTTCCTTTATAATACATATAACACACTCATAAGGTAGGCCCTAGGCAGCCCAAGGGCACAGTGCAGTGTATTTAAAAAGTAGGAAATGTACATTTAAGTTTTACGTGTCTTGATAGTGAAAAAGTACCAAATTCGTTTTTCACTCCTGCAAGGCATATCTCTATCAAAGATTAACATTGGGATTATTTTATTGCATTTTATAAGTGTCATTTCCAATTGGGAAAAGATAAATATTTTGAGTTTGATGTCTCTGAACTCTCAATTTAAAATCAGAATTTATGGTAAAGTTGGATTTTTAAGTTGAACGTCTGAAAATGCCACTTTTAAAAAGTTGGCATTTTTTTTACTTTAACCATTCTGTGCCTCTGCCTGTCACTGAATATACATCTGGGGTGAGTGACAGCTGGGCTTTGTGCATTCCCTCCAGACAGCCACGTACAAAGGGAGCTTAGATGTTACTGATGGGTAATCAAAATCCTGATGGATCATCCTGGGCAGGATGGGAGTTAACATGACACACCTGAATGGGCTGTGCCAGTCCACAAAGAACTACATACCCCCTGTATTGAGTCTGGAGCCAGGGCAGGAAGGGAAGACACTTTGTGCACTTCAAAGGCCTCTCTTTGCAGTCTCCCACAATTTAAAGGTACAACCTGGTATAAGTACTGGACCCCTGACATCACCAACACACAACACTTCTGGACCTAAGGACGTTCTGCTAGGAAGGAGGACTGCTGTGCGCTGAAATGACTGTCACTCTGCTGGACTCTGCTGGAGTTTGCCGGACTCCTGCTTTGCTGTGCCTGTTCTGCTGCCTGCAGCCTTCCTTGCCTAGGAGTGAGAAGAACTGGACCTGCATCTCTACATCCCCAGAACCAAAGTGACTTCAAGGGATTGCTGGCCTTTCTTCTGTTCTGAAGTCTCAGGAACATCAAAGACTTCCAACAACTCTGCTACAGCCTCTGGACTGTGTTAACTATGAGTCCTGATTTGGCAAGTGGTGCAAATCCACTCTTGAGACCCTGGAAGTGTGTTTTCTAGCTGTTTATGCAAAATCCATGCATCACAGTTGTTGCAAAGGTAAGAACCGTCGCATCTCCCCTCAACGCCAGCACATCGCTGCTGAGGAAAAAGATATTGCATCGCCTGCTGCAGGGCTCAACGAGGATGCTTTACCTATATCACTAAAACACCACCGACACATCTCAGATTGTGCAGATCGGGCCAACACATCGCCGACACCCAGCTGGTTCAACAACTGGGCTTCACCTCCTCTGCTCCACACATCGGGCCCATCGACGGCACAACAAGGTACTTTCTCAGCAGGACCAAGTTAGTCCCTGTATCTGACTCATGCTCCATCACGGTCGGCCTGAACTTTTAGATCTATCTCGGTCAAGCATGATCAGATGTCCCTCGTTGGCGCTTTATGCTTTTAAGCACTACAATTTAATTTAATCTTTAAACATTCAGAACTCTGGTTCTATTTATTGGTATATTGTTGTTTTGGACTTGTTTTGGTCTTTAAATGAAGCTCTATTTCTATAACCTGGTGTGGATTATTTTTGTGCGGTGTTTGCACTGTCTTACTGTTTTAAGTGTTGCACAAATACTTTACACATTGCCTTTTAAGTTAAGCCTGCCTGCTCTGCGTAGGAGGCTGGCCTGGTGTGTGGTGGGTACCTATGGTACTTACACCTTATACCAGGTCCAGGCATCCCTTATTAGTGTACTGTAGTCCGTATCTAGAAACCAGGCTCTCTAGGGGTAGCTGTGGATGAGCATCCAGGGCTTATCTAGGAGACATGCAAAGCTCATGCAATACCACTGTAGTCACAGTTAGTACTAACACACATGAAAGAAAACACTGAGGGGGTTATTCTAACTTTGGAGGAGTGTTAATCCGTCCCAAAAGTGACGGTAAAGTGACGGATATACCACCAGCCGTATTACGAGTTCCATAGGATATAATGGACTCGTAATACGGCTGGTGGTAAATCCGTCACTTTTCCGTCACTTTTGGGACGGATTAACACCTCCTCCAAAGTTAGAATAACCCCCTGAGTGTTCTAAAAATAAAGGTTCTTTATTTTAGTGACACAAATACCAAATTTACCATAGAGACTGAACTCCCTCAGGTGGTAAGTAATACACAAATTATATACACTAGGATGCAGAAATAGCCATACAAACAGAAAACATTGTAATTAGCAAAAATCACAATAGATAGAAATGGACCTAGGGGAATCACAAACCATATACTAAGAAATGAATGTGAAAGTCGGTCCCGCACCTAGGTCAGTGTAGTGTCTAGAGGGGAGCTGGGACTACTAGGAAAGCCCAAAGGTAAGTACCCCAACCCACCCCAGCGACCAGGAAAGCAGGAGTATATCACTGTAAATTCCCCAGATCACAAACAGAGAGGAGAAGAAGAACTATGCAAAGACCAGAAGAGACTGCAAGATACCAACGTTGGTTTCCTGGACAAGAGGACCTGTGGAAGAAGGGGACCAAGTCCAAGAAGCACAGCAGAGTCCAGGAAGGGCAGGAGACCCTACCCACCACAAAGGAGGTTCAAAAGGTGAACCACCAGTGAAGAAGAAGAGTCAGCACTGCACCCAAGAAGATCAAGTCGGGTGCCTGAAGGATGCAGGTGATGTCCCATGCAGGAAGGAGGATTGCAGTCGGGTTTGCATCTTCGGGTTCTGCCAGCAAGCCATGACACACGCAAAACTTGCAGTTAGCGGAAAGTGGAGCTGCCGGGGACAAGGATGGACGTACCAGGTGGACTCTACCCAGGAGGGGGAGCCAGCGGGGGCCCTCAGCAATACAGAGAGCCCACAGAAGCCCTGGCAGCACCCACATGAGTACCACAGTATGCGGACAGGAAAATCGCAGAAGAGGCTCACTCAAAAAAGGCTCCCACGCCACCAGAGAACCACCCAGAGAGCTGTGCATCGCAGGAAGGAGTGCTGGAGCTTAAATATACCTAAAGCTCTTGTGGAAAGGATGGCAACAAGCCTTGACAGCTGCAAAGGATGCAGTGCACGTCGTACTGTCCTGCATGGGCAGGCAAGGGCTTACCTCCACCCAAGTTTGACATCTGGAAGGGAGGACCGTCAGGACCACTTCAGTCGACCACCTGTGATGCAGGATCCACGCAGCTCAGCAGGAGAGGGGGTCCACGCAGCCAGTCGTTGCAATTGGTGCCTGCAGAAGCAGGGGGGTGACTCCTTCATCCTAGGGGAGATTCCTTCTTCCTTCTGATGCCGGATGAAGATGAGCTGTCCACAAAGGATGCAGGACCGGGGAAATGTTGCAGTTTCTGGAAGGAGCCGGAGATACAATGTTGCAGGAGGCATCTTGCTTCTTTGTTGCAGTTTGTAGGGTCCTGAAGAGTCCAGGTGTAGTTTCTTCGGTCAGAAGTCGAAGTGGAGACTGCAGAGGATTCCTGGAGTTCATAGGGGCACCTCTGCTAGTGCAGGGGTGCCCTCACACACATGGACTTTGCACCCTGGTCTCTGGGCTAGAAGGCCTGCCATAGGGGTGACTTATAGGAGACCTGGTGCAGTAAAGAATGACAGTTTAAGGGTGATTGCAGGTTAATTTATGGTGTGTATCTGACTTACCCTGACTAGGATTTTGGGTCTTGCTTGAACAGGGCAGGGGCGACTCCATTAGGGCGGAGGAGCTTCACCCCCCCCCCACACACAAGCAGCAGAAGCTGCAAACCTTTCACCAGGAAGGGATAATAAACTGTTTATTATCCCTTCATGATGAAAGGAGAGGGCCATGAGGGATGACGAATTGAGGAGAGTGCACTGTGCACCCCCCCCTCAGTGCACATGTATGTTTGGCTGGCTGTCTCGGGCTGGCCAAACACACATGTGCTGTAGGCTCTCTCCAGCCTGGTAACTGTGTTGCCGGGCTGGAGGGAGCCTTCACAGGCTCCCAGTTTGCCTGGGAGCGTCCTAGCTGGGCGCTCCCACTCAATGCTGATGCTACCATGAGCAGCATCAGGATTGGCCGCAGGGCAGGCTGGGAGACTGTGCCTGTCTGCAGTGACGACGAGGGAGCGGAGCGGCAACCGAGGATGTACGTTTTTATTTTTTTACTTTTTTTAAATTAAATTTTAATCCCCATGCGTGCTGCACCCACCCAACCCCTTCACAGTGAAGCGAGCCGCGAATGGGACAGGGGTATATCTCTGCCAACCAGAAACCCAGTTTCTAACACAGACCAATGGTGTTCAGTGCATAGAGTGAAACTCCCGTACGAGACCGCGCCTAGGCAAACCAATGATGCACAGTGCAGGGTAAAGCTCCTTATGAGACCACACCTAGGCAGATAGATGCTGCTCATGTTCACCTCAGCAGTCCTGCATGACAATAGAATCTATTACTACTGTGAGGTGCTCACAAGCTCACCCATGGATCTTTCTTTCCAGGATGTTCCCTAAGAATTCCTGCAAGTGTGAGGACCAGCAGGGGCTGCATGTCGACCGGTTCCAGAATGCTGTTCAGCCGGATCAACTCGAGTCTGTAAAGCAGAGACGGAAAAAGGAGTTTGAACACTTCAAAAAAAGGTACACCACAGATCGCATGTGTGGCATTTGCACTTCTTCCAGATCTATGGAGTCCTACGTAAGCTCTAATGTGAGCTCCCCTTCCCTCCTACCTCTCACTCCTCTGAGCTCCAATTGTCGTCTCACTCCTCTGAGCTCCCCTTCTACCTCTCACTCGTCTGAGCTCCCCTTCTACCTCTCACTCCTCTGAGCTCCCTTCTCCTCTCACTCCTTTGAGCTTCCCTTCTGTCTCTCACTCTTCTGAGCTCCCTTTCTGCCTTTCACTCCTTTGAGCTCCACTTTATCACCCTCTCCTCTGAGCTCCCCTTCTCCTCACACTTCTGAGCTCCCCTTCTTCTTCCACTCCTCTGAGCTCCAATTCTCATCTCACTCCTCTGAGCTCCTCTTCTGCCTCTCACTCCTCTGAGCTCCCTTTTCCTCTCACTTCTCTGAGCCCCCTTTCTGCTTCTCATGCCCCTGAGCTCCCCTTTTGTCTCTCACTCCTCTTAGCTCCCATTCTCCCCTTAGTCCTCCGAGCTCCCTCTCTCCTCTCACTCCTCTAAGCTCCCCTTCTCACTCCTCTGAGCTCCCCTTCTGTCTCTCACTCCTCTGGGCTCCCTGCCTCCTCTCAGTCCCCCGAGCACCCCTTCTACTCTCACTCCTCCAGGCCCCCTTTTTGCCTCTCACTCCTCAGAGCTCCTCTTCTCCTCTCACTCCTACGAGCTCTCCCCCTCTCACTCCTCTGAGCTCCCTTCTGCCTCTCACTCCTCCGAGCTCTCCCCCTCTCGCTCCCCTGAGCCTCCTTTCTGCCTCTCATCCCTCTGAGCTCCCCTTCTGTTTCTCACTCCTTTGGGCTCCCTGTCTCCTCTCAGTCCTCCGGGCTCCCCTTCTGCCTCTCACTCTTCTGATCTCCCCTTCTCCTATCAATCCTGTCAGCTCTCCTTCTGCCTCACTCCTCTGAGCTCCTCTTCTCATCTCACTCCTCTGAGCTCCCCTTCTGTCTCTCACTCATCCGAGCTCCCCTTCTGCCTCACTCCTCCGAGCTCCTCTTCTCATCTCACTCCTCTGAGCTCCCCTTCTGTCTCTCACTCATCTGAGCTCCCCTTCTGCCTCACTCCTCTGAGCTCCCCTTCTGCCTCACTCCTCTGAGCTCTTCTTCTCATCTCTCTCCTCTGAGCTCCCCTTCTGTCTCCCACTCATCTGAGCTCCCCTTCTTCCTCACTCCTCTGAGCTCCCCTTCTTCCTCACTCCTCTGAGCTCCCCTTCTTCCTCACTCATCTGAGCTCCCCTCCTGCCTCTTACTCATCTTAGCTCCCCTTCTCCTCTCACACCTGAGCGCCCCTTCTGCCTCACTCCTCTGAGCTCCCCTTCCACTCTCACTCCTCTGAGCTCCCTTTCTGTCTCTCACTCCTGTGATCTACTCTTCTCCTCTCACTCCCCTTCTAATCTCACTCCTCTCTGATCTCCCCTTCTGATTCTCTCTCCTCTGAGCTCCCAGTCTGCCTCTTACCCCTCTGTAATCCACTTCTGTCTCTCACTCCTCCGAGCATCCTTCTCCTCTCACCCCTCTGAGCTCCCTTCTCCTCTCAGTCCTCTGACCTCCCCTTCTGTCCCTCACTCCTCTGAGCTTCCTTTCTGCCTATCAATCCACTGTGAGCTCCCCTTCTCTCTCTCACTCATCTGAGCTCCCCTTCTTCCTCACTCCTCTGAGCTCCCCTCCTGCCCCTCACTCATCTGAGCTCCCCTTCTCCTCTCACACCTGAGCGCCCCTTCTGCCTCTCACTCCTCTGAGCTCCCCTTCCATTCTCACTCCTCTGAGCTCCCTTTCTGTCTCTTACTCCTGTGATCTACTCTTTTAAACTCACTCCCCTTCTAATCTCACTCCTCTCTGATCTCCCCTTCTGATTCTCTCTCCTCTGAGCTCCCAATCTGCCTCTTACCCCTCTGTACTCCACTTCTGTCTCTCACTCCTCTGAGCATCCTTCTCCTCTCACTCCTCTGAGCTCCCTTCTCCTCTCAGTCCTCTGACCTCCCTTTCTGCCTCGCACTCCTCTTAGCTCCCCATCTGCTCTTACTCCTCTGAGCTCCCCTTCTGCCTCTCAATCCTGAGCTCCCCTTCTGCCTCTCACTCCTGAGCTCCCCTTCTCCTCTCACTCCTCTGAGCTCCCCTCCTGCCTCTCACTCATCTGAGCTCCCCTTCTCCTCTCACACCTGAGCACCCCTTCTGCCTCTCACTCCTGAGCTCCCCTTCTTCTCTCATTCCTCTGAGCTCCCCTTCTCCTCTCATTCCTCTGAGCTCCCCTTCTCCTCTCACTCCTCTGAGCTCCACATCTGCCTGTCATTGAGCTGGATATGTGGGGTCTGCCTGGGGGCCAGCCAGCGTCATCCTGTGGACCGCCGGTCACTTGTGGTAGTATTAGGTTTTCAGTGCTGCCACTGGGCCATATATGCTTGTGCGTATATGCCCACACTCATAACACAGTGCACCCTGCCTCCTGGGCTATAAGAGACCTGCCTTCGGGGTGACTGACCTGTGCTATGGGCAGAGAAGGGGCTCCGCCTGCACTTGGTGTGGGCAGAGTAGATCTTGAGCAGACAAGCTACTCGTGCAGGCTGACGTGGCACCTCTGCAGGCTTTGCTTTCACTCGGGTCACACAGGGTGGCACAATCAGTGCTGCAGCCCTGGTGACCCCTTTACCATCCTTGCCTTGGGCACCACTGGTACTATTTACTAGTGCCTGACCAATTTGGTTTACCGAATCACAGTACAATTTAAGGGAAAGAGCAGTGGCACTGAGGTCCGACAAGCAGGACTCAGTGCACTCTCAGATCAAAAACAACAGCATCAGGAGTTTAAATGGGGCAAAAAGTGTGGGGGGTGTAGGAGGCTGGACTGGCTTGTAGTGAGTACCAAGGGTTACTTACACCTTGCACCAGGCCCAGGTATCCCTTATTAGTGTATAGGGTGTCTAGCAGCTTAGGCTGATAGAAAAGGTAGCTTAGCTGAGCAGCTTAGGCTGAACTAGGAGATGAGTGAAGCTCCTACAGTACCACTAGTGTCATATGCACAATATCATAAGAAAACACAATACACAGATATACTAAAAATAAAGATACTTTATTTTTATGACAATATGCCAAAAGTATCTCAGTGAGTACCCTCAGTATGAGGATAGCAAATATACACAAGATATATGTACACAATACCAAAATATGCAGTAATAGTATTAGAAAACAGTGCAAACAATGTATAGTTACAATAGGATGTGATGGGGACACATGGGGATAGGGGCAACACAAACCATATACTCCATAAGTGGAATGCGAACCACAAATGGACCCCAAACCTATGTGACCTTGTAGAGGGTCGCTGGGACTGTAAGAAAACAGATAGGGTTAGAAAAATAGCCCACCCCAAGACCCTGAAAAGTGAGTGCAAAGTGCACTAAAGTTCCCCAAAGGACATAGAAGTCGTGATAGGGGAATTCTGCAGGAAAGACACAAACCAGCAATGCAACAACGATGGATTTCCAGTCGAGGGTACCTGTGGAACAAGGGGACCAAGTCCAAAAGTCACAAGCAAGTCGGAGATGGGCAGATGCCCAGGAAATGCCAGCTGTGGGTGCAAAGAAGCTGCTACTGGACAGTAGAAGCTGAGAATTCTGCAGGAACGACAAGCGCTAGAGACTTCTCCTTTGGAGGATGGATCCCCCATGCCGTGGAGAGTCGTGCAGAAGTGTTTTCCTGAAGAAAGACTGCCAACAAGCCTTGCTAGCTGCAAATCGTGCGGTTAGCGTTTTTGGATGCTGCTGTGGCCCAGGAGGGACCAGGATGTCGCCATTTGTGTCAGGGGACAGAGGGGGCGCCCACCAAGACAAAGAGCCCTCTCAGAAACAGGCGGCACCTGCAGAAGTGCCGAAACAGGCACTACAAAGAGGAGTGAAACAGTGCTCACCCGAAGTTGCACAAAGGAGTCCCACGTCGCCGGAGGACAACTTAGGAAGTCGTGCAATGCAGGTTACAGTTCCGTGGACCCAGGCTTGGCTGTGCACAAAGGATTTCTGCCGGAAGTGCACAGAGGCCAGAGTAGCTGCAAAAGTCGCAGTTCCCAGCAATGCAGTCTGGCGTGGGGAGGCAAGGACTTACCTCCACCAAACTTGGACTGAAGAGTCACTGGACTGTGGCAGACACTTGGACAGAGTTGATGGATTCAAGGGACCTCGCTCGTCGTGCTGAGAGGAGACCTAGGGTACCAGTGATGCAGTTCTTTGGTGCTTGCGGTAGCAGGGGGAAGATTCCGTCGACCCACGGTAGATTTCTTCGGAGCTTCTAGTGCAGAGAGGAGGCAGACTACCCCCACAGCATGCACCACCAGGAAAACAGTTTAGAAGGCGGCAGGATCAGCGTTACAGAGTTGCAGTAGTCGTCTTCGCTACTTTGTTGCAGTTTTGAGGCTTCCAGCGCGGTCAGCAGTCGATTCCTTGGCAGAAGGTGAAGAGAGAGATGCAGAGGAACTCGGATGAGCTCTTGCATTCGTTATCTAAGGAAATCCCCAAAGCAAATAGCCAGAAAAGAGGGTTTGGCTACTTAGGAGAGAAGATAGGCTAGCAACACCTGAAGGAGCCTATCAGAATGAGTCTCTGACGTCACCTGCTGGCCCTGGCCACTCAGAGCAGTCCAGTGTGCCAGCAGCACCTCTGTTTCCAAGATGGCAGAGGTCTGGAGCACACTGGAGGAGCTCTGGGCACCTCCCAGGGGAGGTGCAGGTCAGGGGAGTGGTCACTCCCCTTTCCTTTGTCCAGTTTCGCACCAGAGCAGGGCTGAGGGGTTCCTGAACCAGTGTAGACTGGCTTATGCAGAAATGGGCACCATCAGTGCCCATGAAAGCATTTCCAGAGGCTGGGGGAGGCTACTCCTCCCCAGCCCTGACACCTTTTTCCAAAGGGAGAGGGTGTAACACCCTCTCTCTGAGGAAGTCCTTTGTTCTGCCATCCTGGGCCAAGCCAGGCTGGACCCCAGGAGGGCAGAAACCTGTCTGAGGGGTTGGCTGCAGCAGCAGCTGCAGTGAAACCCCGGGAAAGGCAGTTTGGCAGTACCAGGGTCTGAGCTACAGACCCGTGGGATCATGGGATTGTGCCAACCATGCCAGGATGGCATAGAGGGGGCAATTCCATGATCTTAGACATGTTACATGGCCATATTCGGAATTACCATTGTGAAGCTACACATAGGTAGTGACCTATGTGTAGTGCACGCGTGTAATGGTGTCCCCGCACTCACAAAGTCCGGGGAATTTGCCCTGAACAATGTAGGGGCACCTTGGCTAGTGCCAGGGTGCCCACACACTAAGTAACTTTGCACCTAACCTTTACCAGGTAAAGGTTAGACATATAGGTGACTTATAAGTTACTTAAGTGCAGTGGTAAATGGCTGTGAAATAACGTGGACGTTATTTCACTCAAGTTGCAGTGGCAGGCCTGTGTAAGAATTGTCAGAGCTCCCTATGGGTGGCAAAAGAAATGCTGCAGCCCATAGGGATCTCCTGGAACCCCAATACCCTGGGTACCTCAGTACCATATACTAGGGGATTCATAAGGGTGTTCCAGTATGCCAATGTAAATTGGTGAAATTGGTCACTAGCCTGTTAGTGACAATTTGTACAGAGAGCATAACCACTGAGGTTCTGGTTAGCAGAGCCTCAGTGAGACAGTTAGGCACCACACAGGGAACACATACCTATACGTCACAAACTTATGAGCACTGGGGTCCTGACTAGCAGGGTCCCAGTGACACATAACAAACATACTGAAAACATAGGGTTTTCACTATGAGCACTGGGCCCTGGCTAGCAGGATCCCAGTGAGACAGTGAAAACACCCTGACATACACTCACAAACAGGCCAAAAGTGGGGGTAACAAGGCTAGAAAGAGGCTACTTTCTCACAGGGGGCAGCTGCAAAGAGCCCAGTTTCTTACACCTTGTTAACTTGTGAGGGGGGGGGGCAGTGATTACTGTACCATGCCCTAAGGGGGGACTGTTGTTACTCAGAGGCACTGATTACTGGCACTGATTACTGTGCCATGCCCTCAGGGGGGACTGTTGTTAATCAGAGGCACTGATTACTGTGTTATGCCCTCAAGTGGTAATGTTGTTAATCGTGGGACACTGATTACTGTGCCATGCCCTCAGAGGGTACTGTTGTTAATTGGGGGACAGTGATTACTGTGCCTTGCCCTCAAGGGTACTGTGGCTAACCATGGTACAAGGTATAGTGACTTCTGTGCCATACCCCCAGGTGCAGTAATGATTCCAGAAGATACCCCATAAAAATACCAAAGTTAAAAGTGTGAGCAGGGATGGACTTGGACATGCCTCCCAGTGCCACAGTTCATCCAAGTTCCTGTTTCCGGTGAGAGATCCCCTAGCAAAATGGACTGAAATGTGGTACCTTGGACCAGTTTGGTGTCAAACTGGTTGGGGTCCATACAGAACGTTGAGTTGTGTGTGGACAGAATTGGCCATTGGGTGCCCTCATGAGAGCTCCAAGTGATATTGTCCAGGCCTGGTGCCAAGGTGGCCCTCCGTACCAAGGGCACTCACCGGTAGCAACAGTGCTAGATAAGTGCATGGTGGCACCAAAACCTTTAAGCAAAGCTGTGTGTGGAACAGTAGGTCATGGGGATTATTCAGTCTTGAATTGAGGAGGGCATCCCCCACACCAAGTTTGATCTCGGGCTGATTGCAGTTCAATAGGTCAGCCCTGGAGGTTACAGCAGGTTCACGTTGCCAAGAGGACTGGTGGACACATGCCTATCTCTCATGCCACACCAGTGATCATTGGCCCAGAACTCGCTACAACCAGAGTGTATGGCTCTCTGGAAGGGATGATGCAATGAAAATATCTTACCTAGCCACCTGACTTTTGCTGGAGTCATCTGCACAGCTCTGGCCTAGAGTTGATGAAGACAGTCTGTTTTTTTTCATGGATGTGGCTAACAGGGCGCAAACCTAGCTACAGAGCAATAGACTACTGAACAGCAGAGGGTACTGCAGGGTACACTAGAGAAAGGGAGGTGACCCCAATAGGGGCGGGAGACATGACCTGGGGTGCATTATGGCATAGGCAGAGTTTGGAAGAGGAGGAAGGATTGACTGGGTGCGGACTTCTGGAGCTAAAGGAGGGCCTCTCTGCCAGTTCAGCTGCAAGTATGCTATCTTGTGACCAGATGTTTCTCGAGGCATTGACTGTTCAGGGTTCAGGAGGTCATTGCTTGTCTTCCTTTGAGGTAGGACCACAGTGCCCCAATGGGTTGGCACCAGCTGGCATGGTGGGACTTGACTGTGTTCTCTCTGGCCTCCACAAAGGTCACCAAGACGAACTCCTGCTTCACCAACGATGTCACATGTTCACAGTTCTGGAAAACCATGGAGGCCTGTTCCTATCCCAGGGGAGGTCGACAGTGAATCCTGAAAGACCATGGAGGCCTGGTCCTAAGCTGGGGGAGATAAACAGTGAAGTCTGGGAGTGCTGCTTGGCTACCCCTGCTGGCTTGTGGAGTCATTCGGAGTGAACACCGGGCATTGATGCAGCAGGGGTGGTGGTCATTCAAGACAGGAGGAATACAGCTAGGAACTAGGGCCCAGTCTAGAGCATAATTTTCTTCAGAATGTCACCCCCCACCCACCTACCTAGAGTAATGGTCACTTGGGAGCACCAAGGCTGGGAGGGACGGTGGTGTGGAAGGAGCTGGAGCTGCCTTACATGTAGTGGACACCATGATCTGCACATCTGAGAGGCCACCAAGGAAAGTGACCAGGAGCTGTTATTAAAGAAGTTCCCCAAGTGAGTCCCCTCTCACAGGACGTGGACTCTTGTGCACACATCAACTATGATGCACACAATCAATCAATCAGTAAATTTGTGGAGCACATTCTGTCACCCTTGATCGTATGAAGGTCCTGGATAAATACGTGCATATATTTGTCATAAACTTGAGTGTGGGGGGCACTGAAGGCCACCCCCCATCAGGGACTAAATCCACAGGGTTTTGAGATTGCCTTCATGGAGTGCTGACTATCTGCCACAGTCTAGGAGGGGCCACCCTCTGGTCGAGTGTGAATCCCGGTGACCACGCCCTCTGGTTTAGTGTGATGCCTGGTGAACACACCCTCTGGTGGAGGCGTGGGGGGCAAAAAAACAATGGATTAAACCCAGATCTTTGTGACTGGGGTGAATGTTCGCATTGTTCAGCATTCTGTCCATCATCTGTTCTTTTTGCTTTTGTCACCTAAGTGGGAATGGTAAGCCCAGATGTGGGTCCTGTGCCTACTGCACCACTGGATTCAAGCTAGCCTGGCTGATATCCCGGAACAAGGCCCAGGATGCTTGCTTCCAGACCAGGGAGGAGCTGACTTGGCAGTGCGGGCTAGACCGTTCCCATGGGGGACAGGGTCGAGACTGATCTTCATATGGCTGGGTCCAAACTGGGGTGGTCTGGTGGGCAAACAAAATGATGGGTTAAACCCAGACCTTTGTGACTGAGGGTGAATGTTTGCATTGTTCTGCATTCCGTCCATCATCTGTTGTTTTTGCTTTTATGGTTTAGTGTGGCTCCCAGTACCCATGCCCGCTGGTTTAGTGTGGCACCAGGTGCCTACACCCTCTGGTTGAATATTGCTCCAGGTGACCATGCCCTCTGGTTGAGTGTGGTGCCCAGTGACCAGGCCCTCTGATTGAATGTGGCACCTGGTGACCACATCCTCTGGTTGAGTGTTGCTCCTGGTGACCATACCCTCTGGTGGAGTGTGGCGCCCAGTGGCCATGCCCTCTGGTTGAATGTGGCACCCAGTGACCACACCCTCTGGTTGATGGTTGCTCCCGGTGACTATGCCCTCTGGTGGAGTGTGGTGCCCACTGATCATGTCTCTGGTTGTGTGGTGCCCGGTGACCACACCCTCTGGTTGTGGGTGGCACCCCGTGACTACACCGTCTGGTTGAGTGTGGCACCCAGTGAATTTGCCCTCTGGTTGAGCATGGTGCCTGGTGACCATGCCCTCTGGTTGAGAGTTGCTCTCAGTGACATGCCCTCTGGTTGAGTGTTGCTGCCTGTGACACCAAGTGGCCTTGAAGATGTGAGTCGGTTCAATCGAAAAAGAGAGGTACAGCATCTCCTGGCAGGCCAGGTTGTTATGGGGGTACCACCAAGACTTTCACCCTTACACCACTATTAGAACTTTCACCATGATTAGTAAAAAGTACTAGGAGTCTGTGGTAAAAGCAAGATGCCACCAACATGTGTGTGCATCTATGATGCCTCCCCCACCTGAACCGTCACCAGCTTTGACGAGCTCAGCACCCCTCAGTCCCTGGGCCACTGCCCACCCCCCACCCCACATCACCAGAAGAAGAGTCCTTTGAGTGATCTGTAGCCACCACAGCACCTGCCCACAAGAGCCCCTTTACTCCTTTAAGTCTGAGCATCTTTTGAAGTGAGAGCTGAAACTGGCTCTAAACCCACTGTGCTAGCTTGGAAGCTTCCGGGTATGCTCTGAAGGAAGGCACAGGGGCCTGGAAACTTTTGGCAGAGGCCCCTGTCCTAACTTGAGGGGGTCACAACACTTTTGTAGAGGCACTGAAAGCTCTGAGGCCTGAGCCAGCCCAGAGAATGCTGACTGCTTGTGATCACCAGCCAGATACTTTTGCCTTTTAAATGAATGTTAGTTCCTTGCCTCTATGCGCTAGACACTTGTGGACACTTATTCATTTTCACAGATGCAGGTGCCTTTAGGACTTCTGGGTTCATCTTTTTTAAGTTTTAAAGAATAAGTTTGTGTGAATATTGTAAAAGAAATTAAAAATACATAGGAAGTAGTACATTTGATTGATAAGAAGCAACCAAGTAATGGGAAGGAGGGGAAAGGGAGGTGGGTAAGTCCATGAGAAATATGCACAGATGTCTTATTATAGCAAATGATAAATAATGAACTGTATAACAAAGGCTATAGGAAAGAGAGAAATGTAATCTGAAATGGGAAGTCAGGGAGGCTGAAGAACTTCTTGAGTGCAGGGTGACAGGGCGAACAACATTTCTGTCGAGTTATCAAGGACTGTGTATCGGGCGTCCAGAGGACTTTGTGCTTTGAAACAAGTGATTTTGGGGGCATATAACCAGCGTCCTATTGATGATTATGGCAAACTCCATACCAACATGCTGTAATTGACAATTACGTACAGTCCTTCTAATGTTATTTGCTGAATGGCAATTACTAATAACAAATCCAGTACTTTCAAATGTAATGAGGTAGATGTCCATACATCAGATATGCTACCTAAAACACATTAGTGATAGAATAAGGTGTGTGAAATATAGAATTGATTTGAGCCCAAACTTGTGTTTAAAAAAGTATAAACGGAAGGACATGTGAATAGCAAGTATTTTAAATCAGCTTGTTGAGAAGAGCAAGTTGAGCATTTATCTGGATTAATCCTATGTAGGAAATCAAGTGTGAAAAAAAGCCTATTGTATACAAAAAAAGAGTTTACAATGTGTTTGCTGTTCTGAAAGATTTCCTGATTTTGACCCACATATGTTTCCAGGTTGATGTGGGAAAAGTGGAAAGGGCTGTTTCCCATGTTAACTCAATGTTAGATTTAGGTCCATGACTAGAGATGCATTGTAAGTATGAGTAAATAATAGAAACTTTTAAATTTCGGTGTAAGATTTTAGCAAGCTTACCAGAGGGTGATGGATTAGGTGGAGAAATAGAGTTAAAGTGAATGTATGCTTGAGAAATGACTCTGTAGAGATGTAAATCTGGTGCAAAGAGTAGTTGAAAGGCTAACCAGTGTTTGAGCTTGTGAGAAAGATAAGTGGGTTTTGGTTGAACAACTGATTGACCCAAAGTAGCCCTTTAGGTCTCCAAGTTTGCCAATGAACAGGTCTATTCTTCACTTGTAGATGTTTATTTAGGCTAAATGGTAGAGTACATAAAAGAGCACAAGTCTGTGGGATAGTAAGACATGATTGAAGCTCACAATTTACTGGTATTCCTAAAAATTGGATTAGAACATTTTTGGGGCTTACGCATGAAGGTTAAATATTCAAGAAATGAAAAAGGTGATTTAAAAACTTCTGTTCCAAATCTACCCGTAATAGAGTACACAGTAATGAAGTACTTGGCAAAATTCAATCCACCCTTGCACTTTGGGTGTTGTAGTTTCACCAGAAACACATAAGACTTTTTGTTATTCCAAAGAAAGGAGAATAAGATTGAATACAATTTGGTGTATGATTTACGAGGAATATTCAAAGAAATGTTGATATGGCAAAGAGAACAATAGGGACCAACATCATCTTAATGGTATCAAGTCAACCCCACCATAAGTGGAAAGGATGGCATCTGCTAGATAGTGAAGTCAGTTTATGGCACCACTATCAATGTTAGTAGAAACAGTAGTAGTAAGGGATTCTGTAAATCGAAGACTTAGATATTTAAGGTGTTTATGTTGCCATTTAAAATTAGAAGAGGAAAAGTTGTGTTTAAAAGTGAATTTGTTCAAGGGTAAAATTTCACATTTGTCATTATTTAATTAGAGCCAGATATCAAAGCATAAGAAGTAACTTCAGACAAAAAAGTAGGGAGTGAAAATTAGGTTTTGAAATAAATAACAAAATATCATCAGCGTATGTGGCTAAATTTAAGGTTCTGCGTTCTGTATGTGTATCCATGTATGTTTGCGTTTTGCCCAAACTGAGAGAAGAACGGTTCAAGAGCCAGGTGAAAAGAAACAGAAAAAGGGAACATCCTTGGCAAACTCCTCTACCAAGAGAGAAATACGTCAACCCATTGGCGCAAATGGCAGCTTGAACAGAGGCATATAAGATAGAAATTAAAGTAATGATTTTAGGGCCAAAGGCAAACCAAGTGAGAATGTGAAAGAAGAATTTCCAATGTACACGGTCAAATGCCTTCTCAGCGTCTAAGGCAATAGCATCCCCAGATTTAGACATACCTGAAGATTTGGAGATACCATCAAAGAACAAGCGAGTGTTATCTGATAAGTATCTGCTCTTAACAAAGCCCGATTGCTCCTTTCCCAAAAGTGGGGTGAGAAAATGTTCCAATCTAGAGGTTAATGCTTTTGCAAAGCTCCTATAGACTAAATTAACAAGTGAAATGGGTCTATAGTTCTTGCAGTAACGTGGGTCTTTCTCCTTCTGCGGAGAGAGGCATATGAGTGCATCTAAAAAGAGCCAGAAGAGTTGAGAGACTTAGTAAAGGAGGGAATAAAGGTACATCACCTTCTGAACAAGTAGTTCAGAATAGAATATGTAACTTTCACCTGTAAAACCATCTGGTCCAGGAGCCTAATCCTTTTTGAGGGAAAGAAGCGCAAATTGAAGATATGAATATGTGATGTCTGTTTCTCGGTATGAAAAATCTATGTAGGAAACTGGCACCTGTTGCAGTTAAACCCCCCCCCACACACACACTTTTTGCCTGATATTGATGCTGACTTGACTGAGAGTGTGCTGGGACCCTGCTAACCAGGCCCCAGCACCAGTGTTCTTTCACCTAAAATGTACCATTGTTTCCACAATTGGCACACGTTTGGCATACAGATAAGTCCCTTCTAAAAGGTACCAGTGGTACCAAGGGCCCTGTGACCAGGGAAGGTCTCTAAGGGCTGCAGTATGTGTTGCCACCCTAAGGGACCCCTCACCTGGGGCGTGGCTTGGCCACCGGGCAAGATGGCCGTCACTCTGTGAGGCTCTGCCGGGGCCGGGCAATTTATCCGACATAATCTATCCTACGGGCGGTAGTGAAGGAGCGGGCCCCTGGGGCTTCCCCCCGGGGACTCCGACGACGCTGTTCGAGCCGGGTCTGGCAGCTGCTGGTACCCGGGGGACGGAGGAGTGCCGAGACGCCTGGCGCCGGCGGTCTACCGCGCGCGCCGGCTCCCGCGGTGTGCGCGGAGAGAGGGGAGGCTGCGGCCGCCCCCCCCGGTCGAGGGGAGAGAGGACGGGAGTGAGAGGGACTTTGGGGGAGCCTGATCGCGGTCGTGTCGGACCGCGGCTCCCCCCCGTCCCCCCTTTTTTTTTTTTTTGCTGAATTGGCTCCTGGTGCGCGCGGCGGCTGGGGGCCCCGACATCGTGGGCCGCTCCCGACCCCCGGCTGGAGTTTCCCTCCGAGCTTTCAGATCCCCGGGCCCCCGGCAGGAGAGAGCGGGGCCCGGTTGATAATAAGCGCTTACTGAGAGCGCTGTGACTGGAGGAGGAGAGGGCCTGAATTCGGGGCCTGCTGAGGGATCCGCCTGGTGGTCTCTGATATCGCCACGGCTGCCTGCACACGTACTTTTCTGGTGCCCTGCGGATCGCTTCTGGAACCCTGCACTGTGCTAGTAGCGCAGAACCAGGTAAGGGGCGGATTGGGATGGGGTTGGGGGTCGAAGGCCCTGGCTGGTACGGCGCTGTGCTCCTGAGATCCCTCCTGGCTCGTGGAGCTTAAGTATCCTGGTTTTTGTAATCTGGTGGCCGGCTGACCCCCTCCCCCCCACCCCCCCCTGTGCTGTGTCGAGCCCCCCTGCTGCTGGTGGAGATTATGGAACCCACACATGGAAACGGACTGACTTGGGAGAGGAGGAGATCGCCAGGTGCTCCCGGGGGCCGCCTGGTAGCCTGGTGAGGTAAACGAAGCAGCTGACCAGGTGATTTTTTGGGGACAGAGACTTGCTATCTTGGATAGGTACATTTGGACCGTGCTAGTTGCACTATACGTGTAATACTGCAAGATGGGCAAGGCTGATAAGAGACAGGCTAAACTCTCCTTCTCTGGAGGAGAAAAACGTGGCGCCCCTTCCGCCTCCCAGTCTGGAGATGCAGACGCCGAGGAGGAGTCTCCAGAGATGTCTGTGAGATCCATGTTTATGGAACTCAAGACCAGCTTGGCGGGGATAGACGCTAAGCTGGATCATGTATCGGAGCGGCTTGATTGCATCAGAGCCCGGGTAGATGACCACGATGCTAGGTTTGAGACTCTGGAGACTCGCACATCTGAGATAGAGGATGCTCGCAGTGGCGATAGAGAACAGATTGCACAGATGGAGCGTCTCCTGGAGGTGATACGAAACAAGAATGAGGACCTGGAGGCCCGGTCCCGACGTAATAACATCCGCATCGTGGCGCTGCCGGAGGCAACAGATATGGGACGCATGGAGGACTTCGTCGAGACCATGTTACAAGAGCTGTTCGCTGGCGAGCTCTCTCGGCTGTTGGTGATTGAGAGGGCACATCGATCCTTGGGCCCTCGCCCCCCTCCTGGCACTCCCCCACGCCCAATCATCGCACGACTATTGAATTATAGGGACCGAGATACTGTGCTCAGGCTAGCCAGGGAGAAAAGTCCTCTAATGTATAAAAACTCCGAAATTAACTTCTTTCCCGATTATACCCCAGGTGTACAAGCTCAGAGGCGGGCTTTTCTACCGATAAAGCGTTTGCTCAGCCAGGCTGGAATCGGTTTTGCTCTGTTATACCAAGCTAAATTGAGGGTGCGACATGAAGGCAAAGTGCTGTATTTCTCGGATCCAAAGCAGGCGAATACGTTCGTAAGACGATTATCTAAGCAGCGGGGGACGGGGACGCCGGGGGGGGTGAGCCCCGAAGACGCCTCTCTCAGAGACAATGATTAAGTGTTAGGTTCGGGACTCCATTACCTCTGAGGCTGCGGGGGCGTGTGGGCCCGCTCCGCGATCTGCCCCTGATGTGTAGCTGCTGCTTGCCCGTAGCCCCTCTCCCCTAGACCATCTGGGTGGAGAGTTGTATGGCAGGCTTCTGCCCCACGGATGATTCCGTTTTTTTTCTGTTACATGCCTGCAGTTTGGGCTTTAGGGATGGTTGGATGGGACACTCTGAGGGTCCGATTGGGGGGCCTGGGTGGGAGGTGTGAGGAGGGGTCGAATTGGGAAATGTTCCTGGTTCCTTTTTTGTTAAGTTTTTGGCAGGTGGAGGGCTGTGTCCATGTGCGGAGTTGCATGACTGTGGTTCAGGATGGGGGATGATGTTTCTTCTGCTGTGAGATGCTTGACATGGAATGTGCGGGGACTTAATTATAATCGAAAAGCCCGGCTGGTGATGGCTTATGTTAAGCGTCATGGCATTGACATTTGTATGGTCCAAGAAACGCATCTGTTGGCATCCACAGTTGGTAGGCTGAAGGCTGGCTGGGTTGGGGAGGCTCACCATTCGACATACTCTAGCTACGCTCGTGGGGTTGCAATCATTATCCGTAAGGGACTGCAGTGGCGCACGCGCAAAATTATTGCTGACCCCAATGGTAGATACGTAATACTGAGTGGAGTGTTGTTAGACAGGGCTTGCCGGCTAGTGGCAGTATATGGGCCAAATGTGGATGACCCAGAGTTTTTCCTGGAGGTATGGCGCCAAGTAGAGTCGCTGGGAGCTGGGGCTGTGATCTGGGGCGGTGATTTTAATGTTGTTTTAGATGCGTGGCTGGACCGGGAGAGTGCGGCCAGGATGCAGCATGTTTCTGCAGCAAGGTCATTGACAGCAGTAATGGATAGCGGCGCGCTGGTAGATCTGTGGAGGCAGAGACATACAGGAGTGCGGGAGGGTACTTGCCTGAATTACTTCCATAGTAGTTGGTCCTGTATTGATCGGTGGCTGGGCACTAGAGATGTGGAGGCCTGGACTAGAGCAATAGACCATCTCCCCCGTACGCTGTCAGACCACTCACCGGTGTTATTAGACCTGGCGATACCTAGTGAGTTACAACCGATGGTGATGTGCCGGCTCCCAGCGGTGCCCTCCGGGATGACACCTTCCGTGCGGAGGTACGGGAGGCTATTCGTTTATTTTTGGAGGAGAACCGAGGGTCGGTAGACTCTCCTGGCACGGTATGGGAAGCATTCAAAGTAGTTATCCGTGGGGTGTGTCTAGCAAAGCAGCATGGGATAGTGAAAGCTTTAAGACGGGAGATGGCTGATATCGAAAGGAGGCTTGAGGACCTGGAACGGCGCTTAGAGGCGACATGGTCAAACGAGGTGCTTGTCGAAATCAGGCGCGAGGTGTCACTGTATGAGGAGGCATCTCTTCGAGAGGTTTGCTTCCTTGGGAGACATGCGCGGGCTCGCAGATATGGCGAGGGTGAGAGAGCCGGAAGGACACTAGCGGGATTATTGCGCAGCCCCTGGGCCAGCAATTACGTCACTGAGGTGATAGATGCAGAGGGAGGCAGGGTGACTGGAATGGGAGGCGTGATGCAGGTATTTACTAAATTCTTCTCGCAGCTATACGCGCCTCCGGTGGGGCTTAGGGAGGCAGATATGAAGGAGTATTTTGAGAGCATTGCGTTAGTATGGTTTGAAGAGGCACATAGGATGTATTTGGATATGCCGTTCACAGTGGAGGAGGTGGTGGCGGCGATCCAAAGTCTACCTGGGGATAAGTCTCCGGGCACCGATGGTTTGACCCCTGCCTTTTATAAAGAATATGGGGACATCCTTTCCCCCTATTTGCTGGAGGTGTATGAGGAGTCTCTTGCGACGGGGTCGCTTCCGACCTCCCTCCGGGAGGCTTTAATAATAACTATTTTGAAGCCTGGGAAGGACCCGACGCGATGCGATTCGTATCGTCCACTCTCCATGATAAACATTGATAATAAGATTCTTGCAAAAATGATAGCGACCCGACTACAGCCACCACTCTCTAGAATGGTGCTTCCAGATCAATCGGGCTTTATTCCCGGGAGATCCACGAGTCATAATTTGCGCACTTTCTTTGCGGTGCTGGGATCACTAGAGACAGGCGATGATGTGGCTGCAGTGTTTCTTGATGCGGCTAAGGCCTTTGATTCTCTGGCCTGGGAATATATGTTTGCGCTTCTGAACAGAGTGGGTCTCAGCGCGCGCTTTGTGAATTGGATCAGGTTGCTGTACACTCTGCCTACTGCCAGGTTGCGCCTTAACGGGGGTATATCAGCTCCATTCCTGGTCTCGCGGGGAACGCGACAGGGCTGCCCGCTGTCTCCGCTTCTTTTTGCGGCTGCTATGGAGCCTCTGGCGGCAGGACTGCGACAGAAATATAGTAATAGCGGCCTACAATTCCGGCAACGTCCTGTCTTGATATCTTTATATGCAGATGATATTGCGATATATGTGCGCAATCCTGGGCAAAATCTAGATATCTTATTAGATGAAATTGCTCGCTTTGGGAACTTTTCTGGGGTCACTATTAATTGGTCAAAATCAATGATCCTGCCACTAACCCCTAGTGTAGAGAGATTCGATTCGCGATACCCTTTGGTTTGGGCAGATGGGTCAGTACGCTATCTAGGCATACACCTGTGCCGTGACGCGGAAACGCTTCGGCTTGCTAATTACGGGACAGCGCTGACATGGCTAGAGGAAAAGGTGGAGGTCTGGAGAGCTCTGCCCCTCTCGCTGACTGGTCGCATTGCTATTGCTAAGATGGTGGTACTCCCTACATTTTTTTATTTATTCATGAATCTTCCCCTGCCACTCACTAAGGCCTATTTCCGGCGCCTGAGATCTGCGCTTGTGCGGCTGGCGTGGGCGGGGCGTCAGCCCCGCATCGCTTGGGAGAAATTGACGCTGCCATTTGAGCGAGGCGGATTGGCAGCCCCAGACCTGGAGTTATATTATCACTGTGCTCAGGCACATTTCGCGTACTATTGGCTGAATCCGACCCGTTATATGCCACACCTTGCACCGGAGAGTGATTCTGTCTGGCCTGACGGCTTGGTATGCGCGCTCGGCGGGCGGGTTCTCCCCCGTTCTAGAGGAATAGACACGGTCTCCTGCACTGCGGGAGCATGGAGAGAGTTGATGCGGCGGGCTGGGATGTCGGCTCCCTTTGCTCCATCGCTGCCTGTTATGGCGGTGGCGGATGCCCAGATGTTTCGGGATGGAGGGGTGCGCGGGTTTCTACGAGACGCTGACTTGCTGGTGCTGGGAGACTGGGTGGTGGACGGCCAGCTGTTGGATGTCCCTGGTGCACTCTCGAACTGTGATGGCACCCCGATGCAGCGCTTTTGTGCTCTCCGTGTCCACGCTTTGTTGCAGGATCGGTTTTTTGAAGAGCTGGATGCTCCCTCCGAGTTTCGGGCTTTGGAGGCACTCTGTAGCGCGAGATCCCCCTCCAAGTTGATAACCAAGCTGTATAATGCTGTGCAGGAGCAGGGGGGCGGCCTTGTGGTACCCGCTCGGGCTGCATGGGAGAGAGATGTGGGGGAGCCCATACCGGAAGCGATGTGGCGTAGCTGCTGTGCTCATATGAGGATATTGTCCCCGAATTATAGACTGCGCTTACTACACTTCAAGTTTCTGCACCGAATATATTATACGCCTAGGAAACTACATTCTATGGGACTGTTAGCGGACACACGCTGCGCCCGCTGCGGAGCTCCGGACGCGGGCTTCTTTCACCTGGCATGGGAGTGTGCGGAAGTGTATAAGTTTTGGGAGGAGATAAGACGGTCGATTGTTGAAATGACAGAGGAGGAGATACCCCTCTCTCCTAAGATAGCGTTGTTGGGATATATGGACGAGGTGCATGGCCCGCATAGACGTTTAGTGGGCCTACTCATGCTGCTGGCTAAGCGAAGAGTAGCAATGTGCTGGGGCCGAGGGAGAGCCCCCCGCAGATCGGATTGGTTACGAGATGCGGCTTTCTGCCATGACCAGCTGTTAGTATTCTGGGAACTCATGCCAGAGAGATCCCGTCCCAAAGATATTTGGAGCCCTTTAAATGAATACCTGGCGGCGCAGACTGAGAGTGCTGTGTGACTGATGTCCCCTATCTGCGTGTTTCAATCCCCCCCCGAATAATGCGAGTTACCTTGCTGTGTGATAACCCTGCGCGATGTGGCTGTGTCCTCCACCTGCCTGTTTTTAGAGGTTTTTGCAATCGGTATCCTTTTGCAGTTCTTCCTGCTCGACGTTGTTAGATTAATACCATTGGGTGTTACTGCCCTTTCCCTGCTACGGGGTGGCGGACTGTTGCACTCCTCCGATACGGAGGTTTTTTTTTTTTTTTTCTTCTTTGTTTTCTTTTTTCCTGGAACGGATCCCTGGATATCAGTATACAGTGAGAGAAACCGGCAGAGTCACGCCTGTGACATGGGATACCACAGTAGTTATATGATGTGTAATGACTCTCACATATCCTTATCCTCCTGTCGAGAGATCTGCTGAATTAATGTTTGTTTCTTTGGTTTGTGCTTAACTGAATAAAACAATTAAAATTTTTTTTTTTACAAAAAGGGACCCCTCACCTAACACATGCATACTGCCATTGCAGATGTGTGTGTTGGTGGGGAGAAAAAGGCAAAGCCGACATGGCATCCCCCTCAGGATGCCATGCACACAAAACACTGCCTGTGGCATAGGTACATCAGCCCTCTAGCAGCCCTTAAAGCCCTAAGGCAGGTTGCACTATACCACAGGTGAGGGCATAGTTGCATGAGCAATATGCCCCTACAGTGTCTAAGTCCATTCTTAGACATTGTAAGTGCAGTGTGGCCATCTTGAGTGTATGGTCTGGGAGTTTTTTCAAAACGAACTCCACAGTTCCATAATAGGTACACTGAATACTGGGAAGTTTGGTATCAAACGTCTCAGAATAATAAACTCACACTGATGCCAGTGTTGGATTTATTACAAAATGCACACAGAGAGCATCTTAGCGATGCCCTCTGTATTTTACCCAATCCTTCAGTGCAGGGCTGACTGGTATGTGCCAGCCTGCCACTGAGAGACGAGTTTCAGATGCCATGGGGTGAGAGCCTTTGTGCTTTCTGGGGCCAGAAACAAAGCCTGCTCTGGGTGGAGGTGCTTCACACCTCCCCCCTGCAGGAACTGTAACACCTGGCGGTGAGCCTCAAAGGCTCAGGCTTCGTGGTAAAATGCCCCAGGGCACTCCAGCTAGTGGAGATGCCCAGCCCCTGGACAAAGCCCCATTTTTGGCGGCAAGTCCAGAGGGATAATTAGGAAAAACAAGGAGGAGTCACCACCTCAGCCATGACTACCCCTAAAGTGTCCAGAGCTGAAGTGACACCCTCCCTGCAGAATCTTCCATCTTGGTTTGACAGTGGCTCTGTCCAAAGAAGAACAGAAGAAGAAACCTCTTCTGAAGGACTCTCACCTCATTCCAGAAGCGTGAGTCCTAACCACTCTGCACCCGACACCCACGGCCTGAGTCCAGGTGCCCCAACCGACCAGAGAGGACCCCCAGCCGACTGTGACCAAGTGCCCACCCTGGGTTGACCTCTTCACCCCTCCACGATGACGCCTGTCGAGGGAATCCCGAGGACCCCCGACTGCGACTGCCCTGGACACAGATAACCAATGCCAAAGGACCCACTGCACCCGCAGCCCCCAGGCCTTGTTAGAAATCCACACCCGGTGCAGCGACGGTCAACAGGTGGCCCTCTTCCCTGTCCGACCGGTGGTGTGGTCGAGACACCCCCCAGACCTCGCCTGCAGCGCCAGAGTGACCCCCGGATCCCTTCATAGAGTGTTACTGGAAACCCAACGCCCTGTTTCCCCCCCCAGTGCCGCTGAGGGTGTGGGATTGGTGCCTACTTGGGGCCCCTTCAGTGCTCCTCTAATACCCCCTGGTCTGTCCTCTGAGCCTCAGGTACTTACCTGCTGGCAGACCGAATTCCGAATACCCCCTGTCTCCATAGGAGCCCACCTTAAAATTGCTCAACTTAGACCTTGCACCCAGCCAGCCCCATGTTGCTGGTGGTGGATGTTTGGGGTTGACTTGACCCCCCAACAGTGGACTACCTATAACCCGGGGACTGGAACTGTAAGTCGTGTACTTAACTCTAAAACTGTACTTTATTTTCTTCCCCAGGAACTGTTCTGAAAATGCAGTGTCCACTTTTAAAACAGATATTCTCTGTTTTCTTAAAAACTGTTTACTTGACTAAAAAGAAACAGTTACATTGATGTCTATGCTAAGTACTTACCTGCAACAAGAACGGAGTCTTGTGGTTCTAGCGATAAAGTAACAAAATAAATTTTTCTATATAAAATCCTATCTGGTCTGAAGTTAAGTTATTGTGTCTGTGTTTCTTCTATTGCCTGTGTATGTACAGCAAATGCTTAACAATACCCTCTCATAAGCCTAACTGCTCGACCACACTACCACAAATAGAGCATTAGTAGTATCTATTATTGCCTCTGTCAAGCCTCTTGGGGAACCCCTGGACTCTGTGCACACTATATCTTGTTTTGAAATAGTACATACAGAGCCAGCTTCCTACAGTCTATTTGGGAATATTCTGTTTTTTTTTGTAGTTGATAGGTATTGTGAAATATCAGAATGTGAGGGTATATGTTCAGCAGAATATAGTACACATTTTTAAACTGGATTAGGATATCCAAATCTGTATGATGTACAGTGTCAGTGTCATCTATGATAGATTCAATGAGTAATTTGTTTGCCTAACTTTAAGATAAATTGCCAATAACTTCCTGGATTTGTTTTGATCTCCGTAATAATTGGCACTAGATTTAAGGAGGTAAGATGGTGCGTTTTCAGTTGAGGCCTTGTTGAATTGAAGCTTAGCATTAATAGGTAGTTGCAATGAACGCTGCATGCAAGATGTGTAACAGGAGAGTTCAAGATGGTTAATTTCTGCAAATATTTGTTTGGACTAAACATGAGAAAGTTTTCTTTTCTTAGATATGTAATTGTTAACATAATCTCAAGCTGAGGCCTTAAAGCGCCCCAAATTGTTTGAAAAGGAATAGTTTCTGTATGTTTAAGGAGGAAATATCTGCAAATGAAGATGTAAGCGAGAATGTTAATGCGGTGTCTAGGAGTAAAGAGTTATTAAGCCTCCATCTTTTGGGAGAGGCATGCTTAGGTACAAGATCAAGAGGCACATTAACCGGAGCGGGGTCAGAGATTAAGATGAAATCAATGTCTGCTGCATATAATGATTAAGGGCCTGATTACAACTTTGGAAGAGGGGGTTAATCCGTCCCAAATGTGACAGATATAACGCCCGCCGTATTACGAGCCCATTATATCCTATGGAACTCGGAACACAGTGGGCGGGATATCCGTCACATTTGGGACGGATTAACCCCCTCCGCCAAAGTTGTAATCAGGCCCTAAGTGAGAATGTGAGAGGTGAAAATATAATCTAACCGGGATTGTGTATGGTGTACTGAAGAGAAATATGTGTGTTCCGTTAATGTGGGATTAAATAGTCACTAAGTATCTGTTAGGTGGCGTTGCTGAATAGGTTGTACAAATGCTTTTTGCAATTTATTTGGAATATAATGAGATGAGGACTGTCTGTCAAGGAAAGGGTCAACAAAGTGGTGACAGTCTCCTGCTGAAACAAAATTATCATCTGGATATTGTAAGAGAAGCCCTCGAACACTTGGCGTGGTCTTGCTCCCACTCCCCTTTGCGGTAGCTGAGAGGCACAACTCCAGCCCTCCAGCCACTCGCATCTCAGTTCAAGCCACGGTCCCACCTGGTTCGATCTCCACACTGCTCTGTACTGTTTTTCTTTTCTGCTCTATGTAATATTGTTTTTAAATACTCCTGCACTATAATGATTTTGTTTTAATACTCTCATTTCTGTCAGTAAACATTGTTTGTTTGCCATAGTCCTTGTTTCTCTGTTTGCCTACACTTGCTCTGCCTTTCTCCCTCAGCTGGTCCACTCCAGTTTTCACTGTCTTTTGCCACTGCCCAAAACCCCGGCCCTCTTGCCTCTCAGACAGCCCTCCCATCTCCCAGGGTTACTTCATGGGGGCCGCAGCGCGGGCGCACAGCAGATGCATGCAGCAGGTGTAGGAGGCTGGACTGGCTTGTAGTGAGTACCAAGGGGTACTTGCACCTTGCACCAGGCCCAGTTATCCCTTATTAGTGTATAGGGTGTCTAGCAGCTTAGGCTGATAGATAATGGTAGCTTAGCAGAGCAGCTTAGGCTGAACTAGGAGACGTGTGAAGCTACTACAGTACCACTTAGTGTCATATGCACAATATCATAAGAAAACACAATACACAGTTATACTAAAAATAAAGGTACTTTATTTTTATGACAATATGCCAAAGTATCTTAGAGTGTACCCTCAGTGAGAGGATTGGAAATATACACAAGATATATATACACAATAGCAAAAATATGCAGTATAGTCTTAGAAAACAGTGCAAACAATGTATAGTTACAATAGGATGCAATGGGGAAACATAGGGATAGGGGCAACACAAACCATATACTCCAAAAGTGGAATGCGAACCACGAATGGACCCCAAACCTATGTGACCTTGTAGAGGGTCGCTGGGACTATTAGAACATAGTGAGAGTTAGAAAAATAACCCTCCCCAAGACCCTGAAAAGTGAGTGCAAAGTGCACTAAAGTTCCCCTAAGGACAAAGAAGTCGTGTTAGAGGAATAATGCAGGAAAGACACAAACCAGCAATGCAACAACTGTGGATTTCCAATCTAGGGTACCTGTGGAACAAGGGGACCAAGTCCAAAAGTCACAAGCAGGTCGGAGATGGGCAGATGCCCAGGAAATGCCAGCTGCGGGTGCAAAGAAGCTTCGACTGGACAGAAGAAGCTGAGGTTTCTGCAGGAACGAAAAGGGCTAGAGACTTCCCCTTTGGTGGACGGATCCCACTCGCCGTGGAGAGTCGTGCAGAAGTGTTTTCCTGGCGGATAAACGCAAACAAGCCTTGCTAGTTGCAAATCGTGCGTTTGGCGTTTTTGGACGCTGCTGGGGCCCAGGAGGGACCAGGAGGTCGCAAATTGGACCTGAAGAGAGAGGGGACATCGAGCAAGACAAAGAGCCCTCACTGAAGCAGGTAGCACCCGGAGAAGTGCCAGAAACAGGCACTACGCGGATGTGTGAAACGGTGCTCGCCGAAGTTGCACAAAGGAGTCCCACGTCGCCGGAGACCAACTTAGAAAGTCGTGCAATGCAGGTTAGAGTGCCGTGGACCCAGGCTTGGCTGTGCACAAAGGATTTCCGCCAGAAGTGCACAGGGGCCGGAGTAGCTGCAAAGTCGCAGTTCCCAGCAATGCAGCCCAGCGAGGTGAGGCAAGGACTTACCTCCACCAAACTTGGGCTGAAGAGTCACTGGACTGTGGGGGTCACTTGGACAGAGTCGCTGGATTCGAGGGACCTCGCTCGTTGTGCTGAGAGGAGACCCAAGGGACCGGTGATGCAGCTTTTTGGTGCCTGCGGTTGCAGGGGGAAGATTCCGTCGACCCACGGGAGATTTCTTCGGAGCTTCTGGTGCAGAGAGGAGGCAGGCTACCCCCACAGCATGCACAAGCAGGAAAACAGTCGAGAAGGCGGCAGGATCAGCGTTACCGAGTTGCAGTAGTCGTCTTTGCTACTATGTTGCAGGGTTGCAGGCTTCCAGCGCGGTCAGCAGTCGTTTCCTTATCAGAAGGTGAAGAGAGAGATGCAGAGGAACTCGGATGAGCTCTTGCATTCGTTATCTAAAGTTTCCCCAGAGACAGAGACCCTAAATAGCCAGAAAAGAGGGTTTGGCTACTTAGGAGAGAGGATAGGCTACTAACACCTGAAGGAGCCTATCAGCAGGAGTCTCTGACGTCACCTGGTGGCACTGGCCACTCAGAGCAGTCCAGTGTGCCAGCAGCACCTCTGTTTCCAAGATGGCAGAGGTCTGGAGCACACTGGAGGAGCTCTGGACACCTCCCAGGGGAGGTGCAGGTCAGGGGAGTGGTCACTCCCCTTTCCTTTGTCCAGTTTCGCGCCAGAGCAGGGGCTAAGGGGTCCCTGAACCGGTGTAGACTGGCTTATGCAGAATTGGGCACATCTGTGCCCAAGAAAGCATTTCCAGAGGCTGGGGGAGGCTACTCCTCCCCTGCCTTCACACCATTTTCCAAAGGGAAAGGGTGTCACACCCTCTCTCAGAGGAAGTTCTTTGTTCTGCCATCCTGGGCCAGGCCTGGCTGGACCCCAGGAGGGCAGATGCCTGTCTGAGGGGTTGGCAGCAGCAGCAGCTGCAGTGAAACCCCAGGAAGGGCAGTTTGGCAGTACCAGGGTCTGTGCTACAGACCACTGGGATCATGGGATTGTGCCAACTATGCCAGGATGGCATAGAGGGGGCAATTCCATGATCATAAACATGTTACATGGCCATATTCGGAGTTACCATTGTGAAGCTACATATAGGTAGTGACCTATATGTAGTGCACGCGTGTAATGGTGTCCCCGCACTCACAAAGTTCAGGGAATTGGCTCTGAACAATGTGGGGGCACCTTGGTTAGTGCCAGGGTGCCCTCACACTAAGTAACTTTGCACCTAACCTTTACCAGGTAAAGGTTAGACATATAGGTGACTTATAAGTTACTTAAGTGCAGTGTAAAATGGCTGTGAAATAACGTGGACGTTATTTCACTCAGGCTGCAGTGGCAGGCCTGTGTAAGAATTGTCAGAGCTCCCTATGGGTGGCAAAAGAAATGCTGCAGCCCATAGGGATCTCCTGGAACCCCAATACCCTGGGTACCTCAGTACCATATACTAGGGAATTATAAGGGTGTTCCAGTAAGCCAATGTAAATTGGTAAAAATGGTCACTAGCCTGTCAGTGACAATTTGGAAAGAAATGAGAGAGCATAACCACTGAGGTTCTGGTTAGCAGAGCCTCAGTGAGACAGTTAGTCACTACACAGGTAACACATTCAGGCACACTTATGAGCACTGGGGCCCTGGGTTACCAGGGTCCCAGTGACACATACAACTAAAACAACATATATACAGTGAAAAATGGGGGTAACATGCCAGGCAAGATGGTACTTTCCTACACAACCCCCCCCCAAACGAAGGACAATAAGACTAGCCATGACCTGATGAGTCTTCATTGTCTAAGTGGAAATATCTGGAGAGTCCATCTGCATTGGAGTGGCTACTCCCAGGTCTATGTTCCACTGTATAGTCCATTCCCTGTAGGGATATGGACCACCTCAACAATTTAGGATTTTCACCTTTCATTTGTTTTAGCCAAAGTAGAGGTTTGTGGTCTGTCTGAACAATGAAGTGAGTGCCAAACAGGTATGGCCTCAACTTCTTCAGAGCCCAGACCACAGCAAAGGCCTCCCTCTCAATGGCAGACCAACGCTTTTCTCTAGGGGTCAACCTTCTACTAATAAAAGCAACAGGTTGATCCTGGCCCTCAGAATTAAGTTGTGATAGGACTGCCCCTACTCCTAATTCAGATGCATCAGTTTGGACATAGAATTTTTTAGAGTAACAAGGGCTTTTCAGGACAGGTGCAGAGCACATGGCCTGCTTCAGCTCCTCAAAAGCTTTCTGACAGTTTGCTGTCCATAATACCTTTTTAGGCATTTTCTTGGATGTGAGGTCATTAAGAGGGGCTGCAATGGAGCCATAGTTCTTAATGAACCTCCTGTAATACCCAGTGAGGCCTAGGAAGGCTCTCACCTGAGTCTGAGTGGTAGGGGGAACCCAATCAATAATAGTTTGGATTTTCCCCTGAAGTGGTGCAATCTGTTCCCCACCAACAAGGTGTCCCAGATAAACCACCTTACCCTGCCCTATCTGGCACTTTGAAGCCTTGATAGTGAGGCCTGCCTTTTGCAGAGCCTCCAAAACTTTCCATAGGTGGACCAGGTGATCATCCCAGCTGGAGCTAAAGACAGCTATATCGTCCAAATATGCTGCACTGAAAGCTTCCAGCCCTTGCAGGACTGAGTTCACCAACCTCTGAAAAGTGGCAGGTGCATTTTTCAAACCAAAAGGCATTACAGTAAACTGGTAATGTCCTCCAATGGCAGAAAATGCAGTCTTAGGTTTAGCATCTTCTGACAATTTGATCTGCCAATACCCTGCAGTCAAATCAAAAGTGCTTAGATACTTGGCAGATGCCAGTGTATCTATGAGCTCATCTGCCCTGGGTATAGGGTGAGCATCAGTTTTGGTTACCAAGTTGAGACCTCTATAGTCTACACAAAACCGCATTTCCTTCTTTCCATCTTTAGAATTGGGTTTTGGTACCAGTACCACAGGAGAAGCCCATGGACTGTCAGAGTGCTCAACCACTCCTAGTTCCAACATTTTCTGAACTTCTTGCTTTATGCAGTCCCTGACATGGTCAGGCTGCCTATAGATCTTACTTTTGACAGGTAAACTGTCTCCAGTATCTATAGTGTGCTCACACCAAGAAGTGGTGCCTGGCACAGTAGAGAAGAGTTCTGAAAATTGTCCTAGGAGATTTATGCAATTATCTTTCTGCTCAGCAGTAAGACAATCAGCCAAAACTACACCTTCCACAAGAGCATCTTGTTCTGTGGAAGAGAAGACATCAGGTAGAGGATCACTGTCTTCTTCCTGTCCCTCATCAGTTGCCATGAGCAGGGTGAGACCAGCGCTGTCATAGTAGGGTTTCAGGCGGTTGACATGGAGCACCCTAAGGGGACTCCTGGCAGTGCCTAAGTCAACTAAATAGGTGACTTCTCCCTTCTTTTCAACAATTGTGTGGGGACCACTCCATTTATCTTGGAGTGCTCTTGGGGCCACAGGCTCCAAGACCCACACTTTCTGCCCTGGTTGGTACTGAACCAAAACAGCCTTCTGATCATGCCATTGCTTCTGGAGCTCTTGGCTGGCCTGAAGGTTTTTACTGGCCTTTTTCATGTACTCAGCCATCCTTGATCTGAGGCCAAGTACATAATCCACAATATCCTGCTTAGGAGCTTTTAAAGGTTGTTCCCAACCCTCCTTTACAAGTGTGAGTGGACCCCTAACAGGGTGTCCAAAAAGAAGTTCAAAGGGGCTGAAGCCCACTCCTTTCTGGGGTACCTCCCTGTAGGCAAAAAGGAGGCATGGTAGAAGGATATCCCATCTCCTGCGGAGTTTTTCAGGGAGACCCATAATCATGCCTTTGAGAGTTTTATTAAATCTCTCCACCAGTCCATTTGTTTGTGGATGATAGGGTGTTGTGAACTTGTACGTTACACCACACTCCTTCCACATGGCCTTTAAGTATGCAGACATGAAATTGCTTCCTCTGTCTGATACTACTTCCTTTGGGAAGCCCACCCTGGAAAATATTCCCAGGAGGGCCTTTGCCACTGCAGGTGCTGTAGTGGTCCTTAAAGGAATAGCTTCAGGATATCTTGTGGCATGGTCCACTACCACTAAGATAAACCTATTGCCTGAAGCAGTAGGAGGGTCAAGGGGGCCAACTATGTCAACCCCTACCCTTTCAAAGGGAACCCCAACCACAGGCAGTGGGATAAGGGGTGCCTTTGGGGTGCCACCTGTCTTGCCACTGGCTTGACAGGTTTCACAGGACTTGCAAAATTATTTTGTGTCCTCAGACATCCTAGGCCAATGAAACAGGGGAACAAGCCTGTCCCAAGTTTTCATTTGTCCTAGATGCCCAGCTAAGGGAATGTCATGTGCCAGTGTTAGGAGGAACTTTCTGTACTCCTGAGGAATCACTAATCTCCTGGCAGCTCCAGGTTTAGGATCCCTATGCTCAGCGTATAAGAGGTTGTCCTCCCAGTAAACTCTGTGAGAGTCACTGACATCCCCATTAGCCTGTTTGACAGCTTGCTGTCTGAGACCCTCTAATGTGGGACAGGTTTGCTGTGCCACACTCAGCTCCTCTCTGGCAGGCCCCCCTTCACCCAAAAGCTCAGCAGTGTCTGCTCCCAGCTCCTCTGGTGTAGGTTCTGCACAGGGAGGGAATTCTTCTTCCTCAGAAGTAGAATCCACTGTAGAGGGAGGGATAGTAGGAAGTGGTTTGCTTCTACTAGCCCTAGCTTTAGGGAGCACTTGGTCCATTGTTCCAGGATCCAAGCTTCCCTGTCCTTTTTGCTTTTTGGCCTGAGCCCTTGTCAAAGCAAAAATATGCCCTGGGATGCCCAGCATTGCTGCATGGGCCTCCAACTCCACATCTGACCAAGCTGATGTCTCCAAATCATTCCCTAATAGACAGTCTACAGGTAAATCTGAAGCTACCACAACTTTCTTTGGACCAGTTACCCCCCCCAGTTGAGATTTACAACAGCCATGGGGTGGCTTTGTGTTATGTTGTGAGCATCGGTTACTTGGTACTGGTGTCCAAGTATGTGTTGTTCAGGGTGCACCGGTTTCTCAATCACCATTGTGACACTGGCACCTGTGTCCCTGTAGGCCTGGACCTCAACACCATTTATTAGGGTTAGTTGCTTGTACTTCTCCAAGTTATGGGGGCAAGCAACCAAAGTGGCTAAATCAATAGCCCCTTCAGAGACTAAAGTAGCCTCTGTGGTCTCCCTAATTAGACCAACCCCAACTAAATTACCAAAAGTGAGCCCAGCTACTCCCTTGGATTGGCTATTAGTAGGTTTGCTCCCACCACCACTGCTATTAGTAGGGACACTAGGTGTAGCAGTAGGGGTTGTAGTGGTAGGAGCTGTGGTGCCTTTCTTTGGACAACTGGGATCTGTTGTCCAATGGCCTCTTATTTTACATAAATAGCACCATGGTTTCTTTTCCTTGTTCTGATTAAAGGAGGATTTGGACCCACCACCCCCACCAGAGTGTTTTTGTGGGCCTGATGAAGACTCATTTTTAGATTTGTCCCCACCCTTGTCAGAAGACTTACCATCCTTCTTTTTGTTGCCATCTTTGTCACCCCCTGTATGAACTTTTCTGTTCACTCTTGTTCTGACCCATTTGTCTGCCTTCTTTCCCAATTCTTGGGGAGAGGTCAGATCAGAGTCCACCAAGTACTGGTGCAACAAATCAGACACACAATTATTAAGAATATGCTCTCTCAGGATCAAGTTATACAGGCTGTCATAATCAGTAACTTTACTGCCATGTAACCACCCCTCCAAGGCCTTCACTGAATGGTCAATAAAATCAACCCAGTCTTGTGAAGACTCCTTTTTGGTCTCTCTGAACTTTATCCTGTACTGTTCAGTGGTTAAGCCATAACCATCCAGGAGTGCATTCTTAAGAACTTGGAAATTATTAGCATCATTTTCTTTCACAGTAAGGAGCCTATCCCTACCTTTTCCACTAAATGATAGCCATAGGATAGCAGCCCACTGCCTTTGAGGGACATCCTGTACAACACAGGCCCTCTCAAGTGCAGCAAACCACTTGTTAATGTCATCCCCCTCCTTATAAGAGGGAACTATCTTGTGCAGATTCCTGGAATCATGCTCTTTTGCAGGATGACTATGGGGAATACTGCTGCTGCCACCATGGGTATCTAAACCCAACTTCTGTCTTTCCTTCTCTAATTCAAAAGACTGTCTATCCAAATCCAGCTGTTGCTTTTTAAGCTTCAGTCTGGTTTGTTCCACCCTCAACTTATTGAGTTCCCTCTCTAACAGTCTGTCATCAGGGTTGGTGGGAGGGACATTTCTAGAAACAGAGCTATGATGGGAATGAACAGAAGGAGACCTGTCCCTTACAGAAGCCACCCTAACAGCTTGGTTTACAGAAACATTACTACCAGTATGGTGAGAATAAATGCTTTTGCTATGATGTGAGACAACACTATTTATTTGGTGTGGCTCATCATCATTACCATCTATGCTAGATTGTCTAGTAATGGGCAGGCTAGGAAGTTTCTTTCCTGAATCTTTTCCTGGGGGAGTCCCTGAATCAGATTGGGAACTATTAGGTACTTTTTCAACAGATGGGGCACCTATGGCCTTATCTTGTTCTCTAAACATGTTAAGTAACAGTTCCAAGGAAGGATTCTTCCCTACGCCTAAACCTCTCTCTATACAGAGACTCCTTGCTCTTTTCCAGCTAAGGTTGTCATATGCAAGTTTGGACAGATCAACACTTTGGCCTGTGCCAGACATTTTTAGAGAGAGTTAAAGTGATAGAAAAAGAGAAAAAAGTTTTCAGAACTTTTTGGAAAGACAGAAAAAAACTTTTTAAACTTTTAAGAACTTTTTGAAAGTTTAGAGGTACTTTTCAGCACTTAGAAAAGAGTGAAAAGAGGAAATGCAAAACTTTTTGGCTATGTGTATATACACTGACCTTGTTTTGTATATTTTTCTCTTATGAAAAGTACAATGACAAGAGTGGTAAGTAGTCTCAAGCACTTATCCCACCACTGCACAACCAATGTAGGAGGCTGGACTGGCTTGTAGTGAGTACCAAGGGGTACTTGCACCTTGCACCAGGCCCAGTTATCCCTTATTAGTGTATAGGGTGTCTAGCAGCTTAGGCTGATAGATAATGGTAGCTTAGCAGAGCAGCTTAGGCTGAACTAGGAGACGTGTGAAGCTACTACAGTACCACTTAGTGTCATATGCACAATATCATAAGAAAACACAATACACAGTTATTCTAAAAATAAAGGTACTTTATTTTTATGACAATATGCCAAAGTATCTTAGAGTGTACCCTCAGTGAGAGGATAGGAAATATACACAAGATATATATACACAATAGCAAAAATATGCAGTATAGTCTTAGAAAACAGTGCAAACAATGTATAGTTACAATAGGATGCAATGGGGAAACATAGGGATAGGGGCAACACAAACCATATACTCCAAAAGTGGAATGCGAACCACGAATGGACCCCAAACCTATGTGACCTTGTAGAGGGTCGCTGGGACTATTAGAAAATAGTGAGAGTTAGAAAAATAACCCTCCCCAAGACCCTGAAAAGTGAGTGCAAAGTGCACTAAAGTTCCCCTAAGGACAAAGAAGTCGTGTTAGAGGAATAATGCAGGAAAGACACAAACCAGCAATGCAACAACTGTGGATTTCCAATCTAGGGTACCTGTGGAACAAGGGGACCAAGTCCAAAAGTCACAAGCAAGTCGGAGATGGGCAGATGCCCAGGAAATGCCAGCTGCGGGTGCAAAGAAGCTTCTACTGGACAGAAGAAGCTGAGGTTTCTGCAGGAACAAAAAGGGCTAGAGACTTCCCCTTTGGTGGACAGATCCCTCTCGCCGTGGAGAGTCGTGCAGAAGTGTTTTCCCGCCGGAAGAACGCTAACAAGCCTTGCTAGCTGCAAATCGTGCATTTGGCGTTTTTGGACGCTGCTGGGGCTCAGGAGGGACCAGGAGGTCGCAAATTGGACCTGAAGAGAGAAGGGACATCGAGCAAGACAAAGAGCCCTCACTGAAGCAGGTAGCGCCCGGAGAAGTGCCACAAACAGGCACTACAAGGATGCGTGAAACGGTGCTCGCCGAAGTTGCACAAAGGAGTCCCACGTCGCCGGAGACCAACTTAGAAAGTCGTGCAATGCAGGTTAGAGTGCCGTGGACCCAGGCTTGGCTGTGCACAAAGGATTTCCGCCGGAAGTGCACAGGGGCCGGAGTAGCTGCAAAGTCGCGGTTCCCAGCAATGCAGCCCAGCGAGGTGAGGCAAGGACTTACCTCCACCAAACTTGGGCTGAAGAGTCACTGGACTGTGGGGGTCACTTGGACAGAGTCTCTGGATTCGAGGGACCTCGCTCGTCGTGCTGAGAGGAGACCCAAGGGACCGGTGATGCAGCTTTTTGGTGCCTGCGGTTGCAGGGGGAAGATTCCGTCGACCCACGGGAGATTTCTTCGGAGCTTCTGGTGCAGAGAGGAGGCAGGCTACCCCCACAGCATGCACAAGCAGGAAAACAGTCGAGAAGGCGGCAGGATCAGCGTTACAGAGTTGCAGTAGTCGTCTTTGCTACTATGTTGCAGGGTTGCAGGCTTCCAGCGCGGTCAGCAGTCGTTTCCTTATCAGAAGGTGAAGAGAGAGATGCAGAGGAACTCGGATGAGCTCTTGCATTCGTTATCTAAAGTTTCCCCAGAGACAGAGACCCTAAATAGCCAGAAAAGAGGGTTTGGCTACTTAGGAGAGAGGATAGGCTACTAACACCTGAAGGAGCCTATCAGCAGGAGTCTCTGACGTCACCTGGTGGCACTGGCCACTCAGAGCAGTCCAGTGTGCCAGCAGCACCTCTGTTTCCAAGATGGCAGAGGTCTGGAGCACACTGGAGGAGCTCTGGACACCTCCCAGGGGAGGTGCAGGTCAGGGGAGTGGTCACTCCCCTTTCCTTTGTCCAGTTTCGCGCCAGAGCAGGGGCTAAGGGGTCCCTGAACCGGTGTAGACTGGCTTATGCAGAATTGGGCACATCTGTGCCCAAGAAAGCATTTCCAGAGGCTGGGGGAGGCTACTCCTCCCCTGCCTTCACACCATTTTCCAAAGGGAGAGGGTGTCACACCCTCTCTCAGAGGAAGTTCTTTGTTCTGCCATCCTGGGCCAGGCCTGGCTGGACCCCAGGAGGGCAGATGCCTGTCTGAGGGGTTGGCAGCAGCAGCAGCTGCAGTGAACCCCCAGGAAGGGCAGTTTGGCAGTACCAGGGTCTGTGCTACAGACCACTGGGATCATGGGATTGTGCCAACTATGCCAGGATGGCATAGAGGGGGCAATTCCATGATCATAGACATGTTACATGGCCATATTCGGAGTTACCATTGTGAAGCTACATATAGGTAGTGACCTATATGTAGTGCACGCGTGTAATGGTGTCCCCGCACTCACAAAGTTCAGGGAATTGGCTCTGAACAATGTGGGGGCACCTTGGCTAGTGCCAGGGTGCCCTCACACTAAGTAACTTTGCACCTAACATATAGGTGACTTATAAGTTACTTAAGTGCAGTGTAAAATGGCTGTGAAATAACGTGGACGTTATTTCACTCAGGCTGCAGTGGCAGGCCTGTGTAAGAATTGTCAGAGCTCCCTATGGGTGGCAAAAGAAATGCTGCAGCCCATAGGGATCTCCTGGAACCCCAATACCCTGGGTACCTCAGTACCATATACTAGGGAATTATAAGGGTGTTCCAGTAAGCCAATGTAAATTGGTAAAAATGGTCACTAGCCTGTCAGTGACAATTTGGAAAGAAATGAGAGAGCATAACCACTGAGGTTCTGGTTAGCAGAGCCTCAGTGAGACAGTTAGTCACTACACAGGTAACACATTCAGGCACACTTATGAGCACTGGGGCCCTGGGTTACCAGGGTCCCAGTGACACATACAACTAAAACAACATATATACAGTGAAAAATGGGGGTAACATGCCAGGCAAGATGGTACTTTCCTACAGCAGGCGCACCAAATGCAAGCCTGTCTGCGCCCATCCACGCCCAGTGCCAGGAACCCTGGCCCATTGCACTACCACAGGTACTCCACCACAGAACTCCATGCCCTGGATCCTGCACGCAACACGGCTGGATTTCACTTGCTTCCACTGCCATTTCACCACCACTTCATCACTATGCACCACCTCATCAAACAATGCTGAACTAACCACAGATACCGACACCTCACCAACTCAACTGCCTCCTGATGAACGCCAGATCACTCTGCAAACACACCACCAAAATCCACAAATGCACCACCAAAATCTGGGACACAATCACAACCATCACCCCCGATGTGACCTTCATAACCGAGACCTGGCTCATCACCACATCTGCCCCAGACATTGCCACGGCAACCCCCAGCTGATACAAGTTGAAACACTTAGACTGCACCAACAGACACAGGGGAGACAACCCTACACACGGAGCAGGACACATGCTAGACCCCATCTTCACGTGCAGCAGCAGAATCGAATTCTGCCACACCAAAGAACTCACCTGCACAGCCCACTCCATTGTACACTCCCCCACCCACCAGTCTGCCACACACCACCGCCCCCAACCGACACCACACCCCATACCACAGCTGGATCAAGGCAACCCAGCAGAAATGGATCAAAGCCCTTAGCACCACCCAGCTCAACTTCACCTCCAAACTGCACCAGACAGTAGAGAACTTAAACACTAGGATCACCAGCACTGTCAACCTAGTTACCCCACCAAACCAGCCAAAACACACAGACCCACCAAATGAGCCATCTGGTATACACCAGAACTCAGCACATCAAAACACAGATGTAAACAACAGGAAAGAATATGGCGAACCAGCAAAAGTGACACCAACCAAGCCAACTACAAATCAGCTCTCAACAACTATCACTGTAGGAGGCTGGCCTGGCTTGTAGTGGGTACCAAGGGGTATTTACACTCTGTACCAGGTCCAGTTATCCCTTATTAGTGTAGAAGAGGTGTTCTTAGCAGCTTAGGCTGATAGACGGTAGCTATAGCAGAGCAGCTTAGGCTGAACTAGGAGACATGCAAAGCTCCTACTATACCACTGGTGTCATATGCACAATATCATAAAAAAACACAATACACAGATATACTAAAAATAAAGGTACTTTATTTCTATGTCAATATGCCAAAAGTATCTCAGAGAGTACCCTCAGTATGAGGATGCCAAATATACACGCCATATATGTACACAATACCAAAAATATGCAGTAATAGCAAAAGGAAGTAATGCAAGCAATGTAAAGTTACAGTAGATTGCAAAAGGAGCACATAGGTATAGGGGCAACACAAACCATATACTCCAAAAGTGGAATGCGAACCACAAATGGACCCCAAACCTAGGTGAGCTTGTAGAGGGTCGATGGGACTGTAAGAAAACAGTGAGGGTTATAAAAATAGCCCACCCCAAGACCCTGAAAAGTAGGTGTAAAGTGCACCTATAACCCCCAGAGAGCATAGAAGTCATGATAGGGGGTTTCTGCAAGGAAGACCAATACCAGCAAAGCAACAACAGTGGATTTCCGGACCTGAGTACCTGTGAAACAAGGGGACCAAGTCCAAGAGTCGGGGCAATGTCGAGAGTGGGCAGATGCCCAGGAAATGCCAGCTGAGGGTGCAAAGAAGCTGCCACCGGATGGTAGAAGCTGTGGATTCTGCAAGAATGAAGAGGACTAGGAACTTCCCCTTTGGAAGATGGATGTTCCACGTCGTGAAGAAGCTTGCAGAGGTGTTCCCATGCAGAAAGACCGCAAACAAGCCTTGCTAGCTGCAAGGGTCGCGGTTAGGGTTTTTGGATGCTGCTGTGGCCCAGGAGGGACCAGGATGTCGCCACTCGGATGAGGAGACAGAGGGGGCACCCAGCAAGTCAGGGAGCCCTCACAGAAGCAGGCAGCACCCGCAGAAGTACCGGATCAGGCCCTTAGAAGAGGAGTTAACCAGAGTCCACCCGAAGTCAGAAAAGGGAGTCGCACGACGCCGGAGGACAACTCGGAAGGTTGTGCACTGCAGGTTAGAGTACTGGGGACCCAGGATTGGCTGTGCACAAAGGAAATCCTGGAAGAGTGCACAGGAGCCGGAGCAGCTGCAAATCACGCGGTTCCCAGCAATGCAGCCCAGCGAGGTGAGGCAAGGACTTACCTCCACCAAACTTGGGCTGAAGAGTCACTGGACTGTGGGAGTCACTTGGACAGAGTCGCTGGATTCGAGGGACCTCGCTCGTCATGCTGAGAGGAGACCCAAGGGACAGGTAATGCAGATTTTTGGTGCCTGCGGTTGCAGGGGGAAGATTCCGTCGACCCACGGGAGATTTCTTCGGAGCTTCTGGTGCAGAGAGGAGGCAGGCTACCCCCACAGCATGCAGAAGCAGGAAAACAGTCGAGAAGGCGGCAGGATCAGCGTTACAGAGTTGCAGTAGTCGTCTTTGCTACTATGTTGCAGGTTTGCAGGCTTCCAGCGCGGTCAGCGGTCGATTCCTTATCAGAAGGTGAAGAGAGAGATGCAGAGGAACTCGGCTGAGCTCATGCATTCGTTATCTGAAGTTTCCCCAGAGACAGAGACCCTAAATAGCCAGAAAAGAGGGTTTGGCCACCTAGGAGAGAGGATAGGCTAGCAACACCTGAAGGAGCCTATCACAAGGAGTCTCTGACGTCACCTGGTGGCACTGGCCACTCAGAGCAGTCCAGTGTGCCAGCAGCACCTCTGTTTCCAAGATGGCAGAGGTCTGGAGCACACTGGAGGAGCTCTGGACACCTCCCAGGGGAGGTGCAGGTCAGGGGAGTGGTCACTCCCCTTTCCTTTGTCCAGTTTCGCGCCAGAGCAGGGGCTAAGGGGTCCCTGAACCGGTGTAGACTGGCTTATGCAGAATTGGGCACATCTGTGCCCAAGAAAGCATTTCCAGAGGCTGGGGGAGGCTACTCCTCCCCTGCCTTCACACCATTTTCCAAAGGGAGAGGGTGTCACACCCTCTCTCAGAGGAAGTTCTTTGTTCTGCCATCCTGGGCCAGGTCTGGCTGGACCCCAGGAGGGCAGCTGCCTGTCTGAGGGGTTGGCAGCAGCAGCAGCTGCAGTGAAACCCCAGGAAGGGCAGTTTGTCAGTACCAGGGTCTGTGCTACAGGCCACTGGGATCATGGGATTGTGCCAACTATGCCAGGATGGCATAGAGGGGGCAATTCCATGATCATAGACATGTTACATGGCCATATTCGGAGTTACCATTGTGAAGCTACATATAGGTAGTGACCTATATGTAGTGCACGTGTGTAATGGTGTCCCCGCACTCACAAAGTTCAGGGAATTGGCTCTGAACAATGTGGGGGCACCTTGGCTAGTTCCAGGGTGCCCTCACACTAAGTAACTTTGCACCTAACCTTTACCAGGTAAAGGTTAGACATATAGGTGACTTATAAGTTACTTAAGTGCAGTGTAAAATGGCTGTGAAATAACGTGGACGTTATTTCACTCAGGCTGCAGTGGCAGGCCTGTGTAAGAATTGTCAGAGCTCCCTATGGGTGTCAAAATAAATTCTGCAGCCCATAGGGATCTCCTGGAACCCCAATACCCTGGGTACCTCAGTACCATATACTAGGGAATTATAAGGGTGTTCCAGTAAGCCAATGTAAATTGGTAAAAATGGTCACTAACCTGTTAGTGACAATTTGGAAAGAAATGAGAGAGCATAACCACTGAGGTTCTGATTAGCAGAGCCTCAGTGAGACAGTTAGTCTCTACACAGGTAACACATTCAGGCACACTTATGAGCACTGGGGCCCTGGGTTACCAGGGTCCCAGTGACACATACAACTAAAACAACATATATACAGTGAAAAATGGGGGTAACATGCCAGGCAAGATGGTACTTTCCTACACAACCCCCCCCCCAAACGAAGGACAATAAGACTAGCCATGACCTGATGAGTCTTCATTGTCTAAGTGGAAATATCTGGAGAGTCCATCTGCATTGGAGTGGCTACTCCCAGGTCTATGTTCCACTGTATAGTCCATTCCCTGTAGGGATATGGACCACCTCAACAATTTAGGATTTTCACCTTTCATTTGTTTTAGCCAAAGTAGAGGTTTGTGGTCTGTCTGAACAATGAAGTGAGTGCCAAACAGGTATGGCCTCAACTTCTTCAGAGCCCAGACCACAGCAAAGGCCTCCCTCTCAATGGCAGACCAACGCTTTTCTCTAGGGGTCAACCTCCTACTAATAAAAGCAACAGGTTGATCCTGGCCCTCAGAATTAAGTTGTGATAGGACTGCCCCTACTCCTAATTCAGATGCATCAGTCTGGACATAGAATTTTTTAGAGTAACAAGGGCTTTTCAGGACAGGTGCAGAGCACATGGCCTGCTTCAGCTCCTCAAAAGCTTTCTGACAGTTTGCTGTCCATAATACCTTTTTAGGCATTTTTTTGGAAGTGAGGTCATTAAGAGGGGCTGCAATGGAGCCATAGTTCTTAATGAACCTCCTGTAATACCCAGTGAGGCCTAGGAAGGCTCTCACCTGAGTCTGTGTAGTAGGGGGAACCCAATCAATAATTGTTTGGATTTTCCCCTGTAGTGGTGCAATCTGTTCCCCACCAACAAGGTGTCCCAGATAAACCACCTTACCCTGCCCTATCTGGCACTTTGAAGCCTTGATAGTGAGGCCTGCCTTTTGCAGGGCCTCCAAAACTTTCCATAGGTGGACCAGGTGATCATCCCAGCTGGAGCTAAAGACAGCTATATCGTCCAAATATGCTGCACTGAAAGCTTCCAGCCCTTGCAGGACTGTGTTCACCAACCTCTGAAAAGTGGCAGGTGCATTTTTCAAACCAAAAGGCATTACAGTAAACTGGTAATGTCCTCCAATGGTTGAAAATGCAGTCTTATGTTTAGCATCTTCTGACAATTTGATCTGCCAATACCCTGCAGTCAAATCAAAAGTGCTTAGATACTTGGCAGATGCCAGTGTATCTATGAGCTCATCTGCCCTGGGTATAGGGTGAGCATCAGTTTTGGTTACCAAGTTGAGACCTCTATAGTCTACACAAAACCGCATTTCCTTCTTTCCATCTTTGGAATGGGGTTTTGGTACCAGCACCACAGGAGAAGCCCATGGACTGTCAGAGTGCTCAACCACTCCTAGTTCTAACATTTTCTGGACCTCTTGCTTTATGCAGTCCCTGACATGGTCAGGCTGCCTATAGATCTTACTTTTGACAGGTAAACTGTCTCCAGTATCTATAGTGTGCTCACACCAAGAAGTGGTACCTGGCACAGTAGAGAAGAGTTCAGAGAATTGATCTAGGAGGTTTATGCAATTGTCTTTCTGCTCAGCAGTAAGACAATCAGCCAAAACTACACCTTCCACAAGAGCATCTTGTTCTGTGGAAGAGAAGAGATCAGGTAGAGGATCACTGTCTTCTTCCTGTCCCTCATCTGTTGCCATGAGCAGGGTGAGATCAGCCCTGTCATAGTAGGGTTTCAGGCGGTTGACATGGAGCACCCTAAGGGGACTCCTGGCAGTGCCTAAGTCAACTAAATAGGTGACTTCTCACTTCTTTTCAACAATTGTGTGGGGTCCACTCCATTTATCTTGGAGTGCTCTTGGGGCCACAGGCTCCAAGACCCACACTTTCTGCCCTGGTTGGTACTGAACCAAAACAGCCTTCTGATCATGCCATTGCTTCTGGAGCTCTTGGCTGGCCTGAAGGTTTTTACTGGCCTTTTTCATGTACTCAGCCATTCTTGATCTGAGGCCAAGTACATAATCCACAATATCCTGCTTAGGAGCTTTTAAAGGTTGTTCCCAACCCTCCTTTACAAGTGTGAGTGGACCCCTAACAGGGTATCCAAAAAGAAGTTCAAAGGGGCTGAAGCCCACTCCTTTCTGGGGTACCTCCCTGTAGGCAAAAAGGAGGCATGGTAGAAGGATATCCCATCTCCTGCGGAGTTTTTCAGGGAGACCCATAATCATGCCTTTGAGAGTTTTATTAAATCTCTCCACCAGTCCATTTGTTTGTGGATGATAGGGTGTTGTGAACTTGTACGTTACACCACACTCCTTCCACATGGCCTTTAAGTATGCAGACATGAAATTGCTTCCCCTGTCTGATACCACTTCCTTTGGGAAGCCCACCCTGGAAAATATTCCCAGGAGGGCCTTTGCCACTGCAGGTGCTGTAGTGGTCCTTAAAGGAATAGCTTCAGGATTTCTTGTGGCATGGTCCACTACCACCAAGATAAACCTATTGCCTGAAGCAGTAGGAGGGTCAAGGGGGCCAACTATGTCAACCCCTACCCTTTCAAAGGGAACCCCAACCACAGGCAGTGGGATAAGGGGTGCCTTTGGGGTGCCACCTGTCTTGCCACTGGCTTGACAGGTTCCACAGGTCTTACAAAATTCCTTTGTGTCCTCAGACATTCTAGGCCAATGAAACAGGGGAACAAGCCTGTCCCAAGTTTTCATTTGTCCTAGATGCCCAGCTTAGGGAATGTCATGTGCCAGTGTTAGGAGGAACTTTCTGTACTCCTGAGGAATCACTAATCTCCTGGCAGCTCCAGGTTTAGGATCCCTATGCTCAGTGTACAAGAGGTTGTCCTCCCAGTAAACTCTGTGAGAGTCACTGACATCCCCATTAGCCTGTTTGACAGCTTGCTGTCTGAGACCCTCTAATGTGGGACAGGTTTGCTGTGCCACAATCAGCTCCTCCCTGGCAGGCCCCCCTTCACCCAAAAGCTCAGCAGTGTCTGCTTCCAGCTCCTCTGGTGTAGGTTCTGCACAGGGAGGGAATTCTTCTTCCTCAGAAGTAGAATCCACTGTAGAGGGAGGGATAGTAGGAAGTGGTTTGCTTCTACTAGCCCTAGCTTTAGGGAGCACTTGGTCCATTGTTCCAGGATCCAAGCTTCCCTGTCCTTTTTGCTTTTTGGCCTGAGCCCTTGTCAAAGCAAAAATATGCCCTGGGATGCCCAGCATTGCTGCATGGGCCTCCAACTCCACATCTGACCAAGCTGATGTCTCCAAATCATTCCCTAATAGACAGTCTACAGGTAAATCCGAAGCTACCACAACTTTCTTTGGACCAGTAACCCCCCCCCCCCAGTTGAGATTAACAACAGCAATGGGGTGGCTAAGTGTGTTGTTGTGAGCATTGGTTACTTGGTACTGGTGACCAAGTAGGTGTTGTTCAGGGTGGACCAGTTTCTCTATGACCATAGTCACACTGGCACCAGTGTCCCTGTAGGCCTGAACCTCAACACCATTTATTAGGGGTAGCTGCTTGTACTTATCCATATTAAGGGGACAAGCAACTAAGGTGGCTAAATCAATAGCCCCCTCAGAGACTAACACAGCCTCTGTGGCCTCCCTAACAAGGCCAACCCCAACTAAGTTACCAATAGTGAGCCCAGCTACTCCGTTGGATTGGCTATTAGTAGGTTTGCTCCCACCACCACTGCTATTAGTAGGGACACTAGGGGTAGCAGTAGGGGTTGTAGTGGTAGGAGCATTGGTGCTTTTCTTTGGACAACTGGGATCTGTTGTCCAAAGGCCTTTTATTTTACATAAATAGCACCATGGTTTCTTTTCCTTGTTCTGATTAAAAGAGGATTTGGGCCCACCACCCCCACCAGAGTGTTTTTGTGGGCCTGATGAAGACTCATTTTTAGATTTGTCCCCACCCTTGTCAGAAGACTTACCATCCTTCTTTTTGTTGCCATCTTTGTCACCCCCTGTATGAACTTTTCTGTTCACCCTTGTTCTGACCCATTTGTCTGCCTTCTTTCCCAATTCTTGGGGAGAGGTCAGATCAGAGTCCACCAAGTACTGGTGCAACAAATCAGACACACAATTATTAAGAATATGCTCTCTCAGGATCAAGATATACAGGCTGTCATAATCAGTAACTTTACTGCCATGTAACCACCCCTCCAAGGCCTTCACTGAATGGTCAATGAAATCAACCCAGTCTTGTGAAGACTCCTTTTTGGTCTCTCTGAACTTTATCCTGTACTGTTCAGTGGTTAAGCCATACCCATCCAGGAGTGCATTCTTAAGAACTTGGAAATTATTAGCATCATTTTCTTTCACAGTAAGGAGCCTATCCCTACCTTTTCCACTAAATGATAGCCATAGGATAGCAGCCCACTGCCTTTGAGGGACATCCTGTACAACACAGGCCCTCTCAAGTGCAGCAAACCACTTGTTAATGTCATCCCCCTCCTTATAAGGGGGAACTATCTTATGCAGATTCCTGGAATCATGCTCTTTTGCAGGATGACTATGGGGAATACTGCTGCTGCCACCATGGGTATCTAAACCCAACTTCTGTCTTTCTTTCTCTAGTTCAAAAGACTGTCTATCCAAATCCAGCTGTTGCTTTTTAAGCTTCAGTCTGGTTTGTTCCACTCTCAACTTATTGAGTTCCCTCTCTAACATTCTGTCATCAGGGTTGGTGGGAGGGACATTCTTAGACACAGAAGAATGAACAGAAGGAGACCTGTCCCTTACAGAAGCCACCCTAACAGCTTGGCTAACAGAAACATCACTACCAGTATGGTGAGAATAAATGCTTTTGCTATGATGTGAGACAACACTATTTGTATGGTGAGGCTCTCCATCATGACCAACTATGCTAGACTGTGTAGTAATGGGCAGGCTAGGAAGTTTCTTTCCTGAATCTTTTCTTGGGGGAGTCCCTGGATCAGATTGGGAACCATTTGCTACTTTTTCAACAGATGTGGCCCCTATGGCCTTATCTTGTTCTCTAAGCATGTTAAGCAATAATTCCAAAGAAGGATTCTTCCCTACACTCAAACCTCTCTCTATGCAGAGACTCCTTGCTCCTTTCCAGCTAAGGTGATCATATGCAAGTTTGGACAGATCAACATTTTGGCCTGTGCCAGACATTTTTAGAGAGAGTTAAAGTGATAGAAAAAGAGAAAAAAGTTTTCAGAACTTTTTAGAAAGACAGAAAAAAAACTTTTTAAACTTTTAAGAACTTTTTGAAAGTTTAGAAGTACTTTTCAGCACTTAGAAAAGAGTGAAAAGAGGAAATGCAAAACTTTTTAGCTATATGTATATACACTGACCTTGTTTTGTATATTTTTCTCTTATGAAAAGTACAATGACAAGAGTGGTAAGTAGTCTCAAAGCACTTATCCCACCGCTGCACAACCAATGTAGGAGGCTGGACTGGCTTGTAGTGAGTACCAAGGGGTACTTGCACCTTGCACCTTGCACCAGGCCCAGTTATCCCTTATTAGTGTATAGGGTGTCTAGCAGCTTAGGCTGATAGATAATGGTAGCTTAGCAGAGCAGCTTAGGCTGAACTAGGAGACGTGTGAAGCTACTACAGTACCACTTAGTGTCATATGCACAATATCATAAGAAAACACAATACACAGTTATACTAAAAATAAAGGTACTTTATTTTTATGACAATATGCCAAAGTATCTTAGAGTGTACCCTCAGTGAGAGGATAGGAAATATACACAAGATATATATACACAATAGCAAAAATATGCAGTATAGTCTTAGAAAACAGTGCAAACAATGTATAGTTACAATAGGATGCAATGGGGAAACATAGGGATAGGGGCAACACAAACCATATACTCCAAAAGTGGAATGCGAACCACGAATGGACCCCAAACCTATGTGACCTTGTAGAGGGTCGCTGGGACTATTAGAAAATAGTGAGAGTTAGAAAAATAACCCTCCCCAAGACCCTGAAAAGTGAGTGCAAAGTGCACTAAAGTTCCCCTAAGGACAAAGAAGTCGTGTTAGAGGAATAATGCAGGAAAGACACAAACCAACAATGCAACAACTGTGGATTTCCAATCTAGGGTACCTGTGGAACAAGGGGACCAAGTCCAAAAGTCACAAGCAAGTCGGAGATGGGCAGATGCCCAGGAAATGCCAGCTGCGGGTGCAAAGAAGCTTCTACTGGACAGAAGAAGCTGCGGTTTCTGCAAGAACGAAAAGGGCTAGAGACTTACCCTTTGGTGGACGGATCCCACTTGCCGTGGAGAGTCGTGCAGAAGTGTTTTCCCGTCGAAAGAACGTCAACAAGCCTTGCTAGCTGAAAATCGTGCAGTTAGCGTTTTTGGATGCTGCTGTGGCCCTGGAGGGACCAGGAGGTCGCAAATTGGACCAGGAGAGAGAGGGGACGTCGAGCAAGACAAGGAGACCTCTCAGCAGCAGGTAGCTCCCGGAGAAGTGCCAGAAACAGGCACTACAATGATGCGTGAAATGGTGCTCACCCGAAGTCGCACAAAGGAGTCCCACGTCGCCGGAGACCAACTTAGAACGTCGTGCAATGCAGGTTAGAGTGCCGTGGACCCAGGCTGGACTGTGCACAAAGGATTTCCGCCGGAAGTGTACGGAGGCCGGAGTAGCTGCAAAAGTCGCGGTTCCCAGCAATGCAGCCCAGCGAGGGGAGGCAAGGACTTACCTCCACCAAACTTGGACTGAAGAGTCACTGGGCTGTGGGGGTAACTTGGACAGAGTCGCTGGATTCGAGGGACCTCGCTCGTCATGCTGAGAGGAGACCCAAGGGACCGGTAATGCAGCTTTTTGGTGCCTGCGGTTGCAGGGGGAAGATTCCGTCGACCCACGGGAGATTTCTTCAGAGCTTCTGGTGCAGAGAGGAGGCAGGCTACCCCCACAGCATGGACAAGCAGGAAAACAGTCGAGAAGGCGGCAGGATCAGCGTTACAGAGTTGCAGTAGTCGTCTTAGCTACTTTGTTGCAGTTTTGCAGGCTTCCAGCGCGGTCAGCAGTCGATTCCTTATCAGAAGGTGAAGAGAGAGATGCAGAGGAACTCGGCTGAGCTCTTGCATTCGTTATCTAAAGTTTCCCCAGAGACAGAGACCCTAAATAGCCAGAAAAGAGGGTTTGGCTACCTAGGAGAGAGGATAGGCTAGCAACACCTGACGGAGCCTATCACAAGGAGTCTCTGACGTCACCTGGTGGCACTGGCCACTCAGAGCAGTCCAGTGTGCCAGCAGCACCTCTGTTTCCAAGATGGCAGAGGTCTGGAGCACACTGGAGGAGCTCTGGACACCTCCCAGGGGAGGTGCAGGTCAGGGGAGTGGTCACTCCCCTTTCCTTTGTCCAGTTTCGCGCCAGAGCAGGGCTAAGGGGTCCCCTGAACCGGTGTAGACTGGCTTATGCAGAATTGGTCACCTCTGTGCCCAACAAAGCATTTCCAGAGGCTGGGGGAGGCTACTCCTCCCCTGCCTTCACACCATTTTCCAAAGGGAGAGGGTGTCACACCCTCTCTCAGAGGAAGTTCTTTGTTCTGCCATCCTGGTCCAGGCCTGGCTGGACCCCAGGAGGGCAGATGCCTGTCTGAGGGGTTGGCAGCAGCAGCAGCTGCAGTGAAACCCCAGGAAGGGCAGTTTGGCAGTACCAGGGTCTGTGCTACAGACCACTGGGATCATGGGATTGTGCCAACTATGCCAGGATGGCATAGAGGGGGCAATTCCATGATCATAGACATGTTACATGGCCATATTCGGAGTTACCATTGTGAAGCTACATATAGGTAGTGACCTATATGTAGTGCACGCGTGTAATGGTGTCCCCGCACTCACAAAGTTCAGGGAAGTGGCTCTGAACAATGTGGGGGCACCTTGGCTAGTGCCAGGGTGCCCTCACACTAAGTAACTTTGCACCTAACCTTTACCAGGTAAAGGTTAGACATATAGGTGACTTATAAGTTACTTAAGTGCAGTGTAAAATGGCTGTGAAATAACGTGGACGTTATTTCACTCAGGCTGCAGTGGCAGGCCTGTGTAAGAATTGTCAGAGCTCCCTATGGGTGGCAAAAGAAATGCTGCAGCCCATAGGGATCTCCTGGAACCCCAATACCCTGGGTACCTCAGTACCATATACTAGGGAATTATACGGGTGTTCCAGTAAGCCAATGTAAATTGTTAAAAATGGTCACCAGCCTGTTAGAGACAATTTGGAAAGAAATGAGAGAGCATAACCACTGAGGTTCTGATTAGCAGAGCCTCAGTGAGACAGGTAGTCACTACACAGGTAACACATTCAGGCACACTTATGAGCACTGGGGCCCTGGGTTACCAGGGTCCCAGTGACACATACAACTAAAACAACATATATACAGTGAAAAATGGGGGTAACATGCCAGGCAAGATGGTACTTTCCTACAGTATTATGTCAAACTGGCTCCGTCTGCGTATCTTTCTAAGCCATACTCCCCACAAATGAAACGCCAGTTAATGACTATGTGCTTGGGCAACTTACCAACTATGGCCAACATCCCAGTGTGGAGGAACCCAGGCCAGGTGCTTTGCAGGCATTGTAAACACCACAACAAAGATCTTATTCATATAATTTGTGTCTGCCCGGGTCTGTATGAGCTCCGGTGGAGGCTCTTGAAAGGGACTTTTAATGATAGAGGAGTTCAGACTTGTAGAGCAGCCATAATAGCGTATTTTAATCCACATGATCCTCAGCTAAACTGCAAATTTGTTAGATTTATGGCTTTAGCGATACGGTAAAATTATTTAAGGCTGTGTTGATATCCTTGTTATAGGCTTTGTAAGTATTTCTAGGTCTGTCAGAATAGTTGGCAAAACAATTGTACAACATAAGCCGTGTATAATCCAACATTCTAGGCACCATAGCTGCTGTCCACGCTAGTATTTGCATATTTTAGTTAAGTTGTGCTTATGATTGTTCAAACTAACTGCACGTTTTAAAGTTCAGAATTATTGAGATGAATGTGAAGTTATTAATGATATTGCACCTGCGCTGTAGGCATCTGTACGAAGGAGGTGTTACTGTGGTTGGGTGGACTAATGTAAAGTCCTGGAGTTTTAATGAATGTGCACGTGCACTGTGGGCCAGGTGTGCCCAGGGGGGTATTGCTGCTGCTGGGTGAGCACGTGTTCGACACAGAATTGGGATGGGTGGTCTTGGAGCGCTCAAAAATGTAAATCGAATTGTGCAGCTTTAATAAGGTCATAAGTAGTGCAAAGCACTTCTTAACAATGTGCAAAGACGCAAAGCTTCACTTACCTCCTTTCTAGTTTTATTGATGTATATTTAGCGATCTATAAGGTGTATTTTTTATTTTAGCGAAATGTATTCATGGAATATGAAGGTTGTATAATTGCTATGGTTTTAAATAACTGAACTGAACTGATACCTGCAGGGCAGTGCCTGGATACTTCCTGGGGTGATTAGTCGCACTATACAAACACTGACTGAGACCAAAGCTTATATAAATATTAAAGAGCACAATTGGAAAAGTTTGAATAATAACCATCTCCCCTCGTCGTCTGTTTCCTGAGACACAAATTAAATGTGCAAGGATTGATGACATAAAATTATAACACCATGTTTTGTTCTATTACCCGATGAGTAAAAAACATTGCCCAACCTTCACAAAGTTTCACAGACTCGCTTTCAGTAGGAAATGACTCCTGCAAGAAAGCTATATGAGCATTAAGCTTTGACAAATGAGTTAATACTCTGTCATTTGATCAGGGAATTTAAACCTCTGACGTTCCAAGGTAACATAGTCAAAATCATTGAGAAGCAGCAGAATGAAGGGTATAATCAGTGATATGAGTTAGGAATATTAAACAGAACCAGACAAGTAATGAGAGAAACAACAGCATAAAATGGTAGTGGTAGATCAATAAGTCCAAAATAATGAAGAGAAGAGAGAGGGAAAAGAAAGGGAGAGGTCAGACAAATAAGAGAAGGAAGAAACACAATGTGATGAAAAGAAGGTGAAAAGAAAGGAAAATAAAAATAATGAAGAAGGGAAAGATACCTACAAATACTTTGATGAAGCGGGGCTCTTGGAGAAGATGGCGCGTCCCCACTCTAGGCTCAAGGAGGGCAGTACAACATGAATGGTAGACAAGGATATGCACAAACTGGGAAACAACTCCTGTAATTAAGAAAAGACATCAAGGTCAGTAATCGTAGATAACATGCAGTAACTTTCAACATTGCCACATCTTATAAAGACATCACATAATGCTTCTAGCAGAACTACAACAGAAGATAGAGGCAAAAGAACAGCAACAGTGACACTATAACCTATCTTATTCAAGTATGAAGCAAGTAGGAAATTGATAAGAGATCATTTTAATGAATGAGCCATTGTGGTGGTATCCATAGCTCTGTTCTACACGTTGCAAGGAAAGCTTGGAGATGAGATAGGGCTTCATAGGTCATTGTCTTAATAATATATTTAAACAGACAAGGATGGAAGAGCCCAAAATGTGCTCCCATAGCTCAGAGTGTTGGTCACATATTTAAGAAGACCCTACACCAATCTGCAGTGCTCTTAGCATAATCCTGTGAAAACAAAATGTTATAACCTGACCAGGAAATGCGCTTCAGTAGTTTGGAACCAGATATCACTTGCATTAGTTTGTGTACGTACAAGATAACTCCTCCTGCTTTTTTGGAAGTAGTAGGAACCAACGAAGAATCACCTAACCTGTGAGATCTTTGGATTTTAAGTGGTGGACCTGCTAGTAACTTAAGTACTTGAGGCAAAAAGGGACTGAAGAACGAAATAGGATTTGTCCCTTCTGAGCCTTCATAAAGACCATACATTTGCAGGTTATTCATTCTATTGCAATTTTCACGGCCTTTAACTTGTTTCTGTAGGAGAGTTACTCTTTTTTAAGTCTTTCAGTTGCCGTCTTACCAGGTTTGGATTGCACAGCACTTGAGAGAGCAACTGAGAAAGAAGAGTAAGAACTGGACCTTTTATGTGATGAAGAGTCCTCCATTGTAATAGATGAAGACAATGTAGAAGAGCTTTTGAAGAACCTGCCTGTATGATGTCTGGAGTATTTTTGAAATATGCTTAATGTGCCCATAAAATGGAAACATCCATAGATAAATTATGTATTGTGTAATTCATGTAACAGGAGTAAATGAACTCATATAAAGGAAAAACCCACCAATAAAACAGGTAGGGAAGTCAAAGATTTCACCAGGCTTTAGAGCTGCTTCTTTTAAAAACTGACAGAAATGCACAACGTGTCAAGTGTGTTCGTTCGCACTCAACATGCGCTGTTTTAGACTTAAAATGGTGGCCGCATGTGAGAGGAGTGAGCGCCTCATCACAAGTAATCTCTCTCCCAGAGTCCAGAGATGGCTTCCATAGCGGCTGCAATGTTCACCTGCAGGATCTTGAGCTGAGACAGAGTCACTGGTCAGGCTCGAGTCTGGCTTGATGTTTCAGTGGCTCATCCACCTGTAGTTTCCATCTAGTCAACAACTGGGGTGGTGGTGACTCTGATAGTAAGGCAAAGGGATTTCCCATCCCAGGTAAACGTAACTATGTTTGTGGGCCCTGCTTGGCTTCACAATACTGTTTATTTTCATCATATTTAGGTGAGTGTAGGAGGATGGCCCTCTATGTAGTGTGCAAAACCAGACACACTGTGTATAGGGTCCAGGCAACCACACAGTGGTTTACAGAGGTAAAGCCTAGACCACCTAATGCTCTAAGGTTTATGGTAGCTTGGTTAAGCAGTTAGGCTAAGAACAAAGCTTTTGTTGTACTCACAACATCAGTCTAGAAACTCACACGCTCAAAGGAATAACACAAGACCAATTTATAAAAATACATCAAATTTCTATATACATTTTAGGGCCAAGCCAGCCTCCTACAACTATACCATACCAAACCATAACATGGCCATACTATACCATACCATGGTCATACCATAAAATGGCAGGCTACAAATTATACTATACTATATAATAATGACAGGTCATACCATACCATACCATACCATAACATTCCATACCATAACATACAATACTATAACATTCAGTGGCAGGCCATAATATCATGCTGTAACATAAAAAAACACAGTATACAATGACAGGCCATACTATATCATACCATACAATACTACAATACACAATTTCAGGCATTACCGTACCATGACATATCATACCATGAGAAGCCATACTGTAAGGAAATGCCTCTTTTTGTGTGGAAGTTTTCCAACCAGTGCTGCTGGTTTTTGGACTCTGAGTGCACTGAGGCCTGCTAACCAGATCCCACTGCCTGACCCTAGAGTGTATGTCAAATTGTCTGTACCCAATTGGCAATGGTTAACTTAACTGTACGTCCTTTGTAGCACTGGTTGTGCCACCCTTGGAGTCCCCCAGTCTGCCCCTGCAAACTATCAGAGCAGTTGTGCACTGTTAGCCTGATTTTGCCACTGAAAGCAATGGCAAAGCCAATATGTCTCCTGCACATCTGTGTAAGTCACCCCTCTGTCAGGTTACAGAGTCCTATTGCAAGATGCAACATATGACACAGGCAGGACACATATTTTACATGTCATGACAGTAAACAAGTAAAACCATTGTTTTTACTGTGGAAAGATTTGGTCGCCCAGTCGACAAGTGCAGGATTTCACACTAACCCCCTGAACTGTGGTAACTCCTGTCACATAGGTTCTCATTATCCTAATGAGGCTACTGTATTTGGGCGGGAGAATCACCTGAATTGTAGGGTACTGAGTACAATCCCACACCATGTGACACCTGTCGGCCTAATCCGGGATTTTCCGACTAACTACCAGCGCCTCATCTCCACCCAAGAGCGGGGATGATTTTGGCAACAGGGCGCATGAAAAGAAAGACTCCTCAGGGCGAATGTGGTCAATCAGATCTTATTCCTTTCTCTCAGTTACGTTAGTCTCACACAGGCAAAGACAAACAGAATATAGTTCAATATGGTTTATTGAAATAACTGCATCTTAGATAGAATGGCATGTATTGCAATAACTAGGATGATAAAACACAATCAAAGCAAAAGTGCAATGAGGAGAGTGAAACACAAAAACAGTCCCACCATAATGTCCTTAGAAGTGATATATAGGCTTCCTACCTAAGCTATGTTAGAGTACAACGTAATACGCCTTACTCCGCCCTTCAGGTTTCCCCCCAGTGAAGACATCATCCCCCCTACCTGAGCAAGGATGCCTGTTGTCTAAAAAGACACCATCCCCATATAGGTCAGGGATCCGGCAGTCTAAGCAAGCAGCTGTAGCAAAGATGATCAGCATGAAGTCGTGGTCAACTGGCTGGAATCTCCCTCTAACGTGTATGTGACAGGGAAGTGTTTTTATAATAAAACAATGGATGTTCTAAGAAAGTGTCCCTACAAAAGGATGTGTATGTTTCTGTGAATGTTGGAGACACAATGTACCCCTTTTGCCGGCAACCCTATCTGACTGCAGCCTTGAGGAAGCACAGAGTGCAATGCTAAGAACATGATGCTTTCCTAGGTGAAGGAACAAATAGATTGGGGAAATAAAATACTGCAAATGTGGCTCATGCCTAGAAAAATAAAGCAATGCTGAATAACATGTAACTGGGTTAAAGTACACAGCGACAGGCCTAGTTTACTAAAATAACGTGTATAAAATATAGCTAAAATTGCTATACAACACTCCTGAATGGTTTGACCAAGGTGGGCACTCCAAGGTATCAAACAACTTGTTACATTAAGCTCAACTTGTACCCCAAGTTGAAATTATTGTATCTTGTTGCAATGCGCAGCTTTTGCAAAGCTGTCACCTTGTTTCCTTTGAAACTCCTGCACCTTCCCGGGTACACATGGAGGATGTTCCACGACACATCCTTCTGCCCTCTTGGAGAGATGTGCTAATGACTCTCAGGAAGGAGAACAATGAGAGACTGCAGGCAGGGAGGCGTTAACTTCCTCCTAAAGGAAGCCAGGTGTTAGACCTGGCATCCTTGAAGTGGTTTTCCCTCTAACTTTTTGCCTTCAGACCTCCTGTTTTTGCTAACTTCATTTTTTGTTGGCCTTAGGACTGTGCACACTTTACTACTGCTAACTAGTGCTAACATGCCTGTGCTCGCTCCTTAAAACATGGTAGAATTGTCCTGTACTCAATTGATATATTTAATTTGCTTGTACGTCCCTAATAAAGTTGCTCTGCTTGTGCCATGGGCTTGTAAATTAAATGCTAATAGTAGGCCTGCAGCACTAATTGTGCCACCCACGTAAGTAGGACTTCAAATATGTCTCAGGCTTACCCTTGCAGCCTGTGTGTGCAATTTTAAACACCAATTTCGACCTGGCAAAGTAAACCTTTTGTCAGGCCGATACCTTCCTTTTTAATACATATTAGTCATCCCTAGGGTAGTCCCTGGACAGCCCAGAGAGCAAGGTGCAATTTATTTAACAAGTTTGGCGTGTACTTTTAAGTTTTACAGGTCCTGGTAGTGAAAAATTTCTAAATTGTTTTTTTCATTAATGTGATGCCTACCTCTCCCATAGAATAACATCGGAGTTACCTTCTTACATTTTATAGGTGTAATTTCTAAAAAGTAATAGGTCACCAGTTCATCTTTGGTGTCTCTAAAATTGTAATGAAAAATCCTAATTTATGGTGAAGTCCAATTTTAAATTAAAGTTTTGAAAATGCCACTTTTAGGAATTTGGTCTTTTCTTGAATCAGCCACTTGGTGCCTGCAACTTGTCTCTAGGATACATGACTGGGTGTAGTTGACAGTTGGGCTTTCTGTATTCCTCCTAAGCAGCTGCACACAGTAGGGAGCTTGGGTGTGCCTGGATGGGCCATCACTGGCAGGATGTAAGGTCAGAGCTGGGCCGAGGCTCACTTACACTTGACTATGCTGTGTTCTGCCTCAACACAAACTCGCTGCATACTCCCTATAGTTAGTCTGGAGCCAGGGCTTTGATGGCAGGGCTCCTATGCACTTCAAAGACATGTCTATAAAAAATTCTCCCCATTTCAAAAGCACAACTGGGTATAAATACTGGACCTCAGACACTAACTCTTCAGTACACTTCTGGACCTGTGGCTAGTCTGCCAGGAAAAAGGACTGCTGTGCTGCTGAAAGGGTTGCCACTCTGCTAGACTGCTGCTCTCACAGACAGCTGCCCTGCTGTGCTGAACTGCTGCCTTCTTACCTGGGTGAGGACTGAACCTGCATCTCTTGAACCCGAAACCCAGAGTGACTGCAAGGGAAGGTTGGCTGGCCTCCGGATCTGAAGCCTCAAGGACACAACAGGATTCCAACAACCTTGCACCTGCACTCTGTCATCTGTGAGTCTACGCTGCTAAGTGGTGCCATCCCTGTCCTGGACCCTTGGAAATGGGCTTCTGGTGTTCTGCCAGCCTGTGTGGTCCAGCAGAACTGAGGCATCTCCTTTGCTGCGCTAAGCTGAGCAGAACTGAGGCATTGCAGAGGCTGCATAGATTGGACCTGTCACAGAGACCCACATTGTCTTCGCAGCCCCATTGGAAAAGCTGCTGTGTGGAGCATTCTCGGCAAAGGGTTTACATCCCCCATCTGTGCCATCCTCGAGGATGACGTTGGACTCCTCGCAGCTCTTCAGAACCAATGCATCACCCTCACTGCATGCCGCATCCTCGACAACAGACTTCACATTGCAAGCCACAGTGACTGGATTCTCAACAATGATGCAGGCCCGTGCATCCCAGCCTTGCTGCATCTCGGAACGGACGCATCGCAAACTAGGATTTAAGGCACTTTTTTCAGTGGGCCTAACTGGGTCCCTGCAGCTGCCCTGTGCTCCATCGCGGTCGACATTAACTTGTGACTTTGTCTGGGTCCGGCATGACCAGATATCCACATTTGGTGCTCTGTGGAACTATTTTTACTAAAATCTTTAAAATAGCATATCTCCGGTTTTACTGATTGGATTTTTATCGTTATGGTCTTATTTTATTTATTAAATACAATTCTATTTTACTAACTCAGTGTGGGATCCTTTTTATGTGGTGTTTTTACTATATTACGGATTGAAGCGTAGAACAAATACTTTACACATTACCTCAAAGTTAAACCCGGCTGCTCTATGCCAAGCTACCAGAGCGTTGAGCAAAGGTTAATTTAGGGTTGGCTTGTGGATCACCCTGGCAATAATTGTGGTTTCTGCTTGACAAAAGCTCACACCTAAGTCAACCAACAACCCAATTTCCTACAGCAGGCTTCAAAGGAGAAGCTACCTGTGACGGTGAGATGTGTCACACTATGGAGGAGGGCTACCCCATTGTTTAGGCAAAACAGGTCGGGAAGGGGAGCAGAGAGTGGAAATCATTCGCCAAACTGGTTTCCCCAGGGGCGTGTAGCCCTGACGTAGCCACACTCCAGGGGCAGACTAATGAGGTCTGAACACCGAGAAAGGAGTCTCACTATCTTGAGAGTGGGCAGAATGGTGCATCCGAGCACAGCCAGAAGCCGCATTCTAGGGAGTAGTAGTCACCAAGTGGGAGGGAACCTGGTAGCCCGTTGGCTACCAACCACATCCTGCCCTGGAGACATTTTCCAAGCATAAAAGGGGCACCCCTGGCACCAAGATCTTGGATCTCTACCAACTTGGAAGAAGGACTGAAAAAGGACTGCCCTGCTACACCGATGGACCAGCCAAAAGAGGCTGTACCATCGAAGACTCTTTGCTAGCCACCAGCTGCAGCAGCTGTAGAGGAGCTGTGCCTGCCATGTTCTGCTTAAAGAGAAGCTGCTCCAGAGCCCAGTCAAGCCACAGGACTCCAAGAGCTAGCTGAGTGGCCTCCTGTTCAAGCACAGGTACACAACAGCTGAAGAAGCCTGCTGTGGGAAGTCAATAGCCCAAAGTCTTCAAGCCGCTACCACCAGCGCCCTGCAGCCCTTGGGACAAAGACCCATCACACAGATTTTCACTTGAGTTCACCGAGCCTCGGAGTGTTTCGGAGAGGTACTGGGGCCCAGAGACAGTGCGACATAGACATAGGAAGAATTGGCCGGCGACTGTGACACTAAGCGACTGGTAATCCAGTAGCAAGTGTACTTCAGGCAGATGAGAGAGAACCTTGATGGACATCAACCCTGCAATCAGTGAGTCTACGCTGACAAGTGGTGCCACCCTGTCCTGGACCCTTGGAAATTGGCTTAAGATGTTCTGCCAGCGTCCCCCCACACCATCTTCATGGACAGAGGAGTACCTGCAGCAACACTCCCACCAATTGCATCACATCCACAGCATCTCTGGAGGATTTAAAGCATCCACTCCCTTGCATCAGGACCACTCCATAGGAATCCAATGCAACATGAATAAATTGCCTGAAACTCTTTGAAGACTGCTTCTTCTGTGGAGTAGACTGCTCTTGAGGACCTTGCTGGTCCCCCTGACTACCTCCCTGCTGGAGTTGGTCGACCTAAGTATTTCTTACTAACCACATTGACACTTACCGAACTTTTCCGTGGAAAAGTTTTGTGTCAAATTTGTTGAATTTGCCAAGGCTTGTTCGTGGTTGAATAAAAATGCTTTAATTTATTACTGCTTATAAAATCCATATCACCAGAGCAATCCGGTGGACCTTTTTTGTTAAGGTGTCTAGATGAATATAAAAATAGAGTCTATTTTTATAAATTGATGTTGATGTTCTTGAATGTAGTCAATTTCTTCTTCAATTGTTCTGGTGCTGTTTGTAGGAATGTACCATCTTGCCTGGCATGTTACCCCCATTTTTCACTGTATATATGTTGTTTTAGTTGTATGTGTCACTGGGACCCTGCCAGCCAGGGCCCCAGTGCTCATAAGTGTGCCTGAATGTGTTACCTGTGTTATGACTAACTATCTCACTGAGACTCAGCTAATCAGAACCTCAGTGGTTATGCTCTCTCATTTCTTTCAAATTGTCACTAACAGGCTAGTGACCAATTTTACCAATTTACATTGGCTTACTGGAACACCCTTATAATTCCCTAGTATATGGTACTGAGGTACCCAGGGTATTGGGGTTCCAGGAGATCCCTATGGGCTGCAGCATTTCTTTTGCCACCCATAGGGAGCTCTGACAATTCTTACACAGGCCTGCCACTGCAGCCTGAGTGAAATAACGTCCACGTTATTTCACAGCCATTTTACACTGCACTTAAGTAACTTATAAGTCACCTATATGTCTAACCTTTACCTGGTAAAGGTTAGGTGCAAAGTTACTTAGTGTGAGGGCACCCTGGCACTAGCCAAGGTGCCCCCACATTGTTCAGGGCCAATTCCCCGGACTTTGTGAGTGCGGGGACACCATTACACGCGTGCACTACATATAGGTCACTACCTATATGTAGCTTCACAATGGTAACTCCGAATATGGCCATGTAACATGTCTATGATCATGGAATTGCCCCCTCTATGCCATCCTGGCATAGTTGGCACAATCCCATGATCCCAGTGGTCTGTAGAACAGACCCTGGTACTGCCAAACTGCCTTTCCCGGGGTTTCACTGCAGCTGCTGCTGCTGTCAACCCCTCAGACAGATTTCTGCCCTCCTGGGCTCCAGCCAGGCTTGGCCCAGGATGGCAGAACAAAGGACTTCCTCTGAGAGAGGGTGTTACACCCTCTCCCTTTGAAAATGGTGTGAAGGCAGGGGAGGAGTAGCCTCCCCCAGCCTCTGGAAATGCTTTCATGGGCACACATGGTGCCCATTTCTGCATAAGCCAGTCTACACCAGTTCAGGGACCCCTTAGCCCTGCTCTGGCGCGAAACTGGACAAAGGAAAGGGGAGTGACCACTCCCCTGACCTGCACCTCCCCTGTGAGATGTCCAGAGCTCCTCCAGTGTGCTCCAGACCTCTCCCATCTTGGAAACAGAGGTGCTGCTGGCACACTGGACTGCTCTGAGTGGCCAGTGCCACCAGGTGACGTCAGAGACTCCTTCTGATAGGCTCCTTCAGGCGTTGCTAGCCTATCCTCTCTCCTAGGTAGCCAAACCCTCTTTTCTGGCTATTTAGGGTCTCTGTCTCTGGGGATTCCTTAGATAACGAATGCAAGAGCTCATCCGAGTTCCTCTGCATCTCTCTCTTCACCTTCTGCCAAGGAATCGACTGCTGACCGCGCTGGAAGCCTGCAAAACTGCAACAAAGTAGCAAAGACGACTACTGCAACTCTGTAACGCTGCTCCTGCCGCCTTCTCGACTGTTTTCCTGGTGGTGCATGCTGTGGGGGTAGTCTGCCTCCTCTCTGCACTAGAAGCTCCGAAGAAATCTCCCGTGGGATGACGGAATCGTCCCCCTGCAACCGCAGGCACCAAAGAACTGCATCACCGGTCCCCTGGGTCTCCTCTCAGCACGACGAGCGAGGTCCCTTGAATCCAGCAACTCTGTCCAAGTGACTCCCACAGTCCAGTGACTCTTCAGTCCAAGTTTGGTGGAGGTAAGTCCTTGCCTCCCCACGCCAGACTGCATTGCTGGGAACCGCGACTTTTGCAGCTACTCCGGCCTCCGTGCACTTCCGGCGGAAATCGTTTGTGTACAGTCCAGCCTGGGTCCACGGCACTCTAACCTGCATTGCACGACCTCCTAAGTTGTCCTCCAGTGACGTGGGACTCCTTTGTGCGACTTCGGGTGAGCACCGTTTCACGCATCCTTGTAGTGCCTGTTTCTGGCACTTCTGTGGGTGCTGCCTGCTGCTGAGAGGGCTCCTTGTCTTGCTCGATGCCCCCTCTGTCCCCAGACGCAATTGGCGACATCCTGGTCCCTCCTGGGCCACAGCAGCATCCAAAAACCCTTACCGCACGATTGGCAGATAGCAAGGCTTGTTGGCGGTATTTCTTCAGAAAAACACTTGTGCACGACTCTCCACGGCGTGAGGGATCCATCCTCCAAAGGGGAAGTTTCTAGCCCCTGTCGTTCCTGCAGAACCTTCAGCTTCTACTGTCCAGCAGCAGCTTCTTTGCACCCACAGCTGGCATTTCCTGGGCATCTGCCCATCTCCGACTTGCTTGTGACTTTTGGACTTGGTCCCCTTGTTCCACAGGTACCCTCGACTGGAAATCCATCATTGTTGCATTGCTGGTTTGTGTCTTTCCTGCAGAATTCCCCTATCACGACTTCTATGTCCATTGGGGAACTTTAGTGCACTTTTCACTCACTTTTCAGGGTCTTGGGGTGGGCTATTTTTCTAACCCTTACTATTTTCTAATAGTCCCAGCGACCCTCTACAAGGTCACATAGGTTTGGGGTCCATTCGTGGTTCGCATTCCACTTTTGGAGTATATGGTTTGTGTTGCCCCTATCCCTATGTGTCCCCATTGCATCCTATTGTAACTATACATTGTTTGCACTGTTTTCTAATACTATTACTGCATATTTTGGTATTGTGTACATATATCTTGTGTATATTTGCTATCCTCATACTGAGGGTACACTCTGAGATACTTTGGCATATTGTCATAAAAATAAAGTATCTTTATTTTTAGTATATCTGTGTATTGTGTTTTCTTATGATATTGTGCATATGACACTAAGTGGTACTGTAGGAGCTTCACTCGTCTCCTAGTTCAGCCTAAGCTGCTCTGCTAAGCTACCATTATCTATCAGCCTATGCTGCTAGACACCCTATACACTAATAAGGGATAACTGGGCCTGGTGCAAGGTGCAAGTACCCCTTGGTACTCATTACAAGCCAGTCCAGCCTCCTACATTGGTTGTGCAGCGGTGGGATAAGTGCTTTGAGACTACTTACCACTCTTGTCATTGTACTTTCGATAAGAGAAAAATATACAAAACAAGTTCAGTGTATGTACACCTAACCAAAACGTTTTGCATTTCTTTTCTCACTTCTTTTCTAAAGTGCTGAAAAGTACTTCTAAACTTTCAAAAAGTTCTTAAAAAGTTTAAAAAGTTTTTTTCTGTCTTTCTAAAAGTTCTGAAAACTTTTTTCTCTTTTTCTATCACTTAAACTCTTTCTAAAAATGTCTGGCACAGGCCAAACTGTTGATCTGTCCAAACTTGCATATGACCACCTTAGCTGGAAAGGAGCAAGGAGTCTCTGCGTAGAAAGAGGTTTGAGTGTAGGGAAGAATCCTTCCTTGGAATTATTGCTTAACATGCTTAGAGAACAAGCTAAGGCCAAAAGGGCCCCATCTGTTGAAAAAGTAGCTAATGGTTCCCAATCTGATCCAGGGACCCCCCTAGGAAAAGATTCAGGAAAGAAACTTCAGAGCCTGCCCATTACTAGACAGTCTAGCATAGTTGATACTGATGTAGAGTCACACCATACAGATAGTGTTGTCTCACATCATAGCAAGAATATTCCTTCTCACCACAGTAGAAGTGATGTTTCTGTTAACCAAGCTGTTAGGGTGCCTTCTGTAAGGGATAGGTCTCCTTCTGTCCATTCTCACCATACTTCTGTTTCAAGGCATGTCCCTCCCACCCACCCTGATGACAGATTGTTAGAAAGGGAGCTCAATAGATTGAGAGTGGAACAAACCAGACTGAAGCTCAAGAAGCAACAGCTGGATTTGGATAGACAGACCTTAGAAGTAGAGAAGGAGAGACAGAAATTGGGTTTAGAAACCCATGGTGGCAGCAGCAGTATTCCCCATAGTCATCCTGCAAAAGAGCATGATTCCAGGAATCTGCACAAGATAGTTCCCCCTTATAAGGAGGGGGATGACATTAACAAGTGGTTTGCTGCACTTGAGAGGGCCTGTGCTGTACAGGATGTCCCTCAAAGGCAGTGGGCTGCTATCCTATGGCTATCATTTAGTGGAAAAGGTAGGGATAGGCTCCTTACTGTGAAAGAAAGTGAAGCCAATGATTACAAAGTTCTTAAGAATGCACTCCTGGATGGTTATGGCTTAACCACTGAACAATACAGGATAAAGTTCAGAGAGACCAAAAAGGAGTCTTCACAAGACTGGGTTGATTTCATTGACCATTCAGTGAAGGCCTTGGAGGGGTGGTTACATGGCAGTAAAGTTACTGATTATGACAGCCTGTATAACTTGATCCTGAGAGAGCATATTTTTAATAATTGTGTGTCTGATTTGTTGCACCAGTACTTGGTGGACTCTGATCTGACCTCTCCCCAAGAATTGGGAAAGAAGGCAGACAAATGGGTCAGAACAAGGGTGAACAGAAAAGTTCATACAGGGGGTGACAAAGATGTCAACAAGAAGAAGGATGATAAGTTTTCTGACAATGGTGGGGACAAATCTAAAAATGAGTCTTCATCAGGCCCACAAAAACACTCTGGTGGGGGTGGTGGGCCCAAATCCTCTTCTAATCAAAACAAAGAAAAGAAACCATGGTGCTATTTATGTAAAATAAAAAGGCCATTGGACAACAGATCCCAGTTGTCCAAAGAAAAGCACCAAGCCTCCTACCACTACAACCCCTACTGCTACACCTAGTGTCCCTACTAATAGCAGTGGTGGTGGGAGCAAACCTACTAATAGCCAATCCAAGGGAGTAGCTGGGCTCACTTTTGGTAACTTAGTTGGGGTTGGCCTTGTTAGGGAGACCACAGAGGCTGTATTAGTCTCTGAGGGGGCTATTGATTTAGCCACCTTAGTTACTTGTCCCCTTAATATGGATAAGTACAAGCAGCTACCCCTAATAAATGGTGTTGAGGTTCAGGCCTACAGGGACACAGGTGCCAGTGTCACAATGGTGATAGAGAAACTGGTCCACCCTGAACAACACCTACTTGGTCACCAGTACCAAGTAACCGATGCTCACAGCAACACACTTAGCCACCCCATGGCTGTTGTAAATCTCAACTGGGGGGGGGGGGGTTACTGGTCCAAAGAAAGTTGTGGTAGCCTCAGATTTACCCGTAGACTGTCTACTAGGAAATGATTTGGAGACATCAGCTTGGTCAGATGTGGAGTTGGAGGCCCATGCAGCAATGCTGGGCATCCCAGGGCATATTTTTGCTTTAACCAGGGCTCAGGCCAAAAATCAAAAAGGACAGGGAAACTTGGATCCTGGAACAATGGACCAAGTGCTCCCTAAAGCTAGGGCTAGTAGAAGTAAAACACTTCCTACTATCCCTCCCTCTACAGTGGATTCTAATTCTGAGGAAGAAGAATTTCCACCCTGTGCAGAACTTACACCAGAGGAGCTGGAAGCAGACACTGCTGAGCTTTTGGGTGAAGGGGGGCCTGCCAGGGAGGAGCTGAGTGTGGCACAGCAAACCTGTCCCACACTAGAGGGTCTAAGACAGCAAGCTGTCAATCAGGCTAATGGGGATGTCAGTGACTCTCACAGAGTTTACGGGGAGGACAACCTCTTGTACACTGAAGCAAGGGATCCTAAACCTGGAACTGCCAGGAGGTTAGTAATTCCTCAGGAGTACAGAAAGTTCCTCCTAACTCTAGCCCACGACATTCCCCTAGCTGGACATTTAGGGCAAATGAAAACTTGGGACAGGCTTGTTCCCTTGTTTCATTGGCCTAGAATGTCTGAGGACACAAAGGAATTTTGTAAGTCCTGTGAAACCTGTCAAGCCAGTGGCAAGACAGGTGGCACTCCAAAGGCACCCCTTATTCCACTGCCTGTGGTTGGGGTTCCCTTTGAAAGGGTAGGGGTTGACATAGTTGGCCCCCTTGACCCTCCTACTGCTTCAGGCAATAGGTTTATCTTGGTGGTAGTGGACCATGCCACAAGATATCCTGAAGCAATTCCTCTAAGGACCACTACAGCACCTGCAGTGGCAAAGGCCCTCTTGGGAATATTTTCCAGGGTGGGCTTCCCAAAAGAGGTAGTTTCAGACAGAGGAAGCAATTTCATGTCTGCTTACTTAAAGGCCATGTGGAAGGAGTGTGGTGTGACTTACAAGTTCACCACACCCTATCATCCACAAACAAATGGACTGGTGGAGAGATTTAACAAAACTCTCAAAGGCATGATTATGGGTCTCCCTGAAAAACTCTGCAGGAGATGGGATATCCTGTTACCATGCCTCCTTTTTGCCTACAGGGAGGTACCCCAGAAAGGAGTGGGCTTCAGCCCCTTTGAACTCCTCTTTGGACACCCTGTTAGGGGTCCACTAACACTTGTCAAGGAGGGTTGGGAACAACCTTTAAAAGCTCCATAACAAGATATTGTGGATTATGTACTTGGCCTCAGATCAAGGATGCCTGAGTACATGAAAAAGGCCAGTAAAAACCTTCAGGCCAGGCAAGAGCTACAGAAGCAATGGCATGACCAGAAGGCTGTTTTGGTTCAGTAGCAACCAGGGCAGAAAGTGTGGGTCTTGGAGCCTGTGGCCCGAAGAGCACTCCAAGATAAATGGAGTGGACCCCACACAATTGTTGAGAAAAAGGGTGAAGTCACCTACTTAGTTGACTTAGGCACTGCCAGGAGTCCCCGTAGGATGCTCCATGTCAATCGCCTGAAACCCTACTATGACAGGGCTGATCTCACCCTGCTCATGGCAACTGATGAGGGACAGGAAGAAGACAGTGATCCTCTACCTGATCTCTTCTCTTCCACAGAACAAGATGCTCTAGTGGAAGGTGTAGTTTTGGCTGATTGTCTTACTGCTGAGCAGAAAGACCATTGCATAAACTCCTGGGTCAGTTTTCTGAACTCTTCTCTACTGTGCCAGGTACCACTTCTTGGTGTGAGCACACTATAGATACTGGAGACAGCTTGCCTGTCAAAAGTAAGATCTATAGGCAGCCTGACCATGTCAGGGACTGCATAAAGCAAGAGGTGCAGAAAATGTTAGAACTGGGAGTGGTTGAGCACTCTGAAAGTCCATGGGCTTCTCCTGTGGTACTTGTACCAAAACGTCATTCCAAAGATGGAAAGAAGGAAATGCGGTTTTGTGTAGACTACAGAGGTCTCAACCAGGTAACCAAAACTGATGCTCACCCTATACCCAGGGCAGATGAGCTCATAGATACACTGGCATCTGCCAAGTATCTAAGCACTTTTGATTTGACTGCAGGGTATTGGCAGATCAAATTATCAGAAGATGCTAAACCTTAAACTGCATTTCCAACCATTGGAGGCCATAACCAATTCACAGTAATGCCTTTTGGATTGAAAAATGCACCTGCCACTTTTCAGAGGTTGGTGAACACAGTCCTGCAAGGGCTGGAAGCTTTTAGTGCAGCATATTTGGACGATATAGCTGTCTTTAGCTCCAGCTGGGATGATTACCTGGTCCACCTATGGAAAGTTTTGGAGGCCCTGCAAAAGGCAGGCCTCACTATCAAGGCTTCAAAGTGCCAGATAGGGCAGGGAAAGGTGGTTTATCTGGGACACCTTGTTGGTGGGGAACAGATTGCACCACTTCAGGGTAAAATCCAAACTATTATAGATTGGGTTCCCCCTACTACTGAGACTCAGGTGAGAGCCTTCCTAGGCCTCACTGGGTATTACAGGAGGTTCATTAAGAACTATGGCTCAATTGCAGCCCCTCTTAATGACCTCACATCCAATAAAATGCCTAAAAAGGTATTATGGACAGCAAACTGTCAGAAAGCTTTTGAGGAGCTGAAGCAGGCCATGTGCTCTGCACCTGTCCTAAAAAGCCCTTGTTACTCTAAAAAATTCTATGTCCAAACAGATGCATCTGAATTAGGAGTAGGGGCAGTCCTATCACAACTTAATTCTGAGGGCCAGGATCAACCTGTTGCTTTTATTAGTAGGAGGTTGACCCCTAGAGAAAAGCGTTGGTCTGCCATTGAGAGGGAGGCCTTTGCTGTGGTCTGGGCACTGAAGAAGTTGAGGCCATACCTGTTTGGCACTCACTTCATTGTTCAGACAGACCACAAACCTCTACTTTGGCTAAAACAAATGAAAGGTGAAAATCCTAAATTATTGAGGTGGTCCATATCCCTACAGGGAATGGACTATACAGTGGAACATAGACCTGGGAGTAGCCACTCCAATGCAGATGGACTCTCCAGATATTTCCACTTAGACAATGAAGACTCATCAGGTCATGGCTAGTCTTATTGTCCTTTGTTTGGGGGGGGGGTATTGTAGGAAAGTACCATCTTGCCTGGCATGTTACCCCCATTTTTCACTGTCTATATTTTGTTTTAGTTGTCTGTGTCACTGGGACCCTGCCAGCCAGGGCCCCAGTGCTCATAAGTGTGCCTGAATGTGTTACCTGTGTTATGACTAACTGTCTCACTGAGGCTCTGCTAATCAGAACCTCAGTGGTTATGCTCTCTCATTTCTTTCAAATTGTCACTAACAGGCTAGTGACCAATTTTACCAATTTACATTGGCTTACTGGAACACCCTTATAATTCCCTAGTATATGGTACTGAGGTACCCAGGGTATTGGGGTTCCAGGAGATCCCTATTGGCTGCAGCATTTCTTTTGCCACCCATAGGGAGCTCTGACAATTCTTACACAGGCCTGCCACTGCAGCCTGAGTGAAATAACGTCCACGTTATTTCACAGCCATTTTACACTGCACTTAAGTAACTTATAAGTCACCTATATGTCTAACCTTTACCTGGTAAAGGTTAGGTGCAAAGTTACTTAGTGTGAGTGCACCCTGGCACTAGCCAAGGTGCCCCCACATTGTTCAGGGCCAATTCCCCGGACTTTTTGAGTGCGGGGACACCATTACACGCGTGCACTACATATAGGTCACTACCTATATGTAGCTTCACAATGGTAACTCCGAATATGGCCATGCAACATGTCTATGATCATGGAATTGCCCCCTCTATGCCATCCTGGCATAGTTGGCATAATCCCATGATCCCAGTGGTCTGTAGCACAGACCCTGGTACTGCCAAACTGCCTTTCCCGGGGTTTCACTGCAGCTGCTGCTGCTGCCAAACCCTCAGACAGGTTTCTGCCCTCCTGGGGTCCAGCCAGGCTTGGCCCAGGATGGCAGAACAAAGGACTTCCTCTGAGATGGGGTGTTACACCCTCTCCCTTTCGAAATGGTGTGAAGGCAGGGGAGGAGTAGCCTCCCCCAGCCTCTGGAAATGCTTTCATGGGCACACATGGTGCCCATTTCTGCATAAGCCAGTCTACACCGGTTCAGGGACCCCTTAGCCCTACTCTGGCGCAAAACTGGACAAAGGAAAGGGGAGTGACCACTCCCCTGACCTGCACCTCCCCTGGGAGGTGTCCAGAGCTCCTCCAGTGTGCTCCAGACCTCTGCCATCTTGGAAACAGAGGTGCTGCTGGCACACTGGACTGCTCTGAGTTGCCAGTGCCACCAGGTGACGTCAGAGACTCCTTCTGATAGGCTCCTTCAGGTGTTGCTAGCCTATCCTCTCTCCTAGGTAGCCAAACCCTCTTTTCTGGCTATTTAGGGTCTCTGTCTTTGGGGATTCCTTAGATAACGAATGCAAGAGCTCATCCGAGTTCCTCTGCATCTCTCTCTTCACCTTCTGCCAAGGAATCGACTGCTGACCGCGCTGGAAGCCTGCAAAACTGCAACAAAGTAGCAAAGACGACTACTGCAACTCTGTAACGCTGATCCTGCCGCCTTCTCGACTGTTTTCCTGGTGGTGCATGCTGTGGGGGTAGTCTGCCTCCTCACTGCACTAGAAGCTCTGAAGAAATCTCCCGTGGGTCGACGGAATCGTCCCCCTGCAACCGCAGGCACCAAAGAACTGCATCACCGGTCCCCTGGGTCTCCTCTCAGCACGACGAGCGAGGTCCCTTGAATCCAGCAACTATGTCCAAGTGACTCCCACAGTCCAGTGACTCTTCAGTCCAAGTTTGGTGGAGGTAAGTCCTTGCCTCCCCACGCCAGACTGCATTGCTGGGAACTGCGACTTTTGCAGCTACTCCGGCCTCCGTGCACTTCCGGCGGAAATCCTTTGTGTACAGTCCAGCCTGGGTCCACGGCACTCTAACCTGCATTGCACGACCTCCTAAGTTGTCCTCCGGCGACGTGGGACTCCTTTGTGCGACTTCGGGTGAGCACCATTTCACGCATCCTCGTACTGCCTGTTTCTGGCACTTCTGCGGGTGCTGCCTGCTGCTGAGAGGGCTCTTTGTCTTGCTCGATGCCCCCTCTGTCCCCAGACGCAATTGGCGACATCCTGGTCCCTCCTGGGCCACAGCAGCATCCAAAAACGCTTACCAGACGATTTGCAGCTAGCAAGGCTTGTTGGCGGTCTTTCTTCAGGAAAACACTTCTGCACGACTCTCCACGGAGTGGGGGATTTATCCTCCAAAGGGAAAGTTTCTAGCCCTTGTCGTTCCTGCAGAACCTTCAGCTTCTACTGTCCAGTAGCAGCTTCTTTGCACCCACAGCTCGCATTTCCTGGGCATCTGCCCATCTCCGACTTGCTTGTGACTTTTGGACTTGGTCCCCTTGTTCCACAGGTACCCTCGACTGGAAATCCATCGTTGTTGCATTGCTGGTTTGTGTCTTTCCTACAGAATTCCCCTATCACGACTTCTATGTCCTTTGGGGAACTTTAGTGCACTTTTCACTCACTTTTCAGGGTCTTGGGGTGGGCTATTTTTCTAACCCTTACTATTTTCTAATAGTCCCAGCGACCCTCTACAAGGTCACATAGGTTTGGGGTCCATTCGTGGTTCGCATTCCACTTTTGGAGTATATGGTTTGTGTTGCCCCTATCCCTATGTGTCCCCATTGCATCCTATTGTAACTATACATTGTTTGCACTGTTTTCTAATACTATTACTGCATATTTTGGTATTGTGTACATATATCTTGTGTATATTTGCTATCCTCATACTGAGGGTACACTCTGAGATACTTTGGCATATTGTCATAAAAATAAAGTACCTTTATTTTTAGTATAACTGTGTATTGTGTTTTCTTATGATATTGTGCATATGACACTAAGTGGTACTGTAGTAGCTTCACACGTCTCCTAGTTCAGCCTAAGCTGCTCTGCTAAGCTACCATTATCTATCAGCCTAAGCTGCTAGACACCCTATACACTAATAAGGGATAACTGGGCCTGGTGCAAGGTGCAAGTACCCCTTGGTACTCACTACAAGCCAGTCCAGCCTCCTACAACACCTAGGTGCACTGCTGAGGTGCCCAGTGTCATTTTAAAGGCAGGCCTGCCTTGCTGGCTGCTTTTAAATTAAAATTATATGCAAATTCGACTTTGGAATTAAAGGTACTTCCAAAGTCTTAAACTACCTTATTTTTACATATAAGTCACCCCTAAGGTCTGCCAGGCTACCTTGATGAAGTGTGAAGTGGCCTGACTTCACACAAAGGAATGAGCAGGAAGGGGGAGGGCTGCCAAACTGGTCTTCAAAGGCAGAGAAGGACATTTGGAGCACCCAGCAACACCCCCACATCCTGCAACCCCAGACAATTAGGTGCCCCCTTGATTAGATTAGGAGAGGGCAGGAGAGGGGTGTGTTTATGATTTTTAGCCACACCAGTGGGTGGGCTCAGCCAGATGTAACCTCCAAAAATCAGATTCATCCATGCTGGATTTTTGGAGACTGTTGCCTTCTGGGATGGATTTTTGCCACACTTCCCAGGAAGTGGTCATCACAGGGGGACGACCCTGTCCCTGATTGGAGAACCAGGGCCCCCCTGCTTTTCACCCAGGAGCAAGGATAAAACTGGCAGACCTGCACCCACACCTCAGATCCCCACCAAATTTCAAGAAGAAAGAACTTAAGGAGAAGAAGGACTGCCCTGCTGGACCCCTGGCCTGCACCTGGACCCTGCACTCAGAAGGACTGCACCAGCTGCACACTTGGGCTTCACCACAAGAAGGACTTTGCCTGGCTTCAACTGGTTCAAGGAGGGACTCCCTGTTTGCTACAGGTGAAAAATTGCTAAACCAGAGTCCCCTGCACCAACTCCTGAAGAAAGCGACCAGCTGACCACTGTCCAGTGGCCAAAAAGGAGTTTGCGCCAGGTGCATTCTGGGAGTTGAAGTCCGCACCCCCCAAGGACCATCACAGAACTTCTGGACCCTTGGGGTGAGCTGTGGACCCCAAAAGAGCCTTAAAAGAACATCTGGGTGAAGCCCCAGAAGTTTGGAAAAGATTTGAGAATTTTTGGAAAAAAGCTCCAGAGAGGGACCGACCCGCCGCAGAATTTCTAGCCGGCTTGACTCAACCACGACCCGGCCTGACTTCGTGGTTCGTCCCGGTAAAGAAAAACATCCAAAAAAGAGACTAAGTCCGAACGTAAAAAGTTGACCGGGACCTCCCAGCCATCGTATCCGAGAAGGGCTCCATGGACGTCGGATCAAGATCCAGGTTTACCCCGGTCAAAGGATTTTCATCTCGAAAAAACGACTAAGTCCGAAGGTAAAAGTCTCCACCGAGGAAACCCACATCGCGTATCCGGACAAGGGCTCCAGGAGGTCGGATTCAACTGGCAGGTTCGTCCCGGTGAAGAAAAACTTCAAAATAAAGACTAAGTCAGAAGGTAACTTTTTAACCGAGGCCTCCCGCGACCTGTAGCCGAGCAGGGCTCCATCGCGGTCGGCCTGAAAGTTTGACTTTGCCCCGGTCGAGGTGCAACCAGATGACCCGATTGGCGCTTTTTGTTTCTAAGCGCTAGAAAAGTAATAATTCTTTAAAAATTCATATCTCCGGTTCCCCTGAACCGATTTTAATTGTTTTTGTGTCATTTTAAAGATAAAAATATAAACTATTTTTATAAATTGGTTTTGGATTTTTAAACTGTTTCCTGTGTTTTATTTAATTACTGTTTTGTGATATTTGAATGCTTTACACTTTGTCTCCTAAGTTAAGCCTTGACGCTCGTTGCCAAGCTACCAAGGGTTGAGCTGGGATTAATTTACTGAGACCTAACTGTACCTATGTGGAGGTTAGTGGCTTGTTGCTAGGTGTAGGTACCTACCTGCCCTACCAATAACCCATTTTCCAACATAATTGGAAGCAGCGACGGGATCCTGTACTTGTGTTCAATATCACGTTACAGTTTTGGGTAAAACAAATTAAAAATCCTTTAAATTGTCCTAGTGCAAAAATTGTTTTTAATTTTTAATTTGGATTAATTTAAATTATTGAATTTTTGTAATTTTTCTAAATTCTTGTTTCCAATTTTTGCAAAAAGTTTTTGTTGACACAAAACTAGAGAACCATGGAGCTTAATCTGGCTAGCCTACCCACACTGACAGTAGTCCAGCTTAGGGGGTTGTGTCTTGAAAGAGGGTTGCCTGCAACCACTGATCTCAGGAAGCAAATCCTGATTAAATCCCTGACAGCATGGGCTGAGGCCCAAGAGCTAGGCACAGAGGAAGCTCCAGAGGGAGAAGAAAAAGGGGAGGATGCTAACTCTAACCTCTCAGGGGAGGGAAGGCATCTGAGCCCAAGTGAGGATGAGGAAGAACGGTCCTCAGTAAATACAGTCACTAGGGGCAGATCCAAAGCTAGTGGTGGGAAGGGGGTCCTTTCAGGAGGAGAGAACCCATCCATCAGAGAAAGAGAGCTGGAGGCCCAGCTAGCATACATAGCTTTGGAAGCAGAGAAGCTGGCCCTAGAAAAGAAAAAGTGGGCATACAAAGAGAAAAGAGATGGAAGCAGCGATAAAGAAGCTGAGGTGTCCATGGATGGGGGAGTTTGCCCCAGATTACCCAAGGGGGTGGTTCCTGCTTATGTAGAGGGGGATGACATAGATAAGTGGCTGGGGGCCTTTGAGAGGGCACTCCAAATGAGAAGGGTTAGGCCTCAATACTGGGGTTCCCTTTTGTGGGAGTTGGTCCCCAACTCAGGGAGGGATAGGCTTCTGACCTTAAGGGGGGAGGAGGCAGATTCATACCCTAGTATGAAGAGGTGCTTAGCCAAGAAGTTTGGTCTGAACCCAGAGCAATATAGGATGAAGTTCAGGGACACCCAGAAGGTCAGTACCCAGTCTTGGGTTGACTTTGTGGACATTTCACTAAAGGCACTAGAGGGCTGGATTATTGGTAACAAAGTAGATACTTATGAGGGGTTATACAATCTGATCATGAGAGAGCACATCTTGACCAATTGTACCCAAGAAAGGTTACGCCAGCATCTAGTGGACTCTAAGCAGACCAACCCTAGAGAGCTAGGGGAGGCAGCTGATGAGTGGTTGAGAACCAGGGTGGTTGTCAAGTCCCAGGGGGGAGACTCCAAGAAGGGGGGGACAGGTCCCCAAAAACCTAAGGAGGGAGGTGGTAAGCCCACCACAGAGACTCCCTCTGTACCCCAGAACCCTAAGAAGGAGGAGAGTAAATCCCACTCCCACTCTGACCAGCAGAGACAGTTAGACCCAGGGTTAAAAAAGCTCTTGGACAGTAGGGCTTGCTTTGACTGTCAGCAGACAGGTCACTTCAGAGGAGATGCAGCCTGTCCAAAGAAGGTGGTTAGCACTGGGCTGTCCAGTGTAGCCATAGAGGAGGATTCCTCAGATGATGAAGTCCTCCTAGCATTGAGCTGGGAGACAGGACCAGATGGTAAGCTGGTGATCCCTGAGGGTGGGAGTAGGCACTTCCACCACATTCAAGGGAATGGGATCCCTACCACTGGCCTGAGAGACACCTGTGCCAGTCACACTATAGTGAGTGACCGGTTAGTGACCCCAGACATGTATGTCCCAGGAAAGACAAAGAAAGTCAGGATAGCCACAGGGGAGGTCACCTCCAAACCTGTAGCCATAGTGCCCCTAGAGAGGGAGGGTATCCTTGACTGGATTAGGGTGGTAGTCAGTGCTGACCTTCCCCTAGATTGTATCCTGGGCAATGACCTCCCAGAGGTGAGTCTGGTCACAGATGGGGTGGTCGCCCAGGGCGCCCCCCCCAACCCAAAGTCCTGGGGAGTCAGTCCCTACAGTTAGGAGACAGGGGTCCCCAAGAAAAGGAAAGAAGAAAAGGAAGGGTAGGCCACTCTTAAAGAGAGTTCCAGGGAGCCAAGGGCCTTCTGCCCCAGTAGGGGGGGAGCCCAGAGTTGGCACTGGTGAGGCCTCCCCTGACCCCAAGGAAGTCCTGAGTAGTCAGGCAGCTGTCCAGATGCAAGGTGTTGCCCCTGCACTGACAGAAGGGAGAGTGGAAGGAGGGTGTCTGCCACAGGAGGTGGTAGCCCCCCACTCTAGACAGCAAGAGGGGTGCCAGGACCCCAAAGATGCCCCTAAAGCAGCTCAGCCACCTGTCAGTGGAGAGCTTAGGGTGTGGTTCTGGGTACTGACAGCTGTCAGTAGCCTCTGCTGGGTGCTAGCCTTCCTGGCAGCACTGTACTTGGCCTGGGAGGCAGACCCCAGGGCCAATAGCAAAGTAGGCCCCCTGACCCTGTTGGTCATGGTGGGGTTGCTCTAGTGTTGGGTGACCTCTTTGGGTAAGCTAGGTGTTGCCCTGGCAAAGTTAGGAGTAGGGGAGGTGGGCACCTCACTACCCAAGTTGGCAAAGAGAGAGGAGGAAGACCCCCCTAGAGGGAAGTTTCAGTTTGAGTTGGGTCCTTTTACTGTTGGGATGGCTTCACTACCCAGAGGGAGTGACCCTGACAGGAGGATGTAAGGCAGAGTAGGCCCTGCAAAGGGACAGCCAGTTTTCTTCACTGTCTTCCTCGCCTAACAAGCCAGGAAGACTCTCCCAGGGTTGGGCTGAGTCTCCTGGGCGTGTCGGCTGGGGGGGCGGTTGTGTGAGAAAACAGGGCTGATTGCAGAGGCCCCCTAACTTTTTGCCCCCAATTTTCCACTTTATGCTGGTGTTTTCCTGACTCTAATGGTGCCCTGGGTACTGCTAACCAGTCCCAGGGCCTGTGCTCTGTGTAAAATGGATATGCAAATTAGGCTAATTATAATTGGCTAAGTTAACCTACCTATAAGTCCCTAGTATATGGTAGGGCATGTAGGTTTAGGGACCACAGCATAGGTGGTGCACACCTAGGTGCACTGCTGAGGTGCCCAGTGTCATTTTAAAGGCAGGCCTGCCTTGCTGGCTGCTTTTAAATTAAAATTATATGCAAATTCGACTTTGGAATTAAAGGTACTTCCAAAGTCTTAAACTACCTTATTTTTACATATAAGTCACCCCTAAGGTGTGCCCTATGTGCCCCTAGGGCTGGGTACCAATTAACTATAAGCAGGGACTTTATAAAAATAGATTTATAAGCCCTGGTGAGGTAAAAACAGCCAAATTCGTTTTTCCCTCATTGAAGTAAATGGCCTTCATAGGCTAGAATGGGCAGACTTTATTTTAAATTTTAAAGTCTCCTTAAATGTTGCATACCAAGAATTTGGTATCAAATTGATTGTTGTAATAAATCCCACAACTTCCAGTTGTGGGATTTAATATAACTAGTTCAGGTAAAAAGTTTAGACTTTACCTAAAAAGTTGCCAATTTCAGCTCTGCATTGTTTTTGCTGCTGTGCTCTGATTGGTCAGCCTGCAGCAGCTTCTGCCAGGCTACCTTGATGAAGTGTGAAGTGGCCTGACTTCACACAAAGGAATGAGCAGGAAGCGGGAGGGCTGCCAAACTGGTCTTCAAAGGCAGAGAAGGACATTTGGAGCACCCAGCAACACCCCCACATCCTGCAATCCCAGACAATTAGGTGCCCCCTTGATTAGATTAGGAGAGGGCAGGAGAGGGGTGTGTTTATGATTTTTAGCCACACCAGTGGGTGGGCTCAGCCAGATGTAACCTCCAAAAATCAGATTCATCCATGCTGGATTTTTGGAGACTGTTGCCTTCTGGGATGGATTTTTGCCACACTTCCCAGGAAGTGGTCATCACAGGGGGACAACCCTGTCCCTGATTGGAGAACCAGGGCCCCCCTGCTTTTCACCTAGGAGCAAGGATAAAACTGGCAGACCTGCACCCACACCTCAGATCCCCACCAAATTTCAAGAAGAAAGAACTTAAGGAGAAGAAGGACTGCCCTGCTGGACCCCTGGCCTGCACCTGGACCCTGCACTCAGAAGGACTGCACCAGCTGCACACTTGGGCTTCACCACAAGAAGGACTTTGCCTGGCTTCAACTGGTTCAAGGAGGGACTCCCTGTTTGCTACAGGTGAAAAATTGCTAAACCAGAGTCCCCTGCACCAACTCCTGAAGAAAGCGACCAGCTGACCACTGTCCAGTGGCCAAAAAGGAGTTTGCGCCAGGTGCATTCTGGGAGTTGAAGTCCGCACCCCCCAAGGACCATCACAGAACTTCTGGACCCTTGGGGTGAGCTGTGGACCCCAAAAGAACCTTAAAAGAACATCTGGGTGAAGCCCCAGAAGTTTGGAAAAGATTTGAGAATTTTTGGAAAAAAGCTCCAGAGAGGGACCGACCCGCCGCGGAAATTCTAGCCGGCTTGCCTCAACCGCGACCCGGCCTGACTTCGTGGTTCGTCCCGGTAAAGAAAAACATCCAAAAAAGAGACTAAGTCCGAACGTAAAAAGTTGACCGGGACCTCCCAGCCATCGTATCCGAGAAGTGCTCCATGGACGTCGGATCAAGATCCAGGTTTACCCCGGTCGAAGGATTTTCATCTCGAAAAAACGACTAAGTCCGAAGGTAAAAGTCTCCACCGAGGAAACCCACATCGCGTATCCGGACAAGGGCTCCAGGAGGTCGGATTCAACTGGCAGGTTCGTCCCGGTGAAGAAAAACTTCAAAATAAAGACTAAGTCAGAAGGTAACTTTTTAACCGAGGCCTCCCGCGACCTGTAGCCGAGCAGGGCTCCATCGCGGTCGGCCTGAAAGTTTGACTTTGCCCCGGTCGAGGTGCAACCAGATGACCCGATTGGCGCTTTTTGTTTCTAAGCGCTAGAAAAGTAATAATTCTTTAAAAATTCATATCTCCGGTTCCCCTGAACCGATTTTAATTGTTTTTGTGTCATTTTAAAGATAAAAATATAAACTATTTTTATAAATTGGTTTTGGATTTTTAAACTGTTTCCTGTGTTTTATTTAATTACTGTTTTGTGATATTTGAATGCTTTACACTTTGTCTCCTAAGTTAAGCCTTGACGCTCGTTGCCAAGCTACCAAGGGTTGAGCTGGGATTAATTTACTGAGACCTAACTGTACCTATGTGGAGGTTAGTGGCTTGTTGCTAGGTGTAGGTACCTACCTGCCCTACCAATAACCCATTTTCCAACATAATTGGAAGCAGCGACGGGATCCTGTACTTGTGTTCAATATCACGTTACAGTTTTGGGTAAAACAAATTAAAAATCCTTTAAATTGTCCTAGTGCAAAAATTGTTTTTAATTTTTAATTTGGATTAATTTCAATTATAGAATTTTTGTAATTTTTCTAAATTCTTGTTTCCAATTTTTGCAAAAAGTTTTTGTTGACACAAAACTAGAGAACCATGGAGCTTAATCTGGCTAGCCTACCCACACTGACAGTAGTCCAGCTTAGGGGGTTGTGTCTTGAAAGAGGGTTGCCTGCAACCACTGATCTCAGGAAGCAAATCCTGATTAAATCCCTGACAGCATTGGCTGAGGCCCAAGAGCTAGGCACAGAGGAAGCTCCAGAGGGAGAAGAAAAAGGGGAGGATGCTAACTCTAACCTCTCAGGGGAGGGAAGGCATCTGAGCCCAAGTGAGGATGAGGAAGAACGGTCCTCAGTAAATACAGTCACTAGGGGCAGATCCAAAGCTAGTGGTGGGAAGGGGGTCCTTTCAGGAGGAGAGAACCCATCCATCAGAGAAAGAGAGCTGGAGGCCCAGCTAGCATACATAGCTTTGGAAGCAGAGAAGCTGGCCCTAGAAAAGAAAAAGTGGGCATACAAAGAGAAAAGAGATGGAAGCAGCGATAAAGAAGCTGAGGTGTCCATGGGTGGGGGAGTTTGCCCCAGATTACCCAAGGGGGTGGTTCCTGCTTATGTAGAGGGGGATGACATAGATAAGTGGCTGGGGGCCTTTGAGAGGGCACTCCAAATGAGAAGGGTTAGGCCTCAATACTGGGGTTCCCTTTTGTGGGAGTTGGTCCCCAACTCAGGGAGGGATAGGCTTCTGACCTTAAGGGGGGAGGAGGCAGATTCATACCCTAGTATGAAGAGGTGCTTAGCCAAGAAGTTTGGTCTGACCCCAGAGCAATATAGGATGAAGTTCAGGGACACCCAGAAGGTCAGTACCCAGTCTTGGGTTGACTTTGTGGACATTTCACTAAAGGCACTAGAGGGCTGGATTATTGGTAACAAAGTAGATACTTATGAGGGGTTATACAATCTGATCATGAGAGAGCACATCTTGACCAATTGTACCCAAGAAAGGTTACGCCAGCATCTAGTGGACTCTAAGCAGACCAACCCTAGAGAGCTAGGGGAGGCAGCTGATGAGTGGTTGAGAACCAGGGTGGTTGTCAAGTCCCAGGGGGGAGACTCCAAGAAGGGGGGGACAGGTCCCCAAAAACCTAAGGAGGGAGGTGGTAAGCCCACCACAGAGACTCCCTCTGTACCCCAGAACCCTAAGAAGGAGGAGAGTAAATCCCACTCCCACTCTGACCAGCAGAGACAGTTAGACCCAGGGTTAAAAAAGCTCTTGGACAGTAGGGCTTGCTTTGACTGTCAGCAGACAGGTCACTTCAGAGGAGATGCAGCCTGTCCAAAGAAGGTGGTTAGCACTGGGCTGTCCAGTGTAGCCATAGAGGAGGATTCCTCAGATGATGAAGTCCTCCTAGCATTGAGCTGGGAGACAGGACCAGATGGTAAGCTGGTGATCCCTGAGGGTGGGAGTAGGCACTTCCACCACATTCAAGTGAATGGGATCCCTACCACTGGCCTGAGAGACACCTGTGCCAGTCACACTATAGTGAGTGACCGGTTAGTGACCCCAGACATGTATGTCCCAGGAAAGACAAAGAAAGTCAGGATAGCCACAGGGGAGGTCACCTCCAAACCTGTAGCCATAGTGCCCCTAGAGAGGGAGGGTATCCTTGACTGGATTAGGGTGGTAGTCAGTGCTGACCTTCCCCTAGATTGTATCCTGGGCAATGACCTCCCAGAGGTGAGTCTGGTCACAGATGGGGTGGTCGCCCAGGGCGCCCCCCCAACCCAAAGTCCTGGGGAGTCAGTCCCTACAGTTAGGAGACAGGGGTCCCCAAGAAAAGGAAAGAAGAAAAGGAAGGGTAGGCCACTCTTAAAGAGAGTTCCAGGGAGCCAAGGGCCTTCTGCCCCAGTAGGGGGGAAGCCCAGAGCTGGCACTGGTGAGGCCTCCCCTGACCCCAAGGAAGTCCTGAGTAGTCAGGCAGCTGTCCAGATGCAAGGTGTTGCCCCTGCACCGACAGAAGGGAGAGTGGAAGGAGGGTGTCTGCCACAGGAGGTGGTAGCCCCCCACTCTAGACAGCAAGAGGGGTGCCAGGACCCCAAAGATGCCCCTAAAGCAGCTCAGCCACCTGTCAGTGGAGAGCTTAGGGTGTGGTTCTGGGTACTGACAGCTGTCAGTAGCCTCTGCTGGGTGCTAGCCTTCCTGGCAGCACTGTACTTGGCCTGGGAGGCAGACCCCAGGGCCAATAGCAAAGTAGGCCCCCTGACCCTGTTGTTCATGGTGGGGTTGCTCAAGTGTTGGGTGACCTCTTTGGGTAAGCTAGGTGTTGCCCTGGCAAAGTTAGGAGTAGGGGAGGTGGGCACCTCACTACCCAAGTTGGCAGAGAGAGAGGAGGAAGACCCCCCTAGAGGGAAGTTTCAGTTTGAGTTGGGTCCTTTTACTGTTGGGATGGCTTCACTACCCAGAGGTCGTGACCCTGACAGGAGGATGTAAGGCAGAGTAGGCCCTGCAAAGGGACAGCCAGTTTTCTTCACTGTCTTCCTCGCCTAACAAGCCAGGAAGACTCTCCCAGGGTTGGGCTGAGTCTCCTGGGCGTGTGGACTGGGTGGGTTGTGTGAGAAAACAGGGCTGATTGCAGAGGCCCCCTAACTTTTTGCCCCCATTTTCCACTTTATGCTGGTGTTTTCCTGACTCTAATGGTGCCCTGGGTACTGCTAACCAGTCCCAGGGCCTGTGCTCTGTGTAAAATGGATATGCAAATTAGGCTAATTATAATTGGCTAAGTTAACCTACCTATAAGTCCCTAGTATATGGTAGGGCATGTAGGTTTAGGGACCACAGCATAGGTGGTGCACACCTAGGTGCACTGCTGAGGTGCCCAGTGTCATTTTAAAGGCAGGCCTGCCTTGCTGGCTGCTTTTAAATTAAAATTATATGCAAATTCGACTTTGGAATTAAAGGTACTTCCAAAGTCTTAAACTACCTTATTTTTACATATAAGTCACCCCTAAGGTGTGCCCTATGTGCCCCTAGGGCTGGGTGCCATGTAACTATAAGCAGGGACTTTATAAAAATAGATTTATAAGCCCTGGTGAGGTAAAAACAGCCAAATTCGTTTTTCCCTCATTGAAGTAAATGGCCTTCATAGGCTAGAATGGGCAGACTTTATTTTAAATTTTAAAGTCTCCTTAAATGTTGCATACCAAGAATTTGGTATCAAATTGATTGTTGTAATAAATCCCACAACTTCCAGTTGTGGGATTTAATATAACTAGTTCAGGTAAAAAGTTTAGACTTTACCTAAAAAGTTGCCAATTTCAGCTCTGCATTGTTTTTGCTGCTGTGCTCTGATTGGCCAGCCTGCAGCAGCTTCTGCCAGGCTACCTTGATGAAGTGTGAAGTGGCCTGACTTCACACAAAGGAATGAGCAGGAAGGGGGAGGGCTGCCAAACTGGTCTTCAAAGGCAGAGAAGGACATTTGGAGCACCCAGCAACACCCCCACATCCTGCAACCCCAGACAATTAGGTGCCCCCTTGATTAGATTAGGAGAGGGCAGGAGAGGGGTGTGTTTATGATTTTTAGCCACACCAGTGGGTGGGCTCAGCCAGATGTAACCTCCAAAAATCAGATTCATCCATGCTGGATTTTTGGAGACTGTTGCCTTCTGGGATGGATTTTTGCCACACTTCCCAGGAAGTGGTCATCACAGGGGGACGACCCTGTCCCTGATTGGAGAACCAGGGCCCCCCTGCTTTTCACCCAGGAGCAAGGATAAAACTGGCAGACCTGCACCCACACCTCAGATCCCCACCAAATTTCAAGAAGAAAGAACTTAAGGAGAAGAAGGACTGCCCTGCTGGACCCCTGGCCTGCACCTGGACCCTGCACTCAGAAGGACTGCACCAGCTGCACACTTGGGCTTCACCACAAGAAGGACTTTGCCTGGCTTCAACTGGTTCAAGGAGGGACTCCCTGTGTGCTACAGGTGAAAAATTGCTAAACCAGAGTCCCCTGCACCAACTCCTGAAGAAAGCGACCAGCTGACCACTGTCCAGTGGCCAAAAAGGAGTTTACGCCAGGTGCATTCTGGGAGTTGACGTCCGCACCCCCCAAGGACCATCACAGAACTTCTGGACCCTTGGGGTGAGCTGTGGACCCCAAAAGAACCTTAAAAGAACATCTGGGTGAAGCCCCAGAAGTTTGGAAAAGATTTGAGAATTTTTGGAAAAAAGCTCCAGAGAGGGACCGACCCGCCGCGGAAATTCGAGCCGGCTTGCCTCAACCGCGACCCGGCCTGACTTCGTGGTTCGTCCCGGTAAAGAAAAACATCCAAAAAAGAGACTAAGTCCGAACGTAAAAAGTTGACCGGGACCTCCCAGCCATCGTATCCGAGAAGGGCTCCATGGATGTCGGATCAAGATCCAGGTTTACCCCGGTCGAAGGATTTTCATCTCGAAAAAACGACTAAGTCCGAAGGTAAAAGTCTCCACCGAGGAAACCCACATCGCGTATCCGGACAAGGGCTCCAGGAGGTCGGATTCAACTGGCAGGTTCGTCCCGGTGAAGAAAAACTTCAAAATAAAGACTAAGTCAGAAGGTAACTTTTTAACCGAGGCCTCCCGCGACCTGTAGCCGAGCAGGGCTCCATCGCGGTCGGCCTGAAAGTTTGACTTTGCCCCGGTCGAGGTGCAACCAGATGACCCGATTGGAGCTTTTTGTTTCTAAGCGCTAGAAAAGTAATAATTCTTTCAAAATTCATATCTCCGGTTCCCCTGAACCGATTTTAATTGTTTTTGTGTCATTTTAAAGATAAAAATATAAACTATTTTTATAAATTGGTTTTGGATTTTTAAACTGTTTCCTGTGTTTTATTTAATTACTGTTTTGTGATATTTGAATGCTTTACACTTTGTCTCCTAAGTTAAGCCTTGACGCTCGTTGCCAAGCTACCAAGGGTTGAGCTGGGATTAATTTACTGAGACCTAACTGTACCTATGTGGAGGTTAGTGGCTTGTTGCTAGGTGTAGGTACCTACCTGCCCTACCAATAACCCATTTTCCAACATAATTGGAAGCAGCGACGGGATCCTGTACTTGTGTTCAATATCACGTTACAGTTTTGGGTAAAACAAATTAAAAATCCTTTAAATTGTCCTAGTGCAAAAATTGTTTTTAATTTTTAATTTGGATTAATTTAAATTATTGAATTTTTGTAATTTTTCTAAATTCTTGTTTCCAATTTTTGCAAAAAGTTTTTGTTGACACAAAACTAGAGAACCATGGAGCTTAATCTGGCTAGCCTACCCACATTGACAGTAGTCCAGCTTAGGGGGTTGTGTCTTGAAAGAGGGTTGCCTGCAACCACTGATCTCAGGAAGCAAATCCTGATTAAATCCCTGACAGCATTGGCTGAGGCCCAAGAGCTAGGCACAGAGGAAGCTCCAGAGGGAGAAGAAAAAGGGGAGGATGCTAACTCTAACCTCTCAGGGGAGGGAAGGCATCTGAGCCCAAGTGAGGATGAGGAAGAACGGTCCTCAGTAAATACAGTCACTAGGGGCAGATCCAAAGCTAGTGGTGGGAAGGGGGTCCTTTCAGGAGGAGAGAACCCATCCATCAGAGAAAGAGAGCTGGAGGCCCAGCTAGCATACATAGCTTTGGAAGCAGAGAAGCTGGCCCTAGAAAAGAAAAAGTGGGCATACAAAGAGAAAAGAGATGGAAGCAGCGATAAAGAAGCTGAGGTGTCCATGGGTGGGGGAGTTTGCCCCAGATTACCCAAGGGGGTGGTTCCTGCTTATGTAGAGGGGGATGACATAGATAAGTGGCTGGGGGCCTTTGAGAGGGCACTCCAAATGAGAAGGGTTAGGCCTCAATACTGGGGTTCCCTTTTGTGGGAGTTGGTCCCCAACTCAGGGAGGGATAGGCTTCTGACCTTAAGGGGGGAGGAGGCAGATTCATACCCTAGTATGAAGAGGTGCTTAGCCAAGAAGTTTGGTCTGACCCCAGACCAATATAGGATGACGTTCAGGGACACCCAGAAGGTCAGTACCCAGTCTTGGGTTGACTTTGTGGACATTTCACTAAAGGCACTAGAGGGCTGGATTATTGGTAACAAAGTAGATACTTATGAGGGGTTATACAATCTGATCATGAGAGAGCACATCTTGACCAATTGTACCCAAGAAAGGTTACGCCAGCATCTAGTGGACTCTAAGCAGACCAACCCTAGAGAGCTAGGGGAGGCAGCTGATGAGTGGTTGAGAACCAGGGTGGTTGTCAAGTCCCAGGGGGGAGACTCCAAGAAGGGGGGGACAGGTCCCCAAAAACCTAAGGAGGGAGGTGGTAAGCCCACCACAGAGACTCCCTCTGTACCCCAGAACCCTAAGAAGGAGGAGAGTAAATCCCACTCCCACTCTGACCAGCAGAGACAGTTAGACCCAGGGTTAAAAAAGCTCTTGGACAGTAGGGCTTGCTTTGACTGTCAGCAGACAGGTCACTTCAGAGGAGATGCAGCCTGTCCAAAGAAGGTGGTTAGCACTGGGCTGTCCAGCGTAGCCATAGAGGAGGATTCCTCAGATGATGAAGTCCTCCTAGCATTGAGCTGGGAGACAGGACCAGATGGTAAGCTGGTGATCCCTGAGGGTGGGAGTAGGCACTTCCACCACATTCAAGTGAATGGGATCCCTACCACTGGCCTGAGAGACACCTGTGCCAGTCACACTATAGTGAGTGACCGGTTAGTGACCCCAGACATGTATGTCCCAGGAAAGACAAAGAAAGTCAGGATAGCCACAGGGGAGGTCACCTCCAAACCTGTAGCCATAGTGCCCCTAGAGAGGGAGGGTATCCTTGACTGGATTAGGGTGGTAGTCAGTGCTGACCTTCCCCTAGATTGTATCCTGGGCAATGACCTCCCAGAGGTGAGTCTGGTCACAGATGGGGTGGTCGCCCAGGGCGCCCCCCCAACCCAAAGTCCTGGGGAGTCAGTCCCTACAGTTAGGAGACAGGGGTCCCCAAGAAAAGGAAAGAAGAAAAGGAAGGGTAGGCCACTCTTAAAGAGAGTTCCAGGGAGCCAAGGGCCTTCTGCCCCAGTAGGGGGGGAGCCCAGAGTTGGCACTGGTGAGGCCTCCCCTGACCCCAAGGAAGTCCTGAGTAGTCAGGCAGCTGTCCAGATGCAAGGTGTTGCCCCTGCACTGACAGAAGGGAGAGTGGAAGGAGGGTGTCTGCCACAGGAGGTGGTAGCCCCCCACTCTAGACAGCAAGAGGGGTGCCAGGACCCCAAAGATGCCCCTAAAGCAGCTCAGCCACCTGTCAGTGGAGAGCTTAGGGTGTGGTTCTGGGTACTGACAGCTGTCAGTAGCCTCTGCTGGGTGCTAGCCTTCCTGGCAGCACTGTACTTGGCCTGGGAGGCAGACCCCAGGGCCAATAGCAAAGTAGGCCCCCTGACCCTGTTGGTCATGGTGGGGTTGCTCAAGTGTTGGGTGACCTCTTTGGGTAAGCTAGGTGTTGCCCTGGCAAAGTTAGGAGTAGGGGAGGTGGGCACCTCACTACCCAAGTTGGCAGAGAGAGAGGAGGAAGACCCCCCTAGAGGGAAGTTTCAGTTTGAGTTGGGTCCTTTTACTGTTGGGATGGCTTCACTACCCAGAGGTCGTGACCCTGACAGGAGGATGTAAGGCAGAGTAGGCCCTGCAAAGGGACAGCCAGTTTTCTTCACTGTCTTCCTCGCCTAACAAGCCAGGAAGACTCTCCCAGGGTTGGGCTGAGTCTCCTGGGCGTGTGGGCTGGGGGGGGGTTGTGTGAGAAAACAGGGCTGATTGCAGAGGCCCCCTAACTTTTTGCCCCCATTTTCCACTTTATGCTGGTGTTTTCCTGACTCTAATGGTGCCCTGGGTACTGCTAACCAGTCCCAGGGCCTGTGCTCTGTGTAAAATGGATATGCAAATTAGGCTAATTATAATTGGCTAAGTTAACCTACCTATAAGTCCCTAGTATATGGTAGGGCATGTAGGTTTAGGGACCACAGCATAGGTGGTGCACACCTAGGTGCACTGCTGAGGTGCCCAGTGTCATTTTAAAGGCAGGCCTGCCTTGCTGGCTGCTTTTAAATTAAAATTATATGCAAATTCGACTTTGGAATTAAAGGTACTTCCAAAGTCTTAAACTACCTTATTTTTACATATAAGTCACCCCTAAGGTGTGCCCTATGTGCCCCTACGGCTGGGTGCCATGTAACTATAAGCAGGGACTTTATAAAAATAGATTTATAAGCCCTGGTGAGGTAAAAACAGCCAAATTTGTTTTTCCCTCATTGAAGTAAATGGCCTTCATAGGCTAGAATGGGCAGACTTTATTTTAAATTTTAAAGTCTACTTAAATGTTGCATACCAAGAATTTGGTATCAAATTGATTGTTGTAATAAATCCCACAACTTCCAGTTGTGGGATTTAATATAACTAGTTCAGGTAAAAAGTTTAGACTTTACCTAAAAAGTTGCCAATTTCAGCTCTGCATTGTTTTTGCTGCTGTGCTCTGATTGGCCAGCCTGCAGCAGCTTCTGCCAGGCTACCTTGATGAAGTGTGAAGTGGCCTGACTTCACACAAAGGAATGAGCAGGAAGGGGGAGGGCTGCCAAACTGGTCTTCAAAGGCAGAGAAGGACATTTGGAGCACCCAGCAACACCACCACATCCTGCAACCCCAGACAATTAGGTGCCCCCTTGATTAGATTAGGAGAGGGCAGGAGAGGGGTGTGTTTATGATTTTTAGCCACACCAGTGGGTGGGCTCAGCCAGATGTAACCTCCAAAAATCAGATTCATCCATGCTGGATTTTTGGAGACTGTTGCCTTCTGGGATGGATTTTTGCCACACTTCCCAGGAAGTGGTCATCACAGGGGGACGACCCTGTCCCTGATTGGAGAACCAGGGCCCCCCTGCTTTTCACCCAGGAGCAAGGATAAAACTGGCAGACCTGCACCCACACCTCAGATCCCCACCAAATTTCAAGAAGAAAGAACTTAAGGAGAAGAAGGACTGCCCTGCTGGACCCCTGGCCTGCACCTGGACCCTGCACTCAGAAGGACTGCACCAGCTGCACACTTGGGCTTCACCACAAGAAGGACTTTCCCTGGCTTCAACTGGTTCAAGGAGGGACTCCCTGTTTGCTACAGGTGAAAAATTGCTAAACCAGAGTCCCCTGCACCAACTCCTGAAGAAAGCGACCAGCTGACCACTGTCCAGTGGCCAAAAAGGAGTTTGCGCCAGGTGCATTCTGGGAGTTGAAGTCCGCACCCCCCAAGGACCATCACAGAACTTCTGGACCCTTGGGGTGAGCTGTGGACCCCAAAAGAACCTTAAAAGAACATCTGGGTGAAGCCCCAGAAGTTTGGAAAAGATTTGAGAATTTTTGGAAAAAAGCTCCAGAGAGGGACCGACCCGCCGCGGAAATTCGAGCCGGCTTGCCTCAACCGCGACCCGGCCTGACTTCGTGGTTCGTCCCGGTAAAGAAAAACATCCAAAAAAGAGACTAAGTCCGAACGTAAAAAGTTGACCGGGACCTCCCAGCCATCGTATCCGAGAAGGGCTCCATGGATGTCGGATCAAGATCCAGGTTTACCCCGGTCGAAGGATTTTCATCTCGAAAAAACGACTAAGTCCGAAGGTAAAAGTCTCCACCGAGGAAACCCACATCGCGTATCCGGACAAGGGCTCCAGGAGGTCGGATTCAACTGGCAGGTTCGTCCCGGTGAAGAAAAACTTCAAAATAAAGACTAAGTCAGAAGGTAACTTTTTAACCGAGGCCTCCCGCGACCTGTAGCCGAGCAGGGCTCCATCGCGGTCGGCCTGAAAGTTTGACTTTGCCCCGGTCGAGGTGCAACCAGATGACCCGATTGGCGCTTTTTGTTTCTAAGCGCTAGAAAAGTAATAATTCTTTAAAAATTCATATCTCCGGTTCCCCTGAACCGATTTTAATTGTTTTTGTGTCATTTTAAAGATAAAAATATAAACTATTTTTATAAATTGGTTTTGGATTTTTAAACTGTTTCCTGTGTTTTATTTAATTACTGTTTTGTGATATTTGAATGCTTTACACTTTGTCTCCTAAGTTAAGCCTTGACGCTCTTTGCCAAGCTACCAAGGGTTGAGCTGGGATTAATTTACTGAGACCTAACTGTACCTATGTGGAGGTTAGTGGCTTGTTGCTAGGTGTAGGTACCTACCTGCCCTACCAATAACCCATTTTCCAACATAATTGGAAGCAGCGACGGGATCCTGTACTTGTGTTCAATATCACGTTACAGTTTTGGGTAAAACAAATTAAAAATCCTTTAAATTGTCCTAGTGCAAAAATTGTTTTTAATTTTTAATTTGGATTAATTTAAATTATTGAATTTTTGTAATTTTCCTAAATTCTAGTTTCCAATTTTTGCAAAAAGTTTTTGTTGACACAAAACTAGAGAACCATGGAGCTTAATCTTTCTAGCCTACCCACACTGACAGTAGTCCAGCTTAGGGGGTTGTGTCTTGAAAGAGGGTTGCCTGCAACCACTGATCTCAGGAAGCAAATCCTGATTAAATCCCTGACAGCATTGGCTGAGGCCCAAGAGCTAGGCACAGAGGAAGCTCCAGAGGGAGGAGAAAAAGGGGAGGATGCTAACTCTAACCTCTCAGGGGAGGGAAGGCATCTGAGCCCAAGTGAGGATGAGGAAGAACGGTCCTCAGTAAATACAGTCACTAGGGGCAGATCCAAAGCTAGTGGTGGGAAGGGGGTCCTTTCAGGAGGAGAGAACCCATCCATCAGAGAAAGAGAGCTGGAGGCCCAGCTAGCATACATAGCTTTGGAAGCAGAGAAGCTGGCCCTAGAAAAGAAAAAGTGGGCATACAAAGAGAAAAGAGATGGAAGCAGCGATAAAGAAGCTGAGGTGTCCATGGGTGGGGGAGTTTGCCCCAGATTACCCAAGGGGGTGGTTCCTGCTTATGTAGAGGGGGATGACATAGATAAGTGGCTGGGGGCCTTTGAGAGGGCACTCCAAATGAGAAGGGTTAGGCCTCAATACTGGGGTTCCCTTTTGTGGGAGTTGGTCCCCAACTCAGGGAGGGATAGGCTTCTGACCTTAAGGGGGGAGGAGGCAGATTCATACCCTAGTATGAAGAGGTGCTTAGCCAAGAAGTTTGGTCTGACCCCAGACCAATATAGGATGACGTTCAGGGACACCCAGAAGGTCAGTACCCAGTCTTGGGTTGACTTTGTGGACATTTCACTAAAGGCACTAGAGGGCTGGATTATTGGTAACAAAGTAGATACTTATGAGGGGTTATACAATCTGATCATGAGAGAGCACATCTTGACCAATTGTACCCAAGAAAGGTTACGCCAGCATCTAGTGGACTCTAAGCAGACCAACCCTAGAGAGCTAGGGGAGGCAGCTGATGAGTGGTTGAGAACCAGGGTGGTTGTCAAGTCCCAGGGGGGAGACTCCAAGAAGGGGGGGACAGGTCCCCAAAAACCTAAGGAGGGAGGTGGTAAGCCCACCACAGAGACTCCCTCTGTACCCCAGAACCCTAAGAAGGAGGAGAGTAAATCCCACTCCCACTCTGACCAGCAGAGACAGTTAGACCCAGGGTTAAAAAAGCTCTTGGACAGTAGGGCTTGCTTTGACTGTCAGCAGACAGGTCACTTCAGAGGAGATACAGCCTGTCCAAAGAAGGTGGTTAGCACTGGGCTGTCCAGCGTAGCCATAGAGGAGGATTCCTCAGATGATGAAGTCCTCCTAGCATTGAGCTGGGAGACAGGACCAGATGGTAAGCTGGTGATCCCTGAGGGTGGGAGTAGGCACTTCCACCACATTCAAGGGAATGGGATCCCTACCACTGGCCTGAGAGACACCTGTGCCAGTCACACTATAGTGAGTGACCGGTTAGTGACCCCAGACATGTATGTCCCAGGAAAGACAAAGAAAGTCAGGATAGCCACAGGGGAGGTCACCTCCAAACCTGTAGCCATAGTGCCCCTAGAGAGGGAGGGTATCCTTGACTGGATTAGGGTGGTAGTCAGTGCTGACCTTCCCCTAGATTGTATCCTGGGCAATGACCTCCCAGAGGTGAGTCTGGTCACAGATGGGGTGGTCGCCCAGGGCGCCCCCCCAACCCAAAGTCCTGGGGAGTCAGTCCCTACAGTTAGGAGACAGGGGTCCCCAAGAAAAGGAAAGAAGAAAAGGAAGGGTAGGCCACTCTTAAAGAGAGTTCCAGGGAGCCAAGGGCCTTCTGCCCCAGTAGGGGGGGAGCCCAGAGTTGGCACTGGTGAGGCCTCCCCTGACCCCAAGGAAGTCCTGAGTAGTCAGGCAGCTGTCCAGATGCAAGGTGTTGCCCCTGCACTGACAGAAGGGAGAGTGGAAGGAGGGTGTCTGCCACAGGAGGTGGTAGCCCCCCACTCTAGACAGCAAGAGGGGTGCCAGGACCCCAAAGATGCCCCTAAAGCAGCTCAGCCACCTGTCAGTGGAGAGCTTAGGGTGTGGTTCTGGGTACTGACAGCTGTCAGTAGCCTCTGCTGGGTGCTAGCCTTCCTGGCAGCACTGTACTTGGCCTGGGAGGCAGACCCCAGGGCCAATAGCAAAGTAGGCCCCCTGACCCTGTTGGTCATGGTGGGGTTGCTCAAGTGTTGGGTGACCTCTTTGGGTAAGCTAGGTGTTGCCCTGGCAAAGTTAGGAGTAGGGGAGGTGGGCACCTCACTACCCAAGTTGGCAGAGAGAGAGGAGGAAGACCCCCCTAGAGGGAAGTTTCAGTTTGAGTTGGGTCCTTTTACTGTTGGGATGGCTTCACTACCCAGAGGTCGTGACCCTGACAGGAGGATGTAAGGCAGAGTAGGCCCTGCAAAGGGACAGCCAGTTTTCTTCACTGTCTTCCTCGCCTAACAAGCCAGGAAGACTCTCCCAGGGTTGGGCTGAGTCTCCTGGGCGTGTGGGCTGGGGGGGGGGGGGTGTGTGAGAAAACAGGGCTGATTGCAGAGGCCCCCTAACTTTTTGCCCCCATTTTCCACTTTATGCTGGTGTTTTCCTGACTCTAATGGTGCCCTGGGTACTGCTAACCAGTCCCAGGGCCTGTGCTCTGTGTAAAATGGATATGCAAATTAGGCTAATTATAATTGGCTAAGTTAACCTACCTATAAGTCCCTAGTATATGGTAGGGCATGTAGGTTTAGGGACCACAGCATAGGTGGTGCACACCTAGGTGCACTGCTGAGGTGCCCAGTGTCATTTTAAAGGCAGGCCTGCCTTGCTGGCTGCTTTTAAATTAAAATTATATGCAAATTCGACTTTGGAATTAAAGGTACTTCCAAAGTCTTAAACTACCTTATTTTTACATATAAGTCACCCCTAAGGTGTGCCCTATGTGCCCCTATGGCTGGGTGCCATGTAACTATAAGCAGGGACTTTATAAAAATAGATTTATAAGCCCTGGTGAGGTAAAAACAGCCAAATTTGTTTTTCCCTCATTGAAGTAAATGGCCTTCATAGGCTAGAATGGGCAGACTTTATTTTAAATTTTAAAGTCTCCTTAAATGTTGCATACCAAGAATTTGGTATCAAATTGATTGTTGTAATAAATCCCACAACTTCCAGTTGTGGGATTTAATATAACTAGTTCAGGTAAAAAGTTTAGACTTTACCTAAAAAGTTGCCAATTTCAGCTCTGCATTGTTTTTGCTGCTGTGCTCTGATTGGCCAGCCTGCAGCAGCTTCTGCCAGGCTACCTTGATGAAGTGTGAAGTGGCCTGACTTCACACAAAGGAATGAGCAGGAAGGGGGAGGGCTGCCAAACTGGTCTTCAAAGGCAGAGAAGGACATTTGGAGCACCCAGCAACACCCCCACATCCTGCAACCCCAGACAATTAGGTGCCCCCTTGATTAGATTAGGAGAGGGCAGGAGAGGGGTGTGTTTATGATTTTTAGCCACACCAGTGGGTGGGCTCAGCCAGATGTAACCTCCAAAAATCAGATTCATCCATGCTGGATTTTTGGAGACTGTTGCCTTCTGGGATGGATTTTTGCCACACTTCCCAGGAAGTGGTCATCACAGGGGGACGACCCTGTCCCTGATTGGAGAACCAGGGCCCCCCTGCTTTTCACCCAGGAGCAAGGATAAAACTGGCAGACCTGCACCCACACCTCAGATCCCCACCAAATTTCAAGAAGAAAGAACTTAAGGAGAAGAAGGACTGCCCTGCTGGACCCCTGGCCTGCACCTGGACCCTGCACTCAGAAGGACTGCACCAGCTGCACACTTGGGCTTCACCACAAGAAGGACTTTGCCTGGCTTCAACTGGTTCAAGGAGGGACTCCCTGTTTGCTACAGGTGAAAAATTGCTAAACCAGAGTCCCCTGCACCAACTCCTGAAGAAAGCGACCAGCTGACCACTGTCCAGTGGCCAAAAAGGAGTTTGCGCCAGGTGCATTCTGGGAGTTGAAGTCCGCACCCCCCAAGGACCATCACAGAACTTCTGGACCCTTGGGGTGAGCTGTGGACCCCAAAAGAACCTTAAAAGAACATCTGGGTGAAGCCCCAGAAGTTTGGAAAAGATTTGAGAATTTTTGGAAAAAAGCTCCAGGGAGGGACCGACCCGCCGCGGAAATTCTAGCCGGCTTGCCTCAACCGCGACCCGGCCTGACTTCGTGGTTCGTCCCGGTAAAGAAAAACATCCAAAAAAGAGACTAAGTCCGAACGTAAAAAGTTGACCGGGACCTCCCAGCCATCGTATCCGAGAAGGGCTCCATGGACGTCGGATCAAGATCCAGGTTTACCCCGGTCGAAGGATTTTCATCTCGAAAAAACGACTAAGTCCGAAGGTAAAAGTCTCCACCGAGGAAACCCACATCGCGTATCCGGACAAGGGCTCCAGGAGGTCGGATTCAACTGGCAGGTTCGTCCCGGTGAAGAAAAACTTCAAAATAAAGACTAAGTCAGAAGGTAACTTTTTAACCGAGGCCTCCCGCGACCTGTAGCCGAGCAGGGCTCCATCGCGGTCGGCCTGAAAGTTTGACTTTGCCCCGGTCGAGGTGCAACCAGATGACCCGATTGGCGCTTTTTGTTTCTAAGCGCTAGAAAAGTAATAATTCTTTAAAAATTCATATCTCCGGTTCCCCTGAACCGATTTTAATTGTTTTTGTGTCATTTTAAAGATAAAAATATAAACTATTTTTATAAATTGGTTTTGGATTTTTAAACTGTTTCCTGTGTTTTATTTAATTACTGTTTTGTGATATTTGAATGCTTTACACTTTGTCTCCTAAGTTAAGCCTTGACGCTCGTTGCCAAGCTACCAAGGGTTGAGCTGGGATTAATTTACTGAGACCTAACTGTACCTATGTGGAGGTTAGTGGCTTGTTGCTAGGTGTAGGTACCTACCTGCCCTACCAATAACCCATTTTCCAACATAATTGGAAGCAGCGACGGGATCCTGTACTTGTGTTCAATATCACGTTACAGTTTTGGGTAAAACAAATTAAAAATCCTTTAAATTGTCCTAGTGCAAAAATTGTTTTTAATTTTTAATTTGGATTAATTTAAATTATTGAATTTTTGTAATTTTTCTAAATTCTTGTTTCCAATTTTTGCAAAAAGTTTTTGTTGACACAAAACTAGAGAACCATGGAGCTTAATCTGGCTAGCCTACCCACACTGACAGTAGTCCAGCTTAGGGGGTTGTGTCTTGAAAGAGGGTTGCCTGCAACCACTGATCTCAGGAAGCAAATCCTGATTAAATCCCTGACAGCATTGGCTGAGGCCCAAGAGCTAGGCACAGAGGAAGCTCCAGAGGGAGAAGAAAAAGGGGAGGATGCTAACTCTAACCTCTCAGGGGAAGGAAGGCATCTGAGCCCAAGTGAGGATGAGGAAGAACGGTCCTCAGTAAATACAGTCACTAGGGGCAGATCCAAAGCTAGTGGTGGGAAGGGGGTCCTTTCAGGAGGAGAGAACCCATCCATCAGAGAAAGAGAGCTGGAGGCCCAGCTAGCATACATAGCTTTGGAAGCAGAGAAGCTGGTCTTAGAAAAGAAAAAGTGGGCATACAAAGAGAAAAGAGATGGAAGCAGCGATAAAGAAGCTGAGGTGTCCATGGGTGGGGGAGTTTGCCCCAGATTACCCAAGGGGGTGGTTCCTGCTTATGTAGAGGGGGATGACATAGATAAGTGGCTGGGGGCCTTTGAGAGGGCACTCCAAATGAGAAGGGTTAGGCCTCAATACTGGGGTTCCCTTTTGTGGGAGTTGGTCCCCAACTCAGGGAGGGATAGGCTTCTGACCTTAAGGGGGGAGGAGGCAGATTCATACCCTAGTATGAAGAGGTGCTTAGCCAAGAAGTTTGGTCTGACCCCAGAGCAATATAGGATGAAGTTCAGGGACACCCAGAAGGTCAGTACCCAGTCTTGGGTTGACTTTGTGGACATTTCACTAAAGGCACTAGAGGGCTGGATTATTGGTAACAAAGTAGATACTTATGAGGGGTTATACAATCTGATCATGAGAGAGCACATCTTGACCAATTGTACCCAAGAAAGGTTACGCCAGCATCTAGTGGACTCTAAGCAGACCAACCCTAGAGAGCTAGGGGAGGCAGCTGATGAGTGGTTGAGAACCAGGGTGGTTGTCAAGTCCCAGGGGGGAGACTCCAAGAAGGGGGGGACAGGTCCCCAAAAACCTAAGGAGGGAGGTGGTAAGCCCACCACAGAGACTCCCTCTGTACCCCAGAACCCTAAGAAGGAGGAGAGTAAATCCCACTCCCACTCTGACCAGCAGAGACAGTTAGACCCAGGGTTAAAAAAGCTCTTGGACAGTAGGGCTTGCTTTGACTGTCAGCAGACAGGTCACTTCAGAGGAGATGCAGCCTGTCCAAAGAAGGTGGTTAGCACTGGGCTGTCCAGTGTAGCCATAGAGGAGGATTCCTCAGATGATGAAGTCCTCCTAGCATTGAGCTGGGAGACAGGACCAGATGGTAAGCTGGTGATCCCTGAGGGTGGGAGTAGGCACTTCCACCACATTCAAGTGAATGGGATCCCTACCACTGGCCTGAGAGACACCTGTGCCAGTCACACTATAGTGAGTGACCGGTTAGTGACCCCAGACATGTATGTCCCAGGAAAGACAAAGAAAGTCAGGATAGCCACAGGGGAGGTCACCTCCAAACCTGTAGCCATAGTGCCCCTAGAGAGGGAGGGTATCCTTGACTGGATTAGGGTGGTAGTCAGTGCTGACCTTCCCCTAGATTGTATCCTGGGCAATGACCTCCCAGAGGTGAGTCTGGTCACAGATGGGGTGGTCGCCCAGTCCTGGGGAGTCAGTCCCTACAGTTAGGAGACAGGGGTCCCCAAGAAAAGGAAAGAAGAAAAGGAAGGGTAGGCCACTCTTAAAGAGAGTTCCAGGGAGCCAAGGGCCTTCTGCCCCAGTAGGGGGGGAGCCCAGAGTTGGCACTGGTGAGGCCTCCCCTGACCCCAAGGAAGTCCTGAGTAGTCAGGCAGCTGTCCAGATGCAAGGTGTTGCCCCTGCACTGACAGAAGGGAGAGTGGAAGGAGGGTGTCTGCCACAGGAGGTGGTAGCCCCCCACTCTAGACAGCAAGAGGGGTGCCAGGACCCCAAAGATGCCCCTAAAGCAGCTCAGCCACCTGTCAGTGGAGAGCTTAGGGTGTGGTTCTGGGTACTGACAGCTGTCAGTAGCCTCTGCTGGGTGCTAGCCTTCCTGGCAGCACTGTACTTGGCCTGGGAGGCAGACCCCAGGGCCAATAGCAAAGTAGGCCCCCTGACCCTGTTGGTCATGGTGGGGTTGCTCAAGTGTTGGGTGACCTCTTTGGGTAAGCTAGGTGTTGCCCTGGCAAAGTTAGGAGTAGGGGAGGTGGGCACCTCACTACCCAAGTTGGCAGAGAGAGAGGAGGAAGACCCCCCTAGAGGGAAGTTTCAGTTTGAGTTGGGTCCTTTTACTGTTGGGATGGCTTCACTACCCAGAGGTCGTGACCCTGACAGGAGGATGTAAGGCAGAGTAGGCCCTGCAAAGGGACAGCCAGTTTTCTTCACTGTCTTCCTCGCCTAACAAGCCAGGAAGACTCTCCCAGGGTTGGGCTGAGTCTCCTGGGCGTGTGGGCTGGGGGGGGAGGGGTGTGAGAAAACAGGGCTGATTGCAGAGGCCCCCTAACTTTTTGCCCCCATTTTCCACTTTATGCTGGTGTTTTCCTGACTCTAATGGTGCCCTGGGTACTGCTAACCAGTCCCAGGGCCTGTGCTCTGTGTAAAATGGATATGCAAATTAGGCTAATTATAATTGGCTAAGTTAACCTACCTATAAGTCCCTAGTATATGGTAGGGCATGTAGGTTTAGGGACCACAGCATAGGTGGTGCACACCTAGGTGCACTGCTGAGGTGCCCAGTGTCATTTTAAAGGCAGGCCTGCCTTGCTGGCTGCTTTTAAATTAAAATTATATGCAAATTCGACTTTGGAATTAAAGGTACTTCCAAAGTCTTAAACTACCTTATTTTTACATATAAGTCACCCCTAAGGTGTGCCCTATGTGCCCCTAGGGCTGGGTGCCATGTAACTATAAGCAGGGACTTTATAAAAATAGATTTATAAGCCCTGGTGAGGTAAAAACAGCCAAATTCGTTTTTCCCTCATTGAAGTAAATGGCCTTCATAGGCTAGAATGGGCAGACTTTATTTTAAATTTTAAAGTCTCCTTAAATGTTGCATACCAAGAATTTGGTATCAAATTGATTGTTGTAATAAATCCCACAACTTCCAGTTGTGGGATTTAATATAACTAGTTCAGGTAAAAAGTTTAGACTTTAACTAAAAAGTTGCCAATTTCAGCTCTGCATTGTTTTTGCTGCTGTGCTCTGATTGGCCAGCCTGCAGCAGCTTCTGCCAGGCTACCTTGATGAAGTGTGAAGTGGCCTGACTTCACACAAAGGAATGAGCAGGAAGGGGGAGGGCTGCCAAACTGGTCTTCAAAGGCAGAGAAGGACATTTGGAGCACCCAGCAACACCCCCACATCCTGCAACCCCAGACAATTAGGTGCCCCCTTGATTAGATTAGGAGAGGGCAGGAGAGGGGTGTGTTTATGATTTTTAGCCACACCAGTGGGTGGGCTCAGCCAGATGTAACCTCCAAAAATCAGATTCATCCATGTTGGATTTTTGGAGACTGTTGCCTTCTGGGATGGATTTTTGCCACACTTCCCAGGAAGTGGTCATCACAGGGGGACGACCCTGTCCCTGATTGGAGAACCAGGGCCCCCATGCTTTTCACCCAGGAGCAAGGATAAAACTGGCAGACCTGCACCCACACCTCAGATCCCCACCAAATTTCAAGAAGAAAGAACTTAAGGAGAAGAAGGACTGCCCTGCTGGACCCCTGGCCTGCACCTGGACCCTGCACTCAGAAGGACTGCACCAGCTGCACACTTGGGCTTCACCACAAGAAGGACTTTGCCTGGCTTCAACTGGTTCAAGGAGGGACTCCCTGTTTGCTACAGGTGAAAAATTGCTAAACCAGAGTCCCCTGCACCAACTCCTGAAGAAAGCGACCAGCTGACCACTGTCCAGTGGCCAAAAAGGAGTTTGCGCCAGGTGCATTCTGGGAGTTGAAGTCCGCACCCCCCAAGGACCATCACAGAACTTCTGGACCCTTGGGGTGAGCTGTGGACCCCAAAAGAACCTTAAAAGAACATCTGGGTGAAGCCCCAGAAGTTTGGAAAAGATATGAGAATTTTTGGAAAAAAGCTCCAGAGAGGGACCGACCCGCCGCGGAAATTCTAGCCGGCTTGCCTCAACCGCGACCCGGCCTGACTTCGTGGTTCGTCCCGGTAAAGAAAAACATCCAAAAAAGAGACTAAGTCCGAACGTAAAAAGTTGACCGGGACCTCCCAGCCATCGTATCCGAGAAGGGCTCCATGGACGTCGGATCAAGATCCAGGTTTACCCCGGTCGAAGGATTTTCATCTCGAAAAAACGACTAAGTCCGAAGGTAAAAGTCTCCACCGAGGAAACCCACATCGCGTATCCGGACAAGGGCTCCAGGAGGTCGGATTCAACTGGCAGGTTCGTCCCGGTGAAGAAAAACTTCAAAATAAAGACTAAGTCAGAAGGTAACTTTTTAACCGAGGCCTCCCGCGACCTGTAGCCGAGCAGGGCTCCATCGCGGTCGGCCTGAAAGTTTGACTTTGCCCCGGTCGAGGTGCAACCAGATGACCCGATTGGCGCTTTTTGTTTCTAAGCGCTAGAAAAGTAATAATTCTTTAAAAATTCATATCTCCGGTTCCCCTGAACCGATTTTAATTGTTTTTGTGTCATTTTAAAGATAAAAATATAAACTATTTTTATAAATTGGTTTTGGATTTTTAAACTGTTTCCTGTGTTTTATTTAATTACTGTTTTGTGATATTTGAATGCTTTACACTTTGTCTCCTAAGTTAAGCCTTGACGCTCGTTGCCAAGCTACCAAGGGTTGAGCTGGGATTAATTTACTGAGACCTAACTGTACCTATGTGGAGGTTAGTGGCTTGTTGCTAGGTGTAGGTACCTACCTGCCCTACCAATAACCCATTTTCCAACATAATTGGAAGCAGCGACGGGATCCTGTACTTGTGTTCAATATCACGTTACAGTTTTGGGTAAAACAAATTAAAAATCCTTTAAATTGTCCTAGTGCAAAAATTGTTTTTAATTTTTAATTTGGATTAATTTAAATTATTGAATTTTTGTAATTTTTCTAAATTCTTGTTTCCAATTTTTGCAAAAAGTTTTTGTTGACACAAAACTAGAGAACCATGGAGCTTAATCTGGCTAGCCTACCCACACTGACAGTAGTCCAGCTTAGGGGGTTGTGTCTTGAAAGAGGGTTGCCTGCAACCACTGATCTCAGGAAGCAAATCCTGATTAAATCCCTGACAGCATTGGCTGAGGCCCAAGAGCTAGGCACAGAGGAAGCTCCAGAGGGAGAAGAAAAAGGGGAGGATGCTAACTCTAACCTCTCAGGGGAAGGAAGGCATCTGAGCCCAAGTGAGGATGAGGAAGAACGGTCCTCAGTAAATACAGTCACTAGGGGCAGATCCAAAGCTAGTGGTGGGAAGGGGGTCCTTTCAGGAGGAGAGAACCCATCCATCAGAGAAAGAGAGCTGGAGGCCCAGCTAGCATACATAGCTTTGGAAGCAGAGAAGCTGGTCTTAGAAAAGAAAAAGTGGGCATACAAAGAGAAAAGAGATGGAAGCAGCGATAAAGAAGCTGAGGTGTCCATGGGTGGGGGAGTTTGCCCCAGATTACCCAAGGGGGTGGTTCCTGCTTATGTAGAGGGGGATGACATAGATAAGTGGCTGGGGGCCTTTGAGAGGGCACTCCAAATGAGAAGGGTTAGGCCTCAATACTGGGGTTCCCTTTTGTGGGAGTTGGTCCCCAACTCAGGGAGGGATAGGCTTCTGACCTTAAGGGGGGAGGAGGCAGATTCATACCCTAGTATGAAGAGGTGCTTAGCCAAGAAGTTTGGTCTGACCCCAGAGCAATATAGGATGAAGTTCAGGGACACCCAGAAGGTCAGTACCCAGTCTTGGGTTGACTTTGTGGACATTTCACTAAAGGCACTAGAGGGCTGGATTATTGGTAACAAAGTAGATACTTATGAGGGGTTATACAATCTGATCATGAGAGAGCACATCTTGACCAATTGTACCCAAGAAAGGTTACGCCAGCATCTAGTGGACTCTAAGCAGACCAACCCTAGAGAGCTAGGGGAGGCAGCTGATGAGTGGTTGAGAACCAGGGTGGTTGTCAAGTCCCAGGGGGGAGACTCCAAGAAGGGGGGGACAGGTCCCCAAAAACCTAAGGAGGGAGGTGGTAAGCCCACCACAGAGACTCCCTCTGTACCCCAGAACCCTAAGAAGGAGGAGAGTAAATCCCACTCCCACTCTGACCAGCAGAGACAGTTAGACCCAGGGTTAAAAAAGCTCTTGGACAGTAGGGCTTGCTTTGACTGTCAGCAGACAGGTCACTTCAGAGGAGATGCAGCCTGTCCAAAGAAGGTGGTTAGCACTGGGCTGTCCAGTGTAGCCATAGAGGAGGATTCCTCAGATGATGAAGTCCTCCTAGCATTGAGCTGGGAGACAGGACCAGATGGTAAGCTGGTGATCCCTGAGGGTGGGAGTAGGCACTTCCACCACATTCAAGTGAATGGGATCCCTACCACTGGCCTGAGAGACACCTGTGCCAGTCACACTATAGTGAGTGACCGGTTAGTGACCCCAGACATGTATGTCCCAGGAAAGACAAAGAAAGTCAGGATAGCCACAGGGGAGGTCACCTCCAAACCTGTAGCCATAGTGCCCCTAGAGAGGGAGGGTATCCTTGACTGGATTAGGGTGGTAGTCAGTGCTGACCTTCCCCTAGATTGTATCCTGGGCAATGACCTCCCAGAGGTGAGTCTGGTCACAGATGGGGTGGTCGCCCAGTCCTGGGGAGTCAGTCCCTACAGTTAGGAGACAGGGGTCCCCAAGAAAAGGAAAGAAGAAAAGGAAGGGTAGGCCACTCTTAAAGAGAGTTCCAGGGAGCCAAGGGCCTTCTGCCCCAGTAGGGGGGGAGCCCAGAGTTGGCACTGGTGAGGCCTCCCCTGACCCCAAGGAAGTCCTGAGTAGTCAGGCAGCTGTCCAGATGCAAGGTGTTGCCCCTGCACTGACAGAAGGGAGAGTGGAAGGAGGGTGTCTGCCACAGGAGGTGGTAGCCCCCCACTCTAGACAGCAAGAGGGGTGCCAGGACCCCAAAGATGCCCCTAAAGCAGCTCAGCCACCTGTCAGTGGAGAGCTTAGGGTGTGGTTCTGGGTACTGACAGCTGTCAGTAGCCTCTGCTGGGTGCTAGCCTTCCTGGCAGCACTGTACTTGGCCTGGGAGGCAGACCCCAGGGCCAATAGCAAAGTAGGCCCCCTGACCCTGTTGGTCATGGTGGGGTTGCTCAAGTGTTGGGTGACCTCTTTGGGTAAGCTAGGTGTTGCCCTGGCAAAGTTAGGAGTAGGGGAGGTGGGCACCTCACTACCCAAGTTGGCAGAGAGAGAGGAGGAAGACCCCCCTAGAGGGAAGTTTCAGTTTGAGTTGGGTCCTTTTACTGTTGGGATGGCTTCACTACCCAGAGGTCGTGACCCTGACAGGAGGATGTAAGGCAGAGTAGGCCCTGCAAAGGGACAGCCAGTTTTCTTCACTGTCTTCCTCGCCTAACAAGCCAGGAAGACTCTCCCAGGGTTGGGCTGAGTCTCCTGGGCGTGTGGGCTGGGGGGGGGGGGGGTGTGAGAAAACAGGGCTGATTGCAGAGGCCCCCTAACTTTTTGCCCCCATTTTCCACTTTATGCTGGTGTTTTCCTGACTCTAATGGTGCCCTGGGTACTGCTAACCAGTCCCAGGGCCTGTGCTCTGTGTAAAATGGATATGCAAATTAGGCTAATTATAATTGGCTAAGTTAACCTACCTATAAGTCCCTAGTATATGGTAGGGCATGTAGGTTTAGGGACCACAGCATAGGTGGTGCACACCTAGGTGCACTGCTGAGGTGCCCAGTGTCATTTTAAAGGCAGGCCTGCCTTGCTGGCTGCTTTTAAATTAAAATTATATGCAAATTCGACTTTGGAATTAAAGGTACTTCCAAAGTCTTAAACTACCTTATTTTTACATATAAGTCACCCCTAAGGTGTGCCCTATGTGCCCCTAGGGCTGGGTGCCATGTAACTATAAGCAGGGACTTTATAAAAATAGATTTATAAGCCCTGGTGAGGTAAAAACAGCCAAATTCGTTTTTCCCTCATTGAAGTAAATGGCCTTCATAGGCTAGAATGGGCAGACTTTATTTTAAATTTTAAAGTCTCCTTAAATGTTGCATACCAAGAATTTGGTATCAAATTGATTGTTGTAATAAATCCCACAACTTCCAGTTGTGGGATTTAATATAACTAGTTCAGGTAAAAAGTTTAGACTTTAACTAAAAAGTTGCCAATTTCAGCTCTGCATTGTTTTTGCTGCTGTGCTCTGATTGGCCAGCCTGCAGCAGCTTCTGCCAGGCTACCTTGATGAAGTGTGAAGTGGCCTGACTTCACACAAAGGAATGAGCAGGAAGGGGGAGGGCTGCCAAACTGGTCTTCAAAGGCAGAGAAGGACATTTGGAGCACCCAGCAACACCCCCACATCCTGCAACCCCAGACAATTAGGTGCCCCCTTGATTAGATTAGGAGAGGGCAGGAGAGGGGTGTGTTTATGATTTTTAGCCACACCAGTGGGTGGGCTCAGCCAGATGTAACCTCCAAAAATCAGATTCATCCATGTTGGATTTTTGGAGACTGTTGCCTTCTGGGATGGATTTTTGCCACACTTCCCAGGAAGTGGTCATCACAGGGGGACGACCCTGTCCCTGATTGGAGAACCAGGGCCCCCATGCTTTTCACCCAGGAGCAAGGATAAAACTGGCAGACCTGCACCCACACCTCAGATCCCCACCAAATTTCAAGAAGAAAGAACTTAAGGAGAAGAAGGACTGCCCTGCTGGACCCCTGGCCTGCACCTGGACCCTGCACTCAGAAGGACTGCACCAGCTGCACACTTGGGCTTCACCACAAGAAGGACTTTGCCTGGCTTCAACTGGTTCAAGGAGGGACTCCCTGTTTGCTACAGGTGAAAAATTGCTAAACCAGAGTCCCCTGCACCAACTCCTGAAGAAAGCGACCAGCTGACCACTGTCCAGTGGCCAAAAAGGAGTTTGCGCCAGGTGCATTCTGGGAGTTGAAGTCCGCACCCCCCAAGGACCATCACAGAACTTCTGGACCCTTGGGGTGAGCTGTGGACCCCAAAAGAACCTTAAAAGAACATCTGGGTGAAGCCCCAGAAGTTTGGAAAAGATATGAGAATTTTTGGAAAAAAGCTCCAGAGAGGGACCGACCCGCCGCGGAAATTCTAGCCGGCTTGCCTCAACCGCGACCCGGCCTGACTTCGTGGTTCGTCCCGGTAAAGAAAAACATCCAAAAAAGAGACTAAGTCCGAACGTAAAAAGTTGACCGGGACCTCCCAGCCATCGTATCCGAGAAGGGCTCCATGGACGTCGGATCAAGATCCAGGTTTACCCCGGTCGAAGGATTTTCATCTCGAAAAAACGACTAAGTCCGAAGGTAAAAGTCTCCACCGAGGAAACCCACATCGCGTATCCGGACAAGGGCTCCAGGAGGTCGGATTCAACTGGCAGGTTCGTCCCGGTGAAGAAAAACTTCAAAATAAAGACTAAGTCAGAAGGTAACTTTTTAACCGAGGCCTCCCGCGACCTGTAGCCGAGCAGGGCTCCATCGCGGTCGGCCTGAAAGTTTGACTTTGCCCCGGTCGAGGTGCAACCAGATGACCCGATTGGCGCTTTTTGTTTCTAAGCGCTAGAAAAGTAATAATTCTTTAAAAATTCATATCTCCGGTTCCCCTGAACCGATTTTAATCGTTTTTGTGTCATTTTAAAGATAAAAATATAAACTATTTTTATAAATTGGTTTTGGATTTTTAAACTGTTTCCTGTGTTTTATTTAATTACTGTTTTGTGATATTTGAATGCTTTACACTTTGTCTCCTAAGTTAAGCCTTGACGCTCGTTGCCAAGCTACCAAGGGTTGAGCTGGGATTAATTTACTGAGACCTAACTGTACCTATGTGGAGGTTAGTGGCTTGTTGCTAGGTGTAGGTACCTACCTGCCCTACCAATAACCCATTTTCCAACACCAGAAAAGAGGGTTTGGCTACTTAGGAGAGAGGATAGGCTAGCAACACCTGAAGGAGCCTATCACAAGGAGTCTCTGACGTCACCTGGTGGCACTGGCCACTCAGAGCAGTCCAGTGTGCCAGCAGCACCTCTGTTTCCAAGATGGCAGAGGTCTGGAGCACACTGGAGGAGCTCTGGACACCTCCCAGGGGAGGTGCAGGTCAGGGGAGTGGTCACTCCCCTTTCCTTTGTCCAGTTTCGCGCCAGAGCAGGGGCTAAGGGGTCCCTGAACCGGTGTAGACTGGCTTATGCAGAATTCGGCACATCTGTGCCCAACAAAGCATTTCCAGAGGCTGGGGGAGGCTACTCCTCCCCTGCCTTCACACCATTTTCCAAAGGGAGAGGGTGTCACACCCTCTCTCAGAGGAAGTTCTTTGTTCTGCCATCCTGGGCCAGGCCTGGCTGGACCCCAGGAGGGCAGATGCCTGTCTGAGGGGTTGGCAGCAGCAGCAGCTGCAGTGAAACCCCAGGAAGGGCAGTTTGGCAGTACCAGGGTCTGTGCTACAGACCACTGGGATCATGGAATTGTACCAACAATGCCAGGATGGCATAGAGGGGGCAATTCCATGATCATAGACATGTTACATGGCCATATTCAGAGTTACCATTGTGAAGCTCCATATAGGTAGTGACCTATATGTAGTGCACGCGTGTAATGGTGTCCCCGCACTCACAAAGTTCAGGGAATTGGCTCTGAACAATGTGGGGGCACCTTGGCTAGTGCCAGGGTGCCCTCACACTAAGTAACATTGCACCTAACCTTTACCAGGTAAAGGTTAGACATATAGGTGACTTATAAGTTACTTAAGTGCAGTGTAAAATGGCTGTGAAATAACGTGGACGTTATTTCACTCAGGCTGCAGTGGCAGGCCTGTGTAAGAATTGTCAGAGCTCCCTATGGGTGGCAAAAGAAATGCTGCAGCCCATAGGGATCTCCTGGAACCCCAATACCCTGGGTACCTCAGTACCATATACGAGGGAATTATAAGGGTGTTCCAGTAAGCCAATGTAAATTGGTAAAAATGGTCACTAGCCTGTTAGTGACAATTTGGAAAGAAATGAGAGAGCATAACCACTGAGGTTCTGATTAGCAGAGCCTCAGTGAGACAGTTAGTCACTACACAGGTAACACATTCAGGCACACTTATGAGCACTGGGGCCCTGGGTTACCAGGGTCCCAGTGACACATACAACTAAAACAACATATATACAGTGAAAAATGGGGGTAACATGCCAGGCAAGATGGTACTTTCCTACAATATGTGGCCAATAAAGGACAGGTAGGACTGTCATTGCTCAGAGGACCTAACCTGACGTGTAGTATTGTGTGGGGTAGGCGCCATCAAGCCAGTTATAATGATCTTTAAAAGATAGAGGTATCTCTAAGTATGCATAAACCCTGTACTGTGGAGGTATATTAGCAGGTGTGCAATTTTGAAATGTATTAGTGTTCCCATCAACTACTGGAAAGTTAACCCAATAATAAAATGTTTCTTTTCTATAGGCTGGATGAGCCTCGACTACAAATATTACAGGACCCCTGCTAGCAATTGGGGAGGACGCATGTTTACTGCAATTACTACACGTTGCGGGTTCGCCATGATAGATATACCTGTGATAACAACACCAAATTGAGATTGATCCTTTTAAGGTTCAAGCTTGAACAACTTACAGTGTCGGATAGGTTCTATCTACCTAGCTGAGGAGGAAATCCTCAATACTCAACGACATCTCAGTATATGGTATCAAGGTGTCTTTAGCCTTTAGTGAGACAGAGATACTTAGGATCATCTGAAAATTAGTGACTGAACAAACCTCGGTGGAGCAATGTCGCGTAGGTTCTCATCCTAATGAGACTACTGGAGGATCTGAAAATCGGTGCCTTTCCAAACGTTAGCTCTCATTGTACCAATTAGGCTGCTGGATTTGGGCGACAGCATCACGTGAGTTGTGGGGAACTCAGTCCAATCCCACGCCATGTGACAACTGTCAGCCTAATCCGTTTCCAGCCAGCTAGCAGCGTCTCATCTCTGCCCAAGAGCAGGGACGATTTGTGGCAACCGGGTGCATGACATTATGACTTCTCAGAGAAATCGTGGTGGATAAGATCTCATCCTTTTCTCTCAGTTACATTAGTCTCACACATGCAAGGACAAACAGAGGCAGAAGAATGGTTCAATAAGATTTATTGAATCAGCTGCATCTTAGATAAAATGGCATGAAATGCAATAATTAGAATTATAAAACATACTAGAAGCAAAATGGTGACAAGCAAAGTGAAACACAGTAAAAGTCCCACCATACTTTCAATATGCACACTATATGCAATTCCTACCTAAGCTATGTTAGAGTATGCCAGGATAAGCCCTAATCCATCCTTTACGATTCCTCCTTGGGGAAACATCATCCCCCATACCCAAGTATGACAATAGTGAAGAACCCTATTATCTATAGAGAGCAGCTGTAACAAAGTCAGACACCATGTAGTTGTGGTCATCTGGCTGGAACCTTCCTCTAACATGCATGGGACAGGGAAATGTTTTTATAATAAAACAACTGATGTTCTGAGAAAATATCCCCAAGTAAAAATGTGTGTTTCTGTGAATGTTACAGACGCAGTCTACCACTTGTGCCGGCAATCCTATCTCTCTACAACCGTGAGGAAAGCATGTTTTGCTAAGAAATGTAGTGCTTTCCTAGGAAAAAGGACAACTTGATAAAGAAAATAAAACACCACCACAAATGCGGCCAATTCTAAAATATTAAAATGAAGCAGAATAAAATGTTACTAGGTGAAAGGGCACAAGCATCCGGCCTAGTTGCTAAAATAACGTGCCCAGAGACATCACTAAAATGGCTTTACAACACCACAACCTCAGGCTGAACAGATGTCAGGACTTCTTGGGGATCAAGCTAGGCTTCACCAGTTCCAACAGTGGAGTTCTACCCTAATGGAGCATATACTCATTGGCTTTCTGGTGCCTTGGTTAAAAGTTGCCCACCTTTCCTTTTCTTTTGCTTTTTCTTTTTCTTCTAGGGCATACATGCACTCACTGTAGGGGCAGCACCTCCAGACTCTTTGGGAGAGAGCTGGCATTGAACCAGTTCCTCTTTTGGGCTCTGCCCAACCTCTGGGTGGTCATTTCCAAGGAGACAATCAAAAGGAGGTCTATACTGACTACCACCTTTCTCCAGCTAAGTGATCCATCTATTTCTAAGGGCACTGTGACTACAGGCCTATCAGTGACCTTCCTTGGGATAGTCCTAACCCAGGCGGTTTTACCTAGGAGGTACTGGTTTGGGAGCTCCAGCCTCTCATGCACAACTGTGTGACTGGCACAGGTGTCTCTCAGGGCAGAGGATGGGGTTTCATTCACCATTAAGTGGTGGAAGTGTCTACTCCCCTCTTAAATCTCCAACTCACTTGTGGGGCCCACTTTCCAGGTAAAGGCTAAGGGGACCTTCTCATCTAAGGATTGATTTCCTATGGCTACAATGGCTACCCCTGGGGGTTTACTAGTGTGTTGTTTTTTGTGACAAGAAGTGTCCTTGGTGTGGAGACCTGTCTGTTTAGAGTTATGGCACCATGCCTTAGTGACATCCCAGTTTTTACCCTGGTTCCCACTTTTGTTATGTGAGGTGCCTTTGGGCCCACCCTGCTTTACAGATTTTTGGGGACCTAAGGACTCATTTTCTTTATTTCTAGAGGGTCCATTTTTTTCTCTTGGCGGGGGAGTGGTCACCCCCTTCAGGTCTTGTTTTAGACACTCTAGTTCTCAATGATCAGCCTTCCTCCCAAACTCTTGTGGGGAGACCCGTCCCAAATCTACTAGCTACTGGTGCAACGTTTCATGGACACAATCACTCAAGATATGTTCTTTCATTATCAATTTCTACAGCCCTTCAATATCATGTACCTTGTTGACATCTAACCAACCACCTAGCATCTTTTACTGAGAAGTCCACAAATTCTACCCAAGACTTACTCTGGGATTTTTGAGTCCCCCTGAATTTCATTCCCTAGTGATAAATCCAAAACCTTCAATTAGAGTACCCTACATGAGGTCATAGGATTTAGTATCTGTTTCACCCAGTGTCCGGAGCCTATCCCTGCACTTGCCAAAGAATGATTCCCATACCAAAGTGCCCATTGTTTCTTTCGGATGTCCCTTCCAATGCAGACTCTTTCAAAGGTAATGAACCATTTCATGATATCGGCCCTCATAATGATCTTGGCGGTAAAAAACGCCGAGATCCGTGCTGGAGGTCAATAGAAGACCACCAGCGAGACTACCCCCCAGCCAGCCATATAATGTTTTCCCCGCTGGGCCTGCAGGCGGAAAGAGTGTTTCTGCCCGCTGACCCAGCAGGGAAAAGGGCATTACTATTGACAGCGGCTCCAAATGGAGCCACCGCCAATGTTGGTGTGCGGCAGGTGCAGCAGCACCCGTCGCGCAGATCACTGCCCAGGTGGGCCCCGGAGCACCCCTTCCGCCAGCCTTTCCCTGGCGGGGGAACCTGCCAGGGAAAGGCTGGTGGAAAAAGGGATCATTATCCAAGGGGCAGTGCTGCTTGCAGCGCTGCCCTGTCGGAAAATGATTCCCTCCACTGTCAGGCTACCTGTCGGCAGCAGCCTGGCAGTGGAGTAGGGCCGCCTATGGCGGCCCTCACTGTATTTATTATATGGCGGTTCAGACCGCCGTGCTGGTGGCGATCTTTACCCCTGCCGCCGGCATGGCGGTCTGAACCGCCAGGGTTTGTAATGACCCCCATCATCTCTTTCTTGGTAAGGGGGAACAATTCCTTTTGGGAGTTTTAGGTTGAAAGATCTAACATCCTCCCTATTTATTGATATGCTGCCACCAGAGATGGGTGCTCAACCCAACTCTTTTCTTTTTGCTTTCCTAAAGCTGGGTCTCTAAGGCCAGTCTTCTGGTCAGCCTATTTAAGGCCAGGTCTTCCGCTGTGGGTGCACTAATGCTAAGAGAAGAGGAGCTACCCTCATTCCTATTGTCCACTGCATCTTCTTCTCCACCAGAGGCTTCACCATTTACTTGCCCTGTGGAGTGGGCTTTTTCATACTGAGCTACCAGGAGTCTAAGCTGGTCAACTTTAGCCTGTTTTCCAGTAGGAATTGTGTACAGTTTTCAGAGTTTCCACAACTGAGCATAGTTATACACTATGTAAGAGGCCAGGTCGAGCTCCTGGCTCTGGTTCTCTGAATCTGACATGTTAGACTTCAAAAGTTTGGACTTTTTTATAAATTTGGAACCCCTTTTGGATAAGGCCAAGACTTTATTCTAACTATTGTTCTAGGGACCTAACCAGGGCCCTAGCAGTTAGTTTAAAACTTTAAAATAATGTTAGCCAATTGAAAGAAGTGCAATTAAGCTAAAGACAATTTGGAGAGCTATTCATGTGCTCACAAATTGACAAAGTGGTATCGGCAAATGCAAAGTATTTATCCCACAGTAAGAGGCTGGCTCTCTCTGTAGTGTGCAACACCAGTCTGAGCAACCACAGAATGGTTTACAGAGGTAAAAACTAGACCACCTAATCCTCTAATTTTTATGGTAGCATGGTTGAGCAGTTAGGCCAATCTTGGAGAAGTGCAAAGTGTTTGTTGTACTCACAGTATTATTAAATGAAGACACACACTCTTAGGAATGACTTGAGACCAATTTACAAAAATACTTACGTTTTTCATGAACATTTTAAGACAAAGATCAAAGATGGGTAAGTACTTTTTAAGTTATGATTTTTGAAAGTTTAGCAAAAATATTCTGTTTGTGCGTAATTACGCAGCATAGGAATCATAGGGAGAAAAGTAAAAAAATGCATATAAAATCAGGCAATGTGTTTACCAAAGTCTTCTTTTGTTCTTAGGTTTAGGTCGTCAAGACGTCCTGTTGGCCAGCTGGAGGAGTTCAGGCGGTTCCCGCTTTTGGTGGGAAGAGCAGCTGAAAAGTCCTTGGAGCTGGTGCAGGACCACTGCAGAGGGACCACTTGGAAAAACAATGCACAGGTGGACTCCAAGGTGAGTCCGGTGGGTCCCCTTGGAGTGTATAGGTTGCAAGGGGTGGGGGACCCTTAGAGCAGAGCTGGTTCTCCGGTGCAGTGCCCAGGGAGGCCGGGTGCAGAGCAGATAGGTGAGCCAAGAGCTGTGCACAAAGGTGCCTTTGGAAGCATGAGGTAGGTCACTTTGAGGGTCGCTTGCAGGTCAGCAGGTCCCCTCTGTTGGATGGTTCTGGTGGTCTCTGAAGTCGCTCAACTGGGGTTTCCTCCTGGTCCTTTTGGAGTCTGGTGTGGATTTTTCTTCTGGTGTCCGACCTTGAGTGACCGGTACCACAGGCTATTGCATAGTTCAGCCTCTAGTGGGTGCAGTGCCACCAATCTTGGCACACTTGCAGGGTTTGTCCCCCAGGTCTGTTGGGTGAAATTTGGTCTAGCTGAGGTGCCCGGTTCCTTGGTCAGCAGACGGTCAGTGAACTGAACTTCACTGGTCTTTGTTGCAAAAGAGTGATGCCTTCATTCTGGAGGGAGATCTTTGCCAATTTTCAGCAGAGTGGAGGTCCTCTAGGGATTTTTAGAGTCCCTCTGAGGTATGAGCTACCCCTCAGCGGAGATTATCGAGTCCTGGGTGCAGCAGGCAGGCTTTGGCACCTTTTTCTTTGTTTAGCAGGAATGCAATTCTCAAACCCTGGTCTTCTTTGTTGCTGGTCTTCTTGTGTCCTTGGAATCTGATCTGCAGGTCCAGGGGTACCCACTAAATACTGCATTTACCTAGTAGTTAACAATGGGTCATCTACCTTAGAGTGGCCACACCCACTATGATACCTTTTCCTGTGGGCAGAGGTCACTTCTCCATCCCTGATAGGCTATTGTCCTAGCATGCGAGATGCAAGAAAATTAAATGGAGCCTTTCACATCGCATGCAACACCTTAGGGGTGGTGCAAGCTGGGGGTGGTCACTCCTCCTGTCCTTTGTGCATTTTGCCGCAGTTTTTCTCGCCAAAAGTGGGGGTTTGCAACGGCGGCAGCCATCTGCTGCTAGCAGCAGCGCTAGGGGTTGAGTTTCAGGGGTGGTAATCCCTTTGAACCTCATACACAAGGCTGTGCACATTCCTTGGGGAGGAGGTGTAACACCTCTGCTGAGGAAGGGCTTTGTTCTCTGGATCCAGAGAGCACATGCTGTCGCCCCAGGGTTCCAGAATCAGGTCTGGTGGTGGCAGGCTAGTTGTGACCGGCCAGCAACCATGCCAAGGAGGTTAGGTTTTGCAGGGGGCTCCTCTGAGGTGGTCCTCTAAGGTGGCCCCTGGGTACATTTTGCAATAAATTAAATACTGGTACCAGTTTGGATTTATCATTCTGAGTTGTTTGACACCAAATGACCCAGGGTGGAGAGTGGCCTTCATGTGGCTGTAAAACCCGTACTGACCAGTGTTCAGCAAATGCATGTAAAATGGCTGCTGTGTTCACTTACTATGCCCCAGGTTTGGCAGGAAGAAAGTAAGGGCATATTGCTCATGCACCTATGCCCACACATGCAGTATAGTGCACCCTGCCTTAGGGCTGGAAGACCTGCCAGAGGGGTGACTTACCTATATTGCATGCAGTGTGTAGTGGACAGGGCACAAGGGCTGTGTGCAATGTCAGCTTTGCACTTTAGGATTGCATCAGGACACTCAGCCTGCAATGGCAGGGCTGGGTGCACTTGGATGCATGGTCCCTGAGGGTGGCACTATATGTGCTGCTGCCCTCAGGGGCTTATTCTTAGTACCCCATGCCCTTGGTACCTAAGTACCATTTACTAGGGACTTATAGTGGCAGCTAAAGGTGTTGCCAGTTGAGACAATATGTTTATCCATTTTAAGGGAAGAACGCTGGCACAGGGAACCTGGTTAGCAGGTACCTAGCACACTCCAGTCCAAGTTACATTCAGAAACCAGGCAAAAAGTGTGGGGGAGTACTGCAACAATGGGCCAGTTTCTCCACAGTGGGGAGCCGGCTGGGACCACAGGGGCCTTCAGGCTCCCCCTGGTCCCCAACATTGTGACAGGGTGCCCTGGCTGAGCCCTGGGGGATGGGGTCCCTGGGGTTGGGAGCAGGCAGGGGAGGGGGGCTGTGTGGATCCCCCTCCCCTCCCAAAAAGTAAATATTTATGCCAGGCCCTGGGGACTTGGATCCCTGGGGCCAAGATCCACCTGAGGAGGGGAGACGGGATGCTCAGCCCACTTGCAAAAATAAAATGAAATATTTAGGCAGAGCCCTGGTGGATGGGGTCCCCAAGGCTGAGATTGGCCTTGGGAGGGGGGCTGCACTGGGTTTGGGTGGTTATAGGGATTGGCCACAGGGCCTGGCTGCAGGCCAGGCCCTCTGGCCGAATCCCGCTGTACACAGCCAAAGACCGTGCGCTGTGGTGGTTGGATTAACGTATACTAAAGAAAATTACTGTACGTTAAAAAAAAATTGAAATTCACTGAAAAAACAAAGGTTGCAGGGACGTTATAGTTAGGAAATAGAATTTAAAAGAAAATAGAAATTCCCTTAAAATAACTAAGATTACAGGGATGTTATAGTTAGGCTCACATTACCAAACCATAGAAATTCACCAGTTATAATTAGTTATCTCAAGTAACAATAACTTGCGCCCTAAGATAACTATAACTTGCGCCCTCCCCATGCACAGCTAATTGCCTCACATAATACATCACTTATGACATCTTTGATAACATCATTGATAATATCAACGTAACATTTGCAGTAAACTTACTTAGCAGAAAACTGTGCTTGGTGGGGCACGAGTTTTATAGTTACCTTGGGGCACGAGTTATAGTTACTTGAGATAACTCTAACAGGTGAATTATGGCTCTCTTTACTGTCCAGTATCACTTTCTTCCATTAGGGATCGTGGCACCATTACAGTACTGCTGGCCACCTCTTGCATGTTTGTCACAGCCATGATCCAGAGCTGTAAGGCCCATTAATCCCCGGTCCTCGTGGCCGTGGTCCTTTGCTTTGAGGCCCAAGTGAAGGAGTTTCCTCCCCTGCACCTCACAGTACTGGACAATGGCTGTGAGGCCAAGGGGAAGAGCACCTATGAGGAGTGTAACAATCTATAGTGTAGCAAGAGCAGTGGCACTGTGGCCCTGCATGTTTATGGTCCCAAGGTACCCAAATGATGGCTGTTTTATTGTCCAGTCAATGACTGGGGTTCAGATGACCAACAATACAGCTTTCTTGCACCAGAGCCTGTTGCACCATTGATATGCTATTGCCATGTAATTCTCTAGGTATCACATAATGTATGCTAATTATAGGGCCCGCACACATTCCCTTTCTGCCTGGGGCCCTACAAATCCTGGGACTGTCCCTTGCTGGAGTTATCATGAAAGACGTCTGTGGAAGTGTCAGCTGAAAGATGTGTGTGCGAGTGTGAGCTGAAACGTGTGCGAGTGTGAGCTGAAACGTGTGCGAGTGTGAGCAGAAACGTGTGCGAGTGTGAGCTGAAACATGTGTGCGAGTGTGAGCTGAAACATGTGTGCGAGTGTGAACTGAAACATGTGTGCGAGTGTGAACTGAAACATGTGTGCGAGTGTGAGCTGAAACATGTGTGCGAGTGTGAGCTGAAACGTGTGTGAGCTGAAACGTGTGCGAGTGTGAGATGAAACGTGTGCGAGTGTGAGCTGAAACGTGTGCGAGTGTGAGCTGAAACGTGTGCGAGTGTGAGCTGAAACGTGTGCGAGTCTGAGCTGAAACATGCATGTGTGAGTCTGAGCTGAAACATGCGTGTGTGAGTCTGAGCTGAAACACCTGTGTGGGAGCGTGAGCTGAAACAAGTGTGTTGGAGCGTGAGAAAAAAAATGTGCGTGGGAGCGTGAGCTGAAACACATGCGAGGGAGCGTGAGCTGAAACACGTGTGTGGGAGTGTGAGTAGAAAGACATGGGTGCATGGAATCTCAGCAGCTCTGCAATAAACATCGCAGTCTCAGTAAGATATTTACACTTCTAGCAAAATAATCTCTTACAAGAAATTATATATATATACATAATTGCATTGAAGATCGTTCTCTGACAAATCACAGTTCATAAATACAACTTGTTGCTGATCACCTGTAAAAATGTTTGGGAGTGTGAGCGGAAAGACGTGTGTGGGAGTGTGAGCTGAAATGCTGGTTGGGAGTGTGAGCTGAAATGCTGTATGGGAGCCTGAGCTGAAAGACGTGTGTGGGAGCCTGAGCGGAAAGACGTGTGTGGGAGCCTGAGCTGAAAAGTGTATGTGGAGTGTAAGCTGAAACGTGTGTGGGAGTGTGAGCAGAAAGATGTGTGTGGGAGTGTGAGCTGAAACGCGTGTGTGGGAGTGTGAGCTGAAACGCGTGTGTGGGAGTGTGAGCTGAAAAGCGTGTGTGGGAGTGTGAGCTGAAAAGCGTGTGTGGGAGCTGGAGTGTGAGCCAAAACGCACGTGGGGGAGTGTGAGCGGAAAGAGGTGTGTGGGAGTGTGAGATGAAACACCTTTGTGGGAGTGTGAGCTGAAACACCTGTGTGGGAGTGGGAGCTGAAACACCTGTGTGGGAGTGGGAGCTGAAACACCTGTGTGGGAGTGGGAGCTGAAACACCTGTGTGGGAGTGGGAGCTGAAACACCTGTGTGGGAGCGTGAGCTGAAACACCTGTGTGTGGGAGCGTGAGCTGAAACACCTGTGTGTGGGAGCGTGAGCTCAAAGATGTGTGTGGGAGCGTGAGCTGAAAGATGTGTGTGGGAGCCTGAGCAGAAAGATGTGTGTGGGAGCCTGAGCTGAAAGATGTGTGTGGGAGCCTGAGCTGAAAGATGTGTGTGGGAGTGTTAGCTGAAAGATGTGTGTGGGAGTGTTAGCTGAAAGATGTGTGTGGGAGTGTTAGCTGAAAGATGTGTGTGGGATTGTTAGCTGAAAGATGTGTGTGGGAGCCTGAGCTGAAAGATGTGTTTGGGAGCCTGAGCTGAAAGATGTGTGTGGGAGCCTGAGCTGAAAGATGTGTGTGGGAGCCTGAGCTGAAAGATGTGTGTGGGAGCCTGAGCTGAAAGATGTGTGTGGGAGCGTGAGCTGAAACGCGTGTGTGGGAGCGTGAGCTGAAACGCGCGTGTGGGAGCGTGAGCTGAAACGCGTGTGTGCTGAAACGCATGTGTGGGAGTGTGAGCTGAAACGCGTGTGTGGGAGTGTGAGCTGAAACGCGTGTGTGGGAGTGTGAGCTGAAACACGTGTGTGGGAGTGTGAGCTGAAACGCGTGTGTGGGAGTGTGAGCTGAAACTCGTGTGTGGGAGTGTGAGCTGAAACGCGTGTGTGGGAGCGTGAGCTGAAACACGTGTGTGGGAGAGTGAGCTGAAAGATGTGTGTGGGAGCGTGAGCTGAAAGGTGTGTGTGGGAGCGTGAGCTGAAAGATGTGTGTGGGAGCGTGAGCTGAAAGATGTGTGTGGGAGCGTGAGCTGAAACGCCTGTGGGGGAGCCTGAGCTGAAACGTCTGTGGGGGAGCGTGAGCCGGAATGCGTGCGGGGAGCGTGAGCCGAAACGCGTGCGTGGGAGCGTGAGCTGAAAGATGTGTGTGGGAGCGTGAGCTGAAACGCGTGTGTGGGAGCGTGAGCTGAAACGCGTGTGTGGGAGCGTGAGCTGAAACGCGTGTGTGGGAGCGTGAGCTGAAAGATGTGTGTGGGAGCATGAGCTGAAAGATGTGTGTGGGAGCATGAGCTGAAAGATGTGTGTGGGAGGGTGAGCTGAAAGATGTGTGTGGGAGTCTGAGCTGAAACGCCTGTGGGGGAGCCTGAGCTGAAACGTCTGTGGGGGAGCGTGAGCCGGAACGCGTGCGTGGGAGCGTGAGCCGAAACGCGTGCGTGGGAGCGTGAGCCGAAAGATGCGTGTGAAAGCGTGAGCCGAAAGATGTGTGTGGGAGCGTGAGCCGAAACACGTGCGTGGGAGCGTGAGCCAAAAGATGTGGGTGGGAGCGTGAGCCGAAAGATGTGATTGGAAGCGTGAGCCGAAAGATGTGTGTGGAAGCGTGAGCCGAAAGATGTGTGTGGGAGCGTGAGCTGAAACGCGTGTGTGGGAGCGGGAGCTGAAACGCGCGTGTGGGAGCGTGAGCCGAAACGCGTGCGTGGGAGAGTGAGCAGAAACGCGTGCGTGGGAGCGTGAGCCGAAACGCGTGTGTGGGAGCGTGAGCCGAAACGCGTGTGTGGGAGCGTGAGCCGAAACGAGTGTGTGGGAGCGTGAGCCGAAACTCGTGTGTGGGAGCGTGAGCTGAAACTCGTGTGTGGGAGTGTGAGCTGAAACTCGTGTGTGGGAGTGTGAGCTGAAACTCGTGTGTGGGAGCCTGAGCTGAAAGATGTGTGTGGGAGCCTGAGCTGAAAGATGTGTGTGGGAGTGTTAGCTGAAAGATGTGTGTGGGAGCCTGAGCTGAAAGATGTGTGTGGGAGCGTGAGCTGAAACTCGTGTGTGGGAGTGTGAGCTGAAACTCGTGTGTGGGAGTGTGAGCTGAAACTCGTGTGTGGGAGCCTGAGCTGAAAGATGTGTGTGGGAGTCTGAGCTGAAAGATGTGTTTGGGAGCCTGAGCTGAAAGATGTGTGTGGGAGCCTGAGCTGAAAGATGTGTGTGGGAGCGTGAGCTGAAACGCGTGTGTGGGAGTGTGAAACGCGTGTGTGGGAGCGTGAGCTGAAACGCGTGTGTGGGAGCGTGAGCTGAAACGCGTGTGTGGGAGTGTGAAACGCATGTGTGGGAGCGTGAGCTGAAACGCGTGTGTGGGAGTGTGAAACGCGTGTGTGGGAGTGTGAAACGCGTGTGTGGGAGCCTGAGCTGAAACGCCTGTGGGGGAGCCTGAGCTGAAACACCTGTGTGGGAGCGTGAGCTGAAACGCCTGTGGGGGAGCGTGAGCCGGAACATGTGTGGGGGACTGTGAGCGGAAAGACATGTGTGGGAGTCACTCAGCACTAGATGGATTGTCATCCCAAAGTCTCCTCGGTTCTCACTAGAAATAGTTCATCCTCATCAGAGTCGTGAAGAGGTCTTATTGACATGTAGGGCAGAGCAGACCAGAGCTTCCAGAGTCAGGCTGCTAGGTGAACCTGCGCCTCCTCCCCACCACCATGCCCCTTCCAGTCTCACCCCTCCAGTGCCTTGTCTTACAACCTGCCCTTCCGCAACTTGAGGTTTGTGTAAACTGTTTTTTTATCTTTTTTTGTGGTAACTGTGTGTGTATTTAATTCTAGATATTAGACCATTTTGTGTTTTCAGTAGTTGGCAGCACAGACACCAGCCAGGCTCCAGATGGTCCTGTGGGGCATCAGTGCTCGGCTTTGCCACTCAGGCACTACCCTTCCTGGCATTTGCTGTCCCGTATGTACCGCAACTTTCAGGACAATTACATGTATTTAAGAGAAATGGAAACCCAGCATCGAGCGCTTTATGTTAATGTCCAATGCGTCATGGTAACAACGAATAGCCTTGTCGCTCCTGTGTTCCTCAGCTATAATTTTCCACAAACGTTATGTAATTGAGTAACGTAAATTTCTTTAAGTCATTTTTTTAGAATTTATTTTCCCAGTCATTTCTTAAAATATTTTAATTGTAATTATATAGTTATTTAAAACTTTAATATAAGGGTGTAAACTATAGTATTTATAGTGAAATCCATATACTTACTTGTTTTTTGACCATATTTCATCGAGTCCGTTGTGTTTTTGTATCTTACATACAAAGGCGGCCCTGACAGCTGGTGAAAGTTCTGTGCTTCGAGCCTGCTCTTCAGGTGTCACGCATGGCTTCTTGGGCGTGACGCCTCTGTCTCTCTGCTTAAATCAAGTCCTGCCATCAATTCACAATGAACTTGAGCATTTCCAGTTTCTGCTGCTAGAGTGTGAGTCCCAGGGCAGGGCGCCCTTGGCTGCGGGCACTCAGTACATGCCAAGCCATGAATCTCCCTTCTTAAAGCTGCCTCCGCTTTAATACCAGGTCCAACCCCCTCCTCCATCTCGGGCAAGAGTTGAGTGTACTTCAGGTGCGCCCGGAAGCTGTCAGCCGGAAGTCAGGGTAGGATGGAGTAAAACCTTTGTGCATCTGAGCTCAAAGGGACCGAAGTGACGCGGAACAACAAATACGGGTGGCATGGGGAGGGCTTGAGTGCCCCCAAACAATCCCTGGCTGTGCCCCCAAACAATACCTGCCTGTGCCCCCCAAACAATCCCTGACTGTACCCCAAACAATCCCTGCCTGTGCCCCCAAACAATCCCTGCCTGTGCCCCCAAACAATCCATTCCTGTGCCCCAAACAATCCCTGCCTGTGCCCCCAAACAATCCATTCCTGTGCCCCAAACAATCCCTGGCTGTGCCTGTAGGAGGCTGGACTGGCTTGTAGTGAGTACCAAGGGGTACTTGCACCTTGCACCAGGCCCAGTTATCCCTTATTAGTGTATAGAGTGTCTAGTAGCATAGGCTGATAGATAATGGTAGCTTAGCAGAGCAGCTTAGGCTGAACTAGGAGACGTGTGAAGCTACTACAGTACCACTTAGTGTCATATGCACAATATCATAAGAAAACACAATACACAGTTATACTAAAAATAAAGGTACTTTATTTTTATGACAATATGCCAAAGTATCTTAGAGTGTACCCTCAGTGAGAGGATAAGAAATATACACAAGATATATATACACAATAGCAAAAATATGCAGTATAGTCTTAGAAAACAGTGCAAACAATGTATAGTTACAATAGGATGCAATGGGGACACATAGGGATAGGGGCAACACAAACCATATACTCCAAAAGTGGAATGCGAACCACGAATGGACCCCAAACCTAGGTGACCTTGTAGAGGGTCGCTGGGACTATTAGAAAATAGTGAGAGTTAGAAAAATAACCCTCCCCAAGACCCTGAAAAGTGAGTGCAAAGTGCACTAAAGTTCCCCTAAGGACAAAGAAGTCATGTTAGAGGAATAATGCAGGAAAGACACAAACCAACAATGCAACAACGATGGATTTCCAATCTAGGGTACCTGTGAAACAAGGGGACCAAGTCCAAAAGTCACAAGCAAGTCGGAGATGGGCATATGCCCAGGAAATGCCAGCTGTGGATGCAAAGAAGCTTCTACTGGACAGAAGAAGCTGAGGTTTCTGCAGGAACAAAAAGGGCTAGAGACTTCCCCTTTGGTGGACGGATCCGTCTCGCCGTGGAGAGTTGTGCAGAAGTGTTTTCCCGCCGAAAGAACGCCAACAAGCCTTGCTAGCTGCAAATCATGCGGTTAGCGTTTTTGGACGCTGCTGTGGCCCAGGAGTGACCAGGAGGTCGCAAATTGGACCAGGAGGTAGAGGGGACGTCGAGCAAGACAGAGAGCCCTCTCAGCAGCAGGTAGCACCCGGAGAAGTGCCAGAAACAGGCACTATGAGGATGCGTGAAATGGTGCTCACCCGAAGTCGCACAAAGAAGTCCCACGTCGCCGGAGAACAACTTAGGAGGTCGTGCAATGCAGATTAGAGTGCCGTGGACCCAGGCTGGACTGTGCACAAAGGATTTCCGCAGGAAGTGTACGGAGGCCGGAGTAGCTGCAAAAGTGGCGGTTCCCAGCAATGCAGTCTAGCGAGGTGAGGCAAGGACTTACCTCCACCAAACTTGGACTGAAGAGTCACTGGACTGTGGGGGCCACTTGGACAGAGTTTCTGGATTTGAGGGACCTCGCTCGTCGTACTGAGAGGAGACCCAAGGGACCGGTAATGCAGCTTTTTGGTGCCTGCGGTTGCAGGGGGAAGATTCTGTCGACCCACGGGAGATTTCTTCGTAGCTTCTAGTGCAGAGAGGAGGCAGACTACCCCCACAGCATGCACCACCAGGAAAACAGTTGAGAAGGCGGCAGGATCAGTGTTACAGAGTTGCAGTAGTCGTCTTTGCTACTATGTTGCAGGTTTGCAGGCTTCCAGCGCGGTCAGCAGTCGATTCCTTGGCAGAAGGTGAAGAGAGAGATGCAGAGGAACTCGGATGAGCTCTTGCATTCGTTATCTCAAGTTTCCCCAGACACAGAGACCCTAAATAGCCAGAAAAGAGGGTTTGGCTACTTAGGAGAGAGGATAGGCTAGCAACACCTGAAGGAGCCTATCACAAGGAGTCTCTGACGTCACCTGGTGGCACTGGCCACTCAGAGCAGTCCAGTGTGCCAGCAGCACCTCTGTTTCCAAGATGGCAGAGGTCTGGAGCACACTGGGGGAGCTCTGGACACCTCCCAGGGGAGGTGCAGGTCAGGGGAGTGGTCACTCCCCTTTCCTTTGTCCAGTTTCGCGCCAGAGCAGGGCTAAGGGGTCCCCTGAACCGGTGTAGACTGGCTTATGCAGAATTGGGCACATCTGTGCCCAAGAAAGCATTTCCAGAGGCTGGGGGAGGCTACTCCTCCCCTGCCTTCACACCATTTTCCAAAGGGAGAAGGTGTAACACCCTCTCTCAGAGGAAGTTCTTTGTTCTGCCATCCTGGGCCAGGCCTGGCTGGACCCCAGGAGGGCAGATGCCTGTCTGAGGGGTTGGCAGCAGCAGCAGCTGCAGTGAAACCCCAGGAAAGGCAGTTTGGCAGTACCAGGGTCTGTGCTACAGACCACTGGGATCATGGGATTGTGCCAACTATGCCAGGATGGCATAGAGGGGGCAATTCCATGATCATAGACATGTTACATGGCCATATTCGGAGTTACCATTGTGAAGCTACATATAGGTAGTGACCTATATGTAGTGCACGCGTGTAATGGTGTCCCCGCACTCACAAAGTCCGGGGAATTGGCCCTCAACAATGTGGGGGCACCTTGGCTAGTGCCAGGGTGCCCTCACACTAAGTAACTTTGCACCTAACCTTTACCAGGTAAAGGTTAGACATATAGGTGACTTATAAGTTACTTAAGTGCAGTGTAAAATGGCTGTGAAATAACGTGGATGTTATTTCACTCAGGCTGCAGTGGCAGGCCTGTGTAAGAATTGTCAGAGCTCCCTATGGGTGGCAAAAGAAATGCTGCAGCCCATAGGGATCTCCTGGAACCCCAATACCCTGGGTACCTCAGTACCATATACTAGGGAATTATAAGGGTGTTCCAGTAAGCCAATGTAAATTGGTAAAATTGTTCACTAGCCTGTTAGTGACAATTTAGAAAGAAATGAGAGAGCATAACCACTGAGGTTCTGATTAGCAGAGCCTCAGTGAGACAGTTAGTCACTACACAGGTTACACATTCAGGTACACTTATGAGCACTGGGGCCCTGGTGAACAGGGTCCCAGTGACACATACAACTAAAACAACATATATACAGTGAAAAATGGGGGTAACATGCCAGGCAAGATGGTACTTTCCTACACAACCACCCCCCCCCCAAACGAAGGACAATAAGACTAGCCATGACCTGATGAGTCTTCATTGTCTAAGTGGAAATATCTGGAGAGTCCATCTGCATTGGAGTGGCTACTCCCAGGTCTATGTTCCACTGTATAGTCCATTCCCTGTAGAGATATGGACCACCTCAACAATTTAGGATTTTCACCTTTCATTTGTTTTAGCCAAAGTAGAGGTTTGTGGTCTGTCTGAACAATGAAGTGAGTGCCAAACAGGTATGGCCTCAATTTCTTCAGAGCCCAGACCACAGCAAAGGCCTCCCTCTCAATGGCAGACCAACGCTTTTCTCCAGGGGTCAACCTCCTACTAATAAAAGCAACAGGTTGATCCTGGCCCTCAGAATTAAGTTGTGATAGGACTGCCCCTACTCCTAATTCAGATGCATCAGTTTGGACATAGAATTTTTTAGAGTAACAAGGGCTTATCAGGACAGGTGCAGAGCACATGGCCTGCTTCAGCTCCTCAAAAGCTTTCTGACAGTTTATTGTCCATAATACCTTTTTAGGCATTTTCTTGGATGTGAGGTCGTTAAGAGGGGCTGCAATGGAGCCATAGTTCTTAATGAACCTTCTGTAATACCCAGTGAGGCCTAGGAAGGCTCTCACCTGAGTCTGAGTGGTAGGGGGAACCCAATCAATAATTGTTTGGATTTTCCCCTGAAGTGGTGCAATCTGTTCCCCACCAACAAGGTGTCCCAGATAAACCACCTTCCCCTGCCCTATCTGGCACTTTGAAGCCTTGATAGTGAGGCCTGCCTTTTGCAGGGCCTCCAAAACTTTCCATAGGTGGATCAGGTGATCATCCCAGCTGGAGCTAAAGACAGCTATATCGTCCAAATATGCTGCACTGAAAGCCTCCAGCCCTTGCAGGACTGTGTTCACCAACCTTTGAAAAGTGGCAGGTGCATTTTTCAAACCAAAAGGCATTGCAGTGAACTGGTAATGGCCTCCAATGGTTGAAAATGCAGTTTTAGGTTTAGCATCTTCTGACAATTTGATCTGCCAATACCCTGCAGTCAAATCAAAAGTGCTTAGATACTTGGCAGATGCCAGTGTATCTATGAGCTCATCTGCCCTGGGTATAGGGTGAGCATCAGTTTTGGTTACCAGGTTGAGACCTCTATAGTCTACACAAAACCGCATTTCCTTCTTTCCATCTTTGGAATGGGGTTTTGGTACAAGTACCACAGGAGAAGCCCATGGACTTTCAGAGTGCTCAACCACTCCTAGTTCTAACATTTTCTGCACCTCTTGCTTTATGCAGTCCCTGACATGGTCAGGCTGCCTATAGATCTTACTTTTGACAGGTAAACTGTCTCCAGTATCTATAGTGTGCTCACACCAAGAAGTGGTACCTGGCACAGTAGAGAAGAGTTCAGAGAATTGATCTAGGAGATTTATGCAATGGTCTTTCTGCTCAGCAGTAAGACAATCAGCCAAAACTACACCTTCCACAAGAGCATCTTGTTCTGTGGAAGAGAAGAGATCAGGTAGAGGATCACTGTCTTCTTCCTGTCCCTCATCAGTTGCCATGAGCAGGGTGAGATCAGCCCTGTCATAGTAGGGTTTCAGGCGGTTTACATGGAGTACCCTAAGGGGACTCCTTGCAGTGCCTAAGTCAACTAAATAGGTGACTTCACCCTTTTTCTCAACAATTGTGTGGGGACCACTCCATTTATCTTGGAGTGCTCTTGGGGCCACAGGCTCCAAGACCCACACTTTCTGCCCTGGTTTGTACTGAACCAAAACAGCCTTCTGATCATGCCATTGCTTCTGGAGCTCTTGGCTGGCCTGAAGGTTTTTGCTAGCCTTTTTCATGTACTCAGCCATCCTTGATCTGAGGCCAAGTACATAATCCACAATATCCTGCTTAGGAGCTTTTAAAGGTTGTTCCCAACCCTCCTTTACAAGTGTGAGTGGACCCCTAACAGTGTGTCCAAAAAGAAGTTCAAAGGGGCTGAAGCCCACTCCTTTCTGAGGTACCTCCCTGTAGGCAAAAAGGAGGCACGGTAACAGGATATCCCATCTCCTGCGGAGTTTTTCAGGGAGACCCATAATCATGCCTTTGAGAGTTTTATTAAATCTCTCCACCAGTCCATTTGTTTGTGGATGATAGGGTGTAGTGAACTTGTAAGTTACACCACACTCTTTCCACATGGCCTTTAAGTATGCAGACATGAAATTGCTTCCCCTGTCTGATACTACTTCCTTTGGGAAGCCCACCCTAGAAAATATTCCTAGGAGGGCCTTTGCCACTGCAGGTGCTGTAGTGGTCCTTAAAGGAGTTGCTTCAGGGTATCTTGTGGCATGGTCCACTACCACCAAGATAAACCTATTGCCTGAAGCATTAGGAGGGTCAAGGGGGCCAACTATGTCAACCCCTACCCTTTCAAAGGGAACCCCAACCACAGGCAGTGGGATAAGGGGTGCCTTTGGAGTGCCACCTGTCTTGCCACTGGCTTGACAGGTTTCACAGGACTTACAAAATTCCTTTGTGTCCTCAGACATCCTAGGCCAATGAAACAAGGGGACCAGTCTGTCCCAAGTTTTCATTTGTCCCAGGTGTCCAGCTAGGGGAATGTCGTGGGCTAGAGTTAGGAGGAACTTTCTGTACTCCTGAGGAATCACTAATCTCCTGGCAGTTCCAGGTTTAGGATCCCTTGCTTCAGTGTACAAGAGATTGTCCTCCCTTTAAACTCTGTGAGAGTCACTGACATCCCCATTAGCCTGTTTGACAGCTTGCTGTCTTAGACCCTCTAATGTGGGACAGGTTTGCTGTGCCACACTCAGCTCCTCCTTGGCAGGCCCCCCTTCACCCAAAAGCTCAGCAGTGTCTGCTTCAAGCTCCTCTGGTGTAGGTTCTGCACAGGGAGGGGATTCTTCTTCCTCAGAAGTTGAATCCACTGTAGAGGGAGGGATAGTAGGAAGTGGTTTGCTTCTACTAGCCCTAGCTTTAGGGAGCACTTGGTCCATTGTTCCAGGATCCAAGTTTCCCTGTCCTTTTTGCTTTTTGGCCTGAGCCCTGGTTAAAGCAAAAATATGCCCTGGGATGCCCAGCATTGCTGCATGGGCCTCCAACTCCACATCTGACCAAGCTGATGTCTCCAAATCATTTCCTAGTAGACAGTCTACAGGTAAATCTGTGGCTACCACAACTTTCTTTGGACCAGTAACCCCCCCCCAGTTGAGATTAACAACAGCCATGGGGTGGCTAAGTGTGTTGTTGTGAGCATCGGTTACTTGGTACTGGTGACCAAGTAGGTGTTGTTCAGGGTGGACCAGTTTCTCTATGACCATAGTCACACTGGCTCCAGTGTCCCTGTAGGCCTGAACCTCAACACCATTTATTAGGGGTAGCTGCTTGTACTTATCCATATTAAGGGGACAAGCAACTAAGGTGGCTAAATCAATAGCCCCCTCAGAGACTAACACAGCCTCTGTGGCCTCCCTAACAAGGCCAACCCCAACTAAGTTACCAATAGTGAGCCCAGCTACTCCCTTGGATTGGCTATTAGTAGGTTTGCTCCCACCACCACTGCTATTAGTAGGGACACTAGGGGTAGCAGTAGGGGTTGTAGTGGTAGGAGGCTTGGTGCTTTTCTTTGGACAACTGGGATCTGTTGTCCAATGGCCTTTTACTTTACATAAATAGCACCATGGTTTCTTTTCTTTGTTTTGATTAAAGGAGGATTTGGACCCACCACCCCCACCAGAGTGTTTTTGTGGGCCTGATGAAGACTAATTTTTAGATTTGTCCCCACCCTTGTCAGAAGACTTACCATCCTTCTTTTTGTTGCCATCTTTGTCACCCCCTGTATGAACTTTTCTGTTCACCCTTGTTCTGACCCATTTGTCTGCCTTCTTTCCCAATTCTTGGGGAGAGGTCAGATCAGAGTCCACCAAGTACTGGTGCAACAAATCAGACACACAATTATTAAGAATATGCTCTCTCAGGATCAAGTTATACAGGCTGTCATAATCAGTAACTTTACTGCCATGTAACCACCCCTCCAAGGCCTTCACTGAATGGTCAATGAAATCAACCCAGTCTTGTGAAGACTCCTTTTTGGTCTCTCTGAACTTTATCCTGTACTGTTCAGTGGTTAAGCCATAACCATCCAGGAGTGCATTCTTAAGAACTGTAAAATTATTGGCATCACTTTCTTTCACAGTAAGGAGCCTATCCCTACCTTTTCCACTAAATGATAGCCATAGGATAGCAGCCCACTGCCTTTGAGGGACATCCTGTACAACACAGGCCCTCTCAAGTGCAGCAAACCACTTGTTAATGTCATCCCTCTCCTTATAAGGGGGAACTATCTTGTGCAGATTCCTGGAATCATGCTCTTTTGCAGGATGACTATGGGGAATACTGCTGCTGCCACCATGGGTTTCTAAACCCAGTTTCTGTCTCTCCTTCTCTACTTCTAAAGTCTGTCTATCCAAATCCAGCTGTTGCTTCTTGAGCTTCAGTCTGGTTTGTTCCACTCTCAATCTATTGAGCTCCCTTTCTAACAATCTGTCATCAGGGTGGGTGGGAGGGACATGCCTTGAAACAGAAGTATGGTGAGAATGGACAGAAGGAGACCTGTCCCTTACAGAGGGCACCCTAACAGCTTGGCTAACAGAAACATCAGTACCACTGTGATGTGAATAAATGCTTTTGCTATGATGTGAGACAACACTGTTTGTATGATGTGGCTCTTCATCATTACCAACTATGCTAGACTGTCTAGTAATGGGCAGGCTAGGAAGTTCCTTTCCTGAATCTTTTCCTGGGGGAGTCCCTGGATCAGATTGGGAACCATTACCTACTTTTTCAACAGATGGGGCACTTCTTGCCTTATCTTGTTCTCTAAGCATGTTAAGTAACAATTCCAAGGAAGGATTCTTCCCTACAATCAAACTTCTCTCTACACAGAGACTCCTGGCTCCTTTCCAGCTAAGGTGGTCATATGCAAGTTTGGACAGATCAACATTTTGGCCTGTGCCAGACATTTTTAGAGAGAGTTAAAGTGATAGTAAAAGATAAAACGTTTGTCAGAGCTTTTAGAAAGACAGAGAAAAAAACTTGTAAAACTTTTTAGAACTTTTTAGAAAGTTAGAAGTACTTTTCAGCACTTAGAAAAGAGTGAAAAGAGGAAATGCAAAACTTTTTGGCTATGTGTATATACACTGAACTTGTTTTGTATATTTTTCTCTTATGAAAAGTACAATGACAAGAGTGGTAAGTAGTCTTAAAGCACTTATCCCACCGCTGCACAACCAATGTAGGAGGCTGGACTGGCTTGTAGTGAGTACCAAGGGGTACTTGCACCTTGCACCAGGCCCAGTTATCCCTTATTAGTGTATAGGGTGTCTAGCAGCTTAGGCTGATAGATAATGGTAGCTTAGCAGAGCAGCTTAGGCTGAACTAGGAGACGTGTGAAGCTACTACAGTACCACTTAGTGTCATATGCACAATATCATAAGAAAACACAATACACAGTTATACTAAAAATAAAGGTACTTTCTTTTTATGACAATATGCCAAAGTATCTTAGAGTGTACCCTCAGTGAGAGGATAAGAAATGTACACAAGATATATATACACAATAGCAAAAATATGCAGTATAGTCTTAGAAAACAGTGCAAACAATGTATAGTTACAATAGGATGCAATGGGGACACATAGGGATAGGGGCAACACAAACCATATGCTCCAAAAGTGGAATGCGAACCACGAATGGACCCCAAACCTATGTGACCTTGTAGAGGGTCGCTGGGACTATTAGAAAATAGTGAGAGTTAGAAAAATAACCCTCCCCAAGACCCTGAAAAGTGAGTGCAAAGTGCACCAAAGTTCCCCTAAGGACAAAGAAGTCGTGTTGGAGGAATAATGCAGGAAAGACACAAACCAACAATGCAACAACGATGGATTTCCAATCTAGGGTACCTGTGGAACAAGGGGACCAAGTCCAAAAGTCACAAGCAAGTCGGAGATGGGCATATGCCCAGGAAATGCCAGCTGTGGATGCAAAGAAACTTCTACTGGACAGAAGAAGCTGAGGTTTCTGCAGGAACGAAAAGGGCTAGAGACTTCCCCTTTGGTGGACAGATCCCTCTTGTTCAGTGTGCCTGAATGTGTTTCCTGTGTAGTGACTAACTGTCTCACTGAGGCTCTGCTAATCAGAACCTCAGTGGTTATCCTCTCTCATTTCTTTCCAAATTGTCACTAACAGGGTAGTGACCATTTTACCAATTTACATTGGCTTACTGGAACACCCTTATAATTCCCTAGTATATGGTACTGAGGTACCCAGGGTATTGGGGTTCCAGGAGATCCCTATGGGCTGCAGCATTTCTTTTGCCACCCATAGGGAGCTCTGACAATTCTTACACAGGCCTGCCACTGCAGCCTGAGTGAAATAACGTCCACGTTATTTCACAGCCATTTTACACTGCACTTAAGTAACTTATAAGTCACCTATATGTCTAACCTTTACCTGGTAAAGGTTAGGTGCAAAGTTACTTAGTGTGAGGGCACCCTGACACTAGCCAAGGTGCCCCCACATTGTTCAGAGCCAATTCCCTGAACTTTGTGAGTGCGGGGACACCATTACACGCGTGCACTACATATAGGTCACTACCTATATGTAGCTTCACAATGGTAACTCCGAATATGGCCAAGTAACATGTCTATGATCATGGAATTGCACCCTCTATGCCATCCTGGCATAGTTGGCACAATCCCATGATCCCAGTGGTCTGTAGCACAGACCCTGGTACTGCCAAACTGCCCTTCCTGGGGTTTCACTGCAGCTGCTGCTGCTGCCAACCCCTCAGACAGGCATCTGCCCTCCTGGGGTCCAGCCAGGCCTGGCCCAGGATGGCAGAACAAAGAACTTCCTCTGAGAGAGGGTGTGACACCCTCTCCCTTTGGAAAATGGTGTGAAGGCAGGGGAGGAGTAGCCTCCCCCAGCCTCTGGAAATGCTTTGTTGGGCACAGATGTGCCCAATTCTGCATAAGCCAGTCTACACCGGTTCAGGGGACCCCTTAGCCCTGCTCTGGCGCGAAACTGGACAAAGGAAAGGGGAGTGACCACTCCCCTGACCTGCACCTCCCCTGGGAGGTGTCCAGAGCTCCTCCAGTGTGCTCCAGACCTCTGCCATCTTGGAAACAGAGGTGCTGCTGGCACACTGGACTGCTCTGAGTGGCCAGTGCCACCAGGTGACGTCAGAGACTCCTTCTGATAGGCTCCTTCAGGTGTTGCTAGCCTATCCTCTCTCCTAGGTAGCCAAACCCTCTTTTCTGGCTATTTAGGGTCTCTGTCTCTGGGGAAACTTTAGATAACGAATGCAAGAGCTCAGCCGAGTTCCTCTGCATCTCTCTCTTCACCTTCTGCCAAGGAATCGTCTGCTGACCGCGCTGGAAGCCTGCAAAACTGCAACATAGTAGCAAAGATGACTACTGCAACTCTGTAACGCTGATCCTGCCGCCTTCTCGACTGTTTTCCTGGTGGTGCATGCTGTGGGGGTAGTCTGCCTCCTCTCTGCACCAGAAGCTCCGAAGAAATCTCCGGTGGGTCGACGGAATCTTCCCCCTGCAACCGCAGGCACCAAAAAGCTGCATTACCGGTCCCTTGGGTCTCCTCTCAGCACGACGAGCGAGGTCCCTCGAATCCAGCAACTCTGTCCAAGTGGCCCACACAGTCCAGTGACTCTTCAGTCCAAGTTTGGTGGAGGTAAGTCCTTGCCTCACCTCGCTAGACTGCATTGCTGGGAACCGCGACTTTGCAGCTACTCCGGCCCCTGTGCACTTCCGGCGGAAATCCTTTGTGCACAGCCAAGCCTGGGTCCACGGCACTCTAACCTGCATTGCACGACCTCCTAAGTTGTTCTCCGGCGACGTGGGACTTCTTTGTGCGACTTCGGGAGAGCACCATTTCACACATCCTCGTAGTGCCTGTTTCTGGAACTCTCCGGGTGCTACCTGCTGCTGAGAGGGCTCCTTGTCTTGCTCGACGTCCCCTCTCTCTCCTGGTCCAATTTCCGACCTCCTGGTCCCTCCAGGGCCACAGCAGCGTCCAAAAACGCTAACCGCACGATTTGCAGCTAGCAAGGCTTGTTGGCGTTCTTTCGGCGGGAAAACACTTCTGCACGACTCTCCACGGCAAGGTGTATCCCTCCACCTAAGGGGAAGTCTCTAGCCCTTTTCGTTCCTGCAGAAACCTCAGCTTCTTCTGTCCCATAGAAGCTTCTTTGCACCCGCAGCTGGCATTTCCTGGGCATCTTCCCATCTCCGACTTGCTTGTGACTTTTGGACTTGGTCCCCTTGTTCCACAGGTACCCTAGATTGGAAATCCACAGTTGTTGCATTGTTGGTTTGTGTCTTTCCTGCATTATTCCTCTAACACGACTTCTTTGTCCTTAGGGGAACTTTAGTGCACTTTGCACTCACTTTTCAGGGTCTTGGGAGGGTTATTTTTCTAACTCTCACTATTTTCTAATAGTCCCAGCGACCCTCTACAAGGTCACATAGGTTTGGGGTCCATTCGTGGTTCGCATTCCACTTTTGGAGTATATGGTTTGTGTTGCCCCTATCCCTATGTTTCCCCATTGCATCCTATTGTAACTATACATTGTTTGCACTGTTTTCTAAGACTATACTGCATATTTTTGCTATTGTGTATATATATCTTGTGTATATTTCCTATCCTCTCACGGAGGGTACACTCTAAGATACTTTGGCATATTGTCATAAAAATAAAGTACCTTTATTTTTAGTATAACTGTGTATTGTGTTTTCTTATGATATTGTGCATATGACAATAGGTGGTACTGTAGTAGCTTCACACGTCTCCTAGTTCAGCCTAAGCTGCTCTGCTAAGCTACCATTATCTATCAGCCTAAGCTGCTAGACACCCTATACACTAATAAGGGATAACTGGGCCTGGTGCAAGGTGCAAGTACACATTGGTACTCACTACAAGCCAGTCCAGCCTCCTACATTGGTTGTGCAGCGGTGGGATAAGTGCTTTGAGACTGCTTACCACTCTTGTCATTGTACTTTTCATAAGAGAAAAATATACAAAACATGGTCAGTGTATATACACATAGCCAAAAAGTTTTGCATTTCCTCTTTTCACTCTTTTCTAAGTGCTGAAAAGTACTTCTAAACTTTCAAAAAGTTCTTAAAAGTTTAAAACGTTTTTTTCTGTCTTTCTAAAAAGTTCTGAAAACTTTTTTTCTCTTTTTCTATCACTTTAACTCTCTCTAAAAATGTCTGGCACAGGCCAAAATGTTGATCTGTCCAAACTTGCATATGATCACCTTAGCTGGAAAGGAGCAAGGAGTCTCTGCATAGAGAGAGGTTTGAGTGTAGGGAAGAATCCTTCCTTGGAACTGTTACTTAACATGCTTAGAGAACAAGATAAGGCTATAGGTGCCCTATCTGTTGAAAAAGTACCTAATAGTTCCCAATCTGATTCAGGGACTCCCCCAGGAAAAGATTCAGGAAATAAACTTCCTAGCCTGCCCATTACTAGACAGTCTAGCATAGTTGGTAATGATGATGAGCCACACCATACAAATAGTGTTGTCTCACATCATAGCAAAAGCATTTATTCTCACCATACTGGTAGTAATGTTTCTGTTAGCCAAGCTGTTAGGGTGGCTTCTGTAAGGGACAGGTCTCCTTCTGTTCATTCCCATCATACCTCTGTATCTAGGAATGTCCCTCCCACCAACCCTGATGACAGAATGTTAGAGAGGGAACTCAATAAGTTGAGGGTGGAACAAACCAGACTGAAGCTTAAAAAGCAACAGCTGGATTTGGATAGACAGTCTTTTGAACTAGAGAAGGAAAGACAGAAGTTGGGTTTAGAAACCCATGGTGGCAGCAGCAGTATTCCCCATAGTCATCCTGCAAAAGAGCATGATTCCAGGAATCTGCACAAGATAGTTCCCCCTTATAAGGAGGGGGATGACATTAACAAGTGGTTTGCTGCACTTGAGAGGGCCTGTGTTGTACAGGATGTCCCTCAAAGGCAGTGGGCTGCTATCCTATGGCTATCATTTAGTGGAAAAGGTAGGGATAGGCTCCTTACTGTGAAAGAAAATGATGCTAATAATTTCCAAGTTCTTAAGAATGCACTCCTGGATGGTTATGGCTTAACCACTGAACAATACAGGATAAAGTTCAGAGAGACCAAAAAGGAGTCTTCACAAGACTGGGTTGATTTCATTGACCATTCAGTGAAGGCCTTGGAGGGGTGGTTACATGGCAGTAAAGTTACTGATTATGACAGCCTGTATAACTTGATCCTGAGAGAGCATATTCTTAATAATTGTGTGTCTGATTTGTTGCACCAGTACTTGGTGGACTCTGATCTGACCTCTCCCCAAGAATTGGGAAAGAAGGCAGACAAATGGGTCAGAACAAGGGTGAACAGAAAAGTTCATACAGGGGGTGACAAAGATGGCAACTAAAAGAAGGATGGTAAGTCTTCTGACAAGGGTGGGGACAAATCTAAAAATGAGTCTTCATCAGGCCCACAAAAACACTCTGGTGGGGGTGGTGGGCCCAAATCCTCTTTTAATCAGAACAAGGAAAAGAAACCATGGTGCTATTTATGTAAAATAAAAGGCCATTGGACAACAGATCCCAGTTGTCCAAAGAAAAGCACCAATGCTCCTACCACTACAACCCCTACTGCTACCCCTAGTGTCCCTACTAATAGCAGTGGTGGTGGGAGCAAACCTACTAATAGCCAATCCAAGGGAGTAGCTGGGCTCACTATTGGTAACTTAGTTGGGGTTGGCCTTGTTAGGGAGGCCACAGAGGCTGTGTTAGTCTCTGGGGGGGCTATTGATTTAGCCACCTTAGTTGCTTGTCCCCTTAATATGGATAAGTACAAGCAGCTACCCCTAATAAATGGTGTTGAGGTTCAGGCCTACAGGGACACTGGTGCCAGTGTGACTATGGTCATAGAGAAACTGGTCCACCCTGAACAACACCTACTTGGTCACCAGTACCAAGTAACCGATGCTCACAACAACACACTTAGCCACCCCATGGCTGTTGTTAATCTCAACTGGGGGGGGGTTACTGGTCCAAAGAAAGTTGTGGTAGCCACAGATTTACCTGTAGACTGTCTACTAGGAAATGATTTGGAGACATCAGCTTGGTCAGATGTGGAGTTGGAGGCCCATGCAGCAATGCTGGGCATCCCAGGGCATATTTTTGCTTTGACAAGAGCTCAGGCCAAAAAGCAAAAAGGACAGGGAAGCTTGGATCCTGGAACAATGGACCAAGTGCTCCCTAAAGCTAGGGCTAGTAGAAGCAAACCACTTCCTACTATCCCTCCCTCTACAGTGGATTCAACTTCTGAGGAAGAAGAATTCCCTCCATGTGCAGAACCTACACCAGAGGATCTGGAAGCAGACAGTGCTGAGCTTTTGGGTGAAGGGTGGCCTGCCAGAGAGGAGCTGAGTGTGGCACAGCAAACCTGTCCCACATTAGAGGGTCTCAGACAGCAAGCTGTCAAACAGGCTAATGGGGATGTCAGTGACACTCACAGAGTTTACTGGGAGGACAACCTCTTGTACACTGAGCATAGGGATCCTAAACCTGGAGCTGCCAGGAGATTAGTGATTCCTCAGGAGTACAGAAAGTTCCTCCTAACTCTTGCCCACGACATTCCCCTAGCTGGGCATCTAGGACAAATGAAAACTTGGGACAGGCTTGTTCCCCTGTTTCATTGGCCTAGAATGTCTGAGGACACAAAGGAATTTTGTAAGTCCTGTGAAACCTGTCAAGCCAGTGGCAAGACAGGTGGCACCCCAAAGGCACCCCTTATCCCACTGCCTGTGGTTGGGGTTCCCTTTGAAAGGGTAGGGGTTGACATAGTTGGCCCCCTTGACCCTCCTACTGCTTCAGGCAATAGGTTTATCTTGGTGGTAGTGGACCATGCCACAAGATACCCTGAAGCAATTCCTTTAAGGACCACTACAGCACCTGCAGTGGCAAAGGCCCTCCTGGGAATATTTTCTAGGGTGGGCTTCCCAAAGGAAGTAGTATCAGACAGGGGAAGCAATTTCATGTCTGCATACTTAAAAGCCATGTGGAAGGAGTGTGGTGTAACTTACAAGTTCACAACACCCTATCATCCACAAACAAATGGACTGGTGGAGAGATTTAATAAAACTCTCAAAGGCATGATTATGGGTCTCCCTGAAAAACTCCGCAGGAGATGGGATATCCTTCTACCATGCCTCCTTTTTGCCTACAGGGAGGTACCCCAGAAAGGAGTGGGCTTCAGCCCCTTTGAACTTCTTTTTGGACACCCTGTTAGGGGTCCACTCACACTTGTAAAGGAGGGTTGGGAACAACCTTTAAAAGCTCCTAAGCAGGATATTGTGGATTATGTACTTGGCCTCAGATCAAGGATGGCTGAGTACATGAAAAAGGCCAGCAAAAACCTTCAGGCCAGCCAAGAGCTCCAGAAGCAATGGCATGATCAGAAGGCTGTTTTGGTTCAGTACCAACCAGGGCAGAAAGTGTGGGTCTTGGAGCCTGTGGCCCCAAGAGCACTCCAAGATAAATGGAGTGGACCCCACACAATTGTTGAAAAGAAGGGAGAAGTCACCTATTTAGTTGACTTAGGCACTGCCAGGAGTCCCCTTAGGGTGCTCCATGTCAACCGCCTGAAACCCTACTATGACAGGGCTGATCTCACCCTGCTCATGGCAACTGATGAGGGACAGGAAGAAGACAGTGATCCTCTACCTGATCTCTTCTCTTTCACAGAACAAGATGCTCTTGTGGAAGGTGTAGTTTTGGCAGATTGTCTTACTGCTGAGCAGAAAGACCATTGCATAAATCTCCTAGATCAATTCTCTGAACTCTTCTCTACTGTGCCAGGTACCACTTCTTGGTGTGAGCACACTATAGATACTGGAGACAGTTTACCTGTCAAAAGTAAGATCTATAGGCAGCCTGACCATGTCAGGGACTGCATAAAGCAAGAGGTGCAGAAAATGTTGGAACTAGGAGTGGTTGAGCACTCTGAAAGTCCATGGGCTTCTCCTGTGGTACTTGTACCAAAACCCCATTCCAAAGATGGAAAGAAGGAAATGCGGTTTTGTGTAGACTATAGAGGTCTCAACTTGGTAACCAAAACTGATGCTCACCCTATACCCAGGGCAGATGAGCTCATAGATACACTGGCATCTGCCAAGTATCTAAGCACTTTTGATTTGACTGCAGGGTATTGGCAGATCAAATTGTCAGAAGATGCTAAACCTAAGACTGCATTTTCTACCATTGGAGGACATTACCAGTTTACTGTAATGCCTTTTGGTTTGAAAAATGCACCTGCCACTTTTCAAAGGTTGGTGAACACAGTCCTGCAAGGGCTGGAAGCTTTCAGTGCAGCATATTTGGACGATATAGCTGTCTTTAGCTCCAGCTGGGATGATCACCTGGTCCACTTATGGAAAGTTTTGGAGGCCCTGCAAAAGGCAGGCCTCACTATCAAGGCTTCAAAGTGCCAGATAGGGCAGGGTAAGGTGGTTTATCTGGGACACCTTGTTGGTGGGGAACAGATTGCACCACTTCAGGGGAAAATCCAAACAATTATTGATTGGGTTCCCCCTACCACTCAGACTCAGGTGAGAGCCTTCCTAGGCCTCACTGGGTATTACAGGAGGTTCATTAAGAACTATGGCTCCATTGCAGCCCCTCTTAATGACCTCACATCCAAGAAAATGCCTAAAAAGGTATTATGGACAGCAAACTCTCAGAAAGCTTTTGAGGAGCTGAAGCAGGCCATGTGCTCTCCACCTGTCCTGAAAAGCCCTTGTTACTCTAAAAAATTCTATGTCCAAACTGATGCATCTGAATTAGGAGTAGGGGCAGTCCTATCACAACTTAATTCTGAGGGCCAGGATCAACCTGTTGCTTTTATTAGTAGGAGGTTGACCCCTAGAGAAAAGCGTTGGTCTGCCATAGAGAGGGAGGCCTTTGCTGTGGTCTGGGCTCTGAAGAAGTTGAGACCATACCTGTTTGGCACTCACTTCATTGTTCAGACAGACCACAAACCTCTACTTTGGCTAAAACAAATGAAAGTTGAAAATCCTAAATTGTTGAGGTGGTCCATATCCCTACAGGGAATGGACTATACAGTGGAACATAGACCTGGGAGTAGCCACTCCAATGCAGATGGACTCTCCAGATATTTCCACTTAGACAATGAAGACTCATCAGGTCATGGCTAGTCTTATTGTCCTTCGTTTGGGGGGGGGATGTTGTGTAGGAAAGTACCATCTTGCCTGGCATGTTACCCCCATTTTTCACTGTATATATGTTGTTTTAGTTGTATGTGTCACTGGGACCCTGGTAACCCAGGGCCCCAGTGCTCATAAGTGTGCCTGAATGTGTTACCTGTGTAGTGACTAACTGTCTCACTGAGGCTCTGCTAATCAGAACCTCAGTGGTTATGCTCTCTCATTTCTTTCCAAATTGTCACTAACAGGCTAGTGACCATTTTACCAATTTACATTGGCTTACTGGAACACCCTTATAATTCCCTAGTATATGGTACTGAGGTACCCAGGGTATTGGGGTTCCAGGAGATCCCTATGGGCTGCAGCATTTCTTTTGCCACCCATAGGGAGCTCTGACAATTCTTACACAGGCCTGCCACTGCAGCCTGAGTGAAATAACGTCCACGTTATTTCACAGCCATTTTACACTGCACATAAGTAACTTATAAGTCACCTATATGTCTAACCTTTACCTGGTAAAGGTTAGGTGCAAAGTTACTTAGTGTGAGGGCACCCTGGCACTAGCCAAGGTGCCCCCACATTGTTCAGAGGCATTTCCCTGAACTTTGTGAGTGCGGGGACACCATTACACGCGTGCACTACATATAGGTCACTACCTATATGTAGCTTCACAATGGTAACTCCGAATATGGCCATGTAACATGTCTATGATCATGGACTTGCCCCCTCTACGCCATCCTGGCATAGTTGGCACAATCCCATGATCCCAGTGGTCTGTAGCACAGACCCTGGTACTGCCAAACTGCCCTTCCTGGGGTTTCACTGCAGCTGCTGCTGCTGCCAACCCCTCAGACAGGCATCTGCCCTCCTGGGGTCCAGCCAGGCCTGGCCCAGGATGGCAGAACAAAGAACTTCCTCTGAGAGAGGGTATGACACCCTCTCCCTTTAGAAAATGGTGTGAAGGCAGGGGAGGAGTAGCCTCCCCCAGCCTCTGGAAATGCTTTGTTGGGCACAGATGTGCCCAATTCTGCATAAGCCAGTCTACACCAGTTCAGGGGACCCCTTAGCCCTGCTCTGGCGCGAAACTGGACAAAGGAAAGGGGAGTGACCACTCCCCTGACCTGCACCTCCCCTGGGAGTTGTCCAGAGCTCCTCCAGTGTGCTCCAGACCTCTGCCATCTTGGAAACAGAGGTGCTGCTGGCACACTGGACTGCTCTGAGTGGCCAGTGCCACCAGGTGACGTCAGAGACTCCTTCTGATAGGCTCCTTCAGGTGTTGCTAGCCTATCCTCTCTCCTAGGTAGCCAACCCCTCTTTTCTGGCTATTTAGGGTCTCTGTCTCTGGGGAAACTTTAGATAACGAATGCAAGAGCTCAGCCGAGTTCCTCTGCATCTCTCTCTTCACCTTCTGCCAAGGAATCGACTGCTGACCGCGCTGGAAGCCTGCAAAACTGCAACATAGTAGCAAAGACGACTACTGCAACTCTGTAACGCTGATCCTGCCGCCTTCTCGACTGTTTTCCTGGTGGTGCATGCTGTGGGGGTAGTCTGCCTCCTCTCTGCACTAGAAGCTCCGAAGAAATCTCCTGTGGGTCGACGGAATCTTCCCCCTGCAACCGCAGGCACCAAATGCTGCATTACCGGTCCCTTGGGTCTCCTCTCAGCATGACGAGCGAGGTCCCTCGAATCCAGCAACTCTGTCCAAGTGGCCCCCACAGTCCAGTGACTCTTCAGTCCAAGTTTGGTGGAGGTAAGTCCTTGCCTCACCTCGCTAGACTGCATTGCTGGGAACCGCAACTTTTGCAGCTACTCCGGCCTCCGTGCTCTTCCGGCGGAAATCCTTTGTGCACAGTCCAGCCTGGGTCAACGGCACTCTAACCTGCATTGCACGACCTCCTAAGTTGTTCTCCGGCGACGTGGGACTTCTTTGTGCGACTTCGGGTGAGCACCGTTTCACGCATCCTCGTAGTGCCTGTTTCTGGCACTTCTCTGGGTGCTACCTGCTGCTGAGAGGGCTCATTGTCTTGCTCGACGTCCCCTCCCTCTCCTGGTCCAATTTGCGACCTCCTGGTCCCTCCAGGGCCACAGCAGCGTCCAAAAATGCTAACCGCATGATTTGCAGCTAGCAAGGCTTGTTGGCGTTTTTTCGGCGGGAAAACACTTCTGCACGACTCTCCACGGCGAGTGGGATCCGTCCACCAAAGGGGAAGTCTCTAGCCCTTTTCGTTCCTGCAGAAACCTCAGCTTCTTCTGTCCCGTAGAAGCTTCTTTGCACCAGCAGCTGGCATTTCCTGGGCATCTGCCCATCTCCGACTTGCTTGTGACTTTTGGACTTGGTCCCCTTGTTCCACAGGAACCCTAGATTGGAAATCCACAGTTGTTGCATTGTTGGTTTGTGTCTTTCCTGCATTATTCCTCTAACACGACTTCTTTGTCCTTAGGGGAACTTTAGTGCACTTTGCACTCACTTTTCAGGGTCTTGGGGAGGGTTATTTTTCTAACTCTCACTATTTTCTAATAGTCCCAGCGACCCTCTACAAGGTCACATAGGTTTGGGGTCCATTCGTGGTTCGCATTCGACTTTTGGAGTATATGGTTTGTGTTGCCCCTATCCCTATGTTTCCCCATTGCATCCTATTGTAACTATACATTGTTTGCACTGTTTTCTAAGACTATACTGCATATTTTTGCTATTGTGTATATATATCTTGTGTATATTTCCTATCCTCTCACTGAGGGTACACTCTAAGATACTTTGGCATATTGTCATAAAAATAAAGTACCTTTATTTTTAGTATAACTGTGTATTGTGTTTTCTTATGATATTGTGCATATGACACTAGGTGGTACTGTAGTAGCTTCACACGTCTCCTAGTTCAGCCTAAGCTGCTCTGCTAAGCTACCATTATCTATCAGCCTAAGCTGCTAGACACCCTATACACTAATCAGGGATACCTGGGCCTGGTGCAAGGTGCAAGTACCCCTTGGTACTCACTACAAGCCAGTCCAGCCTCCTACACTGGGGCCCTGGTGAACAGGGTCCCAGTGACACATACAACTAAAACAACATATATACAGTGAAAAATGGGGGTAACATGCCAGGCAAGATGGTACTTTCCTACAGTGCCCCCTAACAATCCATTCCTGTGCCCCCAAACAATCCATTCCTCTACTCCCAAACAATACTTGCCTGTGCCCCCAAACAATCCCTGGCTGTGCCCCCAAACAATCCATTCCTGTACCCCCAACAATCCCTGGCTGTGCCTGTAGGAGGCTGGACTGGCTTGTAGTGAGTACCAAGGGGTACTTGCACCTTGCACCAGGCCCAGTTATCCCTTATTAGTGTATAGGGTGTCTAGCAGCTTAGGCTGATAGATAATGGTAGCTTAGCAGAGCAGCTTAGGCTGAACTAGGAGACGTGTGAAGCTACTACAGTACCACTTAGTGTCATATGCACAATATCACAAGAAAACACAATACACAGTTATACTAAAAATAAAGGTACTTTATTTTTATGACAATATGCCAAAGTATCTTAGAGTGTACCCTCAGTGAGAGGATAGGAAATATACACAAGATATATATACACAATAGCAAAAATATGCAGTATAGTCTTAGAAAACAGTGCAAACAATGTATAGTTACAATAGGATGCAATGGGGAAACATAGGGATAGGGGCAACACAAACCATATACTCCAAAAGTGGAATGCGAACCACGAATGGACCCCAAACCTATGTGACCTTGTAGAGGGTCGCTGGGACTATTAGAAAATAGTGAGAGTTAGCAAAATAACCCTCCCCAAGACCCTGAAAAGTGAGTGCAAAGTGCACTAAAGTTCCCCTAAGGACAAAATAGTCGTGTTATAGGAATAATGCAGGAAAGACACAAACCAGCAATGCAACAACTGTGGATTTCCAATCTAGGGTACCTGTGGAACAAGGGGACCAAGTCCAAAAGTCACAAGCAAGTCGGAGATGGGCAGATGCCCAGGAAATGCCAGCTGCGGGTGCAAAGAAGCTTCGACTGGACAGAAGAAGCGGAGGTTTCTGCAGGAACGAAAAGGGCTAGAGACTTCCCCTTTGGTGGACGGATCCTTCTCGCCTTGGAGAGTCAAGCAGAAGTGTTTTCCCGCTGAAAGGACGCCAACAAGCCTTGCTAGTTGCAAATCGTGCGTTTGGCGTTTTTGGACGCTGCTGGGGCCCAGGAGAGATCAGGACGTCGCAAATTGGACCTGAGGAGAGAGGGGACGTCGAGCAAGAAAAGAGCCCTCACTGAAGCAGGTAGGACCCGGAGAAGTGCCAGAAACAGGCACTACGAGGATGCGTGAAACGGTGCTCACCGAAGTTGCACAAAGGAGTCCCACGTCGCTGGAGACCAACTTAGAAAGTCATGCTATGCAGGTTAGAGTGCCGTGGACCCCGGCTTGGCTGTGCACAAAGGATTTCCGCAGGAAGTGCACAGGGGCCGGAGTAGCTGCAAAGTCGCGGTTCCCAGCAATGCAGCCCAGCGAGGTGAGGCAAGGACTTACCTCCACCAAACTTGGGCTGAAGAGTCACTGGACAGTGGGGGTCACTTGGACAGAGTCGCTGGATTCGAGGGACCTCGCTTGTCGTGCTGAGAGGAGACCCAAGGGACCGGTGATGCAGCTTTTTGGTGCCTGCGGTTGCAGGGGGAAGATTCCGTCGACCCACAGGAGATTTCTTCGGAGCTTCTGGTGCAGAGAGGAGGCAGGCTACCCCCACAGCATGCACAAGCAGGAAAACAGTCGAGAAGGCGGCAGGATCAGCGTTACAGAGTTGCAGTAGTCGTCTTTGCTACTATGTTGCAGGTTTGCAGGCTTCCAGCGCGGTCAGCAGTCGATTCCTTATCAGAAGGTGAAGAGGGAGATGCAGAGGAACTCGGATGAGCTCTTGCATTCGTTATCTAAAGTTTCCCCAGAGACAGAGACCCTAAATAGCCAGAAAAGAGGGTTTGGCTACCTAGGAGAGAGGATAGGCTACTAACACCTGAAGGAGCCTATCAGCAGGAGTCTCTGACGTCACCTGGTGGCACTGGCCACTCAGAGTAGTCCAGTGTGCCAGCAGCACCTCTGTTTCCAAGATGGCAGAGGTCTGGAGCACACTGGAGGAGCTCTAAACACACCCCAGGGGAGGTGCAGGTCAGGGGAGTGGTCACTCCCCTTTCCTTTGTCCAGTTTCGCGCCAGAACAGGGGCTAAGGGGTCCCTGAACCGGTGTAGACTGGCTTATGCAGAATTGGGCACATCTGTGCCCAACAAAGCATTTCCAGAGGCTGGGGGAGGCTACTCCTCCCCTGCCTTCACCCCATTTTCCAAAGGGAGAGGGTGTCACACCCTCTCTCAGAGGAAGTTCTTTGTTCTGCCATCCTGGGCCAGGCCTGGCTGGACCCCAGGAGGGCAGCTGCCTGTCTGAGGGGTTGGCAGCAGCAGCAGCTGCAGTGAAACCCCAGGAAGGGCAGTTTGGCAGTACCAGGGTCTGTGCTACAGACCACTGGGATCATGGGATTGTGCCAACTATGCCAGGATGGCATAGAGGGGGCAATTCCATGATCATAGACATGTTACATGGCCATATTCGGAGTTACCATTGTGAAGCTACATATAGGTAGTGACCTATATGTAGTGCACGCGTGTAATGGTGTCCCCGCACTCACAAAGTTCAGGGAATTGCCTCTGAACAATGTGGGGGCACCTTGGCTAGTGCCAGGGTGCCCTCACACTAAGTAACTTTGCACCTAACCTTTACCAGGTAAAGGTTAGACATATAGGTGACTTATAAGTTACTTAAGTGCAGTGTAAAATGGCTGTGAAATAACGTGGACGTTATTTCACTCAGGCTGCAGTGGCAGGCCTGTGTAAGAATTGTCAGAGCTCCCTATGGGTGGCAAAAGAAATGCTGCAGCCCATAGGGATCTCCTGGAACCCCAATACCCTGGGTACCTCAGTACCATATACTAGGGAATTATAAGGATGTTCCAGTAAGCCAATGTAAATTGGTAAAAATGGTCACTAGCCTGTCAGTGACAATTTGGAAAGAAATGAGAGAGCATAACCACTGAGGTTCTGGTTAGCAGAGCCTCAGTGAGACAGTTAGTCACTACACAGGTAACACATTCAGGCACACTTATGAGCACTGGGGCCCTTGGTTACCAGGGTCCCAGTGACACATACAACTAAAACAACATATATACAGTGAAAAATGGGGGTAACATGCCAGGCAAGATGGTACTTTCCTACACAACCCCCCCCCCCCCAAACGAAGGACAATAAGACTAGCCATGACCTGATGAGTCTTCATTGTCTAAGTGGAAATATCTGGAGAGTCCATCTGCATTGGAGTGGCTACTCCCAGGTCTATGTTCCACTGTATAGTCCATTCCCTGTAGGGATATGGACCACCTCAACAATTTAGGATTTTCACCTTTCATTTGTTTTAGCCAAAGTAGAGGTTTGTGGTCTGTCTGAACAATGAAGTGAGTGCCAATGGCCTCAACTTCTTCAGAGCCCAGACCACAGCAAAGGCCTCCCTCTCAATGGCAGACCAACGCTTTTCTCTAGGGGTCAACCTCCTACTAATAAAAGCAACAGGTTGATCCTGGCCCTCAGAATTAAGTTGTGATAGGACTGCCCCTACTCCTAATTCAGATGCATCAGTTTGGACATAGAATTTTTTAGAGTAACAAGGGCTTTTCAGGACAGGTGCATAGCACATGGCCTGCTTCAGCTCCTCAAACGCTTTCTGACAGTTTGCTGTCCATAATACCTTTTTAGGCATTTTCTTGGATGTGAGGTCATTAAGAGGGGCTGCAATGGAGCCATAGTTCTTAATGAACCTCCTGTAATACCCAGTGAGGCCTAGGAAGGCTCTCACCTGAGTCTGAGTGGTAGGGGGAACCCAATCAATGATAGTTTGGATTTTCCCCTGAAGTGGTGCAATCTGTTCCCCACCAACAAGGTGTCCCAGATAAACCACCTTACCCTGCCCTATCTGGCACTTTGAAGCCTTGATAGTGAGGCCTGCCTTTTGCAGAGCCTCCAAAACTTTCCATAGGTGGACCAGGTGATCATCCCAGCTGGAGCTAAAGACAGCTATATCGTCCAAATATGCTGCACTGAAAGCTTCCAGCCCTTGCAGGACTGTGTTCACCAACCTCTGAAAAGTGGCAGGTGCATTTTTCAAACCAAAAGGCATTACAGTAAACTGGTAATGTCCTCCAATGGTAGAAAATGCAGTCTTAGGTTTAGCATCTTCTGACAATTTGATCTGCCAATACCCTGCAGTCAAATCAAAAGTGCTTAGATCCTTGGCAGATGCCAGTGTATCTATGAGCTCATCTGCCCTGGGTATAGGGTGAGCATCAGTTTTGGTTACCAAGTTGAGACCTCTATAATCTACACAAAACCGCATTTCCTTCTTTCAATCTTTAGAATTGGGTTTTGGTACCAGTACCACAGGAGAAGCCCATGGACTGTCAGAGTGCTCAACCACTCCTAGTTCCAACATTTTCTAAACTTCTTGCTTTATGCAGTCCCTGACATGGTCAGGCTGCCTATAGATCTTACTTTTGAGAGGTAAACTGTCTCCAGTATCTATAGTGTGCTCACACCAAGAAGTGGTGCCTGGCACAGTAGAGAAGAGTTCTGAAAATTGTCCTAGGAGATTTATGCAATTATCTTTCTGCTCAGCAGTAAGACAATCAGCCAAAACTACACCTTCCACAAGAGCATCTTGTTCTGTGGAAGAGAAGAGATCAGGTAGAGGATCACTGTCTTCTTCCTGTCCCTCATCAGTTGCCATGAGCAGGGTGAGATCAGCCCTGTCATAGTAGGGTTTTAGGCGGTTGACATGGAGCACCCTAAGGGGACTCCTGGCAGTGCCTAAGTCAACTAAATAGGTGACTTCTCCCTTCTTTTCAACAATTGTGTGGGGACCACTCCATCTATCTTGGAGTGCTCTTGGGGCCACAGGCTCCAAGACCCACACTTTCTGCCCTGGTTGGTACTGAACCAAAACAGCCTTCTGATCATGCCATTGCTTCTGGAGCTCTTGGCTGGCCTGAAGGTTTTTACTGGCCTTTTTCATGTACTCAGCCATCCTTGATCTGAGGCCAAGTACATAATCCACAATATCCTGCTTAGGAGCTTTTAAAGGTTGTTCCCAACCCTCCTTTACAAGTGTGAGTGGACCCCTAACAGGGTGTCCAAAAAGAAGTTCAAAGGGGCTGAAGCCCACTCCTTTCTGGGGTACCTCCCTGTAGGCAAAAAGGAGGCATGGTAAAAGGATATCCCATCTCCTGCGGAGTTTTTCAGGGAGACCCATAATCATGCCTTTGAGAGTTTTATTAAATCTCTCCACCAGTCCATTTGTTTGTGGATGATAGGGTGTTGTGAACTTGTACGTTACACCACACTCCTTCCACATGGCCTTTAAGTATGCAGACATGAAATTGCTTCCTCTGTCTGATACTACTTCCTTTGGGAAGCCCACCCTGGAAAATATTCCCAGGAGGGCCTTTGCCACTGCAGGTGCTGTAGTGGTCCTTAAAGGAATAGCTTCAGGATATCTTGTGGCATGGTCCACTACCACTAAGATAAACCTATTGCCTGAAGCAGTAGGAGGGTCAAGGGGGCCAACTATGTCAACCCCTACCCTTTCAAAGGGAACCCCAACCACAGGCAGTGGGATAAGGGGTGCCTTTGGAGTGCCACCTGTCTTGCCACTGGCTTGACAGGTTTCACAGGACTTACAAAATTCCTTTGTGTCCTCAGACATCCTAGGCCAATGAAACAAGGGAACAAGCCTGTCCCAAGTTTTCATTTGTCCTAGATGCCCAGCTAAGGGAATGTCATGTGCCAGTGTTAGGAGGAACTTTCTGTACTCCTGAGGAATCACTAATCTCCTGGCAGCTCCAGGTTTAGGATCCCTATGCTCAGTGTACAAGAGGTTGTCCTCCCAGTAAACTCTGTGAGAGTCACTTACATCCCCATTAGCCTGTTTGACAGCTTGCTGTCTGAGACCCTCTAATGTGGGACAGGTTTGCTGTGCCACACTCAGCTCCTCTCTGGCAGGCCCCCCTTCACCCAAAAGCTCAGCAGTGTCTGCTTCCAGCTCCTCTGGTGTAGGTTCTGCACAGGGAGGGAATTCTTCTTCCTCAGAAGTAGAATCCACTGTAGAGGGAGGGATAGTAGGAAGTGGTTTGCTTCTACTAGCCCTAGCTTTAGGGAGCACTTGGTCCATTGTTCCAGGATCCAAGCTTCCCTGTCCTTTTTGCTTTTTGGCCTGAGCCCTTGTCAAAGCAAAAATATGCCCTGGGATGCCCAGCATTGCTGCATGGGCCTCCAACTCCACATCTGACCAAGCTGATGTCTCCAAATCATTCCCTAATAGACAGTCTACAGGTAAATCTGAAGCTACCACAACTTTCTTTGGACCAGTTACCCCCCCCCCCAGTTGAGATTTACAACAGCCATGGGGTGGCTTTGTGTTATGTTGTGAGCATCGGTTACTTGGTACTGGTGTCCAAGTATGTGTTGTTCAGGGTGTACCAGTTTCTCAATCACCATTGTGACACTGGCACCTGTGTCCCTGTAGGCCTGGACCTCAACACCATTTATTAGGGTTAGTTGCTTGTACTTCTCCAAGTTATGGGGGCAAGCAACCAAAGTGGCTAAATCAATAGCCCCTTCAGAGACTAAAGTAGCCTCTGTGGTCTCCCTAATCAGACCAACCCCAACTAAATTACCAAAAGTGAGCCCAGCTACTCCCTTGGATTGGCTATTAGTAGGTTTGCTCCCACCACCACTGCTATTAGTAGGGACACTAGGTGTAGCAGTAGGGGTTGTAGTGGTAGGAGCAGTGGTGCCTTTCTTTGGACAACTGGGATCTGTTGTCCAATGGCCTTTTATTTTACATAAATAGCACCATGGTTTCTTTTCCTTGTTCTGATTAAAAGAGGATTTGGGCCCACCACCCCCACCAGAGTGTTTTTGTGGGCCTGATGAAGACTCATTTTTAGATTTGTCCCCACCCTTGTCAGAAGACTCACCATCCTTCTTTTTGTTGCCATCTTTGTCACCCCCTGTATGAACTTTTCTGTTCACTCTTGTTCTGACCCATTTGTCTGCCTTCTTTCCCAATTCTTGGGGAGAGGTCAGATCAGAGTCCACCAAGTACTGGTGCAACAAATCAGACACACAATTATTAACAATATGCTCTCTCAGGATCAAGTTATACAGGCTGTCATAATCAGTAACTTTACTGCCATGTAACCACCCCTCCAAGGCCTTCACTGAATGGTCAATAAAATCAACCCAGTCTTGTGAAGACTCCTTTTTGGTCTCTCTGAACTTTATCCTGTACTGTTCAGTGGTTAAGCCATAACCATCCAGGAGTGCATTCTTAAGAACTTGGAAATTATTAGCATCATTTTCTTTCACAGTAAGGAGCCTATCCCTACCTTTTCCACTAAATGATAGCCATAGTATAGCAGCCCACTGCCTTTGAGGGACATCCTGTACAACACAGGCCCTCTCAAGTGCAGCAAACCACTTGTTAATGTCATCCCCCTCCTTATAAGGGGGAACTATCTTGTGCAGATTCCTGGAATCATGCTCTTTTGCAGGATGACTATGGGGAATACTGCTGCTGCCACCATGGGTATCTAAACCCAACTTCTGTCTTTCCTTCTCTAATTCAAAAGACTGTCTATCCAAATCCAGCTGTTGCTTTTTAAGCTTCAGTCTGGTTTGTTCCACCCTCAACTTATTGAGTTCCCTCTCTAACATTCTGTCATCAGGGTTGGTGGGAGGGACATTCCTAGAAACAGAGCTATGATGGGAATGGACAGAAGGAGACCTGTCCCTTACAGAAGCCGCCCTAACAGCTTGGTTAACAGAAACATTACTACCAGTATGGTGAGAATAAATGCTTTTGCTATGGTGTGAGACAACACTATTTATATGGTGTGGCTCATCATCATTACCATCTATGCTAGATTGTCTAGTAATGGGCAGGCTAGGAAGTTTATTTCCTGAATCTTTTCCTGGGGGAGTCCCTGAATCAGATTGAGAACTATTAGGTACTTTTTCAACAGATGAGGCACCTATGGCCTTATCTTGTTCTCTAAGCATGTTAAGTAACAGTTCCAAGGAAGGATTCTTCCCTACACTCAAACCTCTCTCTATACAGAGACTCCTTGCTCTTTTCCAGCTAAGGTTGTCATATTCAAGTGTGGACAGATCAACACTTTGGCCTGTGCCAGACATTTTTTAGAGAGAGTTAAAGTGATAGAAAAAGAGAAAAAAGTTTTCAGAACTTTTTTGGAAAGACAGAAAAAAACTTTTTAAACTTTTTAAGAACTTTTTGAAAGTTTAGAGGTACTTTTCAGCACTTAGAAAAGAGTGAAAAGAGGAAATGCAAAACTTTTTGGCTATGTGTATATACACTGACCTTGTTTTGTATATTTTTCTCTTATGAAAAGTACAATGACAAGAGTGGTAAGTAGTCTCAAGCACTTATCCCACCACTGCACAACCAATGTAGGAGGCTGGACTGGCTTGTAGTGAGTACCAAGGGGTACTTGCACCTTGCACCAGGCCCAGTTATCCCTTATTAGTGTATAGGGTGTCTAGCAGCTTAGGCTGATAGATAATGGTAGCTTAGCAGAGCAGCTTAGGCTGAACTAGGAGACGTGTGAAGCTACTACAGTACCACCTAGTGTCATATGCACAATATCATAAGAAAACACAATACACAGTTATACTAAAAATAAAGGTACTTTATTTTTATGACAATATGCCAAAGTATCTTAGAGTGTACCCTCAGTGAGAGGATAGGAAATATACACAAGATATATATACACAATAGCAAAAATATGCAGTATAGTCTTAGAAAACAGTGCAAACAATGTATAGTTACAATAGGATGCAATGGGGAAACATAGGGATAGGGGCAACACAAACCATATACTCCAAAAGTGGAATGCGAACCACGAATGGACCCCAAACCTATGTGACCTTGTAGAGGGTCGCTGGGACTATTAGAAAATAGTGAGAGTTAGCAAAATAACCCTCCCCAAGACCCTGAAAAGTGAGTGCAAAGTGCACTAAAGTTCCCCTAAGGACAAAATAGTCGTGTTAGAGGAATAATGCAGGAAAGACACAAACCAGCAATGCAACAACTGTGGATTTCCAATCTAGGGTACCTGTGGAACAAGGGGACCAAGTCCAAAAGTCACAAGCAAGTCGGAGATGGGCAGATGCCCAGGAAATGCCAGCTGCGGGTGCAAAGAAGCTTCGACTGGACAGAAGAAGCGGAGGTTTCTGCAGGAACGAAAAGGGCTAGAGACTTCTCCTTTGGTGGACGGATCCCTCTTGCCTTGGAAAGTTGTGCAGAAGTGTTTTCCCGCTGAAAGGACGCCAACAAGCCTTGCTAGTTGCAAATCGTGCATTTGGCGTTTTTGGACGCTGCTGGGGCCCAGGAGGGACCAGGAGGTCGCAAATTGGACCTGAAGAGAGAGGGGACATCGAGCAAGACAAAGAGCCCTCACTGAAGCAGGTAGCACCCGGAGAAGTGCCAGAAACAGGCACTACAAGGATGCGTGAAACAGTGCTCGCCGAAGTTGCACAAAGGAGTCCCACGTCGCCGGAGACCAACTTAGAAAGTCGTGCAATGCAGGTTAGAGTGCCGTGGACCCAGGCTTGGCTGTGCACAAAGGATTTCCGCCGGAAGTGCACAGGGGCCGGAGTAGCTGCAAAGTCGCGGTTCCCAGCAATGCAGCCCAGCGAGGTGAGTCAAGGACTTACCTCCACCAAACTTGGGCTGAAGAGTCACTGGACTGTGGGGGTCACTTGGACAGAGTCGCTGGATTCGAGGGACCTCGCTCGTTGTGCTGAGAGGAGACCCAAGGGACCGGTGATGCAGCTTTTTGGTGCCTGCGGTTGCAGGGGGAAGATTCCGTCGACCCACAGGAGATTTCTTCGGAGCTTCTGGTGCAGAGAGGAGGCAGGCTACCCCCACAGCATGCACAAGCAGGAAAACAGTCGAGAAGGCGGCAGGATCAGCGTTACAGAGTTGCAGTAGTCGTCTTTGCTACTATGTTGCAGGTTTGCAGGCTTCCAGCGCGGTCAGCAGTCGATTCCTTATCAGAAGGTGAAGAGGGAGATGCAGAGGAACTCGGATGAGCTCTTGCATTCGTTATTTAAAGTTTCCCCAGAGACAGAGACCCTAAATAGCCAGAAAAGAGGGTTTGGCTACCTAGGAGAGAGGATAGGCTACTAACACCTGAAGGAGCCTATCAGCAGGAGTCTCTGACGCCACCTGGTGGCACTGGCCACTCAGAGCAGTCCAGTGTGCCAGCAGCACCTCTGTTTCCAAGATGGCAGAAGTCTGGAGCACACTGGAGGAGCTCTGGACACCTCCCAGGGGAGGTGCAGGTCAGGGGAGTGGTCACTCCCCTTTCCTTTGTCCAGTTTCGCGCCAGAGCAGGGGCTAAAGGGGTCCCTGAACCGGTGTAGACTGGCTTATGCAGAATTGGGCACATCTGTGCCCAACAAAGCATTTCCAGAGGCTGGGGGAGGCTACTCCTCCCCTGCCTTCACACCATTTTCCAAAGGGAGAGGGTGTCACACCCTCTCTCAGAGGAAGTTCTTTGTTCTGCCATCCTGGGCCAGGCCTGGCTGGACCCCAGGAGGGCAGCTGCCTGTCTGAGGGGTTGGCAGCAGCAGCAGCTGCAGTGAAACCCCAGGAAGGGCAGTTTGGCAGTACCAGGGTCTGTGCTACAGACCACTGGGATCATGGGATTGTGCCAACTATGCCAGGATGGCATAGAGGGGGCAATTCCATGATCATAGACATGTTACATGGCCATATTCGGAGTTACCATTGTGAAGCTACATATAGGTAGTGACCTATATGTAGTGCACACGTGTAATGGTGTCCCCGCACTCACAAAGTTCAGGGAATTGGCTCTGAACAATGTGGGGGCACCTTGGCTAGTGCCAGGGTGCCCTCACACTAAGTAACTTTGCACCTAACCTTTACCAGGTAAAGGTTAGACATATAGGTGACTTTTAAGTTACTTAAGTGCAGTGTAAAATGGCTGTGAAATAACGTGGACGTTATTTCACTCAGGCTGCAGTGGCAGGCCTGTGTAAGAATTGTCAGAGCTCCCTATGGGTGGCAAAAGAAATGCTGCAGCCCATAGGGATCTCCTGGAACCCCAATACCCTGGGTACCTCAGTACCATATACTAGGGAATTATAAGGGTGTTCCAGTAAGCCAATGTAAATTGGTAAAAATGGTCACTAGCCTGTCAGTGACAATTTGGAAAGAAATGAGAGAGCATAACCACTGAGGTTCTGGTTAGCAGAGCCTCAGTGAGACAGTTAGTCACTACACAGGTAACACATTCAGGCACACTTATGAGCACTGGGGCCCTGGGTTACCAGGGTCCCAGTGACACATACAACTAAAACAACATATATACAGTGAAAAATGGGGGTAACATGCCAGGCAAGATGGTACTTTCCTACAGTGCCCCCAACAATACCTGCCTGTGCCCCAGACAATCCCTGCTGTGCCCCAAACAATCCCTGGCTGTGCCCCCAAACAATCCCTGCTGTGCCCCAAACAATCCCTGGCTGTGCCCCCAAACAATCCCTGGCTGTGCCCCCAAACAATCCCTGGCTGTGCCCCAAACAATCCATTCCTGTACCCCCAAACAATCCCTGGCTGTGTCCCAAAACAATCCCTGCCTGTGCCCCCAAACAATCCCTGCCTGTCCCACCGCAGGGCCCTGCACGGTCCAGGAGCAGGAACTCTCATCTGCTAGGGAGTGTTTTTTCATTTTCAGAAGCGCCCCGTCCGAGTCCCGCTCCCACCTGCTGCAGCACACACCTGCCGTGGCCTCATTTCATGGAAAGCTTCTTATTTTCAGTAAAACCACTCACCAAACGTGGCGCTTGGGACAGTATGATTTGGCGCCTTGTAGGGCAGTGAATGAGAAGTTGTCCTTTTAGTCGACTCCGATACTCATTTCATGAGGATGAAATGCTGAGACAGCCTTCATGGGAATGAGAGTAGCGCCCTGAAGTTGCACACGGAGTCCCACAGAGCGCACAGCGGCAGCAGGGGCCCCACAGAGGTTTCCTTCTGTAGCCCAGTTTAGGGGGTGCAGCATTTCATCTGCTCATCTTTACACAGACTCAGCCTTTCATCTCTTTGAAGCAGGTACAGAGTAAACCCGCCCTCATCTCGTTCCTTAGAGTGCTTAGAAACGGCAGACGTGTGTTTACAGCTAGAATAGCCAGCTGGTCCACTCCAGTGTCCGGAGTGGCCTTACCCCAGGAAGGAGGGATGCAGGCCACTTGTAGGACACACGTGTTCCTTCAGCATCTCCATCCTCTCTGCTGCAGGGACAGCCATGCGATCTCAGCAGCACCCACCCCTGCTGACGTCACACCTGCCCCAGGGCCCTTCAACTGCCCCAAGGCCTCGCCTTAGGCAGGGGGAGGGGAGCTGCACACGGGACCAGAAGCCTGAACAAAGCATGGCTTTCCTCCTGTGAGTGGGCTGTGGGGGGTCACCTTTTGGGGGGGCTGGCCCCCCCTCTCTAAGACTGGGCCTGGTGGAGAGTGACATCACAAACGGCTTTTCAGTGCTGTCATTTTAGAGAGTGTCACCCTCCAGAGAAGACCCATCCCCACTTGTGGCCTCCTCTGGTGTCCCAGGAAGGCTGTTCTTCTCTGGTCTTTCAGTTGACGTCTCCTGGTGGTGACTGGCACCTTCTTGGTTTGCTTTGGAAATGTGATCTATCTCTGGTACTTCTTGGCACAGGTGCCTTCCTGACCAGCCCTCCTCTCTCTTCTCTTGGCAGGTATCGGTCCAGTCCCCCAGAAGTGCTCATCGCGCAGCCCAACTCCCCGCTGAGTTACCCGGTCCATGGCGTGGAGCTGGTGCCCCTGTCCACCATCCTGCTTCCAGGTAATCCTCTTTCGCTGGTGATTGTTCACCTGATATCTGAGCGGGACCAGACAAGGGTGCCCCTGAACCCCGTTAACGCCCTGTACCCATACTGCGCATGCGCACCGGGCACGTACACGTGTGTTGCTTTGCAGTGCTTGTGCTGTTCTTGACAACGCTGGTCTTCTTGATTTGACTGCCACCATCACCATGGAGACACCATGCTGGGTTACTCTGTGTGGTGGTTTTGGTGGTTCCTGCATGTGATACACTTAATGCATCCAATGTTAAACACACATGTGCCTGTAGTTGCATGGCATGTACTGTCTGTGGTCTGTGTAGATGCTTGGTTTGGTCTTAACCTGCTGGAGTCATGCCAACATGCTCCCTCTCCATCTGGAGTCCTTGTCAGTAGATGCTGGTGCCATGCCCATGACATTCACCTGTGGCCTCTGCCAAGGCATGCTTGTCTGATGTTCAGGTACCCCGCCTCCCCCTGGATTCCTTGAGTGATGTCAGCACCATAGAAGCCTTTGTCACAACACAAGGGGGGAGATTTACAAACATTTGTGACGCTTACCAGCACAAAATGTTTTTTCCTAATTTACTTTCCACTGCAAACCTTGTTTTGTGCTTGAAAGTACCCTAAAAGTAACGCACATGAAAGAGGCGTCACATGAGTGGTGCAAGGCCATTGCCATGCAACCACGTGTGCCTTTTGACACAAAACCCTATTTACAAACAATAGTAGACAGGGTTTAGCAGCAAAAGGTAACACCATTTGAAAGCAGGCGTTAAAAGGAGGAATGTTTTTACTTCTCTTTTCTTTTCCAACTTTGCATGCGTGCGGCACTGTGCGGCACATACGCAGTGGGGAACGCTTTGAAGTGTCGACACATAGTATTTTGTACTGGAAGAATACCCTTCTAGTACACAACACATGCTAAACTCATGCAGACACCCGAGCTCTATGACGCAAACGTATGTGCGCCGGCGCTGTGGGGGGGTGAGAGACATATCTCTGTAAGTATGTGTAGGAAAGTACCATCTTGCCTGGCATGTTACCCCCATTTTTCACTGTATATATGTTGTTTTAGTTGTATGTGTCACTGGGACCCTGGTAACCCAGGGCCCCAGTGCTCATAAGTGTGCCTGAATGTGTTACCTGTGTAGTGACTAACTGTCTCACTGAGGCTCTGCTAATCAGAACCTCAGTGGTTATGCTCTCTCATTTCTTTCCAAATTGTCACTAACAGGCTAGTGACCATTTTTACCAATTTACATTGGCTTACCGGAACACCCTTATAATTCCCTAGTATATGGTACTGAGGTACCCAGGGTATTGGGGTTCCAGGAGATCCCTATGGGCTGCAGCATTTCTTTTGCCACCCATAGGGAGCTCTGACAATTCTTACACAGGCCTGCCACTGCAGCCTGAGTGAAATAACGTCCACGTTATTTCACAGCCATTTTACACTGCACTTAAGTAACTTATAAGTCACCTATATATCTAACCTTTACCTGGTAAAGGTTAGGTGCAAAGTTACTTAGTGTGAGGGCACCCTGGCACTAGCCAAGGTGCCCCCACATTGTTCAGAGCCAATTCCCTGAACTTTGTGAGTGCGGGGACACCATTACACGTGTGCACTACATATAGGTCACTACCTATGTGTAGCTTCACCATGGTAACTCCGAATATGGCCATGTAACATGTCTATGATCATGGAATTACCCCCTCTATGCCATCCTGGCATAGTTGGCACAATCCCATGATCCCAGTGGTCTGTAGCACAGACCCTGGTACTGCCAAACTGCCCTTCCTGGGGTTTCACTGCAGCTGCTGCTGCTGCCAACCCCTCAGACAGGCATCTGCCCTCCTGGGGTCCAGCCAGGCCTGGCCCAGGATGTCAGAACAAAGAACTTCCTCTGAGAGAGGGTGTGACACCCTCTCCCTTTGGAAAATGGTGTGAAGGCAGGGGAGGAGTAGCCTCCCCCAGCCTCTGGAAATGCTTTCTTGGGCACAGATGTGCCCAATTCTGCATAAGCCAGTCTACACCGGTTCAGGGACCCCTTAGCCCCTGCTCTGGCGCGAAACTGGACAAAGGAAAGGGGAGTGACCACTCCCCTGACCTGCACCTCCCCTGGGAGGTGTCCAGAGCTCCTCCAGTGTGCTCCAGACCTCTGCCATCTTGGAAACAGAGGTGCTGCTGGCACACTGGACTGCTCTGAGTGGCCAGTGCCACCAGGTGACGTCAGAGACTCCTGCTGATAGGCTCCTTCAGGTGTTAGTAGCCTATCCTCTCTCCTAGGTAGCCAAACCCTCTTTCCTGGCTATTTAGGGTCTCTGTCTCTGGGGAAACTTCAGATAACGAATATAAGAGCTCATCCGAGTTCCTCTGCATCTCTCTCTTCACCTTCTGATAAGGAATCGACTGCTGACCGCGCTGGAAGCCTGCAAACCTGCAACATAGTAGCAAAGACGACTACTGCAACTCTGTAACGCTGATCCTGCCGCCTTCTCTACTGTTTTCCTGCTTGTGCATGCTGTGGGGGTAGTCTGTCTCCTCTCTGCACCAGAAGCTCCGAAGAAATCTCCCGTGGGTCGACGGAATCTTCCCCCTGCAACCGCAGGCACCAAAAAGCTGCATTACCGGTCCCTTGGGTCTCCTCTCAGCACGACGAGCGAGGTCCCTCGAATCCAGCGACTCTATCCAAGTGACCCCCACAGTCCAGTGACTCTTCAGTCCAAGTTTGGTGGAGGTAAGTCCTTGCCTCACCTCGCTGGGCTGCATTGCTGGGAACCGCGACTTTGCAGCTACTCCGGCCCCTGTGCACTTCCGGCGGAAATCCTTTGTGCACAGCCAAGCCTGGGTCCACGGCACTCTAACCTGCATTGCACGACTTTCTAAGTTGGTCCCCGGCGACGTGGGACTCCTTTGTGCAACTTCGGCGAGCACCGTTTCACGCATCCTCGTAGTGCTGGTTTCTGGCACTTCTTCGGGTGCTACCTGCTTCAGTGAGGGCTTTTTGTCTTGCTCGACGTCCCCTCTCTCTTCAGGTCCAATTTGCGACCTCCTGGTCCCTCCTGGGCCCCGGCAGCGTCCAAAAAGCCAAACGCACGATTTGCAACTAGCAAGGCTTGTTGGCGTTCTTTCAGCGGGAAAACACTTTTGCACGACTCTCCAAGGCTAGAGGGATCGGTCCACCAAAGAAGAAGTCTCTAGCCCTTTTCGTTCCTGCAGAAACCTCAGCTTCTTCTGTCCAGTAGAAGCTTCTTTGCACCCGCAGCTGGCATTTCCTGGGCATCTGCCCATCTCCGACTTGCTTGTGACTTTTGGACTTGGTCCCCTTGTTCCACAGGTACCCTAGATTGGAAATCCACAGTTGTTGCATTGCTGGTTTGTGTCTTTCCAGCATTATTCCTCTAACACAACTTCTTTGTCCTTAGGGGAACTTTAGTGCACTTTGCACTCACTTTTCAGGGTCTTGGGGAGGGTTATTTTCCTAACTCTCACTATTTTCTAATAGTCCCAGCGACCCTCTACAAGGTCACATAGGTTTGGGGTCCATTCGTGGTTCGCATTCCACTTTTGGAGTATATGGTTTGTGTTGCCCCTATCCCTATGTTTCCCCATTGCATCCTATTGTAACTATACATTGTTTGCACTGTTTTCTAAGACTATACTGCATATTTTTGCTATTGTGTATATATATCTTGTGTATATTTCCTATCCTCTCACTGAGGGTACACTCTAAGATACTTTGGCATATTGTCATAAAAATAAAGTACCTTTATTTTTAGTATAACTGTGTATTGTGTTTTCTTATGATATTGTGCATATGACACTAAGTGGTACTGTAGTAGCTTCACACGTCTCCTAGTTCAGCCTAAGCTGCTCTGCTAAGCTACCGTTATCTATCAGCCTAAGCTGCTAGACACCCTATACACTAATAAGGGATAACTGGGCCTGGTGCAAGGTGCAAGTACCCCTTGGTACTCACTATAAGCCAGTCCAGCCTCCTACATTGGTGGCAGCGGTGGGATCAGTGCTTGAGACTACTTACCACTCTTGTCATTGTACTTTTCATAAGAGAAAAATATACAAAACAAGGTCAGTGTATATACACATAGCCAGAAAGTTTTGCATTTCCTCTTTTCACTCTTTTCTAAGTGCTGAAAAGTACTTCTAAACTTTCAAAAAGTTCTTAAAAGGATGGCTGAGTACATGAAAAAGGCCAGTAAAAACCTTCAGGCCAGCCAAGAGCTCCAGAAGCAATGGCATGATCAGAAGGCTGTTTTGGTTCAGTACCAACCAGGGCAGAAAGTGTGGGTCTTGGAGCCTGTGGCCCCAAGAGCACTCCAAGATAAATGGAGTGGACCCCACACAATTGTTGAAAAGAAGGGTGAAGTCACCTACTTGGTTGACTTAGGCACTGCCAGGAGTCCCCTTAGGGTGCTCCATGTCAACCGCCTGAAACCCTACTATGACAGGGCTGATCTCACCCTGCTCATGGCAACTGATGAGGGACAGGAAGAAGACAGTGATCCTCTACCTGATCTCTTCTCCTCCACAGAACAAGATGCTCTTGTGGAAGGTGTAGTTTTGGCAGATTGTCTTACTGCTGAGCAGAAAGACCATTGCATAAATCTCCTAGGACAATTTTCAGAACTCTTCTCTACTGTGCCAGGCACCACTTCTTGGTGTGAGCACACTATAGATACTGGAGACAGTTTACCTGTCAAAAGTAAGATCTATAGGCAGCCTGATCATGTCAGGGACTGCATAAAGCAAGAAGTTCAGAAAATGTTGGAACTAGGAGTGGTTGAGCACTCTGACAGTCCATGGGCTTCTCCTGTGGTACTGGTACCAAAACCCAATTCTAAAGATGGAAAGAAGGAAATGCGGTTTTGTGTAGACTATAGAGGTCTCAACTTGGTAACCAAAACTGATGCTCACCCTATACCCAGGGCAGATGAGCTTATAGATACACTGGCATCTGCCAAGTATCTAAGCACTTTTGATTTGACTGCAGGGTATTGGCAGATCAAATTATCAGAAGATGCTAAACCTAAGACTGCATTTTCTACCATTGGAGGACATTACCAGTTTACTGTAATGCCTTTTGGTTTGAAAAATGCACCTGCCACTTTTCAGAGGTTGGTGAACACAGTCCTGCAAGGGCTGGAAGCTTTCAGTGCAGCATATTTGGACGATATAGCAGTCTCTAGCTCCAGCTGGGATGATCACCTGGTCCACCTATGGAAAGTTTTGGAGGCCCTGCAAAAGGCAGGCCTCACTATCAAGGCTTCAAAGTGCCAGATAGGGCAGGGTAAGGTGGTTTATCTGGGACACCTTGTTGGTGGGGAACAGATTGCACCACTTCAGGGGAAAATCCAAACTATTATTGATTGGGTTCCCCCTACCACTCAGACTCAGGTGAGAGCCTTCCTAGGCCTCACTGGGTATTACAGGAGGTTCATTAAGAACTATGGCTCCATTGCAGCCCCTCTTAATGACCTCACATCCAAGAAAATGCCTAAAAAGGTATTATGGACAGCAAACTGTCAGAAAGCTTTTGAGGAGCTGAAGCAGGCCATGTGCTCTGCACCTGTCCTGAAAAGCCCTTGTTACTCTAAAAAATTCTATGTCCAAACTGATGCATCTGAATTAGGAGTAGGGGCAGTCCTATCACAACATAATTCTGAGGGCCAGGATCAACCTGTTGCTTTTATTAGTAGGAGGTTGACCCCTAGAGAAAAGCGTTGGTCTGCCATTGAGAGGGAGGCCTTTGCTGTGGTCTGGGCTCTGAAGAAGTTGAGGCCATACCTGTTTGGCACTCACTTCATTGTTCAGACAGACCACAAACCTCTACTTTGGCTAAAACAAATGAAAGGTGAAAATCCTAAATTGTTGAGGTGGTCCATATCCCTACAGGGAATGGACTATACAGTGGAACATAGACCTGGGAGTAGCCACTCCAATGCAGATGGACTCTCCAGATATTTCCACTTAGACAATGAAGACTCATCAGGTCATGGCTAGTCTTATTGTCCTTCGTTTGGGGGGGGGTTGTGTAGGAAAGAACCATCTTGCCTGGCATGTTACCCCCATTTTTCACTGTATATATGTTGTTTTAGTTGTATGTGTCACTGGGACCCTGGTAACCCAGGGCCCCAGTGCTCATAAGTGTGCCTGAATGTGTTACCTGTGTAGTGACTAACTGTCTCACTGAGGCTCTGCTAATCAGAACCTCAGTGGTTATGCTCTCTCATTTCTTTCCAAATTGTCACTAACAGGCTAGTGACCATTTTTACCAATTTACATTGGCTTACTGGAACACCCTTATAATTCCCTAGTATATGGTACTGAGGTACCCAGGGTATTGGGGTTCCAGGAGATCCCTATGGGCTGCAGCATTTCTTTTGCCACCCATAGGGAGCTCTGACAATTCTTACACAGGCCTGCCACTGCAGCCTGAGTGAAATAACGTCCACGTTATTTCACAGCCATTTTACACTGCACTTAAGTAACTTATAAGTCACCTATATATCTAACCTTTACCTGGTAAAGGTTAGGTGCAAAGTTACTTAGTGTGAGGGCACCCTGGCACTAGCCAAGGTGCCCCCACATTGTTCAGAGCCAATTCCCTGAACTTTGTGAGTGCGGGGACACCATTACACGCGTGCACTACATATAGGTCACTACCTATGTGTAGCTTCACCATGGTAACTCCGAATATGGCCATGTAACATGTCTATGATCATGGAATTGCCCCCTCTATGCCATCCTGGCATAGTTGGCACAATCCCATGATCCCAGTGGTCTGTAGCACAGACCCTGGTACTGCCAAACTGCCCTTCCTGGGGTTTCACTGCAGCTGCTGCTACTGCCATCCCCTCAGACAGGCATCTGCCCTCCTGGGGTCCAGCCAGGCCTGGCCCAGGATGGCAGAACAAAGAACTTCCTCAGAGAGAGGGTGTGACACCCTCTCCCTTTGGAAAATGGTGTGAAGGCAGGGGAGGAGTAGCCTCCCCCAGCCTCTGGAAATGCTTTCTTGGGCACAGATGTGCCCAATTCTGCATAAGCCAGTCTACACCGGTTCAGGGACCCCTTAGCCCCTGCTCTGGCGCGAAACTGGACAAAGGAAAGGGGAGTGACCACTCCCCTGACCTGCACCTCCCCTGGGAGGTGTCCAGAGCTCCTCCAGTGTGCTCCAGACCTCTGACATCTTGGAAACAGAGGTGCTGCTGGCACACTGGACTGCTCTGAGTGGCCAGTGCCACCAGGTGACGTCAGAGACTCCTGCTGATAGGCTCCTTCAGGTGTTAGTAGCCTATCCTCTCTCCTAGGTAGCCAAACCCTCTTTTCTGGCTATTTAGGGTCTCTGTCTCTGGGGAAACTTCAGATAACGAATGCAAGAGCTCATCCGAGTTCCTCTGCATCTCTCTCTTCACCTTCTGATAAGGAATCGACTGCTGACCGCGCTGGAAGCCTGCAAACCTGCAACATAGTAGCAAAGACGACTACTGCAACTCTGTAACGCTGATCCTGCCGCCTTCTCGACTGTTTTCCTGCTTGTGCATGCTCTGGGGGTAGTCTGCCTCCTCTCTGCACCAGAAGCTCCGAAGAAATCTCCCGTGGGTCGACGGAATATTCCCCCTGCAACCGCAGGCACCAAAAAGCTGCATTACCGGTCCCTTGGGTCTCCTCTCAGCACGACGAGCGAGGTCCCTCGAATCCAGCGACTCTGTCCAAGTGACCCCCACAGTCCAGTGACTCTTCAGTCCAAGTTTGGTGGAGGTAAGTCCTTGCTTCACCTCGCTGGGCTGCATTGCTGGGAACCGCGACTTTGCAGCTACTCCGGCCCCTGTGCACTTCCGGCGGAAATCCTTTGTGCACAGCCAAGCCTGGGTCCACGGCACTCTAACCTGCATTGCACGACTTTCTAAGTTGGTCCCCGGCGACGTGGGACTCCTTTGTGCAACTTCGGCGAGCACCGTTTCACGCATCCTCGTAGTGCCTGTTTCTGGCACTTCTCTGGGTGCTACCTGCTTCAGTGAAGGCTCTTTGTCTTGCTCGATGTCCCCTCTCTCTTCAGGTCCAATTTGCGACCTCCTGGTCCCTCCTGGGCCCCGGCAGTGTCCAAAAACGCCAAACGCACGATTTGCGACTAGCAAGGCTTGTTGGCGTCCTTTCAGCGGGAAAATACTTTTGCACGACTTTCCAAGGCGAGCGGGATCCGTCCTCCAAAGGGGAAGTCTCTAGCCCTTTTTGTTCCTGCAGAAACCTCAGCTTCTTCTGTCCAGTAGAAGCTTCTTTGCACCCGCAGCTGGCATTTCCTGGGCATCTGCCCATCTCCGACTTGCTTGTGACTTTTGGACTTGGTCCCCTTGTTCCACAGGTACCCTAGATTGGAAATCCACAGTTGTTGCATTGCTGGTTTGTGTCTTTCCTGCATTATTCCTCTAACACGACTTCTTTGTCCTTAGGGGAACTTTAGTGCACTTTGCACTCACTTTTCAGGGTCTTGGGGAGGGTTATTTTCCTAACTCTCACTATTTTCTAATAGTCCCAGCGACCCTCTACAAGGTCACATAGGTTTGGGGTCCATTCGTGGTTCGCATTCCCCATTGCATCCTATTGTAACTATACATTGTTTGCACTGTTTTCTAAGACTATACTGCATATTTTTGCTATTGTGTATATATATCTTGTGTATATTTCCTATCCTCTCACTGAGGGTACACTCTAAGATACTTTGGCATATTGTCATAAAAATAAAGTACCTTTATTTTTAGTATAACTGTGTATTGTGTTTTCTTATGATATTGTGCATATGACACTAAGTGGTACTGTAGTAGCTTCACACGTCTCCTAGTTCAGCCTAAGCTGCTCTGCTAAGCTACCGTTATCTATCAGCCTAAGCTGCTAGACACCCTATACACTAATAAGGGATAACTGGGCCTGGTGCAAGGTGCAAGTACCCCTTGGTACTCACTTCAAGCCAGTCCAGCCTCCTACACCCAGTACTCTGGGTACCTCAGTACCATATACAAGGGAAGTATATGGGTGTACCAGTATGCCATTGTGAATTGGTAAATTGAGTCACTAGCCTGTTAGTGACAAACGTGGAAAGCAGAGAGAGCGTAACCACTGAGTTTCTGGTCAGCAGAGCCTCATTGAGACAGTTAGGCATCACACAGGGAACACATACAGGGCACATACTTATGAGCACTGGGGCCCTGCCAGGCAGGGTCCCAGTGACACATAGATTAAAACAACATATAAACAGTGAAATATGGGGGTAACATGCCAGGCAAGATGGTACTTTCCTACAATGAATGCTGGAAGGGACCACTGCTGCCTTGCTGCTTTGTACAGTCATAATAACCGCAATCCATTTGCAAAGTAAAACTCAATGGGTAGCCCATCTATTCTGGGTACCTTGGCTCATGCTATTTGCTTAATTGCCCTCTGTACCTCTTCAAGTGCCTCCAGCTCTTTGTGCTCTGGGGGGTTAATGGAGGGCACCTGGATGGCAGCTAAACAGGCAGCCGGGTGACTCGCCAGTGGGGGTTTCATACAGACCACCCTTACTACCTTTCAAAAGTTGCATTGATATTGGATTGGGTAATAACGATCACATCCTGTTGGGTGTGTATGGCCCCGATCAGGAGCCTGGCTGGCATCTTACCACCTTTATCCCCTTCGGCGTGCGAGTCGACAACATACTCTTTGTAGTTTAATTTCCCTATTTTGTGGAGTACTGCTTTACATTCTGTGTGTAGGTGTGCCAGTTGTGGTGCAATAATATCATCTTGTGCATGTCTGTTTTCCACCATTTTTATGTGTGTGGTCTTCTTTCAATTGGAGGTCTGAGATTAACATGTGCTTAACCCCAAAGGTTGTCTCAATACAGTGGCCCCTTATGACTGTCTTGAAGGTGTCCCATTCAATCATGTTATCAGATGGTATATGTTCTGTATTGGTCAAAGTGAAGACCTCTGCCCGAGTTGAACTGACTTTCCCTGAGAGTCTCCACTGTAAGGCGCCATGTTGGTATCTCAGCCCTCCAACTCTCCAGTTCAGGGTCATTTTTAAGGGATTGCGACAACACAGCATGCACCCAAAATAATCATTGTCTTGAACCCATGACTATTTCATTGTAGCAATAAAGGAGACTGATTTTAGTAAGTAACACATTCACTTACTAAATACCTTTCAGTGTGATAAATGTATAGCAAACTCTCACACTCTTTGGATGATGTAATCATCAGTGATATCATTGAACATGTCATGAATGGAGTAATATTTGAGGTCACAAGCAGTGCATGGTGGGAGTGCAAGTTACAGTCAGCTTGCTGAACTATAACTTGCTAATATCACTGTTTTTCTTTGTTTAACTAATTTCAACATTTTACTATAACATTACTGTAGGAAAGTGCCACTGTTGACATGGTCACCCCCCCACACTTTTTGCCTAGTGTTGATATGAACTTTGATTGAAAGTGTGCTGGGATCCTCCTAAACAGGCCCAATCACCAGTGTGCTTTCCCAAAATCTGTACCTTTGTTTCCACAATTGGCACAGCCCTGGCACACAGTTAAGTCCCTTGTAAAAGGTACCTGTGGTACCAAAGGCCCTGTGGCCAGGGAAGGTCCACAAGGGCTGCAGCATGTATTATGCCACCCTAGGGGACCCCTCACCAAGCACATAACCACTGCCTTTGCAACTTGGGTGTGCTGGTGGGGAGAAAAAAGTAAAGTCGACATGGCACCCTTCTCAGTGTGCCATGCCCACAACCACTGCATGTGGCAAAAGTAAGACACCCCTCTAGCAGGCCTTACAGCCCTAAGGCAGGGTGCACTATACCACAGGTGAGGGCATAGCTGCAGGAGCAATATGCCCCTACAGTGTCTAAGTCCATTCTTAGACATTGTAAGTGCAGTGTAGCCATATTTAGTATATGGCCCGGGAGTTTGTCATTACGAACACCACAGTTCCATAATGGCTTCAATGAATACTGGGAAGTTTGGTATCAACTGATGCCAGTGTGGGATTTATTGAAAAATGCACCCAGAGGGCATCGTAGAGATGCCCCCTGTATGTTAGCCAAACTGCTAGTGCATGACTGACCAGTCTGTGCTAGCCTGCCACTTTCAGACAAGTTTCTGACCCTATGGGGTGAGAGCCTTTGTGCTATTGGTGTTCAGAAACGTAGCCTGTCCTGGATGGAAGTGCTTCACACCTACCCCCTTCGGGAACTGTAACACCTAGCGGTGAGCCTCAAAGGCTCAAGCCGTGGATTACAGTTCCCCAGGGCACTCCAGCTAGTGGAGTTGCTGCCCCCCAGACAAAGCCCCACTTTTGGCAGCAATTCCGGCTGGAAAATTAGGAAAAACAGGGAGGAGTGACCACCCCAGCCAGGACCACTCCTAAGATGTCCAGAGCTGAGGTGACCCCCTCCCTGCAGAATCCTCCATCTTGGTTTGGAGGACAGGGACCAATAGGATTAGGGTTGTGTCCCCCTCCCCAGTGGGAGTGGGCACAAGGTGGGTGTAGCCACCCTCAGGGGCAGTAGCCATTGGCTATTGCCCTCTGACACTTGAAACGCCCTGAAATCTAGGATTTAAAGGCATCCCTGAATCCAGCTCACCAGATTCTTGGCAACTTGACAAGAAGAAAAAGGACTGCATAGCTGAAACCCCAGCAGCCATGAAGGAAGACGACAACTGACTTGGCCCCAGCGCTACCGGCCTGTCTCCTGCTTCAAAGAACCTGCACAAGAACAGCGACGCATCCATCGAGACCAGTGACCTCTGCCAAACTCCAGAGGACTGCCCTGCACCCAAAAGGATCAAGAACTCCAGTGAACAGCAGCCCTATCCAAGAAGAAACAACAGCCAAGGACTCCAGCCTCACTCCGAATGTGTGAGTCCTGACCACTCTGCACCCAACACCCATGGCCCGTGTCCAGGTGGCCCAACCAGCTGGAGAGGATCCCCAGGCGATTCTGAGCAAGTGCTCACCCTGGGGTGACCTCTCCACTCCTCCACGATGACACCTGCAGAGGGAATCCAGAGGACCTCCCCCCCCCACTGCAAAAGCTCTGGACGAAGGTATCCGAATGCCTAAAGACACACTGCACCCGCAGCCCCCAGGCCTTTGAGAACCCAATCTCTGGTGCAGCGACGTTCAGCAGGTGGCCCTCCTCCCTGTCCAGCCTCTGGTTTGCCCTAGACGACCTCCTGGACTTCGCCTACAGCCTCTGAGTGACCCCTGGGGTTCCCTCATAGAGAACAATCGGAGACCCGACACCTTGTTTGCACCCTGTACCCTGCTGCCCTAGCACCGCTGAGGATGTATGATTGCTGCCTTCTTGTGCCCCCCCACCAGGGCTCCTCAAAACCCCCAGGTCTGCCCTCAGAAGACGCAGGTACCTACCTGCCTGTAGATCTGAAACCAAGTGCCGCCAGTCTCCTTGGGAGCCCATGTTAATTTTGCCTACACTTTGACCTCTGCACCCGGCCGGCCCGTGTTGCTGGTGGTGAGTGTTTGGTGTTAAGTTGGACCCCCACCTGTGGACTGCCTAACTTCCTGAGACTGGAACTGTAAGTGTTGTACTTACTTGCAAATCAATCTAACTTTTCTTCCCCCCAGGAACTGTTTCTGAAAATTGCACTGTCAACTTAAAAAAAAATATTTGCCAATATTTCAGAAACTGTATAACTTATTGATTTCAAACAAAGTGCTATTGATATATGTGAAATACGAAACTATTGAAGTACTTAACCTGCAGCTTGAATTTTGTGGTTCTAAAAATAAATTAACAAAATATATTTTTGCTATATAAAAACCATTGGTCTGGAGTTGTCATTGAGTGTGTGCTTCTTCTGTTGTTTGCGTGTGTACAACAAATGCTTTGGAATACCCTCTAATAAGCCTAACTGCTCGACCACACTACCACAAATAGAGCATTAGTATTGTCTATTTTAGCCTCTGTTGAGCCTCTGGGGAACCCCTGGACTCTGTGCACACTATATCTCACTTTGATATAGTATATGCAGAGCCAGCTTCCTACAATTAATTTAACATTTTTTTTTTTAGTGAAATAAATATATATGTCCTACTTTTGTAAACAAATAAATAAAACAAAAGAATAAATAATACTGTACATGTACTGTGATGTGAGAGTGGAGGAGAGGTGATATTTTGAAATATTCCAAGTGTCCATAACATTGAAACCTTCTCCTTCAGGTGACCATGACTGCTTCCCGTGGAGCCTTCAATACTCTAGCAGACGTCTCAGATGACGTGGTACAGGGAAGGGGTGAAAAGGAAATGACCATTTCTTCCCCACACCAGGAGCTGGTGAACTTCATCCTTCAGCACACTACCTACACCAGCACTGTGTATCATATTCATGCCGTGGATACTGGTGAGTGTTACAGCATGTCTGCCGCGCTGTGAATGTGCACCAATGTGGTGCACTGTGTTTACACAGACGACTCCAGTGAGTATTACTGCACGCCTGCCATTCTGTGTAACAAATACCATCCTGTGTAATGTGTACCAATATAGTGCATTGTGTTCACAGAGACGATACTGGTGAGTGTTGGAAAATGGCCATCTCTAAAGGGTCACCCCAAACTTTTTGCCTTCCTCCTCCTCTTTTTCTGACTGCTTTTTTTGTTGTCTTTAGGACTTGGGGCACTTTACCACTGCTAACGAGCGCTAAAGTGTGTTAGGACTCTCTCCCTAAAACATGGTAACATTGGCTCATACCCAATTGGCATTTTTAATTTACTTGTAAGTCCCTAGTAAAGTGTACTACATGTGCCCAGAGGCTGTAAATTAAATGCTATTAGTGGGCCTGCAGCACTGATTGTGCCACCCACATAAGTAGCCCTTTAAACATGTCTCAGGCCTGCCATTGCAAGGCCTGTGTTTGCAGTTTCACTGCCACTTCGACTTAGTATTTAAAACTACTTCCCAAGCCTTTAAACTCCCCATTATTTACATGTAAGTCACTCCTAAGGTAGGCCCTAGGTATTCCACAGGGCAGGGTTCTGTGTAATTAAAGGTAGGACAAGTACTTATAAGGTTTATATGTCCTGGTTGTGAAAAACACCCAAAGTCGTTTTTTCGCTAGCATGAAGCCTGCTCCTCTCCTAGGTCAGCATTAGAAATGCCCTTATATACTTTTAAGTGGTAATTTCTGATCTGAAAGGAGTGACATTGTCACGTTTGGTATGGTTGGAATGGTAGTGAGAAATCCTACTTACTGATCAAGTTGGATTTTACATTACTATTTTAGAAATGCCACTTTTAGAAAGTAGGCATTTATCTTCCCTTACTGTTCTCTGTCCCTTACAAACTGTCTCCAATCCATGTCTGGTCTGTGCTGGTTGACAGCTTCCCTTGTGCATTCCAACCAGACAGCAATAAACACAGGACACAGTTGAATCTGCATTTATCTGCATATTTATGGGTCTTCCTGAGCAGGAAGGGTGGAAGTCCTCTCACTTACACTTCAAAGGCTAGTGGCCTGACCTCACAAAAAGGACTGATCACCACCCACAGATCTCCTGGCAGAAAGGACTGGGCTAAAAGGGGAACTGGTTCACTTTAAAATCACTCTTAGAAGTTTCTCCTACATCAAAGGCACTTTTGAGTATATATTGGGTCTGTGGCCCCCCTAAGATCAGACACTTCTGGACCTACAACTGGACTGTCATAAGGACAGCCATGCGGTCCAAAGATCTCACCTGTACTGCTGTACTGGAAGGACTGCTGTCCTGCTAGTTGCCCTGCTGCCTGCTGGCCCCTGGCTCTGCTGGAAGGAATTCTTCTTCTTTCACCAGTGCTCTCCAAGTTCTTGGACTGAGCTTGCCTTCTGCTCTGAAGTCTGAGGGCCATCAACGACTTCACCAGAGAGAAGAAAATCCTACACGTCGGAAAATAGATGCAACGCAGAGAAAATTTGTCACAACACCTGCTGGATCGACGCATCACTTCCTGGATCAACTCAGGTCCTATTGCCTTTTCACAACATGTTTTGGATTTTCCACGCATTGTCCATGGGCATCAAAATATCCCTGCATCGCAGTGAGGAACCAAGGCTGCGCACCTGGAAACTGATGCATCACCTTGCCACATGGAGAAAAAAAAATGCATTACCTTCGCTGCACCAAAAAGACAGACGCATCGCTTTATTTTCCTATGCATCTCCTCCTCTGCAGCACTCTGTGTCGTTCTTTTTGACGCATACCAGGTACTGTGGGTTAAAACGATACAACCTATGATTCTTAAGGATTGAGACTCATCTAAACCTTTAAAAAGTGATATCTTGACTTGTTAAAATTGAATTTTTGTTATTTTGGTATTTTTTTATTCAGATACATATTATCTGTTCTCCTAAACTGATGTGGAATACTTTTTATGGTGTTGTCACTGTTACTGTATGAGTTATTGCACAAATACTTTACTCATTGCTGTAGGAAGCTGGCCATCTATGTAGTGTGCAAACTAGGCACACTGTGCAGGGGGTCCAGGCAACCACACAGTGGTTTCCAGAGTGTAGGAGGCTGGACTGGCTTGTAGTGAGTACCAAGGGGTACTTGCACCTTGCACCAGGCCCAGTTATCCCTTATTAGTGTATAGGGTGTCTAGCAGCTTAGGCTGATAGATAATGGTAGCTTAGCAGAGCAGCTTAGGCTGAACTAGGAGACGTGTGAAGCTACTACAGTACCACTTAGTGTCATATGCACAATATCATAAGAAAACACAATACACAGTTATACTAAAAATAAAGGTACTTTATTTTTATGACAATATGCCAAAGTATCTTAGAGTGTACCCTCAGTGAGAGGATAGGAAATATACACAAGATATATATACACAATAGCAAAAATATGCAGTATAGTCTTAGAAAACAGTGCAAACAATGTATAGTTACAATAGGATGCAATGGGGAAACATAGGGATAGGGGCAACACAAACCATATACTCCAGAAGTGGAATGCGAACCACGAATGGACCCCAAACCTATGTGACCTTGTAGAGGGTCGCTGGGACTATTAGAAAATAGTGAGAGTTAGAAAAATAACCCTCCCCAAGACCCTGAAAAGTGAGTGCAAAGTGCACCAAAGTTCCCCTAAGGACAAAATAGTCGTGTTAGAGGGAAAATGCAAGGAAAACACAAATCAGCAATGCAACAACGATGGATTCCTGACTGAGGGTACCTGTGGAACAAGGGGACCAAGTCCAAAAGTCACAAGCAGCTCGGAGATGGGCAGATGCCCAAGAAATGCCAGCGGTTGGTGCAAAGAAGCTCTTACTAGGCTGAAGAACTGTGAATACTGCAGGAACGACAAGGGCTAGAGACTTCCCCTTTGGAGGATGGATCCCGCACGCCTTGGAGAGTCGTGCAGAAGTGTTTTCCCGCCGGATGGACGCCAACAAGCCTTGCTACACGCAAATCGTGCGTTTGGCGTTTTTGGACGCTGCTGGGGCCCAGGAGGGACCAGGAGGTCGCAAATTGGACCTGCAGAGAGAGGGGACGTCGAGCAAGACAAAGAGCCCTCACTGAAGCAGGTAGCACCCGGAGAAGTGCCAGAAACAGGCACTACGAGGATGCGTGAAACGGTGCTCGCCGAAGTTGCACAAAGGAGTCCCACGTCGCCGGAGACCAACTTAGAAAGTCGTGCAATGCAGGTTAGAGTGCCGTGGACCCAGGCTTGGCTGTGCACACAGGATTTCCGCCGGAAGTGCACAGGGGCCGGAGAAGCTTGCAAAGTCGCGGTTCCCAGCAATGCAGCCCAGCGAGGTGAGGCAAGGACTTACCTCCACCAAACTTGGGCTGAAGAGTCACTGGACTGTGGGGGTCACTTGGACGGTGTTGCTGGATTCGAGGGACCTCGCTCGTCGTGCTGAGAGGAGACCCAAGGGACCGGAGATGCAGCTTTTTGGTGCCTGCGGTTGCAGGGGGAAGATTCCGTCGACCCACGGGAGATTTCTTCGGAGCTTCTGGTGCAGAGAGGAGGCAGACTACCCCCACAGCATGCACAAGCAGGAAAACAGTCGAGAAGGCGGCAGGATCAGCATTACAGAGTTGCAGTAGTCGTCTTTGCTACTATGTTTGCAGGTTTGCAGGCTTCCAGCGCGGTCAGCGGTCGATTCCTTATCAGAAGGTGAAGAGGGAGATGCAGAGGAACTCGGCTGAGCTCATGCATTCGTTATCTGAAGTTTCCCCAGAGACAGAGACCCTAAATAGCCAGAAAAGAGGGTTTGGCTACCTAGGAGAGAGGAAAGGCTACTAACACCTGAAGGAGCCTATCACAAGGAGTCTCTGACGTCACCTGGTGGCACTGGCCACTCAGAGCAGTCCAGTGTGCCAGCAGCACCTCTGTTTCCAAGATGGCAGAGGTCTGGAGCACACTGGAGGAGCTCTGGACACCTCCCAGGGGAGGTGCAGGTCAGGGGAGTGGTCACTCCCCTTTCCTTTGTCCAGTTTCGCGCCAGAGCAGGGGCTAAGGGGTCCCTGAACCGGTGTAGACTGGCTTATGCAGAATTGGGCACCTCTGTGCCCAACAAAGCATTTCCAGAGGCTGGGGGAGGCTACTCCTCCCCTGCCTTCACACCATTTTCCAAAGGGAGAGGGTGTCACACCCTCTCTCAGAGGAAGTTCTTTGTTCTGCCATCCTGGGCCAGGCCTGGCTGGACCCCAGGAGGGCAGATGCCTGTCTGAGGGGTTGGCAGCAGCAGCAGCTGCAGAGAAACCCCAGGAAGGGCAGTTTGGCAGTACCAGGGTCTGTGCTACAGACCACTGGGATCATGGAATTGTACCAACAATGCCAGGATGGCATAGAGGGGGCAATTCCATGATCATAGACATGTTACATGGCCATATTCGGAGTTACCATGGTGAAGCTACATATAGGTAGTGACCTATATGTAGTGCACGCGTGTAATGGTGTCCCCGCACTCACAAAGTTCAGTGAATTGGCTCTGAACAATGTGGGGGCACCTTGGCTAGTGCCAGGGTGCCCTCACACTAAGTAACTTTGCACCTAACCTTTACCAGGTAAAGGTTAGACATATAGGTGACTTATAAGTTACTTAAGTGCAGTGTAAAATGGCTGTGAAATAACGTGGACGTTATTTCACTCAGGCTGCAGTGGCAGGCCTGTGTAAGAATTGTCAGAGCTCCCTATGGGTGGCAAAAGAAATGCTGCAGCCCATAGGGATCTCCTGGAACCCCAATACCCTGGGTACCTCAGTACCATATACTAGGGAATTATAAGGGTGTTCCAGTAAGCCAATGTAAATTGGTAAAAATGGTCACTAGCCTGTCAGTGACAATTTGAAAGTAATGAGAGAGCATAACCACTGAGGTTCTGGTTAGCAGAGCCTCAGTGAGACAGTTAGGCACCACACAGGGAACATATACATGCACACCTATGAGCACTGGGGCCCTGTGTGACAGGGTCCCAGTGACACATACATATAGGCCACAAACCTATGAGCACTGGGGTCCTGACCAGCAGGATCCCAGTGACACATAACAACCATACTGAAAACATAGTGTTTTCACTATGAGCACTGAGGCCTGGCTATCAGGATCCCAGTGAGACAGTGAAAACAGTGACAAACACCCTGACATACACTCACAAACAGGCCAAAAGTGGGGGTAACAAGGCTAGAAAGAGGCTACCTTCTCACACAACCCCCCCCCAAACGAAGGACAATAAGGCTAACCTTGGCCAGTTGAGACTTTATTGTCTAAGTGGTGATAAGTAGAGAGTAGCTCTGCAATAGACTGGTTACTCCCTTTATCATCCACTATATGGTTACTTCCCTGTGGGGATGTAAACCACCCTGTTTGAAGTTTTTTAGCTAAGCAACAATGTGAAGGTGTATTTTCAGAGTTTCTATCAGTAAGTTTTAGTTTAGAGCAGTGGGAATTATCCACTGAACCTATTTGTAATGATGGAAATGCCAGACAGGGATGCTGTCTCAGTAAAGCCATAGCTGGGCAAAAACTTTGTCCATTTGGCTGGAAGAGAGAACAGGGATGCTGTTTCTCTTGAGTTGGAGCAGGGCAGGGATGCTGTCCTATGAGCTCCACACTAGGGCAGGGATGCTGTCCTAAGTGTTGTGAGGTAGTGCAGGGTTTCTGCACTAAAGTTTCTCTGGGAGGGTTGGAGGGATGCTCCATGTTAACTAAAATGGTGCTCTTTTTGTCACCAATGTTAGTTATCCCACAGAGAGGTACTTCCACCTCAGGGAGTCCAGCTTTGCCAGCTGATGATTCCCTTGGAACAGGTGCCACCCCAGGAGAGGTTTCTCCCACCACAGGAATGGTATCCTGAATGGTAGGGTGGTTAGGGGATACTGTGATACCCTTTTTACCTGTTGATGGAGAGGGATCCTGAGTTTTCAGGCCTTCTCTCCTTTGCTTTTTCATTTCACTTGAAATGAGAGGGAACAATTCCTCAGGGATGCCCAGCATGGCTGCATGGGCATAAAACTCTACATCAGCCCAACCTGAGGTCTCTAGGTCATTACCTAAGAGACAGTCTACAGGTAAGCTAGGTGATACCACCACCTGCTTAGGGCCAGTAACTCCACCCCAACTAAACTGAATTATAGCTAAGGGAAGAAACTTAGTGGAGTTATGGACATCAATAATTTTATACTGTTGTCCAATGATGTGTTGTTCAGGAGGCACTAGGTTTTCAGTCACCAAAGTGAAACTGGCACCTGTGTCCCTGTAGGCCAAGGCCTCAACACCATTTATTGAAACTGTCTGCCTGTACTTATCCATTGTAAGGGGACAAGCAGCCAGTGTGGCAAGGCCAATGCCACTAGGTGTGACAGAAACTGTCTTGGGACTGATTACATCAGTTTCCACTATGGACCCATAAGTGAACCCAACTACACCCTTTGCTTGACTGTTGCCAGCAGTCCCACCACTAGTACCACTACTGCTAGGGGCACTAGAGCTTGATGTATTAGTGGTGGTAGGCTCAGGGGGTTTACCTGGACAGGACTTATCCCCTGGCCTATGGCCTCTGTTTTTACACACAAAGCACCAAGGCTTTTTAATGTGTGCAGGTTGGGAAGAAGAGGAAGAATTTGTTTTATCCCCACCCTCTGAAGAGTGTTTAAGATTTGAAGTGGGGTCTTTGGTTTTACCCTTATCCCCATGCTTATCTTGAGATTTTTCACCATCTTTCTTCTTATTGCCATCTTTGTCACCCCCTGTATGAACTTTTCTGTTCACCCTTGTTCTGACCCATTTGTCTGCCTTCTTTCCCAATTCTTGGGGAGAGGTCAGATCAGAGTCTACCAGGTACTGGTGCAACAAATCAGACACACAATTATTAAGTATATGCTCTCTCAGGATTGTGTTATACAGGCTTTCATAATCAGTAACTTTACTGCCATGTAACCACCCCTCCAAGGCCTTCACTGAATGGTCAATGAAATCAACCCAGTCTTGTGAAGACTCCTTTTTGGTCTCTCTGAACTTTATCCTGTACTGTTCAGTGGTTAAGCCATAACCATCCAGGAGTGCATTCTTAAGAACTTGGAAATTATTGGCATCATTTTCTTTCACAGTAAGGAGCCTATCCCTACCTTTTCCACTAAATGATAGCCATAGGATAGCAGCCCACTGCCTTTGAGGGACATCCTGTACAACACAGGCCCTCTCAAGTGCAGCAAACCACTTGTTTATGTCATCCCCCTCCTTATAAGGGGGAACTATCTTGTGCAGATTCCTGGAATCATGCTCTTTTGCAGGATGACTATGGGGAATACTGCTGCTGCCACCATGGGTATCTAAACCCAACTTCTGTCTTTCCCTCTCTATTTCTAAAGACTGTCTATCCAAATCCAGCTGTTGCTTCTTGAGCTTCAGTCTGGTTTGTTCCACTCTCAATCTATTGAGCTCCCTTTCTAACAATCTGTCATCAGGGTGGGTGGGAGGGACATTTCTAGATACAGAGGTATGATGGGAATGAACAGAAGGAGACCTGTCCCTTACAGAGGGCACCCTAACAGCTTGGCTACCAGCATAATGTGAGATCACATCCTCAGTATGGTGTGATTCAACCTCTGTACCAACTATGCTAGACTGTCTAGTAATGGGCAGGCTGAGAAGTTTCTTTCCTGAACCTTTTCCTGGGGGAGTCCCTGGATCAGATTGAGAACCATTAGCTACTTTTTCTACAGATTGGGCACTTATGGCTTTATCCTGTACTCTAAGCATATTAATTAACAGTTCTAAGGAAGGATTCTTCCCTACACTCAAACCTCTCTCTATGCAGAGACTCCTTGCTCCTTTCCAGCTAAGGTGATCATATGCAAGTTTGGACAGTTCAACTTTTTGGCCTGTGCCAGACATTTTTTAGAGAGAGTTAAAGTGATAGCAAAAGAGAAAAAAGTTTTCAGAACTTTTTGGAAAGACAGAAAAAAACTTTTTAAACTTTTAAGAACTTTTTGAAAGTTTAGAAGTACTTTTCCGCACTTAGAAAAGAGTGAAAAGAGGAAATGCAAAACTTTTTGGCTATGTGTATATACACTGACCTTGTTTTGTATATTTTTCTCTTATGAAAAGTACAATGACAAGAGTGGTAAGTAGTCTCAAAGCACTTATCCCACCACTGCACAACCAATGTAGGAGGCTGGACTGGCTTGTAGTGAGTACCAAGGGGTACTTGCACCTTGCACCAGGCCCAGTTATCCCTTATTAGTGTATAGGGTGTCTAGCAGCTTAGGCTGATAGATAATGGTAGCTTAGCAGAGCAGCTTAGGCTGAACTAGGAGACGTGTGAAGCTACTACAGTACCACTTAGTGTCATATGCACAATATCATAAGAAAACACAATACACAGTTATACTAAAAATAAAGGTACTTTATTTTTATGACAATATGCCAAAGTATCTTAGAGTGTACCCTCAGTGAGAGGATAGGAAATATACACAAGATATATATACACAATAGCAAAAATATGCAGTATAGTCTTAGAAAACAGTGCAAACAATGTATAGTTACAATAGGATGCAATGGGGAAACATAGGGATAGGGGCAACACAAACCATATACTCCAGAAGTGGAATGCGAACCACGAATGGACCCCAAACCTATGTGACCTTGTAGAGGGTCGCTGGGACTATTAGAAAATAGTGAGAGTTAGAAAAATAACCCTCCCCAAGACCCTGAAAAGTGAGTGCAAAGTGCACCAAAGTTCCCCTAAGGACAAAATAGTCGTGTTAGAGGGAAAATGCAAGGAAAACACAAATCAGCAATGCAACAACGATGGATTCCTGACTGAGGGTACCTGTGGAACAAGGGGACCAAGTCCAAAAGTCACAAGCAGCTCGGAGATGGGCAGATGCCCAAGAAATGCCAGCGGTTGGTGCAAAGAAGCTCTTACTAGGCTGAAGAACTGTGAATACTGCAGGAACGACAAGGGCTAGAGACTTCCCCTTTGGAGGATGGATCCCGCACGCCTTGGAGAGTCGTGCAGAAGTGTTTTCCCGCCGGATGGACGCCAACAAGCCTTGCTACACGCAAATCGTGCGTTTGGCGTTTTTGGACGCTGCTGGGGCCCAGGAGGGACCAGGAGGTCGCAAATTGGACCTGCAGAGAGAGGGGACGTCGAGCAAGACAAAGAGCCCTCACTGAAGCAGGTAGCACCCGGAGAAGTGCCAGAAACAGGCACTACGAGGATGCGTGAAACGGTGCTCGCCGAAGTTGCACAAAGGAGTCCCACGTCGCCGGAGACCAACTTAGAAAGTCGTGCAATGCAGGTTAGAGTGCCGTGGACCCAGGCTTGGCTGTGCACACAGGATTTCCGCCGGAAGTGCACAGGGGCCGGAGAAGCTTGCAAAGTCGCGGTTCCCAGCAATGCAGCCCAGCGAGGTGAGGCAAGGACTTACCTCCACCAAACTTGGGCTGAAGAGTCACTGGACTGTGGGGGTCACTTGGACGGTGTTGCTGGATTCGAGGGACCTCGCTCGTCGTGCTGAGAGGAGACCCAAGGGACCGGAGATGCAGCTTTTTGGTGCCTGCGGTTGCAGGGGGAAGATTCCGTCGACCCACGGGAGATTTCTTCGGAGCTTCTGGTGCAGAGAGGAGGCAGACTACCCCCACAGCATGCACAAGCAGGAAAACAGTCGAGAAGGCGGCAGGATCAGCATTACAGAGTTGCAGTAGTCGTCTTTGCTACTATGTTTGCAGGTTTGCAGGCTTCCAGCGCGGTCAGCGGTCGATTCCTTATCAGAAGGTGAAGAGGGAGATGCAGAGGAACTCGGCTGAGCTCATGCATTCGTTATCTGAAGTTTCCCCAGAGACAGAGACCCTAAATAGCCAGAAAAGAGGGTTTGGCTACCTAGGAGAGAGGAAAGGCTACTAACACCTGAAGGAGCCTATCACAAGGAGTCTCTGACGTCACCTGGTGGCACTGGCCACTCAGAGCAGTCCAGTGTGCCAGCAGCACCTCTGTTTCCAAGATGGCAGAGGTCTGGAGCACACTGGAGGAGCTCTGGACACCTCCCAGGGGAGGTGCAGGTCAGGGGAGTGGTCACTCCCCTTTCCTTTGTCCAGTTTCGCGCCAGAGCAGGGGCTAAGGGGTCCCTGAACCGGTGTAGACTGGCTTATGCAGAATTGGGCACCTCTGTGCCCAACAAAGCATTTCCAGAGGCTGGGGGAGGCTACTCCTCCCCTGCCTTCACACCATTTTCCAAAGGGAGAGGGTGTCACACCCTCTCTCAGAGGAAGTTCTTTGTTCTGCCATCCTGGGCCAGGCCTGGCTGGACCCCAGGAGGGCAGATGCCTGTCTGAGGGGTTGGCAGCAGCAGCAGCTGCAGAGAAACCCCAGGAAGGGCAGTTTGGCAGTACCAGGGTCTGTGCTACAGACCACTGGGATCATGGAATTGTACCAACAATGCCAGGATGGCATAGAGGGGGCAATTCCATGATCATAGACATGTTACATGGCCATATTCGGAGTTACCATGGTGAAGCTACATATAGGTAGTGACCTATATGTAGTGCACGCGTGTAATGGTGTCCCCGCACTCACAAAGTTCAGTGAATTGGCTCTGAACAATGTGGGGGCACCTTGGCTAGTGCCAGGGTGCCCTCACACTAAGTAACTTTGCACCTAACCTTTACCAGGTAAAGGTTAGACATATAGGTGACTTATAAGTTACTTAAGTGCAGTGTAAAATGGCTGTGAAATAACGTGGACGTTATTTCACTCAGGCTGCAGTGGCAGGCCTGTGTAAGAATTGTCAGAGCTCCCTATGGGTGGCAAAAGAAATGCTGCAGCCCATAGGGATCTCCTGGAACCCCAATACCCTGGGTACCTCAGTACCATATACTAGGGAATTATAAGGGTGTTCCAGTAAGCCAATGTAAATTGGTAAAAATGGTCACTAGCCTGTCAGTGACAATTTGAAAGTAATGAGAGAGCATAACCACTGAGGTTCTGGTTAGCAGAGCCTCAGTGAGACAGTTAGGCACCACACAGGGAACATATACATGCACACCTATGAGCACTGGGGCCCTGTGTGACAGGGTCCCAGTGACACATACATATAGGCCACAAACCTATGAGCACTGGGGTCCTGACCAGCAGGATCCCAGTGACACATAACAACCATACTGAAAACATAGTGTTTTCACTATGAGCACTGAGGCCTGGCTATCAGGATCCCAGTGAGACAGTGAAAACAGTGACAAACACCCTGACATACACTCACAAACAGGCCAAAAGTGGGGGTAACAAGGCTAGAAAGAGGCTACCTTCTCACACAGAGGTAAAAATTAGACCACCTAAATGCTTCTATTTTTAAGGTAGCTGTTCGAGCAGTTAGGCTAATCCAGGAGATGTGCTGAGTATTTGCTGTTCTAACAAATCCAATCATGCACCTCACATATTCAATGAATGACTCGAGACCAGAATTTATAAAAATACTTCAGACTTTTATATACATCTTAAGACCAAGAGCATTAAGATATGTTGAGTACTTCTTGAGATATGACTTTTTGAAGTTTTAATAAAGTTAGTCTTTCTGTGCGTAATTACGCACCATAGGAATCAATAGGCAGTGAAAATGCATTAACAATTGTACATTTGGGTTACCAGTCTCTTCTTTTGCAGGAAGGTTGCAGCAGTCGGTGGGCACCTTGTGCCAGCCGGAGAGCCTCAGGCAGCTCCCAGTTCCAGTGGGAGAAGCGTTGGAAAGTCTCTTGGCACAAGCACAGGGCCACCTGGAGGGGCCACTTGGAAAAGGAGCTGGTTTGCAGATTTAAAGTTGGTGTCTGGGGTACCCTTGGGTTTGGGACCCGGGACATACAGCAATTCCTGCACTGCAAAGCTCAGGGCCGCCAGGTGCAGGGAGTTTTGGAGGTCTTTGATGCTGTGTGTAAAGGGACCCTTTGGAGCTGAGGTAAGTCGTCTTGACTGTGGCTTCCTCTTGGTCCAGTTGCAGCTCTGGGAGAGCTGTTTTTGGTCCGATGTGCACTGGTGAGTACCTGGAGTATTCCCAACACTTGGTCACAGGAGGGTGCTGTGCCACCAAACTAGGCACATTTGCAGGTCTTGTCCGGGCTGTCATAGGTGTGTCATCGGGTCTGGCTGTGCCTTCCGGTTGCTGAGATATTGTCCAGTCAGTGAAGTGTCCCTCACCGGTTTGCAGGTTCCTTGTAGGTTCCTTGGGTTTCTTGAGTGGTACCCCCACTCAGGAGGGAGATCTCAAGCTATTCTTGAAACCTGGAGGTCCTCTGGGTCTTTTGAGGTCGGTCCAGTGGTCAGTTCCTCTGTAGCTGCGATTGTTGGGACTCTAGTGCAGCAAGCAGTGTCTTCAAGCCTCTGCTGGTGCAGTAGGTCCTCTATTCTCGTCCTGTCTGGTTCTTTGGTGCTGTCTTCTTTTCTTCCATATCAATCTAAAATCTTGGTCTAGGGGAGCCTGCTAAATACTGAATTTAGTGGGTGTTTTAGGGGGACCCTGGTAGTGTCCAATCGGACAATTACCCTTGGGTGACTACACCCACTACAGTGACCACTTCCTGATGGAAGGATCACTTCCCTAAACCTCATTGGATATTTTCCTGCCATCCAATATAGAGGAAAATGAGATGGAGGGTCCACTTCGCCTGCAAGCCCCTAGGGGTGGTGCATGCTCGGTGAGGCCACTCCTCCTACCCTTCGTCTGGTTTCCCGCCTTTGCTCTCGCCAAAGGTAGGTGTTTGCAAAGGGGGAAGCCATCTGCTTCTTGGAGCAGGCATGGGGGCTCAAGTTTCAGGCGCAGTAGCCCTTTGAAGCCCACCGCCAGGGTGTTACACATTCCTGAGGGAGGGGGTGTTAGCTACTCCATGTAGGAAAGTAGCCTCTTTCTAGCCTTGTTACCCCCACTTTTGGCCTGTTTGTGAGTATATGTCAGGATGTTTTCACTGTCTCACTGGGATCCTGCTACCCAGGGCCCAGTGCTCATAGTGAAAACCCTATGTTGTAAGTATGTTTGTTATGTGTCACTGGGATCCTGCTAGCCAGGACCCCAGTGCTCATAAGTTTGTGGCCTATATGTGTTCCCTGTGTGGTGCCTAACTGTCTCACTGAGGCTCTGCTAACCAGAACCTCAGTGGTTATGCTCTCTCTCAGCTTTCCAAATTTGTCACTAACAGGCTAGTGACTAAATTTACCAATTTACATTGACATACTGGTACACCCATATAATTCCCTAGTATATGGTACTGAGGTACCCAGGGTATTGGGGTTCCAGGAGATCCCTATTGGCTGCAGCATTTCTTTTGCCACACATAGGGAGCTCTGACAATTCTTACACAGGCCTGCCAGTGCAGCCTGAGTGAAATAACGTCCACGTTATTTCACAGCCATTTACCACTGCACTTAAGTAACTTATAAGTCACCTAAATGTTTAACCTTCACTTAGTGAAGGTTGGGTGCCAAGTTACTTAGTGTGTGGGCACCCTGGCACTAGCCAAGGTGCCCCCACATCGTTCAGGGCAAATTCCCCAGACTTTGTGAGTGGGGGGACACCATTACACACGTGCACTATTCATAGGTCACTATCTATGTATAGTGTCACAATGGTAACTCCGAACATGGCCATGTAACATGTCTAAGATCATGGAATTGTCCCCCCAATACCATTCTGGTATTGGGGGGACAATTCCATGATCCCCCGGGTCTCTAGCACAGTACCCGGGTACTGCCAAACTGCCTTTCCGGGGTCTCCACTGCAGCTGCTGCTGCTGCCAACCCCTTAGACAGGGTTCTGCCCTCCTGGGTCCAGGCAGCCTTGGCCCAGGAAGGCAGAACAAAGGAATTCCTCTGAGAGAGGGTGTTAGCTGCAAAGCTCGCGGTTAGGGTTTTTGGATGCTGCTGTGTCCCAGGAGGGACCAGGATGTCACCAATTGCGTGAGGGGACAGAGGGGGCGTCCAGCAAGACGAGGAGCCCTCTCAGAAGCAAGCAGCACCCGGAGAAGTGCCGGATCAGGCACTACAAAGTGGCGTGAAACGGTGCTCACCCGAAGTTGCACAAGAGAGTCCCACGCCGCCGGAGGACAACTCAGGAGGTCGTGCAATGCAGGTTAGAGTGCCGTGGATCCAGGCTTGGCTGTGCAGAAAAGAAATCCTGGAAAAGTGCACAGGAGCCGGAGTAGGTGCAAAAGTCGCGGTTCCCAGCAATGCAGTCTAGCGAGGTGAGGCAAGGACTTACCTCCACCAAACTTGGACTGAAGAGTCACTGGACTGTGGGAGTCACTTGGACAGAGTTGCTGGATTCGAGGGACCTCACTCGTCGTGCTGAGAGGAGACCCAAGGGACCGGTAATGCAGCTTTTTCGTGCCTGCGGTTGCAGGGGGAAGATTCCGTCGACCCACGGGAGATTTCTTCGGAGCTTCTAGTGCAGAGAGGAGGCAGACTACCCCCACAGCATGCACCACCAAGAAAACAGTCGAGAAGGCGGCAGGATCAGCGTTACAGAGTTGCAGTAGTCGTCTTTGCTACTATGTTGCAGTTTTGCAGGCTTCCAGCGCGGTCAGCAGTCGATTCCTTGGCAGAAGGTGAAGAGAGAGATGCAGAGGAACTCGGATGAGCTCTTGCATTCGTTATCTAAAGTTTCCCCAGAGACAGAGACCCTAAATAGCCAGAAAAGAGGGTTTGGCTACTTAGGAGAGAGGATAGGCTAGCAACACCTGAAGGAGCCTATCACAAGGAGTCTCTGACGTCACCTGGTGGCACTGGCCACTCAGAGCAGTCCAGTGTGCCAGCAGCACCTCTGTTTCCAAGATGGCAGAGGTCTGGAGCACACTGGAGGAGCTCTGGACACCTCCCAGGGGAGGTGCAGGTCAGGGGAGTGGTCACTCCCCTTTCCTTTGTCCAGTTTCGCGCCAGAGCAGGGCTAAGGGGTCCCCTGAACCGGTGTAGACTGGCTTATGCAGAATTGGGCACATCTGTGCCCAAGAAAGCATTTCCAGAGGCTGGGGGAGGCTACTCCTCCCCTGCCTTCACACCATTTTCCAAAGGGAGAGGGTGTAACACCCTCTCTCAGAGGAAGTTCTTTGTTCTGCCATCCTGGGCCAGGCCTGGCTGGACCCCAGGAGGGCAGATGCCTGTCTGAGGGGTTGGCAGCAGCAGCAGCTGCAGTGAAACCCCAGGAAAGGCAGTTTGGCAGTACCAGGGTCTGTGCTACAGACCACTGGGATCATGGGATTGTGCCAACTATGCCAGGATGGCATAGAGGGGGCAATTCCATGATCATAGACATGTTACATGGCCATATTCGGAGTTACCATTGTGAAGCTACATATAGGTAGTGACCTATATGTAGTGCACGCGTGTAATGGTGTCCCCGCACTCACAAAGTCCAGGGAATTGGCCCTGAACAATGTGGGGGCACCTTGGCTAGTGCCAGGGTGCCCTCACACTAAGTAACTTTGCACCTAACCTTTACCAGGTAAAGGTTAGACATATAGGTGACTTATAAGTTACTTAAGTGCAGTGTAAAATGGCTGTGAAATAACGTGGACGTTATTTCACTCAGGCTGCAGTGGCAGGCCTGTGTAAGAATTGTCAGAGCTCCCTATGGGTGGCAAAAGAAATGCTGCAGCCCATAGGGATCTCCTGGAACCCCAATACCCTGGGTACCTTAGTACCATATACTAGGGAATTATAAGGGTGTTCCAGTAAGCCAATGTAAATTGGTAAAATTAGTCACTAGCCTGTTAGTGACAATTTGGAAAGAAATGAGAGAGCATAACCACTGAGGTTCTGATTAGCAGAGCCTCAGTGAGACAGTTAGTCACTACACAGGTAACACATTCAGGCACACTTATGAGCACTGGGGCCCTGGTGAACAGGGTCCCAGTGACACATACAACTAAAACAACATATATACAGTGAAAAATGGGGGTAACATGCCAGGCAAGATGGTACTTTCCTACACAACCCCCCCGCCAAACGAAGGACAATAAGACTAGCCATGACCTGATGAGTCTTCATTGTCTAAGTGGAAATATCTGGGGAGTCCATCTGCATTGGAATGGCTACTCCCAGGTCTATGTTCCACTGTATAGTCCATTCCCTGTAGGGATATGGACCACCTCAACAATTTAGGATTTTCACCTTTCATTTGTTTTAGCCAAAGTAGAGGTTTGTGGTCTGTCTGAACAATGAAGTGAATGCCAAACAGGTATGGCCTCAACTTCTTTAGAGCCCAGACCACAGCAAAGGCCTCCCTCTCTATGGCAGACCAACGCTTTTCTCTAGGGGTCAACCTTCTACTAATAAAAGCAACAGGTTGATCCTGGCCCTCAGAATTAAGTTGTGATAGGACTGCCCCTACTCCTAATTCAGATGCATCAGTTTGGACATAGAATTTTTTAGAGTAACAAGGGCTTTTCAGGACAGGTGCAGAGCACATGGCCTGCTTTAGCTCCTCAAAAGCTTTCTGACAGTTTGCTGTCCATAATACCTTTTTAGGCATTTTCTTGGATGTGAGGTCATTAAGAGGGGCTGCAATGGAGCCATAGTTCTTAATGAACCTCCTGTAATACCCAGTGAGGCCTAGGAAGGCTCTCACCTGAGTCTGAGTGGTAGGGGGAATCCAATCAATAATTGTTTGGATTTTCCCCTGCAGTGGTGCAATCTGTTCCCCACCAACAAGGTGTCCCAGATAAACCACCTTACCCTGCCCTATCTGGCACTTTAAAGCCTTGATAGTGAGGCCTGCCTTTTGCAGGGCCTCCAAAACTTTCCATAGGTGGACCAGGTGATCATCCCAGCTGGAGCTAAAGACAGCTATATCGTCCAAATATGCTATACTGAAAGCCTCCAGCCCTTGCAGGACTGTGTTCACCAACCTTTGAAAAGTGGCAGGTGCATTTTTCAAACCAAAAGGCATTACTGTAAATTGGTAATGGCCTCCAATGGTTGAAAATGCAGTTTTAGGTTTAGCATCTTCTGACAATTTGATCTGCCAATACCCTGCAGTCAAATCAAAAGTGCTTAGATACTTGGCAGATGCCAGTGTATCTATGAGCTCATCTGCCCTGGGTATATGGTGAGCATCTGTTTTGGTTACTAGGTTGAGACCTCTATAGTCTACACAAAACCGCATTTCCTTCTTTCCATCTTTGCAATGGGGTTTTGGTACAAGTACCACAGGAGAAGCCCATGGACTTTCAGAGTGCTCAACCACTCCTAGTACTAACATTTTCTGCACCTCTTGCTTTATGCAGTCCCTGACATGGTCAGGCTGCCTATAGATCTTACTTTTGACAGGTAAACTGTCTCCAGTATCTATAGTGTGCTCACACCAAGAAGTGGTACCTGGCACAGTAGAGAAGAGTTCAGAGAATTGATCTAGGAGATTCATGCAATGGTCTTTCTGCTCAGCAGTAAGACAATCAGCCAAAACTACACCTTCCACAAGAGCATCTTGTTCTGTGGAAGAGAAGAGATCAGGTAGAGGATCACTGTCTTCTTCATGTCCCTCATCAGTTGCCATGAGCAGGGTGAGATCAGCCCTGTCATAGTAGGGTTTCAGGCGGTTTACATGGAGTACCCTAAGGGGACTCCTTGCAGTGCCTAAGTCAACTAAATAGGTGACTTCACCCTTTTTCTCAACAATTGTGTGGGGACCACTCCATTTGTCTTGGAGTGCTCTTGGGGCCACAGGCTCTAAGACCCACACTTTCTGCCCTGGTTTGTACTGAACCAAAACAGCCTTCTGATCATGCCATTGCTTCTGGAGCTCTTGGCTGGCCGGAAGGGTTTTACTGGCCTTTTTCATATACTCAGCCATCCTTGATCTGAGGCCAAGTACATAATCCACAATATCTTGCTTTGGAGCTGTTAAAGGTTGTTCCCAACCCTCCTTGACAAGTGTTAGTGGACCCCTAACAGGGTGACCAAAGAGGAGTTCAAAGGGGCTGAAGCCCACTCCTTTCTGGGGTACCTCCCTGTAGGCAAAAAGGAGGCATGGTAACAGGATATCCCATCTCCTGCGGAGTTTTTCAGGGAGACCCATAATCATGCCTTTGAGAGTTTTATTAAATCTCTCCACCAGTCCATTTGTTTGTGGATGATAGGGTGTAGTGAACTTGTAAGTTACACCACACTCCTTCCACATGGCCTTTAAGTATGCAGACATGAAATTGCTTCCCCTGTCTGATACTACTTCCTTTGGGAAGCCCACCCTAGAAAATATTCCTAGGAGGGCCTTTGCCACTGCAGGTGCTGTAGTGGTCCTTAAAGGAATTGTTTCAGGATATCTTGTGGCATGGTCCACTACCACCAAGATAAACCTATTGCCTGAAGCAGTAGGAGGGTCAAGGGGGCCAACTATGTCAACCCCTGCCCTTTCAAAGGGAACCCCAACCACAGGCAGTGGAATAAGGGGTGCCTTTGGAGTGCCACCTGTCTTGCCACTGGCTTGACAGGTTTCACAGGACTTACAAAAATCTTTTGTGTCCTCAGACATTCTAGGCCAATGAAACAAGGGAACAAGTCTGTCCCAAGTTTTCATTTGTCCCAGATGCCCAGCTAGGGGAATGTCGTGGGCAAGAGTTAGGAGGAACTTTCTGTACTCCTGAGGAATCACTAATCTCCTGGCAGTTCCAGGTTTAGGATCCCTTGCCTCAGTGTACAAGAGGTTGTCCTCCCAGTAAACTCTGTGAGAGTCACTGACATCCCCATTAGCCTGTTTGACAACTTGCTGTCTTAGACCCTCGAGTGTGGGACAGGTCTGCTGTGCCACACTCAGCTCCTCCCTGGCAGGCCCCCCTTCACCCAAAAGCTCAGCAGTGTCTGCTTCCAGCTCCTCTGGTGTAGGTTCTGCACAGGGTGGAAATTCTTCTTCCTCAGAAGTAGAATCCACTGTAGAGGGAGGGATAGTAGAAAGTGGTTTGCTTCTACTAGCCCTAGCTTTAGGGAGCACTTGGTCCATTGTTCCAGGATCCAAGCTTCCCTGTCCTTTTTGCTTTTTGGCCTGAGCCCTGGTTAAAGCAAAAATATGCCCTGGAATGCCCAGCATTGCTGCATGGGCCTCCAACTCCACATCTGACAAAGCTGATGTCTCCAAATCATTTCCTAGTAGACAGTCTACAGGTAAATCTGTGGCTACCACAACTTTCTTTGGACTAGTAACCCCCCCCCCCAGTTGAGATTAACAACAGCCATGGGGTGGCTAAGTGTGTTGTTGTGAGCATCGGTTACTTGGTACTGGTGACCAAGTAGGTGTTGTTCAGGGTGGACCAGTTTCTCTATGACCAAAGTCACACTGGCTCCAGTGTCCATAGGCCTGAACCTCAACACCATTTATTAGGGGTTGCTGCTTGTACTTATCCATATTAAGGGGACAAGTAACTAAGGTGGCTAAATCAATAGCCCCCTCAGAGACTAACACAGCCTCTGTGGCCTCCATAACAAGGCCAACCGCAACTAAGTTACCAATAGTGAGCCCAGCTACTCCCTTGGATTGGCTATTAGTAGGTTTGCTCCCACCACCACTGCTATTAGTAGGGACACTAGGGGTAGCAGTAGGGGTTGTAGTGGTAGGAAGCTTGGTGCTTTTCTTTGGACAACTGGGATCTGTTGTCCAATGGCCTTTTACTTTACATAAATAGCACCATGGTTTCTTTTCTTTGTTTTGATTAAAGGAGGATTTGGACCCACCACCCCCACCAGAGTGTTTTTGTGGGCCTGATGAAGACTCATTTTTAGATTTGTCCCCACCTTTGTCAGAAGACTTACCATCCTTCTTTTTGTTGCCATCTTTGTCACCCCCTGTATGAACTTTTCTGTTCACCCTTGTTCTGACCCATTTGTCTGCCTTCTTTCCCAATTCTTGGGGAGAGGTCAGATCAGAGTCCACCAAGTACTGGTGCAACAAATCAGACACACAATTATTAAGAATATGCTCTCTCAGGATCAAGTTATACAGGCTGTCATAATCAGTAACTTTACTGCCATGTAACCACCTCTCCAAGGCCTTCACTGAATGGTCAATGAAATCAACCCAGTCTTGTGAAGACTCCTTTTTGGTCTCTCTGAACTTTATCCTGTATTGTTCAGTGGTTAAGCCATAACCATCCAGGAGTGCATTCTTAAGAACTGTAAAATTATTGGCATCACTTTCTTTCACAGTAAGGAGCCTATCCCTACCTTTTCCACTAAATGATAGCCATAGGATAGCAGCCCACTGCCTTTGAGGGACATCTTGTACAACACAGGCCCTCTCAAGTGCAGCAAACCACTTGTTAATGTCATCCCCCTCCTTATAAGGGGGAACTATCTTATGCAGATTCCTGGAATCATGCTCTTTTGCAGGATGACTATGGGGAATACTGCTGCTGCCACCATGGGTTTCTAAACCCAGTTTCTGTCTCTCCTTCTCTACTTCTAAAGTCTGTCTATCCAAATCCAGCTGTTGCTTCTTGCGCTTCAGTCTGATTTGTTCCACTCTCAATCTATTGAGCTCCCTTTCTAACAATCTGTCATCAGGGTGGGTGGGAGGGACATGCCTTGAAACAGAAGTATGGTGAGAATGGACAGAAGGAGACCTGTCCCTTACAGAGGGCACCCTAACATCTTGGCTAACAGAAACATCAGTACCACTGTGATGTGAATAAATGCTTTTGCTATGATGTGAGACAACACTATTTGTATGGTGTGGCTCTTCATCATTACCAACTATGCTAGACTGTCTAGTAATGGGCAGGTTAGGAAGTTTCTTTCCTAAATCTTTTCCTGGGGGAGTCCCTGGATCAGATTGGGAACCATTAGCTACTTTTTCAACAGATGGGGCACTTCTTGCCTTATCTTGTTCTCTAAGCATGTTAAGTAACAATTCCAAGGAAGGATTCTTCCCTACACTCAAACCTCTCTCTACACAGAGACTCCTTGCTCCTTTCCAGCTAAGGTGGTCATATGCAAGTTTGGACAGATCAACATTTTGGCCTGTGCCAGACATTTTTAGAGAGAGTTAAAGTGATAGTAAAAGATACAAAAAGTTTGTCAGAGCTTTTAGAAAGACAGAGAAAAAAAACTTTTTAAACTTTTTAGAACTTTTTAGAAAGTTAGAAGTACTTTTCAGCACTTTAGAAAAGAGTGAAAAGAGGAAATGCAAAACTTTTTGGCTATGTGTATATACACTGAACTTGTTTTGTATATTTTTCTCTTATGAAAAGTACAATGACAAGAGTGGTAAGTAGTCTCAAAGCACTTATCCCACCGCTGCACAACCAATGTAGGAGGCTGGACTGGCTTGTAGTGAGTACCTAGGGGTACTTGCACCTTGCACCAGGCCCAGTTATCCCTTATTAGTGTATAGGGTGTCTAGCAGCTTAGGCTGATAGATAATGGTAGCTTAGCAGAGCAGCTTAGGCTGAACTAGGAGACGTGTGAAGCTACTACAGTACCACTTAGTATCATATGCACAATATCATAAGAAAACACAATACACAGTTATACTAAAAATAAAGGTACTTTATTTTTATGACAATATGCCAAAGTATCTTAGAGTGTACCCTCAGTGAGAGGATAGGAAATATACACAAGATATATATACACAATAGCAAAAATATGCAGTATAGTCTTAGAAAACAGTGCAAACAATGTATAGTTACAAGAGGATGCAATGGGGACACATAGGGATAGGGGTAACACAAACCATATACTCCAAAAGTGGAATGCGAACCACGAATGGACCCCAAACCTATGTGACCTTGTAGAGGGTCTCTGGGACTATTAGCAAATAGTGAGAGTTAGAAAAATAACTCTCCCCAAGACCCTGAAAAGTGAGTGCAAAGTGCACTAAAGTTCCCCTAAGGATAAAGAAGTTGTGTTATAGGAATAATGCAGGAAAGACACAAACCAACAATGCAACAACGATGGATTTCCAATCTAGGGTACCTGTGGAACAAGGGGACCAAGTCCAAAAGTCACAAGCAAGTCGGAGATGGGCATATGCCCAGGAAATGCCAGCTGTGGATGCAAAGAAGCTTCTACTGGACAGAAGAAGCTGAGGTTTTTGCAGGAACGAAAAGGGCTAGATACTTCCCCTTTGGTGGACAGATCCCTCTCACCGTGAAGAGTCGTGCAGAAGTGTTTTCCCGACGAAAGAACGCCAACAAGCCTTGCTAGCTGCAAATCGTGCAGTTAGCGTTTTTGGGTGCTGCTGTGGCCCAGGAGGGACCAGGAGGTCGCAAATTGGACCAGGAGGTAGAGGGGACGTCGAGCAAGACAATGAGCCCTCTTAGCAGCAGGTAGCACCCGAAGAAGTGCCAGAAACAGGCACTACGAGGATGTGTGAAATGGTGCTCACCCGAAGTCGCACAAAGGAGTTCCACGTCGCCGGAGACCAACTTAGAAAGTCGTGCAATGCAGGTTAGAGTGCCGTGGACCCAGACTTGGCTGTGCACAAAGGATTTCCGCCGGAAGTGCACAGGGGCCGGAGTAGCTGCAAAAGTCGCGGTTCCCAGCAATGCAGTCTAGCCAGGTGAGGCAAGGACTTACCTCTACCAAACTTGGACTGAAGAGTCACTGGACTGTGGGAGTCACTTGGACAGAGTTGCTGGATTCGAGGGACCTCGCTCGTCGTGCTGAGAGGAGACCCAAGGGACCGGTAATGCAGCTTTTTGGTGCCTGCGGTTGCAGGGGGAAGATTCCATCGACCCACGGGAGATTTCTTCGGAGCTTCTAGTGCAGAGAGGAGGCAGACTACCCCCACAGCATGCACCACCAGGAAAACAGTCGAGAAGGCGGCAGGATCAGTGTTACAGAATTGCAGTATTCGTCTTTGCTACTATGTTGCAGTTTTGCAGGCTTCCAGCGCGGTCAGCAGTCGATTCCTTGCAGAAGGTGAAGAGAGAGATGCAGAGGAACTCGGATGAGCTCTTGCATTCGTTATCTAAAGTTTCCCCAGAGACCCTAAATAGCCAGAAAAGAGGGTTTGGCTACCTAGGAGAGAGGATAGGCTAGCAACACCTGAAGGAGCCTATCACAAGGAGTCTCTGACGTCACCTGGTGGCACTGGCCACTCAGAGCAGTCCAGTGTGCCAGCAGCACCTCTTTTTCTAAGATGGCAGAAGTCTGGAGCACACTGGAGGAGCTCTGGACACCTCCCAGGGGAGGTGCAGGTCAGGGGAGTGGTCACTCCCCTTTCCTTTGTCCAGTTTCGTGCCAGAGCAGGGCTAAGGGGTCCCCTGAACCGGTGTAGACTGGCTTATGCAGAATTGGGCACATCTGTGCCCAAGAAAGCATTTCCAGAGGCTGGGGGAGGCTACTCCTCCCCTGCCTTCACACCATTTTCCAAAGGGAGAGGGTGTAACACCCTCTCTCAGAGGAAGTTCTTTGTTCTGCCATCCTGGGCCAGGCCTGGCTGGACCCCAGGAGGGCAGATGCCTGTCTGAGGGGTTGGCAGCGGCAGCAGCTGCAGTGAAACCCCAGGAAAGGCAGTTTGGCAGTACCAGGGTCTGTGCTACAGACCACTGGGATCATGGGATTGTGCCAACTATGCCAGGATGGCATAGAGGGGGCAATTCCATGATCATAGACATGTTACATGGCCATATTCGGAGTTACCATTGTGAAGCTACATATAGGTAGTGACCTATATGTAGTGCACGCGTGTAATGGTGTCCCCGCACTCACAAAGTCCGGGGAATTGGCCCTGAACAATGTGGGGGCACCTTGGCTAGTGCCAGGGTGCCCTCACACTAAGTAACTTTGCACCTAACCTTTACCAGGTAAAGGTTAGACATATAGGTGACTTATAAGTTACTTAAGTGCAGTGTAAAATGGCTGTGAAATAACGTGGACGTTATTTCACTCAGGCTGCAGTGGCAGGCCTGTGTAAGAATTGTCAGAGCTCCCTATGGGTGGCAAAAGAACTGCTGCAGCCCATATGGATCTCCTGGAACCCCAATACCCTGGGTACTTTAGTACCATATACTAGGGAATTATAAGGGTGTTCCAATATGCCAATGTAAATTGGTAAAATTAGTCAATAGCCTGTTAGTGACAATTTGGAAAGAAATGGGAGAGCATAACCACTGAGGTTCTGATTAGCAGAGCCTCAGTGAGACAGTTAGTCACTACACAGGTAACACATTCAGGCACACTTATGAGCACTGGGGCCCTGGTGAACAGGGTCCCAGTGACACATACAACTAAAACAACATATATACAGTGAAAAATGGGGGTAACATGCTAGGCAAGATGGTACTTTCCTACAGCAGCTATGCCAGTTAGGTTAGCTTTTGCAGGGGGCACCTCTAAGGTAACCCCTGGGTACTTTTGGGGTTAAATCTATTCTGAGTTGTTTGATACCAAACAACCCAGGTTACAGAGTAGCCATCATGTAACTGGGGAACACATGTCTGACCAGTGTCCAGCACATGTACTTAAAATGGCTGCTCTGTTCACTTACTATGTCCCAGGTTTGGCAAGTACACAGTAGGGGCATACTGCTCATGCAACTATGCCCTCAAATATAGTATGGTGCACCCTGCCTTTGGACTGTAAGGCCTACTAGAGGGGTGACTTACCCATAGCATATGCAGTGTAGGATGGACAGGGCACACAGGGAGTGTGCCAAGACGAGTTTACCTTTTTAGGTTTACTCCAGTACACTCAGCCTGCACTGGCAGTGCTGGGTGCGTCTGGATGCAGGGCCCTAGAGGGTGACACAATCAGTGCTGCTCTCCTCAGGGGCCTACCTGTAGGAGGCTGGACTGGCTTGTAGTGAGTACCAAGGGGTACTTGCACCTTGCACCAGGCTCAGTTATCCCTTATTAGTGTATAGGGTGTCTAGCAGCATAGGCTGATAGATAATGGTAGCTTAGCAGAGCAGCTTAGGCTGAACTAGGAGACGAGTGAAGCTCCTACAGTACCACTAGTGTCACTTGCACAATATCATAAGAAAACACAATACACAGTTATACTAAAAATAAAGGTACTTTATTTTTATGACAATATGCCAAAGTATCTCAGAGTGTACCCTCAGTATGAGGATAGCAAATATACACAAGATATATGTACACAACACCAAAAATATGCAGTATAGTCGTAGAAAACAGTGCAAACAATGTATAGTTACAATAGGATGCAATGGGGACACATAGGGATAGGGGCAACACAAACCATATTCTCCAAAAGTGGAATGCGAACCACGAATGGACCCCAAACCTATGTGACCTTGTAGAGGGTCGCTGGGACTATTAGAAAATAGTAAGGGTTAGAAAAATAGCCCACCCCAAGACCCTGAAAAGTGAGTGCAAAGTGCACTAAAGTTCCCCAAAGGACATAGTAGTCGTGATAGGGGAATTCTGCAGGAAAGACACAAACCAGCAATGCAACAACGATGGATTTCCAGTCGAGTGCACCTGTGGAACAAGGGGACCAAGTCCAAAAGTCACAAGCAAGTCGGAGATGGGCAGATGCCCAGGAAATGCCAGCTGAGGGTGCAAAGAAGCTGCTACTGGACAGTAAAAGCTTAGGTTTCTGCAGGAACGACAAGGGATAGAGACTTCCCCTTTGGAGGACGGATCCCTCACGCCGTGGAGAGTTGTGCAGAAGTGTTTTCCCGCCGAAAGACCGCCAACAAGCCTTTCTAGCTGCAAATCATGTGGTTAGTGTTTTTGGATGCTGCTGTGGCCTAGGAGGGACCAGGATGTCGCCAATTGCGTCAGGGGACAGAGGGGGCATTGAGCACAACAAGGAGTCCGCTCAGCAGCAGGCAGCACCCAGAGAAGTGCCAGAAACAGGCACTACAAGGATGCGTGAAACGGTGCTCACCCGAAGTCGCACAAAGGAGTCCCACGTCGCCGGAGAACAACTTAGGAGGTCGTGCAATGCAGGTTAGAGTGCCGTGGACCCAGGCTGGACTGTGCACAAAGGATTTCCACCAGAAGTGCACGGAGGCCGGAGTAGCTGCAAAAGTCAATGTTCCCAGAAATGCAGTCTGGCGTGGGGAGGCAAGGACTTACCTCCACCAAACTTGGACTGAAGAGTCACTGGGCTGTGGGAGTCACATGGACACAGTTGCTGGATTCAAGGGACCTCGCTCGTCATGCTGAGAGGAGACCCAAGGTACCGGTGATGCAGTTCTTTGGTGCCTGCGGTTGCAGGGGGGCGATTCCATCGACCCACGGGAGATTTCTTCGGAGCTTCTAGTGCAGAGAGGAGGCAGACTACCCCCACAGCATGCACCACCAGGAAAACAGTCGAGAAGGCGGCAGGATCAGAGTTACAGAGTTGCAGTAGTCGTCTTTGCTACTTTGTTGCAGTTTTGCAGGCTTCCAGCGCAGTCAGCAGGCGATTCCTTGGCAGAAGGTGAAGAGAGAGATGCAGAGGAACTCTGAGCTCTTGCATTCGTTATCTAAGGAATTCCCCAGAGCAGAGACCCTAAATAGCCAGAAAAGAGGGTTTGGCTACTTAGGAGAGAGGATAGGCTAGCAACATCTGAAGGAGCCTATCAGAAGGAGTCTCTGACGTCACCTGCTGGCCCTGGCCACTCAGAGCAGTCCAGTGTGCCAGCAGCACCTCTGTTTCCAAGATGGCAGAGGTCTGGAGCACACTGGAGGAGCTCTGGGCACCTCCCAGGGGAGGTGCAGGTCAGGGGAGTGGTCACTCCCCTTTCCTATGTCCAGTTTCGCGCCAGAGCAGGGCTGAGGGGTCCCTGAACCGGTGTAGACTGGCTTATGCAGAAATGGGCACCATCTGTGCCCATGAAAGCATTTCCAGAGGCTGGGGGAGGCTACTCCTCCCCTGCCTTAACACCTTTTTCCAAAGGGAGAGGGTGTAACACCCTCTCTCCGAGGAAGTCCTTTGTTCTGCCATCCTGTGCCAAGCCTGGCTGGACCCCAGGAGGGCAGAAACCTGTCTGAGGGGTTAGCAGCAGCTGCAGTGAAACCCCTGAAAAGGCAGTTTGGCAGTACCAGGGTCTGTGCTACAGACCCGTGGGATCATGGGATTGTGCCAACTATGCCAGGATGGCATATAGGGGCAATTCCATGATCATAGACATGTTACATGGCCATATTCGGAGTTACCATTGTGAAGCTACACATAGGTAGTGACCTATGTGTAGTGCACGCGTGTAATGGTGTCCACGCACTCACAAAGTACGGGGAATTTGCCCTGAACAATGTGGGGGCACCTTGGCTAGTGCCAGGGTGCCCACACACTAAGTAACTTTGCACCTAACCTTTACCAGGTAAATGTTAGACATATAGGTGACTTATAAATTACTTAAGTGCAGTGGTAAATGGCTGTGAAATAACGTGAACGTTATTTCACTCAGGCTGCAGTGGCAGGCCTGTGTAAGAATTGTCAGAGCTCCATATGGGTGGCAAAAGAAATGCTGCAGCCCATAGGGATCTCCTGGAACCCCAATACCCTGGGTACCTTAGTACCATATACTAGGGAATTATAAGGGTGTTCCAGTATGCCAATGTGAATTGGTGAAATTGGTCACTAGCCTGTTAGTGACAATGTGGAAAGAAATGAGAGAGCATAACCACTGAGGTTCTGGATAGCAGAGCCTCAGTGAGACAGTTAGTCATAACACAGGTAACACATTCAGGGCACACTTAGGAGCACTGGGGCCCTGGCTGGCAGGGTCCCTGTGACACATACAACTAAAACAACATATATACAGTGAAAAAATGGGGGTAACATGCCAGGCAAAATGGTACTTTCCTACAGTATCCAATTGTTCCAAGCATCACAAAAGATTTAGGGAAAGGCCCAGGGAACCTGGGCAGCAGGGGCCCTGGGCACTACCAACTTCTAGAGCACATCAACATCAGTCAAGAAGTGGGGGCTAACCATGCAAAAAGATGCCTCCTCTCACAGTTTCCTTCTAAGTTAAGCCTGCCTGCGCTGTGCCAAGCTACCCATGGGTGAGCACATGATAATTTAGGTTGTGTTGTGACTTATCCTGACTAAGGTTGTGGTCTCTACATGGAAAGGGTTCATACCTCTGCCAACTAGAGACCCAATTTCTAACAGTGAGCATCACTGCATGCCATCCACGCTATGTAACGTGCACCAGTATGCTGCATCGCTTTCACAGAAATGATACTGAGGATTATTGCCCTCTGTATAACAAACATCATGCTGTTTCATGCACCAGCACAGTGCATCTTATTCACAAAGATGGTACTGATGAGTAGTACTGAGTGTCTACCATGATGTGTAACTTGCACCAATACAATGCTTCATATTCACACAGATGATACTAGTGAGTACTACTGCACATTTGTCATTGAGTGTAATATGCACCAGCACATTGCATGATGTTCACACAGCTAATGGTGAGCATGACTTCACATTTGTCATTCTGTGTAACATACACCAACATACTGAACAACTGTTAGTCTATGCCACTGACACCAGCGATGCATTCTGGGGTTTATATTTCTGGACACCTCAGTTGAACAAGCTGGACTACAGTTCTTGGTCAGAAAGTTCACTAAGGTGAAAAAGCTCTGAACTACAGTCTCCATACTGACGTGGAGTATGCTGATGATAGCTTCCTCACATTAATCACTATCATCTTTTGCCCCCCAACACCGGTGCACTGAAGCACGGCAACCACCCGGCGGCAGAAGGAGCCCATACAAAGGCTAGCTCATGCTCAGGCCGGTGTGCTTGCCTTGTCGTGCTTCTGGCCTCAGCCTCATCTGAGCTCTCTGGGTTCAGTCTCTCTGTACTGGGCTCTCCTGTACCTCAGCCTCTGCTATACTGGACTTTCTGGCCTCACCCCCTCCTACACTTGGCTCTCTGCAAAACCCCATGAGGCTCAGACTGGGGCAGCAGTTAGTTATTCACACACTAAGTCATGATATCTGGTGAACCCTTAGCCAGACAGTACACTTCAGACAAGGGAGCCAGAGACTAGGGGAGAGGCTGTGGGTGAGGACCAGAGCCTGGAACTGAGATGGGGCCAGTGTAGGGCTTTGCACTGAGACTGGGGCCTGTGGATGGAAAGGAACAATAGAGATAGGGGGCTCTGGAGGGGTAGGAGGTTGTTGGACTGAGAATGGGGGCTGTGGATGTGAAGTAGTGCATGGAAATGAGATGGGGACCATTATAAGGTCTGGCACTGAGAGAGGGACCTGAGACTGAGATGGGAAGGACTGTGGATTGAAAGGAGGGTCTTGGACTGAGTTTGGGATGGGGAGGCATGGACATGAAGGAGGGTCTTGAATTAAGATGGGAGGCTTGGCAATAGAAAGACGGTTTGGCACTGGAAGTAAGACATGAAGATGAGATGTGGCCTGGTGGTAGGGACTACGACAAAGGACATAGTGCTGATATGGAAGGGCTAGTGATGGGAAAGATGGCTTGGAATTGAAAGGAAGGTTTGCTCATGGGAAGTGGGCTTGGAGGACAAGAGTGGGGATTGAGGGACCTATACTGAGAAGTGATGGAGTACCTGTTGTGGAGTAGAGCAACTATGATTAAGACACGTCTAGTCTATTAATGTGGTGGATCTAGGGAACAAGAGCAAAATGGAGACCCTAAGGGGTGAGATGAAGGGGGTAGGAGCTGAGGGATCAGACAATGATCTTAGGAAGTTCTGGAGAACTTCAGGCTGTTATGTAGGGTGTTGGGCTGAGTTGGAGACCTGAGGTTAAAATGGGAGCCTAGAGTCTGAGGGTGTGCATGGTGACCTTTTGAGGAGGGTCTCTGCATGAAAAAGCAGGTTCTGATGATGACCTCGTGCTGAGGAGGAGGGACTATGCATGAGACAGTAGGTTCGGATTGTGACTTGAACCTGAGGACCTCTGCATGAAACACTAGGTTCTGATGGTGACCTTGAGTGCAAGAGGAGGGCCTCTGCTTAAGAAAGCAGTTTCTGATGGTGACCTTGACCTGAGTCGGACCTTTGCTTGAAACAGTAGGTCCTGTTGAGACAGTATATTCTGATGGTGACCTTGAGCTTGAGAGTAGGCCCTCTGCTTGAGACAGTAGTTTCTGATGGTGACCTTGAGCTGGAGAGTAAGACCTCTGCATGGGACAATAGGTTCTGATGGTGACCTGAACTGAGTAGGAGGGCCTCTGCATGAGACAATAGGTTCTGATGGTGGCCCTGAGCTGGAAAGGAGGACCTTTGTATGAGAAAATAGGTTCTGATGGTGACCTTGAGTGGGAAAGGAGTACCTCTGTATAAGACAATATGTTCTGCTGGTGACTGTGAGCTGGAGAGTAGGGCCTTTGTTTGAGACAGTAGGTTCCAATGGTGACCTTGAGTCTGTGAGTTGGGCCTCTGCATGAGATACTAGTTTCGGATGGTGACCTTGAGCTGAGAAGGAGGACCTTGGCATGAAACAATAGGTTCTGATGTTGACCTTGAGCTGGAAAGGAGGACCTCTGCTTGAGACAACAGGTTCTGGTGGTGGCTTTGAGCTGAAAAGAAGGACCTTTGTATGAGACAATATTTTCTGATGGTGACCTTGAACTGAGGAGGAGGGCCCCTGCTTGAGAAAACTGTATCTGGCGGTTGCCTTGAACTGAGATGGAGGACTCGGGACTGAGCAGGATCTCAACGTATAGGTGGGTGGTTGGGGCGTTGAAACAGTAAGGGTGGATGGCATGTGAAAGGTTCCTGAGGATGGTTGGACATCTACGGTTTAGAGTTCATATGGTTGCATTGGGTTAAATGAAGGGTCTGGGATTGGGTGCCAATTGATTGGATAGGTCCGTAAATAAACTGTAGGATAGGGGGCTGTGCTGGAAGGCGTGTGCCTTCTCTTCATAATATAATGCTCCATGGAGTGCCTCAGGCAATGCCCAAGACATAAATATTGGGTGTGAGGATAAACTTGGAGGCCTGAGAGGAAGGCTATTGTGTGAGCACTAAGAAGCACTCCTGGTTTGGAAGAGTTGTGATGTAGGCTTGGGTTGAGAGGGCAAGAATAGAGGCCTGGGGTGTGAGGGTTGTAATATCTAAATGGGTTGTGAGAGCAGGGGGAGTCCTGAATTGTGAATGTGTTGCAAGGTTTGAACTGCACACCTGATGTTTGAGGGCTCGGATGCATTTTAGCAGGCTGAGATGAGTACTGTGTTGTGAGGTCTGAGATGTGGGTTGGGGTCATGAGGCCTTGCGATATCAGGGCTGAGATCGGAGCCTGAGGGTACATTAGCTAAATGGGCTGCCTGGGTTGTGGGGGCTGAAATGGAAGACTGGGCTGTGATGTTTGAGACAGAGGTCTGAACTGTGATAGTTGAGATGGAAGCCTGGGCTGGAACGTTTTAATTGGAGGCCAGGGAGTTTGGAAGTTGGGATGGAGCACAGGATGTTGAGATGGTATCCTGTGGTTGAATGCCCATGGTCTGTGGTTGGTGATTAAGACCTGGGGTAGAGCCCAGGTGACTCAGTTGTTGGCTTAATGGGACAGCATAGTCTTGGTTGTTTGTAGACACCTCTGTATGTGATGTTACTCACTCTGGGCATTCCTTCTCCAAAACAGGCTAGTAATAAATATTGTTTAGTGCAATTTAATAGTGCAAAACTAAACATTATTTGGCATTGTACATAAACTGCAGAGTGGAGAACGTACTTTTTCTCAGCACAAAACCTCTGAACTCTGCCCACTCAATGCTATTTCTTTAAACATAGACTCAGTGTAGGATGCTGTCCCTCTATGTAGTGTGCAAAACTAGGCACACTGTGCATGGGGTCCAGGCAACCACATGTTGGTTTCCAGAGGTAAAAATTAGACCACCTAATGGTCCAATTTTTAAGGTAGCTGGTCGAGCAGTTAGGCTAATCCTGGAAATGTGCTAAACATTTCTTGTGCTCACAAATCCAATCATGCACCACACACACTCAATGAATAAATCAAGACCAGAATTTACAAAAATACTTGAGACTTTTATATGAATTTTAAGACCAAGATCTGTAGGATTAGTTAAGTACTTTTTAAGATATGACTTTTCAAAGTTTTGATAAAATTAGTCTTTCTGTGCGTAATTACGCACCATAGGAATCAATAGGGAGTCACTTTTAAAAATGCATAAAAAATCGTACCGTTGGGTTACCAGTCTTCTTTTGCAGAATGGTTGAAGCAGTTGGTCGGCACGTTGTGACAGCTGGAGAGCCTCAGGCGGCTCCTGGTTCCGGCGGGAGCAGAGCTGGAAAGTCTTGTGGCACAGGCCCACTTGGAGGGTTCACCTCAGATTTAAAGATGGCGCCTTGGGTCCCCTTGGGCTGTCGAGGTCGCAAGGGGTTAGGGACATGGGGCACACAGCAGGTTCTGTGATGCAGGGCTCAGGGCGGCTGGATGCAGGGCGAGTTGGAGGTCTTGGAACCTGTGCGCAATGGAACCCTTTGGAGCTGGAAGTAAGTCTTCTTTTTGGGGGCCTTACAGGATGACGAGGGTGCTCCGAAGAGATGTCTGGGGTGTCATTGAAGTCCCTTGACTGGGGCTTCCTCCTGCTCCAGTTGCAGCTCTGGGTGAGCTGTTCTTTGGTGGTGTGTGATGTGCACTGACAAGAACCTGGGGTATTCGCACAACTCGGCCACGGAAGGGAGCTGTGCCACCAAAGTTGGCACACTTGCAGACCTCATCAGGGCTGTTGTTGGTGTGTCATCGTGTCCAGCTGCAACTTCTAGTTGTGGAGATATTGGTGGTCATTACAACCTCATCGGTCTTTTTCCAAGACCGCTGAGGGACCTCCGTGCGGAAGACCGTCAGTGGTGGCAGTTTGCCGCGCGGCCTATTATGACCGTTGACAGCTCTCCGTCTTTTTACCGACGGAGAGCCGCCAACAGCATACTGGCGGGAGGCGGGGAAGTGGAGGTTGTTCCACCGGCACGCTAACAGAACACCGCCCAGCGAATCACCTCCTGTGATTCGCCGTGGCGGTGTTCTGTCGACGTTGTGGTGTCGGCGGAGCTGCCCCCATGGCTCGGAGGATCGACGGAACCGGTAAGTCGATCGTCCATTAGGGGAGGGGGGTGTGAGGTGTTGTGTGTTGTATGGGTGCATGGGGGTGTGTATGTAGAGGGGGGTGTGAGTGCGTGTATGCTTGCGGGGGTGTTGCGTGTTTTGGGAATGAGTGCATGTATGTCTGTGTGTGTGGATGTAGGCATGTATGTCGGCGTGTGTGCGTGTAAATGTGTAGGTAGTGCCTGCGTGCGTGTTGTGTAGGTATGGGTGATGTGATGTTGGGTGTCGGGGTGGGGAGGGGGGCCCTGCCACCTTAGGGGGGTGGCAGGGGTGGTGGGGGGTGTAGGGGAGGGAGTTGGGGTAGGGGTGGGGGAGACCCCTATCAGTGCCAGGGAAGGAATTCCCTGGCACTGATAGTGCTTACCAATCCATGGCGGTTCAAACCGCAGGAAATCCAAGGCGGTAAGCCGGGTCAACCGCCATGGTCATAATACAAAAAAAAAGACCGCCAGCCTGTTGGCGGTCTTACCGCCGCTTCTCTGCCTTCCGCCAGGGTCATAATGACCCCCATTGTCTGTTTGGTGAAGTGACCCTAACAGGTTTGCTGGTTTCTTGTAGGTTTCTGTGGTGTCTTGAGTGGTGCCTCTACTCAGGAGGGAGATCTTGGGCTATTTGTGAAGCCTGGAGATCCTCGGGGGTCTTTTGAGGTTGGTCCAGTGGTCAGCTCCTCTGCAGCGGTGATTGTCAGGACTCTGGTGCAGCAAGCAGGGATCTTGGAGCCACTTCTGGTGCAGCAGGTCCTCTGTTCTCGTCCTGTCGGGTTCTTTGGTGCTGTCTCCTTTTCTTCCTGATGAATCTGGTTTCTTGGTTTAAGGGAGCCCACTAAATACTGAATATAGTGGGGATTTTAGGGGGAACCTGGTAGTGTCCAATGGGACACTTAGCCTTGGGTGGCTACACCCACTACAGTGACCACTTGCTGTGGGAAGGGTCACTACCCTAAACCTCTTTGGGTATTTTCCTGCCATCCAACATGGAGGAAAATGAAATGGAGGATCAACTTCACATGCAAGTACCAAGGGGTTGTGCATGCTGAGTGAGACCCCTTCTCCTACCCTTTGTGAGGGTTCCCGGCTTTTCTCCCGCAAACGTGGGGGCGGACAAAGGGGGAAGCTTGAGTTTCATGGGCGGTAGCCTTTTGAAGCCCACCGCCAGGAGAGTGCACGTTTCTGAGGGAGGGAGTATTAGCTCCTCCACCCAGGAAGGGCATTGTTTTACAAACGAGAGAGCCAGGGCTCTCCCCCAGGTTTGTGTATTGGCTGCCTGGAAGTGGCATGCTGGATGGAACCAGTCAGCAACTATGCCAGTTAGGTTAGTTTTTGCAGGTAGCACCTCTAATGTGACCCCTGTGTACATTTAGGGTTAAATCCAATACTGGTACCAGTTTGGATTTAGCATTCTGAGTTGTTTGATACCAAACAACCCAGGGTGCACAGTGGCCATCGTGTCACTGGGGAACTCGTGTTTGACCAGTGTCCAGTACATGTACTTAAAATGGCTGCTCCGTTCACTCACTATGCCCCAGGTTTGACGAGGACACAGTGGGGGCATATTGCTCATGCAACTATGCCCTCACACATAGTATGGTGCACCCTACCATAGGGCTGGAAGGCCTGCTAGAGGGGTAACTTACCCATAACATATGCAGTGTAGGGTGGACAGGGCACACATGGAGTGTTCAAAATCAGGTTTGCCTTTTTAGGCTTGCCCAGTATACTCAGCCTACAGTGGTAGTACTCGGTGTATCTGGGTCTAGGACCTTAGAGGGTGGCACAATCACTGCTGCTGCCCTCAGGGGTCTACTCCTAATATCTCATGCCCTGGGTACTGGGGTACCCATTTACTAGGGACTTGCAGTGATATTTAGGAGTGTATCCAATTGTTCCAAGCATCACAACAGATTTAGAGAAAGTGCTCTGCCCCAGGGAACTTGGTTAGCAGGGGCCCTGGGCACTACAGCTTCTAGGACACATCAACATCAGGTAGAAAGTTGGGGGCTAACCATGCAAAAATAGGCCTCCTCTCACACCCCGTGTGTGTGGTGCAGAATAGTTTATAATGCTTTTGAGGTGGTGGTGGTGGTGGGGGGGTCCCATTCATCATATGCACTCAGCCAGTTGTTTTGTTGGCAAGACTGGTAGCAGAGAAGAATTCACAAGTTGGCTATCTTCTCACTGATGGGGAGCACATGTGACCAGGAGATGCACATGTGTCATGGTGGATTTGTTGCATTGAGCAGCCATAGTTGTTAAATTTTGAGGCACTAAATGATGATTTCTTGCTAGTAGAGGGCAGTACTAGTATCCTTCTAGTGATATCAGTTTTACAAATTAATAATTGCGGTTTTGGGTAAATATAAACAAACTGCCTTATAATAGTACCAGATGTCCGTAAGGGCAGATAAGCACCATAATGACCAATATTCATGAGTTTTTGGGCCAGTACTATAGTTTGAGCTTGCATGATACACCATAGATATTTTGGCTATATGAATCATACTGGTGGACACAACGCTACTGAGAGCAGTCTAAAAATGGATGTAAAAGCCTCATCTGCATGACTGTGGTATACTTCATCATGGGCGATTCCGTCCCACCTTGGTAGGATAGTACCAACAAGATGGTCTCAATCTCCGCAAGAGTTGTTCTTTTTCTGGATAAAAGCATGATCCAGATGCAGTAGTAAGAAAAAAACTACTCTGTTGTTAAACCCAAATATATATCTTTTAGGCCTCTTAACTCTCCACCTTCTCAGTCCTTCTCATAAATTTTTCCCTTGACCTGTGGTGTGCATCCCATTGTAATTAGCGATGACACACCCACCCCAGACTCCAGCTAAGATCTTCCTAATAGAACTGAGTAAAAGAGGTGTCCAGGGTAACCACACCTCTGCGCCCCTAACCTTGACCCCAGTCTTTTCCTTGAGCACTTGTTGGTGTTGCATGTTTGGTGCTTTGTTAAACGGGTCTGCTAGAAGCTTGGCATTTAACCAGGTTCCACCTTTCCGGCACTAAAGTGTTTGGCCTCACTTGCCTCGCCCTCTTACAGGTTTGGTGGCGTTCAAGTCAGTGGTGTAACACAAAATGATGAGCCCCCCCTGCAGAATACATAAATCTCCCATAGAACACAGATATTCAATGGTGTTGGACTGATTGGTGGCTGCTTAAAAAGCTTGGGGTCTCCTGATGGTTTGCCACCCCACCTGCACCACAGGGCTGCAGGGCCCTCCATTATGCCCCTGCTAACATAGCTCTGCTCTAAGGTTCCTCCAGCATCCTGTCTCCCTCAGCACAAAGTAAAAAAATATGTGTGCACCATAATTCGAGCAGATAACATGTCCATGACCATGTGGTATTATCATGGGCCAGACGTAAACCTTTTAAAGGAAGTGGCTAAGGTAGGCCACAGAATATGAGCGTATAATTGCATGCTAAGGACTGCCCGGAGGCCCAGTTCCAGATATTGCTTCAGTGGACTTAGTATATCTGCTCAACAGGTCCAAGCTAATCTCTGCTCTGCTACATCTGAAGTGAATGCACATGTTTTTGGCCGGGCAGCCTTAGGAGCCCCCTTTGATGTGAAAAGTAGCCCCTCCTCCTGCACCCAAGGGGCTGTGGGAGCTTCCGTTACACCCTTGGTTCAACTGCCTGTTTGCTGGTGTGTGCTTTTATTGATTTTGTGCTTTGGGTCGGAACGCCAAGCTGAATTAATTGCCTCCAAGGAAGGCATCACCTTGTGTCCTGTAGCACATCTAAAGAGAACACACACTCCCCCTTGGAATACTTAAAAAACACCTTCTAGGTCTGCAAAAGGCCAAGGCGTGTCCAATTCCCATTTCTTGTTTCAATGAAGGATGTTTCTTTCAAGGTCTGAGTTGTAATTAAAGACTTTGCTTTGCCAGTGATCTAGTTGATAATGAGGAATAGCAGGTCATCATTGTTCTCTAACCTACTTACTATTTAAAAGAAATCCTGAATAGTGAACCAGAAATAAGAATCCAAGAATAAAATCAATAGCCCTATAGCCCTACTCGGTCATTGGGGTACAGGATGGGTGGGCTGGCAGGTCCAGCTCTCAACGGCAGTTAAATATCTCAAGTCTAGATTGCTGCATCAGTTATAATAGGAAGCCAGTCTTGTCTACATTAAAATGTTTTGAGGACATCATCCTAAAAGCCAGCTGGGTACGGACAGCTCTTCCCACCAAAAATTAAATGCTCCAGGTTCTGATCTTCAGATCACCATCTTGTTCAGCTACCACAATGCAATCATTGATGGTCCTTTGCCCCACCGGCGGTGTATACTTAAGGAAGGCACTAAAATGTGACATATAGCAAGAGTGCCTGGTGTGAAAGTGAGTGCTAAAGAAGTTTGTAAAGACCACAATCTAAAACCAGAAGATATGAATTTTCAAGTTTAAATACTTTCTCAGTTGCTTTTGAGAACCCACCTTATTTTGAAGGCTCCGTTTGCATTGTAAAAAAATTTAGTTACCTAGAAAATAATCTGGTAGGTCTCATGTTTCCTGAACAACCATGATTTAATATGTTTAATAAAGCCAACCCAACTCTGTAAATCAAGTTTGTTCTGGAGTCTGCAACATTCTAAGGCATTACAATTATGTTTTTCCTGGTTTCTGGATATTTGGTCAAATCTGTTAGCCTTGAATAACACAATAAAGTGGAGGATGATGTTGTTCACTGTTCTTGTATGCCTTCTGGTGTTCACTGTTGTTGTGAACCTTCTGGGGAATGATGTTGGTGTTCACTGTTCTTGCATGCCTTCTGGTGTTCACTGTGGTTGTGAACCTTCTCATGGATGTTTGTATCTCTTGTATGTCTTCTGCAGTTCACTGTTGTTGTTAGCTTTGTGGTGGATGATGGTGTTCACTGTTGTGAGCCTTTTGGTGGATGATGTTGGTGTTTACTGTTCTTGTTTCACTTCCCATGGATGTTCACTGTTGTTGTATGCCTTCTTGTGCATGATGTTGAAATCCCATTTCTTGTATGTCTTCTGATGGATGGTGTTGGTGTTCACTATTGTGAGCCTTCTGGCGGATGGTGTTGCTGTTCGCTGTTCCTATATGCTTTCTGGTGTTCACTATTCTTTGTCTTCTGGTGGATGATGTTGGTATTGACTGTCCTTCTGTCCCTTCTGGTGGATGATGTTGGTGCTGACTGCTCTTCTGTCTCTTCAGGTGGATGATGTTGGTATTGACTGGCCTTCTGTCCCTTCTGGTGGATGATGTTGGTGTTCACTGTTCTTTGCCTCCTAGTGGATGTTTGTGAAGGTTTTGCTGCCTTTTTCTTCCTCTGCCTTTCTGATCTATGGTTTTTTTCCTCATTTCAGGTGCAAAAGATTCACACATATCACTGGAATTCAGTATTAGGAATGGACGCTCTTAACACTTGCGTTCATGAAACCGAATCGGTGATAGATTACTGAATCCCAAATAGGGCCTTTGTACATACAGAAATGCTTTTTGGCAGTTACAAATGGTCCGATTCTGCAAATCGGAGTGTTTGCAACTACTAAAAAGTTCTGTACATCTGGTCCTTGGTGATTACTAGCTCTTTCTTTTTGCATGTTCTCACCATATCTTCCTGCTTTGCCGTGGAAAGCTGGTGCTGCAGGGCTACAGCTTTCAGTCCTATACTGTAGGTGTCCCAGACATGGGGAGAGTCATCTAGTGCACACATGCTACCTTCGGTGGCCTGACCACACTTACAAGGAGGAAACTCTGAAGAGCTTGAGTTGTTTTCCCCCCATGCCAGGATCTCCATGGACGCAGTAGTGAGTAGTTCTGTGCAGCCTTCGCATACTGTTGCACAACAGATTGTGGGCGCTCAGTATCTGATCACACCAGGGAAAGGATGAGTGTCAGAGTGATAGTATGGGGGTCTGTGAACCGTCCCAGCTGTTGCGTGCTGTGTTCCATAGGCCAACGTCAGTCAAGAGACCTCTTGACAGACTCTTTGTCTACTTGTTGGTCAGTTGATGGTGCAAGCACGTTTTCGTCCTTTGCAGGAGTCAGGCACGCTCATCAGAGGTCGCAAGATCTTTGGACCCTGTGGAGAGTGTGGTGAACCATAGACAACTTTTACATCAACACTGTAAACAATTCAAACACCATAACCAATGTGGCCATGAAAGGAAAACTCCATTGAAGGAATCAAGTTCAAAACTTTATTTCATAACCACAAAGCCAGCGCAATAAAAACAGTGTGAAGAACTAAATGATATAAATGAATGATGACCATAGGTTGTCCAAAACGCCTAAACCAATTTAATACAATTATAATTAACACAATTAGGCATTCCAGGATAATCGTACATATCAATAGAATCAGAATGTGGTGAACAGAAACATATCTTGAACAGTCTTCATCGGAACTAACCAGTTTATTTAAGCGGAGTATGCAAATTTCGTCTGGACCCAGGTTGACCCTACTGCTAACCAAATTAGGAAACACATGTGAGCAATAGGCAAAAAGCGACAAAACTAATTTGGACATTTTTTTACTCCAGTTACATTATGCCAGATGGAAAAATAAAGATGTGTCACTGTGGTAAGTTCTGTGCTAGAAAAAGGGATATGTTTGGGGGCATTGGCATTCGGGTGAGAGGGGTTCTTCATCAGCAAAGTTGTTATCAGGAAATGTGCAGTCAGCAAAGCATGTTCACACGCAGCATGAAGAAGAAAAGGCAGGCACTGAGCTGGACATGAATGGAATCTGAGCTAGAGTATGGGAAAAAGTTCCAGAAGTGTTCGATGTTTTAGAACTCAAAGATAATTCTGGTTGGTCAGTTTGGTGGCCTCACATCACACAAAGGAGGCATCATCCAATCAAAAGTCAATAAAAGTACAAATTTGCTGCAAGGGGGAGAGGGGTCCTTTCCCAGGTTTAACATGAGCGCATCTCCTCTTTCCTTGTGAATCCAATTAGTTTGAAACATTTTTGTATCAATGGCAACTTTTCCATTGGTTCTCATGCCTGGACAATTGGATCGCCTCTTTTCTCTGTGAACAGTAGCAGTTTGAAACATTCGGCAGTCCATGTTCCTGTGAGATTTACTTTCCAAGAACACTAACTAAAAGTCTCTATGAATTAGCAAAGAACCTACTGCTACTTGCAAGTTTCCCATGAGAACGAATCCTAAAAAAAGCTGAAGTTAAAGATGACATTGTCGTCATCTTGTTCATAACTGCAGGGAAAACGCATTTTACAGGTCTACTTAAGTTGGCATAAGAAATTCAAATGCATTACAGAGTGAATATTTTCAGTAAAATGCTTGAAATGTAAAACTGATGAAACTTCAAATCAATTAGTGCACATTTATATAAATCATACATTTAAATCAACTAATATTTGTTATTCTCAATACCCATTAGTAAAGTGGCAGAAACATACATTTTAATTTCAAAATGTGACTCTGAATTAATGAACAGACTTTAAAAGTTCACTGAGCAAATGTACTTCATAACATGTTTAACTATAGCCTAAAAGTATATTTTAGCACGACTTTCTTTTTGCATACAACTCGATCAGGTGGGCACGATGTCCGCCATTGCTCAAATGAAAACATGAGCTCATTTCTGTGCGTCAGTGAGGCATTTTGCCCTAGAAAATAACTTCTCAACAATAAATTGGCTGCTTAGCTGAAGTCTGGGTCACTAAAGGCTTTACTAAAATTTGCAGTCCAATAACGTCGGTCAAAAAGCTTTGGTTTAATGGAGGGGTGGGGGAGCGTTTCTGATGTCTTTGACTAATAAATTGTTCCCAAATGTGGATCAACTTAGGAGATTCTGTGTCTTTTCTAAAGTACTTCTAAAATTTCCCAGAGTGAAAAAGAAGAACCCGCGAGGGAGTCTATCCCAGGTTTGTTCACATTAGATTTATTTTTCAGTGCCTGCGTTCCGCTTGTCAAAATGCGGCTAGAGTTGGTTTCATCATCAGCGCTCTTTGTGAGCGTCTCGTGAGCTTCAAATGCAGCCTCCTGGTTTATAGTGACTGTAGGCAGTGGCATAAGGAAACCTGAGGGGGCCTCCCTGCAAAGTACAAGAAGTGCCCCCCGGACACAAGCAGGGGTCTGCAGCTGTGCTTAGGGGGCACCGCAGGGGCTGCGTGGGCCTTTGTTACAACACTGACTGTAGGTTGCATTTTCTGAGAGTGAGCACGGGTCCTGCAGCCCCATATTGGCAAACATTCTAAGTGAGTGTGGCATTGTGTATGAGAACATTGATCATTTGTACCTACAAGGATGTTCCGTTGGACTTATCTGTGTGACATTAAAGAGGACATTGGCACACGTGAATTCTGCTCTGTGGGATACATTAATGGGACGTCATCTATTGTGTGGTCATTACAAGAGGCTCTGGTAGAAGTGATATCTGCTGTAAGTGAAATGCTGTAGGAGATGCTGACACAGCCACAATACAGCAGCACATCACCCTCTGCCCCTAAGGACAACACTTACCCTGCTGCGGCTTTAGATCCCTCCAGCTCTAAGAAAAGTCTAGCTTACATAAAGTGCTTATTCCTGAATGCTTGCTAACAGGTCAGAGCCTGCCCTACTCTGCATAGCTGAATCCTGGCCAGGGAGGACCTTGGCATCAATACTGCATGAAGCTGTCCTGCCAGGCTATCAAACCATTGTGCACCACTGTGGCGCTGAAAGAGGAGATGATTAAGGCATTCTCTTTAAGAGAATGGCTCTCCTCAAACCGAGGCCCTCCTTCTCAGGTGCAACCCTAGTGCAGAATGTTCCTGCATCTATCTGCACCTCTGCAGGTTACCCTCCCCGAGGAATGGAACGTTTGTAAACACCGCAACTCTTAAATTATGTTGCAAACCTGCCCTTCCAGCTCCCGGTGATGTATTAAGGCCTGGGCGGGTGTTCACATGCAACACCCATGGATTTTGGTTCACTCCCAGATTTACAAGTTTTTGTAAACGTAGGAATAGGTCAAAAGCCCACATCTCCCCGGAGGGGCACAAGGGAAGAGCAACAAGGAGAAAAAAACGTTACTTCTCCTTGTTTTTTCTTTTTCTACATCTACAGCATTCTGCAGAGCACATAGAAAGAGGAAAATGCCTCTTGTGATTGTTTTTGTGCAGGAAGGGACACCTTCTTGCACAGAAGCAATCATCTGTGTAACGCAGGCACGTTGCGCCCTGCTGCAACGCAGCCCATTGTGTGCCGGCGCTGGGGACAAGGACAGAAATATGCCACATCTTGTAGATACGATGCAGTCCTGCCCTTTTCTCTTGACGCAGGGCAGCACAGCTAGAGACTTGCAGTGGTGTCCTGCGTCAAAAGTTTGTAAATATGGCCTGTGGTGTTTGTTTCATACAAAATCTATAAAAAGTTTCTTTGAAATTAAAACAGGACCTCACATATGGAAAGGGTCACAGAGATTATTTGTAGTGTTATTAGTAACGTTAGTGAGCTGCTGCTGTCTTGCAATGTTGAAAACACATATCACTATCCCTGAATATTGAATGTAAACACATATAGAATTTGGACGAAGGCGCTTGTGCACTGTCAGTGACCGGGCCAAAGAGGGCATGAAAGAGCTGAAATTCAAAGTAGTTCCGGACAGGAGACCCAAAATACGTTTGTCCCAGGGCCCCTAAAATCCTTCTAATGTTCCTGGCAGCTCCCAGTAAAAAGTTTTTTCACACCTTATACACCCTTTTAGAGGAACCAATGTGGTCACAGGCGACCACTGAGTGGCGATTGCGAAGTTCTTCCAGCCCACTCTTATGGACGCCTGGGAGTCTCTAATCTAGAACGGCGCTACCTGGCAGCACAGCTCCAGTGGCTGTGCCAATGGCATGTTGGGGTTGGAGGACATGGCTTCTGATAGGCCGCTGTGGTCCTTAATGCAAATCCTCCATCTGACGGATCCTACAGCCCGTTCAGGTCGGCCCGAACCGCGCCTTCTCCGGGTAGCAGCCTCCTGGTACTGTAGAGCGCTAACTCTCGCAGCAGCAGCCCTCTCCTATGCCCCGTCAATCCTCATCTCCATGCTGGCACATATAGACCACATCCTGGCCTTACCACCCTCACTCATTGGCAAATCTGGGGATTGAGGCAGCGGGGGATCTTTCCAATGATGGAATTATTGAACAAGTGGAATGCTATGAAATTTTCTCACATACAATACAATCACCCACACTCGGCGTGTTCAAGTAGTACTGCCCACTGTCCCTGATGTCCTTTACCATGTGTCGATTTTCACCATATGCAATGGTCTTCTCCTTCCTTGGGTGTTTTTTGGGAGGAGGTGACAACCCACCGGCACCAATTGACGTGCAGAACCTACATAGGTGGGAATTCTGTGCCCTGGGCCTCTTTCGGAGAACAAAAAAATCAAAAGCATCTGCTCGATTTCTGGACCTGGCCTTGGTGCTCGCTCCATTACCCGCAAATGGAAATCACCTACCTCCATCACACTGACATGGCACCACAGAGTTACTCAGTGGATGGAACCCAAGGGAGCCTGGCTCAGTGGTGTAACAACAGCCCCCACTGTGTGTGGTGACCTTTGTGGTTCATGGGGCCCCCTCAGGCACAGTGCATGAGCAACGAGCCCCTGGCCTGAGAGCGCCTGACTGGGTCCAGAGTGTAGGGGCCCCCTTTCATGTATTTTGCAGGGGGGGGCTGTTAGTTTTGTATGCCACTGGTCTGGCTCAGTTTATTAGGAAATATCCATTATCTATCTCCTGGAACACATTGGTGGAAGCTTTCCGGGCCCAGGGGAAAATTGATGCTCTCCACCCATAACTTTGCTCAGTCGTACAACACGCACTACCCTGCGGGACTCACTGGGAATCTGACCCAGATTAATCCTACTGTTCTGCTTCCAACTACGCTAATGCTGTCAAATGGCTCACCGACCTAACCACTTTCTGACCACTTACAGGGCTGGACTGGCCATAGCGGGCATCGGGCATTTCCCCGGGAGGGTGGAAGGGTTGGGGCCGGCCTGTTTCTGTAACTGGGTGCTGCAGTATCGGCCTCCAGTTACAAAAGCAGGAGTGCTTCACACTTGCAGTCCTCACCCTGGGGACTGGTCTGACAAAGTTGCCAGGGCTGCCTAAGGTTCACAGTCTGGCCTTGACCACTTAGCCCCTGGTGACTGGTATAACCGAGACGCGCAGCTGGTGAGGGTGATGTTCAAATTTCTGTCTTTTTCTGCGGTCCCATATTCATTTAGTTCAAACTGCTGTTGACTGCCTCCTCTCCCCTAGTTTCTGTGGTTAAGATTGTTTTAGGACCCTTGTCTATTGTATGCTAACGAGAGCCCCCTGCTTCGCGTGCACACGCTGGTACTTCTGATATTCAAGCCAAGGAGTTCTTTGTTACAGTTACATCTGGCTCCACAAACCAAGTCAGTCAGATCCGAGAACAATCCTTACAGCAGTAGTCTTCAAACTATTTAATGCCGCGCCCCCAGTAGAAAAAACAAGACCGCTCCCTATCCCCGAATTTTTCACAATCGAGTAAATTGGCGATGTTTAAATATGTCTAGATGGATTTAAACATTGCAGTCAAGTTATGGTACTGTTTTAAAAATGCAATCAAATATATTATACCAAACATACAGTTCTGGTCAGGCAGGCCTTGCTAACATGTAAATGCCTCCACATTGTGATTATTAGGGGTGGGGTGGGAGTTTTGAAGAGTATTTGGAGTCTCTTCCCTTTTGACACATACTCCCAGCTTGGATACAAATGACAAAACATGTTAGTGATGGCCTATTACAGTCGTTTACTGCTGCTCTTTTTTATTTTAGCTTAAAACAAAGCCCTGTTATCAGCATGATGCTTATATTGGCCATAGCCTGGCGCCCCCCACACCCCTCTGGGGGGCCACCCCCCAGTTTGAAGACCCCTGCCTTACAGGTCTACACACACTCAACCAACAACAACTCTTTCCCAACCCACCCACACTGCAGGACACAACTTAGATGGCACCTTCACAAAGCCAGCATTAATGTTGTTTTAAAGGATTACTGCAGAAATGACTTGGCTTAAATTCAACAACCCAGAAGGCAAAATACAGCTGTAGAGACTTGATAGAATGTACAGGTCATTACTTATAAAAGCCAAAAATACTGCTACTCATGCAAGACCTGCCCCAGTATAGAGCTTTTAAAAATACTATAAAAAAATCTCAGCCCCAAAATCATCATAATTCTCAGGACCTTTGTAATTAGCTGGCTGCTTGTAACATAGCCAAAGCAGACATAGTTGGTTTATGCTTAGCGCCCAAGATAATGAACTGCCCCAATTCACGGGCAATACACAGCCACTGTACACTGGTAACAGCGCCTCTGTTATCTGCCCAAGAACTGTCAGCGACTGAACTCCAGAAGCCTGTAAAAGCCCGCAGACCAGCCGAGCTGGCCGTCCGACTCCTGCCCCCACTACAAATCTTCAAGATTTCGCTCTATCAAGAACTGCAGCCACCCAGGTCAGAAAACTGATCAACCACCCCCATCGACAGGAGCTTTTTTCCAAAAGTCTTAAAAAAGGCATTAAGATGCCCTCTACTGAAGAAACACAACTTGGACTGTTGAGACCCCAACAATTATAGACCAATATCTTATGCACTGTTCCTTGGCGAGCCAATAGGAGTGGCAGCTTTTACACAAATATGAAAAGGTGGGCAACATGGAGTCACCTCAAATTAAATGCCTCCCCATACCTGAGATACTTACCTGTGGAGGCTGTAAAACGTATGGCACTTATGACCCTTTCCTATGCCTGGCCTGATGATCCATGACCACCACCAAAGATATCCTAAGAGCTACGGACCTTTGGGATCTCCATGGGCTACAAATTGTCAATGAATGTCCAAGTGGATAAGATATCCAAATCAGCCTTTCTCACCATGAAAATACCACAACACACCTTATCACACCTAGGATTCCCTCAAAAGGTTCACGTAACAATCTCTCTCATCCTTGTTAAAACTGGATCAAACTAATGGTCTATGCTGTAGCTCACGTCTATCGTGATATAATCACAGAGCATCCAGAACTCGCTGCTAAACTACTCCATATCTCTCCCCTCCTTGGAAGGCTCCACTTTGGTTCCCAGTTGCCAGAAGATCCACTTCCAAGCAGCTTTGTATCACCCACAAGGCAATCAATAGTAGCTGCCTGGTGTTCATCAGAGAGACAATCACCAAATACATCCACCCAGGAACGTATGGTGCAGATTGACACCTTGTCCCACAATCCCTGCGTACGACCAAAAAAATGTTGGTGCTACGTCTTCTCTGTACGACAATCTACCCCAAGGAACACCTTCCCTGCTAAGGTGAGGGCTACTGAGAGTACGATGGAGTTCAGTAGACTGGTTGAGAGCTGGCTGCTTCCTAGATGAGCACAGAGCTCACACACAACAAACCTACAGCAGTAAGAAGAAAGAGCAGTGCTTCCAACACAACCTGCCCTTCAGCTGATGGAGGTGGGTGAAAGCACTTACCGCAGAAGATTGGCCCTCCAGTCACAGAAGGCCCAGCCAGGCTCAGAAACAACACGCCAGCCCTCCCACCCGTAGACATTGTATGAGCCAGCGGTGTGAAAAGAGAACACACAGATACCTTCAAGGATGTGTATGCCAACATGGTATCTATCTGACCATGCCATGTATGTGCACATACATGTATTACGTCAGTGGCATCACCCCTCCGTTTAGAAGCTGGTGCGGGGGTTGATCCTGGTCCTGCTGGTTGCTACCCGAGGTCCCACTGAAAGGTTGAATCATTTGTGCTCCATCTGGGTCATGGTTAACAATGTAAATAAACATCCGGGCAGGACAGAGAGTTTTCCAGTGAAGAGACAGCACGAGAAAAGGAGAAGATTGAAAAAAAGAGAATGGAAACAGCGTGCATAAGAGAAAGACAAGAAAGTAAAGGGGGAGAGAGGAAGGAATGAATGAAAGATGAAAACAAAGGATGAAGGGGAAGAAAAAGAGAGGTAGAGGGATGTGAAATGAACAAAGTTGAAAGAAATGTTGTAAAGAAAGAAGAAATTGTGAAGAAAGCATAGATAAATGATCGGAGCAAGAAAGGATGAGTGGTGAAATAAAGAAAGTAAGGAAAGAACGAAGGGTAAATGAGCATTAGGTTGAAGGATAAACAAAAAGGTGAAATAATTGATGGATGGATAAAAGGATGAAGAGGTGGCTGGCTGAAATGATGGATGGGAGGTTGAAAGGATGAATGGGTGGATAAGACGATGAATGGGTTGTTGGAATGGTTGGTGGACCGGTCAAAAGATTGAAAAGCAGAGCGAAAAGTGACAGGGTGGATGAATGAATAAATTCATGGGAGGATAGGTGGGAGCATGGATGTGTAGGTGAATGGATGAAAAGGTGAGAAAAGGTGAAGTGTTTATGGTGAGAAGGAAAGACATCTGGATTGCAGGTTAAAAGGATGTTTGAGTGATTAGATGAATGGATAGAGGGACGCATAGATGCATGGTTGGAAGAGAGGAAGGATGGATATAAGGAACAATGAAAGGAAGGCTAGAAGAATCAATAGATGAATTATGAATTAATGGGTCGCTTGTTCACATCGAAACTGGCCATGAACAAAATTGGTGCAGTATAAAGAGGTGCTGAAGTTCTTTGAGGATGACAAGCAACTTACTACGTAAAATCCTAGTGAGGAGGAGGACTGGGCTTCAATGCAGACACCAGGCAGGTCGCTCCCCCCATCTGCCACGAAGCCCCCTGTGGGTTGAACCTCCGTTGCCGCTTTTGCCGCCTGACTACTCGCTCCCTTTTTTTCTGTACCCCTGCGCTTGCCTGCTGTGCCACTTCGTTTTTTCATTCTGTGCCCATATGTTTTGCTTTTTGTACCCCTGTGCTCTGTTGTCCCTCTCCCGCCATCTTTTCCCGCCGTTTTTTCCCCGGGTTTTTCTCCAGGTTTTTCCCTCGCCGCTGAGCCCCTGCTGCACCGCCCCCTTCACTCCCATTGGCCTTCCCGCTCCCACCTCCCAGCTGCTCCTCCCTCCCTCTGCCCCCATATGGAGGCCGCGAAGCGGGCGCACAGCGGGCCCGCCGCTGGCACGCTGAAGGCGTGCCTAAGGCATGCCCGTCTGCGCCCGTCCGCACCTGGACCGTACCCAGCACCAGAACCCCTGGAACCCGCACCCCCACAACGCCAGACTGCACTACGACGCAAGCACCCTCCACGCACTCAACACCAGACGAGACCACCCCTGCTACCGGGCGACCCCGAAACGCACCCAGGGGCCTTTCACCTGCCGGAACTGCAGATTCACCAGCATCCAACCCTCCACACCACCAGCCAGAGAACCCATCCACCTCCGCTGCATCCTCCTCAACACCCGCTCCGCTTGCAAGCACGCCATCGAACTTTGGGACCTCCTAGACTCCACCAACCCCGACGTCGCCTTTCTGACGGAGACCTGGCTGAACGCCACCTCAGCACCAGACATCGCCATAGCCATCCCACAGGGCTAAAAGATCTCCCACAGAGACCGCACCAACGGAGTGGGAGGAGGAATCGCCATCATACACAAAGACTCCATCAAAATCTCAACGAACACCGATTACACCCTCACCACCGCTGAGCACATGCACTTCCAGATCCACACCGACCCCAACACCACCCTCAGAGGAACTCTCATCTACAGACCTCCCGGACCCCGCCCACAGTTCAGTGACACCATCGCCGACCTCATCAGCACCCATGCCCTCGCTTCCACGGACTACATCCTCCTCTTGGACCTGAACTTCCACCTTGAGAACAACAAAGACGCCAACTCCACCGCCCTGATCGCCAACCTCGCCAACCTCAGACTCAAACAGCTCGTAACGACACCCACTCACGCCGCTGGACACACGCTCGACCCCATCTTCTCCGCAAGCCCCCACGTCTCCTTCAACCACACCACCGAACCACACTGGACCGACCACAGATGCGTCCATTTCACCTTCAGAAAACCCACCACACACCACCGCACCCAACAGCTACCATGCCGCTGCTGGGGCAAGGTCACAGAGGACCAACTGACTACCACCCTCGCCCTGAGACCACCCACCGACCCCACGGACCCAGACACCGCCGCGACGAAGCTCACACAGTGGATCAACGACTGCGCCAACACCCTCGCCCCTCTCAAGACCTCTACAACCAACCACACCAACAAGAAAGCCGCCTGGTTCACTGAGGACCTCCGGATCTCCAAGCACACCTGTCGGAAGCTGGAGAAGAAATGGCTCCATGACCGAACACCAGACAACCACACAGCTCTCAAGAGCGCCACCCGCAGACACCACCAACTCATCAGGACCGCCAAGAAGACCGCCTTCAAGGACCTCCTAGATAACAATGCACACAACACCAAAGAGCTCTTCAGCATTGTGAAAGAACTCTCCAACGCCATCTCCATCACCAACGACATCCAGCCATCTCAAAACCTGTAAGACTCCCTGGCCACCACCTTCCACCGCAAGATCACCGGCATCCACGACAGCTTCAACCCCGACCCCCCACAACCACCATCGAGTCCACCACCCCTGCGACTACCACTCGCACCAGTCGCCTGACCGTCTGGTCCAGCGTCCGCGACGAAGACACCATCAAAACCATGAACTCCATCCACTCCGGATCCCCATCGGACCCCTGCCCTCACCACGTCTTCAACAAAGCCAGCGCAGCCATCGCGCCCCACCTCCGGAAAACAATCAACTGTTCCTTCGAGACAGCAACCTTCTCAGAAAGCTGGAAGCATGCCGAGATCAACGCCCTTCTGAAGAAGCCCAAGGCGGACCCCAAGGACCTCAAGAACTTCCGGCCCATCTCCCTGCTCCCTTTCCCGGCAAAAGTGACTGAAAAGATTGTCAATAAACAGCTGACCCGCTACCTCGAAGTCAACAACATCCTGGACCCTTCCCAATCCGGTTTTCGCAGTAACCACAGCACCGAGACCGCCCTCATCGCCGCCACTGACGACATCCGGACCCTGATGGACAAAGGAGAAACAGCCGCCCTCATCCTCCTGGACCTATCAGCAGCCTTTGACACGGTCTGCCACCGCACCCTATCAGCACGCCTCCATGACGCCGGTATCCAAGAGAAGGCCCTGGCCTGGACCACATCCTTCCTCTCTGGCAGAACCCAGAGCGTCCGCCTCCTACCCTTCCGCTCCAAAACCACTGAGATCATCTGCAGCATCCCACAGGGATCCTCCCTCAGCCCGACACTGTTCAATATCTACATAGCCCCCCTCGCCCACGTCGCACGACAACACAACCTCAACATCATCTCCTACGCCGATGACACCCAGCTGATCATATCCCTCACCGAAGATCCCCACACCGCCAAAGCTAACCTCCACCGAGGAATGAAGGCCCTAGCCGACTGGATGAAGGAGAGCAGACTGAAGCTGAACTCAGACAAGACGGAGGTCCTCATTCTCGGACCCACCCCATCAGCCTGGGTCGACTCTTGGTGGCCCACGTCACTAGGCACAGCCCCGGAACCCACGGACCATGCACGCAACCTGGGGTTCATCCTCAACTCCACTCTCTCCATGACCAGGCAAGTCAACGCCGTCTCCCCGTCCTGCTTCAACACCCTCTGTATGCTCTGCAGGATCTTCAAATGGATCCCCCTCGACATGAGAAAAACCATTACCCAGGCCCTCATCACCAACAGACTCGACTACGGAAACGCCCTCTACTCAAGAACTACAAACAAGCTCCTGAGACGACTCCAACGCATCCAGAACGCCTCGGCCCGACTCATCCTCGATGTCCCCCGCCACAGCCACATCACACTCCACCTGAGAGGCCTGCACTGGCTCCCCATCAACAAAAGGATCACCTTCAAGATCCTGATCCACGCACAAAAAGCACTGCACAACACCGGACCCACCTACCTCAACAACCGACTCAGCTTCCACACCCCCACCCGAAGCCTCCGCTCAGCCAACCTCGCCCTTGCCACAGTCCCCCGCATCTGAAAAACCACAGCCGGCGGCAGATCCTTCTCCTATCTCGCCGCCAAGACCTGGAACACTCTCCCCACCATCTTACGACAGACCCAGGACCTTCTGGCCTTCAGAAGACTCCTCAAGACCTGGCTCTTCGACCAGTAGCACCCCCCTCCCCAGCACCTCGAGACCCTCGTGGGTATGTAGCGCTCTTTACAAATGCAGTGATTGATTGATTGAGACTGGGCAGAGCTCTACAGCAAGGACGCGGAGTAAGGATGCGAGCAAGGGCGAGGGAGAAAGTAATCAAGGAGTGGATGGAGGCAAGGACGCAGAGGAAGGAGGTGAACAATGGCGGGGAGCAAGTAATCATGGAGTGGATGGAGGAAAGGATGCTGATTAAGGACACGAGCAAGGGCGTGTGAGCAAGTAATCAAGAAGTGGATGGAAGCAAGGATGCGGAGTAAGGATGCGAGCAAGGGCTGAGGAGCAAACAATCAAGGAGTGGATGGAGGCAAGGATGCAAGCAAGCGTTGGGGAGCAAGCAATCATGGAGTGGATGGAGGCAAGGATGCAAGCAAGGGCTGGGGAGCAAGCAATGAAGGAGTGGATGGAGGCAATGATGCAAGCAATGGCTGGGGAGCCAGCAATCAAGGAGTGGATGGAGGCAAGGATGCAAGCAATGGCTGGGGAGCCAGCAATCAAGGAGTGGATGGAGGCAATGATGCAAGCAATGGCTGGGGAGCCAGCAATCAAGGAGTGGATGGAGGCAAGGATGCAAGCAAGGGATAGGGATCAAGCAATCAAGGAGTGGATGGAGGCAAGGGTGGCAGAGTAAGTATGCGAGCAAGGGCTGGGGAGCAAGCAATCAAGGAGTCAATGGAGGCAAGGATGCGGAGTGAGGATGCGAGTGAGGGCTGGGGAGCAAGCAATCAAGGAGTGGATGGAGGCAAGGATGTGGAGTAAGGATGAGAGCAAGGGCTGGGGATCAAGCCATCAAGGAGTGGATGGAGGCAATGATGCAAGCAAGGGCTGGGGATCAAGCAATCAAGGAGTGGACGGAGGCAATGATGCAAGCAATGTCTGGGGAGCCAGCAATCAAGGAGTGGATGGAGGCAAGGATGCAGAGTAAGGATGCGAGCGAGGGCTGGGGAGCAAGCAATCAAGGAGCTGGTGGAGGCAAGGATGTGGAGTAAGGATGTGACAAAGGGCTGGGGAGCAAGTAATCAAGGAGTGGATGGAGGCAAGGATGTGGAGTAAGGATGCGAGCAAGGGCTGGGGAGCAAGCAATCAAGGAGTGGATGGAGGCAAGGATGCGGAGTAAGGATGCGAGCGAGGGCTGGGGAGCAAGCAATCAAGGAGCTGGTGGAGGCAAGGATGTGGAGTAAGGATGTGACAAAGGGCTGGGGAGCAAGTAATCAAGGAGTGGATGGAGGCAAGGATGTGGAGTAAGGATGCGAGCAAGGGCTGGGGTGCAAGCAATCAAGGAGTGGATGGAGGCAAGGATGTGGAGTAAGGATGTGACAAAGGGCTGGGGAGCAAGTAATCAAGGAGTGGATGGAGGCAAGGATGTGGAGTAAGGATGCGAGCAAGGGCTGGGGAGCAAGCAATCAAGGAGTGGATGGAGTCAAGGATGCGGAGTAAGGATGCGAGCGAGGGCTGGGGAGCAAGCAATCAAGGAGTGGGTGGAGGTAAGGATGTGGAGTAAGGATGCGAGCAAGGGCTGGGGAGCAAGTAATCAAGGAGTGGATGGAGGCAAGGATGCAAGCAATGGCTGGGGAGCCAGCAATCAAGGAGTGGATGGAGGCAATGATGCAAGCAATGGCTAGGAAGCCAGCAATCAAGGGGTTGATGGAGGCAATGATGCAAGCAATGGCTGGGAAGCCAGCAATCAAGTAGTGGATGGAGGCAAGGATGTGGAGTAAGAATGCGAGCAAGGGCTGGGGATCAAGCAGTCAAGGAGTGGATGGAGGCAATGATGCAAGCAAGGCCTGGGGATCAACCAGTCAAGGAGTGGATGGAGGCAAGAATGCGAGCAAGGTCTGGGGATCAAGCAATGAAGGAGTGGCCGGAGGCAATGATGCAATCAATGTCTGGGGAGCCAGCAATCAAGGAGTGGATGGAGGCAAGGATGCAGAGTAAGGATGTGAGCGAGGGCTGGGGAGCAAGCAATCAAGGAGTGGGTGGAGGCAAGGATGTGGAGTAAGGATGCGAGCTAGGGCTGGGGAGCAAGTAACCATGGAGTGGATGGAGGCAAGGATGCGGAGTAAGGATGTGAGCAATGGCTGGGGAGCAAGCAATCAAGGAGTGGATGAAGGCAAGGATGCGGAGTAAGGATGCGAGCGAGGGCTGGGGAGCAAGCAATCAAGGATTGGGTGGAGGCAAGGATGTGGAGTAATGATGTGAGCAAGGGCTGGGGATCAAGCCATCAAGGAGTGGATGGAGGCAATGATGCAAGCAAGGGCTGGGGATCAAGCAATCAAGGAGTGGACGGAGGCAATGATGCAAGCAATGTCTGGGGAGCCAGCAATCAAGGAGTGGATGGAGGCAAGGATGCAGAGTAAGGATGCGAGCGAGGGCTGGGGAGCAAGCAATCAAGGAGCTGGTGGAGGCAAGGATGTGGAGTAAGGATGTGACAAAGGGCTGGGGAGCAAGTAATCAAGGAGTGGATGGAGGCAAGGATGTGGAGTAAGGATGCGAGCAAGGGCTGGGGAGCAAGCAATCAAGGAGTGGATGGAGGCAAGGATGCGGAGTAAGGATGCGAGCGAGGGCTGGGGAGCAAGCAATCAAGGAGTGGGTGGAGGTAAGGATGTGGAGTAAGGATGCGAGCAAGGGCTGGGGAGCAAGTAATCAAGGAGTGGATGGAGGCAAGGATGCAAGCAATGGCTGGGGAGCCAGCAATCAAGGAGTGGATGGAGGCAATGATGCAAGCAATGGCTAGGAAGCCAGCAATCAAGGGGTGGATGGAGGCAATGATGCAAGCAATGGCTGGGGAGCCAGCAATCAAGTAGTGGATGGAGGCAAGGATGTGGAGTAAGAATGCGAGCAAGGGCTGGGGATCAAGCAGTCAAGGAGTGGATGGAGGCAATGATGCAAGCAAGGCCTGGGGATCAACCAGTCAAGGAGTGGATGGAGGCAAGAATGCGAGCAAGGTCTGGGGATCAAGCAATGAAGGAGTGGCCGGAGGCAATGATGCAATCAATGTCTGGGGAGCCAGCAATCAAGGAGTGGATGGAGGCAAGGATGCAGAGTAAGGATGTGAGCGAGGGCTGGGGAGCAAGCAATCAAGGAGTGGGTGGAGGCAAGGATGTGGAGTAAGGATGCGAGCTAGGGCTGGGGAGCAAGTAACCATGGAGTGGATGGAGGCAAGGATGCGGAGTAAGGATGTGAGCAATGGCTGGGGAGCAAGCAATCAAGGAGTGGATGAAGGCAAGGATGCGGAGTAAGGATGCGAGCGAGGGCTGGGGAGCAAGCAATCAAGGATTGGGTGGAGGCAAGGATGTGGAGTAATGATGTGAGCAAGGGCTGGGGAGCAAGTAATCAAGGAGTGGATGGAGGCAAGGATGTGGAGTAAGGATGCGAGCAAGGGCTGGGGAGCAAGTAATCAAGGGCATGGAGGCAAGGACGAGGAACGACTAGTGGAGTCCTTTGGACTGCGGGCAAGGCCAGTCTGCCAGCGGGAATGGTATCGGGGCAGGAAGACTCTTACAAGGCTGCTGCTGTGAGGGGGTGAGTGTAGGAGTGGCCAGTAAATCCATTTAACACATTATCCCACCTATACCGCACCACACTGACCCTGGTGCCTCACATAAGTTACTGCTCACCACCCCACCTTCATGCAGTGAGTACGAGCTAACTTCATACATGCTGACTCCCCTCCACAATTAACTGTTTGTTTTGGACCTGCTATGTGCATGTCCTTGTGCTCCAATCTGGAATTGTACAGTTCCGGCTGGAGCACTTAATAGCTTTGGGCTTAATTTGGGGCTAGCTACAGCCTCGACCAGTGGGACCACGGCAGTCATTAGCTGGAATAGAGTGACTTAAGCTAGGGGACCAGTGTTTTCCACCTGCCTGGCCCTTTTTGACTTTCTTGCTGTTGCTCATGCTAATACTTGCAGATGTATCCATTGTGACTATTGGATGGAGCCTCTGAACCTTTGCCCTGAATCTTCGTTCTAACTTCAGTGATCCGGATGCTCGTGCTGCACAATTCCCAGCGCTAAAGCTCCTAGTCGCAGAATGCACAGTTTGACCTTCCACCCCTAGGGTGGTATAGTTTCCTGTCCTATCCTTTCGCTATCCTGGAAGCTTCCGAGGTATTCCGGTAAAGTTGAGGGAGAGGGCTGTGGATGGTCCCCATGGCGGACTGAGGAAGGGGAAGGTGGTACAAAGTAGGTGTTGGGTAAAATGGTCTGGCGGACCAGGTTTCGGAGCAGTGAGTGCCCTTTGTCAGACTACAGCTTTGTTAACCCTCCAAGAAAGTCCTTCAACAATGAGTTCTATTAAAAGTGGGCCATCGGACTAGTTATGACAGCCAGAAGCTTTACTCTGGGAGGTTGGTCTTCGCAAGAGGCTGTGTAAAGACCAAAGTTAATCACTAGAGAAATAAGTAATCACATATGAATGTAGTGAAAGCCGTTAATGGAATTTCCACTTTCTTCTCTAAAAGAGAAGTGGGAATGAATAAATTGGTCTCCATGGAGAGCCTTCAAGAAATACCTGTAAATCCTTTATCAGAAATTAAAACACCGACTATGTCCATGGTCATCGATCTGAAGGAGCACATGGTCCAGTCAACCTCATTTACAAGGGGAAACATTCCTCTTGCTGAAGACTTTACACTCCTGGTTAGCCAAATAGCTACATTTTCCAATCTGCCTAGAACACCTACAGTTACCTCAGCTTCCCTCCCATCTCTGGACGCCGTGGAAAATAAGATGGGTTCCCCTGTGGGCCCCTCCTAAGATGCAGCTTTTTAGTAATACTCCCAGTGAAGCTGTTCATCTAACCTGGGGATACTCTGGAACTATGTTTGAGCCCAAACACCTTTTCCGATCCTTATGAGAACAAATATTTGTTGTCTGATACGGTTAATTGTCTAGAAAGAGTCCTGTCCTTGATTCTGGCCTGATGGAGAAATCTGTAAACAATCCTGATCAAGTCCTGGACACGATTCTGACTCTAACAAAATAAGGACAAAAGGACCCTAGTAGAAAAGACTACATCTCCTCTGGTCATAGGATGTGTCTCCAAGAGTGAAGGCTTTCCCGAGTGGTTCCACCCTAGTTTTTCCTAAAATAAGTCTCATTGGGTGGAGGAGGTCTCTTACTCTTACCGTAAGGATTCAAGCGTTCAAGCTGGCCTACCTCAAAGTAGGCCACAAGATAAAGTGAGTCAAGATGTACTTGAGTTCCTATTCCTTGAAGATGCTTTTTATGACCAGGGATGATTTTTCACCCCCTACAATTGCGCCTCTCGTAAAAAAAGGTAAAAGGGAAAAAGTTTTTTCCAATTTTTTGAAGTAAGGAGGCCTTAGATGAACTGGAAAAGAAGAAAATGTTGAGCAAGAATAAAAGTGAGAATGCGAAAAGGACTTCAAGGGGGAGGAAACTTTGTAGAATCAGTAAAAGACAATTAAGTACCTGTGGTTTGATCTGAACTCTATTCTGACTCCTCCCTCAAACCCTGCACAGTCCCTCTGCTCAAGAAAAGATAAGACTTCCTTCCCCGCATAATTTATAGGGATTTCGTTGGCCTTCTTGCCAAATTCCCAAGGTGGAAATGTCCCATTTGCAGTGGCCTCTGGCTCAACAGTAGTAACCTCCGCTCATATCTTGAATTCCCTAGCTGCATTGTTCACTTCCAAAGTAGGAGATAATATCATTTATGGTGTCAATGAGTGGGGGTGTGTAGGGGATGTCTCATCTTACTATTAGTAATCAGTTCCTTGGAGCCTAGAATTTTTTTAACATTTTTGATCAGGAGATTTTGAACAGGTCCTTTCTTTTGGGTTGCTTCTCAGATATCCCTGACCTCAAAATGATACAGAGTAGTGACCGCTCCCTAGTACGAATCTTCAACTATGGCTGGTACTGTGGGGCAAGGGTTATTCTCAGCTCTAAAGTAATATCTAACTCAGGGATGTTGAATGGCGACAAGATGCCCTGACATGGTACTGATGTTCTCCCATTGCAATAGGAGAAGGTCTCTGAATCTTCCTCATATAACTTTCACAGTCAGGGCACTTATACCGCTGACTCTACCCTTCCAGTTAGTTCTGCAATTGAAAGGGAAAGCAAATTGCAGGTTTCCCTGGGGTAAGAGGGGTAGGAGGGTCTCTCTGCTTTCTGGGAATGTGAATGAGGAAAAACTGATCCAGCCTCGAGAGGAAGTTGAGAGGTGGAGTTGGGTCGTGGGTGTTCTTAAATCCCATCGCCCGACAGGGTTAAATGTTGAAAGTCATTCTTAGTAATGGTCTTAAATTAATTTCTTGGAATGCAGCAGACTTGTTGTCTGATAATAACAAATTGCAATTTTTCAATGGCTTAGATGCTGATATAATTTCCATCAGCTGTAGAGCTTATAAAAGAGGGTTAATGTTACTAGCAGTTTTAGGGTCGATCAAGTTCCGGGTTGTAAATGGGAGAATAGAAAATTATCCTCTTGTAAAGGTGACCCATAAGTCCCGCTCTGGCGGTTCCTTCATTCATTATGTAATTACCTCATTTTCTACCTCTAATAGGTTGTCAAATATGGAAGTGCTAGATACCACATACAGTGATCACATGCTAATCCCTTGCGAGGTAGAGGTGGTCCCTGGAATCTTAACAATTGAGCAAGTTGAGCTTAAAAAGTCTAATGGAAGAATGTCCTGGAAGGCCGAAGCATCTGTAAAATTAAAAGAAACGCTGATGGCATTAGTAAGTGATCAGCAGCTCCCCGCCTTAGATCCTCTGGTAAGACATGGAATTTGTAGTAAAAACTTTGGCCTCAACTTACAAAATAAATAATAATTTCCTCTTGGTGGAGACATTGTTCGGGCCTGGTAAGAAGCCTACACAGATAAATAAATTGGAAGGGCACAATTTCAGCAAAATAAGCAAATGAATTTGCCTCTTTAAGAGGAGAAGTTACAGGATGAAATGTGCCTCAAGAAAAGAGAAGGGAGATTGTAATTGGGTCCAGTTAAAGGAGGCAGCCTCCCATAGGGATTCAACAAAACTTTGGGGAAGTTATTGCAGGCAGTTGTGGCACCAGAGCCCGGTCTCTGCCAGTTCCCATAAAAGAAAATGTATGGAGAACATATCTTGAAGATGTGTATTCTGCCAACACTGGTTCTGTTTGGTTACCGTGCTTGTCCCACTGCATGTTGTGCTCCCTCTGAGTGAGATTGTGGAATTTATTAAGGGAATGAGATCTTCAGGTGCTATGGGCCCAGATGAAATTCCAACAGCACTCAGTAAAAATGAGCCCTTGTTCGTGGCCTCCTATCTTACATCTCTCTTCTTCTATTGTTACCAGCATAGGGTGACTGCCCCATCCTGGTTCGGTAGCATTACCCCGCTTCATAAAAAGGGTTCTAGACATCTTCCTGGTAGTTATCGTCAAATCGCTTTACTAGATGCAATGGGGAAAGTTTTTGCAAGGAGAATACTGGAGCACCTCACTAAGTGCATAGTGGAAAGAAATATCCTTCCTATCGAGCAACCAAGCTTTAGGAAAAAACACTGCACTATGGATAATATCTGTGTGTCGAAACTCATTGATGCAAAGTATAGAGTGACTAGAGGGACTAATGCCTAGGTGGCTTTGAGAGATTTTTCTACAGCCTTTGGCAGGGTAGACCGGCATTACTCTAGAATGCCAGACACCCTTCTTTCATTAATAATTGCCCGGCACTACTCTACTTGTTGTCAAGTGTTAGTAGGAGGCGACCCTGGATTATCTACATTACTTCTAGTTGTTTGGCAGCCAGCAGGGGAGATGCACCAAACCTAGGTGGCTGTCCTTTCCCCTGCCTGATGTATCCAGATATCGCACTTTTGGATCTCACGCCTAGGGGTTGAAGAATAGATTGGTGTCCCTCCAATAGTATACACCGTCACACTTTCTGAAATTTAAAATCTCAAAGAGTACGATTCTGATCTTGAAAAGCAGAACGTTTGAGAAATTAACTCATCCACTGAACTGACTTCTCACCTCTACTCATCAAACTAGCCGAGAGACACGTGAGCCTAAACCTCCCCACTCATCAAACTAGCCTGGACACACGTGAGCTTAAACCTCCCCACTCATCAAACTAGCCTGGACACACGTGAGCTTAAACCTCCCCACTCATCAAACTAGCCTGGACACACGTGAGCTTAAACCTACCCACTCATCAAACTAGCCTGGACACACGTGGGCCTAAACCTACCCACTCATCAAACTAGCCTAGAGACATGTGAGCCTAAACCTACCCACTCATCAAACTAGCCTGGGCACACAAGAGCCTAAACCTACCCACTCATCAAACTAGCCTGGGCACACGTGAGCCTAAACCTCCCCACTCATCAAACTAGCCTGGAAACGCGTGAGCCTAAACCTACCCTCTCATCAAACTAGCCTGGACACATGTGAGCCTAAACCTACCCTCTCATCAACCTAGCCTAGGCACACGTGAGCCTAAACCTACCCACTCATCAAACTAGCCTGGGCACACGTGAGCCTAAACCTACCCACTCATCAAACTAGCCTGGACACACGTGAGCCTAAACCTACTCACTCATCAAACTAGCCTGGACACACGTGAGCCTAAACCTACCCACTCATCAAACTAGCCTGGGCACACAAGAGCCATTACTACCCACTCATCAAACTAGCCTGGGCACACGTGAGCCTAAACCTACCCACTCATCAAACTAGCCTGGAAACGCGTGAGCCTAAACCTACTCACTCATCAAACTAGCCTGGACACACGTGAGCCTAAACCTACCCACTCATCAAACTAGCCTGGGCACACGTGAGCCTAAACCTACCCACTCATCAAACTAGCCTGGACACACGTGGGCCTAAACCTACCCACTCATCAAACTAGCCTAGAGACATGTGAGCCTAAACCTACCCACTCATCAAACTAGCCTGGGCACACAAGAGCCTAAACCTACCCACTCATCAAACTAGCCTGGGCACACGTGAGCCTAAACCTCCCCACTCATCAAACTAGCCTGGAAACGCGTGAGCCTAAACCTACCCTCTCATCAAACTAGCCTGGACACATGTGAGCCTAAACCTACCCTCTCATCAACCTAGCCTAGGCACACGTGAGCCTAAACCTACCCACTCATCAAACTAGCCTGGGCACACGTGAGCCTAAACCTACCCACTCATCAAACTAGCCTGGACACACGTGAGCCTAAACCTACTCACTCATCAAACTAGCCTGGACACACGTGAGCCTAAACCTACCCACTCATCAAACTAGCCTGGGCACACAAGAGCCATTACTACCCACTCATCAAACTAGCCTGGGCACACGTGAGCCTAAACCTACCCACTCATCAAACTAGCCTGGAAACGCGTGAGCCTAAACCTACTCACTCATCAAACTAGCCTGGACACACGTGAGCCTAAACCTACCCACTCATCAAACTAGCCTGGGCACACGTGAGCCTAAACCTACCCACTCATCAAACTAGCCTAGGCACACAAGAGCCATTACCACTAATGATACACCTCTGATCTCTACTTCCCCACTTCTTTCTAACATACCTCTGTCATCAGTCTGGAGTACATGCACGAGACTCGTGGAGCACACACCCACGACCCATTATCATGCAAAGAAAGAGAAGCAAAAACTCATCTACTGCCTCGCTACCACTACCCTCGAGGTCCAAGGTAGCATGCTACTCGCTTTCAAGCACTTCAGTTCCTCATCAGGGATAGTAAGCACTATATAACTTACATGTGTGAATTCCACACTGAATAATTTCAGAGGAGGCACATGCATAACCTATATCTGTTCAGAAGGAGGCACAGCATAAGATACTGACATCAGTGAGATCTGTTTTAAGTCAGGTGTTGCAGGGCATATGATATGCATTTTATAATGTCCCTGCATATAAGTACATGGTACCCCACCCCTGGGGTGACGTATATGTAAAAATAAGGTTGAATAATACTTTGAAAGTACCTTTAATTTCAAAGTGGAATTTGCATACAGTTTTGTGAGAAAGTAGCCTCTTTCTAGCCTTGTTACCCCCACTTTTGGCCTGTTTGTGAGTGTATGTCAGGGTGTTTTCACTGTCTCACTGGGATCCTGCCAGCCAGGGCCCAGTGCTCATAGTGAAAACCCTATGTTTTCAGTATGTTTGTTATGTGTCACTGGGACCCTGCTAGTCAGGACCCCAGTGCTCATAAGTTTGTGGCCTATATGTATGTGTTCCCTCTGTAGTGCCTAACTGTCTCACTGAGGCTCTGCTAATCAGAACCTCAGTGGTTATGCTCTCTCATTTCTTACAAATTGTCACTAACAGGCTAGTGACCAATTTTACCAATTTACATTGGCTTACTGGAACACCCTTATAATTCCCTAGTATATGGTACTGAGGTACCCAGGGTATTGGGGTTCCAGGAGATCCCTATGGGCTGAGCATTTCTTTTGCCACCCATAGGGAGCTCTGACAATTCTTACACAGGCCTGCCACTGCAGCCTGAGTGAAATAACGTCCACGTTATTTCACAGCCATTTTACACTGCACTTAAGTAACTTATAAGTCACCTATATGTCTAACCTTTACCTGGTAAAGGTTAGGTGCAAAGTTACTTAGTGTGAGGGCACCCTGGCACTAGCCAAGGTGCCCCCACATTGTTCAGAGCCAATTCCCTGAACTTTGTGAGTGCGGGGACACCATTACACGCGTGCACTACATATAGGTCACTACCTATATGTAGCTTCACAATGGTAACTCCGAATATGGCCATGTAACATGTCTATGATCATGATCATGGAATTGCCCCCTCTATGCCATCCTGGCATAGTTGGCACAATCCCATGATCCCAGTGGTCTGTAGCACAGACCCTGGTACTGCCAAACTGCCCTTCCTGGGGTTTCACTGCAGCTGCTGCTGCTGCCAACCCCTCAGACAGGCATCTGCCCTCCTGGGGTCCAGCCAGGCCTGGCCCAGGATGGCAGAACAAAGAACTTCCTCTGAGAGAGGGTGTGACACCCTCTCCCTTTGGAAAATGGTGTGAAGGCAGGGGAGGAGTAGCCTCCCCCAGCCTCTGGAAATGCTTTCTTGGGCACAGAGGTGCCCAATTCTGCATAAGCCAGTCTACACCGGTTCAGGGGACCCCTTAGCCCTGCTCTGGTGCGAAACTGGACAAAGGAAAGGGGAGTGACCACTCCCCTGACCTGCACCTCCCCTGGGAGGTGTCCAGAGCTCCTCCAGTGTGCTCCAGACCTCTGCCATCTTGGAAACAGAGGTGCTGCTGGCACACTGGACTGCTCTGAGTGGCCAGTGCCACCAGGTGACGTCAGAGACTCATTGTGATAGGCTCCTTCAGGTGTTGCTAGCCTATCCTCTCTCCTAGGTAGCCAAACCCTCTTTTCTGGCTATTTAGGGTCTCTGTCTCTGGGGAAACTTTAGATAACGAATGCAAGAGCTCATCCGAGTTCCTCTGCATCTCTCTCTTCTCCTTCTGCCAAGGAATCGACTGCTGACCGCGCTGGAAGCCTGCAAACCTGCAACATAGTAGCAAAGGCGACTACTGCAACTCTGTAACGCTGATCCTGCCGCCTTCTCGACTGTTTTCCTGCTTGTGCATGCTGTGGGGGTAGTCTGCCTCCTCTCTGCACCAGAAGCTCCGAAGAAATCTCCAGTGGGTCGACGGAATCTTCCCCCTGCAACCGCAGGCACCAAAAAGCTGCATTACCGGTCCCTTGGGTCTCCTCTCAGCACGACGAGCGAGGTCCCTCGAATCCAGCGACTCTGTCCAAGTGACCCCCACAGTCCAGTGACTCTTCAGTCCAAGTTTGGTGGAGGTAAGTCCTTGCCTCACCTCGCTGGGCTCCATTGCTGGGAACCGCAACTTTTGCAGCTACTCCGGCCCCTGTGAACTTCCGGCGGAAATCCTTTGTGCACAGCCAAGCCTGGGTCCATGGCACTCTAACCTGCATTGCACGACTTTCTAAGTTGGTCTCCGGCGACGTGGGACTCGTTTGTGCGACTTTGGGTGAGCACTGTTTCACGCATCTTCGTAGTGCCTGTTTCTGGCACTTGTCCGGGTGCTACCTGCTGCTGAGAGGGCTCCTTGTCTTGCTCGACGTCTCCTCTCTCTCCTGGTCCAATTTGCGACCTCCTGGTCCCTCCAGGGCCACAGCAGCGTCCAAAAACGTTAACCGCACGATTTGCAGCTAGCAAGGCTTGTTGGCGTTCTTTAGGCGGGAAAACACTTCTGCACGACTTTCCACGGATAGAGGGATCCGTCTACCAAAGGGGAAGTCTCTAGCCCTTTTCGTTCCTGCAGAAACCTCAGCTTCTTCTGTCCAGTAGAAGCTTCTTTGCACCCGCAGCTGGCATTTCCTGGGCATCTGCCCATCTCCGACTTGCTTGTGACTTTTGGACTTGGTCCCCTTGTTCCACAGGTACCCTAGATTGGAAATCCACAGTTGTTGCATTGTTGGTTTGTGTCTTTCCTGCATTATTCCTCTAACACGACTTCTTTGTCCTTAGGAGAACTTTAGTGCACTTTGCACTCACTTTTCAGGGTCTTGGGGAGGGTTATTTTTCTAACTCTCACTATTTTCTAATAGTCCCAGCGACCCTCAACAAGGTCACATAGGTTTGGGGTCCATTCGTGGTTCGCATTCCACTTTTGGAGTATATGGTTTGTGTTGCCCCTATCCCTATGTTTCCCCATTGCATCCTATTGTAACTATACATTGTTTGCACTGTTTTCTAAGACTATACTGCATATTTTTGCTATTGTGTATATATATCTTGTGTATATTTCCTATCCTCTCACTGAGGGTACACTCTAAGATACTTTGGCATATTGTCATAAAAATAAAGTACCTTTATTTTTAGTATAACTGTGTATTGTGTTTTCTTATGATATTGTGCATATGACACTAGGTGGTACTGTAGTAGGTTCACACGTCTCCTAGTTCAGCCTAAGCTGCTCTGCTAAGCTACCATTATCTATCAGCCTAAGCTGCTAGACACCCTATACACTAATAAGGGATAACTGGGCCTGGTGCAAGGTGCAAGTACCCCTTGGTACTCACTACAAGCCAGTCCAGCCTCCTACATTGGTTGTGCAGCGGTGGGATAAGTGCTTTGAGACTGCTTACCACTCTTGTCATTGTACTTTTCATAAGAGAAAAATATACAAAACAAGGTCAGTGTATATACACATAGCCAAAAGGTTTTGCATTTCCTCTTTTCACTCTTTTCCAAGTGCTGAAAAGTACTTCTAAACTTTCAAAAAGTTCTTAAAAGTTTAAAAAGTTTTTTTCTGTCTTTCTAAAAAGTTCTGGAAACTTTTTTCTCTTTTTCTATCACTTTAACTCTCTCTAAAAATGTCTGGCACAGGCCAAAATGTTGATCTGTCCAAACTTGCATAGGACCACCTTAGCTGGAAAGGAGCAAGGAGTCTCTGTGTAGAGAGAGGTTTGAGTGTAGGGAAGAATCCTTCTTTGGAATTATTGCTTAACATGCTTAGAGAACAAGATAATTCCATAGGGGCCACATCTGTTGAAAAAGTAGCAAATGGTTCCCAATCTGATCCAGGGACTCCCCCAGGAAAAGATTCAGGAAAGAAACTTCCTAGCCTGCCCATTACTAGACAGTCTAGCATAGTTGGTAATGATGGAGAGCCTCACCATACAAATAGTGTTGTCTCACATCATAGCAAAAGCATTTATTCTCACCATACTGGTAGTAATGTTTCTGTTAGCCAAGCTGTTAGGGTGGCTTCTGTAAGGGACAGGTCTCCTTCTGTTCATTCCCATCATACCTCTATATCTAGGAATGTTCCTCCCACCAACCCTGATGACAGAATGTTAGAGAGGGAACTCAATAAGTTGAGGGTGGAACAAATCAGACTGAAGCTTAAGAAGCAACAGCTGGATTTGGATAGACAGTCTTTTGAACTAGAGAAGGAAAGACAGAAGTTGGGTTTAGAAACCCATGGTGGCAGCAGCAGTATTCCCCATAGTCATCCTGCAAAAGAGCATGATTCCAGGAATCTGCACAAGATAGTTCCCCCTTATAAGGAGGGGGATGACATTAACAAGTGGTTTGCTGCACTTGAGAGGTCCTGTGTTGTACAGGATGTCCCTCAAAGGCAGTGGGCTGCTATCCTATGGCTATTATTTAGTGGAAAAGGTAGGGATAGGCTCCTTACTGTGAAAGAAAATGATGCTAACAATTTCCAAGTTCTTAAGAATGCACTCCTGGATGGTTATGGCTTAACCACTGAACAGTACAGGATAAAGTTCAGAGAGACCAAAAAGGAGTCTTCACAAGACTGGGTTGATTTCATTGACCATTCAGTGAAGGCCTTGGAGGGGTGGTTACATGGCAGTAAAGTTACTGATTATGACAGCCTGTATAACTTGATCCTGAGAGAGCATATTCTTAATAATTGTGTGTCTGATTTGTTGCACCAGTACCTGGTAGACTCTGATCTGACCTCTCCCCAAGAATTGGGAAAGAAGGCAGACAAATGGGTCAGAACAAGGTTGAACAGAAAAGTTCATACAGGGGGTGACAAAGAGAACACTAAGAAGAAAGATGGTGAAAAATCTCAAGATAAGCATGGGGACAAGGGTAAAACCAAAGATCCCACTTCAAATCTTAAACACTCTTCAGGGGGTGGGGATAAAACAAATTCTTCCTCTTCTTCTCAACCTACACAATTTAAAAAGCCTTGGTGCTTTGTGTGTAAAAATAGAGGCCATAGGCCAGGGGATAAGTCCTGTCCAGGTAAACCCCCTGAGCCTACCACCACTAATACATCAAGCTCTAGTGCCCCTAGCAGTAGTGGTACTAGTGGTGGGACTGCTGGCAACAGTCAAGCAAAGGGTGTAGTTGGGTTCACTTATGGGTCCATCATAGAAACTGGGGTAGTCAGTCCCAAGACAGTTTCTGTCACACCTAGTGGCATTGGCCTTGCCACACTGGCTCCTTGTCCCCTTACAATGGATAAGTACAGGCAGACAGTTTCAATAAATGGTGTTGAGGCCTTGGCCTACAGGGACACAGGTGCCAGTATCACTTTGGTGACTGAAAACCTAGTGCACCCTGATCAACACATCATTGGACAACAGTATAAGATTATTGATGTCCATAACTCCACTAAGTTTCTTCCCTTAGCTATAATTCAGTTTAGTTGGGGTGGAGTTACTGGTCCTAAGCAGGTGGTGGTATCACCTAGCTTACCTGTAGATTGTCTCTTAGGTAATGACCTAGAGGCCTCAGGTTGGGCTGATGTAGAGTTTTATGCCCATGCAGCCATGCTGGGCATCCCAGAGGAATTGTTCCCTCTCATTTCTACTGAAATGAAAAAGCAAAGGAGAGAAGGCCTGAAAACTCAGGATCCCTCTCCAACAACAGGTAAAAGGGGTATCACAGTATCCCCTAACCATCCTACCATTCAGGATACCATTCCTGTGGTGGGAGAAACCTCTCCTGGGGTGGCACCTGTTCCAAGGGAATCATCAGTTGGCAAAACTGTACTCCCTGAGGTAGAAGTACCTCTCTGTGGGATAACTAACATTGGTGACAAAAAGAGCACCATTTTAGTTAACATGGAGCATCCCTCCAACCCTCCCAGAGGAACTTTAGTGCAGAAACCCTGCACTGCCTCACAACACTTAGGACAGCATCCCTGCCCTAGTGTGGAGCTCATTGGACAGCATCCCTGCCCTGCTCCAACTCAAGAGAAACAGCATCCCTGTTCTCTCTTCCAGCCATATGGACAAAGTTTTTGCCCAGCTATGGCTTTATTGAGACAGCATCCCTGTCTGGCATTTCCATCATTACAAATAGGTTCAGTGGACAATTCCCACTGCTCTAAACTAAAACTTACTGATAGAAACTCTGAAAATACATCTTCACATTGTTGCTTAGCTAAAAAACTTCAAACAGGGTGGTTTACATCCCCACAGGGAAGTAACCATATAGTGGATGATAAAGGGAGTAACCAGTCTATTGCAGAGCTACTCTCTACTTATCACCACTTAGACAATAAAGTCTCAACTGGCAAGGTTAGCCTTATTGTCCTTCGTTTGGGGGGGGGGGTTGTGTGAGAAAGTAGCCTCTTTCTAGCCCTGTTACCCCCACTTTTGGCCTGTTTGTGAGTGTATGTCAGGGTGTTTTCACTGTCTCACTGGGATCCTGGCCAGCTAGGGCCCAGTGCTCATAGTGAAAACCCTATGTTTTCAGTATGTTTGTTATGTGTCACTGGGACCCTGCTAGTCAGGACCCCAGTGCTCATAAGTTTGTGGCCTATATGTATGTGTTCCCTGTGTAGTGCCTAACTGTCTCACTGAGGCTCTGCTAATCAGAACCTCAGTGGTTATGCTCTCTTATTTCTTACAAATTGTCACTAACAGGCTAGTGACCAATTTTACCAATTTACATTGGCTTACTGGAACACCCTTATAATTCCCTAGTATATGGTACTGAGGTACCCAGGGTATTGGGGTTCCAGGAGATCCCTATGGGCTGCAGCATTTCTTTTGCCACCCATAGGGAGCTCTGACAATTCTTACACAGGCCTGCCACTGCAGCCTGAGTGAAATAACGTCCACGTTATTTCACAGCCATTTTACACTGCACTTAAGTAACTTATAAGTCACCTATATGTCTAACCTTTACCTGGTAAAGGTTAGGTGCAAAGTTACTTAGTGTGAGGGCACCCTGGCACTAGCCAAGGTGCCCCCACATTGTTCAGAGCCAATTCCCTGAACTTTGTGAGTGCGGGGACACCATTACACGCGTGCACTACATATAGGTGACTACCTATATGTAGCTTCACAATGGTAACTCCGAATATGGCCATGTAACATGTCTATGATCATGGAATTGTCCCCTCTATGCCATCCTGGCATAGTTGGCACAATCCCATGATCCCAGTGGTCTGTAGCACAGACCCTGGTACTGCCAAACTGCCCTTCCTGGGGTTTCACTGCAGCTGCTGCTGCTGCCAACCCCTCAGACAGGCATCTGCCCTCCTGGGGTCCAGCCAGGCCTGGCCCAGGATGGCAGAACAAAGAACTTCCTCTGAGAGAGGGTGTGACACCCTCTCCCTTTGGAAAATGGTGTGAAGGCAGGGGAGGAGTAGCCTCCCCCAGCCTCTGGAAATGCTTTGTTGGGCACAGAGGTGCCCAATTCTGCATAAGCCAGTCTACACCGGTTCAGGGACCCCTTAGCCCTGCTCTGGCGCGAAACTGGACAAAGGAAAGGGGAGTGACCACTCCCCTGACCTGCACCTCCCCTGGGAGGTGTCCAGAGCTCCTCCAGTGTGCTCCAGACCTCTGCCATCTTGGAAACAGAGGTGCTGCTGGCACACTGGACTGCTCTGAGTGGCCAGTGCCACCAGGTGACGTCAGAGACTCCTTGTGATAGGCTCCTTCAGGTGTTGCTAGCCTATCCTCTCTCCTAGGTAGCCAAACCCTCTTTTCTGGCTATTTAGGGTCTCTGTCTCTGGGGAAACTTTAGATAACGAATGCAAGAGCTCATCCGAGTTCCTCTGCATCTCTCTCTTCACCTTCTGCCAAGGAATCGACTGCTGACCGCGCTGGAAGCCTGCAAACCTGCAACATAGTAGCAAAGACGACTACTGCAACTCTGTAACGCTGATCCTGCCGCCTTCTCGACTGTTTTCCTGCTTGTGCATGCTGTGGGGGTAGTCTACCTCCTCTCTGCACCAGAAGCTCCGAAGAAATCTCCTGTGGGTCGACGGAATCTTCCCCCTGCAACCGCAGGCACCAAAAAGCTGCATTACCGGTCCCTTGGGTCTCCTCTCAGCACGACGAGCGAGGTCCCTCGAATCCAGCGACTCTGTCCAAGTGACCCCCACAGTCCAGTGACTCTTCAGTCCAAGTTTGGTGGAGGTAAGTCCTTGCCTCACCTCGCTGGGCTGCATTGCTGGGAACCGCAACTTTTGCAGCTACTCCGGCCCCTGTGCACTTCCGGCGGAAATCCTTTGTGCACAGCCAAGCCTGGGTCCACGGCACTCTAACCTGCATTGCACGACTTTCTAAGTTGGTCTCCGGCGAAGTGGGACTCCTTTGTGCGACTTCGGGTGAGCACTGTTTCATGCATCCTCGTAGTGCCTGTTTCTGGCACTTATCCGGGTGCTACCTGCTGCTGAGAGGGCTCCGTGTCTTGCTCGACGTCCCCTCTCTCTCCTGGTCCAATTTGCGACCTCCTGGTCCCTCCAGGGCCACAGCAGCGTCCAAAAACGCTAACCGCACGATTTGCAGCTAGCAAGGCTTGTTGGCGTTCTTTAGGCGGGAAATCACTTCTGCACGACTCTCCACGGCGAGTGGGATCCGTCCACCAAAGGGGAAGTCTCTAGCCCTTTTCGTTCCTGCAGAAACCTCAGCTTCTTCTGTCCAGTAGAAGCTTCTTTGCACCCGCAGCTGGCATTTCCTGGGCATCTGCCCATCTCCGACTTGCTTGTGACTTTTGGACTTGGTCCCCTTGTTCCACAGGTACCCTAGATTGGAAATCCACAGTTGTTGCATTGTTGGTTTGTGTCTTTCCTGCATTTCCTCTAACACAACTTCTTTGTCCTTAGGGGAACTTTAGTGCACTTTGCACTCACTTTTCAGGGTCTTGGGGAGGGTTATTTTTCTAACTCTCACTATTTTCTAATAGTCCCAGCGACCCTCTACAAGGTCACATAGGTTTGGGGTCCATTCGTGGTTCGCATTCCACTTTTGGAGTATATGGTTTGTGTTGCCCCTATCCCTATGTTTCCCCATTGCATCCTATTGTAACTATACATTGTTTGCACTGTTTTCTAAGACTATACTGCATATTTTTGCTATTGTGTATATATATCTTGTGTATATTTCCTATCCTCTCACTGAGGGTACACTCTAAGATACTTTGGCATATTGTCATAAAAATAAAGTACCTTTATTTTTAGTATAACTGTGTATTGTGTTTTCTTATGATATTGTGCATATGACACTAGGTGGTACTGTAGTAGCTTCACACGTCTCCTAGTTCAGCCTAAGCTGCTCTGCTAAGCTACCATTATCTATCAGCCTAAGCTGCTAGACACCCTATACACTAATAAGGGATAACTGGGCCTGGTGCAAGGTGCAAGTACCCCTTGGTTCTCACTACAAGCCAGTCCAGCCTCCTACAAGTTTACATGCTAAAGACAGTCTGCAAGTCAGGGTTGCCTGTAAAAATGACATCAGGCCCACAGCAGTGCACCCTCCAGTAAAGCAAATCTACTGGGACCCTAAACTTCCATTCCCTGTTATACACTGGGAAGCTTTAGGTAGCTCGAATCCCTTTGCCCTATTACCTGCTAGGGGCTTATCGTGCCTGTCATTGCTGTGGGAGGAGGCCTCTTTTTGCATGGTTAGCCCCTACTTTTGCCTGATGTTGATTAGTTCTAGAAGTTGGTAGTGCCCAGGGCCCCCGCTAAACAGGTTCCCTGGAACAGAGCTCTTTCCCTGGGTCTGTTGTGATGCTTGGCACAATTCAAAACACTCTTTAATACCTCTATAAGTCCCTGGTAAATGGGTACCCTAGTACCCAGGGCAAGAGATATTAAGAGTAGACCCTTGAGGGCAGCAGCACTGATGGTCCCACCCTCAAGGTCCCTGCACCCAGCACTGCAATTGCAGGCTGAGTGTACTGGGCAAACCTAAAAAAGGCAAACTCGACATGGCACACTCCCTTAGTGCCCTGTCCACCCTACACTGCATATGTTATGGGTAAGTCACCCCTCTGGCAAGCCTTCCACCCCTAAAGCAGGGTGCACTGTACTATGATGAGGGCATAGCTGATGAGCAATGTGCCCCCACTGTGTCCTTGCCAAACCTAGGACATAGTGAGTGAACAGAGCAGCCATTTTAAATGCATGTGCTGGGCACTGGTCAAACGCGAGTTTCCCATTTACATGATGGCTACTCTGCACCCTGGGTTGTTTGGTATCAAACAACTCAGAATAATAAATCCAAACTGGTACCAGTATTGGATTTAACACTACATGTACCCAGGGGTCACCTTAGATGTGCCCCCTGTAAAAGCTAACCTAACTGGCATTATTGCTGACTGGTTCCATCCAGCCTGCCACCTCCAGACAGCCGACCCATAAACTTAGGAGGAGAGCCCAGGCTCTTTGGTTTGGGAACAATGGCCTTACTGGGTGGAAGAGCTAACACCCCCTTCCTCAGGAATTTGCAACACTCTGGCAGTGAGCTTCAAAGGGCTACTTCCCTTGAAACTGGAGCCCCCAGTCCTGCTGCTAGCAGCAGATGGCTTCCCCCTTTGCAAACTCACACTTTTGGTGGGAAACCAGACAAAGGGTAGGAGGGGTGGCCTCACTGAGCATGCACCACCCCTAAGGGCTTGCATGTGAAGTGGACCCTCTATTTCCTTTTCCTCCATGTTCGAATGGAGGAAAATGGCCAATGAGGTTTAGGAAAGTGACCCTTCCTACAGGAAGTGGTCACTGTAGTGGGTGTAGCCACCCAAGGGCAAGTGTCCCATTGGAAACTCAAGAAACCTGCAAAGAGCCAGCAAACCAGTGAGGGTCACTTCCCTGACTGGTTGATATCTCCACAACCGGAAGTCACAACTGGACCCAACAACACACTGAAGACCACCTTGACGAGACACACAACTCTGCCAAGTTTAGTGTTGCTGCACCCTCTAGTGGCTGAGTTATGCCAATACCCTTGGTACTGGCCAGCTGGCGTCGGAAAAGCAGAAAGCCAGCTCCCCCAGAGCTGAAAAAGGATCAGGAGAAAACCCTAATCAAGGACACTCTGGACCTCAAGCCAGAGTGTCCTCGTTGTCCTGTAAGCAGCCCTCTAAGAGACTCACCTCCAGCTCCAAAGGACTCCGTTGCGCACAGCATCCAAGACCTCTAAAACGCCCTTCACATGGACACCCTGGGCCTTGCATCGCGGAATCTGTTGTGTGTTCTGGGTCCCCAGCCCCTTGCGATCTTGACAGCCCAAGAGGACCCCCAGGCACCATCTTTAAATCTGCAATCCAGCTCCTTTTCCTAGTGGCCTATCCAGGTGGCCCTGTGCCTGTGCCAAGAACCTCTCCAGCGCTCATCTCACCAGAACCAGGAGCCGCCCACGACTCTCCAGCTGGCATAAGGTGCCCACTGACTTTTGTGGCCATCCAGCAAAAGAAGAGACCGGTAACTCAAATGTACGATTTGTAATGCATTTTTAAAGGTGGCTGTGCGTTGATTCCTATTGTGCGTAATTACTCACAGAAATACTGACTTTACCAAAACTTTAAAAAGTCATCTCTCGAAAAGTACTTAACATATTTTAAAGATCTTGGTCTTAAAACTTATATAAAAGTCTGAAGTATTTTTGTAAATTCTGGTCCCGAGTTATTTATTGAGTGTCTGTGGTGCATGATTGGATTTGTGAATACAGTAAATGCTTAGCACATCTCCTGGATTAGCCTAACTGCTCCACCAGCTTCCATAAAAAGTGGAGCATTAGGTGGTCTAAATTTTACCTCTGGAAACCAACGTGTGGTTGCCTGGATCCCCTCCAGGCCAACATAGAGGGTCAGCCTCCTACAATTGCAAATTGGAATTATAACATTGTCATTTGATATTATACCTTTTATTCATAGCACAGACCAAAGGCCAAAGGCCTGTTAGGCAGAGCCCGGGGCACAGTCCGGGTCAGTTACCATCAGTATCAGTCAGAAATATTGGGGTGAACATGTTAAAAAGGTGATTTTCTCAGTCGGTGCAGTAGATATTTACACAAGTGAAATCTGTTTGAATTGAGGCATAACATGAGCTTTTAACATGAGTGGAATCTGTTCTAAGTGAGGCGATGCAGGAGATATTGACATGAGTGAAATCTGTTCTAAGGGAGGCGTTGCAGGAGATATTTATGTGAATTAATTCTGTTTGGAGCGAGTCAGTGCAGTAGATATTGACGTGAGTGCAATCTGTTTTAAGTGATGCGTTGCAGGAGATATTGACATAGAGTGAAATCTGTTCTAAGTGAGGCTTTGCAAGAGATATTGAAATGAACGAAGTCAATTTTAAGTGAGGTGTTGCAGGAGATGTTGACGTGAGTGAAATCCATTTTAAGTGATGTGCTGCAGTAGATATTGACGTGAATGAATTCTATTTGGATTGAGTCAGTGTTAGAAATGGGGTCTTTAGTTGGCAAAGATATACACCCTTGTCCAAATAGGGACCACAGTCCTAGTCAGAGTAAGTCACACACAATCCAAATTATCCTGTGCCTACTCTCTAGTTGCTTGGCACTGAGCAGTCAGGCTTAACTTAGAAGGTAATGTGTAAAGTATTAGTGAAATAAACCATGCAATAACACAGTGAGAACACCACAAAAAAAACCCACACAGGTTTAGAAAAATATAAGATAATTATCTAATTAAATTAAGGTCAAAACGATCAAGATCTGATAATCACAAATTGGAATATCACTTTTGCAATGATAAGAAGGGTCTTAAGTTCTTAAAAATAAACATATGGCTCTTGCAAGAACAAAGTACCTGGTATGCGTCAAAATTGCGCACATGAGGACCGAAGAGGAGGAGATGTGTGAAAAAAGCAAGGTGTGCGTCAGATTTCCGGGCGTGCACAGACAATGCGCTGATTCTTTTCCATTCTGCAAGGGCTTTGCTTCAAATTCCGGCACGCAGGATTGAATCTTCTTTGCGATGCGGGGTCTTTTAACGGCCAAGGGACGATGTGTGGAAATCCTGGGCGCGCGGGACGAAGTCAAGGGTGCTGCGTCGATCCTGTGGGCAATTCGTCAGAGTTTCTGTTGCATAGCAGGTGCTGCATCGATCACTTACGCAGGAAGTCGGACTGCCTCTTTCTGACTCGGCGATGCGTTGATCCAGTGGGCTGTGCATCGAAGTTCAGGTCACAACGCTGGTACTGCATTGATCTCCACTTAGGGAGCTGGTCTGCGTCGATCCGGGTCAGCAATGCGGTGGTTCTTTCACTGCTAGGCAGACTGTGCGTCGAATCCGGCAGGATGTGCATCCATTTTCGCTGCACAAGGATTTCCTTTGAAGAGAAGAAGTCTTTTTGGCCCTGAGACTTCAGGAACAGGAGGCAAGCTCTTGGAGAGCACTTCTCAGCAGAGCCAGAGGCCAGCAAGGCAGCAGTCCTTCACAACAAAGCAGTCCAGGTGAGTCCTTTGGGCAGCCAGGCATCTCCTTTTAGCAGGTTACAGGATCTGGTTCAAAGAGTCTGTCCCAGGAAGTGTCTGAGGTGGTGGGGTCAGGGACCCAGGTTATATACCCAAAAGTGCCTTGGAAGTGGGGAGACTTCAAAGAGTTGTTTTGAAGTGCACAAGGTCCCCATTCAGTACACCCCTGTCTGCCAGGGTCCCAGTAGGGGGTTTGGCAGTCCATTGTGTGAGGGTAGGCCACTGTCTGTTGAAATGCAAGTCAGGCTCTCCACCCTTCCAGCCCAGGAAGACCCATTCATTATGCAGATGAGTGCAGGTGTGACTGAGTGTCCGGTGTTTGTGGTTGTCTGGGTGAAATGCACAAGGGAGCTGTCAACCAGCCCTGCCCAGATGTGGATTCGAGACAGGCTGTAAGGCACAGATGAATTTTAAGTGCAGAGAAATGATCACTTTCTAAAAGTGGCATTTCTAAAATAGTAATATAAAATCCAACTTCACCAATAAGCAGGATTTTGTATTACCATTCTGGCCATACTACATATGACCTGTTTACCTCTTTCTGATCAGAATCTACCACTCAAACAGTATACAAGGGTAGCCCTAATGTTAGCTTATGAAAGGAGCAGGCCTCACAGCAGTGAAAAACGAATTTAGGAGTTGTCCACTACGAGGAATATAAAACACACAGATATATGGCCTGCCTTTTACTTACACTGCGCCCTGCCCTCTGGGTTACCTAGGGCCTACCTTAGGGGTAACTTATATGTAGAAAAAGGGGAGTTTAAGGCTTGGCCAGTACTTTTAAATGCCAAGTCAAAGTGGCAGTGAAACTGCACACACAGGCCTTGCAATGGCAGGCCTTAGACATAGTTAAGGGGCTACTGATGTGGGTGTCACAATCAGTGCTGCAGGCCCACTAGTAGCATTTAATTTACAGGCCCTGGGCACTTGTAGTGCACTTTACTAGGGACTTAGAAGTGAATCAAATATGCCAATTAGGTATGAACCAATCTCACCATGTTTTAAGGGAGAGAGCATATGCACTTTAGCACTGGTTAGCAGTGCTAAAGTGCACAAAGTCCTAAAACCAGCAAAAACAGTGTCAAAAAAGTGTAGAGAGGCAGGCAAAAAGTTGGGGGTGACCACCCCAAGGCTGTCAGGTCTAACAGTCAGTGCGGGAGATATTGATGTGACTGAAATCTGTTCTAAGTGAGGCATTGCAAGAGATATTGACATACAGGATTCTGCTTCCCTTGCAGTGAGCTTCAGGATGGGACCCTATGCCGCTCGTTTTCCAGTGCTGATCCGACAGCCCAGACTGCCCTGGTTACATGATCCTGGCGCAGGTAAATATTTGACTATCCACAAATGGATAATGTGAAGTTGGTATGTAGAATTGTTTTTGAGCGATGTGTTTGCACAAACCTCACACAATGAATTTATCTATGAAACATGTCATAGCTGTGGGCCCCCGCAGTGGAGGTGTGTGTTTGTTGTGTGGCACAGACTAGGCACAGGAGGGGTGGAGTTGCAGCATCTGAACTGTCTGTTTCGAAGAAAAGAGTGAAGTTTAATAACTCAACCACACTGCCTTAAGACAGAGTAGATAGAATCTAGGTTAAAGGCAGGGTCACTCATGTCAGAGAAGGAGGGTGTTTTAGGATTGAAGAGGAGAAGAGGATTTACAGAGGGAAACCTAAAAGGGAGCTTTAAAGACAAGGTGACAGATGCCTTGAGGAGATGAGATTTGATAATCAATAGTTGTCAATTTCATTGCCGTATAGTACATGTTCTTTGAGGTGCTTTTTAGGTCCTGCCGAATAGAAGCACATGATGCGCTGACTGTTGCGAGATATATTGTGTGCTTACTAAGGATGTACAGGAGCCTGGAGCCCACTCATTGGCTGGCTTACCAATCACTCTTATTTGCTTGCTTCTGATTCGTGCCACATTTTGTTAACTTTTTGTTAGTCTCTTTCATGGTGGATTGACTCCCTACCATCACTTTTGATTGGCTGGCTGCTCTGCTTGCACTACTTGCTTTTGAAGCACTACTTTCTTCTATGCACTCCATGTGAGTGTTGTTTTTCCAGCTGTCTCCCTCAACTTCTCTCCACCTGAAATCTGTGTTCCTCTCTTATCCGTGAGATTCTCCACATCCCCATCCATGTTTTGCCCGCCCTTGTGTACTTCCCCCTATTCCTTTCTTGCCCATGTGCTTCTCTCAATCACATTCTACTTTTCTCTATCACCTGTTGCTATTCCACCCCACCCCCACTCTCCAGTTTGATTCCCCTCCCTGTAGGAAAGTACCATCTTGCCTGGCATGTTACCCCCATATTTCACTGTATATATGTTGTTTTAGTTGTATGTGTCACTGGGACCCTGGTATCCAGAGCCCCAGTGCTCATAAGTGTGCCTGAATGTGTTCCCTGTGTAGTGACTAACTGTCTCACTGAGGCTCTGCTAACCAGAACCTCAGTGGTTATGCTCTCTCATTTCTTTCCAAATTGTCACTAACAGGCTAGTGACCAATTTCACCAATTCACATTGGCAAACTGGAACACCCTTATAATTACCTAGTATATGGTACTGAGGTACCCAGGGTATTGGGGTTCCAGGAGATCCCTTTGGGCTGCAGCATTTCTTTTGCCAAGCTCTGACAATTCTTACACAGGCCTGCCAGTGCAGCCTGAGTGAAATAACGTCCACGTTATTTCACAGTCATTTACCACTGCACTTAAGTAACTTATAAGTCACCTATATGTCTAACTGTAGGAGGCTGGACTGGCTTGTAGTGAGTACCAAGGGGTACTTGCACCTTGCACCAGGCCCAGTTATCCCTTATTAGTGTATAGGGTGTCTAGCAGCTTAGGCTGATAGATAATGGTAGCTTAGCAGAGCAGCTTAGGCTGAACTAGGAGACGTGTGAAGCTACTACAGTACCACTTAGTGTCATATGCACAATATCATAAGAAAACACAATACACAGTTATACTAAAAATAAAGGTACTTTATTTTTATGACAATATGCCAAAGTATCTTAGAGTGTACCCTCAGTGAGAGGATAGGAAATATACACAAGATATATATACACAATAGCAAAAATATGCAGTATAGTCTTAGAAAACAGTGCAAACAATGTATAGTTACAATAGGATGCAATGGGGAAACATAGGGATAGGGGCAACACAAACCATATACTCCAAAAGTGGAATGTGAACCACGAATGGACCCCAAACCTATGTGACCTTGTAGAGGGTCGCTGGGACTATTAGAAAATAGTGAGAGTTAGAAAAATAACCCTCCCCAAGACCCTGAAAAGTGAGTGCAAAGTGCACCAAAGTTCCCCTAAGGACAAAATAGTCGTGTTAGAGGAAAAATGCAAGGAAAACACAAATCAGCAATGCAACAACGATGCATTCCTGACTGAGGGTACCTGTGGAACAAGGTGACCAAGTCCAAAAGTCACAAGCAACTCGGAGATGGGCAGATGCCCAAGAAATGCCAGCGGTTGGTGCAAAGAAGCTCTTACTAGGCTGAAGAACTGTGAATACTGCAAGAACGACAAGGGCTAGAGACTTCCCCTTTGGAGGATGGATCCCCCACGCCTTGGAGAGTCGTGCAGAAGTGTTTTCCCGCCGGATGGATGCCAACAAGCCTTGCTACACGCAAATCGTGCGTTTGGCGTTTTTGGACGCTGCTGGGGCCCAGGAGGGACCAGGAGGTCGCAAATTGGACCTGCAGAGAGAGGGGACGTCGAGCAAGACAAAGAGCCCTCACTGAAGCAGGTAGCACCCGGAGAAGTGCCAGAAACAGGCACTACGAGGATGCGTGAAATGGTGCTCGCCGAAGTTGCACAAAGGAGTCCCACGTCGCCGGAGACCAACTTAGAAAGTCGTGCAATGCAGGTTAGAGTGCCGTGGACCCAGGCTTGGCTGTGCATGAAGGATTTCTGCCGGAAGTGCACAGGGGCCGGAGTAGCTTGCAAAGTCGCGGTTCCCAGCAATGCAGCCCAGCGAGGTGAGGCAAGGACTTACCTCCACCAAACTTGGGCTGAAGAGTCACTGGACTGTGGGGGTCACTTGGACGGTGTCGCTGGATTCGAGGGACCTCGCTCGTCGTGCTGAGAGGAGACCCAAGGGACCGGTAATGCAGCTTTTTGGTGCCTGCGGTTGCAGGGGGAAGATTCCGTCGACCCACAGGAGATTTCTTCGGAGCTTCTGGTGCAGAGAGGAGGCAGACTACCCCCACAGCATGCACAAGCAGGAAAACAGTCGAGAAGGCGGCAGGATCAGCGTTACAGAGTTGCAGTAGTCGTCTTTGCTACTATGTTGCAGGTTTGCAGGCTTCCAGCGCGGTCAGCGGTCGATTCCTTATCAGAAGGTGAAGAGGGAGATGCAGAGGAACTCGGCTGAGCTCATGCATTCGTCATCTAAAGTTTCCCCAGAGACAGAGACCCTAAATAGCCAGAAAAGAGGGTTTGGCTACCTAGGAGAGAGGAAAGGCTACTAACACCTGAAGGAGCCTATCAGCAGGAGTCTCTGACGTCACCTGGTGGCACTGGCCACTCAGAGCAGTCCAGTGTGCCAGCAGCACCTCTGTTTCCAAGATGGCAGAGGTCTGGAGCACACTGGAGGAGCTCTGGACACCTCCCAGGGGAGGTGCAGGTCAGGGGAGTGGTCACTCCCCTTTCCTTTGTCCAGTTTCGCGCCAGAGCAGGGGCTAAGGGGTCCCTGAACCGGTGTAGACTGGCTTATGCAGAATTGGGCACATCTGTGCCCAACAAAGCATTTCCAGAGGCTGGGGGAGGCTACTCCTCCCCTGCCTTCACACCATTTTCCAAAGGGAGAGGGTGTCACACCCTCTCTCAGAGGAAGTTCTTTGTTCTGCCATCCTGGGCCAGGCCTGGCTGGACCCCAGGAGGGCAGCTGCCTGTCTGAGGGGTTGGCAGCAGCAGCAGCTGCAGTGAAACCCCAGGAAGGGCAGTCTGGCAGTACCAGGGTCTGTGCTACAGACCACTGGGATCATGGAATTGTACCAACAATGCCAGGATGGCATAGAGGGGGCAATTCCATGATCATAGACATGTTACATGGCCATATTCGGAGTTACCATGGTGAAGCTACATATAGGTAGTGACCTATATGTAGTGCACGCGTGTAATGGTGTCCCCGCACTCACAAAGTTCAGTGAATTGGCTCTGAACAATGTGGGGGCACCTTGGCTAGTGCCAGGGTGCCCTCACACTAAGTAACTTTGCACCTAACCTTTACCAGGTAAAGGTTAGACATATAGGTGACTTATAAGTTACTTAAGTGCAGTGTAAAATGGCTGTGAAATAACGTGGACGTTATTTCACTCAGGCTGCAGTGGCAGGCCTGTGTAAGAATTGTCAGAGCTCCCTATGGGTGGCAAAAGGAATGCTGCAGCCCATAGGGATCTCCTGGAACCCCAATACCCTGGGTACCTCAGTACCATATACTAGGGAATTATAAGGGTGTTCCAGTAAGCCAATGTAAATTGGTAAAAATGGTCACTAGCCTGTTTGTGACAATTTGAAAGTAATGAGAGAGCATAACCACTGAGGTTCTGGTTAGCAGAGCCTCAGTGAGACAGTTAGGCACCACACAGGGAACATATACATGCACACCTATGAGCACTGGGGCCCTGTGTGACAGGGTCCCAGTGACACATACATATAGGCCACAAACCTATGAGCACTGGGGTCCTGACCAGCAGGCTCCCAGTGACACATAACAACCATACTGAAAACATGATGTTTTCACTATGAGCACTGAGGCCTGGCTATCAGGATCCCAGTGAGACAGTGAAAACAGTGACAAACACCCTGACATACACTCACAAACAGGCCAAAAGTGGGGGTAACAAGGCTAGAAAGAGGCTACCTTCTCACACAACCCCCCCCCCAAACGAAGGACAATAAGGCTAACCTTGGCCAGTTGAGACTTTATTGTCTAAGTGGTGATAAGTAGAGAGTAGCTCTGCAATAGACTGGTTACTCCCTTTATCATCCACTATATGGTTACTTCCCTGTGGGGATGTAAACCACCCTGTTTGAAGTTTTTTAGCTAAGCAACAATGTGAAGATGTATTTTCAGAGTTTCTATCAGTAAGTTTTAGTTTAGAGCAGTGGGAATTGTCCACTGAACCTATTTGTAGTGATGGAAATGCCAGGCAGGGATGCTGTCTCAGAAAAGCCATAGCTGGGCAAAAACGTTGTCCATCTGGCTGGAAGAGAGAACAGGGATGCTGTTTCTCTTGAGTTGGAGCAGGGCAGGGATGCTGTCCTATGAGCTCCACACTAGGGCAGGGATGCTGTCCTAAGTGTTGTGAGGTAGTGCAGGGTTTCTGCACTAAAGTTTCTCTGGGAGGGTTGGAGGGATGCTCCATGTTAACTAAAATGGTGCTGTTTTTCTCACCAATGTTAGTTATCCCACAGAGAGGTACTTCCACCTCAGGGAGTCCAGCTTTGCCAGCTGATGATTCCCTTGGAACAGGTGCCACCCCAGGAGAGGTTTCTCCCACCACAGGAATAGTATCCTGAATGGTAGGGTGGTTAGGGGATACTGTGATACCCTTTTTACCTGTTGATGGAGAGGGATCCTGAGTTTTCAGGCCTTCTCTCCTTTGCTTTTTCATTTCACTTGAAATGAGAGGGAACAATTCCTCAGGGATGCCCAGCATGGCTGCATGGGCATAAAACTCTACATCAGCCCAACCTGAGGCCTCTAGGTCATTACCTAAGAGACAGTCTACAGGTAAGCTAGGTGATACCACCACCTGCTTAGGGCCAGTAACTCCACCCCAACTAAACTGAATTATAGCTAAGGGAAGAAACTTAGTGGAGTTATGGACATCAATAATCTTATACTGTTGTCCAATGATGTGTTGTTCAGGAGGCACTAGGTTTTCAGTCACCAAAGTGAAACTGGCACCTGTGTCTCTGTAGGCCAAGGCCTCAACACCATTTATTGAAACTGTCTGCCTGTACTTATCCATTGTAAGGGGACAAGCAGCCAGTGTGGCAAGGCCAATGCCACTAGGTGTGACAGAAACTGTCTTGGGACTGATTACATCAGTTTCCACTATGGACCCATAAGTGAACCCAACTACACCCTTTGCTTGACTGTTGCCAGCAGTCCCACCACTAGTACCACTACTGCTAGGGGCACTAGAGCTTGATGTATTAGTGGTGGTAGGCTCAGGGGGTTTACCTGGACAGGACTTATCCCCTGGCCTATGGCCTCTGTTTTTACACACAAAGCACCAAGGCTTTTTAATGTGTGCAGGTTGGGAAGAAGAGGAAGAATTTGTTTTATCCCCACCCTCTGAAGAGTGTTTAAGATTTGAAGTGGGATCTTTGGTTTTACCCTTATCCCCATGCTTATCTTGAGATTTTTCACCATCTTTCTTCTTATTGCCATCTTTGTCACCCCCTGTATGAACTTTTCTGTTCACCCTTGTTCTGACCCATTTGTCTGCCTTCTTTCCCAATTCTTGGGGAGAGGTCAGATCAGAGTCTACCAGGTACTGGTGCAACAAATCAGACACACAATTATTAAGTATATGCTCTCTCAGGATTGTGTTATACAGGCTTTCATAATCAGTAACTTTACTGCCATGTAACCACCCCTCCAAGGCCTTCACTGCCTGGTCAATGAAATCAACCCAGTCTTGTGAAGACTCCTTTTTGGTCTCTCTGAACTTTATCCTGTACTGTTCAGTGGTTAAGCCATAACCATCCAGGAGTGCATTCTTAAGAACTTGGAAATTATTAGCATCATTTTCTTTTACAGTAAGGAGCCTATCCCTACCTTTTCCAGTAAATGATAGCCATAGGATAGCAGCCCACTGCTTTTGAGGGACATCCTGTACAGCACAGGCCCTCTCAAGTGCAGCAAACCACTTGTTAATGTCATCCCCCTCCTTATAAGGGGGAACTATCTTGTGCAGATTCCTGGAATCATGCTCTTTTGCAGGATGACTATGGGGAATACTGCTGCTGCCACCATGGGTATCGAAACCCAACTTCTGTCTTTCCCTCTCTATTTCTAAAGACTGTCTATCCAAATCCAGCTGTTGCTTCTTGAGCTTCAGTCTGGTTTGTTCCACTCTCAATCTATTGAGCTCCCTTTCTAACAATCTGTCATCAGGGTGGGTGGGAGGGACATTTCTAGATACAGAGGTATGATGGGAATGAACAGAAGGAGACCTGTCCCTTACAGAGGGCACCCTAACAGCTTGGCTACCAGTATAATGTGAGAGCACACCATTAGTATGGTGTGATTCAACCTCTGTACCAACTATGCTAGACTGTCTAGTAATGGGCAGGCTGAGAAGTTTCTTTCCTGAACCTTTTCCTGGGGGAGTCCAAGGATCAGATTGAGAACCATTAGCTACTTTTTCTACAGATTGGGCACTTATGGCCTTATCCTGTACTCTAAGCACATTAATTAACAGTTCTAAGGAAGGATTCTTCCCTACACTCAAACCTCTCTCTATGCAGAGACTCCTTGCTCCTTTCCAGCTAAGGTGATCATATGCAAGTTTGGACAGTTCCACATTTTTTCCTGTGCCAGACATTTTTTAGAGAGAGTTAAAGTGATAGAAAAGAGAAAAAAGTTTTCAGAACTTTTTGGAAAGACAGAAAAAACTTTTTTAAACTATTAAGAACTTTTTGAAAGTTTTAGAAGTACTTTTCAGCACTTAGAAAAGAGTGAAAAGAGGAAATGCAAAACTTTTTGGCTATGTGTATATACACTGACCTTGTTTTGTATATTTTTCTCTTATGAAAAGTACAATGACAAGAGTGGTAAGTAGTCTCAAGCACTTATCCCACCACTGCACAACCAATGTAGGAGGCTGGACTGGCTTGTAGTGAGTACCAAGGGGTACTTGCACCTTGCACCAGGCCCAGTTATCCCTTATTAGTGTATAGGGTGTCTAGCAGCTTAGGCTGATAGATAATGGTAGCTTAGCAGAGCAGCTTAGGCTGAACTAGGAGACGTGTGAAGCTACTACAGTACCACTTAGTGTCATATGCACAATATCATAAGAAAACACAATACACAGTTATACTAAAAATAAAGGTACTTTATTTTTATGACAATATGCCAAAGTATCTTAGAGTGTACCCTCAGTGAGAGGATAGGAAATATACACAAGATATATATACACAATAGCAAAAATATGCAGTATAGTCTTAGAAAACAGTGCAAACAATGTATAGTTACAATAGGATGCAATGGGGAAACATAGGGATAGGGGCAACACAAACCATATACTCCAAAAGTGGAATGTGAACCACGAATGGACCGCAAACCTATGTGAACTTGTAGAGGGTCGCTGGGACTATTAGAAAATAGTGAGAGTTAGAAAAATAACCCTCCCCAAGACCCTGAAAAGTGAGTGCAAAGTGCACCAAAGTTCCCCTAAGGACAAAATAGTCGTGTTAGAGGAAAAATGCAAGGAAAACACAAATCAGCAATGCAACAACGATGGATTCCTGACTGAGGGTACCTGTGGAACAAGGGGACCAAGTCCAAAAGTCACAAGCAACTCGGAGATGGGCAGATGCCCAAGAAATGCCAGCGGTTGGTGCAAAGAAGCTCTTACTAGGCTGAAGAACTGTGAATACTGCAAGAACGACAAGGGCTAGAGACTTTCCCTTTGGAGGATGGATCCCTCACGCCTTGGAGAGTCGTGCAGAAGTGTTTTCCCGCCGGATGGACGCCAACAAGCCTTGCTACACGCAAATCGTACGTTTGGCGTTTTTGGACGCTGCTGGGGCCCAGGAGGGACCAGGAGGTCGCAAATTGGACCTGCAGAGAGAGGGGACGTCGAGCAAGACAAAGAGCCCTCACTGAAGCAGGTAGCACCCGGAGAAGTGCCAGAAACAGGCACTACGAGGATGCGTGAAACAGTGCTCGCCAAAGTTGCACAAAGGAGTCCCACGTCGCCGGAGACCAACTTAGAAAGTCGTGCAATGCAGGTTAGAGTGCCGTGGACCCAGGCTTGGTTGTGCACGAAGGATTTTCGCCGAAAGTGCACAGGGGCCGGAGAAGCTTGCAAAGTCGCGGTTCCCAGCAATGCAGCCCAGCGAGGTGAGGCAAGGACTTACCTCCACCAAACTTGGGCTGAAGAGTCACTGGACTGTGGGGGTCACTTGGACGGTGTCGCTGGATTCGAGGGACCTCGCTCGTCATGCTGAGAGGAGACCCAAGGGACCGGTAATGCAGCTTTTTGGTGCCTGCGGTTGCAGGGGGAAGATTCCGTCGACCCACGGGAGATTTCTTCGGAGCTTCTGGTGCAGAGAGGAGGCAGACTACCCCCACAGCATGCACAAGCAGGAAAACAGTCGAGAAGGCGGCAGGATCAGCGTTACAGAGTTGCAGTAGTCGTCTTTGCTACTATGTTGCAGGTTTGCAGGCTTCCAGCGCGGTCAGCGGTCGATTCCTTATCAGAAGGTGAAGAGGGAGATGCAGAGGAACTCGGCTGAGCTCATGCATTCGTTATCTAAAGTTTCCCCAGAGACAGAGACCCTAAATAGCCAGAAAAGAGGGTTTGGCTACCTAGGAGAGAGGAAAGGCTACTAACACCTGAAGGAGCCTATCAGCAGGAGTCTCTGACGTCACCTGGTGGCACTGGCCACTCAGAGCAGTCCAGTGTGCCAGCAGCACCTCTGTTTCCAAGATGGCAGAGGTCTGGAGCACACTGGAGGAGCTCTGGACACCTCCCAGGGGAGGTGCAGGTCAGGGGAGTGGTCACTCCCCTTTCCTTTGTCCAGTTTCGCGCCAGAGCAGGGGCTAAGGGGTCCCTGAACCGGTGTAGACTGGCTTATGCAGAATTGGGCACATCTGTGCCCAACAAAGCATTTCCAGAGGCTGGGGGAGGCTACTCCTCCCCTGCCTTCACACCATTTTCCAAAGGGAGAGGGTGTCACACCCTCTCTCAGAGGAAGTTCTTTGTTCTGCCATCCTGGGCCAGGCCTGGCTGGACCACAGGAGGGCAGCTGCCTGTCTGAGGGGTTGGCAGCAGCAGCAGCTGCAGTGAAACCCCAGGAAGGGCAGTCTGGCAGTACCAGGGTCTGTGCTACAGACCACTGGGATCATGGAATTGTACCAACAATGCCAGGATGGCATAGAGGGGGCAATTCCATGATCATAGACATGTTACATGGCCATATTCGGAGTTACCATGGTGAAGCTACATATAGGTAGTGACCTATATGTAGTGCACGCGTGTAATGGTGTCCCCGCACTCACAAAGTTCAGTGAATTGGCTCTGAACAATGTGGGGGCACCTTGGCTAGTGCCAGGGTGCCCTCACACTAAGTAACATTGCACCTAACCTTTACCAGGTAAAGGTTAGACATATAGGTGACTTATAAGTTACTTAAGTGCAGTGTAAAATGGCTGTGAAATAACGTGGACGTTATTTCACTCAGGCTGCAGTGGCAGGCCTGTGTAAGAATTGTCAGAGCTCCCTATGGGTGGCAAAAGGAATGCTGCAGCCCATAGGGATCTCCTGGAACCCCAATACCCTGGGTACCTCAGTACCATATAAAGGGGAATTATAAGGGTGTTCCAGTAAGCCAATGTAAATTGGTAAAAATGGTCACTAGCCTGTTAGTGACAATTTGAAAGTAATGAGAGAGCATAACCACTGAGGTTCTGGTTAGCAGAGCCTCAGTGAGACAGTTAGGCACCACACAGGGAACATATACATGCACACCTATGAGCACTGGGGCCCTGTGTGACAGGGTCCCAGTGACACATACATATAGGCCACAAACCTATGAGCACTGGGGTCCTGACCAGCAGGCTCCCAGTGACACATAACAACCATACTGAAAACATGGTGTTTTCACTATGAGCACTGAGGCCTGACTATCAGGATCCCAGTGAGACAGTGAAAACAGTGACAAACACCCTGACATACACTTACAAACAGGCCAAAAGTGGGGGTAACAAGGCTAGAAAGAGGCTACCTTCTCACACTAACCTTTACCTGGTAAAGGTTGGTTGCTAAGTTACTTAGTGTGAGGGCACCCTGGCACTAGCCAAGGCGCCCCCACATCGTTCAGGGCAAATTCCCCAGACTTTGTGTGTGCGGGGACACCATTACACGCGTGCACTGTACATAGGTCACTACCTGTATGTAGGAAAGTACCATCTTGCCTGGCATGTTACCCCCATTTTTCACTGTATATATGTTGTTTTAGTTGTATGTGTCACTGGGACCCTGGTAACCCAGGCCCCCAGTGCTCATAAGTGTGCCTGAATGTATTACCTGTGTAGTGACTAACTGTCTCACTGAGGCTCTGCTAATCAGAACCTCAGTGGTTATGCTCTCTCATTTCTTTCCAAATTGTCACTAACAGGCTAGTGACCATTTTTACCAATTTACATTGGCTTACTGGAACACCCTTATAATTCCCTAGTATATGGTACTGAGGTACCCAGGGTATTGGGGTTCCAGGAGATCACTATGGGCTGCAGCATTTCTTTTGCCACCCATAGGGAGCTCTGACAATTCTTACACAGGCCTGCCACTGCAGCCTGAGTGAAATAACGTCCACGTTATTTCACAGCCATTTTACACTGCACTTAAGTAACTTATAAGTCACCTATATGTCTAACCTTTACCTGGTAAAGGTTAGGTGCAAAGTTACTTAGTGTGAGGGCACCCTGGCACTAGCCAAGGTGCCCCCACATTGTTCAGGGCCAATTTCCCGGACTTTGTGAGTGCGGGGACACCATTACACGTGTGCACTACATATAGGTAGCTTCACAATGGTAACTCCGAATATGGCCATGTAACATGTCTATGATCATGGAATTGCCCCCTCTATGCCATCCTAGCATAGTTGGCACAATCCCATGATCCCAGTGGTCTGTAGCACAGACCCTGGTACTGCCAAACTGCCCTTCCTGGGGTTTCAGTGCAGCTGCTGCTGCTGCCAACCCCTCAGACAGGCATCTGCCCTCCTGGGGTCCAGCCAGGCCTGGCCCAGGATGGCAGAACAAAGGACTTCCTCTGAGAGAGGGTGTTACACCCTCTCCCTTTGGAAAATGGTGTGAAGGCAGGGGAGGAGTAGCCTCCCCCAGCCTCTGGAAATGCTTTCTTGGGCACAGATGTGCCCAATTCTGCATAAGCCAGTCTACACCGGTTCAGGGGACCCCTTAGCCCTGCTCTGGAGCGAAACTGGACAAAGGAAAGGGGAGTGACCACTCCCCTGACCTGCACCTCCCCTGGGAGGTGTCCAGAGCTCCTCCAGTGTGCTCCAGACCTCTGCCATCTTGGAAACAGAGGTGCTGCTAGCACACTGGACTGCTCTGAGTGGCCAGTGCCACCAGGTGATGTCAGAGACTCCTTGTGATAGGCTCCTTCAGGTGTTGCTAGCCTATCCTCTCTCCTAAGTAGCCAAACCCTCTTTTCTGGCTATTTAGGGTCTCTGTCTCTGGGGAAACTTTAGATAATGAATGCAAGAGCTCATCCGAGTTCCTCTGCATCTCTCTCTTCACCTTCTGCCAAGGAATCGACTGCTGACCGCGTTGGAAGCCTGCAAAACGGCAACATAGTAGCTAAGATGACTACTGCAACTCTGTAACGCTGATCCTGCCGCCTTCTCGACTGTTTTCCTGGTGGTGCATGCTGTGGGGGTAGTCTGCCTCCTCTCTGCACTAGAAGCTCCGAAGAAATCTCCTGTGGGTCGATGGAATCTTCCCCCTGCAACTGCAGGCACCAAAAAGCTGCATTACCGGTCCCTTGGGTCTCCTCTCAGCACGACGAGCGAGGTCCCTCGAATCCAGCAACTCTGTCCAAGTGGCCCCCACAGTCCAGTGACTCTTCAGTCCAAGTTTGGTGGAGGTAAGTCCTTGCCTCACCTCGCTAGACTGCATTGCTGGGAATCGCGACTTTTGCAGCTACTCCGGCCTCCGTGCACTTCCGGCGGAAATCCTTTGTGCACAGTCCAGCCTGGGTCCACGGCACTCTAACCTGCATTGCACGACCTCCTAAGTTGTTCTCCGGCGACGTGGGACTTCTTTGTGCGACTTCGGGTGAGCACCGTTTCACGCATCCTCGTAGTGCCTGTTTCTGGCACTTCTCCGGGAGCTACCTGCTGCTAAGAGGGCTCCTTGTCTTGCTCGACGTCCCCTCTGCCTCCTGGTCCAATTTGCGACCTCCTGGTCCCTCCTGGCCCACAGCAGCATCCAAAAACGCTAACCGCACGATTTGCAGCTAGCAAGGCTTGTTGGCGTTCTTTCGGCGGGAAAACACTTCTGCACGACTTTGCAAGGCGAGTTGGATCGGTCCTCCAAAGGGGAAGTCTCTAGCCCTTTGCGTTCCTGCAGAAACCGCAGCTTCTTCTGTCCAGTAGAAGCTTCTTTGCACCCGCAGCTGGCATTTCCTGGGCATCTGCCCATCACCGACTTGCTTGTGACTTTTGGACTTGGTCCCCTTGTTCCACAGGTACCCCAGATTGGAAATCCAGCGTTGTTGCATTGTTGGTTTGTGTCTTTCCTGTATTATTCCTCTAACACAACTTCTTTGTCCTTAGGGGAACTTTTGTGCACTTTGCACTCACTTTTCAGGGTCTTGGGGAGGGTTATTATTCTAACTCTCACTATTTTCTAATAGTCCCAGCGACCCTCTACAAGGTCACATAGGTTTGGGGTCCATTCGTGGTTCGCATTCCACTTTTGGAGTATATGGTTTGTGTTGCCCCTATCCCTATGTTTCCCATTGCATCCTATTGTAACTATACATTGTTTGCACTGTTTTCTAAGACTATACTGCATATTTTTGCTATTGTGTATATATATCTTGTGTATATTTCCTATCCTCTCACTGAGGGTACACTCTAAGATACTTTGGCATATTGTCATAAAAATAAAGTACCTTTATTTTTAGTATAACTGTGTATTGTGTTTTCTTATGATATTGTGCATATGACACTAAGTGGTACTGTAGTAGCTTCACACGTCTCCTAGTTCAGCCTAAGCTGCTCTGCTAAGCTACCATTATCTATCAGCCTAAGCTGCTAGACACCCTATACACTAATAAGGGATAACTGGGCCTGGTCCAAGGTGCAAGCACCCCTTGGTACTCACTACAAGCCAGTCCAGCCTCCTACACTGAAAGACCAACACCAGCAATGCAACAACAATGGATTTCCAGACGAGAGTACCTGTGGAACAAGGGGACCAAGTCCAAAAGTCACGATCAAGTCGGGAGTGGGCAGATGCCCAGGAAATGCCAGCTGTGGGTGCAAAGAAGCTGCCACCGGATGGTAGAAGCTGAGGATTCTGCAAGAACGACAAGGGCTAGAAACTTCCCCTTTGGAGGATGGATGTCACACGTCGTGAAGAGTCGTGGAGAAGTGTTTTCTCGCAGAAAGACCGCAAACAAGCCTTGCTAGCTGCAAAGCTTGCGGTTAGGGTTTTTGGATGCTGCTGTGGCCCAAGAGGGACCAGGATGTCACCAATTGTGTGAGGGGACAGAGGGGGCGTCCAGCAAGATAAGGTCTCTTTCTGTTCATTCCCATCATACCTCTGTATCTAGAAATGTCCCTCCCACCAACCCTGATGACAGATTGTTAGAAAGGGAACTCAATAAGTTGAAGGTGGAACAAACCAGACTGAAGCTTAAAAAGCAACAGCTGGATTTGGATAGACAGTCTTTAGAAATAGAGAGGGAAAGACAGAAGTTGGGTTTAGAAACCCATGGTGGCAGCAGCAGTATTCCCCATAGTCATCCTGCAAAAGAGCATGATTCCAGGAATCTGCACAAGATAGTTCCCCCTTATAAGGAGGGGGATGACATTAACAAGTGGTTTGCTGCACTTGAGAGGGCCTGTGCTGTACAGGATGTCCCTCAAAGGCAGTGGGCTGCTATCCTATGGCTATCATTTAGTGGAAAAGGTAGGGATAGGCTCCTTACTGTGAAAGAAAGTGATGCCAATAATTTTACAGTACTTAAGAAAGCACTCCTGGATGGTTATGGCTTAACCACTGAACAGTACAGGATAAAGTTCAGAGAGACCAAAAAGGAGTCTTCACAAGACTGGGTTGATTTCATTGACCATTCAGTGAAGGCCTTGGAGGGGTGGTTAGATGGCAGTAAAGTTACTGATTATGACAGCCTGTATAACTCGATCCTGAGAGAGCATATTCTTAATAATTGTGTGTCTGATTTGTTGCACCAGTACTTGGTGGACTCAGATCTGACCTCTCCCCAAGAATTGGGAAAGAAGGCAGACAAATGGGTCAGAACAAGTGTGAACAGAAAAGTTCATACAGGGGGTGACAAAGATGGGAACAAAAAGAAGGATGGTAAGTCTTCTGACAAGGGTGGGGACAAATCTAAAAATGAGTCTTCATCAGGCCCACAAAAACACTCTGGTGGGGGTGGTGGGTCCAAATCCTCCTTTAATCAAAACAAAGAAAAGAAACCATGGTGCTATTTATGTAAAGTAAAAGGCCATTGGACAACAGATCCCAGTTGTCCAAAGAAAAGCACCAAGCCTCCTACCACTACAACCCCTACTGCTACCCCTAGTGTCCCTACTAATAGCAGTGGTGGTGGGAGCAAACCTACTAATAGCCAATCCAAGGGAGTAGCTGGGCTCACTATTGGTAACTTAGTTGGGGTTGGCCTTGTTAGGGAGGCCACAGAGGCTGTGTTAGTCTCTGAGGGGGCTATTGATTTAGCCACCTTAGTTGCTTGTCCCCTTAATATGGATAAGTACAAGCAGCTACCCCTAATAAATGGTGTTGATGTTCAGGCCTACAGGGACACTGGTGCCAGGGTGACTATGGTCATAGAGAAACTGGTCCACCCTGAACAACACCTACTTGGTCACCAGTACCAAGTAACCGATGCTCACAACAACACACTTAGCCACCCCATGGCTGTTGTTAATCTCAACTGGGGGGGGGTTACTGGTCCAAAGAAAGTTGTGGTAGCCACAGATTTACCGGTAGACTGTCTACTAGGAAATGATTTGGAGACATCAGCTTGGTCAGATGTGGAGTTGGAGGCCCATGCAGCAATGCTGGGCATCCCAGGGCATATTTTTGCTTTGACAAGGGCTCAGGCCAAAAAGCAAAAAGGACAGGGAAGCTTGGATCCTGGAACAATGGACCAAGTGCTCCCTAAAGCTAGGGCTAGTAGAAGCAAACCACTTCCTACTATCCCTCCCTCTACAGTGGATTCAACTTCTGAAGAAGAAGAATTCCCTCCCTGTGCAGAACCTACACCAGAGGAGCTGGAAGCAGACACTGCTGAGCTTTTGGGTGAAGGGGGGCCTGCCAGGGAGGAGCTGAGTGTGGCACAGCAAACCTGTCCCACATTAGAGGGTCTAAGACAGCAAGCTGTCAAACAAGCTAATGGGGATGTCAGTGACTCTCACAGAGTTTACTGGGAGGACAACCTCTTGTACACTGAGCATAGGGATCCTAAACCTGGAGCTGCCAGGAGATTAGTGATTCCTCAGGAGTACAGAAAGTTCCTCCTAACTCTTGCCCACGACATTCCCCTAGCTGGGCACCTGGGTCAAATGAAAACTTGGGACAGACTTGTTCCCTTGTTTCATTGGCCTAGGATGTCTGAGGACACAAAAGATTTTTGTAAGTCCTGTGAAACCTGTCAAGCCAGTGGCAAGACAGGTGGCACCCCAAAGGCACCCCTTATTCCACTGCCTGTGGTTGGAGTTCCCTTTGAAAGGGTAGGGGTTGACATAGTTGGCCCCCTTGACCCTCCTACTGCTTCAGGCAATAGGTTTATCTTGGTGGTAGTGGACCATGCCACAAGATACCCGGAAGCAATTCCTTTAAGGACCACTACAGCACCTGCAGTGGCAAAGGCCCTCCTGGGAATACTTTCTAGGGTGGGCTTCCCAAAGGAAGTAGTATCAGACAGGGGAAGCAATTTCATGTCTGCATACTTAAAGGCCATGTGGAAGGAGTGTGGTGTGACTTACAAGTTCACAACACCCTATCATCCACAAACAAATGGACTGGTGGAGAGATTTAATAAAACTCTCAAAGGCATGATTATGGGTCTCCCTGAAAAACTCCGCAGGAGATGGGATATCCTTCTACCATGCCTCCTTTTTGCCTACAGGGAGGTACCCCAGAAAGGAGTGGGCTTCAGCCCCTTTGAACTTCTTTTTGGACACCCTGTTAGGGTTCCACTCACACTTGTAAAGGAGGGTTGGGAACAACCTTTAAAAGCTCCTAAGCAGGATATTGTGGATTATGTACTTGGCCTCAGATCAAGGATGGCTGAGTACATGAAAAAGGCCAGCAAAAACCTTCAGGCCAGCCAAGAGCTCCAGAAGCAATGGCATGATCAGAAGGCTGTTTTGGTTCAGTACCAACCAGGGCAGAAAGTGTGGGTCTTGGAGCCTGTGGCCCCAAGAGCACTCCAAGATAAATGGAGTGGACCCCACACAATTGTTGAAAAGAAGGGAGAAGTCACCTATTTAGTTGACTTAGGCACTGCCAGGAGTCCCCTTAGGGTGCTCCATGTCAACCGCATGAAACCCTACTATGACAGGGCTGATCTCACCCTGCTCATGGCAACTGATGAGGGACAGGAAGAAGACAGTGATCCTCTACCTGATCTCTTCTCTTCCACAGAACAAGATGCTCTTGTGGAAGGTGTAGTTTTGGCTGATTGTCTTACTGCTGAGCAGAAAGACCATTGCATAAATCTCCTAGATCAATTCTCTGAACTCTTCTCTACTGTGCCAGGTACCACTTCTTGGTGTGAGCACACTATAGATACTGAAGACAGTTTACCTGTCAAAAGTAAGATCTATAGGCAGCCTGACCATGTCAGGGACTGCGTAAAGCAAGAGGTGCAGAAAATGTTAGAACTGGGAGTGGTTGAGCACTCTGAAAGTCCATGGGCTTCTCCTGTGGTACTTGTACCAAAACCCCATTCCAAAGATGGAAAGAAGGAAATGCGGTTTTGTGTAGACTATAGAGGTCTCAACCTGGTAACCAAAACTGATGCTCACCCTATACCCAGGGCAGATGAGCTCATAGATACACTGGCATCTCCCAAGTATCTAAGCACTTTTGATTTGACTGCAGGGTATTGGCAGATCAAATTGTCAGAAGATGCTAAACCTAAGACTGCATTTTCAACCATTGGAGGACATTACCAGTTTACTGTAATGCCTTTTGGTTTGAAAAATGCACCTGCCACTTTTCAAAGGTTGGTGAACACAGTCCTGCAAGGGCTGGAAGCTTTCAGTGCAGCATATTTGGACGATATAGCTGTCTTTAGCTCCAGCTGGGATGATCACCTGGTCCACCTATGGAACGTTTTAGAGGCCCTGCAAAAGGCAGGCCTCACTATCAAGGCTTCAAAGTGCCAGATAGGGCAGGGTAAGGTGGTTTATCTGGGACACCTTGTTGGTGGGGAACAGATTGCACCACTTCAGGGGAAAATCCAAACAATTATTGATTGGGTTCCCCCTACCACTCAGACTCAGGTGAGAGCCTTCCTAGGCCTCACTGGGTATTACAGGAGGTTCATTAAGAACTATGGCTCCATTGCAGCCCCTCTTAATGACCTCACATCCAAAAAGATGCCTAAAAAGGTATTGTGGACAGCTAGCTGTCAGAAAGCTTTTGAGGAGCTGAAGTAGGCCATGTGCTCTGCACCTGTCCTGAAAAGCCCTTGTTACTCTAAAAAATTCTATGTCCAAACTGATGCATCTGAATTAGGAGTAGGGGCAGTCCTATCACAACTTAATTCTGAGGGCCAGGATCAACCTGTTGCTTTTATTAGTAGGAGGTTGACCCCTAGAGAAAAGCGTTGGTCTGCCATTGAGAGGGAGGCCTTTGCTGTGGTCTGGGCTCTGAAGAAGTTGAGGCCATACCTGTTTGGCACTCACTTCATTGTTCAGACAGACCACAAACCTCTTCTTTGGCTAAAATAAATAAAAGGTGAAAATCCTAAATTGTTGAGGTGGTCCATATCCCTACAGGGAATGGACTATACAGTGGAACATAGACCTGGGAGTAGCCACTCCAATGCAGATGGACTCTCCAGATATTTCCACTTAGACAATGAAGACTCATCAGGTCATGGCTAGTCTTATTGTCCTTCGTTTGGGTGGGGGTTGTGTAGGAAAGTACCATCTTGCCTGGCATGTTACCCCCATTTTTCACTGTATATATGTTGTTTTAGTTGTATGTGTCACTGGGACCCTGGTAACCCAGGGCCCCAGTGCTCATAAGTGTGCCTGAATGTATTACCTGTGTAGTGACTAACTGCCACACTGAGGCTCTGCTAATCAGAACCTCAGTGGTTATGCTCTCTCATTTCTTTCCAAATTGTCACTAACAGGCTAGTGACCATTTTTACCAATTTACATTGGCTTACTGGAACACCCTTATAATTCCCTAGTATATGGTACTGAGGTACCCAGGGTACTGGGGTTCCAGGAGATCCCTATGGGCTGCAGCATTTCTTTTGCCACCCATAGGGAGCTCTGACAATTCTTACACAGGCCTGCCACTGCAGCCTGAGTGAAATAACGTCCACGTTATTTCACAGCCATTTTACACTGCACTTAAGTAACTTATAAGTCACCTATATGTCTAACCTTTACCTGGTAAAGGTTAGGTGCAAAGTTACTTAGTGTGAGGGCACCCTGGCACTAGCCAAGGTGCCCCCACATTGTTCAGGGCCAATTCCCCGGACTTTGTGAGTGCGGGGACACCATTACACGCGTGCACTACATATAGGTCACTACCTATATTTAGCTTCACAATGGTAACTCCGAATATGGCCATGTAACATGTCTATGATCATGGAATTGCCCCCTCTATACCATCCTAGCATAGTTGGCACAATCCCATGATCCCAGTGGTCTGTAGCACAGACCCTGGTACTGCCAAACTGCCCTTCCTGGGGTTTCAGTGCAGCTGCTGCTGCTGCCAACCCCTCAGACAGGCATCTGCCCTCCTGGGGTCCAGCCAGGCCTGGCCCAGGATGGCAGAACAAAGGACTTCCTCTGAGAGAGGGTGTTACACCCTCTCCCTTTGGAAAATGGTGTGAAGGCAGGGGAGGAGTAGCCTCCCCCAGCTTCTGGAAATGCTTTCTTGGGCACAGATGTGCCCAATTCTGCATAAGCCAGTCTACACCGGTTCAGGGGACCCCTTAGCCCTGCTCTGGCGCGAAAATGGACAAAGGAAAGGGGAGTGACCACTCCCCTGACCTGCACCGGTGTCCAGAGCTCCTCCAGTGTGCTCCAGACCTCTGCCATCTTGGAAACAGAGGTGCTGCTGGCACACTGGACTGCTCTGAGTGGCCAGTGCCACCAGGTGATGTCAGAGACTCCTTGTGATAGGCTCCTTCAGGTGTTGCTAGCCTATCCTCTCTCCTAAGTAGCCAAACCCTCTTTTCTGGCTATTTAGGGTCTCTGTCTCTGGGGAAACTTTAGATAACGAATGCAAGAGCTCATCCGAGTTCCTCTCCATCTCTCTCTTCACCTTCTGCCAAGGAATCGACTGCTGACCGCGCTGGAAGCCTGCAAAACGGCAACATAGTAGCTAAGACGACTACTGCAACTCTGTAACGCTGATCCTGCCGCCTTCTCGACTGTTTTCCTGGTGGTGCATGCTGTGGGGGTAGTCTGCCTCCTCTCTGCACTAGAAGCTCCGAAGAAATCTCCTGTGGGTCGACGGAATCTTCCCCCTGCAACCGCAGGCACCAAAAAGCTGCATTACCGGTCCCTTGGGTCTCCTCTCAGCACGACGAGCGAGGTCCCTCGAATCCAGCAACTCTGTCCAAGTGGCCCCCACAGTCCAGTGACTCTTCAGTCCAAGTTTGGTGGAGGTAAGTCCTTGCCTCACCTCGCTAGACTGCATTGCTGGGAACCGCGACTTTTGCAGCTACTCCGGCCTCCGTGCACTTCCGGCGGAAATCCTTTGTGCACAGTCCAGCCTGGGTCCACGGCACTCTAACCTGCATTGCACGACCTCCTAAGTTGTTCTCCAGCGACGTGGGACTTCTTTGTGCGACTTCGGGTGAGCACGGTTTCACGCATCATCGTAGTGCCTGTTTCTGGCACTTCTCCGGGTGCTACCTGCTGCTAACAGAGCTCATTGTCTTGCTCGACGTCCCCTCTGCCTCCTGGTCCAATTTGCGACCTCCTGGTCCCTCTTGGCCCACAGCAGTATCCAAAAACGCTAAACGCACGATTTGCAGCTAGCAAGGCTTGTTGGCGTTCTTTCGGCGGGAAAACACTTCTGCACGACTCTACAAGGCGAGAGAGATCAGTCCTCCAAAGGGGAAGTCTCTAGCCCTTTGCGTTCCTGCAGAAACCGCAGCTTCTTCTGTCCAGTGGAAGCTTCTTTGCACCCGCAGCTGGCATTTCATGGGCATCTGCCCATCTCTGACTTGCTTGTGACTTATGGACTTGGTCCCCTTGTTCCACAGGTACCCCAGATTGGAAATCCAGCCTTGTTGCATTGTTGGTTTGTGTCTTTCCTGCATTATTCCTCTAACACGACTTCTTTGTCCTTAGGGGAACTTTAGTGCACTTTGCACTCACTTTTCAGGGTCTTGGGGAGGGTTATTTTTCTAACTCTCACTATTTTCTAATAGTCCCAGCGACCCTCTACAAGGTCACATAGGTTTGGGGTCCATTCATGGTTCGCATTCCACTTTTGGAGTATATGGTTTGTGTTGCCCCTATCCCTATGTTTCCCCATTGCATCCTATTGTAACTATACATTGTTTACACTGTTTTCTAAGACTATACTGCATATTTTTGCTATTGTGTATATATATCTTGTGTATATTTCCTATCCTCTCACTGAGGGTACACTCTAAGATACTTTGGCATATTGTCATAAAAATAAAGTACCTTTATTTTTAGTATAACTGTGTATTGTGTTTTCTTATGATATTGTGCATATGACACTAAGTGGTACTGTAGTAGCTTCACACGTCTCCTAGTTCAGCCTAAGCTGCTCTGCTAAGCTGCCATTATCTATCAGCCTAAGCTGCTAGACACCCTATACACTAATAAGGGATAACTGGGCCTGGTGCAAGGTGCAAGTACCCCTTGGTACTCACTACAAGCCAGTCCAGCCTCCTTCAACCTCCACCAAACTTGGACTGAAGAGTCACTGGACTGTGGGAGTCACTTGGACAGAGTTGCTGAGTTCCAGGGATCACGCTCGTTGTGCTGAGAGGGGACCCAGAGGACCGGTGATGCAGTCTTTTGTTGCCTGCGGTTGCAGGGGGAAGATTCCGTCGACCCATGGGAGATTTCTTCAGAGCTCCTGGTGCAGAAAGGAGGCAGGCTACCCCCAGAGCATGCACCACCAGGAAACAGTCGAGAAAGCCGGCAGGATGAAGCGATAGAAGTTTGCAGTAGTCGTCTTTGCTACTTTGTTTCAGTTTTGCAGGCGTCCTGAGCAGTCAGCGGTCGATCCTTTGGCAGAAGGTGAAGAGGGAGATGCAGAGGAACTCTGGTGAGCTCTTGCATTCGGTATCTGAAGAATTCCCCAAAGCAGAGACCCTAAATAGCCAGAAAAGGAGGTTTGGCTACCTAGGAAGGAGAATAGGCTAGTAACACAGGCAAGAGCCTATCAGAAGGAGTTTCTGACGTCACCTGCTGGCCCTGGCCACTCAGAGCAGTCCAGTGTGCCAGCACACCTCTGAATCCAAGATGGCAGAGGTCTGGGGCACACTGGAGGAGCTCTGGGCACCTCCCCTGGGAGGTGCAGGTCAGGGGAGTGGTCACTCCCCTTTCCATCGTCCAGTTTCGCGCCAGAGCAGGGCTGGGGGATCCCTGAACCGGTGTAGGCTGGCTTATGCAGAGATGGGCACCATCTGTGCCCAACAAAGCATTTCCAGAGGCTGGGGGAGGCTACTCCTCCCCAGCCTTGACACCTTTTTCCAAAGGGAGAGGGTGTAACACCCTCTCTCTGAGGAAGTCCTTTGTTCTGCCTTCCTGGGCCAGGCCTGGCTGGACCCCAGGAGGGCAGATGCCTGTCTGAGGGGTTGGCAGCAGCAGCAGCTGCAGTGAAACCCCAGGAAGGGCAGTTTGGCAGTACCAGGGTCTGTGCTACAGACCACTGGGATCATGGGATTGTGCCAACTATGCCAGGATGGCATAGAGGGGGCAATTCCATGATCTTAGACATGTGAAATGGCCATATTCGGAGTTACCATTGTGAAGCTACATATAGGTAGTGACCTATATGTAGTGCACGCGTGTAATGGTGTCCCCGCACTCACAAAGTCCGGGGAATTGGCCCTGAACAATGTGGGGGCACCTTGGCTAGTGCCAGGGTGCCCTCACACTAAGTAACTCTGCACCTAACCTTTACCAGGTAAAGGTTAGACATATAGGTGACTTATAAGTTACTTAAGTGCAGTGTAAAATGGCTGTGAAATAACGTGGACGTTATTTCACTCAGGCTGCAGTGGCAGGCCTGTGTAAGAATTGTCAGAGCTCCCTATGGGTGGCAAAAGAAATGCTGCAGCCCATAGGGATCTCCTGGAACCCCAATACCCTGGGTACCTCAGTACCATATACTAGGGAATTATAAGGGTGTTCCAGTAAGCCAATGTAAATTGGTAAAATTGGTCACTAGCCTGTTAGTGACAATTTGAAAGAAATGAGAGAGCATAACCACTGAGGTTCTGGATAGCAGAGCCTCAGTGAGACAGTTAGTCATAACACAGGTAACACATTCAGGCACACTTATGAGCACTGGGGTCCTGGCTGGCAGGGTCCCAGTGACACATATAACTAAAACAACATATATACAGTTAAAAATGGGGGTAACATGCCAGGCAAGATGGTACTTTCCTACAGGCGCCCCCTCAGTCCCCAGACGCAATTGGCGACATCCTGGTCCCTCCTGGGCCACAGCAGCATCCAAAAACGCTAACCGCACGACTTGCAGCTAGCAAGGCTTGTTGGCGGTCTTTCTTCAGGTACTCACTACAAGCCAGTCCAGCTTCCTACACTATCCACTCCAGTAAAACAATTCAAAAGATCACCAATATTTAAAAAAAATGGTCTTGCAAGGACATTTAGAGGTTAAAACTATCTTAGCACCAATCATCAATTATTTGGTGTCAAATTCTTCAAATCTGTATATTCATTGCAAAATAAATTCACAGGGGCTAACACACCAAGACGTGTATTGTGCACAAAAATTGACTTCTGATCAAATTAAAAAATGAATGAAAGAAGAATGCTAATTTTTATGTGTGTCAAGACTGGGCACAATAGGTCTCCCCAGTTTCCTTATAAATTGGCCAAAGAGAACACAATCTCCTAACAGTGGTGACACTCCACACTTTGTTAACATGCAAAGGGTAGCAAATGTCTCCATAAGATGGACTTTGCCATTTTTACAAAGACTGTACATGATATTGTTTTCATTCAAAGTTCCTAAAGTATCTAAGTGAAGTACCTTACATTTAAAGTATTAACTGTAAATCTTGAACCTGTGGTTAGCTATTGGCCTGGAGTAAGTCTTTGAGTGTGTGTTCCTCATTTATTGCCTGTGTGTGTACAACAAATGCTTAACACTACCCTCTGATAAGCCTATTTCTCGTGCACACTACTAAAAAACAGATCATTAGAATTATCTACTATTGCCACTATCTTACCTCTAAGGGGAACCCTTGGACTCTGTGCACACTATTTCTTACTTCGAAATAGTACATACAGAGCCAACTTCCTACACTTACTTCTTGGTCTTCCTTCTTCCTCTCCTTCTGCTCTTCTGGGATCTTCACTGACCTAGGAATCTGTTACATGAGGAACCATAGGGCAGGGTGTTTATGGGAAGGGGTACATCACAAGAAAGTAAATAGGAAGGAATGATTAAATGCTAACTTGAGGCAATGTCAGAAGAGCTCAACCCCAAGGTCCTCCACAAACAATCACAATGTTGAAAATAAGTAGAGTTGGTGAACTCTCAACTAAAGTCTGTGGTCATGCTTTGCTTCTGGAAGATTAATCATTAGATGTTCTATGAGAAGTGCATTTGATATACATCCATGTTTACCTTTGAGAACCACTATACCTCCTTACTGGAGAAACTGTTACCCACACATGCAGTAATGTCTAATGAGAGACTAAATTCAGGGTGCTCTCTCTTCTGCATTCCTTCTGATATAATAAAAACAGCTGCTGATAAAAAGATACAGCTGTGGCATCCTGTCTGGCATGATAGAACCTGTTTTAGAAATGTGGTCTGTGGTTGGTATTCGGTTTGCTCTCTGTCCAAGCAGACTCACTCTAGTCAGCGTAAAGGAGAAACACACCTGGGTAACCTCCACTGACCCCTTTGGTAGCTTGGCAAGAGCAGAAAGGCTTAACTGCAGAAGCAGTGTGTAAAGTATTTGTACCAAACACACAGTAATAAAGTGGAAAACACTACAAAATGGATGCCACACCAGTTTAGAAAAATAGGAAATATTTATCTAGACAAAACAAGACCAAAACGACAAAAATCCAACATACACAAATTAAGTTATGAATTTTAAAAAGAGTAAGAGTCTTAATCCTTAGAAAACTGTGAAAATGCTGTTGTTACACAAAGTACCTGCTTTGTGTAAAAAATAAAGCCACACAGGAGAGCAGGCTTTGGAAAAGTCAGAGATGTGTTGATTACTTACTCGCAAGCGAGGGCGTGTGTAGTTGTGTTCTCTGGTTGGGTCAGCGATGCGTCATTTTTCTCCCTCGCAAGAGAGCGATGCTTCGATTTCCAGACGGGCACCTCAGGTCGGGGCAGGCTTTACATCAATCTTTCACGCCAGCGACGTTGCGTCAAAATCCGGTCGGCCGGTGTAGGAAAATCAAGCTGCATGGGGTTTGCATCATTAACAGCAGCCGCCAGCGGGTGATGTGTGCCGTTTCTTCAGCTGCGATGTGTCGATCTTCCAGCCGCGATGCAGGATGAGCGTCGATTTCAGACGCAAGGCTGGGGGAGATTCGTTTATCAGCTGCGTTGCGGGTGGTGCGTCAAAAATTTCCCTGCACTGCAGTGTTTGCGTGGGTTTCATTCCTTTTCCACCAGCTTCACCTTTCAAGGGCCCAGGAGCTGGATGGGGCACCACTTGGCAGGGCAGGAGTCTCACCAGAGAGTTCAGGTGCTAGCAGAGAAAAGTCTTTGATGGCTCTGAGACTTCAACAACAGGAGGCAACTCAACTCAAGCCCTTGGAGATTCTTCTCAAGCAGGAATCCACAACAAAGTCCAGTCTTTGACCCTTTCAGAGGCAGAAGCAGCAACTGGGATACTGTAAAACTCAATAACCCCTAATGCTAACATCTCAGAGACTTCCTCTTTGATGCTAGCCCTAACCTTGTCAGTCAACCTATAACCTTTATGTTTGACAGGAGGACTGTCCCCAGTGTTCACATCATATGTACACAAATTATTGACACCCTGGGGTCAAGGAAAACAATGAGTAGAACTGTCCCAACACCTGACGGCAGTCCCTATGTTGCTCTAAGGTCAGTGAGTGGGAGATGTTCACACTCTTCACAGACCCATCTTTCTCCTTGGCAGACAGGAGGTCAGGAAGAGGCTTACTCTCTTCCTCCACCCAATGATCTGTTGCCAGGACTATGGTCATCTCAGACCGTTCAAAGTGAGGCTTGAGGCGGTTCTCATGCAGGACCCTCAAAGGGTTCCTGGGAGTCTGCAAGTTCACCTGGTAGGTGACATCACTCTTGCGCTCCACCACCTCAAAAGGTCCAGTCCACTTATTATGGAGTGCCCTAGGCTTCACTGGTGCCATCACCCACACTTTTTCCCCAGGCCGGAACTCAACCAGAGTGACATTCTGGTCATACCGGCGCTTCATGTCTTCCTGACTTGCCTATCAGGTTCTCCTGAGCAAGCCTCCGAAAGCAGGCTGTCTGATTTCTGAAAGCCAACATGTAACTGAATACATCCTGGGGGGGCTTACTGGGGGCTTTCTCCAAGCCCTCCTTCACCAGACTCAAAGTTCCCCTGACAGGGTGGCCCTACAGTTACTCAAAAGGGCTAAACCCAAGACCCTTTTGAGGTACCTCCCTGTAATCAAACAGAAGACATGGCAAGAGGATGTCCCACTTCCGCCTTAAGGGCTCTGACAGGCACATAATCATGCCTTTCAAGGTGCGGTTGAACCTCTCAACCAGGCCATTACTTTGGGGGGTGGTAAGGAATGGTGACTTATATGTAACCCCATACTCCTTCCACAGAGACTTCATATAAGTAGATATGAAGTTGGTACCCCTATCAGATACCACTTCCTTGGGAAACCCCATGCAGGTAAAAACACCCATCAATGCATGTCCCGCCACAAGGGCAGTGATTGACCTTAAAGGAATGGTTTCTGGGTATGGGGTGGCAAGGTCCACCAAGACCAGTATGAACCTGTTGCCTAATGCTGTCTTGATGTCCACAGGCCCCATAATGTCAATACCCACCCTCTCAAAGGGGGTTTGAACTACAGGAAAAGGTTGGCCTTCCATTTCCCCCCACTCTTGCCACTTGCCTGACAGGTTTGGCAAGACCTGCAGTAAGAGTCTGGGTTTCCCGCACCTCTTCTTCCTTCTGTCAGGCGCCTGGGCCACTCTTTCAGGCTCCAGGGTCTCCAGGCTCCAGGGTCTCCTGATCACCATGACGGGCTGCAATGGATCTGGTAGACACACACACACATCCAGGCAGACCCAACATCTCCAAGGCGGAGCGTTGATTTCAGCCGCGAGGCCAGTGGCTCGTTATTTATCAGCCGTGCTGCAGGTGGTGCATCGAAAATGTCCCCGCATGGCGGTGTTTGCGTGGATTTCAGTCCTTTTCCACTAGCTTCACCTTTCAGGGGCCCAGAGACTGGATGGGGCACCACTTGGCAGGGCAGAAGTCTCACCAAGAGTCCAGTTGTTGACAGAGAGAAGTCTTTGATGGCCCTGAGACTTCAACAACAGGAGGCAAGCTCAACTCAAGCCTTTAGAGATTCTTCTCAAACAGGAATCCACAACAAAGTCCAGTCTTCGCCCCCTTTCACAGGTGGAAGCAGCAACTGCAGGCCAACCCAGCAAAGCACAGTCACAGGCAGGGGCAGCACTTCTCCTCATCTCTTCAGCTCTTCTCCTTGGCAGAGGTTCCTCTTGATTCCTAGAAGAAAATCTGATTTTCAGGGGTTTTGGGTGCTCTTCTTATACCATTTCTGCCTTTGAAGTAGGCCTACTCCAAAGGAAATTCTCAGTTGTTCACAATATCCTGCCTTGCCCAGGCCTGGCTCCAGGCTCACACCAGGGGATTAGAGACTGCATTGTGTAAGGGCGGGCACATCCCATTCAGGTGTATGTGCCCACTGCTCCCTCCACTCTAGCTCAGATGGCCCATCAGGATATGCAGGCTACTCCCCAGCTCCCTTTGCCTCACTGTCTAGAGGAAATTCACACCAGCCAAACTGTCAGTCTGACCCAGACAGGGAATCCACAAATATGCAGAGTCACAGAATGGTTTGAGCAAGAAAATGCCCACTTTCTAAAAGTGGCATTTTCAAACTGACAATTTAAAAACCAACTTCACCAAAAGATGTATTTTTAAATTGTGAGTTCAGAGACACCAAACTCCACATTTCGGTCTGCCCCCAAAGGGAATCTGCGCTTAAATATCATGTTGCACACACAGACACGGCAGTGGCAGGTCTGAGCAATGTTTGCAGGGCTACTCATGTGGGTGGCACAACCAGTGCTGCAGGCCCACTAGAAGCATTTGATTTACAGGCCCTGGGCACCTCTAGTACACTTTACTAGGGACATACCAGTAAATCAAATATACCAATCAGGGATAAGCCAATTACACATACAGTTGACACAGGAGCACTTGCACTTTAGCACTGGTCAACAGTGGTAAAGTGCCCAGAGTACCAAAAACAGAGTCCAGCACACAGTCAAAACAGGGGAAGCAGAGACAAAAAAGACAGGGGAGACTATGCCAAGGATGCCGGGTCTAAAAACCTGGTTCTATGGGAAGGGGGATGGCTTGCTGCAGTACCAGTGTGACAGGTGAGCAAGTGTATTAATGCTAGGATGGTTTAAGAAATCTCGGGAATAACATAAGAACCTTCTATTTCTAATGTCATAACCCGTGTCATGGACTGAGGCGTGCATAGCCTGAAAGGCCACCCTACACAGGGGGTCATGTCATTGGTCAGGTGAAGGAAAAAGGGAGTGGTTATTGCCTCTGGTATAGGGGTTATGATCCTCAAAGGCTCTTTAAGAAAATGAATAAAACATCAATTGTTCTTGTTAGTTCTTGGTAACAGTCCAATCTCAAATCATGTGTGAACCACAGGGGAGTGCACCTCTGGATCAGTAGTATTTGTGACATACTGTATGTTGTCCTCCTGGTGGTATCTAGAAAGGTGGGCAGCTCCCAATACAGTGAAGGTCCAAGGACTGCCCCTCAATACAAAAGACACATAAACCTCTAAGAAACCACGAGGAACAGTGTATTGAATTTCATGGGAGACTGCCCAACGAGGTCCAAAACATGGTGCAACTGGGCAGGGGTTTGTATGCTATACGAGCACTGCTGGTAGAGACGAAGGAATTCGGGAAGCAATGGCAGTGAAGGGAAGGGGTTTGAATATATGATTGAGATATGCAATAGCGTACAACTCACAAGTCAATTCAAGCTTTACATTGAGGATCAGAGGAGGTACCGAAGAACGAGTGGAAGAGAGCAGTGCATGAGGAGAGTAGAGGGTGGACGCCAGAGCTTCTCACATGTTTGTTAAATGTCTTTTTATAGTGCTGACTCTGACATAAACTTCGCTTCCCCCAGGTGAGTGGGAACGTGGATGGAAACTTTTTCAGCTTCAGACTTCTGTACGAAGAAGGCGATGAGGACGGGGACTGCGTGCACTGGAGAAGAGGCTCATATGGGCCAATCGAAGGATTTCCAAATTGTATCCTCACTGGTGGAGTCGTCAACTTCTTCATGGCGCACACAGTCAGGGTCCAGAGTGTTGGCTTTGACCCCAAGCTGGCAAGAGTGGCACACGCAGGTAAGATGACGCATGCCTGTTCCCTCCCGGTCCCATGATGACCTATCCGTTCTGTGTAGGGACCTCATCTATGTACAGTATTTAGGCTCAACTTCCAGTGCCCGACTGACAGCATCAGATTAAAGGACACAGAAGCCATCTTGTTTCAGAGGACCCATCAGACTGTTCACTGTTGGCACCCGTTGACCGCTTCCGTACTGCAGCTCACCAAAATGGCAGCAATGCACCTCCCTTCTGTAAGCCTGATGCAACACAGTTATCTCATATTGAGGCCACTTGTAGCGCCCGCCCCTTCATCATTGTTGGAGGCTGGCCTGGCTTGTAGTGTGTACCAGAGGTACGTACACCTTGTGCCAGGTCCAGTTATCCCTTATTAGTGTAGAAGAGGTGTTTCTAGCAGTTTAGGCTGATAGAAGGTAGCTATGGCAAAGCAGCTTAGGCTGAACTAGGAGACATGCAAAGCTCCTACTATACCACTTATATCATATAGCACAATGTCATAAGAAAACACAATACTCAGAGTTACTAGAAAAAAAGGTACTTTATTTTTATGACAATATGCCAAAAGTATCTCAGTGAGTATCCTCAGTAAGAAGATAAGATATATACACAAGTTATATGTACACAAACCAAAGTTAGGTAAGTAAAAGCAAGAAAAGTAATGCAAACAGTGTAGAATTACAATAGATTGCAATAGGAGCACATAGGTATAGGGGCAACATAAACCATATACTGCAAAAGTGGAATGCGAACCACAAATGGACCCCAAACCTATGTGAGCTTGTAGAGGGTCGCTGAGACTGTAAGAAAATAGTGAGGGTTAGAAAAATACCCCACCCCAAGACCCTGAAAAGTAGGAGTAAAGTGCACCTACTACCCCCAGAGAGCACAGAAGTCGTGATAGGGGGATTCTGCAGGAAGAACAAACACCAGCAGTGCACTGACAACGGATTTCCAGACCTGAGTACCTGTAAGACAAGGGGATCAAGTCCAATAGTCGTGACAGTGTCCAGGGGGGGCAGGAGCCCATGAAACCCCAGCTGAAGGTGCAAGGAAGCTGCCACCGGTTGGAAGAAGCTTGGAGTTCTGCAAGAAAGAAGAGGACTAGGAACTTCTCCTTTGGAAGACGGATGTCCCACGTAGCGATGAAGCTTGCAGGGGTGTTCCCAAGCAGATAGACCGCAAACAAGCCTTGCTAGCTGCAAGGGTTGCGGTAGAGGTTTTTGGGTGCTGCTGAAGACCAGGATGTTGCCTTTTTGAGGATGGGGTGCTCAGCAACTCAGAGAGCCCTCACAGAAGCAGGCAGCACCCGCAGATGTACCCAAACAGGCACTTAGAAGAAAAGTGAACATGAGTCCACACGAAGTCACAAAAGGGAGACCCACGACGCCGGTGGACAACTCAGAAGGTTGTGCACTGCAGGACGGAGTGCTGGGGACCCAGGCTTGGCTGTGCACAAAGGAAATCCTGGAAGAGTGCACAGGAGCCGGACCAGCTGCAAATCATGCGGTACTCAGCTTTGCCATCTAGCGTGGGGAGGCAAGGACTTACCTCCACCAAACTTGGATTGAAGAGTCACTGGACTGTGGGAGTCACTTGGACAGAGTTGCTGAGTTCCAGGGACCATGCTCGTCGGGATGAGAGGGGACCCAAAGGACCAGTGATGCAGTCTTTTGGTGCCTGCGTTAGCAGGGGGAAGATTCCATCGACCCACGGGAGATTTCTTCGGAGCTCCTAGTGCAGAGAGGAGGCAGGCTACCCCCCAGAGCATGCACCACCAGGAAACAGTCGAGAAAGCCGGCAGGATTAGGCGCTACAATTTTGCTGGTAGTCGTCTTGCTACTTTGTTGCGGTTTTGCAGGTGTCCTCGAGCAGTCAGCGTTCGATCCTTGGTAGAAAGTGAAGAGGGAGATGCAGAGGAACTCTGGTGAGCTCTTGCATTCATTATCTGAAGAATTCCCCAAAGCAGAGACCCTAAATAGCCAGAAAAGGAGGTTTGGCTACCAAGTTAGGAGGATTGGCTACCAAGAGAGGTAAGAGTCTATCAGAAGGAGCCTCTGACGTCACCTGCTGGCACTGGCCACTCAGAGCAGTCCAGTGTGCCCCCAACACCTCTGCTTCCAAGATGGCAGAGGTCTGGGACACACTGGAGGAGCTCTGGGCACCTCCCCTGGGAGGTACTGGTCAGGGGAGTGGTCACTCCCCTTTCCTATGTCCAGTTTCACGCCAGAGCAGGGCTGGGGGATCCCTAAACCAGTGTAGACTGGCTTATGCAGAGATGGGCACCATCTGTGCCCATCAAAGCATATCCAGAGGCTGGGGGAGGCTACTCCTCCCCAGCCCTGACACCTTTTACCAAAGGGAGAGGGTGTAAGACCCTCTCTCTGAGGAAGTCCTTTGTTCTGCATTCCTGAGCCAAGCCTGGCTGGACCCCAGGAGGGCAGAAACCTGTCTGAGGGGTTGGCAGCGGCAGCAGCTGCAGTGGAGACCCCGGAAAGGCAGTTTGGCAGTACCCGGGTTCTGTGCTAGAGACCCGGGGATCATGGAATTGTCCCCCCAATCTACGTCTGCCTGGGTCCACGGCACTCTAACCTGCATTGCACGACCTCCTGAGTTGTCCTCCGGCGGCGTTGGACTCTCTTGTGCAACTTCGGGTGAGCACTGTTTCACTCCACTTCGTAGTGCCAGTTCCGGCACTTCTGCGGGTGCTGCCTGCTTCTTAGAGGGCTCCTTGTCTTGCTGGACGCCCCCTCTGTCCCCTCACACAATTGGTGACATCCTGGTCCCTCCTGTGCCATAGCAGCATCCAAAAACCCTAACCACAAGCTTTGCAGCTAGCAAGGCTTGTTTGCAGTCTTTCTGCGGGAAAACACTTCTGCGCGACTCTTCGCGACGTGGGACATCTATCCTCGAAAGGGGAAGTTTCTAGCCCTTGTTGTTCTTGCAGAATCCTCAGCTTCTACTATCCGGTGGCAGCTTCTTTGCACCCACAGCTGGCATTTCCTGGGCATCTGCCCACTCCCGACTTGATCGTGACTTTTGGACTTGGTCCCCTTGTTCCACAGGTACTCTTGTCTGGAAATCCATCGTTGTTGCATTGCTGGTGTTGGTCTTTCCTGCAGAATTCCCCTATCACAACTTCTGTGCTCTTTGGGGAACTTTGGTGCACTTTGCACCCACTTTTCAGGGTCTTGGGGTGGGCTATTTTTATAACCCTCACTGTTTTCTTACAGTCCCAGCGACCCTCTACAAGGTCACATAGGTTTGGGGTCCATTTGTGGTTCGCATTCCACTTCTAGAGTATATGGTTTGTGTTGCCCCTATCCCTTTGTGCCCCCATTGCATTCTATTGTGACTATACGTTGTTTGCACTGTTTTCTATTGCTATTACTGCATATTTTGGTATTGTGTACATATATCTTGTGTATATTTGCTATCCTCATACTGAGGGTACTCACTGAGATACTTTTGGCATATTGTCATAAAAATAAAGTACCTTTATTTTTAGTATATCTGTGTATTGTGTTTTCTTATGATATTGTGCATATGACACTTGTGGTACTGTAGGAGCTTCACTCGTCTCCTAGTTCAGTCTAAGCTGCTCTGCTAAGCTACCTTTTCTATCAGCCTAAGCTGCTAGACACCCCTCTACACTAATAAGGGATACCTGGGCCTGGTGCAAGGTGTAAGTACCCCTTGGTACCCACTACAAGCCAGTCCAGCCTCCTACATTGGTTGTGCAGCGGTGGGATAAGTACTTTGCAACTACTTACCACTTTTGTCATTGTACTTTTCATAAGAGAAAAATATACAAAACAAGTTCAGTGTATGTACACCTAACCAAAAAGTTTTGCTTTTCTTCTCTCACTTCTTTTCTAAGTGCTGAAAAGTACCTCTAAACTTTCAAAAAGTTCTTAAAAAGTTTCAAAAGTTTTTTTTCTGTCCTTTAAAAAGTTCTGAAAAACGTTTTCTCACTTTTTCTGTCCCTTAAACACTTTCTATAATGTCTGGCACCGGCCAAACTGTTGATCTGTCCAAGACTGCTTATGATCACCTTAGCTGGAAGGCAGCAAGGAGTCTCTGTGTAGAAAGAGGTTTAGGGGTAGGGAAGAATTCTTCTAGAGAACTATTAGTTAACATGCTAGTTGAACAAGACAAGACTTTTGTTGGCACTTCTGGTGAGAAATTAGCTGATGGTTCCCATTCTGATTCTGGGGCACCCCTAGCAAAAGATTTGGGAGGGAATCTTTCCAACCTGCCCCTTAGCAGGCCACCTAGCATAGCTGGTACTGATGTGAATTCCCATCACAGTAAGAGTGTTGCTTCACATCACAGTAATAGTGTTGTTTCTCATCACAGTAGAAGTGTCACTTCTGTAGGCCAGAATGTTAGTGTGCCATCTGTTAGGGCCAGGTCTCCTTCTGTTCATTCTCACCATTCCTCTGTTTCAAGACATGCCCAACCCACCCACCCTGATGACAGAGTGTTAGAAAGGGAACTCAATAGATTGAGAGTGGAACAATCCAGGCTGAAGCTCAAGAAGCAACAGCTGGATTTAGATAGGCAGTCCTTGGAAATAGAAAGAGAAAGACAGAAATTGGGTTTAGAAACCCATGGTGGCAGCAGCAGTATTCCAAATAGTCATCCTCCAAAAGAGCATGATTCTAGGAATCTGCACAAGATAGTTCCCCCTTACAAGGAGGGGGATGACATTAACAAGTGGTTTGCTGCACTTGAGAGGGCCTGTGTTGTACAGGAGGTCCCTCAAAGGCAGTGGGCTGCTATCCTATGGCTATCTTTCAGTGGAAAGGGTAGGGATAGGCTCCTTACTGTGAAGGAAAGTGATGCCAATAATTTTACAGTTCTTAAGAATGCACTCCTAGATGGTTATGGCTTAACCACTGAGCAGTACAGGATGAAGTTCAGAGAAACCAAAAAGGAGTCTTCACAAGACTGGGTAGACTTTGTTGACCATTCAGTGAAGGCCTTGGAGGGGTGGTTACATGGCAGTAAAGTTTCTGACTATGAAAGCCTGTATAACTTGATCCTGAGAGAGCATATTCTTAATAATTGTTTGTCTGATTTGTTACACCAGTACCTGGTAGACTCTGATCTGACCTCTCCCCAAGAATTGGGAAAGAAGGCAGACAAATGGGTCAGAACAAGGGTGAACAGAAAAGTTCATACAGGGGGTGACAAGGATGGCAAGAATAAAGATGGTGAGAAATCTCAAGATAAGCATGGGGATAAGGGTAAAACCAAAGATCCTTCTTCAAATCTTAAACACTCTTCAGGGGGTCGGGATAAAAAAAATTCTTCCTCTTCTCAACCTGCACACATTAAAAAGCCCTGGTGCTTTGTGTGTAAAAACAGAGGCCATAGGCCAGGGGATAAGTCCTGTCCAGGTAAACCCCCTGAGCCTACCACCACTAATACATCAAGCTCTAGTGCCCCTAGCAGTAGTGGTACTAGTGGTGGGACTGCTGGCAACAGTCAAGTTAAGGGTGTAGTTGGGTTCACTTATGGGTCCATAATAGAAACTGGGGTAGTCAGTCCCAAGACAGTTTCTGTCACACCTAGTGGCATTGGCCTTGCCACACTGGCTGCTTGTCCCCTTACAATGGATAAGTACAGGCAGACAGTTTCAATAAATGGTGTTGAGGCCTTGGCCTACAGGGACACAGGTGCCAGTATCACTTTGGTGGCTGAAAACCTAGTGCATCCTGAACAACACATCATTGGACAACAGTATAAGATTATTGATGTCCATAACTCCACTAAGTTTCTTCCCTTAGCTATAATTCAGTTTAGTTGGGGTGGAGTTACTGGCCCTAAGCAGGTGGTAGTATCACCTAGCTTACCTGTAGACTGTCTCTTAGGTAATGACCTAGAGGCCTCAGGTTGGGCTGATGTAGAGTTTTATGCCCATGCAGCCATGCTGGGCATCCCAGAGGAATTGTTCCCTCTCATTTCTCCTGAAATGAAAAAGCAAAGGAGAGAAGGCCTGAAAACTTAGGATCCCCCTCCAACAACAGGTAAAAAGGGTATCACAGTATCCCCTAACCACCCTGCCAATCAGGATATCATTCCTGTGGTGGGAGAAACCTCTCCTGGGATGGCACCTGTTCCAAGGGAATCATCAGCTGGCAAAGCTGTACTCCCTGAGGTAGAAGTACCTCTCTGTGGGATAACTAACATTGGTGAGAAAAAGAGCACCATTTTAGTTAACATGGAGCATCCCTCCAACCCTCCCAGAGAAACTTTAGTGCAGAAACCCTGCACTGCCTCACAACAATTAGGACAGCATCCCCGCCCTAGTGTGGATCTCATAGGACAGCATCCCTGCCCTGCTCCAACTCAAGAGAAACAGCATCCCTGTTCTCTCTTCCAGCCATATGGACAACGTTTTTGCCCAGCCATGGCTTTTCTGAGACAGCATCCCTGTCTGGCATTTTCATCACTACAAATAGGTTCAGTGGACAATTCACACTGCTGTAAACTAAAACTTACTGATAGAAACTCTGAAAATACATCTTCACATTGTTGCATAGCTAAAAAACTTCAAACAGGGTGGTTACATCCCCACAGGGAAGTAACCATATAGTGGATAATAAAGGGAGTAACAAGTCTATTGCAGAGCTACTCTCTACTTATCACCACTTAGACAATAAAGTCTCAACTGGCCAAGGTTAGCCTTATTGTCCTTCGTTTGGGGGGGTGGGGTTGTGTGAGAAAGATGCCTCTTTCTAGCCTTGTTAGCCCCCACTTTTGGCCTGTTTGTGAGTGTATGTCAGGGTGTTTTCACTGTCTCACTGGGATCCTGCCAGCCAGGGCCCAGTGCTCATAGTGAAAACCCTATGTTTTCAGTATGTTTGTTATGTGTCACTGGGACCCCAGGCTAGCCAGGACCCCAGTGCTCATAAGGTTGTGACCTATATGTATGTGTTCCCTGTGTGTTGCCTAACTGTCTCACTGAAGCTCTGCTAACCAGAACCTCAGTGGTTATGCTCTCTCTGTACAAATTGTCACTAACAGGCTAGTGACCAATTTCACCAATTCATATTGGCATACTGGAACACCCTTATAATTTCCTAGTATATGGTACTGAGGTACCCAGGGTATTGGGGTTCCAGGAGATCCCTATGGGCTGCAGCATTTCTTGTGCCACCCATAGGGAGATCTGACAATTCTTACACAGGCCGGCCAGTGCAGCCTGAGTGAAATAACGTCCACGTTATTTCACAGCCATTTACCACTGCACTTAAGTAACTTATAAGTCACCTATATGTCTAACCTTTACCTGGTAAAGGTTGGGTGCTAAGTTACTTAGTGTGTGGGCACCCTGGCACTAGCCAAGGTGCTCCCACATTGTTCAGGGCAAATTCCCCGAACTTTGTGAGTGCGGGGACACCATTACACGCGTGCACTATACATATGTCACGACATATGTATAGCGTCACAATGGTAACTCCGAACATGGCCATGTAACATGTCTAAGATCATGGAATTGTCACCCCAATGCCATTCTGGCAGTGGGGAGAAAATTCCATGATCCCCCGAGTCTCTAGCTCAGACCTGGGTACTGCCAATCTACCTTTCCCGGGGTTTCACTGCAGCTGCTGCCAACCCCTCAGACAGGTTTCTGCCCTCCTGGGGTCCAGCCAGGGTTGTCCCAGGAAGGCAGAACAAAGGACTTCCTCAGAGATAGGGTGTTACACCCTCTCCCTTTGGAAAAAGGTGTCAGGGCTGGGGAGGAGTAGCCTCCCCCAGCCTCTGGAAATGCTTTGATGGGCACAGATGGTGCCTATCTCTGCATAAGCCAGTCTACACCAGTTCAGGGATGCCCCAGCCCTGCTCTGGCGTGAAACTGGACAAAGGAAAGGGGAGTGACCACTCCCCTGACCTGCACCTCCCCTGGGAGGTGCCCAGAGCTCCTCCAGTGTGCTCCAGACCTCTGCCATCTTGGAAACAGAGGTGCTGCTGGCACACTGGACTGCTCTGAGTGGCCAGGGCCAGCAGGTGACGTCAGAGACTCCTTCTGATAGGCTCCTTCAGGTGTTGCTAGCCTATCCTCTCTCCTAAGTAGCCAAACCTCCTTTTCTGGCTATTTAGGGTCTCTGCTTTGGGGAATTCCTTAGATAACGAATGCAAGAGCTCATCAGAGTTCCTCTGCATCTCTCTCTTCACCTTCTGCCAAGGATCGACCGCTGACTGCTCCAGGACACCTGCAAAACCCCAACAAAGTAGCAAGACGTCTACCAGCAAAATTGTAGCGCCTAATCCTGCCTACTTTCTCGACTGTTTCCTGGTGGTGCATGCTCTGGGAGTAGTCTGCCTCCTCTCTGCACTAGAAGCTCCGAAGAAATCTCCCATGGGTCGACGGAATCTTCCCCCTGCAACCGCAGGCTCAAAAGAACTGCATCACCGGTCCTCTGGGTCTCCTCTCAGCACGAGCGAGGTCCCTTGAACTCAGCAACTCTGTCCAAGTGACTCCCACAGTCCAGTGACTCTTCAGTCCAAGTTTAGTGGAGGTAAGTCCTTGCCTCCCCACGCTAGACTGCATTGCTGGGAACCGCATGTTTTGCAGCTACTCCAGCTCCTGTGCATTCACCGAGGATTTTCTTCGTGCACAGCCAAGCCTGAGTCCACGGCACTCTAACCTGCATTGCACGACCTCCTGAGTTGTCCTCCGGCGGCGTGGGACTCTCTTGTGCAACTTCGGGTGAGCACCGTTGTAGGAGGCTGGACTGGCTTGTAGTGAGTACCAAGGGGTACTTGCACCTTGCACCAGGCCCAGTTATCCCTTATTAGTGTATAGGGTGTCTAGCAGCTTAGGCTGATAGATAATGGCAGCTTAGCAGAGCAGCTTAGGCTGAACTAGGAGACGTGTGAAGCTACTACAGTACCACTTAGTGTCATATGCACAATATCATAAGAAAACACAATACACAGTTATACTAAAAATAAAGGTACTTTATTTTTATGACAATATGCCAAAGTATCTTAGAGTGTACCCTCAGTGAGAGGATAGGAAATATACACAAGATATATATACACAATAGAAAAAATATGCAGTATAGTCTTAGAAAACAGTGCAAACAATGTATAGTTACAATAGGATGCAATGGGGAAACATAGGGATAGGGGCAACACAAACCATATACTCCAGAAGTGGAATGCGAACCACGAATGGACCCCAAACCTATGTGACCTTGTAGAGGGTCGCTGGGACTATTAGAAAATAGTGAGAGTTAGAAAAATAATCCTCCCCAAGACCCTGAAAAGTGAGTGCAAAGTGCACTAAAGTTCCCCTAAGGACAAAGAAGTCGTGTTAGAGGAATAATGCAGGAAAGACACAAACCAACAATGCAACAACTGTGGATTTCCAATCTAGGGTACCTGTGGAACAAGGGGACCAAGTCCTAAAGTCACAAGCAAGTCGGAGATGGGCAGATGCCCAGGAAATACCAGCGGCGGGTGAAAAGAAGCTTCTACTGGACAGGAGAAGCTGCGGTTTCTGCAAGAACGCAAAAGGCTAGAGACTTCCCCTTTGGAGGACGCATCCCTCTCACCTTGTAGAGTCGTGCAGAAGTGTTTTCCCGCCGAAAGAACGCCAACAAGCCTTGCTAGCTGCAAATCGTGCGGTTAATGTTTTTGGATGCTGCTGTGGCCCAGGAGGGACCAGGAGGTCGCAAATTGTACCAGGAGGTAGAGGGGACGTCGGGCAAGACAAGGAGCCCTCTTAGCAGCAGGTAGCACCCGGAAAAGTGCCAGAAACAGGCACTATGAGGATGCAACAAATGGTGCTCACCCGAAGTCACACAAAGAAGTCCCACGTCGCCGGAGAACAACTTAGGAGGTCGTGCAATGCAGGTTAGAGTGCCGTGGACCCAGGCTGGACTGTGCACAAAGGATTTCCGCCGGAAGTGCACGGAGGCCGGAGTAGCTGCAAAAGTCGCGGTTCCCAGCAATGCAGTCTAGCGAGGTGAGGCAAGGACTTACCTCCACCAAACTTGGACTGAAGAGTCACTGGACTGTGGGAGTCACTTGGACAGAGTTGCCGGATTCGAGGGACCTCGCTCGTCGTGCTGAGAGGAGACCCAAGGGACCGGTAATGCAGCTTTTTGGTGCCTGCGGTTGCAGGGGGAAGATTCCGTCGACCCACGGGAGATTTCTTCGGAGCTTCTAGTGCAGAGAGGAGGCAGACTACCCCCACAGCATGCACCACCAGGAAAACAGTCGAGAAGGCGGCAGGATCAGCGTTACATAGTTGCAGTAGTCGTCTTTGCTACTATGTTGCAGGTTTGCAGGCTTCCAGCGCGGTCAGCAGTCGATTCCTTGGCAGAAGGTGAAGAGAGAGATGCAGAGGAACTCGGATGAGCTCTTGCATTCGTTATCTAAAGTTTCCCCAGAGACAGAGACCCTAAATAGCCAGAAAAGAGGGTTTGGCTACTTAGGAGAGAGGATAGGCTAGCAACACCTGAAGGAGCCTATCACAAGGAGTCGCTGACGTCACCTGGTGGCACTGGCCACTCAGAGCAGTCCAGTGTGCCAGCAGCACCTCTGTTTCCAAGATGGCAGAGGTCTGGAGCACACTGGAGGAGCTCTGGGCACCTCCCAGGGGAGGTGCAGGTCAGGGGAGTGGTCACTCCCCTTTCCTTTGTCCAGTTTCGCGCCAGAGCAGGGCTAAGGGGTCCCCTGAACCGGTGTAGACTGGCTTATGCAGAATTGGGCACATCTGTGCCCAAGAAAGCATTTCCAGAGGCTGGGGGAGGCTACTCCTCCCCTGCCTTCACACCATTTTCCAAAGGGAGAGGGTGTCACACCCTCTCTCAGAGGAAGTTCTTTGTTCTGCCATCCTGGGCCAGGCCTGGCTGGACCCCAGGAGGGCAGATGCCTGTCTGAGGGGTTGGCAGCAGCAGCAGCTGCAGTGAAACCCCAGGAAGGGCAGTTTGGCAGTACCAGGGTCTGTGCTACAGACCACTGGGATCATGGGATTGTGCCAACTATGCCAGGATGGCATAGAGGGGGCAATTCCATGATCATAGACATGTTACATGGCCATATTCGGAGTTATCATTGTGAAGCTACATATAGGTAGTGACCTATATGTAGTGCACGCGTGTAATGGTGTCCCCACACTCACAAAGTCAGGGAAATTGGCCCTGAACAATGTGGGGGCACCTTGGCTAGTGCCAGGGTGCCCTCACACTAAGTAACTTTGCACCTAACCTTTACCAGGTAAAGGTTAGACATATAGGTGACTTATAAGTTACTTAAGTGCAGTGTAAAATGGCTGTGAAATAACGTGGACGTTATTTCACTCAGGCTGCAGTGGCAGGCCTGTGTAAGAATTGTCAGAGCTCCCTATGGGTGGCAAAAGAAATGCTGCAGCCCATAGGGATCTCCTGGAACCCCAATACCCTGGGTACCTCAGTACCATATACTAGGGAATTATAAGGGTGTTCCAGTAAGCCAATGTAAATTGGTAAAATTGGTCACTAGCCTGTTAGTGACAATTTTGAAAGAAATGAGAGAGCATAACCACTGAGGTTCTGATTAGCAGAGCCTCAGTGAGACAGTTAGTCACTACACAGGTAACACATTCAGGCACACTTATGAGCACTGGGGCCCTGGGTTACCAGGGTCCCAGTGACACATACAACTAAAACAACATATATACAGTGAAAAATTGGGGTAACATGCCAGGCAAGATGGTACTTTCCTACAACCGTTTCACTCCACTTCGTAGTGCCTGTTCTGGCACTTCTGAGGGTGCTGCCTGCTTCTGAGAGGGCTCCTTCTCTTGCTGGACGCCCCCTCTGTCCCCTCACGCAATTGGTGACATCCTGGTCCCTCCTGGGCCACAGCAGCATCCAAAAACCCTAACCGGGAGCTTTGCAGCTAGCAAGGCTTGTTTGCGGTCTTTCTGCGGGAAAACACTTCTGCACGACTCTTCATGACGTGGGACATCCATCCTCCAAAGGGGACATTTCTAGCCATTGTCGTTCTTGCAGAATCCTCAGCTTCTACTATCCGGTGGCAGCTTCTTTGCACCCACAGCTGGCATTTCCTGGGCATCTGCCCACTCCCGACTTGATCGTGACTTTTGGACTTGGTCCCCTTGTTCCACAGGTACTCTCGTCTGGAAATCCATTGTTGTTGCATTGCTGGTGTTGGTCTTTCCTGCAGAATTCCCCTATCACGAGTTCTGTGCTCTTTGGGGAACTTAGATGCACTTTGCACCCACTTTTCAGGGTCTTGGGGTGGGCTATTTTTCTAACCCTTACTATTTTCTAATAGTCCCAGCGACCCTCTACAAGGTCACATAGGTTTGGGGTCCATTCGTGGTTCGCATTCCACTTTTGGAGAATATGGTTTGTGTTGCCCCTATCCCTATGTGCCCCCATTGCATTCTATTGTGACTATACATTGTTTGCACTGTTTTCTATTGCTATTACTGCATATTTTGGTATTGTGTACATATATCTTGTGTATATTTGCTATCCTCATACTGAGGGTACTCACTGAGATACTTTGGCATATTGCATAAAAATAAAGTACCTTTATTTTTAGTATATCTGTGTATTGTGTTTTCTTATGATATTGTGCATATGACACTTGTGGTACTGTAGGAGCTTCACTCGTCTTCTAGTTCAGTCTAAGCTGCTCTGCTAAGCTACCTTTTCTATCAGCCTAAGCTGCTAGACACCCTATACACTAATAAGGGATACCTGGGCCTGGTGCAAGGTGTAAGTACCCCTTGGTAACCACTACAAGCCAGTCCAGCCTCCTACAATTAGTATGTTCAATGTTCTTTAAATGTAATGAGTGATGCAGTCAATTAGGTCATTTAACATGTCATGAGTGATGTAATGTCCAACGTCATAAGCAGTGCATGATGGAGGCACAAGTTATAGTTGACTGACTAAACTATAACGTATTCCAGTGGTTTCGGGGTTTTTAAACTTTAATTCTTGTATCATTTCAACACCTAATTATAACGTTACTTTCCTTTTTGTGTTTTTGTGGTGCATTTCTGAGGTTATTTCTGATCAAAATCTTACATTGGCCCAGCACCTAACCCTCTGCAAGCTCCCAACCTCTGCTGTTCAAGGCCTTAGATTGAGCACAGTAAGGGCAGGACGCTGTGTCTGGAATATGGCCTAAGCCTATGCCAACATCCAACCCGTGCTGCGCACGCCATGTCCATGCACACTGGAGGAGACCACAGGGCCTGTTCCTGCATGCAACCCTCAATAGGCAGCCAACTAATGCTGCACACTATCACAGGCCATGTGCAGCAGGGTTAGCCACTGGGCCTGTGCCCAATACTCAGTGGGCATCCCTGGGAAGGTAACCAACCACCACTGTACACAGTTTGTCTACCAAAATGTTTAGAAGATGGGGAGGGTGAGTCAAAAGATGCGGAAAGTGGGTGCTGTATTTATGCAGACGGCTCTCTCTTCAATAGTTTTGGTCTCCTTTAATAATACCTTGCACGTTAAATTGCTAAAAACCCTTATCTCTTTTCAGATTAACTTCCTGGTTTCATGCCTTCGTTAAAATCTCAATTCTTTTTACTGTTGCCTGTTCATCAATCAATCAATCAACCAACACTTATAAAGCACAGCTTTTCACCCAGGGGGTCTCAAGGCGCTAGCTGGGGGACACAGGTCAGTCAAAAAGTCAAGGTCTTGTAGTCCTTCCTGAATTGAGCCAGCAATGGGGACTGTCTGAGGTAGAGCGTCATTATGTTCCAGGTCTACGCGGCGAGGTAGGAAAAGGATTTACCTCCAGCTGTGCTCTTCTGGATCCTGGGGATGGTAGCGAGGGCCAGTGCGCTGAGCGGAGTTGCCTGGATGGGGTGTAGAAGGAGAGGTTGTAGTTGAGGTAGGCGGGTCTGATGTTGTGTAGAGCCTTGTATGTGTGGGTCAGGAGTTTGAAGGTGATGCGTTTGTTGACGGGGAGATGGTGTAGGTCTCCCAGGTGGGCGGAGATGTGGCTGTGGTGGGGGATGCCCAGGATCAGTGTGGCCGTGACATTCTGCATTCTCTGGAGTCTTGATTGGAGTTTTTCTGTTGATTCCGGCATAGAGTGCATTTCCGAAGTCGAGTTTACTGCTGACGAGTCCTTCAGTGACTGTTCTTCTTGCATCAATGGGGATCCACTTGAAGATCTTCAGGAGCAGGCGAAGGGTGTGGAAGCATGATAAGGAGACGGTGTTGACTTGGCAGGCCTTGGACAGTAATGAGTCGAGAATGATCCTGATGTTGCTGGCATGGTCAGTCAGAGGTGAGGCAGTTCCAAGGCTACAGGGCTACCAGAAGTCGTCCCAGGTGGAAGTGGCGGGGCATGAGATGTGGATCCCCATCTTGTCTGAGTTGAGGTTGAGGCAGCTGTCCCTCATCCAGTCGGCAACTGCCTTAATTCTGTTGTGAAAGTTCTTTTTGGCGGTTGATGGCTCGTTGGTGAGGGAGAGAATGAGTTGTGTCTCGTCAGCGTATGAGACGATCTTGGCGAGCAGAGTCATGTAGATGTTGAAGAGGGTGGGGCTCAGGGAGGAGCCCTGGGGGACTCTGCCTCTGGTTTCCATCGGCTTTGAGGTGAAAGGTGGGAGCCTGACTTTCTGGGTTCAGGCGGTGAGGAAGGAGTGGATCCATTCCAGTGCTTTGCAGTGGATGCCAGTGTCATATAGTCTGGTACACAGGGTGTGTGGGAGATTGTGTCGAAGGTTGCGGAGAGTTTGAGCAAGATGAGGGCAGCTGCCTCGCCGCAGCCCAGTAGGGTGAGGATGTCATCCGTTACTGCTATGAGTGCGGTTTCAGTGCTGTGGTTGCTCCTGAATCCAGATTGGGAGGGGTTGAGAATGTGGTTGGCTTTGATGAACTCTGTGAGTCATGCATTGATGGCTTTTTCGATTACCTTGGCTCATAAGGGAGCAGTGTGTTTGGTCTGTAGTTTTTCAGCTTCGTTAGGTCTGTGGAAGGTTTATTCAGGAGGGAATTTTTTCTGCGTGTTCACAGGTGTCCAGGAAGGTAGAGGTTTTGATGGAGCGGTTGATGGTTTGGCATAGCTCGGGAACAATGATGGCACTGGCTTAATTAAAGATGTGGTGAGGGCATTGGTCCGAGGTGCCCCAGAGTAGGTGGTATTCATGAGCTTGAGGGTGTCTTCCGTGGTGAAAAGGGTCCGGGGCTCCATTATTGGTTGGTGGTAAGCGTCCTTGGTGGTGCTGGTGGGCAAGGGAGAGGGGCCTTTGCTTGCGAATCCTTTGTAGATGTCCTAAATTTCCCGGTGGAAGAAGGTGCCGAGGTTGTCGCAGAGGTCTTGGGAGGGTGGGATGTCTGTCCTCAAGAAAGGTTTTAACTTGAAAAGCTCCTATTCCATCAACATGATGTTGAGGAGTACCTCACGTTTGTCTTTAATGCAAAATATTAGAACTCTGAAGTGGAGCTGCAGTTTGTGAGTAAGGAGTTAACTGCCAGACTGCTGCTGATACTGAAAGTGTATTTTTCATTCTACATGTCAGGATATTTTACTGACACGGATGGAGAGGATATTGGGAACTCATAAAAAATATGTCCTGATTTTAGCTTTCTAAACCACTAACCTTAATTTCTTTGAAAAACCAAAACCCTCATTTTGTCATTTCTAAAGCAAATGCTTTACAGTTTACATCTTTGATTCCATAAAGATGGCTTCAGGGCTGCCCCACTTTTACCATACGTAAGACTCTAAGTGCTCTAGTTGTTCTTTAGACCCCCGGATATTGGCTCACTGATGCTGCCGCTGGTTGAAGTAAATGTCTTACTCAGCTTGTCAGACTTTATTTTCACCTGGCTGAGGGAGTTAGTGTGAATATATTTTATCTTCTGGAGCACCTTCCACAACCTCTACGGAACAAGACATGGATCGGCAAGACTCCCAGTTTAGTGGCCTGGCCATTTTTTTCTGGCATGGCTAGTATATTAAGGGGCATATTTATACTCTGTTTGCGCCGGAATTGCGTCGTTTTTTTTAACGCAAATCCGACACAAAGCTAACTCCATATTTATACTTTGGCGTTAGACCCGTCTAGCGCCAAAGATCTTGGAGTTTGCATCATTTTTTAGCGTGGACACCTACCTTGCGTTAATGATATGCAAGGTAGGCGTTCCTGTCTAAAAAATGACTCCAAGGCATGTGCGCCTTATTTAAACTCCCGTGCAAAAATGACGCACAGTAGTGGGCGGGTCAAAAAAAATGACGTCCAGCCGCTTTTGCGTAATTTTTTAACGCCTGGTCAGGACAGGCGTTAAGGGACCTGTGGGCTCGGAAGGAGCCCAGAGGTGCCCTCCCATGCCCCCAGGGACACTCCCTGCCACCCTTGCCCACCCCAGGAGGACGCCCAAGGATGGAGGGACCCATCCCAGGGAACTTAAGGTAAGTTCAGGTAAGTATTTTATTTTTTATTTTTTGTGGCATAGGGGAGCCTGATTTCTGTCCCCCTACATGCCACTATGCCCAATGACCATGCCCAGGGGACATAAGGCCCCTGGGCATGGCCATTGGGCAAGGGGGCATGACTCCTGTCTGTGCTAAGACAGGAGTCATTTCAATGGGGGTTGGGAATAAAAAAAAAATGGCGCAAATGGGGTTGAGGCCAATATTTTGCCTCAGACCTGACTTGCCCCATTTTTTGATGCCCAAGCTCTATTTTCCCCTACACCGGCGCTGCCTGGTGTGGGTCATTTTTTTTGACGCACACCAGTCAGCTGCGCCGGCTAACGTCATTCCATAAATAAGGCGCCCGCATGGCGCTTTGGAATGGCGTTAGCCGGCGTTAACATTTTTGACGCACAACTGCGTTGGCGCAGTTGTGCGTCAAAAAGTATAAATATGGCCCTAAATGTCCACACTGGTACACAAATTAGCAAAATCACCACAATTCAGCATTTTTCTCCCTATCAGTACATACTTGAACTGTAAATATAAGAAGAAAGCACTTTAAAATGTATTCTAGAGCTGCTTTAATGATCCCTGGATGATGATACAAGTAAACAAAGACAGAAATGCTATGTTGAATATAAAATGCAGTTGATTGTATGCATAGTTCTATTTAAGTGTAATGCATAGACCTTTGCAACATCTTGAAATGTGAACATATGGCAGGTACGTTTGTCTGAGAAAAGTAGACAGAACACCTTTTTAGTGTCAGGAAGATGGAACAACCAAGTTAGCAATAGGCAGGAGTATGATTTGCTCATGTTATTCTACGTGGCCCTGAATCCAACTGCATTATTCAGTACTAGTAATGTTTTTCTGCATGCCCTGTCCTGAGAAGACCTCTTGCTGCTGGCATCAACAACCACTGTCAGATTTACTGAAATGCTGAGAGATTAATGTATTCTCTTTTTGTAGGTACCTATTCAATAAAGGTATTGTACCTCTGCTGTGTTACTTTTCAAGAGAGACAGAGGAGAGATAACATACACATTCATGCTCTATTAGCGTTAGGGACCTCGGCGCTGGTCAATAACCCTGTGCCTGATTCTTGTGTCCAAAACTGTAGTGATGTTCAATAACTAGTTTTGGTGACCAGCACAGTGTAAAGAGTGTCACCTCTTGTCCTGTTGGCCCCTCTCCCTCTGACCACCTTTATTTTGTTTTCCAGAGTTCTTTATTGACGGAATTGGGTCCTTACTCATTGGATCCTGCAAGGATGTGACCGTTGGCCATCAGAGAAGTGATGATCCGGTAGATCCTTCTCGAGTTGAAAACATGAAGCGATATAGAGGTTTCCGCACAAACACTGGGGATCAAGTGTCTTTCAAACTGCAGCTACACTATTTCAAGAATAGACTGAAGTGTTACACCAAGAAATAATTTATGCTTTGATCGTGGTGGCGGGACAGTACTTGAAAACCCCATGTAGCTCATGCAAATCCCTTCATGGGGGGATCCTCTAGAGTGGAAGAGAGTGCCCTCTATTCTGTCTCACAGACAGCAAAGACCATAAAAGCACAGAGGACAGGCACTGCTTGAATGTTCTGGATATTGTCCTACAAGGAGTACCGCTTCGACAAGTTATCCTAGGTCTTACTGTAGACAAATTCTGTGACCTCCCTCCCTCAATACTACTTACTATTGAACGAATATGGTTATACCTTGTTGTACAGGAATGCTGGAAGTGTTTCCCCTCTAAAGGGTTCTATCTCTTCGATGACCTTGGGTATGTCTTAATCTAGTAGGTGGATCTGGGTACCACACTCTCTTTGATAGTAGTACCTTTAGAGGACTGACATTAAGGACCTGATTATGAATTCTCCAAAGGGACAGTCTGAATTTATCACATTCAATAAATTTGAATACCCTAGGAATTCGAATTTATGACATGATAAATTCCACCCACTTCGAATTATGGGGGAATAATTGCAGGGGTCCTTGGAGTGGAGTGTTGGGGAGTCAGATGCAGGCTGGTGAATGATTGTTTAAAGAATCTGCCTGGTCAGGCTCAGGCCACAAAGATGTTTTGCAACATTTTCCCACACAGGTGTACCCCACAGTATATACACTTACAACCAGGCACTTATCTGGGATAGGGGTGTGTAAAATTTACATTTTGTGAAATTTTACAAAATGTCATGGATATTTCACAAAATGATGTCTCTTGCTGAATTGGGGCCTGTGTGGTACCTGACTTGTCTTTATCTCTGGGATCTATTTTCTTCTGAAACAGTCCCCCAATGGTTGAAAATGAAGCAACCCTGCTTAATGCAAAATCTTTAGGAATTTTTTAAATTTGACTTAACCCAAAATTTGGATTTTGCAAAAATGTTGTCAATGTAATTTAAATTTCACCAAGGTTTATCCTGGAGCTCACTCTTTTGGGGTTACAGATCATTCTGTGGCCACTGACTCTTGAAGGCTTGATGTAATCTGTTGTTGGTCATACATTTAAAATGTATTTGTCTTTCAAATCTGTCTTTCTGTATTTATGCAAAACTATGTATAACTGTAATAATCTAATGTATTCAATACAACTCCCATATGGGTCTAATGAGTCACAACACGTTGTTTCCCAGTGATGACCTGCTGAAGATCACCGCTGAGGCTGGGAGAAGTCCGCCTGAGCAGAGTGATCTCCGCTGAAGAGAAGTTGGTGGAAGGGTAATGAGGGAGAAGGGCGGTGAATGGTAAAGAAAACGTGTGGCTGGGAGAGGCTATGCTGGGAGAGAGGGGTGAAGCCAGGAAAGAGAAGTGAAGCTGGGAGGAGAGACGTGAGGCTTGGAAAGAAGAGGCTGAGTGAAATAGGAAGAAGCAAAGTGTGGCCTGAAGTCATGAGATGGGGCCCAGACAACTTAAAGAGTATGGAAGAGCTGAGGCCAGGAGAAGTGAGGCAGAAAGAGATGTGGTGAGGCCAGAAGAGTTAAGAGCCTAGGACACTTGAGGCGAGGCCAGGAAAGATAAGAGGTTGGGAGGAATGAGGTGAAACCTGGAGAAGTGAGGCTGGGAGAGATACAGTGAACCCAGGAGCAGGGAGACTTGACAAGATGATATGAGGCCAGGGGGATATAAGGAGTTGGGAGGGATGAGGTGAGGTCAGGAGAGATAAGAGGCTGTGAGGGATGAGGTGAGTTCAGGAGAAATACGAGGCTGCAAGAGGAGAAGTCAGGAGAGATAAGAGGCTGCGAGAGATAAGGTGAGGTCAGGAGAAATAAGAGGCTGCAAGAGGTGAGGTGAGGTTAGCAGAGATAAGAGGCTGCGAGAGATAAGGTGAGGTCAGGAGAGATAAGAGGCTGCAAGAGATGAGGTGAGGTCAGGAGAGATATGTGACTGTGAGAGATGGGGTGTGGTCAGGAGAGATAAGAGGCTGGGAGAGGTGAGATGAGGCCAGGAGAGATAATCAATCAATCAATCAACATATTTATAGAGCGCACTACATACCCGTTAGGGTTTCAAGGCGCTGGGGGGTGGGGGGGATAGCTGCTACTGGTCGAAGAGCCAGGTCTTGAGGAGTCTTCTGAAGGTGAGTAGGTCCTGGGTCTGTCGTAGGTTGGTTGGGAGAGTGTTCCATGTCTTGGCGGCGAGGTAGGAGAAGGATCTGCCGCCGGATGTCTTTCGATGGATGCAGGGGACGGCGGCGAGGTCTGCGGAGCGCAGCTGTCGGGTGGGGGTGTAGAAGCTGAGTCTGTTGTTGAGGTAAGCAGGTCCGGTGTTGTGGAGTGCTTTGTGTGCGTGGGTAAGGAGCTTGAATGTGATCCTCCTGTCAACGGGGAGCCAGTGAAGGTCTCTCAAGTGGGGTGTGATGTGGCTGCGGTGGGGTACGTTGAGGATCAGTCAGGCGGAGGCATTTTGGATGCGTTGGAGGCGTCGTAGGTGTTTGGCCGGGATGCCTGTGTAGAGTGCGTTGCCGTAGTCTAGCCTGCTGCTGATGAGGGCCTGTGTCACTGTTTTTCTTGTTTCTTTCGGGATCCACTTGTAGATCCTGCGGAGCATGTGGAGAGTGTTGTAGCAGGAGGAGAAGACTACGTTGACCTGTTTTGACATGGAGAGAGAGGAGTCGAGGATGAAGCCCAGATTGCGTGCGTGGTCGGTCAGAGTTGGTGGGGTTCCTAGAGATGTTGGCCACCAGGAGTCGTCCCAGGTGGAGGGGTTGGGTCCAAGGATGAGGACCTCCGTTTTGTCTGAGTTCATTTTCAGGCGGATGTTTCTCATCCATTCGGCGACGGCCTTCATTCCCTCGTTGAGGTTGGACTAGGCGGTGCGTGGGTCCTTGGTGAGGGAGACGATGAGCTGGGTGTCGTCGGCATAGGAGATGATGTTGAGGTCGTGTTGGCGGGCTACTTGAGCGAGGAGGGCCATGTAGATGTTGAATAATCTTGGGCTGAGGGATGAGCCCTGGGGTACGCCGCAGATGATGTTGGTGGCTTTGGAGCGGAAGGGAGGGAGTCTGCCAGGGATGAAGTGAAGTCAGGATAAAACGCTAGATGAGATGAGGCGGTGCCAGGAGAGATAGGAGGTTGGGAAAGATGAGTTGAGGCTTTGAGAAGTGTGATTGGAAGAAATATGCTGAGGATGGAAGAGATAAGGCGAGTAGAAGTGAGAAAGATAATGGGGGGCAGGAAAAGCTGCAGTGTGGCTGGAATCGATGAGGTGATACTTGGAAATGTGTATTTAACAGCGGTGCTGTAGAGGTCTGGGTGGTGTGCCAGGCCCTCCCATCCCCTGAACCCTGGGACGGCCCTGAAGTGAACAGTGCAACCCAGAACCCCAAGGAGGGAGAAGGGAGACAGAGGGACACTGGTCCATTGTGAATTGTTTCTCTCGAGGCCCAATGGACTTTGTAAATGGTGCCTCTCTTCCCACAGGCTGAATAAGAGGAGGAGCAGTGCCAATAACAGTAATTAGAACATAGCCCACCCACCCTTTCAATGCTGGTGGCTGTATAGAGCCCAAGGACACCGTGAACCTGTCTTGACCCTAGTGAAGGCAGAAGCAGGTCTTCAGTAGACCACAAACAGCTAAACACAGGAGCAGTGTGTATGTGAAAGGTAAGGAGCACAAGGGAACTGAGGAGGGAAGTCTTTTGGCTAGGTTTTCACTTTTGAAATATGATCTATGGACCTATAAATACAAAGGCGAGGCACGCACAAAATGTTGCCAGGCACTGACCAAAGGGGAAAGTATGAACCTGAATAAGAGTTTGGCAGAGGGAGTTTCTCCATCACAAACGTGACAGATATCCCATCTGATGTATTACAATTCCATAATATCTTAGGGACATCGTAATATGGCGAACAGGATATCCATCACATTGGTGACGGAGTTACCCAGCTACTAAACTTCAAGTCAGGCGCAATGATTTTATACTGTCACTACCTTCCATGACCTGGAAGTGACCCCCTAAAAATGGAAGTAGACCTTCGACTACTAGCCCGCACCCTTAATCTCATCCTTGCCCTATGCCAAGCCTCTGTTGGTCTGTACACCATCAGCCTCTATCCTGAGCGAGGGTCTCCTTCTGTCCAATGTTCTGTCACAGAGAGAGTATAAAACCTCTTATTTTGTTGTGATGTCTTATAGGGTAACTGCTAATGATTCCTTCAGGGAGTAACACACAAGTGAGATGTTTATTGACTAGATGTCATATCTTCACAAACCCTAAGATGGTCAGGTGAACTTAGGTAAGACTGTGATCGATGAGTTGAGGATGGAAGAGGTGATACCAAGAGATGTAAGGCTATATGAGATGGGAAGAAGCCAGAAGAGATGAGGTGAGGTGGATGGGGACTGAGGTTGAAAGAAGTGAAGTTAGGAGAGGCGCATTGTAGCCAGGGTAGAGGAGGTTCTGTTTGTGGAGATGCTATATTTAGCATCTCAGGTTTCATCTCCCATGAGGAGCGTCTGACTCTTTCTGCCGACACATTGTTGCCTTGACTGCTATCTGTGATGGGTTTAGTTGTCACTTTAATTTCCTTGTAAGTGCTCTAGCCCTCTGGAGTTGCCTGGTTCCACACATTCTTGAGGTCATCTTAAGTTGGTTACTCACACTGTTCTTATCAGTTTGTTTTCATTTGTCACCTTTTGCTTGGTGGGGAAGCCTTCCATGAGGGAGCAAAGCTGCTGGGCACCAGTTTGAGTTATTTTGCCCTGCCTGGGTTTCGGCATACATAACCCCATAGCCACACCCCCGTCAGAGGTGGGCTACTTAGTCATGCAAGGTGCACATCTGCACCTGTAGCACGCCAAAGCTGCCTAAAATAACCCTGTCTGCGCCTGTCCACGTTTGGGTGGCGCCAGGGGCCTGGACCACTGGTTGTTTTAAAAAAAACGCTTCTCATCATATGTTGGACCTTACACACATAACACCCCCTTGTGGTAAGTGCGGGTTTGCACTCTTGATTTCATTGGTACCAGGCACAGAAGTATGAGCGATTTTGCAACCCCCGCATGCACCTCATTTCTTCTCTCTTAACTGCTGGTCTCTAGCTAAGCATTAACTAGAGCTGTATGATTTCCTAATAGATCATTTGTGGGACGCAGTCTCCATATCTGAAACATGGCTTACCAAACATTTGGAGCCAGATATACTTGCAGCTATTTCCCCCAAGTTTAAGGGATTGTAAGGTTGGATGGGCAACAGCAAAGGATCCATCCAGCCACCAAATTGTTGACAGCATTGCTGATGTTAGACCTTAGCTCTGCCTTTGGTACCGTATCCCACAACCTTTCACTTGAATGGATGTGGAGCTGCGCTGTGGGTTACAAGGTTACAAGGCCCTGCAATGGTTTGCTTCTTTTTTTGCAGAACCGTAGCTTTCTGGTGTCACAGAAACCTTTCCAATCTCAAGTCTTTACTCTGCAGCAGCGGGTGCCTCAGGGCTCTTCCTTGAGCCCTACTTTATTCAATCTGTGTATGTGCCGCCGGCTGATATCATCGAGGGTCACAGCTTTAACATCATATTTGATGCCGATGATACTGAGCTGATTATCGCCCTGTTCTAGAAGGTAGTTAATGTGGCTGCTCTACTAAGGACCGGTCTGTCGAGGTTGCTCAGTAGATGGATCTCAGTTGTCTCAAATTAAATACTGGTAAAACAGAAGTCCCCATCCTAGGCAAGCAGCCTTTGATCTGGTCTTCTGCTTGGTCACCAGATTTACTTGGACCTTTACCTACCCCCAAGCCTAAGGTCAAGAACCTATGTGTTAGACCTGGCATCCTTGGCGTGGTCTCCCCTTTCTTTGTTTTGCCTCTGCTTCCCATGATTTGACTGTGCGCTGTTTTTATTCTCTGGGCACTTTATCACTGCTAACCAGTGCTAAAGTGCAAGTGCTCCCTCTGTAAAATGTATCTGTAATTGGCTTTTTCATGATTGGCGTATTTGATTTACTAGCCAGGGCCTGTAAATCAAATGCTACTAGTGGGCCTGCAGCACAGGTTGTGCCACCCTGTAGGAGGCTGGACTGGCTTGTAGTGAGTACCAAGGGGTACTTGCACCTTGCACCAGGCCCAGTTATCCCTTATTAGTGTATAGGGTGTCTAGCAGCTTAGGCTGATAGATAATGGTAGCTTAGCAGAGCAGCTTAGGCTGAACTAGGAGACGTGTGAAGCTACTACAGTACCACTTAGTGTCATATGCACAATATCATAAGAAAACACAATACACAGTTATACTAAAAATAAAGGTACTTTATTTTTATGACAATATGCCAAAGTATCTTAGAGTGTACCCTCAGTGAGAGGATAGGAAATATACACAAGATATATATACACAATAGCAAAAATATGCAGTATAGTCTTAGAAAACAGTGCAAACAATGTATAGTTACAATAGGATGCAATGGGGAAACATAGGGATAGGGGCAACACAAACCATATACTCCAAAAGTGGAATGCGAACCACGAATGGACCCCAAACCTATGTGACCTTGTAGAGGGTCGCTGGGACTATTAGAAAATAGTGAGAGTTAGAAAAATAACCCTCCCCAAGACCCTGAAAAGTGAGTGCAAAGTGCACTAAAGTTCCCCTAAGGACAAAATAGTCGTGTTAGAGGGAAAATGCAAGGAAAACACAAATCAGCAATGCAACAACGATGGATTCCTGACTGAGGGTACCTGTGGAACAAGGGGACCAAGTCCAAAAGTCACAAGCAGCTCGGAGATGGGCAGAAGCCCAAGAAATGCCTGCGGTTGGTGCAAAGAAGCTCTTACTAGGCTGAAGAACTGTGAATACTGCAGGAACGACAAGAGCTAGAGACTTCCCCTTTGGAGGATGGATCCCCCACGCCTTGGAGAGTCGTGCAGAAGTGTTTTCCCGCCGGATGGACGCCAACAAGCCTTGCTACACGCAAATCGTGCGTTTGGCGTTTTTGGACGCTGCTGGGGCCCAGGAGGGACCAGGAGGTCGCAAATTAGACCTGCAGAGAGAAGGGACGTCGAGCAAGACAAAGAGCCCTCACTGAAGCAGGTAGCACTCGGAGAAGTGCCAGAAACAGGCACTACGAGGATGCGTGAAACGGTGCTCGCCGAAGTTGCACAAAGGAGTCCCACGTCGCCGGAGACCAACTTAGAAAGTCGTGCAATGCAGGTTAGAGTGCCGTGGACCGAGGCTTGGCTGTGCACAAAGGATTTCCGCCGGAAGTGCACAGGGGCCGGAGTAGCTTGCAAAGTCGCGATTCCCAGCAATGCAGCCCAGCGAGGTGAGGCAAGGACTTACCTCCACCAAACTTGGGCTGAAGAGTCACTGGACTGTGGGGGTCACTTGGACGGTGTCGCTGGATTCGAGGGACCTCGCTCGTCGTGCTGAGAGGAGACCCAAGGGACCGGTAATGCAGCTTTTTGGTGCCTGCGGTTGCAGGGGGAAGAGTCCGTCGACCCACGGGAGATTTCTTCGGAGCTTCTGGTGCAGAGAGGAGGCAGACTACCCCCACAGCATGCACAAGCAGGAAAACAGTCGAGAAGGCGGCAGGATCAGCGTTACAGAGTTGCAGTAGTCGTCTTTGCTACTATGTTGCAGGTTTGCAGGCTTCCAGCGCGGTCAGCGGTCGATTCCTTATCAGAAGGTGAAGAGGGAGATGCAGAGGAACTCGGCTGAGCTCATGCATTCGTTATCTAAAGTTTCCCCAGAGACAGAGACCCTAAATAGCCAGAAAAGAGGGTTTGGCTACCTAGGAGAGAGGAAAGGCTACTAACACCTGAAGGAGCCTATCAGCAGGAGTCTCTGACGTCACCTGGTGGCACTGGCCACTCAGAGCAGTCCAGTGTGCCAGCACCACCTCTGTTTCCAAGATGGCAGAGGTCTGGAGCACACTGGAGGAGCTCTGGACACCTCCCAGGGGAGGTGCAGGTCAGGGGAGTGGTCACTCCCCTTTCCTTTGTCCAGTTTCGCGCCAGAGCAGGGGCTAAGGGGTCCCTGAACCGGTGTAGACTGGCTTATGCAGAATTGGGCACATCTGTGCCCAACAAAGCATTTCCAGAGGCTGGGGGAGGCTACTCCTCCCCTGCCTTCACACCATTTTCCAAAGGGAGAGGGTGTCACACCCTCTCTCAGAGGAAGTTCTTTGTTCTGCCATCCTGGGCCAGGCCTGTCTGGACCCCAGGAGGGCAGCTGCCTGTCTGAGGGGTTGGCAGCAGCAGCAGCTGCAGTGAAACCCCAGGAAGGGCAGTCTGGCAGTACCAGGGTCTGTGCTACAGACCACTGGGATCATGGAATCGTACCAACAATGCCAGGATGGCATAGAGGGGGCAATTCCATGATCATAGACATGTTACATGGCCATATTCGGAGTTACCATGGTGAAGCTACATATAGGTAGTGACCTATATGTAGTGCACGCGTGTAATGGTGTCCCCGCACTCACAAAGTTCAGTGAATTGGCTCTGAACAATGTGGGGGCACCTTGGCTAGTGCCAGGGTGCCCTCACACTAAGTAACTTTGCACCTAACCTTTACCAGGTAAAGGTTAGACATATAGGTGACTTATAAGTTACTTAAGTGCAGTGTAAAATGGCTGTGAAATAACGTGGACGTTATTTCACTCAGGCTGCAGTGGCAGGCCTGTGTAAGAATTGTCAGAGTTCCCTATGGGTGGCAAAAGAAATGCTGCAGCCCATAGGGATCTCCTGGAACCCCAATACCCTGGGTACCTCAGTACCATATACTAGGGAATTATAAGGGTGTTCCAGTAAGCCAATGTAAATTGGTAAAATTGGTCACTAGCCTGTTAGTGACAATTTGAAAGTAATGAGAGAGCATAACCACTGAGGTTCTGGTTAGCAGAGCCTCAGTGAGACAGTTAGGCACCATACAGGGAACATATACATGCACACCTATGAGCACTGGGGCCCTGTGTGACAGGGTCCCAGTGATACATACATATAGGCCACAAACCTATGAGCACTGGGGTCCTGACCAGCAGGATCCCAGTGACACATAACAACCATACTGAAAACATAGGCCCATATTTATACTTTTTGACGCTAAACTGCGCTAACGCAGTTTAGCGTCAAAAAGTTTTGCGCCGGCTAACGCCATTCTGAAGCGCCATGCGGGCGCCGTATTTATTGAATGGCGTTAGCCGGCGCAAGCAGACCGGCGCTGCCTGGTGTGCGCGAGAAAAACCACGTACACCAGGCAGCGCCGGCGTAGGGGGAAAATGGCGCATGGGCGTCTTAAAATGGGGCAAGTCAGGTTACGTCGAAAAAATCGTCGGAACCCGACTTGCGCCATTTATTTTCGACGCCCATCCCCCATCAACATGACTCCTATCATTGTAAAGATAGGAGTCATGCCCCCTTGCCCAATGGCCATGCCCAGGGGACTTCTGTCCCCTGGGCATGGTCATTGGGCATAGTGGCATGTAAGGGGGCACAAATCAGGCCCCCCTATTCCAAAATAAATTATTAAAAAAAAATAAAAAAATACTTACCTGAATGTCCCTGGGGTGGGTCCCTCCAGCCTTGGGTGTCCTCCTGGGGTGGGCAAGGGTGGCAGGGGGGGTCCCTGGGGGCAGGGGAGGGCACTCTGGGCTCATTTTGAGCCCACTTGTCCCTTAACGCCATGCCTGACCCAGGCGTTAAAAAGCGGCGCAAATGCGCCGTTTTTAGCCACGCCCACTCCCGGGCGTCTCTTTTGCCCGGGAGTATAAATACCACGTAAAGGCCTGGGAGTCATTTTTTAGACGGGAACGCCTCCCTTGCATATCATTAACGCAAGGAAGGGGTTCACGCTAAAAAATGACGCACATTCCGGGAACTTTGGCGCTATTCGCCTCTAACGCCATAGTATAAATATGGCGTTAGTTGGCGTTAGTTTAGCGTCGAATTTGCGTCGAAAAAAACGACGCAAATTCGGCGCAAACGGAGTATAAATACGGCCCATAGGCCCATATTTATACTTTTTGACGCTAAACTGCGCTAACGCAGTTTAGCGTCAAAAAGTTTTGCGCCGGCTAACGCCATTCTGAAGCGCCATGCGGGCGCCGTATTTATTGAATGGCGTTAGCCGGCGCAAGCAGACCCGCGCTGCCTGGTGTGCGCGAGAAAAACCACGTACACCAGGCAGCGCCGGCGTAGGGAGAAAATGGCGCATGGGCGTCTTAAAATGGGGCAAGTCAGGTTACGTCGAAAAAATCGTCTTAACCCGACTTGCGCCATTTATTTTCGACGCCCATCCCCCATCAACATGACTCCTATCATTGTAAAGATAGGAGTCATGCCCCCTTGCCCAATGGCCATGCCCAGGGGACTTCTGTCCCCTGGGCATGGTCATTGGGCATAGTGGCATGTAGGGGGGCACAAATCAGGCCCCCCTATGCCAAAAAAAATTATTTAAAAAAAATAAAAAAATACTTACCTGAATGTCCCTGGGGTGGGTCCCTCCAGCCTTGGGTGTCCTCCTGGGGTGGGCAAGGGTGGCAGGGGGGGTCCCTGGGGGCAGGGGAGGGCACTCTGGGCTCATTTTGAGCCCACTTGTCCCTTAACGCCATGCCTGACCCAGGCGTTAAAAAGCGGCGCAAATGCGCCGTTTTTAGCCACGCCCACTCCCGGGCGTCTCTTTTGCCCGGGAGTATAAATACCACGTAAAGGCCTGGGAGTCATTTTTTAGACGGGAACGCCTCCCTTGCATATCATTAACGCAAGGAAGGGGTTCACGCTAAAAAATGACGCACATTCCGGGAACTTTGGCGCTATTCGCCTCTAACGCCATAGTATAAATATGGCGTTAGTTGGCGTTAGTTTAGCGTCGAATTTGCATCGAAAAAAACGACGCAAATTCGGCGCAAACGGAGTATAAATACGGCCCATAGTGTTTTCACTATGAGCACTGAGGCCTGGCTATCAGGATCCCAGTGAGACAGTGAAAACAGTGACAAACACCCTGACATACACTCACAAACAGGCCAAAAGTGGGGGTAACAAGGCTAGAAAGAGGCTACCTTCTCACACAACCCCCCCCCAAACTAAGGACAATAAGGCTAACCTTGGCCAGTTGAGACTTTATTGTCTAAGTGGTGATAAGTAGAGAGTAGCTCTGCAATAGACTGGTCACTCCCTTTATCATCCACTATATGGTTACTTCCCTGTGGGGATGTAAACCACCCTGTTTGAAGTTTTTTTAGCTAAGCAACAATGTGAAGATGTATTTTCAGAGTTTCTATCAGTAAGTTTTAGTTTAGAGCAGTGGGAATTGTCCACTGAACCTATTTGTAGTGATGGAAATGCCAGACAGGGATGCTGTCTCAGAAAAGCCATAGCTGGGCAAAAACTTTGTCCATCTGGCTGGAAGAGAGAACAGGGATGCTGTTTCTCTTGAGTTGGAGCAGGGCAGGGATGCTGTCCTATCAGCTCCACACTAGGGCAGGGATGCTGTCCTAAGTGTTGTGAGGCAGTGCAGAGTTTCTGCACTAAAGTTTCTCTGGGAGGGTTGGAGGGATGCTCCATGTTAACTAAAATGGTGCTCTTTTTCTCACCAATGTTAGTTATCCCACAGAGAGGTACTTCCACCTCAGGGAGTCCAGCTTTGCTAGCTGATGATTCCCTTGGAACAGGTGCCACCCCAGGAGAGGTTTCTCCCACCACAGGAATGGTATCCTGAATGGTAGGGTGGTTAGGGGATACTGTGATACCCTTTTTACCTGTTGATGGAGAGGGATCCTGAGTTTTCAGGCCTTCTCTCCTTTGCTTTTTCATTTCACTTGAAATGAGAGGGAACAATTCCTCAGGGATGCCCAGCATGGCTGCATGGGCATAAAACTCTACATCAGCCCAACCTGAGGCCTCTAGGTCATTACCTAAGAGACAGTCTACAGGTAAGCTAGGTGATACCACCACCTGCTTAGGGCCAGTAACTCCACCCCAACTAAACTGAATTATAGCTAAGGGAAGAAACTTAGTGGAGTTATGGACATCAATAATCTTATACTGTTGTCCAATGATGTGTTGATCAGGGTGCACTAGGTTTTCAGTCACCAAAGTGAAACTGGCACCTGTGTCCCTGTAGGCCAAGGCCTCAACACCATTTATTGAAACTGTCTGCCTGTACTTATCCATTGTAAGGGGACAAGCAGCCAGTGTGGCAAGGCCAGTGCCACTAGGTGTGACAGAAACTGTCTTGGGACTGATTACATCAGTTTCCACTATGGACCCATAAGTGAACCCAACTACACCCTTTGCTTGACTGTTGCCAGCAGTCCCACCACTAGTACCACTACTGCTAGGGGCACTAGAGCTTGATGTATTAGTGGTGGTAGGCTCAGGGGGTTTACCTGGACAGGACTTATCCCCTGGCCTATGGCCTCTGTTTTTACACACAAAGCACCAAGGCTTTTTAATGTGTGCAGGTTGGGAAGAAGAGGAAGAATTTGTTTTATCCCCACCCTCTGAAGAGTGTTTAAGATTTGAAGTGGGATCTTTGGTTTTACCCTTATCCCCATGCTTATCTTGAGATTTTTCACCATCTTTCTTCTTATTGCCATCTTTGTCACCCCCTGTATGAACTTTTCTGTTCACCCTTGTTCTGACCCATTTGTCTGCCTTCTTTCCCAATTCTTGGGGAGAGGTCAGATCAGAGTCTACCAGGTACTGGTGCAACAAATCAGACACACAATTATTAAGTATATGCTCTCTCAGGATTGTGTTATACAGGCTTTCATAATCAGTAACTTTACTGCCATGTAACCACCCCTCCAAGGCCTTCACTGAATGGTCAATGAAATCAACCCAGTCTTGTGAAGACTCCTTTTTGGTCTCTCTGAACTTTATCCTGTACTGTTCAGTGGTTAAGCCATAACCATCCAGGAGTGCATTCTTAAGAACTGTAAAATTATTGGCATCATTTTCTTTCACAGTAAGGAGTCTATCCCTACCCTTTCCACTAAATGATAGCCATAGGATAGCAGCCCACTGCTTTTGAGGGACATCCTGTACAGCACAGGCCCTCTCAAGTGCAGCAAACCACTTGTTAATGTCATCCCCCTCCTTATAAGGGGGAACTATCTTGTGCAGATTCCTGGAATCATGCTCTTTTGCAGGATGACTATGGGGGAATACTGCTGCTGCCACCATGGGTTTCTAAACCCAACTTCTGTCTTTCCCTCTCTACTTCTAAAGACTGTCTATCCAAATCCAGCTGTTGCTTCTTGAGCTTCAGTCTGGTTTGTTCCACTCTCAATCTATTGAGCTCCCTTTCTAACAATCTGTCATCAGGGTGGGTGGGAGGGACATTTCTAGATACAGAGGTATGATGGGAATGAACAGAAGGACACCTGTCCCTTACAGAGGGCACCCTAACAGCTTGGCTACCAGTATAATGTGAGAGCACACCATTAGTATGGTGTGATTCAACCTCTGTACCAACTATGCTAGACTGTCTAGTAATGGGCAGGCTGAGAAGTTTCTTTCCTGAACCTTTTCCTGGGGGAGTCCCTGGATCAGATTGAGAACCATTAGCTACATTTTCTAGAGATTGGGCACTTATGGCCTTATCCTGTACTCTAAGCATATTAATTAACAGTTCTAAAGAAGGATTCTTCCCTACACTCAAACCTCTCTCTATGCAGAGACTCCTTGCTCCTTTCCAGCTAAGGTGATCATATGCAAGTTTGGACAGTTCAACATTTTTTCCTGTGCCAGACATTTTTTAGAGAGAGTTAAAGTGATAGAAAAAGAGAAAAAAGTTTTCAGAACTTTTTGGAAAGACAGAAAAAAAACTTTTTAAACTTTTAAGAACTTTTTTGAAAGTTTAGAAGTACTTTTCAGCACTTAGAAAAGAGTGAAAAGAGGAAATGCAAAACTTTTTGGCTATGTGTATATACACTGACCTTGTTTTGTATATTTTTCTCTTATGAAAAGTACAATGACAAGAGTGGTAAGTAGTCTCAAGCACTTATCCCACCGCTGCCACCAATGTAGGAGGCTGGACTGGCTTGTAGTGAGTACCAAGGGGTACTTGCACCTTGCACCAGGCCCAGTTATCCCTTATTAGTGTATAGGGTGTCTAGCAGCTTAGGCTGATAGATAATGGTAGCTTAGCAGAGCAGCTTAGGCTGAACTAGGAGACGTGTGAAGCTACTACAGTACCACTTAGTGTCATATGCACAATATCATAAGAAAACACAATACACAGTTATACTAAAAATAAAGGTACTTTATTTTTATGACAATATGCCAAAGTATCTTAGAGTGTACCCTCAGTGAGAGGATAGGAAATATACACAAGATATATATACACAATAGCAAAAATATGCAGTATAGTCTTAGAAAACAGTGCAAACAATGTATAGTTACAATAGGATGCAATGGGGAAACATAGGGATAGGGGCAACACAAACTATATACTCCAAAAGTGGAATGCGAACCACGAATGGACCCCAAACCTATGTGACCTTGTAGAGGGTCGCTGGGACTATTAGAAAATAGTGAGAGTTAGAAAAATAACCCTCCCCAAGACCCTGAAAAGTGAGTGCAAAGTGCACTAAAGTTCCCCTAAGGACAAAATAGTCGTGTTAGAGGGAAAATGCAAGGAAAACACAAATCAGCAATGCAACAATGATGGATTCCTGACTGAGGGTACCTGTGGAACAAGGGGACCAAGTCCAAAAGTCACAAGCAGCTCGGAGATGGGCAGATGCCCAAGAAATGCCAGCGGTTGGTGCAAAGAAGCTCTTACTAGGCTGAAGAACTGTGAATACTGCAGGAACGACAAGGGCTAGAGACTTCCCCTTTGGAGGATGGATCCACCACGCCTTGGAGAGTCGTGCAGAAGTGTATTCCCGCCAGATGGACGCCAACAAGCCTTGCTACACGCAAATCGTGCGTTTGGCGTTTTTGGACGCTGCTGGGGCCCAGGAGGGACCAGGAGGTCGCAAATTGGACCTGCTGAGAGAGGGGACGTCGAGCAAGACAAAGAGCCCTCACTGAAGCAGGTAGCACTCGGAGAAGTGCCAGAAACAGGCACTACGAGGATGCGTGAAACGGTGCTCGCCGAAGTTGCACAAAGGAGTCCCACGTCGCCGGAGACCAACTTAGAAAGTCGTGCAATGCAGGTTAGAGTGCCGTGGACCCAGGCTTGGCTGTGCACGAAGGATTTCCGCCGGAAGTGCACAGGGGCCGGAGTAGCTTGCAAAGTCGCGGTTCCCAGCAATGCAGCCCAGCGAGGTGAGGCAAGGACTTACCTCCACCAAACTTGGGCTGAAGAGTCACTGGACTGTGGGGGTCACTTGGACGGTGTCGCTGGATTCGAGGGACCTCGCTCGTCGCGCTGAGAGGAGACCCAAGGGACCGGTAATGCAGCTTTTTGGTGCCTGCGGTTGCAGGGGGAAGAGTCCGTCGACCCACGGGATATTTCTTCGGAGCTTCTGGTGCAGAGAGGAGGCAGACTACCCCCACAGCATGCACAAGCAGGAAAACAGTCGAGAAGGCGGCAGGATCAGCGTTACAGAGTTGCAGTAGTCGTCTTTGCTACTATGTTGCAGGTTTGCAGGCTTCCAGCGCGGTCAGCGGTCGATTCCTTATCAGAAGGTGAAGAGGGAGATGCAGAGGAACTTGGCTGAGCTCATGCATTCGTTATCTAAAGTTTCCCCAGAGACAGAGACCCTAAATAGCCAGAAAAGAGGGTTTGGCTACCTAGGAGAGAGGAAAGGCTACTAACACCTGAAGGAGCCTATCAGCAGGAGTCTCTGACGTCACCTGGTGGCACTGGCCACTCAGAGCAGTCCAGTGTGCCAGCAGCACCTCTGTTTCCAAGATGGCAGAGGTCTGGAGCACACTGGAGGAGCTCTGGACACCTCCCAGGGGAGGTGCAGGTCAGGGGAGTGGTCACTCCCATTTCCTTTGTCCAGTTTCGCGCCAGAGCAGGGGCTAAGGGGTCCCTGAACCGGTGTAGACTGGCTTATGCAGAATTGGGCACATCTGTGCCCAACAAAGCATTTCCAGAGGCTGGGGGAGGCTACTCCTCCCCTGCCTTCACACCATTTTCCAAAGGGAGAGGGTGTCACACCCTCTCTCAGAGGAAGTTCTTTGTTCTGCCATCCTGGGCCAGGCCTGTCTGGACCCCAGGAGGGCAGCTGCCTGTCTGAGGGGTTGGCAGCAGCAGCAGCTGCAGTGAAACCCCAGGAAGGGCAGTCTGGCAGTACCAGGGTCTGTGCTACAGACCACTGGGATCATGGAATCGTACCAACAATGCCAGGATGGCATAGAGGGGGCAATTCCATGATCATAGACATGTTACATGGCCATATTCGGAGTTACCATGGTGAAGCTACATATAGGTAGTGACCTATATGTAGTGCACGCGTGTAATGCTGTCCCCGCACTCACAAAGTTCAGTGAATTGGCTCTGAACAATGTGGGGGCACCTTGGCTAGTGCCAGGGTGCCCTCACACTAAGTAACTTTGCACCTAACCTTTACCAGGTAAAGGTTAGACATATAGGTGACTTATAAGTTACTTAAGTGCAGTGTAAAATGGCTGTGAAATAACGTGGACGTTATTTCACTCAGGCTGCAGTGGCAGGCCTGTGTAAGAATTGTCAGAGTTCCCTATGGGTGGCAAAAGAAATGCTGCAGCCCATAGGGATCTCCTGGAACCCCAATACCCTGGGTACCTCAGTACCATATACTAGGGAATTATAAGGGTGTTCCAGTAAGCCAATGTAAATTGGTAAAATTGGTCACTAGCCTGTTAGTGACAATTTGAAAGTAATGAGAGAGCATAACCACTGAGGTTCTGGTTAGCAGAGCCTCAGTGAGACAGTTAGGCACCACACAGGGAACATATACATGCACACCTATGAGCACTGGGGCCCTGTGTGACAGGGTCCCAGTGATACATACATATAGGCCACAAACCTATGAGCACTGGGGTCCTGACCAGCAGGATCCCAGTGACACATAACAACCATACTGAAAACATAGTGTTTTCACTATGAGCACTGAGGCCTGGCTATCAGGATCCCAGTGAGACAGTGAAAACAGTGACAAACACCCTGACATACACTCACAAACAGGCCAAAAGTGGGGGTAACAAGGCTAGAAAGAGGCTACCTTCTCACACACCCACATTAGTAGCCCGGTAAACATAGCTCAGACCTGCCACTGCAGTGTCTGTGTGTGCAGTTTTGACCGGCCAATTAGACCTGGCAAAATGTGCCCACTCATTAAGAGGGGTGGTATGATTCGAAACACTGGAGTTTCACACAAGGTTTAAGAAAAGTCACAATCAAGGACTCCCTTAAGGATTGTGGCAGGGAGGGGACAGACAGCGACTCCTCGTGCATGGCCAGTAGATGGGCATATTCTTTATAAAAATGCAGCCGTGAGACCATACAGGCCGGGTGCTTTGTCAGCTGGCATTGCATTAATGATCTAGACAACCTCCTTTACTTGAGAATTTCATGAAGATAGCTCCTGTAGTTCTCTTCCAGCTACAACAGCTGTATGGAGTCAAAACTTTTGATAAGGTCTGGGGTGGGGTGCTCTGCTTTGTCTGATACAGTGAAGAGAAGAAATCAATCATCGCCTCCAGAACCACCTCGTTGCCGATGTTCTCATGGGAATGTTCGTCTTGCAGTTCTACTTTGTAGCGGCGTACCCAGGGTTTGCGCAGCATGTGGGCCAAGGTCTTGCCCTCACTGTCTATCTCCCCATATCTCCGTACGCAGGCCTTCTTGCTAAGATAATAGGTTTCAGTCTGTGCAGCCTCCTTTATTCTGGAATTCACTAGCCCATTCTCCTTGCAGCACCCAAAAAAAACACTAGGAGAACTTTCCAGGGACTCATCCTGTGAGGGCGATCTAGAGGTCCGGCTCACTCCCAGCTAAAGTGTAGCTGGGTGGCCAGAGGGTTCAATGACATGGGGGCTCAGAATAATTATCCCCACCAGCAGCCCTGCCATCACAGATTGGGAAACTAGGGGACAGAGTCATCAAGTGCTCCAGGAGGCCTCTTTTGCTCGACTCAGCCGGCGATGGCGTGTGGTCCATCAAGATGTCTTTTGGGGAGATATCATCCTGTGGTCAATAGTGTGTCTGGCAGGTGGAGGGGTACCATAACAGAAGCCAATCAGTCACCCCCCAAGTTCACACACCGACACATACAGAAGAGTCTTAGGCCTGATCAGTGTTCCTGAGAAACTCCGGGCCCTCCTCACGGGCCCCCGGCGATGGTCCTCCACCCGCATTGGAACACACCTAACAAATGTGGCTGCAGTTTTGGGATCAGTGAATGTAGGAGACTGGCCTGGTTTGTAGTGGTACCAAGGGGTACTTACACTCTGTACCAGGACCAGTTATCCCTTATTAGTGTAGAAGAGGTGTCTAGCAGCTTAGGCTGATAGAAGGTAGCTATAGCAGAGCAGCTTAGGCTGAACTAGGAGACATGCAAAGCTCCTACTATACCACTGGTGTCATATGCACAATATCATAAGAAAACACAATACACAGATATACTAAAAATAAAGGTACTTTATTTTTATGACAATATGCCAAAAGTATCTCAGTGAGTACCCTCAGTATGAGGATAGCAAATATACACAAGATATATGTACACAATACCAAAAATATGCAGTAATAGCAAATAGAAAGCAATGCAAGCAATGTACAGTCACAATAGATTGCAAGGAAAGAACATAGGTATAGGGGAAACACAAACCATATACTCTAGAAGTGGAATGAGAACCACAAATTGAACCCAAACATATGTGAGCTTGTAGAGGGTCGCTGGGACTGTAAGAAAACAGTGAGGGTTAGAAAAATAGCCCACCCCAAGACCCTGAAAAGTGGGTGCACAATGCACCTAAGTTCCCCAGAGAGCACAGAAGTCGTGATAGGGGAATTCTGCAAGGAAGACCAACACCAGCAATGCAACAACAATGGATTTCCAGATGAGAGTACCTGTGGAACAAGGGGACCAAGTCCAAGAGTCACACTCAGGTCGTGAGTGGGCAGATGCCCAAGAAATGCCAGCTGAGGGTGCAAAGAAGCTGCCACCGGATGGTAGAAGCTGTGGATTCTGCAAGAACGAAGAGGACTAGGAACTTCCCCTTTGGAGGATGGGTGTCCCACGTCGTGAAGAAGCTTGCAGAGGTATTTCCGTGCAGAAAGACCGCAAACAAGCCGTGCTAGCTGCAAGGGTCGCGGTTAGGGTTTTTGGATGCTGCTGTGGCCCAGGAGGGACCAGGATATCACCAATTAAATGAGGAGACAGAGGGGGCACCCAGCAGGACAAGGAGCCCTCTCAGGAGCAGGCAGCACCCGCAGAAGTGCCGGAACTGGCACTACGAAGAAGAGTGAACTGGAGCTCACCCAAAGTCACAAAAGAAGGTCCCACGACGCCGGAGGACAACTCAGGAGGTCGTGCACTGCAGGTTAGAGTGTCGGGGACCCAGGCTTGGCTGTGCACAAAGGAAATCCTGGAAGAGTGCACAGGAGCCGGAGCAGCTGCAAATCATGCGGTACCCAGCAATGCAGTCTAGCGTGGGGAGGCAAGGACTTACCTCCACCAAACTTGGACTGAAGAGTCATTGAACAGTGGGAGTCACTTGGACAGAGTTGCTGAGTTCCAGGGACCACGCTCGTACTGAGAGGGGAACCAGAGGACCGGTGATGCAGTCTTTTGTTGCCTGCGGTTGCAGGGGGAAGAGTCCGTCGACCCACGGGAGATTTCTTCGGAGCTTATAGTGCAGAGAGGAGGCAGACTACCCCCACAGCATGCACCACCAGGAAAACAGTTGAGAAGGCCGCAGGAGAATCGATACAAGGTTGCAGTAGTCATCTTTGCTACTTTGTTGCAGTTTTGCAGATGTCCAGAGCAGTCAGCGGTCGATTCCTTGGCAGAAGGTGAAGAGAGAGATGCAGAGGAACTCTGATGAGCTCTTCCATTCGTTATCTAAAGAATTCCCCAAAGCAGAGACCCTAAATAGCCAGAAAAGGAGGTTTGGCTACTTAAGAAGGAGGATAGGCTAGCAACACAGGTAAGAGCCTATCAGAAGGAGTCTCTGACGTCACCTGCTGGCCCTGGCCACTCAGAGCAGCCCAGTGTGCCAGCAGCACCTCTGTTTCCAAGATGGCAGAGGTCTGGAGCACACTGGAGGAGCTCTGGGCACCTCCCAGGGGAGGTGCAGGTCAGGGGAGTGGTCATTCCCCTTTCCTTTGTCCAGTTTCACGCCAGAGCAGGGCTACTCCTCCCCAGCCCTGACACCTTTTTCGAAAGGGAGAGGGTGTAACACCCTATCTCTGAGGAAGTCCTTTGTTCTGCCTTCCTGGGCCAAGCCTGGCTGGACCCCAGGAGGGCAGAAACCTGTCTGAGGGGTTGGCAGCAGCTGCAGTGAAACCCCGGGAAAGGTAGTTTGGCAGTACCCGGGTCTGTGCTAGAGACTCTGGGGATCATGGAATTTTCTCCCCAATGCCAGAATGGCATTGGGGTGACAATTCCATGATCTTAGACATGTTACATGGCCATGTTCGGAGTTACCATTGTGACGCTATACATATGTCGTGATATGTATAGTGCACGCGTGTAATGGTGTCCCCGCACTCACAAAGTCCGGGGAACTTGCCCTGAACAATGTGGGGGCACCTTGGCTAGTGCCAGGGTGCCCACACACTAAGTAACTTAGCACCCAACCTTTACCAGGTAAAGGTTAGACATATAGGTGACTTATAAGTTACTTAAGTGCAGTGGTAAATGACTGTGAAATAATGTGGATGTTATTTCACTCAGGCTGCAGTGGCAGGCTTGTGTAAGAATTGTCAGAGCTCCCTATGGGTGGCAAAAGAAATGCTGCAGCCCATAGGGATCTCCTGGAACCCCAATACTCTGGGTACCTCAGTACCATATACTAGGGAATTATAAGGGTGTTCCAGTATGCCAATGTAAATTGGTGAAATTGGTCACTAGCCTGTTAGTGACAATTTGGAAAGAAATGAAAGAGCATAACCACTGAGGTTCTGGTTAGCAGAGCCTCAGTGAGACAGTTAGTCATAACACAGGTAACACATACAGGGCACACTTATGAGCACTGGGGCCCTGGCTGGCAGGGTCCCAGTGACCCATACAACTAAAACAACATATATACAGTGAAATATGGGGGTAACATGCCAGGCAAGATAGTACTTTCCTACACAACTCCCCCCCCCAAACGAAGGACAATAAGACTAGCCATGACCTGATGAGTCTTCATTGTCTAAGTGGAAATATCTGGAGAGTCCATCTGCATTGGAGTGGGTACTCCCAGGTCTATGTTCCACTGTATAGTCCATTCCCTATAGAGATATGGACCACCTCAACAATTTAGGGTTTTCACCTTTCTTTTGTTTTAGCCAAAGTAGAGGTTTGTGGTCTGTCTGAACAATGAAGTGAGTGCCAAACAGGTATGGCCTCAACTTCTTCAGTGCCCAGACCACAGCAAAGGCCTCCCTCTTTATGGCAGACCAACGCTTTTCTCTAGGGGTCAACCTCCTGCTGATAAAAGCAACAGGTTGATCCTGGCCCTCAGAATTAAGTTGTGATAAACTGCCCCTACCCCTAATTCAGATGCATCAGTTTGGACAATTAATTTTTTGGAGTAACAGGGGCTTTTCAGGACAGGTGCAGAGAACATGGCCTGCTTCAGCTCCTCAAAAGCTTTCTGGCAGCTAGCTGTCCACAATACCTTTTTAGGCATTTTCTTAGATGTGAGGTCATTAAGAGGGGCTGCTATGGAGCCATAGTTCTTTATGAACCTCCTGTAATACCCAGTGAGGCCTAAGAAGGCTCTCACCTGGGTCTGAGTTGTAGGGGGAACCCAATCTATAATAGTTTGGATTTTCCCCTGAAGTGGTGCAATCTGTTCTCCACCTACCAGGTGTCCCAGATAAACCACTTTCCCCTGCCCTATCTGGCACTTTGAAGCCTTGATAGTGAGGCCTGCCTTTTGCAGGGCCTCCAAAACTTTCCACAGGTGGACCAGGTGATCATCCCAGGTGGAGCTAAAGACAGCTATATCATCTAGATATGCTGCACTAAAAGCCTCCAATCCTTGCAGGACTGTATTCACCAACCTCTGAAAAGTGGCAGGTGCATTTTTCAACTCAAAAGGCATTACTGTGAATTGGTAGTGCCCTCCAATGGTTGGAAATGCAGTTTTTGCTTTAGCATCCTCTGATAACTTGATCGGCCAATACCCTGCAGTCAAATCAAAGGTGCTTAGATACTTGGCAGATGCCAGTGTATCTATTAGCTCATCTGCCCTGGGTATAGGGTGAGCATCAGTTTTAGTTACCTGATTGAGACCTCTGTAATCTACACAAAATCTCATTTCCTTCTTTCCATCTTTGGAATGAGGTTTTGGTACAAGTACCACAGGAGAGGCCCATGGCCTTTCAGAGTGTTCAACCACTCCCAGTTCAAGCATTTTCTGTACCTCTTGTTTTATGCAGTCCCTGACATGGTCAGGCTGCCTATAGATCTTACTTTTGACAGGCAAGCTGTCTCCAGTATCTATAGTGTGCTCACACCAAGAAGTGGTGCCTGGCACAGTAGAAAAGAGTTCAGAAAACTGACCCAGGAGATTTATGCAGTAGTCTTTCTGCTCAGCAGTAAGACAATCTGCCAGAACTATACCTTCCACCAGAGCATCTTGTTCTGTGGAAGAGAAGAGATCAGGGAGAGGGTCGCTCTCTTCTTCCTGTCCTTCATCTGTTGCCATGAGCAGGGTGAGATCAGCCCGGTCATAGTAGGGTTTTAGGCGATTTACATGGAGCAGCCTATGGGGACTCCTGGCAGTGCCCAAGTCAACCAAGTAGGTGACTTCTCCCTTTTTCTCAACAATAATGTGGGGTCCACTCCATTTGTCTTAGAGTGCTCTTGGGGCCACAGGCTCCAAGACCCACACTTTCTGCCCTGGTTGGTACTGATTCAGAACAGCCTTCTGGTCATGCCATTGCTTTTGGAGCTCTTGGCTGGCCTGAAGGTTTTTACTGGCCTGTTTCATGTACTCAGCCATCATGGATCTTAAGCCAAGTACATAGTCCACTATGTCTTGCTTAGGAGCTTTTAAATGTTGTTCCCAACCCTCCTTTACAAGTGTTAGAGGACCTCTTAGAGGGTGTCCAAATAGGAGTTCAAAGGGGCTGAAGCCAACTCCTTTTTGGGGTACCTCCCTGTAAGCAAAAAGGAGGCAAGGTAACGGGACATCCCATCTCCTCCGGAGTTTTTCAGGGAGTCCCATTATCATTCCTTTGAGAGTTTTATTAAACCTCTCAACCAGTCCATTTGTTTGTGGATGATAGGGTGTGGTGAACTTGTATGTCACACCACATTCCTTCCACATGGCCTTTAAGTAAGCAGACATGAAATTGCTTCCCCTGTCTGATACCACCTCTTTTGGGAAGCCCACCCTGGAAAAGATTCCCAGGAGGGCCATTGCCACTGCAGGAGATGTAGTGGTCCTTAGAGGAATTGCTTCAGGATATCTGGTGGCATGGTCCACTACCACCAAGATAAACCTATTGCCTGAAGCAGTAGGAGGGCCAAGGGGGCCAACTATGTCAACCCCTACCCTTTCTAAGGGGACCCCATCAACAGGTAGTGGAATAAGGGGTGCCTTTGGGGTGCCACCTGTTTTGCCACTGGCTTGACAGGTTTCACAGGACTTACAAAATTCCTTTGTGTCCTCTGACATTCTAGGCCAATGAAACAAGGGGACAAGCCTGTCCCAAGTTTTCATTTGCCCTAAATGTCCAGCCAAGGGAATGTCGTGGGCTAGGGTTAGGAGGAACTCTCTGTATTGCTGAGGGATCACCAATCTCCTGGCTGCTCCAGGTTTTGGATCCCTTGCTTCAGTATACAAGAGGTTGTCCTCCCAGTAAACTCTGTGAGAGTCAATGACATCCCCATTTTGCTGTTTGACAGCTTGCTGTCTTAGACCCTCTAGTGTGGGACAGGTCTGCTGTGCTGCACTCAGTTCCTCCCTGGCAGGCCCCCTCCACCCAAAAGCTCAGCAGTGTCTGCTTCCAGCTCCTCTGGTGTAGGTTCTGCACAGGGTGGAAATTCTTCTTCCTCAGAAGTTGAATCCACTGTAGAGGGAGGGATAGTAGGTAGGGTTTTACCTTTACTAACCCTAGCTTTAGTGAGCACTTTGTCCATTGTTCCAGGATCCAAGTCACCCTGTCCTTTTTGCTTTTTGGCCTGAGCCCTGGTCAAAGCAAAACTATGCCCAGGAATGCCCAGCATTGCTGCATGAGCTTCCAACTCCACTTTTGCCCAAGCTGATGTCTCTAAATCGTTCCCTAGTAGACAGTCTACAGGTAAATCTGAGGCAACCACAACTTTCTTTGGACCAGTAACCCCCCCCCAGTTGAGATTCACAACAGCCATGGGGTGGCTAAGAGTGTTGTTATGAGTATCAGTCACTTGGTACTGGTGACCAAGTAGGTGTTGTTCAGGGTGGACCAGTTTCTCTATTACCATTGTAACACTGGCACCTGTGTCCCTGTAGGCCTGAACCTCAACACCATTTATTAGGGGCAGTTGCTTGTACTTATCCATATTAAGGGGACAAGCAACCAAGGTGGCCAAATCAATGGCCCCTTCAGAGACTAACACAGCCTCTGTGGTCTCCCTAACAAGACCAACCCCAACTAAATTAAGAAAAGTGAGCCCAGCTACTCCCTTGTATTGGCTATTACTAGGTTTGCTCCCACCACCACTGCTATTACTAGGGGCACTAGGTGTAGCAGTAGGGGTTGTAGTGGTGGGAGGCTTGGTGCTTTTCTTTGGACAACTGGGATCAGTTGTCCAATGGCCTTTTACTTTACATAAATAGCACCATGGTTTCTTTACTTGATTTGAAGAGGATTTGGGCCCACCCCCCCCACCAGAGTGTTTTTGTGTGCCTGATGAAGACTCATTTTTAGATTTGTCCCAACCCTTGTCAGAAGACTTACCATCCTTCTTCTGGCCATCCTTGTCACCCCCTGTATGAACTTTTCTGTTCACCCTTGTTCTGACCCATTTGTCTGCCTTCTTTCCCAATTCTTGGGGAGATGTCAGATCTGAGTCCACTAGGTACTGGTGTAACAAATCAGACACACAATTATTAAGAATATGCTCTCTCAGGATTAAGTTATACAGGCTTTCAAAGTCAGAAACTTTACTGCCATGTAACCACCCCTCCAAGGCCTTCACTGAATGGTCAACAAAGTCTACCCAGTCTTGTGAAGACTCCTTTTTGGTTTCTCTGAACTTGATCCTGTACTGTTCAGTGGTTAAGCCATAACCATCTATGAGTGCATTCTTAAGAACTGTAAAATCATTGGCATCACTTTCCTTAACAGTAAGGAGCCTATCCCTACCCTTTCCACTGAAAGATAGCCATAGGATAGCAAACCACTGCCTTTGAGGGACCCCCTGTACAACACAGGCCCTCTCAAGTGCAGCAAACCACTTGTTAATGTCATCCCCCTCCGTATAAGGGGGAACTATCTTATGCAGATTCCTAGAATCATGCTCTTTCACAGGATTACTATCTGTAATACTGCTGCTGCCACCATGGGGTCCAAACCCCAACCTCTGTCTTTCTTTTTCTAAGTCAAATGCCTGCCTGTCTAAATCCAGTTGTTGCTTCTTGAGCTTCAGCCTAGATTCTTCCACTCTCAATCTATTGAGTTCCCTTTCTAACACTCTGGGGGTCATTCCTACCCTGGCGGTCCGAGACCGCCAGGGTAGGGGACGGAGGAAGCACCGCCAACAGGCTGGCGGTGCTTCTGGGGCTATTCTGACCGCGGCGATAAAGCCGCGGTCAGAAAAGGGAAGCCGGCAGTTTCCCGCCGGTTTCCCGCTGCCCCAGGGAATCCTCCACGGCAGCGCTGCAAGCAGGGCCGCCATGGGGATTCCGACCCCCTTCCCGCCAGCCTGGTTGTGGCGGTTTTCACCGCCAGAACCAGGCTGGCGGGAACGGGTGTCGTGGGGCCCCTGGGGACCCCTGCAGTGCCACTGGCATAGGCACTGCAGGGGCCCCGTAACAGGGCCCCACATTGATTTTCAGTGTCTGCTTGGTAGACACTGAAAATCGCGACGGGTACAACTGCACCCGTCGCACACCAGCAACTCCGCCGGCTCCATTCGGAGCCGGCTTCCTCGTTGCTGGTGCTTTTCCGCTGGGCGGGCGGGCGGCCTTTTGGCGGTCGCCCGCCAGCCCAGCGGGAAAGTCTGAATGACCGCCGCGGTCTTTTCACCGCGGTACGGTCTTCTGGCGGTTGCCGCCAGACGGGCGGCGTACGCCGCCGGCGGGGGTCAGAATGACCCCCTCTGTCTTCAGGGAGGGTGGGTTGGTCATGCCTTGACACAGAAGAATGGTGTGAATGAACAGAGGGAGACCTGTCCCTAACAGATGGCACTCTAACAACCTGGCCTAAAGGAGAAACCTCTATACTATGATGAGAACTCACATCAGTACCAGCCCTGCTAGGTGGCCTGCTAAGTGGCAGGTTGGGAAGGGTCCCATCTAACACTTAAACTGGGGGTACCCCAGAATCAGAGTGTGAACCATCAGCTATTCTCTCACCAGATGTGCCAGCTATGGTCTTATCATTTTCAATGAGCATATTAACCAACAGTTCCCTAGAGGGATTCTTCCCTTCTGTAGGAGGCTGGACTGGCTTGTAGTGAGTACCAAGGGGTACTAGCACCTTGCACCAGGCCCAGTTATCCCTTATTAGTGTATAGGGTGTCTATCAGCTTAGGCTGATAGATAATGGTAGCTTAGCAGAGCAGCTTAGGCTGAACTAGGAGACATGTGAAGCTACTACAGTACCAATTAGTGTCATATGCACAATATCATAAGAAAACACAATACACAGTTATACTAAAAATAAAGGTACTTTATTTTTATGACAATATGCCAAAGTATCTTAGAGTGTACCCTCAGTGAGAGGATAGGAAATACTCACAAGATATATATACACAATAGCAAAAATATGCAGTATAGTCTTAGAAAACAGTGCAAACAATGAATAGTTACAATAGGATGCAATGGGGAAACATAGGGATAGGGGCAACACAAACCATATACTCCAAAAGTGGAATGCGAACCACGAATGGACCCCAAACCTATGTGACCTTGTAGAGGGTCGCTGGGACTATTAGAAAATAGTGAGAGTTAGAAAAATAACCCTCCCCAAGACCCTGAAAAGTGAGTGCAAAGTGCACTAAAGTTCCCCTAAGGACAAAGAAGTCGTGTTAGAGGAATAAGGCAGGAAAGACACAAACCAACAATGCAACAACTGTGGATTTCCAATCTAGGGTACCTGTGGAACAAGGGGACCAAGTCCAAAAGTCACAAGCAAGTCGGAGATGGGCAGATGCCCAGGAAATGCCAGCTGCGGGTGCAAAGAAGCTTCTACTGGACAGAAGAAGCTGCGGTTTCTGCAGGAACGAAAAAGGCTAGAGACTTCCCCTTTGGTGGACGGATCCCTCTCGCCGTGGAGAGTCGTGCAGAAGTGTTTTCCCGCCGAAAGAATGCCAACAAGCCTTGCTAGCTGCAAATCGTGCAGTTAGCGTTTTTGGATGCTGCTGTGGCCCAGGAGGGACCAGGAGGTCACAAATTGGACCAGAAGGTAGAGGGGACGTCGAGCAAGACAAAGAGCCCTCTTAGCAGCAGGTAGCACCCGGAGAAGTGCCAGAAACAGGCACTGCGAGGATGCGTGAAGCGGTGCTCACTCGAAGTCGCACAAAGAAGTCCCACGTCGCCGGAGAACAACTTAGGAGGTCGTGCAATGCAGGTTAGAGTGCCGTGGGCCCAGGCTGGACTGTGCACAAAGGATTTCCGCCGGAAGGGCACGGAGGCCGGAGTAGCTGCAAAAGTCGCGGTTCCCTGCAATGCAGTCTAGCGAGGTGAGGCAAGGACTTACCTCCACCAAACTTGGACTGAAGAGTCACTGGACTGTGGGAGTCACTTGGACAGAGTTGCTGGATTCGAGGGACCTCGCTCGTTGTGCTGAGAGGAGACCCAAGGGACCGGTAATGCAGCTTTTTGGTGCCTGCGGTTGCAGGGGGAAGATTCCGTCGACCCACAGGAGATTTCTTCGGAGCTTCTAGTGCAGAGAGGAGGCAGACTACCCCCACAGCATGCACAAACAGGAAAACAGTCGAGAAGGCGGCAGGATCAGCGTTACAGAGTTGCAGTAGTCGTCTTAGCTACTTTGTTGCAGTTTTGCAGGCTTCCAGCGCGGTCAGCAGTCGATTCCTTATCAGAAGGTGAAGAGAGAGATGGAGAGGAACTCGGCTGAGCTCTTGCATTCGTTATCTAAAGTTTCCCCAGAGACAGAGACCCTAAATAGCCAGAAAAGAGGGTTTGACTACTTAGGGGAGAGGATAGGCTAGCAACACCTGAAGGAGCCTATCACAAGGAGTCTCTGACGTCACCTGGTGGCACTGGCCACTCAGAGCAGTCCAGTGTGCCAGCAGCACCTCTGTTTCCAAGATGGCAGAGGTCTGGAGCACACTGGAGGAGCTCTGGACACCTCCCAGGGGAGGTGCAGGTCAGGGGAGTGGTCAGTCCCCTTTCCTTTGTCCAGTTTCGCGCCAGAGCAGGGCTAAGAGGTCCCCTGAACCGGTGTAGACTGGCTTATGCAGAATTGGGCACATCTGTGCCCAAGGAAGCATTTCCAGAGGCTGGGGGAGGCTACTCCTCCCCTGCCTTCACACCATTTTCCAAAGGGAGAGGGTGTAACACCCTCTCTCAGAGGAAGTCCTTTGTTCTGCCATACTGGGCCAGGCCTGGCTGGTCCCCAGGAGGGCAGATGCCTGTCTGAGGGGTTGGCAGCAGCAGCAGCTGCAGTGAAACCCCAGGAAGGGCAGTTTGGCAGTACCAGGGTCTGTGCTACAGACCACTGGGATCATGGAATTGTGCCAACAATGCCAGGATGGCATAGAGGGGGCAATTCCATGATCTTAGACATGTTACATGGCCATATTCGGAGTTACCATTGTGAAGCTACATATAGGTAGTGACCTATATGTAGTGCACGCGTGTAATGGTGTCCCCGCACTCACAAAGTTCAGGGAATTGGCTCTGAACAATGTGGGGGCACCTTGGCTAGTGCCAGGGTGCCCTCACACTAAGTAACTTTGCACCTAACCTTTACCAGGTAAAGGTTAGACATATAGGTGACTTATAAGTTACTTAAGTGCAGTGTAAAATGGCTGTGAAATAACGTGGACGTTATTTCACTCAGGCTGCAGTGGCAGGCCTGTGTAAGAATTGTCAGAGCTCCCTATGGGTGGCAAAAGAAATGCTGCAGCCCATAGGGATCTCCTGGAACCCCAATACCCTGGGTACCTCAGTACCATATACTAGGGAATTATAAGGGTGTTCCAGTAAGCCAATGTAAATTGGTAAAATTGGTCACTAGCCTGTTAGTGACAATTTTGAAAGAAATGAGAGAGCATAACCACTGAGGTTCTGGTTAGCAGAGCCTCAGTGAGACAGTTAGGCACCACACAGGGAACACATACATATAGGCCACAAACTTATGAGCACTGGGGTCCTGACTAGCAGGGTCCCAGTGACACATAACAAACATACTGAAAACATAGGGTTTTCACTATGAGCACTGGGCCCTGGCTAGCAGGATCCCAGTGAGACAGTGAAAACACCCTGGCATACACTCACAAACAGGCCAAAAGTGGGGGTAACAAGGCTAGAAAGAGGCTACTTTCTCACACAACCCCCCCCCAAACGAAGGACAATAAGGCTAACCTTGGCCAGTTGAGACTTTATTGTCTAAGTGGTGATAAGTAGAGAGTAGCTCTGCAATAGACTGGTTACTCCCTTTATCATCCACTATATGGTTACTTCCCTGTGAGGATGTAAACCACCCTGTTTGAAGTTTTTTAGCTAAGCAACAATGTGAAGATGTATTTTCAGAGTTTCTATCAGTACGTTTTAGTTTAGAGCAGTGGGAATTGTCAACTGAACCTATTTGTAATGATGGAAATGCCAGACGGGGATGCTGTCTCAGAAAAGCCATAGCTGGGCAAAAACGTTGTCCATATGGCTGGAAGAGAGAACAGGGATGCTGTTTCTCTTGAGTTGGAGCAGGGCAGGGATGCTGTCCTATGAGCTCCACACTAGGGCAGGGATGCTGTCCTAAGTGTTGTGAGGCAGTGCAGAGTTTCTGCACTAACGTTTCTCTGGGAGGGTTGGAGGGATGCTCCATGTTAACTAAAATGGTGCTCTTTTTGTCACCAATGTTAGTTATCCCACAGAGAGGTACTTCTACCTCAGGGAGTACAGCTTTGCCAGCTGATGATTCCCTTGGAACAGGTGCCACCCCAGGAGAGGTTTCTCCCACCACAGGAATGGTATCCTGAATGGTAGGGTAGTTAGGGGATACTGTGATACCCTTTTTACCTGTTGATGGAGAGGGATTCTGAGTTTTCAGGCCTTCTCTCCTTTGCTTTTTCATTTCAGTAGAAATGAGAGGGAACAATTCCTCTGGGATGCCCAGCATGGCTGCATGGGCATAAAACTCTACATCAGCCCAACCTGAGGCCTCTAGGTCATTACCTAAGAGACAGTCTACAGGTAAGCTAGGTGATACCACCACCTGCTTAGGGCCAGTAACTCCACCCCAACTAAACTGAATTATAGCTAATGGAAGAAACTTAGTGGAGTTATGGACATCAATAATCTTATACTGTTGTCCAATGATGTGTTGATCAGGGTGCACTAGGTTTTCAGTCACCAAAGTGATACTGGCACCTGTGTCCCTGTAGGCCAAGGCCTCAACACCATTTATTGAAACTGTCTGCCTGTACTTATCCATTGTAAGGGGACAAGCAGCCAGTGTGGCAAGGCCAATGCCACTAGGTGTGACAAACTGTCTTGGGACTGACTACCCCAGTTTCTATGATGGACCCATAAGTGAACCCAACTACACCCTTTGCTTGACTGTTGCCAGCAGTCCCACCACTAGTACCACTACTGCTAGGGGCACTAGAGCTTGATGTATTAGTGGTGGTAGGCTCAGGGGGTTTACCTGGACAGGACTTATCCCCTGGCCTATGGCCTCTGTATTTACACACAAAGCACCAAGGCTTTTTAAATTGTGTAGGTTGAGAAGAAGAGGAAGAATTTGTTTTATCCCCACCCCCTGAAGAGTGTTTAAGATTTGAAGTGGGATCTTTGGTTTTACCCTTATCCCCATGCTTATCTTGAGATTTTTCACCATCTTTCTTCTTAGTGTTCTCTTTGTCACCCCCTGTATGAACTTTTCTGTTCACCCTTGTTCTGACCCATTTGTCTGCCTTTTTCCCAATTCTTGGGGAGAGGTCAGATCAGAGTCCACCAAGTACTGGTGCAACAAATCAGACACACAATTATTAAGAATATGCTCTCTCAGGATTAAGTTATACAGGCTGTCATAATCAGTAACTTTACTGCCATGTAACCACCCCTCCAAGGCCTTCACTGAATGGTCAATGAAATCAACCCAGTCTTGTGAAGACTCCTTTTTGGTCTCTCTGAACTTTATCCTGTACTGTTCAGTGGTTAAGCCATAATCATCCAGGAGTGCATTCTTAAGAACTTGGAAATTATTAGCATCATTTTCTTTCACAGTAAGGAGCCTATCCCTACCTTTTCCACTAAATGATAGCCATAGGATAGCAGCCCACTGCCTTTGAGGGACATCCTGTACAACACAGGCCCTCTCAAGGGCAGCAAACCACTTGTTAATGTCATCCCCCTCCTTATAAGGGGGAACTATCTTGTGCAGATTCCTGGAATCATGCTCTTTTGCAGGATGACTATGGGGAATACTGCTGCTGCCACCATGGGTATCTAAACCCAACTTCTGTCTTTCCTTCTCTAGTTCAAAAGACTGTCTATCCAAATCCAGCTGTTGCTTTTTAAGCTTCAGTCTGGTTTGTTCCACCCTCAACTTATTGAGTTCCCTCTCTAACATTCTGTCATCAGGGTTGGTGGGAGGGACATTCCTAGATACAGAGGTGTGATGGGAATGAACAGAAGGAGACCTGTCCCTTACAGAAGCCACCCTAACAGCTTGGCTAACAGAAACATTACTACCAGTATGGTGAGAATAAATGCTTTTGCTATGATGTGAGACAACACTATTTGTATGGTGTGGCTCATCATCATTACCAACTATGCTAGACTGTCTAGTAATGGGCAGGCTAGGAAGTTTCTTTCCTGAATCTTTTCCTGGGGGAGTCCCTGAATCAGATTGGGAACTATTAGGTACTTTCTCAACAGATGGGGCACCTATAGCCTTATCTTGTTCTCTAAGCATGTTAAGTAACAGTTCCAAGGAAAGATTCTTCCCTACACTCAAACCTCTCTCTACACAGAGACTCCTTGCTCCTTTCCAGCTAAGGTGGTCATATGCAAGTTTGGACAGATCAACATTTTGGCCTGTGCCAGACATTTTTAGAGAGAGTTAAAGTGATAGCAAAAGATAAAAAGTTTGTCAGAGCTTTTAGAAAGACAGAGAAAAAAAACTTGTAAAACTTTTTAGAACTTTTTAGAAAGTTAGAAGTACTTTTCAGCACTTAGAAAAGAGTGAAAAGAGGAAATGCAAAACTTTTTGGCTATGTGTATATACACTGACCTTGTTTTGTATATTTGTCTCTTATGAAAAGTACAATGACAAGAGTGGTAAGTAGTCTCAAAGCACTTATCCCACCGCTGCACAACCAATGGAGGAGGCTGGACTGGCTTGTAGTGAGTACCAAGGGGTACTAGCACCTTGCACCAGGCCCAGTTATCCCTTATTAGTGTATAGGGTGTCTAGCAGCTTAGGCTGATAGATAATGGTAGCTTAGCAGAGCAGCTTAGGCTGAACTAGGAGACGTGTGAAGCTACTACAGTACCACTTAGTGTCATATGCACAATATCATAAGAAAACACAATACACAGTTATACTAAAAATAAAGGTACTTTATTTCTCGACAATATACCAAAGTATCTTAGAGTGTACCCTCAGTGAGAGGATAGGAAATATACATAAGATATATGTACACAATACCAAAAATATGCAGTATAGTCTTAGAAAACAGTGCAAACAATGTATAGTTACAATAGGATGCAATGGGGAAACATAGGGATAGGGGCAACACAAACCATATACTCCAAAAGTGGAATGCAAACCACGAATGGACCCCAAACCTATGTGACCTTGTAGAGGGTCGCTGGGACTATTAGAAAATAGTGAGAGTTAGAAAAATAACCCTCCCCAAGACCCTGAAAAGTGAGTGCAAAGTGCACTAAAGTTCACCTAAGGACAAAGAAGTCGTGTAAGAGGAATAAGGCAGGAAAGACACAAACCAACAATGCAACAACTGTGGATTTCCAATCTAGGGTACCTGTGGAACAAGGGGACCAAGTCCAAAAGTCACAAGCAAGTCGGAGATGGGCAGATGCCCAGGAAATGCCAGCTGCGGGTGCAAAGAAGCTTCTACTGGACAGAAGAAGCTGAGGTTTCTGCAGGAACGAACAGGGCTAGAGACTTCCCCTTTGGTGGACGGATTCCGCTCGCCGTGGAGAGTTGTGCAGAAGTGTTTTCCCGCCGAAAGAATGCCAACAAGCCTTGCTAGCTGCAAATCGTGCGGTTAGTGTTTTTGGATGCTGCTGTGGCCCAGGAGGGACCAGGAGGTCGCAAATTGGACCAGGAGGTAGAGGGGACGTCGAGCAAGACAAGGAGCCCTCTTAGCAGCAGGTAGCACCCGGAGAAGTGCCAGAAACAGGCACTACGAGGATGCGTGAAACGGTGCTCACCCGAAGTCGCACAAAGAAGTCCCACGTCGCCGGAGAACAACTTAGGAGGTCGTGCAATGCAGGTTAGAGTGCCGTGGACCCAGGCTGGACTGTGCACAAAGGATTTCCGCCGGAAGTGCACGGAGGCCGGAGTAGCTGCAAAAGTCGCGGTTCCCAGCAATGCAGTCTAGCGAGGTTAGGCAAGGACTTACCTCCACCAAACTTGGACTGAAGAGTCACTGGACTGTGCGATTCACTTGGACAGAGTTGCTGGATTCGAGGGACCTCGCTCGTCGTGCTGAGAGGAGACCCAAGGGACCGGTAATGCAGCTTTTTGGTGCCTGCGGTTGCAGGGGGAAGATTCCGTCGACCCACGGGAGATTTCTTCGGAGCTTCAAGTGCAGAGAGGAGGCAGACTACCCCCGCAGCATGCACAAACAGGAAAACAGTTGAGAAGGTGGCAGGATCAGCGTTACAGAGTTGCAGTAGTCGTCTTAGCTACTTTGTTGCAGTTTTGCAGGCTTCCATCGCGGTCAGCAGTCGATTCCTTATCAGAAGGTGAAGAGAGAGATGCAGAGGAACTCGGCTGAGCTCTTGCATTCGTTATCTAAAGTTTCCCCAGAGACAGAGACCCTAAATAGCCAGAAAAGAGGGTTTGGCTACTTAGGAGAGAGGATAGGCTAGCAACACCTGAAGGAGCCTATCACAAGGAGTCTCTGACGTCACCTGGTGGCACTGGCCACTCAGAGCAGTCTAGTGTGCCAGCAGCACCTCTGTTTCCAAGATGGCAGAGGTCTGGAGCACACTGGAGGAGCTCTGGACACCTCCCAGGGGAGGTGCAGGTCAGGGGAGTGGTCAGTCCCCTTTCCTTTGTCCAGTTTCGCGCCAGAGCAGGGCTAAGGGGTCCCCTGAACCGGTGTAGACTGGCTTATGCAGAATTGGGCACATCTGTGCCCAAGGAAGCATTTCCAGAGGCTGGGGGAGGCTACTCCTCCCCTGCCTTCACACCATTTTCCAAAGGGAGAGGGTGTAACACCCTCTCTCAGAGGAAGTCCTTTGTTCTGCCATCCTGGGCCAGGCCTGGCTGGACCCCAGGAGGGCAGATGCCTGTCTGAGGGGTTGGCAGCAGCTGCAGTGAAACCACAGGAAGGGCAGTTTGGCAGTACCAGGGTCTGTGTTACAGACCACTGGGATCATGGAATTGTGCCAACAATGCCAGGATGGCATAGAGGGGGCAATTCCATGATCTTAGACATGTTACATGGCCATATTCGGAGTTACCATTGTGAAGCTACATATAGGTAGTGACCTATATGTAGTGCACGCGTGTAATGGTGTCCCCGCACTCACAAAGTTCAGGGAATTGGCTCTGAACAATGTGGGGGCACCTTGGCTAGTGCCAGGGTGCCCTCACACTAAGTAACTTTGCACCTAACCTTTACCAGGTAAAGGTTAGACATATAGGTGACTTATAAGTTACTTAAGTGCAGTGTAAAATGGCTGTGAAATAACGTGGACGTTATTTCACTCAGGCTGCAGTGGCAGGCCTGTGTAAGAATTGTCAGAGATCCCTATGGGTGGCAAAAGAAATGCTGCAGCCCATAGGGATCTCCTGGAACCCCAATACCCTGGGTACCTCAGTAGCATATACTAGGGAATTATAAGGGTGTTCCAGTAAGCCAATGTAAATTGGTAAAATTGGTCACTAGCCTGTTAGTGACAATTTTGAAAGAAATGAGAGAGCATAACCACTGAGGTTCTGGTTAGCAGAGCCTCAGTGAGACAGTTAGGCACCACACAGGGAACACATACATATAGGCCACAAACTTATGAGCACTGGGGTCCTGACTAGCAGGGTCCCAGTGACACATAACAAACATACTGAAAACATAGGATTTTCACTATGAGCACTGGGCCCTGGCTAGCAGGATCCCAGTGAGACAGTGAAAACACCCTGGCATACACTCACAAACAGGCCAAAAGTGGGGGTAACAAGGCTAGAAAGAGGCTACTTTCTCACACCTACCCCTAAACCAATCAATGCAGAGACTCCTTGCACCTTTCCAGTTAAGGTGGTCATAAGCAGTGCTGGCCAGATCCAGAGCTTGACCTGTACCAGACATGATAGAAAAGGTTTAAGGGACAGAAAAAGAAAGAAAAAGTTTCATAACTTTTTAAAGAACAGGAAAAAAAACTTTTTCAACTTTTAAGAACTTTTTGAAAGTTTTAGAGGTACTTTTCAGCACTTAGCAAAGGAGTAAGAGAAGAAAAGCAAAACTTTTTGGTTAGGTGTACATACACTGAACTTGTTTTGTATATTTTTCTCTTATGAAAAGTACAAAATGACAAAGTGGTAAGTAGTTGCAAGTACTTATCCCACCGCTGCACAACCAATGTAGGAGGCTGGCCTGGTTTGTAGTGGTACCAAGGGGTACTTACACTCTGCACCAGGTCCAGTTATCCCTTATTAGTGTAAAAGAGGTGTCTAGCAGCTTAGGCTGATAGAAAAGTGTAGCTTAGCAGAGCAGCTTAGGCTGAACTAGGAGACGTGTGAAGCTACTACAGTACCACTAGTGTCATATGCACAATATCATAAGAAAACACAATACACAGATATACTAAAAATAAAGGTACTTTATTTTTATGACAATATGCCAAAAGTATCTCAGTGAGTACCCTCAGTGAGAGGATAGCAAATATACACAAGATATATATACACAATACCAAAAATATGCAGTATAGTCTTAGAAAACAGTGCAAACAATGTATAGTTACAATAGGATGCAATGGGGAAACATAGGGATAGGGGCAACACAAACCATATACTCCAAAAGTGGAATGCGAACCACGAATGGACCCCAAACCTATGTGACCTTGTAGAGGGTTGCTGGGACTATTAGAAAATAGTGAGAGTTAGAAAAATAGCCCATCCCAAGACCCTGGAGCCAATTATTGGGTAGTGCCCGAGGTGGAATGCATTAGACAAAGTTGTCCAAAGCCAGCTGTGGCATGTCCGCCACAAACTTAACTATGCCATGAATTGACTTCTGTTGAGGGGCATTGCATTGTCATCCCAAGAACACTGTGGAAGTAGGTGGTTGATGTGGCACACCAGGCACAACAGGGAGAGCAAAGACCAAAGCACAGCTGAGGACAAAATCATGATTTTCAGGGTTAGACAAGCTCATTGATGATGGTATCCAGAGGTGCTCTCCCTGCTAGATCACTGGAGCAGCGCCTGCCTCTGTTGTGACTGAAAGCCATCCCACTCAGCCCTAGACTCATTTTAGTATGGATTTTAGCAGTTTTCCAGATGTGAGGTCTATTGTGGCCATCATGGATGATCCCTCCAAATACCAGTAGTCGAAATGACAGTTCCCGGCATTTAGGGCAGTAATACCAATGCTTGAGAAGACATTCGACCTATTTGGACTACCGAAAGAAGTCAAGACAGATAACAGGCCTCCATTCCAAGGTCAAGAATTTGATGACTAACCCAGGAACCAATGAGTGTGATGCAGGAAAATTATGCCACAATGGCCCCAGGTAAATAGGGAGATTGAGAGGTTTATGAGGACCTCAATAAAACACCACAAATTGGGGTCAATCAAGCGGAAGACGTAGAATCATGTCTCCAAAGATTCCTGATAGCATACTGGAAAACTCTCCGCAGAACAACAGGGTTTGCCGCAGTGGATCTTCTGATGAAGTGCTCTGCCTGTGACAACATCCAGCCAGCCATTGCTTATGGTCAGCAGCGTGAGACACATATGCAGTGCAAAGAAACCAATGAAAAGGCCATTAAAGAAAGGGGAGAGAAGACACCACCAACACTTTGAGCGGGTGAGGTAGTGTTTATCCAGGATCCCTCCGGTAACAAATTTCGGACTCCATTTGAGAGGGAGCGCTAGTGAAACCCCTAGATCCAAGGGACTATGGTCACTGGAACATGTCTTGGAGAGAGACCGTCACCAGAGTTGTGGCCTTGTTCAAGAGGACGAATGGAACAGATAGGACTGGCCTGATCTCGCCGCCAAGACCTGGAACACCCTCCCCGCTGTAGGAGGCTGGACTGGCTTGTAGTGAGTACCAAGGGGTACTTACACCTTGCACCAGGCCCAGGTATCCCTTATTAGTGTATAGGGGTGTCTAGCAGCTTAGGCTGATAGATAATGGTAGCATAGCAGAGCAGCTTAGGCTGAACTAGGAGACGAGTGAACCTCCTACAGTACCACTAGTGTCATATGCACAATATCATAAGAAAACACAATACACAGATATACTAAAAATAAAGGTACTTTATTTTTATGACAATAGGCCAAAGTATCTCAGTGAGTACCCTCAGTATGAGGATAACAAATATACACAAGAAATATGTACACAATACCAAAAATATGCAGTATAGTATTAGAAAACAGTGCAAACAATGTATAGTTACAATAGGATGCAATGGGAGCACATAGGGATAGGGGCAACACAAACCATATACTCTAGAAGTGGAATGCGAACCACGAATGGACCCCAAACCTATGTGACCTTGTAGAGGGTCGCTGGGACTGTAAGAAAACAGTGAGGGTTAGAAAAATAGCCCACCCCAAGACCCTGAAAAGTGAGTGCAAAGTGCACTGAAGTTCCCCAAAGAGCACAGAAGTCGTGATAGGGGAATTCTGCAGGAAAGACCAACACCAGCAATGCAACAATGATGGATTTCCAGACTAGAGTACCTGTGGAACAAGAGGACCAAGTCCAAAAGTCACGATCAAGTCGAGAGTGGGCAGATGCCCAGGAAATGCCAGCTGTGGGTGCAAAGAAGCTGCTTCTAGGAAGTAGAAGCTGAGGATTCTGCAGGAACGACAAGGGCTAGAAAGTTCCCCTTTGGAGGATGGATGTCCCACGTCGTGAAGAGTCGTGCAGAAGTATTTTCCCGCCGAAAGACCGCAAACAAGCCTTGCTAGCTGCAAAGCTTGCAGTTAGGGTTTTTGGATGCTGCCATGGCCCAGGAGGGACCAGGATGTTGCCAATTGCGTGAGGGGACAGAGGGGGCGTCCAGCAAGACAAGGAGCCCTCTCAGAAGCAGGCACCACCCGCAGAAGTGCCAGAACAGGCACTACAAAGTGGAGTGAAACGGTGCTCACCCGAAGTTGCACAAGAGAGTCCCACACCGCCGGAGGACAACTCAGGAGGTCGTGCAATGCAGGTTAGAGTGCCGTGGACCCAGGCTTGGATGTGCACAAAGGAAATCCTGGAAAAGTGCACAGGAGCCGGAGTAGCTGCAAAAGACGCGGTTCCCAGCAATGCAGTCTGGCGTGGGGAGGCAAGGACTTACATCCACCAAACTTGGACTGAAGAGTCACTGGACAGTGTGAGTCACTTGGACAGAGTTGCTGAGTTCAAGGGACCTCGCTCATCGTGCTGAGAGGAGACCCAGAGGACCGGTGATGCAGTTCTTTGGTGCCTGCGGTTGCAGGGGGAAGATTCCGTTGACCCACGGGAGATTTCTTCGGAGTTTCTAGTGCAGAGAGGAGGCAGACTACCCCCACAGCATGCACCACCAGGAAAGCAGTCGAGAAGGCGGCAGGATCAGCGCTACAGTGTCGCAGTAGTCGTCTTTGCTACTTTGTTGCAGTTTTGCAGGCTTCCAGCGCGGTCAGCAGTCGATTCTTTGGCAGAAGGTGAGGAGAGAGATGTAGAGGAACTCTGATGAGCTCTTGCATTCGTTATCTAAGGAAATCCCCAAAGCAGAGACCCTAAATAGCCAGAAAAGAGGGTTTGGCTACTTAGGAGAGAGGATAGGCTAGCAACACCTGAACGAGCCTATCACAAGGAGTCTCTGACGTCACCTGCTGGCCCTGGCCACTCAGAGCAGTCCAGTGTGCCAGCAGCACCTCTGTTTCCAAGATGGCAGAGGTCTGGAGCACACTGGAGGAGCTCTGGGCACCTTCCAAGGGAGGTGCAGGGGAGTGGTCACTCCCCTTTCCTTTGTCCAGTTTCGAGCCAGAGCAGGGCTAAGGGGTCCCTGAACCGGTGTAGACTGGCTTATGCAGAAATGGGCACCATCTGTGCCCATGAAAGCATTTCCAGAGGCTGGGGGAGGCTACTCCTCCCCTGCCTTAACACCTTTTTCCAAAGGGAGAGGGTGTAACACCCTCTCTCAGAGGAAATCCTTTGTTCTGCCTTCCTGGGCCAGGGCTGCCTGGACCCCAGGAGGGCAGAAACCTGTCTGAGGGGTTGGCAGCAGCTGCAGTGGAGACCCCGGAAAGGCAGTTTGGCAGTACCTGGGTTCTGTGCTAGAGACCCGAGGGATCATGGAATTGTCCCACCAATACCAGAATGGCATTGGGGTGACAATTCCATGATCTTAGACATGTTACATGGCCATATTCGGAGTTACCATTGTGACGCTATACATAGGTAGTGACCTATGTATAGTGCACGCGTGTAATGGTGTCCCCGCACTCACAAAGTCCGGGGAATTTGCCCTGAACATTGTGGGGGCACCTTGGCTAGTGCCAGGGTGCCCACACACTAAGTAACTTAGCACCCAACCTTTACCAGTTAAAGGTTAGACATATAGGTGACTTATAAGTTACTTAAGTGCAGTGGTAAATGGCTGTGAAATAACGTAGACGTTATTTCACTCAGGCTGCAGTGGCAGGCCTGTGTAAGAATTGTCAGAGCTCCCTATGGGTGGCAAAAGAAATGCTGCAGCCCATAGGGATCTCCTGGAACCCCAATACCCTGGGTACCTCAGTACCATATACAAGGGAATTATATGGGTGTAACAGTATGCCAATGTGAATTGGTAAATTTAGTCAGTAGCCTGTTAGTGGCAAATTTGGAAAGCAGAGAGAGCATAACCACTGAGGTTCTGGTTAGCAGAGCCTCAGTGAGACAGTTAGTCATCACACAGGGAACACATACAGCGCCCACTTATGAGCACTGGGGCCCTGGCTGGCAGGGTCCCAGTGACACATAGACTAAAACAACGTATACACAGTGAAATATGGGGGTAACATGCCAGGCAAGATGGTACTTTCCTACACTGTTCCATTGGTACTGGATGTAAAGCAGACAAGTATGAAGCCTGGCTGTGTCCCATTAGAGTGGGCATAGTCTACTTATGTGTACAAAGGTACTCAAGTACATATTGAGTGAAACCTTGATGTGAGTAGATACAAGTATTTAAAGTTATGTGAAGTGACAATCCCAGTGTGCCAACCTGACGTGTGTACTTACGCTTTGTGGCTTGGAGTAGGCTTAGCAGGTCTTGGGGACCCATGCCTATATGTTTATGCGACAATCCTGGCTGTGCCTTACATGACGTACACAGGGTGACGTTGAATCGCTGCTGTTGATATCATTGTAGGAGCCATGGCCCCGGGTACCTCAAGGGGTCCAACAATGTGATTGATACCCGTGTCGGCCTCGTGGAGGGGGTGTGATTTAATTACTCAGGACAGTGCTGTAAGAGGCTTCAGCTGGTCAGATTCTTCCACCACCGCGTCATTCCCTGCACCCGGGTTACCAAGGAGTAGTAAAGTTGGCGCACTCCAGACCTAGTGCAAACCATCCAAGAGATGCACCTCACATTGTGAAACTCACAGATACCTCTGCATCAGTTGTGCAATAGATTCCGTGAGGGAGCGCCTGTCGTGCAGATCTCAGTCTCTGGGGGAGCAGCTGGCTCTGGTGCAGGTACCCCCGACGCGGATCTACAAACTGATGCATCGGCCCAGGAGTGTGCGTGTGGAGCACTGACTGCCCCGCGGACACAGTCTGCCCGTCAATATGCCCGTGTGTGGTACCTGGAGGAGGTGAGTGAGGATGGCCGCGCCTGGGCTCAGTGCACCCCTAAACCCCTAAACCATGAGCCCATCCTCATGCCTCACATCAAACAGGAGCCCTTTCACTCTGTAGCATCCTTATCTTCTATATTCATATATTCAACAATTATCAATTCCGCAAGAATCACAGAGTATTCTCTTCGTATGCTGTTTTCCTCGTAGTGGTTTCTCTATGGAGTTATTTATCTTCCTTTTCGCACAACAACTCATCCTTGCAGGTGTTTTCCTCTTTGAATGCAGCACACATGCAAAGACGAGAATTAAGAGAAAAAAATACTCCTATTTGTCACAGGCATGTGTGCCATTTCAGCACAAACCATGTCTACAACTCTTTGTAAGTATGTTTGAGTCAAAATGCGTGGGGTTTTGCACGGGAACGCCCATGCTCCGCCCATGGAACCCCCATGCTCCGCCCATCGAACGCCTCCCTGATACAAAGTAACACAAGGCAGCAAAATGCGCAGTGTTCGGGTACTTTTATTTTACAAAGCAACTCAACATTTGTGTTGCTTTGTAAATACCAAAAGGGATTTTGGGCCATATTTATACTTTATGACACAAAACTGCGCTGCCACAGTTTTGCGTCAAAAATTTTACCGCCGGCTAACGCCATTTCGTAGCGCCGTGCGGGCGTCAAATTTAAACTTTCACGCACGGCGGCGCAATCAACAGGTGGGAGTCATTTTTTTTTACGCACATTGCGGCGTCAAGTCGTAAAGGAAAACGACGTTAACGCAGCGGAAATGACTGTGGGTCGATTTACAACACCGCAACCCGGATATGAGCCATTTTTTTTGACGCAATAGCGTCAAAAATACCCACGAACGCTGCCCTTTCAGCAGAGGAGAGCCAAAATGGATCCCAGATGCCACTACAGACCCCAGGAAGATGACAGCAGATCAGGAACCAGCCAGGATGATCCATACAAGAAAAAGGACATATATAGAAAAAAAGAAAGTGTCGCTGCAGTGCAGAGGAGCAGGAAATCCTGGTTAAAGAGGTGACGGAACACCAGCACCAACTGTTCATCACCTCTAAGTTGCCAATCAGTAGGAGAGAGGCCATATGGCAACAAATTGTTGACAAGATCAACAGTGTGGCTGAAGTGCGCAGAACAGTCACCGAGTGTAAGAAACGCTGGCATGACTGCAAACGTAGGACAAAGGAAAAAATGGTCAGGAACAGGAAGGCAGCACTGCAGACTGGAGGTGGGAGTCCAGCACACCAGGAGGCCCTGGACTACATGGAGGAGATGGCCGCAGCCGTCATCCCCGAGGAGATCGTCACAGGGATTCAAGGACAGGACAGTGCAGACTACCACGAGACAACGCACATGCAGGGTAAGTCGCATGGGGATTTAAAATACAATAATGTTGACTGTAAGCAGGGGGGGAAATACCTACTGCACATTGCATGTAAGTCATCATATACATGGAGTGGCATGGGTAAAGGGGTATGGCATGGGGGCATGGCCTGCACATACAGAAGCTGGGGCACAACATAACACTACACCGACAACAGTCCCATGGGGGCATGCTGTCATGACAACAATGGAGCAAAGGGAAAGCCTCGATAGGAGGGAAGGCCACTACGTGAAACTTACATCCTGTCACTCGTCAGCCAGAATATCTCCTACATTAACTAGGGCCCTATCAGCAATCCTGTAGCCAAAACAACAACTGCAATGTAACTGCAACAACAGTTGACACTACCACCTCTGATCTCTGTGCAGCTATAGTAGCCAATGGCAGTAACCTCCCCATGGAACATACATACCTAAATTAGGGGGTGAGGATGACATCTGCAACAATCTCCTGAAACAAGACAAAGGCCCCAGTACACTCATATGTCAATGCCCATAGTTGTCACATACATCAGCCAAAGTAAACAGCAATAGGAGCCACACAGCACTAAGGACACACGCATGCTGCATACGTCAGGGTCCCTCACGTGCCTGACCAACAAGGCAACATCACAAATGTCATACTGCTCAGACAACAGCATTGAGGAGGGGACACATGGAACTGGTCACTGAAATACACCTGCACAGTCAGAGGACCAAATAGGACATTGATACGATAATCAGGGCAATCCAATGTGACACACATTACCCAACATCAGCAGGACACATTAACAATGTCTACATCCATATCACATCGTAACATTGCCATGCATAGGATATGCCACATGTCAATTACAATTAAGTCAATGTGAACAATCAGGGATTGGGGCAGGTCCTGAGAGGCAAGTGTGCTGCCAGGGCAATCAGAACACCCACAGCCAGTGAAAGGTCTCACCATAGGAATAGATATACACGGAGGGTCGAGTAGGACAAAAAGCTGGCTATTCCCTATTTGGTACAAAGCAACACCTAGAGGCAAGTAGGCAGACAAGTCTGATAACTCAATATCATATATGTGACACACAGGTGGGCCATAGGCCTATAACAATGCCCATATGAAGGACAGCAGATACCAATACCAAACAAGATCACAAAGTGAATTCATCAAAAGGCTGGCATATTATGTCAAAATTGTCACAACACAGACACATTAATCGTACCCTGTTTCATTGCAGAGGAACATGGATCTCCTGCCGATATGCCTGTCCCAGATTTCCCTGATGACATGGATGACAAGCCCATAAACATTCCCCAGGAGACTATCCAAAAGGTCCTAGAAACCCTCCAGACCCCACCTTCAGTCACAAGGAGGAGCACAGAACAAGCAGCCATCACAGAAGGACCACCCACCACCCCAATTGCAAGACCTGCCAGCTCCAACACAGCTGAGGACTCTGAGGACACTGGCACCAGCTTTGAAAGAACTGTAGTTGGAGTACAGCGGGAGCTGGCCAACGACGTGCGGGTGGGGATGCAAAATATGGCAGCCAGCCTTGAGGGGGTGTGCTCGTGCATGATGTCATCTGCAGATCAGGCAGCAGCTATGCAAGCCCTAACACCCATACTGCAAGGACTACAAGAAACTGTAAAGGAATTCACCACTGCAGTAAGGGAGTTGCCACAACACCTCGCACCCCAAACTTTCCACTGCATGCACAAATGCAATCATGACTCCCTCAGGGCTGACCTGGCTGCCTACCATTGTGATGTAGCTGCTATTCTCAAAAACCAGCAGGCCCTCCTTGCTGCAGTACTGCCCTTAAGACCTTCACAGGGAGCAGCCACCGGGATGTCTGACTCCACGTCTTCTAACACTGAGGTGTGTGTTGCCCCTTCACAACCAACAACAACAAGGACAAAGCAGGCAACACACACATCAGAAGAAGAAGACATGGAACAGATCACATTCACACAGAAGAGTACCCGGAAGCACTAGTCCCTGCACCATGGCCTACTTTGACCAAGGTCCTACGTTTTGTCAATTGCCAGTCTCACTACAACTATACTCAATGACTGTTCTGCTAACCACTGTATGACTTGTCAGCATTGCCAGTGAATGTCTCTCTCCTACTAATCGGCAAATCCTGTCCCTTTGCACTGTTGGTAATATCACCCCAGCATGTCAGGAGCATCATCCACACCCCTTCTGTAGGATCACCATGTAAGAATGCACCAGAACGGACTCAGCAAACCTGGACAATGTACATATTGACCTACAGCATCTATCAATAAATAGCACTTGCACACCTAATATGTCTCTGTGTAATTTGACACATCAACTGTGCAGTAGATAACTCAAAAGTGCCTGTGTGACAACCATGTAGCTTGTCAATACAACTGTCCTGACATCATGTAGTCTGATACATCTGTGCAGTGGCCAGGATTGCATCATAGCCTGCCCATCCTGAGGAGAATAAGTGATGAAGGGAGAAACCACACACAATCATGCTGTGTTGGACAGAATAATGCTCCATCAATAGAAATCAAAGTCAACTAATGGTGGCTGATAAATGTGGTCACCATGCAATACTAATACATTGAATTATGCAGTCTAATCTAAGCAAACACAACTAAACACAGCATCAATCAACCTTTCTGAGTAAACTTCCAAATAGGTAATCATGCAGATTTTTTGCACACATGATCTATGTCAGTAATGAAGACAATAAGACAAGAGTGTTAACAACACCTCATCTACAAAGATGTCCCTGAACATCACACTGCAGTCCGACCTAAAAAATTCCCCACGATACCAAGTCTGGAAGCACACTTTGTGATGTAGAAAACATACTCATCAACACAAATCCTTTGTGATCCATGTAAACTCCAAATGGTGGTTCTATCAAATGGTGGATACTTACCAAGTTAGCACAGGGGTAGCTGCCATTTTAAACCTCTTTTTTCTTTGGTTTGTAGCATAGGACACAAATCTCATAGAACAACAATCACTACACTGATGGCAAGGCCATGATCAAGTAGCAGTTAACACATAATGCAAAGGGTTAACTATAGATTTATTCATAAGTAATCACACCAGAGGCAACTAAGGGAAAAGTCAAACCTACACTAATCTAACCTGACTACTCCTTACCCACAACTGTCCCTAACTAACCTAAGCTAAACTTACTCTACACATATAACGAATCGATCTAAACATCAACCCCCCACCCACCATTATGAGACAGGACACATGCAGGACAACACATACTAACCTACACACATACTATACTATCCTAAACAATCATATAGTTTTTTGGAGATTTTTTTTTTTAATTTTATATATATATATATATATATATATATATATATATATATATATATATATATATATATTTTTTTTTTTCTAAACAGACAGGAACCCCAACATTGACCCCCACCCACCCACACACTCAATAATGAAAAGTAGGAAGAATAAGGACCCCCCACCCTCCTCCCTAACACTAACTAAGCTAGCAACCTATACTAACCTAACACTAATCCCCCAAGCCCACTAATCATGATAAAAAGGAAAGAGGAGGGAGGGGAGGGATAAATTTAAATAGACCATATAAGTCCTAGAGGTTGGCCCTCCGTAGGGTCCGCCTGATGGACCTGACCCGCTTCTTTATGTACGCCACATCCTGGCTCAGCTTGTCCACCTTCCTAATGAACTTGTCCATTTTGGGGGCCAAAGCCTGGAATGCCGCAGGGTCAATTGTAGGTGCTGCTGCTGTCTGTGTTCCGGCAGAGGTGCTCGGTGTGGGAGTAGTTGGTAGCCCACTGGACTGTCCTGCAGCTCTTATAATGCTGGGTCCTGGTCGTGCTGCAGAGGCAGGGACAACTGTCCCCGCCGTTGCTGGGGCCACTTGGGGAGAACTGGTGGTTGTGGTAGTGGTGGCTGTAGTGGGCAACGTTGGGCCACCCTGTGGTGAGGCCCACCATGCTCCAGAGGCCCGATCCGCCTGGTATTTTCGGGCCATCCTTCTGAACCCCGACTGCACCTGCAGGATGTGTCGGTACCTCATGTCCCACCTCTCAAATTCATGCCTCTGTGCGGCACTCATGTTTGCAGCTGTGAAGAGAAAGGGCAACTATTTACCATAGGAAATGCATTGGTGGAATAGCACAATGGGTCAGTTGGAAATTACTTTTACTGTAGTTGTAACAGCTCATATCACCACATAGATCATTGAAAGTCTCAGAGGAAGTACATGGGAAGCCTGCATACAAAAGGGCATCTCACACCTAGCATATACAACTATCTACATGATGGGTGACATCAGCCTAAACTTCTCATCATAAATATTACAAATGCAGCCTACATTATGGCTGCACCTCTTCCACCTATTGCCTGGACTCCATATGTCAGTGTATGTGATAACAATCACAACCCTCAATATCTGCCATTTGTAATTGGATTTGCTAGTATAGAACTCATGTGCCATAACCGAGTGTGTACACTAGGTTCAAAACAAAGTTTAAAATGGTCACAAGTATGTGTAACATACTGGTTGCTACAGTCCTAGGTACCCTTTTCTCAAACACATGGCTGACTTTGAGGGGGGGGCAGAACATCCAACAATCCCAAAATCGATGCACACCCAGGAGTGTATAGAAAGCTCAACATGTTTTTGCCTCCACACACACACCACCAGTGAAGGGCTATCAACAAATCGGAGTCAGCTAAACCTTGTCCTATTCAAGGTCCACACATGTCAAAATGTACTGACCTATGCCAACATCACATACTACCAATCAGGCATATTTTTCTACAGACACAGAGGAGCAAGAACACCCATGATCATGAATAGCATGTACACGTAGGCCGTTGCACTGTAGTCCCACACACTTCTAGTACAACTTGTGGAAGTACATGCCCTCAGAAGATTCAACCTACAGTGTACTCAGTACATCGTTTACTAGGAAAGCAGCAGATTTCAGACAAGCCATTTGCAGAAGCTATCTGGGAGAATGTCAGTCTGAAATGCAGACTCAGTCAGAGACGAGTCCCAGAGCAACTCTTACATTAACTAGTGTATTCCACATGACTCACCCCATTCCCCATAGCGGGCCCTACAGGAATGGCCTACAGACCCAAAATCAGACAAATGGATAAGCATAGGTCAACTCAAAATGAAGTGATAACTGAAATCCCAATAATGGAACAATACTAATGATTGGGCAGCTCATCAAACCTTGCAATCTGTTGAACACACAGTAGTCCATCATGCATCACCAGCAAACATCAAAAATACCACACATGCAACACTCACTGTAGGTGTCGGGGTCCTCAAAATGAGCCACCTCTCCCACTGTGTACGGTGCAGGTCCACCTGTAAAGCATGGAAGGAAGAATATACTCAGAATCCGTGCACTGACGAACAATTGCAAATACAAAGACAATGTGAGAATATGACATGAGTAATGAAACCCTTTCACACATGCTCATACTGCATGGAATTATTCATGCGCAACATTTACATCGGATGAGTCTCCTGCTACAGTTACACACCCTACTACACACATGCAGTGGCCCGGACAGTCATGTGGTGGCAAAGATGCACCTCCATTAGTATGCACCAACAATATAGGTGTGCATTCATCTCATCATGTGCATCCAAGAGAGACATCCAAAAGCTGGTTATTGAGGACTGCCTGACCTCTCAAACAGCCTATGTGGTCATGACACATATGTGACTGATAGGTACATGGTACAGAGGGCAATACCTCATGTTCTTACAGTTTCATACATTGATGTGTCCAAACAATAGTGATTGGCACCAAACATAGATGTTTGTACCCTAGTCCATACCTTTGGACTGCCATCCCTATTCTGATTTGGGCACAAGTGACAATAAATACCTGTCTAAAATGTTAGCTGAGGGCACCTGAGTCCTTAACAAATATGGTTCATGCTCAGATCAGGCATGTAACAATTAAATGTGAAGGAGCACATTTATCACGACAAGGCATGGCACTTCCAAGAACATTTTCCCTACACACCAACCAGACACACATGTGACATATGTGTGGACAACATTGCTAACTTCAATTGACGTGAAGGCAACACACATTTTCAGCATCATGTAGGGTTTACAAATGTCAGTCTAGCTATGGCGTCTACATATGTAGGTATGATGTTTCAACATCCATTTTTCACTGCCTATTGTGACCTGTAGAGTCCTAATTGCATCATTAATGTGTCGCTTGTCTGACACAAGGGCGGCACTACATTACATTCTGCTACAGGCAACCGGTATGTGTAGAAAACATGAGCTACCTGACAGCTAGCATTTGTCATCCTTCACATTGTGCATCAATTACCCAGTATGTTTCCCTAGCATTACACACAGTCAGCTACTTATCTGGCAGATAGGGTAACAATCATCACATGTCACTACACAGCTTTAAATTGTGCACATTTAATTGATCTGTACTCACCAACATGGCCACCAATGCTGATTCCCAGGTGGTCCAGCAGATCTTGCTCCCTGGAGATCAGATCAGCCCAGCGGTGCTTCAATTGATGGTCATTCCTTTGGCTACCATATAGACGCACCAAGTGATGGCGCACCTTCCCCCACCGGACTTTACGGGCCTCCGTGTGATACCCCTGTATCACCCTACCCCCAGCCTCCATCATGAGTGGGAGGAAATGGTAAACAAGCCATAGAAACCCCTCCCCAATTCCTCCTCACCCATCCTGGGAAGCCGTGGCCTACCAGACATGTCAGCACTGAAAAAGGGGAAAAAGTAGTAGAAAAAGGAAAAGGGGGAAATGGGGAAAGGTAGAGTGGGGGAATACAAAGAAAACTTAAGAAGAAGAGCCCAACTATCCCCTATATTACAGTACCCACAACAGACTCCCACAGACAATAAATAAAACACTGGACTTGACAAATTAATACAACACAGACTCAGACAGTATTCTACAACAAGACAATGATGACAAAAGCACAATTGAGATGGCACACTGGACACAAAAGCACTAATACACAAGACAACACTTTGCACACAGCCACACAGTCTAGAATAATCTGAGACTGCAAAGTGAAACTGAAAGTACACCCACTGTACAGATTCTGTAAACAGGATATCCTATTACATCACATCCTGCATAAAGTGGCCGCCGTTTTTTTTTTGCTATGCGTCATATTTTCACGCATACAGCTTGTGCGTTATATTTTTTGACGCACAGGAGTGCAAATAATGCAGAGTCAAAAAGTTTTTCATCATTGGTAGATTATATTTGTTTGAGGCATATTTTACAGTTCTAGAGTTGAAAATTAAGGCGCAGCAAAATATGATATCTAATTATGAAAAATATTTTTGACTCTGCATTATATGCACGCATGTGCGTCAGAAATAATGACGCACAAGCTGTATGCGTGGAAATATGACGCATAATGGATGTTGGAAAATGGGTTATTGATAAGGGCAGGTAGGTACCTACACCTAGCAACAAGCCACTAACCTCCACTTAGGTCCAGTTAGGTCTCAGTAAATTAACCCCAGCTCAACCCTTGGTAGCTTGGCAACAAGCGTCAAGGCTTAACTTAGGAGACAATGTGTAAAGCATTCAAATATCACAAAACAGTAATTAAATAAAACACAGGAAACAGTTTAAAAATCCAAAACCAATTTATAAAAATAGTTTATATTTTTATCTTTAAAATGACACAAAAACGAATAAAATCGGATAAGGGGAACCGGAGATATAAATTTTTAAAGAATTATTATTTTTCTAGCGCTTAGAAACAAAAAGCGCCAATCGGGTCATCTGGTTGCACCTCGACCGGGGCAAAGTCAAAGTTTCAGGCCGACCGCGATGGAGCCCTGCTCGGCTACAGGTCGCGGGAGGCCTCGGTTAAAAAGTTACCTTCTGACTTAGTCTTTATTTTGAAGATTTTCTTCAGCGGGATGAACCTGCCAGTCCAATCCGACCTCCTGGAGCCCTTCTCCGGATACACGATGCTGGATTCCTCGGTGGAGATTTTTACCTTCGGACTTAGTCGTTTTTTCGAGGTGAAAATCCTTCGACCGGGGTAAACCTGGATCTTGATCCGACGTCCATGGAGCCCTTCTCGGATACGATGGCTGGGAGGTCCCGGTCAACTTTTTACCTTCGGACTTAGTCTCTTTTTCTGAGATTTTTCTTTACCGGGACGAACCACCAAGTCAGGCCGGGTCGCGGTTGAGGCAAGCCGGCTAGAATTTCCGCGGCGGGTCGGTCCCTCTATGGAGCTTTTTTACAAAAATTCTCAAATCTTCTCCAAACTTCTGGGGCATCACCCAGATGTTCTTTTAAGGTTCTTTTGGGGTCCACAGCTCACCCCAAGGGTCCAGAAGTTCTGAGATGGTCCTTGGGGGGTGCGGACTACAACTCCCAGAATGCACCTGGCGCAAACTCCTTTTTGGCCACTGGGCAGTGGTCAGCTGGTCGCTTTCTTCAGGAGTTGGTGCAGGGGACTCTGGTTAACAATTTTTCACCGGTAGCAAACAGGGAGTCCCTCCTTGAACCAGTTGTGGTGAAGCCCAAGTGTGCAGCTGGTGCAGTCCTTCTGAGTGCAGGTTCCAGGTGCAGGCCAGGGGTCCAGCAGGGCAGTCCTTCTTCTCCTTTAGTTCTTTTCTTGTTGAAATCTGGTGGGGATCTGAGGTGTGGGTGCAGGTCTGCCAGTTTTATCCTTGCTCCTGGGTGAAAAGCAGGGGGGTCCTGGTTCTCCAATCAGGTACAGGGTCGTCCCCCTGTGATGACCACTTCCTGGGAAGTGTGGCAAAAATCCATCCCAGAAGGCAACATTCTCTAAAAATCCAACATGGCTGAATCTGATTTTTGGAGGTTACATCTGGCTGAGCCCACCCACTGGTGTGGCTAAAAATCATAAACACACCCCTCTCCTGCCCTCTCCTAATCTAATCAAGGGGGCACCTAGTTGTCTGGGGTTGCAGGATGTGGGAGTGTTGCTGGTTGCTCCAAATGTCCTTCTCTGCCTTTGAAGACCAGTTTGGCAGCCCTCCCCCTTCCTGCCTCACCATCTGCTGAGGGGAGATTCTCTCCCACAGGCACATTCCTTTGTGTGAAGCCAGGCCACTTCACACCTCATCAAGACAGCTTGGCTAAGCTGCTGCAATCTGGCCAATCAGAGCACAGCAGAAAAAACAATGCAGGGCTGAAATTGGCAACTTTTTAGGTCAAGTCTAAAACTCTTTACCTGAACAAGTTATATTAAATCCAACAACTGGAAGTTGTGGGATTTATTACAACAATTAATGTGATACCAAATTCTTGGTATGCATCTTTTAAGGAGACTTTAAAATTTAAAACAAAGTCTCCCCATTCTAGCCTATGAAGGCCATTTACTACAATGAGGGAAAAACGATTTTGGCTGTTTTTACCTCACCAGGGCTTATAAAACTATTTTTATAAAGTCCCTGCTTATAGTTACATGGCACCCAGCCCTAGGGGCACATAGGGCACACCTTAGGGGTGACTTATATGTAAAAATAAGGTAGTTTAAGACTTTGGAACTACTTTTAATTCCAAAGTCGAATTTGCATATAACTTTAATTTAAAAGCAGCCAGCAAGGCAGGCCTTGACACTTGACACTGGGCACCTCAGCAGTGCACCTATGGGTGCACTACCTATGCTGTGGTCCCTAAACCTACATGCCCTACCATATACTAGGGACTTATAGGTAGGTTAACTTAGCCAATTATAATTAGCCTAATTTGCATATTGATTTTACACAGAGCACAGGCCCTGGGACTGGTTAGCAGTACCCAGGGCACCATCAGAGTCAGGAAAACACCAGCATAAAGTGGAAAATGGGGGCAAAAAGTTAGGGGGCCTCTGCAATCAGCCCTGTTTTCTCACAATGGGAAAAAACGGAGGCCATGTTATGCAGGATATTATGATATCTATTTATGAAATATATTTTTGACTCTGCATTATCTGCATTCCTGTGAGTCAAAAATTATGACGCACAAGCTGTATGCGTGGAAATATGACGCATTATGACAAATATGTCTTTCATTTGTCAAATTGAGAAATGAATTTTGTCATGACCAAACGGTGCTAAGTGATAAACTTTGGGGTTAGCTATAGCAAATGTCCCATATGGGATGTATAGAAGGTATTCACAGTGCAATGGTAATGATTGGCCAGAATGGATATTACTCATAATTGTACACATATGTAGGTAATTGCTGATTGCTAATTTCAAAATATGAATGGGATACCAGGAAGTATTCCTTAGCAAAATTGTGTCCACATGTATCAAGCTATTCAAAATTAAATAAAGGGCAATTAGGTAGTGCAATTGTCGGCTAAACTTTTTTTGGGGGTAACCATGTCCTATTTACGAGTAAATTTATCTAAAATGTGTTTCACTTTTGACATGTAGGGCATACATGCGCCTTATGCATGTGTGTGCTTCACATGTGCATAAAAAATGTATATTTGGGGGGCAGCAGAGGTGGACTTAGGCCCCCAGCACCCTAGGGTTTGCTCTTCCAGACTTGCAACTTTATCCACGGGTTTCCCAAATTCAGTGATGCTAAACCATCAGCAGCAGGCCCATGGAAGCACATAGGGTATGATTCACTGTTTGCCATTCTGTAATCCCATTTGCCCATTTGACGTTTGCCCTATTGATTCTTTGGAGAATTCTGACATACCATTTTGCATTGATTTTTTTGCAAAATCTCAATGTTCCTTATGTCATGATAGCAAATAGGTTGTTGATGTATGTGGCCCTTTATGCATTACCTGGTTTAGAGGCGTGTTTCACTCTTCCTGCTAGGTTACAACTGGGACACTACTGTGATTGGCTGCTTGAAACCATTTTGTTGATTGGATGGTACATGTACATGTGTGTGGTCCAATATTGATCCAGTATCAACTGTCAAGGTGTATGTTGTCACTGTAACGTCCAGGTCTCCTCATGAGTTTGTGGCAGCTAATCGTGTATCTAATGAGAATCGGTTGTAGCAAAATTTGAGATAAGTCATTGAGGACATGGTCACCTACACGTGGATGGTCCCACCCTGTCACTGAAGACGTGTAATGAGACTTTCAACTGGGCAACCTTGGTGTGCTGAGTGAAAGTATGTCTCAGGTGTCTGGATCCGGCATGTGTCATTGCAACATTTGTACTCCAGTTAGCCTCTGTGGATGGTAATGTATCAGGAAACATCATAGCCTCTGTGCAGAAGTAAATGGCTGGTATTCAGCACACACGACTCATCTTTATTATTTGAACAATGTAACTCTGCGTGTGAACTGTCAGGGTCCTCATATGTGTTGACTTTTCATGGACATTATCTGAGGTTGCTGGTTCGGATAGAGGCCTCTTACACCATCAAACGCTATGGTCCAGGTCCACTGTCACACTTTGTAGTTTAGGCATTAATGAGGGCCAGACAACGAAAGGGCCATGATTTGGCTATTCAAGGGCACTGTCACAAATCTGATACAAATAACAGTCAGATGATGCAATACTATGTATTTGAGTACACATTGATGAGGCTAATGACAAATTAGTGTCTGAGGTACAAGGGGTTTTGGACAGCACGTGTGGTCCATAGGTGGACCACAGGTATCTTTAGGGTGACCCACGCGCAGGTGTCAGTCAGGCTGACAGGATGCTGGGTCAATCAGGAGCAAGTTCTTACAGTAATTACATGATCAGTGTTCTGACTAGGACTGGTCAGAGGGAGCAGTCGATAGGTGACATGTCACACTGTGTATGTCCTGTGTTGTTTTGAAGGTGACACATGAAACCATATACAGTGTTACACGGCAACATTAGTAGCAATGCTTAATGATGTAATTGCATAAATGCCAATATCTATGCTGTAGGAGGCATCAGCAGGGACGGGGCATGTACATTTGGGTGGTGTGCATGGAGAGGATCACTGGTGTGGCCTCCATCAGTGTCTCACTAGTCCTGTCAGATGAGATTTGCTGAAAATTTGCCTACAGTACCTTTCACAAGAGAATCATTCTACAGGTGATACCAGGCCTTAAAAACTCCAAGCCAGTGTATTATATGAGCTGAGTTCCATGCAGTGAGATGGTACTATGACAATGGTAGGCATAGGAAAGGGTGTGGCACATTGGATGACTCTTGTGAGTGTGTGTGTGTAGATGAGGGAATCTCAGTGTACACAAATCAGCATTCCAGGGACCTCTTCAGACAGGTGGGGTGTGACCAGCCGCAGGTGTGTGTAATGTTTTTAGAAAAGGGCTGACATGTAGATGGGTAGTGATGTGCTGGATGCTTGTCATAGGTGTAGCACTTGTGCTGTGTATGTTCTACTTATGTGTAACTCTAGTGACAGATAGTCATTGCAAAGATAGTAAGTTGTTGGAATTACTGTTGCCAAGAGTCTGGTAATACATTCCTGTTCCTGAAGCATAAGCATGTGACCTGGCTGATGTATGAGGCCTGGTTTCCCCTAGTTGAGTGATGTTTTTTTAGTTGTGTGCCATCTGCTGCGATGATCCATGTTTCACACATGTATGTGTGTCATATGTGTGGTCCTCAGCTATTGCCCTTCAAAGGTGAACTGTACAGGATGTCTGTCATTTACATTGTGTGTGTATGTGACCATTGTATGGTGGCCATTACATTTGTAGTGTATTTTTCTGGGTCCTGATCGTTATATCATTATTGCTCAATGAGACGACATTCTTCTTCTGATATTTCAAGCTAAAGGTGGGCAGAAATGAATAGGCCAAACCATAATGTGGTGTTTGAAAAGGTAGAAAGCGACCAGGGCACTCCAAACTTCATAGAACCGAGATACGTAGAATAACAAAAAGATTTATTGGTAAACCTTCATGATAAAACCTTCCATGTACTTAAGGTCAATACATGAAAAAACGGTAACAGCCTGTTCATATAGTACAATTAATGTCCATATAAAGTGACCAATACATGTATATTCGGTAACAGCCAACACGTGTTTCGTCCTCAATGGACTTCTTCAAGGCTGGAAACAAAGAACAAATTGGAGCTCTTAAACAAAATAAAATCTATACCAATCGGTAGGTAACATTTATGGGTAAAACCCTTTGTTTTAATTAGAAAATAGTGAGAGGTGAGCATTAGGTATAGGTCAAGTGTAGAGACCCATTGCGAGTAATGCGCAATCCAAATAGAGAAAACCCATTAATTCGTGATGTGTTGAGTCTAAAGAAGTAATCTATTAGGTAATACAGGTAGTACATAACAGTGAGAAAACCCAGACTTGACAATTTGTGAATAATGGAGATAGTAACACCCATCAATAGAACCAAGAGGTGTGCTGCGGGGGGTGTAGGTTTTTTATCCCCTTTCTTTCCAGAAGGGAAGGGGATTGTGATAAGATTGATATTCCATGCACATGCGTGATATAACATGGCGCCAGACGGCATATAAAGCATATAAGGTTACCTCATGAACTAAAGTGTAAATGGGAATCACGATGTTAATGTTGGAGTTCCAAGTGGAAATTCTGGAAAGGTAGAAAAGGCCCAGAGAAAAGATACATTACTAATGTACAGGGCTCATGTAGGTCCAGTGAGAAAAGAGGAATGTTGGAGTCAAAAATAAGACCTACCAGGGAGACCGAAGGGTTCTCCATCTCAGTAACAAAGTCCATTTATAATCCCGAGACGGATATTAGTAATACGCGAATAGTGCGTATGCAGATAGAGTGTGTCTGTGGTAAGAGGAACACTCTGATTGTGGTTTTGGTAAGAGCAGTCTGTAAAAAATAGAGCAAGGGACATAAGGGAGAAATCATATCAACTAGAAACGTTGCCAAAAACCGGGAGCGCCAGCTTTAAAATCTAGTACAGAAGATACTAGTAAACTATAACGTAAGCGGGAGCGTATAACAGATAATATGAACAAAATTCTATCAGTGATACTCGCTTTAAATTGGTACAGCTATGACACGCCACTCCCTAGGACATAGACAGGGTTCTATCCCTGCTGACCAACCAAAGTACAAACTAATTCTAGTATAGTGTGCCGGGGCATGTTGTAAGGGGGGAGTGGATCCCGTAATTCTAGAGCGGTTAAAAAATCTAATCTAAACCCACTAGGGAGAAAAAATGTAGAAGCGCTTACCAGTGTTTCCCCAGATCCGGGAAAACAGCACAACCGGTACGTGTGCGCGTAGCAGGCAGCGCGTGTTAACGCTGCTGTGTCCTGTCCGACAGCAGAGCGTTAGAGGAGTGACGGCGTATGTATGCGCGTGCTCCAAAAGTAAAAACAGAAAAAGGGAACTAACGTCTAGTCCGCTTTGACAGATGGGGATGCAGGCTCCATGGTTGGAGCACTCTATCGACGCCATGTTAGAGGGAAATAAAGCGGAAAATAAAGTAAAATGTGCCGCAGTGGTAAAGTAAAGCGACCATGGTCACAAATAAGTTAGAAAGCAGGCGAGTGGGTAACAAATTGATAACACACGCGGAAAATAAAGTGGTGCTAAAATGGAGACCAAATTCCCCCGATTAAATGCACCCTATACTCCAATATGGTTGGTTCACGAGTGCTGTTCCATGCGAGGGTGGGAAGAGCAAAGACAGGGTGCATGTATAGTGAATTCAGTGAAGAAAAGGAAGGGGAGGGAAGTAAACAGAAAAAAGGACGGTAAATACATGAGATACAGTCGGGAAATTATATACATATACTAGTACATAATGTAGAGAATTTAACATGGTAAATTGACAGGATTACCGTATTGGCATTTTACATGAGGAGAAGTGGACAACAAAACGGTCAATAAAGTACATGCGTTTCATTTGGAGAGCTAAAAAAATATACTTTGCGATTAGTGAAGGATTTCCAATGGTGTTTTAACAATAATTCCGTACTGCCTTTCAAAAGTAAGTATATACTGAATGGCACAAACATAAGCAGAAACAAAAACACTCAAAAGTTAATAAAACAAGACAGAAATCGGAAATGTTAAGAAGATTGTTACAAACAACCAATGGTGCAGATTGTTCATAGTTGTGCCAGATGTCTATAATGCAAAGGGGATGAACACCAAATACGCTGCGAGAGTTACTCATAGACATTACAATATTACAATACATATGAAATGATCCGGGGGCACGTATACTATATTTGATTTTCTTAATCTTTTAATTATAGCCTAAAATCAACCGGCTAGAAAAAACTGTGTAGAGGCCAGAAACTGGATACTACTGGTGAATAGATGAATACTGAGTGGATGACATCAGTAATAAGGTGGGACATTACACCTTTTTCAGAGAAAAACATGTAGGTCCTTATTAATGTTAAGGCCCTGTTCTACTGCTCTTAACTTAATGATCCACCTACTTTCAAGGCGTCTGAGGGCCAAAGTGCGGTTACCTCCTCGAGGCAGCTTTTTTACAGAGTCAACTCCGTGGACAGAAATGTCCAGGACTTCTCTATGTCCATGTGTCTCATTGTAATGGGTAGCAAAGGGATAATTAGTATTTGAAGAGCGAATAGCCCTCAAGTGCTCTTGGATTCTCTCTTTTAAAGGTCGGATGGTGCTACCCACATAAATGAGTCCACATGTACAAACAATGCAGTACACCACAAAACTTGTGTTGCAATTAATAAAGTGCTTGAGTTTGTGCGTGACCTGTGTGTTGTATCGGAAGTTCACTGTCTTATCTTTAATGTATCCACAGATGTTGCAGTGTCCACACCTGTATGTACCAGGTGGTGGTTTGGGCATCCAGGTGTCCCTATTCTCTGGTGGCAAAAAGCTATGACATAGTTTGTCCCGTAGGGTGGTACCTCTCATGTAAATAATGCTAGGGTTGGTGGTAAGTCCATTTTTTAGAATGTTGTCTGTTAGCAATGTAGACCAATGTTTACGTACAGTCTTGTAGATTTGGGAGCTTAGTGCACTCTGTTTTATAACCAAGGATATGTGTTCCTGTGACCCCTTCTTTTTTGTGTCAGTAAGTAAATTGGGACGTTTCACCTTCATGATCTTATTAACAGCTTTAGTAAGGGTCTGAGGATGATAACCTCTGTGCCTAAAACGTTGTTCCATGTTGAGTAATTCTTTACGGAATGTCGTTTCCTCACTGCAGTTACGTCGAATCCTGGTTACTTCCCCATATGGAATGGCATCAATTTGGGATTTAGGATGTGAACTAGTAGCATGCAGTAATGCGTTGCATGCTGTGGGTTTTCTGAAAAGTCTGGTACATAATTTACCGTTCTTTATGTAGATAGTGAGATCAAGGAAGTTAATGCAAGATTGGCTGGCCTCATGTGTAAATCTGATGTTGAAAATGTTATTATTGAGATGTTCTGTGAACAGTAGGAGTGAATGTGCATCACCTGACCAAAATACCAAAATATCATCAATGTACCTGCCCCAGTATAAAATGTGTTGTGTAAGGGGTGGAGGACAGGAACGCCACACATGAATTTTTTCCAGGTAGCCCATATAGAGGTTGGCATATGATGGGGAGAATTTTGCTCCCATTGCCACCCCCTGTATCTGGCGATACCAGCATCCATTATGTAAAAAAACATTGTTGTCTAAGACTACACCAATCAGGTCCATGAGCATGTTTGTATGGTCTAGTAAGGCAGCATCTCTGGTATCTAAGTAGTGTAAGATAGCAGATAGTCCTTCTGTTCTTGGGATACTCGTGTACAGACAGGTGACATCCAAAGTCACTAAATAATGACCGTCTGTCCAGTCGTAGTCGGTGATTTTACATAGTAGATCCTTGGTGTCCCTAATGTAAGAGGGTAAATTCCGCACAAAGGGCTGTAGGAAACAGTCTATGTATTCCGATAGTTTCTCCGTGGGAGAGCCAATCCCGGAAATGATAGGTCTGCCCGGGGGAAAAATGCCCGGTTTATGTATTTTTGGTAGGATATAGATGCACGGCAAGGTAGGTGTGTTATTATACAGAAATTTAAACTCCATGTCAGATATCAGATCCTGGTCCAGGTATGTTTGAAGTTTGCGTAAGATGCATCTATTAACTTCTGGCATGGGATTGGAAGTGAGTTTAAGATATGCAGAGTGATCTGATACTTGTCGATCTACTTCTGATATATAGTCCGCCCTGTCCATGATCACGATATTCCCACCCTTGTCAGCTTCTTTGATTATTATGTCATTACAGGTACCAAGTGAGATTATAGCTTGCCTTTCGGCCAAGGTAATGTTGTGCCAGGGGATGGATTTATGTCCCGACAGATATTGTTCCTCCATATGGTATAGCTCACTGGTAACCTTATTACAGAAAGAGTCAATCGCAAAGTCCCTGGGAATTGTGGGTGTGAATTTGGAGCTTGTCTTAAGATCACTATAGGTCCTGGGATTGGTATCTATGCTCAGGTCAGTAAGAATCTCTGTGAGTGTAGGTACGTGTCCCTCCTGATGTTGGATTGAGAGTAGCGTTTGGATGTCTTTAACGTCCTTGATGGTCATAGTGCTAGGAGTGTGGAGTGGGGTAGTAGTTACCCTAGTCGTAGTGTTTACATCATAGAAGTATTTGTAAAGTTTACATTTGCGAATAAACTTAAACAGACCTATGTGAAGTTCTGTGAAGTCTGGAAGTGTGGTGGGTACAAAACCTAAGCCTTTTTTGAGCATGTTGGTTTGGTTGGAGGTCAGGATTTTAGAGGATAAATTGACAATAGAGATGGCATTTGAGGTATCCTTCTTGGGGTCCGGGGTATCTATCACTGTTGGGCACTGCGAGTGATTGAGCGTGTGGCTACTCCCTCTTGGCGCCTGTTTGGGTTTGCACTTGTGCTTCCCCCGTCTAGTGGCCTTGTAGTTACTTCTTCCCTTCTTTGAATTTGTTTTTGGCCCTTCCGGAATCGCTCCAGTTCCAATAAAAAAGGGGATCTATATGAGGTGGAAGGCAATGGTAGTTTTTCCCTAGTGTCTTCACTAGTTCCACTAGAGATGCTGGAAATGTCTGTGTCGCTCGTTGTAAGATTTGGTAAGGGAGGGTTCTTATCCATACTGGAGGATTCCCTATCCAAGTCTAGTTTGGAATTGTCAAACTTGCGTGCGAAGGTAAAAACTCTCCCCTTCTTATAATCATTGTCATCCCTCCTAAGTTTACGTACTTTCTTGTCCTTGATATATAATTGATGTTTTTCTAGGACATCCTTAAGAATATTGAAGTTTCTTGTTTTGGTATCGGGAGAGTCTATGTCATTAATTTCCTTCTCAAGTTGTGCAATGTCCTGTAAGAGTTTCTCCCGCTTATTCTTGGCATCACGGATAAGTATATCCATCATGCCATACGATGAAGTGATCAGTAGTTGTTCCCACTCTTTAAGTAAATCAGGACTAAGGTCATCGAAAGATGGAAAAAGGATAACCCTCAAACCCCTCGGGATTTGGTTGTTTTCCATGTATTTTTCTAAGATCGTATAGTCCCACCATCGTGAGAGTTCTTGTTTTTTTAGGCGTTCTAGTTTGATAAATTTATTTCTAAGGCCCTCCTGTATTGGGCGAGACGTACTAGGAACATTGGTCTGGGCATTGTTTTGGAATAGTTCTCTGAGCAGGGTATCTCTATTATCATCGAAATTTTCCATAGTTTAATATGGACAGAAGGCAATGTGAAAACAGATGAGTAAAACAGAAGCAAAAGAAACAAAACAAACTGAAATGTAATTGGACTTATGTATACATAGTAATAATAAAACAGAGTGCAGACAACATCTATTTGTAAACAAACAAACTATTCCATCCGGTGGTTGATGTTAAGGCGTCGCACATCCGATATAGGTAAGACTGAGTATCAAATACAAAGAAAAATAGTCATGTGGAGGGTGCCGGCCTGGTACGTGAACCCAACCACCACGGGTTTCAGAGTGCACAAAAACACAAGTGGTCCTACAAGGGCCACCTATGTCCTGCGCTGTACTAGACAAAGTGAAAAGGTAGAAAGCGACCAGGGCACTCCAAACTTCATAGAACCGAGATACGTAGAATAACAAAAAGATTTATTGGTAAACCTTCATGATAAAACCTTCCATGTACTTAAGGTCAATACATGAAAAAACGGTAACAGCCTGTTCATATAGTACAATTAATGTCCATATAAAGTGACCAATACATGTATATTCGGTAACAGCCAACACGTGTTTCGTCCTCAATGGACTTCTTCAAGGCTGGAAACAAAGAACAAATTGGAGCTCTTAAACAAAATAAAATCTATACCAATCGGTAGGTAACATTTATGGGTAAAACCCTTTGTTTTAATTAGAAAATAGTGAGAGGTGAGCATTAGGTATAGGTCAAGTGTAGAGACCCATTGCGAGTAATGCGCAATCCAAATAGAGAAAACCCATTAATTCGTGATGTGTTGAGTCTAAAGAAGTAATCTATTAGGTAATACAGGTAGTGCATAACAGTGAGAAAACCCAGACTTGACAATTTGTGAATAATGGAGATAGTAACACCCATCAATAGAACCAAGAGGTGTGCTGCGGGGGGTGTAGGTTTTTTATCCCCTTTCTTTCCAGAAGGGAAGGGGATTGTGATAAGATTGATATTCCATGCACATGCGTGATATAACATGGCGCCAGACGGCATATAAAGCATATAAGGTTACCTCATGAACTAAAGTGTAAATGGGAATCACGATGTTAATGTTGGAGTTCCAAGTGGAAATTCTGGAAAGGTAGAAAAGGCCCAGAGAAAAGATACATTACTAATGTACAGGGCTCATGTAGGTCCAGTGAGAAAAGAGGAATGTTGGAGTCAAAAATAAGACCTACCAGGGAGACCGAAGGGTTCTCCATCTCAGTAACAAAGTCCATTTATAATCCCGAGACGGATATTAGTAATACGCGAATAGTGCGTATGCAGATAGAGTGTGTCTGTGGTAAGAGGAACACTCTGATTGTGGTTTTGGTAAGAGCAGTCTGTAAAAAATAGAGCAAGGGACATAAGGGAGAAATCATATCAACTAGAAACGTTGCCAAAAACCGGGAGCGCCAGCTTTAAAATCTAGTACAGAAGATACTAGTAAACTATAACGTAAGCGGGAGCGTATAACAGATAATATGAACAAAATTCTATCAGTGATACTCGCTTTAAATTGGTACAGCTATGACACGCCACTCCCTGGACATAGTGTAGGAGGCTGGACTGGCTTGTAGTGAGTACCAAGGGGTACTTGCACCTTGCACCAGGCCCAGTTATCCCTTATTAGTGTATAGGGTGTCTAGCAGCTTAGGCTGATAGATAATGGTAGCTTAGCAGAGCAGCTTAGGCTGAACTAGGAGACGTGTGAAGCTACTACAGTACCACTTAGTGTCATATGCACAATATCATAAGAAAACACAATACACAGTTATACTAAAAATAAAGGTACTTTATTTTTATGACAATATGCCAAAGTATCTTAGAGTGTACCCTCAGTAAGAGGATAGGAAATATACACAAGATATATATACACAATAGCAAAAATATGCAGTATAGTCTTAGAAAACAGTGCAAACAATGTATAATTACAATAGGATGCAATGGGGAAACATAGGGATAGGGGCAACACAAACCATATACTCCAAAAGTGGAATGTGAACCACGAATGGACCCCAAACCTATGTGACCTTGTAGAGGGTCGCTGGGACTATTAGAAAATAGTGAGAGTTAGAAAAATAACCCTCCCCAAGACCCTGAAAAGTGAGTGCAAAGTGCACCAAAGTTCCCCTAAGGACAAAATAGTCGTGTTAGAGGGAGAATGCAAGGAAAACACAAATCAGCAATGCAACAACGATGGATTCCTGTCTGAAGGTACCTGTGGAACAAGGGGACCAAGTCCAAAAGTCACAAGCAGCTCGGAGATGGGCAGATGCCCAAGAAATGCCAGCGGTTGGTGCAAAGAAGCTCTTACTAGGCTGAAGAACTGTGAATACTGCAGGAACGACAAGGGCTAGAGACTTCCCCTTTGGAGGATGGATCCCCCACGCCTTGGAGAGTCGTGCAGAAGTGTTTTCCCGCCGGATGGACGCCAACAAGCCTTGCTACACGCAAATCGTGCGTTTGGCGTTTTTGGACGCTGCTGGGGCCCAGGAGGGACCAGGAGGTCGCAAATTGGACCTGCAGAGAGAGGGGACGTCGAGCAAGACAAGGAGCCCTCACTGAAGCAGGTAGCACCCGGAGAAGTGCCAGAAACAGGCACTACGAGGATGCGTGAAACGGTGCTCGCCGAAGTTGCACAAAGGAGTCCCACGTCGCCGGAGACCAACTTAGAAAGTCGTGCAATGCAGGTTAGAGTGCCGTGGACCCAGGCTTGGCTGTGCACGAAGGATTTCCGCCGGAAGTGCACAGGGGCCGGAGAAGCTTGCAAAGTCGCGGTTCCCTGCAATGCAGCCCAGCGAGGTGAGGCAAGGACTTACCTCCACCAAACTTGGGCTGAAGAGTCACTGGACTGTGGGGGTCACTTGGACGGTGTCGCTGGATTCAAGGGACCTCGCTCGTCGTGCTGAGAGGAGACCCAAGGGACCGGAGATGCAGCTTTTTGGTGCCTGCGGTTGCAGGGGGAAGATTCCGTCGACCCACGGGAGATTTCTTCGGAGCTTCTGGTGCAGAGAGGAGGCAGACTACCCCCACAGCATGCACAAGCAGGAAAACAGTCGAGAAGGCGGCAGGATCAGCGTTACAGAGTTGCAGTAGTCGTCTTTGCTACTATGTTGCAGGTTTGCAGGCTTCCAGCGCGGTCAGCGGTCGATTCCTTATCAGAAGGTGAAGAGGGAGATGCAGAGGAACTCGGCTGAGCTCATGCATTCGTTATCTAAAGTTTCCCCAGAGACAGAGACCCTAAATAGCCAGAAAAGAGGGTTTGGCTACCTAGGAGAGAGGAAAGGCTACTAACACCTGAAGGAGCCTATCACAAGGAGTCTCTGACGTCACCTGGTGGCACTGGCCACTCAGAGCAGTCCAGTGTGCCAGCAGCACCTCTGTTTCCAAGATGGCAGAGGTCTGGAGCACACTGGAGGAGCTCTGGACACCTCCCAGGGGAGGTGCAGGTCAGGGGAGTGGTCACTCCCCTTTCCTTTGTCCAGTTTCGCGCCAGAGCAGGGGCTAAGGGGTCCCTGAACCGGTGTAGACTGGCTTATGCAGAATTGGGCACCTCTGTGCCCAACAAAGCATTTCCAGAGGCTGGGGGAGGCTACTCCTCCCCTGCCTTCACACCATTTTCCAAAGGGAGAGGGTGTCACACCCTCTCTCAGAGGAAGTTCTTTGTTCTGCCATTCTGGGCCAGGCCTGGCTGGACCCCAGGAGGGCAGCTGCCTGTCTGAGGGGTTGGCAGCAGCAGCAGCTGCAGTGAAACCCCAGGAAGGGCAGTCTGGCAGTACCAGGGTCTGGGCTACAGACCACTGGGATCATGGAATTGTACCAACAATGCCAGGATGGCATAGAGGGGGCAATTCCATGATCATAGACATGTTACATGGCCATATTCGGAGTTACCATGGTGAAGCTACATATAGGTAGTGACCTATATGTAGTGCACGCGTGTAATGGTGTCCCCGCACTCACAAAGTTCAGTGAATTGGCTCTGAACAATGTGGGGGCACCTTGGCTAGTGCCAGGGTGCCCTCACACTAAGTAACTTTGCACCTAACCTTTACCAGGTAAAGGTTAGACATATAGGTGACTTATAAGTTACTTAAGTGCAGTGTAAAATGGCTGTGAAATAACGTGGACGTTATTTCACTCAGGCTGCAGTGGCAGGCCTGTGTAAGAATTGTCAGAGCTCCCTATGGGTGGCAAAAGAAATGCTGCAGCCCATAGGGATCTCCTGGAACCCCAATACCCTTGGTACCTCAGTACCATATACTAGGGAATTATAAGGGTGTTCCAGTAAGCCAATGTAAATTGGTAAAAATGGTCACTAGCCTGTTAGTGACAATTTGAAAGTAATGAGAGAGCATAACCACTGAGGTTCTGGTTAGCAGAGCCTCAGTGAGACAGTTAGGCACCACACAGGGAACATATACATGCACACCTATGAGCACTGGGGCCCTGTGTGACAGGGTCCCAGTGACACATACATATAGGCCACAAACCTATGAGCACTGGGGTCCTGACCAGCAGGATCCCAGTGACACATAACAAACATACTGAAACCATAGTGTTTTCACTATGAGCACTGAGGCCTGGCTATCAGGATCCCAGTGAGACAGTGAAAACAGTGACAAACACCCTGACATACACTCACAAACAGGCCAAAAGTGGGGGTAACAAGGCTAGAAAGAGGCTACCTTCTCACACAACCCCCCCCCAAACGAAGGACAATAAGGCTAACCTTGGCCAGTTGAGACTTTATTGTCTAAGTGGTGATAAGTAGAGAGTAGCTCTGCAATAGACTGGTTACTCCCTTTATCATCCACTATATGGTTACTTCCCTGTGGGGATGTAAACCACCCTGTTTGAAGTTTTTTAGCTAAGCAACAATGTGAAGATGTATTTTCAGAGTTTCTATCAGTAAGTTTTAGTTTAGAGCAGTGGGAATTGTCCACTGAACCTATTTGTAGTGATGGAAATGCCAGACAGGGATGCTGTCTCAGAAAAGCCATAGCTGGGCAAAAACTTTGTCCATATGGCTGGAAGAGAGAACAGGGATGCTGTTTCTCTTGGGTTGGAGCAGGGCAGGGATGCTGTCCTATCAGCTCCACACTAGGGCAGGGATGCTGTCCTAAGTGTTGCGAGGCAGTGCAGAGTTTCTGCACTAAAGTTTCTCTGGGAGGGTTGGAGGGATGCTCCATGTTAACTAAAATGGTGCTCTTTTTCTCACCAATGTTAGTTATCCCACAGAGAGGTACTTCCACCTCAGGGAGTCCAGCTTTGCCAGCTGATGATTCCCTTGGAACAGGTGCCACCCCAGGAGAGGTTTCTCCCACCACAGGAATAGTATCCTGAATGGTAGGGTGGTTAGGGGATACTGTGATACCCTTTTTACCTGTTGATGGAGAGGGATCCTGAGTTTTCAGGCCTTCTCTCCTTTGCTTTTTCATTTCACTTGAAATGAGAGGGAACAATTCCTCAGGGATGCCCAGCATGGCTGCATGGGCATAAAACTCTACATCAGCCCAACCTGAGGCCTCTAGGTCATTAACTAAGAGACAGTCTACAGGTAAGCTAGGTGATACCACCACCTGCTTAGGGCCAGTAACTCCACCCCAACTAAACTGAATTATAGCTAAGGGAAGAAACTTAGTGGAGTTATGGACATCAATAATCTTATACTGTTGTCCAATGATGTGTTGTTCAGGAGGCACTAGGTTTTCAGTCACCAAAGTGAAACTGGCACCTGTGTCCCTGTAGGCCAAGGCCTCAACACCATTTATTGAAACTGTCTGCCTGTACTTATCCATTGTAAGGGGACAAGCAGCCAGTGTGGCAAGGCCAATGCCACTAGGTGTGACAGAAACTGTCTTGGGACTGATTACATCAGTTTCCACTATGGACCCATAAGTGAACCCAACTACACCCTTTGCTTGACTGTTGCCAGCAGTCCCACCACTAGTACCACTACTGCTAGGGGCACTAGAGCTTGATGTATTAGTGGTGGTAGGTTCAGGGGGTTTACCTGGACAGGACTTATCCCCTGGCCTATGGCCTCTGTTTTTACACACAAAGCACCAAGGCTTTTTAATGTGTGCATGTTGGGAAGAAGAGGAAGAATTTGTTTTATCCCCACCCTCTGAAGAGTGTTTAAGATTTGAAGTGGGATCTTTGGTTTTACCCTTATCCCCATGCTTATCTTGAGATTTTTCACCATCTTTCTTCTTATTGCCATCTTTGTCACCCCCTGTATGAACTTTTCTGTTCACCCTTGTTCTGACCCATTTGTCTGCCTTCTTTCCCAATTCTTGGGGAGAGGTCAGATCAGAGTCTACCAGGTACTGGTGCAACAAATCAGACACACAATTATTAAGTATATGCTCTCTCAGGATTGTGTTATACAGGCTTTCATAATCAGTAACTTTACTGCCATGTAACCACCCCTCCAAGGCCTTCACTGAATGGTCAATGAAATCAACCCAGTCTTGTGAAGACTCCTTTTTGGTCTCTCTGAACTTTATCCTGTACTGTTCAGTGGTTAAGCCATAACCATCCAGGAGTGCATTCTTAAGAACTGTAAAATTATTGGCATCATTTTCTTTCACTGTAAGGAGCCTATCCCTACCTTTTCCACTAAATGATAGCCATAGGATAGCAGCCCACTGCTTTTGAGGGACATCCTGTACAGCACAGGCCCTCTCAAGTGCAGCAAACCACTTGTTAATGTCATCCCCCTCCTTATAAGGGGGAACTATCTTGTGCAGATTCCTGGAATCATGCTCTTTTGCAGGATGACTATGGGGAATACTGCTGCTGCCACCATGGGTATCTAAACCCAACTTCTGTCTTTCCTTCTCTAATTCTAAAGACTGTCTATCCAAATCCAGCTGTTGCTTCTTGAGCTTCAGTCTGGTTTGTTCCACTCTCAATCTATTGAGCTCCCTTTCTAACAATCTGTCATCAGGGTGGGTGGGAGGGACATTTCTAGATACAGAGGTATGATGGGAATGAACAGAAGGAGACCTGTCCCTTACAGAGGGCACCCTAACAGCTTGGCTACCAGTATAATGTGAGAGCACACCATCAGTATGGTGTGATTCAACCTCTGTACCAACTATGCTAGACTGTCTAGTAATGGGCAGGCTGAGAAGTTTCTTTCCTGAACCTTTTCCTGGGGGAGTCCCTGGATCAGATTGAGAACCATTAGCTACTTTTTCACCAGATTTGGCACTCATGGCCTTATCCTGTACTCTAAGCATATTAATTAACAGTTCTAAGGAAGGATTCTTCCCTACACTCAAACCTCTCTCTATGCAGAGACTCCTTGCTCCTTTCCAGCTAAGGTGATCATATGCAAGTTTGGACAGTTCAACATTTTTTCCTGTGCCAGACATTTTTTAGAGAGAGTTAAAGTGATAGAAAAAGAGAAAACAGTTTTCAGAACTTTTTGGAAAGACAGAAAAAAAACTTTTTAAACTTTTAAGAACTTTTTGAAAGTTTTGAAGTACTTTTCAGCACTTAGAAAAGAGTGAAAAGAGGAAATGCAAAACTTTTTGGCTATGTGTATATACACTGACCTTGTTTTGTATATTTTTCTCTTATGAAAAGTACAATGACAAGAGTGGTAAGTAGTCTCAAAGCACTTATCCCACCGCTGCACAACCAATGTAGGAGGCTGGACTGGCTTGTAGTGAGTACCAAGGGGTACTTGCACCTTGCACCAGGCCCAGTTATCCCTTATTAGTGTATAGGGTGTCTAGCAGCTTAGGCTGATAGATAATGGTAGCTTAGCAGAGCAGCTTAGGCTGAACTAGGAGACGTGTGAAGCTACTACAGTACCACTTAGTGTCATATGCACAATATCATAAGAAAACACAATACACAGTTATACTAAAAATAAAGGTACTTTATTTTTATGACAATATGCCAAAGTATCTTAGAGTGTACCCTCAGTAAGAGGATAGGAAATATACACAAGATATATATACACAATAGCAAAAATATGCAGTATAGTCTTAGAAAACAGTGCAAACAATGTATAATTACAATAGGATGCAATGGGGAAACATAGGGATAGGGGCAACACAAACCATATACTCCAAAAGTGGAATGTGAACCACGAATGGACCCCAAACCTATGTGACCTTGTAGAGGGTCGCTGGGACTATTAGAAAATAGTGAGAGTTAGAAAAATAACCCTCCCCAAGACCCTGAAAAGTGAGTGCAAAGTGCACCAAAGTTCCCCTAAGGACAAAATAGTCGTGTTAGAGGGAGAATGCAAGGAAAACACAAATCAGCAATGCAACAACGATGGATTCCTGTCTGAAGGTACCTGTGGAACAAGGGGACCAAGTCCAAAAGTCACAAGCAGCTCGGAGATGGGCAGATGCCCAAGAAATGCCAGCGGTTGGTGCAAAGAAGCTCTTACTAGGCTGAAGAACTGTGAATACTGCAGGAACGACAAGGGCTAGAGACTTCCCCTTTGGAGGATGGATCCCCCACGCCTTGGAGAGTCGTGCAGAAGTGTTTTCCCGCCGGATGGACGCCAACAAGCCTTGCTACACGCAAATCGTGCGTTTGGCGTTTTTGGACGCTGCTGGGGCCCAGGAGGGACCAGGAGGTCGCAAATTGGACCTGCAGAGAGAGGGGACGTCGAGCAAGACAAGGAGCCCTCACTGAAGCAGGTAGCACCCGGAGAAGTGCCAGAAACAGGCACTACGAGGATGCGTGAAACGGTGCTCGCCGAAGTTGCACAAAGGAGTCCCACGTCGCCGGAGACCAACTTAGAAAGTCGTGCAATGCAGGTTAGAGTGCCGTGGACCCAGGCTTGGCTGTGCACGAAGGATTTCCGCCGGAAGTGCACAGGGGCCGGAGAAGCTTGCAAAGTCGCGGTTCCCTGCAATGCAGCCCAGCGAGGTGAGGCAAGGACTTACCTCCACCAAACTTGGGCTGAAGAGTCACTGGACTGTGGGGGTCACTTGGACGGTGTCGCTGGATTCAAGGGACCTCGCTCGTCGTGCTGAGAGGAGACCCAAGGGACCGGAGATGCAGCTTTTTGGTGCCTGCGGTTGCAGGGGGAAGATTCCGTCGACCCACGGGAGATTTCTTCGGAGCTTCTGGTGCAGAGAGGAGGCAGACTACCCCCACAGCATGCACAAGCAGGAAAACAGTCGAGAAGGCGGCAGGATCAGCGTTACAGAGTTGCAGTAGTCGTCTTTGCTACTATGTTGCAGGTTTGCAGGCTTCCAGCGCGGTCAGCGGTCGATTCCTTATCAGAAGGTGAAGAGGGAGATGCAGAGGAACTCGGCTGAGCTCATGCATTCGTTATCTAAAGTTTCCCCAGAGACAGAGACCCTAAATAGCCAGAAAAGAGGGTTTGGCTACCTAGGAGAGAGGAAAGGCTACTAACACCTGAAGGAGCCTATCACAAGGAGTCTCTGACGTCACCTGGTGGCACTGGCCACTCAGAGCAGTCCAGTGTGCCAGCAGCACCTCTGTTTCCAAGATGGCAGAGGTCTGGAGCACACTGGAGGAGCTCTGGACACCTCCCAGGGGAGGTGCAGGTCAGGGGAGTGGTCACTCCCCTTTCCTTTGTCCAGTTTCGCGCCAGAGCAGGGGCTAAGGGGTCCCTGAACCGGTGTAGACTGGCTTATGCAGAATTGGGCACCTCTGTGCCCAACAAAGCATTTCCAGAGGCTGGGGGAGGCTACTCCTCCCCTGCCTTCACACCATTTTCCAAAGGGAGAGGGTGTCACACCCTCTCTCAGAGGAAGTTCTTTGTTCTGCCATTCTGGGCCAGGCCTGGCTGGACCCCAGGAGGGCAGCTGCCTGTCTGAGGGGTTGGCAGCAGCAGCAGCTGCAGTGAAACCCCAGGAAGGGCAGTCTGGCAGTACCAGGGTCTGGGCTACAGACCACTGGGATCATGGAATTGTACCAACAATGCCAGGATGGCATAGAGGGGGCAATTCCATGATCATAGACATGTTACATGGCCATATTCGGAGTTACCATGGTGAAGCTACATATAGGTAGTGACCTATATGTAGTGCACGCGTGTAATGGTGTCCCCGCACTCACAAAGTTCAGTGAATTGGCTCTGAACAATGTGGGGGCACCTTGGCTAGTGCCAGGGTGCCCTCACACTAAGTAACTTTGCACCTAACCTTTACCAGGTAAAGGTTAGACATATAGGTGACTTATAAGTTACTTAAGTGCAGTGTAAAATGGCTGTGAAATAACGTGGACGTTATTTCACTCAGGCTGCAGTGGCAGGCCTGTGTAAGAATTGTCAGAGCTCCCTATGGGTGGCAAAAGAAATGCTGCAGCCCATAGGGATCTCCTGGAACCCCAATACCCTTGGTACCTCAGTACCATATACTAGGGAATTATAAGGGTGTTCCAGTAAGCCAATGTAAATTGGTAAAAATGGTCACTAGCCTGTTAGTGACAATTTGAAAGTAATGAGAGAGCATAACCACTGAGGTTCTGGTTAGCAGAGCCTCAGTGAGACAGTTAGGCACCACACAGGGAACATATACATGCACACCTATGAGCACTGGGGCCCTGTGTGACAGGGTCCCAGTGACACATACATATAGGCCACAAACCTATGAGCACTGGGGTCCTGACCAGCAGGATCCCAGTGACACATAACAAACATACTGAAACCATAGTGTTTTCACTATGAGCACTGAGGCCTGGCTATCAGGATCCCAGTGAGACAGTGAAAACAGTGACAAACACCCTGACATACACTCACAAACAGGCCAAAAGTGGGGGTAACAAGGCTAGAAAGAGGCTACCTTCTCACACATAGACAGGGTTCTATCCCTGCTGACCAACCAAAGTACAAACTAATTCTAGTATAGTGTGCCGGGGCATGTTGTAAGGGGGGAGTGGATCCCGTAATTCTAGAGCGGTTAAAAAATCTAATCTAAACCCACTAGGGAGAAAAAATGTAGAAGCGCTTACCAGTGTTTCCCCAGATCCGGGAAAACAGCACAACCGGTACGTGTGCGCGTAGCAGGCAGCGCGTGTTAACGCTGCCGTGTCCTGTCCGACAGCAGAGCGTTAGAGGAGTGACGGCGTATGTATGCGCGTGCTCCAAAAGTAAAAACAGAAAAAGGGAACTAACGTCTAGTCCGCTTTGACAGATGGGGATGCAGGCTCCATTAATGTGGTGTTTGTTATCAGTGTTTATTTACAATAGTGCATTAAGTGGTGATGGTGATAATTATGAAAATAAATTATTTACAATCTGTTGGCGCCTACGCACTCCAGCAGCCGTGTTTGGTTATTCCCCCTCCTGTTGCAGGCCAGCATCTTCCTCTTCTTCGTCCTCAGGCATGTATGGGTCTGGTTCGAGGAGGGGAATGTTCCTTTTGACGCAAATGTTGTGCAATATTGCACATGTGAGGATGATCCTACAGACCATCTCGGGGGAATATAGTAGGCTACCACCAGTGATGTTGAGGCAGCGGAACCTTGACTTGAGGATCCCGAAGGTCCGCTCAACAATGCTGCGTGTCCTCTTATGGGCATCGTTGTATGCCCGCTCTGCAGCAGTACTCGGGTTCCCAAATGGTGTCATTAGCAATGGCTGGATGCCATACCCCTGATCAGCTAAAAGAAAAAAACAGAATGGGATCATGTTGATGTAGCTTGCATAATTGAAAAGACCGTCCATGGCAGTAGTTGTCTTGTGTTGTCTGTGACTCTTTTGTGTACTGATGTGACATCCTATACTTGTAGGCTATACCATCTGCATTGTGTTTTTACCTTGGCTGAGCACGTGTTTGTCTGCTAACCGTTTGTCAGCAGTATGTTTGGTGATTTTCAGCGCAGTGTGCCCTCCCTAACATTGTGACTTATGATACAGGTTTCCTTGTGTCTTCACTTGGGGTGAGTAGATAGTTCAATGTAGAGTTTAATTTATAAGTGTTGTTAGCACGTTCATATGGAAGTACCCTGGACATCCCATACCTTTAGACTTATGCAATGTATTAATGTAAAGGTCATTGTGAGACTTACAATTTGCAAGGTGACATTTCGGCAACCACACTAATTGACGTCTTCACATTAGGCTGTACAGTAATTTCCGATGTGTGACAGGTTCAATGGTGAGTTAAGAAACATGGCTAGTGATGTCAGGATCTCAGTGTGTTCCTGTTGACATGTTGCTGTTGTGGAGAATGTGTTGTGTGTCCTAGAGGGTTGCTGTGCAGTGTGTATATAAGTAGGTTTTTGTACTTACCAACAAGTAGTCCATTGCCATACCGTCCATCCTGGAAGTGTTGGTTGATAGTAGAGTGACGGAAGATGAATGAGTCATGTACACTCCCAGGATATTTAGCCACGATGTTGGTGATCAGTCCCTGGTGATCGACTATGGCCTGCACGTTGATTGAATGTGTGTGCTTCCTGTTGCGGTAGAGGTGTTCAGTCGCAGCAGGTGGCACAAGGCGTACATGTGTGCAGTCGATTGCACCAAGGACGTGCGGGAAGCCACTGATTGCATAGAACCCCTGTTTAGTTTCCTGCTGCTTCTGCAGTGTGTTAGAGAAGCAGATGTGGTAGGGTGTCAGTTGAATGATGGCATCCAGTACTTTTGGCAGAAATGCGGAGAATGATGGTTAGGATATTCTGCCAACCAGGGCACCAGTTGTTTGAAATGAGCCACTTGCCAGCATGTGAAGTACAGCAAGCAGCTTTGCTTCTGTTGGGATGGTGCGGGGTGTCACCAAAGTGGGGGCCAACTGCTGTTCAATGTTTCGCAGCAGCTGCTGGATGGCCTGCCAGTTCAACCGGTACCTCTGGATGATGTCTCGTTCCCTGAGGCCCTGAAGGGTTGTTCTTGGGCAGAATATCCTCTCCTGCCTTCTGCGCTGCCTTTGGGGTCCCTGCTGGTGTTGTTGTAGCTGCTGTTGTTGCTGCTGGGCTCTGCGTCTGCGTGCACGCTGGATTAGAATCACCTCCATGTCTCCCTGTTGCTGCTCTGCTGTTTGTTCTGTGTGTTCTGATTAAATACAGGTGTGTTTGCCCCATTTTAATGCCTGCCCTGACCCAGGCGTTAAATTTTGACGCAAATCGGGCTGTGCGTCATTTTCTGGCTCCGCCTCCCGGCGAGCATCATTTTTGCCCGGAAGCATAAATAGGACGCACGGCCGTTTGCGTAGTTTTTTGGGCGGGAACACCTACCCTGCATATCATTATCGCAGGGCGGGTTGCCGCATCCAAGAAATGACGCACACAGCGGAATTTTGTCGTCCGCGGGCTCGGGCGTCAGAGTTTAAATATGGGGCAACGTTTGCGCTGATTGTGCGTCAAATTGATTGACGCACAATCAGCGCAAACGGAGTATAAATATGCCCCTTTGTGTCGGGTCTGCGTCAAAAACGTGATGCAAATCTGACACAAAAACTGCAAGTCTTGGCCCTCCTATGTAAGAGTTGATCTTTCATGAGGCCAGCAATGAACACGCCCTGGCATGAGGCGGTGAGAGTGGGACAGGGCATAATAGAATAGCCAGGTACACTGGCCACCGGAGCCTCTGGAGCCCTCAGACAAACATTCATACACGTGGCTTACAGTCTGGGTGTCGCCTGGACTAAGGGTGCATGGGACGGCAGAGCCCGGGAGTCCCTGTCCTATGATCCAAGTGGCTCCCTAAATTCCTTCCAAATTTCATTCGAGCTCTTTTCTGTCTTACTCTGAAACACTATTGGTGGCAAAGAAACTCTTGTAGTATCTGGCTAGTGTGACGTCAGGGCGTACCTATTGTATGAGTAGATGAACCCTTGCCAATAAGCCCCACCACTGTAATTTATTCAACTGTGTGGTGTTATCATAAAAGATACAAACTCAGCTTAGCTTAGCTCAGTAGTAGTATTCCACACCAGCTTAGAAAAATAGCCAATATTTTACTGAGTAAAACAAAAACAAAACAACAAAAATTCAACCTACACAAGTAAAGACTTCACTTTTTAAAGGTTGCAATGAGTCTTAATCCATAGTAATCCATGGTTGTACCTTTCAAGAACAGAGTACCTGAGATGCGTCAAAAACTAAGATGATGCGGACCGTGGGGAGGTGAGGCACTGAAAGGAAAGTAATGCATTGGTTTATTACTAAGCAGGGGATGTGATGCATCAAATCTTTCCTTGCAGGAGAGGCTATGCATCGGTTCCTTGCTGGCAGAGGAGGTGATGCGTTGAATCTTCCCTCACAGGAAAGATGATGCATTGATTTCCGGACATGCAGTCTTGGTTCCTTACTGCGGTATGGGGTTGATAAGATCATCCCCGGGGGACAATACAGAGAAAATCCAGACGGGCTTTGCGAGACAGGCGCTGCATCTATTCTCCAGCCACGGGACTGCCACTGCATTGATTTTTCTGCTGCAGCATATCCGTGCATGGAGTTCCTACTTCAGGTCACCAGCTTACACTTCCAGGAGCCCAAGGACTGGAATTGGCACCACTTGGCAAGTCAGGACTTTCAGCAGCAGAGCCGAGGCACTGGTAGGTGAAGTCTTTGATGTCCCTGAGACTTCCTAACAGGAGGCAAGCTCAGTTCAAGCCCTTGGAGAAACTTGGAAAGCAGGATGTAGAAAGAAAACTCCAGTCATTTCACTACGATGACAAAAGCATCAAGCAGCAGGCCAACACAGCAAAGCAACAGACAGAGTGGCAGTTCCTCCTACGGCATCCGACTATTCTTTGTGGCAGAATGTACTCTACCCAGATGTGTTCTAACTTGGTGGGGTGAGAGGTCCAGTCCGTATACCTATTTCTGTCTTTGAACCAGGCAAACTTCAAAGAAAAATCTTTGTTGTGCACCAGACCCTGTCTTTCCTACCACAGCCCCAGACACACTGCAGGGGGTTGGAGACTGCTTTGTGTAAGGACAGGTGCAGCACTATTCAGGATGGAGTACTAAAACTTTTCAAACACTCACCCAGTCACAGATCTGGGTTTAATCTATCCATCTTTTGCTCACCAAGCCACAGCAGTTTAAACCTAGCCATATGCAAATTAGGCTGGGAACAGTCCAGCCTGAACTGCCAGGCCAGGTCCTCTCTGAACTGGAAACATGCATCTTGGGACCAATTATGAGGTATCACCACTCTTCAGTCAGGTTAGCTTGTAGTGCTCGAGCTCAGGAAGGCAGAAACAAAGGATTTCCTTTGGGAGGGGGGTGTTACAACCTCTCCCTTTTGAAATAGGTGTTACAGGCTTGGGAGGGGTAGCCTTTCCAAGCCACTGGAAATGCTTTGAAGGACACATTTGGTGCCCTCCTCGCATAATCCAGTCTATAAATGTTTAGTCTGCTCTTGCGCAAAACTGGACAAAGGAAAGGAGAGTGACCACTCCCCTGTCCACCACCACTCCAGGGGTGGTGCTCAGAGCTCCTCTAGAGAGTCCCTGGGTTCTGCCATCTTGTTTCCAAGTTTGGCAGGGAAATCTGGGAGCATCTGAGTGGCCAGTGCCAACAGGTGATGTCAGAGCCCTCCCCTGGTGCTTACCTGGTTAGGTGACCAATCCCCCTTTCAGGGCTATTTAGGGTCTCTCTCTTGGGTGGCTCTTCAGATTCAGATTGCAAGACTCCAGCAGGAATCCTCTGCATCCTTTATTTCACCTTCTCAATGAAGAAACTGCACCTGGACCCTCCAGGAACTCTACAAACTGCAATAAAGAGGCCAAGACGACTTCTGCAACTTTGTATCTTCAGCTCCTGCCAGCAACTGCAACTGTTTACCAGCTGTGCATCCTCAGAGGACTGCCTGTCTTCAGCCTGCACCAGAAGAGCGAAGGAATCTCCCTTGGGGTGAAGGAGTCATTCCCCTGCCTCAGCAGGCACCTACTGCATTGATGACCGGTGGCTTGGATTGCCTCTCCTGCTGAACTACGAGGATCTTGCAGCACAGGTGGTGGACTTTAGTGGTCCTGACGTTCCTGACGTCCTACTATACATGCACAATATCTAGTTACAGGACAATATGGCCTGCATACTCACATATTGGGTACCCACTAGGACACCATGGTGCATTGTGCATCTCTAATCTGAGACAACTAGCAAGCCTGACTATTCACTAGGTAACAGAGATGAACAGTTGTGTCATATATCAGACATAATCAGATTGCATCTGCACAAAAACCTGTACTTAACTAGTATGACAGCTCACAACATGGATCTAGGAAAACAAGTCAGAGAGTTATATGTACAAGTAAGGTATGTGGTGCTGCATCTGTCAATGTAATTGCAGGGAATCATGTAAAGCCACTGTCTGCATCTCACAAATAAGCAACCAAACACACATTGTAACCTAATCCCTCCAGAGTTAACCTTGCCATTGATACCAAGGAGTGAATAACTGAGACTGTCAGCCTCCCTCAGGAGGAAGGCCCCAGTGAGGACAACACCTCAGATGTCTGGAGACTAACAAACAACCTGACCCATCTGGGACACCTGGTCAGTCCACAACTCCCAACCTTACCCTGTCCACCACAACTCCTCCCACCCTTGTTGTATCGATATCACAGACAACCACCTGCCCCCAAACCTGTGTCCCAAGGACTGTCCAATCTATTGTGTGCCTGTTAGATCTGACAGCCTTAGGGTGGTCCTTACCCAACTTTTTGCCTTCCTCCCTTCACTTTTCTGACACTGTGTTTGCTGGTTTTAGGACTCTGCACACTTTAGCAAGTGAATGGCTCTCCAGAGGATTTGCGAACAGCAATGGGGGATTACACCCCTGGATGTTTGTCTCCTGAGAAAGCAGGGACCAGTGTCTCCAATCATGGCCTGACAGCAGAGGAAAGGAGAGAGGAGAAGGAATTCAGGCTGCAGTTGGCAAGATTAAACAATGAGGCAGAGGAGAGGAAAGCTGAGAGAGAAGCCAAACAAGCTGAAGCTGTAGCTGAAAGGACCTTGGCTGAAAAGAAACTGATCTTGGCTCATAAACTGACTCTGAAAGTCTAGGCAGTCTGAGTCCAGCAGTGATGTTGGCAGCATACATACAGGACCTGCTGGCAACAAGAAGGTTTGTATACCCAAAGGTGTGATGCCAAGTTATGTAGTGGGAGATGGCATTGATAAATGGTTGGCTGTCTATGAAGTTGCACTAAGGGCTCACGGGGTTCCTAAAGAGCAATGGGGGGCAGACTTGTGGAAACGTGCCAGTACTTGGGAGGGACATACCTCTCACATTAGATGGCAAGGACCAGAACACACACACACTTATGAAAGCCATGTTAATTGCCAAGTTTGGTCTGACCCCAGAAAAGTATCGCCAAAAATTCAGGGACTTCACCAAACTCTCTAACCAAACTTGGGTAGCGTTTTTTGATTCTGCCAGTAAGGCACTGAATGGATGGGTGCGGGCAGTAAAGTAAATTATTATGCGGGGTTATATTATTTGATCCTGAGAGAGCATATGCTCAGTGTTTGCTTTACAGAGTTTCGCCAGCACTTGATTGACAGTAAGTTGACTGATCACAGGAAGCTTGCTGAGGAGGCGGACCTCTGGGCTAGCACCAAAGTGTCCAAAAAGGTATCTGGGGGGGTACACCCACAAAGGTGGTCAGGGTTGCCAACAGAAGAAAGAGGGAGAAGGAAAGCTTAAAAATAAGGAGTTCTCAAAAGGTCCCAAAATAATTCTCAAGGGAATAGTGGTAACCAGTCCCAGTCTGAGCCTAAAAAGAAAGGATTCTTTGACAGTAAGACAGGGAGGTTTGTACCCCAATGTACAGAGTGCTCTAAGTATGATCACTCTAAGGGCGACTCCAAGTGCCCCAAGAGGGCACAGCCCAACACTGGAGGGTAGACACCTCGGTTGGCTAGTGTAGTTTTGGGGAAGAGATAGAGGTAACTCTAGTGTCCCTGGGGGATGCAGAAATGGTGCCAAAAGCCCACATGCCTGCTAATACTTCCAAGTACAGGCAGTGGGTCACCATTAATGGGCAATGGGTGGAGGCTCTGCGTGACGCAGGAGCCAGCATGACTACTGTCAAGGATAAGCTGGTGTCAGCAGAGCAGGTACTACCGAACACATTCCACCAAGTCATAGGCACCGACAATTGGTACTCTGAAAGTAGCTGTGAGTCTTGCAGGAGGTAGAGCTAAGGTCTCACTTGGAAATGTTGGGATTGCCTGAGTGGGTTGGCATGACCACAAGGTCCATGGCTGCCCGGTATGGTAGTCAAGGGAATCTGGAGGCTGGAAGAATGGCCCAGACAACTGCCAAGGAGAAGGGCAAGGGGTGTGTGAAACCGGTCCCAGACGTTCCCGTGGTGGTTGATGGAGGCCCTGGGGAGGAGGTCCCTGAGCCAACTGGGGAGGACATTGCTGTCTTAGGTGACCTATCTGAGCTTGCTGGCTGGTAAGTTGAGGGTGGGTCAACCATGGAGGAATTCTGCAAGGTGCAGAAAGAGTGTCCCACTTTTGTGGGCTTGAGGCAACAGGCCTCAGCCCAAGCAGCAGTTGAAGCCTCTGGTGATCACCTGATCTATTGGGAGAATGACCTCCTTCACAGTGAGCCTAAATTACCAGAGGCTGGGGCAGCATGGGTGCTGGTGGTACCCCCATGTTACCAGGGCTTCCTACTGGACCTGGCTCACAACATTCCCCTGGCAAGACATTTAGGGCAAGACAAGATCTTTGCCAGGCTTTTCACCCACTTTTATTGGCCCTGAATGCGGGTAGCCTCATTCTGTAGGTTCTGTCCTACCTTCCAGGCCCGTGGGAAGACAGGAAAAAGGCTCTAGGTCCCACTGGTCCTTATCACTGCAATTGGCACCCCCTTTGAAAGGGCGGCCATCAACAGCATTGGTCCCTTGGACCCCAAAACTGCCTTATGCAACAGGTTTATCTTGGTTTTGGTGGACTATGCCACCGCTACCCAGAGGCAATCCCCCTGATAACAGTGACTGCACCGGTGGTGACCAGAGCCCTGATGGGGATATTTACCTGTGAGGGATTCTCAAAGGAGATTGTGTCTGACAGAGGCACAAACTTCATGTCAGTGTACATGAAGTCTATGTGGGATGCATGTTGGGTGATCTACCGGTTTACCACCCCTTACCATCCTCAATCCAATGGGCTTGTGAGAGATTCAACAAGACCTTGAAAGTTATGATCACAGGCCTCCCTGAGGCCATGAGGCATAAGTGGGACGTCCTCTTGCAATGCCTTCTCTTTGCTCATAGAGAGATGCCCCGGAAGGGGGTGGGGTTCAGTCCCTTCAAACATCTCTATGGGTACCCTTTCAGGGGACCCCTACCCATTGTGAAAGAGGGGTGGGAGAAAGCTCCCAGCAAACTCCCCCCAGGATGTTGTCAGCTGCATGTTGGTCCTCTGCAATCAGATGCACCGTTTCTAGAAGAAGGCCAAGAGCAACCTCGAGGACAGTCAAGAGGTTATGAAAAACTGTTATGACCAGACGACCACCCTAGTGGAGTTTCAGCCTGGAGACAAAGTTGGGTAATGGAGCCAGTAGATCCTAGAGCCCTCCAGGACCTCTGGGTTGGCCCATTTGAGATAAAGGTGCATAAAGGGGAGGCTACTTACTTAGTGGACCTCCAGTCCCCTAGAGACCGACTAAGGGTGCTCCATTTGAATAGATTGAAACCTCATTTTGAGAGGACTGAGGTCAACATGTTTTTGGTGACAGATGAGGGTGTGGAGGAGGAGACTGAACCTCTCCCCGACCTCTCTACCCAAGAAGGTGATGGGTCAGTGGAGGGTGTCAATCTCTCTGACTTCCAGCAAGGGGATGTTAGACCTGACAGTCCTAGGGTGGTCATCCCCCAACTTTTTTCCTGCCTCCCTCCACTTTTCTGACACTGTTTTTGCTGGTTTTAGGACTCTGCGCACTTTACCTCTGCTAAGCAGTGCTAAAGTGCATATGCTCTCTCTCTTACACATGGTAACATTGGCTCATACCTAATTGGCATGTTTAATTTACTTGTAAGTCCCTAGTCAAGTACACTACATGTGCCCAGGGCCTGTAAATTAAGTGCTACTAGTGGGCCTGCAGCACTGATTGTGCCACCCACATAAGTAGCCCCTTAGCCATGTCTCAGACCTGGCATTGCAAGGTCTGTGTGCAGTTTCACTGGCACATCGACTTGGCATTTAAAAGTGCTTGCCAAGCCTTAAACTCCCCTTTTTCAACATAGAAGTCACCTCTAAGGTAGGCCCTAGGTAACCCATAGGGCATGGTGATATGTAGGTAAAAGGCAGGACATATACCTGTGTGTTTATATGTCTTGTTAGTGGAAAACCCCTAACTTTGTTTTCAACTACTGTGAGGCCTGCTCCTTTCATAGGCTAGCATTAGGGCTACCCTCATATACTGTTTGAGTGGTAGATTCTGATCAGAAAATGGTAGACAAGTCTCGTTTAGTATGGCCAGAATGGTAATACAAAACCCTGCTTTTTTTAGTTTGGATTTTATATTACTATTTTAGAAATGCCACTTTTAGAAAGAGAGCATTTTTCTGCTAAGCAAATAGAGCAGCAAATCCACCGAAGACCGTACAGCCTACAAGAATGTAGTCACCAGGCACCACCAGAACACCAGAGCTGGCATAAAAGCCACCTTTCAGGCACGCCTCAACAACCGGCACTTACAACAGCAAAGAGTTCTTTGCCATTGTGAAATAATTCATGAACGCCGGGGCAGATACCTCATCCTTCCCTCCTTCCCAAGACCTCTGCAACGACCTTGCAAACTTCTTTCACCGCAAGATCCAGGACATCTACGAAGGCTGCAGGAACCAAAGCCTGCCAGCACTGCTTACCACCACGGACCTAGCACCCCACCAGATACTGAACTCCTAGCCCCCCATCACCATAGAGGGCACCAAAAGACTGATGAACTCCATCCACTCTGGAGTACCCTTGGATCCATGCCCTCATCACATCCTCAACCTAGCCAGTGCCACCATAGCACCGGAGCTCTGCCGAACCATCAACCTGTCCTTCAAGACTGCCACATACCCCTCAGACTGGAAACACACCAAAATCAGGCCGCTACTCAAGAAACCCACAGCCGACCCCATCTCTTTGCTCCCTTTCCCAACCAAGGTAACAGAGAAAGCCATCAACACGCAAGTCACCGAGTTCCTCGAGACACATTGTATCCTAGAGCCTTCCCAGTCTGGATTCAGAAGCAACCACAGCACCAAAAACACACTCTTAGAAGCCACCGACGACATATGCATCATACTGGACCACAGAGGCACTGCTGCACTCATCCTCCTCAACCTATCCACTGCATTTGACACCATCTCCCACTCTACTCTCTGCTACAGACTTCATGATGCCGGCATCTGAGACAAAGCCCTGAACTGGATCAGGTCTTTTCTCACCGAAAGAACACAGAGGGTCAGACTACCACCATTCACATCATAACCTAAGGACACTTGCTGCGGCGTGCCCCAAGGATCCTCACTCAGCCTGATGCTTTTCAACATGTGCATGGCCCCACTCACTAAGATCAGCAAACAACACAAGCTAATTATAGTCTCCTACGCCGATGACACCCAACTGATCCTCTCTCTGTTCGAAGACTCAGTGCAAGCCAAGATGATTTTCCACAACGGGATGAGAGCAGTTGCTGCCTGGATGGAGGCCCGCTGCCTCAAGCTCTACTCGGACAACAAAGAGATCCTTGTGATTGATTCCACTCCTTCTGTCTGGAATGACTCCTGGTTGCCAACCGCTCTGGATAATGCCCCCACGCCCTCTGACTATGCGTGCACGCTGGACATCATCCTGGATTCTTCTCTATCGATGACCCACCAAGTTAACACACTTCCACACTCTCTATCTCCTGTGGAAGATTTTCAAATGGATTTCCCTCCGACATGAGGAAGGCAGTCACCCATGCACTCATCACCAGAAAACTGGACGACGGCAACACACTCTATGTCGGCATTATCATGAAATTTCAATCAAGACTACAAAGAGTCCAGAATGCAGCAGCCAGACTCATCCTGGACATCCCCTGACACAGCCGAATCTCCTCCCACCTCAGAAACCTACACTGGCTCCCTGTAAACAGGCGCATCACAGACAAACTCCTGATCCACACCTTCAAGGCACTCCACAACATAGGACTGGCAGACCTCAACCACTGCCTCACCTTCTACATACCCAAAAGATGTCTCCGTTACTCTCAGCTCTCCCTTGCAGCTGTCTCCAAGATCCAGAAAAGTACAGCCGGAGGAAGATTATTCTCCTACCTATCAGTGCAGACATGAAACACATCTCCCCTCAAGCTCAGGCAGATCGCATCACTGAAGCAGTTCAGGAAGGACCTCAAGGCGTGGCTCTTCGACTGAGCAGCACGCCTACATTCAGCACCTTGAGACCCTATGGGTGATTAGGGTCACTTTACAAATTCATGATTGATTTGATTGATTGATTGACAATAATGGACCTGCAACCACTGGGAGTGGGCACACTGTGCCAGGGGCACAGGCACGTGGGGGTAGGGTGCATGAGAGGGATGATGTCGGCCGGAGAATGGGGGCCTCAAAGGGACATACCGACCAGGAAACCAACTCCCATGTCTTGAGAGCATACCAAACTTCCCAAGACAGGATGGGCCAAATCATCACCATGTTGGTTGAAAGTCAAAGGCTGCAGAGGGAACACCACCAGGAAGTCATGCAGCAGTGGCAGGCACATAATACCCACATAGCTACCACTGCAGGGGTGCTGAGGGACATCAATACCCCCCTTTTGGCATTCTCTACACAACATCAGGCCCCTTCCACTAGCAATGTTACACTTGCTTCTTCTACATATGCAGCAGCTAGTGGAATGGAGCCCCTGCTAGTGGAACCTCATGCCTCAGACACCCCTCCGTTTGGGGAAGAACCCCCCACCCTGCAAACATGGACATCCATCCACACATCCAGCTGGAGCAGATGCCAAGACCAAACCCTCTGCCAGGAAGTGAACCTCTCCTGATTAATCACCCTTGTGTGCCACAGACACACCCTGTAGAGTGTTCAGATTCCAAACTTTATTTTCCCATGGTACAAGGACACAGGACTTGTGTAACCAATTGGTGTAGGATCTACCCTGATTAATGTATAACCATGACTTCAGTCATCACTTTTATTTTCATTTATGCACTTTAAGTGATACTGATAGTCTTTTGAAATGCACAATAAATCACATTTCAACTCAGCTACTGTGTATGTGTCCTCTATAATACATGTACAATAGTTATGCTTGCCAACTGTTGTCTGGTCATGCCCCCCGTATTGTAGAGCCAGTGTAATGGTCATCAGACCGAGACTCCCTAAGCAGGAGACACAACACAAAAGAAATGTCCCAGGACAGATGTCAGAGAGGTAGAAATCCAGGTCAACACAATTGCATAGTCAGTATCCCAATCTGCAAATAGAGCATGACAGAGAGTATCATCAGGATGTAATCCATAGTGTCATACAATGCACAAATACAGGTCATAGAAGTCAGGCTCATGGTAAACTACCTACAAAGAAGGGGCACACAGATAGGTCCACTATATCACCAGGTAAAGGTTCTTCACATACCCATACCATAGCTACAAATTCACATACCCCATTGATCACACACATACCACAACAGAGGAACCCGGTACTTAAAACATACACCAACATAGGCCCCATACCTGTGGGACTGTCAGTCACCCATGTCACGTACAGTTACATGCACCTTGGACAGCAATTTTAGAGTACAAACACAGTTAGGTCCCATGGCCATCACAAAGTGCTCCACCCACTGTGAAGCGAGAGGCCATGATCCAACCTTCACACATGTTCACAAACTTCACCTTTTACTTCTTACACCATTTCACATCCTCCTCAACCCCACAGGTAAATGAAAAGGACTAATCATTTACCAGTCCACTTGTATGGAGGATGCACTATCATGGTAATACCCCATTGAAACTAAGCTCATTTAATCAGGTATCTGTCAGGTACACCTCTCATGTCTATCAGCAATTACCATTGACCACTGTAGGAAGGAAGCCTCTTTCTAGCCTTGTTACCCCCACATTTGGCCTGTTTGTGAGTATATGTCAGGTGTTTTCACTGTCTCACTGGGATCCTGCTAGCCAGGGCCCAGTGCTCATAGTGAAAACCCTATGTTTTCAGTATGTTTGTTATGTGTCACTGGGACCCTGCTAGTCAGGACCCCAGTGCTCATAAGTTTGTGGCCTATATGTATGTGTTCCCTGTGTGGTGCCTAACTGTCTCACTGAGGCTCTGCTAACCAGAACCTCAGTGGTTATGCTCTCTCATTTCTTACAAATTGTCACTAACAGGCTAGTGACCAATTTCACCAATTTACATTGGCTTACTGGAACACCCTTATAATTCCCTAGTATATGGTACTGAGGTACCCAGGGAATTGGGGTTCCAGGAGATCCCTATTCGCTGCAGCATTTCTTTTGCCACCCATAGGGAGCTCAGACAATTCTTACACAGGACTGCCACTGCAGCCTGAGTGAAATAACGTCCACGTTATTTCACAGCCATTTTACACTGCACTTAAGTAACTTATAAGTCACCTATATGTCTAACACTCACTTGGTGAAGGTTAGGTGCCAAGTTACTTAGTGTGTGGGCACCCTGGCACTAGCCAAGGTGCCCCCACATTGTTCAGGGCAAATTCCCCGGAATATGTGAGTGCGGAGACACCATTACACATGTGCACTACATATAGGTCACTACCTATATGTAGCGTCACAATGGTAACTGCAAACATGGCCATGAATCATGTCTAGGATCATGGAATTGTCACCCCAATACCATGCATCCCCAGGACTCTAGCACAGAACCTGGGTACTGCCAAATTGACTTTCATGGGGCTCCACTGCAGCTACTGCTGCTGCCAACCCCTCAGACAGTTTTCTGCCCCCCCTGGGGCCTGGACAGCCTGGTCCCAGAAAGGCAGAACAAAGGATTTCCTCTGAGAGAGGGTGTTACACCCTCTCCCTTTGGAAATAGGTGTGAAGGGCTGGGGAGGAGTAGCCTCCCCCAGCCTCTGGAAATGCTTTGATAGGCACAGGTGGTGCTCATCTCTTCATTAGCCAGTCTACACCGGTTCAGGGATCCCCCAGCCCTGCTCTGGCGTGAAACTGGACAAAGGAAAGGGGAGTGACCACTTCCCTGACCAGCACCTCCCAGGGGAGGTGCCCAGAGCTCCTCCAGTGTGGCCCAGACCTCTGCCATCTTGGATTCAGAAGTGTTGGGGCACAATGGACAGCTCTGAGTGGCCAGTGTCAGCAGGTGACGTCAGAGACCCCTCCTCATAGGTGCTTACATCTCTTAGTAGCCAAGCCTTCTTTCTCTGTAGCCAAACCTCCTTTTTGGTCTATTTAGGGTCTCTCCTCTGGGCTATTCCTCAGAAAACGAATGCAAGAGCTCACCAGAGTTCCTCTGCACTTCCCTCTTTGACTTCTGCCAAGGATCAACTGCGGACTGCTCCAGGACGCCTGCAAAACTTAACAAAATAGCAAGACGACTGCCAGCAACATTGTAGCGCCTCATCCTGCCGGCTTTCCCGACTGATTCCTGGTGGTGCATGCTCTGAGGGCTGTCTGCCTTCACCCTGCACTGGAAGCCAAGAAGAAATCTCCCGTGGGTCAACGGAATCTTCCCCCTGCTAACGCAGGCACCAAACTTCTGCATCACCGGTCCTCTGGGTCCCCTCTCATCCTGACGAGCGTGGTCCCTGGAACACAGGAGCTGGGTCCAAGTGTATCCCACAGTCCAGTGGCCCTTCTGTCCAAAGTTGGTGGAGGTAAGTCCTTGCCTCCCCACGCCAGACAGAAAACCTGTGTACTGCGAGATGTGCAGCTGCTCCGGCTTCTGTGCACTTTTCCAAGGATTCCTTTGTGCACAGCCTATCCTGGGACCCCAGAACTCCGTCCTGCAGTACTCAACCTGCTGAGTTGGACTCTGACGTCATGGGACCCTCCTTTGTGGCTCTGAGTTGACCGCTGTCCTCAGATCTTCTAAGTGCCTGCTCCAGTACTTCTGAGGGTGCTGCCTGTTTCTGCGGGGGCTCGCTGAGTTGCTGAACGCCCCCTCTGTCTCCTCCTCCAAGGGGCGACATCCTGGTCCTTACTGGTTCCCAGCAGCACCCAAAATCCTCAACCGCGACTCTTGCAGCTAGCAAGGCTTGTTTGCGGTATTTATGCGACCTCCAGCACGCCGTGGGACATCTTCTCACCAAAGGAGAAGTCCCTGGCACCATCCGTTGTTGCAGAATCTTTGGCTTCTTCTACCCAGAGGCAGCCCTTTTGCACCTTTATCTGGGGTTTAGTGGGCTCCTGCCCCCCCTGGACACTTGCGTGATTCTTGGACTTGGTCCCCTTCTTTTACAGGTCCTCAGATCCAGGAATCCGTTTTCAGTGCTTTGGTAGCAGTTGTGGTTCTTGCAGAATCCCCTATTACGACTATACTGTCTTTACTGGGGTAGTAGGGTAACTTTACTCCTACTTTTCAGGGTCTTGGGGTGGGATATTTTGGACACCCTTACTGTTTTCTCACAGTCCCAGCGACCCTCTATGAGCTTCCATAGGCCTGGGGTCCATTTGTGATTTGCATTCCACTTTTGGAGTATATGGTTTGTGTTGCCCCTAGGCCTATGTCTACCTATTGCATCCTATTGTGATTCTACATTGTTTGTACTACTTTTCTTACTGTTACTTACCTGTTTTGGGTTTGTGTACATATAATTTGTGTATATTACTTACCTCCAAAGTGAGGGTATCCTCTGAGATACTTTTGGCAAATTGTCACTAAAATAAAGTACCTTTATTTTTAGTAACTCTGAGTATTGTGTTTTCTTATGATATTGTGCTATAGGATAGAAGTGGTATAGTAGGAGCTTTGCATGTCTCCTAGTTCAGCCTAAGCTGCTTTGCCACAGCTACCTTCTATCAGTCTAAGCTGCTAGAAACACCTCTATTCTACTAGTAAGAGATAACTGGACTTGGCACAGGGTGTAAGTACCACAAGGTACCCACTACAAACCGCCAGGCCAGCCTCCTACAACCACTGCCAGTGAATACCTCAAGCCTAGGTTGCAGAGACAAACATGACATAGCTAAATCAGTGAGTAGAAGGAAAAGAGGATAGGGGAGTGCGCAAAACATACCTAAAACCTGAGAAATCCTTATCAGAAGTGTATATGAGCATCTGCTGTAACAATGCTTAAAAAAGCAGAACATACTGCCCAGTACACATTACAAACTATCAGTCTGCATCCACATCTCACACATAGGCATTGGAGCACATAACACTCCCACTGATGAAGCTAGAAAGGAAGTGTAATGGCAGCCATCTACTTCAAGTTGTGCACATTCATAACAACAAAAGGTCCACTTCTCATACCTGTATGTCAGTTGAAATACTGATTGATGAGATCTGCCCTAACGTCACCTGCTCCTTCTTCCTCAGACTCTTCATCACTTGCCATATCAGCACTAATAGCCACTGGTCCAGCTGCCTCCCCCTCATCATCTATCAATTGTATCTGACGTCTCAGGGCTAGATTGTGGAGAATGCAGCAGGCAACAATTATCTGGCATACCTTGTGAAGAAAGTAGAGAAGGGCTCCTCTAGATAGGTCTAGGCACCTGAATCTTGCCTTCAGGACCCCAAATGTTAGCTCGATTACACGCCTTGGCCACCGTGAGCCTCACTGTAACAGAGTTCCCCTGCCATGGTTGGGTACCTCACTAGTATCAACAGCCAAGGACGGTTTGGATAGCCTGAGCCACCGGTTGAACTCCTCAAACATGTATGTGGTACTGTCAATATTGTGATGACAGGAGACATAATTCACAAACACACACTACAATGGAAACTTACCGACCAGCCAGGTCCTCTCAGTTTGGAGCCATGCCATTAGCTGTGGGACATTGCTGTTCCGCATGGTGTAAGAATCATGCACAGATTCTGGATACGTGGCTGTGACTTGTGAGATGTACTGGTCTGCCAGATAACCACCTAAAAGTTGATTGAGTGGTAGTTTTTTCTGTTCCAATACACCTGTTAATTTGCACTGGGAGGGACCAAAGTGACATGGGGGCCATCAATGGCTCCTACCACATGTGGAATGGGTTCTATCTCATAAAAGTCTGCCTTCACATAGGCTAAATCCATGGGTGGCGAAACCTGATGTAGCTGTGCAGGTGTCTCAACAATGCACACAGTACATCCTTCAAACCCAGACTGAACATGGGCTGAGACATCAGTGCTATTAAAGCCACTGTATTCTGAAAGGAGCCTGTGGCCTAGAAGTGTAGCACTGACAAGACCTGAGCAATGGGAGGTATGCCATAGGGATTGCAAATGGCAGACATCAGATCTGTCTCCAACTGAGTACAAAGTTCCATGATGGAATGACGATTAAGACAATGGGGGTCATTACAACCCTGTCGGGCGATGTTAAAGGTGCGGTAATACCGCAAACAGGCCAGCAGAAAAAAAAGGGAATTATGACCGTGGCGGAAACCGCCAACATAGACAGCCACTTTAACACTCCGCCCGCCACGGCGGTACAGACAAGCAGCACGGCGGTCACCGCCAACAGACAGGCGGAAGACAATGTACCGCCCACAGTATCACAGCCCGCCAATCCACCACCTTTTCCGGGGCGGATTCACCGTGGATAAAAACACAGCGGAAACAGCTTTTGTAATGGGAAAACGCTCACCTTAACACACTCCACGAGGAAGGAGGACAACATGGAGCCGGAATTACAAATACTTCCTGCCCTTGTCTTCCTGCTCATCTACGAACACCAGCAACGGCGGCGGCGAAGACAACAGTGAGTACTGCACCTACGACATAGGGGAGGTGGGAGGCAAAAGTCAGGGGGACACACACGCAACACCCCCACCCCCACCCTCACCTTCGCACATTACAACACACACACCAATGCATTTCCAAACATCACAGTAACAACCCACAACCCCCCCGGAAGAATGCAAAGACAAAAGGAAATCAGTGAAAAAATTGTAATGTATCAAAATACAGTTACCAAATATATACAGATATATATACACATTCAAAACTATATACATTACGAGAAGTAGTGCAGGTATGCACATATCAATGTCCGTGCACCACTGGGCCAAAAATCCATGGGCAAGGCCCACACTAGATACCTGTCCACAAACAGAGAGAACACTGCAGGGGCATCAGATAGAAATACAACAAGCACCTCAGGGGGAATGGAAGGGGGGGGCACCTCAGCCGGATTACAGCACCACGCCAGATCCACAACGGGGCTCCGTGCCCATTGATGTATCCTGGGGAGTGCAAAGCCACAGTCTCTCAAGTCTCTACAGTGGGTGGTTTGCCCACTGTACCATCCTGGGGAGTGCAAAGCCACAGTCTCTCAAGTCTAACAAGTGGGTGGGTTGCCCACTGTACCATCCTGGGGAGTGCAAAGCCACAGTCTCTCAAGACTCTACAGTGGGTGGGTTGCCCACTGTACCATCCTGGGGAGTGCAAAGCCACAGTCTCTCAAGTGGATAACAGTGTCCACTAGTTCTGGAGGGGGACTGGTGCCCAGAGTGCTTCATCCTGTTAAGGACAGACGGAGTGGATGCATGTCTCCACTGGTTCTGGAGTGGGAATGGTGCCCAGACTGCATTAGGCTCCCCGTGACGGTTCCTGTTCCGTCACTGTCCCAGCTATACATGGGATAACGATGCTTGATGTGGCGGTGTTTTCCTTGTTCAGCGGTGCTTTTCCCTGTTCAGCGGTGCTTTTCCCTGTTCAGCGGGCTTCACCGTGGCGGTGATTTCCTTGTTCAGCGGTGCTTTGCCATGGCGGTCTCTGCCCTGTTCAGCGGTCTTCACCATGGCGGTGATTTCCTTGTTCAGCGGTGCTTTGCCATGGCGGTCCCTGACCTGTGCATTGGTGTGTGGCATGACGGTCCCTCATTGCCCAGTGGGGCTGTGGCAGCCGGGGCCCTCCTGGGCACTGACTCCGGCGGTGGTCCCCTGACCAGTGACGATACTGCTGCCCTCCTGGGCACTGACTCCGGCGGTGGTCTCCTGACCAGTGACGATACTGCTGCCCTCCTGGGCACTCACTCCGGCGGTGGTCCCCTGACCAGTGACGATACTGCTGCCCTCCTGGACACTGACTCCGGCGGTGGTCTCCTGACCAGTGACGATACTGCTGCCCTCCTGGGCACTGACTCCGGCGGTGGTCTCCTGACCAGTGATGACGGTGCTGGCAGTGGCGTCCCGGCCGCCGGGGAGGATGGCGCCCTTCTCCGCCGTGCTGCTCTTACCAGACTGTGCAGACTTCTTCTGGCACTTCACCACCTTTGGAGGAGTCACAGCTGACTCTGCAATCTCCCTGGGACCCTTGTGAGCAGTTTTCCCGCCAGGAGTCTTCACCCTGTCCCGTCGGCCACTTTCCAACTTGAGATGCTTTACAGGGGTTGGACTGGCAGTGCTTTGGCTCTGTGTCACACTGGCTGCCCTGGTGGCCGGTGCACTCCACACACCTGTAACACGCACCACTGGTACTGGAGTCTTTTTGGCTGAGGCGCTACTATGGGACTTATAAATTGGAGGGGTGGGGGTGGGGGCAAAGAGGTCAACGTTGCTGAGGGAGAGTTTCTGAAGAACACTGGGATGGGTAGCTGGAGGGGGTCTGGGAGTGGAGGAAGAGGAGGTGGTTGTAGGAGGTGTCACTTTAGGTGTTTTGGGTGCAGGTGCAGGTATGGTAGGCTGTCGTGAGGTGGATGGATGTTGGGTGTGTGTGTGCCTGCGTTTGTGTACTTTGGGAGGGGGCGTCACAGACACACTGGGAGAGGACACAGGGGACGTGTAAATGTTAGTGGGGGTGGTGAGTGCAGGTGAGCGGGGTGTGGTGCTGGGTGTTCTGGTGCGAGTCCTAGTGCCTGTAGCTGTAGTGCATGCAGGTGAGAGTGTAGACAACACTGGGAGGGAGGAGGGAGACGACGAGGAGGGGGACATAGTGGAGGCAGTGGATGTTGCTGTGTCTGTATGTGGGTGATGCTTGCATGAGTGCCTGTGGGTTGTGTGGTGCCTATGTTTGCCTGAGCTACTTGTGTGTGTTGAGGTGTATGCATGCTTGTCTGATGGTGTGCTTGGGATAGGCTAGGGTACAGGGGATTGGGTCTGGGTGGAGGAAGTTTGAGGGGGAGGCTAGACACAGGGGCAATGGCTGCCATCAGTGCTGAGGCCAGAGATTGCAGGGTTCGATGATGGGCAGCCTGACCAGAATGAATGCCCTCCAGGAATGCATTAGTGTGTTGCAACTCCCTTTCTACACCCTGGATGGCATTCACAATGGTAGACTGCCCAACAGTGAGTGACCTGAGGAGGTCAATGGCCTCCTCACTGAGGGCAGCAGGGGTGACAGGGGCAGGGGCTGAGGTGCCTGGGGTGAAGGTGATGCCCACCCTCCTGGGTGAGCGGGCACGGGGCGAACGCTGAGGGGCTGCTGGGAGGGCGGTGCTGGTAGGGGAGGTGACTGCTGTACCTGTAGAAGTGGGGGGCACAGATGGTGCTGCCACCACAAGGGAGCTCCCATCGGCGGACGAGCTGTGTCGCTGGTTGGTGATCCGGTGACCGACGTGTAGCTCCCCTCGCCCTCCATCCCACTGCTGCATTCTGAGTCCGTGGTGTGGCCCTCCATGGCCATGTGGGATACAGCTCCCTCGTGCTCCGGTGCCACTGTACCTCCGCCTGATGATGCTGATGCACAAAAGAACAGGGAGAGCAGAAAAGGGGGGGGGACGACAGAAGAAAGACAGGGTGAGTGCATGGCTTACCGCTACCGTTGGCGGACAATACAGACATGGCAGCCCCCTGCACTACGCCGTGCTCTTGGTCTCTACAGATGCAATTCCTGGGATGTGGCCTACATGGCTATGGTGGACATCTGCACACATGGATGCCACAGGGCCATGTATAACTGTACTTGGCCATCTACTGAGGTGGGGTGGAGTCGCACATGGCCTGCATTACGGAGGGGCCTAGCCTACGTAAGTCGCCCTGGCCTAAGGAAACCCACAGCCCTCCTCCCACACCCAGACCGCTCCACTACACGCAAAGTCCCCAGAATGAGAGTGTACTCACCCCCTTGTGTCTGCTGTAATGCCCTCAAGCGCCCATCCAACTCCGGGTAGGCCACCACCAGGATCCGGAACATCAGGGGGGTCATGGTGCGACGGGCACCCCTCCCACGTTGGGAGGCCATCCCCAGCTGAGCCTCCCCCGTCTTCTTGCTCCAGCGGCAAATGTCCTCCCATCTTTTCCGTCAGTGGGTGCCCCGTCTCTCAGTGGACCCCCAGGGTCCGGATGTCCTTGGCGATGGCACGCCAAATGTCCTTCTTCTGTTGGGCGCTGACCTACATGACATGCACAGGGGAAGAAGAGAAGTCATTACCAACTGCACCGTCGATTTGAGTGGCCCCCATCCCTACCCTTGCCATGTGGCACATGCATTCACAATCCTTCATGTTCCCTGAACTCCTACCCCTTCCCTCTTACAACCAGCCCTCTTCACCCAGGCATAGCCCATACAACGTGCTCCCTGTGTACTTACCTGTTGGTCTGGAGGACCATAGAGTAGCGTGTACTGGGGGAGGACCCCGTCAACCAGCTTCTCCAACTCCTGAGCAGTGAAGGCAGGGGCCCTTTCCCCAGACGCAGCAGCCATTGTCTCTTCCAGACCGAGGTCACAGCAGCACTTGCAGTGTAGGTCCTCTCCTGTCGAAGATCAGGTATCAAGTGATTGAACAGATAGAAAATGGCGGTCACATCTGCGGCGGTGACGTCCGCGGAGGTGCGTATCATCACCGCCGGCGCACTTCATCATTGGCTCCTGGGACCCATAGGGTCCAATGTTAACCAATGCAGCATTGCGCTGCGGTCTATGACCGCCTACTGCGACAGTGTACAACGCCAGCGCAGATACCTCACATCCCAGTGTCCCAGTTTAGAGGTCAGGCAGCCGCCATTTCAGGGGCCCACATGGCTTCATTTACTACTGCGTCACACATACCTAGGCCTACACTCCACACACATACAGGAAGAGTTTTGTCTTTGGTGTTGTGTTCTGTGTATCTGTGGGTACATACCTTGGATTTTGTTGACTCTGTGGTCGCTGTTGTCTTTCCTAGGCACCGTCAGCTTGGACATTTGAGAAGATGGCGGAATCCTCCGGTGTACCGACCGCTGGTGGACCTGTTGACAATGGAGGAGCGACATTTAATCATCACCTACAGGTTTGACCGTGCCACTATCCAGGAACTATGTACCCAGTTGGAGCCAGACCTGATGTCACCGATCCACCATCCCACTGGAATCCCCCCGGACGTGCAGGTGCTGTCAGTGCTCCATTTCCTTGCAAGTGGGTCTTTTCAGACAACAGTGGCCATGGCATCAGGGATGTCCCAGCCTATGTTTTCCAACTTGTTGTCCAGAGTGTTGGCTGCCCTGCTGTGAGAAAGTAGCCTCTTTCTAGCCTTGTTACCCCCACTTTAGGCCTGTTTGTGAGTGTATGTCAGGGTGTTTTCACTGTCTCACTGGGATCTTGCCAGCCAGGGCCCAGTGCTCATAGTGAAAACCCTATGTTTTCAGTATGTTTGTTATGTGTCACTGGGACCCTGCTAATCAGGACCCCAGTGCTCATAAGTTTGTGACCTATAGGTATGTGTTCCCTGTGTGATGCCTAACTGTCTCACTGAGGCTCTGCTAACCAGAACCTCAGTGGTTATGCTCTCTCATTTCTTTCAAATTGTCACTAACAGGCTAGTGACCAATTTTACCAATTTACATTGGCTTACTGTGTAGGAGGCTGGACTGGCTTGTAGTGAGTACCAAGGGGTACTTGCACCTTGCACCAGGCCCAGTTATCCCTTATTAGTGTATAGGGTGTCTAGCAGCTTAGGCTGATAGATAATGGTAGTTTAGCAGAGCAGCTTAGGCTGAACTAGGAGACGTGTGAAGCTACTACAGTACCACTTAGTGTCATATGCACAATATCATAAGAAAACACAATACACAGTTATACTAAAAATAAAGGTACTTTATTTTTATGACAATATGCCAAAGTATCTTAGAGTGTACCCTCAGTGAGAGGATAGGAAATATACACAAGATATATATACACAATAGCAAAAATATGCAGTATAGTCTTAGAAAACAGTGCAAACAATGTATAGTTACAATAGGATGCAATGGGGAAACATAGGGATAGGGGCAACAAAAACCATATACTCCAAAAGTGGAATGCGAACCACGAATGGACCCCAAACCTATGTGACCTTGTAGAGGGTCGCTGGGACTATTAGAAAATAGTGAGAGTTAGAAAAATAACCCTCCCCAAGACCCTGAAAAGTGAGTGCAAAGTGCACTAAAGTTCCCCTAAGGACAAAGAAGTCGTGTTAGAGGAATAATGCAGGAAAGACACAAACCAACAATGCAACAACTGTGGATTTCCAATCTAGGGTACCTGTGGAACAAGGGGACCAAGTCCAAAAGTCACAAGCAAGTCGGAGATGGGCATATGCCCAGGAAATGCCAGCTGTGGATGCAAAGAAGCTTCTACTGGACAGAAGAAGCTGAGGTTTCTGCAGGAACGAAAAGGGCTAGAGACTTCCCCTTTGGTGGACGGATCCAGCTCGCCGTGGAGAGTCGTGCAGAAGTGTTTTCCCGCCGAAAGAACGCCAACAAGCCTTGCTAGTTGCAAATCGTGCAGTTAGCGTTTTTGGACGCTGCTGTGGCCCTGGAGGGACCAGGAGGTCGCAAATTGGATCAGGAGAGAGAGGGGACGTCGAGCAAGACAAGGAGCCCTCTCAGCAGCAGGTAGCACCCGGAGAAGTGCCAGAAACAGGCACTATGAGGATGCATGAAACGGTGCTCACCCGAAGTCGCACAAAGGAGTCCCACGTCGCCGGAGACCAACTTAGAAAGTCATGCAATGCAGGTTAGAGTGCCGTGGACCCAGGCTTGGCTGTGCACAAAGGATTTCCGCCGGAAGTGCACAGGGGCCGGAGTAGCTGCAAAAGTCGCGGTTCCCAGCAATGCAGCCCAGCGAGGTGAGGCAAGGACTTACCTCCACCAAACTTGGACTGAAGAGTCACTGGACTGTAGGGGTCACTTGGACAGAGTCGCTGGATTCGAGGGACTTCGCTCATCGTGCTGAGAGGAGACCCAAGGGACCGGTAATGCAGCTTTTTGGTGCCTGCGGTTGCAGGGGGAAGATTCCGTTGACCCACGGGAGATTTCTTCGGAGCTTCTGGTGCAGAGAGGAGGCAGACTACCCCCACAGCATGCACAAGCAGGAAAACAGTTGAGAAGGCGGCAGGATCAGCGTTACAGAGTTGCAGTAGTCGTCTTTGCTACTATGTTGCAGGTTTGCAGGCTTCCAGCGCGGTCAGCAGTCGATTCCTTGGCAGAAGGTGAAGAGAGAGATGCAGAGGAACTCGGATGAGCTCTTGCATTCGTTATCTAAAGTTTCCCCAGAGACAGAGACCCTAAATAGCCAGAAAAGAGGGTTTGGCTACTTAGGAGAGAGGATAGGCTAGCAACACCTGAAGGAGCCTATCACAAGGAGTCTCTGACGTCACCTGGTGGCACTGGCCACTCAGAGCAGTCCAGTGTGCCAGCAGCACCTCTGTTTCCAAGATGGCAGAGGTCTGGAGCACACTGGAGGAGCTCTGGACACCTCCCAGGGGAGGTGCAGGTCAGGGGAGTGGTCACTCCCCTTTCCTTTGTCCAGTTTCGCGCCAGAGCAGGGCTAAGGGGTCCCCTGAACCGGTGTAGACTGGCTTATGCAGAATTGGGCACATCTGTGCCCAAGAAAGCATTTCCAGAGGCTGGGGGAGGCTGCTCCTCCCCTGCCTTCACACCATTTTCCAAAGGGAGAGGGTGTCACACCCTCTCTCAGAGGAAGTTCTTTGTTCTGCCATCCTGGGCCAGGCCTGGCTGGACCCCAGGAGGGCAGATGCCTGTCTGAGGGGTTGGCAGCAGCAGCAGGTGCAGTGAAACCCCAGGAAGGGCAGTTTGGCAGTACCAGGGTCTGTGCTACAGACCACTGGGATCATGGGATTGTGCCAACTGTGCCAGGATGGCATAGAGGGGGCAATTCCATGATCATAGACATGTTACATGGCCATATTCGGAGTTACCATTGTGAAGCTACATATAGGTAGTGACCTATATGTAGTGCACGCGTGTAATGGTGTCCCCGCACTCACAAAGTTCAGGGAATTGGCTCTGAACAATGTGGGGGCACCTTGGCTAGTGCCAGAGTGCCCTCACACTAAGTAACTTTGCACCTAACCTTTACCAGGTAAAGGTTAGACATATAGGTGACTTATAAGTTACTTAAGTGCAGTGTAAAATGGCTGTGAAATAACGTGGACATTATTTCACTCAGGCTGCAGTGGCAGGCCTGTGTAAGAATTGTCAGAGCTCCCTATGGGTGGCAAAAGAAATGCTGCAGCCCATAGGGATCTCCTGGAACCCCAATACCCTGGGTACCTCAGTACCATATACTAGGGAATTATAAGGGTGTTCCAGTAAGCCAATGTAAATTGGTAAAAATGGTCACTAGCCTGTTAGTGACAATTTGGAAAGAAATGAGAGAGCATAACCAGTGAGGTTCTGATTAGCAGAGCCTCAGTGAGACAGTTAGTCACTACACAGGTAACACATTCAGGCACACTTATGAGCACTGGGGCCCTGGGTTACCAGGGTCCCAGTGACACATACAACTAAAACAACATATATACAGTGAAAAATGGGGGTAACATGCCAGGCAAGATGGTACTTTCCTACACACCCCCCCCCCCAAACGAAGGACAATAAGACTAGCCATGAGCTGATGAGTCTTCATTGTCTAAGTGGAAATATCTGGAGAGTCCATCTGCATTGGAGTGGCTACTCCCAGGTCTATGTTCCACTGTATAGTCCATTCCCTGTAGGGATATGGACCACCTCAACAATTTAGGATTTTCACCTTTCATTTGTTTTAGCCAAAGTAGAGGTTTGTGGTCTGTCTGAACAATGAAGTGAGTGCCAAACAGGTATGGCCTCAACTTCTTCAGAGCCCAGACCACAGCAAAGGCCTCCCTCTCTATGGCAGACCAACGCTTTTCTCTAGGGGTCAACCTCCTACTAATAAAAGCAACAGGTTGATCCTGGCCCTCAGAATTAAGTTGTGATAGGACTGCCCCTACTCCTAATTCAGATGCATCAGTTTGGACATAGAATTTTTTAGAGTAACAAGGGCTTTTCAGGACAGGTGCAGAGCACATGGCCTGCTTCAGCTCCTCAAAAGCTTTCTGACAGTTTGCTGTCCATAATACCTTTTTAGGTATTTTCTTGGATGTGAGGTCATTAAGAGGGGCTGCAATGGAGCCATAGTTCTTAATGAACCCCCTGTAATACCCAGTGAGGCATAGGAAGGCTCTCACCTGAGTCTGAGTGGTAGGGGGAACCCAATCAATAATTGTTTGGATTTTCCCCTGAAGTGGTGCAATCTGTTCCCCACCAACAAGGTGTCCCAGATAAACCACCTTCCCCTGCCCTATCTGGCACTTTGAAGCCTTGATAGTGAGGCCTGCCTTCTGCAGGGCCTCCAAAACTTTCCATAGGTGGACCAGGTGATCATCCCAGCTGGAGCTAAAGACAGCTATATCGTCCAAATATGCTGCACTGAAAGCTTCCAGCCCTTGCAGGACTGTGTTCACCAACCTTTGAAAAGTGGCAGGTGCATTTTTCAAACCAAAAGGCATTACAGTAAACTGGTAATGTCCTCCAATGGTTGAAAAAGCAGTTTTAGGTTTAGCATCTTCTGACAATTTGATCTGCCAATACCCTGAAGTCAAATCAAAAGTGCTTAGATACTTGGCAGATGCCAGTGTATCTATGAGCTCATCTGCCCTGGGTATAGGGTGAGCATCAGTTTTGGTTACCAACTTGAGACCTCTATAGTCTACACAAAACCGCATTTCCTTCTTTCCATCTTTGGTATGGGGTTTTGGTACAAGTACCACAGGAGAAGCCCATGGACTTTCAGAGTGCTCAACCACTCCTAGTTCTAACATTTTCTGCACCTCTTGCTTTATGCAGTCCCTGACATGGTCAGGCTGCCTCTAGATCTTACTTTTGACAGGTAAACTGTCTCCAGTATCTATAGTGTGCTCACACCAAGAAGTGGTACCTGGCACAGTAGAGAAGAGTTCAGAGAATTGATCTAGGAGATTTATGCAATGGTCTTTCTGCTCAGCAGTAAGACAATCAGCCAAAACTACACCTTCCACAAGAGCATCTTGTTCTGTGGAAGAGAAGAGATCAGGTAGAGGATCACTGTCTTCTTCCTGTCCCTCATCAGTTGCCATGAGCAGGGTGAGATCAGCCCTGTCATAGTAGGGTTTCAGGCGGTTGACATGGAGCACCCTAAGGGGACTCCTGGCAGTGCCTAAGTCAACTAAATAGGTGACTTCTCCCTTCTTTTCAACAATTGTGTGGGGTCCATTCCATTTATCTTGGAGTGCTCTTGGGGCCACAGGCTCCAATACCCACACTTTCTGCCCTGGTTGGTACTGAACCAAAACAGCCTTCTGATCATGCCATTGCTTCTGGAGCTCTTGGCTGGCCTGAAGGTTTTTGCTGGCCTTTTTCATGTACTCAGCCATCCTTGATCTGAGGCCAAGTACATAATCCACAATATCCTGCTTAGGAGCTTTTAAAGGTTGTTCCCAACCCTCCTTTACAAGTGTGAGTGGACCCCTAACAGGGTGTCCAAAAAGAAGTTCAAAGGGGCTGAAGCCCACTCCTTTCTGGGGTACTTCCCTGTAGGCAAAAAGGAGGCATGGTAGAAGGATATCCCATCTCCTGCGGAGTTTTTCAGGGAGACCCATAATCATGCCTTTGAGAGTTTTATTAAATCTCTCCACCAGTCCATTTGTTTGTGGATGATAGGGTGTTGTGAACTTGTAAGTTACACCACACTCCTTCCACATGGCCTTTAAGTATGCAGACATGAAATTGCTTCCCCTGTCTGATACTACTTCCTTTGGGAAGCCCACCATAGAAAATATTCCCAGGAGGGCTTTTGCCACTGCAGGTGCTGTAGTGGTCCTTAAAGGAATTGCTTCAGGGTATCTTGTGGCATGGTCCACTACCACAAAGATAAACCTATTGCCTGAAGCAGTAGGAGGGTCAAGGGGGCCAACTATGTCAACCCCTACCCTTTCAAAGGGAACCCCAACCACAGGCAGTGGAATAAGGGGTGCCTTTGAGGTGCCACTTGTTTTGCCACTGGCTTGACAGGTTTCACAGGACTTACAAAAATCTTTTGTGTCCTCAGACATCCTAGGCCAATGAAACAAGGGAACAAGACTGTCCCAAGTTTTCATTTGACCCAGGTGCCCAGCTAGGGGAATGTCGTGGGCAAGAGTTAGGAGGAACTGTCTGTACTCCTGAGGAATCACTAGTCTCCTGGCAGCTCCAGGTTTAGGATCCCTGTGCTCAGTGTACAAGAGGTTGTCCTCCCAGTAAACTCTGTGAGAGTCACTGACATCCCCATTAGCCTGTTTGACAGCTTGCTGTCTGAGACCCTCTAATGTGGGACAGGTTTGCTGTGCCACACTCAGCTCCTCCCTGGCAGGCCCCCCTTCACCCAAAAGCTCAGCAGTGTCTGCTTGAAGCTCCTCTGGTGTAGGTTCTGCACAGGGAGGGAATTCTTCTTCCTCAGAAGTTGAATCCACTGTAGAGGGAGGGATAGTAGGAAGTGGTTTGCTTCTTCTAGCCCTAGCTTTAGGGAGCACTTGGTCCATTGTTCCAGGATCCAAGCTTCCCTGTCCTTTTTGCTTTTTGGCCTGAGCCCTTGTCAAAGCAAAAATATGCCCTGGGATGCCCAGCATTGCTGCATGGGCCTCCAACTCCACATCTGACCAAGCTGATGTCTCCAAATCATTTCCTAGTAGACAGTCTACAGGTAAATCTGTGGCTACCACAACTTTCTTTGGACCAGTAACCCCCCCCCAGTTGAGATTAACAACAGCCATGGGGTGGCTAAGTGTGTTGTTGTGAGCATCAGTTACTTGGTACTGGTGACCAAGTAGGTGTTGTCCAGGGTGGACCAGTTTCTCTATGACCATAGTCACACTGGCTCCAGTGTCCCTGTAGGCCTGAACCTCAACACCATTTATTAGGGGTAGCTGCTTGTACTTATCCATATTAAGGGGACATGCAAACTAAGGTGGCTAAATCAATAGCCCCCTCAGAGACTAACACAGCCTCTGTGGCCTCCCTAACAAGGCCAACCCCAACTAAGTTACCAATAGTGAGCCCAGCTACTCCCTTGGATTGGCTATTAGTAGGTTTGCTCCCACCACCACTGCTATTAGTAGGGACACTAGGGGTAGCAGTAGGGGTTGTAGTGGTAGGAGGCTTGGTGCTTTTCTTTGGACAACTGGGATCTGTTGTCCAATGGCCTTTTACTTTACATAAATAGCACCATGGTTTCTTTTCTTTGTTTTGATTAAAGGAGGATTTGGGCCCACCACCCCCACCAGAGTGTTTTTGTGGGCCTGATGAAGACTCATTTTTAGATTTGTCCCCACCCTTGTCAGAAGACTTACCATCCATCTTTTTGTTGCCATCTTTGTCACCCCCTGTATGAACTTTTCTGTTCAGCCTTGTTCTGACCCATTTGTCTGCCTTCTTTCCCAATTCTTGGGGAGAGGTCATATCAGAGTCCACCAAGTACTGGTGCAACAAATCAGACACACAATTATTAATAATATGCTCTCTCAGGATCAAGTTATACAGGCTGTCATAATCAGTAACTTTACTGCCATGTAACCACCCCTCCAAGGCCTTCACTGAATGGTCAATGAAATCAACCCAGTCTTGTGAAGACTCCTTTTTGGTCTCTCTGAACTTTATCCTGTATTGTTCAGTGGTTAAGCCATAACCATCCAGGAGTGCATTCTTAAGAACTTTGTAATCATTAGCTTCATTTTCTTTAACAGTAAGGAGCCTATCACTACCTTTTCCACTAAATGATAGCCATAGGATAGCAGCCCACTGCCTTTGAGGGACATCCTGTACAGCACAGGCCCTCTCAAGTGCAGCAAACCACTTGTTAATGTCATCCCCCTCCTTATAAGGGGGAACTATCTTGTGCAGATTCCTGGAATCATGCTCTTTTGCAGGATGACTATGGGGAATACTGCTGCTGCCACCATGGGTTTCTAAACCCAATTTCTGTCTCTCCTTCTCTACTTCTAAAGTCTGTCTATCCAAATCCAGCTGTTGCTTCTTGAGCTTCAGTCTGGTTGGTTCCATCCTCAACTTATTGAGTTCCCTTTCTAACAATCTGTCATCAGGGTTGGTGGGAGGGACATTTCTAGATACAGAGGTATGATGGGAATGAACAGAAGGAGACCTGTCCCTTACAGAGGGCACCCTAACAGCTTGGCTGACAGTGTAATGTGAGAGCACATCATCTGGATGATGTGACTCCACCTCAGTACCAACTATGCTAGACTGTCTTGTAATGGGAAGGCTAAGAAGTTTCTTTCCTGAACCTTTACTTGGGGGAGTCCCTGGATCAGATTGAGAACCATTAGCTACTTTTTCAACAGATGGGGCACTTTTAGCCTTATCCTGTTCTCTAAGCATGTTAAGTAACAGTTCCAAGGAAGGATTCTTCCCTACACTCAAACCTCTCTCTATGCAGAGACTCCTTGCTCCTTTCCAGCTAAGGTGATCATATGCAATCTTAGACAGGTCAACATTTTGGCCTGTGCCAGACATTTTTAGAGAGAGTTAAAGTGATAGAAAAAGAGAAAAAAGTTTGTCAGAGCTTTTAGAAAGACAGAGAAAAAAAACTTTTTAAACTTTTTAGAACTTTTTAGAAAGTTAGAAGTACTTTTCAGCACTTAGAAAAGAGTGAAAAGAGGAAATGCTAAACTTTTTGGCTATGTGTATATACACTGACCTTGTTTTGTATATTTTTCTCTTATGAAAAGTACAATGACAAGAGTGGTAAGTAGTCTCAAAGCACTTATCCCACTGCTGCACAACCAATGTAGGAGGCTGGACTGGCTTGTAGTGAGTACCAAGGGGTACTTGCACCTTGCACCAGGCCCAGTTATCCCTTATTAGTGTATAGGGTGTCTAGCAGCTTAGGCTGATAGATAATGGTAGCTTAGCAGAGCAGTTTAGGCTGAACTAGGAGACGTGTGAAGCTACTACAGTACCACTTAGTGTCATATGCACAATATCATAAGAAAACACAATACACAGTTATACTAAAAATAAAGGTACTTTATTTTTATGACAATATGCCAAAGTATCTTAGAGTGTACCCTCAGTGAGAGGATAGGAAATATACACAAGATATATATACACAATAGCAAAAATATGCAGTAATGTCTTAGAAAACAGTGCAAACAATGTATAGTTACAATAGGATGCAATGGGGAAACATAGGGATAGGGGCAACACAAACCATATACTCCAAAAGTGGAATGCGAACCACGAATGGACCCCAAACCTATGTGACCTTGTAGAGGGTCGCTGGGACTATTAGAAAATAGTGAGAGTTAGAAAAATAACCCTCCCCAAGACCCTGAAAAGTGAGTGCAAAGTGCACTAAAGTTCCCCTAAGGACAAAGAAGTCGTGTTAGAGGAATAATGCAGGAAAGACACAAACCAACAATGCAACAACTGTGGATTTCCAATCTGGGGTACCTGAGAAACAAGGGGACCAAGTCCAAAAGTCACAAGCAAGTCGGAGATGGGCAGATGCCCAGGAAATGCCAGCTGCGGGTGCAAAGAAGCTTCTACTGGACAGAAGAAGCTGCGGTTTCTGCAGGAATGCAAAGGGCTAGAGACTTCCCCTTTGGAGGACAAATCCTTCTCACCTTGCAGAGTCGTGCAGAAGTGTTTTCCCGCCGAAAGGTCTCCAACAAGCCTTGATAGCTGCAAATCATGCAGTTAACGTTTTTGGATACTGCTGTGGCCCAGGAGGGACCAGGAGGTCGCAAATTGGACCAGGAGGTAGAGGACACGTCGAGCAAGACAAGGAGCCCTCTTAGCAGCAGGTAGAACCCGAAGAAGTGCCAGAAACAGGCACTACGAGGATGTGTGAAATGGTGCTCTCCCGAAGTCACACAAAGAAGTCCCACGTCGCCGGAGAACAACTTAGGAGGTCGTGCAATGCAGGTTATAGTGCCGTGGACCCAGGCTGGACTGTGCACAAAGGATTTCTGCTGGAAGTGCACGGAGGCCGGAGTAGCTGCAAAAGTTGCGGTTCCCAGCAATGCAGTCTAGCGAGGTGAGGCAAGGACTTACCTCCACCAAACTTGGACTGAAGAGTCACTGGACTATGGGGGCCACTTGGACAGAGTTGCTGGATTTGAGGGACCTCGCTCGTCGTGCTGAGAGGAGACCCAAGGGACCGGTAATGCAGCTTTTTGGTGCCTGCGGTTGCAGGGGGAAGATTCCGTCGACCCACGGGAGATTTCTTCGGAGCTTCTAGTGCAGAGAGGAGGCAGACTACCCCCACAGCATGCACCACCAGGAAAACAGTCGAGAAGGCGGCAGGATCAGCGTTACAGAGTTGCAGTAGTCGTCTTTGCTACTTTGTTGCAGTGTTGCAGGCTTCCAGCGCGGTCAGCAGTCGATTCCTTGGCAGAAGGTGAAGAGAGAGATGCAGAGGAACTCGGATGAGCTCTTGCATTCGTTATCTAAAGTTTCCCCAGAGACAGAGACCCTAAATAGCCAGAAAAGAGGGTTTGGCTACCTAGGAGAGAGGATAGGCTAGCAACACCTGAAGGAGCCTATCACAAGGAGTCTCTGACGTCACCTGGTGGCACTGGCCACTCAGAGCATTCCAGTGTGCCAGCAGCACCTCTGTTTCCAAGATGGCAGAGGTCTGGAGCACACTGGAGGCGCTCTGGACACCTCCCAGGGGAGGTGCAGGTCAGGGGAGTGGTCACTCCCCTTTCCTATGTCCAGTTTCGCGCCAGAGCAGGGCTAAGGGGTCCCCTGAACCGGTGTAGACTGGCTTATGCAGAATTGGGCACATCTGTGCCCAACAAAGCGTTTCCAGAGGCTGGGGGAGGCTACTCCTCCCCTCCCTTCACACCATTTTCCAAAGGGAGAGGGTGTCACACCCTCTCTCAGAGGAAGTTCTTTGTTCTGCCATCCTGGGCCAGGCCTGGCTGGACCCCAGGAGGGCAGATGCCTGTCTGAGGGGTTGGCAGCAGCAGCAGCTGCAGTGAAACCCCAGGAAGGGCAGTTTGGCAGTACCAGGGTCTGTGCTACAGACCACTGGGATCATGGGACTGTGCCAACTATGCCAGGATGGCATAGAGGGGGCAATTCCATGCTCATAGACATGTTACACGGCCATATTCGGAGTTACCATTGTGAAGCTACATATAGGTAGTGACCTATATGTAGTGCACACGTGTAATGGTGTCCCCGCACTCACAAAGTTCAGGGAATTGGCTCTGAACAATGTGGGGGCACCTTGGCTAGTGCCAGGGTGCCCTCACACTAAGTAACTTTGCACCTAACCTTTACCAGGTAAAGGTTAGACATATAGGTGACTTATAAGTTACTTAAGTGCAGTGTAAAATGGCTGTGAAATAACGTGGACGTTATTTCACTCAGGCTGCAGTGGCAGGCCTGTGTAAGAATTGTCAGAGCTCCCTATGGGTGGCAAAAGAAATGCTGCAGCCCATAGGGATCTCCTGGAACCCCAATACCCTGGGTACCTCAGTACCATATACTAGGGAATTATAAGGGTGTTCCAGTAAGCCAATGTAAATTGGTAAAAATGGTCACTAGCCTGTTAGTGACAATTTGGAAAGAAATGAGAGAGCATAACCACTGAGGTTCTGATTAGCAGAGCCTCAGTGAGACAGTTAGTCACTACACAGGTAACACATTCAGGCACACTTATGAGCACTGGGTGTAGGAGGTTGACTCCTTGCTCTTTTCCAGCTAAGGTTGTCATATGCAAGTTTGGACAGATCAACATTTTGGCCTGTGCCAGACATTTTTAGAGAGAGTTAAAGTGATAGTAAAAGATAAAAAGTTTGTCAGAGCTTTTAGAAAGACAGAGAAAAAAAACTTTTTAAACTTTTTAGAACTTTTTAGAAAGTTAGAAGTACTTTTCAGCGCTTAGAAAAGAGTGAAAAGAGGAAATGCAAAATTTTTTGGCTATGTGTATATACACTGACCTTGTTTTGTATATTTTTCTCTTATGAAAAGTACAATGACAAGAGTGGTAAGTAGTCTCAAAGCACTTATCCCACCACTGCACAACCAATGTAGGAGGCTGGACTGGCTTGTAGTGAGTACCAAGGGGTACTTGCACCTTGCACCAGGCCCAGTTATCCCTTATTAGTGTATAGGGTGTCTAGCAGCTTAGGCTGATAGATAATGGTAGCTTAGCAGAGCAGTTTAGGCTGAACTAGGAGACGTGTGAAGCTACTACAGTACCACTTAGTGTCATATGCACAATATCATAAGAAAACACAATACACAGTTATACTAAAAATAAAGGTACTTTATTTTTATGACAATATGCCAAAGTATCTTAGAGTGTACCCTCAGTGAGAGGATAGGAAATATACACAAGATATATATACACAATAGCAAAAATATGCAGTATAGTCTTAGAAAACAGTGCAAACAATGTATAGTTACAATAGGATGCAAGGGGGAAACATAGGGATAGGGGCAACACAAACCATATACTCCAAAAGTGGAATGCGAACCACGAATGGACCCCAAACCTATGTGACCTTGTAGAGGGTCGCTGGGACTATTAGAAAATAGTGAGAGTTAGAAAAGTAACCCTCCCCAAGACCCTGAAAAGTGAGTGCAAAGTGCACTAAAGTTCCCCTAAGGACAAAGAAGTTGTGTTAGAGGAATAATGCAGGAAAGACACAAACCAGCAATGCAACAACTGTGGATTTCCAATCTAGGGTACCTGTGGAACAAGGGAACCAAGTCCAAAAGTCACAAGCAAGTCGGAGATGGGCAGATGCCCAGGAAATGCCAGCTGCGGGTGCAAAGAAGCTTCTACTGGACAGAAGAAGCTGAGGTTTCTGCAGGAACGAAAAGGGCTAGAGACTTCCCCTTTGGTGGACGGATTCCGCTCGCCTTTGAGAGTCGTGCCGAAGTATTTTCTCGCCAAAAGGACGCCAACAAGCCTTGCTAGTCGCAAATCGTGCGATTGGCGTTTTTGGACGCTGCTGGGGCCCAGGATGGACCAGGAGGTCGCAAATTGGACTTGAAGAGAGACGGGACGTCGGGCAAGACAAGGAGCCCTCACTAAAGCAGGTAGCTCCCGGAGAAGTGCCAGAAACAGGCACTACGAGGATGCGTGAAACGGTGCTCGCCGAAGTTGCACAAAGGAGTCCCACGTCGCCGGAGACCAACTTAGAAAGTCGTGCAATGCAGGTTAGAGTGCCGTGGACCCAGGCTTGGCTGTGCACAAAGGATTTCTGCCGGAAGTGCACAGGGGCCGGAGTAGCTGCAAAGTCGCGGTTCCCAGCAATGCAGCCCAGCGAGATGAGGCAAGGACTTACCTCCACCAAACTTGGACTGAAGAGTCACTGGACTGTGGGGGTCACTTGGACAGAGTTGCTGGATTCGAGGGACCTCGCTCGTCGTGCTGAGAGGAGACCCAAGGGACCGGTAATGCAGCTTTTTGGTGCCTGCGGTTGCAGGGGGAAGATTCCGTCGACCCACGGGAGATTTCTTCGGAGCTTCTGGTGCAGAGAGGAGGCAGACTACCCCCACAGCATGCACAAGCAGGAAAACAGTCGAGAAGGCGGCAGGATCAGCGTTACAGAGTTGCAGTAGTCGTCTTTGCTACTATGTTGCAGGTTTGCAGGCTTCCAGCGCGGTCAGCAGTCGATTCCTTATCAGAAGGTGAAGAGAGAGATGCAGAGGAACTCGGATGAGCTCTTGCATTCGTTATCTGAAGTTTCCCCAGAGACAGAGACCCTAAATAGCCAGAAAAGAGGGTTTGGCTACCTAGGAGAGAGGATAGGCTAGCAACACCTGAAGGAGCCTATCACAAGGAGTCTCTGACGTCAGCTGGTGGCACTGGCCACTCAGAGCAGTCCAGTGTGCCAGCAGCACCTCTGTTTCCAAGATGGCAGAGGTCTGGAGCACACTGGAGCAGCTCTGGACACGTCCCAGGGGAGGTGCAGGTCAGGTGAGTGGTCACTCCCCTTTCCTTTGTCCAGTTTCGCGCCAGAGCAGGGCTAAGGGGTCCCCTGAACCGGTGTAGACTGGCTTATGCAGAATTGGGCACATCTGTGCCCAAGAAAGCATTTCCAGAGGCTGGGGGAGGCTACTCCTCCCCTGCCTTCACACCATTTTCCAAAGGGAGAGGGTGTCACACCCTCTCTCAGAGGAAGTTCTTTGTTTTGCCATCCTGGGCCAGGCCTGGCTGGACCCCAGGAGGGCAGATGCCTGTCTGAGGGGTTGGCAGCAGCAGCAGCTGCAGTGAAACCCCAGGAAGGGCAGTTTGGCAGTACCAGGGTCTGTGCTACAGACCACTGGGATCATGGGATTGTACCAACAATGCCAGGATGGCATAGAGGGGGCAATTCCATGATCTTAGACATGTTACATGGCCATATTCGGAGTTACCATTGTGAAGCTACATATAGGTAGTGACCTATATGTAGTGCACGCGTGTAATGGTGTCCCCGCACTCACAAAGTTCAGGGAATTGGCTCTGAACAATGTGGGGGCACCTTGGCTAGTGCCAGGGTGCCCTCACACTAAGTAACTTTGCACCTAACCTTTACCAGGTAAAGGTTAGACATATAGGTGACTTATAAGTTACTTAAGTGCAGTGTAAAATGGCTGTGAAATAACGTGGACGTTATTTCACTCAGGCTGCAGTGGCAGGCCTGTGTAAGAATTGTCAGAGCTCCCTATGGGTGGCAAAAGAAATGCTGCAGCCCATAGGGATCTCCTGGAACCCCAATACCCTGGGTACCTCAGTACCATATACTAGGGAATTATAAGGGTGTTCCAGTAAGCCAATGTAAATTGGTAAAAATGGTCACTAGCCTGTTAGTGACAATTTGGAAAGAAATGAGAGAGCATAACCACTGAGGTTCTGGTTAGCAGAGCCTCAATGAGACAGTTAGGCACTACACAGGGAACACACACATATAGGCCACAAACTTATGAGCACTGGGGTCCTGACTAGCAGGGTCCCAGTGACACATAACAAACATACTGAAAACATAGGGTTTTCACTATGAGCACTGGGCCCTGGCTAGCAGGATCCCAGTGAGACAGTGAAAACACCCTGGCATACACTCACAAAACAGGCCAAAAGTGGGGGTAACAAGGCTAGAAAGAGGCTACTTTCTCACAATCACCTTAGCTGGAAAAGAGCAAGGAGTCTCTGCATAAAGAGAGGTTTGAGTGTAGGGAAGAATCCTTCCTTAGAACTGTTAATTAACATGCTTAGAGAACAGGATAAGGCTAAAAGTGCCCCATCTGTTGAAAAAGTAGCTAATGGTTCTCAATCTGATCCAGGGACTCCCCCAGGAAAAGATTCTGGAAAGAAACTTCCTAGCCTGCCCATTACTAGACAGTCTAGCATAGTTGGTAATGATGATGAGTCACACCATATAAATAGTGTTGTCTCACATCATAGCAAAAGCATTTATTCTCACCATACTGGTAGTGATGATTCTGTTAGCCAAGCTGTTAGGGTGACTTCTGTAAGGGTCAGGTCTCCTTCTGTTCAATCCCATCATACCTCTGTATCTAGGAATGTCCCTCCCACCAACCCTGATGACAGAATGTTAGAGAGGGAACTCAATAAGTTGAGGGTGGAACAAACCAGACTGAAGCTTAAAAAGCAACAGCTGGATTTGGATAGACAGTCTTTTGAACTAGAGAAGGAAAGACAGAAGTTGGGTTTAGAAACCCATGGTGGCAGCAGCAGTATTCCCCATAGTCATCCTGCAAAAGAGCATGATTCCAGGAATCTGCACAAGATAGTTCCCCCTTATATGGAGGGGGATGACATTAACAAGTGGTTTGCTGCACTTGAGAGGGCCTGTGTTGTACAGGATGTCCCTCAAAGGCAGTGGGCTGCTATCCTATGGCTATCATTTAGTGGAAAAGGTAGGGATAGGCTCCTTACTGTGACAGAAAGTGATGCCAATCATTTTACAGTACTTAAGAATGCACTCCTGGATGGTTATGGCTTAACCACTGAACAATACAGGATAAAGTTCAGAGAGACCAAAAAGAAGTCTTCACAAGACTGGGTTGATTTCATTGACCATTCAGTGAAGGCCTTGGAGGGGTGGTTACATGGCAGTAAAGTTACTGATTATGACAGCCTGTATAACTTGATCCTGAGAGAGCATATTCTTAATAATTGTGTGTCTGATTTGTTGCACCAGTACTTGGTGGACTCTGATCTGACCTCTCCCCAAGAATTGGGAAAGAAGGCAGACAAATGGGTCAGAACAAGGGTGAACAGAAAAGTTCATACAGGTGGTGACAAAGAGAACATTAAGAAGAAAGATGGTGAAAAATCTCAAGATAAGCATGGGGATAAGGGTAAGGGTAAAACCAAAGATCCCACTTCAAATCTTAAACACTCTTCAGGGGGTGGGGATAAAACAAATTCTTCCTCTTCTTCTCAACCTACACAATTTAAAAAGCCTTGGTGCTTTGTGTGTAAAAACAGAGGCCATAGGCCAGGGGATAAGTCCTGTCCAGGTAAACCCCCTGAGCCTACCACCACTAATACATCAAGCTCTAGTGCCCCTAGCAGTAGTGGTACTAGTGGTGGGACTGCTGGCAACAGTCAAGTTAAGGGTGTAGTTGGGTTCACTTATGGGTCCATAGTAGAAACTGGGGTAGTCACTCCCAAGACAGTTTCTGTCACTCCTAGTGGCATTGGCCTTGCCACACTGGCTGCTTGTCCCCTTACAATGGATAAGTACAGGCAGACAGTTTCAATAAATGGTGTTGAGGCCTTGGCCTACAGGGACACAGGTGCCAGTATCACTTTGGTGACTGAAAACCTAGTGCATCCTGAACAACACATCACTGGACAACAGTATAAAATTATTGATGTCCATAACTCCACTAAGTTTCTTCCCTTAGCTATAATTCAGTTTAGTTGGGGTGGAGTTACTGGCCCTAAGCAGGTGGTGGTATCACCTAGCTTACCTGTAGACTGTCTCTTAGGTAATGACCTAGAGGCCTCAGGTTGGGCTGATGTAGAGTTTTATACCCATGCAGCCATGCTGGGCATCCCAGAGGAATTGTTCCCTCTCATTTCCACTGAAATGAAAAAGCAAAGGAGAGAAGGCCTGAAAAATCAGGATCCCTCTCCATCAATAGGTACAAAGGGTATCACAGTATCCCATAACCACCCTACCATTCAGGATACCATTCCTGTGGTGGGAGAAACCTCTCCTGGGGTGGCACCTGTTCCAAGGGAATCATCAGTTGGCAAAACTGTACTCCCTGAGGTAGAAGTACCTCTCTGTGGGATAACTAAAATTGGTGAGAAAAAGAGCACCATTTTAGTTAACATGGAGCATCCCTCCAACCCTCCCAGAGAAACTTTAGTGCAGAAAACCTGCACTGCCTCACAACACTTAGGACAGCATCCCTGTCCTAGTGTGGAGCTCATAGGACAGCATCCCTGCCCTGCTCCAACTCAAGAGAAACAGCATCCCTGTTCTCTCTTCCAGCCATATGGACAAACTTTTTGCCCAGCTATGGCTTTTCTGAGACAGCATCCCTGTCTGGCATTTCCATCACTACAAATAGGTTCAGTGGACAATTCCCACTGCTCTAAACTAAAACTTACTGATAGAAACTCTGAAAATACATCTTCACATTGTTGCTTAGCTAACAAACTTCAAACAGGGTGGTTTACATCCCCACAGGGAAGTAACCATATAGTGGATGATAAAGGGAGTAAACAAGTCTATTGCAGAGCTTCTCTCTACTTATCACCACTTAGACAATAAAGTCTCAACTGGCCAAGGTTAGCCTTATTGTCCTTCGTTTGGGAGGGGGTTGTGTGAGAAAGTAGCCTCTTTCTAGCCTTGTTACCCCCACTTTTGGCCTGTTTGTGAGTGTATGTCAGGGTGTTTTCACTGTCTCACTGGGATCCTGCTAGCCAGGGCCCAGTGCTCATAGTGAAAACCCTATGTTTTCAGTATGTTTGTTATGTGTCACTGGGACCCTGCTAGTCAGGACCCCAGTTCTCATAAGGTTGTGGCCTATATGTATGTGTTCCCTGTGTGGTGCCTAACTGTCTCACTGAGGCTCTGCTAACCAGAACCTCAGTGGTTATGCTCTCTCTTTACAAATTGTCACTAACAGGAGAGTGACCATTTTTACCAATTTACATTGGCTTACTGGAACACCCTTATAATTCCCTAGTATATGGTACTAAGGTACCCAGGGTATTGGGGTTCCAGGAGATCCCTATGGGCTGCAGCATTTCTTTTGCCACCCATAGGGAGCTCTGACAATTCTTACACAGGCCTGCCACTGCAGCCTGAGTGAAATAACGTCCACGTTATTTCACAGCCATTTTACACTGCACTTAAGTAACTTATAAGTCACCTATATGTCTAACCTTTACCTGGTAAAGGTTAGGTGCAAAGTTACTTAGTGTGAGGGCACCCTGGCACTAGCCAAGGTGCCCCCACATTGTTCAGAGCCAATTCACTGAACTTTGTGAGTGCGGGGACACCATTACACGCGTGCACTACATATAGGTCACTACCTATATGTAGCTTCACCATGGTAACTCCGAATATGGCCATGTAACATGTCTATGATCATGGAATTGCCCCCTCTATGCCATCCTGGCATTGTTGGTACAATTCCATGATCCCAGTGGTCTGTAGCACAGACCCTGGTACTGCCAGACTGCCCTTCCTGGGGTTTCACTGCAGCTGCTGCTGCTGCCAACCCCTCAGACAGGCAGCTGCCCTCCTGGGGTCCAGCCAGGCCTGGCCCAGGATGGCAGAACAAAGAACTTCCTCTGAGAGAGGGTGTGACACCCTCTCCCTTTGGAAAATGGTGTGAAGGCAGGGGAGGAGTAGCCTCCCCCAGCCTCTGGAAATGCTTTGTTGGGCACAGATGTGCCCAATTCTGCATAAGCCAGTCTACACCGGTTCAGGGACCCCTTAGCCCCTGCTCTGGCGCGAAACTGGACAAAGGAAAGGGGAGTGACCACTCCCCTGACCTGCACCTCCCCTGGGAGGTGTCCAGAGCTCCTCCAGTGTGCTCCAGACCTCTGCCATCTTGGAAACAGAGGTGCTGCTGGCACACTGGACTGCTCTGAGTGGCCAGTGCCACCAGGTGACGTCAGAGACTCCTGCTGATAGGCTCCTTCAGGTGTTAGTAGCCTTTCCTCTCTCCTAGGTAGCCAAACCCTCTTTTCTGGCTATTTAGGGTCTCTGTCTCTGTGGAAACTTGAGATAACGAATGCAAGAGCTCATCCGAGTTCCTCTGCATCTCCCTCTTCACCTTCTGATAAGGAAACGACCGCTGACCGCGCTGGAAGCCTGCAAACCTGCAACATAGTAGCAAAGACGACTACTGCAACTCTGTAACGCTGATCCTGCCGCCTTCTCGACTGTTTTCCTGCTTGTGCATGCTGTGGGGGTAGCCTGCCTCCTCTCTGCACCAGAAGCTCCGAAGAAATCTCCCGTGGGTCGACGGAATCTTCCCCCTGCAACCGCAGGCACCAAAAAGCTGCATCACCGGTCCCTTGGGTCTCCTCTCAGCACGACGAGCGAGGTCCCTAGAATCCAGCGACTCTGTCCAAGTGACCCCCATAGTCCAGTGACTCTTCAGCCCAAGTTTGGTGGAGGTAAGTCCTTGCCTCACCTCGCTGGGCTGCATTGCTGGGAACCGCGACTTTGCAGCTACTCCGGCCCCTGTGCACTTCCGGCGGAAATCCTTTGTGCACAGCCAAGCCTGGGTCCACGGCACTCTAACCTGCATTGCACGACTTTCTAAGTTGGTCTCCGGCGACGTGGGACTCCTTTGTGCAACTTCGGCGAGCACCGTTTCACGCATCCTTATAGTGCCTCTTTCTGGCACTTTTCCGGGTGCTACCTGCTTGATTGAAGGCTCTTATTCTTGCTCGACGTCCCCTCTCTCTTCAGGTCCAATTTGCGACCTCCTGGTCCCTCCTGGGCCCCATCAGCGTCCACAAACGCACGATTTGCGTCTAGCAAGGCTTGTTGGCGTCCTTCCCGCGGGAAAACACTTCTGCACGACTCTCCAAGGCGAGAGGGATCCGTCCACCAAAGGGGAAGTCTCTAGCCGTTTTCGTTCCTGCAGAAACCTCAGCTTCTTCTGTCCAGTCGAAGCTTCTTTGCACCCGCAGCTGGCAATTTCCTGGGCATCTGCCCATCTCCGACTTGCTTGTGACTTTTGGACTTGGTCCCCTTGTTCCACAGGTACCCTAGATTGGAAATCCACAGTTGTTGCATTGCTGGTTTGTGTCTTTCCTGCATTATTCCTCTAACACGACTATTTTGTCCTTAGGGGAACTTTAGTGCACTTTGCACTCACTTTTCAGGGTCTTGGGGAGGGTTATTTTTCTAACTCTCACTATTTTCTAATAGTCCCAGCGACCCTCTACAAGGTCACATAGGTTTGGGGTCCATTCGTGGTTCGCATTCCACTTTTGGAGTATATGGTTTGTGTTGCCCCTATCCCTATGTTTCCCCATTGCATCCTATTGTAACTATACATTGTTTGCACTGTTTTCTAAGACTATACTGCATATTTTTGCTATTGTGTATATATATCTTGTGTATATTTCCTATCCTCTCACTGAGGGTACACTCTAAGATACTTTGGCATATTGTCATAAAAATAAAGTACCTTTATTTTTAGTATAACTGTTGTAGGAGGCTGGACTGGCTTGTAGTGAGTACCAAGGGGTACTTGCACCTTGCACCAGGCCCAGTTATCCCTTATTAGTGTATAGGGTGTCTAGCAGCTTAGGCTGATAGATAATGGTAGCTTAGCAGAGCAGCTTAGGCTGAACTAGGAGACGTGTGAAGCTACTACAGTACCACTTAGTGTCATATGCACAATATCACAAGAAAACACAATACACAGTTATACTAAAAATAAAGGTACTTTATTTTTATGACAATATGCCAAAGTATCTTAGAGTGTACCCTCAGTGAGAGGATAGGAAATATACACAAGATATATATACACAATAGCAAAAATATGCAGTATAGTCTTAGAAAACAGTGCAAACAATGTATAGTTACAATAGGATGCAATGGGGAAACATAGGGATAGGGGCAACACAAACCATATACTCCAGAAGTGGAATGCGAACCACGAATGGACCCCAAACCTATGTGACCTTGTAGAGGGTCGCTGGGACTATTAGAAAATAGTGAGAGTTAGCAAAATAACCCACCCCAAGACTCTGAAAAGTGAGTGCAAAGTGCACCAAAGTTCCCCTAAGGACAAAATAGTCGTGTTAGAGGGAGAATGCAAGGAAAACACAAATCAGCAATGCAACAACGATGGATTCCTGTCTGAAGGTACCTGTGGAGCAAGGGGACCAAGTCCAAAAGTCACAAGCAGCTCGGAGATGGGCAGATGCCCAAGAAATGCCAGCGGTTGGTGCAAAGAAGCTCTTACTAGGCTGAAGAACTGTGAATACTGCAGGAACGACAAGGGCTAGAGACTTCCCCTTTGGAAGATGGATCCCCCACGCCTTGAAGAGTCGTGCAGAAGTGTTTTCCCGCCGGATGGACGCCAACAAGCCTTGCTACACGCAAATCGTGCGTTTGGCGTTTTTGGACGCTGCTGGGGCCCAGGAGAGACCAGGAGGTCGCAAATTGGACCTGCTGAGAGAGGGGACGTCGAGCAAGACAAGGAGCCCTCACTGAAGCAGGTAGCACCCGGAGAAGTGCCAGAAACAGGCACTACGAGGATGCGTGGAACGGTGCTCGCCAAAGTTGCACAAAGGAGTCCCACGTCGCCGGAGACCAACTTAGAAAGTCGTGCAATGCAGGTTAGGGTGCCGTGGACCCAGGCTTGGCTGTGCACACAGGATTTCCGCCGGAAGTGCACAGGGGCCGGAGAAGCTTGCAAAGTCGCGGTTCCCAGCAATGCAGCCCAGCGAGGTGAGGCAAGGACTTACCTCCACCAAACTTGGGCTGAAGAGTCACTGGACTGTGGGGGTCACTTGGACGGTGTCGCTGGATTCGAGGGACCTCGCTCGTCGTGCTGAGAGGAGACCCAAGGGACCGGAGATGCAGCTTTTTGGTGCCTGCGGTTGCAGGGGGAAGATTCCGTCGACCCACGGGAGATTTCTTCGGAGCTTCTGGTGCAGAGAGGAGGCAGGCTACCCCCACAGCATGCACAAGCAGGAAAACAGTCGAGAAGGCGGCAGGATCAGCGTTACAGAGTTGCAGTAGTCGTCTTTGCTACTATGTTGCAGGTTTGCAGGCTTCCAGCGCGGTCAGCGGTCTATTCCTTATCAGAAGGTGAAGAGGGAGATGCAGAGGAACTCGGCTGAGCTCATGCATTCGTTATCTAAAATTTCCCCAGAGACAGAGACCCTAAATAGCCAGAAAAGAGGGTTTGGCTACCTAGGAGAGAGGAAAGGCTACTAACACCTGAAGGAGCCTATCACAAGGAGTCTCTGACGTCACCTGGTGGCACTGGCCACTCAGAGCAGTCCAGTGTGCCAGCAGCACCTCTGTTTCCAAGATGGCAGAGGTCTGGAGCACACTGGAGGAGCTCTGGACACCTCCCAGGGGAGGTGCAGGTCAGGGGAGTGGTCACTCCCCTTTCCTTTGTCCAGTTTCGCGCCAGAGCAGGGGCTAAGGGGTCCCTGAACCGGTGTAGACTGGCTTATGCAGAATTGGGCACCTCTGTGCCCAACAAAGCATTTCCAGAGGCTGGGGGAGGCTACTCCTCCCCTGCCTTCACACCATTTTCCAAAGGGAGAGGGTGTCACACCCTCTCTCAGAGGAAGTTCTTTGTTCTGCCATCCTGGGCCAGGCCTGGCTGGACCCCAGGAGGGCAGATGCCTGTCTGAGGGGTTGGCAGCAGCAGCAGCTGCAGAGAAACCCCAGGAAGGGCAGTCTGGCAGTACCGGGGTCTGTGCTACAGACCACTGGGATTATGGAATTGTACCAACAATGCCAGGATGGCATAGAGGGGGCAATTCCATGATCATAGACATGTTACATGGCCATATTCGGAGTTACCATGGTGAAGCTACATATAGGTAGTGACCTATATGTAGTGCACGCGTGTAATGGTGTCCCCGCACTCACAAAGTTCAGTGAATTGGCTCTGAACAATGTGGGGGCACCTTGGCTAGTGCCAGGGTGCCCTCACACTAAGTAACTTTGCACCTAACCTTTACCAGGTAAAGGTTAGACATATAGGTGACTTATAAGTTACTTAAGTGCAGTGTAAAATGGCTGTGAAATAACGTGGACGTTATTTCACTCAGGCTGCAGTGGCCGGCCTGTGTAAGAATTGTCAGAGCTCCCTATGGGTGGCAAAAGAAATGCTGCAGCCCATAGGGATCTCCTGGAACCCCAATACCCTGGGTACCTCAGTACCATATACTAGGGGATTATAAGGGTGTTCCAGTAAGCCAATGTAAATTGGTAAAAATGGTCACTAGCCTGTCAGTGACAATTTGGAAAGAAATGAGAGAGCATAACCACTGAGGTTCTGATTAGCAGAGCCTCAGTGAGACAGTTAGTCACTACACAGGTAACACATACAGGCACACTTATGAGCACTGGGGCCCTGGGTTACCAGGGTCCCAGTGACACATACAACTAAAACAACATATATACAGTGAAAAATGGGGGTAACATGCCAGGCAAGATGGTACTTTCCTACACAACCCCCCCCCAAACGAAGGACAATAAGACTAGCCATTACCTGATGAGTCTTCATTGTCTAAGTGGAAATATCTGGAGAGTCCATCTGCATTGGAGTGGCTACTCCCAGGTCTATGTTCCACTGTATAGTCCATTCCCTGTAGGGATATGGACCACCTCAACAATTTAGGATTTTCACCTTTCATTTGTTTTAGCCAAAGTAGAGGTTTGTGGTCTGTCTGAACAATGAAGTGAGTGCCAAACAGGTATGGCCTCAACTTCTTCAGAGCCCAGACCACAGCAAAGGCCTCCCTCTCAATGGCAGACCAACGCTTTTCTCTAGGGGTCAACCTTCTACTAATAAAAGCAACAGGTTGATCCTGGCCCTCAGAATTAAGTTGTGATAGGACTGCCCCTACTCCTAATTCAGATGCATCAGTTTGGACATAGAATTTTTTAGAGTAACAAGGGCTTTTCAGGACAGGTGCAGAGCACATGGCCTGCTTCAGCTCCTCAAAAGCTTTCTGACAGTTTGCTGTCCATAATACCTTTTTAGGCATTTTCTTGGATGTGAGGTCATTAAGAGGGGCTGCAATGGAGCCATAGTTCTTAATGAACCTCCTGTAATACCCAGTGAGGCCTAGGAAGGCTCTCACCTGAGTCTGAGTGGTAGGGGGAATCCAATCAATAATAGTTTGGATTTTCCCCTGAAGTGGTGCAATCTGTTCCCCACCAACAAGGTGTCCCAGATAAACCACCTTACCCTGCCCTATCTGGCACTTTGAAGCCTTGATAGTGAGGCCTGCCTTTTGCAGGGCCTCCAAAACTTTCCAAAGGTGGACCAGGTGATCATCCCAGCTGGAGCTAAAGACAGCTATATCATCCAAATATGCTGCGCTGAAAGCTTCCAGCCCTTGCAGGACTGTGTTCACCAACCTCTGAAAAGTGGCAGGTGCATTTTTCAAACCAAAAGGCATTACAGTAAACTGGTAATGTCCTCCAATGGTAGAAAATGCAGTCTTAGGTTTAGCATCTTCTGACATTTTGATCTGCCAATACCCTGCAGTCAAATCAAAAGTGCTTAGATACTTGGCAGATGCCAGTGTATCTATTAGCTCATCTGCCCTGGGTATAGGGTGAGCATCTGTTTTGGTTACCAAGTTGAGACCTCTATAGTCTACACAAAACCTCATTTCCTTCTTTCCATCTTTAGAATTGGGTTTTGGTACCAGTACCACAGGAGAAGCCCATGGACTGTCAGAGTGCTCCACCACTCCTAGTTCCAACATCTTCTGAACTTCTTGCTTTATGCAGTCCCTGACATGGTCAGGCTGCCTATAGATCTTACTTTTGACAGGTAAACTGTCTCCAGTATCTATAGTGTGCTCACACCAAGAAGTGGTGCCTGGCACAATGGAGAAGAGTTCTGAAAATTGTCCTAGGAGATTTATGCAATTATCTTTCTGCTCAGCAGTAAGACAATCAGCCAAAACTACCCCTTCCACAAGAGCATCTTGTTCTGTGGAAGAGAAGAGATCAGGTAGAGGATCACTGTCTTCTTCCTGTCCCTCATCTGTTGCCATGAGCAGGGTGAGATCAGCCCTGTCATAGTAGGGTTTCAGGCGGTTGACATGGAGCACCCTAAGGGGACTCCTGGCAGTGCCTAAGTCAACCAAGTAGGTGACTTCACCCTTCTTTTCAACAATTGTGTGTGGACCACTCCATTTATCTTGGAGTGCTCTTGGGGCCACAGGCTCCAAGACCCACACTTTCTGCCCTGGTTGGTACTGAACCAAAACAGCCTTCTGGTCATGCCATTGCTTCTGGAGCTCTTGGCTGGCCTGAAGGTTTTTACTGGCCTTTTTCATGTACTCAGCCATCCTTGATCTGAGGCCAAGTACATAATCCACAATATCCTGCTTAGGAGCTTTTAAAGGTTGTTCCCAACCCTCCTTTACAAGTGTGAGTGGACCCCTAACAGGGTGTCCAAAAAGAAGTTCAAAGGGGCTGAAGCCCACTCCTTTCTGGGGTACCTCCCTGTAGGCAAAAAGGAGGCATGGTAGAAGGATATCCCATCTCCTGCGGAGTTTTTCAGGGAGTCCCATAATCATGCCTTTGAGAGTTTTATTAAATCTCTCCACCAGTCCATTTGTTTGTGGATGATAGGGTGTTGTGAACTTGTAAGTTACACCACACTCCTTCCACATGGCCTTTAAGTATGCAGACATGAAATTGCTTCCTCTGTCTGATTCTACTTCCTTTGGGAAGCCCACCCTGGAAAATATTCCCAGGAGGGCCTTTGCCACTGCAGGAGCTGTAGTGGTCCTTAAAGGAATAGCTTCAGGATATCTTGTGGCATGGTCCACTACCACCAAGATAAACCTATTGCCTGAAGCAGTAGGAGGGTCAAGGGGGCCAACTATGTCAACCCCTACCCTTTCAAAGGGAACCCCAACCACAGGCAGTGGGATAAGGGGTGCCTTTGGAGTGCCACCTGTCTTGCCACTGGCTTGACAGGTTTCACAGGACTTACAAAATTCTTTTGTGTCCTCAGACATCCTAGGCCAATGAAACAGTGGTACCAATCTGTCCCAAGTTTTCATTTGACCCAGGTGCCCAGCTAAGGGAATGTCATGTGCCAGTGTTAGGAGGAACTTTCTGTACTCCTGAGGAATCACTAATCTCCTGGCAGCTCCAGGTTTAGGATCCCTTTGCTCAGTGTACAAGAGGTTGTCCTCCCAGTAAACTCTGTGTGAGTCACTGACATCCCCATTAGCCTGTTTGACAGCTTGCTGTCTGAGACCCTCTAATGTGGGACAGGTTTGCTGTGCCACACTCAGCTCCTCTCTGGCAGGCCCCCCTTCACCCAAAAGCTCAGCAGTGTCTGCTTCCAGCTCCTCTGGTGTAGGTTCTGCACAGGGAGGGAATTCTTCTTCCTCAGAAGTAGAATCCACTGTAGAGGGAGGGATAGTAGGAAGTGGTTTGCTTCTACTAGCCCTAGCTTTAGGGAGCACTTGGTCCATTGTTCCAGGATCCAAGCTTCCCTGTCCTTTTTGCTTTTTGGCCTGAGCCCTTGTCAAAGCAAAAATATGCCCTGGGATGCCCAGCATTGCTGCATGGGCCTCCAACTCCACATCTGACCAAGCTGATGTCTCCAAATCGTTCCCTAATAGACAGTCTACAGGTAAATCTGAAGCTACCACAACTTTCTTTGGACCAGATACCCCCCCCCAGTTGAGATTTACAACAGCCATGGGGTGGCTTTGTGTTATGTTGTGAGCATCGGTTACTTGGTACTGGTGTCCAAGTATGTGTTGTTCAGGGTGCACCAGTTTCTCAATCACCATTGTGACACTGGCACCTGTGTCCCTGTAGGCCTGGACCTCAACACCATTTATTAGGGTTAGTTGCTTGTACTTCTCCAAGTTATGGGGGCAAGCAACCAAAGTGGCTAAGTCAATAGCCCCTTCAGAGACTAAAGTAGCCTCTGTGGTCTCCCTAATCAGACCAACCCCAACTAAATTACCAAAAGTGAGCCCAGCTACTCCCTTGGATTGGCTATTAGTAGGTTTGCTCCCACCACCACTGCTATTAGTAGGGACACTAGGTGTAGCAGTAGGGGTTGTAGTGGTAGGAGCTGTGGTGCCTTTCTTTGGACAACTGGGATCTGTTGTCCAATGGCCTTTTATCTTACATAAATAGCACCATGGTTTCTTTTCCTTGTTCTGATTAAAGGAGGGTTTGGGCCCACCACCCCCACCAGAGTGTTTTTGTGGGCCTGATGAAGACTCATTTTTAGATTTGTCCCCACCCTTGTCAGAAGACTTACCATCCTTCTTTTTGTTGCCATCTTTGTCACCCCCTGTATGAACTTTTCTGTTCACTCTTGTTCTGACCCATTTGTCTGCCTTCTTTCCCAATTCTTGGGGAGAGGTCAGATCAGAGTCCACCAAGTACTGGTGCAACAAATCAGACACACAATTATTAAGAATATGCTCTCTCAGGATTAAGTTATACAGGCTGTCATAATCAGTAACTTTACTGCCATGTAACCACCCCTCCAAGGCCTTCACTGCCTGGTCAATGAAATCAACCCAGTCTTGTGAAGACTCCTTTTTGGTATCTCTGAACTTGATCCTGTACTGTTCAGTGGTTAAGCCATAACCATCCAGGAGTGCATTCTTAAGAACTTGGAAATTGTTAGCATCATTTTCTTTTACAGTAAGGAGCCTATCCCTACCTTTTCCAGTAAATGATAGCCATAGGATAGCAGCCCACTGCTTTTGAGGGACATCCTGTACAGCACAGGCCCTCTCAAGTGCAGCAAACCACTTGTTAATGTCATCCCCCTCCTTGTAAGGGGGAACTATCTTATGCAGATTCCTGGAATCATGCTCTTTTGCAGGATGACTATGGGGAATACTGCTGCTGCCACCATGGGTATCTAAACCCATTTTCTGTCTTTCCCTCTCTATTTCTAAAGACTGTCTATCCAAATCCAGCTGTTGCTTCTTGAGCTTCAGTCTGGTTTGCTCCACTCTCAATCTATTGAGCTCCCTTTCCAACAATCTGTCATCAGGGTGGGTGGGAGGGACATTTCTAGATACAGAGGTATGATGGGAATGAACAGAAGGAGACCTGTCCCTTACAGAGGGCACCCTAACAGCTTGGCTACCAGTATAATGTGAGAGCACATCATCAGTATGATGTGATTCAACCTCTGTACCAACTATGCTAGACTGTCTAGTAATGGGCAGGCTGAGAAGTTTCTTTCCTGAACCTTTTCCTGGGGGAGTCCCTGGATCAGATTGAGAACCATTAGCTACTTTTTCTACAGATTGGGCACTTATGGCCTTATCCTGTACTCTAAGCATATTAATTAACAGTTCTAAGGAAGGATTCTTCCCTACACTCAAACCTCTCTCTATGCAGAGACTCCTTGCTCCTTTCCAGCTAAGGTGATCATATGCAAGTTTGGACAGTTCAACTTTTTGGCCTGTGCCAGACATTTTTTAGAGAGAGTTAAAGTGATAGACAAAGAGAAAAAAGTTTTCAGAACTTTTTGGAAAGACAGAAAAAAACTTTTTAAACTTTTAAGAACTTTTTGAAAGTTTAGAAGTACTTTTCAGCACTTAGAAAAGAGTGAAAAGAGGAAATGCAAAACTTTTTGGCTATGTGTATATACACTGACCTTGTTTTGTATATTTTTCTCTTATGAAAAGTACAATGACAAGAGTGGTAAGTAGTCTCAAAGCACTTATCCCACCACTGCACAACCAATGTAGGAGGCTGGACTGGCTTGTAGTGAGTACCAAGGGGTACTTGCACCTTGCACCAGGCCCAGTTAACCCTTATTAGTGTATAGGGTGTCTAGCAGCTTAGGCTGATAGATAATGGTAGCTTAGCAGAGCAGCTTAGGCTGAACTAGGAGACGTGTGAAGCTACTACAGTACCACTTAGTGTCATATGCACAATATCACAAGAAAACACAATACACAGTTATACTAAAAATAAAGGTACTTTATTTTTATGACAATATGCCAAAGTATCTTAGAGTGTACCCTCAGTGAGAGGATAGGAAATATACACAAGATATATATACACAATAGCAAAAATATGCAGTATAGTCTTAGAAAACAGTGCAAACAATGTATAGTTACAATAGGATGCAATGGGGAAACATAGGGATAGGGGCAACACAAACCATATACTCCAGAAGTGGAATGCGAACCACGAATGGACCCCAAACCTATGTGACCTTGTAGAGGGTCGCTGGGACTATTAGAAAATAGTGAGAGTTAGCAAAATAACCCACCCCAAGACTCTGAAAAGTGAGTGCAAAGTGCACCAAAGTTCCCCTAAGGACAAAATAGTCGTGTTAGAGGGAGAATGCAAGGAAAACACAAATCAGCAATGCAACAACGATGGATTCCTGTCTGAAGGTACCTGTGGAGCAAGGGGACCAAGTCCAAAAGTCACAAGCAGCTCGGAGATGGGCAGATGCCCAAGAAATGCCAGCGGTTGGTGCAAAGAAGCTCTTACTAGGCTGAAGAACTGTGAATACTGCAGGAACGACAAGGGCTAGAGACTTCCCCTTTGGAGGATGGATCCCCCACGCCTTGGAGAGTCGTGCAGAAGTGTTTTCCCGCCGGATGGACGCCAACAAGCCTTGCTACACGCAAATCGTGCGTTTGGCGTTTTTGGACGCTGCTGGGGCCCAGGAGGGACCAGGAGGTCGCAAATTGGACCTGCAGAGAGAGGGGACGTCGAGCAAGACAAGGAGCCCTCACTGAAGCAGGTAGCACCCGGAGAAGTGCCAGAAACAGGCACTACGAGGATGCGTGGAACGGTGCTCGCCGAAGTTGCACAAAGGAGTCCCACGTCGCCGGAGACCAACTTAGAAAGTCGTGCAATGCAGGTTAGAGTGCCGTGGACCCAGGCTTGGCTGTGCACACAGGATTTCCGCCGGAAGTGCACAGGGGCCGGAGAAGCTTGCAAAGTCGCGGTTCCCAGCAATGCAGCCCAGCGAGGTGAGGCAAGGACTTACCTCCACCAAACTTGGGCTGAAGAGTCACTGGACTGTGGGGGTCACTTGGACGGTGTCGCTGGATTCGAGGGACCTCGCTCGTCGTGCTGAGAGGAGACCCAAGGGACCGGAGATGCAGCTTTTTGGTGCCTGCGGTTGCAGGGGGAAGATTCCGTCGACCCACGGGAGATTTCTTCGGAGCTTCTGGTGCAGAGAGGAGGCAGGCTACCCCCACAGCATGCACAAGCAGGAAAACAGTCGAGAAGGCGGCAGGATCAGCGTTACAGAGTTGCAGTAGTCGTCTTTGCTACTATGTTGCAGGTTTGCAGGCTTCCAGCGCGGTCAGCGGTCGATTCCTTATCAGAAGGTGAAGAGAGAGATGCAGAGGAACTCGGCTGAGCTCATGCATTCGTTATCTAAAATTTCCCCAGAGACAGAGACCCTAAATAGCCAGAAAAGAGGGTTTGGCTACCTAGGAGAGAGGAAAGGCTACTAACACCTGAAGGAGCCTATCACAAGGAGTCTCTGACGTCACCTGGTGGCACTGGCCACTCAGAGCAGTCCAGTGTGCCAGCAGCACCTCTGTTTCCAAGATGGCAGAGGTCTGGAGCACACTGGAGGAGCTCTGGACACCTCCCAGGGGAGGTGCAGGTCAGGGGAGTGGTCACTCCCCTTTCCTTTGTCCAGTTTCGCGCCAGAGCAGGGGCTAAGGGGTCCCTGAACCGGTGTAGACTGGCTTATGCAGAATTGGGCACCTCTGTGCCCAACAAAGCATTTCCAGAGGCTGGGGGAGGCTACTCCTCCCCTGCCTTCACACCATTTTCCAAAGGGAGAGGGTGTCACACCCTCTCTCAGAGGAAGTTCTTTGTTCTGCCATCCTGGGCCAGGCCTGGCTGGACCCCAGGAGGGCAGATGCCTGTCTGAGGGGTTGGCAGCAGCAGCAGCTGCAGAGAAACCCCAGAAAGGGCAGTCTGGCAGTACCAGGGTCTGTGCTACAGACCACTGGGATTATGGAATTGTACCAACAATGCCAGGATGGCATAGAGGGGGCAATTCCATGATCATAGACATGTTACATGGCCATATTCGGAGTTACCATGGTGAAGCTACATATAGGTAGTGACCTATATGTAGTGCACGCGTGTAATGGTGTCCCCGCACTCACAAAGTTCAGTGAATTGGCTCTGAACAATGTGGGGGCACCTTGGCTAGTGCCAGGGTGCCCTCACACTAAGTAACTTTGCACCTAACCTTTACCAGGTAAAGGTTAGACATATAGGTGACTTATAAGTTACTTAAGTGCAGTGTAAAATGGCTGTGAAATAACGTGGACGTTATTTCACTCAGGCTGCAGTGGCCGGCCTGTGTAAGAATTGTCAGAGCTCCCTATGGGTGGCAAAAGAAATGCTGCAGCCCATAGGGATCTCCTGGAACCCCAATACCCTGGGTACCTCAGTACCATATACTAGGGGATTATAAGGGTGTTCCAGTAAGCCAATGTAAATTGGTAAAAATGGTCACTAGCCTGTCAGTGACAATTTGGAAAGAAATGAGAGAGCATAACCACTGAGGTTCTGATTAGCAGAGCCTCAGTGAGACAGTTAGTCACTACACAGGTAACACATACAGGCACACTTATGAGCACTGGGGCCCTGGGTTACCAGGGTCCCAGTGACACATACAACTAAAACAACATATATACAGTGAAAAATGGGGGTAACATGCCAGGCAAGATGGTACTTTCCTACAACTGTGTATTGTGTTTTCTTATTATATTGTGCATATGACACTAAGTGGTACTGTAGTAGCTTCACACGTCTCCTAGTTCAGCCTAAGCTGCTCTGCTAAGCTACCATTATCTATCAGCCTAAGCTGCTAGACACCCTATACACTAATAAGGGATAACTGGGCCTGGTGCAAGGTGCAAGTACCCCTTGGTACTCACTACCAGCCAGTCCAGCCTCCTACATTGGTGGCAGCGGTGGGATAAGTGCTTGAGACTACTTACCACTCTTGTCATTGTACTTTTCATAAGAGAAAAATATACAAAACAAGGTCAGTGTATATACACATAGCCAAAAAGTTTTGCATTTTCCTCTTTTCACTCTTTTCTAAGTGCTGAAAAGTACTTCTAAAACTTTCAAAAAGTTCTTAAAAGTTTTTAAAAAGTTTTTTTTTTCTGTCTTTCCAAAAAGTTCTGAAAACTTTTGTCTCTTTCTCTATCACTTTAACTCTCTCTAAAAAATGTCTGGCACAGGCCAAAGTGTTGATCTGTCCAAACTTGCATATGACAACCTTAGCTGGCAAAGAGCAAGGAGTCTCTGTATAGAGAGAGGTTTGAGTGTAGGGAAGAATCCTGCCTTAGAACTATTAATTAACATGCTTAGAGAACAGGATAAGGCCATAGGTGCCCCATCTGTTGAAAAAGTACCTAATAGTTCCCAATCAGATTCAGGGACTCCCCCAGGAAAAGATTCAGGAAAGAAACTTCCTAGCCTGCCCATCACTAGACAATCTAGCATAGATGGTAATGATGATGAGCCACACCATAGAAATAGTGTTGTCTCACATCATAGCAAAATCATTTATTCTCACCATACTGGTAGTAATGTTTCTGTAAACCAAGCTGTTAAGTTGGCTTCTGTAAGGGACAGGTCTCCTTACTGTAAAAGAAAATGATGCTAATAATTTCCAAGTTCTTAAGAATGCACTCCTGGATGGTTATGGCTTAACCACTGAACAGTACAGGATAAAGTTCAGAGAGACCAAAAAGGAGTCTTCACAAGACTGGGTTGATTTCATTGACCAGGCAGTGAAGGCCTTGGAGGGGTGGTTACATGGCAGTAAAGTTACTGATTATGACAGCCTGTATAACTTAATCCTGAGAGAGCATATTCTTAATAATTGTGTGTCTGATTTGTTGCACCAGTACTTGGTGGACTCTGATGTGACCTCTCCCCAAGAATTGGGAAAGAAGGCAGACAAATGGGTCAGAACAAGAGTGAACAGAAAAGTTCATACAGGGGGTGACAAAGATGGCAACAAAAAGAAGGATGGTAAGTCTTCTGACAAGGGTGGGGACAAATCTAAAAATGAGTCTTCATCAGGCCCACAAAAACACTCTGGTGGGGGTGGTGGGTCCAAATCCTCCTTTAATCAGAACAAGGAAAAGAAACCATGGTGCTATTTATGTAAAATAAGAGGCCATTGGACAACAGATCCCAGTTGTCCAAAGAAAGGCACCACAGCTCCTACCACTACAACCCCTACTGCTACACCTAGTGTCCCTACTAATAGCAGTGGTGGTGGGAGCAAACCTACTAATAGCCAATCCAAGGGAGTAGCTGGGCTCACTTTTGGTAATTTAGTTGGGGTTGGTCTGATTAGGGAGACCACAGAGGCTACTTTAGTCTCTGAAGGGGCTATTGATTTAGCCACTTTGGTTGCTTGCCCCCATAACTTGGAGAAGTACAAGCAACTAACCCTGATAAATGGTGTTGAGGTCCAGGCCTACAGGGACACAGGTGCCAGTGTCACAATGGTGATTGAGAAACTGGTGCACCCTGAACAACACATACTTGGACACCAGTACCAAGTAACCGATGCTCACAACATAACACAAAGCCACCCCATGGCTGTTGTAAATCTCAACTGGGGGGGGTAACTGGTCCAAAGAAAGTTGTGGTAGCTTCAGATTTACCTGTAGACTGTCTATTAGGGAATGATTTGGAGACATCAGCTTGGTCAGATGTGGGGTTGGAGGCCCATGCAGCAATGCTGGGCATCCCAGGGCATATTTTTGCTTTGACAAGGGCTCAGGCCAAAAAGCAAAAAGGACAGGGAAGCTTGGATCCTGGAACAATGGACCAAGTGCTCCCTAAAGCTAGGGCTAGTAGAAGCAAACCACTTCCTACTATCCCTCCCTCTACAGTGGATTCTAATTCTGAGGAAGAAGAATTCCCTCCCTGTGCAGAACCTACACCAGAGGAGCTGGAAGCAGACACTGCTGAGCTTTTGGGTGAAGGGGGGCCTGCCAGAGAGGAGCTGAGTGTGGCACAGCAAACCTGTCCCACATTAGAGGGTCTCAGACAGCAAGCTGTCAAACAGGCTAATGGGGATGTCAGTGACTCTCACAGAGTTTACTGTGAGGACAACCTCTTGTACACTGAGCATAGGGATCCTAAACCTGGAGCTGCCAGGAGATTAGTGATTCCTCAGGAGTACAGAAAGTTCCTCCTAACACTGGCACATGACATTCCCCTAGCTGGGCACCTGGGTCAAATGAAAACTTGGGACAGATTGGTTCCATTGTTTCATTGGCCTAGGATGTCTGAGGACACAAAGGAATTTTGTAAGTCCTGTGAAACCTGTCAAGCCAGTGGCAAAACAGGTGGCACTCCAAAGGCACCCCTTATCCCACTGCCTGTGGTTGGGGTTCCCTTTGAAAGGGTAGGGGTTGACATAGTTGGCCCCCTTGACCCTCCTACTGCTTCAGGCAATAGGTTTATCTTAGTGGTAGTGGACCATGCCACAAGATATCCTGAAGCTATTCCTTTAAGGACCACTACAGCCCCTGCAGTGGCAAAGGCCCTCCTGGGAATATTTTCCAGGGTGGGCTTCCCAAAGGAAGTAGTATCAGACAGAGGAAGCAATTTCATGTCTGCATACTTAAAGGCCATGTGGAAGGAGTGTGGTGTAACGTACAAGTTCACAACACCCTATCATCCACAAACAAATGGACTGGTAGAGAGATTTAATAAAACTCTCAAAGGCATGATTATGGGACTCCCTGAAAAACTCCGCAGGAGATGGGATATCCTTCTACCATGCCTCCTTTTTGCCTACAGGGAGGTACCCCAGAAAGGAGTGGGCTTCAGCCCCTTTGAACTTCTTTTTGGACACCCTGTTAGGGGTCCACTCACACTTGTAAAGGAGGGTTGGGAACAACCTTTAAAAGCTCCTAAGCAGGATATTGTGGATTATGTACTTGGCCTCAGATCAAGGATGGCTGAGTACATGAAAAAGGCCAGTAAAAACCTTCAGGCCAGCCAAGAGCTCCAGAAGCAATGGCATGATCAGAAGGCTGTTTTGGTTCAGTACCAACCAGGGCAGAAAGTGTGGGTCTTGGAGCCTGTGGCACCAAGAGCACTCCAAGATAAATGGAGTGGTCCCCACACAATTGTTGAAAAAAAGGGTGAAGTCACCTACTTGGTTGACTTAGGCACTGCCAGGAGTCCCCTTAGGGTGCTCCATGTCAACCGCCTGAAACCCTACTATGACAGGGCTGATCTCACCCTGCTCATGGCAACTGATGAGGGACAGGAAGAAGACAGTGATCCTCTACCTGATCTCTTCTCTTCCACAGAACAAGATGCTCTTGTGGAAGGTGTAGTTTTGGCTGATTGTCTTACTGCTGAGCAGAAAGACAATTGCATAAATCTCCTAGGACAATTTTCAGAACTCTTCTCTACTGTGCCAGGCACCACTTCTTGGTGTGAGCACACTATAGATACTGGAGACAGTTTACCTGTCAAAAGTAAGATCTATAGGCAGCCTGACCATGTCAGGGACTGCATAAAGCAAGAAGTTCAGAAAATGTTGGAACTAGGAGTGGTTGAGCACTCTGACAGTCCATGGGCTTCTCCTGTGGTACTGGTACCAAAACCCAATTCTAAAGATGGAAAGAAGGAAATGCGGTTTTGTGTAGACTATAGAGGTCTCAACTTGGTAACCAAAACTGATGCTCACCCTATACCCAGGGCAGATGAGCTCATAGATACACTGGCATCTGCCAAGTATCTAAGCACTTTTGATTTGACTGCAGGGTATTGGCAGATCAAATTGTCAGAAGATGCTAAACCTAAGACTGCATTTTCTACCATTGGAGGACATTACCAGTTTACTGTAATGCCTTTTGGTTTGAAAAATGCACCTGCCACTTTTCAGAGGTTGGTGAACACAGTCCTGCAAGGGCTGGAAGCTTTCAGTGCAGCATATTTGGACGATATTGCTGTCTTTAGCTCCAGCTGGGATGATCACCTGGTCCACCTATGGAAAGTTTTGGAGGCTCTGCAAAAGGCAGGCCTCACTATCAAGGCTTCAAAGTGCCAGATAGGGCAGAGTAAGGTGGTTTATCTGGGACACCTTGTTGGTGGGGAACAGATTGCACCACTTCAGGGGACAATCCAAACTATTACTGATTGGGTTCCCCCTACCACTCAGACTCAGGTGAGAGCCTTCCTAGGCCTCACTGGGTATTACAGGAGGTTCATTAAGAACTATGGCTCCATTGCAGTCCCTCTTAATGACCTCACTTCCAAGAAAATGCCTAAAAAGGTATTATGGACAGCAAGCTGTCAGAAAGCTTTTGAGGAGCTGAAGCAGGCCATGTGCTCTGCACCTGTCCTGAAAAGCCCTTGTTACTCTAAAAAATTCTATGTCCAAACTGATGCTTCTGAATTAGGAGTAGGGGCAGTCCTATCACAACTTAATTCTGAGGGCCAGGATCAACCTGTTGCTTTTATTAGTAGAAGGTTGACCCCTAGAGAAAAGCGTTGGTCTGCCATTGAAAGGGAGGCCTTTGCTGTGGTCTGGGCTCTGAAGAAGTTGAGGCCATACCTGTTTGGCACTCACTTCATTGTTCAGACAGACCACAAACCTCTACTTTGGCTAAAACAAATGAAAGGTGAAAATCCTAAATTGTTGAGGTGGTCCATATCCCTACAGGGAATGGACTATACAGTGGAACATAGACCTGGGAGTAGCCACTCCAATGCAGATGGACTCTCCAGATATTTCCACTTAGACAATGAAGACTCATCAAGTCATGGCTAGTCTTATTGTCCTTCGTTTGGGGGGGGGTTGTGTAGGAAAGTACCATCTTGCCTGGCATGTTACCCCCATTTTTCACTGTATATATGTTGTTTTAGTTGTATGTGTCACTGGGACCCTGGTAACCCAGGGCCCCAGTGCTCATAAGTGTGCCTGAATGTGTTACCTGTGTAGTGACTAACTGTCTCACTGAGGCTCTGCTAATCAGAACCTCAGTGGTTATGCTCTCTCATTTCTTTCCAAATTGTCACTGACAGGCTAATGACCATTTTTACCAATTTACATTGGCTTACTGGAACACCCTTATAATTCCCTAGTATATGGTACTGAGGTACCCAGGGTATTGGGGTTCCAGGAGATCCCTATGGGCTACAGCATTTCTTTTGCCACCCATAGGGAGCTCTGACAATTCTTACACAGGCCTGCCACTGCAGCCTGAGTCAAATAACGTCCACGTTATTTCACAGCCATTTTACACTGCACTTAAGTAACTTATAAGTCACCTATATGTCTAACCTTTACCAGGTAAAGGTTAGGTGCAAAGTTACTTAGTGTGAGGGCACCCTGGCACTAGCCAAGGTGCCCCCACATTGTTCAGAGCCAATTCACTGAACTTTGTGAGTGCGGGGACACCATTACACGCGTGCACTACATATAGGTCACTACTTATATGTAGCTTCACCATGGTAACTCCGAATATGGCCATGTAACATGTCTATGATCATGGAATTGCCCCCTCTATGCCATCCTGGCATTGTTGGTACAATTCCATGATCCCAGTGGTCTGTAGCACAGACCCTGGTACTGCCAGACTGCCCTTCCTGGGGTTTCACTGCAGCTGCTGCTGCTGCCAACCCCTCAGACAGGCAGCTGCCCTCCTGGGGTCCAGCCAGGCCTGGCCCAGGATGGCAGAACAAAGAACTTCCTCTGAGAGAGGGTGTGACACCCTCTCCCTTTGGAAAATGGTGTGAAGGCAGGGGAGGAGTAGCCTCCCCCAGCCTCTGGAAATGCTTTGTTGGGCACAGATGTGCCCAATTCTGCATAAGCCAGTCTACACCGGTTCAGGGACCCCTTAGCCCCTGCTCTGGCGCGAAACTGGACAAAGGAAAGGGGAGTGACCACTCCCCTGACCTGCACCTCCCCTGGGAGGTGTCCAGAGCTCCTCCAGTGTGCTCCAGACCTCTGCCATCTTGGAAACAGAGGTGCTGCTGGCACACTGGACTGCTCTGAGTGGCCAGTGCCACCAGGTGACGTCAGAGACTCCTGCTGATAGGCTCCTTCAGGTGTTAGTAGCCTTTCCTCTCTCCTAGGTAGCCAAACCCTCTTTTCTGGCTATTTAGGGTCTCTGTCTCTGGGGAAACTTGAGATAACGAATGCAAGAGCTCATCCGAGTTCCTCTGCATCTCCCTCTTCACCTTCTGATAAGGAAACGACCGCTGACCGCGCTGGAAGCCTGCAAACCTGCAACATAGTAGCAAAGACGACTACTGCAACTCTGTAACGCTGATCCTGCCGCCTTCTCGACTGTTTTCCTGCTTGTGCATGCTGTGGGGGTAGCCTGCCTCCTCTCTGCACCAGAAGCTCCGAAGAAATCTCCCGTGGGTCGACGGAATCTTCCCCCTGCAACCGCAGGCACCAAAAAGCTGCATCACTGGTCCCTTGGGTCTCCTCTCAGCACGACGAGCGAGGTCCCTCGAATCCAGCGACTCTCTCCAAGTGACCCCCACAGTCCAGTGACTCTTCAGCCCAAGTTTGGTGGAGGTAAGTCCTTGCCTCACCTCGCTGGGCTGCATTGCTGGGAACCGCGACTTTGCAGCTACTCCGGCCCCTGTACACTTCCGGCGGAAATCTTTGTGCACAACCAAGCCTGGGTCCACGGCACTATAACCTGCATTGCACGACTTTCTAAGTTGGTCTCCGGCGACGTGGGACTCCTTTGTGCAACTTTGGCAAGCACTGTTTCACGCATCCTCATAGTGCCTGTTTCTGGCACTTCTCTGGGTGCCACCTGCTTGAGTGAAGGCTCTTTGTCTTGCTCGACGTCCCCTCTCTCTTCAGGTCCAATTTGAGACCTCCTGGTCCCTCCTGGGCCCCATCAGCGTCCAAAAACGCTAAAAGCACGATTTGCGTCTAGCAAGGCTTGTTGGCATCCTTCCGGCGGAAAAACACTTCTGCACGACTCTCCAAGGCAAGAGGGATCCGTCCACCAAAGGGGAAGTCTCTAGCCCTTTTCAATCCTGCAGAAACCTCAGCTTCTTCTGTCCAGTCGAAGCTTCTTTGCACCCGCAGCTGGCATTTCCTGGGCATCTGCCCATCTCCGACTTGCTTGTGACTTTTGGACTTGGTCCCCTTGTTCCACAGGTACCCTAGATTGGAAATCCACAGTTGTTGCATTGCTGGTTTGTGTCTTTCCTGCATTATTCCTCTAACACGACTATTTTGTCCTTAGGGGAACTTTAGTGCACTTTGCACTCACTTTTCAGGGTCTTGGGGAGGGTTATTTTTCTAACTCTCACTATTTTCTAATAGTCCCAGCGACCCTCTACAAGGTCACATAGGTTTGGGGTCCATTCGTGGTTCGCATTCCACTTTTGGAGTATATGGTTTGTGCTGCCCCTATCCATATGTTTCCCCATTGCATCCTATTGTAACTATACATTGTTTGCACTGTTTTCTAAGACTATACTGCATATTTTTGCTATTGTGTATATATATCTTGTGTATATTTCCTATCCTCTCACTGAGGGTATACTCTAAGATACTTTGGCATATTGTCATAAAAATAAAGTACCTTTATTTTTAGTATAACTGTGTATTGTGTTTTCTTATGATATTGTGCATATGACACTAAGTGGTACTGTAGTAGCTTCACACGTCTCCTAGTTCAGCCTAAGCTGCTCTGCTAAGCTACCATTATCTATCAGCCTAAGCTGCTAGACACCCTATACACTAATAAGGGATAACTGGGCCTGGTGCAAGGTGCAAGTACCCCTTGGTACTCACTACCAGCCAGTCCAGCCTCCTACACACACCCTCTCTCAGAGGAAGTTCTTTGTTCTGCCATCCTGGGCCAGGCCTGGCTGGACCCTAGGAGGGCAGATGCCTGTCTGAGGGGTTGGCAGCAGCAGCAGCTGCAGTGGAACCCCAGGAAGGGCAGTTTGGCAGTACCAGGGTCTGTGCTACAGACCACTGGGATCATGGAATTGTACCAACAATGCCAGTATGGCATAGAGGAGGCAATTCCATGATCTTAGACATGTTACATGGCCATATTCGGAGTTACCATTGTGAAGCTACATATAGGTAGTGACCTATATGTAGTACACGCGTGTAATGGTGTCCCCGCACTCACAAAGTTCAGGGAATTGGCTCTGAACAATGTGTGGGCACCTTGGCTAGTGCCAGGGTGCCCTCACACTAAGTAACTTTGCACCTAACCTTTACCAGGTAAAAGTTAGACATATAGGTGACTTATAAGTTACTTAAGTGCAGTGTAAAATGGCTGTGAAATAACGTGGACGTTATTTCACTCAGGCTGCAGTGGCAGGCCTGTGTAAGAATTGTCAGAGCTCCCTATGGGTGGCAAAAGAAATGCTGCAGCCCATAGGGATCTCCTGGAACCCCAATACCCTGGGTACCTCAGTACCATATACTAGGGAATTATAAGGGTGTTCCAGTAAGCCAATGTAAATTGATAAAAATGGTCACTAGCCTGTTAGTGACAATTTGGAAAGAAATGAGAGAGCATAACCACTGAGGTTCTGATTAGCAGAGCCTCAGTGAGACAGTTAGTCACTACACAGGTAACACATTCAGGCACACTTATGTGCACTGGGGCCCTGGGTTACCAGGGTCCCAGTGACACATACAACTAAAACAACATCTCTACAGTGAAAAGGGGGGGTAACATGCCAGGCAAGATGGTACTTTCCTACACAACCCCCCCCCCCCAAACGAAGGACAATAAGACTAGCCATGACCTGATGAGTCTTCATTGTCTAAGTGGAAATATCTGGAGAGTCCATCTGCATTGGAGTGGCTACTCCCAGGTCTATGTTCCACTGTATAGTCCATTCCCTGTAGGGATATGGACCACCTCAACAATTTAGGATTTTCACCTTTCATTTGTTTTAGCCAAAGTAGAGGTTTGTGGTCTGTCTGAACAATGAAGTGAGTGCCAAACAGGTATGGCCTCAACTTCTTCAGAGCCCACACCACAGGAAAGGCCTCCCTCTCAATGGCAGACCAACGCTTTTCTCTAGGGGTCAACCTCCTACTAATAAAAGCAACAGGTTGATCCTGGCCCTCAGAATTAAGTTGTGATAGGACTGCCCCTACTCCTAATTCAGATGCATCAGTTTGGACATAGAATTTTTTAGAGTAACAAGGGCTTTTCGGGACAGGTGCAGAGCACATGGCCTGCTTCAGCTCCTCAAAAGCTTTCTGACAGTTTGCTGTCCATAATACCTTTTTAGGCATTTTCTTGGATGTGAGGTCATTAAGAGGGGCTGCAATGGAGCCATAGTTCTTAATGAACCTCCTGTAATACCCAGTGAGGCCTAGGAAGGCTCTCACCTGAGTCTGAGTGGTAGGGGGAACCCAATCAATAATTGTTTGGATTTTCCCCTGAAGTGGTGCAATCTGTTCCCCACCAACAAGGTGTCCCAGATAAACCACCTTACCCTGCCCTATCTGGCACTTTGAAGCCTTGATAGTGAGGCCTGCCTTTTGCAGGGCCTCCAAAACTTTCCATAGGTGGACCAGGTGATCATCCCAGCTGGAGCTAAAGACAGCTATATCGTCCAAATATGCTGCACTGAAAGCTTCCAGCCCTTGCAGGACTGTGTTCACCAACCTCTGAAAAGTGGCAGGTGCATTTTTCAAACCAAAAGGCATTACAGTAAACTGGTAATGTCCTCCAATGGTAGAAAATGCAGTCTTAGGTTTAGCATCTTCTGATAATTTGATCTGCCAATACCCTGCAGTCAAATCAAAAGTGCTTAGATACTTGGCAGAAGCCAGTGTATCTATGAGCTTATCTGTCCTGGGTATAGGGTGAGCATCAGTTTTGGTTACCAAGTTGAGACCTCTATAGTCTACACAAAACCGCATTTCCTTCTTTCCATCTTTGGAATGGGGTTTTGCTACCAGTACCACAGGAGAAGCCCATGGACTGTCAGAGTGCTCAACCACTCCTAGTTCTAACATTTTCTGGACCTCTTGCTTTATGCAGTCCCTGACATGGTCAGGCTGCCTATAGATCTTACTTTTGACAGGTAAACTGTCTCCAGTATCTATAGTGTGCTCACATCAAGAAGTGGTACCTGGTACAGTAGAGAAGAGTTCAGAGAATTGATCTAGGAGATTTATGCAATTGTCTTTCTGCTCAGCAGTAAGACAATCAGCCAAAACTACACCTTCCACAAGAGCATCTTGTTCTGTGGAAGAGAAGAGATCAGGTAGAGGATCACTGTCTTCTTCCTGTCCCTCATCAGTTGCCATGAGCAGGGTGAGATCAGCCCTGTCATAGTAGGGTTTAAGGCGGTTGACATGGAGCACCCTAAGGGGACTCCTGGCAGTGCCTAAGTCAACTAAATAGGTGACTTCTTCCTTCTTTTCAACAATTGTGTGGGGACCACTCCATTTATCTTGGAGTGCTCTTGGGGCCACAGGCTCCAAGACCCACACTTTCTGCCCTGGTTGGTACTGAACCAAAACAGCCTTCTGATCATGCCATTGCTTCTGGAGCTCTTGGCTGGCCTGAAGGTTTTTACTGGCCTTTTTCATGTACTCAGCCATCCTTGATCTGAGGCCAAGTACATAATCCACAATATCCTGCTTAGGAGCTTTTAAAGGTTGTTCCCAACCCTCCTTTACAAGTGTGAGTGGACCCCTAATAGGGTGTCCAAAAAGAGGTTCAAAGGGGCTGAAGCCCACTCCTTTCTGGGGTACCTCCCTGTAGGCAAAAAGGAGGCATGGTAGAAGGATATCCCATCTCCTGCGGAGTTTTTCAGGGAGACCCATAATCATGCCTTTGAGAGTTTTATTAAATCTCTCCACCAGTCCATTTGTTTGTGGATGATAGGGTGTTGTGAACTTGTAAGTTACACCATACTCCTTCCACATGGCCTTTAAGTATGCAGACATGAAATTGCTTCCCCTGTCTGATACCACTTCCTTTGGGAAGCCCACCCTGGAAAATATTCCCAGGAGGGCCTTTGCCACTGCAGGTGCTGTAGTGGTCCTTAAAGGAATAGCTTCAGGATATCTTGTGGCATGGTCCACTACCACCAAGATAAATCTATTGCCTGAAGCAGTAGGAGGGTCAAGGGGGCCAACTCTGTCAACCCCTACCCTTTCAAAGGGAACCCCAACCACAGGCAGTGGAATAAGGGGTGCCTTTGGGGTGCCACCTGTCTTGCCACTGGCTTGACAGGTTTCACAGGACTTACAAAATTCCTTTGTGTCCTCAGACATCCTAGGCCAATGAAACATGGGAACAAGCCTGTCCCAAGTTTTCATTTGTCCTAGGTGCCCAGCTAAGGGAATGTCATGTGCCAGTGTTAGGAGGAACTTTCTGTACTCCTGAGGAATCACTAATCTCCTGGCAGCTCCAGGTTTAGGATCCCTATGCTCAGTGTACAAGAGGTTGTCCTCCCAGTAAACTCTGTGAGAGTCACTGACATCCCCATTAGCCTGTTTGACAGCTTGCTGTCTAAGACCCTCTAATGTGGGACAGGTTTGCTGTGCCGCACTCAGCTCCTCTCTGGCAGGCCCCCCTTCACCCAAAAGCTCAGCAGTGTCTGCTTCCAGCTCCTCTGGTGTAGGTTCTGCACAGGGAGGGAATTCTTCTTCCTCAGAAGTTGAATCCACTGTAGAGGGAGGGATAGTAGGAAGTGGTTTGCTTCTACTAGCCCTAGCTTTAGGGAGCACTTGGTCCATTGTTCCAGGATCCAAGCTTCCCTGTCCTTTTTGCTTTTTGGCCGGAGCCCTTGTCAAAGCAAAAATATGCCCTGGGATGCCCAGCATTGCTGCATGGGCCTCCAACTCCACATCTGACCAAGCTGATGTCTCCAAATCATTTCCTAGTAGACAGTCTACAGGTAAATCTGTGGCTACCACAACTTTCTTTGGACCAGTAACCCCCCCCCAGTTGAGATTAACAACAGCCATGGGGTGGCTAAGTGTGTTGTTGTGAGCATCGGTTACTTGGTACTGGTGACCAAGTAGGTGTTGTTCAGGGTGGACCAGTTTCTCTATGACCATAGTCACACTGGCACCAGTGTCCCTGTAGGCCTGAACCTCAACACCATTTATTAGGGGTAGCTGCTTGTACTTATCCATATTAAGGGGACAAGCAACTAAGGTGGCTAAATCAATAGCCCCCTCAGAGACTAACACAGCCTCTGTGGCCTCCCTAACAAGGCCAACCCCAACTAAGTTACCAATAGTGAGCCCAGCTACTCCCTTGGATTGGCTATTAGTAGGTTTGCTCCCACCACTACTGCTATTAGTAGGGACACTAGGGGTAGCAGTAGGGGTTGTAGTGGTAGGAACATTGGTGCTTTTCTTTGGACAACTGGGATCTGTTGTCCAATGGCCTTTTATTTTACATAAATAGCACCATGGTTTCTTTTCCTTGTTCTGATTAAAAGAGGATTTGGGCCCACCACCCCCACCAGAGTGTTTTTGTGGGCCTGATGAAGACTCATTTTTAGATTTGTCCCCACCCTTGTCAGAAGACTTACCATCCTTCTTTTTGTTGCCATCTTTGTCACCCCCTGTATGAACTTTTCTGTTCACTCTTGTTCTGACCCATTTGTCTGCCTTCTTTCCCAATTCTTGGGGAGAGGTCAGATCAGAGTCCACCAAGTACTGGTGCAACAAATCAGACACACAATTATTAAGAATATGCTCTCTCAGGCTCAAGTTATACAGGCTTTCAAAGTCAGTAACCTTACTGCCATGTAACCACCCCTCCAAGGCCTTCACTGAATGGTCAATGAAATCAACCCAGTCTTGTGAAGACTCCTTTTTGGTCTCTCTGAACTTTATCCTGTACTGTTCAGTGGTTAAGCCATAACCATCCAGGAGTGCATTCTTAAGAACTTGGAAATTATTAGCATCATTTTCTTTCACAGTAAGGAGCCTATCCCTACCTTTTCCACTAAATGATAGCCATAGTATAGCAGCCCACTGCCTTTGAGGGACATCCTGTACAACACAGGCCCTCTCAAGTGCAGCAAACCACTTGTTAATGTCATCCCCCTCCTTGTAAGGGGGAACTATCTTGTGCAGATTCCTGGAATCATGCTATTTTGCAGGATGACTATGGGGAATACTGCTGCTGCCACCATGGGTTTCTAAACCCAGTTTCTGTCTCTCCTTCTCTACTTCTAAAGTCTGTCTATCCAAATCCAGCTGTTGCTTCTTGAGCTTCAGTCTGGTTTGTTCCACTCTCAATCTATTGAGCTCCCTTTCTAACAATCTGTCATCAGGGTGGGTGGGAGGGACATGCCTTGAAACAGAAGTATGGTGAGAATGGACATAAGGAGACCTGTCCCTTACAGAAGCCACCCTAACAGCTTGGCTAACAGAAACATCACTACCAGTATGGTGAGAATAAATGCTTTTGCTATGATGTGAGACAACACTATTTATATGGTGTGGCTCATCATCATTACCAACTATGCTAGACTGTCTAGTAATGGGCAGGCTAGGAAGTTTCTTTCCTGAATCTTTTCCTGGGGGAGTCCCTGGATCTGATTGAGAACCATTAGCTACTTTTTCTACAGATTGGGCACTTATGGCCTTATCCTGTACTCTAAGCATGTTAATTAACAGTTCTAAGGAAGGATTCTTCCCTACACTCAAACCTCTCTCTATGCAGAGATTCCTTGCTCCTTTCCAGCTAAGGTGATCATATGCAAGTTTGGACAGATCAACATTTTGGCCTGTGCCAGACATTTTTAGAGAGAGTTAAAGTGATAGTAAAAGATAAAAAGTTTGTCAGAGCTTTTAGAAAGACAGAGAGAAAAAAACGTTTTAAACTTTTTAGAACTTTTTAGAAAGTTAGAAGTATTTTTCAGCACTTAGAAAAGAGTGAAAAAAGGAAATGCAAAACTTTTTGGCAATGTGTATATACACTGACCTTGTTTTGTATATTTTTCTCTTCTGAAAAGTACAATGACAAGAGTGGTAAGTAGTCTCAAAGCACTTATCCCACCACTGCACAACCAATGTAGGAGGCTGGACTGGCTTGTAGTGAGTACCAAGGGGTACTTGCACCTTGCACCAGGCCCAGTTATCCCTTATTAGTGTATAGGGTGTCTAGCAGCTTAGGCTGATAGATAATGGTAGCTTAACAGAGCAGCTTAGGCTGAACTAGGAGACGTGTGAAGCTACCACAGTACCACCTAGTGTCATATGCACAATATCATAAGAAAACACAATACACAGTTATACTAAAAATAAAGGTACTTTATTTTTATGACAATATGCCAAAGTATCTTAGAGTGTACCCTCAGTGAGAGGATAGGAAATATACACAAGATATATATACACAATAGCAAAAATATGCAGTATAGTCTTAGAAAACAGTGCAAACAATGTATAGTTACAATAGGATGCAATGGGGAAACATAGGGATAGGGGCAACACAAACCATATACTCCAAAAGTGGAATGCGAACCACGAATGGACCCCAAACCTATGTGACCTTGTAGAGGGTCGCTGGGACTATTAGAAAATAGTGAGAGTTAGAAAAATAACCCTCCCCAAGACCCTGAAAAGTGAGTGCAAAGTGCACTAAAGTTCCCCTAAGGACAAAGTAGTCGTGTTAGAGGAATAATGCAGGAAAGACACAAACCAGCAATGCAACAACTGTGGATTTCCAATCTAGGGTACCTGTGGAACAAGGGGACCAAGTCCAAAAGTCACAAGCAAGTCGGAGATGGGCAAATGCCCAGGAAATGCCAGCTGCGGGTGCAAAGAAGCTTCTACTTGACAGAAGAAGCTGAGGTTTCTGCAGGAACGAAAAGGGCTAGAGACTTCCCCTTTGGTGGACGGATCCCTCTCGCTGTGGAGAGTCGTGCAGAAGTGGTTTCCTGCCGAGAGATCGCCAACAAGCCTTGCTAGCTTCAAATCGTGCGGTTAGCGTTTTTGGACGGTGCTGAGGCCCAGGAGGGACCAGGAGGTCGCAAATTGGACCAGCAGAGAGAGGGGACGTAGCGCAAGACAAGGAGCCCTCTCTGAAGCAGGTAGCTCCCGGAGAAGTGCCAGAAACAGGCACTACGAGGATGCGTGAAATGGTGCTCACCGAAGTTGCACAAAGGAGTCCCACGTCGCCGGAGACCAACTTAGAAAGTCGTGCAATGCAGGTTAGAGTGCCGTGGATCCAGGCTTGGCTGTGCACAAAGGATTTCCGCCGTAAGTGTACAGGGGCCGGAGTAGCTGCAAAGTCGCGGTTCTCAGCAATGCAGCCCAGCGAGGTGAGGCAAGGACTTACCTCCACCAAACTTGGACTGAAGAGTCACTGGACTGTGGGGGTCACTTGGACAGAGTCGCTGGATTCGAGGGACCTCGCTCGTCGTGCTGAGAGGAGACCCAAGGGACCGGTAATGCAGCTTTTTGGTGCCTGTGGTTGCAGGGGGAAGATTCCGTCGACCCACAGGAGATTTCTTCGGAGCTTCTGGTGCAGAGAGGAGGCAGACTACCCCCACAGCATGCACAAGCAGGAAAACAGTCGAGAAGGCGGCAGGATCAGCGTTACAGAGTTGCAGTAGTCGTCTTTGCTACTATGTTGCAGGTTTGCAGGCTTCCAGCGCGGTCAGCAGTCGATTCCTTATCAGAAGGTGAAGAGAGAGATGCAGAGGAACTCGGATGAGCTCTTGCATTCGTTATCTGAAGTTTCCCCAGAGACAGAGACCCTAAATAGCCAGAAAAGAGGGTTTGGCTACCTAGGAGAGAGGATAGGCTAGCAACACCTGAAGGAGCCTATCACAAGGAGTCTCTGACGTCACCTGGTGGCACTGGCCACTCAGAGCAGTCCAGTGTGCCAGCAGGACCTCTGTTTCCAAGATGGCAGAGGTCTGGAGCACACTGGAGGAGCTCTGGACACCTCCCAGGGGAGGTGCAGGTCAGGGGAGTGGTCACTCCCCTTTCCTTTGTCCAGTTTCGCGCCAGAGCAGGGCTAAGGGGTCCCCTGAACCGGTGTAGACTGGCTTATGCAAAATTGGGCACATCTGTGCCCAAGAAAGCATTTCCAGAGGCTGGGGGAGGCTACTCCTCTCCTGCCTTCACACCATTTTCCAAAGGAGAGGGTGTCACACCCTCTCTCAGAGGAAGTTCTTTGTTCTGCCATCCTGGGCCAGGCCTGGCTGGACCCCAGGAGGGCAGATGCCTGTCTGAGGGGTTGGCAGCAGCAGCAGCTGCAGTGAAACCCCAGGAAGGGCAGTTTGGCAGTACCAGGGTCTGTGCTACAGACCACTGGGATCATGGAATTGTACCAACAATGCCAGGATGGCATAGAGGGGGCAATTCCATGATCTTAGACATGTTACATGGCCATATTCGGAGTTACCATTGTGAAGCTACATATAGGTAGTGACCTATATGTAGTGCACGCGTGTAATGGTGTCCCCGCACTCACAAAGTTCAGGGAATTGGCTCTGAACAAGGTGGGGGCACCTTGGCTAGTGCCAGGGTGCCCTCACACTAAGTAACTTTGCACCTAACCTTTACCAGGTAAAGGTTAGACATATAGGTGACTTATAAGTTACTTAAGTGCAGTGTAAAATGGCTGTGAAATAACGTGGACGTTATTTCACTCAGGCTGCAGTGGCAGGCCTGTGTAAGAATTGTCAGAGCTCCCTATGGGTGGCAAAAGAAATGCTGCAGCCCATAGGGATCTCCTGGAACCCCAATACCCTGGGTACCTCAGTACCATATACTAGGGAATTATAAGGGTGTTCCAGTAAGCCAATGTAAATTGGTAAAAATGGTCACTAGCCTGTTAGTGACAATTTGGAAAGAAATGAGAGAGCATAACCACTGAGGTTCTGATTAGCAGAGCCTCAGTGAGACAGTTAGTCACTACACAGGTAACACATTCAGGCACACTTATGTGCACTGGGGCCCTGGGTTACCAGGGTCCCAGTGACACATACAACTAAAACAACATATATACAGTGAAAAATGGGGGTAACATGCCAGGCAAGATGGTACTTTCCTACACACATACAACTAAAACAACATATATACAGTGAAAAATGGGGGTAACATGCCAGGCAAGATGGTACTTTCCTACACATAGGTTTGGGGTCCATTCGTGGTTCGCATTCCACTTTTGGAGTATATGGTTTGTGTTGCCCCTATCCCTATGTGTCCCCATTGCATCCTATTGTAACTATACATTGTTTGCACTGTTTTCTAATACTATTACTGCATATTTTGGTATTGTGTACATATATCTTGTGTATATTTGCTATCCTCATACTGAGGGTACACTCTGAGATACTTTGGCATATTGTCATAAAAATAAAGTACCTTTATTTTTAGTATATCTGTGTATTGTGTTTTCTTATGATATTGTGCATATGACACTAGTGGTACTGTAGGAGCTTCACTCGTCTCCTAGTTCAGCCTAAGCTGCTCTGCTAAGCTACCATTATCTATCAGCCTATGCTGCTAGACACCCTATACACTAATAAGGGATAACTGGGCCTGGTGCAAGGTGCAAGTACCCCTTGGTACTCACTACAAGCCAGTCCAGCCTCCTACACCTGCTGAAACACGTAAGGAGCTACGTTGTTTATCCTCAGGTGGAGGATTTGGCTACAGTGAAAGGAGACTTCTATGCCCTTGGACATATCCCCAACATCATAGGTGCTATTGATGGGACCCATGTAGCTCTGGTCCCCACCCCCACAGGAGTGAACAGGTGTACAGGAACCGGAAGAGTTATCATTCCATGAATGTACAGATGGTATGTTTGGCAGACCAGTACATCTCCCAGGTAAATGCTATGTTCCCTGGCTCTGTGTATGACGCCTACATCCTGCGGAATAGCAGCATCCCTTATATGATGGGTCAACTCCAGAGGCACCGTGTGTGGCTATTAGGGGACTCTGGTTACCCCAACCTGCCGTGCTATTAACCCCAGTGAGGAATCCCAGGACCAGGGCAGAGGAACCCTACAATGAGGCCCATGGGCGGACTAGGAGGGTGATCGAACGCACCTTCGGCCTCCTGAGTGCCAGGTTCAGGTGCCTCCATATGACAGGTGGTTCCCTATTCTACTCACTGAAGAAGGTGTTGTAGGAGGCTGGACTGGCTTGTAGTGAGTACCTAGGTGTACTTGCACCTTGCACCAGGCCCAGTTATCCCTTATTAGTGTATAGGGTGTCTAGCAGCATAGGCTGATAGATAATGGTAGCTTAGCAGAGCAGCTTAGGCTGAACTAGGAGACGAGTGAAGCTCCTACAGTACCACTTAGTGTCATATGCACAATATCATAAGAAAACACAATACACAGTTATACTAAAAATAAAGGTACTTTATTTTTATGACAATATGCCAAAGTATCTCAGAGTGTACCCTCAGTGAGAGGATAGGAAATATACACAAGATATATATACACAATACCAAAAATATGCAGTATAGTGTTAGAAAACAGTGCAAACAATGTATAGTTACAATGGGATACAATGGGGACACATAGGGATAGGGGCAACACAAACCATATACTCCAAAAGTGGAATTCGAACCACGAATGGACCCCAAACCTATGTGACCTTGTAGAGGGTCGCTGGGACTATTAGAAAATAGTAAGGGTTAGAAAAATAGCCCACCCCAAGACCCTGAAAAGTGAGTGCAAAGTGCACTAAAGTTCCCCAAAGGACATAGAAGTCGTGATAGTGGAATTCTGCAGGAAAGACACAAACCAGCAATGCAACAACGATGGTTTTCCAGTCGAGGGTACCTGTGGAACAAGGGGACCAAGTCCAAAAGTCACAAGCAAGTCGGAGATGGGCAGATGCCCAGGAAATGCCAGCTGCGGGTGCAAAGAAGCTGCTACTGGACTGTAGAAGCTTAGGTTTCTGCAAGAACGACAAGGGCTAGAGACTTCCCCTTTGGAGGACGGATCTCACACGCCGTGGAGAGTCGTGCAGAAGTGTTTTCCCGCCAAAAGACCGCCAACAAGCCTTGCTAGCTGCAAATCGTGCAGTAAGGGTTTTTGGACGCTGCTGTGGCCCAGGAGGGACCAGGATGTCGCAAATTGCGTCAGGACACAGAGGGGACGTCGAGCAAGACAAGGAGCCCTCTCAGCAGCAGGTAGCACCCGGAGAAGTGCCAGAAACAGGCACTACGAGGATGCGTGAAACAGTGCTCACCTGAAGCCACACAAAGGAATCCCACGTCGCCGGAGAACAATTTAGGAGGTCGTACAATGCAGGTTAGAGTGCCGTGGACCCAGGCTGGACTGTGCACAAAGGATTTCCGCCGGAAGTGCACGGAGGCCGGAGTAGCTGCAAAAGTCGCGGTTTCCAACAATGCAGTCTGGCGTGGGGATGCAAGGACTTACCTCCACCAAACTTGGACTGAAGAGTCACTGGACTGTGGGAGTCACTTGGACAGAGCTGCTGGATTCAAGGGACCTCGCTCGTCGTGCTGAGAGGAGACCCAAGGTACCGGTGATGCAGTTCTTTGGTGCCTGCGGTTGCAGGGGGACGATTCCGTCGACACACGGGAGATTTCTTCGGAGCTTCTAGTGCAGAGAGGAGGCAGACTACCCCCACAGCATGCACCACCAGGAAAACAGTCGAGAAGGCGGCATGATCAGCGTTACAGAATTGCAGTAGTCTTCTTTGCTACTATGTTGCAGTGTTGCAGGCTTCCAGCGCGGTCAGCAGTCGATTCCTTGGCAGAAGGTGAAGAGAGAGATGCAGAGGAACTCGGATGAGCTCTTGCATTCGTTATCTAAGGAATCCCAAGAGACAGAGACCCTAAATAGCCAGAAAAGAGGGTTTGGCTACCTAGGAGAGAGGATAGGCTAGCAACACCTGAAGGAGCCTATCAGAAGGAGTCTCTGATGTCACCTGGTGGCACTGGCCACTCAGAGCAGTCCAGTGTGCCAGCAGCACCTCTGTTTCCAAGATGGCAGAGGTCTGGAGCACACTGGAGGAGCTCTGGACACCTCCCAGGGGAGGTGCAGGTCAGGGGAGTGGTCACTCCCCTTTCCTTTGTCCAGTTTCGCGCCAGAGCAGGGCTAAGGGGTCCCTGAACCGGTGTAGACTGGCTTATGCAGAAATGGGCACCAAATGTGCCCATGAAAGCATTTCCAGAGGCTGGGGGAGGCTACTCCTCTCCTGCCTTCACACCATTTTCCAAAGGGAGAGGGTGTAACACCCTCTCTCAGAGGAAGTCCTTTGTTCTGCCATCCTGGGACAAGCCTGGCTTGACCCCAGGGGGGCAGAAACCTGTCTGAGGGGTTGGCAGCAGCAGCAGCTGCAGTGAAACCCCAGGAAAGGCAGTTTGGCAGTACCAGGGTATGTGCTACAGACCACTGGGATCATGGGATTGTGCCAACTATGCCAGGATGGCATAGAGGGGGCAATTCCATGATCATAGACATGTTACATGGCCATATTCGGAGTTACCATTGTAAATCTACATATAGGTAGTGACCTATATGTAGTGCACGCGTGTAATGGTGTCCCCGCACTCACAAAGTCCGGGGAATTGGCCCTGAACAATGTGGGGGCACCTTGGCTAGTGCCAGGGTGCCCTCACACTAAGTAACTTTGCACCTAACCTTTACCAGGTAAAGGTTAGACATATAGGTGACTTATAAGTTACTTAAGTGCAGTGTAAAATGGCTGTGAAATAACGTGGACGTTATTTCACTCAGGCTGCAGTGGCAGGCCTGTGTAAGAATTGTCAGAGCTCCCTATGGGTGGCAAAAGAAATGCTGCAGCCCATAGGTATCTCCTGGAACCCCAATACCCTGGGTACCTCAGTACCATATACTAGGGAATTATAAGGGTGTTCCAGTAAGCCAATGTAAATTGGTAAAATTGGTCACTAGCCTGTTAGTGACAATTTGAAAGAAATGAGAGAGCATAACCACTGAGGTTCTGATTAGCAGAGCCTCAGTGAGACAGTTAGGCACCACACAGGGAACACATACATATAGGCCACTAACTTATGAGCACTGGGGTCCTGACTAGCAGGGTCCCAGTGACACATAACAAACATACTGAAAACATAGGGTTTTCACTATGAGCACTGGGCCCTGGGTAGCAGGATCCCAGTGAGACAGTGAAAACACCCTGACATACACTCACAAACAGGCCAAAAGTGGGGGTAACTAGGCTAGAAAGAGGCTACTTTCTCACACAACCCCCCCCAAACGAAGGACAATAAGGCTAACCTTGGCCAGTTGAGACTTTATTGTCTAAGTGGTGATAAGTAGAGAGTAGCTCTGCAATAGACTGGTTACTCCCTTTATCATCCACTATATGGTTACTTCCCTGTGGGGATGTAAACCACCCTGTTTGAAGTTTTTTAGCTAAGCAACAATGTGAAGATGTATTTTCAGAGTTTCTATCAGTAAGTTTTAGTTTAGAGCAGTGGGAATTGTCCACTGAACCTATTTGTAGTGATGGGAATGCCAGACAGGGATGCTGTCTCAGAAAAGCCATAGCTGGGCAAAAACTTTGTCCATATGGCTGGAAGAGAGAACAGGGATGCTGTTTCTCTTGAGTTGGAGCAGGGCAGGGATGCTGTCCTATGAGCTCCACACTAGGGCAGGGATGCTGTCCTAAGTGTTGTGAGGCAGTGCAGAGTTTCTGCACTAAAGTTTCTCTGGGAGGGTTGGAGGGATGCTCCATGTTAACTAAAATAGTGCTCTTTTTGTCACCAATGTTAGTTATCCCACAGAGAGGTACTTCTACCTTAGGGAGTACAGTTTTGCCAACTGATGATTCCCTTGGAACAGGTGCCACCCCAGGAGAGGTTTCTCCCACCACAGGAATGGTATCCTGAATGGTAGGGTGGTTAGGGGATACTGTGATACCCTTTTTACCTGTTGATGGAGAGGGATCCTGAGTTTTCAGGCCTTCTCTCCTTTGCTTTTTCATTTCAGTAGAAATGAGAGGGAACAATTCCTCAGGGATGCCCAGCATGGCTGCATGGGCATAAAACTCTACATCAGCCCAACCTGAGGCCTCTAGGTCATTACCTAAGAGACAGTCTACAGGTAAGCTAGGTGATACCACCACCTGCTTAGGGCCAGTAACTCCACCCCAACTAAACTGAATTATAGCTAAGGGAAGAAACTTAGTGGAGTTATGGACATCAATAATCTTATACTGTTGTCCAATGATGTGTTGATCAGGGTGCACTAGGTTTTCAGTCACCAAAGTGATACTGGCACCTGTGTCCCTGTAGGCCAAGGCCTCAACACCATTTATTGTAACCGTCTGCCTGTACTTATCCATTGTAAGGGGACAAGCAGCCAGTGTGGCAAGGCCAATGCCACTAGGTGTGACAGAAACTGTCTTGGGACTCACTACCCCAGTTTTTACTATGGACCCATAAGTGAACCCAACTACACCCTTAACTTGGCTGTTGCCAGCAGTCCCACCACTAGTACCACTACTGCTAGGGGCACTAGAGCTTGATGTATTAGTGGTGGTAGGCTCAGGGGGTTTACCTGGACAGGACTTATCCCCTGGCCTATGGCCTCTATTTTTACACACAAAGCACCAAGGCTTTTTAAATTGTGTAGGTTTAGAAGAAGAGGAAGAATTTGTTTTATCCCCACCCCCTGAAGAGTGTTTAAGATTTGAAGTGGGATCTTTGGTTTTACCCTTATCCCCATGCTTATCTTGAGATTTTTCACCATCTTTCTTCTTATTGTTCTCTTTGTCACCCCCTGTATGTACTTTTCTGTTCACCCTTGTTCTGACCCATTTGTTTGCCTTCTTTCCCAATTCTTGGGGAGAGGTCAGATCAGAGTCCACCAAGTACTGGTGCAACAAATCAGTCACACAATTATTAAGAATATGCTCTCTCAGGATCAAGTTATACAGGCTGTCATAATCAGTAACTTTATTGTCATGTAACCACCCCTCCAAGGCCTTCACTGAATGGTCAATGAAATCAACCCAGTCTTGTGAAGACTCCTTTTTGGTCTCTCTGAACTTTATCCTGTATTGTTCAGTGGTTAAGCCATAACCATCCAGGAGTGCATTCTTAAGAACTGTAAAATTATTGTCATCACTTTCTTTCACAGTAAGGAGCCTATCCCTACCTTTTCCACTAAATGATAGCCATAGGATAGCAGCCCACTGCCTTTGAGGGACATCCTGTACAACACAGGCCCTCTCAAGTGCAGCAAACCACTTGTTAATGTCATCCCCCTCCTTATAAGGGGGAACTATCTTATGCAGATTCCTGAAATCATGCTCTTTTGCAGGATGACTATGGGGAATACTGCTGCTGCCACCATGGGTTTCAAAACCCAACTTCTGTCTTTCCTTCTCTAATTCTAATGACTGTCTATCCAAATCCAGCTGTTGCTTTTTAAGCTTCAGTCTGGTTTGTTCCACCCTCAACTTATTGAGTTCCCTTTCTAACAATCTGCCATCAGGGTTGGTGGGAGGGACATTCCTAGATACAGAGGTATGATGGGAATGAACAGAAGGAGACCTGTCACTTACAGAGGGCATCCTAACAGCTTGGCTGACAGTGTAATGTGAGAGCACATCATCTGTATGATGTGACTCCACCTCAGTACCAACTATGCTAGACTGTCTAGTAATGGGCAGGCTAAGAAGTTTCTTTCCTGAACCTTTTCCTGGGGGAGTCCCTGGATCAGATTGGGAACCATTAGCTACTTTTTCGACAGATGGGGCACGTTTAACCTTATCTTGTTCTCTAAGCATGTTAAGTAACAATTCCAAGGAAGGATTCTTCCCTACACTCAAACCTCTCTCTACACAGAGACTCCTTGCTCCTTTCCAGCTAAGGTGGTCATATGCAAGTTTGGACAGATCAACATTTTGGCCTGTGCCAGACATTTTTAGAGAGAGTTAAAGTGATAGAAAAAGGATAAAAAAGTTTTCAGAACTTTTAGAAAGACAGAAAAAAAACTTTTAAAACTTTTTAGAACTTTTTAGAAAGTTTAGAAGTACTTTTCAGCACTTAGAAAAGAGTGAAAAGAGGAAATGCAAAACTTTTTGGTTATGTGTATATACACTGAACTTATTTTGTATATTTTTCTCTTATGAAAAGTACAATGACAAGAGTGGTAAGTAGCCTCAAAGCACTTATCTCACCGCTGCACAACCAATGTAGGAGGCTGGGCTGGCTTGTAGTGAGTACCTAGGGGTACTTGCACCTTGTACCAGGCCCAGTTATCCCTTATTAGTGTATAGGGTGTCTAGCAGCATAGGCTGATAGATAATGGTAGCTTAGCAGAGCAGCTTAGGCTGAACTAGGAGACGAGTTAAGCTCCAACAGTACCACTTAGTGTCATATGCACAATATCAGAAGAAAACACAATACACAGTTATACTAAAAATAAAGGTACTTTATTTTTATGACAATATGCCAAATTATGTCAGAGTGTACCCTCAGTGAGAGGATAGGAAATATACACAAGATATATATACACAATACCAAAAATATGCAGTATAGACTTAGAAAACAGTGCAAACAATGTATAGTTACAATAGGATGCAATGGGGACACATAGGGATAGGGGCAACACAAACCAAATACTCCAAAAGTGGAATGCGAATCACGAATGGACCCCAAACCTATGTTACCTTGTAGAGGGTCGCTGGGACTATTAGAAAATAGTAAGGGTTAGAAAAATAGCCCACCCCAAGACCCTGAAAAGTGAGTGCAAAGTGCACTAAAGTTCCCCAAAGGACATAGAAGTCGTGATAGGGGAATTCTGCAGGAAAGACACAAACCAGCAATGCAACAACAATGGATTTCCAGTCGAGGGTACCTGTGAAACAAGGGGACCAAGTCCAAAAGTCACAAGCAAGTCGGAGATGGGCAGATGCCCAGGAAATGCCAGCTGCGGGTGCAAAGAAGCTACTACTAGACTGTAGAAGCTTCGGTTTCTGCAGGAACGACAAGAGCTAGAGACTTCCCCTTTGGAGGACGGATCCCTCACGCCGTGGAAAGTCGTGCAGATGTATTTTCCCGCCGAAAGACCGCCAACAAGCCTTGCTAGCTGCAAATAGTGCAGTAAAGGTTTTTGGACACTGCTGTGGTCCAGGAGGGACCAGGATGTCGCAAATTGCATCAGGACACAGAGGGGACGTCGAGCAAGACAAGGAGCGCTCTCATCAGCAGGTAGCACCCGGAGAAGTGCCAGAAACAGGCACTAAGAGGATGCGTGAAACGGTGCTCACCCGAAGTCGCACAAAGGAGTCCCACGTCGCCGGAGAACAACTTAGGAGGTCGTGCAATGCAGGTTAGAGTGCCATGGACACAGGCTGGAATGTGCACAAAGGATTTCCGCCGGAAGTGCACGGAGGCCGGAGTAGCTGCAAAAGTTGCCGTTTCCAACAATGCAGTCTGGCGTGGGGAGGCAAGGACTTACCTCCACCAAACTTGGACTGAAGAGTCACTGGACTGTGGGAGTCACTTGGACAGAGTTGCTTGATTCAAGGGACCTCGCTCGTCGTGCTGAGAGGAGACCCAAGGTACGGTGATGCAGTTCTTTGGTGCCTGCGGTTGCAGGGGGACGATTCCCTCGACCCACGGGAGATTTCTTCGGAGCTTCTAGTGCAGAGAGGAGGCAGACTACCCCCACAGCATGCACCACCAGGAACACAGTCGAGAAGGCGGCAGGATCAGCGTTACAGAGTTGCAGTAGTCGTCTTTGCTACTATGTTGCAGTGTTGCAGGCTTCCAGCGCGGTCAGTAGTCGATTCCTTGGCAGAAGGTGAAGAGAGAGATGCAGAGGAACTCGGATGAGCTCTTGCATTCGTTATCTAAGGAATCCCAAGAGACAGAGACCCTAAATAGCCAGAAAAGAGGGTTTGGCTACCTAGGAGAGAGGATAGGCTAGCAACACCTGAAGGAGCCTATCAGAAGGAGTCTCTGACGTCACCTGGTGGCACTGGCCACTCAGAGCAGTCCAGTGTGCCAGCAGCACCTCTGTTTCCAAGATGGCAGAGGTCTGGAGCACACTGGAGGAGCTCTGGACACCTCCCAGGGGAGGTGCAGGTCAGGGGAGTAGTCACTCCCCTTTCCTTTGTCCAGTTTCGCGCCAGAGCAGGGCTAAGGGGTCCCTGAACCGGTGTAGACTGGCTTATGCAGAAATGGGCACCAAATGTGCCCATGAAAGCATTTCCAGAGGCTGGGGGAGGCTACTCCTCCCCTGCCTTCACACCATTTTCCAAAGGGAGAGGGTGTAACACCCTCTCTCAGAGGAAGTCCTTTGTTCTGCCATCCTGGGACAAGCCTGGCTTGACCCCAGGGGGGCAGAAACCTGTCTGAGGGGTTGGCAGCAGCAGCAGCTGCAGTGAAACCCCTGGAAAGGCAGTTTGGCAGTACCAGGGTATGCGCTACAGACCACTGGGATCATGGGATTGTGCCAACTATGCCAGGATGGCATAGAGGGGGCAATTCCATGATCATAGACATGTTACATGGCCATATTCGGAGTTACCATTGTGAAGCTACATATAGGTAGTGACCTATATGTAGTGCACGCGTGTAATGGTGTCCCCGCACTCACAAAGTCCGGGGAATTGGCCCTGAACAATGTGGGTGCACCTTGGCTAGTGCCAGGGTGCCCTCACACTAAGTAACTTTGCACCTAACCTTTACCAGGTAAAGGTTAGACATATAGGTGACTTATAAGTTACTTAAGTGCAGTGTAAAATGGCTGTGAAATAACGTGGACGTTATTTCACTCAGGCTGCAATGGCAGGCCTGTGTAAGAATTGTCAGAGCTCCCTATGGGTGGCAAAAGAAATGCTGCAGCCCATAGGGATCTCCTGGAACCCCAATACCCTGGGTACCTTAGTACCATATACTAGGGAATTATAAGGGTGTTCCAGTAAGCCAATGTGAATTGGTAAAATTTGTCACTAGCCTGTTAGTGACAATTTGAAAGTAATGAGAGAGCATAACCACTGAGGTTCTGGTTAGCAGAGCCTCAGTGAGACAGTTAGGCACCACACAGGGAACATATACATGCACACCTATGAGCACTGGGGCCCTGTGTGACAGGGTCCCAGTGACACATACATATAGGCCACAAACCTATGAGCACTGGGGTCCTGACCAGCAGGATCCCAGTGACACATAACAACCATACTGAAAACATAGTGTTTTCACTATGAGCACTGAGGCCTGGCTATCAGGATCCCAGTGAGACAGTGAAAACAGTGACAAACACCCTGACATACACTCACAAACAGGCCAAAAGTGGGGGTAACAAGGCTAGAAAGAGACTACCTTCTCACACAACCCCCCCCCAAACGAAGGACAATAAGGCTAACCTTGGCCAGTTGAGACTTTATTGTCTAAGTGGTGATAAGTAGAGAGTAGCTCTGCAATAGACTGGTTACTCCCTTTATCATCCACTATATGGTTTCTTCCCTGTGGGGATGTAAACCACCCTGTTTGAAGTTTTTTAGCTAAGCAACAATGTGAAGATGTATTTTCAGAGTTTCTATCAGTAAGTTTTAGTTTAGAGCAGTGGGAATTGTCCACTGAACCTATTTGTAGTGATGGAAATGCCAGACAGGGATGCTGTCTCAGAAAAGCCATAGCTGGGCAAAAACTTTGTCCATCTGGCTGGAAGAGAGAACAGGGATGCTGTTTCTCTTGAGTTGGAGCAGGGCAGGGATGCTGTCCTATGAGCTCCACACTAGGGCAGGGATGCTGTCCTAAGTGTTGTGAGGTAGTGCATGGTTTCTGCACTAAAGTTTCTCTGGGAGGGTTGGAGGGATGCTCCATGTTAACTAAAATGGTGCTGTTTTTCTCACCAATGTTAGTTATCCCACAGAGAGGTACTTCCACCTCAGGGAGTCCAGCTTTGCCAGCTGATGATTCCCTTGGAACAGGTGCCACCCCAGGAGAGGTTTCTCCCACCACAGGAATAGTATCCTGAATGGTAGGGTGGTTAGGGGGTACTGTGATACCCTTTTTACCTGTTGATGGAGAGGGATCCTGAGTTTTCAGGCCTTCTCTCCTTTGCTTTTTCATTTCACTTGAAATGAGAGGGAACAATTCCTCAGGGATGCCCAGCATGGCTGCATGGGCATAAAACTCTACATCAGCCCAACCTGAGGCCTCTAGGTCATTACCTAAGAGACAGTCTACAGGTAAGCTAGGTGATACCACCACCTGCTTAGGGCCAGTAACTCCACCCCAACTAAACTGAATTATAGCTAAGGGAAGAAACTTAGTGGAGTTATGGACATCAATAATCTTATACTGTTGTCCAATGATGTGTTGATCAGGGTGCACTAGGTTTTCAGTCACCAAAGTGAAACTGGCACCTGTGTCCCTGTAGGCCAAGGCCTCAACACCATTTATTGAAACTGTCTGCCTGTACTTATCCATTGTAAGGGGACAAGCAGCCAGTGTGGCAAGGCCAATGCCACTAGGTGTGACAGAAACTGTCTTGGGACTGATGACATCAGTTTCCACTATGGACCCATAAGTGAACCCAACTACACCCTTTGCTTGACTGTTGCCAGCAGTCCCACCACTAGTACCACTACTGCTAGGGGCACTAGAGCTTGATGTATTAGTGGTGGTAGGCTCAGGGGGTTTACCTGGACAGGACTTATCACCTGGCCTATGGCCTCTGTTTTTACACACAAAGCACCAAGGCTTTTTAATGTGTGCAGGTTGGGAAGAAGAGGAAGAATTTGTTTTATCCCCACCCTCTGAAGAGTGTTTAAGATTTGAAGTGGGATCTTTGGTTTTACCCTTATCCCCATGCTTATCTTGAGATTTTTCACCATCTTTCTTCTTATTGCCATCTTTGTCACCCCCTGTATGAACTTTTCTGTTCACCCTTGTTCTGACCCATTTGTCTGCCTTCTTTCCCAATTCTTGGGGAGAGGTCAGATCAGAGTCTACCAGGTACTGGTGCAACAAATCAGACACACAATTATTAAGTATATGCTCTCTCAGGATTGTGTTATACAGGCTTTCATAATCAGTAACTTTACTGCCATGTAACCACCCCTCCAAGGCTTTCACTGAATGGTCAATGAAATCAACCCAGTCTTGTGAAGACTCCTTTTTGGTCTCTCTGTACTTTATCCTGTACTGTTCAGTGGTTAAGCCATAACCATCCAGGAGTGCATTCTTAAGAACTTGGAAACTATTAGCATCATTTTCTTTCACAGTAAGGAGCCTATCCCTACCTTTTCCACTAAATGATAGCCATAGGATAGCAGCCCACTGCCTTTGAGGGACATCCTGTACAACACAGGCCCTCTCAAGTGCAGCAAACCACTTGTTAATGTCATCCCCCTCCTTATAAGGGGGAACTATCTTGTGCAGATTCCTGGAATCATGCTCTTTTGCAGGATGACTATGGGGAATACTGCTGCTGCCACCATGGGTATCTAAACCCAACTTCTGTCTTTCCTTCTCTAATTCAAAAGACTGTCTATCCAAATCCAGCTGTTGCTTTTTAAGCTTCAGTCTGGTTTGTTCCACCCTCAACTTATTGAGTTCCCTCTCTAACATTCTGTCATCAGGGTTGGTGGGAGGGACATTTCTAGAAACAGAGCTATGATGGGAATGAACAGAAGGAGACCTGTCCCTTACAGAAGCCACCCTAACAGCTTGGTTTACAGAAACATTACTACCAGTATGGTGAGAATAAATGCTTTTGCTATGATGTGAGACAACACTATTTATATGGTGTGGCTCATCATCATTACCATCTATGCTAGATTGTCTAGTAATGGGCAGGCTAGGAAGTTTCTTTCCTGAATCTTTTCCTGGGGGAGTCCCTGAATCAGATTGGGAACTATTAGGTACTTTTTCAACAGATGGGGCACCTATGGCCTTATCCTGTTCTCTAAGCATGTTAAGTAACAGTTCCAAGGAAGGATTTTTCCCTACACTCAAACCTCTCTCTATACAGAGACTCCTTGCTCTTTTCCAGCTAAGGTTGTCATATGCAAGTTTGGACAGATCAACACTTTGGCCTGTGCCAGACATTTTTTAGAGAGAGTTAAAGTGATAGAAAAAGAGAAAAAAGTTTTCAGAACTTTTTGGAAAGACAGAAAAAACTTTTTAAACTTTTAAGAACTTTTTGAAAGTTTAGAAGTACTTTTCAGCACTTAGAAAAGAGTGAAAAGAGGAAATGCAAAACTTTTTGGCTATGTGTATATACACAGACCTTGTTTTGTATATTTTTCTCTTATGAAAAGTACAATGACAAGAGTGGTAAGTAGTCTCAAGCACTTATCCCACCACTGCACAACCAATGTAGGAGGCTGGACTGGCTTGTAGTGAGTACCAAGGGGTACTTGCACCTTGCACCAGGCCCAGTTATCCCTTATTAGTGTATAGGGTGTCTAGCAGCTTAGGCTGATAGATAATGGTAGCTTAGCAGAGCAGCTTAGGCTGAACTAGGAGACATGTGAAGCTACTACAGTACCACTTAGTGTCATATGCACAATATCATAAGAAAACACAATACACAGTTATACTAAAAATAAAGGTACTTTATTTTTATGATAATATGCCAAAGTATCTTAGAGTGTACCCTCAGTGAGAGGATAGGAAATATACACAAGATATATATACACAATAGCAAAAATATGCAGTATAGTCTTAGAAAACAGTGCAAACAATGTATAGTTACAATAGGATGCAATGGGGAAACATAGGGATAGGGGCAACACAAACCATATACTCCAAAAGTGGAATGCGAACCACGAATGGACCCCAAACCTATGTGACCTTGTAGAGGGTCGCTGGGACTATTAGAAAATAGTGAGAGTTAGAAAAATAACCCTCCCCAAGACCCTGAAAAGTGAGTGCAAAGTGCACCAAAGTTCCCCTAAGGACAAAAGAGTCGTGTTAGAGGAATAATGCAGGAAAGACACAAACCAGCAATGCAACAACTGTGGATTTCCAATCTAGGGTACCTGTGGAACAAGGGGACCAAGTCCAAAAGTCACAAGCAAGTCGGAGATGGGCAGATGCCCAGGAAATGCCAGCTGCGGGTGCAAAGAAGCTTCGACTGGACAGAAGAAGCTGAGGTTTCTGCAGGAACGAAAAGGGCTAGAGACTTCCCCTTTGGTGGATGGATCCATCTTTTCTGGGAGAGTCGTACAGAAGTGTTTTCCCGCCGGAAGGACGCCAACAAGCCTTGCTACACGCAAATCGTGCGTTTGGCATTTTTGGACGCTGCTGCGGCCCAGGAGGGACCAGGAGGTCGCAAATTGAACCTGCAGAGAGAGGGGACGTCGAGCAAGACAAAGAGCCCTCATTGAAGCAGGTAGCACCCGTAGAAGTGCCAGAAACAGGCACTACAAGGATGCGTGAAACGGTGCTCGCCGAAGTTGCACAAAGGAGTCCCACGTCGCCAGAGACCAACTTAGAAAGTCGTGCAATGCAGGTTAGAGTGCGTGGACCCAGGCTTGGCTGTGCACGAAGGATTTCTGCCGGAAGTGCACAGGGGCCGGAGCAGCTGCAAAGTTGCGGTTCCCAGCAATGCAGCCCAGCGAGGTGAGGCAAGGACTTACCTCCACCAAACTTGGGCTGAAGAGTCACTGGACTGTGGGGGTCACTTGGACAGCGTCGATGGATTCGAGGGACCTCGCTCGTCGTGCTGAGAGGAGACCCAAGGGACCGGTGATGCAGCTTTTTGGTGCCTGCGGTTGCAGGGGGAAGATTCCGTCGACCCACGGGAGATTTCTTCGGAGCTTCTGGTGCAGAGAGGAGGCAGGCTACCCCCACAGCATGCACAAGCAGGAAAACAGTCGAGAATGCGGCAGGATCAGCATTACAGAGTTGCAGTAGTCGTCTTTGCTACTAGGTTGCAGGTTTGCAGGCTTCCAGCGCGGTCAGCGGTCGATTCCTTATCAGAAGGTGAAGAGAGAGATGCAGAGGAACTCGGCTGAGCTCATGCATTCGTTATCTAAAGTTTCCCCAGAGACAGAGACCCTAAATAGCCAGAAAAGAGGGTTTGGCTACTTAGGAGAGAGGATAGGCTACTAACACCTGAAGGAGCCTATCAGCAGGAGTCTCTGACGTCACCTGGTGGCACTGGCCACTCAGAGCAGTCCAGTGTGCCAGCAGCACCTCTGTTTCCAAGATGGCAGAGGTCTGGAGCACACTGGAGGAGCTCTGGACACCTCCCAGGGGAGGTGCAGGTCAGGGGAGTGGTCACTACCCTTTCCTTTGGCCAGTTTCGCGCCAGAGCAGGGGCTAAGGGGTCCCTGAACCGGTGTAGACTGGCTTATGCAGAATTGGGCACATCTGTGCCCAAGAAAGCATTTCCAGAGGCTGGGGGAGGCTGCTCCTCCCCTGCCTTCACACCATTTTCCAAAGGGAGAGGGTGTCACACCCTCTCTCAGAGGAAGTTCTTTGTTCTGCCATCCTGGGCCAGGCCTGGCTGGACCCCAGGAGGGCAGCTGCCTGTCTGAGGGGTTGGCAGCAGCAGCAGCTGCAGTGAAACCCCAGGAAGGGCAGTTTGGCAGTACCAGGGTCTGTGCTACAGACCACTGGGATCATGGGATTGTGCCAACTTTGCCAGGATGGCATAGAGGGGGCAATTCCATGATCATAGACATGTTACATGCCCATATTCGGAGTTACCATTGTGAAGCTACATATAGGTAGTGACCTATATGTAGTGCACGCGTGTAATGGTGTCCCCGCACTCACAAAGTTCAGGGAATTGGCTCTGAACAATGTGGGGGCACCTTGGCTAGTGCCAGGGTGCCCTCACACTAAGTAACTTTGCACCTAACCTTTACCAGGTAAAGGTTAGACATATAGGTGACTTATAAGTTACTTAAGTGCAGTGTAAAATGGCTGTGAAATAACGTGGACGTTATTTCACTCAGGCTGCAGTGGCAGGCCTGTGTAAGAATTGTCAGAGCTCCCTATGGGTGGCAAAAGAAATGCTGCAGCCCATAGGGATCTCCTGGAACCCCAATACCCTGGGTACCTTAGTACCATATACTAGGGAATTATAAGGGTGTTCCAGTAAGCCAATGTGAATTGGTAAAATTTGTCACTAGCCTGTTAGTGACAATTTGAAAGTAATGAGAGAGCATAACCACTGAGGTTCTGGTTAGCAGAGCCTCAGTGAGACAGTTAGGCACCACACAGGGAACATATACATGCACACCTATGAGCACTGGGGCCCTGTGTGACAGGGTCCCAGTGACACATACATATAGGCCACAAACCTATGAGCACTGGGGTCCTGACCAGCAGGATCCCAGTGACACATAACAACCATACTGAAAACATAGTGTTTTCACTATGAGCACTGAGGCCTGGCTATCAGGATCCCAGTGAGACAGTGAAAACAGTGACAAACACCCTGACATACACTCACAAACAGGCCAAAAGTGGGGGTAACAAGGCTAGAAAGAGGCTACCTTCTCACAGTGGCCATGCCACCAGGTGACGTCAGAGACTCCTTGTGATAGGCTCCTTCAGGTGTTGCTGGCCTATCCTCTCTCCTAGGTAGCCAAACCCTCTTTTCTGGCTATTTAGGGTCTCTGTCTCTGGGGAAACTGCAGATAACGAATGCAAGAGCTCATCCGAGTTCCCCTGCATCTCTCTCTTCACCTTCTGATAAGGAATCGACTGCTGACCGCGCTGGAAGCCTGCAAACCTGCAACATAGTAGCAAAGACGACTACTGCAACTCTGTAATGCTGATCCTGCCGCCTTCTCGACTGTTTTCCTGCTTGTGCATGCTGTGGGGGTAGTCTGCCTCCTCTCTGCACCAGAAGCTCCGAAGAAATCTCCCGTGGGTCGACGGAATCTTCCCCCTGCAACCGCAGGCACCAAAAAGCTGAATTACCGGTCCCTTGGGTCTCCTCTCAGTACGACGAGCGAGGTCCCTCGAATCCAGCGACTCTGTCCAAGTGACCCCCACGGTCCAGTGACTCTTCAGTCCAAGTTTGGTGGAGGTAAGTCCTTGCCTCACCTCGCTGGGCTGCATTGCTGGGAACCGCGACTTTGCAGCTACTCCGGCCCCTGTACACTTCCGGCGGAAATCCTTTGTGCACAGCCAAGCCTGGGTCCACGGCACTCTAACCTGCATTGCACGACTTTCTAAGTTGGTCTCCGGCGACGTGGGACTCCTTTGTGCAACTTCGGCGAGCACCGTTTCACGCATCCTCATAGTGCATGTTTCTGGCACTTCTCCGGGTGCTACCTGCTTCAGTGAGGGCTCTTTGTCTTGTGCGACGTCCCCTCTCTCTTCAGGTCCAATTTGCGACCTCCTGGTCCCTCCTGGGCCCCAGCAGCAACCAAAAACGCTAAAAGCACGATTTGCAACTAGCAAGGCTTGTTGGCGTCCTTTCGGCGGGAAAACACTTCTGCACAACTCTCCAAGGCGAGAGGGATCCGTTCACCAAAGGAGAAGTCTCTAGCCCTTTTCGTTCCTGCAGAAACCTCAGCTTCTTCTGTCCATTAGAAGCTTCTTTGCACCCGCAGCTGGCATTTCCTGGGCATCTGCCCATCTCCGACTTGCTTGTGACTTTTGGACTTGGTCCCCTTGTTCCACAGGTACCCTAGATTGGAAATCCACAGTTGTTGCATTGCTGGTTTGTGTCTTTCCTGCATTATTCCTCTAACACGACTTCTTTGTCCTTAGGGGAACTTTAGTGCACTTTGCACTCACTTTTCAGGGTCTTGGGGAGGGTTATTTTTCTAACTCTCACTATTTTCTAATAGTCCCAGCGACCCTCTACAAGGTCACATAGGTTTGGGGTCCATTCGTGGTTCGCATTCCACTTTTGGAGTATATGGTTTGTGTTGCCCCTATCCCTATGTTTCCCCATTGCATCCTATTGTAACTATACATTGTTTGCACTGTTTTCTAAGACTATACTGCATATTTTTGCTATTGTGTATATATATCTTGTGTATATTTCCTATCCTCTCACTGAGGGTACACTCTAAGATACTTTGGCATATTGTCATAAAAATAAAGTACCTTTATTTTTAGTATAACTGTGTATTGTGTTTTCTTATGATATTGTGCATATGACACTAAGTGGTACTGTAGTAGCTTCACACGTCTCCTAGTTCAGCCTAAGCTGCTCTGCTAAGCTACCATTATCTATCAGCCTATGCTGCTAGACACCCTATACACTAATAAGGGATAACTGGGCCTGGTGCAAGGTGCAAGTACCCCTTGGTACTCACTACAAGCCAGTCCAGCCTCCTACATTGGTTGTGCAGTGGTGGGATAAGTGCTTTGAGACTACTTACCACTCTTGTCATTGTACTTTTCATAAGAGAAAAATATACAAAACAAGGTCAGTGTATATACACATAGCCAAAAAGTTTTGCATTTCCTCTTTTCACTCTTTTCTAAGTGCTGAAAAGTACTTCTAAACTTTCTAAAAAGTTCTTAAAAGTTTAAAAAGTTTTTTTCTGTCTTTCCAAAAAGTTCTGAAAACTTTTTTCTCTTTTTCTATCACTTTAACTCTCTCTAAAAAATGTCTGGCACAGGCCAAAATGTTGATCTGTCCAAACTTGCATATGACAACCTTAGCTGGAAAAGAGCAAGGAGTCTCTGTATAGAGAGAGGTTTGAGTGTAGGGAAAAATCCTTCCTTGGAACTGTTACTTAACATGCTTAGAGAACAGGATAAGGCCATAGATGCCTCATCTGTTGAAAAAGTACCTAATAGTTCCCAATCTGATTCAGGGACTCCCCCAGGAAAAGATTCAGGAAAGAAAATTCCTAGCCTGCCCATTACTAGACAGTCTAGCATAGTTGGTAATGATGATGAGCCACACCATACAAATAGTGTTGTCTCACATCATAGCAAAAGCATTTATTCTCACCATACTGGTAGTAATGTTTCTGTTAACCAAGCTGTTAGGGTGGCTCCTGTAAGGGACAGGTCTCCTTCTGTTCATTCCCATCATACCTCTGTTTCTAGGAATGTCCCTCCCACCAACCCTGATGACAGAATGTTAGAGAGGGAACTCAATAAGTTGAGGGTGGAACAAACCAGACTGAATCTTAAAAAGCAACAGCTGGATTTGGATAGACAGTCTTTTGAATTAGAGAAGGAAAGACAGAAGTTGGGTTTAGATACCCATGGTGGCAGCAGCAGTATTCCCCATAGTCATCTTGCAAAAGAGCATGATTCCAGGAATCTGCATAAGATAGTTCCCCCTTATAAGGAGGGGGATGACATTAACAAGTGGTTTGCTGCACTTGAGAGGGCCTGTGTTGTACAGGATGTCCCTCAAAAGCAGTGGGCTGCTATCCTATGGCTATCATTTAGTGGAAAAGGTAGGGATAGGCTCCTTACTGTAAAAGAAAATGATGCTAATAATTTCCAAGTTCTTAAGAATGCACTCCTGGATGGTTATGGCTTAACCACTGATCAGTACAGGATAAAGTTCAGAGAGACCAAGAAGGAGTCTTCACAAGACTGGGTTGATTTCATTGACCATTCAGTGAAGGCCTTGGAGGGGTGGTTACATGGCAGTAAAGTTACTGATTATGACAGCCTGTATAACTTGATCCTGAGAGAGCATATTCTTAATAATTGTGTGTCTGATTTGTTGCACCAGTACTTGGTGGACTCTGATCTGACCTCTCCCCAAGAATTGGGAAAGAAGGCAGACAAATGGGTCAGAACAAGAGTGAACAGAAGAGTTCATACAGGGGGTGACAAAGATGGCAACAAAAAGAAGGATGGTAAGTCTTCAGACAAGGGTGGGGACAAATCTAAAAATGAGTCTTCATCAGGCCCACAAAAACACTCTGGTGGGGGTGGTGGGTCCAAATCCTCCTTTAATCAGAACAAGGAAAAGAAACCATGGTGCTATTTATGTAAAATAAAAGGCCATTGGACAACAGATCCCAGTTGTCCAAAGAAAGGCACCACTGCTCCTACCACTACAACCCCTACTGCTACACCTAGTGTCCCTACTAATAGCAGTAGTGGTGGGAGCAAACCTACTAATAGCCAATCCAAGGGAGTAGCTGGGCTCACTTTTGGTAATTTAGTTGGGGTTGGCCTTGTTAGGGAGGCCACAGAGGCTGTGTTAGTCTCTGAGGGGGCTATTGATTTAGCCACCTTAGTTGCTTGTCCCCTTAATATGGATAAGTACAAGCAGCTACCCCTAATAAATGGTGTTGAGGTTCAGGCCTACAGGGACACTGGTGCCAGTGTGACTATGGTCATAGAGAAACTGGTCCACCCTGAACAACACCTACTTGGTCACCAGTACCAAGTAACCGATGCTCACAACAACACACTTAGCCACCCCATGGCTGTTGTAAATCTCAACTGGGGGGGGGTTACTGGTCCAAAGAAAGTTGTGGTAGCTTCAGATTTACCTGTAGACTGTCTATTAGGGAATGATTTGGAGACATCAGCTTGGTCAGATGTGGAGTTGGAGGCCCATGCAGCAATGCTGGGCATCCCAGGGCATATTTTTGCTTTGACAAGGGCTCAGGCCAAAAAGCAAAAAGGACAGGGAAGCTTGGATCCTGGAACAATGGACCAAGTGCTCCCTAAAGCTAGGGCTAGTAGAAGCAAACCACTTCCTACTATCCCTCCCTCTACAGTGGATTCAACTTCTGAGGAAGAAGAATTCCCTCCCTGTGCAGAACCTACACCAGAGGAGCTGGAAGCAGACACTGCTGAGCTTTTGGGTGAAGGGGGGCCTGCCAGAGAGGAGCTGAGTGTGGCACAGCAAACCTGTCCCACATTAGAGGGTCTCAGACAGCAAGCTGTCAAACAGGCTAATGGGGATGTCAGTGACTCTCACAGAGTTTACTGGGAGGACAACCTCTTGTACACTGAGCATAGGGATCCTAAACCTGGAGCTGCCAGGAGATTAGTGATTCCTCAGGAGTACAGAAAGTTCCTCCTAACTCTGGCACATGACATTCCCTTAGCTGGGCACCTAGGACAAATGAAAACTTGGGACAGGCTTGTTCCCCTGTTTCATTGGCCTAGGATGTCTGAGGACACAAAGGAATTTTGTAAGTCCTGTGAAACCTGTCAAGCCAGTGGCAAGACAGGTGGCACCCCAAAGGCACCACTTATTCCACTGCCTGTGGTTGGGGTTCCCTTTGAAAGGGTAGGGGTTGACATAGTTGGCCCCCTTGACCCTCCTACTGCTTCAGGCAATAGGTTTATCTTGGTGGTAGTGGACCATGCCACAAGATATCCTGAAGCTATTCCTTTAAGGACCACTACAGCACCTGCAGTGGCAAAGGCCCTCCTGGGAATATTTTCCAGGGTGGGCTTCCCAAAGGAAGTGGTATCAGACAGAGGAAGCAATTTCATGTCTGCATACTTAAAGGCCATGTGGAAGGAGTGTGGTGTAACGTACAAGTTCACAACACCCTATCATCCACAAACAAATGGACTGGTGGAGAGATTTAATAAAACTCTCAAAGGCATGATTATGGGTCTCCCTGAAAAACTCCGCAGGAGATGGGATATCCTTCTACCATGCCTCCTTTTTGCCTACAGGGAGGTACCCCAGAAAGGAGTGGGCTTCAGCCCCTTTGAACTTCTTTTTGGACACCCTGTTAGGGGTCCACTCACACTTGTAAAGGAGGGTTTGGAACAACCTTTAAAAGCTCCTAAGCAGGATATTGTGGATTATGTACTTGGCCTCAGATCAAGGATGGCTGAGTACATGAAAAAGGCCAGTAAAAACCTTCAGGCCAGCCAAGAGCTCCAGAAGCAATGGCATGATAAGAAGGCTGTTTTGGTTCAGTACCAACCAGGGCAGAAAGTGTGGGTCTTGGAGCCTGTGGCCCCAAGAGCACTCCAAGATAAATGGAGTGGTCCCCACACAATTGTTGAAAAAAAGGGAGAAGTCACCTATTTAGTTGACTTAGGCACTGCCAGGAGTCCCCTTAGGGTGCTCCATGTCAACCGCCTGAAACCCTACTATGACAGGGCTGATCTCACCCTGCTCATGGCAACTGATGAGGGACAGGAAGAAGACAGTGATCCTCTACCTGATCTCTTCTCTTCCACAGATCAAGATGCTCTTGTGGAAGGTGTAGTTTTGGCTGATTGTCTTACTGCTGAGCAGAAAGATAATTGCATAAATCTCCTAGATCAATTCTCTGAACTCTTCTCTACTGTGCCAGGTACCACTTCTTGGTGTGAGCACACTATAGATACTGGAGACAGTTTACCTGTCAAAAGTAAGATCTATAGGCAGCCTGACCATGTCAGGGACTGCATAAAGCAAGAGGTCCAGAAAATGTTAGAACTAGGAGTGGTTGAGCACTCTGACAGTCCATGGGCTTCTCCTGTGGTACTGGTACCAAAACCCCATTCCAAAGATGGAAAGAAGGAAATGCGGTTTTTTGTAGACTATAGAGGTCTCAACTTGGTAACCAAAACTGATGCTCACCCTATACCCAGGGCAGATGAGCTCATAGATACACTGGCATCTGCCAAGTATCTAAGCACTTTTGACTTGACTGCAGGGTATTGGCAGATCAAATTGTCAGAAGATGCTAAACCTAAGACTGCATTTTCTACCATTGGAGGACATTACCAGTTTACTGTAATGCCTTTTGGTTTGAAAAATGCACCTGCCACTTTTCAGAGGTTGGTGAACACAGTCCTGCAAGGGCTGGAAGCTTTCAGTGCAGCATATTTGGACGATATAGCTGTCTTTAGCTCCAGCTGGGATGATCACCTGGTCCACCTATGGAAAGTTTTGGAGGCCCTGCAAAAGGCAGGTCTCACTATCAAGGCTTCAAAGTGCCAGATAGGGCAGGGTAAGGTGGTTTATCTGGGACACCTTGTTGGTGGGGAACAGATTGCACCACTTCAGGGGAAAATCCAAACTATTATTGATTGGGTTCCCCCTACCACTCAGACTCAGGTGAGAGCCTTCCTAGGCCTCACTGGGTATTACAGGAGGTTCATTAAGAACTATGGCTCCATTGCAGCCCCTCTTAATGACCTCACATCCAAGAAAATGCCTAAAAAGGTATTATGGACAGCAAACTGTCAGAAAGCTTTTGAGGAGCTGAAGCAGGCCATGTGCTCTGCACCTGTCCTGAAAAGCCCTTGTTACTCTAAAAAATTCTATGTCCAAACTGATGCATCTGAATTAGGAGTAGGGGCAGTCCTATCACAACTTAATTCTGAGGGCCAGGATCAACCTGTTGCTTTTATTAGTAGGAGGTTGACCCCTAGAGAAAAGCGTTGGTCTGCCATTGAGAGGGAGGCCTTTGCTGTGGTCTGGGCTCTGAAGAAGTTGAGGCCATACCTGTTTGGCACTCACTTCATTGTTCAGATAGACCACAAACCTCTACTTTGGCTAAAACAAATGAAAGGTGAAAATCCAAAATTGTTGAGGTGGTCCATATCCCTACAGGGAATGGACTATACAGTGGAACATAGACCTGGGAGTAGCCACTCCAATGCAGATGGACTCTCCAGATATTTCCACTTAGACAATGAAGACTCATCAGGTCATGGCTAGTCTTATTGTCCTTCGTTTGGGGGGGGTTGTGTAGGAAAGTACCATCTTGCCTATGATGGTACCCCCATTTTTCACTGTATATATGTTGTTTTAGTTGTATGTGTCACTGGGACCCTGGTAACCCAGGGCCCCAGTGCTCATAAGTGTGCCTGAATGTGTTACCTGTGTAGTGACTAACTGTCTCACTGAGGCTCTGCTAATCAGAACCTCAGTGGTTATGCTCTCTCATTTCTTTCCAAATTGTCACTAACAGGCTAGTGACCATTTTTACCAATTTACATTGGCTTACTGGAACACCCTTATAATTCCCTAGTATATGGTACTGAGGTACCCAGGGTATTGGGGTTCCAGGAGATCCCTATGGGCTGCAGCATTTCTTTTGCCACCCATAGGGAGCTCTGACAATTCTTACACAGGCCTGCCACTGCAGCCTGAGTGAAATAACGTCCACGTTATTTCACAGCCATTTTACACTGCACTTAAGTAACTTATAAGTCACCTATATGTCTAACCTTTACCTGGTAAAGGTTAGGTGCAAAGTTACTTAGTGTGAGGGCACCCTGGCACTAGCCAAGGTGCCCCCACATTGTTCAGAGCCAATTCCCTGAACTTTGTGAGTGCGGGGACACCATTACACGCGTGCACTACATATAGGTCACTACCTATATGTAGCTTCACAATGGTAACTCCGAATATGGCCATGTAACATGTCTATGATCATGGAATTGCCCCCTCTATGCCATCCTGGCATAGTTGGCACAACCCCATGATCCCAGTGGTCTGTAGCACAGACCCTGGTACTGCCAAACTGCCCTTCCTGGGGTTTCACTGCAGCTGCTGCTGCTGCTGCTGCCAACCCCTCAGACAGGCAGCTGCCCTCCTGGGGTCCAGCCAGGCCTGGCCCAGGATGGCAGAACAAAGAACTTCCTCTGAGGGAGGGTGTGACACCCTCTCCCTTTGGAAAATGGTGTGAAGGCAGGGGAGGAGTAGCCTCCCCAGCCTCTGGAAATGCTTTGTTGGGCACAGAGGTGCCCAATTCTGCATAAGCCAGTCTACACCGGTTCAGGGGACCCCTTAGCCCTGCTCTGGCGCGAAACTGGACAAAGGAAAGGGGAGTGACCACTCCCCTGACCTGCACCTCTCCTGGGAGGTGTCCAGAGCTCCTCCAGTGTGCTCCAGACCTCTGCCATCTTGGAAACAGAGGTGCTGCTGGCACACTGGACTGCTCTGAGTGGCCAGTGCCACCAGGTGACGTCAGTGATAGGCTCCTTCAGGTGTTGCTAGCCTATCCTCTCTCCTAGGTAGCCAAACCCTCTTTTCTGGCTATTTAGGGTCTCTGTCTCTGGGGAAACTGCAGATAACGAATGCAAGAGCTCATCCGAGTTCCTCTGCATCTCTCTCTTCACCTTCTGATAAGGAATCGACTGCTGACCGCGCTGGAAGCCTGCAAACCTGCAACATAGTAGCAAAGACGACTACTGCAACTCTGTAACGCTGATCCTGCCGCCTTCTCGACTGTTTTCCTGCTTGTGCATGCTGTGGGGGTAGTCTGCCTCCTCTCTGCACCAGAAGCTCCGAAGAAATCTCCCGTGGGTCGACGGAATCTTCCCCCTGCAACCGCAGGCACCAAAAAGCTGCATTACCGGTCCCTTGGGTCTCCTCTCAGCACGACGAGCGAGGTCCCTCGAATCCAGTGACTCTTTCCAAGTGACCCCCACAGTCCAGTGACTCTTCAGTTTAAGTTTGGTGGAGGTAAGTCCTTGCCTCACCTCGCTGGGCTGCATTGCTGGGAACCGCGACTTTGCAGCTACTCCGGCCCCTGTACACTTCCGGCGGAAATCCTTTGTGCACACCCAAGCCTGGTTCCACGGCACTATAACCTGCATTGCACGACTTTCTAAGTTGGTCTCCGGCGACGTGGGACTCCTTTGTGCAACTTCGGCGAGCACCATTTCACGCATCCTTGTAGTGCCTGTTTCTGGCACTTCTCCGGGTGCTACCTGCTTGAGTGAGGGCTCTTTGTCTTGCTTGACGTCCTCTCTCTCTTCAGTTCCAATTTGCGACCTCCTGGTCCCTCCTGGGCCCCAGCAGCGTCCAAAAACGCCAAACGAATGATTTGCGACTAGCAAGGCTTGTTGGAGTCCTTTCGGCAGGAAAACACTTCTGTACGACTCTCCAAGGCAAGTGGGATCCGTCCACCAAAGGGAAAGTCTCTAGCCCTTTTTGTTCCTGCAGAAACCTCAGCTTCTTCTGTCCAGTAGAAGCTTCTTTGCACCCGCAGCTGGCATTTCCTGGGCATCTGCCCATCTCCGACTTGCTTGTGACTTTTGGACTTGGTCCCCTTGTTCCACAGGTACCCTAGATTGGAAATCCACAGTTGTTGCTTTACTGGTTTGTGTCTTTCCTGCATTATTCCTCTAACACGACTTCTTTGTCCTTAGGGGAACTTTAGTGCACTTTGCACTCACTTTTCAGGGTCTTGGGGAGGGTTATTTTTCTAACTCTCACTATTTTCTAATAGTCCCAGCGACCCTCTACAAGGTCACATAGGTTTGGGGTCCATTCGTGGTTCGCATTCCACTTTTGGAGTATATGGTTTGTGTTGCCCCTATCCCTATGTTTCCCCATTGCATCCTATTGTAACTATACATTGTTTGCACTGTTTTCTAAGACTATACTGCATATTTTTGCTATTGTGTATATATATCTTGTGTATATTTCCTATCCTCTCACTGAGGGTACACTCTAAGATACTTTGGCATATTGTCATAAAAATAAAGTACCTTTATTTTTAGTATAACTGTGTATTGTGTTTTCTTATGATATTGTGCATATGACACTAAGTGGTACTGTAGTAGCTTCACACGTCTCCTAGTTCAGCCTAAGCTGCTCTGCTAAGCTACCATTATCTATCAGCCTATGCTGCTAGACACCCTATACACTAATAAGGGATAACTGGGCCTGGTGCAAGGTGCAAGTACCCCTTGGTACTCACTACAAGCCAGTCCAGCCTCCTACAGAAGGTAGCTATGGCAAAGCAGCTTAAGATGAACTAGGAGACATGTAAAGCTCCTACTATACCACTTGTGTCAAATGCACAATATCATAAGAAAACACAATCCACAGATATACTAAAAATAAAGGTACTTTATTTTTATGACAATATGCCAAAAGTATCTCAGTGAGTACCCTCAGTATGAGGATGAGAAATATACACAAGATATATGTACACAATACCAAAATTATGCAGTAATAGCAAAAGGAAGTAATGCAAACAGTGTAAAGTTACAATAGATTGCAATAGGAGCACATAGGTATAGGGGCAACACAAACCATATACTCCAAAAGTGGAATGCGAACCATGAATGGACCCCAAACCTATGTGAGCTTGTAGAGGGTCGCTGGGGCTGTAAGAAAACAGTGAGGGTTAGAAAAATAGCCCACCCCAAGACCCTGTAAGGTAGGTGTAAAGTGCAGAACGTCAGACTTATTAGGACTCTTTTTAAGCCCGATGTGGGTATCCGAAGTCCTTAATTTAGTGGGTGGCATGTTCGCGCTTATCCTTGAATTTCGAGCTCTAGACTTAAGGATACTGGCGAATAAGCTGTAGATCAAAGTACATATATAGTTATATATACTTATGCATATATGTGTCTATGACATTCCTTTCAAATGCTGTTAACATCTGCAATCAGCACACCATGTATTTTATGTTTATGTGATATATTCTCTGCTAAGTGAACTCTAAATACCTGGGCAGTCATAATATGTTAGCATATTGTTACATTTGATTATGGACACTTGAATGTTTGGCAAACGCTATATCCCTCAACTTCCCGGTATTACTGTTTTTGTCTTTCTTCCTGAATACAATCTGATAATTGAACTCACGCATTTAGCTCAGTAGGACCTCCGTTACTTGGTGCTTTACCTGATGCGGCCCATCCACTAGTATGAGGAGGGTAAGCATTTTTTCATCAATATTTTCACATTCATTTACACGTCGATCCACAGTGGGCATATTTCACCTATGTGTGGATTTGCACAGAGCACATTACTGTAGATATTGTGCATGTGAATAATGTGTTGTTCTTTTTGTTTGTTATTCTTCTCATTTCAGGTCCCTGCATTACACTGATATTCCTTACTATAGGTTACATTTACACATAGGATTAGGTAGTTTAGGTCCTGAAGAATCGCGTTAGATCCATAGGACATCAATAGCGAGAAACATGTTGACCTTTTGGTAAATCGTACAGGGGATCCTGTACGTACAATTCCTAACCTCAAATTGAGTGAGGAAGTAATATTTTTTTGGGGAGCCTAGACCTTGTTCTTTTCCCTCCCCTTTCTTTGGTTTTAATCATGACAGTGGTTGGATTATTCAATAAAATTTGCCTAACCTCTAGTTATTTTTAATAGAATTTTTCCAATCCTATACCCTATTCTTTCTGAACTGGCCACACATCTCAAAAGATCTCCGGCAAAGAGCCCCCCTTGAGGGGCCCGTCAGGCATTGCAGTGCCGGCCTGACGTGGAGCAGAGCCCAAGGATGAAGCATGTCACCTTTGGTGAGTGAGGGTTCTTGTTCCAAAATAATTAATTTTCCAGGGACTTGTTTTTCTTTCTTTCTTTCGATCTTTTCCTTAGATCAGGACCCAGTGTGGTTTCCCTGACTATACTCACTCTGTGGAACTGTGTATACCTTGTTTTTGTATTTGTAGGTGTAAAGTGCACCTACAAACCCCAGAGAGCACAGAAGCCGTGATAGGGGGATTCTGCAAGGAAAACCAACACCGGCAATGCAAGAACAGTGGATTTCTGGACCTGAGTACCTGTAAGATAAGGGGACGAAGTCCAAGAGTCGCGACAGTGTTGAGAGTGGGCAGGAGCCCAGGAAATGCCAGCTGAGGGTGTAAGGAAGCTGCCACCGGATAGAAGAAGCTTGGTGTTTTGCAAGAACGAAGAGGACTAGGAACTTCCCCTTTGGAGGATGGATGTCCCACGTCGTGAAGAAGCTTGCAGGGTGTTCCCACGCAGAAAGACCGCAAACAAGCCTTGCTAGCTGCAAGGGTCGCGGTTAGGGTTTTTGGATGCTGCTGTGGCCCAGGAGGGACCGGGATGTCGCCACTTGGATGAGGAGACAGAGGGGGCACCCAGCAAGTCAGGGAGCCCTCACAGAAGCAGGCAGCACCCGCAGAAGTACCGGAACTGGCACTGAGAATAGGAGTGAACCGGAGTCTATGCGAAGTCACAAAAGGGAGTCCCACAACGCTGGAGGACAACTCAGAAGGTTGTGCACTGCAGGTTAGAGTGTCGGGGACGCAGGCTTGGCTGTCCATGAAGGAAATCCTGGAAGAGTGCACAGGAGCCGGAGCAGCTGCATATCACGCGGTACCAAGCAATGCAGTCTAGCGTGGGGAGGCAAGGACTTACCGCCACCAAACTTGGACTGAAGAGTCACTGGAATGTGGGAGTCACTTGGACAGAGTTGCTGAGTTCCAGGGACCACGCTCGTCGTGCTGAGAGGGGACCCAGAGGACCAGTGATGCAGTCTTTCGTTGCCTGCGGTTGCAGGGGGGAGATTCCGTCGACCCACAGGAGATTTCTTCAGAGCTCCTGGTGCAAGAAGGAGGCAGGCTACCCCAGAGCATGCACCACCTGGAAACAGTCGAAAAAGCCGGCAGGATGAAGCGATACAAGGTTGCTAGTAGTTGTCTGGCTACTTTGTTGCGGTTTTGCAGGTGTCCTGAGCAGTCAACGGTCGATCCTTTGACAGAAGGTGAAGAGGGAGATGCAGAGGAACTCTGGTGAGCTCTTGCATTTGGTCTCTGAAGAATTCCCCAAAGCAGAGACCCTAAATAGCCAGAAAAGGAGGTTTGGCTACCTAGGAAGGAGGATTGGCTACTAAGAGAAGTAAGAGCCTATCAGAAGGAGTCTATGACGTCACCTGCTTCCACTGGCCACTCAGAGCAGTCCAGTGTGCCAGCAACACCTCTATTTCCGATATGGCAGAGGTCTGGGGCACACTGGAGGAGCTCTGGGCACCTCCCCTGGGAGGTGCAGGTAAGGGGAGTGGTCACTCCCCTTTCCTTTGCCCAGTTTCGCACCAGAGCAGGGCTGGGGGATCCCTAAACCGGAGTAGACTGGCTTATGCAGAGATGGGCAGCATCCTACCCAGCCTTCACACCTATTTCCAAAGGGAGAGGGAAGTCCTTTGTTCTGCCATCCTGGGCCAAGCCTGGCTGGACCCCAGGAGGGCAGAAACCTGTCTGAGGGGTTGGCAGCAGCAGCAGCTGCAGTGAAACCCCGGGAAAGGCAGTTTGGCAGTACCCGGGTCTGTGCTACAGACCCGTGGGATCATGGGATTGTGCCAACTATGCCAGGATGGTATAGAGGGGGCAATTCCATGATCATAGACATGTTACATGGCCATATTCGGAGTTACCATTGTGAAGCTACATATAGGTAGTGACCTATATGTAGTGCACGCGTGTAATGGTGTCCCCGCACTCACAAAGTCCGGGGAATTGGCCCTGAACAATGTGGGGGCACCTTGGCTAGTGCCAGGGTGCCCTCACACTAAGTAACTTAGCACCCAACCTTTACCAGGTAAAGGTTAGACATATAGGTGACTTATAAGTTACTTAAGTGCAGTGTAAAATGGCTGTGAAATAACGTGGACGTTATTTCACTCAGGCTGCAGTGGCAGGCCTGTGTAAGAATTGTCAGAGCTCCCTATGGGTGGCAAAAGAAATGCTGCAGCCCATAGGGATCTCCTGGAACCCCAATACCCTGGGTACCTCAGTACCATATACTAGGGAATTATAAGGGTGTTCCAGTAAACCAATATAAATTGGTAAAATTGGTCACTAGCCTGTTAGTGACAATTTGAAAGAAATGAGAGAGCATAACCACTGAGGATCTGATTAGCAGAGCCTCAGTGAGACAGTTAGGCACCACACAGGGAACACATACATATAGGCCACAACTTATGAGCACTGGGGTCCTGACTAGCAGGTTCCCAGTGACACATAACAAACATACTGAAAACATAGGGTTTTCACTATGAGCACTGGGCCCTGGCTAGCAGGATCCCAGTGAGGCAGTGAAAACACCCTGACATACACTCACAAACAGGCAAAAAGTGGGGGTAACAAGGCTAGAAAGAGGCTACTTTCTCACACTATGGTAATAGAGAAACTGGTCCACCCTGAACAACACCTACTTGGTCACCAGTATCAAGTAACTGATGCTCACAACAACACACTTAGCCACCCCATGGCTGTTGTAAATCTCAACTGGGGGGCGTTACTGGTCCAAAGAAAGCTGTGGTAGCCACAGATTTACCTGTAGACTGTCTACTAGGAAATGATTTGGAGACATCAGCTTGGTCAGATGTGGAGTTGGAGGCCCATGCAGCAATGCTGGTCATCCCAGGGCATATTTTTGCTTTAACCAGGGCTCAGGCCAAAAAGCAAAAAGGACAGGATGACTTGGATCCTGGAACAATGGACCAAGTGCTCCCTAAAGCTAGGGCTAGTAGAAGTAAAGCACTACCTACTATCCCTCCCTCTACAGTGGATTCTACTTCTGAGGAAGAAGAATTTCCACCCTGTGCAGAACCTACACCAGAGGAGCTGGAAGCAGACACTGCTGAGCTTTTGGGTGAAGGGGGGCCTGCCAGGGAGGAGCTGAGTGTGGCACAGCAAACCTGTCCCACACCAGACGGTCTAAGACAGCAAGCTGTCAAACAAGCTAATGGGGATGTCAGTGACTCTCACAGAGTTTACTGGGAGGACAACCTCTTGTACACTGAAGCAAGGGATCCTAAACCTGGAACTGCCAGGAGGTTAGTGATTCCTCAGGAGTACAGAAAGTTCCTCCTAACTCTAGCCCACGACATTCCCCTAGCTGGGCATTTGGGACAAATTAAATCTTGGGACAGACTTGTTGCCTTGTTTCATTGGCCTAGAATGTCAGAGGACACAAAGGAATTTTGTAAGTCCTGTGAAACCTGTCAAGCCAATGGCAAGACAGGTGGCACCCCAAAGGCACCCCTTATCCCACTGCCTGTGGTTGGGGTTCCCTTTGAAAGGGTAGGGGTTGACATAGTTGGCCCCCTTGACCCTCCTACTGCTTCAGGCAATAGGTTTATCTTAGTGGTAGTGGACCATGCCACAAGATATCCTGAAGCAATTCCTCTAGGGACCACTACAGCACCTGCAGTGGCAAAGGCCCTCCTGGGAATATTTTCCAGGGTGGGCTTCCCAAAAGAGGTGGTATCAGACAGGGGAAGCAATTTCATGTCTGCTTACTTAAAGGCCATGTGGAAGGAGTGTGGTGTGACTTACAAGTTCACTACACCCTATCATCCACAAACTAATGGACTGGTGGAGAGATTTAACAAAACTCTCAAAGGCATGATTATGGGACTCCCTGAAAAACTCCGCAGGAGATGGGATATCCTTTTACCATGCCTCCTTTTTGCCTACAGGGAGGTGCCCCAGAAAGGAGTGGGCTTCAGCCCCTTTGAACTCCTCTTTGGACACCCTGTTAGGGGTCCACTAACACTTGTCAAGGAGGGTTGGGAACAACCTTTAAAAGCTCCAAAGCAAGATATTGTGGATTATGTACTTGGCCTCAGATCAAGGATGGCTGAGTACATGAAAAAGGCCAGTAAAAACCTTCAGGCCAGCCAAGAGCTCCAGAAGCAATGGCATGACCAGAAGGCTGTTTTAGTTCAGTACCAACCAGGGCAGAAAGTGTGGGTCTTGGAGCCTGTGGCCCCAAGAGCACTCCAAGATAAATGGAGTGGACCCCACACAATTGTTGAGAAAAAGGGTGAAGTCACCTACTTAGTTGACTTAGGCACTGCCAGGAGTCCCCTTAGGGTGCTCCATGTCAATCGCCTGAAACCCTACTATGACAGGGCTGATCTCACCCTGCTCATGGCAATTGATGAGGGACAGGAAGAAGACAGTGATCCTCTACCTGATCTCTTCTCTTCCACAGAACAAGATGCTCTAGTGGAAGGTGTAGTTTTGGCTGATTGTCTTACTGCTGAGCAGAAAGACCATTGCATAAATCTCCTGGGTCAGTTTTCTGAACTCTTCTCTACTGTGCCAGGTACCACTTCTTGGTGTGAGCACACTATAGATACTGGAGACAGCTTGCCTGTCAAAAGTAAGATCTATAGGCAGCCTGACCATGTCAGAGACTGCATAAAGCAAGAGGTGCAGAAAATGTTAGAACTGGGAGTGGTTGAGCACTCTGAAAGTCCATGGGCTTCTCCTGTGGTACTTGTACCAAAACCTCATTCCAAGGATGGAAAGAAGGAAATGCGGTTTTGTGTAGACTACAGAGGTCTCAACCAGGTAACCAAAACTGATGCTCACCCTATACCCAGGGCAGATGAGCTCATAGATACACTGGCATCTGCCAAGTATCTAAGCACTTTTGATTTGACTGCAGGGTATTGGCAGATCAAATTATCAGAAGATGCTAAAGCTAAAACTGCATTTTCAACCATTGGAGGCCATTACCAATTCACAGTAATGCCTTTTGGATTGAAAAATGCACCTGCCACTTTTCAGAGGTTGGTGAACACAGTCCTGCAAGGGCTGGAAGCTTTTAGTGCAGCATATCTGGACGATATAGCTGTCTTTAGCTCCAGTTGGGATGATCACCAGGTCCACCTATGGAAAGTTTTAGAGGCCCTGCAAAAGGCAGGCCTCACTATCAAGGCTTCAAAGTGCCAGATAGGGCAAGGGGAGGTGGTTTATCTGGGACACAGATTGCGGGGAACAGATTGCACCACTTCAGGGGAAAATCCAAACTATTATAGATTGGGTTCCCCCTACTACTCAGTCTCAGGTGAGAGCCTTCCTAGGCCTCACTGGGTATTACAGGAAGTTCATTAAGAACTATGGCTCCATTGCAGCCCCTCTTAATGACCTCACATCCCAAAAAATGCCTAAAAAGGTATTATGGACAGCAAACTGTCAGAAATCTTTTGAGGAGCTGAAGCAGGCCATGTGCTCTGCACCTGTCCTGAAAAGCCCTTGTTACTCTAAAAAATTCTATGTCCAAACTGATGCATCTGAATTAGGAGTAGGGGCAGTCCTATCCCAACTTAATTCTGAGGGCCAGGATCAACCTGTTGCTTTTATTAGAAGAAGGTTCACTTTATTTCACAGCCATTTTACACTGCACTTAAGTAACTTATAAGTCACCTATATGTCTAACCTTTACCTGGTAAAGGTTAGGTGCAAAGTTACTTAGTGTGAGGGCACCCTGGCACTAGCCAAGGTGCCCCCACATTGTTCAGGGCCAATTCCCCGGACTTTGTGAGTGCGGGGACACCATTACACGCGTGCACTACATATAGGTCACTACCTACAGTATATTTGGCTTCACAATGGTAACTCTGAATATGGCCATGTAACATGTCTATGATCGTGGAATTGCCCCCTCTATGCCATCCTGGCATAGTTGGCACAATCCCATGATCCCAGTGGTCTGTAGCACAGACCCTGGTACTGCCAAACTGCCTTTCCCGGGGTTTCACTGCAGCTGCTGCCAGCCCCTCAGACAGGCTTCTGCCCTCCTGGGGTCCAGCCAGGCCTGGCCCAGGATGGTAGAACAAAGAACTTCCTCTGAGAGAGGGTGTTACACCCTCTCCCTTTGGAAAATGGTGTGAAGGCAGGGGAGGAGTAGCTTCCCCCAGCCTCTGGAAATGCTTTCATGGGCACACATGGTGCCCATTTCTGCATAAGCTAGTCTACACCGGTTCAGGGAACCCTTAGCCCTGCTCTGGTCCGAAACTGGACAAAGGAAAGGGGAGTGACCACTCCCCTGACCTGTACCTCCCCTGGGAGGTGCCCAGAGCTCCTCCAGTGTGCTCCAGACCTCTGCCATCTTGGAAACAGAGGTGCTGCTGGCACACTGGACTGCTCTGAGTGGCCAGTGCCATCAGGTGACGTCAGAGACTCCTTCTGATAGGCTCCTTCAGGTGTTGCTAGCCTATCTTCTCTCCTAAGTAGCCAAACCCTCTTTTCTGGCTATTTAGGGTCTCTGCTTTGGGGAATTCCTTAGATAACGAATGCAAGAGCTCATCCGAGTTCCTCTGCATCTCTCTCTTCACCTTCTGCCAAGGAATCGACTGTTGACCGCGCTGGAAGCCTGCAAAACTGCAACAAAGTAGCGAAGACGACTACTGCAACTCTGTAACGCTGATCCTGCCGCCTTCTCGACTGTTTTCCTGGTGGTGCATGCTGTGGGGGTAGTCTGCCTCCTCTCTGCACTAGAAGCTCCGAAGAAATCTCCCGTGGGTCGACGGAATCGTCCCCCTGCAACCGCAGGCACCAAAGAACTGCATCACCGGTACCCTGGGTCTCCTCTCAGCACGACGAGCGAGGTCCCTTGAATCCAGCAACTCTGTCCAATTAACTCACACAGTCCAGTGACTCTTCAGTCCAAGTTTGGTGGAGGTAAGTCCTTGCCTCCCCAAGCCAGACTGCATTGCTGGGAACTGTGACTTTTGCAGCTACTCCGGCCTCCGTGCACTTCCGGTGGAAATCCTTTGTGCACAGTCCAGCCTGGGTCAACAGCACTCTAACCTGCATTGCACGACCTCCTAAGTTGTCCTCCGGCGACGTGGGACTCCTTTGTGCGACTTCGGGTGAGCACCGTTTCACTCCACTTTCTTAGTACCTGTTCGGGCACTTCTGCGGGTGCTGTCTGCTTCTGAGAGGGCTCCTTTGTCTTGCTCGATGCCCCCTCTGTCCCCAGATGCAATTGGCGACATCCTGGTCCCTCCTGAACTACAGCAGCATCCAAAAACCCTAACTGCACGATTGGCAGCTAGCAAGGCTTGTTGGCGGTCTTTCTTCAGGAAAACACTTCTGCACGACTCTCCACGGCGTGGGGGATCCGTCCTCTAAAGGGGAAGTTCCTAGCCCTTGTTGTTCCTGCAGAATCTTCAGCTTCTACTGTCCAGTAGGAGCTTCTTTGCACCCACAGCTGGCATTTCCTGGGCATCTGCCCATCTCCGACTTGCTTGTGACTTTTGGACTTGGTCCCCTTGTTCCACAGGTACCCTCGACTGGAAATCCATCGTTGTTGCATTGCTGATTTGTGTCTTTCCTGCAGAATTCCCCTATCACGACTTCTATGTCCTTTGGGGAACTTTAGTGCACTTTGCACTCACTTTTCAGGGTCTTGAGGTGGGCTATTTTTCTAACCCTAACTGTTTTCTTACAGTCCCAGCGACCCTCTACAAGGTCACATAGGTTTGGGGTCCATTCGTGGTTCGCATTCCACTTTTGGAGTATATGGTTTGTGTTGCCCCTATCCCTATGTGTCTCCATTGCATCCTATTGTAATTATACATTGTTTGCACTGTTTTCTAATACTATTACTGTATATTTTGGTATTGTGTACATATATCTTGTGTATATTTGCTATCCTCATACTGAGGGTACTCACTGAGATAATTTTGGCATATTGTCATAAAAATAAAGTACCTTTATTTTTAGTATATCTGTGTATTGTGTTTTCTTATGATATTGTGCATATGACACTAGTGGTGCTGTAGGAGCTTCACTCGTCTCCTAGTTCAGCCTAAGCTGCTCTGCTAAGCTACCATTATCTATCAGCCTATGCTGCTAGACACCCTATACACTAATAAGGGATAACTGGGCCTGGTGCAAGGTGTAAGTACCTCTTGGTACTCACTACAAGCCAGTCCAGCCTCCTACATTGGGAACAACCTTTAAAAGCTCCAAAGCAAGACATAGTGGACTATGTACTTGGCCTAAGATCTAGGATGGCTGAGTACATGAAAAAGGCCAGTAAGAACCTTCAGGCCAGCCAAGAGCTCCAAAAGCAATGGCATGACCAGAAGGCTGTTTTGGTTCAGTACCAACCAGGGCAGAAAGTGTGGGTCTTGGAGCCTGTGGCCCCAAGAGCACCCCAAGACAAATGGAGTGGACCCCACATAATTGTTGAAAAGAAGGGTGAAGTCACCTACTTAGTTGACTTAGGCACTGCCAGGAGTCCCCTTAGGGTGCTCCATGTCAATCGCCTGAAACCCTACTATGACAGGGCTGATCTCACCCTGCTCATGGCAACAGATGAGGGACAGGAAGAAGAGAGTGACCCTCTCCCTGATCTCTTCTCTTCCACAGAACAAGATGCTCTAGTGGAAGGTGTAGTTTTGGCAGATTGTCTTACTGCTGAGCAGAAAGACCACTGCATAAATCTCCTGGGTCAGTTTTCTGAACTCTTCTCTACTGTGCCAGGCACCACTTCTTGGTGTGAGCACACTATAGATACTGGAGACAGCTTGCCTGCCAAAAGTAAGATCTATAGGCAGCCTGACCATGTCAGAGACTGCATAAAGCAAGAAGTGCAAAAAATGCTTGAACTGGGAGTGGTTGAGCACTCTGAAAGACCATGGGCCTCTCCTGTGGTACATGTACCAAAACCTCATTCCAAGGATGGAAAGAATGAAATGCGGTTTTGTGTAGACTATAGAGGTCTCAACCAGGTAACCAAAACTGATGTTCACCTTATACCCAGGGCAGATGAGCTAATAGATACACTGGCATCTGCCAAGTATCTAAGGGCCGTATTTATACTCCGTTTGCGCCGAATTTGCGTCGTTTTTTTCGACGCAAATTCGACGCTAAACTAACGCAAACTAACGCCATATTTATACTATGGCGTTAGAGGCGAATAGCGCCAAAGTTCCCGGAATGTGCGTCATTTTTTAGCGTGAACCCCTTCCTTGCGTTAATGATATGCAAGGGAGGCGTTCCCGTCTAAAAAATGACTCCCAGGCCTTTACGTGGTATTTATACTCCTGGGCAAAAGAGACGCCCGGGAGTGGGCGTGGCTAAAAACGGCGCATTTGCGCCGCTTTTTAACGCCTGGGTCAGGCATGGCGTTAAGGGACAAGTGGGCTCAAAATGAGCCCACAGTGCCCTCCCCTGCCCCCAGGGACCCCCCCTGCCACCCTTGCCCACCCCAGGAGGACACCCAAGGCTGGAGGGACCCACCCCAGGGACATTCAGGTAAGTATTTTTTTATTTTTTTTTTATAATTTTTTTTGGCATAGGGGGGCCTGATTTGTGCCCCCCTACATGCCACTATGCCCAATGACCATGCCCAGGGGACAGAAGTCCCCTGGGCATGGCCATTGGGCAAGGGGGCATGACTCCTATCTTTACAATGATAGGAGTCATGTTGATGGGGGATGGGCGTCGAAAATAAATGGCGCAAGTCGGGTTAAGACGATTTTTTCGACGTAACCTGACTTGCCCCATTTTAAGACGCCCATACGCCATTTTCCCCCTACGCCGGCGCTGTCTGGTCTACGTGGTTTTTTCCCACGCAAACCAGGCAGCGCCGGTCTGATTGCGCCGTCTAACGCCATTCCATAAATACGGCGCCCGCATGGCGCTTCAGAATGGCGTTAGACGGCGCAAAACTTTTTGACGCTAAACTGCGTTAGCGCAGTTTAGCGTCAAAAAGTATAAATATGGGCCTAAGCACCTTTGATTTGACTGCAGGGTATTGGTAGATCAAGTTATCAGAGGATGCAAAAGCAAAAATTGCATTTTCAACCATTGGAGGCCATTACCAGTTCACAGTAATGCCTTTTGGATTGAAAAATGCACCTGCCACTTTTCAAAAGTTGGTGAACACAGTCCTGCAAGGGCTGGAAGCTTTTAGTGCAGCATATCTAGATGATATAGCTGTCTTTAGCTCCAGCTGGGATGATCACCTGGTCCACCTATGGAAAGTTTTGGAGGCCCTGCAAAAGGCAGACCTCACTATCAAGGCTTCAAAGTGCCAGATAGGACAGGGGAAAGTGGTTTATCTGGGACACCTGGTAGGTGGAGAACAGATTGCACCACTGTAGGAAAGTACCATCTTGCCTGGTATGTTACCCCATTTTTCACTGTATATATGTTGTTTTAGTTGTATGTGTCACTGGGACCCTGCCAGCCAGGGCCCCAGTGCTCATAAGTGTGCCCTGAATGTGTTACCTGTGTTATGACTAACTGTCTCACTGAGGCGCTGCTATCCAGAACCTCAGTGGTTATGCTCTCTCATTTCTTTCAAATTGTCACTAACAGGCTAGTGACCAATTTCACCAATTTACATTGGCATACTGGAACACCCTTATAATTCCCTAGTATATGGTACTGAGGTACCCAGGGTATTGGAGTTCCAGGAGATCCCTATGGGCTGCAGCATTTCTTTTGCCACCCATAGGGAGCTCTGACAATTCTTACACAGGCCTGCCACTGCAGCCTGAGTGAAATAATGTCCACGTTATTTCACAGCCATTTTACACTGCACTTAAGTAACTTATAAGTCACCTATATGTCTAACCTTTAGCTGGTAAAGGTTGGGTGCTAAGCTACTTAGTGTGTGGGCACCCTGGCACTAGTCAAGGTGCCCCCACATTGTTCAGGGCAAATTCCCCGGACTTTGTGAGTGCGGGGACACCATTACACGCATGCACTACACATAGGTCAATACCTATGTGTAGCATCACAATGGTAACTCCGAATATGGCCATGTAACATGTCTATGACCATGGAACTGCCCCCTCTATGCCATCCTGGCATTGTTGGCACAATCCCATGATCCCACGGGTCTGTAGCTCAGACCTGGGTACTACCAAACTTCCTTTCCCGGGGTTTCACTGCAGCTGCTGCTGCTGCCAACCCCTCAGACAGGTTTCTGCCCTCCTGGGATCCAGCCAGGCTTGGCCCAGGATGGCAGAACAAAGGACTTCCTCAGAGAGAGGGTGTTACACCCTCTCCCTTTGGAAAAAGGTGTCAGGGCTGGGAAGGAGTAGCCTCCCCCAGCCTCTGGAAATGCTTTCATGGGCACAGATGGTGCCCATTTCTGCATAAGCCAGTCTGCACCGTGTAGGAAAGTACCATCTTGCCTGGCATGTTACCCCCATTTTTCACTGTATATATGTTGTTTTAGTTGTATGTGTAACTGGGACCCTGCCAGCCAGGGCCCCAGTGCTCATAAGTGTGCCTGAATGTGTTACCTGTGTTATGATTAACTGTCTCACTGAGGCACTGCTAACCAGAACATCAATGGTTATGCTCTCTCATTTCTTTCAAATTGTCACTAACAGGCTAGTGACCAATTTTACCAATTTACATTGGCTTACTGGAACACCCTTATAATTCCCTAGTATATGGTACTGAGGTACCCAGGGTATTGGGGTTCCAAGAGATACCTATGGGCTGCAGCATTTCTTTTCCCAACCATAGGGAGCTCTGACAATTCTTACACAGGCCTGCCACTGCAGCCTGAGTGAAATAACGTCCACGTTATTTCACAGCCGTTTTACACTGCACTTAAGTAACTTATAAGTCACCTATATGTCTAACCTTTACCTGGTAAAGGTTAGGTGCAAAGTTACTTAGTGTGAGGGCACCCTGGCACTAGCCAAGGTGCCCCCACATTGTTCAGGGCCAATTCCCCGGACTTTGTGAGTGCGGGGACACCATTACACGCTTCACAATGGTAACTCCGAATATGGCCATGTAACATGTCTATGATCATGGAATTGCCCCCTCTATGCCATCCTGGCATAGTTGGCACAATCCCATGATCCCAGTGGTCTGTAGCACAGACCCTGTTACTGCCAAACTACCTTTCCTGGGGTTTCACTGCAGCTGCTGCTGCTGCCAACCCCTCAGACAGGTTTCTGCCCTCCTGGGGTCCAGCCAGGCTTGGCCCAGGATGGCAGAACAAAGGACTTCCTCTGAGAGAGGGTGTTACACCCTCTCCCTTTGGAAAATGGTGTGAAAGCAGGGGAGGAGTAGCCTCCCCCAGCCTCTGGGAATGCTTTCATGGGCACACATGGTGCCCATTTCTGCATAAGCCAGTCTACACCGGTTCAGGGACCCCTTAGCCCTGCTCTGGCGCGAAACTGGACAAAGGAAAAGGGAGTGACCACTCCCCTGACCTGCAACTCCCCTGGGAGGTGCCCAGAGCTCCTTCAGTGTGCTCCAGACCTCTGCCATCTTGGAAACAGAGGTGCTGCTGGCACACTGGACTGCTCTGAGTGGCCAGTTGTAGGAGGCTGGACTGGCTTGTAGTGAGTACCAAGGGGTACTTGCACCTTGCACCAGGCCCAGTTATCCCTTATTAGTGTATAGGGTGTCTAGCAGCTTAGGCTGATAGATAATGGTAGCTTAGCAAAGCAGCTCAGGCTGAACTAGGAGACGTGTGAAGCTACTACAGTACCACTTAGTGTCATATGCACAATATCATAAGAAAACACAATACACAGTTATACTAAAAATAAAGGTACTTTATTTTTATGACAATATGCCAAAGTATCTTAGAGTGTACCCTCAGTAAGAGGATAGGAACTATACACAAGATATATATACACAATAGCAAAAATATGCAGTATAGTCTTAGAAAACAGTGCAAACAATGTATAATTACAATAGGGTGCAATGGGGAAACATAGGGATAGGGGCAACACAAACCATATACTCCAAAAGTGGAATGTGAACCACGAATGGACCCCAAACCTATGTGACCTTGTAGAGGGTCGCTGGGACTATTAGAAAATAGTGAGAGTTAGAAAAATAACCCTCCCCAAGACCCTGAAAAGTGAGTGCAAAGTGCACCAAAGTTCCCCTAAGGACAAAATAGTCGTGTTAGAGGGAGAATGCAAGGAAAACACAAATCAGCAATGCAACAACGATGGATTCCTGTCTGAAGGTACCTGTGGAACAAGGGGACCAAGTCCAAAAGTCACAAGCAGCTCGGAGATGGGCAGATGCCCAAGAAATGCCAGCGGTTGGTGCAAAGAAGCTCTTACTAGGCTGAAGAACTGTGAATACTGCAGGAACGACAAGGGCTAGAGACTTCCCCTTTGGAGGATGGATCCCCCACGCCTTGGAGAGTCGTGCAGAAGTGTTTTCCCGCCGGATGGACGCCAACAAGCCTTGCTACACGTAAATCGTGCGTTTGGCGTTTTTGGACGCTGCTGGGGCCCAGGAGGGACCAGGAGGTCGCAAATTGGACCTGCAGAGAGAGGGGACGTCGAGCAAGACAAAGAGCCCTCACTGAAGCAGGTAGTACCCGGAGAAGTGCCAGAAACAGGCACTACGAGGATGCGTGAAACGGTGCTCGCCGAAGTTGCACAAAGGAGTCCCACGTCGCCGGAGACCAACTTAGAAAGTCGTGCAATGCAGGTTAGAGTGCCGTGGACCCAGGCTTGGCTGTGCACGAAGGATTTCCGCCGGAAGTGCACAGGGGCCGGAGTAGCTTGCAAAGTCGCGGTTCCCAGCAATGCAGCCTAGCGAGGTGAGGCAAGGACTTACCTCCACCAAACTTGGGCTGAAGAGTCACTGGACTGTGGGGGTCACTTGGACGGTGTCGCTGGATTCGAGGGACCTCGCTCGTCGTGCTGAGAGGAGACCCAAGGGACCGGAAATGCAGCTTTTTGGTGCCTGCGGTTGCAGGGGGAAGATTCCGTCGACCCACGGGAGATTTCTTCGGAGCTTCTGGTGCAGAGAGGAGGCAGACTACCCCCACAGCATGCACAAGCAGGAAAACAGTCGAGAAGGCGGCAGGATCAGCGTTACAGAGTTGCAGTAGTCGTCTTTGCTACTATGTTGCAGGTTTGCAGGCTTCCAGCGCGGTCAGCGGTCGATTCCTTATCAGAAGGTGAAGAGGGAGATGCAGAGGAACTCGGCTGAGCTCATGCATTCGTTATCTAAAGTTTCCCCAGAGACAGAGACCCTAAATAGCCAGAAAAGAGGGTTTGGCTACCTAGGAGAGAGGAAAGGCTACTAACACCTGAAGGAGCCTATCAGCAGGAGTCTCTGACGTCACCTGGTGGCACTGGCCACTCAGAGCAGTCCAGTGTGCCAGCAGCACCTCTGTTTCCAAGATGGCAGAGGTCTGGAGCACACTGGAGGAGCTCTGGACACCTCCCAGGGGAGGTGCAGGTCAGGGGAGTGGTCACTCCCCTTTCCTTTGTCCAGTTTCGCGCCAGAGCAGGGGCTAAGGGGTCCCTGAACCGGTGTAGACTGGCTTATGCAGAATTGGGCACATCTGTGCCCAACAAAGCATTTCCAGAGGCTGGGGGAGGCTACTCCTCCCCTGCCTTCACACCATTTTCCAAAGGGAGAGGGTGTCACACCCTCTCTCAGAGGAAGTTCTTTGTTCTGCCATCCTGGGCCAGGCCTGGCTGGACCCCAGGAGGGCAGCTGCCTGTCTGAGGGGTTGGCAGCAGCAGCAGCTGCAGTGAAACCTCAGGAAGGGCAGTTTGGCAGAACCAGGGTCTGTGCTACAGACCACTGGGATCATGGGATTGTGCCAACTATGCCAGGATGGTATAGAGGGGGCAATTCCATGATCATAGACATGTTACATGGCCATATTCGGAGTTACCATGGTGAAGCTACATATAGGTAGTGACCTATATGTAGTGCACGCGTGTAAATGGTGTCCCCGCACTCATAAAGTTCAGGGAATTGGCTCTGAACAATGTGGGGGCACCTTGGCTAGTGCCAGGGTGCCCTCACACTAAGTAACTTTGCACCTAACCTTTACCAGGTAAAGGTTAGACATATAGGTGACTTATAAGTTACTTAAGTGCAGTGAAAAATGGCTGTGAAATAACGTGGACGTTATTTCACTCAGGCTGCAGTGGCAGGCCTGTGTAAGAATTGTCAGAGCTCCCTATGGGTGGCAAAAGAAATGCTGCAGCCCATAGGGATCTCCTGGAACCCCAATACCCTGGGTACCTCAGTACCATATACTAGGGAATTATAAGGGTGTTCCAGTAAGCCAATGTAAATTGGTAAAAATGGTCACTAGCCTGTCAGTGACAATTTGAAAGTAATGAGAGAGCATAACCACTGAGGTTCTGGTTAGCAGAGCCTCAGTGAGACAGTTAGGCACCACACAGGGAACATACACATGCACACCTATGAGCACTGGGGCCCTGTGTGACAGGGTCCCAGTGACACATACATATAGGCCACAAACCTATGAGCACTGGGGTCCTGACCAGCAGGATCCCAGTGACACATAACAACCATACTGAAAACATGGTGTTTTCACTATGAGCACTGAGGCCTGGCTATCAGGATCCCAGTGAGACAGTGAAAACAGTGACAAACACCCTGACATACACTCACAAACAGGCCAAAAGTGGGGGTAACAAGGCTAGAAAGAGGCTACCTTCTCACACAACCCCCCCCCAAACGAAGGACAATAAGGCTAACCTTGGCCAGTTGAGACTTTATTGTCTAAGTGGTGATAAGTAGAGAGTAGCTCTGCAATAGACTGGTTACTCCCTTTATCATCCACTATATGGTTACTTCCCTGTGGGGATGTAAACCACCCTGTTTGAAGTTTTTTAGCTAAGCAACAATGTGAAGATGTACTTTCAGAGTTTCTATCAGTAAGTTTTAGTTTAGAGCAGTGGGAACTGTCCACTGAACCTATTTGTAGTGATGGAAATGCCAGACAGGGATGCTGTCTCAGAAAAGCCATAGCTGGGCAAAAACTTTGTCCATCTGGCTGGAAGAGAGAACAGGGATGCTGTTTCTCTTGAGTTGGAGCAGGGCAGGGATGCTGTCCTATGAGCTCCACACTAGGGCAGGGATGCTGTCCTAAGTGTTGTGAGGTAGTGCAGGGTTTCTGCACTAAAGTTTCTCTGGGAGGGTTGGAGGGATGCTCCATGTTAACTAAAATGGTGCTGTTTTTCTCACCAATGTTAGTTATCCCACAGAGAGGTACTTCCACCTCAGGGAGTCCAGCTTTGCCAGCTGATGATTCCCTTGGAACAGGTGCCACCCCAGGAGAGGTTTCTCCCACCACAGGAATAGTATCCTGAATGGTAGGGTGGTTAGGGGATACTGTGATACCCTTTTTACCTGTTGATGGAGAGGGATCCTGAGTTTTCAGGCCTTCTCTCCTTTGCTTTTTCATTTCACTTGAAATGAGAGGGAACAATTCCTCTGGGATGCCCAGCATGGCTGCATGGGCATAAAACTCTACATCAGCCCAACCTGAGGCCTCTATGTCATTACCTAAGAGACAGTCTACAGGTAAGCTAGGTGATACCACCACCTGCTTAGGGCCAGTAACTCCACCCCAACTAAACTGAATTATAGCTAAGGGAAGAAACTTAGTGGAGTTATGGACATCAATAATCTTATACTGTTGTCCAATGATGTGTTGATCAGGGTGCACTAGGTTTTCAGTCACCAAAGTGAAACTGGCACCTGTGTCCCTGTAGGCCAAGGCCTCAACACCATTTATTGAAACTGTCTGCCTGTACTTATCCATTGTAAGGGGACAAGCAGCCAGTGTGGCAAGGCCAATGCCACTAGGTGTGACAGAAACTGTCTTGGGACTGATTACATCAGTTTCCACTATGGACCCATAAGTGAACCCAACTACACCCTTTGCTTGACTGTTGCCAGCAGTCCCACCACTAGTACCACTACTGCTAGGGGCACTAGAGCTTGATATATTAGTGGTGGTAGGCTCAGGGGGTTTACCTGGACAGGACTTATCCCCTGGCCTATGGCCTCTGTTTTTACACACAAAGCACCAAGGCTTTTTAATGTGTGTAGGTTGGAAAGAAGAGGAAGAATTTGTTTTATCCCCACCCTCTGAAGAGTGTTTAAGATTTGAAGTGGGATCTTTGGTTTTACCCCTATCCCCATGCTTATCTTGAGATTTTTCACCATCTTTCTTCTTATTGCCATCTTTGTCACCCCCTGTATGAACTTTTCTGTTCACCCTTGTTCTGACCCATTTGTCTGCCTTCTTTCCCAATTCTTGGGGAGAGGTCAGATCAGAGTCTACCAGGTACTGGTGCAACAAATCAGACACACAATTATTAAGTATATGCTCTCTCAGGATTGTGTTATACAGGCTTTCATAATCAGTAACTTTACTGCCATGTAACCACCCCTCCAAGGCCTTCACTGAATGGTCAATGAAATCAACCCAGTCTTGTGAAGACTCCTTTTTGGTCTCTCTGAACTTTATCCTGTACTGTTCAGTGGTTAAGCCATAACCATCCAGGAGTGCATTCTTAAGAACTTGGAAATTATTGGCATCATTTTCTTTCACTGTAAGGAGCCTATCCCTACCTTTTCCACTAAATGATAGCCATAGGATAGCAGCCCACTGCTTTTGAGGGACATCCTGTACAGCACAGGCCCTCTCAAGTGCAGCAAACCACTTGTTAATGTCATCCCCCTCCTTATAAGGGGGAACTATCTTGTGCAGATTCCTGGAATCATGCTCTTTTGCAGGATGACTATGAGGAATACTGCTGCTGCCACCATGGGTATCTAAACCCAACTTCTGTCTTTCCCTCTCTATTTCTAAAGACTGTCTATCCAAATCCAGCTGTTGCTTCTTGAGCTTCAGTCTGGTTTGTTCCACTCTCAATCTATTGAGCTCCCTTTCTAACAATCTGTCATCAGGGTGGGTGGGAGGGACATTTCTAGATACAGAGGTGTGATGGGAATGAACAGAAGGAGACCTGTCTCTTACAGAGGGCACCCTAACAGCTTGGCTACCAGCATAATGTGAGATCACATCATCAGTATGGTGTGATTCAACCTCTGTACCAACTATGCTAGACTGTCTAGTAATGGGCAGGCTGAGAAGTTTCTTTCCTGAACCTTTTCCTGGGGGAGTTCCTGGATCAGATTGAGAACCATTAGCTACTTTTTCTACAGATTGGGCACTTATGGCCTTATCCTGTACTCTAAGCATATTAATTAACAGTTCTAAGGAAGGATTCTTCCCTACACTCAAACCTCTCTCTATGCAGAGACTCCTTGCTCCTTTCCAGCTAAGGTGATCATATGCAAGTTTGGACAGTTCAACATTTTTTCCTGTGCCAGACATTTTTTAGAGAGAGTTAAAGTGATAGAAAAAGAGAAAAAAGTTTTCAGAACTTTTTGGAAAGACAGAAAAAACTTTTTAAACTTTTAAGAACTTTTTGAAAGTTTAGAAGTACTTTTCAGCACTTAGAAAAGAGTGAAAAGAGGAAATGCAAAACTTTTTGGCTATGTGTATATACACTGACCTTGTTTTGTATATTTTTCTCTTATGAAAAGTACAATGACAAGAGTGGTAAGTAGTCTCAAGCACTTATCCCACCGCTGCACAACCAATGTAGGAGGCTGGACTGGCTTGTAGTGAGTACCAAGGGGTACTTGCACCTTGCACCAGGCCCAGTTATCCCTTATTAGTGTATAGGGTGTCTAGCAGCTTAGGCTGATAGATAATGGTAGCTTAGCAAAGCAGCTCAGGCTGAACTAGGAGACGTGTGAAGCTACTACAGTACCACTTAGTGTCATATGCACAATATCATAAGAAAACACAATACACAGTTATACTAAAAATAAAGGTACTTTATTTTTATGACAATATGCCAAAGTATCTTAGAGTGTACCCTCAGTAAGAGGATAGGAACTATACACAAGATATATATACACAATAGCAAAAATATGCAGTATAGTCTTAGAAAACAGTGCAAACAATGTATAATTACAATAGGGTGCAATGGGGAAACATAGGGATAGGGGCAACACAAACCATATACTCCAAAAGTGGAATGTGAACCACGAATGGACCCCAAACCTATGTGACCTTGTAGAGGGTCGCTGGGACTATTAGAAAATAGTGAGAGTTAGAAAAATAACCCTCCCCAAGACCCTGAAAAGTGAGTGCAAAGTGCACCAAAGTTCCCCTAAGGACAAAATAGTCGTGTTAGAGGGAGAATGCAAGGAAAACACAAATCAGCAATGCAACAACGATGGATTCCTGTCTGAAGGTACCTGTGGAACAAGGGGACCAAGTCCAAAAGTCACAAGCAGCTCGGAGATGGGCAGATGCCCAAGAAATGCCAGCGGTTGGTGCAAAGAAGCTCTTACTAGGCTGAAGAACTGTGAATACTGCAGGAACGACAAGGGCTAGAGACTTCCCCTTTGGAGGATGGATCCCCCACGCCTTGGAGAGTCGTGCAGAAGTGTTTTCCCGCCGGATGGACGCCAACAAGCCTTGCTACACGTAAATCGTGCGTTTGGCGTTTTTGGACGCTGCTGGGGCCCAGGAGGGACCAGGAGGTCGCAAATTGGACCTGCAGAGAGAGGGGACGTCGAGCAAGACAAAGAGCCCTCACTGAAGCAGGTAGTACCCGGAGAAGTGCCAGAAACAGGCACTACGAGGATGCGTGAAACGGTGCTCGCCGAAGTTGCACAAAGGAGTCCCACGTCGCCGGAGACCAACTTAGAAAGTCGTGCAATGCAGGTTAGAGTGCCGTGGACCCAGGCTTGGCTGTGCACGAAGGATTTCCGCCGGAAGTGCACAGGGGCCGGAGTAGCTTGCAAAGTCGCGGTTCCCAGCAATGCAGCCTAGCGAGGTGAGGCAAGGACTTACCTCCACCAAACTTGGGCTGAAGAGTCACTGGACTGTGGGGGTCACTTGGACGGTGTCGCTGGATTCGAGGGACCTCGCTCGTCGTGCTGAGAGGAGACCCAAGGGACCGGAAATGCAGCTTTTTGGTGCCTGCGGTTGCAGGGGGAAGATTCCGTCGACCCACGGAGATTTCTTCGGAGCTTCTGGTGCAGAGAGGAGGCAGACTACCCCCACAGCATGCACAAGCAGGAAAACAGTCGAGAAGGCGGCAGGATCAGCGTTACAGAGTTGCAGTAGTCGTCTTTGCTACTATGTTGCAGGTTTGCAGGCTTCCAGCGCGGTCAGCGGTCGATTCCTTATCAGAAGGTGAAGAGGGAGATGCAGAGGAACTCGGCTGAGCTCATGCATTCGTTATCTAAAGTTTCCCCAGAGACAGAGACCCTAAATAGCCAGAAAAGAGGGTTTGGCTACCTAGGAGAGAGGAAAGGCTACTAACACCTGAAGGAGCCTATCAGCAGGAGTCTCTGACGTCACCTGGTGGCACTGGCCACTCAGAGCAGTCCAGTGTGCCAGCAGCACCTCTGTTTCCAAGATGGCAGAGGTCTGGAGCACACTGGAGGAGCTCTGGACACCTCCCAGGGGAGGTGCAGGTCAGGGGAGTGGTCACTCCCCTTTCCTTTGTCCAGTTTCGTGCCAGAGCAGGGGCTAAGGGGTCCCTGAACCGGTGTAGACTGGCTTATGCAGAATTGGGCACATCTGTGCCCAACAAAGCATTTCCAGAGGCTGGGGGAGGCTACTCCTCCCCTGCCTTCACACCATTTTCCAAAGGGAGAGGGTGTCACACCCTCTCTCAGAGGAAGTTCTTTGTTCTGCCATCCTGGGCCAGGCCTGGCTGGACCCCAGGAGGGCAGCTGCCTGTCTGAGGGGTTGGCAGCAGCAGCAGCTGCAGTGAAACCTCAGGAAGGGCAGTTTGGCAGAACCAGGGTCTGTGCTACAGACCACTGGGATCATGGGATTGTGCCAACTATGCCAGGATGGTATAGAGGGGGCAATTCCATGATCATAGACATGTTACATGGCCATATTCGGAGTTACCATGGTGAAGCTACATATAGGTAGTGACCTATATGTAGTGCACGCGTGTAAATGGTGTCCCCGCACTCATAAAGTTCAGGGAATTGGCTCTGAACAATGTGGGGGCACCTTGGCTAGTGCCAGGGTGCCCTCACACTAAGTAACTTTGCACCTAACCTTTACCAGGTAAAGGTTAGACATATAGGTGACTTATAAGTTACTTAAGTGCAGTGAAAAATGGCTGTGAAATAACGGGGACGTTATTTCACTCAGGCTGCAGTGGCAGGCCTGTGTAAGAATTGTCAGAGCTCCCTATGGGTGGCAAAAGAAATGCTGCAGCCCATAGGGATCTCCTGGAACCCCAATACCCTGGGTACCTCAGTACCATATACTAGGGAATTATAAGGGTGTTCCAGTAAGCCAATGTAAATTGGTAAAAATGGTCACTAGCCTGTCAGTGACAATTTGAAAGTAATGAGAGAGCATAACCACTGAGGTTCTGGTTAGCAGAGCCTCAGTGAGACAGTTAGGCACCACACAGGGAACATACACATGCACACCTATGAGCACTGGGGCCCTGTGTGACAGGGTCCCAGTGACACATACATATAGGCCACAAACCTATGAGCACTGGGGTCCTGACCAGCAGGATCCCAGTGACACATAACAACCATACTGAAAACATGGTGTTTTCACTAAGAGCACTGAGGCCTGGCTATCAGGATCCCAGTGAGACAGTGAAAACAGTGACAAACACCCTGACATACACTCACAAACAGGCCAAAAGTGGGGGTAACAAGGCTAGAAAGAGGCTACCTTCTCACACCAGTGCCAACAGGTGACGTCAGAGACTCCTTCTGATAGGCTCCTTCAGGTGTTGCTAGCCTATCCTCTCTCCTAGGTAGCCAAACCCTCTTTTCTGGCTATTTAGGGTGTCTGTCTCTGGGGATTCCTCAGATAACGAATGCAAGAGCTCATCCAAGTTCCTCTGCATCTCTCTCTTCACCTTCTGCCAAGGAATCGACTGCTGACCGCGCTGGAAGCCTGCAAAACTGCAACAAAGTAGCAAAGACGACTACTGCAACTCTGTAATGCTGATCCTGCCGCCTTCTCGACTGTTTTCCTGGTGGTGCATGCTGTGGGGGTAGTCTGCCTCCTCTCTGCACTAGAAGCTCCAAAGAAATCTCCTGTGGGCCGACAGAATCGTCCCCCTGCATCCGCAGGCACTTAAGAACTGCATTACCGGTACCCTGGGTCTCCTCTCAGCACGACGAGCGAGGTCCCTTGAATCAAGCAACTCTGTCCAAGTGACTCCCACAGTCCAGTGACTCTTCAGTCCAAGTTTGGTGGAGGTAAGTCCTTGTCTCCCCACGCCAGACTGCATTGCTGGGAACCGCGACTTTTGCAGCTACTCCGGCCTCTGTGCACTTCCAGCAGAAATCCTTTGTGCACAGCCAAGCCTGGGTCCACGGCACTCTAACCTGCATTGCACGACCTGCTAAGTTGTCCTCCGGCGATGTGGGACTCCTTTGTGCGACTTCGGGTGAGCACCGTTTCACTCCACTTTGTAGTGCCTGTTTGGGCACTTTTGCGGGTGCTGTCTGCTTCTGAGAGGGCTCCTTGTCTTTCTCTACAACTCCTCTGTTGCCAGACGCAATTGGCGACATCCTGGTCCCTCCTGGGCCACAGCAGCATCCAAAAACCCCAACTGAATGATTTACAGCTAGCAAGGCTTGTTGGCGGTCTTTCTTCAGGAAAACACTTCTGCACGACTCTCCGTGGTGTGTGGGATCCGTCCTCCAAAGGGGAAGTCTCTAGCCCTTGTTGTTCTTGCAGAATCCTCAGCTTCTACTGTCCAGTAGTAGCTTCTTTGCAACCACAGCTGGCATTTCCTGGCATCTGCCCCTCTCTGACTTGCTTGTGACTTTTGGACTTGGTCCCCTTGTTCCACAGGTACCCTCAACTGGAAATCCATCGTTGTTGCATTGCTGGTTTGTGTCTTTCCTGCAGAATTCCCCTATCACGACTTCTATGTCCTTTGGGGAACTTTAGTGCACTTTGCACTCACTTTTCAGGGTCTTGGGGTGGGCTATTTTTCTAACCCTTACTATTTTCTAATAGTCCCAGCGACCCTCTACAAGGTCACATAGGTTTGGGGTCCATTCGTGGTTCGCATTCCACTTTTGCAGTATATGGTTTGTGTTGCCCCTATCCCTATGTGTCCCCATTGCATCCTATTGTAACTATACATTGTTTGCACTGTTTTCTAATACTATTACTGCATATTTTGGTATTGTGTACATATATCTTGTGTATATTTGCTATCCTCATACTGAGGGTACACTCTGAGATACTTTGGCATATTGTCATAAAAATAAAGTACCTTTATTTTTAGTATATCTGTGTATTGTGTTTTCTTATGGTATTGTGCATATGACACTTGTGGTACTGTAGGAGCTTCACTCGTCTCCTAGTTCAGCCAAACTGCTCTGCTAAGCTACCATTATCTATCAGCCTATGCTGCTAGACACCCTATACACTAATAAGGGATAACTGTTCCTGGTGCAAGGTGCAAGTACCCCTTGGTACTCACTACAAGCCAGTCCAGCCTCCTACATTGGTTGTGCAGTGGTGGGATAAGTGCTTTGAGACTACTTACCACTTTTGTCATTGTACTTTTCATAAGAGAAAAATATACAAAACAAGTTCAGTGTATGTACATCTAACCAAAAAGTTTTGCATTTCTTTTCTCACCTCTTTCCTAAAGTGCTGATAAGTACCTCTAAACTTTCTAAAAGTTCTTAAAAGTTGTAAAAGTTTTTTTTTCTGTCTTTCTACAAGTTCTGAAAACTTTTTTCTCTTTTTCTGTCACTTAAACTCTTTCTAAAAAATGTCTGGCACAGGCCAAAATGTTGATCTGTCCAAACTTGCATATGATCACCTTAGCTGGAAAGGAGCAAGGAGTCTCTGCATAGAGAGAGGTTTGAGTGTTGGGAAGAATCCTTCTTTGGAATTATTGCTTAACATGCTTAAATAACAAGATAAGGCCAGAAGGGCCCCATCTGTTGCAAAAGTAGCTAATGGTTCCCAATCTGATCCAGGGACTCCCCTAGGAAAAGATTCAGGAAAGAAACTTCCTAGCCTGCCCATTACTAGACAGCCTAGCATAGTTGGTACTGATGTTGAGTCACACCATACAGATAGTGTTGTCTCACATCTTAACAAGAGTATTCCTTCTCACCACAATAGAAGTGATGTTTCGGTTAACCAAGCTGTTAGGGTGCCTTCTGTAAGGGATAGGTCTCCTTCTGTCAATTCTCATCATACTTCTGTTTCTAGACATGTCCCTCCCACCCACCCTGATGACAGATTGTTAGAAAGGGAGCTCAATAAATTGAGAGTGGAACAAACCAGACTGAATCTTAAGAAGCAACAGCTGGATTTGGATAGACAGTCCTTAGAACTAGAGAAGGAAAGACAGAAGTTGGGTTTAGAAACCCATGGTGGCAGCAGCAGTATTCTCCATAGTCATCCTGCAAAAGAACATGATTCCAGGAATCTGCATAAGATAGTTCCCCCTTATAAGGAGGGGGATGACATTAACAAGTGGTTTGCTGCACTTGAGAGGGCCTGTGTTGTACAGGATGTCCCTCAAAGGCAGGGGGCTGCTATCCTATGGCTATCATTTAGTGGAAAAGGAAGGGATAGGCTCCTTACTGTGAAAGAAAGTGATGCCAATAATTTTACAGTTCTTAAGAATGAACTCCTGGATGGTTATGGCTTAACCACTGAACAGTACAGGATAAAGTTCAGAGAGACCAAAAAGGAGTCTTCACAAGACTGGGTTGATTTCATTGACCATTCAGTGAAGGCCTTGGAGGGGTGGTTACATGGCAGTAAAGTTACTGATTATGACAGCCTGTATAACTTGATCCTCAGAGAGCATATTCTTAATAATTGTGTGTCTGATTTGTTGCACCAGTACTTGGTGGACTCTGATCTGACCTCTCCCCAAGAATTGGGAAAGAAGGAAGACAAATGGGTCAGAACAAGGGTGAACAGAAAAGTTCATACAGGGGGTGACACATATGGCAACAAGAAGAAGGATGGTAAGTCTTCTGACAAGGGTGGGGACAAATCTAAAAATGAGTCTTCATCAGGCCCACAAAAACACTCTGGTGGGGGTGGTGGGCCCAAATCCTCTTCTAATCAAAACAAAGAAAAGAAACCATGGTGCTATTTATGTTGAATAAAAGGCCATTGGACAACAGATCCCAGTTGTCCAAAGAAAAGCACCAAGCCTCCTACCACTACAACCCCTACTGCTACACCTAGTGTCCCTACTAATAGTAGTGGTGGTGGGAGCAAACCTACTAATAGCCAATCCAAGGGAGTAGCTGGGCTCACTATTGGTAACTTTGTTGGGGTTGGTCTTGTTAGGGAGACCACAGAGGCTGTGTTAGTCTCTGAGGGGGCTATTGATTTAGCCACCTTAGTTGCTTGTCCCCTTAATATGGATAAGTACAAGCAGCTACCCCTAATAAATGGTGTTGAGGTTCAGGCCTACAGGGACACTGGTGCCAGTGTTACTATGGTAATAGAGAAAATGGTCCACCCTGAACAACACCTACTTGGTCACCAGTACCAAGTAACCGATGCTCACAACAACACACTTAGCCACCCCATGGCTGTTGTAAATCTCAACTGGGGGGGGTTACTGGTCCAAAGAAAGTTGTGGTAGCCTCAGATTTACCTGTAGACTGTCTACTAGGAAATGATTTGGAGACATCAGCTTGGTCAGATGTGGAGTTGGAGGCCCATGCAGCAATGCTGGGCATCCCAGGGCATATTTTTGCTTTAACCAGGGCTCAGGCCAAAAAGCAAAAAGGACAGGGTGACTTGGATCCTGGAACAATGGACCAAGTGCTCCCTAAAGCTAGGGCTAGTAGAAGTAAAGCACTTCCTACTATCCCTCCCTCTACAGTGAATTCTAATTCTGAGGAAGAAGAATTTCCACCCTGTACAGAACCTACACCAGATGAGCTGGAAGCAGACACTGCTGAGCTTTTGGGTGAAGGGGGGCCTGCCAGGGAGGAGCTGAGTGTGGCACAGCAGAACTGTCCCACACTAGAGGGTCTAAGACAGGAAGCTGTAAAACAAGCTAATGGGGATGTCAGTGACTCTCACAGAGTTTACTGGGAGGACAACCTCTTGTACACTGAAGCAAGGGATTCTAAACCTGGAACTGCCAGGAGGTTAGTGACTCCTCAGGAGTACAGAAAGTTCCTCCTAACTCTAGCCCCCGACATTCCCCTAGCTGGACATTTGGGACAAATGAAAACTTGGGACAGACTTGTTCCCTTGTTTCATTGGCCTAGAATGTCAGAGGACACAAAATACTTTTGCTAGTCCTGTGAAACTTGTCAAGCCAGTGGCAAGACAGGTGGCACTCCAAAGGCACCCCTTATTCCACTGCTTGTGGTTGGGGTTCCCCTTGAAAGGGTAGGGGTTGACATAGTTGGCCCCCTTGACCCTCCTACTGCTTCAGGCAATAGGTTTATCTTGGTGGTAGTGGACCATGCCACAAGATATCCTGAAGCTATTCCTCTAAGGACCACTACAGCACCTGCAGTGGCAAAGGCCCTCCTGGGAATATTTTCCAGGGTGGGCTTCCCAAAAGAGGTGGTATCAGACAGGGGAAGCAATTTCATGTCTGCTTACTTAAAGGCCATGTGGAAGGAGTGTGGTGTGACATACAAGTTCACTACACCCTATCATCCACAAACAAATGGACTGGTGGAGAGATTTAACAAAACTCTCAAAGGCATGATTATGGGACTCCCTGAAAAACTCCGCAGGAGATGGGATATCCTTTTACCATGCCTCCTTTTTGCTTACAGGGAGGTACCCCAGAAAGGAGTGGGCTTCAGCCCCTTTGAACTCCTCTTTGGACACCCTGTTAGGCGTCCACTAACACTTGTCAAGGAGGGTTGGGAACAACCTTTAAAAGATTCAAAATAAGACATAGTGGACTATGTACTTGGCCTCAGATCAAGGATGGCTGAGTACATGAAAAAGGCCAGTAAAAACCTTCAGGCCAGCCAAGAGCTCCAAAAGCAATGGCATGACCAGAAGGCTGTTTTGGTTCAGTACCAACCAGGGCAGAAAGTGTGGGTCTTGGAGCCTGTGGCCCCAAGAGCACTCCAAGATAAATGGAGTGGACCCCACACAATTGTTGAGAAAAAGGGTGAAGTCACCTACTTAGTTGACTTAAGCACTGCCAGGAGTCCCCTTAGGGTGCTCCATGTCAATCGCCTGAAACCCTACTATGACAGGGCAGATCTCACCCTGCTCATGGCAACTGATGAGGGACAGGAAGAAGACAGTGATCCTCTACCTGATCTCTTCTCTTCTACAGAACAAGATGCTCTAGTGGAAGGTGTAGTGTTGGCTGATTGTCTTACTGCTGAGCAGAAAGACCATTGCATAAATCTCCTGGGTCAGTTTTCTGAACTCTTCTCTACTCTGACAGGTACCACTTCTTGGTGTGAGCACACTATAGATACTGGAGACAGCTTGCCTGTCAAAAGTAAAATCTATAGGTAGCCTGACCATGTCAGAGACTGCATAAAGCAAGAGGTGCAGAAAATGTTAGAACTAGGAGTGGTGGAGCACTCTGAAAGTCCATGGGCTTCTCCTGTGGTACTTGTACCAAAACCTCATTCGAAGGATGGAAAGAAGGAAATGCGGTTTTGTGTTGACTACAGAGGTCTCAACCAGGTAACCAAAACTGATGCTCACCCTATACCCAGGGCAGATGAGCTCATAGATACACTGGCATCTGCCAGGTATCTAAGCACTTTTGACTTGACTGCAGGGTATTGGCAGATAAAATTATCAGAAGATGCAAAAGCAAAAACTGCATTTTCAACCATTGGAGGCCATTACCAATTCACAGTAATGTCTTTTGGATTGAAAAATGCACCTGCCACTTTTCAGAGGTTGGTGAATACAGTCCTGCAAGGGCTGGAAGCTTTTAGTGCAGCATATCTGGACGATATAGCTGTCTTTAGCTCCAGTTGGGATGATCACCTGGTCCACCTATGGAAAGTTTTGGAGGCCCTGCAAAAAGCAGGCCTCACTATCAAGGCTTCAAAGTGCCAGATAGGGCAGGGGAAGGTGGTGTATCTGGGACACCTTGTTGGTGGGGAACAGATTGCACCACTTCAGGGGAAAATCCAAACTATTATAGATTGGGTTCCCCCTACAACTCAGACCCAGGTGAGAGCTTTCTTAGGCCTCACTGGGTATTACAGGAGGTTCATAAAGAACTATGGCTCCATTGCAGCCCCTCTTAATGACCTCACATCTAAGAAGATGCCTAAAAAGGAATTGCGGACATCTAGCTGTCAGAAACCTTTAAAGGAGCTGAAGCAGGCCATGTGCTCTGCACCTGTCCTGAAAAGCCCCTGTTACTCCAAAAAATTAATTGTCCAAACTGATGCATCTGAATTAGGGGTAGGGGTAGGGGCAGTCTTATCACAACTTAATTCTGAGGGCCAGGATCAACCTGTTGCTTTTATCAGCAGAAGGTTGACCCCTAGAGAAAAGCGTTGGTCTGCCATAGAGAGGGAGGCCTTTGCTGTCGTCTGGGCACTGAAGAAGTTGAGGCCATACCTGTTTGGCACTCACTTCATTGTTCAGACAGACCACAAACCTCTACTTTGGCTAAAACAAATGAAAGGTGAAAACCCTAAATTATTGAGGTGGTCCATATCTCTACAGGGGATGGACTATACATTGGAACATAGACCTGGGAGTACCCACTCCAATGCAGATGGACTCTCCAGATATTTCCACTTAGACAATGAAGACTCATCAGGTCATGGCTAGTCCTATTGTCCTTCGTTTGGGGGGGGGGGTTGTGTAGGAAAGTACCATCTTGCCTGGCATGTTACCCCCATATTTCACTGTATATATGTTGTTTTAGTTGTATGGTTTCACTGGGACCCTGCCAGCCAGGGCCCCAGTGCTCATAAGTGTGCCCTGTATGTGTTACCTGTGTTATGACTAACTGTCTCACTGAGGCTCTGCTAATCAGAACCTCAGTGGTTATGCTCTCTCATTTCTTTCCAAATTGTCACTAACAGGCTAGTGACCAATTTTACCAATTTACATTGGCATACTGGAACACCCTTATAATTCCCTAGTATATGGTACTGAGGTACCCAGGGTATTGGGGTTCCAGGAGATCCCTATGGGGTGCAGCATTTCTTTTGCCACCCATAGGGAGCTCTGACAATTCTTACACAGGCCTGCCACTGCAGCCTGAGTGAAATAACGTCCACGTTATTTCACAGCCATTTTACACTGCACTTAAGTAACTTATAAGTCACCTATATGTCTAACCTTTATCTGGTAATGGTTGGATGCTAAGTTACTTAGTGTGTGGACACCCTGGCACTAGCCAAGGTGCCCCCACATTGTTCAGGGCCAATTCCCCGGACTTTGTGAGTGCGGGGACACCATTACACGCGTGCACTACACATAGGTCACTACCTATGTGTAGCTTCACAATGGTAACTCCGAATATGGCCATGTAACATGTCTAAGATCATGGAATTGCCCCCCCAATGCCATCCTGGTATTGGGGAGACAATACCATGATTCCCCGGGTCCTAGCACAGACCCAGGTACTGCCAAACTGCCTTTCCCGGGGTTTCACTGCAGCTGCTGCTGCTGCCAACCCCTCAGACAGGTTTCTGCCCTCCTGGGGTCCAGCCAGGCTTGGCCCAGGAAGGCAGAACAAAGGACTTCCTCAGAGAGAGGGTGTTACACCCTCTCCCTTTGGAATAAGGCGGCAAGGCTGGTGAGGAGTAGCCTCCCCCAGCCTCTGGAAATGCTTTGATGGGCACAGATGGTGCCCATCTCTGCATAAGCCAGTCTGCACCGGTTCAGGGATCCCTCAGCCCTGCTCTGGCGCGAAACTGGACAAAGGAAAGGGGAGTGACCACTCCCCTGACCTGCACCACCCCTGGGAGGTGCCCAGAGCTCCTCCAGTGTGCTCCAGACCTCTGCCATCTTGGAAACAGAGGTGCTGTTGGCACACTGGACTGCTCTGAGTGGCCAGGGCCAGCAGGTGACGTCAGAGACTCCTTCTGATAGGCTCCTTCAGGTGTTGCTAGCCTATCCTCTCTCCTAAGTAGCCAACCCTCCTTTTCTGGCTATTTAGGGTCTCTGCTTTGGGGAATTCTTTAGATAACGAATGCAAGAGCTCATCAGAGTTCCTCTGCATCTCTCTCTTCACCTTCTGCCAAGGAATCGACTGCTGACCGCGCTGGAAGCCTGCAAAACTGCAACAAAGTAGCAAAGACGACTACTGCGACATTGTAACGCTGATCCTGCCGCCTTCTCGACTGTTTTCCTGGTGGTGCATGCTGTGGGGGTAGTCTGCCTCCTCTCTGCACTAGAAGCTCGAAGAAATCTCCAGTGGGTCGACGGAATCTTCCCCCTGCAACCGCAGGCACCAAAGAACTGCATCACCGGTCCTCTGGGTCTCCTCTCAGCACGATGAGCGAGGTCTCTTGAACTCAGCAACTCTGTCCAAGTGACTCCCACAGTCCAGTGACTCTTCAGTCCAAGTTTGGTGGAGGTAAGTCCTTGCCTCCCCACGCTAGACTGCATTGCGGGGAACCGCGTGTTTTGCAGCTACTCCGGCTCCTGTGCACTCACCGAGGATTTTCTTTGTACACAGCCAAGCCTGAGTCACCGGCACTCTAACCTGCATTGCACGATCTCCTGAGTTGTCCTCCGGCTTCGTGGGACCCTCTTGTGCAATTTCGGGTGAGCTCCGGTGCACTCCACTTCGTAGTGCCTGTTCCGGCACTTTTGTGGGTGCTGCTTGCTTCTGAGTGGGCTCTTTGTCTTGCTGGACGCTCCCTCTGTCCCCTCACGCAATTGGTGACATCCTGGTCCCTCCTGGGCCACAGCAGCATCCAAAAACCCTAACCATGACCCTTGCAGCTAGCAAGGCTTGTTTGTGGTCTTTCTGTGGGAAAACACTTTTGCACGACTCTTCACGACGTGGGACATCCATCCTCCAAAGGGGAAGTTTCTAGCCCTTGTCGTTCATGCAGAATCCTCAGCTTCTACCATCCAGTGGCAGCTTCTTTGCTCCCACAGCTGGCATTTCCTGGGCATCTGCCCACTCCCGACTTGATCGTGACTTTTGGACTTGGTCCCCTTGTTCCACAGGTACTCTCGTCTGGAAATCCATCGTTGTTGCATTGCTGGTGTTGGTCTTTCCTGCAGAATTCCCCTATCACGACTTCTGTGCTCTTTGGGGAACTTAGGTGCACTTTGCACCCACTTTTCAGGGTCTTGGGGTGGGCTATTTTTCTAACCCTCATTGTTTTCTTACAGTTCCAGCGACCCTCTACAAGGTCACATAGGTTTGGGGTCCATACGTTATTCGCATTCCACTTCTAGAGTATATGGTTTTTGTTGCCCCTATCCCTATGTGCCCCCATTGCATTATATTGTGACTATACATTGTTTGCACTGTTTTCTATTGCTATTACTGCATATTTTGGTATTGTGTACATATATCTTGTGTATATTTGCTATCCTCATACTGAGGGTACTCACTGAGATACTTTTGGCATATTATCATAAAAATAAAGTACCTTTATTTTTAGTATATCTGTGTATTGTGTTTTCTTATGATATTGTGCAAGTGACACTAGTGGTACTGTAGGAGCTTCACTCGTCTCCTAGTTCAGCATAAGCTGCTCTGCTAAGCTACCTTTTCTATCAGCCTAAGCTGCTAGACACCCCTCTACACTAATAAGGGATACCTGGGCCTGGTGCAAGGTGTAAGTACCCCTTGGTTCTCACTACAAGCCAGTCCAGCCTCCTACACATGTGTGTTGTCTGGACTTAGATACTGGAAATCACATGTCAGGAATGGTGTGATTGATGTTGGTGTACTCATGCTGTCTTGTCGTGGCTCTATATCTGCATGTCAGATGTAACATGATGTGCCCTATTAGGAATTAGTAGGCTGTCCTTTGTTTAGTTGTTATAACAATGCTCTCTGGGATAGTCAGTGGATGTCTCATGTGTGCTAGGTAGCACACTGTAGCTGGACACACATGTATGGTGTGATGTGGAGTATCTGTGAATAGTGACTGCAGCTATTCCTCTACGATTTAGTATATGTAGTATCACAGCTGGTCTCCAGACATGAAATGTAGAAATGTGATGGCACATGTATGGGACTGCCACATGTTGTGTCAATGGCAGGTGCTGTGTCATTTGTGAATAGAGTTGTCTTTACCTGCATGGAACGTGATTTATGGACATGGACTGGTCAGGTGTTGATTCTGAACATGCATGATATGGTGTTATCAGTCAACTGCATTTCCAAAGGGTGAAAATATTATAGAGAATAATGACCTAGATTGGGATGGAATACCAGCTTTAGCTAGGCATGATGAACATGCTGACATTGGTTTACAGGTGATTTGATGCTCCAATTGTACTACCTTACGTGGATGATGATGTCGGTGAGAGAGATGACAATAAGGGATGGATAGAAGTAACATTTTTTGACATGATGTGGGATCTGTGTTTTACTACATGGATTCTCTAGCCAGAGATGTATACCTACAATTATGCATGTTGTAATGTGCCCCCTCTCTGTTTGTGTGCATCAGCATATGATGGAGACGAGGCACGGGCGAGTGGAGATTCTGCCGGCCATGGGACCTGGAGTGCTGATACCACTAACAGAGAGGGACCCAGTGGGCCGGAGGGCAAGGGGAGTGCCACGGGGAAGACAGGACCCTGTTCTTCATCTTTGGAATCCTCCTCCAGTTGATACTCCCTGGTGGTGGCGAACCATTTGGGACCACCCCAGCACCATCTCTGTCTGCCACCCCCTCACCACCACCGCCCTCCCTGTAGCTCTCCACCCAGTTGTCCATGCCCGCTCACCCAGGAGGGTATGCATCTCCTTTGCCGCAGGTACCTCTGTGCTTGCCCTTGTCAGCCCTGCTGCTCTCAGTGAGGAGGCTATTGACCTCCTGAGGTCGATCTCTGTGGGTCATTCAATTCAACTCAAGTCCAGCAGAATAATGCATTCCTGCAGAGCATTCACGTTGTACTGGCTGTCCTACAGAGATCCTTTCAGACTCTGGCCTCCACACTAGCAGCCAGTCACCTTTTGTCTTTTGTCCCCCCTCCACCGTCCTGTTCCCAATCCCAAACCCCTCTTCTCCGACCCAGCCAAAACACACAAACAGAAAAGCATGCATCTACCTCAACATCCCAGAGTAGAGCTGACAAACACAAGCACAAGACCCACCACCGGCATGCACACAAGCAACATCCACCTGCAGACACATCAACAGTCTCCACCCTTCCGTGATGCACCCACCACCCCAGCATCACATACACAACACCTGACACACCTGCAATCACCACACCAACATACACCAATGCAGCCACTACACCTATCTTACCCACAGATATCATGAAAGCAGGCCCTCAGATATCTACCCCAGTCACCACATCCACAGCCACTACAACCACAGACATGCCTACATGCAGCACATTCACAATGCCTGCAGTCACCACCCCAACAGTCACCCATCCATCACAGCATCTTCCAGCACCTCCACCCCCTCCTCCCGAGACACATAACCACCCACACTCACCCACCCAACAGACACCCAATACCCACAAGCATACCTCACGCACACATGCACCCAAGACATCTACCAAAACACCTCAGAAAACCACTCCCTCTTCCTCTATACCCAAAGCCTTTTGTAATGACCGTTCACGTATGTCAAATAATTTTTTCCTTTTGGAATTGAACCTTTTCCCTACTCTTCTCCCAACCCATGTGACCTCTAAATGCTCTGTGCCCCTCCCAAAGTCCAGCCCTTCCACCTCTATCACCTCCCCTGCACCCCCTGCAAGCACCCATGCCCTTCCCCCCACTAAGTCTACCCCTCCCGAGTTCCCAACCTTCCCCTAAGCCTCAACCTAATCCCCCTCTCAAAGCCAAGCCCAAAGATCCCCCTCCCAACCCTAAGCCCAACCCTCCCAAACCCCCAATCCCTAAGGTACCTTCCTGCCCCTTTGATGCCCCTACCTGCAGAGGTTACATGTCAGTCAGGAGTCAAGTTGGAGTACTTAAAATTGCCATATGTGCAAGTTGCACTTGTCTTTTTGGACTGGCCTATGGCCATGTTCCTTGATTTTTTATATTTATATGTATTTATTTATATATATCATGGCCAACCAGCTGTTCATTCAAAGGTTACATCTTTGTCCTGCTTATCTTTTCTTAGGGCAGTTTTGGTCTTGGCTGATTTTGTTTGTGTGTGAGTAAGTTTTGTGTGAGTGGTGGTTGTGCTGCCAGTTGTGTCTGAGCAGCTTGTGTGGTTGTGTGCATAGCATTTCTCCCCAGTGATGGGTGTATATTGTGTGATGGGCATGTGTATGTTGGGGACATGTTATTGTTCCTTTGTGGTGTTTGTGTTGAAGTGTTATTTGCAGTGTGATGTACCTTTGTGTGGTTGTACTCTCTGCATGGGCGAGTGTGGGGATTGTTATGTCAGATCCGTTATGAGGTGTGTTTGCGGGGTATGATGTATGCCTCATTGTTGGGATGTGTGACTGTGTGGGTTAGGTCTCTCGAGTTGTTATTTTGTGTTGTACGTATGATTAGCGAAGTGGTGGTGTGTATTTGGGTCCTTAACGGTATTTTGGTGGTGTTGCAGTTGTAAAGTAGGTGTGTCGTTTGGTGGTGTTTTGTGTTGTTGTATGTGACTGTGCCAGTGCTGTGTTTCGGGGGTTGGTGTGTGTTTTAGACATGTGTGTGGGTGTTTGTGTGTGTGATGTCTGTAGTGTGTGCACTATGTATGTGCGTGGGTGTGTATGTGCCTGTCTGTGAGTGTGTATGTCAGTGTGAGGTTACGTGAGTGTGTGTCTCCCTCACCACCCATTCCTGATTGGTGTGTTGTGTGTGCGTAGGTACTTTGAAATTTTGCAACAGTGGCCGGTAAGTGTGCGTACTCACGGTTGCTATTGTCGTCGCTGGTTCCAGAGTTGTTTAGTGAGCAGGAGCAGCAGGAAGACATGTAGTTCTGGTTCCATGGCAGCTCTGGATGGGTATGGCTTCTCGATGGTGAGTGTCTCAATTTATAATGGTGGTTTCCGCCAGGGTTTCCGTGGAGGTGAGACCGCATTGGAAACCTTGGTGGTGTGCAGCCTTGTAATATGTCTGACAGGAACATGTCCTTTGCCTGCAAGTGGCTACCGTTGATTGTGGCGGTCTGACCGCAGTGGTGGTGCCGGCGGTGGTTTGGCTGTATTCTGTTGTGAATACCACCATGGTCATAATTTGGTGGTCTTCTTCACCAGCCTGTTGGCGGTACGACTGCCACTTCCAACATGGCAGTCCTGAGTCTGCCAATCTTGTAATGACCCCCTTTGTGTTTACTACCATGAATGTAAATGAGAATATGTACCTCACATTTTCATCATTAACATTGGTGCTAATCAATGACTTCTAAATGAATAATAATGTCAGGACAAACTTTGAAAAAATGAAATATACTTCTCTCAAAATTTTATTGAAAGCAAATATAGAGGGAGGACAACCATGAGGCACAACAACAACTTGTGGGATTGTTGCCCAGAACATGCCTCCTAAACAGACTGACAAAAGGTAACCTCCTCAGAAAGGGGCATCTTGTGGGCACAGAGAAGGTACCTCAAGGATCTTCCTGTGAGGGATGGGTTTCGGTTTCACAGGGGTTGGGACAAGTGAAGTATGAATTAGGGAGGAGTAGTATGGGAAGGATAGGATTGGGAGGTAAAGGGAGCTGTAGTGGTTAATCTATGTGTGCCCCTTTTTTTCAGTTGCATTTGGGTCTGGTGTATGTTTGGATGTGTGTGGTTTTGCAGGATTTTGATGTTCGAGTGAGTGTGTGTATTTGGCTTTGGTATTGTTGTTTTGCAAGTAGGCGTGCTTTTGTGTGAGTGTGTTTGGATGAGTGTGTTTTTGAGGCAGTTGGTGTGGTTATGGTGCTTGTGAGTGTGGTGGTGGCTGTGGTGGTGGTTGTGGTGCTTGTGGGTGTGCTGGTGGTTGCTGGTGGTTGTGGATGTGCTGGTGGCTGTGGTGTTTGTGGGTGTGCTGTGATTATGGGTGTAGTGGTAGTTGTGGTGGTTGTCAGTGTTCTGATGGTTGTGAATCTGGTGTGTGGTGGATGCGGTGGTTGTCGTTGTGGTAGTAGTTGTGGTGCCTGAGGATGTATTGTAAATAGTGTGTGTGCATGCTATATGGGTGTTCATTTGTGTTTCTTTGTGTGTTTGTGTTTATGTATGAGTGTGAGTCTGCTGTGTGTGCCTTTTGGATAGGGTGCCTGTAAAGAAGTGAGTGTGCTTGAGATAGGGGGTGGGACGTGGGATTTTGGATAAGGAAGGGACCTGAGTTGGGGCACAAGGTTGAGCTGGTTGGGGGGCTACGGATAGTGCAGAGGCTATTCTAGCAAGTGATCTCTGCATGGCAGACATCAAACTGTTAATGGCAACCAAAATGCAACCATTTGTTGCATTCGGCAACTAAGGCCCTGGATGCAGTTCCTGATCACAGTCTGGCCTACATAGATTCTGCATAAGAAGTCAATAGCCTCCTCACTCGGCACATCTGGGGGAAAAGGGCAGGGTGTAAGGTGCCTGCTGTGAAGGAGACCCCAGCCCTTTTAGGTGGTCAGGTTTTGCCAACTGGTGGTAGGAAGAGGGATGATGGAGCTGGGTCTCTAGGTGGCAGACTATGATGTGAATGGTACAGTTCTTTTAGGGGTTCTCATGCTTTTGGAGGCCTTTGAAGATGATGATGAGCTGGGGGCCTCAATTCCATTCTCCTCACCCTCTAGCCACTGTGTTCACCAGTATCTGAGCTCTCATCACCCGACAATTAGTGACCAGCTGCTTCCCCGCCTCCGTGGCCAATGTCCTGTTCGGCTGGTAATGAAGATGCTGGAACTATATATACAATTGTTTTATTGTATTTCTGTAAATAGAACTGATCGTGACATTTTTTCATAAAACATTTTCAAAATTTTCATATTTTACCGGCTTCAAGGCTTTGAAACTTAGGGCCTAACTTTCAGTTTGGCAGATAGGTTATTCCATCACAAATGTGCCAAATATCCTGCCATTTTACAATTCCTATAGGATATAATGGGATGGTAATATGGCAGAAAGGATATCCATTACATTTGTGATGGAGTAGACCCCTCCGACAAACTCTAAATCACGTTCTTAGGTTTAATTTACCTTTTTTCTCATGCATGTAGGGGACACATTCAGAAATTTGTTTGCAATTTCCCATAATTGCTCCCATAATATTTGTAATCATTTCTATTTATAATTTTCTCCAGGAACTGTTTAACATCTCTGAATTGTTCTGATTAGTTGTTTTGAATAGTGAACTTATGTCAATAAAATCAATATAAAGTAAAAAACCTTTGTATATCGTGTGTACAAGGGTAAAAAGTGGATTTATGTTTATTAAAAAATGAAAACATGACGCAATGTGTGTTAATAATAACAGCCATCATGCACCAATATTTGGACAATTTGAAAGCTTGTTTCTTTTGTTTGGGCATTTCACAACAGTATCACGCACCTCAAGCAACTTAAATATTTTGCAAATGTCAAAATTAATTTACTTTTATGGATTCAGTTCTTAAGTTGCTTATTAATTTTTCAAACCCTACGCATTTACTTACGCAGTGGAAGAATTAAAAAATAATTGTGTTGGTATTTTCAAATTACATCTACAGCATAAATAAGTGGTTGTATGTCGGAACGCCGCCTGCCGAAACAACAAGTGCCTGAACAACGAGGTCGGAACACCGACCTCGTTGTTACCACTAATGCCTTTACCAGGAATGCCTTAACAATGATATTTCGTTGTAAAGGCATTCCTGGTAAAGGCATTAGTAATAGGCACCCTTTGATCCTGCATGCGTCACCCCGACCCCCCAACCCCACCCCAAAACCTAATACGCCCCGCCCCCCAACCCCACCCCAAAACCTAAAACCCCCCACCCCGCCCCAAAACCTAAAACCCCCACCCCAAAACCTAAAACGCCCCACCCCCCAACCACACCCCAAAACCAAAAAAACCCCAACCCCCACCCCCCAAAACCTAAAACCCCGACCCCCCACCACAACCCCAAACCTAAAACGCCCAGCCCCCCAACCCCACCCCAAAACCTAAAACCCCCTGACTCCCACCCCGCCCCAAAACGCCCCGCCCACCCAACCCTGCCCCAAAACCTAAAACCCCCGACCCCCCACCCCAAAACCTAAAACGCCCCGCCACCCAACCCCGCCCCAAAACCTAAAATCCCCTGACCCCTCCACCCTGCCCCAAAGCTTAAAATGCCCCACCCTGCCCCAAAACCTAAAACCCCCGACCCCCCACCCCGCCCCAAAACCTAAAACGCCCCACCCCCCAACCCCACCCCAAAACCTAAAACCCCTGACCCCTCACCCCCGCCCCAAAACCTAAAACGCCCGCCCCCCCAACCCCATCCCAAAACCTAAAACCCCCCGACCCTCCACCCCCAAACCTAAAACCCCCCGCCCCCCCACTTACCTGAGTCGTCACCTCGTCATCCGCGTCGTCCTCCTCAGCCGACTCCCTTGTTTGTGCCTTAACCATGAATGTTCGTTGTTCAGGACATGCGTGGTTTAGGCACAAAATAACAAAGTCGTGTTTGAAGAAAGTGTTGTTCCGCTTTCGTTAACCAGGACTTCGTTATTAAAGAGTCGGCATAGAGGACGTTTCCCTAAATAAGTACATACAGCTTGATAAACTTCTAATCCACTTAAGTACAGAGCAAGCAGAATTTTACATTTGACTCCAAAAAATCGTTTGTTAATTTCAGATTGTTTTACTATTGTAAAAAAGATTTACAAATATGCTGTCTTTCACTATGGGCAAAAATTGGTACAACTTTGCAGTCATTATTTAATGTACTAATACGCGTGCACTACACATAGGTCACTACCTATGTGTAGCTTCACAATGGTAACTCCGAATATGGCCATGTAACATGTCTATGATCATGGAATTGCCCCCTCTATGCCATCCTGGCATTGTTGGCCCAATCCCATGATCCCACGGGTCTGTAGCACAGACCCGGGTACTGCCAAACTGCCTTTTCAGGGGTTTCACTGCAGCTGCTGCTGCTGCCAACCCCTCAGACAGGTTTCTGCCCTCCTGGGGTCCAGCCAGGCTTGGCCTAGGAAGGCAGAACAAAGGACTTCCTCAGAGAGAGGGTGTTACACCCTCTCCCTTTGGAAAAAGGTGTTAAGGCAGGGAAGGAGTAGCCTCCCCCAGCCTCGGAAAATGCTTTCATGGGCACAGATGGTGCCCATTTCTGCATAAGCCAGTCTACACCAGTTCAGGGACCCCTCAGCCCTGCTCTGGCGCGAAACTGGACAAAGGAAAGGGGAGTGACCACTCCCCTGACCTGCACCTCCCCTGGGAGGTGCCCAGAGCTCCTCCAGTGTGCTCCAGACCTCTGCCATCTTGGAAACAGAGGTGCTGCTGGCACACTGGACTGCTCTGAGTGGCCAGTGCCAGCAGGTGACGTCAGAGACTCCTTCTGATAGGCTCCTTCAGGTGTTGCTAGCCTATCCTCTCTCCTAGGTAGCCAAACCCTCTTTTCTGGCTATTTAGGGTGTCTGTCTCAGGGGATTCCTCAGATAACGAATGCAAGAGCTCATCCGAGTTCCTCTGCATCTCTCTCTTCACCTTCTGCCAAGGAATCGACTGCTGACCGCGCTGGAAGCCTGCAAAACTGCAACAAAGTAGCAAAGACGACTACTGCAACTCTGTAACGCTGATCCTGCCGCCTTCTCGACTGTTTTCCTGGTGGTGCATGCTGTGGGGGTAGTCTGCCTCCTCTCTGCACTAGAAGCTCTGAAGAAATCTCCCGTGGGTCGACGGAATCGTCCCCCTGCAACCGCAGGCACCAAAGAACTGCATCACCGTTACCCTGGGTCTCCTCTCAGCACGACGAGAGAGGTCCCTTGAATCCAGCAACTCTGTCCAAGTGACTGCCACAGTCCAGTGACTCTTCAGTCCAAGTTTGGTGGAGGTAAGTCCTTGCCTCCCCACGCCAGACTGCATTGCTGGGAACCGCGACTTTTGCAGCTACTCCGGCCTCCGTGCACTTCCCGTGGAAATCCTTTGTGCACAGTCCAGCCTGGGTCCACGGCACTCTAACCTGCATTGCATGACCTCCTAAGTTGTCCTCCGGCGGCGTGGGACTCCTTTGTGCAACTTCGGGTGAGCACCATTTCACTCCACTTCATAGTGCCTGTTCTGGCACTTCTGCGGGTGCTGCCTGCTTCTGAGAGGGCTCCTTGTCTTGCTCGACGCCCCCTCTGTCCCCAGACGCAATTGGCGACATCCTGGTCCCTCCTGGGCTACAGCAGCATCCAATAACCCTAACTGTATGATTTGCAGCTAGCAAAGCTTCTTGGCGGTCTTTCTTCAGGAAAACACTTCTGCACGACTCTCCACGGTGTGGGGGATCCATCCTCCAAAGGGGAAGTCTCTAGCCCTTGTCGTTCCTGCAGAACCTTCAGCTTCTACTGTCCCGTAGCAGCTTCTTTGCACCCACAGCTGGCATTTCCTGGGCATCTGCCCATCTCCGACTTGCTTGTGACTTTTGGACTTGGTCCCCTTGTTCCACAGGTACCCTCGACTGGAAATCCATCGTTGTTGCATTGCTGGTTTGTGTCTTTCCTGCAGAATTCACCTATCACGACTTCTATGTCCTTTGGGGAACTTTAGTGCACTTTGCACTCACTTTTCAGGGTCTTGGGGTGGGCTATTTTTCTAACCCTTACTATTTTCTAATAGTCCCAGCGACCCTCTACAAGGTCACATAGGTTTGGGGTCCATTCGTGGTTCGCATTCCACTTTTGGAGTATATGGTTTGTGTTGCCCCTATCCCTATGTGTCCCCATTGCATCCTATTGTAACTATACATTGTTTGCACTGTTTTCTAATACTATTACTGCATATTTTGGTATTGTGTACATATATCTTGTGTATATTTGCTATCCTCATACTGAGGGTATACTTTGGCATATTGTCATAAAAAAATAAAGTACCTTTATTTTTTGTATATCTGTGTATTGTGTTTTCTTATGATATTGTGCAAGTGACACTTGTGGTACTGTAGGAGCTTCACTCGTCTCCTAGTTCAGCCTAAGCTGCTCTGCTAAGCTACCATTATCTATCAGCCTAAGCTGCTAGACACCCTATACACTAATAAGGGATAACTGGGCCTGGTGCAAGGTGTAAGTACCCCTTGGTACTCACTACAAGCCAGTCCAGCCTCCTACATACTGGAACACCCTTATAATTCCCTAGTATATGGTACTGAGGTACCCAGGGTATTGGGGTTCCAGGAGATCCCTATGGGCTGCAGCATTTCTTTTGCCACCCATAGGGAGCTCTGACAATTCTTACACAGGCCTGCCACTGCAGCCTGAGTGAAATAACGTCCACGTTATTTCACAGCCATTTACCACTGCACTTAAGTAACTTATAAGTCACCTATATGTCTAACCTTTACCTGGTAAAGGTTAGGTGCTAAGTTACTTAGTGTGAGGGCACCCTGGCACTAGCCAAGGTGCCCCCACATTGTTCAGGGCAAATTCCCCGGACTTTGTGAGTGCGGGGACACCATTACACGCGTGCACTACACAGAGATCGATACCTATGTGTAGCTTCACAATGGTAACTCTGAATATGGCCATGTAACATGTCTATGATCATGGAATTGCCCCCTCTATGCCATCCTGGCATTGTTGGCACAATCCCATGATCCCACGGGTCTGCAGCACAGACCCGGGTACTGCCAAACTGCCTTTTCAGGGGTTTCACTGCAGCTGCTGCTGCTGCCAACCCCTCAGACAGGTTTCTGCCCTCCTGGGGTTCAGCCAGGCTTGGCCCAGGAAGGCAGAACAAAGGACTTCCTCAGAGAGAGTTTGTTACACCCTCTCCTTTTGGAAAAAGGTGTTAAGGCAGGGGAGGAGTAGCCTCCCCCAGCCTCTGGAAATGCTTTCATGGGCACAGATGGTGCCCATTTCTGCATAAGCCAGTCTACACCGGTTCAGGGACCCCTCAGCCCTGCTCTGGCACGAAACTGGACAAAGGAAAGGGGAGTGACCACTCCCCTGACCTGCACCTCCCCTGGGAGGTGCCCAGAGCTCCTCCAGTGTGCTCCAGACCTCTGCCATCTTGGAAACAGAGGTGCTGCTGGCACACTGGACTGCTCTGAGTGGCCAGGGCTAGCAGGTGACGTCAGAGACTCCTTCTGATAGGCTCCTTCAGGCTTGTTGGGGGTCTTTCGGTGGAAATGAAATGAAATGAATCTCAAGAACAGGCTATATAAATATGGAATTACCGAAAGACCGCCAACAAGCCTTGCTAGCTGCAAATCCCATGATCCCACGGGTCTGTAGCACCCACCCGGGTACTGCCAAACTGCCTTTTCAGGGGTTTCACTGCAGCTGCTGCCAACCCCTCAGACAGGTTTCTGCCCTCCTGGGGTCCAGCCAGGCTTGGCCCAGGATGGCAGAACAAAGGACTTCCTCAGAGAGAGGGTGTTACACCCTCTCCCTTTGGAAAAAGGTGTTAAGGCAGGGGAGGAGTAGCTTCCCCCAGCCTCTGGAAATGCTTCCAGAACAGCCATCTTGTAATATGGAAGTCTGAACCGCCAGTGCCGGTGTGGTGGTCCGGTTTCCGCCAAACCCGTACTGAGGTCCTAGATCTTATCAAAGCAGCACATTAAGGCCCATATTTATACTTTTTTAGCACCGCATTTGCGTCATTCTTTGACGAGGGAATAGATTTGAGGGGCAATCAGATCCGGTGCATTTGCCCCAACAGTTAACTTCTTTGTGGGATCAAGATGTTTCAGGACAGGGATTGAAGTTACACTCCTGTTTTACGTTGCTAAAGGCATGTTTTGCCCTAGAATCCCAACAAAACACTTGTTGAATGGCCTCTTCCTTCATGATTTGGGCAATGATGCTAGTTAGGCATGTAAACTCACACTAAAACTACATTATGAATGTACAAAGTAAAAAAAACTGTGGGGGTCATTACGACTCTGGCGGCCGGAGGTATGTTGGCGGTAACACCGCCAACAGGCTGGTGGTGTTCCGCCAGCAATTATGACTGTGGTGGAATTGCCACGCCCATACCACCGGCCCCTCCACTTTCCCGCCAGGATTCCGCCTTGCGATCATAATCCCCAGGACAACGGTGCCAGCAACGCTGCCCTGGGGATTATGAGTCCCTGACCGCCGGTCTGTCCATGGCGGTACACACCACCATGGAAAGGCCGGCGGTAAGGGGACTTGGGGTGCCCCTAGGGGCCCCTGCACTGCCCATGCACTTGGCATGGGCAGTGCAGGGGCCCCCAGGCATAGCCCTGTCGTGCATTTCACTGCCCGAATTTCGGGCAGTGAAATGCGTGAAGGGTGCTACTGCGCCCTCTGCACATCAGAATTGCCGCCGGCTCTATTACGAGCCGGCTGCAATGTTGATGTGACATTTCCGCTGGGCCAGCGGACGGTAACCGTCCGCTGGCCCAGCGGAAATGTCATAATAGGGAGACAGAAATACCGCCGGCAATGGCGGTATTCTGTCTCCCACGGCCTCGGCGGCCTTTTGAAAAGACCGCCGAGGTCGTAATGACCCCCTGTGTGTCTCTTTGATGATTGATGAAGCAGACCATCACACCATTGCAGTCACTTTCTGAGGACCCAAAGAAACACCTTTAAATTTCAGTCAGAAATGGAAGTATTCCACATTAACTTGGTCAAACTCACACTTCTTTTATTTTAAAACATAGGTGATTCTGACAGTGCCTACTTCTAACCTAATTTACATCTTGTTGGTGGATCTCAGGGTCTTTGGAATAAATAGAAACATCATTCAAATAGGCATCGGCAAATGGATTTCGCATATCAGAGACAATATGGTCCATGAAGAGTTGGAATATGGTTGAGGCACTGCTTAATCCTAAGGGCTTGACCCGGTATTCAAAATGACTGATTTTGTGTCCAGAAGGCAGTCTTCTGCTCATCACCATCTCTTATTTTAATACACAGAGGTCTAATTTAGCAAGCATTCTGCATTCTCTCATTGACCACTAGATATCTTTAATGAGAAGCACAACCAAATGTTCTATGAGGAGGCAGAAACAGCTTCTTGGGTCTTTCAAATGGATCTGATTATAATTGTTATTGTATTGCAATAATCTGGAAAGTGTTGATAATTCACAGACCTGGGTGCCTTGTTATAGGACCCCTTTAGCACCTAGCTTATACACGCTTATTTTCGCTTTAGGCCTATGGCCTGTGCCTTTTATATGCATTGATATATTGTATTTGTTTTAATAGTTTTTAACACAGCCTGCTTTTAGCTAGTTATTTTTATATTCTAATCAGCTGCCTCTTTCCAAAAGAGGGAAGGTCATGATGCACTTTTTGTTTATCAGCCACTGTACAGGGTGCACTCAGTGCCTGGTCCAAGGCTGCCACATATGGTGCACAATATGATAACTGGTATTTCAGTCCAGGATCCCAGGAGCCAGTTACTGTCCACTAGGCACATCAGTATGTCAGGACTCTTCTTCGAACTCTGTATGAATTATTATATAAACAACACATAGGCCTAAGGAGGGTAGAGGACATTTAGTCATGACCATCCTGGGATGTGTACGACACAACAGACAGCTTTGCTGACCCGGCGTTGACTCTTCAGATTCCCAAGAGGCTTGTCATTATCAAAACAGGCAGACCCCTGCTATCCTATCCAGGTATGGAGTTAGGGTTACTCCCTTAGATCGGAAGGATTACAACTACTATGCTCTCAGATCTCAACATTAGGTTCAGGCAGGAACCTCTATTCTTTCTAGAATCATGCAAAATGGTGGGGTTCTTTATCTTCTTTACCTTGGTCGTATTGTTGATTTCAGTATTACTACATAATTATCATAGCCCATTATTTTAACACTAGAATGCAATTACTTCACTCAATGCATTGAAATCCAGCTTGCATCTCTTGTCCTGCCCTGGCATGTGTGAGTTACTGAGTAATTGAGTCAAAGGGGTCAAAGGGGTATGATCTGTTTCCATGATTTCTCTGAGGAGGGAGGGTGGGTGAGGCACTGTGGGCTAGCCAGGAGTTAGGTTGACAACTTCCAAGTGATGCAGGGTTGACTCAGTCTCCCACACTCAGTGGTGCTGCCACCCTAAATACTCAGGTCCTCATTATGACCGTCGGCGCAGGTGCCAAAAGACCGCCAGTGTTGGCAGTCCGAAGACCACTGTATAATGACTTACCAACAGACTTCCACCCATTGACAGGTGGAAATCTGACACCATCGACCTGACCGATGGCAGGTGAGAGGCAGTTCTACAGCCAGAACCGCCACGCCACAAGGACTCTGCCCACCATACTATGAAACGTAATACGACATGTCGGTCCCTGCACTGTGATGCAGCGCTGGTGGTGGAACAGCCAATACCCATCACCTCCGAGATGACCACCTCGCCCAGACAGGTAGGTGGACCAACTGAAAGGGTGTGTGTGTGTGTGTGTGTGTGGTGTTTGCATGTGTGTGGTGTGTGCTTGTATGTGTGTGTGTATCAGAATGGGTATGCTTGAGTATGTGTGTGTGTATGTATGCATGCGTGGAGGGTATGGGGTGTGTAAGTATACAGAGGCTGTGGGGGTATGTAAGTATGTGGAAGGTGGTGGAGTGTGTATGTATGCATAGGGGGTGACGGTATATAAGTATTGCGGAGGGGGTGAGGGGGTGCAAGTATGTGGAGGTGTACGTATTCAGAGGGGAGTGGGTGTGAATGTATGTGGATGGGTGGGCAAGCATGTCTTTGTGCGTACGAGTGAGGGTGTTTGTGTAGGTGCATGCAGTTGCGAGTTTCAGGAAGTGCATGGTTGCATGGGTGAGTGGGGGTGTGTGTCTGCAGGTGTGTGGACATGCAGGGGTATGTGTGCCGGTGACTGGAATGGGGATTCCTGTCGCCAGGTACGTTTCTCCCAGGGTTTTCGTGGCGGTGCGAGCACCACAAAAAGCCTGGCAGTTTGCTGAGGCGTAATGCGGCTGGCAGTCTTATGGCTGCTGCTGTGCCGGAGGGGCTCACCTCTGGCCCTAGGGTCCAACTGCCCTGGTGTTACTGGCGGCGTTGTGGCGGTTTGTCTTCGGGCAAACTGCTGTTGTCATAATACAGTGGTCTTTTCCACCAGGCCTGTGGCTGTGAGACTGCCATTGCAAATGTGGCGGTCTTAAGACCGCCACACTCGTAATGGGGGCCTCAGTCTTACAGTCATAATAGGAACCACACAGTAGTCTGTCTAGATAATTTTTTTAATAGACTAATAATTTTGTAGATGGATGGAAATGTACACATAACTGAAATGACTCAGAGATTGTTCTGGTTACCATTTTTTTGCATATGGATTGTAATGACTAAACCAAGGTGTTCACAGGATGATGGTGTAGTCTGGTGAGGCAATAATATCAAACAACAGAATCTCCTTGTGGGCTTTAAATTTAAACATTAGGGGAACAATCATTTATTGAACTGGTTCAGAGACAATTGGTTTGCCATCCACAGTTAGCATTTGCTCTGGAGATCGTTTCTGCACTCTGGAACTATCCCTCTTTGAAGCCCACATTTGTGTCCATACATAGGCCACTAACCCCACTGTCCAGCAGGGCTGAAGACTCAGACAACTTCCTGCATTGGAGACATATCTGGGCAGGAAGAAGGAACAGAGAAAATGGAGAAAAACAGGGATCTCCAGACAGGAGGGCCTTAATCATGACGGGCCCTTTCTGATTGGTTACCTTATGTGTAAGGCACAATGGGGGTCATTCTGACCGCGGCGGACGGCGGTCGCCGCCCGCCACGCGGTTCCCGCCAAAAGACCGCGGCGGTCATTCTGGCTTTCCCACTGGGCTGGCGGGCGACCGCCGAAAGTCCGCCCGCCAGCCCAGCGGGAAACACCCTTCCCACGAGGACGCCGGCTCAGAATTGAGCCGGCGGTGTGGGAAGGTGCGACGGGTGCAGTTGCACCCGTCGCGAATTTCAGTGTCTACTAGGCAGACACTGAAATTCTTTTTGGGGCCCCCAGGGGCCCCGCGGCACCCCCTACCGCCATCCTGTTCCCGGCGGGAGAACCGCCAGGAACTGGATGGCGGTAGGGGGTGTCAGAATCCCCATGGTGGCGGAGCGCGCTCCGCCGCCATGGAGGATTCTCAAGGGCAGCGGAAAGTCGGCGGGACACAGCCGACTTTCCGTTTCTGGCCGCGGCTGAACCGCCACGGTCAGAATGCCCAGCGGTGCACCGCCAGCCTGTTGGCGGTGCTACCGCCGACCTCCGCCATGGCGGTAATTACCGCCAGGGTCAGAATGACCCCCAATGTCTTATATTTTATTCTTTCAACCACTGGGAGCCAGTGTAGGGTTGCAATGGTGCTTTTTGGTGATACATATTTGGGGATTTTGAAGGTGGTTCTAGCAGATACATTTTGGACTACTTGGAGCCTCTTAATATTGGTTTTAAGTGAACCTAGGTACAGGAAAATCCCATCGTCCAGGCGTGAAAGAACACACATCTGAACCACTATTCTCCTGTAGTAGATTAACTCAGTCTTGATGTCTGCCTTTAACCCCTACAGAACAGGATCATCAGGGTTCTTTCAACCCATGAATATTCCACAGTAACCTAGCAAAACTTCAGAATGCAGGTCAAGATATTAAGGTTTCCTTGCTGAATACCAAACAGGCTTCCTCTGCAGAAAATGCCAGGCCTGGCCTATCAAACATTCAGGAAATTTGAATAGTTAGAAAGACTTGGATCATTAACGGTAGCAAGGGCTTTAGCCTAAGCAAGTGCCAGTCCAGTTAGAGAGTTAATCAGGCATCCCATCTTGCTTGACTTTTTTAAAATTAAGCTGACCAGAAGACAAAAAAATCATCCAAAAACTTATTATGGTTCTCTATCAGAATAATGTGGTCTGGATGAAGATACAGCTGGACAACTGGAAGCTCTGAAGACTAAAGCTTATCATAAGGCCAGAATTTCATCTCTAAGTTGTTGCATCTGTTGGTGGATCATTTGGGTTATAGCTTGTGATGCATCAATTGATAATTGTTAAGGATCCCATATCTCCTCTTGTGTACTAATTAGCGGGCATTGCAATCTGTCAAGGGCACAATGCCATGCTGGATTTGTATGCAGTATTTGTTCTGCCAGAAGTAAGAGCCTGCCACTGGTAAGGGCAACTCCTTTCAGCACCTAGTTGAAAGTGCCTTCAGGAATGAACCCCAAGGTGTAAAATGCAAGTGGGCAAAGAAACTCCAGAAAGATTCAGCGGCTGGAATTTTAAGACTGGAGGCAACAGAAGATGACTAAAGTATCACTGGAGCAGGAATTGCAGAAGGAGCAGGATGGACCAATGAGAATACCTGGGAAGGACTGGTGCAAAAGCAACCAGGGAGAGAACAACACAACAAAATAACGTCCCAAAGAACTACAATTCAAGGAAGGACAGACAACAATTCCCCCCCTTTCCTTGCCAGATGACAGGAAGCTATCCCCAGATTTCTAATTTTTCATCTTAGCTAGTGAGGGATGTCTTATCAGTTACTGTTAACTTTGGGTTCTTGGCTTGGGCACCAGAAAACTACTTCCTAGAGGTACTTCATGTGGAACCTTAGGAAGGAGGGAAATGAGTGTAGAGGTTTGGCCTGTCATGAAGGGTGCATCACCATCAAGATGCCCCCCCCCAAGGTAAAGATGACCAAGAAGTGACCCTGCTCCAGCAGTCTGACAGTCACCTGTTAAGTACCCAGCTGTGTTATGTTCTAAGAGCTCTCGCTGGCCCACCCACTGCTGCACAGAACTCCAATATCTTGTTCCTCCCACATATGCCAGATCCATTACAGGGCTACATGAAGGAGAGGTGTGGCAGCAGCAGAGGAAAGAGCAGCCCTGGCATAACAGATGGGCTGGCTTGCCTAAGGCGCACATTCAGCATGCCAGTGGTGTGCCCACTGCATAGACATGGAGCAGCACAGACTACGTAAACTACCATCAGAGTAAAGGGACATATTTTTCAAAGGAAGTATTATATATTTTTTCTCAGCCCTTTCAGACACACACACTTGCTGCGGCTGTCACTTGTGTTACCAAAAGAAGGTGCTAGGGATGAAAGAAAAGGTCCTAATGTGTAATACGTGGCATATTCAATGAGGTGCATGAGGAGATCATAAGGGAGCAATTAATTGACAGGGTAAGTAACTTGAAGATGCAGGAAAAATTGTTGGGACAGAAAAACCCATCCCCACACAAATAAATAATGGGGCTATTAACAAAAGTAACTTACACTTATGAATAAATTTACTCTTACACTTTTAAGTAACTTTAAAACTTTACTACTTTTGGCTATTCACAGAAGTAACTTACAATTCTGAAAAAAATTCCTCTTACTCTTTTTAGTACCTTTACTACTTTGCTACTTTTGGCTATTCACAATTGTAACTTACACTTATATATAAATTTACTCTTACACTTTTAAGTAACTTTACTAGTTTGCTAATTTTGGCTATTCGCAAAAGTAATTTACACTTATGAATACACTTACTCTTATAATTTTCAGTAACTGTACTACTTTGGTACTTTTGGCTATTCAGAAAAGTAATGTACACATACTAATACATTTACTCTTATACTTCTAAGTAACTTTACTTCTTTGCTACTTTTGGCTTTTCACAAAAGTAACTTACACTTATGAATACATTTATTCTTACACTTTTAAGTAACTTTAAAACTTTACTACTTTTGACTATTCAGAAGTAAATTAGAATTATAAAAATATTTCCTCTTACACTTTTTAGTACCTTTACTACTTTGATACTTTTGGCTTTTCACAAAAGTAACTTGCACTTATGAAACGTTCACTTCTACAGTTCTAAGTAACTTTAAAACTTTACTACTTTTGGCTATTCACAGAAGTAAATTACAATTATGAAATATTTCCTCTTACACTTTTTAGTGCCTTTAATACTTTGCTACTTTTGGATATTCACAAAAGTAACTTACACTTATGAATACACTTACTCTTATACTTTTCAGTAACTTTACTACTTTGCTAATTTTGGCTATTCACAAAAGTAACTTACACTTATGAATACATTTACTCTTAAACTTTTAATAAGCTTTACTACTTTGCTGCTTTTGGCTGTTCACAAAAGTAACACACATGAATATATTTACTCTTACACTTTTAATAAGCTTTACTACTTTGCTACTTTTGGCTATTCACAAAAGTAACTTACAATTATGAAAACATTTCCTCTTATACTTTTTAGTACCTTTCCTACTTTGCTACTTTTGGCTATTCACAAAAGTAACTTACACTTATGAATGCATTTACTCTTACACGTTTAAGTAACTGTACTACTTTGCTGCTTTTGGCTTTTCACAAAAGTAAGTTACACTTATGAATATATTTACTCTTACACTTTTAAGTCATTTTACTACTTTGCTACTTTTGGCTGTTCGCAAAAGTATCTTAAACTTCTGAATACATTTACTCTTACACTTTTAATAAGCTTTACTACTTTGCTACTTTTGGCTGTTCGCAAAAGTATCTTACACTTATGAATACATTTAATCTTACACTTTTAATAAGCTTTACTACTTTGCTACTTTTGGCTATTCACAAAAGTAACTTACAATTACGTAAACATTTCCTCTTACACTTTTTAGTACCTTTACTTCTTTGCTACTTTTGGCTATTCACAAAAGTAACTTACAATTATGAATACATTTACTTTTATACTTTTAAGTAACTTTACTACTTTGCTACTTTTGGCTATTCACAAAAGTAACTTACACTTATGAATAAATGTGCTCTTACATAATTAATAAACTTTACTACTTAGCTACTGTTGGCTATTCACAAAAGTAACTTACACTCATGAATACATTTACTCTTACACTTTTAAGTAACTTTACTACTTTGCTACTTATGGCTATTCACAAAAGTAATTTACACTTACGAATACATTTACTCTTACACGTCTAAGTAACCTTACTACTTTACTACTTTTGCTTTTCACAAAAGTAATTTACACTTATGAAAACATTTACTCTTATACTTTTAAGTATCTTTACTACTTTTGGCTATTCAATAAAATTAACTTACACTTACAAATACATTTACTCATATTTTCAAGTAACTTTACTACTATTCTACTTTTGGCTATTCATAAAAGTAACTTATATTTATGAAAAAATTTCCTCTTACACATTTAAGTACCTTTACTATTTACTACTTTTGGCTATTCACAAAAGTAGCTTACACTTATGAATACATTTACTCTTACATTTTTAAGTTACTTTACTACTTTATTACTTTTAGCTATGTAACTTACAGTTATGAAAATATTTACGCTTACACTTTTAAGTAACTTTATAAGGTTTTCTAAAAAAATATATTTATGGAAAATACTGTAAATTAACTTTCTACAATTATTTTAAATTCAAAGCTAAATAGAAAAATGCTAGAATCTTTAATGGAAATATATTAAATTCAAGTGAAAATATTTTCGAAAGTTTAACCTTTTTGGTGCGGGCGTCGGCCACTGGCCGACGCCCACACACCCTCCCTGGTGCGGATCACGACCAGTGGCCGACACCAGGAAGGGTATTAATAAATCCTCGGGTGCGTCGCATCTGAGGATTTTTTTTTTTTTTACCTTTCCCCGGGAGACACGGAAGCTTCCATGTCTCCCCCCACCCCCCACCGCCCCTTTGTGACGTCAGCGCGCCACGAGGCGCGCTGACGTTTCAAAGGTGTTTTCCCCATCAAAGCAGGAAGCAGCCTTGCGGCCGCTTCCTGCTTCGATGGGGAAAACGGCCTTCCCCACGTTCGGGAAGGCCTCGTAAGAAAGGGGAGACTCTCCCCTTTCTTACGAGGCCTTCCTGAAAGTGTTTCCTGGCCCCCGATTGCAGCTGCGATCGGGGGGGCAGGAAAACTTTCAAAAGGCCTCGTAAGAAAGGGGAGACTCTCCCCTTTCTTACGAGGCCTTCTGAAACTGTTTCCTGGCCCCTGATCGCAGCTGTGCTGCGATCGGGGGCCAGGAAACACCACTAGACGCCAGGGATTTCACTTGGGGGGGTCGGCCCCCTCAGAAAACGGGCCGCCCCCCTCCCCCCCGGGGCATATTTTATTTAAAAAAAAAAGGTAGGTGCCCCCTGTGGGGGAGGGGGGGGGTCGCGATCCCCCCCCGGGCAAATTGTATTTAAAAAAATAAAAATAAAAAAAAGGCAGGGGGTCGCCCGTGGGCAGGGTGACCCCCTGAGGGGCAATCTTTTTTTTTTAGATGTTGTAGGGTTTCCCTGGGGGCCTTTTTGGCCCCCAAGGAACCATACAACAACTAAAAAAAAAATAGAACTATATGTAGATCTATATATATATATATATAGATATATCTATGTACATGGATATATCTATAGATATATCTATGTAGATATATAGATAGATCGATCTATATATATCAATCAAAGAGATTTATAAAGCGCGTTACTCACCCGTGAGGGTCTCAAGGTGCTTTGGGGGGGGGGGAGGGAAAGGGGCTGGGAGGTTCACTGTTCGAAAAGCCAGGTTTTGAGGCCCTTCCTGAAAAGAAGTAGGTTTTGGGTCTTGCGAAGGTGGGTTGGGAGGGCGTTCCAGGGTTTGGGTGCAAGGTAGGAGAAGGATCTGCCCCAGGTGGTGGTGTGTTTGATGCGGGGGAAAGAGGCGAGAGAGAGGTCAGCTGAGCGGAGGTTTCGTGTAGGGGTGTGGAAGGCGACTCTCGTTGAGGTAGGCAGGGCCTGTGTTGTGGAGTGATTTGTGTGCGAGGATGAGGATCTTGAAGATGATCCTTTTGTCAATGGGGAGCCAGTGGAGGGATTTAAGGTGTGGAGAGATGTGTCCGGGGAGGTCGAGGATGAGTCGTGCTGCTGAGTTCTGGATGCGTGTAGTTTGCGCTTAAGTTTTAGAGTGGTGCCGGCGTAGAGGGCGTTTCCGTAATCAAGTCTGCTGCTGATGAGTGCATGAGTGACAGTTTTTCTGGTCTCTGTGAGGATCCATTTGAATGTTTTTTTCAGTATACGGAGTGTGTTGATGCATGAGGAGGTGAGAGCGTTGATTTGTTGGGTCATAGAGAGGGAGGAGTCTAGGATGATGCCGAGGTTGCGTGCGTGGTTGGCGGGGGTGGGTGCAGGGCCTAGCGTGGTGGGCCACCATGAGGGGTACCAGGTGTTTTTGTGTGGGCCAAAGAGGATTATTTTGGTTTTGTTTGAGTTGAGTTTCAGGTGGTTGGCTGTCATATATATATCACTTTTGTCAATATGTGTGTGGTTTCCCTGGGGGGGGAAAGGGTCAGACTTGTCTAGTGGCAGTTTTAGTGCCATAAAGAAGCGCAGAAGGTTTATATGCCTACTGCAAAGAGCAAATCTGTATTTTATGTAAATAGCTGAGTACATTAGTAAAATCAGCCATTACCTGCGCTATAATACCAACGAAATGTATGTGCAGGGTGGAGGGCGGCTATGGAGAGATGAAGGGCACTTTTGCTGGGTGGTAATAAGGGAGTCCTAGGAGGAGGGAGTGGGAGCACCAATAATGATTGTTGGACTGGGCGCAGGAGGTGCTAAAGACTGTGACGAATGGTATGTGACAAGGTGTTTTTTGAGTGTCTTGAAAGAACGTGCTGATTGAGGGAAGAAGCGCAGGTAAGGTGGCCTCTACTGTTGCACGTATCTCACACACACCACCGATTTTGTGACTGTCTACGTAGGCTAGTGTTTTAGAGCAACAGTTTAGCCAATAGCAGAGATGGCATCTTGATGGATGACTGCTGCCTGCACTCGGGTTATAGAGGACCGCACTGACATAGGATCAGAGACTGAGATATCAGATACTGAGACAGCATCTGAGGGATAGGACAATGGCGCAGACTCTGGGAGTGATTTTTCAGTCAGAGGAGTCCCATTCGATAACTCCTCCTCCAGTACATTATGAGGAAGGTGATGAGGACAGTCCTGCTGTCCCTTCGCAAGCTGTTTGTTCAACTGGGTAATAGTGGGTTAGCCCAATCCAGAGAGCAGGTGAATGCGGCGGCAAGCAGAGAGAGAGTGCTCTCTTGGGAGCTCCCCAATTTAGTTCAGCCCCAAATTCCACCGGCCAAATCGTATTGTGGAGACATCAAAATTATCTATCGCAAAACAAACTGGTTTTGTAAGGCAGGCACCTGTGTTTTTGGTCCTGGATTCGGCGGCCATATAGAGAAACACACTAAACCCAAACATTTCTGGAAACTAGACATACGGGGGAGTCCACAGAGGTGTGATTTGTGTGGATTCCCCAAAGTTTTCTTACCCAGAATACCCTGCAAAGCTGAAATGTTGAAAAAAAACTCAATTGTTCTCGCATTTCTGTCACACAAACTACAGGAATATGCTGGAATCCACAACATTCCTACCACCCAGTGACTCCTCACCTGTCCTGATAAAAATACTACCCCACTTGAGTGCCTACACCTAGTGCCTGTGTCAGGAATGGATCACCCCAGGGTCAACAGCTGCCTCACGTAAGGACCAACATTGACCGTTGTGTGATCTATTCCTGTCGCGGGCACCAGGCCTAACCACACAAGTGAGGTATCATTTTTATCGGGAGACTTGGGGGAACGCTGGGTGGAAGGAAATTTGTGTCTCCTCTCAGATTCCAGAACTTTCTGTCACCGAAATGTGAGGAAAATGTGTTATTTTAGCCACATTTTGAGGTTTGCAAAGGATTCTGGGTAACAGAACCTGGTCAGAGCCCCACAAGTCACCTCATCTTGGATTCCCCTGGGTGTCTAGTTTTCAAAAATGTGCTGGTTTGCTATGTTTCCCTAGGTGCCGGCTGAGCTAGAGGCCAAAATCTACAGGTAGGCACTTTGCAAAAAACAGCTCTGTATTTTGTCAAAAAATGGGATGTGTCCACGTTGTGTTTTGGGGCATTTCCTGTTGCGGGCGCTAGGCCTACCCACACAAGTGAGGTATCATTTTTATCAGGAGACTTGGGGGAACGCTGGGTGGAAGGAAATTTGTGGCTCCTCTCAGATTCCAGAACTTTCTGTCACCGAAATGTGAGGAAAACTTGTTTTTTTAGCCACTTTTTGAGGTTTGCATAGGATTCTGGGTAACAGAACCTGGTCAGAGCCCCACGAGTCACCCCATCTTGGATTCCCCTAGGTCTCTAGTTTTAAAAAATGCACAGGTTTGGTAGGTTTCCCTATGTGCCGGCTGAGCTAGAGGCCAAAATCTACAGGTAGGCACTTTGTAAAAAACAGCTCTGTATTTTGTCAAAAAATGGGATGTGTCCACGTTGTCTTTTGGGGCATTTCCTGTCGCGGGCGCTAGGCCTACCCACACAAGTGAGGTATCATTTTTATCGGGGGACTTGGGGGAACGCTGGGTGGAAGGAAATTTGTGGCTCCTCTCAGATTCCAGAACTTTCTCTCACCGAAATGTGAGGAAAACATGTTTTTTTAGCCACTTTTTGAGGTTTGCAAAGGATTCTGGGTAACAGAACCTGGCCAGAGCCCCACGAGTAACCCCATCTTGGATTCCCCTAGGTCTCTGTTTTTCATAAATGCACAGGTTTGGTAGGTTTCCCTATGTGCCGGCTGAGCTAGAGGCCAAAATCTACAGGTAGGCACGTTGCAAAAAACAGCTCTGTATTTTGTCAAAAAATGTGATGTGTCCACGTTGTTTTTTGGGGCCTTTCCTGTCGCGGGCGCTAGGCCTACCCACACAAGTGAGGTATCATTTTTATCAGGAGACTTCGGGGAACACTGGGTGGAAGGAAATTTGTGGCTCCTCTCAGATTCCAGAACTTTCTGTCACCGAAATGTGAGGAAAACTTGTTTTTTTTAGCCACTTTTTGAGGTTTGCAAAGGATTCTGGGAAACAGAACCTGGTCAGAGCCCCACGAGTCACCCCATCTTGGATTCCCCTAGGTCTCTAGTTTTCACAAATGCACAGGTTTGGTAGGTTTCCCTATGTGCCGGCTGAGCTAGAGGCCAAAATCTACAGGTAGGCACTTTGCAAAAAACAGCTCTGTATTTTGTCAAAAAATGGGATGTGTCCACGTTGTGTTTTGGGGCATTTCCTGTCGTGGGCGCTAGGCCTACCCACACAAGTGAGGTATCATTTTTATCGGGAGACTTGGGTGAACGCTGGGTGGAAGGAAATTTGTGGCTCCTCTCAGATTCCAGAACTTTCTGTCACCGAAATGTGAGGAAAACTTGTTTTTTTAGCCACTTTTTGAGGTTTGCAAAGGATTCTGGGTAACAGAACCTGGTCAGAGCCCCACGAGTCACCCCATCTTGGATTCCCCTAGGTCTCTAGTTTTCAACAATGCACAGGTTTGGTAGGTTTCCCTATGTGCCGGCTGAGCTAGAGGCCAAAATCTACAGGTAGGCACTTTGCAAAAAACAGCTCTGTATTTTGTCAAAAAATGGGATGTGTCCACGTTGTCTTTTGGGGCATTTCCTGTCGCGGGCGCTAGGCCTACCCACACAAGTGAGGTATCATTTTTATCGGGAGACTTGGGGGAACTCTGGGTGGCAGGAAATTTGTGGCTCCTCTCAGATTCCAGAACTTTCTGTCACCGAAATGTGAGGAAAACATGTTTTTTTAGCCACTTTTTGAGGTTTGCAAAGGATTCTCGGTAACAGAACCTGGCCAGAGCCCCACGAGTCACCCCATCTTGGATTCCCCTAGGTCTCTAGTTTTCATAAATGCACAGGTTTGGTAGGTTTCCCTATGTGCCGGCTGAGCTAGAGGCCAAAATCTACAGGTAGGCACGTTGCAAAAAACAGCTCTGTATTTTGTCAAAAAATGGGATGTGTCCACGTTGTTTTTTGGGGCCTTTCCTGTCGCGGGCGCTAGGCCTACCCACACAAGTGAGGTATAATTTTTATCGGGAGACTTGGGGGAACGCTGGGTGGAAGGAAATTTGTGGCTCCTCTCAGATTCCAGAACTTTCTGTCACCGAAATGTGAGGAAAACTTGTTTTTTTAGCCACTTTTTGAGGTTTGCAAAGGATTCTGGGTAACAGAACCTGGTCAGAGCCCCACGAGTCACCCCATCTTAGATTCCCCTAGGTCTCTAGTTTTCAAAAATGCACAGGTTTGGTAGGTTTCACTATGTGCCGGCTGAGCTAGAGGCCAAAATCTACAGGTTGTGGACAGCTGTGTTTTCTATCAAAAAATGGGATGTGTCCATGTAGTGTTTTGGGGCATTTCCTGTCGCGGGCACTAGGCCTACCCACACAAGTGAGGTATCATTTTTATCGGGAGACTTGGGGGAACGCTGGGTGGAAGGAAATTTGTGGCTCCTCTCAGATTCCAGAACTTTCTGTCACCGAAATGTGAGGAAAACTTGTTTTTTTAGCCACTTTTTGAGGTTTGCAAAGGATTCTGGGTAACAGAACCTGGTCAGAGCCCCACAAGTCACCCCATCTTGGATTCCCCTAGGTCTCTAGTTTTCAAAAATGCACAGGTTTGGTAGGTTTCCCTATGTGCCGGCTCAGCTAGAGGCCAAAATCTACAGGTAGGCACTTTGCAAAAAACAGCTCTGTATTTTGTCAAAAAATGGGATGTGTCCACGTTGTCTTTTGGGGCATTTCCTGTCGTGGGCGCTAGGCCTACCCACACAAGTGAGGTATCATTTTTATCGGGAGACTTGGGGGAACGCTGGGAGGAAGGAAATTTGTGGCTCCTCTCAGATTCCAGAACTTTCTGTCACCGAAATGTGAGGAAAACTTGTTTTTTTAGCCACTTTTTGAGGTTTGCAAAGGATTCTAGGTAACAGAACCTGGTCAGAGCCCCACGAGTCACCCCATCTTGGATTCCCCTAGGTCTCTAGTTTTCAAAAATGCACAGGTTTGGTAGGTTTCCCTATGTGCCGGCTGAGCTAGAGGCCAAAATCTACAGGTAGGCACTTTGCAAAAAACAGCTCTGTATTTTGTCAAAAAATGGGATGTGTCCACGTTGTTTTTTGGGGTCTTTCCTGTCGCGGGCGCTAGGCCTACCCACACAAGTGAGGTATCATTTTTATCGGGAGACTTGGGGGAACGCTGGGTGGAAGGAAATTTGTGGCTCCTCTCAGATTCCAGAACTTTCTGTCACCGAAATGTGAGGAAAACTTGTTTTTTTAGCCACTTTTTGAGGTTTGCAAAGGATTCTAGGTAACAGAACCTGGTCAGAGCCCCACGAGTCACCCCATCTTGGATTCCCCTAGGTCTCTAGTTTTCAAAAATGCACAGGTTTGGTAGGTTTCCCTATGTGCCGGCTGAGCTAGAGGCCAAAATCTACAGGTAGGCACTTTGCAAAAAACAGCTCTGTATTTTGTCAAAAAATGGGATGTGTCCACGTTGTCTTTTGGGGGATTTCCTGTCGCGGGCGCTAGGCCTACCCACACAAGTGAGGTATCATTTTTATCGGGAGACTTGGGGGAACTCTGGGTGGAAGGAAATTTGTGGCTCCTCTCAGATTCCAGAACTTTCTGTCACCGAAATGTGAGGAAAACATGTTTTTTTAGCCACTTTTTGAGGTTTGCAAAGGATTCTCGGTAACAGAACCTGGCCAGAGCCCCACGAGTCACCCCATCTTGGATTCCCCTAGGTCTCTAGTTTTCATAAATGCACAGGTTTGGTAGGTTTCCCTATGTGCCGGCTGAGCTAGAGGCCAAAATCTACAGGTAGGCATGTTGCAAAAAACAGCTCTGTATTTTGTCAAAAAATGGGATGTGTCCACGTTGTTTTTTGGGGTCTTTCCTGTCGCGGGCGCTAGGCCTACCCACACAAGTGAGGTATCATTTTTATCAGGAGACTTCGGGGAACGCTGGGTGGAAGGAAATTTGTGGCTCCTCTCAGATTCCAGAACTTTCTGTCACCGAAATGTGAGGAAAACTTGTTTTTTTAGCCACTTTTTGAGGTTTGCAAAGGATTCTGGGTAACAGAACCTGGTCAGAGCCCCACAAGTCACCCCATCTTGGATTCCCCTAGGTCTCTAGTTTTCAAAAATGCACAGGTTTGGTAGGTTTCCCTATGTGCCGGCTGAGCTAGAGGCCAAAATCTACAGGTAGGCACTTTGCAAAAAACAGCTCTGTATTTTGTCAAAAAATGGGATGTGTCCACGTTGTCTTTTGGGGCATTTCCTGTCGTGGGCGCTAGGCCTACCCACACAAGTGAGGTATCATTTTTATCGGGAGACTTGGGGGAACGCTGGGAGGAAGGAAATTTGTGGCTCCTCTCAGATTCCAGAACTTTCTGTCACCGAAATGTGAGGAAAACTTGTTTTTTTAGCCACTTTTTGAGGTTTGCAAAGGATTCTAGGTAACAGAACCTGGTCAGAGCCCCACGAGTCACCCCATCTTGGATTCCCCTAGGTCTCTAGTTTTCAAAAATGCACAGGTTTGGTAGGTTTCCCTATGTGCCGGCTGAGCTAGAGGCCAAAATCTACAGGTAGGCACTTTGCAAAAAACAGCTCTGTATTTTGTCAAAAAATGGGATGTGTCCACGTTGTTTTTTGGGGTCTTTCCTGTCGCGGGCGCTAGGCCTACCCACACAAGTGAGGTATCATTTTTATCGGGAGACTTGGGGGAACGCTGGGTGGAAGGAAATTTGTGGCTCCTCTCAGATTCCAGAACTTTCTGTCACCGAAATGTGAGGAAAACTTGTTTTTTTAGCCACTTTTTGAGGTTTGCAAAGGATTCTAGGTAACAGAACCTGGTCAGAGCCCCACGAGTCACCCCATCTTGGATTCCCCTAGGTCTCTAGTTTTCAAAAATGCACAGGTTTGGTAGGTTTCCCTATGTGCCGGCTGAGCTAGAGGCCAAAATCTACAGGTAGGCACTTTGCAAAAAACAGCTCTGTATTTTGTCAAAAAATGGGATGTGTCCACGTTGTCTTTTGGGGGATTTCCTGTCGCGGGCGCTAGGCCTACCCACACAAGTGAGGTATCATTTTTATCGGGAGACTTGGGGGAACTCTGGGTGGAAGGAAATTTGTGGCTCCTCTCAGATTCCAGAACTTTCTGTCACCGAAATTTGAGGAAAACATGTTTTTTTAGCCACTTTTTGAGGTTTGCAAAGGATTCTCGGTAACAGAACCTGGCCAGAGCCCCACGAGTCACCCCATCTTGGATTCCCCTAGGTCTCTAGTTTTCATAAATGCACAGGTTTGGTAGGTTTCCCTATGTGCCGGCTGAGCTAGAGGCCAAAATCTACAGGTAGGCATGTTGCAAAAAACAGCTCTGTATTTTGTCAAAAAATGGGATGTGTCCACGTTGTTTTTTGGGGTCTTTCCTGTCGCGGGCGCTAGGCCTACCCACACAAGTGAGGTATCATTTTTATCAGGAGACTTCGGGGAACGCTGGGTGGAAGGAAATTTGTGGCTCCTCTCAGATTCCAGAACTTTCTGTCACCGAAATGTGAGGAAAACTTGTTTTTTTTAGCCACTTTTTGAGGTTTGCAAAGGATTCTGGGAAACAGAACCTGGTCAGAGCCCCACGAGTCACCCCATCTTGGATTCCCCTAGGTCTCTAGTTTTCACAAATGCACAGGTTTGGTAGGTTTCCCTATGTGCCGGCTGAGCTAGAGGCCAAAATCTACAGGTAGGCACTTTGCAAAAAACAGCTCTGTATTTTGTCAAAAAATGGGATGTGTCCACGTTGTGTTTTGGGGCATTTCCTGTAGTGGGCGCTAGGCCTACCCACACAAGTGAGGTATCATTTTTATCGGGAGACTTGGGGGAACGCTGGGTGGAAGGAAATTTGTGGCTCCTCTCAGATTCCAGAACTTTCTGTCACCGAAATGTGAGGAAAACTTGTTTTTTTAGCCACTTTTTGAGGTTTGCAAAGGATTCTGGGTAACAGAACCTGGTCAGAGCCCCACGAGTCACCCCATCTTAGATTCCCCTACGTCTCTAGTTTTCAAAAATGCACAGGTTTGGTAGGTTTCACTATGTGCCGGCTGAGCTAGAGGCCAAAATCTACAGGTTGTGGACAGCTGTGTTTTCTATAAAAAAATGGGATGTGTCCATGTAGTGTTTTGGGGCATTTCCTGTCGCGGGCACTAGGCCTACCCACACAAGTGAGGTATCATTTTTATCGGGAGACTTGGGGGAACATAGAATAGCAAAACAAGTGTTATTGCCCCTTATCTTTCTCTACATTTTTTCCTTCCAAATATAAGAGAGTGTGTAAACAAGACGTCTATTTGAGAAATACCCTGCAATTCACATGCTAGTATGGGCACCTCAGAATTCAGAGATGTGCAAATAACCACTGCTCCTCAAAACCTTATCTTGATCCCATTTTGGAAATGCAAAGGTTTTCTTGATACCTCTTTTTCACTCTTCATATTTCAGCAAATGAATTGCTGTATACCCAGTATAGAATGAAAACCAACTGCAGGGTGCAGCTCATTTATTGGCTCTGGGTACCTAGGGTTCTTGATGAACCTACAAGCCCTTTATATCCCCGCAACCAGAAGAGTCCAGCAGACAAAACGGTATATTGCTTTCAGAAATCTGACAACGCAGGAAAAAGTTACAGAGTAAACCATAAAGAAAAATGGCTGTTGTTTTCAGCTCAATTTCAATACTTATTTTATTCCAGCTGTTATTTTCTGTAGGAAAACCTTGTAGGATCTACACAAATTACCCCTTGCTGAATTCAGAATTTTGTCTAGTTTTCAGAAATGTTTAGCTTTCCGGGATCCAGCATTGGTTTCACACCCATTCCTGTCACTAACTGGAAGGAGGTTGAAAGCACCAAAAATAGTAAAAATGGGGTATGTCCCAGTAAAATGCCAAATTTGTGTTGGAAAATGTGGTATTCTGATTCAAGTCTGCCCGTTCCTGAAAGGTGGGAAGATAGTGATTTCAGCACCAGAAACTCTTTGTTGATGGCATTTTCAGGGAAAAAACCACAAGCCTTCTTCGGCAGCCCTTTTTTGGGAAAAAACAAAATTTTCACTGTATTTTGGCTATTTTCTTGGTCTCCTCCAGGGGAAACCACAAACTCTGGATACCATTAGAATCCCTAGGATTTTGGAAAAAAAGGACGCAAATTTGGCGTGGATAGCTTATGTGGACAAAAAGTTATGAAGGCCTAAGCGCAAACTACCCCAAATAGCCAAAAAAGGGCTCAGCACTGGGGGGGAAACGGCCCAGCAGCTAAGGGGTTAAGTTAAAAAATAAATTCCCACTGAAGTATAAAAAGTATTTGTGCATTGATAACTATTAGAAGTGATGTATGGAATTTGTTAAAAGTAATTTAATTATGCTCTAAAACATGTATTGCTCCATTCATTTATACATGCAAAATAGTTTTGTTAAATATTTTGTGATTAAATTGAAATATGCACTATTAATCTACATTTATAACGTGCATTATATCTATTTATGTTGTAACTATTGTAAAATAAAAAAAATAAGTTGACATAATTTCCTACAGGTTTTACTCAAAGTTCCCGACTCTATTATTTTCTAAAGTAAAGGATTGCAACACCAGTGGTTGGCCATGTGCACTGCTGGATTTAATCTAGCTCTGAGCTGGAATACTTTATCACAGTTTTGGGTCTCTTTTTGGCAGTGGTAGCAATAAAAGTGCAGTTTGTGAATAGCTATAAGCTTACTCTTTAATGGGTAAGTTAATGCCCCTCTTAAAACCTCTCCATCGCACTACCTTAACACCTCCTTACTCCCACCTTAACCCTTCTCCTTTATTCATAAATAGTCCCCATTTTCCAGGCACTTCCATGTGTCCCCCCCATATTAACTATTAATATATAATCTACATATGCAGAGACTCTGCAGTCAGGGTGGATATTTCCACATATACCGTTATGGGAAGGCTGAGGGGAGGTTTGTTAATACCATTTTGTGCTACATTTTGTAGTTCTACAAACATACTACAGAATGTGAATAGTCATAGGCTTGTGGGTGGGTGATGTCGCTGCCTAAAACTCTCACTGACTTACTCCTCTATAAAACCCTCACCTTTATTCAGAATTATTCCCCTTTTCCAGACACTCTCCTCTGTTCATTCTCCATTTACTACTAAAAGAAAAAATATCTATATACGTGGAGACCCCACAATTGGGGCAGGCATCTATGCACATATAGTTACAGCAGAAGCATAAACTCTGCATTTACTTTTATGAGTAGCATTTTTAAGTACCTTTTGTAGTACTAGAATATTTACTAGAAAAGGCAGTTTGTGGATAGCCACCAACGTGTGAAAAACACATGGAGAACTCAGCTCTATACTTGAAAGAGTGGAATGTTAGAGATGAGATGGGAAGGAGTGATCACAAAAACTTGTTGGGGATTTGAATGTGGAGGCAACAGTCACTAGGAGTAGAGATAAATAGAGTCGCAAGGGGAAGACATGAAAGTATGGGAGAGAACCATCTGTGCTATAAGTGTGGAAGTATCATATAAGTGGCAGCTTCTAATGCCTGTTCTGTCATAAAAACAAGGTGCTGCTACAAGTGCAGGAAGGAGGGGCATTTCTCACGTGAAATCAAAGTGGAAAATTGTTGTGACGTGGTCACTCACCTTTAAAGCAGGATGTCTTCAGGGGCGATGGTATGCCCCGACCTCCTGGAACACCTCTTGACACTGCCTGGTGGACACAGAAGCCCCGGCAGGTGTCCTAAAAGGGAAGGGGAAGTGGAAGAGAAAGAGACAAACATTGCCATGTCTTGCGACCCGGTGCAGCCAGGCACCTTGTATCTTCGGGAGGGCAGGTCGTTGTTGACAGAGTGATAGTAGAGTTAGTGCACTCAACTTCCTTGAAACTAAGGGCCTCATTATGACCCTGGCGGGCGGCGGAGGCCGCCCGCCAGGATGCCGCCCTCCAAAATACCGCGCCGCGGTCAAAAGACCGCGGCGGGTATTACAAGTTTTCCCTTGGGCTGGCGGGCGGTTGCTGAAAAACCGCCCGCCAGCCCAGGGGAAAACGACCTTCCCACGAGGATGCCGGCTCGTAATCGAGCCGGCGGAGTGGGAAGGTGCGACGGGTGCAGTGGCCCCGCGACCCCCCGTACCGCCATCCTGTTCATGGCGGCTTTCCCGCCATGAACAGGATGGCGGTAGGGGGGGTCAGAATCCTCATGGCTGCGGAGCGTGCTCCGCAGCCATGGAGGATTCACACGAGCAGCGGAAAGTCAGCGGGAGACCGCTGACTTTCCGCTTCTGACCGCGGCTGAACCGCCGCGGTCAGAATGCTCGTTGGAGCACCGCCAGCCTGTTGGCGGTGCTCCCGTGGTCGGTGGCCCTGGCGGCCACCGGCCGCCAGGGTCAGAATGGCCCTCTAAATCTCGCTTCTTGATATATGCACAGGAGCAGCAGAAGAACCCCAGAATGCTCCAGCGTGGGGTAATAAAAACTGTAGGCATAATTGCTAACACTGCATTCCCAAAAACCCAAACTGAGTACCATAGCAATAAATACTACAAGACTAGGGCTGGCTCCACGGAGATTCACTGTTGCACACTACAATTAGAACTGTGGTTGCACTTTTCATGCAAAAGAATGACAAATAAGGGGATTCATTATATCACGTATAACTTTCCTGCATGCATAAGGTTAAACTAAAAGGAACAAAAACAATCCAAGAAATATAAATGTTCACTCTGGGTTCAAACAGGTAGGGTTACACAGTTTGAAAAAGCAAATTCCACAAAAATGGAAACACAAGCATGAATAACACAATTTAAATCCAAGAGTTAAGCTATTAGAGAAAGAAAAGTCCTTAAATGCTCTTTTAAAATTGCACTGCCATATTTTGTAGGACTTGAGTTTAAGCACAGTATTCCATAAGCACATTTAGGCAAGCAACTACAATAATAATGTAGAATGTTCAGAAATGCATTTATCTCTTCCAGATAAACACTCTGCCAAAATTGAGGTCTGAAATACAACAGCTGTTCTATGAAGGAGCAGCGCTCAAAGAACAAGCTCCCTGGAGAATGCTTGTCACTTAGCTGCAGTCTTTTCTGTTGTGCTGGAAGAATGCTTGGTGTCAACTGGTACACAAACAAAGAAATGACTTGCCAAAAAAGTCCTGAATATGAGGATGACAGTAGGGGATAGACTGCCAAGTCAGATGCTGAGATCAGGAAGCAAAACAAAGCCAAGCAGGGAGGCAGGCTTCACTCTGCTATTTACAGCCAATCAGGAAAGCAGTTGGGGTTCCATGTGTGAAAATAAACGTCATCATGCCCAATCAGAAGCACACGTCTACCCCTATTCATTAGTAAACAAACATTAGTAAAAGAAGCATTGACAAAAATCAATTGTGTAACACAGTGCATTATGTTTACTTAAACACATGAAGGATTAACAAAGCACAAAGATATGCCTTCACCCTAATCCCTGGGGATGCTGATAGATATGTAAGAGACTCTCTGGGGATTCCTGACAAAAATGAGGAGACCAAGGATAGTGTGAATGTTCCATAATGGGAAGGAGAATGACAAGAGTAGAGTAATTGAGGGCAAAAGTGATGATGTAGTCATTTGGAAAAGTGTAAACAACGTGGCCTGGCATGGAGTTCCTAGCATAGGAATATTGTGTCACCCCACAAAATATTTGATGGATGTTAGAACTGGCATCCTTGGCATGACTTTTACCTTATGTTTTTCCTTCAGACCTCCTGATTTTGCTGAGTTTGTTTTTGCTTGTGTTAGGGCTCTGCACATTATACAACTGCTAACCAGTGCTAAAGTGCTTGTGCTCCTTCCTTAAAACATAGTAACATTGGCTTAGACCCAATTGGCATCTTTAATTTACTTGTAAGTCCCTAGTAAAATGGCACTATCTATGCCCATGGCCTATCAATAAGATGCTACTAGTGGGCTTGCAACAGTGATTGTGCCACCCATTCATGTAGCACTCTAAACATGTTAAAGGCCTACCAATATGTAGCTTGTGTGTGGAGTCTTACACTGTCATTTTCGACCTTGCAAAGTAACCCCTTTGCCAGGCTCAACCTTCCTTTTGAATACATATAAGCCACCTCTAGGGAGGGCATGGGACAGCCCAGAGGGCAGGGTGGATTGTACCTAAGAAGTTGGGCATGCACCTCTAAGTTTATATGTCCTAGTAGTGAAAAACTCTTAAATTCATTTTTCACTACTCCAAGGCACCACTTATCTCATAGGATAATATTGGAATGACCTTATTATATTTTATAAGTATAATTTCTAAATTGGAACAGGTGACCCCTTCATGTTTGATGTCTCTGAAATCGCAATTTAAAATCCTAGCTGATGGTGAAGTGAGATTTTAACTTGCAATTCTGAAAACACCACTTTTAGATGTGTTGGTGTTTTCTTGCCTTAGCCATTGTGTGCCTGCCTCCTGTCTCTGGGTCACATGACTGTGCATGGGTGACAGCTGGGTTTTGTGTATTCTTCCTAGATAGCCCCACTCAATGGGGAGCTTAGTTGTGTCTGGATGTGATCTAAAGGACTGCTGCCCTGCTGTACTGACTTGCTGTCTGCTGCCCTCTTGTTTGGGTGAGACTGGACCTGCAACTCTTGCACCCAGAACCCAGAGTGACTCCAAGGGCTAGTTGGCAGGCCTCCTGATCTGAAGTCTCTGAAACACAGTCCACTACCAACAGCCTTGCATCTGTATCTGCACTCTGTCATCTATGAGCCTACCCTGTCAAGTGTGCCACCCAAATCCTGGGCCCTTGGAAGTGGGCTTAAGGTGCTCTTCCAGCTTCTGTGGATCCAGCTGAACTGACGTATCTCCTCTGGTGTAAGGCGAAAAGCCGTTCAGCACCAACACATCTCCAGTGCTGTGTGGATTGGACCCATCTCAAAGACTTGTATCGTATTTCAACTCTTCAGAGCTGCCACATTGTCCCCACTCCACAATACATCCCCAGAAAAGGTCTATCTCTCATCGATGGCAACCTCACTGATGATGCTGGGCTTTGCATTGCAGTATCATAGCATTGCAGCTCTTTGGAACCCACACATCACTCTGACTGTGCTCCCCATTCTTAGTGCTGGGCTTTGCTCCACAAGCCCCACCAACAAGATCCTCGGTGACGACACAAGCCCTCTCATTGCAGCCTCACCACATCTCAGAACTGATGCATTGCTTCGATGTGGATCCTCACAACTCTCCACAAACCAGGATTTAAGGTACTTTTGTTCAGCAGGGTATCTAACTGGGTACCTGTAGACAGCCTGTGTTCCATCGTGGTCAGCCTGAACTTGTGACTTTGTCCCTGTCAAACACAACCAAATATACACAGTTGGTGAATTGTGCTTTATGACCCTATTTTCTCTGAAATCTTTAAAACAAATTTAATTAAACATTTTAAATTTAATATAGCTGGATCTACTGACTAGATTTTTGTCATATTGGTCTTGTTTTATTTATTGAAGAAAATTCTATCTTGATGGGGGATTCTTTCTGTGTGCTGTTTTCACTTTATTAGTGTTTGAAGTGTTGCACAAATACTATACACATCACCTCTAAGTTAAACCTGACTGGTCTGTTCCAAGCCACCAGAGGGTTGAGCAGAGGTTAAGTTGGGGTTAGCTTTTGCCTCACCCTAGCTAGGATTGTGGTTTCTGCTTGACCAGCGCTCACATCCAAGTCAACCAATAATCCAACAAGACAAAAAGGAAGGTGCTGTACGGTTCGAGAGAAAAGCAGCACTGGAAATGGTCCTCACCTCTATTCACTCAGAGCAAGTACTGTTGAAAAACAGGCATGAAGCTGTTAAATTGATTCTGAAGTTCCCAAACTTGTTTAGTGGAGAGAGGGGATATCTGAAAAAAAAGTAATCATCAAATTATATTAAAAAAAGGTCCTGAGCTTCTGCACAGAGTGCAATCAATCAATCAATCAATAAATCATTTGTAAAGCACGCTACTCACCCGTGAGGGTCTCAATGTGCTGATGGGGGTGGGGGAGGTGCTACTGCTCGAACAGCCAGGTCTTGAGGCGTTTCCTGAAGGTCAGCAGATCCTGGGTCTGTCACAGGTGGTCAGGGAGGGTGTTCCAGGTCTTGGCAGTGAGGTGGGAGAATGATTTGCCGTTGGTTGTAGTTCGGTGGATGCGAGGGACAGTGGTGAGTGCGAGGTTGGCAGAGCGGAGCTGACGGTTGGGAGTGTAGAAGGTGAGTCGTTTGTTGAGGTAAGCAGGGCCGGGATTGTGGAGTGCTTTGTGGGCATGGGTGAGGAGCTTGAAGGCGATCCTCTTGTTGATGGGGAGCCAATGTAGATCTCTCAGGCGGGCTGAGATGTGGTTGCAGCGTGGGATGTTGAGGATGAGGCATGCGGAGGCGTTCTGTATAGGCTGCAGTCTTTTCTGGAGCTTGGCCGTGGTTCCAGCGTAGAGAGAGTTGCCGTAGTCCAGTCTGCTGCTGATGAGGGCCTGGGTGACCGTCCTTCTGGTTTCAGTGGGGATCCACCTGAAGATCTTGTGGAGCATGCGGAGGGTGTTGAAGCAGGAAGATGAGACGGCATTGACTTGCTGGGTCATGGTGCGCGATAAGTCCAGGATGAATCCTAGGTTACGTGCATGGTTGGTGGGCATCAGTGCGGTTCCTAGAGTGGCTGGCCACCAAGAGTCGTCCCAGGTAGAGGGGTTGGAGCCGAAGATGAGGATCCCCGTTTTGTCTGAGTTCAGTTTCAGACGGCTGCTCTCCATCCTGTTGGTGATGGCCTTCATTCCGTCGTGGAGGTTGGTTTTGGCGGTGGCGGGGTCCTTGGTGAATGAGAGGATCAGCTGAGTGTCATCAGCGTAGGAGACGATGTTGAGGTTGTGTGATAGGGCAATGTTGGCGAGCGGTGCCATGTAGACGTTGAAAAGGGTTGAGCTGAGGATGGATCTTTGGGGAACGCTGCAGATGGTCCCAGTGGCTTCAGATAGGAAGGGAGGGAGGCTGACTCTCTGGTTTCTGCTGGAGAGGAAGGAAGTAATCCAGTCCAAGGCTTTGTGGCGGATACCTGCGTCGTGGAGGCGTGTGCATAGGGTGTGGTGGCAGACGATGTCGAAGGCAGCCGAGAGGTCTAGGAGGATGAGGGTGACAGTTTCGCCTCTCTCTAGCATGGTCCTGATGTCGTCGGTGGCGGGAATGAGGGCGGTCTCGGTGCTTTGGTTGCTACGGAAACAAGATTGTGATGTGTCCAGGTTGTTGTTGTCTTCAAGGAAGCGGGTTAGTTGACTGTTGACAATCTTCTCAATGACTTTCGCCGGGAAGGGGAGGAGGGAGATGGGCTGGTAGTTCTTGAGGTCTCTTGGGTCTGCTTTGGGTTTCTTGAGCACGGTGTTGACTTCTGCGTGCTTCCAGCTTTCCAGGAAGGTGGCGGTCTCGAAGGAGCTGTTGACGATCATTCGGAGTTGGGGGGCGATGATGGAGCTTGCTTTGTTGAAGACGTGCTGGGGCAGGGGTCAGAGGGTGAGCCGGAGTGAATGGTGCCCATGGTTTTGATGGTATCATTGTCATTGATGTGGGTTCAGGAGAGCAGGAAGTTGGTGTGGCTGGGGTCCAGTGAGTTGGGAATTGTGGTGACAGCGGCTGTCATGGGGGTCGAGGTGTTGAAACTGTCACAGATATTCGTGATCTTGCGGTGAAACAAGGTGGAGAGGTAGTCGCAGAGGTCTTGCGAAGGTGGGGTGTCATTGGAGAAGGACCTGGGGTTGGTGAGTTCCTTAACGATGTTGAAGAGCTCTTTGCTGTCTTGTGCGTTGTTGTTGATGCGTTCCTTGAAGGAGGATCTCTTGGTGATCCGGATGAGCTGGTGGTGCTTGCGGATGACGTTCTTGAGGGCAGTGTAGTTGATCTCTGTTTGTTCGTGGCGCCACTTCTTCTCGAGTTTTCGGCACTCCCGTTTGGATGCCTGAAGGTCAGAGCGGTGAACGAGATAGCCTTAGTGCTGGTGTGGTTGTTGGAGGGTTTCTTGATCGGGGCGAGTGTGTTGGCGCAGTCGTCTATCCATTGTCTGAGGCTGCGGGCGGCTGTGTTGGGGTCAGCAGTAATGGGTGGTGGGGCTCGGTCGAGGATGGAGATCAGTTGGTCTTCAGTGACCCTGTTCCAGCTGCGGCTGAGGACCTGTTGTGGGTGGTGGTGTTTTTTTTGAAGGTGAAGTGGACGCAGCGGTGGTCGGTCCAGTGGAGTTCGGTGGTGTGGCTGAAGGTGACGAGGCTGCTGGCCGAGAAGACGGGGTCCAGTGTGTGGCTGGCAGAGTGGTAGGGTGTCGTGATGAGTTGTTTGAGACCGAGGTTGTTGAGCAGGGCGGTGGAGTTGCTGTAGTTGGCGTTCTCGAGGTGAAAGTTCAGGTCGCAGAGGAGGATGTAGTCCGTGGAAGCAAGGGTGTGAGCGCTGATTGCATCGGCTATGGAGTCACTGAACTGCGGCTGGGGGCCGGGGGGTCAGTAGACGAGTGTTCCTCTGAGGGTGGTGTTGGTGTTGATGTGAATCTGGAAGTGTAAGTGTTCGGCGACGTCGATGGCGTCTTCGGTGTTGGTCGAGATTCTGATGGTGTTCCTGTGAACTATGGCGATCCCTCCTCCCGGTCTGTTGATGCAATCTCTGCGGGTGATCTTATATCCGTCCGGGATGGCTATGGCGATGTCGGGTTCCGAGGAGGGGTTTATCCAGGTTTCGGTTAGTAAGGCGACGTCCGGGGAGAGTGAGATGAGTAGGTCCCAAAGTTCGACAGCGTGCTTGTGGACGGATCGTGTGTTGAGTAGGATGCATCTAAGGTGGTTGTGTTCGGTTCTGGCGAGAGGGGCGGCGGCTCAGGGGCTGGTGAAGCTGCAGTTCCGGCAGGAGAAGGGTCCGTGGGTGAGCTTCGGGGTGGCTTGAAAGCAGGTTGCAGTGGTCGGCCGGTGCTGAGGGCATGGAGGGCGTTGGCACTGTAGCAGTGTTGGGTGGTGAGGGGTTCACAGGAACCAAGGGGTCTGGCGCTGAGCGCGATCCAGGTGTGGATGGCCGCTGTGGCGCACCCACTGCGCGCGGGCGTGCAGTGACCACCATTAAGAAGGGGAGGTGGAAGGGAGGAGCAGCTGGGAGGCCGGAGCATTGGTCGAATGGGGGTGTGAGGGGGTGGGGCTCGAGAGGACACAGCAGCGGGACTGGAATAGAGCGTGAGGGCTGAGCAAGGGAGAAAAACTGCAAAAAGAGGTGAATGGATAAAAAAGGCTTAAGAGAAGGAGAAAAAGGCAGAAAAAGGAAACAAAGAGCAGTAAAGAATACAAAAATAAACAGACAGTCACAAGACAGACGCATAATACTTACGGTAACCACAAGACACCAGGGATGAGGCACAGGTGGAAGCCTGCGGGTGGTGGAGGGCCTCGAACTCACAGCGAGGGTGGGGTAAAGGACACAGGCGTATTTAGGTGGAGCTGGGCGACGTGGGGAGCGATCCCGACCTTAAAAACAGTTCAGGGGTCACTCTCTGCACCGTGCAGCGGGTGCCATTAACAAGGGGAGGTGGGAGGGAGGAGCAGCTGGGAGGCGGGAGCTTTGGTCGAATGGGGGCACAAGGGGGGCGGGACTGCAGGGGACGCAGCAGCGGGACTGGAACAGAGCGCGAGGGCTGAGCAAGGGAGAAAAATGGCAAAAAGAGGTGAACTGCTCAAAAAGGCTTAAGAGAAAGAGAAAAAGGCAGAAAAAGGAGACAAAGAGCAGTAAAGAATACAAAAATAAACAGACAGTCACAAGACAGACGCACAATATTTACGGCAACCACTAGACACCAGGGATGAGGTGCAGGTGGGAGCCTGCAAGGGGTGGAGGGCCTAGATCTCACAGCAGCAGCAACGGCGGCGTAAAGGGCACGGGCGCAGCCAGGTGGAGATGCACAGCATGGGGAGCGATCCTGACCTTAAAAACAGGTAAGGAGTTGCAGAGTGAGTAATGCTCATGGTGATGGTGAGCGATTCATTAAAAGATTATATGGAAGGTGTTATACCTGACAGTCTTAGGGTGGCCATTCCCCAACTTTTTGCCTGCCTCCCTCCATTTTTCTGACACTGTTTTTGCTGGTTTTAGGGCTCTGCACACTTTACCACTGCTAACCAGTGCTAAAGTGGAGATGCTCTCTCTGTAAAAACAAGGTAACATTGGCTCATACCCAATTGGCATATTTAATTTATTTGTAAGTCCCTAGTAATGAACACTACAAGTGCTTGTAAACTAAATGCTATTTGTGGGCCTGCAGCACTGCTTGTGCCACCCACATAAGTAGCCCCTTAACCATGTCTCAGGCCTGCCATTGCAAGGCCTGTGTGTGCAGTTTCACTGCCACTTAGACTTATCATTTAAAATTAGTTGCCAAGCCTTAAATCTCCTTTTTCTACATATAAACCACCCCTAAGGTAGGCCTTAGGTAACCCATAGGGCAGGGTGCTATGTAGGTAAAAGGCAGGACATGTCCATATGTGTTTTACATGTGCTGGTAGTAGGAAACTACTAGATTCATTTTTCATTACTGTGAGGCCTGCTCGTTTCATAGACTAGCATTAAGTGTGCCCTTATATACTTTTTGAGAGGTAGATCCTGATCTGAAAGGGATAACCAGGTCATATTTAGGATGGCTAGAATTGTAAAAGAAATTCCTGTTTATTCGTGAGGTTGGATTTTATATTACTAGTTTAGAAATGACACTTTTAGAAAGTGAGCATTTCTCTGCACTTAAAACCATCCGTGCCTTACAGCCTGTCTCCATTCAACGTCTGGTCTGTGCTGGTTGACAGCTCCCTTGTGCATTTCACCCAGACATACACAAACCCAGAACACTCAGTCAAATCTGCATTCATCTGCATACTGAACGGGTCTTCCTGGGTTTGAAGGGTGGAGGGCCTGATACTACATTTCAATGGCCATTAGCTTCCTCTCACACAATGGGACCCTGGCAGACAGGACTCGGCTGGGCCTGACCTGCTTTTAGGGTCAGAGCTCGCTCCTCACGCTGCGCAGCTCAACCAGACTGTGCCCGTGCCTCTCCACCACCTGCAGTCATTTCCTCTCCTGTAGAACTCAAAGAGTCCGCCTCCCTCCTTTCCTGTCTGAAGCCACCGAGACCATCTGCGGCATTCCCCAAGGATCCTCTCTTAGCCCAACTCCAATCGCCAACATCGTCCAATCGCACGGCCTCAACATAATCTCCTACGCAGACAACACCCAGCTGATCCTCTCACTCACCAAGGACCCCGCCACCGCAAAGACCAATCTCCATGACGGACTGCATGCAATCGCCAACTGGATGGAGATGAGCTGCCTCAAACTGAACTCGGACAAGACTGAGATCTTCTTTCTCAGCTCCAGCCACTCCGCATGGGATGACTCCTGGTTGCCAGCCACACTAGGAACCGCACCAACTCCCACCACCAGCGTATGCAACCTAGGTTTCCTCCTAGACTCATCGCTCACTATGACCCAGCAAGTCAACGCCGTCTCATCTTCTTGCTTCCACACCCTCTGCATGCTTCGCAAGACGTTCATATGGATCCCCATCGAAATCAGAAGGACAGTCACCCACGCCCTCGTCAGCAGCAGACTGTTGCGCCGTGAGCCACGGCGTGAGCCGAACATTCGGCTCGGGAAACGGCCGCGATCTGTGGCGGCAGGATGTGCCGCACCCCTACCATTCCATATTTTCGTGGGGCCTCGACGAGTTATGCGCGTGTTGCGCCCCTGCTAGTTCTTGCCTCCTGCCCCACACAAACTCACCCCCACTTACCTTATGCTTCTTTTTTCTTTCTTCTTTCCTGCTTTCCTTGTTTCCCCCTGTATTTATGCCCTTCTTTAGTTGCCATGATCCTTTCTCCTTCCCAGCATGCCTTCCTTCTCCCTGCATGCTTTTGGAACCTCTTTTAACATGGTGGCTTTTCTATAGGTTTCTATGCTATGTTCCCAACCCAATATGGTGTCTTTTACTTCCTGTTGATCACTTCCTGTTCTTTGGGTATATAAGGTGTATGATTCCTGTTTTCTTTGCGCTGCAACACTTCTTTTGGGTGGTGATCTTCACCCCTGTTTCTTCTGCGTCAGTTATATTTTTTCTTAGCCTGTTCCAGCTTTTTTCATTGTCATTTTGTCTTTTGTTCAGATTTACTTTTTATGTTTTGTTTTTGTTCCAGGAGTTCCTGCTTAGAGTTTTTTTTCCCTTTTTGTTTTTTTCCCCTCTGGGACTCCTTCCTGAGGGCACGGACCGCCTTTGGTGTTCCTTCCGCCAGCAGCACCGTGGCTACCAGAAAGGGTCGCCCCTTCTTGGGTCAAGGCAGAAGCTATAGGAACCAAGACCTCGCCGCATTTCCAGTGGGCCACAGACATAGACAACGAGTAGTTTGTGACACAGACTGGACTAACTCCAGAAGAAACTGCAACATATCCAGAGCACCTCTGCATGCCTCATCCTCAACATCCCACACCACATCTCAGCCCACCTCAGAGACCTACACTGGCTCCCCGTCAACAAGAAGATCACCTTCAAACTCCTCATCCACGCCCACAAAGCTCTCCACAAGGCTGCCCTGCCAACCTCATCGAGCAACTCACCTTCCATGCGCCCATCTGCCAACTCCACTCCGCCAACCTCGCCCTCGCCACCGTACCCCGTATCCATCGAACCACAGCCGGCGGCAGATCCTTTTCAAACCTCGCCGCCAAAACCTGGAACGCCCTTCCCGCCCACCTACGACAGACACAGGACCTCTTGACCTTCAGGAAACGCCTCAAGACCTGGTTATTCGAGCAGTAGCCCCCCTCCCCGTGCCTTGAGACCATAATGGGTGAGTAGCATGGTTTATAAGTGATTGATTGATTGATTGATTGATTGAAAGGGGAACTTGTGCCCTTCAAAGCCACCCTTTGAAGCCTCTCCCACTTCAAGGGCATTTTTGGGTATATAAACTGGGTCTCTGACACCAGCAAATCAGACACTTCTGAATCTACACCTGAACTCTGTCAGAGGAACTGCCTGGCTGCCCAAAGGACTCATCTGGACTGCTTTGCTGAGAAGGACTACAGGCCTGTTTGTTGCCCTGTTGCCTACTGGCCTCTGACGTTCACAAATGTGTTTTCCAAGTGCTTGTATTGAGCTTGCCTCCTGTTCTGAAGTGTTAAAGCCAACAAAGACTTTACCTACTACTTGGATTTTTGTAATTTTGACCTTATTTATTCAGATAACTATTTTCTAGCTTTCCAAACCTGTCTGGTGTTTTTATGTGGTGTTTTCACTGTGTTACTGTATGAGTTATTGCACAAATTCTTTAGACATTGCCTTCTAAGTTAAGCCTGCCTGTTCCATGCCGAGTTACCAGAGGGTGAGCACAGGATAATTTTGGTTGTGTTGTGACTTACCCTGACTAGGATTGTGGTCCCTACTTGAACAAGGGTGTATACCTCTGCCAACTAGAGACCAAGGTGGTTATTGCAACCCTGGCGGAGGGTGATAAAGTGGCGGTAAGACCGCCAATAGGCCGGTGGAAACAAATTTGCAAATACGACCGTGGCGGAAACCGCCAACAAAGACAGCCACTTTAACACTCCGACCGCCACGGCGGTACAAACAAAAAGCGCGGCAGTCACCGCCAACAGACAGGCGGAGGACAAAGTACTGCCCACAGTGTTATGACAGGCCACCTTTTCCGGGGCGGATTCACCGCGGATAAAAACACGTCGGAAACAGGAATTCCGAAGGAAAAACGCTCACCTCTACACACCCCACGAGGAACAAGAACACCATGGACCTGGAACTCCAAATTCTACCTGCGATAGTCTTCCTGCTCCTCTACCAGGAGCATGAACGCCGGCAGCGAAGACCACGGTGAGTACTGCACCTATGACAAAGGGGAGGGGGGAGGCAAAAAACAGGGACACATACGGAACACGCAACACCCCCACCCCCACCCACTACAACACACACACTAATGCATATTAATACATCACAGTTACACCCTCCAAACCCCCCGGAAGAATGCAAAGACAATAGAAAATGAGTGTAACCATTGTAATATATTAAAATCAAGTAGGCAGAAACATATATATACACCATAAACAAAATATACACCAAGCATAGTAGTCCAGGTAGTGCTCCAAGTAAGTCTGTGGAACACTGGGACCACACGGTAAGGGCGAGGCCCACACACGATCCCCGACCATGACAGAGAGAACACTGCAAGGGCATCAGAGAGCAAGAAAACAGGCACCTCAAGGGGAGGGAAAAGGGGGGCACCTCAGCCGGTTGAGTGCACAATGCCAAATCCACGAGGGGGCCACATGCCCACTGTTACATCCTGGGGAGTGCAAAGCCACAATCTCTCAATTCTCTACAGTGGGTAGGTTGCCCTCTGTTCATTCTTGGGGAGTGCAAAGCCACAGTCTTTCAATTCTCTACAGTGGGTGGGTTGTCCACTGTTCCATCCTGGGGAGTGCAAAGCCACAGTCTCTCAAGTCTCTACAGTGGGTGGGTTGCCCACTGTTCAATCCTGGGGAGTGCAAAGCCACAGTCTCTCAAGTCTCTACAGTGGGTGGGTTGCCCACTGTTCCATCCTGGGGAGTGCAAAGCCACAGTCTCTCAAGTCTCTATAGTGGGTGGATTGCCCACTGTTCCATCCTGGGGAGTGCAAAGCCAAAGTCTCTCAAGTGGATGACAGTCTCCACTGGTTCTGGAGGGGGCATGGTGCCCAGAGTGCTTCATCCTGCTAAGGACATAGGTAGTGGATGGATCTCTCCACTGGTTCTGGAGGGGGCATGGTGCCCAGAGTGCTTCATCCTGCTAAGGACAGAGGTAGTGGATGACAGTCTCCACTGGTTCTGGAGGGGGCCTTGTGCCCAGAGTGCTTCATCCTGCTAAGGACAGAGGTAGTGGATGAATCTCTCCACTGGTTCTGGAAGGGGCCTTGTTCCCAGAGTGCTTCATCCTGCTAAAGACAGAGGTAGTGGATGACAGTCTCCACTGGTTCTGGAGGGGGGCCTTGTGCCCAGACTGCTTCATCCTGCTAAGGACAGAGGTAGTGGATGGATCTCTCCACTGGTTCTGGAGGGGGCCTTGTGCATAGAGTGCTTCATCCTGCTAAGGACAGAGGTAGTGGATGACAGTCTCCACTGGTTCTGGAGGGGGCTTGGTGCCCAGAGTGCTTCATCCTGCTAAGGACAGAGGTAGTGGATGGATCTCACCACTGGTTCTGGAGGGGGCATGGTGCCCAGAGTGCTTCATTCACCCCGTGACGGACTCTGTAGCGTCAGTGCTCTTGCCGCTCATGGGCCAGCGGTGCTTGAGACGGCGGTGCCCTGTTCAGCTGTGCTTGAGACGGTGGTCTCCTAGGCAGCTGGGATTGGGCTGGCGGTGACCTCCTGGGCAGCTGGGCTTGTGCTGGCGGTGGCCTCCTGGGCAGCGGGGATGATGGCGGTCTTCTCCGCTGTGCTGCTCTTTCCAGACTTGCCGGGTTTCTTGTGGCCCTTCCCCACCTTGGAAGGTGTCACAGCTGACTCCACACTCCCACCGGGACCCCTGGGAGCGGCTTTGGTGGCTGGAGTCTTCTCACTCTACCGCCGGGCACTGGCCAACTTCTGATGCTTCACAGGTGGGGGACTGTCTGTGCTGTGGCTCCGTGCCACACTGGCTGCCCTGGTGGCCGGTGCACTCCAGATTCTGGTGATTACAGGCACCACTGGTCCCGGATATGAGATGTTGTGGCTGAGGTGCTAGTTCAGGACCTAGGAGACGGACTGGGTGGGGGAGGCGTGGGAAAGATGTCAAGGTTGGACAGAAAACGTTTTTTTTTTAAACTGGGACGGGTAGCTGGAGGTGGTTTGGGAGTGGAGGAACAGGTGGTGGTTGTATGAGGTGTTCGTTTGCTGACTTTGGGTGAAGGTGCATGCACTGGAGGCTGTCGTGAGGTGGATGGCTGTTGGGTGGGTGGGTGTGTGCCTGCGTTTGTGTATCTTGGGAGGGGGTGTCACAGACACACTGGGAGAGTACACAGGGGACGTGTGAATGGTAGTGGGGGTGGTGGTGGGTGTGGAGAGGGACGTAGTGGCTGTAGAGGTAGTGCATGCAGGTGTGAGTTTAGACGAGACAGGGAGGGGGAGGGAGACGAGGAGGAGGGGGACACAGTGGAGGCAGTGGATGTTGGTATGTCTGCATGTGTGTGATGCTTGCGTGAGTGCCTGTGGGATGTGTGGTGCTTATGTTTGCCTGAGCTTGCCTTGTGTGTTGACGTGTGTGTATGCTGGTCTGTAGGTGTGCTTTGGATAGGCTGAGGTAGAGGGGATTGGGTCTGGGTGGAGGAAGGTGGAGGGGGGAGGCTAGACACAGGGACAATGGCTGCCATCAGTGCTGAGGCCAGAGTCTGAAAAGCTTGCTGAAGGGCCGCCTGACCAGAATAAATGCCATCCAGGAATGCATTGGTTTGTTGCAACTGCCTTTCTACACCCTGGATGGCATTCAAAATGGTAGAAAGCGCAACAGTGAGGGACCTGAGGAGGTCAATGGCCTCCTCACTGAGGGCAGCAGGGGTGTCTGGGGCAGGGCCTGAGGTGCCTGGGGCAGGTCCTGAGGTGCCTGGGGCGAAGGTGATGCCCACCCTCCCGGGCGAGCGGGCACGGGTGAAGGCTGAGGGGCTGCTGGGAGGGCGGTGCTGGAAGAGAGGGTGGCGGCTGTACCTGTAGATGGGGGTGGCACAGATGTTGCTGCCACCACAAGGGAACTCCTATCAGAGGACGAGTCCGTGTCACTGGTCTCAGCTCCTGTCCCCGACGTGGAGCTCCCCTCGCCCTCCGTCCCACTGGTGAAGTCCGTAGTGTGGCCCTCCATGGCCATGTGGGGTGCAGCACCCTGGTGCTCCGGTGCCACTGCTCCTCCGCCTGATGATGCTAATACACACAAGAACAGGGAGACCACAAAAAGGGGGGGGATGACAGAAGAAAAACATGTTGAGTGCATGCATTACCGCTACCGTTGGTGGACACGACAGACACAGAAGCCCCTTGCACTACGCCGCGCTCTTGGGCTCCACTGTTCAATTCCTGGGAAATGGCCTACAAGGCTATGGACGACATCTGCACACATAGATGACACAGGGGCATGACTAGGTGTACTTGGCACTGTACAGAGGTGGGGTGGGGTGCCACATGGCCTGCCTTACGGAGGGACCTTGCCTACGGAACTCGCCCTGGCCTAGGGAAACCCACAGCCCACCTCCCCCACCCAGACCCCTCCAAAGCGCGCAAAGTCAGCAGATTGAGAGTGTACTCTCCCCCTTGTGGCTGCTGTGATGCCCTCAAGCGCCCATCTGTGAGAAAGTAGCCTCTTTCTAGCCTTGATACCCCCACTTTTGGCCTGTTTGTGAGTATATGTCAGGGTGTTCGCGCAGTCTCACTGGGATCCTGCTAGCCAGGGCCCAGTGCTCATAGTGAAAACCCTATGTTGTCAGTATGGTTGTTATGTGTCACTGGGACCCTGCTAGCCAGGACCCCAGTGCTGATAAGTTTGTGGCCTATATGTATGTGTTCCCTGTGTGATGACTAACTGTCTCACTGAGGCTCTGCTAACCAGAACCTCAGTGGTTATGCTCTCTCTGCTTTCCAAATTGTCACTAACAGGCTAGTGACCAATTTCACCAATTCACATTGGCATACTGGAACACCCTTATAATTCCCTAGTATATGGTACTGAGGTACCCAGGGTATTGGGGTTCCAGGAGATCCCTATGGGCTGCAGCATTTCTTTTGCCACCCATTGCCTCTTACACAGGTCTGCCAGTGCAGCCTGAGTGAAATAACGTCCACGTTATTTCACAGCCATTTTACACTGCACATAAGTAACTTATAAGTCACCTATATGTCTAACCTTTACCTGGTAAAGGTTGGGTGCTAAGTTACTTAGTGTGTGGGTACCCTGGCACTAGCCCAGGTGCCCCCACATTGTTCAGGGCAAATTCCCCGAGCTTTGCGAGTGCGGGGACACCATTACACGCATGCACTATACATATGTCACTACATATGTATAGCGTCACAATGGTAACTCCGAACATGGCCATGTAACATGTCTAAGATCATGGAATTGTCACCCCAATGCCATTCTGGCATTGGGGAGACAATTCCATGATCCCCGAGTCTCTAGCACAGACCCGGGTACTGCCAAACTACCTTTCCCGGGGTTTCACTGCAGCTGCTGCCAACCCCTCAGACAGGTTTCTGCCCTCCTGGGGTCCATCCAGGCTTGGCCCAGGAAGGCAGAACAAAGGACTTCCTCAGAGAGAGGGAGTTACACCCTCTCCCTTTGGAAAAAGGTGTCAGGGCTGGGGAGGAGTAGCCTCCCCCAGCCTCTGGAAATGCTTTGATGGGCACAGATGGTGCCCATCTCTGCATAAGCCAGTCTACACCGGTTCAGGGATCCCCCAGCCCTGCTCTGGTGCAAAACTGGACAAATGAAAGGGGAGTGACCACTCCCCTGACCTGCACCTCCCCTGGGAGGTGCCCAGAGCTCCTCCAGTGTGCTCCAGACCTCTGCTATCTTGGAAACAGAGGTGCTGCTGGCACACTGGACTGCTCTGAGTGGCCAGGGCCAGCAGGTGACGTCAGAGACTCCTTCTGATAGTCTCTTACCTGTGTTGCTAGCCTATCCTCCTTCCTAAGTAGCCAAACCTCCTTTTCTGGCTATTTAGGATCTCTGGTTTGGGGAATTCTTTAGATAACAAATGCAAGAGCTCATCAGAGTTCCTCTGCATCTCTCTCTTCACCTTCTGCCAAGGAATCGACCGCTGACTGCTCTGGACACCTGCAAAACCACAACAAAGTAGCAAAGACGACTACTGCAACCTTGTATTGCTGATCCAGCCGCCTTCTCGACTGCTTTCCTGGTGGTGCATGCTGTGGGGGTAGTCTGCCTCCTCTCTGCACCAGAAGCTCCGAAGAAATCTCCCGTGGGACGACGGAATCCTCCCCCTGCAACCGCAGGCACCAAAAGACTGCATCACCGGTCCTCTGGGTACCCTCTCAGCACGACGAGCATGGTCCCTGGAACTCAGCAACTCTGTCCAAGTGACTCCCACAGTCGAATGACTCTTCAGTCCAAGTTTGGTGGAGGTAAGTCCTTGCCTCCCCACGCTAGACTGCATTGCTGGGTACCGCGTGATTTGCAGCTGCTCCGGCTCCTGTGCACTCTTCCAGGATTTCCTTTGTGCACAGCCAAGCCTGGGTCCCTGACACTCTAACCTGCAGTGCACGACCTCCTGAGTTGTCCTCCGGCGTCGTGGGACCTTCTTTTGTGACTTCGGGTGAGCTCCAGTTCACTCTTCTTCGTAGTGCTTGTTCCGGCACTTCTGTGGGTGCTGCTTTCTTCTGAGTGGGCTCTTTGTCTTGCTGGACCCCCACTCTGTCTCCTCACGTAATTGGCGACATCCTGGTCCCTCCTGGGCCACAGCAGCATCCAAAAACCCTAACCGTGACCCTTGCAGCTAGCAAGGCTTGGTTGCGGTTTTTCTGCACTAACAAACCTCTGCAAGCTTCTTCACGATGTGGGACATCCATCCTCCGAAGGGGAAGTTCCTAGTCCTCTTCGTTCTTGCAGAATCCACAGCTTCTACCATCCGGTGGCAGCTTCTTTCCACCCACAGCTGGCATTTCCTGGGCATCTGCCCACTCCCGACTTGAGTGTGACTCTTGGACTTGGTCCCATTGTTCCACAGGTACTCTCGTCTGGAAATCCATCGTTGTTGCATTGCTGGTGTTGGTCTTCCTTGTAGAATTCCCCTATCACGACTTCTGTGCTCTATGGGGAACTTAGGTGCACTTTGCACCCACTTTTCAGGGTCTTGGGTTGGGCTATTTTTCTAACTCTCACTGTTTTCTTACAGTCCCAGCGACCCTCTACAAGCTCACATAGGTGTGGGGTACATTTGTGATTCGCATTCCACTTCTAGAGTATATGGTTTGTGTTGCCCCTCTACCTATGTGCTCTCATTGCAATCTATTGTGACTGTACATTGCTTGCATTGCTTTTTATTGCTATTACTGCATATTTTTGGTATTGTGTACATATATCTTGTGTATATTTGCTATCCTCATACTGAGGATACTCACTGAGATACTTTTGGCATATTGTCATAAAAATAAAGTACCTTTATTTTTAGTATATCTGTGTATTGTGTTTTCTTATGATATTGTGCATATGACACCAGTGGTATAGTAGGAGCTTTATCCGTCTCCTAGTTGAGACTAAGCTGCTCTGCTAAGCTACCCTTTTCTATCAGCCTAAGCTGCTAGACACCTCTTCTACACTAATAAGGGATAACTGGACCTGGTGCAGAGTGTAAGTACCCCTTGGTACCACTACAAACCAGGCCAGCCTCCTACAGTGATCCAGCAATATTTCCAGTGAGACACAGGTAAGAGTACAGACCTGCCTACTACATGTACTTAAACAGTACTGCCTCTCTACTGTCTGTCGTTTTCACCTAGTGTATGGTCACTGAGTTGTCACTTTCCCTTACGATTTCACAGATGTGGGTCCCACTGTGTGACATCTGCTTTGATTCCTCATGGACTAGAGCTGTGTGACATAGGTCTGTTGACATTACAATTGAAAGAGCTTTTTGCCACAGTACTTGCTAATACAGTATTCCGAAATCACAGGCAGACTCCAGATTGTTTTGTGCTTTAATGGTGTTTATTTAAGTGCTCAATATTGGAGGGGGTGGTAAATTGGTGAGGGGTGATGGTGGAGGAATGTCCATGGCAGAGTCCAGTCTATTAGTCTCACAGGTTCATTGCCCATATGGGCATAGGAAGTGGAGCTGGGGCAGTTTAAGTATGGACAGGGTGACAAAGTGGTACAGTAGGATGACAATCAGGGTGGTCTCATTTCTTGGCGGGGGTCTTGGCATCGTTCTCTGTCCTGTTCCTGGATCTCAGAGACCGTTTACGAGGTGGTTCTCCCTCTGCAGGGGGTGGGTGCTGGTGTGGTGGTCCTGTGGTGGTGCGTCCTGTCCACTAGCGCCGGCGGAGGTGGTGGGCAGTTCATCATCCAGGCTAGTGTCAGGGGCCCCTTGTAGTGCCACAGTGTCCCTTCTGGTCTTCACGAGTTCCTTCAGCACCCCTACGATGGTGCCCAGGGTGGAGTTGATGGTTCGGAGTTCCTCCCTGAAGCCCATATACTGTTCCTCCTGCATGCGCTGGGTCTCCTGAAACTTGGCCAGTACCGTTGCCATCGTCTCCTGGGAGTGGTGGTAGGCTCCCATGATGGAGGAGAGGGACTCGTGGAGAGTGGGTTCCCTTGGCCTGTCCGCCCCTGTCGCATAGCAGCCCTCCCAGTTCCCCTGTGTTCCTGGGCCTCCGTCCCCTGGACCGTGGGCCCACTACCACTGCCCCCAGGTCACTGTTGTTGTTGGAGTGGTGGGTTAGCCTGGCTTCCCTGTAGTGGTGGATACACAGCTGATTGACGTGTCCTGGGGACGAAGGTATGGGCCCGCTGGGTGGGTGCTGTGCTGGTGTTTCCAGAGGGGGGTAGCTCTGTAGTGGCCTGTGACTGTGGGCCTCTTCTGTTGGTGGTGTGGACATGTGTGGACCCTCCTGTCCGGTGACGTTGGGTAGGGGTCCTGCAGGGGTATAAAAGGATGGTTATTACATCTGTGTGTGTCATGGTGTGCAATGGGTGGGTGACCGTGTACCCCAGTGCTTGCATTCCTGTGTGGGACCTCGTGTGATGATAGTTTAGTGGGGTGTATGGGTATGTGCAGTGGGCATGCTTTAGTGATGGGTGTCCATGCTTTGTTGTTGCATGCAGGGCTTGGTGTTGGGATGGGTGGTTTGTGATGTTGGGACATTTGTGAGGAGTTGGAGTGCTGGGGGTGAGGGTGGGGGTATGTGCTGGCATGCAGGTAGGGTGGGGGATGTAATAGTTAAGATTTGTCTTACCAGAGTCCATTCCTCCATCTACTCCGGCAAGGCCCTCAGGATGCAGAATCGCCAAGACCTGCTCCTCCCATGTTGTTAGTTGTAGGGATGGAGGTGGGGGTCCGCCGCCAGTCCGCTGAACCGCCAGGTGGTGTCTTGAAACCACAGAACGCACCTTCCCCCGTACGTCGTTCCACCTCTTCCTGATGTCCTCCCGATTTCTTGGGTGCTGTCCCACTGCGTTGACCCTGTCCACTATTCTTTGCCATAGCTCCATCTTCCTAGCTATGGAGGTGTGCTGCACCTGTGATCCGAATAGCTGTGGCTCTACCTGGACGATTTCCTCCACCATGACCATGAGCTCCTCCTCCAAGAACCTGGGGTGTCTTTGCCGTGCCATGGGGTGGTGTAGGTGATGTGTGGTGTGGTGTGTGGGGTGATAAGTGTGCTGATATGTAGTGGGGTGTTGTGTGAGGTACGTGGAAGTTATGTGGGTGATGGTGTTGTGTGCCTGTGGATGATAGTGTTCTTGCTGGTGCTGTCTCTCTTTGGCTTTCGTTCGTGAATTGTTGTTGTAAGGGTTTGTGGGTGATGTGGGTGTGTGTTTTATATTGTATTGGATGTGTGGGAGTGGTGTGTGTATGTGTATCAGGTGTGTGTATTTGGAATTGTCCAATGTGGCGGTGTTTTGTAAATGTGTGTGTATTTTGAGCGCGGCAGTGTGTACCGCCAATGGAATACCGCGGTTGAAAGACCGGCGCGTGGATTTGTGTGTTGTGATAGTGTGGGCGTATTCCTGTTGGCGTGACGGTGGAGGTTTTGTTTTCGCCAGTTTATCACTGACCTTTGGTGTGGCGGACTTGTGTGGGTGTCTAGATTTTGGTGGATTCTGATCTGTGGGTCATAATAGCTGTGGCTGCAGCGGTGTGTTGGCGGTCTACTGCACGGCGGTAAGCGGCTTTTACCGCCAATGTTGTAATGAGGGTCCTAGTTCTAACATTATATTACTGTAATTAATATTGTGAATGACTTACCCTGAGAGGGGTATCTCGGTGCATGGGGCCTCGTACAAAGAACAGTCCCGTTTTAAGTAGCTTCCTGAATTTGAAATAATCAAGGCACAGACGTATGTGGACAGGAAGGACATTCCAGTAAGTGGGGTCCAGGTGAGGAAAAGATCTGCCCCATGCCCGAGACTTTTTAATTTGAGGAATTGCAAGGAACATTTTCTTGTGCAATCGTAAGTCTTTTCCTCGACAGTAGGAAGTGAGCTTCGAGGATATAAAGCGAGGCCCTTTCCTCTTAAGTGTTTTGCAAGTAATACAGCAGATTTTAAAAATGTTCCTGTAGGAGGCTGACCCTCTATGTAGTGTGCAAAACTAGGCACACTGTGCAGGGGTCCAGGCAACTACACATTGGTTTCTAGAGATACAAATTAGACCACCTAATGCTCCAGTTTCTAAGGCAGCTGGTCGAGCAGTTAGGCTAATCCAGGATATGTGCTAAGCATTAGTTGCACTCACAAATTCAATCATGCACCAAACACACTCAATGAATAAATCGAGACCAGAATTAAAAAAAATACTTCAGACTTTTATATAATTTTTAAGACCAGAATGGTTCAGATATGTTAAGTATTTTTTTTGAGTTTTGATTTTTCAAAGCTTTAATAAAGTTAGTCGTTCTGTGCGTAATTATGCACCATAGGAATCAATAGAAGGCCAGATAGAAATATCCATAGAAAATCACACAGGTGAGTTACCAGTCTCTTCTTTTGCAGGATAGTTGATGAGGTTGGTGGGCATCCCGTGACAGCTGGAGAGTCTTGGGCGGTTCCCGATTCTGGCGGGAGCAGTGCTGGAAAGTCTCTTGACACAGGCATATGGCCACTTGGAGGAGTCACCCGGAAAGGAGCTGGCTTGCAGGCTTAAAGTTGGTGCCGTTAGGTCCCCTTGGGCTGATAAGGTCGCAAGGGGTTACGGACCCGGGGCAGGGCAAGTTGGAGGTCTTGGATGCTGTGCGCAATGGAACCCTTTGGAGCTGGAGGTAAGTCTTCTTCTGGGGGCCTTGCAGGATGACGAGGGTGATCTAGTGGGAAGTCCGGGCTGTCACTGAAGTCCCTTGACTGGGGATTCCTCCTGGTCCAGTTGCAGCTCTGGGTGAGCTGGTTTTAGCGGTGTCCGATGTGCACTGACTAGTAAAAGGGGTATTGGCACAACTCAGCCACATGAGGGTGCAGTGGCACCAAAGTTGGCACATGTTTATGTCTCATCTGAGCGGTTGCTGGTGTGTTGTTAGATCTGGCTGTGACTTCCGGTTGCGTAGATATTATCCGGTCAGTGAAGTGATCCTCACCAGTTTGCTGGTTCCTTGTAGGTTTTTTTGGTTTCTTGAGTGGTGTCTCCACTCAGGAGGGAGATCTCAGGCTATTTGTGAAGCCCAGAGGTCCTTGGGGTCTTTTGAGGTCAATCCAGGGGTCAGCTCCTACACAGCGGTGATTGTGGGACTTGGTGCAGCATGTATGGGGTCTTGGAGCCTCTTCAGGTGCAGCAGGTCTTCTGTTCTCGTCCTGTCTGGTTCCTTGGTGCTGTCTTCTTTTCTTCCTGATGAATCATTTTTCTTTGTCTAGGGGAGCCCACTTAATACTGAATTTAGAGGGCGTTTTAGGAGGAACCTAGTAGTGTCCAATGGACATATACCTTGGGTGGATACACCCTGCACAGTGACCACTTCCTGTGTCCTGCCATCCAACATGGAGGAAAATTAAATGAGGGTTCCACTTCGCCTGCCAACCCCTAGTGGTGGTGCATTCTCAGTGAGACCCCTCCTCCTACCCTTTGTGTAATTTCCTGCCTTTGCTTCTGCCAAAATGGGGGATGACAAAGGGGGAAGCCATCTGCTGCTAGCAGCAGGCCTCTGGGCTTGGGTTTCAAGGGCGGTAGCCCTATAAAGCTCACCGCCAGGAGAGTGCACATTCCTGAGGGAGTGGGTGTTATCTCCTCCACCTAGGAAGGGCACTGTTTTACAAACCAGAGAGCCAGGGCTCTTACCCAGGTTTGTATATTGGCTGTCTGGAGGTAGCATGCTGGATGGAACCAGTCAGCAACCATGCAAGTTAGGTTAGCTTTTGCAGTGGGCACATCTAAGGTGACCCCTGGGTACATTTAGGGATAAATCCAATACTGGTACCAGTTTGGATTTAACATTCTGAGTTGTCTGATACCAAACAACCCAGGTGCAGAGTGGCCATCATGTAACTGGGGAACTTGTGTTTGACCAGTGTCCAGTACATGTATTTACAATGGCTACTCTGTTCACTCACTGGGTCCCAGGTTTGGCAAGGACACAGTGGGGGCATATTGCTTATGAAACTATGCCCTCACATACAGTATGGTGCACCCTGCCTTAGTGCTAGAAGGTCTGCTACAGGGGGGACTTACCCATAACATTTGAAGGGTAGGATGGACAGGGCACACAGGGAGTGTGACATGTTGAGTTTGTCTTTTTAGGTTTCCCCCAGTATACTCAGCCTGCAATGGCAGTGCTGGGTGCATCTGGGTGCAGGGCCTTTTCGGGTAGCACAATTAGTGCTGCTGCCCTCAGGGGTCTACCCTTAATATTCCATGCCCTGGGTAGTGGGATACCATTTTACTATGGACTTACAGTAATATGTAAGAGTGTATCTAATTGTGACAAGCATCAGAACAGATTTAGGGAAAGAGCTCAGGCCCAGGGAACCTGATTAGCAGGGGCCCTTGGCTCTACAACTTCTTGGACAAATCAACATCAGGCAACAAGTGGGGGCTAGCTATGCAAAAAGAGGCCTCCTCTTACAGATCCTTTTGCGAATAAGCAGCCAGAGTAGAGAACATAGAAGGTGCGCAGATGATGAACTCACAGGAACATTAAAAATAAGGCATCCTGCCATATTTTTCACCACCTGTAATCTGGTAAATGAGGACTCATTTGTAGAGGCAAATAAAGCATTTCCATAGTCCAGGTGCCTCATAATTAAGGCTTCATTTAGTGTTTTCCTTGATGAAAGTGGAAGAAGTGGGGAAACCCGCCTTAGGAAGCATAGCAGATGGAAACAAAATCCTGTGGTTTTGCGGACTTTTCCTTTCACAGTAAGAGATTGGTCCAGATATATTCCTAGATTTGTGATGCCTGCTGTAGGATTTGGAGCTCTATCTAGTTCAGATGACCACCAATTCAGAGCCCATAAGTAAGTGGCATTCCTCAATAGCATGATCATGGTTTTACTAGCATTAAGTTGGAGACAATTCTTAGTCAATCAGGAGGCCATGGCTCTCAAGCCCGCCACGGCTCTCAGACCTGCAGGCTGTGTTCTTTCACTGTACTTGACCCCCAGTCAAACGAAATCAGTAGCTGTGTGTCACCCACATAGGAATACAGTTCAGCACATGCAATTTAACTATCTTGGCCAAGAGTGCTTCATAGATATTAAATAGCACACGGCTACGGCAACAGCCCTATGTAATTTAATCTGTATAATCTTTGTGACAAGTCGATCATTGTAACTGATGCCAGTATGCATGATTTAAGGATGCTTGTCATGCTGTCTAAGACTAAGGTTATCTAAGACTGGACTGGAGAGTAGAATTTGTTACACAAGCTCTAAAAGGTACTGAAGGAGCTATTCTACTGTTGAGTCGGATGCATTGGCCTGTTGGTGAGGTGTTCAACATTTAAGGACATTCATGTGGGACGCCTTCTCCAAGTTTGGAGAGATCACAAGCCCCTTGTGGACTCATCTACTATGAGGGGTTCAGGTAAAATGATGCCCATATGACCACATGGTTGAATAGGCTGTAGGCATATTCATTTGACATTTAATGGATGCTAAGAACATACATTCTATCTGCTTGCAAAGGTTGCTGTTATAAGTTGGGGTGCCTGCCTGTGCCAGAAGAGGCTCCAAGACCCCTACATGGCACCTGTGGACAATGACAGGCTGGACTGCTCCCTAATGCTCCTATTGGAGTAAGAACACAGCTGATTTACATATGTCTAGTTCCTGTCTGAAGTGGCATGGTGGGAAAAACACCTAGGCTGGTATGTAGCCAGTTCAGTCAGTCATTTTTATTTTATTTTGGCTCTTCGGCACTTTAGCAGTGGATGGGATTAGTTCAAGCATCTCACCCCTCATGCTTTACTATTCTTCTGAAACATTAGACCGGGCATAATGCTGCAGCCCAAACTTTGTTCAATTAATCCAACTGGAATTTGTGAATATTCTCTAAGGATATTCCAGGCGCTTTCTTTGTGGATGCCACAGGGACTTGTGTTTGCGATTGCACTGTGCATTCCCTCATGCATTCAGTAAAATGCAGTTGTGAGAGCGCTATGGAGGATTGCCCAAGAGAGTGAGCAGGAGCCAATGAAGTCCTGGCATCTATAAAACCCTGGTGTCTCAGTGTCGAGCACAGAGGGGCAGCCCTTTGTGTCATCAACACTACTCCAATGCCAGCTGGGCTCTCTCAGCTCTGAGGGCAGAGGAGCTGCCCTCCTTGACATTAGCACTGCCTCATTGTGTGCATTGATGTGTCAGAACTGAGGGCAGAGGGGCAGTCCTGATTGAGATCAATACTGCCATGTTGCCCACTGCACTATGTCAATTGTGAAAGCAAAGGAAGCATTCCTTAGTCAGCTGCCTTTCGAAAAGGTAAGGATATGGAGTTTGGAGAGAAACTTGATATTAACATTTACCTCTCAGGATGGTAATGGCTCAATGCTTTGGAGACCCCAGCATGTCAGTCTAGATTTCAATCCTGTGATATTGCGGAAGCTGGGGCGTACTTGTGTGGTTGAGGTTAGTTACAAAAGAGCCTGGGTACCCAAAATAACAAATCAGCTTGTGATAATGTGTTAAGGCAGTTCCCCACTCCCATCCTCCTTTCTGCAGTAGTGCTTCTCTATACGTTCTATAACACTTCCCCTTTATTTACTGCTACATGTGTTTTTCACTGCATTTTCTCATTCGTTTCTCTGTTTGATTTCTTTCCCTATTCATTGCAATTCTTCCCTCTCTTCTCTCCCCAGTGCTTCTCTTCCATTTGCGTGATGTGTATCTCCTCTCTAGCTGATCCTATTCTCCCCTCTTCAATATTTCTATCTGCTCTTTAAAGGTTTTCTCACCTTGGCTTTGGAAGGGTTGATTGAAGGGAAGAGAGTTGCCATGTTTGCTGGGCGTGCTGCTCAAATGTACTGTGCCCTGTTCTTGGGCATTACTCTATGCACTTTTTGGGGCAGTGATGGTATTATGTGGAGTTGCAAAGTGTACTGCCACCCGTGAGTGTATTCTGCTCCTCAGCATGGTTGTATGCCTAGCCCTGCCTATGGAACTTTGGTTACGTGAAAAGCCAGGTCCTCAGATTTGTGCAGAAATCAAAGAGAGGGGAATACTCTGATGTGGAGTGTGAGGGTGTTCCATGCTTTAGGAGTGATGTGAGAGAACACTTCCTGATCTAGTTCCATGTATGCGTGGGATGTGTGCGAGAACAAAGACGTCTGAATGTGTGTTGGAAGGAGATGCCACTGTAAAGATCGGTAGAGTCTGAGTTGTGTAGTACACTGAATGGATGTGTGAGAAGTTTGATTTGATTGTGTTTGTGTATCGGGAGCCAGTGCAGTTTGATGTGACTTCTGTGTGAGAGGGTGAGGATGAGTCTGGCAGGCCAGTTCTGGATGGTTTGTATTCTTCTAGTGAATTACCTGGTGATCCAGTCATAGAAGGTGTTTACTTGGTCTAGCTCGCTAGTGATTAGGGCACGAGTGAAAGTTTTTTTATTGGTGTTTGGGAGCCATTTAAAGATCTTCTCCAGCTTCTTTGGTGTGTGGAAGCAGGATGCAGTGATAACAAATACTTGTGCAGTCAATTCCACTTTGCTGTCAATGATTATTTCAAGGTTCATGGTGTGGGTTCGGAGTGTGAGTTGGAGTCTGACTTTGGCCGGCAACCAGCTGGAGCCCCATGGTAAGGTGTTCTTGCCGAAGATCACTACTTCTGACTTTTCTGTGTTTGACTTGAGACAGTTTCATTAAGTTAGCTACTTTGTCTAGATTTTGGTAACTCACTATAAGTTGGAATGGCTGATTATCTGTTTTGCAAGCTGCAGAGCATTAAAAACACGGCTGCTTGACTGGTTCTTGGTAGCTCCTCTAGGGACTCTGCCTCCACTAGTCTAGACAAGATTCACTGGCTACTGGTTAAATTACTCTGCCATACTTTTGTTTTGGGTTGTTTATGGCAAGGACCCTATGTTACTCAGGAACAAGCTTGGGAGATGTACACCAACTACTAATCTTTGGTCTAACAGCTGAAACACTCTTCTGCAGAATCAAACTATTCAAACCCCATGGGGCATCATTCCTTTTTCCATTTGAGGGCTACTCATTAGGCTGCTCTTCCGCCTCATTTGAGGGAGATTTACAAACTCCTCCCATTCCGTATGAGGCTAGAAATATTTCTATATGAAAAATAGTTCATCATTTTCTTTGATGTAAAGTTTCCCGCTAGCCACTGCGTTTTGCATGTCAGCCCTAAAGCTGGGATATCTCTTTGGGGAGGATCAGTGCATTCTATAAATGAAATAAAAGAAAAACATAAATACAGGTGGCGAAATTCTTTCTTGTCTTGGGGGTCTTGTCTGAGAGGGAGGATATGAGTTTTGTGTTCTCTGCCTAGGAGAGGATGTTGATGTTCTGTGTGTAGATGATATTGGCCAGAGGGACCACACATACATTGTAGAAGGTACGGCTGAGTGATGAACCTTGAAGCACTCTGCAGGTGAATTTGTGTGATTCCAAGGAGTGAGGTGCCATCCCGACAGCCTGTTTTATATCCATTAAGGATTAGCAGATCCAACTGATCTTTCAATGCCAGTCTTGTGAAGAGCCTGTTGAGGATGCGTTGTGAGACAGTGTCCAATGCTGCAGAGAGGTCCAGGAGAATGAGGGCTGCCATTTCTCCTTTGTCAAGGATTGTGCTGATTTGTCTGTGGTGGTGATGAGTGCATTCCTGTACTGTAGCAGGGCCTTGACCGTGTAGCATCAAGGAAATGGTGGTTCCTGAGGAGATCAGATAGGTATCTTTTGATTAGTTTCTCTAAGATCTTTGCCGGATATTTTAGGAGGAAGAGTGGTCTACATTTAGAAAGTGTGGCTGGATCGGTGGATTATTTCTTGAGCAGGGACATGATGGTGGTATTTTTCCAGGTGTTTGGGAATGTGGCTCAGATGATGGAGGCAACATGTTAGCTCTTTACCAATAGGAGCCCTTCAGCAAAAGTGTGATGGGGGTAAGGGTCAAATGGAGCTCCGAGTGGATAGTCTTCATGATAGTAGCAATTTTAGTGGTGGTGAATGTAGGTCATGAGGTCAGTGTTCATTGCTCATGATGTGAAGTTGAATTGCAATGGTGACAAGGAATGGTTGGGGGTCAAAGCTACTGTACATGTAGGTGATTTTGTTACTGAAGGGTTCTTGGCAGGGGTGATTTGCTCAAGGTATCAGGAGGAGCGGTGTCATCTTTGATGATGGCAAAGATTTCCTTGCTGCTGTTAGTGCTGATGTTGATGTCATGTGCAAGAGCTGTGAGCTTGGTGTTCCATATCAGCTGGTGGTAGCATCTTAAGGCTGATTTAAAGATATCTTTATTTACGGCGTCTCGACTTGTTCCTCATTTGCACTCCAGTTGCTTGCAGTGGTGCATTGTCAGCCTGAGTTCCTCGGTGTACCAGCTGGCCTGTGGTCTGACTCTTGCCGTTAGGTTGCTCTTGAAGGGAGCCAGAGTGTTGGCACATGCTGTGAGCTACTGTGGATATTGATGGCTCTCATCAAGTTGGTGGGGTGCACAAGAAGGGGCTCAGCGAGAACAGAAGCCCACTCCTCTTCTGAGATGCTTTTCCAGCTGTAGCGGGCGGACCCGCTGTTGTAAGGTCGGTAATGGCGCAGGATGGGTATGCTGAAACAGACAAAGGCATGGTCTGTCCAGGTCAATGTTGCTGAACAAGGTAAAAATTGTGTGCAGTGGGTGTCCGGCAGTGTGGGTGGGTTTTGTAACACACTGGGCGAGGCCATGGTTTCTGAAGTTTTCTAGAAGGGCAGTAGAGTTTTGGTTGGTGCGGTCTAATAGGTGACAGTAAAGGTCTCCGAAAGGATGAAGACATTGGCATTGATGAGAGGGGTACTATGAATCCATGATATTGCTCATGAAATCGGTGTGGATTGATACATCATGATATGGAATCTCCTCAACTATATCATAGTTATGAACAATAACAGCTGCACTAGGCTGACAGTCATTACCTGGTGCTGGGGATTTCTCCCACCAGTGGTGGCTGAAGCTGCCTCACCAGCAGCACCGAGTGATTGGCTTTCATAGATATTTGTGTAGGAAGAGGTGTGATTTTTCTGATGTCCTGCAGCCTGTCTAGGTAAGGCTCTCTAAAGTTGTTTTTGTAAATATTTACATTTTGAACCACCCTCTCACTTCAGTAGTCTTCTGAATTTTATTTTGCCAGTTGTAGTGCCTAGAAGTGGATTCTTGCCATCTCCACAGTGTCCATTTTGCATTCATTACCTCCTGAGCTGTTTTGAATTTGTGCTAAATTCTGAACTCAAAGGTACACTGAGTAGACTAGGATAATTAATTTTTATGAATGGTTTTAACTAGTTACGGATAGAAACAATTTAAAGTGTTTAATACCATCAGATGATCGTGCCCTAAAACCTGCCAGCAAAGCCCTTTCTGTTCCTCAACACAGGGTCAACAGCCTTTTTCCACCAAGCATTTCCCTGAGAGGTGGGAAGCCGGTTTTGAAAGCCTGATGGCTCTGCACTGTCCTCAGCTCCTCGAGGTGAATTGCAGCAGAGGCAGGGAGGCTTCAAGAGAGAGGGTGGGAGGGGGAAGACAGAGAGAAAGCAAGGAGAGAGGGGAGCTTACTGGAGCAATTTCTGCGGGGCTTCCTTTGGCTCCCCGATCCAGCCCTCCCTCTACAGTATAACCTCTCCCTCTTACTACGCTATCATAATAGGTGTGATCACAAAACTGAGAATCAGAGTTGGTAGCGATCTCACCTACCTCATTAATCTGGGACTCACTCCCGTTGGTGGCTGCCAGAGGATGCTGACCTGCTAGGGTCGCAGGCAGCCATGTCTGTGATCTTGGTTCGAGGACGTCAACTTGTTTATTATTAACGCAGCCCACTTTCTTTAAAGGAAACAGAACTGTATTTTTAAAAAATAGCTTTCTTTTTTAGATAGTTTCATAGAGGGTTTGCAGTGGTGCCCTGGGCCCCTCCCTGCAATCTCTGTAACTTTTCAACATATGTGACCGAGTCCAAAGGGACCCCCTCCCATTCTGCAAAGAAGGTACTGACCCAAAGTCACTTGTCAATGGTTTGCAGCTGGAACGATGCCAGTAAAATGTTGCTATGTCACACCCAATCACTATTCAGAAGAGACACATACGGTGCATCCATTCCAAGAAGTGTTCCCGTGCAGGAGTCTGCGACATTTATTCAATCTGAAAATGAGCGTCATACAAAGTAAAACCTGGCGTTAGTGGTCCCCGCTAGTGATTCACGCTTTTTGCAACTGAACAAATGTTTAGTTCTTGGGGAGCGACATTTAATATTTGTATCGGAATATACTACAAGTGCCTGCACAACTTATCCCTGGGGAGTTCTGTGCCGTGTGTGTCACATTATTACATTTATCGCACAACTCCACATCCTCTCAGTTGCAGACTATTATATCGACGTCATAGCAGCAGAGTCCATGTCAGTTGCATATATCTACGTCAAGGCGGCACAGTACGTCAGGTGCACATTATCATATCTGCCACAACAGCAGGATCCCTGTCAGTGGCACGTTAGTATTTCTACGTCACTATCAGTGGCACATCAGTGTATCTGCCACAACAGCAGAACCCTGTCAGTGGCACGTTAGTATTTCTACGTCACTATCAGTGGCACATCAGTGTACCTATGCCACAACAGCAGAACCCTGTCAGTGGCACGTTAGTATTTCTACGTCACTATCAGTGGCACATCAGTGTACCTGTACCACAACGGCAGAATCGCTGTCAGTGGCACATTAGTATTTCTACGTCACTATCAGTGGCACGTTAGTATTTCTACGTCACTATCAGTGGCACATCAGTGTATCTGTGCCACAACAGCAGAATCCCTGTCAGTGACATGTTAGTATTTCTACGTCACAAACAGTGGCACATCAGTGTACCTGTGCCACAACAGCAGGATCCCTGTCAGTGGCATGTTAGTATTTATGCGTCACTATCAGTGGCACGTTAGTATTTATGCGTCACTATCAGTGGCACATCAGTGTACCTATGCCACAACAGCCGGATCTCTGTCAGTGGCACCTTAGTATTTCTACGTCACTATCAGTGGCACATCAGTGTACCTGTGCCACAACAGCAGGATCCCTGTCAGTGGTGATGAAGCAGAAAAAGAAAGACTAACAAACATTTATATATCATGCAACAAAAACCGTATATGCAATGTGATTTTAGAGAAGAAAAATAATGTATGTGGAAAATGTGCCCACGAAGTAGATCGCCATTAGTAAAAACAAGCTAATTAATCATGAAAATCGACAAATGTATTAACATGTCATAATTGCAGCTATATTCTATGATTTTCTCGTTAAACTGTTATATGCTTAGCTTAAATTTAGCAGAGGCTTTGGCCTAGTTGCCTGGTCTCAATTTTAACTGTGTACGTTTTCACTTGTATTAACAAAGACGTGTTTTAAACCTTTAAAAGCTGTATTTTTCCAGTAGAATGACTAATACACTTATCTCAAAAGTTGCATGCTAGGCAAGTTTCATCCCCTTTGAAGCAAGGTCAGTTTCTGCAGGTGCAGACAATAAAGACACTGATGCCGAATTAATTGGCAACTTTGTTGCTACTTGAGTTCCAAAACTCCAAGGACACCTTATGCGTAGATGAGTATTAAGAGAAAAGACACTATTCATTGGTCAAAGAGAAATCACCCCATGGACCCTCCAATGGAAGACCCTGAAGAATTTGGAACGTTTCTTACTTAAACCCACCGGACAAAGAGAAGCCAGCCATTTTTTTGTTTTATGCCATTTTGAAGCCAGATTCGAGAATCCATTTTGATGACACTTTGATGCTTTTTCTCTATCCCAGAGAGAGAGACTGTAAAGAATTCTCACCCTAGAGACTTTAACTTTACCTTGCCTTGCCCATTCAATAACTTTTGTTCCCCCATTTTCCTTGCTGCTGCAAGGAAAACTTGCCTTAAACTTTGCCCCTTGAATTCTGCCCCATGCTGATCGAACCGGTACCTGAAGGACGAAGACTTACCTTGAATGCTGATTGTATTTGGTAATTATAAAAGAATAAATGTATTATTCATTGTGTTTTCCTTCTTAGGTACCAACTGCTTATTTTGACAGAGCCCAAGCTAGAAGTTTTCTAAATTTATGTTGATTAAATTCGTTTTGCATGAAGCCCCACATGCCAATGCTAATCAGAGGTTAGTTGAGGTATTCATTTGATGCACCGTGCTGAATTGAAATCTTGTTATGCTGACCGATGTATGCAATTAGTCAAATTCAGTTACTTTTATTAGTGATTTGCATTGCTATAGCCGAGTGCATTATAATCCAAGTTTTGCGTAGATTGCGTTTCTTCCGCCGCTATGGACAGCCTGTAATGTTCATATATGTGTATCATTTGATTTTGAGACTTACTTATATTGTTAGCTTTGTTAATATAGGGAAATAAACTCATTAACTTTTAATAAACAGGTGTGGTTATTCATGACTGAAAGGTCATGGTGTGTCTAATGACTGATTTTCTGTTTAATTTGTTGATTGATTACTAATCGAGTATTGGTTATTGATTATAAATGAGTATTGATTATTGATTTGAGGGATCCGACAATTCTTTGGATGAGGAGAACTCAACCCGGTCAAAAGGTTCACCGACCTCCGGCGTGTCCAAGCATAAGTAATTTATAAGGACTGGACGCGCTATCAGTAGATGGTAGCAGAGCTTGATGGTTTGGCCCTTTGGGACCCCATCCGACGGATTCAAGTTAAAATGTTCTTTAATGAAACAAGTTGGAGAGATGATGATGCCCTAAATCCCCAATGACTTTCCTGGAATCTCGGAGCTTGCGAATGGAGGAAATGGAGGTGTGAGAATGTTTTTGGCATTTCTAGTGATGGCATGAGTGAAGTTAGGGTTTTGCACTTGCATAGCTTATGCCGCAGATGAATTGTGAAGTTTTTGAGGATTTTAGGGGGTTACGAACTCCAATTAAAATTTTAGAGGAGTGGTACTCCAAAGTGTGAAAGTAGGGAAGTCGTCGAACTTCATATGTGTATAGCGCTTTGTGCAGGAAAAATTGTCCACGTGGTTGTTGATGTTAAGACGGGCCCTGCGAGGTCAAGAGACTCCGGAGTATGTTGAAAAGTGTATGAGACACTTGGTTGATGTTGTAATTTGTTCGGTTTAATAGGTTGAAGTCAGTACAAATGTTGAGGAATAAAAGAAAATGTTCGACTTTGAGATTTGACGAATTCTAAGGTGCACTAGAATAGTTCATTGATCAGTTGAGAGTAAAGTTTGCAGGTCAAATTTTGCTTGCGAAAGTGGATAACCGAGAAAGATGGAATAACTGCAGAGGCTAGTGAAAAATCCCTAAGGTTTCTGAAGCGATTGTCTTACCTTTCCTGTAGTAAACCAACAGATTTGTTTTCTTTTTTATGATTAGTGCTTGCAATATATTGGTAGAGATTAGTTTTGAGTGAAGCAGAATGAAGGAGGACAAGCCGCAAGACTTTGTCAGCCACAGTGTGTGAGTGTGACGTCACTAGGAGCCGCGCTAGGATAGGTTGGTTGGTGAGAAGGGTCGCGGATGGATTGGATGCAGTCGGTGAAGTGCAATTGGTGGGGAAAGGCAAGCGAAGAGTATTCTGGGAATTAAAGTCACTTATTGATTACATTATGAGAAAGTAAAGGACGGAAAGATGACATTTTTCAAAGCATTTAAGAGTGCCTTGAGGGGAGATGTATATATTAAAGCAAATGTAGGAGAAGAAACACCGCCTGAGGTTACACCAGCTTACATCGTAATTGAAGAAAAGGGTGTTGCACCATGTCTTTGGTTAAAGCAATGGTGTAAATTAACAGAAAAGCATGGAAGTGTAGCGTTTCCTATCCATGGGACGTTTAATCTAAGAGTTTTGGAGAATTTAAGATTTGCGCTATATGACATGAAAATACCTCCAAGACCAGCACAGTTTGAAGCATTAGCAATTTGGGAACAAATGGCTAGAAGGCAACTACAAAAGAAATTTGAGACAAGAGTGAGAAAAGTAAAAAAGACACTAGCGGATGCTAGATGGGATAATGCTCAAAAGGTTTGGAGATCAGATATATTGCAGGGAGTCAAATTGTTTCCAGCAATTACTGACGAAGCAGAGATGGAAGGAAAGAAAGCTACCCATAAAACAAACAGGAGTCATTCCAAAGACAGAGAAAATAAGAGAACCTAGAAAAGGGCAGACGAATCAGACGATGAGGAGTTCATTCTGCAATTGTTAAATGACCCTCAACCACCATATGTGGAAAATGAAAATGGCCCAAGCACTAGTACTGCCCCTCCAGAACCGATACAGGGTACTGTAACACCGAATTTGAGAAAATTGCAGAGGCAAAATAGTCCTGATATGCCTTTTACACAAGAAATACCACAAGTTCAGAGAATATATCCTGACATGACTAAACTGGAACCTGTTAATGATTATCAGCCACAGGTCCAAAGACGCTATTATGATGAACACTATTTGTAAATAACTTCCAATTTAATGGTGCAGAGAGGACAGAATTACCAAAGATCGACATGGATTCAAACCGAACCAACACAAATTTTGATGCCTCAAAAGCAGATACAAGAAATGCCAAAGTACATTCAAACAGCAGAAACACAAGTAGACATGTCAGCGATGATGAACCATAATGTGGGAATTAATATGCCACAGAATTTGGGTAACAGACAGAATCCGGACGCAATATCTTTGCCTATCACTGTAGGTCCGCCAGTACCATTATATATACAAGCAAAGCCAAGTGTATGCGATCAAGGCGTAATGACACAGAATGAGATAGGAAGAGGATAGGTAGAAAATATCCAAGACATGACTCCTGTGGGAACACTCTCAAACAGATCTGGGTCTTTGTTTGGAATTTAGTCCGATTCCAATTTGTGTTCCGTCAACTGTGGTAAGATCAAATCCACCACTAATAATACCGCAAACCTCAAAAACAGAAACATTACAGAAACCATCAGTAGCAGTAGACGTGGATGCTACATTAATGGAACTAAACGCACAACAGTTAACACAATGGTTGAACAGTCTGAATACCCCACAGAGTACACCCAAGGGGAAAGAAGAAGAATATTTGAATCAAATAAGATTGGGCATGGAAGCAGGTGAACTCGTAGATTGGATGATGGGTCTGAACAGGTTAGAATCACACACAGAAGAAGAGCTGAGATACATTTGTCCTAGAATTACAAGAGAAGTAAGCAGCATACATCAGAGGTTACAAGAAATTGCAGACAGACACAAAATAGACATAAATAAAACCAATCACTTGAGCAGAAGTTACAGGATAGACTTTGAGGCAAAAGATTTTGAACACATGAGGTCTGCAGGAATGAAAACGCACCTTAAAGAAATAATGCAAAGCGCGCAGGTTTGGAGATGTTTAGACAAGTGGGAGAGTAGGTGGGTTAAGAAAAAGGATAAGAAGAAAAAAAGTACCCCAGATCAGAATGATAAAATACAATGGAATGGTGATCTTATAACCATGTTACCAATGAGAGAAACAGCAGGAGGAAAACTTATCCATGTACCATGGCACAGGTGTGACATTCAATCTTTTACGGATGATTACCCTAAATTAAGAGAGAAACCGATTGAATGGTATCAACAAACAGATAGATTTGTGAAACTCGCAAAGTGTCTTTGGGAAGACCTGAATACTTTGTTCGAAATTGTAGTTCCAGCAGATTTGTGGGAAGATTGTAAAAGGGCTGTAGATTGGTCACCAAGTGAACCGGAAAGAGATAAGGACACAGGTGCACCATCGCCTAGGGTGATGAGCATATACCATAAAGTAATTGAGTATTTGAAAACAAAAGTTGCGTCGAAAAATCTAGATTGGCAGAAAATTGACAGAACAGCACAGGAAGTTAAAGAGTCGATACATGCATACTATGAGAGATTGTTGAAAGCATTTAAACACTACAGTGGCACGGAAACGATTGAGGCAAAGGACATGCTCCATTTTGTATTCAGATTTGTGGAAGGATTGAGACCAGAAATTAGCCAGATTATTAAAATGCATTTGATTTGTGGCAGTCAAAATCGATCGATGAAGTGTTGAACTATGCAAAATAATGCAGTGATGAGATTGAGACAAAGCAGAAAAGGTTGAAAGAAAAAGTGATGGTGATGCAGATTAGAGCAGCTCAGTCAGGTTTGCAAGGTTTCCAACAACAGTTGCCGCAGCAGCAACAGCAGGGAAATGCTATGTTTCAGCCACAGATGAGAGGCAGAGGCCGAGGAGGTTTTGTGAATAATGGTCCTGATTTAAATACTGTTGTGATTCCAAATGGTATACAGACAATGAAGAAAGTGATGCCATGTCACACGTGCGGAATCGTCGGACATTGGAAACGGGAGTGCCCAATGTTGGTGCAGGAAGGTGTAGGTCAGCAAAACAATTATGTCAATACATTTCAGAATAAGAGAGGACCAAAATTGAGAGGTCCAAACCCAAATTTCCAAAATAATGTAAATCAGATGCAGGGTCTACAACCTATTCAACAACAGCAGGTGCAAATGCCTTGTGTACAAATGGTACAATCACAGCCAATGCAACAGCAGTTTCCTATGGTACCTAATCAGCAAATGCAAGTACCCTTAGCACCAATGAATCAGCAACAAGTAATGCTTCCTCAACAGGTCACAGGTCAAGGAATGAATCAAAGTAACACACTACACCAATTCCCGTTACTCAGTGAGAATGGAATAAACAATGAATGGAAGAGTGAAAGTTCAGATGAGGAGGGAAATTGTATGCTTGCAGCATCTTTGGAAGTTGATCAAAAGGGACCATATGTGGAAGGAGGAGTTATGGGTCACAGCGTTTCATTTTTGGTTGACACAGGAGCTACACGCTCTACAGTTAGAAGTATCGAAGTACCAAATTTGCCACTTTCAGGGAGAACAGTTCAAGTAATGGGAGTAGCAAATCGGTATCTGACAAACCCAATTACAGATCCAGTGCAAGTCAAAATTGGTAACTTTCAAGGGTTACATAAATTTGTGGTGTGTGACTCAAGTCCAATATCCCTATTAGGAAGAGACTTATTATGCAAACTAGGATGCTCGATTATGTGCTCACATAATGGAATTAAAATTGAGACAAACAGTGATGAGGAAGAAGAGGACAGTTTAGAAGAAGAAGAAATGGAAACTGTTGATGAAGAGTATCCCCTGATTACTCTTTATCCTATGCTCACTGAAGCAGATATTCCAGCTGATTTACAAGAAACTGTTGGAAAGGAAGTGTGGGATATGACAGGGAAAGAAGTAGGATTGATCAAAGGAGCAGAACCAGTGAAAGTGACTGTAAAACTTAATGTACATTTTCATCAGACTCCACAATACCATATGCCACAAGATACTCTCATGAAAGTTGCCCAACTCATTGACGAATTTGTGAAACAGGGAGTACTGAAAGAAGTACTAAGTAGTCCATGTAATTCACCAATCATGGGACTAGGAAAACCAAGTGGAAAAATCTGAATTGTTCAAGATTTGAGAAAAATAAATTACATAATAGTCAAATGTTGTCCCGTAGTACCAAATCCAGCTGTAATAATGTTTCAAATTCCCTGTGATGCAGAGTGGTTCACAGTCATCGATTTGTCACAAACATTCTTTTCTGTGCCTCTTTATGAGGACAGCCAATTTCTCTTTTGTTTCAAATTCCTGGACAGAGTCTACAGTTGGTGTCGAATTCCTCAAGGGTTTTCGGAGTCACCATCAATTTTCAATCAGATTCTAAAGAAAAATCTGGAGTCATTGGAATTACCTTTTGAATCAACATTAGTACAGTGTATTGACGATTTACTGATTGCATCCAAAACAGAAAATGACTGTACAGTTGACACTATTGCCTTACTGAACCATTAGGGAAGGAATGGACACAAAGGGCCTGATTACAACTTTGGAGGAGGTGTTAATCCGTCCCAAATGTGACGGATATACCACCAGCCGTATTACGAGTTCCATAGGATATAATGGACTCGTAATACGGCTGGTGGAATATCCGTCACATTTGGGACGGATTAACAACTTCCTCCAAAGTTGTAATCAGGCCCAAAGTGTCTCCTTCAAAATTGCAATACTGCCAAAAGAAAGTGAAATATTTGGGTCACCAAATGGAAACAGGGTTGAGAAAAATCATGAAAGAAAGAATAACGAGTGTACTCCAAATGAGTCCACCCAAAACAAGAAAAGAGGTGAGAACGTTTTTGGGAATGGTGGGCTACTGTCGCCAATGGATTCCCAATTTCTCAACTCTAGCCAAACCTTTACTGAAACTGACCCAGAAAGATGCGCAGGATGAAATAATGTTGAAAAGAGATGAAATGGATGCCTTTATTGAATTAAAGGAATGCATGTGCAGAGCTCCAGCTTTAGGTATGCCTGATTACACAAAGCCTTTCACATTGTTTTGTCATGAACGTGATGCATGTTCCTTGTCTGTCTTGACTCAAGCCCATGGTGGCGTAAACAGACCAGTAGCATATTTTTAAGCTACTTTGGATCCAGTCACAGCAGCCTTACCAGGATGCTTGCGTGCTGTAGCAGCAGTTGGTATGAGCCTGAACCAGAGTGAAGGAATAGTGATGGGACATCCTTTAACAGTTATGGTCCCTCACTCAGTCTAAATACTTTTGACACGTTCCCGAACACAGCACATGACTGGTGCTAGGCTTACATCACCTAATGTGCAATTAAAAAGGTGAACTACATTGAATCCAGCAACTTTGTTTTCCAGTGAAAATGTTTAAATTGAAAATGCAGATGATATCGAACATGACTGTCTTCAGGTGACTGAATTTTGTACTAAACCAAGACCAAAGATACTCGATTGGAAGAAAATGATCAGATTATTTTTGTTGATGGTTCATGTTTGAGAGATGCACTAGGAATATTGAAAGCAGGATATGCTGTATGTACAATAGCTGGTGTTCTAGAAGCATCTTGGCTTCAAGGAATTTACTCTGCACAAGTAGTGGAACTAGTAGCCCTTACTAGAGCTTGCCAACTTTCGGCATTAATGAAAGTCACCATTTACACTGACAGTCAGTACGGATTTGGAATAGTGCATCATTTTGGACAATTGTGGTCACAAAGAGGCTTTATGACCTCTTCAGGATCACCAGTGAAAAATGGTGAAAGAATAAGAGAATTATTACATTCTATCCAGTTACCAGGAGAAGTAGCAGTGGTAAAATGCAGTGCACACTCGAAATCACAAGACTTCGTTTCTTTGGGAAATGGATATGCAGATCAAGTCGCAAGGTTTTACGCATTGAAATGTATATTGCTCAGAGACAAATGGAATTTGATAAGTGAGCCAGAACTTGAACCAAATGAAGCCTTTGCTCTAAAAGTTGTAGACACAATAAAATAATTGAAATTCCTACAAAATAATGTTAGTAAGGATGAAAGACTCTCATGGAGTAAATTACAATGTGTAAAAAAACAGATGATTTGTGGGTTTCAAGTGAAGGGAGATTGGTTTTGCCAGACAGTCTTTTGACACAAATAGCTAGGCTATATCACGGACAAGCACACATTGGAAGAGATCACATGATTAGATTATTCAAAATTGATTGGTTTAATCCCAAATTTTGCCAAGTTGCTGAAGCAGTTTGCCATTGTTGCGTCATTTGCCAACAAATGAACGCAGGGAAGGGAACCGTAGTAAATTTGAGCCACATTGGATGAGCAGGTGGGCTGTTCAGCAGGATGCAAATGGATTTCATTGAGATGCCTATGCATGCAGGCTTGAAATATGTGTTGGTGATTGTGTGTATTTTTAGTCACTGGATTGAAGCATACCCTACACGCAGAAATGACAGTCTCACAGTTGCAAAACTACTCTTGAGAGAACTAATACCACGTTTCGGATTTCCCATCTCTTTAGAATCAGATAGGGGAAGTCACTTCAATAACGAAGTAATTAAATTACTATGTGCAGCATTGAACATTGAACAAAAATTGCATTGTAGCTACCGCCCTGAAGCATCAGGACTATAGGAGCAAATGAATGGCACGCTGAAATCAAGAATGGCGGAAATATGCACATCTACAAACTTGAAATGTCCTGACGTGTTGCCTTTGGTGTTAATGTCAATGAGAAACACACCTGATAGAAAAACTGGACTATCACCACATGAAATTCTCATGGGCAGAGCCATGAGACTTCCAGCAGTTCCTGTGAATGCCCTTGTAAATATTACAGATGATATGGTATTGGACTACTGCAAAGGTCTAGCTGATGTGGTCCGCTCTTTTTCTCACCAGGTAGAGGCAACCACCTTGCCACAGATCCAAGGTCCAGGACATGCCCTGAAAGCAGGTGACTGGGTTGTGGTAAAGAAGCACGTGAGAAAGTCGTGTTTGGAACCCTGTTGGAAAGGACCTTTTCAAGTGATTCTGACAACTGCCACCGCTGTGAAGTATGCGGGAGTTCCCAATTGGATTCACGCCAGTCACACGAAAAGGGTGACGTGTCCCACAGAAGAGGAAATTGAAGCATTGAAATTATCAACAGCTAACAGAAAAGTATCAGGCACTGAGACAGAACGAAGAGAGCCTGAAAGCGAACAAGAAGAAATTGAGACAGAAGAAATATTCTCTGAGGGAGACGCAGTCGATCCTTTTGAGGACAACAGAGAAGAAGCCTCAGGAGGTAACAAAGATCCTATCTCAGGTGAAGAAGCAGGAGAGCCTAATAAGAGGAGGGCTTTCCCAGAAGCAGACGATACAGGAAAAGAAGGAGAAAACCTGACTGACCTCCCAGGTGAAGGAGACAAGACAGAACAAAGTGAAATTGTTCCAATTCTTCAGAACCGGTTGCAGGTCCATCAGGTGAAAACAACGCGAAACGGAGACAAAGCATATCACCAGTGAAATCAAAAACTAAAGAAACATTAAACGAAAACAAATGGCCAAAATTGAAGGAGAAAAGAAAGGAAGTGTCTATCATAACCACATCGAATGAAGAAAAAGACACAGCCAAAGAACAAGACATAAGCGAAAGGGAATCGAAAGGAGATGCAAAATTGATAAGTAAAAGAATAGCGAGCAGAAGATATTCTGGTCCAGAATGGGCATACACAGCCACTAATGATTGGTCAGACGAATTTCTATCTCTTAGTCTTGAAAATGAAGAAGCAGAACGACACTTTGGTACCTGAAAAGTGAAATTTCATGAACATTACCGGAAAAGGTATTGATAACCTGATTGACTTTTGAAACTGATTTTGAGGCAAAGCTGCTAAACCGATAAGAGACTAAGCTGCTAAAGAAAACAGTGTAAACTTTGACCTCGTTGATCCTTTATATATATATATCTGCAAATTTGATTTGATAAAGTATCTTCAACTTTCTGATTCTCTATAGATCATTACAGACAATACTACACAAGGAGATAAAATGAAATATTGTAAATACATGTGTATAGGTCTAATAATTGCATGTGTACTAATAATTATGGCAATGATTCTTGGAATGCATGGAGGGAATGAAAGAGACGCGAATGATGCTTCTACTTTTAAAACCAATACTGAATTAACTCCTTTGAAGAAACTCGAACAAGACGAAAAATATTTACATGATTATACTAACGACAAAAAAGAACTCTCATCTATTGTCTTCTATCGCTTGCTGAGTGAGTATGTTGAGACAATGGACGCAAAATATTGTTATATATGTGCACAAATTCCTACCTCAGTAATAGAAGGGGTGACATATCATAGCATGCCCCTTACGTATGGAATAACATGTAGTTTGTTACTAACCAGATTTTATGGCCAGGAGTATATTCAATACTTCTATTCCAATCCTGATGTCGTATTTTCATATGTCCCCATAATTGAGTACTTAAGTAAAGTAGCAAGAGATTATTATATAAAATTAGTTAGGGGTTTCTTTGAACCATTATCACCTTTTTCCACAGTTCACGCTCATAAAGAAAACCTTACATGCTCACTTTCACCCGTAGAGAAAAGCTTTTTAGATTACACTGAAGATAGAAGGAAAATGATAAAGGAAAAATTAGAAAAAGAATTACATAAAAGGACATCTGTAGATAACTATGCTTTTGCCGCAATAAAGACACAAGGGAAACTAGCTTTAGATGCATTACACATAGGGAAACTTTGTATATATAGACCTAAATCATACTATAACACAATCTTTGTAGGAACGAGTGAATGTAAACACGTGTTTTTATTCCAGAGTAAATGGACGTTCATGTTAAATGGACTAGATCCAGCTACTCCAGGGGTATACTATATTTGTGGACTTAATGCCTATTATCGTCTTCCAAAAGGATGGTGTGGGAGATGTTATTTGGGAATAGTATTTCCAAAGATTTATCAACTAAATGACTTAAAGAAATTTCAAAAGCTGTCTGAATTACATTGTATTCAGAAAAGGGAAACAGCTTCTGGTGTGGTAGGAGACATATTTGGAGCAATAATTCCTTCAGTAGGAGTTATATTGAATTCAATCAAAATACGAAAGTTGTCTACTATTGTGGATAACATGCTGACAAATTTCTCAAGAGCAATGATCCTGATGGATACTGAACTTGCTGCAGAAAGAGCTATGACTCTTCAAAACCGGCTTGCTTTAGACATTCTTTTAGCAAAGAATGGCGGCGTTTGCATAATGCTTAGTGCACGTCACTGTTGCTCATATATACCGGACAACAGTAAACAAATTAGAAATATGCTTACAAATTAAACTAACGATATTACAGAATTGAAAGAATTGAAAGAACCAGGAGTACGGAAAAAAGTTGGAAAAGGATTTGCTTCCGTGGGAAATTGGCTCAGCAACATTTGGAACAGAATATTACTGAAAATAGTAAAAGGAATATTAATAATACTAATTTGCTTAATAGGTATTTGGGGAATATGGAAAGCTATTAAAATACTGAAATCAAGAAACAAGAGAAAGAATAAAAAGAAATGGTAAAATTATACAGGGAAAAATCAAAGGGAGTAAAAAGGAAAAGGGAAATGATTGAAATGCAAAATTATTAAAACAGAATTTTAATGAAATCAAATTTGTGATGGAAGATTTAATGTGATGACATAATTAGTGATCAGAGGAGGGATTGATGAAGCAGAAAAAGAAAGACTAACAAACATTTATATATCATGCAACAAAAACCGTATATGCAATGTTATTTTACCAAAGAAAAAGAATTTATGTAGAAAATGTGCCCACAAAGTAGATCGCCATTAGTATAAACAAGCTTAATTAATCATGAAAATCGACAAATGTATTAACATGTCATAATTGCCGCTATATTCTATGATTTTCTTGTTAAACTGTTATATGCTTAGCTTAAATTTAGCAGAGGCTTTGGCCTAGTTGCCTGGTCTCAATTTTAACTGCGTAAGTTTTCACTTGTATTAACAAAGACATGTTTTAAACCTTTAAAAGCTGTATTCTTCCAGTAGAATGACTAATACACTTATCTCAAGGTTGCGTGTTAGGCAACTTTCATCCCCTTTGAAGCAAGGTCAGTTTCTGCAGGTGCAGACAATGAAGACACTGATGCAGAATTAATTGGCAACTTTTCCAAGACTTCAAGGACACCTTATGCGTGGATGAGTATTAAGAGAAAAGACACTATTCATTGGTCAAAGAGAAATCACCCCATGGACCCTCCAATGGAAAAACCTGAAGAATTTGGAACTTTTCTTACTTAATCCCATCGGACGGAGAGAAACCAGCCATTTTTTTCTTTGATGCCATTTTGAAGCCAGATTCGAGAATCCATTTTGATGACCCTTTGATGCTTTTTCTCTATCCCAGAGAGAGAGACTTTAAATAATTCTCACCCTAGAGACTTTAACTTTAACTTTACTTTGCCTTGCCCATTCAATAACTTTTGTTCCCCCATTTTCCTTGCTGCTGCAAGGAAAACTTGCCTGAAACTTTGCCCTCTTGAAGTTTGCCCCATGCTGATAGAACAGGTACCTGAAGGACGAAGACTTTCCTTGAATGCTGATTGTATTTGGTAATAATAAAAGGATAAATGTATTATTTGTTGTATTTTCCTTCTGAGGTACCAACTGCTTATTTTGACAGAGCCCAAGCTAGAAGTTTTCTAAATTTATGTTGATTAAATTCATTTTTGCATGAAGCCCCACATGCCAATGCTAATCAGAGGTTAGTTGAGGTATTCATTTTATGCACCATGCTGAATTGAAATCTTGTTATGCTGACCAATGTATGCAATTAGTCAAATTCAGTTACTTATATAAGTGATTTGCATTGCTATAGCCGAGTGCATTATAATCCAAGTTTTGCGTTGATTGCCTTTCTTCCGTCGCTATGGACAGCCAGTAATGTTCATATATGTGTATCATTTGATTTTGAGACTTACTTGTATTATGTTAGCTTTTTTAATATAGGGAAATAAACTCATTAACTTTTAATAAACAGGTGTGGTTATTCATGACTGAAAGGTCATGGTGTGTCTAATTACTGATTTTCTGTTTAACTAATTTGTTGATTGATTACTAATCGAGTATTGGTTATTGAGTATAAATGATTATTGATTATTGATTTGAGGGATCCGACAATTCTTTGGATGAGGAGAACTCAACCCGGTCAAAAGGTTCACCGACCTCCGGTGTGTCCAAGCATAAGTAATTTATAAGGACTGGACGTTAGTATTTCTACGTCACTATCAGTGGCACATCAGTGTACCTGTGCCACAACAGCAGAATCCCTGTCAGTGGCACATTAGTATTTCTACGTCACTATCAGTGGCACATCAGTGTATCTGTGCCACAACAGCAGAATCTCTGTCAGTGGCACATTAGTATTTCTATGTCACTATCAGTGGCACATCAGTGTATCTGTGCCACAACAGCAGGATCTGTCAGTTTCTTATTAATGTACCTGTGCCACTGTCTAGTCAGGACAGATTTATGAAAGGGTTGTTTGCTCAGGCACCATGCAAGGTGACGCAAGGGCAACATAAGCCTCAAGTGAGACTTACTGTGGCATGCAGGTCCAACCTACGTGGCTCTGTAAGGCACAGTAAATCTGTAGTAACACATCACAGGGCAGGTCACTGCTTGCATTATTCTGTGCTGGGAAGGCGTTTCATGGGTGGGGCGCGGGTGTTCCCACACATTCGCCCATGGATTTTGGCACAATCTGGGAATGCCTCTAAATGGTACGTCATCCCAGGAGCAATTCCTTTATTTGTCCTCGTTGTTTCCTCTTTCTACGTGTGTGTGAACAGGAAGAGACATTCTGCCTGCAGCTATGGTGCAAGGATGCCTGTGTTGGTGCTAGGCTGCATGGGTGTTCGCCAGTGGAGGGAGAGAGCAGGTACTCACCATATCTTACTCGACATGGCACATTCCCGCCCTCTCCATGTGTCACAGTGCGGCACAGCAAGTTGTCCTACTGCATTGTGCTACTTCCCATCTTTGTAAATCTGGCCCTTCGCTCCCAGCTTTGTACCTCACTACACCACAGGTTACATTACTGTCTTGTATTCCAGAGAAAACTATTGTTCTGGGCTCTCTACAGTGCAGCGCTGCTCTTTCTATTAGGATCTGTAGCTCTTATTCCTTGCCTAATATTGATACTTAATACATGTTTTAATTTCAGATTTAACAATAGGACCATGTCGCAAGTAATAAACCAAACCGTGGTGAATAAGTTCATACTGCTGGGATTTTCATATCACCGGCAGGTAAAATGTGCAATGTTTTCCATTTTTCTTGTGATCTATCTGGTCACCATTGTATCAAACATTCTCATCATCATTTTAACACAAGTGGACTCAAAACATCAATCTCCAATGTACTTTTTTCTTTGTAACTTGTCATGCATTGACCTCTTTTACTCTTCAGCAAATGTCCCTAAAGCTTTGGAAGGATTGATTGAAGGAAGGAGCTTTATCACATTTTCTGGGTGTGCTGCTCAAATGTACTGTGCCCTATCCCTAGGTGTTACCCAATGCATCCTTCTGGCGGTGATGGCATGGGATCGGTTCATCGCGATATGCAAACCCCTGAACTATGTCATGGTTATGAACAGAAATTTCTGTATTAAAATGGCAGTCATTACCTGGTGCAGTGGATTTCTCCTGTCAGTCGTTCATGTGTCTCTCACACTAACAATACCTTTCTGTGGGCACCACATAATTGATTATCCTTCATGTGAGGTAACCGCTGTCTTACGATTGGCTTGTACGGATATTCGTTTACGAGAAGCTGTCATTTTTCTCATGTCTGTAATTATCCTATTGTTCCCACTCTCCATAATTCTCTTCACCTACTCTTACATCATCTCCACCATCCTGAGGATGCCCACAACGGCCGGAAGACTCAAGGCCTTCTCCACCTGTAGCTCACACCTGCTGGTGGTCAGTCTCTTCTTTGGGACAGCCATGGCAATGTATATGAGACCCAGGTCAATGATATCTCCTGGAAACGATAAAGTTATCTCAATGTTCTACGGAGCCATGACACCAATGCTCAACCCACTCATTTATTCTATGAGGAACAAAGATGTAATGCAGGCTTTTCAGAAACTCCTCTGACATAAGATATTATCCAAAGATGCAAGGTTCAGATCCCAAAAGAAATTGTAGAATTTACATCAACTCATTACTGCATTCCTATGACCTGTGAGTTTGAATTTCCCTTCTGGTTAAATGCATGAAAGTCAGACAAGATAATATGTATAAAAATAGACTTGCTACATCCTCCAGTCTCTTAAGTTCACCGTTGCGGAAGTCACAGAACACAAGTCACAGTAGTGAGTAATGTGTACTTATTCGTAGATTCAGACCTCTTTCTACATACATGTTTTACAGAGAACTTCAAAGCATGCAAAGTAAGGCAGAGAAGCTTGGAGGACTACAGCCATCATTATTTAGAAAGCCTTGACCAGGCACAGAGTCAGCTCAGGAGCTCAGGCACACAGTGCATGCAGTAGCCACCAACACCACTCATGCAAGTAATATCAAGACGACTTTGCCACTACAACTTCACTGATGCTCCCTTAACTACATGCAAAGAATGGCCACAAATGAGGACAACATATAACCTGGTATGACCCAAAGATATTGGAAAAACAACTTTCAACAGGCTAGACATGATTCCAAGGCCTCATTGGTTCCAAAGATGTGTGGTGGCATGACTGTCCTTTGAGTGCTTATACCAGGAATGGGATATTTTCTGTGCAAGCAGCATTGTAAATGAGAATTGGTGTATCGCGACCATTTCATATCCACTTCTTTTGCTTACCGTTATTTTGGATCCAATACATTACATTTACAACGATTTTGAATTACCATTATTTTGAATGCCAAAAAAAGTGAGTATATTAAGGGTTTGAGTTTTAAATAAGTATGTGTGTGTGTTTCTTGATATGATATTAATATCATTTATTTTACATGTTCATAAACATATGTATTGGAAAAAGAAATATTAAAGTAATGTTACACTTAGGTTTTGAAATAAGATAAAAAAACTATTGGTAAAAAATTTCGGAAGTTCACCAACTCTAGTTTACTGAGCTAAGTATAGCGTACACCTGTTATGTTTAGTTTATTGATTTGTGTAGCACACTACTCACCTGAGAGGGTATCCAGGCACATTGCACTGCTTATGACCTGATATATTACATCACTTCTGACATGTTACATGACATCATTGATGACATCACTCATGACATCTAAAATGACATACTTGATGATATCAATGATAACATCATAGTCATTTATAGCATAGAGTTACTGAGTGCACACATTAAGGCTGATGACAGCATGGATATAGCATAATCCCTGGAGACCGTGTAATTGTGCACTTAAACTGTAAATGGTGCACTCTTTACAAACCACAACATTTTGAGGTAAAAAAGGTATTCCATGTTAAACAAGGTAAAGGCCGAGGGCATCTGATATGGTAGTGGAGGTATATTTGAAAGTAAATTATGGCTTAAAGCCAACGTTTAATCTAAAAATATGTTAGAAAGGCCAAGGCAACTATTCACCATACATCAACCACTGGAGGCTGTCTAGGCATTTGTCAATGCAAACACAGTTGTAATACAGTTGTATAGACAATTTCTATTAGCTTTGAATGTTTGTTTTTAAACTTGACTAAAGATGTTGAGGCACTGAAGATTATTAAATAATGTATGATGTAAGGGTGTCCTACTTAGAGATGGTTTATCTCGCACTAGTATTGTAAGCTTAGCTGTAACATTTTATGTCATTCTGCCCATTTCAAGAATGTCTGTATTGTATTTTACTAAACTATAGAGCATGGTTCATAAGGCCTGACAAATATCTTCACAGTGGCAAATGTGTTCCTGTCAACCTCTAGGCTTAAAATTGTGGATCATGGCATGTCTTTAAGAAGGTAATCCCATTAAGGTGGATAGAAAATTGTACACAGGTGTAGTATGTTTAATTACTTCAAATCCTCAAACCCGATAGGACGGTGTCAAAATCTTTAGTAATGTCATCATCAGAAAATACAGAATGTTAGCATTCTAGTTGTTCATTGAAACACTGTGAGAAGCTGCAATAGAGCACTGGCAATCCCTGCAGACTGATGATGTTTTACTCAGTCTATCAGACTTTTCTTTCTCACGTGGCTGTGGAAGATAGTGTGAACTTATGCAAATAGTGTTCTAATTTTAGCTTCTGGATCACCTTCCATGGCCTCTATAAGAAAACCTGAGCGTAAATAGGTTTCTTGCAATTATGATTCATCAGCTCCCAATGGAGGGTCAGCCTTTTTCAGAGGATATAATCACATTAGAGCCAGAATTCTGGAAATAGTGTGATACCACCAACAAAGGATTTGTTTTGCTAATAAACTTTGTTATTACTCTTTATACATGCTGTAGGAAAGTACCATCTTGCCTGGCATGTTACCCCCATTTTTCACTGTATATATGTTGTTTTAGTTGTATGTGTCACTGGGACCCTGTTCAACAGGGCCCCAGTGCTCATAAGTGTGCCTGAATGTGTTACCTGTGTAGTGACTAACTGTCTCACTGAGGCTCTGCTAACCAGAACCTCAGTGGTTATGCTCTCTCATTTCTTTCCAAATTGTCACTAACAGGCTAGTGACCAATTTTACCAATTTACATTGGCTTACTAGAACACCCTTATAATTCCCTAGTATATGGTACTAAGGTACCCAGGGTATTGGGGTTCCAGGAGATCCCTATGGGCTGCAGCATTTCTTTTGCCACCCATAGGGAGCTCTGACAATTCTTACACAGACCTGCCACTGTAGCCTGAGTGAAATAACGTCCACGTTATTTCACAGCCATTTTTCACTGCACTTAAGTAACTTATAAGTCACCTATATGTCTAACCTTTACCTGGTAAAGGTTAGGTGCAAAGTTACTTAGTGTGAGGGCACCCTGGCACTAGCCAAGGTGCCCCCACATTGTTCAGAGCCAATTCCCTGAACTTTGTGAGTGCGGGGACACCATTACACGCGTGCACTACATATAGGTCACTACCTATATGTAGCTTCACAATGGTAACTCCGAATATGGCCATGTAACATGTCTAAGATCATGGAATTGCCCCCTCTATGCCATCCTGGCATTGTTGGCACAATTCCATGATCCCAGTGGTCTGTAGCACAGACCCTGGTACTGCCAAACTGCCTTTCCTGGGGTTTCACTGCAGCTGCTGCTGCTGCCAACCCCTCAGACAGGTTTCTGCCCTCCTGGGGTCAAGCCAGGCTTGTCCCAGGATGGCTGAACAAAGGACTTCCTCATGAGAGGGTGTTACACCCTCTCCCTTTGGAAAATGGTGTGAAGGCAGGGGAGGAGTAGCCTCCCCCAGCCTCTGGAAATGCTTTCTTGGGCACAGATGTGCCCAATTCTCCATAAGCCAGTCTACACCGGTTCAGGGGACCCCTTAGCCCTGCTCTGGCGCGAAACTGGACAAAGGAAAGGGGAGTGACCACTCCCCTGACCTGCACCTCCCCTGGGAGGTGTCCAGAGCTCCTCCAGTGTGCTCCAGACCTCTGCCATCTTGGAAACAGAGGTGCTGCTGGCACACTGGACTGCTCTGAGTGGCCAGTGCCACCAGGTGACATCAGAGACTCCTTGTGATAGGCTCCTTCAGGTGTTGCTAGCCTATCCTCTCTCCTAAGTAGCCAAACCCTCTTTTCTGGCTATTTAGGGTCTCTGTCTCTGGGGAAACTTTAGATAACGAATGCAAGAGCTCATCCGAGTTCCTCTGCATCTCTCTCTTCACCTTCTGCCAAGGAATCGACTGCTGACCGCGCTGGAAGCCTGCAAACCTGCAACAAAGTAGCTAAGACGACTACTGCAACTCTGTAACGCTGATCCTGCCGCCTTCTCGACTGTTTTCCTGGTGGTGCATGCTGTGGGGGTAGTCTGCCTCCTCTCTGCACTAGAAGCTCCGAAGAAATCTCCCGTGGGTCGACGGAATCTTCCCCCTGCAACCGCAGGCACCAAAAAGCTGCATTACCGGTCCCTTGGGTCTCCTCTCAGCACGACGAGCGAGGTCCCTCGAATCCAGCAACTCTGTCCAAGTGACTCCCACAGTCCAGTGACTCTTCAGTCCAAGTTTGGTGGAGGTAAGTCCTTGCCTCACCTCGCTAGACTGCATTGCTGGGAACCGCGACTTTTGCAGCTACTCCGGCCCCTGTGCACTTCCGGCGGAAATCCTTTGTGCACAGCCAAGCCTGGGTCCACGGCACTCTAACCTGCATTGCATGACTTTCTAAGTTGGTCTCCGGCGACGTGGGACTCCTTTGTGTAACTTCGGGTGAGCACCATTTCATGCATCCTCGTAGTGCCTGTTTCTGGCACTTTTTCGGGTGCTACCTGCTGCTGAGAGGGCTCCTTGTCTTGCTCGACGTCCCCTCTCTCTCCTGGTCCCAATTGCGACCTCCTGGTCCCTCCAGAGCCACAGCAGCGTCCAAAAACGCTAACCACACGATTTGCAGCTAGCAAGGCTTGTTGGCATTCTTTCGGTAGGAAAACACTTCTGCACGACTCTCCACGGCAAGTGGGATCGGTCCACCAAAGGGGAAGTCTCTAGCCCTTTTCGTTCCTGCAGAAACCTCAGCTTCTTCTGTCCAGTAGAAGCTTCTTTGCATCCACAGCTGGCATTTCCTGGGCATATGCCCATCTCCGACTTGCTTGTGACTTTTGGACTTGGTCCCCTTGTTCCACAGGTACCCTAGATTGGAAATCCATCGTTGTTGCATTGTTGGTTTGTGTCTTTCCTGCATTATTCCTCTAACACGACTTCTTTGTCCTTAGGGGAACTTTAGTGCACTTTGCACTCACTTTTCAGGGTCTTGGGGAGGGTTATTTTTCTAACTCTCACTATTTTCTAATAGTCCCAGCGACCCTCTACAAGGTCACATAGGTTTGGGGTCCATTCGTGGTTCGCATTCCACTTTTGGAGTATATGGTTTGTGTTGCCCCTATCCCTATGTGTCTCCATTACATCCTATTGTAACTATACATTGTTTGCACTGTTTTCTAAGACTATACTGCATATTTTTGCTATTGTGTATATATATCTTGTGTATATTTCCTATCCTCTCACTGAGGGTACACTCTAAGATACTTTGGCATATTGTCATAAAAATAAACTACCTTTATTTTTAATATAACTGTGTATTGTGTTTTCTTATGATATTGTGCAAGTGACACTTGTGGTACTGTAGTAGCTTCACACGTCTCCTAGTTCAGCCTAAGCTGCTCTGCTAAGCTACCATTATCTATCAGCCTAAGCTGCTAGACACCCTATACACTAATAAGGGATAACTGGGCCTGGTGCAAGGTGCAAGTACCCCTTGGTACTCACTACAAGCCAGTCCAGCCTCCTACACATGCTCCTTTTTGATGCCCTCCTAATGTACCATTTACTGCAATGTATTTCACTGGGGAGCATGTATCTCAGTGCTGAAATGGCTGACATAAAATGTTGTCCATGTTTTGACCAGACAGTAAAAAAAGGATACCTCACCTGGGTTAAGGTGTAATCATTTTGCCTCTTGTATGTTTTTAGTTAATTTTCAGGGTGCAAGGACTATGTCCTTGAGCCCTTTAATGGCTCCCACAACATTTATTTCAGGCTGTGGCCAGCCTATCAGAGTTGACTGACCTCCTATAATGTAGCCGATCAGAGCATATCAAAAGTCCAGACATCACCATCTTCTTATACCTTTCATGACCTCTCCCAATCATCTCATTAAACCAGATTCTTCCAAACTGGCAAGACACATTAACCAAATTATACAAAGCATGCTTTCTGAGAAAAGTTCTAAATTTCTGCAAAATTTTGTGTAATTCTGTTACTGCTGTTTTTCTGTATCACGTTGTAAACTTTTCTATAGGAATTACATGGGAAATCAGCGTTTTGTGACCCCCCAAAATTTTCTTGGCCCCCTCTTCACATGGCAGTGCACAACCTTATGGAAAGGAGCTGAGGTGAATTATTTTAGTTATTAGCTAAATGAAGAAAGCTCTTCCTAACAAAACTCGACCTTCTACAGCTACACAGTGTTAACCACCACTGTGTTTAATGTACACACAATACTCAAAGCAATACTTATTCAGGCTTAAAGTGCCACATAAACTATGCATAAAAGGAAGCAGGGAATTCTGAGTTGCTCTCAAGTTGCAGGTGGAGAACTGCTCCTTCATATCCAGCATTCTACAACACCACCAAACCTTTAAAAATGCTCCTCTTAAGTGTTTGCATTTGTAGCGGAGTGTTGAGCATAGGATTTGCATTGCGCCATCCACACCGACCTATAAATGTGTGTTAGAGTATCAGTGGAGTTGTAGAGTGATCCATATAAAAAGATGCTCTCCTTCTAAAACTTCTAAAACTACCCAGGTGTAGGAGGCTGGCCTGGTGTGTGATGGGTACCTATGGTTCTTACACCTTATACCAGGTCCAGGTATCCTTTATTAGTGTAGTGTAGCCAGTGTCCAGATGCCAGGCTCTCTAGATGTACCTGTGGATGAGCATCCAAAGCTTATCTAAGAGACATGCAAAGCTCATGCAATACCACTATAGTCACACTTAGTACTTACACACATGAAAGAATACACTCAGTGTTACAAAAATAAAGGTACTTTATTTTAGTGACATAAATACCAAAAATACCATAGAGGCTATACAACCTTAGGAGGTAAGTAATACACAAATTATATACACTAGTATGCCGAAATAGGCATAAAAACTGTTAGAAAATAGGGCAAATAGTGAAAATCACAATAGAGAGAAATAGCCCCGGGGGAGTACAAACCATATACTAAAAAAATTGATTGTGAGAGTTGAGTATGAGGGAGCACTAGGAAAAGCCCAAAGGTAAGTACCACCATGCACCCCAGCGACCAGGAAAGCATGAGTAAATCACTGTAAATTCCCCAGAACACCCACTTAGAAGGAAAGAAGAATTAAGCAAAACCCAGAAGAGATTGCAAGACAACAACAGTGGATTCCTGGATAAGTAGACCTATGGAAGGAAGGAACCAAGGGCCAGATGTAGGAAACAGTTTGCACGTTGCAAACAGCTAATTTCGCTGTTTGTGATGTGCAAACTGCACTTTGCAATGCACAAAACCCCTTTTGCGATTCAGTAACCTGGTTACTGAATCGCAAAACGGGTTTGCGCGTTGCAATTAGGAAGGGGAGTCCCCTTCGTAATTGCGAGTCGCAGTGCAATGCCAAACGCGGACGCAAAGAAATCGCAGTTTGCACCCATTTGAAATTCCCCTTTGTGAATGGAACTGCAAATATTTTTTCAGAGCAGGTCCTATGAAACCATTTCATTTTTTAGTTTTGTAATGCTCTCATTTTCCTTTAAGGAAAACGAGTTGCATTACAAAAAAACAAAACTGCTTTATTTAAAAGCAGTCACAGACATGGTGGTCTGCTGTCTCCAGCAGGCCACCATCCCTGTGAGTGTCGCGAGTCTCAAGGGGGTTGCAAATTGCGATCCACCTCATTAATATTAATGAGGTGGGCCTTTGTGACCCCCTTGCGTGTCGCAGATGGTGTCAGGGACACCATCCTTCATTTCAATTTGCGACTTGCAAATTGCGAGTCCCCCTGACTCGCAATATGCAAGTCGCAAATTGGAATCTACTAACATCTGGCCCCAAGTCCAAGAAGCACAGCAGGGTACAGGAAGGGTAGGAGCCCCTACCCACCAGACTGAAGGTGGAATAGGTGAGTCGACAGTGAAGAACGAGAGTCAGCACTGGACCCAAGAAGATGAAGTCAAGTTCCTGGAGGATACTTCAACGCCAGAAGGAGAATTGGAGTTGGGTTCACGTCTTCAGATTCCACCAACAAGCCTTGGCACACTCAAAAATCGTGGTTAGCAGAAAGTGGAGCTTCCGGGGACCAAGAAGGAGCAGGTGGATTTTACCCAGGAGGGGAAGTCAAAGGGGGCCCCCAGCATAACAGAGAGCCCAAAGAAGCACAGGCAACACCCACAGGATAGGAACACAAAAGTCGAGGAAGAGGCCCATGCAGCACTACGAAAAAAGCTCCATTGCCGCCGGAGAACCACTCAGGGAGCTGTGCGTCACAGGGTGGAGTGCTGGGGGCTGGTGCTTCAGGATGCCTGAAGGTATTGTGGAAAAGATGCGAACAAGCCTTGGCAGCTGCACAGGATATCGTGCATGGGGGTACTGTCCTGCATGGGGAGGCAAGGGCTTACCTCCACTCTTCAAGTTGGACAGCTGGAAGAGAGGACCATCAGGATCACTTCAGTCCATCACCCGTGATGCAGGATCCACGCAGCTCAGCAGGAGAGGGGATCCACACAGCCGGTTGTCATTGCAGTTGGTGCAGGGGAGTGACTCCTTCACCCCAAGGGAGATTCCTTCTTCCTTCTGATGCAGGATAAAGATGGGCTTTCCTCAGAGGATGCACAACTGGGAAAATGTTGCAGTTGCTCGAAGGAGCCATGGATACAATGTTGCAGGAGGCGTCTTGCATCTTTATTGCAGCATGTCGGGTCGTGGAGCGTCCAGATGCAGTTTCTTCAGTCAGAAGTGAAAGTGAGGTTACAGAGGTATCCTGCTGGAGTCTTCCAATCCGAATATGAGGAACCACCCAAGAGAGAGACCCTAAATAGGCCTGAAAGGGGGACTGGTCACCTAGCTAGGTGACAACCTATCAAGAGAGTGCTCTGATGTCACAAGTGCTTGCACTGGCTACTCAGATGCTCCCATTGTTCCCGGCCAACCTTGAATCTAAGATGGCAAAATGCAGCGACCTTCTGGGGAAGCTCTGAGCACCACCCTTGGGGTGGTGATGGACAGGTGAGTGGTAACTCCCCTTTCCTTTGTCCGGTTTTGTACAAGGGCAGGGACTGGGAGTCCCTGAACCGGTGTAGACTTGTTTATACAAGGAGGGCACCAAATGTGCCCTTCAAAGCATTACCAGTGGCTTGGGGAGGTTACCTCTCCCAAGCCTGTAACACCTGTTTCCAAAGGGAGAGGGTGTAACACCCCTCTCCCAGATGAAATCCTTTGTTTTGCCTTCCTGGGCCTCAGCTGGGGAAATAATTCCAACATGTTTGATATCAAACATGCTTATGTTTGGATTTACCATTATGTAGCTGGACATAAGTATTGACCTATGTCCAGGAGATGCTTAAAATGGCATCCCCACACTCACAAAGTCCGGAAACATTGGCCTGGAGTTTGTGGGGGCACCTCTGCTAGTGCAGGGGTGCCCTCACACACAGGTACTTTGCACCCTGTCCTCTGGGCTGGAAGGCCTGCCATAGGGGTGACTTATAAGTGACCTGGTGCAGTGAAAAGTGGAAGTGACCTGCACCTTTTCACACAGGCTGCAATGGTAGTCCTGCAGAACGAAGTAATGCTGCAGCCCATAGGGATCCCCTGTAACCCCAATGCCCTGGGTACCTAGGTACCATATACTAGGGACTTACAGTGGGGCACCAGTGAGCAAATTGTGGGGGTGAAAACAGGTTCCAGCAACCAAGTTTGAAGGAGAGAGCATAATCACTGGAGTCCTGGTTAGCAGGATCGCAGTGAACACAGTCAAACACACTGACAAAGGGCCAAAGAATAGGGATAGCCAAGCTAAAAAGAGGCTTCTTTCCTACACCAGGGTTCTCTGTTTCATTTTTTGAATAATTTATGCAAAATCCAAAGCCTGAAACAGTAATGTTTTGACTTCTGCTGGATGCTCCCTTGTGTATGGATAAAGCTATTTCTCTCTGATAAACTTCATTGAGAGTAAAACCCACGTGACAGGGGCTGCTTTAATTCATTTAGGATGGCTTGGATGGTATTTTACCAATCCAAATCTGTAAGACTGTGTTTGGAGTGTTAAAAGTGTTTTGTCATTTTTCAGCTTAGTGTGAATGCCACTAGCTAATTCTATACTTAAAGACTATGCTGCTTAATTTTCAAAATATTTTGTCACTTTTCTAGCTCGGCATGGATGGAATTGTGCTAATTGTATGCTTAGATACGTTTGTGGTGAGCAGATTTAGAGTGTTAGTGGAGCTGTAGAGTTCTCTATATGAAGGAACTTGTCTCACCTAAAACCGCGGGCCCTGCTTTCTTTTGTGCATGTAATTACGTCCGATTACAAAATCAGGCTGTCTTAATAAAGATCTAGCTTTGTGTCAAGTAATTCTGTTTAGCCGCTTCTCCTGTATTGTTGTCATCAGTGATATAATTTACATTGTCATGTGTGATGTAATATGTGTAAATAGTGCATGATGGGGGTAAAATGTATTGTCACCTGTAAGGAAATGCCTCCTTGGCATGGTTACCCCCTGACTTTTTGCCTTTGCTGATGCCAAGTTATGATTTGAAAGTGTGCTGAGGCCTGCTAACCAGGCCCCAGCACCAGTGTTCTTTCCCTAACCTGTACTTTTGTTTCCACAATTGGCACACCCTGGCATCCAGGTAAGTCCCTTGTAACTGGTACCTCTGGTACCAAGGGCCCTGATGCCAGGGAAGGTCTCTAAGGGCTGCAGCATGTCTTATGCCACCCTGGGGAGCCCTCACTCAGCACAGACACACTGCTTGCCAGCTTGTGTGTGCTAGTGGGGATAAAAAGACTAAGTCGACATGGCACTCACCGCAGGGCGCCATGCCTACCTCACACTGCCTATAGGTATAGATAAGTCACCCCTCTAGCAGGCCTTACAGCCCTAAGGCAGGGTGCACTATACCATAGGTGAGGGCATAAGTGCATGAGCACTATGCCCCTACAGTGTCTAAGCAAAAACTTAGAAATTGTAAGTGCAGGGTAGCCATAAGTGTATATGGTCTAGGAGTCTGTCAGGCACGAACTCCACAGCACCATAATGGATACACTGTAAACTGTGAAGTTTGGTATCAAACCTCTCAGCACAATAAATGCACACTGATGCCAGTGTACATTTTATTGTAACATACACCCCAGAGGGCACCTTAGAGGTGCCCCCTGAAACCTTAACCGAATACCCGTGTAGGCTGACTAGTTTTAGCAGGCTGCCACACACCAGACATGTTGCTGGCCACATGGAGAGAGTGCATGTGTCACTCTGTGGCTAGTTACAAAGCCTGTACTGGGTGGAGGTGCTTCTCACCTCCCCATGCAGGAACTGCAACACCTGGGGGTGAGCCTCAAAGGCTCACCCCCTTTGTTAAAGCACCCCAGGGTACTCCAGCTAGTGGAGTTGTCCGCCCCCTCTGGCCACGGCCCCACTTTTGGCGCCAAGGCCGGAGGAGATAATGAGAAAAACAAGGAGGGGTCACTGGCCAGTCAGGACAGCCCCTAAGGTGTCCTGAGCTGAGGTGACTCTGACTTCTAGAAATCCTCCATCTTGCAGATGGAGGATTCCCCCAATAGGATTAGGGATGTGCCCCCCTCCCCTCAGGGAGGAGGCACAAAGAGGGTGTAGCCACCCTCAGGGCTAGTAGCCATTGGCGATTAACCCCACAGACCTAAACACACCCCTAAATTCAGTATTTAGGGACTCCCCAGAACCTAGATTCCTGCAACCTAAGAACAAGAGGACTGCTAACTGAAAAACCTGGAGAGAAGACGGAGACACCAACTGCTTTGGCCCCAACTCTACCGGCCTGTCTCCCCACTTCTAAAGACACTGCTCCAGCGACGCGTTCCCAGGGTCCAGCAACCTCTGAAGCCTCAGAGGACTACCCTGCATCTAGAAGGACCAAGAACTCCCGAGGACAGCGGCTCTGTTCCCTGTTCTCTGTTCAACTTTGCAACAAAGAAGCAACTTTGAAACAACACACGTTTCCCGCCGGAAGCGTGAGATTTGGCACTCTGCACCCGACACCCCCGGCTCGACTTGTGGAGAACAAACACCACAGGGAGGACTCCCCGGCAACTACGAGACCATGAGTAGCCAGAGTTGACCCCCCTGATCTCCTACAGTGATGCCTGCAGAGGGAATCCCGAGGCTCCCCCTGACCGCGACTGCCTGCTTCAAAGACCCGACGCCTGGTAAAGACTCTGCACCCGCAGCCCCCAGGACCTGAAGGATCCGACCTCCAGTGCAGGAGCGACCCCCAGGTAGCCCTCTCCCTTGCCCAGGTGGTGGCTACCCGAGGAGCCCCCCCCTTTGCCTGCCTGCATCGCTGACGAGACCTCTTGGTCTCCCATTGATTTCTATTGCGAACCTGACGCTTGTTTGCTCACTGCACCCGGCCGCCCCCATGCCGCTGAGGGTGTACTTTCTGTGCTAACTTGTGTCCCCCCCCGGGGCCCTACAAAACCCCCCTGGTCTGCCCTCCGAAGACGCGGGTACTTACCTGCTGGCAGACTGGAACCGGGGCACCCCCTTCTCCATTGAAGCCTATGCGTTTTGGGCACCACTTTGACCTCTGCACCTGACCGGCCCTGAGCTGCTGGTGTGGTAACTTACCTCCCCCAGGAACTGTTGAAAAGTGCACTGTCTAGTTTTAAAATAGCTATATGTCATTTATGTGAAAACTGTATATTCTATTTTGGTAATTCACAGTTCCTAAAGTTCCTACGTGAAATACCTTTCATTTCAAGTATTACTTGTAAATCTTGAACCTGTGGCTCTTAAAATAAACTAAGAAAATATATTTTTCTATACAAAAACCTATTGGCCTGGAATTGTCTCTGAGTGTGTGTTCCTCATTTATTGCCTGTGTGTGTACAACAAATGCTTAACACTACCCTCTGATAAGCCTACTGCTCGACCACACTACCACAAAATAGAGCATTAGAATTATCTCTTTTTGCCACTATCTTACCTCTAAGGGAAACCCTTGGACTCTGTGCATGCTATTTCTTACTTTGAAATAGTACATGCACAGCCAACTTCCTACGTTGGTGGATCAGCGGTGGGGTACAAGACTTTGCATTTGCTGGACTACTCAGCCAATACCTGATCACATGACTAAATTCCAAAAATTGTCATTAGAAACTGATTTTTGAAATTTGAGCTATTTTTCTAAATTTTTAAAAGTCCTGCTAGGGCCTTGTGTTAGTCCCTGTTAGCATTTCTTTTAGAGTTTAAAAGTTTTGTAAAAGTTTGAAGTAAGTTCTAGAGATAGTTTTAGATTCTTAAAAAGTATTCCAACTTTTAGAAACATAGGGGGTTATTACAACTTTGGAGGAGGTGTTAATCCGTCCCAAAAGTGACGGTAAAGTGACGGATATACCACCAGCCGTATTAGGAGTCCATTTTATCCTATGGAACTCGTAATACGTCTGATGGTATATCCGTCACATTTGGGACGGATTAACACCTCCTCCAAAGTTGTAATAACCCCCATAATGTCTAATGCAGATGAGAATGTGATGGAACTCGACATCACCCCTTACCTGAATCTTAGGATGAAGGAGTTAAGGTCTCTCTGCAAAATAAAAAGGATTAGAACTGGTTCAAACCCTACCAAATTACAGCTCCAGGAGCTTTTGGCAGAGTTTGCCAAGAACACCCCCTCTGAGGATGACCTCACAGAGGAGGAAACTAGTGATGTGGAGGAAATCCCACCTCCAGTCCTAGTTAGGGAGGCCAGGGCTCCTCAAACCCTGACTCCAAATGTGATAGTCAGAGATGCTGCTTCTCTCACAGGAGGGTCCAGCACCTCTGGAATCACTGAGGATAGCCTCAGTGAAGATGACCTACTGTTAGCCAGGATGGTCAAAAGATTGGCTTTAGAGAGACAGCTCCTAGCCATAGAAAGGGAAAGACAAGAGATGGGTTTTGGTCCCATCCATGGTGGCAGCAACATAAATAGGGTCAGAGATTCTCCTGACATGTTGATTATCCCTAAAGGGATTGTAACTAAATATGAAGATGGTGATGACATCACCAAATGGTTCACAGCTTTTGAGAGGGCTTGTGCAACCAGAAAAGTAAACAGATCTCACTGGGGTGCTCTCCTTTGGGAAATGTTCACTGGAAAGTGCAGGGATAGACTCCTCACACTCTCTGGAAAAGATGCAGAATCCTATGACCTCATGAAGGCTACCCTGATTGAGGGCTTTGGATTCTCCACTGAGGAGTATAGAATTAGGTTCAGGGAGGCTCAAAAATCCTCGAGCCAGACCTGGGTTGATTTTGTTGACTACTCAGTAAAAACACTGGATGGTTGGATTCAAGGCAGTGGTGTAAATGATTATGATGGGCTGTACAATCTATTTGTGAAAGAACACCTGTTAAGTAATTGTTTCAATGATAAACTGCATCAGCATCTGGTAGACCTAGGACCAATTTCTCCCTAAGAATTGGGAAAAAAGGCAGACCATTGGGTCAAGACTAGGGTGACCAACACTTCCACAGGGGTGACCAAAAGAAAGGGGTCACAAAACCTCCCCAGGGGAAGAGTGTTGAGACATCCAAAGGGAAAAATAGTCAAGAGTCTTCTACAGGGCCCCAAAAACCTGCTCAGGAGGGAGGGCCCAGAGCCTCTCCACAATCCAATTTTGGGTACAAGGGTAAAAACTTTGATCCCAAAAAGGCCTGGTGTCGCAGCTGTAATCAGCCAGGACACCAAACTGGAGACAAGGCCTGTCCCAAGAAAGGTTCCACTTCTAACTCTACTCCAGCTAACGCTGGAATGGCCAGTCTCCAAGTGGGATCAACAGTGTGCCTAGAGCAAATCAGGGTTCACACTGAAGCCTACTTAGTCTCTGAGGGTGGGGTGGATTTTGCCACACTGGCTTCCTGGCCCCCTAATATGCAAAAATACAGGCAGCAACTCTTAATTAATGGGACAAGTGTAGAAGGCCTGAGGGATACAGGTGCCAGTGTCACCATGGTGACAGAGAAACTGGTTTCCCCTGGTCAATACCTGGCTGGACAAACTTATCCAGTCACCAACGCTGACAATCAGACTAAAGTACATCCCATGGCTATGGTAACTTTAGAGTGGGGATGGGTCAATGGCCTGAAACAGGTGGTGGTCTCCTCAAATATCCCTGTAGACTGTTTGCTTGGAAATGACCTGGAGTCCTCAGCATGGGCTGAGGTAGAACTAAAAACCCATGAAGCCATGCTGGGCATCCCTGAACTGGTGTGTGTCAAGACAAGGGCACAGGGCAAGGCTCAGGGTGAAAACGTGGTGTTGGAGCCTGGAAAAAGGGCCCAACCCTCCAAGAGAAAAGGAAAGAAGACTGGGGAACCAGCTTCAACACAACAAGACAAAGAGGACCTCTCTTCCCAGGAAGAAGTTCTGCCCTCTGAGGGAACTGAGCCTCTGGAGTTAAAACCTTATCAGGTTGAGCTCCTAGGCCCAGGGGGACCCTCAAGGGAACAGTTGTGTAAGGGGCAAGAAACCTGTCCCTCTCTTGAAGGCCTTAGGCAGCAAGCTGCTGAAGAGTCCAAAGGAACAATAACAGGAACACAAAGAGTCTATTGGGAAGATGGACTCCTTTACACTGAGGCAAGAGATCCCAAACCTGGTGCCACTTGAAGAGTGGTAGTGCCTCAGGAGTTTAGGGAGTTCATTCTGACCTTAGCTCATGATATTCCTCTTGCTGGGCATTTGGGACAGACCAAGACGTAGGAGAGATTAGTCAACCACTTCTATTGGCCAACATGTTCCAGAAGGTCAAGGAGTTTTGTGTCTCCTGTGCCACCTGTCAAGCCAGTGGTAAGACAGGTGGACACCCAAAGGCCCCGTTCATTCCACTGCCAGTGGTGGGGGTCCCCTTTGAAAGAGTGGGTGTGAACATAGTGGGTCCACTTGAACCTCTCACAGCCTCAGGGAACCAATACATACTAGTAGTAGTGGATCATGCTACTAGATACCCTGAAGCAATTCCCCTTAGGTCGACTACTGCCCCTGCAGTAGCCAAAGCACTCATTGGTATTTTTACCAGAGTGGGATTTCATAAGGAGGTGGTGTCTGACAGAGGTACCAACTTCATGTCAGCATACCTGAAACACATGTGGAATAAGTGTGGGGTAACTTACAAATTCACCACACCATACATCCACAAACCAATGGTCTTGTTGAAAGATTTAACAAGATCATTGAAAGGCATGATCATGGGGCTCCCTGAAAAACTCAAAAGTAGATGGGATGTCCTCTTGCCATGTCTGCTTTTCGCTTACATTGAGGTGCCTCAGAAGGGAGTAGGGTTTTCCCCCTTTGAACTTCTGTTTGGCCATCCTGTAAGGGGACCACTAGCTCTTGTGAAAGAAGGCTGGGAGAGACCTCTTCATGAGCCTAAGCAAGATATAGTGGACTATGTACTAGGCCTACGTTCAAGGATGGCAGAGTATATGGAAAAGGCAAGTAAAAACCTTGAGGCCAGCCAACAGCTCCAGAAGTTTTGGTATGACTAAAAGGCTGCTATGGTTGAATTTCAGCCAGGGCAGAAAGTCTGGGTTCTGGAGCCTGTGGCTCCCAGGGTACTTCAGGACAGATGGAGTGGCCCTTACCCAGTGCTAGAAAAGAAGAGTCAGGTCACCTACCTGGTAGACCTAGGCACTAGCAGGACCCCCAAAAGGGTGATCCATGTGAACCGCCTCAAACTCTTCCATGACAGGGCAGATGTGAATCTGTTGATGGTAACAGATGAGGACCAGGAAGCTGAGAGTGAACCTCTCCCTGATCTCCTCTCCACAGACCCTAAAGATGGTTCAGTTGATGGAGTGATCTATTCAGACACCCTCTCTGGCCAACAGCAATCTGACTGTAGGAAGGTCCTGCAACAGTTTGCTGAGCTCTTTTCCCTAACCCCTGGTCAGACACACCTGTGTACCCATGATGTGGACACAGGAGACAGCATGCCTGTCAAAAACAAAATATTCAGACAGTCTGCCCAACTTAAGGAAAGCATCAAGGTGGAAGTCCACAAGATGCTGATTGCACAATCGCGGGGTCCTACTCCCTCCGTATCCCTTGCCAAATCCAGTACCTATAGAAACTGGAAAAATTTAGATATTAAGACTCTGAATTTAATGTTGAAAAAAACCCTACCATCGATTACGAGTATAAGAGATGACGGGGTTATCCGTGATTGGCTAACCTCTGCAATTGATGAATGTCTTCCTCTATCTAATAGAAAGAATAAACAGGGCTACCAGCATCCTCCCTCCCCTTGGTTCTCAGAAATACTCAAAATAGAAAAAACTAAGTGCAAGAACTTGGAAAGGAAATGGCGTAAAAACTATGATCCTGACCGGAAATCCACTTACAAACTAGCCCTTCTTAACTATCACCGACTATGTAACATCGCGCGTGCCGAACATGCCACCGAGATTATTTTACAATCTCAGAATTGCCCCAAAGTGCTGTTTGAAGTAGTTAAGGAACTTTCTGGTGATTCCCGCTTATCTAAGCCCCCTGATCTTGACCCTAAAAAATGCAACGATCTGGCAAATTTCTTTGTGGATAAAATTGACAAAATTTATTCTGAATTCCACAACGACTCTAACAATCCCAGCACTAGTATTAAACCTCAATCCAACCACCTTTTATCTTTTCCTATCACTCAAGAAATGACTCAAGTTAATAATATTAATTTACTTAATGAATGGCTCCCCATGGATACTGCCTCTTTTTCTAAGATCCTTACAAGCATCAAGTCTGGCTCCCCGCAAGATCCTATCCCCATTACGATACTTCAAAAGCTAGACCCTCCCATACTTATTTCCATTATGCAGTTCCTTAACATGTCACTTATGGAAACTTATGTTCCTGCTTTATGGAAGCACGCAATGGTCCTTCCTTTATTAAAGAGAACTAACTCTGATCTGGAAATTTTCTCTAATTTTTGCCCAATTTCTCTCCTTCCTCTTTTTTCTAAAATCCTGGAAAAACATGTTAATTTTCAATTGACCCAGTTTGTAGAAACCAGTAATATCCTCCATCCTTCCCAATCTGGTTTTCGTGCCGGCTATTCAACGGAGGCGACTCTACTGGGTGTGACTGAAAATATCCGTCAACAAATTGATAAAGGAGAAACAGTAGCTCTTATCCTATTGGATTTAAGCGCAGCTTTCGATACTGTATCTCAATCTTCTCTTTTAAAAACTCTTAACATCAAGGGTATTGGCGGCAATGCCCTCTTGTGGCTGTCCAGCTTTTTATCCAATAGGACTTTTCAGGTTTTCTCTTACACAGCTTCCTCTCTCATTCACGCATCCCCTTATGGAGTCCCTCAGGGCTCCATTCTTAGTCCACTACTCTTTAATATATATGTCAGTCCTTTGGCAAGCATAGCAGAACAAGCTGGTCTAACTATCTATTCTTATGCTGATGATACTCAACTTATTTTTTCACTTTCTCCCAAAGAAACCTCTAACTCTCCCTCTTTGCAAATAGGATTATCTAAGATAGCCAATTGGATGCATTTTAATAAACTCAAACTTAATGGAGGAAAGACAGAACTCCTCATTTTTGGAAACAAAAAATCACTTTGGGGCCCCCAACACTGGCCCTCTGAGATGGGTGCCCCCCCAATCCCCTCTCTTTCTACATGTAACCTGGGCATCATTATTGATGACCAGTTGACTATGAAACAGCAGGTGACCAAAGTAGCTTCTACCTGCTTTGCTATCCTAAAGTGGCTTCGTAAAATTCTTTGGATGCTTCCTGTGGCTGCTCAAAGAACCGTGGTCCAAGCGCTGGTTACTTCTAGACTGGACTACGGAAACGTGCTCTATCTGGGTGCAAATAAAGAAGTACTACACAAACTTCAAGTTGTTCAGAATTCTGTGGCCAGGCTTCTTTGTCAACTTCCCAGAATTGCTCCCACTTCTGGTGCACTTCGTGAACTACATTGGCTGAAAATTGAGAATCGCATCAAATTCAAAGCTCTATGCTATATGCATAGAATTACTATGGGCCTAGCTCCCAACTACCTTAAAACTTTGGTCCAACTCTATCGGCCCTCTCGTTCTCTTCGATCCTCCAATCAACACAAATTCCAGGTGCCCAGATTCAGACGTGTCAAAATGGGGGGACGTTCTTTTGCCTTCCTAGCTCCCTCTCTTTGGAACTCTCTTCCTCTTCACTTACGGCATGAAAGGGTGTTCATTAGATTTCGTAAGGAGCTTAAGACATGGCTTTTTAACCAGTAATCGCCCAAGTTGATCTCCTGACCCTGCCTTTTGTCTTGCATTGTCTCGGCGCCGGGAAACCTCCGGGTAGCTGTGCGCTATATAAATCCAATAAATAAATAAATGCTGGAATTGGGAGTCATTGAGCACTCTGACAGCCCCTGGGCTAGCCCAGTGGTCTTAGTCCCCAAACCTCACAACAAAGATGGAAAGAGAGAGATGAGGTTTTGTGTGGACTACAGAGGACTTAATTCTGTCACCAAGACAGATGCCCATCCCATTCCAAGGGCAGATGAATTGGTTGATAAATTAGGTGCTGCCAAATACTTAAGTACCTTTGACTTGACAGCAGGGTACTGGAAAATCAAAATGGCAACAGGAGCAAAAGAAAAGACAGCATTCTCCACACCTGATGGGCATTATCAGTTTACTGTTATGCCCTTTGGTTTAAAGAATGCCCCTGCCACCTTCCAAAAGTTGGTGAATCAAGTCCTTGCTGGCTTGGAGTCCTTTAGTGCAGCTTATCTTGACGATATTGCTGTCTTTAGCTCCAGCTGGCAGGATCACCTGGTCCACCTGAAGAAGGTTTTGAAGGCTCTGCAAGCAGCAGGCCTCTCTATCAAGGCATCCAAATGCCAGATAGGGCAGGGAACTGTGGTTTACTTGGGACACCTTGTAGGTGGAGGCCAAGTTCAGCCACTACAGCCCAAGATCCAGGCTATTCTGGACTGGGCAGCTCCAAAAACCCAGACTCAAGTCAGGGCATTCCTTGGCTTGACTGGGTACTACAGGAGGTTTGTGAAGGGATATGGATCTATAGTGACAGCCCTCACAGAACTTACCTCCAAGAAAATGCCCAAGAAGGTAAACTGGACTGTAGAATGCCAACAGGCCTTTGACACCCTGAAACAAGCAATGTGCACAGCACCAGCTCTCAAAGCTCCAGATTACTCCAAGCAATTCATTGTGCAGACTGATGCCTCTGAACATGGGATAGGGGCATTTTTGTCCCAAACAAATGATGATGGCCTTGACCAGCCTGTTGCTTTCATTAGCAGGAGGTTACTCCCCAGGGAGCAGCGTTGGAGTGCCATTGAGAGGGAGGCCTTTGCTGTGGTTTAGTCCCTGAAGAAGCTGAGACCATACCTCTTTGGTACTCACTTTGTCGTTCAAACTGACCACAGACCTCTCAGATGGCTAATGCAAATGAAAGGTGAAAATCCAAAACTGTTGAGGTGGTCCATCTCCCTACAGGGAATGGACTTTATAGTGGAACACAGACCTGGGACTGCCCATGCCAATGCAGATGGCCTTTCCAGGTTCTTCCACTTAGAAAATGAAGACTCTCTTGGGAAAGGTTAGTCTCATCCTCTTTCGTTTGGGGGAGGGGAGGGTTGTGTAAGGAAATGCCTCCTTGGCATGGTTACCCCCTGACTTTTTGCCTTTGCTGATGCCAAGTTATGATTTCAAAGTGTGCTGAGGCCTGCTAACCAGGCCACAGCACCAGTGTTCTTTCCCTAACCTGTACTTTTGTTTCCAAAATCGGCTCACCCTGGCATCCAGGTAAGTCCCTTGTACCAAGGGCCCTGATGCCAGGGAAGGTCTCTAAGGGCTGCAGCATGTCTTATGCACCCTGGGGACCCCGCACTCAGCACAGATACACTGCTTGCCAGCTTGTGTGTGCTAGTGGGGATAAAAAGACTATGTCGACATGACACTCCCCTCAGGGTGCCATGCCAACCTCACACTGCCTATAGGTATAGATAAGTCACCCCTCTAGCAGGCCTTACAGCCTTAAGGCAGGGTGCACTATACCATAGGTGAGGGCAAAAGTGCATGAGCACTATGCCCCTACAGTGTCTAAGCAAAACCTTAGACATTGTAAGTGCAGGGTAGCCATAAGAGTATATGGTCTGGGAGTCTGTCAGGCACGAACTCCACAGCACCATAATGGCTACACTGAAAACTGTGAAGTTTGGAATCAAACTTCTCAGCACAATAAATGCACACTGATGCCAGTGTACATTTTATTGTAACATACACCCCAGAGGGCACCTTAGAGGTGCCCTGTGAAACCTTAACCGACTACCCGTGTAGGCTGACTAGTTTTAGCAGCCTGCCACACACCAGACATGTTGCTGGCCACATGGAGAGAGTGCCTTTGTCACTCTGTGGCTAGTAACAAAGCCTGTACTGGGTAGAGGTGCTTCTCACCTCCCCCTGCAGGAACTGTAACACCTGGCGGTGAGCCTCAAAGGCTCACCCCCTTTGTTACAGCACCACAGGGCACTCCAGCTAGTGGAGTTGCCCGCCCCCTCCAGCCACGGCCCCACTTTTGGCGGCAAGGCCGGAGGAGATAATGAGAAAAACAAGGAGGAGTCACTGGCCAGTCAGGACAGCCCCTAAGGTGTCCTGAGCTGAGGTGACTCTGACTTCTAGAAATCCTCCATCTTGCAGATGGAGGATTCCCCCAATAGGATTAGGGATGTGCCCCCCTCCCCTCAGGGAGGAGGCACAAAGAGGGTGTAGCCACCCTCAGGGCTAGTAGCCATTGGCTATTAACCCCCCAGACGTAAACACACCCCTAAATTCAGTATTTAGGGACTCCCCAGAACCTAGGAACTCAGATTCCTGCAACCTAAGAAGAAGAGGACTGCTGAACTGAAAAACCTGCAGAGAAGACAGAGACACCAACTGCTTTGGCCCCAGCTCTACCGGCCTGTCTCCCCACTTCTAAAGACACTGCTCCAGCGACGCGTTCCCAGGGTCCAGCAACCTCTGAAGCCTCAGAGGACTACCCTGCATCTAGAAGGACCAAGAACTCCAGAGGACAGCGGCTCTGTTCCCCAAAGACTGCAACTTTGCAACAAAGAAGCAACTTTGAAACAACACACGTTTCCCGCCGGAAGCGTGAGACTTGGCACTCTGTCCCAACACCCCCGGCTCGACTTGTGGAGAACAAACACCACAGGGAGGACTCCCCGGCGACTACGAGACCGTGAGTAGCCAGAGTTGACCCCTCTGAGCCCCCACAGCACTGCCTGCAGAGGGAATCCCGGGGCTCCCCCTGACCGCGACTGCCTGCTTCAAAGACCCGACGCCTGGTAAAGACTCTGCACCCGCAGCCCCCAGGACCTGAAGGATCCGACCTCCAGTGCAGGAGCGACCCCCAGGTGGCCCTCTTCCTTGCCCAGGTGGTGGCTACCCCGAGGAGCCCCCCCCTTGCCTGCCTGCATCGCTGAAGAGACCCCTCGGTCTCCCATTGATTTCTATTGCGAACCCAACGCTTGTTTGCTCACTTCACCCGGCCGCCCCTGTGCCGCTGAGGGTGTACTTTCTGTGCTAACTTGTGTCCCCCCCGGTGCCCTACAAAACCCCCCTGGTCTGCCCTCCGAAGACGCGGGTACTTACCTGCTGGCAGACTGGAACCGGGGCACCCCCTTCTCCATTGAAGCCTATGCGTTTTGGGCACCACTTTGACCTCTGCACCTGACCGGCCCTGAGCTGCTGGTGTGGTAACTTTGGGGTTGCTCTGAACCCCCAACGGTGGGCTACCTTGGACCCAAACTTGAACCCCGTAGGTGGCTTACTTACCTGCAAAAACTAACAAACACTTACCTCCCCCAAGAACTGTCTAGTTTTAAAATAGCTATATGTCATTTATGTGAAAACTGTATATGCTATTTTGCTAATTCAAAGTTCCTAAAGTTCCTACATGAAATACCTTTCATTTGAAGTATTACTTGTAAATCTTGAACCTGTGGTTCTTAAAATAAACTAAGAAAATATATTTTTCTATACAAATACCTATTGGCCTGGAATTGTCTCTGAGTGTGTGTTCCTCATTTATTGCCTGTGTGTGTACAACAAATGCTTAACACTACCCTCTGATAAGCCTACTGCTCAACCACACTACCACAAAATAGAGCATTAGAATTATCTCTTTTTGCCACTATCTTACCTCTAAGGGGAACCCTTGGACTCTGTGCATGCTATTTCTTACTTTGAAATAGTACATACACAGCCAACTTCCTACATCCCCTCAGAAAACGAAATGGGCAAATATAGTTTTTAGATTATTTCACACTTAAATAATCTCACTTTAACCTTTATCTTCTAGTGAAGTTGTAGGGTTTGTATTAATGTAAGCTAAGATAATAATGCCATACTTAATTATGGCATCACTTTAACCGTTGATTTTTCCAGTGACTTTCTGTTATGTTTATCATATCCAACCAGCTCTTCCATGGCCGTGCACAGCGGGAGGTTGGCTACTGGTCTTAGCCCTCCTGCCAACCCTTTGCTGCACATAGCCTTCACTTACAATTGAGGGCAATTTGTAAGAGGGTAAACACAAGAAAGTTAATTGAAAATTGGACATACATGCATAATGATGAATAATTTAAAGTCCACAAGCCCTATACGGCGCTGTCATAATGACTGGGTGATGTAATATGTGAGTTCATTAGCCATGCATAATGGGTGCATAAGTTAAAGTAAGCTCAACACACTGTAAATTGCAAACTTCATTGTGTTTTGTTGGTTTTAAATGTTAGTTTTTATCTCATTTCAACATCTGTTTGTGATATCACCTTAAACATTGTTGTTTTCAGTGAATTTCTATGTTTTATTTGGCTTAAGATAAGTTCTTACTACCATTCCTAATTATAAACTCACTTTATCCTTTTTTTTCAGCCATTTTCTAGGATTTATCATATTCAGCCAAAGGCCCTACTACGCATTCGCCTAACCCCACTGGGGCAGCCAAAACCTCACTTTGCATCACAAAAGCCATGTGCAATGGTGGCTGGCCACAGGGCTTGGAATCTAGTCAGGCCCTCCTCTGCAGTTGGCCGGCCCTGGCGGCACAAGACCTGACACAGAGTCTGAACCCACCCCGCTGGTGGCAGTGAACTCCTGTGCAATGCAAGTGATTGACAACCTGCTCATAACTCGAGCTCAGCTGGCCAAACCCCATCTTGCAACTGGCTGGCGCCATGTGCAGAGGGTGTTAGCCGGCTGCTGCATAATGGGGCACGTTTGCAGCATAGGTGTTTGATGCTTAAGATTGAAAAAACAGATTCACTGAAACAGACAAAGATTTTAGCAGTGTGAAGTGGGACGGCTGCAGAAGGGGCTGCCGCTAAATCACCCACATCCAGCCAACCTCCCACTACACACAGCCTTTGGCCCACTATAGAATGGGGTTAACTGCAGGGCCTGGCCTCCCACCAGGCACTGTATCCAACCCCTGTGGATGCACAACCACTTTCCATACACAACGTTTGTTCACATGCATCAGTGGGTTGTCCTTTTAGGAAGCCAATCCCTTCTTCAACATCCCCACTCCCGCAGCTGACCACTACTGCATTGCTCACGCCCTTTCAGTCAAAGAGCCAGGTTTTAATGTCCTTCCTTATTTGGGGTAGCGATGGTGACTGCTTGAGATGCAGGGGCAGGGCTTTCCAGCTCTTTGCTGTGAGGTAGGTGACGGACCTCGCACTAACAGAGGTCTTCTGTATGTGAGGTACGGTGGCTAGGGCATGTTGAGCAGAATGAAGAGGTCTGGTGGGGGAGTGGTTGAAGCAGGCAGGTCCTAGGTCGTGGAGATCCTTGTATGCGTGAACGGGGAGCTTGAAGTTAATTCTCTTCTGGACAGGGAGCCAGTGGAGGTCTTTAGGTGGTTAGGGCCTTTAATAGGCAGCAGCAGAACCTGGGCTCTGGTCAAAGCCTGTGACCAACACTCCATGGGCACCTATCTTCCCACTGGCACACCTAACCATTTGTTTGGGGTACTGTCGTATTCCAGAAGCACCCATCACTCAAACGTCCAACCCATGGTGCCACAGTACCAGAAAAACTTCCTCTGGGAAAGGTTGCACAGTACTGTAGCATCATGTGGGTAAAGATTAGCGCCAGGAGTACTGCAGTACCTTCGGGAACGTCTATACTGGTTTCTGCAAGAGTACAGTAGTGCCAGTGGCCGAATATATTTTTAAATGTTGGCACCTGGGAGAGTCCCTCTGGGTACCTCACACAAGTGACTCTGGTTACCTTCCACTAATGTTTGAGGAACCATGCTTCCTTATATTCTAATTTTTTTATATTTTCTGGACATAGAGACTGAGAGCCTGATTTAGAGTTAGATTGACAGGTTATTCCATCACAAACGAGACGGATATTGCGTCCGCCGTATTATGATATCCAAAGGCTATAATGGACTTGAAATACAGCAGATGGGATATCCGCCACGTTTGTGACGCATGTAACCCCATTCCCCAAACTCTAAATCAGGCCCTGAGTCACTGAGTCCTGCAATAGCGACCACAAAGTTTTGTTCTGAATTGCGGGCAGCCAATCAGAGCTTTCAGTCCATGGGACTGCGAGTGGTCTAACAGAACTGAAATGGCAGGCTCAAGAAAAAGCTCCTTCAACCAATCACTGTGGGACTTTCACAAGACAAACCGCCTGAAAATATATAACTTTTTAGCTTCTTCATGCGCACCGGAACGCCTCTTTAAACACTAAGGCCCTGATTTATACTTTTTTTGCACCGCATTTATTGATGCTAAAGTGGCGCAATAAAAGAATAAATTAGGGCATCATTTCTTAAAAGTGGATGAACAAATTTACACCAAGGCATAAAAGGCATGTTTAAAGTTCTAAATTTCTGCCAAAGTTACCTGTGAGAACTAACATGGATACTTAGGGCCACCTTGATGCACTGTGTATTTAACATTCAAAGGCACATTCTTGTCCTTCTTTTGGCTGCCTAGCACCAACACAGGCACCCGTGCACCATGGTGCAAGGCTCTCCGCATTGCAGGCAAGGGGCACCTTCCTACACAAAACAATTGTCAGAGCCATTTTCCTTTTTTATGTGAGCTACAGACTTCAGCACACATAAAAAGAGAAAATAAATACATTTCTCTTTCTTATACCTTCCCATTATGATTCATTCCCAAGTCTACCTCTCATGATGAATCTGGGGATGTGCCAGAATCCATGCATGGATGAGTGGGAACACCCATGCTCCAGCCATGGAATGCCTCCGCGGGGCAGAGTAACGCAGGGCAGAGTAACGCAGGGCAGCGGTCTGCGCTGCCTTGGATTACTCCCACTCAGGGCCGCGCACGGTGACCTTGCATGGCTTGATACATTTGACTTTAGTGTTGCGTCGCCCATGAGCCCGCTTGTGCATGTCGTGTTTATATGTATTGATTTTTAATGTGCTGACAAAGGAAGTGGACCTCTTATTTTACATTGTGAATAACTTGACAAAGTTCATCGACTTAATAATTTTCATTGTGAAAAGTATCACATTTTTAAATAGACGCAGATATCGCAATGCCTGGTTTATTGCAATTAGAAGCTGCTTGTGTGCAAATTGTCTCATTGTACCTCCCATATGCCTGGAGCTGACTCCTAGCTGCCTTCTGTGATATTTATTTAGGGTACTTGATTTACATTCTGGTTAATCCACATGGAGGGTTTCTAATTTGTATTTCCACCTGAAATCTTGTAAATAGTTGTCATTTTGATTATAGAGTTTAGTTGTGTGTAGTTTAAGATACTGTTCCTCTTAAAGGAAGTCACTAGCTAGACTTTGGTTAATGAGTGTCAGTGGTGCACGCTGTTGTGTTCTGTGTTCCTAGCTCACACCTCCTGCCTGAGTCAGCCTTGGACTCCTCTGTCTAGATACCCTAATGATAAGGGCATTTGGTCCCCAGTTTGACAATTTGGGGTACAGAGGCACCAGGACAGCAGAGTTGAAGACACTCATTTACAGAAAAAGGGCTACTTACAGTTGCTGCTGTCTGCCCTGTTACTTCTTGAGCCAATTCAGTCAAATAAAAAAAGGAAGATGTTTTGCATTGTGAACTCCTTGCCAAACCCCACAGTAAAGAGGTTTTCACAGTAAACTATCTGATGAAAGCAATACCAAGGTGTATATCTTGTACTTACTCTCTCACATACAATAGGAATTGGATTTACTTTGTGAATGCCATGGCACAATTCCATAGGAAGGTGCTGTACATTTTGAATTATGTATTAAATGCAGTAACAAGGAGTTTAGAACATTAGTTCCTCTTTGTGTGGCCACAACACAGGCAAATATGTACTAATGGTTACTTTATTTTTAAAGGGAGCCTTAATATTCATGTCAGTGCATATTCAGGGTCTGCCTGAAAATGTTTGATGGGTCTCTGTTGGCGGAGACCACATTGTTATGTTTATTCTCATGTTACAGAAAACAGGTTAATTTTATTATTTTTAGAAGTGGTGAAAAGGTCTACTTAAAGGGAAGATTAGCAGGTTTGCTAGGGCAAGCTAGTGCCACATGAAGGAAATTGTTCATCAGAAGCAGAAAAAATGGTTTAGCCTGCTCTCAATTAGCAGACAGACATCATTACTTCTGAATATGTTTATCATGTAATAAAAGATTAACCACTTTTCATGACATGCATCATGAAACAAATGTGGTGGCAGACAGTATGCCCCTTGCTTCACAATCTAAGTGATTTGAGAAACACTGCAGTCCTATCCTTCCTGACCATGTAAAACTTTGGGCCTGATTACGATGTTGGCAATTCGTGGACTGCCATGGCAGCGGCAGAGATGCGACTGGTGTCACGTTGGCGGTCAGACCACCATACTACGATGCATGTGGTTCATAGACGAAAGACTGTCATGAGCTAGGCCAATGAGGCTGTTGGAGGATGGACTGCTAGTGTTTCCGCTGGACATATTATGATGTTGCTTTTTGCCGACGTCACTGTGGCGATCAAACCACCAAGTCTCAGCTGACTGAAATGGAGGCATATAAGTCAGGAACCCACCTGCAGACAGCTTCACACATCCTGTGCCGCCATAGAGCCAATCCTACACATCCTGCCACTGCTGATAGATGGAGCCCAAAATCAACACTGCCGTGGATGTAACTGACTGTAAGAATACACATTTACCGGTGTCCCCAAACAGCAAATCAACCTGGTATGGGTGCTTGCTCCGTGAACCAAGTGTAATTTTGTGTCCCGGGTCAGAGTTATACACAACATATGACCCAATCACAGCCACCTCACACCCCCTTTAGGCAGGTCACTGACACTGCACCGCTACACTCCACAAAACCAGACATGTCTGTACATCCCAGTTTCAGGGACAGTGAACTGTACATAACATTGTGTCACACAACAGTAACACAACATCAATATCACTCCTACTAATTGAACTGACACCCTCATATTGCTCACATGCCATGGCTTATTGTGATATCGATGCGTCATTTAACCCTAACACCCCTTTCATGCAACATCCCTGTAATGGAACCATACATATCACCCACATTGCAAGATAATGCAAGGTAAATGGGATGCACAATATTGTGGGAGAAAATATTAAAAGCTCACAATGTAAACAATACTTCAGGGGGGCCCCAGGAAGGATGCTGCTCTGGGACACATTTCACTGTGCACATGCCCATAAAAGACTATTTGCACAGAACCCGGCCTTCATGTATCACAGGGGCAACCAATTGTACAAACAACTGCCATGCCTATGTGTCAAATATGTAAGTGCAATTCAAGAAAGCAAATACAACAGCAACAGCATGGGTCAAACTTGTAGATGATGCAGCTGGAAGGTACACACATGAAAATGACACGTAGTCAGTCAAATGTATAGGAAGGTGGTACAATTGAACACCCTCCATGTGTGACAAACAAGACTCTAGTTTGCACACATGATATGAATGTCTAATCAACAACAAGGGGACAAATGTAACTCAATAGGTTTTGACATTGGCCAAGATGAAGTACTTACCACATTAAACAATACGCAATGCAATAACACCTCCATTGGATTACCACCCACATATCCATCCATTGAACATCTCCCCTTGTACTGGTTGACACCAGCACTGCTTCCAAAGTCAGATCTTGCAAATCACAGCAAATGGATAAGCAATCAGGGTGAATCAAATACAACTGAAGGCATACATCACAAAGTACTTTTGAGCAGCAGAAAGGTTGAAAAGTGATGGCTGGACAAATGTGTATCCAAAAAAACAGCTTGGGTTTCTTAAGGAACTCACAATATGAGTAATGGCCAATTACCGCCAATAAATAATAGTTAATGCACACTGTTGTGCACCACAACTTGACTTTCTGATCACTGCCATAGTAACCTCCACAGAAAGGGGCATCAAGTGGGCATGCCAGGCACCTCAATTACCACCCTTGGGTGGAGTGGGATCAGATTTAGAATGGGTGGGTTTTGTTTTGGGAGAGGTGGGCTTAACTTTGGGAGGGGTGGGCTTAACTTTGGGAGGGGTGGGCTTCTTCTTTGGAGCGGGAGGGTAAGGTTGATTGCAGGGGTGGCGGTGGCAGGTGTGACAGGGGAGGTGTTGGATGTAGAGGTGATAGGTCAGGTTGTGGGTGTAGGAAAGTACCATCTTGCCTGGCATGTTACCCCCATTTTTCACTGTATGGATGTTGTTTTAGCCCTTGTGTCACTGGGATCCTGGCAGACAGACCCCCAGTGCTCATAGTATGTGCCCTGCATGTGTTCCCTGTGTGGTGCCTAACTATCACTGAGGCTCTGCTAACCAGAACCCCAGTGTTTATGCTCTCTCTGCTTTCCAAATTTGTCACTGCAGGCTAGTGACTAAATTTACCAATTCTCATTGGCACACTGAAACACCCATATAATTCCCTTGCATATGGTACTTAGATACCCAGGGTATTGGGGTTCCAGGAGATCCCTATGGGCTGCAGCATTTCTTTTGCCACCCATAGGGAGCTCAGGCAATTCTTACACAGGCCTGCCACTGCAGCCTGAGTGAAATAACGCTCACGTTATTTCACAGCCATTTTTCACTGCACATAAGTAACTTATAAGGTTGGGTGCCAAGTTACTTAGTGTGTGGGCACCCTGGCACTAGCCAAGGTGCTCCCACATCGTTCAGGGCAAATTCTCCAAACGTTGTGAGTGCGGGGACACCATTACACGCGTGCACCATACATAGGTCACTACCTATGTGTAGCGTCACAATGGTAACTCCGAACATGGTCATGTAACATGTCTAAGATCATGGAATTGTCACCCCAATACCATTCTGGTATTGGGGGGACAATTCCTTTGAACCCCTGGGTCTCTAGCACAGAACCCGGGTGCAGCAAAACTGCCTTTCTGGGGTTTCCACTGCAGCTGCTGCTGCTGCCAACCCCTCAGACAGCATTCTGCCCTCCTGGGGTCTGGGCAGCCCAGTCCCAGGAAGGCAGAACAAAGGATTTCCTCTGAGAGAGGGTGTTACACCCTCTCCCTTTGGAAATAGGTGTGAAGGGCTGGGGAGGAGTAGCCTCCCCCAGCCTCTGGAAATGCTTTGATGGCACAGATGGTGCCCATCTCTGCATAAGCCAGTGGTCACCGGTTCTGGGATCCCCCAGCCCTGCTCTGGCGCAAAACTGGACAAAGGAAAGGGGAGTGACCACTCCCCTGACCAGTACCTCCCAGGGGAGGTGCCCAGAGCTCCTCCAGTGTGTCCCAGACCTCTTCCATCTTGGATTCAGAGGTGTTGGGGGCACACTGGACTGCTCTGAGTGGCCAGTGCCAGCAGGAGACGTCAGAGACCCCCTCTGATAGGCTCTTACCTTTCTTGGTAGCCAATCCTCCTTTCTTGGTAGCCAAACCTCCTTTTCTGGCTATTTTGAGTCTCTCCTCTGGGGTATTCTTCAGATAACGAATGCAAGAGCTCACCAGAGTTCCTCTGCACTTCCCTCTTCGACTTCTGCCAAGGATTGACCGCTGACTGCTCCCGGACGCCTGCAAAACCGCAACACAGTAGCACGACGACTACCAGCAACATTGTAGCACCTCATCCTGCCGGCTTTCTCGACTGTTTCCAGGTGGTGCATGCTCTGGGGGCTGTCTGCCTTCACCCTGCACTGGAAGCCAAGAAGAAATCTCCCGTGGGTCGACGGAATCTTTCCCCTGCTAACGCAGGCACCAACAGACTGCATCACCAGTCCTCTGGGTCCCCTCTCATCCTGACAAGCGTGGTCCCTGGAACACAGGCACCCTATCCAAGTGACCCTCACAGTCCAGTGATCCTTCAGTCCAGGTTTGGTGGAGGTAAGTCCTTGCCTCCCCACGCTAGACTGCAAACCTGTTTACTGCGTGATTTGCAGCTGTTCCAGCTTCTGTGCACTCCTCCAAGGATTCCTTTGTACACAGCCTAGCCTGGGGCCCCAGCACTCCGTCCTGCAGTGCTCAACCCTCTGAGTTGGACTCCGATGTCGTGGGACCCTCCTATGTGACTCTGAGCCAGCTCCGGTTCACAAATCTTCTAAGTGCCTGCTCTGGTACTTGTGTGGGTGCTGCCTGCTTCTGTGGGAGCTCTCTGAGTTTCTCAGTGCCCCCTCTGTCCCCTTTTCCAAGGGGTGACATCCTGGTCCTTCCTGGTCCCCAGCAGCACCCAAAAACCTCCACCACGACCCTTGCAACTAGCAAGGCTTGTTTGCGGTATTTCTGCATGGAAACACCTCTGCAACCTCCAGCACGCCGTGGGACATCTTCCTTCTAAAGGGGAAGTTCCTAGCTCTCTTTGTTGTTGCAGAATCCTAAGCTTCTTCCATCCAGAGGCAGCCTTCTTGCACCTTCATCCGGGGTTTCCTGGGCTCCTGCCCCCCCATGGACAGTATCGCGACTCTTGGACTCTTGGACTTGTTCCCCTTGCCTTGCAGGTCCTCAGGTCCAGGAATCCATCTTCAGTGCTTTGCTAGTGTTAATGGTTCTTGCAGAATCCCCCTATCACGGCTATTGTGTCCTATTGGGGTACTAGGGGTACTTTACTCCTACTTTTCAGGGTCTTTTTTCTTACAGTCCCAGCGACCCTCTACAAGCTCCCATAGGTCTGGGGTCCATTCGTGATTTGCATTCCACTTTTGGAGTATATGGTTTGTGTTGCCCCTTGACTTATGTTCAGCTATTGCATCCTATTGTAATTCTACACTGTTTGCATTACTTTTCTTACTATTACTTACCTGTTTTGGGTTTGTGTACATATAACTTGTGTATATTACTTACCTTCTAACTGAGGGTTTTGGCATATTGTCATAAAAATAAAGTACTTTTATTTTTAGTAACTCTGAGTATTGTGTTTTCTTATGATATTGTTCTATGTGATATAAGTGGTATAGTAGGAGCTTTGCATGTCTCCTAGTTCAGCCTAAGCTGCTTTGCCGTAGCTACCTTCTATCAGCCTAAGCTGCTGGAAACACCTCTATTCTACTAATAAGGGATAACTGGACCTGGCACAGGGTGTAAGTACTACAAGGTACCCACTATAAGCCAGGCCAGCCTCCTACAGTGGGCACAGTCCTTTTGGATTTTGGGGTTTCACAGGGCTAAGGGCAAGGTCAAACAAGAAACTTTATTTAAGAAAAAGGGTAGAGTCTTCCGAAGGGATTAGGGATTGGGAGGTTAACAAAGTGCTTGAGCCGATTGTGGGTGTTGCTGGTGCTGGTGTGTGTGTGTTTGAGGTATGTTTGGGTTTGGGAGGTGTCTGCTATGTGTGGTAGTGTGGGCATTTGCATCTTTTGGAGGCTGTGAGTTAGAGGTGATGGCTAAGGTGGGGGTGGTGGCTGTGTCTGTGGGGATTTGAGTGGTGTCTTGGAGTATGGTGTCTGGTGGCTGTGTCTCTGGGTGTTCCTGTGTGTCTGGAGGTATGGTCTGTGTGGGTCTATGTGTGATGGAGTGGTACCAGGGGGTATGGTATGTGTGGTGGTGTGCGAGAGTGACTGCATGCCAGTGTGTCTTGTGGTACTTGTGCTTATGTATGCTGCTGTGCATGTTGAGAAGGGTGTGTGTGGATGTGGGTGTGTTCTTGGGACAGGTATGGGAAGAGAGAAATTCAATGGGGAAGAGGTAGGAGGTGGGGATAGGATTGTAGGGGGTAGAAGGCTGCCATGAGTGAGGAGGCCAGAGCCTGAAGAGATCTCTGTAGGCCAGACTTGGCACTATGAATGCCTTCCAGGTAGCTGGCTGCCCTGCACCTGTATGGCATTCAGAATGTCAGTCTGACCCACAGAGATACTCCCCAGGAGGCCAATAACCTCCTCACTCAGGGCAGCCAGAATACTGGGTGCAAGGGCCAGGAGGTGAGGTACATGGTGCAAAAGAGATGCCTAAACCTCCTGGGTGAGCGGGCACGGCCAACTGAATGAGTAGCATCAAGGAGGGTGGAGATGGAACTGGGGATGGTGGACAGGGATGAAACAGGTACAGGTCCTGATGTGTCTGCCACCACTAGGGAGTGGTCACTGGAAAAAGAATCTGAAGATGATGATGTTGATTCTGTGTCCTCTGTGGCACTCCCCTCATCCTCCGGGCCAGTGGGTCCCTTCGATTCTGATTTCTCATGCCTGGAGGTACCATGGCCAGCTACTTCTCCACTGGTTTTGGCCCTGTCTCCTCTACTTGCCTGTACTGATGCTGAAATCGCAAAGACAAATAGGGTCACTACATGTGCTTGATCCCACTTGAACAGGAGCTCTGATTACCAAACATTACTGTAATGTACAGTAGTGGCTCCAACATTTGCTATACCATTTGCATGCATGCTACATGAACCGTGAACAGTTGCCCACAGGAAAATCAGAATCACTGACAACTCCAATTGCATGGGTGAAGTTGTGTAATCACAATACCCATGGAACAAGTAGGAGACCTTATTACCTTGAATGGTTTGGCTTATATAGCACCCCTCAGTAACCTGTTGTTACAAAATAGTATTACAATGCCAAGTTGAATCTCACAGATCCCACACAAGGTCATGCATCTATCCATACATGTACCCAATAATGCATCATGGCCCAGTAGGCAGAAGGGAGGCCTAGCCATCTACGTTAGTACGAGCCTTTTTGGTAAAAATCTCTGAGCATAAGGAGGAAGACCAACTCTTTCGGTATACCGGGCCTATTTGTTTTTGTTGCTGGGCTAAAATATTCCAAGAATCCGATTATCGGTATTGATTCCATTGCCCAGGATTTCTGTAGGAGTGAAATGTCGAAGGTACTGAAAATTTCTTACTGCAGGATCCTCCAGTTTTGCCCGTAGGCCACCGACGTTCCAAGAGCAAATGGATAATATGCCGTGTGCGGGTTGATCCTTACCTATTCAATTGTTGCCCATCTGTCTTGGAGGTAAAGCCGTCGCTGCCAATTTCCAGATACATTTGTTGACCCAAGACCACTCTTTCCCTCCCTTCTTCTCTCCATACTTGGACAGTCAGCTGGTGCTTAGGTGGACATTTCTCACTGGACCTTTCTTCAATGGGTCTGCTGGCCTGATGTACTCCTTTCAAAACTGACCATGTGCCGTTGGAATTTCCCAGGGATTGTGAGGCTAGTAACGGATTTGGATAGCACTCTCCTTTGTAGATGGTCACCTCAATGCCCCAGGCTTTCAATAGGTCCTTTCTTTTCATGATCCACTTTGGGATATCTGGTGCCGAGAAGATGATGAGTGTTGGATCCGTGTGTTGGCTGCCTCTTCCGTGGATACATTTTATTGCTGCAAGGTCCTCTGAGGCTACAGACTGAAGATCCGGTAAGGCTTTTATGATTCTTAGGATAGAAGAGTGATTAAGAATATCTGTGGGGGACCTGGAGGTGAATTCTGGAATCCACAGTAACTGGCGGGTGAACTCCTGGGTATTCGTGTCTGATATAAGTGGCTGATTTTGCTCTATGTGCTGGTTTTGCTCCTTATAACCATCTTCCCACTGACCAGTGGCAGGCTTGCGTCCCTTGCTGCCCACATTGGCCAGTGTTAGTTGGGGGGGCAGCGCAGACGTGATGGATTTTGGTTTTGTAATCTGGTGGCCCCTTATGGGGCTTGGTCTTAAGTTCGTTGTTGTGCCAATTGCTGCGGGTGACCTCAGGGGGGACTTTGTTTACTGGGTGTTGTCTGCTGAGGCGGGGAGTGTTATCACATCTACTATTGTGTTAGAGCTTGTACTTATGTGGGTAGTAATGTCTCTATTATACCCTCCATTTGACGTTGCCTGGTCTTTAAGTGATTCCTTTAGGCTAGTATCAGTGCTTTTTATGGCAATTGGTTGATGTAGTTGTGCGGACGTCCTTCCCTTCCTTGCCCGCTTTCGTTCTCATTTTGAAAGGATCCAGGTTGTGGGAAACTCAGGGTTCCCGGGCTTATTGATTGACTGTAGCGGAGGATGATTCTCCATGGGTTCCATACTAGCACTTGCTAGTTGGCGGTTGTCAGCCGATATTCTCTCCTTGCTTGTAGTTGATGAAACAGGTGCTAGAGAGGAAACGGGCTGCTGCTCTTCCTCTTGTTTCAGCTCCCTCTGGGTATATTTTAGCTTGGTGGCGAGTGGTTTAGTGCAAGTATCTTCATCCTTCCGGGCGGAGCAGATTTCTTGTAGTATTCCCTCTAGGATTTGAGGCAGTTGAGATATCTTTTCTGCTATCTCAAATTGTAAAATCATTAGAGTGATTGACTTGCGCCCTTGTTAATTTTTCCAACTTATTGTCAATTCCAGAGACAAATACTGAAAGGGTGTTTAGCAAGTCAACTTGAATGTCCATTTTATTTGAGTGAAATTGCAGTGCCATGACCGTTGCTTGCATTGAATTTAGGATTGCAGCCCACATTTCTTCTGACCTGAGTGCCACTTGGGCTTGTATCTTTAAGTCGGGCTCTTGGTTACCACTTGATAATACTTTATTTATTGTTTTATGTGGGACTTTCTGTACGGCTGTTACTGTTTCTGTCTTTGCTGATCTGCTTGTGAGGACCTATTCTATACCCCAGAGGACCTGTTCTTCTTTTTCGCATTCGTATGTTGGAAATGAGTGGAGTTTCGGACCTTGGCAGAATGGGTCACCTTCCTGAGATCCTTGTTCTAAATGTTCTGCGATTGCAACCAGTTCTGAGTCCAGAATGGGTAGCTTGGCTGGACTATGGGGGTCATTCTGACCTCGGCGGTAAAAGGCGCCTACCGCCGGTCAGAAATCCTCCATAATCCCGCCGCGGTCGCGGAAACCCGCCACGGTCATTCTGACCCGCAGAAGGCAAACCTCCGAAAATCCGACCGCCACAACAGACCGCCAGACCAGCGGTCGGCGGAAAGGTGGAGGTGACCAAACCTCCACCGCCACGCCAACAGAAATACGCCCATCCCATTACGACCCACGAATCCACGCGGCGGTCATTCAAACGCGGTATTCCATTGGCGGGACACACCGCCGCTGTCAGAATACACACAAACGAACAAAACTCAGCCACATTGGACGATTTGAATCCCACACACCTGATACACATACACACACCACTCCCACACACACAATACAATATAAAACACACACCCACATCACCCACAAACCCCTACGCTAAAAAATTCGTCAAGAAGGCAAGAGCGAGACACCAGCATCCAAAAAATAACAGCCACAGCCACTCAACACCATCACCCACACACTATCCACACACAAAACAACACACACCACCACACTCAACTCACTTAAATACACATACTCCACCCCACACATCATACACACCACCCCATGGCACCCCAAAGACAACCCCGCTTCACAGACGAAGAACTCAGGGTCATGGTGGAGGAAATCGTTTGGGTAGAGCCCCAGCTGTTCGGCACACAGATACAATACACCAGCATTGCCCGGAGGACGGAGCTATGGCAGAGGATTGTCGACAGGGTGAACGCAGTGGGACAGCACCCCAGAAATCGGGAAGACATCAGGAAGCGATGGAACGACCTACGGGGGAAGGTGCGTTCCATGGTATCCAGGCACAACATCGCCGTGCAGAAGACTGGCGGAGGACCCCCACCTCAACCCCCACAATTCACATCATGGGAGGAGGAAGTCTTGAACATCCTGCATCCTGACGGCCTCGCAGGAGTCGGCGGAGGAATGGATACTGGTAAGTTGAAGCTTCAATACTGCTTCCCCCCCACCTGCATGCCAAATCAGACCCCAAACCTCACCCCCATCCTCGAACCCCACCCTCACCCCCACCCCCATCGTCACCCCCACCCTCACCCCCACCACCATCCTCACCCCCACCACCATCCTCACCCCCACCCCCAGCACACCTATTCCCCGCAAATGTCTCACCATCACAACCCACACATCCCAAAACCTAGGCCTGCATGCGTCCACTAAGCATGGACACCCATCACCAAAGCATGCCCAATGCATATACACATCCCCCCCACAAGCCACCCTCACCAAAGCCCCCACACACGAATGCCAGCACTTGGGGACACGAGAACCCACAGATACACCCATATGCCACACATTGAAACTATAACCATACCTCTATACCCCTGCAGGACCCGACCGTCAACACACCGCGGCGGAGGGGCCAGAATTCTCCACACCCCCCACCCAAGAGGCCGTCAGCGATGACAGCAGCTCTGTCGACCTGGACACCGATGACCAGCCCGGACCATCGGGGACCTCTGGACAGTCGGTTCCCCTCACACAGGCCACTACAGACCCAAACCCCTCTGGGAACACCAGCACAGCTCCCACCCAGCGGGCCCATGCCTCTGTCTCCAGGGCGCGTCAATCTGCGGTGTGTCTACCACTACAGGGCACCCAGGATAACCCACCACCCCAACAACAACAGGGACCTGGGGGCAGTGGTAGTGGGCACACCGGCCAGGGGGCAGAGGCCCAGGGAAACAGGGGAACTCGGAGGGCAGCTGTGCGACAGGGGGGGGAGGAGAGGCCCAGGGAACCCACTCTCCACGAGGTCCTCACCACCATCATGGGAGCATACAACCGCTCCCAGGAGACGATGGCGACGGTACTGGCCCGGTTCCAGGAGATCCAGGTGCTGCAGGAGGAACACTATCGGGGGTACAGGGAGGACATCAGAGCCATCAACACCACCCTGGTTACCATGGTAGGGCTGCTGCAGGACCTCGTCAACAACAGGGCGGACACTGAACAACACCCAAGGGCCCCTGCCACTAGCCTGGACCAAGAACAGCCAACCACCTCCGCCGGCGCTAGTGGACAGGAGGCCCCCGCACAGCAGCAGCCCACCAGACCCCCACCTCCTGCAGGAGAAGAACCACCCCGCAAGAGGGCCCTGAGATCTCGCAAGAAGACAGAGTAGGATGTCAAGACCCCCGCCAGCAATGGATACCACCTGATGTCATCCCACTGTCCCACATTGTCACCCTGTCCATCCTTGAACTGCCCATGCTCCATCTCTCCACAGGCCTCTGGACAATGCACCTGTGTGACTGTTACTCTGGACTCTGCCATGGACATTCCTTCACCATAGCCCCCACCCACTTGAAACCACCCATCCCATTTTGAGCACTTAAATAAACACCTATTTTGCACCAAAATATCTGGAGTCTGGCTGTGATTTCAATAGATTGTAATTGACATGACAGTGCAAATATGTCCTTGTACATGGTGAAGTCAACAAACAGCTGCCACAAAGCTGTAGTCCATGGGGAAACGAAGCACAGGACTCGTAGTGGGGACCCCAGATCTGAAATAGGGAGGGAAAAGCCAAAACTCAGTCATCATACACTGGGGCAAATAGACAGGCATCAGAGATGCTGGAGAGTAGTTAACATTTACTAAATTATCTTTGAAATGTTACCTGTGTCCTATTGGAAGTACTGTTCAATGATTCTGTCCCTGTTGTCTGTTTCAGCCCCGTCGTCTTCCTCCTCGTCACTCTCCTCAGGTTCCACCGCTGCCACAACACCACCGTCTCGACCATCCTCCTGCAGGAAAGGCACCTGGCGGCGCAAAGCCAGGTTGTGAAGCATGCAGCAGGCCACGATGATGTGACACACCTTCTTAGGTGAGTACATTAGGGATCCACCTGTCATATGCAGGCAGCGAAACCTGGCCTTTAGGAGGCCAAAGGTGCGTTCGATCACCCTCCTAGTACGCCCATGGGCCTCATTGTACCGTTCCTCTGCCCTGGTCCGGGGATTCCTTACTGGGGTCAGTAGCCACGACAGGTTGGGGTACCCAGAGTCCCCCACTAGCCATACACGGTGTCTCTGTAGCTGTTCCATCACGTAAGGGATGCTGCTATTCCTGAGGATGTAGGCGTCATGCACTGACCCTGGGAATTTGGCATTTACATGCGAGATGTACTGGTCAGCCAAACACACCACCTGGATGTTCATTGAATGGTAATTTTTTCTGTTCCTGTACACCTGCTCCCTGTCTCTTGAGGGAACCAAAGCCACATGGGTCCCATCAATGGCACCAATTACGTTGGGAATATGTCCAAGGGCGTAGAAATCACCCTTCACTGTAGCCAATTCGCCCACCTCAGGGAAAATGATGTAGCTCCTCACGGATTTCATCAGGGCAGACAACACTCTGGATAACACCTTCGAAAACATGGGCTGAGACATCCCAGAAGCAATTCCCACGGTTGTCTGAAATGACCCACTTGCCAAGAAATGGAGTACTGACATGACCTGCACCAGAGGGGGAATCCCTGTGGGTTGGCGGATGGGGGACATCAGGTCGGGCTCCAGCTGGGCACACAGTTCATGGATAGTGGCACGGTTAAGACGGTAGGTCAGGATAATGTGGCGTTCTTCCATTGTCGACAGGTCCACCAGCGGTCGGTACACGGGAGGATTCATCTGTCTCCTTGCCCAACCCAGCGGACGGTGCCTAGGAAGGACAACATGGAGCACACAGTCAAGCAACCCACAGGTACGTACTCACAGCTAGCACAGTAAACGATTCTCTATGCAGTGAATGGCGTGTCTGAGTGGCTATGCAAGGCCTAGGCCTGTGTGACGCTGTTGAAATTGAGCCATGTGGGCCCTGGAAATGGCGGCTGCCTGACCTGTGAAGTGTGACAATGGGATGTGAGGTCAATGCGCTGGCGTGGCACACCGCGGCGGGCGGCGGGCGAAGACCGCGGCGCAAAGCCGCATTGGTTAACATTGAAGCCTATGGGTTTCAGGAGCCAATGGCGAAGGGCGCCGGCGGTGGCGGGACGCACCGCCGCGGTACGCACCGCCGCGGACGTCACCGCCATTTTCTATCTACTTATCCACTTGCGACTTGAACTTTCACAGGAGAGGACCTATACTGCAAGTGTTGCTGTGACCTCGGTCTGGAAGGGACAATGGCTGCTGCGGCTGGGGAAAGGGCCCCTGCCTTCACTGGAGAGGAGTTGGAGAAACTTGTGGATGGGGTCCTCCCCCAGTATGCCCTACTCTACGGTCCTCCAGACCAACAAGTGAGTTTAATTCAATATGGATTTGGGGCCACTGGCTGACTTGGGGGCCTGGCGGGGGGCCTGGCGGGGATGGGGGGCATGTTGGGCCTGGCGGGGGGCATGGCGGGGGGCCTGGCGGGGATGGGGGGCATGTTGGGCCTGGCGGGGGGCATGGCGGGGGCCTGGCGGGGATGGGGGGCATGTTGGGCCTGGCGGGGGGCATGGCGGGGGGCCTGGCGGGGATGGGGGGCATGTTGGGCCTGGCGGGGGGCATGGCGGGGGGCCTGGCGGGGATGGGGGGCATGTTGGGCCTGGCGGGGACATGGCGGGGATGAGGGGCATGTTGGGCCTGGCGGGGGGCCTGGCGGGGATGGGGGGCATGTTGGGCCTGGCGGGGGGTATGGCGGGGGGCCTGGCGGGGATGGGGGGCATGTTGGGCCTGGCGGGGGGCATGGCGGGGGGCCTGGCGGGGATGGGGGGCATGTTGGGCCTGGCGGGGGGCATGGCGGGGATGGGGGGCATGTTGGGCCTGGCGGGGGGCATGGCGGGGGGCCTGGCGGGGATGGGGGGCGTTGGGCCACTGGAAAGGAAAATGCTGAGAAACTTGAACGTGGTATTTCTCCCTCCCTGTACGTGTCACATAGGTCCGCGCCCATGAGAAGATCGGGATTTGGCGTGCCATCGCCAAGGAAGTCCGGACCCTGGGGGTCCACCATCGACGGGGCACCCACTGCCGCAAGAGGTGGGAGGACATCCGCCGCAGGACCAAGAAGACCGCCGAGTCTCTGCTGGGGATGGCCTCCCAACGTAGGCGGGGTGCCTGCCGTCAACTGAGCCCCCTGATGTTCCGGATCCTGGCGGTGGCCTACCCTGAATTGGATGGGCGCGTGAGGGCAGCACAGCAGACACAAGGGGGTGAGTACAAGCATTATCTACTCTGTTGTCGCGCAGTGGAGGTGTCTGGGTGGGGAGGAGGGCTGGGGGTCCCCCTAGGCCAAGGCGATATCTGTAGGCTGGGCACCCCCGTAAGCCCCTGTGTCCCCAGCCACCACCCTCAGTAGTTTGTCAGTACAGCCATCCCTGGGCCGTGTCATCCATGGGTGCAGTTGTCAACTCTAGGCGTGTAGGGCATGTTCCACGGAATGCGTAGCGGACCCCAAGTGCGCAACTTAGTGCAGGGGGCATCTGTGTCTGTCATGTCCGCTAACTGTACCGGAGATCCATGTACTCAATATCCCTTTATTTCTCTCTCCCCCCCCCCTTTTTGTTTGTCTTTCTGTGCTTGTGTGCATCAGCATCATCAGGCGGAGGAGAAGTGGCATCGGGGCAGGAGGGAGCTGCATCTCACATGGCCCAGGAGGGCCATGCCACAGAGTCAGACTGGACCAGTGAGACGGAGGGCGAGGGGAGCTCCACGACGGGGACGACTGGACCCTGCAGCGACACGGACACGTCCTCGGAAGGGGGCTCCCTTGCGGGGGTGGCACCATCCGTGCCCCCCGCCATTACAGGTACAGCCGCCACCCAGCGCACCATCTCCGCCCTCCCAGCAGCCCCTCAGCGTTCGCCCCGTGCCCGCTCTGCCAGGAAGCCGGGCATCTCCTTCGCCCCAGGCACCTCAGGCCCTGCCCCTGTTACCCCCGCTGCCCTCAGTGAGGAGGTCATTGACCTCCTCCGAACGCTCATTGTTGGGCAGACTACCCTTTTGAATGCCATCCAGGGGGTGGAGAGGGAGGTTCATCGCAGCAATGCGTCCCTGGAGGGCATTCATTCGGGTCAGGCTGCCCATCAGCGATCGTTCCAGGCTCTGGCCTCAGCACTGACGGCAGCCATTGTCCCTGTCTCCTGCCTGCCTCTACTAACTCCCTCCTCCCAGTCTCCTGTTCCTCTGCCTGTCCCACCCACACCATCAGACCAGCCTGCACACACCTCAACACCCAAGAGAAGCTCATCCAAACATAAGCACCACAGATCACGCAGACATTCACACACGCAACATTCCGATGCAGACATGCCAACAGTCACTACCACCTCTGTGACCCCCACCTCCTCGTCTCCCTCCTCCCTCCCTGTGACGTCTACACTCACACCTCCATTCACCTCACCATCAGCCAGTGTTTCCATCACCAGCACACCCTCCACTCCAGTCCGCACACGTGCAGTCACCACCCCCACTGCCATTTACACGTCCCCTGTGTCCTCTCCCACTGTGTCTGTCACCCCCTCTTCCACACCACACAAACGCAGCCACCCACCCACCCAACAGCCATCCACCTCACGACAGCCTATCCCTCCTGCACCTGCACCCAAAGACAGCAAACGTGACTCACCTACAACCACATCCTCTCCCTCCACTCCCATTCCCACTGTACCTACCACTCTCCATTGTCCCAAGAAGCTCTTCCTCGCCACTACTAACTTCTTTCCTGACCCTGAGCCCCCCCTCCTTCTCGTCGGGGTAAGAAGAGCACCTCAGCCACCACCAGCCCTGCAGCCCCCTTGACAAGGGTGCAGGGGTATTGGAGCCCGCCAGCCCGCATGTCTGGATCTTCGCCCAGCAGCAAGGGGACAGCCAGCCCACCCCCTGGGAAGAGGAGCAGAAGGCGGAAGGGTCGCCGCAGGAGCCCGCCTTCTACATCCCCCCCGGACACCACCCAGAGACAGTCACCAGCCACAGCTCCAAAGGGAGGAAAGGGCCACAGGCCCACGACTAAGGAGGGCAAGGGCAGCAAGTCGGAGAGGTCAGGCAGCAGGCCTGCTGCCCAGGAGGAGCCCACAACCCCCATAGCCGCTGCCCCGGGAGAGCCCACCACCCCCATAGCCGCTGCCCAGGGAGGACCCAGCCCAGCTGGCCAGGAGGGCCCCACCACCCACAGACCAGGTGGGCAGTGAAGGAGCACCATCCCCGCTGCCCAGGAGGGCACCACCAGGCAATTAGCAGTTGGCCATAGACCGTCCGCCGTCTCAAGAACCGCTGAACTGGGCCCCGCCGTCTCAAGAACCGCTGAACTGGGCCCTTCAGGGCAAGAACCGCTGAACTGGGCCCCGCCGTCTCAAGAACCGCTGAACTGGGCCCCGCCGTCTCAAGAACCGCTGAACTGGGCCCCGCCGTCTCAAGAACCGCTGAACTGGGCCCTTCAGGGCAAGAACCGCTGAACTGGGCCCTTCAAGGCAAGGAGCGCTGAACTGGGCCCCGCCATCTCAAGCACCGCTCCGCTGGGCCCCGCCGTCTCACGCACCGCTCCGCTGGGCCCCGCCGTCTCAAGAACCGCTGAACTGGGCCCTTCAAGGCAAGGAGCGCTGAACTGGGCCCCGCCGTCTCAAGAACCGCTGAACTGGGCCCCGCCGTCTCAAGAACCGCTGAACTGGGCCCTTCAGGGCAAGAACCGCTGAACTGGGCCCCGCTGTCTCAAGAACCCCTGAACTGGGCCCTTCAGGGCAAGAACCGCTGAACTGGGCCCTTCAGGGCAAGAACCGCTGAACTGGGCCCCGCCGTCTCAAGCACCGCTCCGCTGGGCCCCGCCGTCTCACGCACCGCTCCGCTGGGCCCCGCCGTCTCAAGAACCGCTGAACTGGGCCCTTCAAGGCAAGGAGCGCTGAACTGGGCCCCGCCGTCTCAAGAACCGCTGAACTGGGCCCCGCCGTCTCAAGCACCGCTCCGCTGGGCCCCGCCGTCTCACGCACCGCTCCGCTGGGCCCCGCCGTCTCAAGAACCGCTGAACTGGGCCCTTCAAGGCAAGGAGCGCTGAACTGGGCCCCGCCGTCTCAAGAACCGCTGAACTGGGCCCTTCAGGGCAAGGACCGCTGAACTGGGCCCTACAAGGCAAGGAGCGCTGAACTGGGCCCTTCAAGGCAAGGAGCGCTGAACTGGGCCCCGCCGTCTCAAGAACCGCTGAACTGGGCCCTTCAGGGCAAGAACCGCTGGCCCTTTGGCAGACGTGGCAGGGCAGGATCTATCTCGGGCAGGGCTGCAGGATGTCCTCTGGCCAACTTGCCTCCTCCAGTGGCAGTGGGGTCTGTTATGGACTGTATGGACTGTGGCTTTGCTCTCCCCAGGATGGCCCAGTGGGCAGGCCACCCACTGTATGGACTGTATGGACTGTGGCTTTGCTCTCCCCAGGATGGCCCAGTGGGCAGGCCACCCACTGTATGGACTGTATGGACTGTGGCTTTGCTCTCCCCAGGATGGCCCAGTGGGCAGGCCACCCACTGTATGGACTGTATGGACTGTGGCTTTGCTCTCCCCAGGATGGCCCAGTGGGCAGGCCACCCACTGTATGGACTGTATGGACTGTGGCTTTGCTCTCCCCAGGATGGCCCAGTGGGCAGGCCACCCACTGTATGGACTGTTTGGACTGTGGCTTTGCTCTCCCCAGGATGGCCCAGTGGGCAGGCCACCCACTGTATGGACTGTTTGGACTGTGGCTTTGCTCTCCCCAGGATGGCCCAGTGGGCAGGCCACCCACTGTATGGACTGTTTGGACTGTGGCTTTGCTCTCCCCAGGAAGGCCCAGTGGGCAGGCCACCCACTGTATGGACTGTTTGGACTGTGGCTTTGCTCTCCCCAGGATGGCCCAGTGGGCAGGCCACCCACTGTATGGACTGTGGCTTTGCTCTCCCCAGGATGGGCCAGTGGTCATGGAGTCCCCTCGTGGATCTGGCGTCGTGTACTCAAGTGGCTGAGGTTCCCCCTCTTCCCTTCCCCCTGAGGTGCCTGTCCTATTTTCTTTCTGATGCCCCTGCAGTGTTCTCTCCGTGGAGTTCTTGTCGTGGGACTGGGCCTTGCCCCTTTGCACAGGACCCCTGTGATCCACGGACAGTGGTTGGACTACATTTAGTAGCTGTATATATTTTGTACATAGTTTATTTATTTATTGGGATTTCTGGTGTACATATTTCAATATATCTGCCCGTTTATGATCTCTTCTTTTGGTCTTTGCATTATTTCGGAGGGGGGTGGTTTGTGGGTTGTGACAGTGATCTGTGGGAATGCATTGATGTGTGTGTTGTAGTGGGTGTGGGTGGGTGGGTGTGTGCCGGTAATCTTTTCCCTCCCCTGTGTCGTAGGTGCAGTACTCACCGATGTCTTCCGCGCCGCCGGGCGTGCTCCTGGTATATGAGCAGGAATAGGAGTGCGGGGATGACCTGCAACTCTGGCTCCATACTGCCGGAATCTCGCGTGGAGTGCGTAGAGGTGAGCGTTTTCCCGTTCGTAGTCTGTTTCCGCCGTGTTCTTATCGGCGGTGCTCCCGCCCCGGAAAAGGTGGCAGATTGGTGGGTCGTAATAGGGTGGGCGGTACATTGTCTGCCGCCGGGCTGTTGGCGGGAACCGCCGCGCTGTTTGTTTGTACCGCTGTGGCGGTCGGAGTGTTAAGTTGGCGGGCTGTGTTGGCGGTTCCCGCCAGGGTCAGAATTGCATATTTTAGACCGCCGGCCTGTTGGCGGCTTGGCCGCCGCTTTATCACCGACCGCCAGGGTCAGAATGAGGGCCTATATGTCCATTGGTACTTAGAGGCATCTAAGGATTTATTGCATAGGATTGAGTCTCGTCTAGGATTGTAGAGGGGTCCTGGTGTAGGAGGAGCTGGTATTGTGTCTTCCTGGCAAGTACTCAATGCGTCTATTTTCATAGGGTGATTTTCCTTGATCACTACTGTTGGCGATAGGGGGAGGGAGGGAGGTGGATTCATTCTGAGTTTCTTTTCGCTGCTTCCTTGCCGTTGCCGGTCTTGGCTGGATGAGGTTATTTCCCGAAAACTTGTTTGGGTTGGAGCCAGGGAATCAATCCTTTTTCTGGCAGCGTAGGCTCCAGCTGTAATGAATTAATCGGTTATCTTGCGATGCTTGGGGAAGACTGCGGACTCTGGAGCCCCTTCCGATGGGGTCACCGATTTCCAAAAGCCGGGCTCTCCCCAGATAATTTCTTCCATGCTAGCGTTATGGTCGCCTCCCCTGCGTGTGCCAATTATTAGATTATGCCTCCTGCATGGGAGGGTAGATCCTGTTCGCTGCTTGCTCTCCTTTTTGGGGTTATTTCATCCAGAGCCAGGTCTCCTTTCCTTTTTCTCTTTTCGTGTTTTGCAGGACGGTTGATAATACTGCCTCGTGCTTTGCCTGATCTCATGGTCAGTAAATTTTGCTGCCGTGGAGCAGGGTGATTTGGGCGGGCTGTCGAGGCGGGGGAGATAGGCCTTGTTGTGCCTTGTTGTGCCTTTTATTATTTTGAGGCAGCTAAGTGTGCTGTCCTCCAAGAAGAAACGTTAACGTCCGTTGATTTCTGAGGGTGCAATGAAGATACCCCTCAGGGGATACTTGGAGCTTTTGAGGATCTGCGCAGAGCGCAGAGAGTCCGGAATTGCCAGTCTGTACTGTCCTTGTTAGTCCTTGTTGGCCCTTTCCTGCTTCTGCCCGTGGGAACCCTGGGCATGGTGCAAGGGCCAGGGGTGGGGCAGGGGCAAGGGGGGAGAGTGTTGAGTCCACGGACTGCCTGGTGAGCCTTTCCAGGTTAGGTAGGAGCGAGGGATGCTCCACGGGCTGCACGTCCTGGCAGCGGGACCGGGCAGCACCAGAACCAGAGCCTGGACCAGCTTTCCCTCGCCTTGTTGTCCTTCCTGCCCCCCTTAACCCCTTAGCCCTCCGCCGCTCACCTGCTCATTTGCTGGGGCCACTTGCTGGTGCTGGGGGTTGCTTCACGGCCGCACCTGGGGTAGAGGGCCAGTAGGCGTTGCCCTGAGGCCTGACCTGGCATCCCTAAGGGGCATTCCTCCTTCTTTTCTTTGCCTCCGTGGATTGTGCCGCCAATTATATGCCCCCCAATGGCCCCATGCCCCCTGCAAGCCGCACCCACGATCGGGCCACTTTCGCGGGGGTCCGCAGAGGGGAGGGGATGCTGTTGTTGCTGCCGCGGGCCTCTAAGCACGACTGCTGCGGGCACGCAGGGCTGCTGCGTGCAGAGTCCTGCCGCCTGTACTGCTGCCCGTCCCACGGGGAGTACCGCCGGTAGCAAGTGGCAGGCAGCGGTAGTGGTGTTGGGTAGTGGTGGTCTCGGGTGGCAAGCGGTGAGCTTCGGCGGGGCCCTCACGCTGCCACTACTACGCTCTGCTTTGCTCCGAGCTAACCTTCCTCCGGAACTGGAAAACCCTTTCAATTACTCCGGCTGGACGATTGGGGGAAAATCACACAGCAACCATTGATTCTGGTTAACACATACATCAACCCAAAAAATAAAAAAATTGAAGTAAACAAATTGCTAACTCAGCTGTTAAGGATAAAAAGCACAGTAAAATCGGCATTCTGGCTAATGTCGGGCGACTTCAGTCTCGGCTTATTCCACAACCCCAGTGAGGATCACATTCAAACAGTGGCAAGAATGCCCAGCCAAACCCTCCCAAAAAACACTCAGGAAAGACAAAATAGGGAAGAGTTTTATACGCACCTGTGAATCAGTAGGCCTCTTCGTGCTAAACGGACGGAAGTGCCCCGATATTCCACCGGCATGGACAAGATTCTCTGGGAAATCAGTCTCCTATCTGGATTACACCCTGGTGTCCCCAGCTTTATATAAATTAGTAAAGACCTTTACCATCATGGACCGCATTGAAAGTGATCATAAGCCATAGGTATTTGGGTTCTGTGCATCACCACAAAAAACAGAGCAAGTGGTAGCCCTAAACGGGGCATTGGGCACCGAAAATCTAAAGCAACTCAAATGGTCATCTGACACCATTGAAAGTCAGACAGAAGAGGCCCTACGAAAGCTAGAATCAATGACTATAAGTGGGGCAAAGCTGACAACAGTTTGGGAGTCTTTTGCCACCGACCTCAGAAAAAAAGCTTCCTTAAAAAATACGAGAAAGGGAGTACAATTGAACCATCTCCAAAGTTCACTTTTACCCCTGTCAGTGCGCAAAAGGAAAGCAGCTGTAGGTAAACTGTTAAGGTCACTGCGTAAATGTCCAGATAATGGATCAATATTGACCGTTCTGAGAGAGCAAAGGAAATTGTACAAAAGGGATCTATGGATCTTTAAAAAAGGCCAATTGGAGGCGCTGTGGGCCAAACTACATTTCGCGATCAAAACATCTGACTCCAAAAGATTTTGGAAAATCATCAATACAATAGACAATGGCGCAAAACCAGGCAATAATGCAAATATAGCAGAGGAAGTATGGGTATCCCATTTAAAGTCCCATCTAAAAGAACAGCCCATCGAAGAAGGCCCTCAAATTCAGGGGCATATGATTGGCTGGGAACCCAAAATCCCTGAAGCTTTGAAATTTACAGCACCAGAACTATTGAAAGTCATTCGAAAGTCACAAACGGACTGCGCCCCCGGCCCTAATGGCTTACCCCAAGCATTATTCGAACAAGAAACTGAAAGATGGGCCAATTTCCTGGCTGCAATGTTCGACGATGTGCTCACAACAGGCAAAATCCCGGCATCTTGGAAATGCTCAATAATCCCCCCATATATAAGCATGGGAGCGCGCTCTCCCAAAGCAACTACAGATTAATCAGCCTTTTAGACGTTGACCTTAAGTTCTTTTCTTGCTGTGTGCTAAAACATCTAAAAGCCTGGATCTCAGACAACAACATTCTACCCTTTAACCAAACCGGCTTCACTAAGCACCAAGGAACATTAACAACACTTATGGGGCTAGGTCTGATCATAAATAGAGCAAAAGCAAAGGGGACTCCAACCTATTTATGTTTTGTTGACTTTAAAGCTGCTTTTGACTGTGTCTCCCGTGGCAAATTGTGGGCCAAATTACTACTGAGGGGCTGCCACATTCTATTTTAAACGCCATCAAAATGATATACTCTGATACTTGGTTGAAGGTGAAATTGGGGGAAGGCTCTTACCTATCCAGGGCAGTCAAAACAACAGTGGGGGTGAAGCAAGGCTGTGTATTGGCCCCAACACTCTTCAACCTGTACATAGCAGATCTCCCCACCAAGTTAAATGGTCACTCATCCCACTCTCCCTCACTGGGCGGTCAACAAGTATCCAACCTACTATATGCAGATGACCTACTACTAATCAGTAATACCAGAATAGGCATGCAGAAATTGTTAAAGGCATTAGAAGAATACTCAGGATCTAATGATTTAGAAATCCATCATAAAAAATCTAAAATGATTACCTTAAACCGCAGGCCAACCAGCCAATGTAAATGGCATATGAATGGGAAAACCTTAGAGGAAGTAACATCATATAGATACCTAGGATTTGTGGTAGAGGCCAGAGGTAACTGTACGCCACAAAAAGAAGCAATAAAAAGCAAGACGCAGGCCCTTACTTACGCTTTTTGTAAGCTAGCAAATTCAACCTGCGGTCAGGCTGTGAACCCATTAACAGCTGTAATGAGAGCGAAACTACTTCCGACTATCACCTATGGGACCGAAATAATGAGGGGGATGGAAGTAGGTCTTCTGGATAAGCTTCTGATAAAAACCTATAAGCTCATTTTTTTCGGCTACCTGGGCGTGCATCGCCAGCCCAGGTCAGACTGGAATTCATGCTGGTCAAACAGTCGTTAGCACGACCAGCGGCATATATTAAATGCTGCTACAAATTGAGCTGCGCTTCAAAAGGTTCTTTAGCCAATCTAGCAGGAAATTATCCTAGAAAGAGGCAACTCCAACTACATAAGATATCTAGAGGAAAGTAAGAGCCTTTTGAACTTAGATGAGGTATGAAACCGGTCTCTACCCATCCCCATTTTCAATAAAGCAGTGAATAAAGCGAGTAAATTACAGAGCTTGCTAGAAGATAAGATCTCATTGACCAAAAGAGAGCATAGTTGGTTGATCCTTAACTCCTACAAAATGTTTAAAGAATCACTACTTATGGCTGGCTCCTACTCACGGAAAATAAAGCAATCCTTTCTCAGACTTAGGCTGGGTGAAGTCCCAAAGTTAGACCTCATGCCAAAATGGAAGAAGGAGCTGCAAGTAGGCCCCCAGGAGTGGTGTCTCTGTCATCTAGCAGAAGAAAACGTGGTGCATGTGGTCTGCATTTGTCCAGCTTTGGTGGTTGAAAGGAGACTCTTGCTGAAAAAAGAATTAAACAGTTTAAGAATTAGATCCTGCAGAAAAGCATTAATTGCAGCTTTTAACCCTCAAAACGCAATATTGAACATTAGGCTGGTTCAATTCTTGGAAATTTTCTCTCTCAAAATCACATCCTCTCGAAATAACCAAGTCTTAGGGAGGGTGGAAATGATAACAACATCCCTATAACCCACTCTGAATATCTTTAAGAAGGGAAGGCTTCGAGGTAGTTGATTCGGGTTGCTTAGCAGGTTGGTAATAAAGTCTGGTACTAACAATTAGACTTAAGTAGGGGTAAACAAAATCGACAGAAGATCTCTTCTCACTTTGTCCAATCATTAATAATGCTTCATTGGTCTATTTCTATTCTCTTTTACATTTCTATGTGGAAGGAAATTTCATATATCATTTCATTTTAAACACAGGACCTTTTTACGCTGTATTTGCCTTACCCATACTAAGTTTGTTCTGTTGCCCTATTATAATTAATGCCATATAGCATTAGTAAGTTCTTTTTTTAAAAAAATTTACGTGGAAGGAAATGTTATATATTTTTCATTAAGATCTGTAATTGCCTTATTGCACTAAAATTGCTCTGTTAAACTTTTATGTGGAAGGAAAAGTTATGGTTTTAATTAACTAATAAACTTGTGTTATTACTTACTACATCATGGTGAAATGTTGAGCAAAAAATCCAGACATTTTGCAGCAAGAAGTACAGTAGCTGGAGGAAGGTGACATGGAAACACTCAGGTCACACTGTAAAAAATCCCCAGTGGTAACTTCACAATATTTCCAGTGTCCAAATAGACTCATGGACATTGTACTAATGTTGCTCTCGTGTTAACACATCTTGCACAGAAAAGTACACAGGAGACAATTTGGGCAAAATGTCTTGGAGATTTTTCTACAAATATATGCATCACAATGAATCAGCAAGCCCCAGGGAAACCACTTGTCTGAGTTGGGTGAATCCCTTACTCAGATCGCAAAAGCAAAAGTCAATAGCCCCTCGAATGTTGTAGAGGCCCAGTGAATCTCTAATACCTGCAGAAGGCTCTTAACATGTTGGTCAATGGGATGGCACATCCCTATCCCTTTTTGTCATGCAAGCACAGATACCCTTGGATGAATGAGTGCACACAATCACATAAGATTTCCACATTCCTGCACCCCTATTGCTTGTCACCAGTTAGGTAATGAACCGACAGCATTTAACATGTGCTAAACACTTTACAAAATGTTTCCACATCAATGGCATGGGAATGCACATTGTGAGTTAAAACTGTAGTCCTATCTGTCATGTCCTTCATTGCTTCTGCAATAGTAAATGCCAAATTGCATGGAGTGACGGGTGAGGGTATGTGTGAGCCACCGATCAATGGTGACACACTCCTGTCTGTGGCACCACATGAACTTTAGCACCATCACAAATGTCCAACTCAGAACACATGTTGGCATGCGCATATATGTGAGGGAATCAGACATCACCCCATGAAGATAGCATGCCATGCATGAAACAGCAGTGAAAATGATATGGCAAAAGTAAAAGATGCACATGCTAACATGGAGGCACAAGGAATGATGGTAACAGTACTGTTACCAAAATCATGTAAACGGACATTCACTGCTTATTTAGGGAAGGTGACTGACCCAAAGGGCAATGTATGCTCTGTCGCATGTATGATGGCCACTTTCACAAGAGAGACAGTAGTGAGGCACCAGCACTCGTGACACACTGAAGGCAAGTGGCCTGTGGGGGGCAGAGGCCAATATGCACGCTTGAGCAGACATATCGCTAAGTCAAGTGATCTATTACCTTATGTTGTTTGTTTTTGGGGCTAACACACTGAAGACAAGTGGACTGTTGGGTGCAAATGACACCCACAGCAACAAACAATGTGACCAAACTTGTCACTCTACTCAACCATGTGGTGTTGGCCCTGGAGAGTACATTGGCAGTCGACTGTATTCTGTTGTGTCATATGTCACTGGGCCAATAGGCAAGACACATCAGCATGCACCAACTTCTATACCTACACAAACAATAACTCATCCTGCCACATATTGCACATCTCCAGTCTTCATGGGGTGATGGCAGACTCTAGCACATCAACTTGGCAATGTTACAGACAGGAATATGCCCGGGACTCACACCCTTGTAACTGCTGTGATCCCCTCAAATGCCCATCAGACCCAGGGTAGGCAGCTGCTAGAATACAAGCCATCAGAGGGGTCAGGATCTGGAGTGCAACCCACCCATGTTGAGAGGACAGCCACAGCTGGACCTCCGGAATCTTTCGGGTCCAGTGTCTCAGGTCCTCCCACCTCTTGCGACAGTGGGTGCTCCACCGGCTATGGATCCCCGGGGTCTGCACCTTCTGGGCAATGGCTCTCCACATTTCTTTCTTCTGAATGGTGTTGACTTGCATGGATGCAATTTATAAATGAAGAGGTTACAATTCCATTTTTTAGTCCACTGGTTGTGTCACACACATTTAAGTAACACCAAATGTTACTCATCAGATGTCATCAGATCACAAGCTTAAAGCACACATGCTGATAAGTTCAGAGACATAACCCAGGATCGAGTAACATGTACTGTGATGTGAGCCACAATGACACACAACACACCATTGAGACCATCTGATAGGTCCTGACTGGAGCGACACATTTACATCCAGATACACTGACTCAAGGCATACAGTTCGTACAGGCAACTACCATTGTACAGACTATACCCTAAGACGTGACAATGAAAGGGCTGCCAAAGGTGGCACAGACAGTCTTTTCCCTGTGCATGTGTGGACATGCGGGCAACCCAAATGTGATCTCATTACACTTTATAGTAGGTTTGTGTGGTATGTACTTGTAGCACAGAACACACCTTTTATCATATATGGCAATCCTACATACTAAGGTATGTTTGGTCTGATTGTTTGCACGTAACCAAACTCATGAGTCACATGTCATGCCCTCCCCTGAATTAACCAACTGTCTGCACCGTTGATTTGTCAGTTGTGCAATACACCTGTACTGTACTAATATGACTTATGCAAAGGTGAGAACAGAGCTGTGGGAGTAAGGGACTTGCATATTTCAATGACACACATTGCCAGTGAGGGTCAACGAAAACATGTCCTAGTTCAGGGGGTTACCTCAGTACCCACTTCTAATGTAGTCAATGTACAAAGTTCTTCAGGCCAAGTCTTGCACCTAAAGACTCATTTTGGCCACATCCAAAGATCTGCAAGTCTTCAGAGAGTGGGCCTGGTGCCAGTGTTACATAGCCACAGTAACTCTACACCAGCCTGGTCTATGTCCTATACTGGAAGCATTTGACAGGCCCTGGTCTCTGCAAAATGAGCATACAGAACCTACCTGACACTCACCTTTCCATCACTTTTATGTATGACAATATATCCTGTGCCTATCCTTTATGTGGGTTCAGGCTTGTGTGGCACTCTGAAGGGCACAGTGACTTTTACATGGTTTTCATACACCAGTTTGCCAAGTCCAGATGTGGGCTGAATGATCTGCGGCACTATACACATTGCTAAAGAAATCCTCACATGACCATACATACACAGCTCATGTTGTAATGCACATACATGTTGTTTAACATTTACAAACACCATATACAAAGATATGTCAATATATGGCTGTAAAGTCTCCTTGCCTAAATATACGAATGCAACAGAAGGAGGATCTAGGGCTTATCACATATCACACAACACAATGGTAATGTGAAATGCATACATTGCCCTTTGGGTGCAGTCACAGAGCAATACCTTCCCTTAATAAGCAGTGAATGTCCGTTTGAAGAGGGGAGTGGGAGATATCTATATATAATTAATGTTATTCTTGTATTTTATATAATATATAGAGTCATGCTTTCACACCTGATTTGGGTCTAGTAACACAGGGTGTACATGTGGTAGATATATCATGTTTGATATTAATGCAATTATTTGAAGACTTAATGGAAGAAATCACATCAATCCACTAATCAGTTATGTTTTGTCTATCTAGAGGATATCCGGTCTGTGGACTATCGTGAAACTAAAACCTATGTGTGGCTAAACATATGGAGTTGGGATGACGGGTTAATTGATATCTACCTAATTTATGGTGCATGCAGGTGAGTGGAGTGGTTCAATGATGGGTGATGAGTATGTAACCTTTTGTTTGAGGTAAGATTTCATCAAATTGTGTGTGTGTAGTGTATTCTATATTGTGATATTCTTTATAAAGGAATCTGGGGGGTATAGTATTAATTGTTTTGGATAATTGTGGGTGATGTTAGCCACTTTGGTGGCATTTTAACAAAACTCTTTAGGTTTAGTCATCAAGGTGGGAATTGATGAATGTTTGTTTGTTTTAAAATAGATTTGAAGACTATATGAGGGGAGTATTTCTTAATTTCCTGAAGAAGGTGGCAGAAGGACTTTTGAAAAACCACTGAAATGCGTTGACGCAAATTGGATTGCTGGACCCATTGGAATGGGCCTAAAATTGAACAGAGACTGTGGACAGAAGTCAATAGGCCAATATCCAAATACCAAAATTGGGACAGCTTGTATATAATAGACCAGAGTGGATGTCTTTTTGTTTTGTCTCCCTTTTGTCTGATTTTTATATGTGATGGTTTTATCATTGTTCTTAGTGTGTAATGTGGGGTTTTATAATTTTATGGGTTTATATTAATTAAAATTGTATTGTTTATCACTGATTCCTTTAGTGAGATTGATCATTATAGATATTGAGCGGTTGAGATTATGTGCCGTGTGGGGTTGAATATAATTCATCCCACTGGGGAATTTCCTTTTTTCCCTGTATCACAGTGCCCTGTCGCCTTCGGGTGATAGGTTTTGGAGGCCCTCTCTCTTTTCTTTTGAATTTGAAGTACAACGGGTGGGTTGGAGAGGTTTGTTGTCCATTGGACTTCAACATGGATGCTTTTAAAACATTTGTGTTCAGTGAAGATCAATTTAATAAAATGATTGGAATTCATGGAAAAGTTGGGGGAAAAGTATTGATGGCTCCCTCTGATAATGAGAAAAGAAACAGGATTTTAAATCTAAAAAAGAAAATGATTAGAACTGAATTACATGCCGATTTTCTTATAGAATATGTGAAGTCTGGGACCATCCCGGTAGGATTACAGGTGAGGAATGAACCTGGTCTCTTCATAGAAAATAAAACTTTTTTAGAAACTAGGATGCTCATAGCCAATCGATGTAGTCGAGACTGGATGTTATTAATAATTGAAACAGCTCAAGGGATGGTGATTATTGAGAGACAAGAAATAGAGGAATTGGAGAAAGCTCTTAAAGAAACTATGGCTCTAGATAATGCTAAGAAGTTTCTGGATGAATTAAATCAGGAGGTAAATAGTTATAGGGATTACCTCATGAATAAAAAGTCTGTGAAACTAAAAAGGGATATGAATAGATTTAGTTATGAATTGACATATACATATCCTCAGAAAGACTATTACCTTGGGAAGAGAGACCAGGGTGGAGAGGTGACCCCAGGACGTAGATGGATGGCCCCCAAAACAGGAGGTAAAAAATATGTTACATTCTCTGAGTCATCAGGTACTGGGAGTGAGGAAGAAGAATATACACAGGGTAATTCAGAGGGGGGTGAACAGAGCAACAATGTTTTTTTAGAATCACATCCCTGACCAAATCGGAGAGGCAGGGGGTAGGAGAGAAGGGTCCACCACCACGGAATCAAACCCAGCAGGAATATATGAGAACGAGGAATCAAAGGTACTGGAGATAGATAAAACCTGTATAATAAATTGATCACATAGGATTTTAACGAAGAGGAAGATTGAAGTATTAGAGAAAGGTCTCAGTTTTTCCCCTACGGCAGGTGTCAATAGGTTAGAGCTACAGAAAGATTTAAGGGCTTTTTTTAGGAAAATTAGGCTTCAAAGTTTTTTGGGGGGACGTGAGATCAACAGAAATGAGCAGAATATTTCAGGGTTAAAACCTCAAGCCACATTTACACCCTCATTGGCCCAAGTTGGTAGAGAGGTAAAATTATTTGAGACACTTGTAGAAATGGAGATTCAGAAAATTCTGCAGGATCCTTTTAAACCCAGGAATAATCTAACAAGGGAACAACAGGATGCCCTACGCTCTCTTCAAGAAGATGTTAGTGTTTCTGTAAAACCTGCTGATAAAGGTGGGGGAGTAATAATTTTTGAGACTCGAGATTATCAACAAAGAGCTGAGGAGCTCTTATTGATAAAGGAACATTATAAAAGAGTGCCTATATCGAGGATGGAAACATTAAAAAAGGAAATTGGAAGAGTTGTTGGAGAAGGGCTTGGAGAGGGGTGGATTGTTGAAGAGGAGGCCCATTTTCTCCTGAATAATAACCCGATTATTCCAGCACTCTATGGGTTACCTAAAATTCATAAGGATTTATTGAATCCTCCATTGAGACCAATAGTATCTTGTATTGGGTCTCTATTGGATCCACTCAGTAAATATGTGGATAAGTTTCTAAAACCCTTAGTTGTACAGCAAAGGCCATATATTAGAGATTCAGCCCATATGATATCTAAGGTTGAGGGTAGGCTGTTTAATAATGAGAATCAATTCTTGGTCATCTTGGATATAGAAGCATGGTACAAAAATGTCCCACAGGATAGTACTATTGACGTTATTAGGAGCTGTCTAGAGACCACTGACTTGAGAGGGGCAAACAGTGAATTTATTGTTAATTGTGTCACTTTAGTTCTTAAAAATAATCTGTTTTTATTTTAAAATGATTTATATCTTCAGCTCAAAGGGACTAGTATGAGGGCGACCTCTGCCCGAGTGCGCTTGCCTATATGTAGGAGAATTTGAGAATAAACATACATATAATGAGGCAGCTCCTTTTTGTGAAAATGTTTAAACCTGCCATTGATTTATTGATGATATTTTCTTTATATGGGAGGGACCCCGTCAAACATTGGATGAATTTTTGTTATGGTTGAACTTGGGCGGCACTAATTTGAGACTTACGGCCCATGTGAGTGATACTGTGGTTGATTTTTGGGATATTTCAATTAAGGATAATGGTGGTGTGTTGGAGGTAGAGATATTTACGAAGCCTACGGATAAAAACACTCTCCTCCATTATTCGAGTTTTCATATAAAAAGCTTTTTGAGACTCAGAAGGAACTGTACTACTTTGGATGATTTCTACAAACACTCTACGGTTTTGAAACAAAAATGAAAAGATAGGGGGTACCCACATCAATTGATCAGTCATTCATTCAAGAGAGCTCGATTCTATAACAGAGAGTATGTTTGAAAGTAATTCTAAAAATAGGGATGCTGATAGGATTGTTTTTGTTAGTCAGTTCAATTGTATTAGTAATAAGATCAAGAATATCATCAATAGGAGTTGGCATGTTTTAAACAATGTGGATGAGAATCCACTAAATAAACCTCTTTATGCGTTTAGACGCAACAAGAATTTAAGAAATAGGTTGGTTCACACCTATAGAGAAGAACGTGTGGTGAAACAGTTTAGTCTTACTGGTAGTGAAATTAAAGGGAATTATAGATGTGGGAATTGTAGTTGTTGTGATTTGTGTATAGAAGAGCGGTCGATTGATTATCAGGGACTCAAAGTTACACCAAGGAATATGAATAACTGTTGTAGTAAAAATATAGTGTATTTACTTTTGTGCCCTTGTGGTTTGGGTTATGTTGGTGAAACAGGAAGGGAAATGAGGATTTGTCTATGTGAACATAGATCAGCTGTTAGAACAGGTAAAGTGAATGCACCATTGGTGAAACTCTTCTAGAATAATGATCATTCTGAAAATGATCTAAGGTGGTTCACTTTGGGGAATGTTTGTCCCAAAAGAAGGGGTGGTAGTTGTGAGGTATTTAGGAAGAAGCGAGAATTATGGTATATCACTAGGTTGGAAACGGTGAAGGATGGTTTAAACAGTAAGGAAGACTGGGACATTGGAGTTTATGTTTAGATTCAGTGATTAGCTTTATGGTGATTTATGAATAGTTTTGAGTAATATGGTTATTTGGGAATGTAGAGTTATAGATTTTTAGGTTGTTTTTATTTGTTACACTGTTTATCTGTGGAGATATGGGGACTTAGTATTCTTGGATTTTGTGGTTTATTTAGTAATGGTTCTGAGGTGTGATGTTCTGGGTAATTTAGTGTCCATTGTAGGGTTAGTAGTAGACAGGGGTTATTCTAATACTGTGTACGGGGCTACTTAGGGTTTTTTTTAATATGTTTTTTCTTTCTATAATTTTAAAATATTTTTGGATGAGGCCCCCGTGGGGAGAAAATGTTTAGTCTCAGTACGAGAGATAATGGATTGTGTAGAATATGATCGATTTTAAATATGGTATAAATTAAAATATAATATGCTGTTTACTAAACCTAGGTTGCTAGCAAAATACCTTATGTACTTATCAATAGATTATTTTTCAAAAATAGATGAGGAAATGGGAGGATTGAATAACGTGATACGTTATTTATTGAACGCAGGAATCCAAGATGGCGCGGGCATCGGGATTCTGGTTCAGAAGTTGGCGGGGCAGTTGTTTCACGTACTGGAAGTTTAGGTAAGGTAAAAGGAAGTGGGTCACCGTAAAAGAAGATCAGGTCTCTTAGTGGTTGTTGGAGTGAGTGCACACCCACAACCAGATATAAAGGCAGGACTAATATTGAGATGGGTTTATTCGTTTGTGTAAAGAGGAAGAGGACGGAGCTTCGCCACTCGGGTAGGTCGGAGTGATAGTTAAATGCATTAATTTTTAAAAAGGGAAATTTGAAGAGGGGAGTGAGAGATGTATATATATAATTAATGTTATTCTTGTATTTTATATAATGTATAGTCATTTTTAACCAACATAAATTGGTAGTGAATGCAGATATAATGTGCAGGTTGATTGGATTTTTTAGAGAGGTAATGATTATTGTCCGGTTTTTCAGGGATATTATTAGAATTTGTTAACATGATATTTGGGCAATAATTTGAATGAATTGGGCGTTTTAGACAAAAAACTTTTTTGGGGGGGGTGATTCTTTATTAGATAAAGACACTAGTGAATTCGGGAGTTGGATCCCATGGGAAATAGAGGATAGGGTGACATCTATTGCAGGACATTTTGAGAAAATGAGTAGAAAAATGAGGTTATTGTTTATAAAAAGTTTTTATTAAAGTATAGGTGATGTACATGTTTTTTTTCATTCTCAGATTTAAAAGATTGGTAGCCTTTTTATCAATATAGGGCCCTATGTGATTGAATATATTGATTTGGGAGCTAAGTGGATTCTTTGGTAAGTCCAGAGGAAAACATTGGTAGTGATATTTGGGAAATTTTGACTTATCATTAAAATAATGGTATGGCTACTAATGCTTTCACACCCGATATCGGTCTAATAACACGGGGTGTGCATGTGGTGGATATATCACGTTTGATATTAATTCAATTATTGGAAGACTTAATGGAAGAGATCATATCAATCCACTAATCAGTTATGTTTTGTCTATCTAGAGGTTATCCGGTCTGTGGACTATCGTGAAACTAAAATCTATGGGGGTCATTCTGACCGACCACGGGAGCACCGCCAACAGGCTGGCGGTGCTCCCACGAGCATTCTGACTGCGGCGGTTCAGCCGCGGTCAGAAGCGGAAAGTCGGCGGTCTCCCGCCGACTTCCCGCTGCTCGGGGGAATCCTCCATGGCGGTGGAGCGCGCTCCGCCGCCATGGGGATTCTGACACCCCCTACCGCCATCCTGTTCCTGGCGGGTCTCCCGCCAGGAACAGGATGGCGGTAGGGGGTGCCGCGGGGCCCCTGGGGCCCCTGCAGTGCCCATGCCAATGGCATGGGCACTGCAGGGGCCCCCGTAAGAGGGCCCCACTGTGTATTTCAGTGTCTGCAATGCAGACACTGAAATACGCGACGGGTGCAAACTGCACCCGTCGCACCCCTGCAACTACGAGCCTGCAATTCTGAGCCGGCGTCCTCGTTGCAGGGGCATTTCCTCTGGGCCGGCGGGCGCTCTTTTGGAGAGCGCCCGCCGGCCCAGAGGAAATATCTGAATGGCCGCCGCGGTCTTTTGACCGCGGTGCGGTCATTTGGCGGCTCCCTCCAGGCGGGCGGCTCCCGCCGCCCGCCGGGCTCAGAATGAGCCCCTATGTGTGTCTAAACATATGGAGTTCGGATGACTGGTTAATTGATATCTACTTAATTTATGGTGCATGCAGGTAAGTGGAGTGGTTCAATGATGGGTGATGAGTATGTAAACTCATCTGATAATTTACTGGTATTAATAGAGTAAAAAAACTCCAACATTGCTGCTCCTGCTTCTGCACTTAGAGATGTCGAGCTATAGAGCTCAGTGTAATATCTTTGAAATACCTCCCTAATCCCATCAGTATCTACTATAATTCTTCCTTGTTGATCCCTGATTTCTCTAATAACCCTGGTTGCTGCTTTATGACGCTCTCTCACTGCCAACAGGTGGCCAGACCTCTCCCCATATTCATACCATTCACTACGATTAGCAAGGTATTTTTCCGCAACTTTTCTTGCAGTCACTTCATTTATTGCTGTGTTTGCAATCGCGATCTGCTCCAAAATATTATTTGTGTCTTCACCCCTCTCTATAGCCAAAATCAGCTGATTCTCTACCGCTCTAAGGGCCAGATGTAGGAAACAAAAAATTTGCGACTTGCAAAATGCGAGGCGCAAATCGAAATGCAGGTAAAATAACAGTGCTGAAATAGCGACTTGCACCCGGAGTCGCAATGCAGTGAGCGAGTCCGCCGATTGCGAGGTCGCTTTTTGCGACCGTGCAAAAAACGAACTCGCAATTTGCGAGTGGGTGTCGCAAATTGCGAGTTGCATGTAAATTGCTTACAGGTGCTGCAGAACACTCCAGAAACCACTCCAGGACACTCTGGAAACACTTCCTGGCACATGATGATGACATCACAGCCAGGAAGTTTATAAATACACCTGGGAGGAGGGAGGACCACACCTGCAGCAGCTGCAATGGAAGGAACTCCAAGGAAGAGAAAACTGAAGTTCTCAGAGAAGGAGCTGGAGGTGCTGACAGATGAATGCTGTCAGCACTATGACGAATTATTTGGGAAGGCAGCCCTCAATGTGCAGGAAGCCACCAAAAGACAGCTGTGGCAGGACATCCAGGAAAAAATCAACTCCCTGGGGGTGAGCCACAGGAGTGTTGATGAAATAAAAAAAAGGTGGTATGACCTCCGCTCCCGGACCAAGGAGAGGGTGGCTGAAAGGCTCCGGGAGATGAGAGGCACAGGAGGGGGACCATCGTCACTACCACCACCCACACCCCTGGAAGAAAGGGTGGAGGAAACCCTGGAGCAGGAGGCAGTATCAGGATTTAGGGACCTGGACACCTCAGAGCCCACCACATCAACCGGTGAGTACCATGTGACATGCCTGTACCGCTATCAATGCCATACCCCCACCCACCATGTAGACAGGGGCATGCTCAACCAAGATAGCTCCATTTCAGGGTAGCAAACACCAGAATGATGCATTATGGGAAATGTAGTCAAGTAGGCAGTACATAGGCAAATGTTTATTAGGAAGTGTGCAACAGATAGTAGACACTGACAGTCTTTTCCCCATGTCCCACAGGTCTCCCACAAGACACCACCACAACTCACAGCAGCCAGCCCCATGAGGACAGCTCAGGAGCCGCCAGCACTCCCACCTGCATGGCCAACATCATCCCTGCAATATCCACACCTGCTGCAACTGTGTCCCAGGAGGCTGCGCCAGCAACAGGCAGGAGTGAGACAGTGGAACACACAGGGCAGCCACCGCTGCGCAGGCGACACAGGTCCAGAAGATCAGGGCTGCAGGCTGCGTCCGGCCATCAACCTCCCAGCAACAGTGAGGCACAGCTGCTGCGTGGTCAGCGCCTACAAAATAACATATTAGGGAGGATTAGTGGTGTGCTGCACCGCTTTGTCCGCAATAACGAGGCCAGCATGCAGCAACTTAACTCCAGAATCGACATGATAGCCACAAACACTGGGGACCTTGCCCTGGCCATGAGGAATCTGGCGGCAGGACTACTGGCCCAGGCCGAGGGTGGGCTGCGCAGGGACCGTCAGCTCCTGCAACGACTAGATAGGATGGCCACATCCATCGGCAGGCTGGCTATGAACACCACAGGCCTGTCGAGGAGGTCAGTTGGCCTCCAGGTCGAAATGGGCCATTTTGCTGCAGATGTGGCTAGGGGCCTGGGACGTCTCACACACGTCATAGACTTAATGGAGGCACAGCATCTGTCCAGGGGCACAGGGGAAACACCCCAGGACAACGAGGAGGGCTCTACAGTGAGCAGTGTCTCTGCCACTGACACTAGGGTGCTCCGGAGTACCAGGCAGAGCACAGCAGAAGCACCAGGGACCAGCCAGGCTGGCAGGAGCCGCAGAAGGACATAGACATTACCCTGGCCCTGTTGATGTGGCACATGACATCAATGTGCCCCATGCATGGTTTGCATTTACATGCCCATGAACAGTCATTACTTGTATATAGTTCTATTTCTGCACTAATTAAATAGTTTTTTTGTTCCACTTAACAAATGGTGTTTTTGGTCAATAGGTGAGTATGGTTGGAGTTGACATGTACCTTCCAAAGTATTGTGTTGCGATGTGTTCCCGTCTCAGTCTGCCTTGATTAGCTATACTCCGATCCCCATGATGGCGATGTGGTTGCTCTTGCTCTTCATCATCAGGATCTGGGTCTGCAGGGGTGAGAGGTAGCCCACGTCGGGTGGCTATGTTGTAGAGGATGGCGCATGCAACCACAATTTTGAATGCTGTAATGGGGGGATACTGGAGGGCACCTCCACTGCGGTGGAGGCATCGGAATCTTGCTTTCAGGAGTCCAAAGGTGCGCTCTATCAGGTTCCTGGTCCTCTCATGTGCATTGTTGTATCGCCTCTCACATTCATTGCTGGGTGTTAAAAACGGAGTCATAATCCATGGCCTCAGAGCATATGCACTGTCACCTGTTGGGCACAAAAAGTACACTGTTAGAAAGTCCTGGTTGGTGTGCACAGTGACCTGTGTGTAAGTCTGCAAGGTGTATGTAGCTCTACCTAGAAGGTATCCGTCTCCAAACTCCCCACGTTCCCGGCGTTGATGTATCCCACTATGCCTAAAAATGTAGGAGTCATGGGTACTGCCTGGAAACTTAGCTACAATGTCAGTGATGACATAATGGGCGTCACAAACAACCTGAATATTGAGTGAGTGGGTACACTTTCTGTTGCGGAAAAGATGTTCCAGGTTTGCAGGGGGGCATATTTGAATATGTGTCCCATCTACACATCCTATGACATGGGGAAAGTTGGCAATGCGGTAAAAGTCCAGCTTGGTGCTGTTTATTTCTGCCTCATTCCTTGGTAGGTATATGAAGTGAGACATGTGTGTCAGTAAGGCATCTAGGAATGCCCTGAGGAACCTTGACACTGCACTTTGAGATACCCCACCTGCCACAGCAATGACCCCCTGATAGCTCCCTGAGGCCAAGAGGTGAAGTGAGCATAGTGTAGGAAAGTACCATCTTGCCTGGCATGTTACCCCCATTTTTCACTGTATATATGTTGTTTTAGTTGTATGTGTCACTGGGACCCTGGTAACCCAGGGCCCCAGTGCTCATAAGTGTGCCTGAATGTGTTACCTGTGTAGTGACTAACTGTCTCACTGAGGCTCTGCTAATCAGAACCTCAGTGGTTATGCTCTCTCATTTTTTTCCAAATTGTCACTGACAGGCTAGTGACCATTTTTACCAATTTACATTGGCTTACTGGAACACCCTTATAATTCCCTAGTATATGGTACTGAGGTACCCAGGGTATTGGGGTTCCAGGAGATCCTTATGGGCTGCAGCATTTCTTTTGCCACCCATAGGGAGCTCTGACAATTCTTACACAGGCCTGCCACTGCAGCCTGAGTGAAATAACGTCCACGTTATTTCACAGCCATTTTACACTGCACTTAAGTAACTTATAAGTCACCTATATGTCTAACCTTTACCTGGTAAAGGTTAGGTGCAAAGTTACTTAGTGTGAGGGCACCCTGGCACTAGCCAAGGTGCCCCCACATTGTTCAGAGCCAATTCACTGAACTTTGTGAGTGCGGGGACACCATTACACGCGTGCACTACATATAGGTCACTACCTATCTGTAGCTTCACCATGGTAACTCCGAATATGGCCATGTAACATGTCTATTATCATGGAATTGCCCCCTCTATGCCATCCTGGCATTGTTGGTACAATTCCATGATCCCAGTGGTCTGTAGCACAGACCCTGGTACTGCCAGACTGCCCTTCCTGGGGTTTCACTGCAGCTGCTGCCAACCCCTCAGACAGGCAGCTGCCCTCCTGGGGTCCAGCCAGGCCTGGCCCAGGATGGCAGAACAAAGAACTTCCTCTGAGAGAGGGTGTGACACCCTCTCCCTTTGGAAAATGGTGTGAAGGCAGGGGAGGAGTAGCCTCCCCCAGCCTCTGGAAATGCTTTGTTGGGCACAGATGTGCCCAATTCTGCATAAGCCAGTCTACACCGGTTCAGGGACCCCTTAGCCCCTGCTCTGGCGCGAAACTGGACAAAGGAAAGGGGAGTGACCACTCCCCTGACCTGCACCTCCCCTGGGAGGTGTCCAGAGCTCCTCCAGTGTGCTCCAGACCTCTGCCATCTTGGAAACAGAGGTGCTGCTGGCACACTGGACTGCTCTGAGTGGCCAGTGCCACCAGGTGACGTCAGAGACTCCTGCTGATAGGCTCCTTCAGGTGTTAGTAGCCTTTCCTCTCTCCTAGGTAGCCAAACCCTCTTTTCTGGCTATTTAGGGTCTCTGTCTCTGGGGAAACTTTAGATAACGAATGCATGAGCTCAGCCGAGTTCCTCTGCATCTCTCTCTTCACCTTCTGATAAGGAAACAACCGCTGACCGCGCTGGAAGCCTGCAAACCTGCAACATAGTAGCAAAGACGACTACTGCAACTCTGTAACGCTGATCCTGCCGCCTTCTCGACTGTTTTCCTGCTTGTGCATGCTGTGGGGGTAGCCTGCCTCCTCTCTGCACCAGAAGCTCCGAAGAAATCTCCCGTGGGTCGACGGAATCTTCCCCTTGCAACCGCAGGCACCAAAAAGCTGCATTACCGGTCCCTTGGGTCTCCTCTCAGCACGACGAGCGAGGTCCCTCGAATCCAGCGACGCTGTCCAAGTGACCCCCACAGTCCAGTGACTCTTCAGCCCAAGTTTTGTGGAGGTAATTCTTTGCCTCACCTCGCTGGGCTGCATTGCTGGAAACCGCGACTTTGCAGCTACTCCGGCCCCTGTGCACTTCCGGCGGAAATCCTTCGTGCACAGCCAAGCCTTGGTCCACGGCACTCTAACCTGCATTGCACGACTTTCTAAGTTGGTCTCCGGCGACGTGGGACTCCTTTGTGCAACTTCGGCGAGCACTGTTTCACGCATCCTCGTAGTGCCTGTTTCTGGCACTTCTCCGGGAGCTACCTGCTTCAGTGAGGGCTCTTTGTCTTGCTTGACGTCCCCTCTCTCTGCAGGTCCAATTTGCGACCTCCTGGTCCCTCCTGGACCCCAGCAGCGTCCAAAAACGCCAAACGCACGATTTGCGTGTAGCAAGGCTTGTTGGCGTCCTTCTGGCGGGAAAACACTTCTGCACGACTCTCCAAGGCAAGAGGGATCCGTCCACCAAAGGGGAAGTCTCTAGCCCTTTTCGTTCCTGCAGAAACCTCAGCTTCTTCTGTCCAGTCGAAGCTTCTTTGCACCCGCAGCTGGCATTTCCTGGGCATCTGCCCATCTCCGACTTGCTTGTGACTTTTGGACTTGGTCCCCTTGTTCCACAGGTACCCTAGATTGGAAATCCACAGTTGTTGCATTGCTGGTTTGTGTCTTTCCAGCATTATTCCTCTAACACGACTACTTTGTCCTTAGGGGAACTTTAGTGCACTTTGCACTCACTTTTCAGGGTCTTGGGGAGGGTTATTTTTCTAACTCTCACTATTTTCTAATAGTCCCAGCGACCCTCTACAAGGTCACATAGGTTTGGGGTCCATTCGTGGTTCGCATTCCACTTTTGGAGTATATGGTTTGTGTTGCCCCTATCCCTATGTTTCCCCATTGCATCCTATTGTAACTATACATTGTTTGCACTGTTTTCTAAGACTATACTGCATATTTTTGCTATTGTGTATATATATCTTGTGTATATTTCCTATCCTCTCACTGAGGGTACACTCTAAGATACTTTGGCATATTGTCATAAAAATAAAGTACCTTTATTTTTAGTATAACTGTGTATTGTGTTTTCTTATGATATTGTGCATATGATACTAAGTGGTACTGTAGTAGCTTCACACGTCTCCTAGTTCAGCCTAAGCTGCTCTGCTAAGCTACCATTATCTATCAGCCTAAGCTGCTAGACACCCTATACACTAATAAGGGATAACTGGGCCTGGTGCAAGGTGCAAGTACCCCTTGGTACTCACTACAAGCCAGTCCAGCCTCCTACATTGGTTGTGCAGTGGTGGGATAAGTGCTTGAGACTACTTACCACTCTTGTCATTGTACTTTTCATAAGAGAAAAATATACAAAACAAGGTCAGTGTATATACACATAGCCAAAAAGTTTTGCATTTCCTCTTTTCACTCTTTTCTAAGTGCTGAAAAGTACTTCTAAACTTTCAAAAAGTTCTTAAAAGTTTAAAAAAAGTTTTTTTTCTGTCTTTCCAAAAAGTTCTGAAAACTTTTGTCTCTTTCTCTATCACTTTAACTCTCTCTAAAAAATGTCTGGCACAGGCCAAAGTGTTGATCTGTCCAAACTTGCATATGTCAACCTTAGCTGGAAAAGAGCAAGGAGTCTCTGTATAGAGAGAGGTTTGAGTGTAGGGAAGAATCCTGCCTTAGAACTATTAATTAACATGCTTAGAGAACAGGACAAGGCCATAGGTGCCCCATCTGTTGAAAAAGTACCTAATAGTTCCCAATCAGATTCAGGGACTCCCCCAGGAAAAGATTCAGGAAAGAAACTTCCTAGCCTGCCCATTACTAGACAATCTAGCATAGATGGTAATGATGATGAGCCACACCATAGAAATAGTGTTGTCTCACATCATAGCAAAAGCATATATTCTCACCATACTGGTAGTAATGTTTCTGTAAACCAAGCTGTTAAGTTGGCTTCTGTAAGGGACAGGTCTCCTTCTGTTCATTCCCATCATAGCTCTGTTTCTAGAAATGTCCCTCCCACCAACCCTGATGACAGAATGTTAGAGAGGGAACTCAATAAGTTGAGGGTGGAACAAACCAGACTGAAGCTTAAAAAGCAACAGCTGGATTTGGATAGACAGTCTTTTGAATTAGAGAAGGAAAGACAGAAGTTGGGTTTAGATACCCATGGTGGCAGCAGCAGTATTCCCCATAGTCATCCTGCAAAAGAGCATGATTCCAGGAATCTGCACAAGATAGTTCCCCCTTATAAGGAGGGGGATGACATTAACAAGTGGTTTGCTGCACTTGAGAGGGCCTGTGTTGTACAGGATGTCCCTCAAAGGCAGTGGGCTGCTATCCTATGGCTATCATTTAGTGGGAAAGGTAGGGATAGGCTCCTTACTGTAAAAGAAAATGATGCTAATAATTTCCAAGTTCTTAAGAATGCACTCCTGGATGGTTATGGCTTAACCACTGAACAGTACAGGATAAAGTTCAGAGAGACCAAAAAGGAGTCTTCACAAGACTGGGTTGATTTCATTGACCAGGCAGTGAAGGCCTTGGAGGGGTGGTTACATGGCAGTAAAGTTACTGATTATGACAGCCTGTATAACTTAATCCTGAGAGAGCATATTCTTAATAATTGTGTGTCTGATTTGTTGCACCAGTACTTGGTGGACTCTGATCTGACCTCTCCCCAAGAATTGGGAAAGAAGGCAGACAAATGGGTCAGAACAAGAGTGAACAGAAAAGTTCATACAGGGGGTGACAAAGATGGCAACAAAAAGAAGGATGGTAAGTCTTCTGACAAGGGTGGGGACAAATCTAAAAATGAGTCTTCATCAGGCCCACAAAAACACTCTGGTGGGGGTGGTGGGTCCAAATCCTCCTTTAATCAGAACAAGGAAAAGAAACCATGGTGCTATTTATGTAAAATAAAAGGCCATTGGACAACAGATCCCAGTTGTCCAAAGAAAGGCACCACAGCTCCTACCACTACAACCCCTACTGCTACACCTAGTGTCCCTACTAATAGCAGTGGTGGTGGGAGCAAACCTACTAATAGCCAATCCAAGGGAGTAGCTGGGCTCACTTTTGGTAATTTAGTTGGGGTTGGTCTGATTAGGGAGACCACAGAGGCTACTTTAGTCTCTGAAGGGGCTATTGATTTAGCCACTTTGGTTGCTTGCCCCCATAACTTGGAGAAGTACAAGCAACTAACCCTAATAAATGGTGTTGAGGTCCAGGCCTACAGGGACACAGGTGCCAGTGTCACAATGGTGATTGAGAAACTGGTGCACCCTGAACAACACATACTTGGACACCAGTACCAAGTAACCGATGCTCACAACATAACACAAAGCCACCCCATGGCTGTTGTAAATCTCAACTGGGGGGGGGTAACTGGTCCAAAGAAAGTTGTGGTAGCTTCAGATTTACCTGTAGACTGTCTATTAGGGAATGATTTGGAGACATCAGCTTGGTCAGATGTGGAGTTGGAGGCCCATGCAGCAATGCTGGGCATCCCAGGGCATATTTTTGCTTTGACAAGGGCTCAGGCCAAAAAGCAAAAAGGACAGGTAAGCTTGGATCCTGGAACAATGGACCAAGTGCTCCCTAAAACTAGGGCTAGTAGAAGCAAACCACTTCCTACTATCCCTCCCTCTACAGTGGATTCTAATTCTGAGGAAGAAGAATTCCCTCCCTGTGCAGAACCTACACCAGAGGAGCTGGAAGCAGACACTGCTGAGCTTTTGGGTGAAGGGGGGCCTGCCAGAGAGGAGCTGAGTGTGGCACAGCAAACCTGTCCCACATTAGAGGGTCTCAGACAGCAAGCTGTCAAACAGGCTAATGGGGATGTCAGTGACTCTCACAGAGTTTACTGGGAGGACAACCTCTTGTACACTGAGCATAGGGATCCTAAACCTGGAGCTGCCAGGAGATTAGTGATTCCTCAGGAGTACAGAAAGTTCCTCCTAACACTGGCACATGACATTCCCTTAGCTGGGCATCTAGGACAAATGAAAACTTGGGACAGGCTTGTTCCCCTGTTTCATTGGCCTAGGATGTCTGAGGACACCAAAGAATTTTGCAAGTCCTGTGAAACCTGTCAAGCCAGTGGCAAGACAGGTGGCACCCCAAAGGCACCCCTTATCCCACTGCCTGTGGTTGGGGTTCCCTTTGAAAGGGTAGGGGTTGACATAGTTGGCCCCCTTGATCCTCCTACTGCTTCAGGCAATAGGTTTATCTTAGTGGTAGTGGACCATGCCACAAGATATCCTGAAGCTATTCCTTTAAGGACCACTACAGCACCTGCAGTGGCAAAGGCCCTCCTGGGAATATTTTCCAGGGTGGGCTTCCCAAAGGAAGTAGTATCAGACAGGGGAAGCAATTTCATGTCTGCTTACTTAAAGGCCATGTGGAAGGAGTGTGGTGTAACTTACAAGTTCACAACACCCTATCATCCACAAACAAATGGACTGGTGGAGAGATTTAATAAAACTCTCAAAGGCATGATTATGGGTCTCCCTGAAAAACTCCGCAGGAGATGGGATATCCTTCTACCATGCCTCCTTTTTGCCTACAGGGAGGTACCCCAGAAAGGAGTGGGCTTCAGCCCCTTTGAACTTCTTTTTGGACACCCTGTTAGGGGTGCACTCACACTTGTAAAGGAGGGTTGGGAACAACCTTTAAAAGCTCCTAAGCAGGATATTGTGGATTATGTACTTGGCCTCAGATCAAGGATGGCTGAGTACATGAAAAAGGCCAGTAAAAACCTTCAGGCCAGCCAAGAGCTCCAGAAGCAATGGCATGATCAGAAGGCTGTTTTGGTTCAGTACCAACCAGGGCAGAAAGTGTGGGTCTTGGAGCCTGTGGCCCCAAGAGCACTCCAAGATAAATGGAGTGGACCCCACACAATTGTTGAAAAGAAGGGTGAAGTCACCTACTTGGTTGACTTAGGCACTGCCAGGAGTCCCCTTAGGGTGCTCCATGTCAACCGCCTGAAACCCTACTATGACAGGGCTGATCTCACCCTGCTCATGGCAACAGATGAGGGACAGGAAGAAGACAGTGATCCTCTACCTGATCTCTTCTCTTCCACAGAACAAGATGCTCTTGTGGAAGGTGTAGTTTTGGCTGATTGTCTTACTGCTGAGCAGAAAGATAATTGCATAAATCTCCTAGGACAATTTTCAGAACTCTTCTCTACTGTGCCAGGCACCACTTCTTGGTGTGAGCACACTATAGATACTGGAGACAGTTTACCTGTCAAAAGTAAGATCTATAGGCAGCCTGACCATGTCAGGGACTGTGTAAAGCAAGAAGTTCAGAAAATGTTGGAACTAGGAGTGGTTGAGCACTCTGACAGTCCATGGGCTTCTCCTGTGGTACTGGTACCAAAACCCAATTCTAAAGATGGAAAGAAGGAAATGAGGTTTTGTGTAGACTATAGAGGTCTCAACTTGGTAACCAAAACTGATGCTCACCCTATACCCAGGGCAGATGAGCTCATAGATACACTGGCATCTGCCAAGTATCTAAGCACTTTTGATTTGACTGCAGGGTATTGGCAGATCAAATTGTCAGAAGATGCTAAACCTAAGACTGCATTTTCTACCATTGGAGGACATTACCAGTTTACAGTAATGCCTTTTGGTTTGAAAAATGCACCTGCCACTTTTCAGAGGTTGGTGAACACAGTCCTGCAAGGGCTGGAAGCTTTCAGTGCAGCATATTTGGACGATATAGCTGTCTTTAGCTCCAGCTGGGATGATCACCTGGTCCACCTATGGAAAGTTTTGGAGGCCCTGCAAAAGGCAGGCCTCACTATCAAGGCTTCAAAATGCCAGATAGGGCAGGGTAAGGTGGTTTATCTGGGACACCTTGTTGGTGGGGAACAGATTGCACCACTTCAGGGGAAAATCCAAACTATTATTGATTGGGTTCCCCCTACCACTCAGACTCAGGTGAGAGCCTTCCTAGGCCTCACTGGGTATTACAGGAGGTTCATTAAGAACTATGGCTCCATTGCAGCCCCTCTTAATGACCTCACATCCAAGAAAATGCCTAAAAAGGTATTATGGACAGCAAGCTGTCAGAAAGCTTTGGAGGAGCTGAAGCAGGCCATGTGCTCTGCACCTGTCCTGAAAAGCCCTTCTTACTCTAAAAAATTCTATGTCCAAACTGATGCATCTGAATTAGGAGTAGGGGCAGTCCTATCACAACTTAATTCTGAGGGCCAGGATCAACCTGTTGCTTTTATTAGTAGGAGGTTGACCCCTAGAGAAAAGCGTTGGTCTGCCATTGAGAGGGAGGCCTTTGCTGTGGTCTGGGCTCTGAAGAAGTTGAGGCCATACCTGTTTGGCACTCACTTCATTGTTCAGACAGACCACAAACCTCTACTTTGGCTAAAACAAATGAAAGGTGAAAATCCTAAATTGTTGAGGTGGTCCATATCCCTACAGGGAATGGACTATACAGTGGAACATAGACCTGGGAGTAGCCACTCCAATGCAGATGGACTCTCCAGATATTTCCACTTAGACAATGAAGACTCATCAGGTAATGGCTAGTCTTATTGTCCTTCGTTTGGGGGGGGTTGTGTAGGAAAGTACCACCTTGCCTGGCATGTTACCCCCATTTTTCACTGTATATATGTTGTTTTAGTTGTATGTGTCACTGGGACCCTGGTAACCCAGGGCCCCAGTGCTCATAAGTGTGCCTGAATGTGTTACCTGTGTAGTGACTAACTGTCTCACTGAGGCTCTGCTAATCAGAACCTCAGTGGTTATGCTCTCTCATTTTTTTCCAAATTGTCACTGACAGGCTAGTGACCATTTTTACCAATTTACATTGGCTTACTGGAACACCCTTATAATTCCCTAGTATATGGTACTGAGGTACCCAGGGTATTGGGGTTCCAGGAGATCCCTATGGGCTGCAGCATTTCTTTTGCCACCCATAGGGAGCTCTGACAATTCTTACACAGGCCTGCCACTGCAGCCTGAGTGAAATAACGTCCACGTTATTTCACAGCCATTTTACACTGCACTTAAGTAACTTATAAGTCACCTATATGTCTAACCTTTACCTGGTAAAGGTTAGGTGCAAAGTTACTTAGTGTGAGGGCACCCTGGCACTAGCCAAGGTGCCCCCACATTGTTCAGAGCCAATTCACTGAACTTTGTGAGTGCGGGGACACCATTACACGCGTGCACTACATATAGGTCACTACCTATATGTAGCTTCACCATGGTAACTCCGAATATGGCCATGTAACATGTCTATGATCATGGAATTGCCCCCTCTATGCCATCCTGGCATTGCTGGTACAATTCCATGATCCCAGTGGTCTGTAGCACAGACCCTGGTACTGCCAGACTGCCCTTCCTGGGGTTTCACTGCAGCTGCTGCCAACCCCTCAGACAGGCAGCTGCCCTCCTGGGGTCCAGCCAGGCCTGGCCCAGGATGGCAGAACAAAGAACTTCCTCTGAGAGAGGGTGTGACACCCTCTCCCTTTGGAAAATGGTGTGAAGGCAGGGGAGGAGTAGCCTCCCCCAGCCTCTGGAAATGCTTTGTTGGGCACAGATGTGCCCAATTCTGCATAAGCCAGTCTACACCGGTTCAGGGACCCCTTAGCCCCTGCTCTGGCGTGAAACTGGACAAAGGAAAGGGGAGTGACCACTCCCCTGACCTGCACCTCCCCTGGGAGGTGTCCAGAGCTCCTCCAGTGTGCTCCAGACCTCTGCCATCTTGGAAACAGAGGTGCTGCTGGCACACTGGACTGCTCTGAGTGGCCAGTGCCACCAGGTGACGTCAGAGACTCCTGCTGATAGGCTCCTTCAGGTGTGAGTAGCCTTTCCTCTCTCCTAGGTAGCCAAACCCTCTTTTCTGGCTATTTAGGGTCTCTGTCTCTGGGGAAACTTTAGATAACGAATGCATGAGCTCAGCCGAGTTCCTCTGCATCTCTCTCTTCACCTTCTGATAAGGAAACGACCGCTGACCGCGCTGGAAGCCTGCAAACCTGCAACATAGTAGCAAAGACGATTACTGCAACTCTGTAACGCTGATCCTGCCGCCTTCTCGACTGTTTTCCTGCTTGTGCATACTGTGGGGGTAGCCTGCCTCCTCTCTGCACCAGAAGCTCCGAAGAAATCTCCCGTGGGTCAACGGAATCTTCCCCCTGCAACCGCAGGCACCAAAAAGCTGCATTACCGGTCCCTTGGGTCTCCTCTCAGCACGACGAGCGAGGTCCCTCGAATCCAGCAATGCTGTCCAAGTGACCCCCACAGTCCAGTGACTCTTCAGCCCAAGTTTGGTGGAGGTAAGTCCTTGCCTCACCTTGCTGGGCTGCATTGCTGGGAACCGCGACTTTGCAGCTACTCCGGCCCCTGTGCACTTCCGGCGGAAATCCTTCGTGCACAGCCAAGCCTGGGTCCACGGCACTCTAACCTGCATTGCATGACTTTCTAAGTTGGTCTCCGGCGACGTGGGACTCCTTTGTGCAACTTCGGCGAGCACCGTTTCACGCATCCTCGTAGTGCCTGTTTCTGGCACTTCTCCGGGTGCTACCTGCTTTAGAGAGGGCTCTTTTTTGTTGCTCGACGTCCCCTCTCTCTGCAGGTCCAATTTGCGACCTCCTGGTCCCTCCTGGGCCCCAGCAGCTTCCAAAAACGCGATTTGCGTGTAGCAAGGCTTGTTGGCGTCCTTCCGGCGGGAAAACACTTCTGCACGACTCTCCAAGGCGAGTGGGATCCGTCCACCAAAGGGGAAGTCTCTAGCCCTTTTTGTTCCTGCAGAAACCTCAGCTTCTTCTGTCCAGTCGAAGCTTCTTTGCACCCGCAGCTGGCATTTCCTGGGCATCTGCCCATCTCCGACTTGCTTGTGACTTTTGGACTTGGTCCCCTTGTTCCACAGGTACCCTAGATTGGAAATCCACAGTTGTTGCATTGCTGGTTTGTGTCTTTCCTGCATTATTCCTCTAACACGACTACTTTGTCCTTAGGGGAACTTTAGTGCACTTTGCACTCACTTTTCAGGGTCTTGGGGAGGGTTATTTTTCTAACTCTCACTATTTTCTAATAGTCCCAGCGACCCTCTACAAGGTCACATAGGTTTGGGGTCCATTCGTGGTTCGCATTCCACTTTTGGAGTATATGGTTTGTGTTGCCCCTATCCCTATGTTTCCCCATTGCATCCTATTGTAACTATACATTGTTTGCACTGTTTTCTAAGACTATACTGCATATTTTTGCTATTGTGTATATATATCTTGTGTATATTTCCTATCCTCTCACTGAGGGTACACTCTAAGATACTTTGGCATATTGTCATAAAAATAAAGTACCTTTATTTTTAGTATAACTGTGTATTGTGTTTTCTTATGATATTGTGCATATGACACTAAGTGGTACTGTAGTAGCTTCACACGTCTCCTAGTTCAGCCTAAGCTGCTCTGCTAAGCTACCATTATCTATCAGCCTAAGCTGCTAGACACCCTATACACTAATAAGGGATAACTGGGCCTGGTGCAAGGTGCAAGTACCCCTTGGTACTCACTACAAGCCAGTCCAGCCTCCTACACATAGCACTTGCACATGCGTAGGGATGGCGCAGCTACGCAGAGTCTGGTGTTCTAGCTGTGGTTTAAGTAAATCAATTAATTCTAGTATGGCAGCGCTACTAAGGCGATATTTGTCATAGATCTCATCCTCAGTTTGCTGAAAAAGAGTCTGCCTTGTTCTATGAATCTTCTCCTGTCTGTGGCCCCTCCTCCTCCTCTGCTGCGCGGCGTGGACTCACCTCCTCACTGCTATCAGGTATATCTCCGCCATCTTGAGTAACCCAGATGGCTTCTGGGTCTCCTTTTATACTTTGGTACTGGTTACCAGCTGCTCTGAGTTAGTGGTAAATGGGACATGCAAACTGGGCTTTTAGCGACTAGTCGCAATTTGCGAGTTGCAATTGCATATGGTTTGCGACTCGCAAATTGCGTCTTGCTATTTGCGGGTCGCAAAATGGGGTCGCAAATTTTGTGAGTCGCAAACGGCTCACATCGCTTTTTGCAAGTCGCAAATGGGGTTTTTGCATCCCATTTCCGATTTTGCACAGTCGCAAATAGCGATTCGGGCCATTTGCGACTCACAAAACTTTGCTACATCTGGCCCCATGTTTGGTATATACAACCTTCATCAACTCTTGGGCACATCTCTGTTTCCTAAGACTAAAACTCAATGTTTCCTGTAGGAAGGTAGCCTCTTTCTAGCCTTGTTACCCCCACTTTTGGCCTGTTTGTGAGTATGTGTCAGGGTGTTTTTACTGTCTCACTGGGATCCTGCTAGCCAGGGCCCAGTGCTCATAGTGAAAACCCTATGTGTCAGTGTGTTTGATATGAGTCACTGGGATCCTGCTAGCCAGTACCCCAGTGCTCATAAGTTTGTGGCCTATATGTGTTCCCTGTGTGGTGCCTAACTGTACCACTGAGGCTCTGCTAACCAGAACCTCAGAGTTTATGCTTTCTCTGCTTTTCACAATTGTCACTGCAGGCTAGTGACTATCTTCACCAATTCTCTTTGGCACACTGGAACACCCTTATAATTCCCTTGGATATGGTACCTAGGTACCCAGGGTATTGGGGTTCCAGGAGATCCCTGTGGGCTGCAGCATGTCTTTTGTCACCCATAGGGAGCTAAGACAATTCCTACACAGGACTGCCACTGCAGCCTGAGTGAAATAATGTCCACGTTATTTCACAGCCATTTGTCACTGCACATAAGTAACTTATAAGTCACCTATATGTCTAGCCCTCACTTGGTGAAGGTTAGGTGCAAAGTTACTTTGTGTGTTGGCACCCTGACACTAGCCAAGGTGCCCCCACATTGTTCAGGGCAAATTCCCCAGACTTTGTGAGTGCGGGAACACGTGTGCACTACATATAGGTCACTACCTATATGTAGCGTCACAATGGTAACTCCGAACATGGCCATGTAACATGTCTAGGATCATGGAATTGAAACCTCAATACCATTCTGGTATTGGGGGGACAATTCCATGCATCCCTGGGTCTCTAGCACAGAACCCGGATAACGTCAAACTGCCTTTCCGGGGTCTCCACTGCAGCTGCTGCTGCTGCTGCCAACCCCTCAGACAGGTTTCTGCCCCCCTGGCGACTGGGCTGCCTGGTCCCAGGAAGGCTGAACAAAGGATTTCCTCTGAGAGAGGGTGTTACACCCTCTCCCTTTGGAAATAGGTGTGAAAGGCTGGGGAGGAGTAACCTCCCCCAGCCTCTGGAAATGCTTTGATGGGCACAGATGGTGCCCTCTCTGCATAAGCCAGTCTACACCGGTTCTGGGACCCCCCAGCCCTGCTCTGGCGTAAAACTGGACAAAGGAAAGGGGAGTGACCACTCCCCTGACCTGCACCTCCCAGGGGAGGTGTCCAGAGCTCCTCCAGTGTGTCCCAGACCTCTGCCATCTTGGATTCAGAGGTGTTGGGGCACAATGGGCAGCTCTGATTGGCCAGTGCCAGCAGGTGACGTCAGAGACCCCTCCTGATAGGTGCTTACCTCTTTCAGTAGCCAAGCCTCCTTTCTTAGTAGCCAAACCTCCTTTTTTGGGTATTTAGGGTCTCTCCTCTGGGCTATTCCTCAGATAACGAATGCAAGAGCTCACTAGAGTTCCTCTGCACTTCCCTCTTCGACTTCTGCCAAGGATCGACCGCTGAATGCGCCAGGACGCCTGCAAAACTGCAACGAAGTAGCAAGACGACTACCAGCAACATTGTACCGCCTCATCCTGCTGGCTTTCTCGACTGTTTCCTGGTGGTGCGTGCTCTGAGGGCTGTCATCCTTCACCCTGCACTGGAAGCCAAGAGGAAATCTCCTGTGGGTCGACAGAATCTTCCCCCTGCCAAAGCAGGCACCAAACATCTGCATCACTGGTCCTCTGGGTCCCCTCTCATCCTGACGAGCGTGGTCCCTGGAACACAGGAGCTGGGTCCAAGTGTCTCCCACAGTCCAGTGGCCCCTCTATCCAAATTTGGTGGAGGTAAGTCCTTGCCTCCACACCCCAGACAGCAAACCTGTATACTGCGTGATTTGCAGCTGATCCATCTTCTGTTCACTTTTCTAGAACTTCCTTTGTGCATAGCCTAGCCTGCCTTGTGCATGCACTCTGTCCTGCATTGCCCAACTCGCTGAGTTGGACTCCGACATTGTGGGACCCTCCTTTGTGACTCTGAGTTGATCGCTGTCCTCAGATCTTCTAAGTGCCTGTTCCGGTACTTCTGCAGGTGCTGCCTGCTTCTGTGGGGGCTCTCTGACTTGCTGAGTGCCCCCTCTGACTCCTTCTCCAAAGGGCAACATCCTGGTCCTTCTTGGTCCCCAGCAGCACCCAATATCCTCAACCGCAACTCTTGCAGCTAGCAACGCTTGTTTGCAGTATTTCTGCGTGAAAACACTCCTGCATCCTCCAGCATACCGTGGGACATCTTCTCACCAAAGGGGAAGTTCCTGGCACTTTTTGTTGTTGCAGAATCTTTGGCTTCTTCCACCCAGAGGCATCCCCTTTGCACCTTCATCCGGGGTTTGGTGGGCTCCTGCCCCCCGGACACTTTTGTGACTCTTGGACTTGGTCCACTTCCTTTACAGGTCCTCAGGTCCAGGAATCCATCTTCAGTGTTTGCTGGTGCTTGTGGTTCTTGTAGAAACCCCCATCACGACTATTCTGTCTTTCTGGGGTAGTAGGGCAACTTTACTCCTACTTTTCAGGGTCTTGGGGTGGGGTATTTTGGACACCCTTACTGTTTTCTCACAGTCCCAGCGACCCTCTACAATCTCCCACAGGCCTGGGGTCCATTCGTGATTCGCATTCCACTTTTGGAGTATATGGTTTGTGTTGCCCCTAGGCCTATGTCCACCTAATGCATCCTATTGTGATTCTACATTGTTTGCACTACCTTTCCTACTGTTACTTACCTGTTTTGGGTTTGTTTACATATAATTTGTGTATATTACTTACCTCCTAAGTGAGGGTATCCTCTGAGATACTTTTGAAATATTGTCACTGTAGGAAAGTACCATCTTGCCTGGCATGTTACCCCCATTTTTCACTGTATATATGTTGTTTTAGTTGTATGTGTCACTGGGACCCTGGTAACCCAGGGCCCCAGTGCTCATAAGTGTGCCTGAATGTGTTACCTGTGTAGTGACTAACTGTCTCACTGAGGCTCTGCTAATCAGAACCTCAGTGGTTATGCTCTCTCATTTCTTTCCAAATTGTCACTAACAGGCTAGTGACCATTTTACCAATTTACATTTGCTTACTGGAACACCCTTATAATTCCCTAGTATATGGTACTGAGGTACCCAGGGTATTGGGGTTCCAGGAGATCCCTATGGGCTGCAGCATTTCTTTTGCCACCCATAGGGAGCTCTGACAATTCTTACACAGGCCGGCCACTGCAGCCTGAGTGAAATAACGTCCACGTTATTTCACAGCCATTTTACACTGCACTTAAGTAACTTATAAGTCACCTATATGTCTTACCTTTACCTGGTAAAGGTTAGCTGCAAAGTTACTTAGTGTGAGGGCACCCTGGCACTAGCTAAGGTGCCCCCACATTGTTCAGAGCCAATTTCCTGAACTTTGTGAGTGCGGGGACACCATTACACGCGTGCACTACATATAGGTCACTACCTATATGTAGCTTCACAATGGTAACTCCGAATATGGCCATGTAACATGTCTATGATCATGGAATTGCCCCCTCTATGCCATCCTGGCATAGTTGGTACAATCGCATGATCCCAGTGGTCTGTAGCACAGACCCTGGTACTGCCAAACTGCCCTTCCTGGGGTTTCACTGCAGCTGCTGCTGCTGCCAACCCCTCAGACAGGCATCTGCCCTCCTGGGGTCCAGCCAGGCCTGGCCCAGGATGGCAGAACAAAGAACTTCCTCTGAGAGAGGGTGTGACACCCTCTCCCTTTGGAAAATGGTGTGAAGGCAGGGGAGGAGTAGCCTCCCCCAGCCTCTGGAAATGCTTTGTTGGGCACAGGTGTGCCCAATTCTGCATAAGCCAGTCTACAACGGTTCAGGGGACCCCTTAGCCCTGCTCTGGCGCGAAACTGGACAAAGGAAAGGGGAGTGACCACTCCCCTGACCTGCACCTCCCCTGGGAGGTGTCCAGAGCTCCTCCAGTGTGCTCCAGACCTCTGCCATCTTGGAAACAGAGGTGCTGCTGGCACACTGGACTGCTCTGAGTGGCCAGTGCCACCAGGTGACGTCAGAGACTCCTTCTGATAGGCTCCTTCAGGTGTTAGTAGCCTATCCTCTCTCCTAAATAGCCAAACCCTCTTTTCTGGCTATTTAGGGTCTCTGTCTCTGGGGAAACTTTAGATAACGAATGCAAGAGCTCATCCGAGTTCCTCTGCATCTCTCTCTTCACCTTCTGCCAAGGAATCGACTGCTGACCGCGCTGGAAGCCTCCAACACTGCAACAAAGTAGCAAAGATGACTACTGCAACCCTGTAACGCTGATCCTGCCGCCTTCTCGACTGTTTTCCTGGTGGTGCATGCTGTGGGGGTAGTCTGTCTCCTCTCTGCACTAGAAGCTCCGAAGAAATCTCCTGTGGGACGACGGAATCTTCCCCCTGCAACCGCAGGCACCAAAAAGCTGCATTACCGGTCCCTTGGGTCTCCTCTCAGCACGACGAGCGAGGTCCCTCGAATCCAGCAACTCTGTCACAGTGGCCCCCACAGTCCAGTGACTCTTCAGTCCAAGTTTGGTGGAGGTAAGTCCTTGCCTCACCTCGCTAGACTGCATTGCTGGGAACCGCGACTTTTGCAGCTACTCCGGCCTCCGTGCACTTCCGGTGGAAATCCTTTGTGCACAGTCCAGCCTGGGTACACGGCACTCTAACCTGCATTGCACGACCTCCTAAGTTGTTCTCCGGCGACGTGGGACTTCTTTGTGCAACTTCGGGTGAGCACTGTTTCACACATCCTCGTAGTGCCTGTTTCTGGCACTTCTCCGGGTGCTACCTGCTGCTGAGAGGGCTCCTTGTCTTGCTCGACGTCCCCTCTCTCTCCTGGTCCAATTTGCTACCTCCTGATCCCTCCAGGGCCACAGCAGCGTCCAAAAACGCTAACCGCACGATTTGCAGCTAGCAAGGCTTGTTGGCGATCTTCCGGCGGGAAAACACTTATGCACGACTCTCCTTGGCGAGAGGGATCCGTCCACCAAAGGGGAAGTCTCTAGCCCTTTTTGTTCCTGCAGAAACCTCAGCTTCTTCTGTCCAGTAGAAGCTTCTTTGCACCCGCAGCTGGCATTTCCTGGGCATCTGCCCATCTCCGACTTGCTTGTGACTTTTGGACTTGGTCCCCTTGTTCCACAGGTACCCTAGATTGGAAATCCACAGTTGTTGCATTGTTGGTTGGTGTCTTTCCTGCAGTATTCCTCTAACACGACTTCTTTGTCCTTAGGGGAACTTCAGTGCACTTTGCACTCACTTTTCAGGGTCTTGGGGAGGGTTATTTTTCTAACTCTCACTATTTTCTAATAGTACCAGCGACCGTCTACAAGGTCACATAGGTTTGGGGTCCATTCGTGGTTCGCATTCCACTTTTGGAGTATATGGTTTGTGTTGCCCCTATCCCTATGTTTCCCCATTGCATCCTATTGTAACTATACATTGTTTGCACTGTTTTCTAAGACTATACTGCATATTTTTGCTATTGTGTATATATATCTTGTGTATATTTCCTATCCTCTCACTGAGGGTACACTCTAAGATACTTTGGCATATTGTCATAAAAATAAAGTACCTTTATTTTTAGTATAACTGTGTATTGTGTTTTCTTATGATATTGTGCATATGACACTAAGTGGTACTGTAGTAGCTTCACACGTCTCCTAGTTCAGCCTAAGCTGCTCTGCTAAGCTACCATTATCTATCAGCCTAAGCTGCTAGACACCCTATACACTAATAAGGGATAACTGGGCCTGGTGCAAGGTGCAAGTACCCATTGGTACTCACTACAAGCCAGTCCAGCCTCCTACATTGGTAGTGCAGCGGTGGGATAAGTGCTTTGAGACTACTTACCACTCTTGTCATTGTACTTTTCATAAGAGAAAAATATACAAAACAAGGTCAGTGTATATACACATAGCCAAAAAGATTTGCATTTCCTCTTTTCACTCTGTTCTAAGTGCTGAAAAGTACTTCTAAACTTTCAAAAAGTTCTTAAAAGTTTAAAAAGTTTTTTTTCTGTCTTTCTAAAAAGTTCTGAAAACTTTGTTCTCTTTTTCTATCACTTTAACTCTCTCTAAAAATGTCTGGCACAGGCCAAACTGTTGATCTGTCCAAACTTGCATATGATCACCTTAGCTGGAAAGGAGCAAGGAGTCTCTGCATAGAGAGAGGTTTGAGTGTAGGGAAGAATCCTTCCTTGGAACTGTTACTTAACATGCTTAGAGAACATGATAAGGCTAAAAGTGCCCCATCTGTTGAAAAAGTAGCTAATGGTTCTCAATCTGATCCAGGGACTCCCCCAGGAAAAGATTCAGGAAAGAAACTTCCAAGCCTGCCCATTACTAGACAGTCTAGCATAGTTGGGAATGATGATAAGCCACACCATACAAATAGTGTTGTCTCACATCATAGCAAAAGCATTTATTCTCACCATACTGGTAGTGATGTTTCTGTTAGCCAAGCTGTTAGGGTGGCTTCTGTAAGGGACAGGTCTCCTTCTGTTCATTCCCATCATACCTCTGTATCTAGGTATGTCCCTCCCACCAACCCTGATGACAGAATGTTAGAGAGGGAACTCAATAAGTTGAGGGTGGAACAAACCAGACTGAAGCTTAAAAAGCAACAGCTGGATTTGGATAGACAGTCTTTTGAACTAGAGAAAGAAAGACAGAAGTTGGGTTTAGATACCCATGGTGGCAGCAGCAGTATTCCCCATAGTCATCCTGCAAAAGAGCATGATTCCAGGAATCTGCACAAGATAGTTCCCCCTTATAAGGAGGGGGATGACATTAACAAGTGGTTTGCTGCACTTGAGAGGGCCTGTGTTGTACAGGATGTCCCTCAAAGGCAGTGGGCTGCTATCCTATGGCTATCATTTAGTGGAAAAGGTAGGGATAGGCTCCTTACTGTGAAAGAAAATGATGCTAATAATTTCCAAGTTCTTAAGAATGCACTCCTGGAGGGTTATGGCTTAACCACTGAACAATACAGGATAAAGTTCAGAGAGACCAAAAAGGAGTCTTCACAAGACTGGGTTGATTTCATTGACCATTCAGTGAAGGCCTTGGAGGGGTGGTTACATGGCAGTAAAGTTACTGATTATGACAGCCTGTATAACTTGATCCTGAGAGAGCATATTCTTAATAATTGTGTGTCTGATTTGTTGCACCAGTACTTGGTGGACTCTGATCTGACCTCTCCCCAAGAATTGGGAAAGAAGGCAGACAAATGGGTCAGAACAAGGGTGAACAGAAAAGTTCATACAGGGGGTGACAAAGATGGCAACAAAAACAAGGATGGTAAGTCTTCTGACAAGGGTGGGGACAAATCTAAAAATGAGTCTTCATCAGGCCCACAAAAACACTCTGGTGGGGGTGGTGGGCCCAAATCCTCTTTTAATCAGAACAAGGAAAAGAAACCATGGTGCTATTTATGTAAAATAAAAGGCCATTGGACAACAGATCCCAGTTGTCCAAAGAAAAGCACCAATGCTCCTACCACTACAACCCCTACTGCTACCCCTAGTGTCCCTACTAATAGCAGTGGTGGTGGGAGCAAACCTACTAATAGCCAATCCAAGGGAGTAGCTGGGCTCACTATTGGTAACGTAGTTGGGGTTGGCCTTGTTAGGGAGGCCACAGAGGCTGTGTTAGTCTCTGAGGGGGCTATTGATTTAGCCACCTTAGTTGCTTGTCCCCTTAATATGGATAAGTACAAGCAGCTACCCCTAATAAATGGTGTTGAGGTTCAGGCCTACAGGGACACTGGTGCCAGTGTGACTATGGTCATAGAGAAACTGGTCCACCCTGAACAACACCTACTTGGTCACCAGTACCAAGTAACCAATGCTCACAACAACACACTTAGCCACCCCATGGCTGTTGTAAATCTCAACTGGGGGGGGTTACTGGTCCAAAGAAAGTTGTGGTAGCTTCAGATTTACCTGTAGACTGTCTATTAGGGAATGATTTGGAGACATCAGCTTGGTCGGATGTGGAGTTGGAGGCCCATGCAGCAATGCTGGGCATCCCAGGGCATATTTTTGCTTTGACAAGGGCTCAGGCCAAAAAGCAAAAAGGACAGGGAAGCTTGGATCCTGGAACAATGGACCAAGTGCTCCCTAAAGCTAGGGCTAGTAGAAGCAAACCACTTCCTACTATCCCTCCCTCTACAGTGGATTCAACTTCTGAAGAAGAAGAATTCCCTCCCTGTGCAGAACCTACACCAGAGGAGCTGGAAGCAGACACTGCTGAGCTTTTGGGTGAAGGGGGGCCTGCCAGGGAGGAGCTGAGTGTGGCACAGCAAACCTGTCCCACATTAGAGGGTCTCAGACAGCAAGCTGTCAAACAGGCTAATGGGGATGTCAGTGACTCTCACAGAGTTTACTGGGAGGACAACCTCTTGTACACTGAGCATAGGGATCCTAAACCTGGAGCTGCCTGGAGATTAGTGATTCCTCAGGAGTACAGAAAGTTCCTCCTAACCCTGGCACATGACATTCCCCTAGCTGGGCATCTAGGACAAATGAAAACTTGGGACAGACTGGTTCCATTGTTTCATTGGCCTAGGATGTCTGAGGACACAAAATAATTTTGTAAGTCCTGTGAAACCTGTCAAGCCAGTGGCAAGACAGGTGGAACTCCAAAGGCACCCCTTATTCCACTGCCTGTGGTTGGGGTACCCTTTGAAAGGGTAGGGGTTGACATAGTTGGCCCCCTTGACCCTCCTACTGCTTCAGGCAATAGGTTTATCTTGGTGGTAGTGGACCATGCCACAAGATACCCTGAAGCAATTCATTTAAGGACCACTACAGCACCTGCAGTGGCAAAGGCCCTCCTGGGAATATTTTCGAGGGTGGGCTTCCCAAAGGAAGTAGTATCAGACATGGGAAGCAATTTCATGTCTGCATACTTAAAGGCCATGTGGAAGGAGTGTGGTGTAACTTACAAGTTCACAACACCCTATCATCCACAAACAAATGGACTGGTGGAGAGATTTAATAAAACTCTCAAAGGCATGATTATGGGTCTCCCTGAAAAACTCCGCAGGAGATGGGATATCCTTCTACCATGCCTCCTTTTTGCCTACAGGGAGGTACCCCAGAAAGGAGTGGGCTTCAGCCCCTTTGAACTTCTTTTTGGACACCCTGTTAGGGGTCCACTCACACTTGTAAAGGAGGGTTGGGAACAACCTTTAAAAGCTCCTAAGCAGGATATTGTGGATTATGTACTTGGCCTCAGATCAAGGATGGCTGAGTACATGAAAAAGGCCAGCAAAAACCTTCAGGCCAGCCAAGAGCTCCAGAAGCAATGGCATGACCAGAAGGCTGTTTTGGTTCAGTACCAACCAGGGCAGAAAGTGTGGGTCTTGGAGCCTGTGGCCCCAAGAGCACTCCAAGATAAATGGAGTGGACCCCACACAATTGTTGAAAAGAAGGGAGAAGTCACCTATTTAGTTGACTTAGGCACTGCCAGGTGTCCCCTTAGGGTGCTCCATGTCAACCGCCTGAAACCCTACTATGACAGGGCTGATCTCACCCTGCTCATGGCAACTGATGAGGGACAGGAAGAAGACAGTGATCCTCTACCTGATCTCTTCTCTTCCACAGAACAAGATGCTCTTGTGGAAGGTGTAGTTTTGGCTGATTGTCTTACTGCTGAGCAGAAAGACCATTGCATAAATCTCCTAGATCAATTCTCTGAACTCTTCTCTACTGTGCCAGGTACCACGTCTTGGTGTGAGCACACTATAGATACTGGAGACAGTTTACCTGTCAAAAGTAAGATCTATAGGCAGCCTGACCATGTCAGGGACTGCATAAAGCAAGAGGTCCAGAAAATGTTAGAACTAGGAGTGGTTGAGCACTCTGAAAGTCCATGGGCTTCTCCTGTGGTACTTGTACCAAAACCCCATTCCAAAGATGGAAAGAAGGAAATGCGGTTTTGTGTAGACTATAGAGGTCTCAACTTGGTAACCAAAACTGATGCTCACCCTATACCCAGGGCAGATGAGCTCATAGATACACTGGCATCTGCCAAGTATCTAAGCACTTTTGATTTGACTGCAGGGTATTGGCAGATCAAAATGTCAGAAGATGCTAAACCTAAGACTGCATTTTCTACCATTGGAGGACATTACCAGTTTACTGTAATGCCTTTTGGTTTGAAAAATGCACCTGCCACTTTTCAAAGGTTGGTGAACACAGTACTGCAAGGGCTGGAAGCTTTCATTGCAGCATATTTGGACGATATAGCTGTCTTTAGCTCCAGCTGGGATGATCACCTGGTCCACCTATGGAAAGTTTTGGAGGCCCTGCAAAAGGCAGGCCTCACTATCAAGGCTTCAAAGTGCCAGATAGGGCAGGGTAAGGTGGTTTATCTGGGACACCTTGTTGGTGGGGAACAGATTGCACCACTACAGGGGAAAATCCAAACAATTATTGATTGGATTCCCCCTACCACTCAGACTCAGGTGAGAGCCTTCCTAGGCCTCACTGGGTATTACAGGAGGTTCATTAAGAACTATGGCTCCATTGCAGCCCCTCTTAATGACCTCACATCCAAGAAAATGCCTAAAAAGGTATTATGGACAGCAAACTGTCAGAAAGCTTTTGAGGAGCTGAAGCAGGCCATGTGCTCTGCACCTGTCCTGAAAAGCCCTTGTTACTCTAAAAAATTCTATGTCCAAACTGATGCATCTGAATTAGGAGTAGGGGCAGTCCTATCACAACTTAATTCTGATGGCCAGGATCAACCTGTTGCTTTTATTAGTAGGAGGTTGACCCCTAGAGAAAAGCGTTGGTCTGCCATAGAGAGGGAGGCCTTTGCTGTGGTCTGGCCTCTGAAGAAGTTGAGGCCATACCTGTTTGGCACTCACTTCATTGTTCAGACAGACCACAAACCTCTACTTTGGCTAAAACAAATGAAAGGTGAAAATCCTAAATTGTTGAGGTGGTCCATATCCCTACAGGGAATGGACTATACAGTGGAACATAGACCTGGGAGTAGCCACTCCAATGCAGATGGACTCTCCAGATATTTCCACTTAGACAATGAAGACTCATCGGGTCATGGCTAGTCTTATTGTCCTTCGTTTGGGGGGGGGTTGTGTAGGAAAGTACCATCTTGCCTGGCATGTTACCCCCATTTTTCACTGTATATATGTTGTTTTAGTTGTATGTGTCACTGGGACCCTGGTAACCCAGGGCCCCAGTGCTCATAAGTGTGCCTGAATGTGTTACCTGTGTAGTGACTAACTGTCTCACTGAGGCTCTGCTAATCAGAACCTCAGTGGTTATGCTCTCTCATTTCTTTCCAAATTGTCACTAACAGGCTAGTGACCATTTTACCAATTTACATTGGCTTACTGGAACACCCTTATAATTCCCTAGTATATGATACTGAGGTACACAGGGTATTGGGGTTCCAGGAGATCCCTATGGGCTGCAGCATTTCTTTTGCCACACATAGGGAGCTCTGACAATTCTTACACAGGTCTGCCACTGCAGCCTGAGTGAAATAACGTCCACGTTATTTCACAGCCATTTAACACTGCTCTTAAGTAACTTATAAGTCACCTATATGTCTAACCTTTACCTGGTAAAGGTTAGGTGCAAAGTTACTTAGTGTGAGGGCACCCTGGCACTAGCCAAGGTGCCCCCACATTGTACAGAGCCAATTCCCTGAACTTTGTGAGTGCGGGGACACCATTACACGCGTGCACTACATATAGGTCACTACCTATATGTAGCTTCACAATGGTAACTCCGAATATGGCCATGTAACATGTCTATGATCATGGAATTGCCCCCTCTATGCCATCCTGGCATAGTTGGCACAATCCCATGATCCCAGTGGTCTGTAGCACAGACCCTGGTACTGCCAAACTGCCCTTCCTGGGGTTTCACTGCAGCTGCTGCTGCTGCCAACCCCTCAGACAGGCATCTGCCCTCCTGGGGTCCAGCCAGGCCTGGCCCAGGATGGCAGAACAAAGAACTTCCTCTGAGAGAGGGCGTGACACCCTCTCCCTTTGGAAAATGGTGTGAAGGCAGGGGAGGAGTAGCCTCCCCCAGCCTCTGGAAATGCTTTGTTGGGCACAGATGTGCCCAATTCTGCATAAGCCAGTCTACAACGGTTCAGGGGACCCCTTAGCCCTGCTCTGGCGCGAAACTGGACAAAGGAAAGGGGAGTGACCACTCCCCTGACCTGCACCTCCCCTGGGAGGTGTCCAGAGCTCCTCCAGTGTGCTCCAGACCTCTGCCATCTTGGAAACAGAGGTGCTGCTGGCACACTGGACTGCTCTGAGTGGCCAGTGCCACCAGGTGACGTCAGAGACTCCTTGTGATAGGCTCCTTCAGGTGTTGCTAGCCTATCCTCTCTCCTAAGTAGCCAAACCCTCTTTTCTGGCTATTTAGGGTCTCTGTCTCTGGGGAAACTTTAGATAACGAATGCAAGAGCTCATCCGAGTTCCTCTGCATCTCTCTCTTCACCTTCTGCCAAGGAATCGACTGCTGACCGCGCTGGAAGCCTGCAACACTGCAACAAAGTAGCAAAGATGACTACTGCAACTCTGTAACGCTGATCTTGCCGCCTTCTCGACTGTTTTCCTGGTGGTGCATGCTGTGGGGGTAGTCTGCCTCCTCTCTGCACTAGAAGCTCCTAAGAAATCTCCCGTGGGTCGACGGAATCTTCCCCCTGCAACCGCAGGCACCAAAAAGCTGCATTACCGGTCCCTTGGGTCTCCTCTCAGCACGACGAGCGAGGTCCCTCGAATCCAGCAACTCTGTCCCAGTGGCCCCCACAGTCCAGTGACTCTTCAGTCCAAGCCTCACCTCGCTAGACTGCATTGCTGCGAACCGCGACTTTTGCAGCTACTCCGGCCTCCGTGCACTTCCGGCGGAAATCCTTTGCGCACAGTCCAGCCTGGGTCCACGGCACTCTAACCTGCATTGCACGACCTCCTAAGTTGTTCTCCGGCGACGTGGGACTTCTTTGTGCAACATCGGGTGAGCACCGTTTCACGCATCCTTGTAGTGCCTGTTTCTGGCACTTCTCTGGGTGCTACCTGCTGCTGAGAGAGCTCCTTGTCTTGCTCGACGTCCCCTCTCTCTCCTGGTCCAATTTGCGACCTCCTGGTCCCTCCAGGGCCACAGCAGCGTCCAAAAACGCTAACCGCACGATTTGCAGCTAGCAAGGCTTGTTGGCATTCTTCCGGCGGGAAAACACTTATGCACGACTCTCCACGGCGAGAGGGATCCGTCCACCAAAGGGGAAGTCTCTAGCCCTTTTCGTTCCTGCAGAAACCTCAGCTTCTTCTGTCCAGTAGAAGCTTCTTTGCACCCGCAGCTGGCATTTCCTGGGCATCTGCCCATCTCCGACTTGCTTGTGACTTTTGGACTTGGTCCCCTTGTTCCACAGTGTACTGCCATTTGATAAAGTTTGTTTTGACCAATGACTTTGTGTTTCACCACTGCACATATTAGTTGCTCAATGTTCACATTGTATGTTTTGTTCAGTTTAGCCGCCTATGGGCTTTGACATGGCATTAGCCATTACTTTCTGTATTCAGTTGAGCCGCCTATGGGCTTTGACATTGCATTAGCCATTACATTCTGTATTCTGCCTATTGGCTTTGACATGCTGTATCCAGTCTAGCCGCCTATTGGCTTTGACATTGCATTCCTATTGGCTTTGACATGATGTATTCAATTTAGCTGCCTATTGACTTTGACATGCTATTAGATATTCTGCCTATGGGATTTGACATGATATTATATATTGCATTTTGTATTCAGCTTAACTGCCTATTGGCTTTGACATGATATTATACATTACATTTTGTATTCAGCTCCGCTGCCTATTGGCTTTGACATGATATTATACATTGCATTTTATATTCAGCTCAGCTGCCTATTGGCTTTGACATGATATTATACATTGCATTTTGTATTCAGCTCAGCTGCCTATGGGCTTTGACATGATATAAGACATTGCATTTTGTATTCAGCTTAGATGCTTATTGGCTTTGACATGACACTAGACATTGCATTTGATATTTAGGTTAGCTGCCCATTGCCTTTAACGTGGAGTTAGACATTGCAGTTGAGAATCCAAGCTGTATTTTTCCAAGCTGTGTTTTTGCACCAGAGAACCAAGATGTTTTTCTCACAGTAGACTAGACATGATAAGAGAGAGTACATGGGTGTTGTTTTTCTTCGCTTGAGCTTGGGAACAGGAGTAGTCTTGGAGACCTGGCCAGTCTCCAAAAGGCTTGCTCAGTTTCCCAGGTCTGAGAGGAGGGGGCACACCTTTGTAACGAATGACACAGGCTGCAGAGATTCAGATTCGAATCTGCCGGACCTCGTGCTGGAGCTTGGCGCCAGCTGGCAGCAATCCCGTGTGGGTAGATGAATCTCTTTCTCGCGGCTGACAGGGGTCATCAGCTTGCAGACCTTAGAAAGATGAAGCTGTAAATAGTTTCCCACACGGTGAAGTATTTGTTTTGCTTTGCATTCAATATCTTATAAATATAACCTGCTGTGTATATTGCAAACTGATATATTTTGTTTGATTAACGCGGGCTTGAAAGCTACTAATTCGTCATTCATAAATATTGTGGTTGGGGAAGAATTAACAACAATAAAAGTCTTCTTTGAACTCCGAAGTGCATTTCTGGTGTGTTATGTTAGTGCTTAGAAACTAGATAAGAGGAAAGCACTACACACAGGTACCCTAGATTGGAAATCCACAGTTGTTGCATTGTTGGTTTGTGTCTTTCCTGCATTATTCCTCTAACACGACTTCTTTGTCCTTAGGGGAACTTCAGTGCACTTTGCACTCACTTTTCAGGGTCTTGGGGAGGGTTATTTTTCTAACTCTCACTATTTTCTAATAGTCCCAGCGACCCTCTACAAGGTCACATAGGTTTGGGGTCCATTCGTGGTTCGCATTACACTTTTGGAGTATATGGTTTGTGTTGCCCCTATCCCTATGTTTCCCCATTGCATCCTATTGTAACTATACATTGTTTGCACTGTTTTCTAAGACTATACTGCATATTTTTGCTATTGTGTATATATATCTTGTGTATATTTCCTATCCTCTCACTGAGGGTACACTCTAAGATACTTTGGCATATTGTCATAAAAATAAAGTACCTTTATTTTTAGTATAACTGTGTATTGTGTTTTCTTATGATATTGTGCATATGACACTAAGTGGTACTGTAGTAGCTTCACACGTCTCCTAGTTCAGCCTAAGCTGCTCTGCTAAGCTACCATTATCTATCAGCCTAAGCTGCTAGACACCCTATACACTAATAAGGGATAACTGGGCCTGGTGCAAGGTGCAAGTACCCCTTGGTACTCACTACAAGCCAGTCCAGCCTCCTACAGTCACTAACATAAAGTACCTTTATTTTTAGAAACTCTGAGTATTGTGTTTTCTTATGATATTGTGCTATATGATATAAGTGGTATAGTAGGAGCTTTGCATGTCTCCTAGTTCAGCCTAAGCTGCTTTGCCATAGCTACCTTCTATCAGCCTAAGCTGCTAGAAACACCTCTATTCTACTAATAAGGGATAACTGGACCTGGCACAAGGTATAATTACCACAAGGTACCCACTATAAGCCAGGCCAGCCTCATACATTTCCCCCCGTACTCCCAACTTTAAGGCGTCCCAGACCATCTCGTGTGAAGTTATCCCTGATTGAACTCTAACAATTCCATTATCCAGTTCCTCATATAAGCGCAATATTTGGGGTCCTTAAGAAGCCCCCTCTCAAACGTCCATCGCCTCAACTTTTGCTCAAAGCCATCCACGTCGAGATCCAATATTAACGGGTTATGATCTGACAAACACTGCAGGTATAGTTCCATACCAGCGTGCCCTAACAACTCAGGAGATGCTAAAAAATAATCTAATCGAGCCAACTTCGCATGAGGGGATGACTAGTATGTATACCCATGGTCTGGTGCACACAGCTTTACCCAAGCGTCCACCAACCCTAACTCCTTCTGTAGCCCTAAAATAGCTTTATATACGCGAGGCTTGCGGCCTTGGTACCCCTTGGATGTGACAACAAGCAAATCTTGCAGCCCATCCCAAGATCCATTGAAATTGAGATCCCCACAAAGGATATAGGGAGGGGGCCATCCTGCTAACTCCACTGCCAGAAAGTCCATTCCGGTAGGATCGTCCGTTATTACACCATATATAAAGCATAGAGTGAAGCGCCCTTGCCTATAGTGACATTCCGTTACCACCCATCTTCCGTTATTATCTGCCATCTGCCTCGTGTATTTTGATCTATTACTCCGATCCAAAATTGCGACCCCTTTAGTCTCAACGCCTTGTTCAGAACACTCAATGTCCCTCATACCAAGTGAGCCTAAAATCCCTCTATTATCATACTCCACATGTGTCTCCTGTAAGCAATATATATCAGCCCTAAGGACCTCCAGATCTTCTGCAATCTTTTGCCTCTTTCTGGGATCGTTTAATCCGCAGATATTAACTGATGCAATTCGAAGTCTCGTCATCTAGCCCTTAGTGCTTCTCTGCGAGTATAACCACTTTTTCCCCCCTCTGTCTCTTTCAGATATCTCCTCTCTACTGTCCTCGTATCTTTTTTATTTTTTATTTTTCCCTCTTCTCTTGTTCTGCTCCATTAATCATAAACAATACATTACTCTTTTCTTTTCCCTTTTTTCTCAAACCTTGTGTCCCACCACACATTCCAGCCCCCCTTCTCGAAAGCCCATTCCCCACCTGTGCCCCACCCTTTCACATCAACCTCCCCCGACCACAGCCTCCACCCAAGCCACCCCCACCCCCATACCATCTGAGCAATCAGACCACTAATGGCCTGAATGATGGTGACAGAAGTGCCAACCGGCTACTTCCTCCCCATACTACTGCTTCCCTACGACTACCTCTCCTGCCGCCCCCCCAGCTTCCAGCAAGCTAATCTTTTTAGTAAGATCACTTATAACTTTAATTCCATCAGTTACTCCTTTGCTTGAATTTCTGATGTGAACATCCTAACTTTACCATTGACTACTGTCTTCAATCTTGCAGGAGCCAGCAGAAAAGCTTTCCCTCCCCTATCTTGGAAAGGCTTAATCATCTGTCTTAATCGCCATCTATGCTCCACTGTAGCGTGGCAATAATCAGGTTGTACAAAAAAAGTCACATTCTCAACACAGCGAGGGGCATCCGGACGGGCCTTCTCAAATATAGCTTGCCACAATAAGAAGTTACCAAAAAAAATCATAATAGCCCTAGGAAATTTGGAATCAGGATTCTGATCTCCTCGTTTAGTCAAAGGAAATCTGTGAACTCTTTGAATCTCTGACTCCAAACTCCAATTTGCAAGTTCAGGAAAAGCAGCACTCAGCAGCTTAATCATAAATGCTCTAATGTCCCCTCCCTCGGCCCCTTCCTCTATCCCCAAAAATCGTAAGTTATTTTTCCTCTGCCTATTCTCAAAGTCCTCTAATTTCCACATGACATCCGTTAATTGTCCACTTTAGGTGACTACATGATATTTAAGGGTCGATATCTCCCCCTCAACCACTGCGGTTCGGCTCCCAACAGTATTCAACTTCTCCTCTATTTCAGAGCACGATTTGGCTATCTTCCAAACCGTAACGTGCAGTTGTTTTGTAGCCTCTCGGGCTTTTCGATTCTCTGCCCGTGTCTCATTCTGCAGTTCCCTCACAGTGCCGTAAATCAGCTGTAGCATTTTGGTATCAGCGTTGGTCAGATTATTCACCAGCTCCCCCGGGCAGTTTTTATTCACACTTAAATTAGAAGTCAAAATCGTGTCACTAGGAGCCTGGGGGACCTTCTCCGAGTGTGACAGCCTAATTCCTGAGTAGTCCCACTTAAGCGTCGCTGCAGGGGAGTCCATGACACCACCTGACCCGGTTCTAGATTTTATACGCTTATGATGGCGGTGTTGTGGCCGCACCGTGGTTCCCACTACAGGGGACATCCTCTCAGCCAAGTTCTCAGCCTCCGATGAGCCACTGCCTTCCTCATGGTTCAGATCATATCCACTACTTGCTGTTTCTGATTCTGTCAACGAGTAAAATTTATCTCCCCCTTCCTTTAGCCATTCACTGTTTCTTCCATCATACTCTGCTTTTTCAGTCTCCAACAACCGGTTTCTATCAGCAGCTCCCCCCATAACAGCTTCTGTCTTTTCCTGCGCCGTCCTCTCTTTGACACAGGATTCAGGGCAGCCCTCAGTCAGACTTTGAGTTTCCTTTGCCCTCTCCTGCTCTTATACATTACTATGTGACTTAAGATGATCAGACCACCTTGCTTTCTGGTCCGGCCACTTAGCCTCATTCATTGGCCCCTCCCCCAAATCTCGTGGGTTCTTAGAGTTCAGGCTATTCTCCCCAGGCTTCATCTCCATGCATGCCCCCAGTTCCACACTGCTTGCCTCTCCTGAGGCTTCAATAAGAATAGGGGGGTCCTTAGGTAGGGCGCCTGAATCCTCATAGGCGAGGAAGTCTGTTATACTTGGTTGTGTCTTATTTTGCAGTTTATCTTTGGGCTTATTATTGGGCTGGGCACCTCTGGATTGGTCCCTCCCATCTCTCACAACCCCAGCGTTGGTCTTACAGCCGATTTTCGTTGACCCACACAAAGCCCTTTTCCCGATGGCATGACCATCACTGCCTTCTTTTGCCAGACGTACTTGGCGCACACTTACATTTTTATCTGTCACACTTCTTGCGCTTTTGGGTGCCATTTCCACCAACAAAGACCAAGGGGGTCATTACAACATTGGCGGTAAAACGCGCTTACCACCGTGCAGAAGACCGCCACTACACCGCCGCTGCCGTGGTATACCGCCACAGCTATTATGACACACATCTCGGAATCCGCCGAAATACAGACACCCACACAACACCGCCATACCAAAGGTCAGTGATAAACTGGCGGAAACAAATCCTCCACCTCCACGACAACAGAAACACGCCCATGCTATTACGACCCACAAATCCATGTGGCGGTCATTCAACCGCGGTATACCATTGGCGGTACACACCGCCGCGCTCAAAATACACACACATCTCCAAAACACCGCCACATTGGACAATTCAAAATACACACACCTGACACACATACAAACACCACTCCCACACACCCAACACAATATAAAACACACACCCACATCACCCACAAACCCCTACGACCAGAAATTCTGAAAAAAGGCCAGAAAGAGAGCACAGCAATTGACAACCCCATCACACAGAGGCACACAACACCATCACCCACACAACATCCACGCACAAAACACCACACACGACTACACTCACCACACTCATCACCACATACACCACCCCACACCTCACCCACACCACCCCATGGCACGCCAAAGACACCCCGCTTCTCCGAGGAGGAGCTCAGGGTCATGGTGGAGGAAATCGTATGGGTAGAGCCACAGCTATTTGGCTCACAGGTACAGCACACATCAATAGCAAGGAAGATGGAGTTATGGCGCAGAATAGTGGACAGGGTGAACGCCGAGGGACAGCACCCAAGAAATAGGGAGGACATCAGGAAGAGGTGGAACGACCTACGGGGGAAGGTGCGTTCAACGGTCGCCAGGCACAACATCGCGGTGCAGCGGACTGGCGGCGGACCCCCACCTCCTCCCCCACAACTAACAACATGGGAGGAGCAAGTCTTGACCATCTTGCATCCTGAGGGCCTCGGAGGAGTCGGTGGAGGATGGGACACTGGTAAGTCAAATCTTAACTATCATATCCCCCACCCTACCTGCATGCTATCACACACCCCCTCCCTCATCCCCTCCCCTATCACTACAACTCCTCACTAATGTACCCATGACACCAACCACCCATCCCAAAACCAAGCCCTGCATGACACAACTAAGCATGGACACCCCTCACTAAAGCATGCCCATTGCACATACCCAGAACACCCCCCCAACCATCATCACACAAACCCACACACAGGAATGCTTGCACTGGGGTACACAAACACCCACCCATTGCACACCATGACACACACAAATACAATAATCATGCTCTTATGCCCCTGCAGGAACCCGAAGGACCGTCACCACACCAGAGGGTCCAGACAACACCACTCCACCCCCAGAAGAGGCCCACAGTGACGAGAGCAGCTCTGCCCTACTGGATCTTGATGACCAGCCCGGACCATCGTGGGCCTCAGGACAGTCGGTTCCCCTTGCACAGGCACAGCCCAACACCAACCTTCCACCCTCTGGTAACACCAGCACAGCACCCACCCAGCGGGCCCAAACCTCCCTACCCAGGAAAGGTCAATCAGCGGTGTGTCCACCACTACAGGGCACCCAGGGTAATCCACCACCCCAACAACAACAGGGACCTGGGGGCAGTGGTAGTGGACACACGGTCCAGGGGACGGAGGCACAGGAACACAGGGGAACTGGGAGGGCTGCTGTGCGACAGAGGGAGGACAGGCCAAGGGAACCAACTCTCCACGAGGCCCTCTCCTCCATCATGGGAGCATACCACCACTCCCAGGAGACAATGGCTACGGTCCTGGACAAGTTGCAGGAGACCCTGCGCCTGCAGGAGGAGCAGTATTTGGGGTTCAGGGAGGAGATCAGGACCATCGGCTCCGCCCTGGGCACCATCGTAGAGGTGCTGAAGGACATACAGCAGACCTTGAGGGACACCGTGGCACTCCAAGGGGCCCCTGACACTAGCCAGGACGATGAACAGCCCACCACCTCCGCCGGCGCTAGTGGACAGGACGCCCCGCCACAGGACCACCACACCAGCACCCCACCCCCTGCAGACGGACAACCACCACTCAAGCGGTCCCTGAGATCCAGGAACAGGACAGAGCAAGATGGCAAGACCCCGCCAGGAAATGAGACCACCCTGATTGTCCTCCCACTGTCCCACTTTGTTACCCTGTCCATATTCGAACTGCCCCAGCTCCACTTCCTATGCCCAGATGGGCAGTGCACCTGTGAGAATAATAGACTGGACTCTGCCATGGACATTCCTCCACCATCCCCCATCACCATTTTACAACCCCCCTTCATTTTTGAGCACTTAATTAAACACCCTTGAAACACAAAACAATCTGGAGTCAGTCTATGATTTGGTAATTTGTATTATCAATGACAGTGTCATAATGGCTTTACCATCGTAAGGCTAACATACCTATGTCACACATCACAAGCCCTTGAAGGATGCAAGCAGTTGACACGTAGGTAACCACACCTGTGAAACCGTAATGGAAGGGTACAACTCAGTTAACAAATAGTGATTTAAATCGAGGAACAGGATAGAGGTAGACGTGTGAAAGTGAATGTAATGTTAAACCAGAAAATGTTCTCACCTGTGTCTCACTGGAAATATTGCTGTATGACTGACTCCCTGTTGTCGTTTTCTTCTTCCTCAGCTTCATCCTCATCACTGTCCACAGGCTCCACAGACTCCACAGCTGCTACAACACCATCATCTGGATCATCCTCCTGCAGAAAAGGCACCTGGCGTCGCAAAGCCAAATTATGGAGCATGGAGCAGGCGATGATGATGTCACACACCTTCTTCGGTGAGTAGAATAGGGATCCACCTGTCATATGGAGGCACCTGAACCTGGCCTTCAGGAGGCTGAAGGTGCGTTCGATCACCCTCCTAGTCCGCCCATGGGCCTCATTGTACCGTTCCTCTGCCCTGGTCCTGGGATTCCTCACCGGGAAAGGTTGGGGTAACCAGAGTCCCCCAATAGCCATACACGGTGCCTCTGGAGTTGACCCATCATATCAGGGATGCTGCTATTCCGCAGGATGTAGGCATCATGCACTGAGCCAGGGAACATAGCATTTACCTGCAAGATGTACTGGTCTGCCAAACAGACCATCTGGACATTCATGGAATGATAACTCTTCCTGTTCCTGTACACCTGTTCACTCCTGTGGGGGGGGACCAGAGCTACATGGGTCCCATCAATGGCACCAATGACGTTGGGGATATGTCCAAGGGCATAGAAGTCACCTTTGACTGAAGGCAAATCCTCCACCTGAGGGAAAATGATGTATCTCCTTACGTGTTTCAGCAGGGCAGACAACACCCTGGACAAGACGTTGGAAAACATAGGCTGGGACATCCCTGATGCCATGGCCACGGTAGTCTGAAATGACCCACTTGCAAGGAAATGGAGCACTGACAGCACCTGCACGTCAGGGGGGATTCCAGTCGGATGGCGGATCGGTGACATCAGGTCTGGCTCCAACTGGGTACATAGTTCCTGGATAGTGGCACGGTCAAACCGGTAGGTGACGATGACATGTCTCTCTTCCATTGTCAACAGGTCCACCAGCGGGGTTCACCGGAGGATTCCGCCATCTTCTCATATGTCCCAGCTGACGGTGCCTACGAAGGACAACAGCGAAGCACCAGTCATTATTCCTCCAGGTATGTACCCACAGTTACACACAAGACTACACCAGACACAAAACCCTTCCTGTATGTGTGTTGAGTGTAGGCCTAGCTATGTGTGACGCAGTAGTAAATGAAGCCATGTGGGCCCCTGAAATGGCGGCTGCCTGACCTCTAAACTGGGACAATGGGATTGTGGGGAAACTGCGCTGGCGTTGTACACCGTCGCGGTAGGCGGTCGTAGACCGCGGCGCAATGCTGCATTGGTTAACATTGGACCCTATGGGTCCCAGGAGCCAATGAACAGGTGCGCCAGCGGTGATGATGCGCACCGCTGCGGACGTCACCGCCATTTTCTATCTGTTCAATCACTAGATACCTGACCTTTGACAGGAGAGGACCTACACTGCAAGTGCTGCTGTGACCTCGGTCTGGAAGCGACGATGGCTGCTGCGTCTGGGGAAAGGGCCCCTGCCTTCACTGGACAGGAGTTGGAGAAACTTGTGGATGGGGTCCTTCCCCAGAACACGCTACTCTACGGTCCTCCAGACCAACAGGTTAGTAAAGAGGGAGCACGTTGTATGGGCTAGGCCTGGGTGGAGAGGGCTGGTTGGAAGAGGGAAGGGGGCAGAGTACATAGAACATTAATGCATGGGAATGAATGGGCCACATGGCCAGAGTAGGGAGGAGGCCACTCACATTGACGGTGCAGTTGGTAATGACTGTTACTCTTCCCTTGTGCATGTCATGTAGGTCAGCGCCCACCAGAAGAGGGACATCTGGCGTGCCATCGCCAAGGAGGTTCGGACCCTGGGGGCCCACCAGAGACGGGGCACCCACTGCCGGAAGAGATGGGAGGACATTCGCCGCTGCAGCAAGAAGATGGCAGAGGCTCAGCTAGGGATGGCCTCCCAACATGGGAGGGGTGCCCGTCGCACCATGACCCCCCTGATGTTCCGGATCCTGGTGGTGACCTAACCGGAGTTTGATTGGTGCTTGAGGACATCACAGCAGACACAGGGGGTTAGTACAACCTCATTCTGTGGACTTTGCGCGAAGTGGAGGGGTCTGAGTGGGGGAGGTGGGCTGTGGGTGTCCCTAGGCCAGGGCGAGTTAGGTAAGCAAGGCCCCTCCGTAATGTAGGCCATGTGGCACTCTACCCCACCTCAGCAGAGTGGCAAGTCGAGGTATAGTTGCCCCTGTGGCATCCAGGTGCGCAGATGTCCACCATTGCCATGTAGGCCATATCCCAGAAATTGCGTGTGCAGAGTGCAGGAGCACGGAGTACTGCAGGGGGCTGCTGCGTCTGTCTTGTCCGCCAACGGTAGCGGAATGCCATGCACTAAAACTCTCTTTCTTCTGTCTCCCCCCCTTTTCCTTCTCTCCCTGTCCTTTTGTACATCAGCATCAACAGGCGGAGGTACAGTGGCACCGGAGCACGAGGGAGCTGCATCCCACATGGCCATGGAGGGCCACACCACGGACTCAGAATGCACCAGTGGGACGGAGGGCGAGGGGAGCTTCACGTCGGCCACCGGATCACCAACCAGCGACACAGACTCGTCTGCTGATAGGAGCTCCCTTGTGATGGCGGCACCATCTGTGCGCCCCACTTCTACAGGTACAGCCGCCACCTCCCCTACCAGCACCGCCCTCCCAGCAGCCGCTCAGCATTCGCCCTGTGCCCGCTCACCCAGGAGAGTGGGCATCACCTTAGCCCCAGGCACCTCAGGCCCTGCCCCAGTCACCCCTGCTGCCCTCAATGAGGAGGCCATTGACCTCCTCAGGTCACTCACTGTTAGGCAGTCTACCATTGTGAATGCCATCCAGGGTGTAGAACGAGAGTTGCAACACGGTAATGCATTCCTGGAGGGCATTCATTCTGGTCAGGCTGTCCTTCAGCGAACCCTGCAATCTCTGGCCTCAGCACTGATGGCAGCCATTGTCCCTGTGTCTAGCCTCCCCCCTCCAACTTCCTCCACCCAGACCCAATCCCCTGTACCCCAGCCCATCACAAGCACACCTACAGACCAGCATGCACACAAGTCAACACACAAAAGTAGCTCAAGCAAACATAGGCACCACACATCCCACAGGCACTCACACAAGCATCACACCCATACAGACACAGCAACATCCACTGTCTTCACTGTGTCCCCCTCCTCCTCTTCTCCCTCCTCCCTCCCAGTCTCGTCTACACACACACCTGCATGCACCACATCTACAGGCACCAGGAATCGCACCAGGACACCCAGCACCACAAGCCGCTCACCTGCACTCACCACCTCCACTGCCATTTACACGTCCCCTGTGTCCTCTCCCAGTGTGTCTGTGACGCCCCCTCCCAAAGTACACAAACGCCGGCAATCACTCACCCAACATCCATCCACCTCACGACAGCCTCCAGTACCTGCACCCAAAACAGCTAAAGTGACACCTCCGACAACCACTCCCAAACCCCCTCCAGCTACCCATCCCAGTGTTCGTCAGAAACTGTCCCTCTGTAAAATTGACCTTTTTGCCCCCATCCCCCCCTCCAATTCATCAGTCCCGTCGTAGCGCCTCAGCCAAAAAGCCTCCAATACCAGTGGTGCGTGTTCAAGGCTTGTGGAGTGCACCGGCCACTAGGGCAGGCAGGAGGACCCGGAGCCAAGGCACTGGCAGCCCACCCCCTGTAAAGGCTCTAAAATTGGAGAGTGGACGACGGGACCGTGTTAAGACTCCTGGTGGGACAACAACTGACATGGGTTCGAAGGGGATTGGAGAGTCAGCTGTGACTCCACCAAAGGTGGGGAAGGGCTAGAGGAAGTCTGCCCAGCCTGTTGTGAGTGTCACGGCGGAGAAGTGAGCCATCATTTCCGGCGGTCCAGACACAACCACCAGCACCGTCGTCACTGGTCCAGAGACCACTGCCAGAGTCACAGCCCAGGAGGGCCCAAGTATCGTCACTGGTCCAGAGACCACTGCCGGAGTCACAGCCCAGGAGGGCCCAAGTATCGTCACTGGTCAGGAGACCACCGCCGGAGTCACAGGTCAGGAGGGCCCAAGTATCGTCACTGGTCAGGAGACCACCGCCAGAGTCACAGCCCAGGAGGGCCCAAGCATCGTCACTGGTCAGGAGACCACCGCCGGAGTCACAGCCCAGGAGGGCCAAAGTATCGTCACTGGTCCAGAGACCACCGCCGGAGTCACAGCCCAGGAGGGCCCAAGTATCGTCACTGGTCAGGAGACCACCGCCGGAGTCACAGCCCAGGAGGGCCCAAGTATCGTCACTGGTCCAGAGACCATCGCCACCGCCGGAGTCAGTGCCCAGGAGGGCCAAAGTATCGTCACTTGTCCAGAGACCACCACCAGAGTCAGTGCCCAGGAGGGCCAAAGTATCGTCACTGGTCCAGAGACCACCGCCACCGCCGGAGTCAGTGCCCAGGAGGGCCCCGGATGCCACAGCCCCGCTGGGCAATGATGGAACGTCATGCCACACACCAATGCCCAGTGTAGAGAACGTCATGCCACACACCAATGTCCAGTGTAGAGAACGTCATGCCACACACCAATGTTCGTATCAGAACCGCCATGTCAAAGCACCGCTGAACAGTCCAGAACCGCCATGGCAAAGCACCACTGAACACGGCAAAGACCGCCATGGCAAAGCACCGCTGAACAGTCCAGAACTGCCATGGCAAAGCACCGCTGAACAGGGCAAAGACCGCCATGGCAAAGCACCGCTGAACAGTCCAGAACCGCCATGGCAAAGCACCACTGAACAGGGCAAAGACCGCCATGGCAAAGCACCGCTGAACAGGGCCAACTCCGCCATGGTGAAGACCGCTGAACAGGGCAAAGACCGCCATGGCAAAGCACCGCTGAACAGGGCCAACACTGCCATGGTGAAGACCGCTGAACAGGGCAAGCACCGTATAGGAATGAATAGCCCGCCACATCAGGCATCCTTATCCCATGTGCAGCTGTGACAGTGACAGGACAGGAACTTTCACAGGGAGACTCATCCAGTCTGGGAACCAGTCCCACCCAGTACCAGTAGAGACCTGCATCTACTTGAGAGACTGTGGCTTTGCACTCCCCAGGATGGCACAGTGGGCAAACCACCCACTGTAGAGACTTGTGAGACTGTGGCTTTGCACTCCCCAGGATGTAACAGTGGGCAATACACCCACTGTAGAGACTTGTGAGACTGTGGCTTTGCACTCCCCAGGATGGCACAGTGGGCAAACCACGCACTTTAGAGACTTGTGAGACTGTGGCTTTGCACTCCCCAGGATGGCACAGTGGGCAAACCACCCACTGTAGAGACTTGTGAGACTGTGGCTTTGCACGCCCCAGGATGTAACAGTGGGCAATCCACCCACCATAGAGACTTGTGAGACTGTGGCTTTGCACTCCCCAGGATGGCACAGTGGGCAAACCACCCACTGTAGAGACTTGTGAGACTGTGGCTTTGCACTCCCCAGGATGTAACAGTGGGCAAACCACCCACTGTAGAGACTTGAGAGACTGTAGCTTTGCACTCTCCAGGATACATCAATGGCCATGGAGCCCCGTCGTGGATCTGGCTTTGCATTCATCCGGCTGAGGTGCCCCTCCTTCCCTTCCCCCTGAGGTTCCTGTAGTATTTCGATCTGATGCCCCAGCAGTGTTCTCTCCGATCGTGGTCAGGTATCGTTTGTGGGCATCGCCCATGTATTTTTGGACTGTTGGTGCACGGACATTTTTGTATACATATCTGCACTACTTCTCGTATTGTATATATAATTATGACTGATTTTCAGATATATATCTGTATATTTTTGTATGACATGTATATTGGCACATTACAATGTTTGACCGAATTTCGCATTGTCTTTGCATTCTTCCGGGGGGATTGTGGGTTGTTACTGTGATTTTTGTGAACGCATTGGTGTGTATGTTGTAATATGCAAGGGTGGGGGTGGGGGTGTTTGGTGGGTGTCCCCCTAACTTTTGTCTCCCCCCTCCCCTGTGTCGTAGGTGGAGTACTCACCGGTGTCTTCGGCGCCTACGTAGCTGTTGGTCGTAGAGGAGCAGAAAGACAAGGGCAGGGAGTATTTGTAATTCCGGCTCCATGGGGTCCTCGTTCCTCGTGGGATGTGTTCAGGTGAGCGTTTTCCCATAGCAAAAGCTGTTTCCGCCGTGTTTTTATCCACGGTGAATCCGCCCCGGAAAAGGTGGTGGATTGGCGGGTTGTAATACTGTGGGTGGTACATTGTCTCCCGCCTGTCTATTGGCGGTGACCGCCGCACTGCTTGTCTGTAAAGCTGTGGCGGGCGGTGTGTTAAAGTGGCTGTCTTTGTTGGCGGTTTCCGCCAGGGTCATAATTCCCTTTTTTGGTCCGCCGGCCGGTTTGCGGTATTTCCGCAGCTTTAACACCATCCGCCAGGGTTGTAATGACCACCCAAGTCCTAAACTCTTCCCTGATATTTAAAGCGAATGTTCGCCAATATTCAGCTCCTTTCTTTAACGTCACTGCTATTTCTTTTAATGTTCTGTTAGAAAACCATATTGAACTTGACCTAGGCCACTCCAGAGATATATCTCTGAATCCAATCTGCATCCAGCCGTTACTTATTGTTACCTATTGTCAAAGATAGATAACAACACCTTAAAAATTGACAAAAAACATGCTCTTACTTACAGCATGAAAAGTGACAGTCAAATTACCCCAGAAACCTTTTTACCGACCAATAGTAGCCGAGTGCATTCCTCTCTCTGCTTTAGTTGAAGAAATCTCCGAAATCCAGGGGGAAAAAAATGGCACCGCCGAAAATCCAATGGGAAGAGGGGGGGAGCACTAAAAAAACAGAGCCTGATTCTACACAGACGAGTTCTCCATGCGAGCGCGCTCACCGGGTTTCAGAATCCAGCGTCATGGCATCCAGGGGGAGGGGCCGGAAGACCGTCACTCTGCAACCATCGTTGCTCCCCTGTCCATGAATCCCATGTCAGAGTTTTTGTAATGGACTTTATTCTTTAGACTTTTGCTATGTGACGTGTCACATATATGGTTTCAGAATTATGCTCCTTGTTTTGTTCTTTGTTCAGGTACCTTCACCATGAGATCGTCATTTGGGTATTTCAGAGTTGTGACATTGGCAGGTATTTCATGTTGTTGGGGCATATAAAGTGGACACGGATTGTTCCTGGGAATGTATTTCACAGAATTTAGGGGTAGAAGATCCATGTTAAGACAGCTTGCACAGTGATAGGATGGAAGTGCAGAAGCCTCAGTTGGACTTGTTCGTTGATGTGTGGTGGCCCTGATGCATCATGTGGCAGTAAAAATGTGGTTTTAGGCCAAATTCATGTAAGTTCCCCTTCACATTGGCTAAACACTCTTTTTGTCTGAACTGTTTGTAGCTGTTAATGTGTTTCATCATTGAAGGCCAAAGTGCGTGTGGCACAGGATTGACATTTGTTTGTGTCATACCACCAGATGCAGTGGCACTAGATTGCATTGACACGATGATCAGGGACTGTCGTACTGCCACCTGTTTGTGTCTTGCATTCTATGAGGTTGGCGTCCTTTTGAGAGCTAGGGGATATGCCTCCAGTTGATGACATCAACCATATTCATTTTGCCTATTCAACAGAACAATGTCTGATTTGTCTATTTCTACAATGTTCTGGGGGTCTGCACCAGTGTATTTGGTGGCCTACACAGTCTGGTATGTTAATGTCTGAATTTCTATGTTCCTGACATCCTGACAGCCTATGTGCTGAACAATGTAATAAAATCCCTTCTGAAACAAGACACTTGTATGTCTGTGTTGATGTGTAATGGTTGTGATCCTGAGTTGGACGCTGTGTACATGCGGCATATCCCCGTTTGTACAAGTAACCGGTAACTTCATCATATGGTTCACATGGTCTTACCGATCTACATAGCTAAATGTGAATATTAAGACAGCAAACAATGAGTTTGTGACTGGTGAATTTATTACAATGCAAATACAGAAAATAAATTTGAGACAGAAAGAATCAAAAATTCAAAGTAAAGAAGTCAGTCATGGTGAATGAAATCATTGGGGTAGATGCCACACCATCGGAGGTCCAAAGTCCTGAGTACTCCTCCCATCAGAAATGGAAGGGGGTTCAGGATCAGTCCACAGAGTGTATGTGTGACACACAAAAGAGGACATTAAGGAAGAGGTTTTTTGCTGGCATTGGTGGGTGTTGTAGGAGGCTGGCCTGGCTTGTAGTGGGTACCAAGGGGTACTTACACTCTGTACCAGGACCAGTTATCCCTTATTAGTGTAGAAGAGGTGTTTCTAGCAGCTTAGGCTGATAGAAGGTAGCTATAGCTGAGAAGCTTAGGCTGAACTAGGAGACATGCAAAGCTCCTACTATACCACTGGTGTCACATGCACAATATCATAAGAAAACACAATACACAGATATACTAAAAATAAAGGTACTTTATTTTTATGACAATATGCCAAAGTATCTTAGTGAGTACCCTCAGTATGAGGATACCAAATATACACAAGATATATGTACACAATACCAAAAATATGCAGTAATAGCAAAATGAAGTAATGCAAGCAATGTCGAATTACAGTAGATTGCAATAGGAGCACATAGGTATAGGGGCAACACAAACCATATACTCTAGAAGTGGAATGCGAACCAGGAATGGACCCCAACCCTATGTGAGCTTGTAGAGGGTCGCTGGGACTGTAAGAAAACAGTGAGGGTTAGAAAAATAGCCCACTCCAAAACACTGAAAAGTAGGTGTAAAGTGCACCTATATTCCCCAGAGAGCAAGAAGTAATGATAGGGGAATTCTGCAAGGAAGACCAACACCAGCAATTCAACAAAGGTGGATTTCCGGACGAGAGTACCTGTGAAACAAGGGGACCAAGTCCAAGAGTCACGACAAAGTCGAGATTGGGCAGATGCCCAGGAAATGCCAGCTGAGGGTGAAAAGAAGCTGCCACCAGATGGTAGAAGCTGTGGATTCTGCAAGAACGAAGAGGACTAGGAACTTCCCCTTTGGAGGATGGATGTCCCATGTCGGGAAGAAGCTTGCAGAGGTGTTCTCACGCAGAAAGACCGCAAACAAGCCTTGCTAGCTGCAAGGGTCGCGTTTAGGGTTTTTGTATGCTGCTGTGGCGCAGAAGGGACCAGGATGTCGCCACTTGCGTGAGGAGACAGAGGGGGCGCCCAGCAAGACAGGGAGCCCTCACAGAAGCAGGCAGCACCTGCAGAAGTGGCAAAACAGGCACTACAAAGAGGAGTGAACCAGAGCAAACCCGAAGTCACAAAAGGAGATCCCATGACGCCGGAGGACAACTCAGGAGGTTGTGCACTGCAGGTTAGAGTGTCAGGGACCCAGGCTTGGCTGTGCACAAAGGAAATCCTGGAAGAGTGCACAGGAGCCAGAGCAGCTGCAAATCACGCAGTACCCAGCAATGCAGTCTAGCGTGGGGAGGCAAGGACTTACCTCCACCAAACTTGGACTGAAGAGTCACTGGACTGGGGGAGTCACTTGGACGGAGTTGCTGAGTTCCAGGGACCACGCTCGTCGTGCTGAGAGGGGACCCAGAGGACCGGTGATGCAGTTCTTTTGGTGCCTGCGGTTGCAGGGGGAGGATTCCGTCGTCCCACGGGAGATTTCTTCAGAGATTCTAGTGCAGAGAGGAGGCAGATTACTGTGAGAAAGTAGCCTCTTTCTAGCCTTGTTACCCCCACTTTTGGCCTGTTTGTGAGTGTATGTCAGGGTGTTTTCACTGTCTCACTGGGATCCTGCTAGCCAGGGCCCAGTGCTCATAGTGAAAACCCTATGTTTTCAGTATGTTTGTTATGTGTCACTGGGACCCTGCTAGCCAGGACCCCAGTGCTCATAAGTTTGTGACCTATATGTATGTGTTCCCTGTGTGATGCATAACTGTCTCACTAAGGCTCTGCTAACCAGAACCTCAGTGGTTATGCTCTCTCTTTACAAATTGTCACTAACAGGCTAGTGACCAATTTTACCAATTCACATTGGCATACTGGAACACCCTTATAATTCCCTAGTATATGGTACTGAGGTACCCAGGGTATTGGGGTTCCAGGAGATCCCTATGGGCTGCAGCATTTCTTTTGCCACCCTTAGGGAGCTCTGACAATTGTTACACAGGCCTGCCACTGCAGCCTGAGTTAAATAATGCACACATTATTTCACAGCCATTTTCACTGCACTTAAGTAACTTATAAGTCACCTATATGTCTAACCTTTACTTAGTAAAGGTTGGTGTAGGAAAGTACCATCTTGCCTAGCATGTTACACCCATTTTTCACTGTATATATGTTGTTTTAGTTGTATGTGTCACTGGGACCCTGTTCACCAGGGCCCCAGTGTGAGAAAGTAGCCTCTTTCTAGCCTTGTTACCCCCACTTTTGGCCTGTTTGGGAGTGTATGTCAGGGTGTTTTCACTGTCTCACTGGGATCCCTCTAGCCAGGGCCCAGTGCTCATAGTGAAAACCCTATGTTTTCAGTATGTTTGTTATGTGTCACTGGGACCCTGCTAGTCAGGACCCCAGTGCTCATAAGTTTGTGGCCTATATGTATGTGTTCCCTGTGTGGTGCCTAACTGTCTCACTGAGGCTCTGCTAACCAGAACCTCAGTGGTTATGCTCTCTCATTTCTTTCAAATTGTCACTAACAGGCTAGTGACCAATTTTACCAATTTACATTGGCTTACTGGAACACCCTTATAATTCCCTAGTATATGGTACTGAGGTACCCAGGGTATTGGGGTTCCAGGAGATCCCTATGGGCTGCAGCATTTCTTTTTCCACCCATAGGGAGCTCTGACAATTCTTACACAGGCCTGCCACTGCAGCCTGAGTGAAATAACGTCCACGTTATTTCACAGCCATTTTACACTGCACTTAAGTAACTTATAAGTCACCTATATGTCTAACCTTTACCTGGTAAAGGTTAGGTGCAAAGTTACTTAGTGTGAGGGCACCCTGGCACTAGCCAAGGTGCCCCCACATTGTTCAGAGCCAATTCCCTGAACTTTGTGAGTGCGGGGACACCATTACACGCGTGCACTACATATAGGTCACTACCTATATGTAGCTTCACAATGGTAACTCCGAATATGGCCATGTAACATGTCTATGATCATGGAATTGCCCCGATGGCATAGTTGGCACAATCCCATGATCCCAGTGGTCTGTAGCACAGACCCTGGTACTGCCAAACTGCCCTTCCTGGGGTTTCACTGCAGCTGCTGCTGCTGCCAACCCCTCAGACAGGCATCTGCCCTCCTGGGGTCCAGCCAGGCCTGGCCCAGGATGGCAGAACAAAGAACTTCCTCTGAGAGAGGGTGTGACACCCTCTCCCTTTGGAAAATGGTGTGAAGGCAGGGGAGGAGTAGCCTCCCCCAGCCTCTGGAAATGCTTTGTTGGGCACAGATGTGCCCAATTCTGCATAAGCCAGTCTACACCGGTTCAGGGGACCCCTTAGCCCTGCTCTGGCGCGAAACTGGACAAAGGAAAGGGGAGTGACCACTCCCCTGACCTGCACCTCCCCTGGGAGGTGTCCAGGGCTCCTCCAGTGTGCTCCAGACCTCTGCCATCTTGGAAACAGAGGTGCTGCTGGCACACTGGACTGCTCTGAGTGGCCAGTGCCACCAGGTGACGTCAGAGACTCCTTCTGATAGGCTCCTTCAGGTGTTAGTAGCCTATCCTCTCTCCTAGGTAGCCAAACCCTCTTTTCTGGCTATTTAGGGTCTCTGTCTCTGGGGAAACTTTAGATAACGAATGCATGAGCTCAGCCGAGTTCCTCTGCATCTCTCTCTTCACCTTCTGATAAGGAATCGACTGCTGACCGCGCTGGAAGCCTGCAAAACTGCAACATAGTAGCAAAGACGACTACTGCAACTCTGTAACGCTGATCCTGCCGCCTTCTCGACTGTTTTCCTGCTTGTGCATGCTGTGGGGGTAGTCTGCCTCCTCTCTGCACCAGAAGCTCCGAAGAAATCTCCCGTGGGTCGACGGAATCTTCCCCCTGCAACCGCAGGCACCAAAAAGTTGCATTACCGGTCCCTTGGGTCTCCTCTCAGCACGACGAGCGAGGTCCCTCGAATCCAGCGACTCTGTCCAAGTGACCCTCACAGTCCAGTGACTCTTCAGTCCAAGTTTGGTGGAGGTAAGTCCTTGCCTCACCTCGCTGGGCTGCATTGCTGGGAACCGCGACTTTTGCAGCTACTCCGGCCCCTGTGCACTTCCGGCGGAAATCCTTTGTGCACAGCCAAGCCTGGGTCCACGGCACTCTAACCTGCATTGCACGACGTTCTAAGTTGGTCTCCGGCGACGTGGGACTCCTTTGTGCGACTTTGTGCCAGAAACAGGCACTACGAGGATGCGTGAAACGGTGCTCACCCAAAGTCGCACAAAGGAGTCCCACGTCGCCGGAGACCAACTTAGAAAGTCGTGCAATGCAGGTTAGAGTGCCGTGGACCCAGGCTTGGCTGTGCATAAAGGATTTCAGCCGGAAGTGCACAGGGGCCGGAGTAGCTGCAAAGTCGCGGTTCCCAGCAATGCAGCCCAGCGAGGTGAGACAAGGACTTACCTCCACCAAACTTGGACTGAAGAGTCACTGGACTGTGGGGGTCACTTGGACAGAGTCGCTGGATTCGAGGGACCTCGCTCGTCGTGCTGAGAGGAGACCCAAGGGACTGGTAATGCAGCTTTTTGGTGCCTGCGGTTGCAGGGGGAAGATTCAGTCGACCCACGGGAGATTTCTTCGGAGCTTCTGGTGCAGAGAGGAAACATGCTACCCCCACAGCATGCACAAGCAGGAAAACAGTCGAGAAGGCGGCAGGATCAGCGTTACAGAGTTGCAGTAGTCGTCTTTGCTACTATGTTGCAGGTTTGCAGGCTTCCAGCGCGGTCAGCAGTCGATTCCTTGGCAGAAGGTGAAGAGAGAGATGCAGAGGAACTCGGATGAGCTCTTGCATTCGTTATCTAAAGTTTCCCCAGAGACAGAGACCCTAAATAGCCAGAAAAGAGGGTTTGGCTACCTAGGAGAGAGGATAGGCTACTAACACCTGAAGGAGCCTATCAGCAGGAGTCTCTGACGTCACCTGGTGGCACTGGCCACTCAGAGCAGTCCAGTGTGCCAGCAGCACCTCTGTTTCCAAGATGGCAGAGGTCTGGAGCACACTGGAGGAGCTCTGGACACCTCCCAGGGGAGGTGCAGGTCAGGGGAGTGGTCACTCCCCTTTCCTTTGTCCAGTTTCACGCCAGAGCAGGGCTAAGGGGTCCCCTGAACCGGTGTAGACTGGCTTATGCAGAATTGGGCACATCTGTGCCCAACAAAGCATTTCCAGAGGCTGGGGGAGGCAACTCCTCCCCTGCCTTCACACCATTTTCCAAAGGGAGAGGGTGTCACACCCTCTCTCAGAGGAAGTTCTTTATTCTGCCATCCTGGGCCAGGCCTGGCTGGACCCCAGGAGGGCAGATGCCTGTCTGAGGGGTTGGCAGCAGCAGCAGCTGCAGTGAAACCCCAGGAAGGGCAGTTTGGCAGTACCAGGGTCTGTGCTACAGACCACTGGGATCATGGGATTGTGCCAACTATGCCAGGATGGTATAGAGGGGGCAATTCCATGATCATAGACATGTTACATGGCCATATTCCGAGTTACCATTGTGAAGCTACATATAGGTAGTGACCTATATGTAGTGCACGCGTGTAATGGTGTCCCCGCACTCACAAAGTTCAGGGAATTGGCTCTGAACAATGTGGGGGCACCTTGGCTAGTGCCAGGGTGCCCTCACACTAAGTAACTTTGCACCTAACCTTTACCAGGTAAAGGTTAGACATATAGGTGACTTATAAGTTACTTAAGTGCAGTGTAAAATGGCTGTGAAATAACGTGGACGTTATTTCACTCAGGCTGCAGTGGCAGGCCTGTGTAAGAATTGTCAGAGCTCCCTATGGGTGGCAAAAGAAATGCTGCAGCCCATAGGGATATCCTGGAACCCCAATACCCTGGGTACCTCAGTACCATATACTAGGGAATTATAAGGGTGTTCCAGTAAGCCAATGTACATTTGAAAAATTGGTCACTAGCCTGTTAGTGACAATTTGTAAAGAGAGAGCATAACCACTGAGGTTCTGGTTAGCAGAGCCTCAGTGAGACAGTTAGGCACCACACAGGGAACACATACATATAGGCCACAAACTTATGAGCACTGGGGTCCTGACTAGCAGGGTCCCAGTGACACATAACAAACATACTGAAAACATAGGGTTTTCACTATGAGCACTGGGCCCTGGCTGGCAGGATCCCAGTGAGACAGTGAAAACACCCTGACATACACTCACAAACAGGCCAAAAGTGGGGGTAACAAGGCTAGAAAGAGGCTACTTTCTCACACAACCCCCCCCCAAACGAAGGACAATAAGGCTAACCTTGGCCAGTTGAGACTTTATTGTCTAAGTGGTGATAAGTAGAGAGTAGCTCTGCAATAGACTGGTTACTCCCTTTATCATCCACTATATGGTTACTTCCCTGTGGGGATGTAAACCACCCTGTTTGAAGTTTTTTAGCTAAGCAACAATGTGAAGATGTATTTTCAGAGTTTCTATCAGTAAGTTTTAGTTTAGAGCAGTGGGAATTGTCCACTGAACCTATTTGTAGTGATGGAAATGCCAGACAGGGATGCTGTCTCAGAAAAGCCATGGCTGGGCAAAAACTTTGTCCATATGGCTGGAAGAGAGAACAGGGATGCTGTTTCTCTTGTATTGGAGCAGGGCAGGGATGCTGTCCTATGAGCTCCACACTAGGGCAGGGATACTGTCCTAAGTGTTGTGAGGCAGTGCAGGGTTTCTGCACTAAAGTTTCTCTGGGAGGGTTGGAGGGATGCTCCATGTTAACTAAAATGGTGCTCTTTTTGTCACCAATGTTAGTTATCCCACAGAGAGGTACTTCCACCTCAGGGAGTACAGTTTTGCCAACTGATGATTCCCTTGGAACAGGTGCCACCCCAGTAGAGGTTTCTCCCACCACAGGAATGGTATCCTGAATGGTAGGGTGGTTAGGGGATACTGTGATACCCTTTTTACCTGTTGATGGAGAGGGATCCTGAGTTTTCAGGCCTTCTCTCCTTTGCTTTTTCATTTCAGTAGAAATGAGAGGGAACAATTCCTCTGGGATGCCCAGCATGGCTGCATGGGCATAAAACTCTACATCAGCCCAACCTGAGGCCTCTAGGTCATTACCTAAGAGACAGTCTACAGGTAAGCTAGGTGATACCACCACCTGCTTAGGGCCAGTAACTCCACCCCAACTAAACTGAATTATAGCTAAGGGAAGAAACTTAGTGGAGTTATGGACATCAATAATCTTATAATGTTGTCCAATGATGTGTTGTTCAGGAGGCACTAGGTTTTCAGTCACCAAAGTGATACTGGCACCTGTGTCCCTGTAGGCCAAGGCCTCAACACCATTTAGTGAAACTGTCTGCCTGTACTTATCCATTGTAAGGGGACAAGCAGCCAGTGTGGCAAGGCCAATGCCACTAGGTGTGACAGAAACTGTCTTGGGACTGACTACCCCAGTTTCTACTATGGACCCAAAAGTGAACCCAACTACACCCTTAACTTGACTGTTGCCAGCAGTCCCACCACTAGTACCACTACTGCTAGGGGCACTAGAGCTTGATGTATTAGTGGTGGTAGGCTCAGGGGGTTTACCTGGACAGGACTTATCCCCTGGCCTATGGCCTCTGTTTTTACACACAAAGCACCAAGGCTTTTTAATGTGTGCAGGTTGAGAAGAAGAGGAAGAATTAGTTTTATCCCCACCCTCTGAAGAGTGTTTAAGATTTGAAGTGGGATCTTTGGTTTTACCCTTATCCCCATGCTTATCTTGAGATTTTTCACCATCTTTCTTCTTATTGCCATCTTTGTCACCCCCTTTATGAACTTTTCTGTTCACCCTTGTTCTGACCCATTTGTCTGCCTTCTTTCCCAATTCTTGGGGAGAGGTCAGATCAGAGTCTACCAGGTACTGGTGCAACAAATCAGACACACAATTATTAAGTATATGCTCTCTCAGGATTGTGTTATACAGGCTTTCATAATCAGTAAATTTACTGCCATGTAACCACCCCTCCAAGGCCTTCACTGAATGGTCAATGAAATCAACCCAGTCTTGTGAAGACTCCTTTTTGGTCTCTCTGAACTTTATCCTGTATTGTTCAGTGGTTAAGCCATAACCATCCAGGAGTGCATTCTTAAGAACTGTAAAATTATTGGCATCACTTTCTTTCACAGAAAGGAGCCTATCCCTACCTTTTCCACTAAATGATAGCCATAGGATAGCATCCCACTGCCTTTGAGGGACATCCTGTACAACACAGGCCCTCTCAAGTGCAGCAAACCACTTGTTAATGTCATCCCCCTCCTTATAAGGGGGAACTATCTTGTGCAGATTCCTGGAATCATGCTCTTTTGCAGGATGACTATGGGGAATACTGCTGCTGCCACCATGGGTTTCTAAACCCAGTTTCTGTCTCTCCTTCTCTACTTCTAAAGTCTGTCTATCCAAATCCAGCTGTTGCTTCTTGAGCTTCAGTCTGGTTTGTTCCACTCTCAATCTATTGAGCTCCCTTTCTAACAATCTGTCATCAGGGTGGGTGGGAGGGACATGCCTTGAAACAGAAGTATGGTGAGAATGGACAGAAGGAGACCTGTCCCTTACAGAAGCCACCCTAACAGCTTGGCTAACAGAAACATCACTACCAGTATGGTGAGAATAAATGCTTTTGCTATGATGTGAGACAACACTATTTATATGGTGTGGCTCATCATCATTACCAACTATGCTAGACTGTCTAGTAATGGGCAGGCTAGGAAGTTTCTTTCCTGAATCTTTTCCTGGGGGAGTGCCTGGATCAGATTGAGAACCATTAGCTACTTTTTCACCAGATTGGGCACTTATGGCCTTATCCTGTACTCTAAGCATGTTAATTAACAGTTCTAAGGAAGGATTCTTCCCTACACTCAAACCTCTCTCTATGCAGAGATTCCTTGCTCCTTTCCAGCTAAGGTGATCATATGCAAGTTTGGACAGATCAACATTTTGGCCTGTGCCAGACATTTTTAGAGAGAGTTAAAGTGATAGTTAAAAGATAAAAAGTTTGTCAGAGCTTTTAGAAAGACAGAGAAAAAAACTTTTTAAACTTTTTAGAACTTTTTAGAGAGTTAGAAGTACTTTTCAGCACTTAGAAAAGAGTGAAAAGAGGAAATGCAAAACTTGTTGGCTATGTGTATATACACTGACCTTGTTTTGTATATTTTTCTCTTATGAAAAGTACAATGACAAGAGTGGTAAGTAGTCTCAAAGCACTTATCCCACCGCTGCACAACCAATGTAGGAGGCTGGACTGGCTTGTAGTGAGTACCAAGGGGTACTTGCACCTTGCACCAGGCCCAGTTATCCCTTATTAGTGTATAGGGTGTCTAGCAGCTTAGGCTGATAGATAATGGTAGCTTAGCAGAGCAGCTTAGGCTGAACTAGGAGACGTGTGAAGCTACTACAGTACCACTTAGTGTCATATGCACAATATCATAAGAAAACACAATACACAGTTATACTAAAAATAAAGGTACTTTATTTTTATGACAATATGCCAAAGTATCTTAGAGTGTACCCTCAGTGAGAGGATAGGAAATATACACAAGATATATATACACAATAGCAAAAATATGCAGTATACAGTAGTCTTAGAGAACAGTGCAAACAATGTATAGTTACAATAGGATGCAATGGGGAAACGTAGGGATAGGGGCAACACAAACCATATACTCCAAAAGTGGAATGCGAACCACGAATGGACCCCAAACCTATGTGACCTTGTAGAGGGTCGCTGGGACTATTAGAAAATAGTGAGAGTTAGAAAAATAACCCTCCCCAAGACCCTGAAAAGTGAGTGCAAAGTGCACTAAAGTTCCCCTAAGGACAAAGAAGTCGTGTTAGAGGAATAATGCAGGAAAGACACAAACCAGCAATGCAACAACTGTGGATTTCCAATCTAGGGTACCTGTGGAACAAGGGGACCAAGTCCAAAAGTCACAAGCAAGTCGGAGATGGGCAAATGCCCAGGAAATGCCAGCTGCGGGTCCCGAAAAGGGCTAGAGACTTCCCCTTTGGTGGACGGATCCCTCTCGCAGTGGAGAGTCGTGCAGAAGTGTTTTCCCGCCGAAAGAACGCCAACAAGCCTTGCTAGCTGCAAATCGTGCGGTTAGTGTTTTTGGACGCTGCTGAGGCCCAGGACGGACCAGGAGGTCGCAAATTGGACCAGCAGAGAGAGGGGACGTCGAGCAAGACAAGGAGCGCTCTCTGAAGCAGGTAGCACCCGGAGAAGTGCCAGAAACAGGCACTACGAGGATGCGTGAAACGGTGCTCACCCGAAGTCGCACAAAGGAGTCCCACGTCGCCGGAGACCAACTTAGAAAGTCGTGCAATGCAGGTTAGAGTGCCGTGGACCCAGGCTTGGCTGTGCACAAAGGATTTCCGCCGGAAGTGCACAGGGGCCGGAGTAGCTGCAAAGTCGCGGTTCCCAGCAATGCAGCCCAGCGAGGTGAGGCAAGGACTTACCTCCACCAAACTTGGACTGAAGAGTCACTGGACTGTGGGGGTCACTTGGTCAGAGTCGCTGGATTCGAGGGACCTCGCTCGTCGTGCTGAGAGGAGACCCAAGGGACCGGTAATGCAGCTTTTTGGTGCCTGCGGTTGCAGGGGGAAGATTCCGTCGACCCACGGGAGATTTCTTCGGAGCTTCTGGTGCAGAGAGGAGGCAGGCTACCCCCACAGCATGCACAAGCAGGAAAACAGTCGAGAAGGCGGCAGGATCAGCGTTACAGAGTTGCAGTAGTCGTCTTTGCTACTATGTTGCAGGTTTGCAGGCTTCCAGCGCGGTCAGCAGTCGATTCCTTGGCAGAAGGTGAAGAGAGAGATGCAGAGGAACTCGGATGAGCTCTTGCATTCGTTATCTAAAGTTTCCCCAGAGACAGAGACCCTAAATAGCCAGAAAAGAGGGTTTGGCTACCTAGGAGAGAGGATAGGCTACTAACACCTGAAGGAGCATATCAGCAGGAGTCTCTGACGTCACCTGGTGGCACTGGCCACTCAGAGCAGTCCAGTGTGCCAGCAGCACCTCTGTTTCCAAGATGGCAGAGGTCTGGAGCACACTGGAGGAGCTCTGGACACCTCCCTGGGGAGGTGCAGGTCAGGGGAGTGGTCACTCCCCTTTCCTTTGTCCAGTTTCGCGCCAGAGCAGGGCTGAGGGGTCCCCTGAACCGGTGTAGACTGGCTTATGCAGAATTGGGCACATCTGTGCCCAACAAAGCATTTGCAGAGGCTGGGGGAGGCTACTCCTCCCCTGCCTTCACACCATTTTCCAAAGGGAGAGGGTGTCACACCCTCTCTCAGAGGAAGTTCTTTGTTCTGCCATCCTGGGCCAGGCCTGGCTGGACCCCAGGAGGGCAGATGCCTGTCTGAGGGGTTGGCAGCAGCAGCAGCTGCAGTGAAACCCCAGGAAGGGCAGTTTGGCAGTACCAGGGTCTGTGCTACAGACCACTGGGATCATGGGATTGTGCCAACTATGCAAGGATGGTATAGAGGGGGCAATTCCATGATCATAGACATGTTACATGGCCATATTCGGAGTTACCATTGTGAAGCTACATATAGGTAGTGACCTATATGTAGTGCACGCATGTAATGGTGTCCCCGCACTCACAAAGTTCAGGGAATTGGCTCTGAACAATGTGGGGGCACCTTGGCTAGTGCCAGGGTGCCCTCACACTAAGTAACTTTGCACCTAACCTTTACCAGGTAAAGGTTAGACATATAGGTGACTTATAAGTTACTTAAGTGCAGTGTAAAATGGCTGTGAAATAACGTGGACGTTATTTCACTGAGGCTGCAGTGGCAGGCCTGTGTAAGAATTGTCAGAGCTCCCTATGGGTGGCAAAAGAAATGCTGCAGCCCATAGGGATCTCCTGGAACCCCAATACCCTGGGTTCCTCAGTACCATATACTAGGGAATTATAAGGGTGTTCCAGTAAGCCAATGTAAATTTGAAAAATTGGTCACTAGCCTGTTAGTGACAATTTGTAAAGAGAGAGCATAACCACTGAGGTTCTGGTTAGCAGAGCCTCAGTGAGACAGTTAGGCACCACACAGGGAACACATACATATAGGCCACAAACTTATGAGCACTGGGGTCCTGACTAGCAGGGTCCCAGTGACACGTAACAAACATACTGAAAACATAGGGTTTTCACTATGAGCACTGGGCCCTGGCTGGCAGGATCCCAGTGAGACAGTGAAAACACCCTGACATACACTCACAAACAGGCCAAAAGTGGGGGTAACAAGGCTAGAAAGAGGCTACTTTCTCACACACAGCAGCGTCCAAAAACGCTAACCGCACGATATGCAGCTAGCAAGGCTTGTTGGCGTTCTTTCGGCGGGAAAACACTTCTGCACGACTCTCCACGGCGAGAGGGATCCGTCCACCAAAGGGGAAGTCTCTAGCCCTTTTCGTTCCTGCAGAAACCTCAGCTTCTTCTGTCCAGTAGAAGCTTCTTTGCACCCGCAGCTGGCATTTCCTGGGCATCTGCCCATCTCCGACTTGCTTGTGACTTTTGGACTTGGTCCCCTTGTTCCACAGGTACCCTAGATTGGAAATCCACAGTTGTTGCATTGCTGGTTTGTGTCTTTCCTGCATTATTCCTCTTACACAACTTCTTTGTCCTTAGGGGAACTTTAGTGCACTTTGCACTCACTTTTCAGGGTCTTGGGGAGGGTTATTTTTCTAACTCTCACTATTTTCTAATAGTCCCAGCGACCCTCTACAAGGTCACATAGGTTTGGGGTCCTTTCGTGGTTCGCATTCCACTTTTGGAGTATATGGTTTGTGTTGCCCCTATTCTTATGTTTCCCCATTGCATCCTATTGTAACTATACATTGTTTGCACTGTTTTCTAAGACTATACTGCATATTTTTGCTATTGTGTATATATATCTTGTGTATATTTCCTGTCCTCTCACTGAGGGTACACTCTAAGATACTTTGGCATATTGTCATAAAAATAAAGTACCTTTATTTTTAGTATAACTGTGTATTGTGTTTTCTTATGATATTGTGCATATGACACTAAGTGGTACTGTAGTAGCTTCACACGTCTCCTAGTTCAGCCTAAGCTGCTCTGCTAAGCTACCATTATCTATCAGCCTAAGCTGCTAGACACCCTATACACTAATAAGGGATAACTGGGCCTGGTGCAAGGTGCAAGTACCCTTGGAACTCACTACAAGCCAGTCCAGCCTCCTACATTGGTTTTGCAGTGGTGGGATAAGTGCTTTGAGACTACTTACCACTCTTGTCATTGTACTTTTCATAAGAGAAAAATATACAAAACAAGGTCAGTGTATATACACATAGCCAAAAAGTTTTGCATTTCCTCTTTTCACTCTTTTCTAAGTGCTGAAAAGTACTTCTAAACTTTCAAAAAGTTCTTAAAAGTTTAAAAAGTTTTTTTCTGTCTTTCTAAAAAGTTCTGAAAAGTTTTTTCTCTTTTTCTATCACTTTAACTCTCTCTAAAAATGTCTCGCACAGGCCAAAATGTTGATCTGTCCAAACTTGCATATGATCACATTAGCTGGAAAGGAGCAAGGAGTCTCTGCATAGAGAAAGGTTTGAGTGTAGGGAAGAATCCTTCTTTGGAATTATTGCTTAACATGCTTAGAGAACAAGATAAGGCCATAGGGGCCACATCTGTTGAAGAAGTAGCAAATGGTTCCCAATCTGATCCAGGGACTCCCCCAGGAAAAGATTCAGGAAAGAAACTTCCTAGCCTGCCCATTACTAGACAGTCTAGCATAGTTGGTAATGATGGAGAGCCTCACCATACAAATAGTGTTGTCTCACATCATAGCAAAAGCATTTATTCTCACCAAACTGGTAGTGATGTTTCTGTTAGCCAAGCTGTTAGGGTGGCTTCTGTAAGGGACAGGTCTCCTTCTGTTCATTCTTCTGTGTCTAAGAATGTCCCTCCCACCAACCCTGATGACAGAATGTTAGAGAGGGAACTCAATAAGTTGAGAGTGGAACAAACCAGACTGAAGCTTAAAAAGCAACAGCTGGATTTGGATAGACAGTCTTTTGAACTAGAGAAAGAAAGACAGAAGTTGGGTTTAGATACCCATGGTGGCAGCAGCAGTATTCCCCATAGTCATCCTGCAAAAGAGCATGATTCCAGGAATCTGCATAAGATAGTTCCCCCTTATAAGGAGGGGGATGACATTAACAAGTGGTTTGCTGCACTTGAGAGGGCCTGTGTTGTACATGATGTCCCTCAAAGGCAGTGGGCTGCTATCCTATGGCTATCATTTAGTGGAAAAGGTAGGGATAGGCTCCTTACTGTGAAAGAAAATGATGCTAATAATTTCCAAGTTCTTAAGAATGCACTCCTGGATGGTTATGGCTTAACCACTGAACAATACAGGATAAAGTTCAGAGAGACCAAAAAGGAGTCTTCACAAGACTGGGTTGATTTCATTGACCATTCAGTGAAGGCCTTGGAGGGGTGGTTACATGGCAGTAAAGTTACTGATTATGACAGCCTGTATAACTTGATCCTGAGAGAGCATATTCTTAATAATTGTGTGTCTGATTTGTTGCACCAGTACTTGGTGGACTCTGATCTGACCTCTCCCCAAGAATTGGGAAAGAAGGCAGACAAATGGGTCAGAACAAGGGTGAACAGAAAAGTTCATACAGGGGGTGACAAAGAGAACACTAAGAAGAAAGATGGTGAAAAATCTCAAGATAAGCATGGGGACAAGGGTAAAACCAAAGATCCCACTTCAAATCTTAAACACTCTTCAGGGGGTGGGGATAAAACAAATTCTTCCTCTTCTTCTCAACCTACACAAGTTAAAAAGCCTTGGTGCTTTGTGTGTAAAAACAGAGGCCATAGGCCAGGGGATAAGTCCTGTCCAGGTAAACCCCCTGAGCCTACCACCACTAATACATCAAGCTCTCGTGCCCCTAGCAGTAGTGGTACCAGTGGTGGGACTGCTGGCAACAGTCAAGTTAAGGGTGTAGTTGGGTTCACTTATGGGTCCATCATAGAAACTGGGGTAGTCAGTCCCAAGACAGTTTCTGTCACACCTAGTGGCATTGGCCTTGCCACACTGGCTGCTTGTCCCCTTACAATGGATAAGTACAGGCAGACAGTTTCAATAAATGGTGTTGAGGCCTTGGCCTACAGGGACACAGGTGCCAGTATCACTTTGGTGACTGAAAACCTAGTGCACCCTGATCAACACATCATTGGACAACAGTATAAGATTATTGATGTCCATAACTCCACTAAGTTTCTTCCCTTAGCTATAATTCAGTTTAGTTGGGGTGGAGTTACTGGCCCTAAGCAGGTGGTGGTATCACCTAGCTTACCTGTAGACTGTCTCTTAGGTAATGACCTAGAGGCCTCAGGTTGGGCTGATGTAGAGTTTTATGCCCATGCAGCCATGCTGGGCATCCCAGAGGAATTGTTGTAGGAAAGTACCATCTTGCCTGGCATGTTACCCCCATTTTTCACTGAATATATGTTGTTTTAGTTGTATGTGTCACTGGGACCCTGGTAACCCAGGGCCCCAGTGCTCATAAGTGTGCCTGAATGTGTTACCTGTGTAGTGACTAACTGTCTCACTGAGGCTCTGCTAATCAGAACCTCAGTGGTTATGCTCTCTCATTTCTTTCCAAATTGTCACTAACAGGCTAGTGACCATTTTTACCAATTCACATTGGCTTACTGGAACACCCTTATAATTCCCTAGTATATGGTACTGAGGTACCCAGGGTATTGGGGTTCCAGGAGATCCCTATGGGCTGCAGCATTTCTTTGGCCACCCATAGGGAGCTCTGACAATTCTTACACAGGGCTGCCACTGCAGCCTGAGTGAAATAACGTCCACGTTATTTCACAGCAATTTTACACTGCACTTAAGTAACTTATAAGTCACCTATATGTCTAACCTTTACCTGGTAAAGGTTAGGTGCAAAGTTACTTAGTGTGAGGGCACCCTGGCACTAGCCAAGGTGCCCCCACATTGTTCAGAGCCAATTCCCTGAACTTTGTGAGTGCGGGGACACCATTACACGCGTGCACTACATATAGGTCACTACCTATATGTAGCTTCACAATGGTAACTCCGAATATGGCCATGTAACATGTCTAAGATCATGGAATTGCCCCCTCTATGCCATCCTGGCATTGTTGGCACAATTCCATGATCCCAGTGGTCTGTAGCACAGACCCTGGTACTGCCAAACTGCCCTTCCTGGGGTTTCACTGCAGCTGCTGCTGCTGCCAACCCCTCAGACAGGCATCTGCCCTCCTGGGGTCCAGCCAGGCCTGGCCCAGGATGGCAGAACAAAGAACTTCCTCTGAGAGAGGGTGTGACACCCTCTCCCTTTGGAAAATGGTGTGAAGGCAGGGGAGGAGTAGCCTCCCCCAGCCTCTGGAAATGCTTTGTTGGGCACAGATGTGCCCAATTCTGCATAAGCCAGTCCACACCGGTTCAGGGGACCCCGTAGCCCTGCTCTGGCGCGAAACTGGACAAAGGAAAGGGGAATGACCACTCCCCTGACCTGCACCTCCCCTGGGAGGTGTCCAGAGCTCCTCCAGTGTGCTCCAGACCTCTGCCATCTTGGAAACAGAGGTGCTGTTGGCACACTGGACTGCTCTGAGTGGCCAGTGCCACCAGGTGACGTCAGAGACTCCTTGTGATAGGCTCCTTCAGGTGTTACTAGCCTATCCTCTCTCCTAGGTAGCCAAACCCTCTTTTCTGGCTATTTAGGGTCTCTGTCTCTGGGGAAACTTTAGATAACGAATGCAAGAGCTCATCCGAGTTCCTCTGCATCTCTCTCTTCACCTTCTGCCAAGGAATCGACTGCTGACGGCGCTGGAAGCCTGCAAACCAGCAACATAGTAGCAAAGACGACTACTGCAACTCTGTAACGCTGATACTGCCGCCTTCTCGACTGTTTTCCTGCTTGTGCATGCTGTGGGGGTAGCCTGCCTCCTCTCTGCACCAGAAGCTCCGAAGAAATCTCCTGTGGGTTGTGAGAAGGTAGCCTCTTTCTAGCCTTGTTACCCCCACTTTTGGCCTGTTTGTGAGTGTATGTCAGGGTGTTTGTCACTGTTTTCACTGTCTCACTGGGATCCTGATAGCCAGGCCTCAGTGCTCATAGTGAAAACACTATGTTTTCAGTATGTTTGTTATGTGTCACTGGGATCCTGCTGGTCAGGACCCCAGTGCTCATAAGTTTGTGGCCTATATGTATGTGTCACTGGGACCCTGTCACACAGGGCCCCAGTGCTCATAGGTGTGCATGTATATGTTCCCTGTGTGGTGCCTAACTGTTTCACTGAGGCTCTGCTAACCAGAACCTCAGTGGTTATGCTCTCTCATTTCTTTCCAAATTGTCACTAACAGGCTAGTGACCATTTTTACCAATTTATATTGGCTTACTGGAACACCCTTATAATTCCCTAGTATATGGTACTGAGGTACCCAGGGTATTGGGGTTCCAGGAGATCCCTATGGGCTGCAGCATTTCTTTTGCCACCCATAGGGAGCTCTGACAATTCTTACACAGGCCTGCCACTGCAGCCTGAGTGAAATAACGTCCACGTTATTTCACAGCCATTTTACACTGCACTTAAGTAACTTATAAGTCACCTATATGTCTAACCTTTACCTGGTAAAGGTTAGGTGCAAAGTTACTTAGTGTGAGGGCACCCTGGCACTAGCCAAGGTGCCCCCACATTGTTCAGAGCCAATTCCCTGAACTTTGTGAGTGCGGGGACACCATTACAAGCGTGCACTACATATAGGTCACTACCTATATGTAGCTTCACAATGGTAACTCCGAATATGGCCATGTAACATGTCTATGATCATGGAATTGCCCCATCTATGCCATCCTAGCATAGTTGGCACAATCCCATGATCCCAGTGGTCTGTAGCACAGACCCTGGTACTGCCAAACTGCCCTTCCTGGGGTTTCACTGCAGCTGCTGCTGCTGCCAACCCCTCAGACAGGCAGCTGCCCTCCTGGGGTCCAGCCAGGCCTGGCCCAGGATGGCAGAACAAAGAACTTCCTCTGAGAGAGGGTGTGACACCCTCTCCCTTTGGAAAATGGTGTGAAGGCAGGGAGGAGTAGCCTCCCCCAGCCTCTGGAAATGCTTTCTTGGGCACAGATGTGCCCAATTCTGCATAAGCCAGTCTACACCGGTTCAGGGACCCCTTAGCCCCTGCTCTGGCGCGAAACTGGACAAAGGAAAGGGGAGTGACCACTCCCCTGACCTGCACCTCCCCTGGGAGGTGTCCAGAGCTCCTCCAGTGTGCTCCAGACCTCTGCCATCTTGGAAACAGAGGTGCTGCTGGCACACTGGACTGCTCTGAGTGGCCAGTGCCACCAGGTGACGTCAGAGACTCCTGCTGATAGGCTCCTTCAGGTGTTGCTAGCCTATCCTCTCTCCTAGGTAGCCAAACCCTCTTTTCTGGCTATTTAGGGTCTCTGTCTCTGGGGAAACTTTAGATAACGAATGCATGAGCTCAGCCGAGTTCCTCTGCATCTCTCTCTTCACCTTCTGATAAGGAATCGACCGCTGACCGCGCTGGAAGCCTGCAAACCTGCAACATAGTAGCAAAGACGACTACTGCAACTCTGTAACGCTGATCCTGCTGCCTTCTCGACTGTTTTCCTGCTTGTGCATGCTGTGGGGGTAGTCTGCCTCCTCTCTGCACCAGAAGCTCCGAAGAAATCTCCCGTGGGTCGACGGAATCTTCCCCCTGCAACCGCAGGCACCAAAAAGCTGCATTACCGGTCCCTTGGGTCTCCTCTCAGCACGACAAGCGAGGTCCCTCGAATCCAGCGACTCTGTCCCAGTGACCCCCACAGTCCAGTGACTCTTCAGCCCAAGTTTGGTGGAGGTAAGTCTTTGCCTCACCTCGCTGGGCTGCACTGCTGGGAACCGCGACTTTGCAGCTACTCCGGCCCCTGTGCACTTCCGGCGGAAATCCTTTGTGCACAGCCAAGCCTGGGTCCACGGCACTCTAACCTGCATTGCACGACTTTCTAAGTTGGTCTCCGGCGACGTGGGACTCCTTTGTGCAACTTCGGCGAGCACCGTTTCACGCATCCTCGTAGTGCCTATTTCTGGCACTTCTCCGGGTGCTACCTGCTTCAGTGAGGGTTCTTTGTCTTGCTCGACGTCTCCTCTCTCTTCAGGTCCAAGTTGAGACCTCCTGGTCTCTCCTGGACCCCAGTAGCGTCCAAAAACGCCAAAAGCACAATTTGCGTGTAGCAAGGCTTGTTGGCGTCCTTCCGGCAGGAAAACACTTCTGCACGACTCTCCAAGGCAAGACGGATTTCTCCACCAAAGGGGAAGTCTCTAGCCCTTTTCGTTCCTGCAGAAACCTCAGCTTCTTCTGTCCAGTCGAAGCTTCTTTGCACCCGCAGCTGGCATTTCCTGGGCATCTGCCCATCTCCGACTTGCTTGTGACTTTTGGACTTGGTCCCCTTGTTCCACAGGTACCCTAGATTGGAAATCCACAGTTGTTGCATTGCTGGTTTGTGTCTTTCCTGCATTATTCCTCTAACACGACTCTTTTGTCCTTAGGGGAACTTTAGTGCACTTTGCACTCACTTTTCAGGGTCTTGGGGAGGGTTATTTTTCTAACTCTCACTATTTTCTAATAGTCCCAGCGACCCTCTACAAGGTCACATAGGTTTGGGGTCCATTCGTGGTTCGCATTCCACTTTTGGAGTATATGGTTTGTGTTGCCCCTATCCCTATGTTTCCCCATTGCATCCTATTGTAATTATACATTCTTTGCACTGTTTTCTAAGACTATACTGCATATTTTTGCTATTGTGTATATATATCTTGTGTATATTTCCTATCCTCTCACTGAGGGTACACTCTAAGATACTTTGGCATATTGTCATAAAAATAAAGTACCTTTATTTTTAGTATAACTGTGTATTGTGTTTTCTTATGATATTGTGCATATGACACTAAGTGGTACTGTAGTAGCTTCACACGTCTCCTAGTTCAGCCTAAGCTGCTCTGCTAAGCTACCATTATCTATCAGCCTAAGCTGCTAGACACCCTATACACTAATAAGGGATAACTGGGCCTGGTGCAAGGTGCAAGTACCCCTTGGTACTCACTACAAGCCAGTCCAGCCTCCTACATTGGTTGTGCAGTGGTGGGATAAGTGCTTGAGACTACTTACCACTCTTGTCATTGTACTTTTCATAAGAGAAAAATATACAAAACAAGGTCAGTGTATATACACATAGCCAAAAAGTTTTGCATTTTCTCTTTTCACTCTTTTCTAAGTGCTGAAAAGTACTTCTAAACTTTCAAAAAGTTCTTAAAAGTTTAAAAAGTTTTTTCTGTCTTTCCAAAAAGTTCTGAAAACTTTTTTCTCTTTTTCTATCACTTTAATTCTCTCTAAAAAATGTCTGGCACAGGCCAAAGTGTTGATCTGTCCAAACTTGCATATGACAACCTTAGCTGGAAAAGAGCAAGGAGTCTCTGTAGAGAGAGGTTTGAGTGTAGGGAAGAATCCTTCCTTGGAACTGTTACTTAACATGCTTAGAGAACAGGATAAGGCCATAGGTGCCCCATCTGTTGAAAAAGTACCTAATAGTTCTCAATCTGATTCAGGGACTCCCCCAGGAAGAGATTCAGGAAAGAAACTTCCTAGCCTGCCCATTACTAGACAATCTAGCATAGATGGTAATGATGATGAGCCACACCATATAAATAGTGTTGTCTCACATCATAGCAAAAGCATTTATTCTCACCATACTGGTAGTAATGTTTCTGTAAACCAAGCTGTTAGGGTGGCTTCTGTAAGGGACAGGTCTCCTTCTGTTCATTCCCATCATAGCTCTGTTTCTAGAAATGTCCCTCCCACCAACCCTGATGACAGAATGTTAGAGAGGGAACTCAATAAGTTGAGGGTGGAACAAACCAGACTGAAGCTTAAAAAGCAACAGCTGGATTTGGATAGACAGTCTTTTGAACTAGAGAAGGAAAGACAGAAGTTGGGTTTAGAAACCCATGGTGGCAGCAGCAGTATTCCCCATAGTCATCCTGCAAAAGAGCATGATTCCAGGAATCTGCACAAGATAGTTCCCCCTTATAAGGAGGGGGATGACATTAACAAGTGGTTTGCTGCACTTGAGAGGGCCTGTGTTGTACAGGATGTCCCTCAAAGGCAGTGGGCTGCTATCCTATGGCTATCATTTAGTGGAAAGGGTAGGGATAGACTCCTTACTGTGAAAGAAAGTGATGCCAATAATTTTACAGTTCTTAAGAATGCACTCCTGGATAGTTATGGCTTAACCACTGAACAATACAGGATAAAGTTCAGAGAGACCAAAAAGGAGTCTTCACAAGACTGGGTTGATTTCATTGACCATTCAGTGAAGGCCTTGGAGGGGTGGTTACATGGCAGTAAAGTTACTGATTATGAAAGCCTGTATAACACAATCCTGAGAGAGCATATACTTAATAATTGTGTGTCTGATTTGTTGCACCAGTACCTGGTAGACTCTGATCTGACCTCTCCCCAAGAATTGGGAAAGAAGGCAGACAAATGGGTCAGAACAAGGGTGAACAGAAAAGTTCATGCAGGGGGTGACAAAGATGGCAATAAGAAGAAAGATGGTGAAAAATCTCAAGATAAGCATGGGGATAAGGGTAAAACCAAAGATCCCACTTCAAATCTTAAACACTCTTCAGAGGGTGGGGATAAAACAAATTCTTCCTCTTCTTCCCAACCTGCACACATTAAAAAGCCTTGGTGCTTTGTGTGTAAAAAAAGAGGCCATAGGCCAGGGGATAAGTCCTGTCCAGGTAAACCCCCTGAGCCTACCACCACTAATACATCAAGCTCTAGTGCCCCTAGCAGTAGTGGTACTAGTGGTGGGACTGCTGAGAACAGTCAAGCAAAGGGTGTAGTTGGGTTCACTTATGGGTCCATAGTAGAAACTGGGGTAGTCAGTCCCAAGACAGTTTCTGTCACACCTAGTGGCACTGGCCTTGCCACACTGGCTGCTTGTCCCATTACAATGGATAAGTTCAGGCAGACAGTTTCAATAAATGGTGTTGAGGCCTTGGCCTACAGGGACACAGGTGTCAGTTTCACTTTGGTGACTGAAAACCTAGTGCCTCCTGAACAACACATCATTGGACAACAGTATAAGATTATTGATGTCCATAACTCCACTAAGTTTCTTCCCTTAGCTATAATTCAGTTTAGTTGGGGTGGAGTTACTGGCCCTAAGCAGGTGGTGGTATCACCTAGCTTACCTGTAGACTGTCTCTTAGGTAATGACCTAGAGGCCTCAGGTTGGGCTGATGTAGAGTTTTATGCCCATGCAGCCATGCTGGGCATCCCTGAGGAATTGTTCCCTCTCATTTCAAGTGAAATGAAAAAGCAAAGGAGAGAAGGCCTGAAAACTCAGGATCCCTCTCCATCAACAGGTAAAAAGGGTATCACAGTATCCCCTAACCACCCTACCATTCAGGATACTATTCCTGTGGTGGGAGAAACCTCTCCTGGGGTGGCACCTGTTCCAAGGGAATCATCAGCTGGCAAAGCTGTACTCCCTGAGGTGGAAGTACCTCTCTGTGGGATAACTAAAATTGGTGAGAAAAACAGCACCATTTTAGTTAACATGGAGCATCCCTCCAACCCTCCCAGAGAAACTTTAATGCAGAAACCCTGCACTACCTCACAACACTTAGGACAGCATCCCTGCCCTAGTGTGGAGCTCATAGGACAGCATCCCTGCCCTGTTCCAACTCAAGAGAAACAGCATCCCTGTTCTCTCTTCCAGCCATATGGACAAAGTTTTTGCCCAGCTATGGCTTTTCTGAGACAGCATCCCTGTCTGGCATTTCCATCACTACAAATAGGTTCAGTGGACAATTCCCACTGCTCTAAACTAAAACTTACTGATAGAAACTCTGAAAATACATCTTCATATTGTTGCTTAGCTAAAAAACTTCAAACAGGGTGGTTTACATCCCCACAGGGAAGTAACCATATAGTGGATGATAAAGGGAGTAACCAGTCTATTGCAGAGCTACTCTCTACTTATCACCACTTAGACAATAAAGTCTCAACTGGCCAAGGTTAGCCTTATTGTCCTTCGTTTGGGGGGGGGTTGTGTGAGAAGGTAGCCTCTTTCTAGCCTTGTTACCCCCACTTTTGGCCTGTTTGTGAGTGTATGTCAGGGTGTTTGTCACTGTTTTCACTGTCTCACTGGGATCCTGATAGCCAGGCCTCAGTGCTCATAGTGAAAACACTATGTTTTCAGTATGTTTGTTATGTGTCACTGGGATCCTGCTGGTCAGGACCCCAGTGCTCATAAGTTTGTGGCCTATATGTATGTGTCACTGGGACCCTGTCACACAGGGCCCCAGTGCTCATAGGTGTGCATGTATATGTTCCCTGTGTGGTGCCTAACTGTCTCACTGAGGCTCTGCTAACCAGAACCTCAGTGGTTATGCTCTCTCATTTCTTTCCAAATTGTCACTAACAGGCTAGTGACCATTTTTACCAATTCACATTGGCTTACTGGAACACCCTTATAATTCCCTAGTATATGGTACTGAGGTACCCAGGGTATTGGGGTTCCAGGAGATCCCTATGGGCTGCAGCATTTCTTTTGCCACCCATAGGGAGCTCTGACAATTCTTACACAGGCCTGCCACTGCAGCCTGAGTGAAATAACGTCCACGTTATTTCACAGCCATTTTACACTGCACTTAAGTAACTTATAAGTCACCTATATGTCTAACCTTTACCTGGTAAAGGTTAGGTGCAAAGTTACTTAGTGTGAGGGCACCCTGGCACTAGCCAAGGTGCCCCCACATTGTTCAGAGCCAATTCCCTGAACTTTGTGAGTGCGGGGACACCATTACACGCGTGCACTACATATAGGTCACTACCTATATGTAGCTTCACAATGGTAACTCCGAATATGGCCATGTAACATGTCTATGATCATGGAATTGCCCCCTCTATGCCATCCTAGCATAGTTGGCACAATCCCATGATCCCAGTGGTCTGTAGCACAGACCCTGGTACTGCCAAACTGCCCTTCCTGGGGTTGCACTGCAGCTGCTGCTGCTGCCAACCCCTCAGACAGGCAGCTGCCCTCCTGGGGTCGAGCCAGGCCTGGCCCAGGATGGCAGAACAAAGAACTTCCTCTGAGAGAGGGTGTGACACCCTCTCCCTTTGGAAAATGGTGTGAAGGCAGGGGAGGAGTAGCCTCCCCCACCCTCTGGAAATGCTTTCTTGGGCACAGATGTGCCCAATTCTGCATAAGCCAGTCTACACCGGTTCAGGGACCTCTTAGCCCCTGCTCTGGCGCGAAACTGGACAAAGGAAAGGGGAGTGACCACTCCCCTGACCTGCACCTCCCCTGGGAGGTGTCCAGAGCTCCTCCAGTGTGCTCCAGACCTCTGCCATCTTGGAAACAGAGGTGCTGCTGGCACACTGGACTGCTCTGAGTGGCCAGTGCCACCAGGTGATGTCAGAGACTCCTTGTGATAGGCTCCTTCAGGTGTTGCTAGCCTATCCTCTCTCCTAGGTAGCCAAACCCTCTTTTCTGGCTATTTAGGGTCTCTGTCTCTGGGGAAACTTTAGATAACGAATGCAAGAGCTCATCCGAGTTCCTCTGCATCTCTCTCTTCACCTTCTGCCAAGGAATCGACTGCTGACCAGCGCTGGAAGCCTGCAAACCTGCAACATAGTAGCAAAGACGACTACTGCAACTCTGTAACGCTGATCCTGCCGCCTTCTCGACTGTTTTCCTGCTTGTGCATGCTGTGGGGGTAGTCTGCCTCCTCTCTGCACCAGAAGCTCCGAAGAAATCTCCCGTGGGTCGACGGAATCTTCCCCCTGCAACCGCAGGCACCAAAAAGCTGCATTACCGGTCCCTTGGGTCTCCTCTCAGCACGACGAGCGAGGTCCCTCGAATCCAGCGACTCTGTCCAAGTGACCCCCACAGTCCAGTGACTCTTCAGTCCAAGTTTGGTGGAGGTAAGTCCTTGCCTCACCTCGCTGGGCTGCATTGCTGGGAACCGCGACTTTTGCAGCTACTCCGGCCCCTGTGCACTTCCGGCAGAAATCCTTTGTGCACAGCCAAGCCTGGGTCCACGGCACTCTAACCTGCATTGCACGACTTTCTAAGTTGGTCTCCGGCGACGTGGGACTCGTTTGTGCGACTTCGGGTGAGCACCGTTTCACGCATCCTCGTAGTGCCTGTTTCTGGCACTTCTCTAGGTGCTACCTGCTTCAGAGAAAGCACTTTGTCTTGCGCGACGTCCCGTCTCTCTGCTGGTCCAATTTGCGACCTCCTGGTCCCTCCTGGGCCATAGCAGCGTCCAAAAACTCTAACCGCACGATTTGCAGCTAGCAAGGCTTGTTGGTGTTCTTTCGGCGGGAAAACACTTCTGCACGACTCTCACGGCGAGAGGGATCCGTCCACCAAAGGGGAAGTCTCTAGCCCTTTTCGTTCCTGCAGAAACATCAGCTTCTTCTGTCCAGTAGAAGCTTCTTTGCACCCGCAGCTAGCATTTCCTGGGCATCTGCCCATCTCCGACTTGCTTGTGACTTTTGGACTTAGTCCCCTTGTTCCACAGGTACCCTAGATTGGAAATCCACAGTTGTTGCATTGCTGGTTTGTGTCTTTCCTGCATTATTCCTCTAACACGACTTCTTTGTCCTTAGGGGAACTTTAGTGCACTTTGCACTCACTTTTCAGGGTCTTGGGGAGGGTTATTTTTCTAACTCTCACTATTTTCTAATAGTCCCAGCGACCCTCTACAAGGTCACATAGGTTTGGGGTCCATTCGTGGTTCGCATTCCACTTTTGGAGTATATGGTTTGAGTTGCCCCTATCCCTATGTTTCCCCATTGCATCATACTGTATTGTAACTATACATTGTTTGCACTGTTTTCTAAGACTATACTGCATATTTTTGCTATTGTGTATATATATCTTGTGTATATTTCCTGTCCTCTCACTGAGGGTACACTCTAAGATACTGTAGGAAAGTACCATCTTGCCTGGCATGTTACCCCCATTTTTCACTGTATATATGTTGTTTTAGTTGTATGTGTCACTGGGACCCTGGTAACCCAGGGCCCCAGTGCTCATAAGTGTGCCTGTATGTGTTACCTGTGTAGTGACTAACTGTCTCACTGAGGCTCTGCTAATCAGAACCTCAGTGGTTATGCTCTCTCATTTCTTTCCAAATTGTCACTGACAGGCTAGTGACCATTTTTACCAATTTACATTGGCTTACTGGAACACCCTTATAATCCCCTAGTATATGGTACTGAGGTACCCAGGGTATTGGGGTTCCAGGAGATCCCTATGGGCTGCAGCATTTCTTTTGCCACCCATAGGGAGCTCTGACAATTCTTACACAGGCCTGCCACTGCAGCCTGAGTGAAATAACGTCCACGTTATTTCACAGCCATTTTACACTGCACTTAAGTAACTTATAAGTCACCTATATGTCTAACCTTTACCTGGTAAAGGTTAGGTGCAAAGTTACTTAGTGTGAGGGCACCCTGGCACTAGCCAAGGTGCCCCCACATTGTTCAGAGCCAATTCACTGAACTTTGTGAGTGCGGGGACACCATTACACGCGTGCACTACATATGGGTCACTACCTATATGTAGCTTCACCATGGTAACTCCGAATATGGCCATGTAACATGTCTATGATCATGGAATTGCCCCCTCTATGCCATCCTGGCATTGTTGGTACAATTCCATGATCCCAGTGGTCTGTAGCACAGACCCTGGTACTGCCAGACTGCCCTTCCTGGGGTTTCTCTGCAGCTGCTGCTGCTGCCAACCCCTCAGACAGGCATCTGCCCTCCTGGGGTCCAGCCAGGCCTGGCCCAGGATGGCAGAACAAAGAACTTCCTCTGAGAGAGGGTGTGACACCCTCTCCCTTTGGAAAATGGTGTGAAGGCAGGGGAGGAGTAGCCTCCCCCAGCCTCTGGAAATGCTTTGTTGGGCACAGAGGTGCCCAATTCTGCATAAGCCAGTCTACACCGGTTCAGGGACCCCTTAGCCCCTGCTCTGGCGCGAAACTGGACAAAGGAAAGGGGAGTGACCACTCCCCTGACCTGCACCTCCCCTGGGAGGTGTCCAGAGCTCCTCCAGTGTGCTCCAGACCTCTGCCATCTTGGAAACAGAGGTGCTGCTGGCACACTGGACTGCTCTGAGTGGCCAGTGCCACCAGGTGACGTCAGAGACTCCTTGTGATAGGCTCCTTCAGGTGTTAGTAGCCTTTCCTCTCTCCTAGGTAGCCAAACCCTCTTTTCTGGCTATTTAGGGTCTCTGTCTCTGGGGAAACTTGAGATAACGAATGCATGAGCTCAGCCGAGTTCCTCTGCATCTCCCTCTTCACCTTCTGATAAGGAATCGACCGCTGACCGCGCTGGAAGCCTGCAAACCTGCAACATAGTAGCAAAGACGACTACTGCAACTCTGTAACGCTGATCCTGCCGCCTTCTCGACTGTTTTCCTGCTTGTGCATGCTGTGGGGGTAGCCTGCCTCCTCTCTGCACCAGAAGCTCCGAAGAAATCTCCCGTGGGTCGACGGAATCTTCCCCCTGCAACCGCAGGCACCAAAAAGCTGCATCTCCGGTCCCTTGGGTCTCCTCTCAGCACGACGAGCGAGGTCCCTCGAATCCAGCGACACCGTCCAAGTGACCCCCACAGTCCAGTGACTCTTCAGCCCAAGTTTGGTGGAGGTAAGTCCTTGCCTCACCTCGCTGGGCTGCATTGCTGGGAACCGTGACTTTGCAAGCTTCTCCGGCCCCTGTGCACTTCCGGCGGAAATCCTGTGTGCACAGCCAAGCCTGGGTCCACGGCACTCTAACCTGCATTGCACGACTTTCTAAGTTGGTCTCCGGCGACGTGGGACTCCTTTGTGCAACTTCGGCGAGCACCGTTTCACGCATCCTCGTAGTGCCTGTTTCTGGCACTTCTCCGGGTGCTACCTGCTTCAGTGAGGGCTCTTTGTCTTGCTCGACGTCCCCTCTCTCTGCAGGTCCAATTTGCGACCTCCTGGTCCCTCCTGGGCCCCAGCAGCGTCCAAAAACGCCAAACGCACGATTTGCGTGTAGCAAGGCTTGTTGGCGTCCATCCGGCGGGAAAACACTTCAGTACGACTCTCCAAGGCGTGGGGGATCCATCCTCCAAAGGGGAAGTCTCTAGCCCTTGTCGTTCCTGCAGTATTCACAGTTCTTCAGCCTAGTAAGAGCTTCTTTGCACCAACCGCTGGCATTTCTTGGGCATCTGCCCATCTCCGAGCTGCTTGTGACTTTTGGACTTGGTCCCCTTGTTCCACAGGTACCTTCAGACAGGAATCCATCGTTGTTGCATTGCTGATTTGTGTTTTCCTTGCATTCTCCCTCTAACACGACTATTTTGTCCTTAGGGGAACTTTGGTGCACTTTGCACTCACTTTTCAGGGTCTTGGGGAGGGTTATTTTTCTAACTCTCACTATTTTCTAATAGTCCCAGCGACCCTCTACAAGGTCACATAGGTTTGGGGTCCATTCGTGGTTCACATTCCACTTTTGGAGTATATGGTTTGTGTTGCCCCTATCCCTATGTTTCCCCATTGCATCCTATTGTAATTATACATTGTTTGCACTGTTTTCTAAGACTATACTGCATATTTTTGCTATTGTGTATATATATCTTGTGTATATTTCCTATCCTCTTACTGAGGGTACACTCTAAGATACTTTGGCATATTGTCATAAAAATAAAGTACCTTTATTTTTAGTATAACTGTGTATTGTGTTTTCTTATGATATTGTGCATATGACACTAAGTGGTACTGTAGTAGCTTCACACGTCTCCTAGTTCAGCCTGAGCTGCTTTGCTAAGCTACCATTATCTATCAGCCTAAGCTGCTAGACACCCTATACACTAATAAGGGATAACTGGGCCTGGTGCAAGGTGCAAGTACCCCTTGGTACTCACTACAAGCCAGTCCAGCCTCCTACATTGGTTGTGCAGTGGTGGGATAAGTGCTTTGAGACTACTTACCACTCTTGTCATTGTACTTTTCATAAGAGAAAAATATACAAAACAAGGTCAGTGTATATACACATAGCCAAAAAGTTTTGCATTTCCTCTTTTCACTCTTTTCTAAGTGCTGAAAAGTACTTCTAAACTTTCAAAAAGTTCTTAAAAGTTTAAAAAGTTTTTTTTCTATCTTTCCAAAAAGTTCTGAAAACTTTTTTCTCTTTGTCTATCACTTTAACTCTCTCTAAAAAATGTCTGGCACAGGCCAAAAAGTTGAACTGTCCAAACTTGCATATGATCACCTTAGCTGGAAAGGAGCAAGGAGTCTCTGCATAGAGAGAGGTTTGAGTGTAGGGAAGAATCCTTCTTTAGAACTGTTAATTAATATGCTTAGAGTACAGGATAAGGCCATAAGTGCCCAATCTGTAGAAAAAGTAGCTAATGGTTCTCAATCTGATCCAGGGACTCCCCCAGGAAAAGGTTCAGGAAAGAAACTTCTCAGCCTGCCCATTACTAGACAGTCTAGCATAGTTGGTACAGAGGTTGAATCACATCATACTGATGATGTGCTCTCACATTATACTGGTAGCCAAGCTGTTAGGGTGCCCTCTGTAAGGGACAGGTCTCCTTCGGTTCATTCCCATCATACCTCTGTATCTAGAAATGTCCCTCCCACCCACCCTGATGACAGATTGTTGGAAAGGGAGCTCAATAGATTGAGAGTGGAGCAAACCAGACTGAAGCTCAAGAAGCAACAGCTGGATTTGGATAGACAGTCTTTAGAAATAGAGAGGGAAAGACAGAAAATGGGTTTAGATACCCATGGTGGCAGCAGCAGTATTCCCCATAGTCATCCTGCAAAAGAGCATGATTCCAGGAATCTGCATAAGATAGTTCCCCCTTACAAGGAGGGGGATGACATTAACAAGTGGTTTGCTGCACTTGAGAGGGCCTGTACTGTACAGGATGTCCCTCAAAGGCAGTGGGCTGCTATCCTATGGCTATCATTTACTGGAAAAGGTAGGGATAGGCTCCTTACTGTAAAAGAAAATGATGCTAACAATTTCCAAGTTCTTAAGAATGCACTCCTGGATGGTTATGGCTTAACCACTGAACAGTACAGGATCAAGTTCAGAGATACCAAAAAGGAGTCTTCACAAGACTGGGTTGATTTCATTGACCAGGCAGTGAAGGCCTTGGAGGGGTGGTTACATGGCAGTAAAGTTACTGATTATGACAGCCTGTATAACTTAATCCTGAGAGAGCATATTCTTAATAATTGTGTGTCTGATTTGTTGCACCAGTACTTGGTGGACTCTGATCTGACCTCTCCCCAAGAATTGGGAAAGAAGGCAGACAAATGGGTCAGAACAAGAGTGAACAGAAAAGTTCATACAGGGGGTGACAAAGATGGCAACAAAAAGAAGGATGGTAAGTCTTCTGACAAGGGTGGGGACAAATCTAAAAATGAGTCTTCATCAGGCCCACAAAAACACTCTGGTGGGGGTGGTGGGCCCAAACCCTCCTCTAATCAGAACAAGGAAAAGAAACCATGGTGCTATTTATGTAAGATAAAAGGCCATTGGACAACAGATCCCAGTTGTCCAAAGAAAGGCACCACAGCTCCTACCACTACAACCCCTACTGCTACACCTAGTGTCCCTACTAATAGCAGTGGTGGTGGGAGCAAACCTACTAATAGCCAATCCAAGGGAGTAGCTGGGCTCACTTTTGGTAATTTAGTTGGGGTTGGTCTGATTAGGGAGACCACAGAGGCTACTTTAGTCTCTGAAGGGGCTATTGACTTACCCACTTTGGTTGCTTGCCCCCATAACTTGGAGAAGTACAAGCAACTAACCCTAATAAATGGTGTTGAGGTCCAGGCCTACAGGGACACAGGTGCCAGTGTCACAATGGTGATTGAGAAACTGGTGCACCCTGAACAACACATACTTGGACACCAGTACCAAGTAACCGATGCTCACAACATAACACAAAGCCACCCCATGGCTGTTGTAAATCTCAACTGGGGGGGGGTATCTGGTCCAAAGAAAGTTGTGGTAGCTTCAGATTTACCTGTAGACTGTCTATTAGGGAACGATTTGGAGACATCAGCTTGGTCAGATGTGGAGTTGGAGGCCCATGCAGCAATGCTGGGCATCCCAGGGCATATTTTTGCTTTGACAAGGGCTCAGGCCAAAAAGCAAAAAGGACAGGGAAGCTTGGATCCTGGAACAATGGACCAAGTGCTCCCTAAAGCTAGGGCTAGTAGAAGCAAACCACTTCCTACTATCCCTCCCTCTACAGTGGATTCTAATTCTGAGGAAGAAGAATTCCCTCCCTGTGCAGAACCTACACCAGAGGAGCTGGAAGCAGACACTGCTGAGCTTTTGGGTGAAGGGGGGCCTGCCAGAGAGGAGCTGAGTGTGGCACAGCAAACCTGTCCCACATTAGAGGGTCTCAGACAGCAAGCTGTCAAACAGGCTAATGGGGATGTCAGTGACTCACACAGAGTTTACTGGGAGGACAACCTCTTGTACACTGAGCATAGGGATCCTAAACCTGGAGCTGCCAGGAGATTAGTGATTCCTCAGGAGTACAGAAAGTTCCTCCTAACACTGGCACATGACATTCCCTTAGCTGGGCACCTGGGTCAAATGAAAACTTGGGACAGATTGGTACCACTGTTTCATTGGCCTAGGATGTCTGAGGACACAAAAGAATTTTGTAAGTCCTGTGAAACCTGTCAAGCCAGTGGCAAGACAGGTGGCACTCCAAAGGCACCCCTTATCCCACTGCCTGTGGTTGGGGTTCCCTTTGAAAGGGTAGGGGTTGACATAGTTGGCCCCCTTGACCCTCCTACTGCTTCAGGCAATAGGTTTATCTTAGTGGTAGTGGACCATGCCACAAGGTATCCTGAAGCAATTCCTTTAAGGACCACTACAGCTCCTGCAGTGGCAAAGGCCCTCCTGGGAATATTTTCCAGGGTGGGCTTCCCAAAGGAAGTAGTATCAGACAGAGGAAGCAATTTCATGTCTGCATACTTAAAGGCCATGTGGAAGGAGTGTGGTGTAACTTACAAGTTCACAACACCCTATCATCCACAAACAAATGGACTGGTGGAGAGATTTAATAAAACTCTCAAAGGCATGATTATGGGACTCCCTGAAAAACTCCGCAGGAGATGGGATATCCTTCTACCATGCCTCCTTTTTGCCTACAGGGAGGTACCCCAGAAAGGAGTGGGCTTCAGCCCCTTTGAACTTCTTTTTGGACACCCTGTTAGGGGTCCACTCACACTTGTAAAGGAGGGTTGGGAACAACCTTTAAAAGCTCCTAAGCAGGATATTGTGGACTATGTACTTGGCCTCAGATCAAGGATGGCTGAGTACATGAAAAAGGCCAGTAAAAACCTTCAGGCCAGCCAAGAGCTCCAGAAGCAATGGCATGATCAGAAGGCTGTTTTGGTTCAGTACCAACCAGGGCAGAAAGTGTGGGTCTTGGAGCCTGTGGCCCCAAGAGCACTCCAAGATAAATGGAGTGGTCCACACACAATTGTTGAAAAGAAGGGTGAAGTCACCTACTTGGTTGACTTAGGCACTGCCAGGAGTCCCCTTAGGGTGCTCCATGTCAACCGCCTGAAACCCTACTATGACAGGGCTGATCTCACCCTGCTCATGGCAACAGATGAGGGACAGGAAGAAGACAGTGATCCTCTACCTGATCTCTTCTCTTCCACAGAACAAGATGCTCTTGTGGAAGGGGTAGTTTTGGCTGATTGTCTTACTGCTGAGCAGAAAGATAATTGCATAAATCTCCTAGGACAATTTTCAGAACTCTTCTCCATTGTGCCAGGCACCACTTCTTGGTGTGAGCACACTATAGATACTGGAGACAGTTTACCTGTCAAAAGTAAGATCTATAGGCAGCCTGACCATGTCAGGGACTGCATAAAGCAAGAAGTTCAGAAGATGTTGGAACTAGGAGTGGTTGAGCACTCTGACAGTCCATGGGCTTCTCCTGTGGTACTGGTACCAAAACCCAATTCTAAAGATGGAAAGAAGGAAATGAGGTTTTGTGTAGACTATAGAGGTCTCAACTTGGTAACCAAAACAGATGCTCACCCTATACCCAGGGCAGATGAGCTAATAGATACACTGGCATCTGCCAAGTATCTAAGCACTTTTGATTTGACTGCAGGGTATTGGCAGATCAAAATGTCAGAAGATGCTAAACCTAAGACTGCATTTTCTACCATTGGAGGACATTACCAGTTTACTGTAATGCCTTTTGGTTTGAAAAATGCACCTGCCACTTTTCAGAGGTTGGTGAACACAGTCCTGCAAGGGCTGGAAGCTTTCAGTGCAGCATATTTGGATGATATAGCTGTCTTTAGCTCCAGCTGGGATGATCACCTGGTCCACCTTTGGAAAGTTTTGGAGGCCCTGCAAAAGGCAGGCCTCACTATCAAGGCTTCAAAGTGCCAGATAGGGCAGGGTAAGGTGGTTTATCTGGGACACCTTGTTGGTGGGGAACAGATTGCACCACTTCAGGGGAAAATCCAAACTATTATTGATTGGATTCCCCCTACCACTCAGACTCAGGTGAGAGCCTTCCTAGGCCTCACTGGGTATTACAGGAGGTTCATTAAGAACTATGGCTCCATTGCAGCCCCTCTTAATGACCTCACATCCAAGAAAATGCCTAAAAAGGTATTATGGACAGCAAACTGTCAGAAAGCTTTTGAGGAGCTGAAGCAGGCCATGTGCTCTGCACCTGTCCTGAAAAGCCCTTGTTACTCTAAAAAATTCTATGTCCAAACTGATGCATCTGAATTAGGAGTAGGGGCAGTCCTATCACAACTTAATTCTGAGGGCCAGGATCAACCTGTTGCTTTTATTAGTAGAAGGTTGACCCCTAGAGAAAAGCGTTGGTCTGCCATTGAGAGGGAGGCCTTTGCTGTGGTCTGGGCTCTGAAGAAGTTGAGGCCATACCTGTTTGGCACTCACTTCATTGTTCAGACAGACCACAAACCTCTACTTTGGCTAAAACAAATGAAAGGTGAAAATCCTAAATTGTTGAGGTGGTCCATATCCCTACAGGGAATGGACTATACAGTGGAACATAGACCTGGGAGTAGCCACTCCAATGCAGATGGACTCTCCAGATATTTCCACTTAGACAATGAAGACTCATCAGGTAATGGCTAGTCTTATTGTCCTTCGTTTGGGGGGGGGTTGTGTAGGAAAGTACCATCTTGCCTGGCATGTTACCCCCATTTTTCACTGTATATATGTTGTTTTAGTTGTATGTGTCACTGGGACCCTGGTAACCCAGGGCCCCAGTGCTCATAAGTGTGCCTGTATGTGTTACCTGTGTAGTGACTAACTGTCTCACTGAGGCTCTGCTAATCAGAACCTCAGTGGTTATGCTCTCTCATTTCTTTCCAAATTGTCACTGACAGGCTAGTGACCATTTTTACCAATTTACATTGGCTTACTGGAACACCCTTATAATCCCCTAGTATATGGTACTGAGGTACCCAGGGTATTGGGGTTCCAGGAGATCCCTATGGGCTGCAGCATTTCTTTTGCCACCCATAGGGAGCTCTGACAATTCTTACACAGGCCTGCCACTGCAGCCTGAGTGAAATAACGTCCACGTTATTTCACAGCCATTTTACACTGCACTTAAGTAACTTATAAGTCACCTATATGTCTAACCTTTACCTGGTAAAGGTTAGGTGCAAAGTTACTTAGTGTGAGGGCACCCTGGCACTAGCCAAGGTGCCCCCACATTGTTCAGAGCCAATTCACTGAACTTTGTGAGTGCGGGGACACCATTACACGCGTGCACTACATATGGGTCACTACCTATATGTAGCTTCACCATGGTAACTCCGAATATGGCCATGTAACATGTCTATGATCATGGAATTGCCCCCTCTATGCCATCCTGGCATTGTTGGTACAATTCCATGATCCCAGTGGTCTGTAGCACAGACCCTGGTACTGCCAGACTGCCCTTCCTGGGGTTTCTCTGCAGCTGCTGCTGCTGCCAACCCCTCAGACAGGCATCTGCCCTCCTGGGGTCCAGCCAGGCCTGGCCCAGGATGGCAGAACAAAGAACTTCCTCTGAGAGAGGGTGTGACACCCTCTCCCTTTGGAAAATGGTGTGAAGGCAGGGGAGGAGTAGCCTCCCCCAGCCTCTGGAAATGCTTTGTTGGGCACAGAGGTGCCCAATTCTGCATAAGCCAGTCTACACCGGTTCAGGGACCCCTTAGCCCCTGCTCTGGCGCGAAACTGGACAAAGGAAAGGGGAGTGACCACTCCCCTGACCTGCACCTCCCCTGGGAGGTGTCCAGAGCTCCTCCAGTGTGCTCCAGACCTCTGCCATCTTGGAAACAGAGGTGCTGCTGGCACACTGGACTGCTCTGAGTGGCCAGTGCCACCAGGTGACGTCAGAGACTCCTTGTGATAGGCTCCTTCAGGTGTTAGTAGCCTTTCCTCTCTCCTAGGTAGCCAAACCCTCTTTTCTGGCTATTTAGGGTCTCTGTCTCTGGGGAAACTTGAGATAACGAATGCATGAGCTCAGCCGAGTTCCTCTGCAGCTCCCTCTTCACCTTCTGATAAGGAATCGACCGCTGACCGCGCTGGAAGCCTGCAAACCTGCAACATAGTAGCAAAGACGACTACTGCAACTCTGTAACGCTGATCCTGCCGCCTTCTCGACTGTTTTCCTGCTTGTGCATGCTGTGGGGGTAGCCTGCCTCCTCTCTGCACCAGAAGCTCCGAAGAAATCTCCCGTGGGTCGACGGAATCTTCCCCCTGCAACCGCAGGCACCAAAAAGCTGCATCTCCGGTCCCTTGGGTCTCCTCTCAGCACGACGAGCGAGGTCCCTCGAATCCAGCGACACCGTCCAAGTGACCCCCACAGTCCAGTGACTCTTCAGCCCAAGTTTGGTGGAGGTAAGTCCTTGCCTCACCTCGCTGGGCTGCATTGCTGGGAACCGTGACTTTGCAAGCTTCTCCGGCCCCTGTGCACTTCCGGCGGAAATCCTGTGTGCACAGCCAAGCCTGGGTCCACGGCACTCTAACCTGCATTGCACGACTTTCTAAGTTGGTCTCCGGCGACGTGGGACTCCTTTGTGCAACTTCGGCGAGCACCGTTTCACGCATCCTCGTAGTGCCTGTTTCTGGCACTTCTCCGGGTGCTACCTGCTTCAGTGAGGGCTCTTTGTCTTGCTCGACGTCCCCTCTCTCTGCAGGTCCAATTTGCGACCTCCTGGTCCCTCCTGGGCCCCAGCAGCGTCCAAAAACGCCAAACGCACGATTTGCGTGTAGCAAGGCTTGTTGGCGTCCATCCGGCGGGAAAACACTTCTGCACGACTCTCCAAGGCGTGGGGGATCCATCCTCCAAAGGGGAAGTCTCTAGCCCTTGTCGTTCCTGCAGTATTCACAGTTCTTCAGCCTAGTAAGAGCTTCTTTGCACCAACCGCTGGCATTTCTTGGGCATCTGCCCATCTCCGAGCTGCTTGTGACTTTTGGACTTGGTCCCCTTGTTCCACAGGTACCTTCAGACAGGAATCCATCGTTGTTGCATTGCTGATTTGTGTTTTCCTTGCATTCTCCCTCTAACACGACTATTTTGTCCTTAGGGGAACTTTGGTGCACTTTGCACTCACTTTTCAGGGTCTTGGGGAGGGTTATTTTTCTAACTCTCACTATTTTCTAATAGTCCCAGCGACCCTCTACAAGGTCACATAGGTTTGGGGTCCATTCGTGGTTCACATTCCACTTTTGGAGTATATGGTTTGTGTTGCCCCTATCCCTATGTTTCCCCATTGCATCCTATTGTAATTATACATTGTTTGCACTGTTTTCTAAGACTATACTGCATATTTTTGCTATTGTGTATATATATCTTGTGTATATTTCCTATCCTCTTACTGAGGGTACACTCTAAGATACTTTGGCATATTGTCATAAAAATAAAGTACCTTTATTTTTAGTATAACTGTGTATTGTGTTTTCTTATGATATTGTGCATATGACACTAAGTGGTACTGTAGTAGCTTCACACGTCTCCTAGTTCAGCCTGAGCTGCTTTGCTAAGCTACCATTATCTATCAGCCTAAGCTGCTAGACACCCTATACACTAATAAGGGATAACTGGGCCTGGTGCAAGGTGCAAGTACCCCTTGGTACTCACTACAAGCCAGTCCAGCCTCCTACAGATACTTTGGCATATTGTCATAAAAATAAAGTACCTTTATTTTTAGTATAACTGTGTATTGTGTTTTCTTATGATATTGTGCATATGACACTAAGTGGTACTGTAGTAGCTTCACACGTCTCCTAGTTCAGCCTAAGCTGCTCTGCTAAGCTACCATTATCTATCAGCCTAAGCTGCTAGACACCCTATACACTAAAAAGGGATAACTGGGCTTGGTGCAAGGTGCAAGTACCCTTTGGTACTCACTACAATCCAGTCCAGCCTCCTACAATTGTTCCCTCTCATTTCTACTGAAATGAAAAAGCAAAGGAGAGAAGGCCTGAAAACTCAGGATCCCTGTCCAACAACAGGTAAAAGGGGTATCACAGTATCCCCTAACCACCCTACCATTCAGGATACCATTCCTGTGGTGGGAGAAACCTCTCCTGGGGTGGCACCTGTTCCAAGAGAATCATCAGTTGGCAAAACTGTACTCCCTGAGGTAGAAGTACCTCTCTGTGGGATAACTAACATTGGTGGAAAAAATAGCACCATTTTAGTTAACATGGAGCATCCCTCCAACCCTCCCAGAGAAACTTTAGTGCAGAAACTCTGCACTGCCTCACAACACTTAGGACAGCATCCCTGCCCTAGTGTGGAGCTCATAGGACAGCATCCCTGCCCTGTTCCAACTCAAGAGAAACAGCATCCCTGTTCTCTCTTCCAGCCATATGGACAAAGTTTTTGCCCAGCTATGGCTTTTCTGAGACAGCATCCCTGTCTGGCATTTCCATCACTACAAATAGGTTCAGTGGACAATTCCCACTGCTCTAAACTAAAACTTACTGATAGAAACTCTGAAAATACATCTTCATATTGTTGCTTAGCTAAAAAACTTCGAACAGGGTGGTTTACATCCCCACAGGGAAGTAACCATATAGTGGATGATAAAGGGAGTAACCAGTCTATTGCAGAGCTACTCTCTACTTATCACCACTTAGACAATAAAGTCTCAACTGGCCAAGGTTAGCCTTATTGTCCTTCGTTTGGGGGGGGGTTGTGTGAGAAAGTAGCCTCTTTCTAGCCTTGTTACCCCTACTTTTGGCCTGTTTGGGAGTGTATGTCAGGGTGTTTTCACTGTCTCACTGGGATCCCTCTAGCAAGGGCCCAGTGCTCATAGTGAAAACCCTATGTTTTCAGTATGTTTGTTATGTGTCACTGGGACCCTGCTAGTCAGGACCCCAGTGCTCATACGTTTGTGGCCTATATGTATGTGTTCCCTGTGTGGTGCCTAACTGTCTCACTGAGGCTCTGTTAACCAGAACCTCAGTGGTTATGCTCTCTCATTTATTTCATATTGTCACTAACAGGCTAGTGACCAATTTTACCAATTTACATTGGCTTACTGGAACACCCTTATAATTCCCTAGTATATGGTACTGAGGTACCCAGGGTATTGGGGTTCCAGGAGATCCCTATGGGCTGCAGCATTTCTTTTGCCACCCATAGGGAGCTCTGACAATTCTTACACAGGCCTGCCACTGCAGCCTGAGTGAAATAACGTCCACGTTATTTCACAGCCATTTTACACTGCACTTAAGTAACTTATAAGTCACCTATATGTCTAACCTTTACCTGGTAAAGGTTAGGTGCAAAGTTACTTAGTGTGAGGGCACCCTGGCACTAGCCAAGGTGCCCCCACATTGTTCAGAGCCAATTCCCTGAACTTTGTGAGTGCGGGGACACCATTACACGCGTGCACTACATATAGGTCACTAACTATATGTAGCTTCACAATGGTAACTCCGAATATGGCCATGTAACATGTCTATGATCATGGAATTGTCCCCTCTATGCCATCCTGGCATAGTTGGCACAATCCCATGATCCCAGTGGTCTGTAGCACAGACCCTGGTACTGCCAAACTGCCCTTTTTGGGGTTTCACTGCAGCTGCTGCTGCTGCCAACCCCTCAGACAGGCATCTGCCCTCCTGGGGTCCAGCCAGGCCTGGCCCAGGATGGCAGAACAAAGAACTTCCTCTGAGAGAGGGTGTGACACCCTCTCCCTTTGGAAAATGGTGTGAAGGCAGGGGAGGAGTAGCCTCCCCCAGCCTCTGGAAATGCTTTGTTGGGCACAAATGTGCCCAATTCTGCATAAGCAAGTCTACACCGGTTCAGGGGACCCCTTAGCCCTGCTCTGGCGCGAAACTGGACAAAGGAAAGGGGACTGACCACTCCCCTGACCTGCACCTACCCTGGGAGGTGTCCAGAGCTCCTCCAGTGTGCTCCAGACCTCTGCCATCTTGGAAACAGAGGTGCTGCTGGCACACTGGACTTCTCTGAGTGGCCAGTGCCACCAGGTGACGTCAGAGACTCCTTCTGATAGGCTCCTTCAGGTGTTAGTAGCCTATCCTCTCTCCTAGGTAGCCAAACCCTCTTTTCTGGCTATTTAGGGTCTCTGTCTCTGGGGAAACTTTAGATAACGAATGCATGAGCTCAGCCGAGTTCCTCTGCATCTCTCTCTTCACCTTCTGATAAGGAATCGACTGCTGACCGCGCTGAAAGCCTGCAAAACTGCAACATAGTAGCAAAGACGACTACTGCAACTCTGTAACGCTGATCCTGCCGCCTTCTCGACTGTTTTCCTGCTTGTGCATGCTGTGGGGGTAGTCTGCCTCCTCTCTGCACCAGAAGCTCCGAAGAAATCTCCCGTGGGTCGCCGGAATCTTCCCCCTGCAACCGCAGGCACCAAAAAGCTGCATTACCGGTCCCTTGGGTCTCCTCTCAGCACGACGAGCGAGGTCCCTCGAATCCAGCAACTCTGTCCAAGTGACCCCCACAGTCCAGTGACTCTTCAGTCCAAGTTTGGTGGAGGTAAGTCCTTGCCTCACCTCGCTGGGCTGCATTGCTGGGAACCGCGACTTTTGCAGCTACTCCGGCCCCTGTGCACTTCTGGCGGAAATCCTTTGTGCACAGCCAAGCCTGGGTCCACGGCACTCTAACCTGCATTGCACGACGTTCTAAGTTGGTCTCCGGCGACGTGGGACTCCTTTGTGCGACTTTGGGTGAGCACCGTTTCACGCATCCTCGTAGTGCCTGTTTCTGGCACTTCTCCGGTCGCTACCTGCTGATGAGAGGGCTCCTTTTCTTGCTTGACATCCCCTCTCTCTCCTGGTCCAATTTGCCACCTCCTGGTCCCTCCAGGGCCACAGCAGCGTCCAAAAACACTAACCGCACGATTTGCAGCTAGCAAGGCTTGTTGGCGTTCTTTCGGCGGGAAAACACTTCTGCACGACTCTCCACGGCAAGAGGGTCCGTCCACCAAAGGGGAAGTCTCTATCCCTTTTCGTTCCTGCAGAAACCTCAGCTTCTTCTGTCCAGTAGAAGCTTCTATGCTTCCACAGCTGGCATTTCCTGGGCATATGCCCATCTCCGACTTGCTTGTGACTTTTGGACTTGGTCCCCTTGTTCCACAGGTACCCTAGATTGGAAATCCACAGTTGTTGCATTGTTGGTTTGTGTCTTTCCTGCATTATTCCTCTAACACGACTTCTTTGTCCTTAGGGGAACTTTAGTGCACTTTGCACTCACTTATCAGGGTCTTGGGGAGGGTTATTTTTCTAACTCTCACTATTTTCTAATAGTCCCAGCGACCCTCTACAAGGTCACATAGGTTTGGGATCCATTCGTGGTTCGCATTCCACTTTTGGAGTATATGGTTTCTGTTGCCCCTATCCCTATGTTTCCCCATTGCATCCTATTGTAATTATACATTGTTTGCACTGTTTTCTAAGACTATACTGCATATTTTTGCTATTGTGTATATATATCTTGTGTATATTTCCTATCCTCTCACTGAGGGTACACTCTAAGATACTTTGGCATATTGTCATAAAAATAAAGTACCTTTATTTTTAGTATAACTGGGTATTGTGTTTTCTTATGATATTGTGCATATGACACTAAGTGGTACTGTAGTAGCTTCACACGTCTCCTAGTTCAGCCTAAGCTGCTCTGCTAAGCTACCATTATCTATCAGCCTAAGCTGCTAGACACCCTATACACTAATAAGGGATAACTGGGCCTGGTGCAAGGTGCAAGTACCCCTTGGTACTCACTACAAGCCAGTCCAGCCTCCTACACCCAGTGCTCATAAGTGTGCCTGAATGTGTTACCTGTGTAGTGACTAACTGTCTCACTGAGGCTCTGCTAATCAGAACCTCAGTGGTTATGCTCTCTCATTTCTTTCCAAATTGTCACTAACAGGCTAGTGACCAATTTTACCAATTTACATTGGCTTACTGGAACACCCTTATAATTCCCTAGTATATGGTACTGAGTTACCCAGGGTATTGGGGTTCCAGGAGATCCCTATGGGCTGCAGCATTTCTTTTGCCACCCATAGGGAGCTCTGACAATTCTTACACAGGCCTGCCACTGCAGCCTGAGTGAAATAAAGTCCACGTTATTTCACAGCCATTTTACACTGCACTTAAGTAACTTATAAGTCACCTATTTGACTAACCTTTACCTGGTAAAGGTTAGGTGCAAAGTTACTTAGTGTGAGGGCACCCTGGCACTAGCCAAGGTGCCCCCACATTGTTCAGAGCCGATTCCCCGGACTTTGTGAGTGCGGGGACACCATTACACGCTTGCACTACATATAGGTCACTACCTATATGTAGCTTCACAATGGTAACTCCGAATATGGCCATGTAACATGTCTATGATCATGGAATTGCCCCCTCTACGCCATCCTGGCATAGTTGGCACAATCCCATGATCCCAGTGGTCTGTAGCACAGACCCTGGTACTGCCAAACTGCCTTTTCTGGGGTTTTTACTGCAGCTGCTGCTGCTGCCAACCCCTCAGACAGGTTTCTGCCCTCCTGGGGTCAAGCCAGGCTTGTCCCAGGATGGCAGAACAAAGGACTTCCTCTGAGAGAGGGTGTTACACCCTCTCCCTTTGGAAAATGGTGTGAAGGCAGGGGAGGAGTAGCCTCCCCCAGCCTCTGGAAATGCTTTGTTGGGCACAGATGTGCCCAATTCTGCATAAGCCAGTCTACACCGGTTCAGGGGACCCCTTAGCCCTTCTCTGGCGCAAAACTGGACAAAGGAAAGGGGAGTGACCACTCCCCTGACCTGCACCTCCCCTGGGACGTGTCCAGAGCTCCTCCAGTGTGCTCCAGACCTCTGCCATCTTGGAAACAGAGGTGCTGCTGGCACACTGGACTGCTCTGAGTGGCCAGTGCCACCAGGTGACGTCAGAGACTCCTTGTGATAGGCTCCTTCAGGTGTTGCTAGCCTATCCTCTCTCCTAAGTAGCCAAACCCTCTTTTCTGGCTATTTAGGGTCTCTGTCTCTGGGGAAACTTTAGATAACGAATGCAAGAGCTCATCCGAGTTCCTCTGCATCTCTCTCTTCACCTTCTGCCAAGGAATCGACTGCTGACCGCGCTGGAAGCCTGCAAACCTGCAACATAGTAGCAAAGACGACTACTGCAACTCTGTAACGCTGATCCTGCCGCCTTCTCGACTGTTTTCCTGGTGGTGCAAGCTGTGGGGGTAGTCTGCCTCCTCTCTGCACTAGAAGCTCCGAAGAAATCTCCCGTGGGTTGTGAGAAAGTAGCCTCTTTCTAGCCTTGTTACCCCCACTTTTGGCCTGTTTGTGAGTGTATGCCAGGGTGTTTTCACTGTCTCACTGGGATCCTGCTAGCCAGGGCCCAGTGCTCATAGTGAAAACCCTATGTTTTCAGTATGTTTGTTATGTGTCACTGGGACCCTGCTAGTCAGGACCCCAGTGCTCATAAGTTTGTGGCCTATATGTGTGTGTTCCCTGTGTAGTGGCTAACTGTCTCACTGAGGCTCTGCTAACCAGAACCTCAGTGGTTATGCTCTCTCATTTATTTCAAATTGTCACTAACAGGCTAGTGACCAATTTTACCAATTTACATTGGCTTACTGGAACACCCTTATAATTCTCTAGTATATGGTACTGAGGTACCCAGGGTATTGGGGTTCCAGGAGATCCCTATGGGCTGCAGCATTTCTTTTGCCACCCATAGGGAGCTCTGACAATTCTTACACAGGCCTGCCACTGCAGCCTGAGTGAAATAACGTCCACGTTATTTCACAGCCATTTTACACTGCACTTAAGTAACTTATAAGTCACCTATATGTCTAACCTTTACCTGGTAAAGGTTAGGTGCAAAGTTACTTAGTGTGAGGGCACCCTGGCACTAGCCAAGGTGCCCCCACATTGTTCAGAGCCAATTCCCTGAACTTTGTGAGTGCGGGGACACCATTACACGCGTGCACTACATATAGGTCACTACCTATATGTAGCTTCACAATGGTAACTCCGAATATGGCCATGTAACATGTCTATGATCATGGAATTGCCCCCTCTATGCCATCCTGGCATAGTTGGCACAATCCCATGATCCCAGTGGTCTGTAGCACAGACCCTGGTACTGCCAAACTGCCTTTTCTGGGGTTTTTACTGCAGCTGCTGCTGCTGCCAACCCCTCAGACAGGTTTCTGCCCTCCTGGGGTCAAGCCAGGCTTGTCCCAGGATGGCAGAACAAAGGACTTCCTCTGAGAGAGGGTGTTACACCCTCTCCCTTTGGAAAATGGTGTGAAGGCAGGGGAGGAGTAGCCTCCCCCAGCCTCTGGAAATGCTTTGTTGGGCACAGATGTGCCCAATTCTGCATAAGCCAGTCTACACCGGTTCAGGGGACCCCTTAGCCCTTCTCTGGCGCGAAACTGGACAAAGGAAAGGGGAGTGACCACTCCCCTGACCTGCACCTCCCCTGGGAGGTGTCCAGAGCTCCTCCAGTGTGCTCCAGACCTCTGCCATCTTGGAAACAGAGGTGCTGCTGGCACACTGGACTGCTCTGAGTGGCCAGTGCCACCAGGTGACGTCAGAGACTCCTTGTGATAGGCTCCTTCAGGTGTTGCTAGCCTATCCTCTCTCCTAAGTAGCCAAACCCTCTTTTCTGGCTATTTAGGGTCTCTGTCTCTGGGGAAACTTTAGATAACGAATGCAAGAGCTCATCCGAGTTCCTCTGCATCTCTCTCTTCACCTTCTGCCAAGGAATCGACTGCTGACCGCGCTGGAAGCCTGCAAACCTGCAACATAGTAGCAAAGACGACTACTGCAACTCTGTAACGCTGATCCTGCCGCCTTCTCTACTGTTTTCCTGGTGGTGCATGCTGTGGGGGTAGTCTGCCTCCTCTCTGCACTAGAAGCTCCGAAGAAATCTCCCGTGGGTTGTGAGAAAGTAGCCTCTTTCTAGCCTTGTTACCCCCACTTTTGGCCTGTTTGTGAGTGTATGCCAGGGTGTTTTCACTGTCTCACTGGGATCCTGCTAGCCAGGGCCCAGTGCTCATAGTGAAAACCCTATGTTTTCAGTATGTTTGTTATGTGTCACTGGGACCCTGCTAGTCAGGACCGCAGTGCTCATAAGTTTGTGGCCTATATGTGTGTGTTCCCTGTGTAGTGCCTAACTGTCTCACTGAGGCTCTGCTAACCAGAACCTCAGTGGTTATGCTCTCTCATTTATTTCAAATTGTCACTAACAGGCTAGTGACCAATTTTACCAATTTACATTGGCTTACTGGAACACCCTTATAATTCCCTAGTATATGGTACTGAGGTACCCAGGGTATTGGGGTTCCAGGAGATCCCTATGGGCTGCAGCATTTCTTTTGCCACCCATAGGGAGCTCTGACAATTCTTACACAGGCCTGCCACTGCAGCCTGAGTGAAATAACGTCCACATTATTTCACAGCCATTTTACACTGCACTTAAGTAACTTATAAGTCACCTATATGTCTAACCTTTACCTGGTAAAGGTTAGGTGCAAAGTTACTTAGTGTGAGGGCACCCTGGCACTAGCCAAGGTGCCCCCACATTGTTCAGAGCCAATTCCCTGAACTTTGTGAGTGCGGGGACACCATTACACGCGTGCACTACATATAGGTCACTACCTATATGTAGCTTCACAATGGTAACTCCGAATATGGCCATGTAACATGTCTATGATCATGGAATTGCCCCCTCTATGCCATCCTGGCATAGTTGGCACAATCCCATGATCCCAGTGGTCTGTAGCACAGACCCTGGTACTGCCAAACTGCCCTTTTTGGGGTTTCACTGCAGCTGCTGCTGCTGCCAACCCCTCAGACAGGCATCTGCCCTCCTGGGGTCCAGCCAGGCCTGGCCCAGGATGGCAGAACAAAGAACTTCCTCTGAGAGAGGGTGTGACACCCTCTCCCTTTGGAAAATGGTGTGAAGGCAGGGGAGGAGTAGCCTCCCCCAGCCTCTGGAAATGCTTTGTTGGGCACAGATGTGCCCAATTCTGCATAAGCCAGTCTACACCGGTTCAGGGGACCCCTTAGCCCTGCTCTGGCGCGAAACTGGACAAAGGAAAGGGGAGTGACCACTCCCCTGACCTGCACCTCCCCTGGGAGGTGTCCAGAGCTCCTCCAGTGTGCTCCAGACCTCTGCCATCTTGGAAACAGAGGTGCTGCTGGCACACTGGACTGCTCTGAGTGGCCAGTGCCACCAGGTGACGTCAGAGACTCCTTGTGATAGGCTCCTTCAGGTGTTGCTAGCCTATCCACTCTCCTAGGTAGCCAAACCCTCTTTTCTGGCTATTTAGGGTCTCTGTCTCTGGGGAAACTTTAGATAACGAATGCAAGAGCTCAGCCGAGTTCCTCTGCATCTCTCTCTTCACCTTCTGCCAAGGAATCGACTGCTGACCGCGCTGGAAGCCTGCAACACTGCAACAAAGTAGCAAAGACGACTACTGCAACTCTGTAACGCTGATCCTGCCGCCTTCTCGACTGTTTTCCTGTTTGTGCATGCTGTGGGGGTAGTCTGCCTCCTCTCTGCACCAGAAGCTCCGAAGAAATCTCCCGTGGGTCGACGGAATCTTCTCCCTGCAACCGCAGGCACCAAAAAGCTGCATTACCGGTCCCTTGGGTCTCCTCTCAGCACGACGAGCGAGGTCCCTCGAATCCAGCGACTCTGTCCAAGTCACCCCCACAGTCCAGTGACTCTTCAGTCCAAGTTTGGTGGAGGTAAGTCCTTGCCTCACCTCGCTGGGCTGCATTGCTGGGAACCGCGACTTTTGCAGCTACTCCGGCCCCTGTGCACTTCCGGCGGAAATCCTTTGTGCACAGCCAAGCCTGGGTCCACGGCACTCTAACCTGCATTGCACCACATTCTAAGTTGGTCTCCGGCGACGTGGGACTCCTTTGTGCGACTTCGGGTGAGCACCGTTTCACGCATCCTTGTAGTGCCAGTTTCTGGCACTTCTCTGGGTGCTAACTGCTGCTGACAAAGCTCCTTGTCTTGCCCGACGTCCCCTCTCTCTCCTGGTCCAATTTGCGACCTCCTGGTCCCTCCAGGGCCACAGCAGCGTCCAAAAACACTAACCGCACGATTTGCAGCTAGCAAGGCTTGTTGGCGTTCTTTCGGCGGGAAAACACTTCTGCACGACTCTCCACAGCAAGAGGGTCCGTCCACCAAAGGGGAAGTCTCTATCCCTTTTCGTTCCTGCAGAAACCTCAGCTTCTTCTGTCCAGTAGAAGCTTCTATGCTTCCACAGCTGGCATTTCCTGGGCATATGCCCATCTCCGACTTGCTTGTGACTTTTGGACTTGGTCCCCTTGTTCCACAGGTACCCTAGATTGGAAATCCACAGTTGTTGCATTGTTGGTTTGTGTCTTTCCTGCATTATTCCTCTAACACGACTTCTTTGTCCTTAGGGGAACTTTAGTGCACTTTGCACTCACTTTTCAGGGTCTTGGGGAGGGTTATTTTTCTAACTCTCACTATTTTCTAATAGTCCAGGCGACCCTCTACAAGGTCACATAGGTTTGGGATCCATTCGTGGTTCGCATTCCACTTTTGGAGTATATGGTTTCTGTTGCCCCTATCCCTATGTTTCCCCATTGCATCCTATTGTAATTATACATTGTTTGCACTGTTTTCTAAGACTATACTGCATATTTTTGCTATTGTGTATATATATCTTGTGTATATTTCCTATCCTCTCACTGAGGGTACACTCTTAGATACTTTGGCATATTGTCATAAAAATAAAGTACCTTTATTTTTAGTATAACTGGGTATTGTGTTTTCTTATGATATTGTGCATATGACACTAAGTGGTACTGTAGTAGCTTCACACGTCTCCTAGTTCAGCCTAAGCTGCTCTGCTAAGCTACCATTATCTATCAGCCTAAGCTGCTAGACACCCTATACACTAATAAGGGACAACTGGGCCTGGTGCAAGGTGCAAGTACCCCTTGGTACTCACTACAAGCCAGTCCAGCCTCCTACACCCAGTGCTCATAAGTGTGCCTGAATGTGTTACCTGTGTAGTGACTAACTGTCTCACTGAGGCTCTGCTAATCAGAACCTCAGTGGTTATGCTCTCTCATTTCTTTCCAAATTGTCACTAACAGGCTAGTGACCAATTTTACCAATTTACATTGGCTTACTGGAACACCCTTATAATTCCCTAGTATATGGTACTGAGGTACCCAGGGTATTGGGGTTCCAGGAGATCCCTATGGGCTGCAGCATTTCTTTTGCCACCCATAGGGAGCTCTGACAATTCTTACACAGGCCTGCCACTGCAGCCTGAGTGAAATAACGTCCACGTTATTTCACAGCCATTTTACACTGCACTTAAGTAACTTATAAGTCACCTATATGTCTAACCTTTACCTGGTAAAGGTTAGGTGCAAAGTTACTTAGTGTGAGGGCACCCTGGCACTAGCCAAGGTGCCCCCACATTGTTCAGAGCCAATTCCCTGAACTTTGTGAGTGCGGGGACACCATTACACGCGTGCACTACATATAGGTCACTACCTATATGTAGCTTCACAATGGTAACTCCGAATATGGCCATGTAACATGTCTATGATCATGGAATTGCCCCCTCTATGCCATCCTGGCATAGTTGGCACAATCCCATGATCCCAGTGGTCTGTAGCACAGACCCTGGTACTGCCAAACTGCCTTTTCTGGGGTTTTTACTGCAGCTGCTGCTGCTGCCAACCCCTCAAACAGGTTTCTGCCCTCCTGGGGTCAAGCCAGGCTTGTCCCAGGATGGCAGAACAAAGGACTTCCTCTGAGAGAGGGTGTTACACCCTCTCCCTTTGGAAAATGGTGTGAAGGCAGGGGAGGAGTAGCCTCCCCAGCCTCTGGAAATGCTTTGTTGGGCACAGATGTGCCCAATTCTGCATAAGCCAGTCTACACCGGTTCAGGGGACCCCTTAGCCCTTCTCTGGCGCGAAACTGGACAAAGGAAAGGGGAGTGACCACTCCCCTGACCTGCACCTCCCCTGGGAGGTGTCCAGAGCTCCTCCAGTGTGCTCCAGACCTCTGCCATCTTGGAAACAGAGGTGCTGCTGGCACACTGGACTGCTCTGAGTGGCCAGTGCCACCAGGTGACGTCAGAGACTCCTTGTGATAGGCTCCTTCAGGTGTTGCTAGCCTATCCTCTCTCCTAAGTAGCCAAACCCTCTTTTCTGGCTATATAGGGTCTCTGTCTCTGGGGAAACTTTAGATAACGAATGCAAGAGCTCATCCGAGTTCCTCTGCATCTCTCTCTTCACCTTTTGCCAAGGAATCGACTGCTGACCGCGCTGGAAGCCTGCAAACCTGCAACATAGTAGCAAAGACGACTACTGCAACTCTGTAACGCTGATCCTGCCGCCTTCTCTACTGTTTTCCTGGTGGTGCATGCTGTGGGGGTAGTCTGCCTCCTCTCTGCACTAGAAGCTCCGAAGAAATCTCCCGTGGGTTGTGAGAAAGTAGCCTCTTTCTAGCCTTGTTACCCCCACTTTTGGCCTGTTTGTGAGTGTATGCCAGGGTGTTTTCACTGTCTCACTGGGATCCTGCTAGCCAGGGCCCAGTGCTCATAGTGAAAACCCTATGTTTTCAGTATGTTTGTTATGTGTCACTGGGACCCTGCTAGTCAGGACCGCAGTGCTCATAAGTTTGTGGCCTATATGTGTGTGTTCCCTGTGTAGTGCCTAACTGTCTCACTGAGTCTCTGCTAACCAGAACCTCAGTGGTTATGCTCTCTCATTTATTTCAAATTGTCACTAACAGGCTAGTGACCAATTTTACCAATTTACATTGGCTTACTGGAACACCCTTATAATTCCCTAGTATATGGTACTGAGGTACCCAGGGTATTGGGGTTCCAGGAGATCCCTATGGGCTGCAGCATTTCTTTTGCCACCCATAGGGAGCTCTGACAATTCTTACACAGGCCTGCCACTGCAGCCTGAGTGAAATAACGTCCACGTTATTTCACAGCCATTTTACACTGCACTTAAGTAACTTATAAGTCACCTATATGTCTAACCTTTACCTGGTAAAGGTTAGGTGCAAAGTTACTTAGTGTGAGGGCACCCTGGCACTAGCCAAGGTGCCCCCACATTGTTCAGAGCCAATTCCCTGAACTTTGTGAGTGCGGGGACACCATTACACGCGTGCACTACATATAGGTCACTACCTATATGTAGCTTCACAATGGTAACTCCGAATATGGCCATGTAACATGTCTATGATCATGGAATTGCCCCCTCTATGCCATCCTGGCATAGTTGGCACAATCCCATGATCCCAGTGGTCTGTAGCACAGACCCTGGTACTGCCAAACTGCCCTTTTTGGGTTTTCACTGCAGCTGCTGCTGCTGCCAACCCCTCAGACAGGCATCTGCCCTCCTGGGGTCCAGCCAGGCCTGGCCCAGGATGGCAGAACAAAGAACTTCCTCTGAGAGAGGGTGTGACACCCTCTCCCTTTGGAAAATGGTGTGAAGGCAGGGGAGGAGTAGCCTCCCCCAGCCTCTGGAAATGCTTTGTTGGGCACAGATGTGCCCAATTCTGCATAAGCCAGTCTACACCGGTTCAGGGGACCCCTTAGCCCTGCTCTGGCACGAAACTGGACAAAGGAAAGGGGAGTGTCCACTCCCCTGACCTGCACCTCCCCTGGGAGGTGTCCAGAGCTCCTGCAGTGTGCTCCAGACCTCTGCCATCTTGGAAACAGAGGTGCTGCTGGCACACTGGACTGCTCTGAGTGGCCAGTGCCACCAGGTGACGTCAGAGACTCCTTGTGATAGGCTCCTTCAGGTGTTGCTAGCCTATCCTCTCTCCTAGGTAGCCAAACCCTCTTTTCTGGCTATTTAGGGTCTCTGTCTCTGGGGAAACTTTAGATAACGAATGCAAGAGCTCAGCCGAGTTCCTCTGCATCTCTCTCTTCACCTTCTGCCAAGGAATCGACTGCTGACCGCGCTGGAAGCCTGCAACACTGCAACAAAGTAGCAAAGACGACTACTGCAACTCTGTAACGCTGATCCTGCCGCCTTCTCGACTGTTTTCCTGTTTGTGCATGCTGTGGGGGTAGTCTGCCTCCTCTCTGCACCAGAAGCTCCGAAGAAATCTCCCGTGGGTCGACGGAATCTTCCCCCTGCAACCGCAGGCACCAAAAAGCTGCATTACCGGTCCCTTGGGTCTCCTCTCAGCACGACGAGCGAGGTCCCTCGAATCCAGCGTCTCTGTCCAAGTCACCCCCACAGTCCAGTGACTCTTCAGTCCAAGTTTGGTGGAGGTAAGTCCTTGCCTCACCTCGCTGGGCTGCATTGCTGGGAACCGCGACTTTTGCAGCTACTCCGGCCCCTGTGCACTTCCGGCGGAAATCCTTTGTGCACAGCCAAGCCTGGGTCCACGGCACTCTAACCTGCATTGCACCACATTCTAAGTTGGTCTCCGGCGACGTGGGACTCCTTTGTGCGACTTCGGGTGAGCACCGTTTCACGCATCCTTGTAGTGCCAGTTTCTGGCACTTCTCTGGGTTCTAACTGCTGCTGACAGAGCTCCTTGTCTTGCCCGACGTCCCCTCTCTCTCCTGGTCCAATTTGCGACCTCCTGGTCCCTCCAGGGCCACAGCAGCGTCCAAAAACGGTAACCGCACGATTTGCAGCTAGCAAGGCTTGTTGGCGTTTTTTATGCGGGAAAACACTTCTGCACGACTCTCCACGGCGAGAGGGATCCGTCCACCAAAGGGAAAGTCTCTAGCCCTTTTCGTTCCTGCAGGAACCTCAGCTTCTTCTGTCCAGTAGAAGCTTCTTTGCACCTGCAGCTGGCATTTCCTGGGCATTTGCCCATCTCCGACTTGCTTGTGACTTTTGGACTTGGTCCCCTTGTTCCACAGGTACCCTAGATTGGAAATCCACAGTTGTTGCATTGTTGGTTTGTGTCTTTCCTGCATTATTCCTCTAACACGACTTCTTTGTCCTTAGGGGAACTTTAGTGCACTTTGCACTCACTTTTCAGGGTCTTGGGGAGGGTTATTTTTCTAACTCTCACTATTTTCTAATAGTCCCAGCGACCCTCTACAAGGTCACATAGGTTTGGGGTCCATTCGTGGTTCGCATTCCACTTTTGGAGTATATGGTTTGTGTTGCCCCTATCCCTATGTTTCCCCATTGCATCCTATTGTAACTATACATTGTTTGCACTGTTTTCTAAGACTATACTGCATATTTTTGCTATTGTGTATATATATCTTGTGTATATTTCCTATCCTCTCACTGAGGGTACACTCTAAGATACTTTGGCATATTGTCATAAAAATAAAGTACCTTTATTTTTAGTATAACTGTGTATTGTGTTTTCTTATGATATTGTGCAAGTGACACTTGTGGTACTGTAGTAGCTTCACACGTCTCCTAGTTCAGCCTAAGCTGCTCTGCTAAGCTACCATTATCTATCAGCCTAAGCTGCTAGACACCCTATACACTAATAAGGGATAACTGGGCCTGGTGCAAGGTGCAAGTACCCCTTGGTACTCACTACAAGCCAGTCCAGCCTCCTACATTGGTTGTGCAGCGGTGGGATAAGTGCTTTGAGACTACTTACCACTCTTGTCATTGTACTTTTCATAAGAGAAAAATCTACAAAACAAGGTCAGTGTATATACACATAGCCAAAAAGTGTTGCATTTCCTCTTTTCACTCTTTTCAAAGTGCTGAAAAGTACTTCTAAACTTTCAAAAAGTTCTTAAAAGTTGAAAAAGTTTTTTTCTGTCTTTCTAAAAAGTTCTGAAAACTTTTTTCTCTTCTTCTATCACTTTAACTCTCTCTAAAAATGTCTGGCACAGGCCAAAATGTTGATCTGTCCAAACTTGCATATGATCACCTTAGCTGGAAAGGAGCAAGGAGTCTCTGCATAGAGAGAGGTTTGAGTGTAGGGAAGAATCCTTCTTTGGAATTATTGCTTAACATGCTTAGAGAACAAGATAAGGCCATAGGGGCCACATCTGTTGAAAAAGTAGCAAATGGTTCGAAATCTGATCCAGGGACTCCCCCAGGAAAAGATTCAGGAAAGAAACTTCCTAGCCTGCCCATTACTAGACAGTATAGCATAGTTGGTAATGATGGAGAGCCTCACCATACAAATAGTGTTGTCTCACATCATAGCAAAAGCATTTATTCTCACCATACTGGTAGTGATGTTTCTGTTAGCCAAGCTGTTAGGGTGGCTTCTGTAAGGGACAGGTCTCCTTCTGTTCATTCTTCTGTGTCTAAGAATGTCCTTCCCACCAACCCTGATGACAGAATGTTAGAGAGGGAACTCAATACGTTGAGAGTGGAACAAACCAGACTGAAGCTTAAAAAGCAACAGCTGGATTTGGATAGACAGTCTTTTGAACTAGAGAAAGAAAGACAGAAGTTGGGTTTAGATACACATGGTGGCAGCAGCAGTATTCCCCATAGTCATCCTGCAAAAGAGCATGATTCCAGGAATCTGCATAAGATAGTTCCCCCTTATAAGGAGGGGGATGACATTAACAAGTGGTTTGCTGCACTTGAGAGGGCCTGTGTTGTACAGGATGTCCCTCAAAGGCAGTGGGCTGCTATCCTATGGCTATCATTTAGTGGACAAGGTAGGGATAGGCTCCTTACTGTGAAAGAAAATGATGCTAATAATTTCCAAGTTCTTAAGAATGCACTCATGGATGGTTATGGCTTAACCACTGAACAATACAGGATAAAGTTCAGAGAGACCAAAAAGGAGTCTTCACAAGACTGGGTTGATTTCATTGACCATTCAGTGAAGGCCTTGGAGGGGTGGTTACATGGCAGTAAAGTTACTGATTATGACAGCCTGTATAACTTGATCCTGAGAGAGCATATTCTTAATAATTGTGTGTCTGATTTGTTGCACCAGTACTTGGTGGACTCTGATCTGACCTCTCCCCAAGAATTGGGAAAGAAGGCAGACAAATGGGTCAGAACAAGGGTGAACAGAAAAGTTCATACAGGGGGTGACAAAGAGAACACTAAGAAGAAATATGGTGAAAAATCTCAAGATAAGCATGGGGATAAGGGTAAAACCAAAGATCCCACTTCAAATCTTAAACACTCTTCAGAGGGTGGGGATAAAACTAATTCTTCCTCTTCTTCTCAACCCACACACATTAAAAAGCCTTGGTGCTTTGTGTGTAAAAATAGAGGCCATAGGCCAGGGGATAAGTCCTGTCCAGGTAAACCCCCTGAGCCTACCACCACTAATACATCAAGCTCTAGTGCCCCTAGCAGTAGTGGTACTAGTGGTGGGACTGCTGGCAACAGTCAAGTTAAGGGTGTAGTTGGGTTCACTTATGGGTCCATCATAGAAACTGGGGTAGTCAGTCCCAAGACAGTTTCTGTCACACCTAGTGGCATTGGCCTTGCCACACTGGCTGCTTTTCCCCTTACAATGGATAAGTACAGGCAGACAGTTTCAATAAATGGTGTTGAGGCCTTGGCCTACAGGGACACAGGTGCCAGTATCACTTTGGTGACTGAAAACCTAGTGCATCCTGATCAACACATCATTGGACAACAGTATAAGATTATTGATGTCCATAACTCCACTAAGTTTCTCCCCTTAGCTATAATTCAGTTTAGTTGGGGTGGAGTTACTGGCCCTAAGCAGGTGGTGGTATCACCTAGCTTACCTGTAGACTGTCTCTTAGGTAATGACCTAGAGGCCTCAGGTTGGGCTGATGTAGAGTTTTATGCCCATGCAGCCATGCTGGGCATCCCTGAGGAATTGTTCCCTCTCATTTCTACTGAAATGAAAAAGCAAAGGAGAGAAGGCCTGAAAACTCAGGATCCCTCTCCATCAACAGGTAAAAAGGGTATCACAGTATCCCCTAACCACCCTACCATTCAGGATACCATTCCTGTGGTGGGAGAAACCTCTCCTGGGGTGGCACCTGTTCCAAGGGAATCATCAGTTGGCAAAACTGTACTCCCTGAGGTGGAAGTACCTCTCTGCGGGATAACTAACATTGGTGACAAAAAGAGCACCATTTTAGTTAACATGGAGCATCCCTCCAACCCTCCCAGAGAAACTTTAGTGCAGAAACCCTGCACTGCCTCACAACACTTAGGACAGCATCCCTGCCCTAGTGTGGAGCTCATAGGACAGCATCCCTGCCCTGCTCCAACTCAAGAGAAACAGCATCCCTGTTCTCTCTTCCAGCCATATGGACAAAGTTTTTGCCGAGCTATGGCTTTTCTGAGACAGCATCCCTGTCTGGCATTTCCATCACTACAAATAGGTTCAGTGGACAATTCCCACTGCTCTAAACTAAAACTTACTGATAGAAACTCTGAAAATACATCTTCACATTGTTGCTTAGCTAAAAAACTTCAAACAGGGTGGTTTACATCCCCACAGGGAAGTAACCATATAGTGGATGATAAAGGGAGTAACCAGTCTATTGCAGAGCTACTCTCTACTTATCACCACTTAGACAATAAAGTCTCAACTGGCCAAGGTTAGCCTTATTGTCCTTCATTTGGGGGGGGTTGTGTGAGAAAGTAGCCTCTTTCTAGCCTTGTTACCCCCACTTTTGGCCTGTTTGTGAGTGAATGCCAGGGTGTTTTCACTGTCTCACTGGGATCCTGCTAGCCAGGGCCCAGTGCTCATAGTGAAAACCCTATGTTTTCAGTATGTTTGTTATGTGTCACTGGGACCCTGCTAGTCAGGACCCCAGTGCTCATAAGTTTGTGGCCTATATGTGTGTGTTCCCTGTGTAGTTCCTAACTGTCTCACTGAGGCTCTGCTAACCAGAACCTCAGTGGTTATGCTACTCATTTATTTCAAATTGTCACTAACAGGCTAGTGACCAATTTTACCAATTTACATTGGCTTACTGGAACACCCTTATAATTCCCTAGTATACGGTACTGAGGTACCCAGGGTATTGGGGTTCCAGGAGATCCCTATGGGCTGCAGCATTTCTTTTGCCACCCATAGGGAGCTCTGACAATTCTTACACAGGCCTGCCACTGCAGCCTGAGTGAAATAACGTCCACGTTATTTCACAGCCATTTTACACTGCACTTAAGTAACTTATAAGTCACCTATATGTCTAACCTTTACCTGGTAAAGGTTAGGTGCAAAGTTACTTAGTGTGAGGGCACCCTGGCACTAGCCAAGGTGCCCCCACATTGTTTAGAGCCAATTCCCTGAACTTTGTGAGTGCGGGGACACCATTACACGCGTGCACTACATATAGGTCACTACCTATATGTAGCTTCACAATGGTAACTCCGAATATGGCCATGTAACATGTCTATGATTATGGAATTGCCCCCTCTATGCCATCCTGGCATAGTTGGCACAATCCCATGATCCCAGTGGTCTGTAGCACAGACCCTGGTACTGCCAAACTGCCCTTTTTGGGGTTTCACTGCAGCTGCTGCCAACCCCTCAGACAGGCATCTGCCCTCCTGGGGTCCAGCCAGGCCTGGCCCAGGATGGCAGAACAAAGAACTTCCTCTGAGAGAGGGTGTGACACCCTCTCCCTTTGGAAAATGGTGTGAAGGCAGGGGAGGAGTAGCCTCCCCCAGCCTCTGGAAATGCTTTGTTGGGCACAGATGTGCCCAATTCTGCATAAGCCAGTCTACACCGGTTCAGGGGACCCCTTAGCCCTGCTCTGGCGCGAAATTGGACAAAGGAAAGGGGAGTGACCACTCCCCTGACCTGCACCTCCCCTGGGAGGTGTCCAGAGCTCCTCCAGTGTGCTCCAGACCTCTGCCATCTTGGAAACAGAGGTGCTGCTGGCACACTGGACTGCTCTGAGTGGCCAGTGCCACCAGGTGACGTCAGAGACTCCTTGTGATAGGCTCCTTCAGGTGTTGCTAGCCTATCCTCTCTCCTACGTAGCCAAACCCTCTTTTCTGGCTATTTAGGGTCTCTGTCTCTGGGGACACTTTAGATAACAAATGCAAGAGCTCATCCGAGTTCCTCTGCATCTCTCTCTTCACCTTCTGCCAAGGAATCGACTGCTGACCGCGCTGGAAGCCTGCAACACTGCAACAAAGTAGCAAAGACGACTACTGCAACTCTGTAACGCTGATCCTGCCGCCTTCTCGACTGTTTTCCTGTTTGTGCATGCTGTGGGGGTAGTCTGCCTCCTCTCTGCACCAGAAGCTCCGAAGATATCTCCTGTGGGTCGACGGAATCTTCCCCCTGCAACCGCAGGCACCAAAAAGCTGCATTACCGGTCCCTTGGGTCTCCTCTCAGCACGACGAGCGAGGTCCCTTGAATCCAGCGACTCTGTCCAAGTGACCCACACAGTCCAGTGACTCTTCAGTCCAAGTTTGGTGGAGGTAAGTCCTTGCCTCACCTCGCTGGGCTGCATTGCTGGGAACTTCGACTTTTGCAGCTACTCTGGCCCCTGTGCACTTCCGGTGGAAATCCTTTGTGCACAGCCAAGCCTGGGTCCACGGCACTCTGACCTGCATTGCACGACGTTCTAAGTTGGTCTCCGGCGACGTGGGACTCCTTTGTGCGACTTCAGGTGAGCACTGTTTCACGCATCCTCGTAGTGCCTGTTTCTGGCAATTTTCCGGGTACTACCTGCTGCTGAGAGGGCTCCTTTTCTTCCTTTACGTATCCTCTCTCTCCTGGTCCAATTTGCGACCTCCTGGTCCCTCCAGGGCCACAGCAGCGTCCAAAAACGCTAACCGCACGATTTGCAGCTAGCAAGGCTTGTTGGCGTTCTTTTGGCGGGAAAATACTTCTGCACGACTCTACACGGCAAGAGGGATCCGTCCACCAAAGGGAAAGTCTCTAGCCCTTTTCGTTCCTGCAGAAACCTCAGCTTCTTCTGTCCAGTAGAAGCTTCTTTGCACCCGCAGCTGGCATTTCCTGGGCATCTGCCCATCTCCGACTTGCTTGTAACTTTTGGACTTGGTCCCCTTGTTCCACAGGTACCCTAGATTGGAAATCCACAGTTGTTGCATTGTTGGTTTGTGTCTTTCCTGCATTATTCCTCTAACACGACTTCTTTGTCCTTAGGGGAACTTTAGTGCACTTTGCACTCACTTTTCAGGGTCTTGGGGAGGGTTATTTTTCTAACTCTCACTATTTTCTAATAGTCCCAGCGACCCTCTACAAGGTCACATAGGTTTGGGGTCCATTCGTGGTTCGCATTCCACTTTTGGAGTATATGGTTTGTGTTGCCCCTATCCCTATGTTTCCCCATTGCATCCTATTGTAACTATACATTGTTTGCACTGTTTTCTAAGACTATACTGCATATTTTTGCTATTGTGTATATATATCTTGTGTATATTTCCTATCCTCTCACTGAGGGTACACTCTAAGATACTTTGGCATATTGTCATAAAAATAAAGTACCTTTATTTTTTGTATAACTGTGTATTGTGTTTTCTTATGATATTGTGCAAGTGACACTTGTGGTACTGTAGTAGCTTCACACGTCTCCTAGTTCAGCCTAAGCTGCTCTGCTAAGCTACCATTATCTATCAGCCTAAGCTGCTAGACACCCTATACACTAATAAGGGATAACTGGGCCTGGTGCAAGGTGCAAGTACCCCTTGGTACTCACTACAAGCCAGTCCAGCCTCCTACATGGGTCGACGGAATCTTCCCCCTGCAACCGCAGGCACCAAAAAGCTGCATTACCGGTCCCTTGGGTCTCCTCTCAGCACGACGAGCGAGGTCCCTCGAATCCAGCAACTCTGTCCAAGTGACTCCCACAGTCCAGTGACTCTTCAGTCCAAGTTTGGTGGAGGTAAGTCCTTGCCTCATCTCGCTAGACTGCATTGCTGGGAACCGCGACTTTTGCAGCTACTCCGGCCCCTGTGCACTTCCGGCGGAAATCCTTTGTGCACAGCCAAGCCTGGGTCCACAGCACTCTAACCTGCATTTCACGACTTTCTAAGTTGGTCTCCGGCGACGTGGGACTCCTTTGTGTAAACTTCGGGTGAGCACCGTTTCACGCATCCTCGTAGTGCCTGTTTCTGGCACTTCTCCGGGCGCTACCTGCTGCTAAGAGGGCTCCTTGTCTTGCTCGACGTCCCCTCTACCTCCTGGTCCAATTTGCGACCTCCTAGTCCCTCCTGGGTCACAGCAGCGTCCAAAAATGCTAACCGCACAATTTGCAGCTAGCAAGGCTTGTTGGCATTCTTTTTAGTGGGAAAACACTTCTGCACGACTCTCCACGGCGAGGAGGATCCGTCCACCATAAGGGAAGTCTCTAGCCCTTTTCGTTCCCACAGAAACCCCAGCTTCTTCTGTCCAGTAGAAGCTTCTTTGCATCCACAGCTGGCATTTCCTGGGCATCTGCCCATCTCCGACTTGCTTGTGACTTTTGGACTTGGTCCCCTTGTTCCACAGGTACCCTAGATTGGAAATCCATCGTTGTTGCATTGTTGATTTGTGTCTTTCCTGCATTATTCCTCTATCACGACTTCTTTGTCTTTTGGTGAACTTTAGTGCACTTTGCACTCACTTTTCAGGGTCTTGGGGAGGGTTATTTTTCTAACTCTCACTATTTTCTAATAGTCCCAGCGACCCTCTACAAGGTCACATAGGTTTGGGGTCCATTCGTGGTTCGCATTCCACTTTTGGAGTATATGGTTTGTGTTGCCCCTATCCCTACGTGCTCCCATTGCATCCTATTGTAACTATACCTTGTTTGCACTGTTTTCTAAGACTATACTGCATATTTTTGCTATTGTGTATATATATCTTGTGTATATTTCCTATCCTCTCACTGAGGGTACACTCTAAGATACTTTGGCATATTGTCATAAAAATAAAGTACCTTTATTTTTAGTATAACTGTGTATTGTGTTTTCTTATGATATTGTGCAAGTGACACTTGGGGTACTGAAGTAGCTTCACACGTCTCCTAGTTCAGCGTAAGCTGCTCTGCTAAGCTACCATTATCTATCAGCCTAAGCTGCTAGACACCCTATACACTAATAAGGGATAACTGGGCCTGGTGCAAGGTGCAAGTACCCCTTGGTACTCACTACAAGCCAGTCCAGCCTCCTACATTGGTTGTGCAGCGGTGGGATAAGTGCTTTGAGACTACTTACCACTCTTGTCATTGTACTTTTCATAAGAGAAAAATATACAAAACAAGTTCAGTGTATATACACATAGCCAAAAAGTTTTGCATTTCCTCTTTTCACTCTATTCTAAGTGCTGAAAAGTACTTCTAAACTTTCTAAAAAGTTCTAAAAAGTTTTAAAAGTTTTTTTTTCTGTCTTTCTAAAAAGTTCGGAAAACTTTTTTCTCTTTTTCTATCACTTTAACTCTTTCTAAAAATGTCTGGCACAGGCCAAAATGTTGACCTGTCTAAGATTGCATATGATCACCTTAGCTGGAAAGGAGCAAGGAGTCTCTGCATAGAGAGAGGTTTGAGTGTAGGGAAGAATCCTTCCTTGGAACTGTTACTTAATATGCTTATAGAACAGGATAAGGCTAAAATTGCCCCATCTGTTGAAAAAGTAGCTAATGGTTCTCAATCTGATCCAGGGACTCCCCCAGGTAAAGGTTCAGGAAAGAAACTTCTTAGCCTTCCCATTACAAGACAGTCTAGCATAGTTGGTACTGAGGTGGAGTCACATCATACAGATGATGTGCTCTCACATTACACTGTCAGCCAAGCTGTTAGGGTGCCCTCTGGAAGGGACAGGTCTCCTTCTGTTCATTCCCATCATACCTCTGTATCTAGAAATGTCCCTCCCACCAACCCTGATGACAGATTGTTAGAAAGGGAACTCAATAAGTTGAGGGTGGAACAAACCAGACTGAAGCTTAAAAAGCAACAGCTGGATTTGGATAGACAGTCTTTAGAAATAGAGAAGGAAAGACAGAAGTTGGGTTTAGAAACCCATGGTGGCAGCAGCAGTATTCCCCATAGTCATCCTGCAAAAGAGCATGATTCCAGGAATCTGCACAAGATAGTTCCCCCTTATAAGGAGGGGGATGACATTAACAAGTGGTTTGCTGCACTTGAGAGGGCCTGTGTTGTACAGGATGTCCCTCAAAGGCAGTGGGCTGCTATCCTATGGCTATCATTTAGTGGAAAAGGTAGGGATAGGCTCCTTACTGTGAAAGAAAGTGATGCCAATAATTTTACAGTACTTAAGAATGCACTCCTGGATGGTTATGGCTTAACCACTGAACAATACAGGATAAAGTTCAGAGAGACCAAAAAGGAGTCTTCACAAGACTGGGTTGGTTTCATTGACCATTCAGTGAAGGCCTTGGAGGGGTGGTTACATGGCAGTAAAGTTACTGATTATGACAGCCTGTATAACTTGATCCTGAGAGAGCATATTCTTAATAATTGTGTGTCTGATTTGTTGCACCAATACTTGGTGGACTCTGATCTGACCTCTCCCCAAGAATTGGGAAAGAAGGCAGACAAATGGGTCAGAACAAGAGTGAACAGAAAAGTTCATACAGGGGGTGACAAAGATGGCAACAAAAAGAAGGATGGTAAGTCTTCTGACAAGGGTGGGGACAAATCTAAAAATGAGTCTTCATCAGGCCCACAAAAACACTCTGGTGGGGGTGGTGGGTCCAAATCCTCCTTTAATCAAAACAAAGAAAAGAAACCATGGTGCTATTTATGTAAAGTAAAAGGCCATTGGACAACAGATCCCAGTTGTCCAAAGAAAAGCACCAAGCCTCCTACCACTACAACCCCTACTGCTACACCTAGTGTCCCTACTAATAGCAGTGGTGGTGGGAGCAAACCTACTAATAGCCAATCCAAGGGAGTAGCTGGGCTCACTATTGGTAACTTAGTTGGGGTTGGCCTTGTTAGGGAGGCCACAGAGGCTGTGCTAGTCTCTGAGGGGGCTATTGATTTAGCCTCCTTAGTTGCTTGTCCCCTTAATATGGATAAGTACAAGCAGCTACCCCTAATAAATGGTGTTGAGGTTCAGGCCTACAGGGACACTGGTGCCAGTGTGACTATGGTCATAGAGAAACTGGTCCACCCTGAACAACACCTACTTGGTCACCAGTACCAAGTAACCGATGCTCACAACAACACACTTAGCCACCCCATGGCTGTTGTAAATATCAACTGGGGGGGGGGTTACTGGTCCAAAGAAAGTTGTGGTAGCCACAGATTTTCCTGTAGAATGTCTACTAGGAAATGATTTGGAGACATCAGCTTGGTCAGATGTGGAGTTGGAGGCCCATGCAGCAATGCTGGGCATCCCAGGGCATATTTTTGCTTTAACCAGGGCTCAGGCCAAAAAGCAAAAAGGACAGGGAAGCTTGGATCCTGGAACAATGGACCAAGTGCTCCCTAAAGCTAGGGCTAATAGAAGCAAACCACTTCCTACTATCCCTCCCTCTACAGTGGATTCAACTTCTGAGGAAGAAGAATTCCCTCCATGTGCAGAACCTACACCAGAGGAGCTGGAAGCAGACACTGCTGAGCTTTTGGGTGAAGGGGGGCCTGCCAGGGAGGAGCTGAGTGTGGCACAGCAAACCTGTCCCACATTAGAGGGTCCAAGACAGCAAGCTGTCAAACTGGCTAATGGGGATGTCAGTGACTCTCACAGAGTTTACTGGGAGGACAACCTCTTGTACACTGAGCATAGGGATCCTAAACCTGGAGCTGCCAGGAGATTAGTGATTCCTCAGGAGTACAGAAAGTTCCTCCTAACTCTTGCCCACGACATTCACCTAGCTGGGCATCTGGGACAAATGAAAACTTGGGACAGACTTGTTCCCTTGTTTCATTGGCCTAGAATGTCTGAGGACACAAAAGACTTTTGTAAGTCCTGTGAAACCTGTCAAGCCAGTGGCAAGACAGGTGGCACCCCAAAGGCACCCCTTATTCCACTGCCTGTGGTTGGGGTTCCCTTTGAAAGGGTAGGGGTTGACATAGTTGGCCCCCTTGACCCTCCTACCGCTTCAGGCAATAGGTTTATCTTGGTGGTAGTGGACCATGCCACAAGATATCCTGAAGCTATTCCTTTAAGGACCACTTCAGCTCCTGCAGTGGCAAAGGCCCTCCTGGGAATATTTTCCAGGGTGGGCTTCCCAAAGGAAGTAGTATCAGACAGGGGAAGCAATTTCATGTCTGCATACTTAAAGGCCATGTGGAAGGAGTGTGGTGTAACTTATAAATTCACTACACCCTATCATCCACAAACAAATGGACTGGTGGAGAGATTTAACAAAACTCTCAAAGGCATGATTATGGGTCTCCCTGAAAAACTCTGCAGGAGATGGGATATCCTGTTACCATGCCTCCTTTTTGCCTACAGGGAGGTACCCCAGAAAGGAGTGGGCTTCAGCCCCTTTGAACTTCTTTTTGGACACCCTGTTAGGGGTCCACTCACACTCGTCAAGGAGGGTTGGGAACAACCTTTAAAAGCTCCAAAGCAAGATATTGTGGACTATGTACTTGGCCTCAGATCAAGGATGGCTGAGTATATGAAAAAGGCCAGTAAAAACCTTCAGGCCAGCCAAGAGCTCCAGAAGCAATGGCATGATCAGAAGGCTGTTTTGGTTCAGTATCAACCAGTGCAGACAGTGTGGGTCTTGGAGCCTGTGGCCCCAAGAGCACTCCAAGATAAATGGAGTGGTCCCCACACAATTGTTGAGAAAAAGGGTGAAGTCACCTATTTAGTTGACTTAGGCACTGCCAGGAGTCCCCTTAGGGTGCTCCATGTCAATCGCCTGAAACCCTACTATGACAGGGCTGATCTCACCCTGCTCATGGCAACTGATGAGGGACAGGAAGAAGACAGTGATCCTCTACCTGATCTCTTCTCTTCCACAGAACAAGATGCTCTTGTGGAAGGTGTAGTTTTGGCTGATTGTCTTACTGCTGAGCAGAAAGACCATTACATAAATCTCCTAGATCAATTCTCTGAACTCTTCTCTACTGTGCCAGGTACCACTTCTTGGTGTGAGCACACTATAGATACTGGAGACAGTTTACCTGTCAAAAGTAAGATCTATAGGCAGCCTGACCATGTCAGGGACTGCATAAAGCAAGAGGTGCAGAAAATGTTAGAACTAGGAGTGGTTGAGCACTCTGAAAGTCCTTGGGCTTCTCCTGTGGTACTTGTACCAAAACCCCATTCCAAAGATGGAAAGAAGGAAATGCGGTTTTGTGTAGACTATAGAGGTCTCAGCCTGGTAACCAAAACTGATGCTCACCCTATACCCAGGGCAGATGAGCTCATAGATACACTGGCATCTGCCAAGTATCTAAGCACTTTTGATTTGACTGCAGGGTATTGGCAGATCAAATTGTCAGAAGATGCTAAACCTAAAACTGCATTTTCAACCATTGGAGGCCATTACCAGTTTACTGTAATGCCTTTTGGTTTGAAAAATGCACCTGCCACTTTTCAGAGGTTGGTGAATACAGTCCTGCAAGGGCTGGAAGCTTTCAGTGCAGCATATTTGGACGATATAGCTGTCTTTAGCTCCAGCTGGGATGATCACCTGGTCCACCTATGGAAAGTATTGGAGGCCCTGGAAAAGGCAGGCCTCACTATCAAGGCTTCAAAGTGCCAGATAGGGCAGGGTAAGGTGGTTTATCTGGGACACCTTGTTGGTGGGGAACAGATTGCACCACTTCAGGGGAAAATCCAAACAATTATTGATTGGGTTCCCCCTAACACTCAGACTCAGGTGAGAGCCTTCCTAGGCCTCACTGGGTATTACAGGAGGTTCATTAAGAACTATGGCTCCATTGCAGCCCCTCTTAATGACCTCACATCCAAGAAAATGCCTAAAAAGGTATTATGGACAGCAAACTGTCAGAAAGCTTTTGAGGAGCTGAAGCAGGCCATGTGCTCTGCACCTGTCCTGAAAAGCCCTTGTTACTCTAAAAAATTCTATGTCCAAACTGATGCATCTGAATTAGGAGTAGGGGCAGTCCTATCACAACTTTATTCTGAGGGCCAGGATCAACCTGTTGCTTTTATTAGTAGGAGGTTGACCCCTAGAGAAAAGCGTTGGTCTGCCATAGAGAGGGAGGCCTTTGCTGTGGTCTGGGCTCTGAAGAAGTTGAGGCCATACCTGTTTGGCACTCACTTCATTGTTCAGACAGACCACAAACCTCTACTTTGGCTAAAACAAATGAAAGGTGAAAATCCTAAATTGTTGAGGCGGTCCATATCCCTACAGGGAATGGACTATACAGTGGAACATAGACCTGGGAGTAGCCACTCCAATGCAGATGGACTCTCCAGATATTTCCACTTAGACAATGAAGACTCATCAGGTCATGGCTAGTCTTATTGTCCTTCGTTTGGGGGGGGTTGTGTAGGAAAGTACCATCTTGCCTGGCATGTTACCCCCATTTTTCACTGTATATATGTTGTTTTAGTTGTATGTGTCACTGGGACCCTGTTCACCAGGGCCCCAGTGCTCATAAGTGTGCCTGAATGTGTTACCTGTGTAGTGACTAACTGTCTCACTGAGGCTCTGCTAATCAGAACCTCAGTGGTTATGCTCTCTCATTTCTTTCCAAATTGTCACTAACAGGCTAGTGACCAATTTTACCAATTTACATTGGCTTCCTGGAACACCCTTATAATTCCCTAGTATATGGTACTGAGGTACCCAGGGTATTGGGGTTCCAGGAGATCCCTATGGGCTGCAGCATTTCTTTTGCCACCCATAGGGAGCTCTGACAATTCTTACACAGGCCTGCCACTGCAGCCTGAGTGAAATAACGTCCACGTTATTTCACAGCCATTTTACACTGCACTTAAGTAACTTATAAGTCACCTATATTTCTAACCTTTACCTGGTAAAGGTTAGGTGCAAAGTTACTTAGTGTGAGGGCACCCTGGCACTAGCCAAGGTGCCCCCACATTGTTCAGAGCCAATTCCCTGAACTTTGTGAGTGCGGGGACACCATTACACGCGTGCACTACATATAGGTCACTACCTATATGTAGCTTCACAATGGTAACTCCGAATATGGCCATGTAACATGTCTATGATCATGGAATTGCCAACTCTATGCCATCCAGGCATAGTTGGCACAATCCCATGATCCCAGTGGTCTGTAGCACAGACCCTGGTACTGCCAAACTGCCCTTCATGGGGTTTCACTGCAGCTGCTGCTGCTGCCAACCCCTCAGACAGGCATCTGCCCTCCTGGGGTCCAGCCAGGCCTGGCCCAGGATGGCAGAACAAAGAACTTCCTCTGAGAGAGGGTGTGACACCCTCTCCCTTTGGAAAATGGTGTGAAGGCAGGGGAGGAGTAGCCTCCCCCAGCCTCTGGAAATGCTTTGTTGGGCACAGATGTGCCCAATTCTGCATAAGCCAGTCTACACCGGTTCAGGGGACCCCTTAGCCCTGCTCTGGCGCGAAACTGAACAAAGGAAAGGGGAGTGACCACTCCCCTGACCTGCACCTCCCCTGGGAGGTGTCCAGAGCTCCTCCAGTGTGCTCCAGACCTCTGCCATCTTGGAAACAGAGGTGCTGCTGGCACACTGGACTGCTCTGAGTGGCCAGTGCCACCAGGTGACGTCAGAGACTCCTTGTGATAGGCTCCTTCAGGTGTTGCTAGCCTATCCTCTCTCCTAGGTAGCCAAACCCCTCTTTTCTGGCTATTTAGGGTCTCTGTCTCTGGGGAAACTTTAGATAACGAATGCAAGAGCTCATCCGAGTTCCTCTGCATCTCTCTCTTCACCTTCTGCCAAGGAATCGACTGCTGACCGCGCTGGAAGCCTGCAAACCTGCAACATAGTAGCAAAGACGACTACTGCAACTCTGTAACGCTGATCCTGCCGCCTTCTCGACTGTTTTCCTGCTTGTGCATGCTGTGGGGGTAGTCTGCCTCCTCTCTGCACCAGAAGCTCCGAAGAAATCTCCCGTGGGTCGACGGAATCTTCCCCCTGCAACCGCAGGCACCAAAAAGCTGCATTACCGGTCCCTTGGGTCTCCTCTCAGCACGACGAGCGAGGTCCCTCGAATCCAGCGACTCTGTCCAAGTGACCCCCACAGTCCAGTGACTCTTCAGTCCAAGTTTGGTGGAGGTAAGTCCTTGCCTCACCTCGCTGGGCTGCATTGCTGGGAACGGCGACTTTTGCAGCTACTCCGGCCCCTGTGCACTTCCGGCGGAAATCCTTTGTGCACAGCCAAGCCTGGGTCCACGGCACTCTAACCTGGATTGCACGACTTTCTAAGTTGGTCTCCGGCGACGTGGGACTCCTTTGTGCAACTTCGGGTGAGCACCGTTTCACGCATCCTCGTAGTGCCTGTTTCTGGCACTTCTCCGGGTGCTACCTGCTGCTGAGAGGGCTCCTTGTCTTGCTCGACGTCCCCTCTCTCTCCTGGTCCAATTTGCGACCTCCTGGTGACTCCAGGGCCACAGCAGCGTCCAAAAACGCTAACCGTACGATTTGCAGCTAGCAAGGCTTGTTGGCGTTGTTTTGGCGGGAAAACACTTCTGCACGACTGTCCACGGCGAGCGGGATCCGTCCACCAAAGGGGAAGTCTCTAGCCCTTTTCGTTCCTGCAGAAACCTCAGCTTCTTCTGTCCAGTAGAAGCTTCTTTGCACCCGCAGCTGGCATTTCCTGGGCATCTGCCCATCTCCGACTTGCTTGTGACTTTTGGACTTGGTCCCCTTGTTCCACAGGTACCCTAGATTGGAAATCCACAGTTGTTGCATTGTTGGTTTGTGTCTTTCCTGCATTATTCCTCTAACACGACTTCTTTGTCCTTAGGGGAACTTTAGTGCACTTTGCACTCACTTTTCAGGGTCTTGGGGAGGGTTATTTTTCTAACTCTCACTATTTTCTAATAGTCCCAGCGACCCTCTACAAGGTCACATAGGTTTGGGGTCCATTCGTGGTTCGCATTCCACTTTTGGAGTATATGGTTTGGGTTGCCCCTATCCCTATGTTTCCCCATTGCATCCTATTGTAACTATACATTGTTTGCACTGTTTTATAAGACTATACTGCATATTTTTGCTATTGTGTATATATATCTTGTGTATATTTCCTATCCTCTCACTGAGGGTACACTCTAAGATACTTTGGCATATTGTCATAAAAATAAAGTACCTTTATTTTTAGTATAACTGTGTATTGTGTTTTCTTATGATATTGTGCATATGACACTAAGTGGTACTGTAGTAGCTTCACACGTCTCCTAGTTCAGCCTAAGCTGCTCTGCTAAGCTACCATTATCTATCAGCCTAAGCTGCTAGACACCCTATACACTAATAAGGGATAACTGGGCCTGGTGCAAGGTGCAAGTACCCCTTGGTACTCACTACAAGCCAGTCCAGCCTCCTACATTGGTTGTGCAGCGGTGGGCTAAGTGCTTTGAGACTACTTACCACTCTTGTCATTGTACTTTTCATCAGAGAAAAATATACAAAACAAGGTCAGTGTATATACACATAGCCAAAAAGTTTTGCATTTCCTCTTTTCACTCTTTTCTAAGTGCTGAAAAGTACTTCTAAACTTTCAAAAAGTTCTTAAAAGTTTAAAAAGTTTTTTTTCTGTCTTTCTAAAAAGTTCTGAAAACTTTTTTCTCTTTTTCTATCACTTTAACTCTCTCTAAAAATGTCTGGCACAGGCCAAAATGTTGATCTGTCCAAACTTGCATATGACCACCTTAGCTGGAAAGGAGCAAGGAGTCTCTGTGTAGAGAGAGGTTTGAGTGTAGGGAAGAATCCGTCTTTGGAATTATTGCTTAACATGCTTAGAGAACAAGATAAGGCCATAGGGGCCACATCTGTTGAAAAAGTAGCAAATGGTTCCCAATCTGATCCAGGGACTCCCCCAGGAAAAGATTCAGGAAAGAAACTTCCTAGCCTGCCCATTACTAGACAGTCTAGCATAGTTGGTAATGATGGAGAGCCTCACCATAGAAATAGTGTTGTCTCACATCATAGCAAAAGAATTTATTCTCACCATACTGGTAGTGATGTTTCTGTTAGCCAAGCTGTTAGGGTGGCTTCTGTAAAGCACAGGTCTCCTTCTGTTCATTCTTCTGTGTCTAAGAATGTCCCTCCCACCAACCCTGATGACAGAATGTTAGAAAGGGAACTCAATAAGTTGAGGGTGGAACAAACCAGACTGAAGCTTAAAAAGCAACAGCTGGATTTGGATAGACAGTCTTTTGAACTAGAGAAGGAAAGACAGAAGTTGGGTTTAGATACCCATGGTGGCAGCAGCAGTATTCCCCATAGTCATCCTGCAAAAGAGCATGATTCCAGGAATCTGCACAAGATAGTTCCCCCTTATAAGGAGGGGGATGACATTAACAAGTGGTTTGCTGCACTTGAGAGGGCCTGTGTTGTACAGGATGTCCCTCAAAGGCAGTGGGCTGCTATCCTATGGCTATCATTTAGTGGAAAAGGTAGGGATAGGCTCCTTACTGTGAAAGAAAGTGATGCCAATAATTTTACAGTTCTTAAGAATGCACTCCTGGATGGTTATGGCTTAACCACTGAACAGTACAGGATAAAGTTCAGAGAGACCAAAAAGGAGTCTTCACAAGACTGGGTTGATTTCATTGACCATTCAGTGAAGGCCTTGGAGGGGTGGTTACATGGCAGTAAAGTTACTGATTATGACAGCCTGTATAACTTGATCCTGAGAGAGCATATTCTTAATAATTGTGTGTCTGATTTGTTGCACCAGTACTTGGTGGACTCTGATCTGACCTCTCCCCAGGAATTGGGAAAGAAGGCAGACAAATGGGTCAGAACAAGGGTGAACAGAAAAGTTCATACAGGTGGTGACAAAGAGAACAATAAGAAGAAAGACGGTGAAAAATCTCAAGATAAGCATGGGGATAAGGGTAAAACCAAAGATCCCACTTCAAATCTTAAACACTCTTCAGGGGGTGGGGATAAAACAAATTCTTCCTCTTCTTCTCAACCTACACAATTTAAAAAGCCTTGGTGCTTTGTGTGTAAAAACAGAGGCCATAGGCCAGGGGATAAGTCCTGTCCAGGTAAACCCCCTGAGCCTACCACCACTAATACATCAAGCTCTAGTGCCCCTAGCAGTAGTGGTACTAGTGGTGGGACTGCTGGCAACAGTCAAGTTAAGGGTGTAGTTGGGTTCACTTATGGGTCCATAGTAGAAACTGGGGTAGTCAGTCCCAAGACAGTTTCTGTCACACCTAGTGGCATTGGCCTTGCCACACTAGCTGCTTGTCCCCTTACAATGGATAAGTACAGGCAGACAGTTTCAATAAATGGTGTTGAGGCCTTGGCCTACAGGGACACAGGTGCCAGTATCACTTTGGTGACTGAAAACCTAGTGCACCCTGATCAACACATCATTGGACAACAGTATAAGATTATTGATGTCCATAACTCCACTAAGTTTCTTTCCTTAGCTATAATTCAGTTTATTTGGGGTGGAGTTACTGGCCCTAAGCAGGTGGTGGTATCACCTAGCTTACCTGTAGACTGTCTCTTAGGTAATGACCTAGAGGCCTCAGGTTGGGCTGATGTAGAGTTTTATGCCCATGTAGCCATGCTGGGCATCCCTGAGGAATTGTTCCCTCTCATTTCTACTGAAATGAAAAAGTAAAGGAGAGAAGGCCTGAAAACTCAGGATCCCTCTCCATCAACAGGTAAAAAGGGTATCACAGTATCCCCTAACCACCCTACCATTCAGGATACCATTCCTGTGGTGGGAGAAACCTCTCCTGGGGTGGCACCTGTTCCAAGGAAAACATCAGCTGGCAAAGCTGTACTCCCTGAGGTAGAAGTACCTCTCTGTGGGATAACTAACATTGGTGAGAAAAAGAGCACCATTTTAGTTAACATGGAGCATCCCTCCAACCCTCCCAGAGAAACTTTAGTGCAGAAACCCTGCACTACCTCACAACACTTAGGACAGCATCCCTGCCCTAGTGTGGAGCTCATAGGACAGCATCCCTGCCCTGCTCCAACTCAAGAGAAACAGAATCCCTGTTCTCTCTTCCAGCCATATGGACAAAGTCTTTGCCCATCTATGGCTTTTCTGAGACAGCATCCCTGTCTGGCATTTCCATCACTACAAATAGGTTCAGTGGACAATTCCCACTGCTCTAAACTAAAACTTACTGATAGAAACTCTGAAAATACATCTTCACATTGTTGCTTAGCTAAAAAACTTCAAACAGGGTGGTTTACATCCCCACAGGGAAGTAACCATATAGTCGATGATAAAGGGAGTAACCAGTGTATTGCAGAGCTACTCTCTACTTATCACCACTTAAACAATAAAGTCTCAACTGGCCAAGGTTAGCCTTATTGTCCTTCGTTTGGGGGGGGGTTGTGTGAGAAAGTAGCCTCTTTCTACCCTTGTTACCCCCACTTTTGGCCTGTTTGTGAGTGTATGTCAGGGTGTTTTCACTGTCTCACTGGGATCCTGCTAGCCAGGGCCCAGTGCTCATAGTGAAGACCCTATGTTTTCAGTATGTTTGTTATGTGTCACTGGGACCCTGCTAGTCAGGACCCCAGTGCTCATAAGTTTGTGGCCTATATGTATGTGTTCCCTGTGTGGTGCCTAACTGTCTCACTGAGGCTCTGCTAACCAGAACCTCAGTGGTTATGCTCTCTCACTTCTCTCAAATTGTCACTAACAGGCTAGTGACCAATTTTACCAATTTACATTGGCTTACTGGAACACCCTTATAATTCCCTAGTATATGGTACTGAGGTACCCAGGGTATTGGGGTTCCAGGAGATCCCTATGGGCTGCAGCATTTCTTTTGCCACCCATAGGGAGCTCTGACAATTCTTACACAGGCCTGCCACTGCAGCCTGAGTGAAATAACGTCCACGTTATTTCACAGCCATTTTACACTGCACTTAAGTAACTTATAAGTCACCTATATGTCTAACCTTTACCTGGTAAAGGTTAGGTGCAAAGTTACTTAGTGTGAGGGCACCCTGGCACTAGCCAAGGTGCCCCCACATTGTTCAGGGCCAATTCCCCGGACTTTGTGAGTGCGGGGACACCATTACACACGTGCACTACATATAGGTCACTACCTATATGTAGCTTCACAATGGTAACTCCGAATATGGCCATGTAACATGTCTATGATCATGGAATTGCCCCCTCTATGCCATCCTGGCATAGTTGGCACAATCCCATGATCCCAGTGGTCTGTAGCACAGACCCTGGTACTGCCAAACTGCCTTTTCTGGGGTTTTACTGCAGCTGCTGCTGCTGCCAACCCCTCAGACAGGTTTCTGCCCTCCTGGGGTCAAGCCAGGCTTGTCCCAGGATGGCAGAACAAAGGACTTCCTCTGAGAGAGGGTGTTACACCCTCTCCCTTTGGAAAATGGTGTGAAGGCAGAGGAGGAGTAGCCTCCCCCAGTCAATGGAAATGCTTTCTTGGGCACAGATGTGCCCAATTCTGCATAAGCCAGTCTACACCGGTTCAGGGGACCCCTTAGCCCTGCTCTGGCGCGAAACTGGACAAAGGAAAGGGGAGTGACCACTCCCCTGACCTGCACCTCCCCTGGGAGGTGTCCAGAGCTCCTCCAGTGTGCTCCAGACCTCTGCCATCTTGGAAACAGAGGTGCTGCTGGCACACTGGACTGCTCTGAGTGGCCAGTGCCACCAGGTGACGTCAGAGACTCCTTCTGATAGGCTCCTTCAGGTGTTGCTAGCCTATCCTCTCTCCTAGGTAGCCAAACCCTCTTTTCTGACTATTTAGGGTCTCTGTCTCTGGGGAAACTTTAGATAACGAATGCAAGAGCTCATCCGAGTTCCTCTGCATCTCTCTCTTCACCTTCTGCCAAGGAATCGACTGCTGACCGCGCTGGAAGCCTGCAAAACTGCAACATAGTAGCTAAGATGACTACTGAAACTCTGTACCGCTGATCCTGCCGCCTTCTCGACTGTTTTCCTGGTGGTGCATGCTGTGGGGGTAGTCTGCCTCCTCTCTGCACTAGAAGCTCCGAAGAAATCTCCCGTGGGTTGACGGAATCTTCCCCCTGCAACCGCAGGCACCAAAAAGCTGCATTACCGGTCCCTTGGGTCTCCTCTCAGCATGACGAGCGAGGTCTCTCGAATCCAGCAACTCTGTCCAAGTGACTCCCACAGTCCAGTGACTCTTCAGTCCAAGTTTGGTGGAGGTAAGTCCTTGCCTCACCTCGCTAGACTGCATTGCTGGGAACTGCGACTTTTGCAGCTACTCCGGCCCCTGTACACTTCCGGCAGAAATCCTTTGTGCACAGCCAAGCCTGGGTCCACGGCACTCTAACCTGCATTGCACGACTTTCTAAGTTGGTCTCCGGCGACGTGGGACTCCTTTGTGTAACTTCGGGTGAGCACCGTTTCATGCATCCTCGTAGTGCCTGTTTCTGGCACTTCTCTGGGTGCTACCTGCTGCTGAGAGGGCTCTTTTTCTTGCCCGACGTCCCCTCTACCTCCTGGTCCAATTTGTGACCTCCTGGTCCCTCCTGGGCCACAGCAACGTCCAAAAATACTAACAACACGATTTGCAGCTAGCAAGGCTTGTTGGCGTTCTTTTGGCGGGAAAATACTTCTGCACGACTCTCCACGGCGAGTGGGATCTGTCCACCAAAGGGGAAGACTCTAGCCCTTTTCGTTCCTGCGGAAACCTCAGCTTCTTCTATCCAGTAGAAGCTTCTTTGCACCCACAGCTGGCATTTCCTGGGCATATGCCCATCTCCGACTTGCTTGTGACTTTTGGACTTGGTCCCCCTATTCCACAGGTACCCTAGATTGCAAATCCATCGTTGTTGCATTGTTGGTTTGTGTCTTTCCTGCATTATTCCTCTAACACGACTTCTTTGTCCTTAGGGGAACTTTAGTGCACTTTGCACTCACTTTTCAGGGTCTTGGGGAGGGTTATTTTTCTAACTCTCACTATTTTCTAATAGTGCCAGCGACCCTCTACAAGGTCACATAGGTTTGGGGTCCATTCGTGGTTCGCATTCCACTTTTGGAGTATATGGTTTGTGTTGCCCCTATCCCTATGTGTCCCCATTGCATCCTATTGTAACTATACATTGTTTGCACTGTTTTCTAAGACTATACTGCATATTTTTGGTATTGTGTACATATATCTTGTGTATATTTCCTATCCTCTCACTGAGGGTACACTCTAAGATACTTTGGCATATTGTCATAAAAATAAAGTACCTTTATTTTTAGTATAACTGTGTATTGTGTTTTCTTATGATATTGTGCAAGTGACACTTGTGGTACTGTAGTAGCTTCACACGTCTCCTAGTTCAGCCTAAGCTGCTCTGCTAAGCTACCATTATCTATCAGCCTAAGCTGCTAGACACCCTATACACTAATAAGGGATAACTGGGCCTGGTGCAAGGTGCAAGTACCCCTTGGTACTCACTACAAGCCAGTCCAGCCTCCTAGAATGACTACTTGATATGGCAGTAAAATTGCACACAAAGGCTCTGCAGTACCAGGCCTGACACACCTTTAAAGGGCTACTTGTGTACATAGGTTGCTTAGATAGTCACTACTTGATAGAAACCTAAATGAGTGCTCCAGTGCCTCTCTGGGTGTGTCACTGGATGTGTAAGTAGCTATGTTTCTATATGAGTACTTGTCTTACTACTTCTATGGGTCTGTATATGTGTATGTAACTGGCTGTATATATTACTTACTGACTCTACTTCTCAGCGTTCTGTATATAATTGTGTGTGCCACTGCGTGTCTTAATATGGGATACATTAGTGCTGTGTGGGCATGTGACTGAATGTGTAAATGCTTCTGTCTCTGCCTGACTGGGTGGGTGAGTGCCTCTATCCTTTTGTTAATAGGTGTTTGACTCTCAATATAAGTGGAAGACTGAATCTATGACTGGGTGTATGGATTTGGAAGCGCACATGTGACTCACTGAGACTTCTAAGTACATACCTAACCGTCTAAGTCTGCGAGTGGGTGTGTGAATGTCTGAGTGGGTCTCTGAGTGGGTGCATGAGTGTCTAAGCGGATCTGTGAGTGAGTGCATGAGTCTCTGAGTGAGGTCTGTGAGTGGGTACCTGAGTGTCTGAGTGAGTGGGAATGGGTGTGTGAGTCTCTGAGTAGGTCTGTGAGTGAGTGCATGAGTCTCTGAGTGAGTCTGTGAGTGGGTGTGTGAGTGTCTGAGTGAGTCTGTGAGTCAGTGCGTGAGTCTCTGAGTGAGTCTCTGAGTGAGTGTGTGAATCTCTGAGTGTGTCTGTGAGTGGGTGTGTAGGTGTGAGTGGGTCTTTGAGTGGGTTTGTGAGTGTTTGACTGGATCTGTGAGTGGGTATGTGAGTGTCTGTAAGTGAGTCTATAAGTGTCTCTGTAGGTCTGTGAGTCTGTGAGTGTGCATTAGTGCGTGAATGCTGTTTTTTGAGGGATGATTTTGGACCCGGGGACCCCATCCCCCAGGGCTCAGTCATAAAAACAAATAGAGGAGGGGGCAACATGGCCCCTCCATCCTAAGCCAATTTTGGCCCCTGGAGCCCCATCCCCAGGACCTTGCCTTCAGTCAATACAGGAGGGGAGCTGCATGACTCTATTTCCAAGGCCGATTTTGACCCCAGGGACCCCATCCCCTGGGGCCCAGCCACAGATAAATGGAGGAGGGGTACTACGTGCCCCCCCCAAGGATCAGTTTCAGCCCAGGGAATTCCATCCCTCGGGGTTCCAGTCTTAGTTGAATAGAGGAGGAGGGTGCTTAGCCGGAGATCTTATTTCCTGTGGCCCAGCCTACACCTTCACTAAGTAGAGGAGGGGGGCTGCATGGCCTCCTCCCTGAGTTGATTTTGGTCCTGGAGATGCCATCACCTGGGCCCGGTCACAAATAAATGGAGGAGGGGTGCCACACAGCCTGCCTTCCCAGGGCCAATTTCAGCCCTATGGACCCCATTCTCTAAATAGAAGAGGGCAGCTGCATGGCCCACCTACCCCGGCTGATTTTGACCAGGGAGTTTCCATCCCCCGGGGCCCGGCCTTCACTAAAAAGAGGAGGGAGGCTGCATGTCCCGCTCCCCAGGCTGATCTTTGCTCTGGGGACCCCATCCACTGGGGCCTGACCTTCATTAAATGGAGGATGGGGCCGCTGAATGTGAATTTTCTCTAAAATCTCAAAAACTATTGAACTGCTTCACACCAACCAACAACAAGCATTTTCAATGCAATAAGTCTCGCATTTACCTGAGTTGGAGCTATTGGCATTGCAAATACATAGCTGGACTTTTTTGGCAAAATAATTGGTCAACCCTGTCACATATTTTGGTCCTTTCTGCCACATACGTGCACTGGCCTTGCATATCACTGAACGGCTTGTAGGTCTCATAAACCCACAACAAGGGACAAGGCATTATTTTCAATGCATATACCTTTACTGTATGGTTACATGATTTTTCCAACAACACAGTTACCAATCTTAGACATTCATTTGACAATGTGCTTTCAGGTGTGTTTCTTCAATTGAATCAACCAAAGTAAATAAAAAAAACTACAACATCCATAATGCATTTGCTTGTTAAATGTGAAAGTGTAGCACAGAGCACCTACTGGTAACAAGGTGCCATTTTGGTAAACTGGCATGGGTTTGTCTGATAAATTTCAATGGATTTTTTTTTAAAGTAATGCCTCTGGCACAAGAGAAGACATGAGAACATGCACAAGTGTCTTGCACAAAAGTGGACAACATATTTTGCATGTGACACCTCAACCAGTCTTGGCTTTTTAGTTAAAAAACACTCTTCATGTCAATATTTTTAACGGGGGCAAGCAAACAGGGATGTGTGCTTAAAATTCACGAATGCCAAAAGGGGGCGGCTAGCCGTGTAGCAAAACAAAGACTCTCGAGTCAGTAGCACAGTGCCAACTGCTCACGGTTCTTTCCTATGGAACTTGCATGATAAGGGTGAATGCTGACTGAGAAATCACCTAAACGTGATGCCTCGTCTCTAAAGAAAAGAAAATCCCCTTTGAGGAAATAAAGTAACTGCTCCTGTGCAGGATGGCAACATGGTTTCAAAGGTATACAAACGTTAAAGGCAAGGGGAATAGTGGGTGCGAATAAATAGTGGGTAAGTCAGCAGGCATCTTGGAATGTGCAGATATAAACGAAAAGAAAGTAAACTATGTGTTTAATAAAAAGTACCTTTTTAAATGTAAAAACTACATATACAAGGTGTGTCATTTAATATGCACCACACTTGTTTATTTATGTATAGTTTGAAAATATTTGAGTACTTGTAGACGTTTCTTCAACATGTTGACAAATATTCGGAATCTTGATAAGGTCATTACTGCCTTGAAGATTAGAATAAAAGACGGCATTTGTGCAGCACGTCTACTGAGATTTGTCCCTGGTGCATTCGAGAGACTCTGACCCGTACATTGCTCACGGCTCATCCGTCTTATGTTTCCATGCTTGCTGTTCCACTCCGCGAAGAAGCATGGCTGCCCCTTCACATTATGAGCTGGGTTATAAACAGATCCCTGATGTAGCCTGCCAACGCGTTCTCTGCAGATGGCTACCTAAGCTATTGCTCTGCTGATTGAGGAACTTTATCGTCAGATTTACCAATTGTAAACACTCGCCAGTGCAACTACATGGAAGAGATAAGTGCCATGGCCACCATGCAGCAGGAAGGGGAGAAACAAAAAAAGTAGTTCACTCACACTGAAGTATATTGGTGATCGTGCATTAATCCATGTAACAGGAGAAGTCTGCAAGGCAGTAACAAAACTGCCTAGAGGCGGGAAAATCATAAAGCATTTACCAATGAGATCAAGTGATTTTTGAAAGGCAAGCCCACGAGCAAGTGAACATGATGGGCATGAGATGGGCTTGGTTAAAAACCCACAATACTTACATTAGGTCAAAGCGCTTACTCAACCTAAAAAGGCTTCTTTCTGAACCAAAAGCTACCTTTCTGTCAAACGTGTTCTAATTCTGTCCAGCAGTTCAGGCTGTAGTCATGTTCACAATCCCAATGAGAATTGTAATGGGAAATGCACTTTTTTACCCCCTGTTTTCTAGCCCCCCCACTTGACGGTTTACCCCAAAACTGGTCATGTACAACAATATTTTTGGGAATATGTTTTTTGGAAAATTTCAGGAAGATTCATCAAATTTCGATATAGTCCAGTCAAATACGCTTTTTCTATGGCAACATGATCCTAACCAGTCGCAACTAGTTAGGACCTAGTTTCTATAGAGAAAGTGTTTTTTTACCTGCCTATGTCTTCAGCGTCGGTGGATGATTCTTCACAAAATGTTCCAAACAAATTCAATGCTCAAATCATCTGCTGTCTGGGAAGTTTCAGAGTGATCCATCAAGTGGGGGCCCGAGAAAAAGGGGGCGTCCAAAAAACATGTTTTCCCATGTTAAATCCATTAGTTTTTTTTTAACAAGTCTACAGCCCAAACCACTGGACAGAATTACACCAAGAGCCTCATTACGACTTTGGCGGTCTTTTGGCAAGACAGCCACAGTGGCGGCCGCCAAAAGACCACCATGTTGGCGGACATCCTACTGTTGTATTGCAAACCACATTGTGAATACCTCCAAAATACAGCCAAATATCCGAAACCGCCAGGACCATGGAGGGTGGGAAAAAGGCAGTTCCACCACCAGCACCACCACGCCGACACAAATCTGCCCACCAGATTACGGCCCACAAATCGCCACAGCGGTCCTTCAATGGTGGTAAACCATTGATGGTGCGAACCGCTGTGTTCAGAAACCACTACTGACAGAGCACACCACATTGGATAGTTTGAATACCCCACACCTGATACACATCCACACACCCGACACACCTACACACACAACTATATATAACACCTCCACACAACCCACAATCCTTTGCAACCACTATGTAAAATCAAGAAACAGAGAGCAGGCACATCCACAGCAAGAGCACCCAACACAATAGTCACAAACACAACACGCACATCACACACCAGCACAACAAATACAATACACACATAACAAGCACACACATTCCACTACACCGTTCCATCCCTCGCCCAGCGCAGCATCCACACCCCATCAAACACCCTACACTGCACCCTTTCAAATACAAGACCCCCCCACAGACCGTCAACAATAACACAACCATGGCCCCAGAAAAGCACCCTAGATAAACAGACGATGAGTTGAGGGTCATGGTGGATGAGCTTGTCAGGGTAAAGCCACAACTGTTTGTAGCACAGACCCAGCAAACATCCACTGCCAGGAAAATGGAGTTATGGCAAATAATCATCGACAGGATCAACTCAGTGGGCAGCCATCCACGCACAAGGGACGACATCAGGAAGAGGTGGAACAACCTATAGGAGAAGGTGCGTTCCGTGGCACAGAGACACCAGATAGCCGTGATGAAGAATGGCGGTGGGCCCACCTCCTCCCCCACAGTTCACATCATGGGAGGAGAAGGTCTTGGACATACTGCATCCAGAGGGCCTCATTGGAATACCTGGGGGACTGGAGTCTGGGAAGGACCCACAACATCCATGGCCATGTGAACTGTACCTGGAGTAGCTGCATGCATGTGCTATACTGTACAGGCGTGTGTGCTGAGAGGAAGGGCATGTGTGCCAACTTCCTGTTACAGTTGTGTTGTGGCAACTCCTGTTGGTATGGGCCATGTGTACATGACTTTCTCCTTCTGTCTGTGTCATCTATGCAGGTGAATGCCCATCAGAAGAAGGGAATCTGGAGCGCCATTGCCAAGCAAGTGTGGACCCCAGAGCTAGCAGAGCACCCATTGTCAGACGCGGTGGGAGGACCTGAGACGCTTAGCCAGGAAGACTGCAGAGATCCAGCTGGGGATTTCCTCCCAACAAGGGAGAGGTGCCCTTCCGACCTGACCCCTCTAATGGCCCGCATTTTGGCAGTGACCTACTCTAAGGTGGATGGGCATTTGAGGGCAGCACAGGAGCCACAAGGGGGTAGGTACTAGCTGTTTTGAGGTGCTTGGCACTGGTTGTATGCTGTTTGGTGTCTCACTGTAGCTACTGTGAAAAATGTAGTTGCTGACGTATGTTTGTAGACTAGCGGTAGACAATTGGTACCACCTTACCAGTGCAGGAGATCTGGAACTGCCATAATAGTTTGCTATGCGTAAGTTGTGGACTCCTGTATCTAAACATCATTCTGAGTGCATGTGGAGATGCCCTAATACCAATGTCACATGTATTGCACTTTGTTCCATTTCAGTGGATGTGAGCCTGTGTTTCAGCCAAACCATTAACTCTATCCTGGTCCATCCCTCTACATATGTGAGTCAGTGAGTCTCAGGTATCTAACCACTGCCATCTGTGCTGATCACCTGTTTTTGCTAGAGGCTGAGACACTTAGCTGGTGTGGGGCCCAAACATAACATGTACTGGTACCGGTGTGAACTCCATGTGAGTCTACCATCTCATGGACAACACAGACCTGGCCTGTCTAAGACAGTACATATCCATGGCCCGCATTACAACATTGGTGGTAAAAGCCGCTTATTACCGTGCAGAAGACCGCCAACACACCGCCGTGGCCGCGGAATTCCGCCACAGCTATTATGACCCACATTTCGGAATCCGCCAAAATTCAGACACCCACACAAGTCCGCCACACCAAAGGTCAGTGATAAACTGGTGAAAACAAAACCTCCACCTTCACGCCAACAGAAAAACGCCCACACTATCACTCACACGAATCCACACGGCGGTCTTTCAACCGCGGTATTCCATTGGCGGTGCACACCACTGCGTTCAAAATACACACACTCTTACAAAACACAGCCACATTGGACAATTCCAAATACACACACCTGATACACATACACACACCACTCACACACACCCATTACAATATAAAACACACACCCACATCACCCACAAACCCCTACGACCAAAAATTCTGAAAGAAGGCCAGAGAGAGACAGCACCAGCAAGAACAACAGCATCCACAGGCACACGACACCATCACCCACAGAACTTCCACGCACCTCACACAACACACCACTACATATCAGCACACTTATCACCACACATATCACCTACACCACTCCATGGCACGGCAAAGACACCCCAGGTTCTCGGAGGAGGAGCTCAGGGTCATGGTGGAGGAAATCATCCGGGTAGTGTCACAGCTATTCGGATCACAGGTGCAGCACACCTCAATAGCAAGGAAGATGGACCTATGGCGAAGAATAGTGGACAGGGTCAACGCAGTGGGACAGCACCCAAGAAATCGGGAGGACATCAGGAAGAGGTGGAACGACGTACGGGGGAAGGTGCGTTCCGTGGTCTCAAGACACCACCAGGCGGTTCAGCGGATTGGCGGCAACTAACAACATGGGAGGAGCAGTTCTTGGCGATTCTGCATTCTGAGGGCCTCGCAGGAGTAGGTGGAGGAATGGACTCTGGTAAGACAAATCTTAATTATTACATCCCCCACCCTACCTGCATGCCAGCACATACCCCCACCCTCACCCTCACCTCCGCACCCCAACTCCTCACATATGTCCCAACATCACAAACCACCCATCCCAACACCAAGCCCTGCATGCAGCAACAAAGCATGGACACCCATCACTAAAGCATGCCCACTGCACATACCCATACAACCCCCTAAACCATCATCACACAAGGTCCCACACAGGAATACAAGAACTGGGGTACACGGTCACCCACCCATTGCACACCATGACACACACCGATGTAATAACCATCCTTTTATACCCCTGCAGGACCCCTACCCAACGTCACCGGACAGGAGGGTCCACACATGTCCACATCACCAACAGAAGAGGCTCATAGTGATGACAGCAGCTCTGTCCAACTGGATCTAGATGACCAGCCCGGCCCATCGGGGACCTCGGGACAGTCGGTTCCCCTCACACAGTCACAGGCCACTACAGAGCTTCCCCCCTCTGGAAACACCAGCACAGCACCCACCCAGCGGGCCCATACCTCCGTCCCCAGGACACGTAAATCAGCTGTGTGCCCACCACTACAGGGAACCCAGGATAACCCACCACCCCAACAACAACAGGGACCTGGGGCAGTGGCAGTGGCAGTGGGCACACGGTCCAGGGAACGAGGCCCAGGAACACAGGGGAACTGGGAGGGCTGCTGTGTGACAGGGGGCGGACAGGCCAAGGGAACCCACTCTCCACGAGGCCCTCTCCTCTACCATGGGAGCATACCACCACTCCCAGGAGACAATGGCAACAGTACTGGCCAAGTTTCAGGAGATCCAGCCTCTGCAGGAGGAACAGTATATGGGCTTCAGGGAGGAACTCAGAACCATCATCTCCACCCTGGGCACCATCGTAGGGGTGCTGAAGGAAGTACTCAACACCAGGAGGGACACTGTGGCACTACAAGGGGCCCCTGACACTAGCATGGACGATGAACTACCCACCACCTCTGCCGGCGCTAGTGGACAGGACGCCCCGCCACAGGACCACCACACTAGCACCCCACCCCCTGCAGAGGGAGAACCACCTGTAGGAAAGTACCATCTTGCCTGGCATGTTACCCCCATTTTTCACTGTATATATGTTGTTTTAGTTGTATGTGTCACTGGGACCCTGGTAACCCAGGGCCCCAGTGCTCATAAGTGTGCCTGTATGTGTTACCTGTGTAGTGACTAACTGTCTCACTGAGGCTCTGCTAATCAGAACCTCAGTGGTTATGCTCTCTCATTTCTTTCCAAATTGTCACTGACAGGCTAGTGACCATTTTTACCAATTTACATTGGCTTACTGGAACACCCTTATAATCCCCTAGTATATGGTACTGAGGTACCCAGGGTATTGGGGTTCCAGGAGATCCCTATGGGCTGCAGCATTTCTTTTGCCACCCATAGGGAGCTCTGACAATTCTTACACAGGCCTGCCACTGCAGCCTGAGTGAAATAACGTCCACGTTATTTCACAGCCATTTTACACTGCACTTAAGTAACTTATAAGTCACCTATATGTCTAACCTTTACCTGGTAAAGGTTAGGTGCAAAGTTACTTAGTGTGAGGGCACCCTGGCACTAGCCAAGGTGCCCCCACATTGTTCAGAGCCAATTCACTGAACTTTGTGAGTGCGGGGACACCATTACACGCGTGCACTACATATAGGTCACTACCTATATGTAGCTTCACCATGGTAACTCCGAATATGGCCATGTAACATGTCTATGATCATGGAATTGCCCCCTCTATGCCATCCTGGCATTGTTGGTACAATTCCATAATCCCAGTGGTCTGTAGCACAGACCCTGGTACTGCCAGACTGCCCTTCCTGGGGTTTCTCTGCAGCTGCTGCTGCTGCCAACCCCTCAGACAGGCATCTGCCCTCCTGGGGTCCAGCCAGGCCTGGCCCAGGATGGCAGAACAAAGAACTTCCTCTGAGAGAGGGTGTGACACCCTCTCCCTTTGGAAAATGGTGTGAAGGCAGGGGAGGAGTAGCCTCCCCCAGCCTCTGGAAATGCTTTGTTGGGCACAGAGGTGCCCAATTCTGCATAAGCCAGTCTACACCGGTTCAGGGACCCCTTAGCCCCTGCTCTGGTGTGAAACTGGACAAAGGAAAGGGGAGTGACCACTCCCCTGACCTGCACCTCCCCTGGGAGGTGTCCAGAGCTCCTCCAGTGTGCTCCAGACCTCTGCCATCTTGGAAACAGAGGTGCTGCTGGCACACTGGACTGCTCTGAGTGGCCAGTGCCACCAGGTGACGTCAGAGACTCCTTGTGATAGGCTCCTTCAGGTGTTAGTAGCCTTTCCTCTCTCCTAGGTAGCCAAACCCTCTTTTCTGGCTATTTAGGGTCTCTGTCTCTGGGGAAACTTTAGATAACGAATGCATGAGCTCAGCCGAGTTCCTCTGCATCTCCCTCTTCACCTTCTGATAAGGAATCGACCGCTGACCGCGCTGGAAGCCTGCAAACCTGCAACATAGTAGCAAAGACGACTACTGCAACTCTGTAACGCTGATCCTGCCGCCTTCTCGACTGTTTTCCTGCTTGTGCATGCTGTGGGGGTAGCCTGCCTCCTCTCTGCACCAGAAGCTCCGAAGAAATCTCCCGTGGGTCGACGGAATCTTCCCCCTGCAACCGCAGGCACCAAAAAGCTGCATCTCCGGTCCCTTGGGTCTCCTCTCAGCACGACGAGCGAGGTCCCTCGAATCCAGCGACACCGTCCAAGTGACCCCCACAGTCCAGTGACTCTTCAGCCCAAGTTTGGTGGAGGTAAGTCCTTGCCTCACCTCGCTGGGCTGCATTGCTGGGAACCGCGACTTTGCAAGCTTCTCCGGCCCCTGTGCACTTCCGGCGGAAATCCTGTGTGCACAGCCAAGCCTGGGTCCACGGCACTCTAACCTGCATTGCACGACTTTCTAAGTTGGTCTCCGGCGACGTGGGACTCCTTTGTGCAACTTCGGCGAGCACCGTTTCACGCATCCTCGTAGTGCCTGTTTCTGGCACTTCTCCGGGTGCTACCTGCTTCAGTGAGGGCTCTTTGTCTTGCTCGACGTCCCCTCTCTCTGCAGGTCCAATTTGCGACCTCCTGGTCCCTCCTGGGCCTCAGCAGCGTCCAAATACGCCAAACGCACGATTTGCGTGTAGCAAGGCTTGTTGGCGTCCATCCGGCGGGAAAACACTTCTGCACGACTCTCCAAGGCGTGGGGGATCCATCCTCCAAAGGGGAAGTCTCTAGCCCTTGTCGTTCCTGCAGTATTCACAGTTCTTCAGCCAAGTAAGAGCTTCTTTGCACCAACCGCTGGCATTTCTTGGGCATCTGCCCATCTCCGAGCTGCTTGTGACTTTTGGACTTGGTCCCCTGGTTCCACAGGTACCTTCAGACAGGAATCCATCGTTGTTGCATTGCTGATTTGTGTTTTCCTTGCATTCTCCCTCTAACACGACTATTTTGTCCTTAGGGGAACTTTGGTGCACTTTGCACTCACTTTTCAGGGTCTTGGGGTGGGTTATTTTGCTAACTCTCACTATTTTCTAATAGTCCCAGCGACCCTCTACAAGGTCACATAGGTTTGGGGTCCATTCGTGGTTCGCATTCCACTTCTGGAGTATATGGTTTGTGTTGCCCCTATCCCTATGTTTCCCCATTGCATCCTATTGTAACTATACATTGTTTGCACTGTTTTCTAAGACTATACTGCATATTTTTGCTATTGTGTATATATATCTTGTGTATATTTCCTATCCTCTCACTGAGGGTACACTCTAAGATACTTTGGCATATTGTCATAAAAATAAAGTACCTTTATTTTTAGTATAACTGTGTATTGTGTTTTCTTATGATATTGTGCATATGACACTAAGTGGTACTGTAGTAGCTTCACACGTCTCCTAGTTCAGCCTGAGCTGCTTTGCTAAGCTACCATTATCTATCAGCCTAAGCTGCTAGACACCCTATACACTAATAAGGGATAACTGGGCCTGGTGCAAGGTGCAAGTATCCCTTGGTACTCACTACAAGCCAGTCCAGCCTCCTACATTGGTTGTGCAGTGGTGGGATAAGTGCTTTGAGACTACTTACCACTCTTGTCATTGTACTTTTCATAAGAGAAAAATATACAAAACAAGGTCAGTGTATATACACATAGCCAAAAAGTTTTTGCATTTCCTCTTTTCACTCTTTTCTAAGTGCTGAAAAGTACTTCTAAACTTTCAAAAAGTTCTTAAAAGTTTAAAAAGTTTTTTCTGTCTTTCCAAAAAAGTTCTGAAAACTTTTTTCTCTTTGTCTATCACTTTAACTCTCTCTAAAAAATGTCTGGCACAGGCCAAAAAGTTGAACTGTCCAAACTTGCATATGATCACCTTAGCTGGAAAGGAGCAAGGAGTCTCTGCATAGAGAGAGGTTTGAGTGTAGGGAAGAATCCTTCCTTAGAACTGTTAATTAATATGCTTAGAGTACAGGATAAGGCCATAAGTGCCCAATCTGTAGAAAAAGTAGCTAATGGTTCTCAATCTGATCCAGGGACTCCCCCAGGAAAAGGTTCAGGAAAGAAACTTCTCAGCCTGCCCATTACTAGACAGTCTAGCATAGTTGGTACAGAGGTTGAATCACATCATACTGATGATGTGCTCTCACATTATACTGGTAGCCAAGCTGTTAGGGTGCCCTCTGTAAGGGACAGGTCTCCTTCTGTTCATTCCCATCATACCTCTGTATCTAGAAATGTCCCTCCCACCCACCCTGATGACAGATTGTTGGAAAGGGAGCTCAATAGATTGAGAGTGGAGCAAACCAGACTGAAGCTCAAGAAGCAACAGCTGGATTTGGATAGACAGTCTTTAGAAATAGAGAGGGAAAGACAGAAAATGGGTTTAGATACCCATGGTGGCAGCAGCAGTATTCCCCATAGTCATCCTGCAAAAGAGCATGATTCCAGGAATCTGCATAAGATAGTTCCCCCTTACAAGGAGGGGGATGACATTAACAAGTGGTTTGCTGCACTTGAGAGGGCCTGTGCTGTACAGGATGTCCCTCAAAAGCAGTGGGCTGCTATCCTATGGCTATCATTTACTGGAAAAGGTAGGGATAGGCTCCTTACTGTAAAAGAAAATGATGCTAACAATTTCCAAGTTCTTAAGAATGCACTCCTGGATGGTTATGGCTTAACCACTGAACAGTACAGGATCAAGTTCAGAGATACCAAAAAGGAGTCTTCACAAGACTGGGTTGATTTCATTGACCAGGCAGTGAAGGCCTTGGAGGGGTGGTTACATGGCAGTAAAGTTACTGATTATGACAGCCTGTATAACTTAATCCTGAGAGAGCATATTCTTAATAATTGTGTGTCTGATTTGTTGCACCAGTACTTGGTGGACTCTGATCTGACCTCTCCCCAAGAATTGGGAAAGAAGGCAGACAAATGGGTCAGAACAAGAGTGAACAGAAAAGTTCATACAGGGGGTGACAAAGATGGCAACAAAAAGAAGGATGGTAAGTCTTCAGACAAGGGTGGGGACAAATCTAAAAATGAGTCTTCATCAGGCCCACAAAAACACTCTGGTGGGGGTGGTGGGCCCAAACCCTCCTTTAATCAGAACAAGGAAAAGAAACCATGGTGCTATTTATGTAAGATAAAAGGCCATTGGACAACAGATCCCAGTTGTCCAAAGAAAGGCACCACAGCTCCTACCACTACAACCCCTACTGCTACACCTAGTGTCCCTACTAATAGCAGTGGTGGTGGGAGCAAAACTACTAATAGCCAATCCAAGGGAGTAGCTGGGCTCACTTTTGGTAATTTAGTTGGGGTTGGTCTGATTAGGGAGACCACAGAGGCTACTTTAGTCTCTGAAGGGGCTATTGACTTAGCCACTTTGGTTGCTTGCCCCCATAACTTGGAGAAGTACAAGCAACTAACCCTAATAAATGGTGTTGAGGTCCAGGCCTACAGGGACACAGGTGCCAGTGTCACAATGGTGATTGAGAAACTGGTGCACCCTGAACAACACATACTTGGACACCAGTACCAAGTAACCGATGCTCACAACATAACACAAAGCCACCCCATGGCTGTTGTAAATCTCAACTGGGGGGGGGTATCTGGTCCAAAGAAAGTTGTGGTAGCTTCAGATTTACCTGTAGACTGTCTATTAGGGAACGATTTGGAGACATCAGCTTGGTCAGATGTGGAGTTGGAGGCCCATGCAGCAATGCTGGGCATCCCAGGGCATATTTTTGCTTTGACAAGGGCTCAGGCCAAAAAGCAAAAAGGACAGGGAAGCTTGGATCCTGGAACAATGGACCAAGTGCTCCCTAAAGCTAGGGCTAGTAGAAGCAAACCACTTCCTACTATCCCTCCCTCTACAGTGGATTCTACTTCTGAGGAAGAAGAATTCCCTCCCTGTGCAGAACCTACACCAGAGGAGCTGGAAGCAGACACTGCTGAGCTTTTGGGTGAAGGGGGGCCTGCCAGAGAGGAGCTGAGTGTGGCACAGCAAACCTGTCCCACATTAGAGGGTCTCAGACAGCAAGCTGTCAAACAGGCTAATGGGGATGTCAGTGACTCACACAGAGTTTACTGGGAGGACAACCTCTTGTACACTGAGCATAGGGATCCTAAACCTGGAGCTGCCAGGAGATTAGTGATTCCTCAGGAGTACAGAAAGTTCCTCCTAACACTGGCACATGACATCCCCTTAGCTGGGCACCTGGGTCAAATGAAAACTTGGGACAGATTGGTACCACTGTTTCATTGGCCTAGGATGTCTGAGGACACAAAAGAATTTTGTAAGTCCTGTGAAACCTGTCAAGACAGTGGCAAGACAGGTGGCACTCCAAAGGCACCCCTTATCCCACTGCCTGTGGTTGGGGTTCCCTTTGAAAGGGTAGGGGTTGACATAGTTGGCCCCCTTGACCCTCCTACTGCTTCAGGCAATAGGTTTATCTTAGTGGTAGTGGACCATGCCACAAGGTATCCTGAAGCAATTCCTTTAAGGACCACTACAGCTCCTGCAGTGGCAAAGGCCCTCCTGGGAATATTTTCCAGGGTGGGCTTCCCAAAGGAAGTAGTATCAGACAGAGGAAGCAATTTCATGTCTGCATACTTAAAGGCCATGTGGAAGGAGTGTGGTGTAACTTACAAGTTCACAACACCCTATCATCCACAAACAAATGGACTGGTGGAGAGATTTAATAAAACTCTCAAAGGCATGATTATGGGACTCCCTGAAAAACTCCGCAGGAGATGGGATATCCTTCTACCATGCCTCCTTTTTGCCTACAGGGAGGTACCCCAGAAAGGAGTGGGCTTCAGCCCCTTTGAACTTCTTTTTGGACACCCTGTTAGGGGTCCACTCACACTTGTAAAGGAGGGTTGGGAACAACCTTTAAAAGCTCCTAAGCAGGATATTGTGGATTATGTACTTGGCCTCAGATCAAGGATGGCTGAGTACATGAAAAAGGCCAGTAAAAACCTTCAGGCCAGCCAAGAGCTCCAGAAGCAATGGCATGATCAGAAGGCTGTTTTGGTTCAGTACCAACCAGGGCAGAAAGTGTGGGTCTTGGAGCCTGTGGCCCCAAGAGCACTCCAAGATAAATGGAGTGGTCCACACACAATTGTTGAAAAGAAGGGTGAAGTCACCTACTTGGTTGACTTAGGCACTGCCAGGAGTCCCCTTAGGGTGCTCCATGTCAACCGCCTGAAACCCTACTATGACAGGGCTGATCTCACCCTGCTCATGGCAACAGATGAGGGACAGGAAGAAGACAGTGATCCTCTACCTGATCTCTTCTCTTCCACAGAACAAGATGCTCTTGTGGAAGGACTAGTTTTGGCTGATTGTCTTACTGCTGAGCAGAAAGATAATTGCATAAATCTCCTAGGACAATTTTCAGAACTCTTCTCCATTGTGCCAGGCACCACTTCTTGGTGTGAGCACACTATAGATACTGGAGACAGTTTACCTGTCAAAAGTAAGATCTATAGGCAGCCTGACCATGTCAGGGACTGCATAAAGCAAGAAGTTCAGAAGATGTTGGAACTAGGAGTGGTTGAGCACTCTGACAGTCCATGGGCTTCTCCTGTGGTACTGGTACCAAAACCCAATTCTAAAGATGGAAAGAAGGAAATGAGGTTTTGTGTAGACTATAGAGGTCTCAACTTGGTAACCAAAACAGATGCTCACCCTATACCCAGGGCAGATGAGCTAATAGATACACTGGCATCTGCCAAGTATCTAAGCACTTTTGATTTGACTGCAGGGTATTGGCAGATCAAAATGTCAGAAGATGCTAAACCTAAGACTGCATTTTCTACCATTGGAGGACATTACCAGTTTACTGTAATGCCTTTTGGTTTGAAAAATGCACCTGCCACTTTTCAGAGGTTGGTGAACACAGTCCTGCAAGGGCTGGAAGCTTTCAGTGCAGCATATTTGGATGATATAGCTGTCTTTAGCTCCAGCTGGGATGATCACCTGGTCCACCTTTGGAAAGTTTTGGAGGCCCTGCAAAAGGCAGGCCTCACTATCAAGGCTTCAAAGTGCCAGATAGGGCAGGGTAAGGTGGTTTATCTGGGACACCTTGTTGGTGGGGAACAGATTGCACCACTTCAGGGGAAAATCCAAACTATTATTGATTGGATTCCCCCTACCACTCAGACTCAGGTGAGAGCCTTCCTAGGCCTCACTGGGTATTACAGGAGGTTCATTAAGAACTATGGCTCCATTGCAGCCCCTCTTAATGACCTCACATCCAAGAAAATGCCTAAAAAGGTATTATGGACAGCAAACTGTCAGAAAGCTTTTGAGGAGCTGAAGCAGGCCATGTGCTCTGCACCTGTCCTGAAAAGCCCTTGTTACTCTAAAAAATTCTATGTCCAAACTGATGCATCTGAATTAGGAGTAGGGGCAGTCCTATCACAACTTAATTCTGAGGGCCAGGATCAACCTGTTGCTTTTATTAGTAGAAGGTTGACCCCTAGAGAAAAGCGTTGGTCTGCCATTGAGAGGGAGGCCTTTGCTGTGGTCTGGGCTCTGAAGAAGTTGAGGCCATACCTGTTTGGCACTCACTTCATTGTTCAGACAGACCACAAACCTCTACTTTGGCTAAAACAAATGAAAGGTGAAAATCCAAAATTGTTGAGGTGGTCCATATCCCTACAGGGAATGGACTATACAGTGGAACATAGACCTGGGAGTAGCCACTCCAATGCAGATGGACTCTCCAGATATTTCCACTTAGACAATGAAGACTCATCAGGTAATGGCTAGTCTTATTGTCCTTCGTTTGGGGGGGGGTTGTGTAGGAAAGTACCATCTTGCCTGGCATGTTACCCCCATTTTTCACTGTATATATGTTGTTTTAGTTGTATGTGTCACTGGGACCCTGGTAACCCAGGGCCCCAGTGCTCATAAGTGTGCCTGTATGTGTTACCTGTGTAGTGACTAACTGTCTCACTGAGGCTCTGCTAATCAGAACCTCAGTGGTTATGCTCTCTCATTTCTTTCCAAATTGTCACTGACAGGCTAGTGACCATTTTTACCAATTTACATTGGCTTACTGGAACACCCTTATAATCCCCTAGTATATGGTACTGAGGTACCCAGGGTATTGGGGTTCCAGGAGATCCCTATGGGCTGCAGCATTTCTTTTGCCACCCATAGGGAGCTCTGACAATTCTTACACAGGCCTGCCACTGCAGCCTGAGTGAAATAACGTCCACGTTATTTCACAGCCATTTTACACTGCACTTAAGTAACTTATAAGTCACCTATATGTCTAACCTTTACCTGGTAAAGGTTAGGTGCAAAGTTACTTAGTGTGAGGGCACCCTGGCACTAGCCAAGGTGCCCCCACATTGTTCAGAGCCAATTCACTGAACTTTGTGAGTGCGGGGACACCATTACACGCGTGCACTACATATAGGTCACTACCTATATGTAGCTTCACCATGGTAACTCCGAATATGGCCATGTAACATGTCTATGATCATGGAATTGCCCCCTCTATGCCATCCTGGCATTGTTGGTACAATTCCATAATCCCAGTGGTCTGTAGCACAGACCCTGGTACTGCCAGACTGCCCTTCCTGGGGTTTCTCTGCAGCTGCTGCTGCTGCCAACCCCTCAGACAGGCATCTGCCCTCCTGGGGTCCAGCCAGGCCTGGCCCAGGATGGCAGAACAAAGAACTTCCTCTGAGAGAGGGTGTGACACCCTCTCCCTTTGGAAAATGGTGTGAAGGCAGGGGAGGAGTAGCCTCCCCCAGCCTCTGGAAATGCTTTGTTGGGCACAGAGGTGCCCAATTCTGCATAAGCCAGTCTACACCGGTTCAGGGACCCCTTAGCCCCTGCTCTGGCGCGAAACTGGACAAAGGAAAGGGGAGTGACCACTCCCCTGACCTGCACCTCCCCTGGGAGGTGTCCAGAGCTCCTCCAGTGTGCTCCAGACCTCTGCCATCTTGGAAACAGAGGTGCTGCTGGCACACTGGACTGCTCTGAGTGGCCAGTGCCACCAGGTGACGTCAGAGACTCCTTGTGATAGGCTCCTTCAGGTGTTAGTAGCCTTTCCTCTCTCCTAGGTAGCCAAACCCTCTTTTCTGGCTATTTAGGGTCTCTGTCTCTGGGGAAACTTTAGATAACGAATGCATGAGCTCAGCCGAGTTCCTCTGCATCTCCCTCTTCACCTTCTGATAAGGAATCGACCGCTGACCGCGCTGGAAGCCTGCAAACCTGCAACATAGTAGCAAAGACGACTACTGCAACTCTGTAACGCTGATCCTGCCGCCTTCTCGACTGTTTTCCTGCTTGTGCATGCTGTGGGGGTAGCCTGCCTCCTCTCTGCACCAGAAGCTCCGAAGAAATCTCCCGTGGGTCGACGGAATCTTCCCCCTGCAACCGCAGGCACCAAAAAGCTGCATCTCCGGTCCCTTGGGTCTCCTCTCAGCACGACGAGCGAGGTCCCTCGAATCCAGCGACACCGTCCAAGTGACCCCCACAGTCCAGTGACTCTTCAGCCCAAGTTTGGTGGAGGTAAGTCCTTGCCTCACCTCGCTGGGCTGCATTGCTGGGAACCGCGACTTTGCAAGCTTCTCCGGCCCCTGTGCACTTCCGGCGGAAATCCTGTGTGCACAGCCAAGCCTGGGTCCACGGCACTCTAACCTGCATTGCACGACTTTCTAAGTTGGTCTCCGGCGACGTGGGACTCCTTTGTGCAACTTCGGCGAGCACCGTTTCACGCATCCTCGTAGTGCCTGTTTCTGGCACTTCTCCGGGTGCTACCTGTTTCAGTGAGGGCTCTTTGTCTTGCTCGACGTCCCCTCTCTCTGCAGGTCCAATTTGCGACCTCCTGGTCCCTCCTGGGCCTCAGCAGCGTCCAAATACGCCAAACGCACGATTTGCGTGTAGCAAGGCTTTTTGGCGTCCATCCGGCGGGAAAACACTTCTGCACGACTCTCCAAGGCGTGTGGGATCCATCCTCCAAAGGGGAAGTCTCTAGCCCTTGTCGTTCCTGCAGTATTCACAGTTCTTCAGCCAAGTAAGAGCTTCTTTGCACCAACCGCTGGCATTTCTTGGGCATCTGCCCATCTCCGAGCTGCTTGTGACTTTTGGACTTGGTCCCCTGGTTCCACAGGTACCTTCAGACAGGAATCCATCGTTGTTGCATTGCTGATTTGTGTTTTCCTTGCATTCTCCCTCTAACACGACTATTTTGTCCTTAGGGGAACTTTGGTGCACTTTGCACTCACTTTTCAGGGTCTTGGGGTGGGTTATTTTGCTAACTCTCACTATTTTCTAATAGTCCCAGCGACCCTCTACAAGGTCACATAGGTTTGGGGTCCATTCGTGGTTCGCATTCCACTTCTGGAGTATATGGTTTGTGTTGCCCCTATCCCTATGTTTCCCCATTGCATCCTATTGTAACTATACATTGTTTGCACTGTTTTCTAAGACTATACTGCATATTTTTGCTATTGTGTATATATATCTTGTGTATATTTCCTATCCTCTCACTGAGGGTACACTCTAAGATACTTTGGCATATTGTCATAAAAATAAAGTACCTTTATTTTTAGTATAACTGTGTATTGTGTTTTCTTATGATATTGTGCATATGACACTAAGTGGTACTGTAGTAGCTTCACACGTCTCCTAGTTCAGCCTGAGCTGCTTTGCTAAGCTACCATTATCTATCAGCCTAAGCTGCTAGACACCCTATACACTAATAAGGGATAACTGGGCCTGGTGCAAGGTGCAAGTACCCCTTGGTACTCACTACAAGCCAGTCCAGCCTCCTACACCACCCTGCAAACGGTCCATGAGATCCAGGACAAAGACAGAGCACGATGCCAAGACCCCCACCAAGAAATGAGACCACTCTGATTGTCATCCTACTGTCCCACTTTGTCACCCTGTCCATACTTAAACTGCCCCAGCTCTACTTCTTATGCCCATATGGGCAATGCACCTATGAGACTAATATACTGGACTCTGCCATGGACATTCCTCCGCCATCACCCCTCACCATTTCACTACTCCCTCCAATATTGAGCACTTAAATAAACACACTTAAAGCACAAAACAATCTGGAGTCTGTCTGTGATTTCGAAATAGTGTATTAGCAATTACAGTGACAAAATGCTCTTTCAATTGTAATGTCAACATACCTATGTCACACAGCTCTAGTCCATGAGGAATCTAAGCAGATGTCACACAGTGGGACCCATATCTGTGAAATCGGAAGGGAAAGTGACAACTCAGTGACCATACACTGGGTGAAAACGACAGACAGTAGAGAGGTAGTAGTGTTAAAGTACATGTAGTAGGCAGGTCTGTACTCTTACCTGTGTCTCACTGGAAATATTGCTGGATCACTGAGTACCTGTTGTTCATGTCTTCTTCCTCTGCTTCCTCGTCTTCACTGTCCACTGCTCCACAGCTGCCACAACGCCATCTGGACCATCCTCCTGCAGAAAAGGCACCTGTCATCTCAAAGCCAAGTTGTGAAGCATACAGCAGGCCACGATGATCTGGCACACCTTCTTTGGTGAGTAGAATAGGGATCCACCTGTGATATGGAGGCACCTGAACCTGGCTTTCAGGAGGCCGAAGTACCGCTCGATCACCCTCCTAGTTCACCCATGGGCCTCATTGTAGCGTTCCTCTGACCTTGTCCTGGGATTCCTCACTGGGGTCAGTAGCCTTGACAGGTTGGGGTAACCAGAGTCACCTGCAAATGGTGAGGGACAACTGTTAGACACGTACTAACCTGGAGGGATATCCCCAGACCCAGACAACCATTCCCACTGACTTGCTTCCAGGTGCTCACCTAATAGCCACATACGGTGCCTCTGGAGTTGACCCATCACATAAGGGATGGTGCTATTCCGCAGGATGTAGGCGTCATGCACTGAGCCAGGGAATATGGCACTCACATGGGAGATGTACTGGTCTGCCAAACATACCATCTGTACCTTCATCGAATGATAACTCTTCCGGTTTCTGTACACCTGTTCACTCCTGTGGGGAGGGGGGGCCAAAACCACATGGGTCCCATCAATGGCACTTATGATGTTGGGGATGTGTCCCAGGGCATAGAAATCACCTTTCACTGTAGGCAAATCATCCACCTGAGGAAAAACGATGTAGCTCCGCATGTGTTTCAGAAGGGCAGACAATACTCTGGACAATACGTTGGAAAACATAGGCTGGGACATCCCTGATGCTATGGCCACTGTTGTTTGAAAAGACCCACTTGCAAGGAAATAGAGCACTGACAGCACCTGCACTTGAGGGGGGATTCCTGTGGGATGGCGGAATGCTGACATCAGGTCTGGCTCCAACTGTGTACACAGTTCCTGGATTGTGGCACGGTCAAGCCTGTATGCGATAATCACATGTCGCTCCTCCATTGTCGACAGGTCCACCAACGGTCGGTACACCGGAGGATGCAGCCATCTCCTCACATGTCCCAGCGGACGGTGCCTATGAAGGACAACAGCGAGCACAGAGTCAAACAACTCAGAGGTACGTACCCACAGTTTACACAGAACACCATTCCTACACAAAAGATGGCCTGTATGTGTGTAGAGTCTAGGCCTAGGTATGTGTGACGCAGTTGAAAATGAAGCCATGTGGGCCCCTGAAATGGCGGCTGCCTGACCTGTAAAGTGGGACAATGGGATGTGAGGTAACTGCGCTGGCGTTGTACACCGTCACGGTAGGCGGTCGAAGACTGCAGCGCAATGCTGCATTGGTTAACATTGGACCCTATGGGTCCCAGGAGCCAATGACGATGTACGCCGGCGGTGACGTTACGCACCGCCGCAGACATGATTGCCATTTTTTATCTTTTTAATCACTCGATACCTGATCTTCGACGGGAGAGGACCTACACTGCAAGTGCTGCTGTGTCCTAGGTCTGGAAGAGACAATGGCTCAAGTGTCTGGGGAATGGGCCACTGCCTTCACATCGGAGGAGTTGGATAGGCTCGTGGATGGGGTCCTCCCCCAGTACACGCTACTCTACTGTCCTCCAGACAAACAGGTAAGTACACAGGGAGGATGTTGTATGGGCTATGCCTGTGTGGAGAGGGCTGGATGTAAGAAGGAAGGGGGGAGAGCGCTGCGTGCATGAAAGACAGTGAATGCATGTGCCACATGGCAAGGGTAGGGATGGGGGCCAATCAGTTTGACGGTGCAGTTGGTAATACCTTCTCTTTTTCCCCTGTACATTTCATGTAGGTCAGCGCCCAACAGAAAAAAGATATTTGGCGTGCCATCGCCAAGGACGTCCGGACCCTGGGGTCTACCACAGACGGAGCACCCACTGCCGGAAAAGATGGGAAGACATTCGTCGCTGCAGCAAGAAGACGGCGGAGGCTCAGCTGTGGATGGCCTCCCAACGTGGGAAGGGTGCCCATCGCACCATGACCCCCCTGAAGTTCAGGATCCTGGCGGTGACCTACCCGGAGTTGGATGGGCGCTTGAGGGCATCACAGCAGCCACAAGGGGGTGAGTACACTCTCATTCTGCTGACTTTGCGCGAAGTGGAGGTGTCTGGGTGGGGGAGGTGGGCTGTGGGATTCCCTAGGCCAAGGCGAGTTCCGTAGGCAAGGCCCCTCCGTAAGGCAGGCCATGTGGCACCTCACCCCACCTCTGTAGAGTGGCAAGTACACCTAGTCATGTCCCTGTGTCATCTATGTGTGCAGATGTCGTCCATAGCCTTGTAGGCCATTTCTCAGGAATTGAACAGTGGAGCCCAAGAGCGCGGCGTAGTGCAGGGGGCTTCTGTGTCTGTCATGTCCGGCAACGGTAGCGGTAATGCATGCACTCAACATGTCTTTCTTCTGTCGTCGTCCCCCCTTTTTTTGTCTCCCGGTTCTTGTGTGCATTAGCATCATCAGGCGGAGGAGCAGTGGCACCGGAGTACGAGGGAGCTGCATCCCACATGGCCCTGGAGGGCGAGACTACGGACTCAGAGTTCACCAGTGGGACGGAGGGCGAGGGGAGCTCCACGGCGGGGACAGGAGCTGACACCAGCGACACGGACTCGTCCTCTGATTTGAGCTACCTTGTGGTGACGGCAACATCTGTGCCCCCTGCATCTACAGGTACAGCCGCCATCCCCCTACCAGCACTGCCCTCCCAGCAGCCCCTCAGCCTGTGCCCCGTGCCCGCTCACCCAGGAGGGTGGGCATCACCTTCGCCCCAGGCACCTCAGGCCCTGCCCCAGCCACCCCTGCTGCCCTCAGTGAGGAGGCAATTGACCTTCTCAGGTCCCTCACTGCTGGGCAGTCTACCATTTTGAATGCCATCCATGGTGTAGAGAGGCAGTTGCAACAAACAAATGCATTCCTGGAGGGCAGTCATTCTGGTCAGGCGGCCCTTCAGCGAGCTTTTCAGACTCTGGCCTCAGCACTGATGGCAGCCATTGTCCCTCTCTAGCCTCCCCCCTCCAACTTCCTCCACCCAGACCCAATCCCCTGTACCTCAGCCTATCCCAAGCACACCTTCAGACCAGCATGCACACCTCAACACACAAGGGAAGCTCTGGCAAACATAAGCATCACACATCCCACAGGCACTCACGCAAGCATCACACACATGCAGACACACCAACATCCACTGCCTCCACTGTGTCCCCCTCCTCCTCGTCTCCCTCCTCCCTCCTCCCTCCTCCCTCTGTCTACACTGACACCTGCATGCACTACCTCTACAGCCACTACGTCCCTCTCCAGCACACCCACCACCACACCCGGCTCACGTGCAGTCACCACCCCCACTACCATTCACACGTCCCCTGTGTCCTCTCCCAGTGTGTCTGTGACGCCCCCTCCCAAGATACACAAACGCAGGCACACACCCACCCAACAGCCCTCCACCTCACGACAGCCTCCATTGCATGCACCTTCACCCAAAGTCACCAAACGTACACCTCCTACAACCACCACCTCTTCCTTCACTCCCAAACCCCCTCCAGCTACCCGTCCCAGTGTCTCCCAAAAACTTTTCCTGTCCACCTTTGACCTCTTTCCCACACCTCCCCCACCCCGTCCGTCTCCTAGGTCCCGAACTAGCACCTCAGCCACAACATCTCCGGGACCAGTGGTGCCTCTAGTGACCGCAATCTGGAGTGCACCGGCCACCAGGGCAGCCAGTGTGGCACGGAGCCACAGCACAGACAGTCCCCCACCTGTGAAGCATTAGAAGTTGGCCAGTGCCCGGCGGGAGAGGGGGAAGACTCCAGCCACCAAAGTCGCTCCCAGGGGTCCCAGTGGGAGTGTGGAGTCAGCTGTGACACCTTCCAAGGTGGGGAAGGGCTACAAGAAACCCAGCAAGTCTGGGAAGAGCAGCACGGCGGAGAAGACCGCCATCATCCCCGATGCCCAGGAGCCCACCTCCAGCACAAGCCCAGCTGCCCAGGAGGCCACCGCCAACACTAGCCCATTTGCCCAGGAGGGGCCCGCTAGCACCAGCCCACCTGCCCAGGAGGCCACCGCCAGCACCAGCCCACCTGCCCTGGAGGCCACTGCCAGCACCAGCCCACCTGCCCAGGAGGCCACTGCCAGCACCAGCCCACCTGCCCAGGAGGCCACACCAGCACCAGCCCACCTGGGCCATAAAGGACCGCCAGCAAAAGCCCCGCTGGGCCATGAAGGACCGCCAGCAAAAGCCCCGCTGGGCCATGAAGGACCGCTAGCAAAAGCCCCGCTGGGCCATGAAGGACCGCCAGCAAAAGCCCCGCTGGGCCATGAAGGACTACCAGCACATGCCCTGCTGGGCCATGAAGGACCGCCAGCAGCTGAGACCCTGCAATGGAGACCGCCATCTCAAGCACCGCTGAACAGGGCACCGCCATCTCACGCACCTCTGAACAGGGCACCACCATCTCAAGCACCGCTGCACAGGGCACCGCCATCTCAAGCACCACTGAACAGGGCACCGCCATCTCAAGCACCACTGAACAGGGCACCACCATCTCAAGCACCGCTGGCCCATGAGCGGCAAGGGCACTGACGCAACTGAGTCCGTCACGGGGTGAATGATGCACTCTGGGCACCATGCCCCCTCCAGAACCAGTGGAGAAAAGCATCCACTACCTCTGTCCTTAGCAGGATGAAGCACTCTAGGCACCATGCCCCCTCCAAGACCAGTGGAGACTGTCATCCACCACCTCTGTCCTTAGCAGGATGAAGCACTCTGGGCACCATGCCCCCTCCAGAACCAGTGGAGACTGTCATCCACCACCTCTGTCCTTAGCAGGATGAAGCACTCTGGGCACCATGCCCCCTCCAGAACCAGTGGAGACTGTTATCCACTTGTGAGACTGTGGCTTTGCACTCTCCAGGATATGGCAGTGGGTAACTCACCCACTGTAGAGACTTGAGAGACTGTGGCTTTGCACTCCCCAGGATTGAACAGTGGGCAACCCACCCACTGTAGAGACTTGAGAGACTGTGGCTTTGCACTCCCCAGGATATGGCAGTGGGCAACCCACCCACTGTATAGACTTGAGAGTCTGTGGCTTTGCACTCCCCAGGATTGCACAGTGGGCAACCAACCCACTGTGGAGACTTGAGAGACCGTGGCTTTGAACTCCCCAGGATGGAACAGTGGGCAACCAACCCACTGTAGAGACTTGAGAGACTTTGGCTTTGCACTCCCCAGGATGGAACAGTGGGCATGTGGCCCCCCTCGTGGATTTGGCGTTGTGCACTCAAGCGGCTGAGGTACCCCCCCCTTTCCCTCCCCCTGAGGTGTCTGTTTAATTGCTCTCTGATGCCCCTGCAGTGTTCTCTCCGTCATGGTCGGGGATCTTGTGTGGGCCTCGCCCATACCGTGTGGTCCCAGTGTTCCACGGACTTTCTTAGAGCACTACCTGGACTTCTATGCTTGGTATATATTATGTACATGGTGTATATATATATTTCTGCCTACTTGCTTTTAATATATTACAATGGTTACACTCATTTTCTATTGTCTTTGCATTCTTCCGGGGGGTTTGGGGGGTGTAACTGTGATGTATTGATATGCATTAGTGTGTGTGTTGTAGTGGGTGAGGGTGGGGGTGTTGCGTGTGTGTGTCCCTGTTTTTTGCCTCCCCCCTCCCCTGTGTCGTAGGTGCAGTACTCACTGTGGTCTTCGCCGCCGGCGTTCGTGCTCCTGGTAGAGGAGCAGGAAGACTATTGCAGGTAGAATTTGGAGTTCTGGGTCCATGGCGTCCTCGTTCCTTGTGGGGTGTGTAGAGGTGAGCGTTTTCCCTTCGTGATTCCTTTTTCCGCTGTGTTTTTATCCGTGGTGAATTCGCCCCGTAAAAGGTGGCGGATTAGCCTGTCATAATAGTGTGGGCAGTACATTGTCTCCCGCCTGTCTGTTGGCGGTGACCGCCGCGCTGTTTGTTTGTACCGCCGTGGCGGTCGGATTGTTAAAGTGGCTGTCTTTGTTGCCGGTTTCCGCCACGGTCGTAATTGCAAATTGTTTACTGCCGGCCTGTTGGCGGTCTTACCGCCGCTTTAACACCGACCGCCAGGGTTGTGATGACCACCTATGTTTGTTGTTGTAACCCCATTGTCCATTCATCCCCACTATAGGGGGTTTGTGAAGGTAGCAATGAAGTAACAATCTACTGTGGCACTCTGTTTGTGTATTCAATTTCATTGTGCTATTCATTGAGATTGACATGCGGGTATTACATTTCTGTCCCAATATATTGGTCATAGAGGAGGTCAGTGCCTTGGCAGAGCCAGCCAAATACACAATGCGTTGTCAATGGTCTCTGTGCAAGTGCCCTAACAATTCCTTCGCAACCTTGGTAATATGCTGCCTGTATCATGTCTCAATGGTTACTTGGGGCACAACATGTGGAGTAGAACAATCTATGCTGCCCTTGGCCTAGCTGATGTGTCCAGTCTGGTGAGGATTAGGTATTTCATTAATTATGTGATCATGATGTGATGGTCTTGTTGTATCACTTATTCTACAGCAGGTTGTTGTTGTAACGGGAAATGTATTAAATGCACTGGCAGTCGCGTAGGTCCATGTGCCAGCCATGTGTACATATATTTTCCCTGAGACATTTGTGTGTTCTGAAGTTAGGTACAGGTAATCACGTCAGGTATGGTGAGAGTGATGTTAATATACTCATGTAGTCCGGGCATGGAACTGTAACTGCATGTCAGGTGGAATGGTAGGTGGCCTTTGGTGTCAATAGTGGTTGCCTGTAGTATAGTTATTTTAACACTGCACTTAGTGATTGCCTAGCAATGTGTAATGTGTGCTCCGTAGGCCATTGTTGCTGCACATGCTATTATGCAATCTTGTGGTGTAACTGTGTTCAATATGTGCAGATTTTCCTATGTGATTGTCTGTATGTCATGCCATGCCTGTTCTCCTGAAATGTATTCTACATATCAGTTGTCACCTGTATGGGTGGGCCACTTGTTCTGGCTTCAACAGTTAAGGTACCAATTTTGGCAAATATGTTTAGGCGGTTCGGTAGCAATATGATATGTATGGCAAGTATTGTGTGGTCTGTGACTTGGGTAGTGTACAATTTCAAGGGACATTAGTAATTGAGATGGACAGGTCAGGTGTTGTTTCAGGACCTGCATGATGTGTTGTGATCAGTCACCTGCTCTTCCAATAGGTGATGGGAGTTTGGAGAGGTAGGATAGGGAAAATGCTATATATTAGAACAACTGCCAGGCATGAGTAGCATGCTGACATGGCTGTCGAATTGGATTACTCCAGTCGTGCTATCTTACTCAGATTGTAATGTGGGTGTGAGGGGTGACATGAAGGTGTGAAAAGTAAGAACATGTTGTGAAATGATGTAGGATATGTTAAATGCCAACAGTTATTGTCTATCCTGACATTTTTACCTGCAGTTGTGTATATTTCCAAGTGTCTATGTAAGGAATCTGATAACCCTCTCTCTCTCTCTCTGTTTCTTCCTCCTTCTCTTTCTATTTGTGTGCATCAGCATCGGCAGGCGAAGGAGGCAGGGCACCAGCGAGAGGGAATGCTGCTGGCCATGGGAGACGGAGTGCTGCGATCAGTGACATCGAGAGACCCAGTGGCCCGGAAGGAGATGGTAGTGCCACTGGGGGGACATGATCATCATCATCATCGGAATCCTTCTCCAGTGGCCACTCCCTGGTGGTGGTGTACCCATCTGGGACTACCCAGCACTATCTTTGTCCGCCACCCCCTTTACCACCACCACCCTCCCTGTAGCTCCCCACCCCGTTGTCTGTGCCCGCTCACCCAGGAAGGTAGGTGTCTCCTTCACTACAGGCACCTATGCCCTTGCCCCAGTCAGCCCTGCTGCCCTCAGTGAGGAGGCTATTGACTTCCTAAGGTCAATCTCTATTTGCCAGTCGACCATCGTGAATGCCATCCAGGGACATGCAACTCAAGTCCAACAGAGCAATGCGTTCCTGGAGGTCATTCACCGTTCACTGGCTGGCCTACAGAGATCCTTTCAGGTTCCAGCCTCCACACTGATGGCAGCTAGTCACCCTTTGTCTTCCGTCACCCTCCAACTTCCTCTTCCCAATCCCCCACCCTTCTTCCCCTGCCAGAGCACACAGACAGACAAGCATGTATCCATCTCAATAGCCAATGGTACCGCAGTCAAACAAAAGGACCACAAGACCCACCACTGACATGCACACAGACAACACCTACCTGCAGACACAACAAAACCCACTACATGCACAGACTCCCCCACCACTCCCACTTTCACAGACACTACACCTGACACACCAGCAGACACCACAACAACATTGACTGATCCAGACAAAACTCCTATCCTACCCACAGCCAGCACAATAGCAGACCCTCAGACATCCACCCCAGTCACCACATCAGCAGCCACCACAACCACAGACAGACCCACATTCATCACATTCACCATGCCTGCAGTCACCACCCCAAGAGACAATCACCCATCCAGTACTGCACCTCCTTGCTCCTCCACCCCTCATCCTCCCAAGACACATAAACGCCCACACTCACCCTCCCAACAGACACCCAGCAGGCACAAGCATTCTTCACACACAGCTGAACCCAAAGCATCCACCCAACACCTCCTACGAGCACACCCTCTCCCTCCCAAACCCTTTTGCAATGACTGTCCCTGTGTGTCTAAGAGGTTTTTCCTCTCAGAGTTGAACATTTTCCCTACTCCTCTCCATCCTGTGTGACCCCCAAGAGACACATTTCCCTCCCCAAGTCCAGCCCTACCACCTCCAAGTCTTTCTCTGCTCCCCTGCATGTACCCATGCCCCTCCTCCGCCAAGAAGTCGACCGCTCCCAAGTGTTCCCAGCCCTCCCTAAACCATGTCCTAATCACCCCCCTCCCAATCCCAGGCTCAATTTCCCCCTATACCCCCAATTCCTGAGGTGCCTGCCTGCCCCATGTGTACCCCTACCCGTGGAGTTAATTTAACAGTCAGGAGTCAAGTAGGTGCAATCTGACATGCTACCTGTGCATGACGCATGTCCATTTTTGGACTGGCCTAAGGCCTTTAATAATTGGACATATAGGGGGTCATTACAACATTGGCGGTAAATGCCGCTTACCGCCGTGCAGAAGACCGCCAATACACCGCAGTGGAATTCCGCCACAGCTATTATGACACACATCTCGGAAACCTCCAAAATTCAGACACCCACACAACTCCGCCACACCAAAGGTCAGTGTTAAACTGGCGAAAACAAAACCTCCACCTCCACGCCAACAGAAACACACCCATGTTATTATGACCCACAAATCCACACAGCGGTCTTTCAACCGCGGTATTCCATTGGCGGTACAGACCGCCGCGCTCAAAATACACACACAGCTCCAAAACACCGCCACATTGGACAATTCCAAATACACACACCTGATACACATACAAACACCACTCCCACACACCCATTACTATATAAAACACACACCCACATCACCCACAAACCCCTATGACCAAAAATTAGTCACGAAGGCCAGAGAGACAGCACTGATTAGACAATCCCACCACACAGAGGCACACAACACCATCACCCACACACCATCCACGCACAAAACACCACACACCACTACACATCACTACACTCATCACCACATACACCACCCCACACATCACACACACCACCCCATGGCACGCCAAAGACACCTCCGCTTTTCCGAGGAGGAGCTCAGGGTCATGGTGGAGGAAATTGTACGGGTAGAGCCATAGATATTTGGCTCACAGGTGCAGCACACATCCATAGCCAGGAAGATGGAGCTATGGCGCAGAATAGTCGACAGGGTCAACGCAGTGGGACAGCACCCAAGAAATCGGGAGGACATCAGGAAGAGGTGGAACGACCTACGGGGGAAGGTGCGTTCAGCGGTCTCCAGGCACAACATCGCGGTACAGCAGACTGGCGGCGGAACCCCACCTCCTCCCCCGCAACTAACAACATGGGAGGAGCAAGTCTTGACCCTCATGCATCCAGAGGGCCTCGGAGGAGTCGGTGGAGGAATGGACACTGGTAATTCAAATCTTAACTATCATATCCCCCACCCTACCTGCATGCTATCACACACCCCCACCCTCGCCCCCTCACCTATCACTCCAACTCCTCACTAATGTACTAATAACACAAACCACCCATCCCAACACCAAGCCCTGCATGACACAACTAAGCATGGTCACCCCTCACCAAAGCATGCTCACTGCACATACCCAGAACAACCCCCTAACCATCATCACACAAGCCCCCACACAGGAATGCTAGCACTGGGGTACACGCTCACCCACCCATTGCACACCATGACACAGACAGATGCAATAATCATGCTCTTATGCTCCTGCAGGATCACGAAGGACCGTCAACACACGGAAGGGTCCAGACATCTCCACTCCACCCACAGAAGAGGCCCACATTGACGATAGCAGCTCTGCCCTACTGGAGCCTGATGACCAGCCCGGACCATCGTGGGCCTCAGGACAGTCGGTTCCCCTTGCACAGGCACAGCCCAACACTGACCTTCCACCCTCTGGTAACACCAGTACAGCACCCACCCAGCGGGCCCAAACCTCTGTACCCAGGACAGGTCAATCAGCTGTGTGTCCACCACTACAGGGAACCCAGGATAACCCACCACCCCAAAAACAACAGGGGCCTGGGGGCAGTGGTAGTGGGCACACGGTCCAGGGGACGGAGGCACAGGAACACAGGGGAACTGGGAGGGCTGCTGTGCGACAGGGGGCGGACAGGCCAAGGGAACCCACTCTCCACGAGGCCCTATCCTCCATCATGGGAGCATACCACCACTCCCAGGAGATGATGGCGACGGTCCTGGTCAAGTTTCAGGAGACCCAGCGCCTGCAGGAGGAACAGTATTTGGGCTTCAGGGAGGAGCTCAGGACCATCAGCTTCACCTTGGGCACCATCGTAGGGGTGCTAAAGGACATACAAAAAACCATGAGGGACACCGTGGAACTCCAAGGGGCCCCTGACACCAGCCTGGATGATGAACTGCCCACCACCTCCGCCGGTACTAGTGGACAGGACGCCCCGCCACAGGACCACCACACCAGCACCCCACCCCCTGCAGACGGACAACCACCACGCAAGCGGTCCCTGAGATCCAGGAACAGGACAGAGCAAGATGGCAAGACCCCCACCAGGAAATGAGACCACCCTGATTGTTCCCCCCACCGTCCCACTTTGTTACCCTGTCCATACTTTAACTGCCCCAGCTCCACTTCCTATGCCCATATGGGCAGTGCACCTGTGAGACTAATAGACTGGACTCTGCGATGGACATTCCTTCACCATCACCATTTTACAACCCCCCTCCATTTTTGAGCACTTAAATAAACACCCTTGAACCACAAAACAATCTGGAGTCAGTCTATGATTTGGTAAAATGTATTATCAATGACAGTGTCAAAATGCTTTTTTAGTTGTTAAGGCAACATACCAATGTCACACATCACAAGTCCTTGAAGGATGCATGCAGATGACACACGTTGGTAACCACACCTGTGAAACCGTAATGGAAAGGAACAACTCAGTCACCAAATAATCCCATTAAATTACACACAAGATAGAGTAAGACGTGTGACAGTGATTGTAATGTTAAAAATGAAAATGTTCTCACCTGTGTGTCACTGGAAATATTGCTGTATGACTGACTCCCTGTTGTCGTTGTCTTCTTCCTCAGCTTCCTCCTCATCACTGTCCACAGGCTCCACAGGCTCCACAGCTGCCACAACACCGTCATCTGGACCATCCTCCTGCAAAAAAGGCACCTGGCGTCGCAAAGCAAGATTGTGAAGCATCGAGCAGGCGATGATGATCTGGCACACCTTCTTCGGTGAGTAGAATAGGGAACCACCTGTCATATGGAGGCACCTGAACCTGGCATTCAGGAGGCCGAAGGTGCGTTCGATCACCCTCCTAGTCCGCTCATGGGCCTCATTATAGCGTTCCTCTGCCCTGGTCCTGGGATTCCTCACTGGGGTCAATAGCCACGACAGGTTGGGGTAACCAGAGTCCCCTAATAGCCACACACGGTGCCTATGGAGTTGACCCATCATATCAGGGATGCTGCTATTCCGCAGGATGTAGGCGTCATGCACTGAGCCAGGGAACATAGCATTAACCTGGGAGATGTACTGGTCTGCCAAACAGACCATCTGTACATTCATGGAATGATAACTCTTCCGGTTCCTGTACACCTGTTCACTCCTGTGGGGGGGGGGACCAGAGCTATATGGGTCCCATCAATAGCACCTATGACGTTGGGGATATGTCCAAGGGCATAGAAGTCACCTTTCACTGTAGCCAAATCTTCCACCTCAGGGAAAATGATGTATCTCCTTACGTGCTTCAGCAGGGCAGACAACACTCTGGACAGCACGTTAGAAAACATAGGCTGGGACATCCCTAATGGCATGGCCACTGTTGTCTGAAAAGACCCACTTGCAAGGAAATGGAGCACTGACAGCACCTGCACGTCAGGGGGGATTCCAGTGGGATGGCGGTTTGGTGACATCAGGTCTGGCTCCAACTGGGTACATAGTTCCAGGATTGTGGCACGGTCAAACCTGTAGGAGACGATTAAATGTCGCTCTTCCATTGTCAACAGGTCCACCAGCGGTCGGTACACCGGAGGATTCCTCCATCGTCTCAAATGTCCCAGCTGACGGTGCCTAGGAAGGACAACAGCGAGGATCGAGTCAACTTTTTTCCAGGTATGTACCCACAGTTACACAGAACACGACACCAAACACAAAACCCTTCCTGTATGTGTGTTGAGTGTAGGCCTAGCTATGTGTGACGCAGAAATAAATGGAGCCATGTGGGCCCCTGAATTGGCGGCTGCCTGACCTCTAAACTGGGACAATGGGATTGTGGGGTAACTGCGCCGGCTTTGCACGCTGTCGCGGTAGGCGGTCGTAGACCGCGGCGCAATGCTGCATTGGTTAACATTGGACCCTAGGGGTCCCAGGAGCCAATGAGGAAGTGCGCCGGCGGTGATGTTACGCACCGCCGCGGACGTCACCGCCATTTTCTATATTTTCAATCACTAGATACCTGGCCTTCGACAGGAGAGGACCTACACTGCAAGTGCTGCTGTGACCTCGGTCTGGAAGCGACGATGGCTGCTGCGTCTGGGGAAAGGGCCCCTGCCTTCACTGCTCAGGAGTTGGAGAAACTGGTAAACAGGATCCTCCCCCAGTACACGCTACTCTACGGTCCTCCAGACCAACAGGTTAGTACACAGTGAGCACGTCGTATGGGCTAGGCCTGGGTGGAGAGGGCTGGTTGGAAGGGGGCAGAGTTCAGGGAACACGAATGCATGTGAATGAATGTGCCACATGGCTAGGGTAGGGAGGGGGGCCACGCACATTTACGGTGCGGTTCTTAATGACTTTGCTTCTTCCCCTGTGAATGTCATGTAGGTCAGCGCCCACCAGAAGAAGGACATTTGGCGTGCCATCGCCAAGGACGTCCGGACCCAGGGGGTCCACCAGAGACGGGGCACCCACTGCTGTAAACGATGGGAGGACATTTGCCGCTGGAGCAAGAAGACGGCGGAGGCTCAGCTGGGGATGGCCTCCCAATGTGGGAGAGGTGCCCGTCACCCCATGACCCCCCTGATGTTCAGGATCCTGGCGGTGGCCTACCCTGAGTTGGATGGGCGCTTGGGGGCATCACAGCAGCAACAAGGGGGTGAGTAGACTATCATTCTGCTGACTTTGCGCGCAGTGGAGGGGTCTGGGCGGGGGAGGAGGCCTGTGGGTGTACCTAGGCCAGGCAGAAATAGGTAGACTAGGCCCCTCCATAATGCAGGCCATGTGGCACCCTACCCCACCTCAGTAGAGTTGCAAGTACAGGTATAGATGCCCCTGTGGCATCCATGTGTGTAGATGTCCACCATAGCCATATAGGCCAGATCCCAGGAATTGCATCTGTAGAGGCCAGGAGCATGGCGTAGTGCAGGGCGCTGCTGTGTCTGTATTGTCCGCCAAAGGTAGCGGTATGCCATGCACTCAACTTGTCTTTCTTCTGTCTCCCCCCCCCCCTTTTTGTGCTCTCCCTGTTCTTTTGTTCATCAGCATCATCAGGCGGAGGCACAGTGGCACCGGAGCACGAGGGAGCTGCATCCCACATGGCCATGGAAGGCCACACCACGGACTCAGAATGCACCAGTGGGACTGAGGGCGAGGGGAGCTTCACGTCGGCTACCGGATCAGCAACCAGCGACACGGGCTCGTTCGCCGATGGGAGCTCCCTTGTGGTGGCGGCACCATCTGTGCGCCCCACTTCTACAAGTACAGCCGCCACCTCCCCTCCCAGCACCGCCCTCCCAGCAGCCCCTCAGCGTTCGCCCCGTGCCCACTCACCCAGGAGGGTGGGCATCACCTTCGCCCCAGGCACCTCAGGCCCTGCCCCAGTCACCCCTGCTTCCCTCAGTGAGGAGGCCATTGACCTCCTCAGGTCACTCACTGTTGGGCAGTCTACCATTGTGAATGCCATCCAGGGTGTAGAAAGGGAGTTGCAACACGGTAATGCATTCGTGGAGGGCATTCATTCTGGTCAGGCTGTCCTTCAGCGAACCCTGCAATCTCTGACCTCAGCACTGATGGCAGCCATTGTCCCTGTGTCTAGCCTCCCCCCTCCAACTTCCTCCACCCAGACCCAATCCCCTGTACCCCAGCCTATCCCAAGCACACCTACAGACCAGCATGCACACACCTCAACACACAAAAGTAGGTCAGGCAAACATAGGCACCACACAACCCACAGGCACACATGCAAGCATCACCCACATGCAGACACTGCAACATCCACTGCCTCCACTGTGTCCCCCTCCTCGTTGTCTCCCTCCTCCCTCCCAGTGTTGTCTACACTCTCACCTGCATGCACTACATCTACAGGCACTAGGACTCGCAGCAGTACACCCAGCACCACACCCCGCTCACCTGCACTCACTACCTCCACTCCCATTTACATGTCCCCTGTGTCCTCTCCCAGTGTGTCTGTGACGCCCCCTCCCAAAGTACACAAACGCGGGCACCCACACACCCAACATCCATCCACCTCACGACAGCCTCCAGTACCTGCACCTGCACCCAAAACACCTAAAGTGACACCTCCTACAACCACCTCCTCTTCCACCACTCCCAGACCCCTCCAACTACCCACCCTAGTGTTCGTCAGAAACTGTCCCTGTGTAAAGTTGACCTTTTTGCCCCCCCTCCAATTCATCAGTCCCGTCGTAGCGCCTCAGCCAAAAAGCCTCCAAAACCAGTGGTGCCTGTTCAAGGTGTGTGGAGTGCACCGGCCACCAGGGCAGGCAGTGTGACCCGGAGCCAAGGCACTGGCAGCCCACCCCCTGTAAAGGCTCTGAAATTGGAAAGTGGCCGACGGGACCCTGTGAAGACTCCTGGAGGCAAAACAACTCACAGGGGCTCCAGGGGGATTGCAGAGTCAGCTGTGACTCCTCCAAAGGTGGGGAAGGGCCAGAGGAAGTCTGCACAGCCTAGTGTGAGCAGCACGGCGGAGAAGGGCGGCATCCTTCCTGGCGGTCGGGACACCACCGTCAGCACCGTCATCACTGGTCAGGAGACCACCGCCGGAGTCATTGCCCAGGAGGGGCCAAGTATCGTCACTGGTCAGGAGACCAACGCCAGAGTCAGTGCCCAGGAGGGACCCTCCTTTGCGGCTCTGAGTTGACTGCTGTCCTCAGATCTTGTAAGTGCCTGTTCTGGTACTTCTGCGGGTGCTGCCTGCTTCTGCGGGGGCTCTCTGTGTTGCTGAGCGCCCCCTCTGTCTCCTCCTCCAAGGGGCGACATCCTGGTCCTTCCTGGGCCCCAGCAGCACCCAAAATCCTCAACCACAACTCTTGCAGCTAGCAAGGCTTGTTTGTAGTCTTTCTGCGTGGAAACAACTCTGCATCCTCCAGCACGACGTGGGACATCTTCTGGCCAAAGGAGAAGTTCCTTGCACCCATTGTTGTTGCAGAATCTTTGGCTTCTTCCACCCGGAGGCAGCCCTAGTGCACCTTCATCCGGGGTTTAGTGGGCTCCTGCCCCCCCGGACACTTGCATGACTTTTGGACTTGGTCCCCTTCCTTTACAGGTCCTCAGGTCCAGGAATCCACCTTCAGTGTTTTGCTGGCAGTTGTTGTTCTTGCAGAATTCCCTATCTCGACTATACTGTCTTTCTGGGGTAGTAGGGTAACTTTACTACTACTTTTCAGGGTCTTGGGGTTGGGTATCTTGGACACCCTTAGTGTTTTCTAACAGTCACAGCGACCCTCTACAACCTATCATAGGCCTGGGGTCCATTTGTGATTTGCATTCCACTTTTGGAGTAAATGGTTTGTTTTGCCCCTAGGCCTATTTCTACCTATTGCATTCTATTGTGATTCTACATTGTTTGCACTACTTTTCTAACTGTTACTTACCTGTTTTTGGTTTGTGTACATATAATTTGTGGCTATTACTTACCTCCTGAAGGAGGGTATCCTCTGAGATACTTTTGGCATATTGTCACTAAAATAAAGTACCTTTATTTTTAGTAACTCTGAGTATTGTGTTTTCTTGTGATATAGTGCTATATGATATAAGTGGTATAGTAGGAGCTTTGCATGTCTCCTAGTTCAGCCTAAGCTACTCTGCTATAGCTACCTCTATCAGCCTAAGCTGCTAGAAACACCTTTATTCTACTAATAAGGGATAACTGGACCTGGCACAAGGTGTAAGTACCACAAGGTACCCACTATAAGCCAGGCCAGCTTCCTACAGTAATAAGATCTTACCTGTTGTTAAATAAAACCCAGACCGTCACTGAAAACGACAATGGTTAAGGTGATTAAGGTAAGTAAGTAGTAATTAAGGTAATTAGCTGTTGCAATGAAATAAAAACATTTAAAAACGAACCAATCCGTAAATTTGAGAGTTATAGCTTACTGAGCTAACTTTAACTTATGCACCCATCATGCACTGCTTATAAAGTCATATATTATATTACTCCCACCATGTTAAATGACACCACTGACTACATTGATGATATCTCAAATTACATGATTTAAGGCATCCCTGATACCTGATGACATCACCCAGTCATTATGACAGCATCCTATTGGGTTTGTGGACTTTATATAATTCAACATGCTACATGTGCGTCCAGTTTTCAATTCGCCTTCTTCTAATTACCCTCTTAAAATTTTCACCGGACCCACAAGTGCAAGCCATGTGCAGGAGGGAGTGGGAAGGAGGGCCTAGACCTAGAGCCAACTTCCTGCTAAACACCTTCATGGAAGAGATGGTTGAATATGACAAAAACAGTAATTCACTGAAATTAAACTGCTTGTAGGAAGCTGGCTCTGTATATACTATCTCAAAGTGAGAGATAGTGTGCACAGAGTCCAGGGGTTCCCCCAGAGGCTTGACATAGGCAATTATAGATAATTCTAATGCTCTATTTTGTGGTAGTGTGGTCGAGCAGTAGGCTTGTCAGAGGGTAGTGTTAAGCATTTGTACACACACAGGCAATAAATGAGAACACACACTCAGGGGGTGATTCCAACCCTGGCGGTCGGTGATAAAGCGGCGGCCAACCCGCCAACAGGCAGGCGGTCAAAAAAAATGAATTCTGACCCTGGCGGGAACCGCCAACACAGACCGCCACTTTAACACTCCGACCGCCACGGCGGGACAAACAGCGCGGCGGTCACCGCCAACAGGCAGACGGCAGACAACGTACCGCCCACCCTATCACAACTCACCAATCTGCCACCTTTTCCGGGGCGGGAGTCCCGCCGATAAAAACACAGCGGAAACAGACTACGAACGGGAAAACGCTCACCTCTATACACTCCACGAGGACGGAGGACAGCATGGAACCCGAATTGAACATCCTACCTGTTCTCGTCTACCTGCTCATCGACCACGAGTACGAACGCCGGCGCAGACGACAACGGTGAGTACTGCACCTACAACACAGGGGAGGGGGAGGAGAAAGGGTTACGGGCACACACATACGCAATACACCCACCCCCCAACTATCTACACACCAATGCAGAGCACCAAGTCACAGTGACACCACCCAAACCCCCCGGAATAATGAAAAGACATAATTAAATTGAGAAACTAAATTTATGTATAAAATAGGTTCATTGAAGTCTTGGTAAAATAGCAAAATGAATTGAAAAAAATCAAGTAAAAACATTGCGTAACCGATAAACAGAGGCAATAAGTCCTGCACAGTCACTTACATTTCAACAGTCCGTGGGCCAAAGTGTATCAACACATAGGCAAAGCCCACACAGGAGACCTGAGTCCGTTGGAGAGAACACTGCAGGGGCATCAGATGATAAAACTACAGGCACCTCAGGGGGAAGGGAAGGGGGGGCACCACAGCCACATGAGTCCACTACGCCAGATCCACGAAGGGGCCACCATGCCCGCTGTCCCATCCTGGGGAGTGCAAAGCCACAGTCTCTCAAGTCTTTACAGTGGGTGGCTTGCCCACTGTTCAATCCTGGGGAGTGCAAAGCCACAGTCTATCAAGTGGATAACAGTCTCCACAGGTAATGGAGGAGGCAGGGTGGCCCGAGTGAAGCGTGAACAGTAGCTCGACACAGAACCGGCACTGTCATTGGGCCAGCGGTGCTTGAGACGTCGGGGCCCAGCAGAGCGGTGCTTGACAGGAAGGGCCCAGCGGAGCGGTGCTTGACAGGAAGGGCCCAGCGGAGCGGTGCTTGACAGGAAGGGCCCAGCGGAGCGGTGCTTGAGACGGCGGGTCCCAGCGGAGCGGTGCTTGACAGGAAGGGCCCAGCGGAGCGGTGCCTGTCTTAGCGGGCCCTCTTCAGCAGTGTCTTTCTTGGCGGGGCCCTCTTCAGCGGTGCCTTCCTGCACGGCGGGGCCCTGTTCAGCGGTGCCTTCCTGCACGGCGGGGCCCTGTTCAGCGGTGCCTTCCTGCACGGCGGGGCCCTGTTCAGCGGTGCCTTTCTGCACGGCGGGGCCCTCTTCAGCGGTGCCTTTCTGCACGGCGGGGCCCTCTTCAGCGGTGCCTTCCTGCACGGCGGGGCCCTGTTCAGCGGTGCCTTCCTGCATGGCGGGGCCCTGTTCAGCGGTGCCTTTCTGCACGGCGGGCCCTCTTCAGCGGTGCCTTCCTGCACGGCGGGGCCCTCTTCAGCGGTGCCTTCCTGCACGGCGGGGCCCTGTTCAGCGGTACCTTTCTGCACGGCGGGGCCCTGTTCAGCGGTGCCTTCCTGCACGGCGGGGCCCTCTTCAGCGGTGCCTTCCTGCACGGCGGGGCCCTCTTCAGCGGTGCTTGTCCAGTCATTCAAGGGAGTCAGACCTGACCAGGACTCCCTGCTCAGTCGCCCTCTGACCGTGCAGTTGCTGGACCCTTCGGTGACGGTGTCCTGGGCCCTTGGGTGTCCTCCCTCACACCCGGGATGGGGCTTGTGGGGCCCTCCTGGTCCGCGCTCCTGCTGGCTGACTTCTCCGCCCTGCTGCCCTTGCCCTCCTTCGATGTGGCTCTCTGGGCCTTGCCTCCCCTGGATGTTGTGGCAGGTGAAGTGGCAGAACTTTGGTCCTTGGGGGCAGCCGTGTCAGTCTTCTCGAGGCGGCCCCTGATTTTACGGGTCCTCTTTCCAGGGGGGGGGGCTGGCTGTCCCCTTGCTGCTGACCGATGTGTCACTGCTGGCAAAGGGTGGACTCCAAAATCCATGCACTACGGTGACACTTGAAGCTGGGCTGGTGGTGGCTGAGGTGCTCTTGGGACTCTTAGCAGATGGAGGGGGTGGCTCAGGTGGGGCAAAGAGGTTAAGATTGGAGAGGTAAACATTTTTAGGACCAAGGTAAAGGGTAGGTGTAGTGGTTATGGGAGTGGAGGAAGAGGATGTAGTTGTAGGAGAGTCAGGTGTGCTGTCTTTGGGTGAAGGTGCATGGGCTGGAGGCTGTCGTGAGGTGGTTGGCTGTTGGGTGGGTGGCTGCCTGCGTTTGTGTGTCTTGGAAGAGGGGGTGACAGACACAGTGGGAGAGGACACAGGGGACGTGTAAATGGCAGTGGGGGTGGTGACTGCACGTGTGCGGACTGTACTGGAGGGTGTGCTGGTGATGGAAGTACTGGCTGTTGGTGGTGTGCATGCAGGTGTGAGTGGAGACGTCACAGGGAGGGAGGAGGGAGACGAGGAGGAGGGGGACACAGAGGTGGTAGTGGCTGTTGGCATGTCTGCATCTGGGTGTTGCTTGGGTGAATGTTTGTGTGATCTGTGGTGCTTATGTCTGGATGAGCTGCCCTTGGGTGTTGAGGTGTGTGCAGGCTGGTCTGATGGTGTGGATGGGATAGGCTGAGGAACAGGAGACAGAGACAGGGTGGAGGCAGTTAGAAGAGGGAGGCTGGAAACAGGGACAATGGCTGCCGTCAGTGCTGAGGCCAGAGAATTGAACGATCGTTGATGGGCAGCCTGACCCGAATGAATGCCCTCCAGGTATGCATTGCTACGATGCACCTCCCTCTCTACCCCCTGGATGGCATTCAAAAGGGTAGACTGCCCAACAATGATGGTCTGTAGGAGGTCAATGACCTCCTCACTGAGGGCAGCAGGGGTAACAGGGGCAGGGCCTGAGGTGCCTGGGGCGAAGGAGATGCCCGCCTTCTTGAGCGAGCGGGCACGGAGCGAAGGCTGAGGGGCTGCTGGGAGGGCGGAGCTGGTGCGCTGGGTGGCGGCTGTACCTGTAGAGGTGGGGGGCCCGGATGTTGCCGCCACCGCTAGGGAGCTCCCATCCGAGGACGTGTCGGTGTCGCTGGTGTCACCACGGGTCCCCGTTGTGGTGCTCCCCTCGCCCTCCGTATCACTGGTGCCCTCGGTGTCTGTACCATGGCCCACCGGGGCCTTGTGAGTTGCAGCTCCCTCGTGCTCCGATGCCAATTCTCCTCCGCCTGATGATGCTAATGCACACATGCAAAAGTAGATAAAGAAAAAGGGTGGGGGAGAAATAAAAACAGGTTGAGTGCATGCATTGTCAACACCGTTGGCGGAGAGGACAGACACAGGAGCCTCATGCACTAAGCCGCGAAATCGGGGTACACTACTCAGTACTTGTGACTAGGCCAAGAGGTCTAGGGACAACAAATGCGCACATGGGTGATGCAGGACCATGGATAGCTGTACTTGTCACCCTACAGAGGTGGGGGGCGGGGGCACAGGGCCATGCCTAAAGGAGAGGACTACACTACAGAAAGCGCCCTGGCGTAATGTCACCCACAGCCCTCCTCTCCCACCCAGACGCCTTCACTGCGCGTAAAGATAGCTGAATGTGCTGGTACTCACCCCCTTGTGATGTCCTCACGCGCCCATCCAAATCGGGGTAGGCCACCGCCAGGATCCGGGACATCAGTGGGGTCAGGGTACGACTGGCACCCCTCCTAGGTTGGAAGGCCATCCCCAGCAGTGATTCGGCGGTCTTCCTGGTCCCGCGGCGGATGTCCTCCCACCTCTTTCGGCAGTGGGTGCCCGTCTGTTGTGGACCCCCAGGGCCCAGACTTCCTTGGCGATGGCACGCCAAATGTCGACTTTCTGATGGGCGCTGACCTATTTGACATGTACAGGGTGGGAAAGGAAATATCATCATTTTTCCGCATGTTAGATGTGATTGGCCCCCCCTCCCCAACCTTGCCATGTGGCACATGCTCTCATCTGTCGTGCCTTGCACTCGTCATTCTCTCCCCACCCCACCATCTTACATCCACCCCACTCAACACAGGCATAGCCCATTCAACGTGCACCCTGTGTACTAACCTGTTGGTCTGGAGGACCGTAGAGTAGCGCATACTGGGGGAGGACCCAATCCACTAGTTTCTCCAACTCTTCAGAAGTGAAGGCAGGGGCCCTTTCCCCAGTCGCAGCAGCCATTGTCTCTTCCAAACCGAGGTCACAGCAGCACTTGCAGTATAGGTCCTCTCCTGTGGATGATCAGGTCTCGAGTGATTAATCAGATATAAAATGGCGGTCACGTCCGCGGCGGTGGGTAACGCGGCGGTGCGTACCGCGACCGCCGGCGCACATCGTCATTGTCTCCTGCAACCCATAGGGTCAATGTTAACCAATGCGGCTTCGCACAGCGGTCTTCGACCGCCTACCGCCACGGTGTGCCACGCCAGAGCATTGACCTCACATCCCATTGTCACACTTCACAGGTCAGGCAGCCGCCATTTCAAGGGCCCACATGGCTTAATTTCTACTGCGTCACACAGGCCTAGGCCTTGCATTGCCAATCATACAAGCCTTTCAATGACTAGCGATTCTTGTACTGTGCAAGCTGTGGTTACGTACATGTGGGTTTCTTGACTCTATACTCCATGTTGTCATTCCTAGGCACCGTCCGCTGGGACTTGCGAGGAGAAGGATGAATCCTCCCGTGTACCGACCGCTGGTGGACCTGTCGACAATGGAAGAACGACATATTATACTCCGATACCGACTTGACAGAGCCACTATACATGAACTGTGTGCCCAGCTGGAGCCAGCCCTGATGTCCCCCATCCGCCAACCCACAGGAATTCCCCCTCTGGTGCAGGTTCTGTCAGTATTCCATTTTTTGGCAAGTGGGTCTTTTCAGACAACAGTGGCCATGTCATCTGGGATGTCTCAGCCTATGTTTTCTAAGGTTTTGTCAAGAGTGTTGTCTGCCCTGATGAAATACATGCGGAGCTACATTGTTTTCCCTGAGGAGGGTGATTTGGCCACTGTGAAGGGTGATTTCTATGCCCTTGGACATATCCCCAACATCATTGGTGCCATTGATGGGACCCATGTGGCTTTAGACCCCCCAAAAGACAATGAGCAGGTGTACAGAAATCGGAAAAATTACCATTCGATGAATGTCCAGGTGGTCTGTTTGGCTGACCAGTACATCTCCCATGTAAATCCCAAGTTCCCTGGGTCAGTGCATGACGCGTATGTCATGCGAAATAGCAGCATCCCCTATGTGATGGAACAGCTACAGAGACAACGTGTGTGGCTAATAGGTGACTCTGGTTACCCCAACCTGCCTTGGCTATTGACCCCAGTGAGGAATCCCCGGACCAGGGCAGAGGAACGGTACAATGAGGCCCATGGGCGAACTAGGAGGATCATAGAAAGGACCTTCGGGCTCCTGAAGGCCAGGTTTAGGTGCCTGCATATGACAGGTGGATCCCTCATGTACTCACCAAAGAAGGTGTGCCAGATCATCGTGGCCCACTGTATGCTTCACAATCTTGCATTGCGACGCCAGGTGCCTTTCCTGCAGGAGGATGGTCCAGATGGTGGTGTTGTAGCAGCTGTGGAGCCTGTGGAGAGTGAAGAGGAGGAAGACGACGGGGAAGACACAGACACCAGGGACACAGTGATACGACAGTATTTTCAGTAGCACACAGGTAAGAATCAACCACCCCATTGTACTTTTGCTTACAGCCTCCTGCATCTGTACTTTCTGTGTTTCCCCCCAGTTCCTTTTAACTGATTTGTGACTTTCCCTTCCCTTTTCAGAGCTGTATGACCCACTGCGTGACTTCTGCTTTGTTTGCCCATGGACTAAAGCTTATTGACATTGGTATGTTGTCATCACAATTTAACTGAACATTATTGAACCGTTATGTGTAATACATTTGTTAAGAATACAAGCTGACTCCAGAATGTTTTCAGTGCAAATAGTGATTTATTTTTAGTGCTACATATAGGTCCATGATAGTAAAACGGTGATGGGAGGGGGTGGAGTAATGTCCATGGCAGAGTCCAGTTCTCAGTTTCACAGGTGCATTGTCCATATGCCTGTGGAAGGATGGAGCAGGGGCAGTTTAAGGTTGGACAGGGTGACAATGTGGGACAGTGGGATGACATCAGGGGGTATTTATGATGGCGGAGGTCTTGGCATCCTACTCTGTCTTCTTTTGTGATCTCAGGTTCCGCTTGCGGGGTGGTTGTTCTTCAGCAGGAGGTGGGGTTCTGGTGGCCTGTCGTTGTGTGGGGGCCTCCTGTCCACTAGCGCCGGCGGAGGTGGTAGGCTGTTCCTGGTCCTGGCTAGTGACAGGGGCCCTGTGTGGTGCCACATGGTCCCGCAATGTGGTTTCTATCCGGTTGAGGGCCAGGACGATGGTCCCCATTGCGGACCCGATGTTCCTGAGTTCGTCTCTGAACCCCATGTAGAGTTCCTCCTGCTGTGCCTGGATCTCCTGGAACCTGGCCAGTACCGTCGCCATCGTCTCTTGGGAGTGGTGGTATGCTCCCATGATGGTGGTGAGGGCCTCTTGGAGAGTGGGTTCCCTGGGCCTGTCCTCCCCCCCCTGTCGCACAGCAGCCCTCCCAGTTCCCCTGTTTCCCCGGGCCTCTGTCCCCTGGACGGTGTGCCCACTACCACTGCCCCCAGGTCCCTGTTGTTGTTGGGGTGGTGGGTCAGCCTGGGTGCCCTGTAGTGGCGGACACACTGCTGATTGACGCGTCCTGGAGACAGAGGCATGGACCCGCTGGGTGGGAGCTGTGCTGATATTCCCAGAGGGGGTTGGGTCTGCTGTGGCCTGTGTCTGTGTGTGGGGAACCGACTGTCCAGAGGTCCCCGATGGTCCGGGCTGGTCATCAGGTTCTAGGTCGACAGAGCTGCTGTCATCACTGGGGGCCTGTTGTGGGGGTGGGATGGACAAATCTGAACCCTCCTGGCCGGTGTGTTGGCATTCGGGCCCTGCAGGGGTAAAAGAGTATGGTTATTGCTATTGTAAGTGCCATGTCGTGCGATTTGTGGGTGCCCTTGTCCCCCAGTGCTTGCATTCCCTTGTGGGAGGAGATGTGAGGGTGGTTTGGGGGGGTGGATGGGTATGTGCAGTGGTCATGCATAGGTGATGGGTGTCTATGGTTTGTGTTTGCATTCAGGGATTGGTGTTGGGTTGGGTGGGTTGTGCTGGTGAGACATTGGCAGGGAGGATGTGTGCTGGGGGGTTGGGGGTGAGGGTGGGGGTGTGGGTTGGCATGCTGGTGGTTGGGGGGGGGTGAAGTAGTTGAGATTCAACTTACCAGAGTCCATTCCTCCGGCTACTCCAGCGAGGCCGTCAGGATGCAGGATGTTAAAGACCTCTTGCTCCCATGCTGTGAATTCGGGTGGAGTGGGTGGGGGTCCGCCGCCAGTCTTCTGCACAGCAATGTTGTGTCTTGACACCATCGAGCGCACCTTCCCCCGTAGGTCGTTCCAGCGCTTTCGGATGTCTTCCCGATTTCTGGGATGCTGTCCCACAGCGTTGACCCTGTCGACGATCCTTTGCCATAGCTCCGCCTTCCTGGCTATTGTGGTGTGCTGCACCTGTGTGCAGAAGAGCTGGGGCTCTACCCTTATTATTTCCTCCACCATGACCCTGAGTTCTTGGTCTGAGAACCTGGGGTGTCTTTGGGGTGCCATGGGGTGGTGTGAATGAGGTGTGGGGTGGTGTTTGTGGTGATGTGAGTGGTGGTGTGTGGTGATGTGTGCGTAGATGTATTGTGGGTGATGGAGTTGGGTTCCTGTGTGTGTTGTGGTTTGCGTTCCCTGTGCTCTCTCTCTGTGTATTGGGCCTTGTCTCTGATTTTCAATTTATGGGGGTTTGTGAGTGATGTGGGTGTGTGTTTTATATTGTATTGGGTGTGTGGGAGTGGTGTGTGTATGTGTCTCAGGTGTGTGTATTTTGAATTGTCCAATGTGGCTGTGTTTTGTAAGGGTATGTGTATTTTGAGCGCGTCGGTGTGTACCGCCAATGGAATACCGCAGTTGAAAGACCGCCGCGTGGATTCGTGGGTCGGAATGACATGGGTGTGTTTGTGTTGGCGTGGCGGTGGAGGTTTGGTCATCTCCAGTTTATCGCTGCCCGCTGATGAGGCGGCCTTCCGTGGATGTCGGGTTTTTGGCGGTTTGCCAGTTGGAGGTCACAATGACCGTGGCGGTTTACTGCGGCCGCGGCGGTATAATGGCAGACTTTTGACCGGCGGTAAGCGCCTTTTACCGCCGAGGTCAGAATGACCCCCTCAATGACTTAACTCAAGGCCAATAGGTTTTTATATAGAAAAATATTATTTTCTTTATTTTAGAACCACAAGATTCAGTTTGCAGCTAAGTGCCTTAAATGTAAGGTACTTGGCACAGGTAAGGATAGGACATTGAATAAAAACAGTAATGTACACAGTTTGGCATAAAATGGCAATAAGCTATTTTAAAAGTGGACACTACTAAATTCAACAGTTCCTGGGGGAGGTAAATACACATTAGTTTGAGAGGTAAGTAAAGCACTTACAAGTTCAGTCTCCGGGGCATAGGCAGCCCACTGTTGGGGGTTCAAGTCAACCCCAAACATACAGCACCAGCAACACAGGGCCAGTCAGGTGCAGAGGTCAAAGAGGGGCCCAAACAACATATGCGCCTAAGGAGGCTAGGGGTGCTCCGGTTCCAGTCTGCTAGCAGGTAAGTACCTGAGTCCTCGGGGAGCAGACCAGGGGAGTTTTGTAGAGCACTGGGGGGTCCCAAACTGGCACACAAAGTACACCCTTAGCGGCACAAGGGCGGCCGGGTGCAGTGTGCAAACAAGGCGTCGGGTTTTGTATTGAAATGAATGGAGGGACCCGGGATGGAGGCAGAGCACAGGGGGGCTTCTCGGGCCAGCCACTGACTGGGCAAGGGTGAGGGCCACCTGCTGACCACTGCTGCACTGGTGGTTGGTTCCTCACGGGCCTGGGGGCTGCGGGTACAGTGCTTCTTCCAGGCGTTGGGTTCTTTGTTACCGGGCAGTCGCAGTCAGGGGGGGTTCTCTGGATTCCCTCCGCAGGCGTTGTCGTGGGGGTGCAGGGAGGTCAGCTCAGGGCGGACACATTGTTGGAGTCACCTGGGGGTCCTCGCTGTGGTGTTGGTTTCTCTGGACACGGGCCAGGGGCATCAGGTGCAGAGTGGTAGGGACTCACGCTTCATGAGCGAGGTGGTAGTCCCTTTAAAGATGATTTCTTCTTGTTGCTTTGGACAGAGACGCTGTCCACAGGAGTTTCTTGATCCTTTGGAGTTTCAGAGCAGTCCTCTGAGTCTTCAGATGTCGCTGGGTCTGCAGGATGCATCGCTGATTCTTTGAATCAGGAGACAGGCCGGTAGGGATGGGGCCAAAGCAGTTGTTGTCTTCCTTCTCTGTGGGGTTTTCAGGTCTGCAGTCCTTCTTCTTGTTAGGTCGTCACAAATCTGATTTACTGGGTTCAGGGTCACCCCTAAATACTAGATTTACGGGTGTGTTTAGGGCTTAAGGGCAGTAGCCAATGCCTACTATCCGTGAGGGTGGCTACACCCTCCTTGTGCCTTTTCCCTTTGGGGAGTAGGGCACATCCCTAATCCTATTGGGCTAAATCCTCCAAAGAAAGATGGAGGATTTTCTAAGGAGGGGGGGTCACATCAGCTCTGTTTACCTTAGGGGTGGACCTGGCTGAGGGGGCTACTCCTCCTTGTTTTTCTCATCTCCTCCTGACTTGCTGCCAAAAGTGGGGGCTGTGTCCGGGGGGGCAGGCATCTCCACTAGGTAGAGTGCGCTGGGGCATTGTAACACCAGGCTTGAGCCTTTGAGGCTCACGGCCAGGTGTTACAGTTCCTGCAGGGGGAGGTGTGAAGCACCTCTATCCAGGACAGGCTGTGTTACTGGTCACAGAGTGCACAAAGGCACTCACCCCATGTGGCCATAAACTAGTCTGGAAGTGGCAGGCTGGCAGAGACCGGTAAGCCTAGCACTAGCAGTTGGGTTGGCATGCAGTGGGCATCTCTAAGATGCCCTCTGAGTGGATTTCTCAATAAATCCCACACTGGTATCAGTGTGGATTTATTGTGCTGAGAAGTTTGATACCAATCTTCCCACTATTCAGTGTATCCATTATGAAACGTGTTTGACAAACCCCCAGACCATATACTCTTTATGGCTACCCTGTACTCACAATGTCTAAGAATTGACTCAGACACTGTAGGGGCATAGTGCTCATGCAGCTTTGCCCTTACCTGTGGTATAGTGCACCCTGCCCTAGGGCTGTAAGGCCTGCTAGGAGCGTAACTTGCCTATGCCACAGGCAGTGGGTTATGGGCATGGCACTCTGGGGGAAGTCCAATGTAGACTTTGTTTTCTCCCCACAAGCACACAGAAGCAGTGAGCCAGTGTGCATGTGCTGACTGAGGGTTCCCAGGGTGGCATAATACATGCTGCAGCCCTTAAAGACCTTCCCTGGCCACAGGGCCCTTGGTACCAGGGGTACCTTTTACAGGGGACTTATCTGTGTGCCAGGGCTGTGCCAATTGTTGAGACAAAGGTACAGATTTAGGGAAAGAACACCGGTGCTGGGTCCTGGTTGGCAGGGTTCCAGCATACTTTCAATCAAAGCTGGCATCAACAAAAGGGAAAACGTTAGGGTGTAACTATGCCAACAGTGGCATTTTCCTACACTGACATTATAGTTAAGTATGTTAATACGATCTTAACTTACATAAATAAACACCTTAAAGTTTCACAAAAAATAAAGGTTAAAATCACATTATTTAATTTTTTAAATAATCTAAAAACGAACATTTTAAAACTCACCAAATTTGTGAAATTCACCTGTTTAGTTTTCTAAGCTAACTATAATTTGTCCCCCTTTATGCACTGCTTACGATCTCACATGTTACATCACACATGACATGTTATAGGATATCATTCATGAAAACGATACTGAAAAAAGGGTGAACAGAATTACACCAGATTTGACGCAAATGTAGATCTTTATTAAGAAAGACTGTTTTGTGATCTGATGTATGCAAAAAAGAAAGTAAAGCACTCTGTTTTAGGTGGAGAGTAGCTCCTTCATATGGAGAACTCTAAAATATCACTGACACTTTACAACTTCTCAACACAAACGTTTTTCAGCATAAGTTTAGCCTAATTCCATAATTGTTGAGCAACACAATTGGCAAAATGTTTTGAAAATTATACTGCAAAGTAATTAAGCTTAAGATAAACTAGGACCATCCACACAAAGCTGAAAAATGGCAAAACCCTTTTAGCACTTGTAGGAAAGTACCATCTTGCCTGGCATGTTACCCCCATTTTTCACTGTATATATGTTGTTTCAGTTGTATGTGTCACTGGGACCCTGGTAACCCAGGGCCCCAGTGCTCATAAGTGTGCCTGAATGTGTTACCTGTGTAGTGACTAACTGTCTCACTGAGGCTCTGCTAATCAGAACCTCAGTGGTTATGCTCTCTCATTTCTTTCCAACAGGCTAGTGACCATTTTTACCAATTTACATTGGCTTACTGGAACACCCTTATAATTCCCTAGTATATGGTACTGAGGTACCCAGGGTATTGGGGTTCCAGGAGATCCCTATGGGCTGCAGCATTTCTTTTGCCACCCATAGGGAGCTCTGACAATTCTTACACAGGCCTGCCACTGCAGCCTGAGTGAAATAACGTCCACGTTATTTCACAGCCATTTTTACACTGCACTTAAGTAACTTATAAGTCACCTATATGTCTAACCTTTACCTGGTAAAGGTTAGGTGCAAAGTTACTTAGTGTGAGGGCACCCTGGCACTAGCCAAGGTGCCCCCACATTGTTCAGAGCCAATTCCCTGAACTTTGTGAGTGCGGGGACACCATTACACGCGTGCACTACATATAGGTCACTACCTATATGTAGCTTCACAATGGTAACTCCGAATATGGCCATGTAACATGTCTATGATCATGGAATTGCCCCCTCTATGCCATCCTGGCATTGTTGGCACAATTCCATGATCCCAGTGGTCTGTAGCACAGACCCTGGTACTGCCAAACTGCCCTTCCTGGGGTTTCACTGCAGCTGCTGCTGCTGCCAACCCCTCAGACAGGCATCTGCCCTCCTGGGGTCCAGCCAGGCCTGGCCCAGGATGGCAGAACAAAGAACTTCCTCTGAGACAGGGTGTGACACCCTCTCCCTTTGGAAAATGGTGTGAAGGCAGGGGAGGAGTAGCCTCCCCCAGCCTCTGGAAATGCTTTGTTGGGCACAGATGTGCCCAATTCTGCATAAGCCAGTCTACACCGGTTCAGGGACCCCTTAGCCCCTGCTCTGGCGTGAAACTGGACAAAGGAAAGGGGAGTGACCACTCCCCTGACCTGCACCTCCCCTGGGAGGTGTCCAGAGCTCCTCCAGTGTGCTCCAGACCTCTGCCATCTTGGAAACAGAGGTGCTGCTGGCACACTGGACTGCTCTGAGTGGCCAGTGCCACCAGGTGACGTCAGAGACTCCTGCTGATAGGCTCCTTCAGGTGTTAGTAGCCTATCCTCTCTCCTAGGAAGCCAAACCCTCTTTTCTGGCTATTTAGGGTCTCTGTCTCTGGGGAAACTTCAGATAACGAATGCAAGAGCTCATCCGAGTTCCTCTGCATCTCTCTCTTCACCTTCTGATAAGGAATCGACTGCTGACCGCGCTGGAAGCCTGCAAAACTGCAACATAGTAGCAAAGACGACTACTGCAACTCTGTAACGCTGATCCTGCCGCCTTCTCGACTGTTTTCCTGCTTGTGCATGCTGTGGGGGTAGCCTGCCTCCTCTCTGCACCAGAAGCTCCGAAGAAATCTCCCGTGGGTCGACGGAATCTTCCCCCTGCAACCGCAGGCACCAAAAAGCTGTATTACCGGTCCCTTGGGTCTCCTCTCAGCATGACGAGCGAGGTCCCTCGAATCCAGCGACTCTGTCCAAGTGACCCCCACAGTCCAGTGACTCTTCAGTCCAAGTTTGGTGGAGGTAAGTCCTTGCCTCACCTCGCTGGGCTGCATTGCTGGGAACCGCGACTTTTGCAGCTACTCCGGCCCCTGTGCACTTCCGGCAGAAATCCTTTGTGCACAGCCAAGCCTGGGTCCACGGCACTCTAACCTGCATTGCACGACTTTGTAAGTTGGTCTTCGGCGACGTGGGACTCCTTTCTGCAACTTCGGCGAGCACCGTTTCACACATCATTGGAGTGCCAGTTTCTGGCACTTCTGCGGGTGCTACCTGCTTCAGTGAGGGCTCTTTGTCTTGCGTGACATCCCCTCTCTCTTCAGGTCCAATTTGCGACCTCCTGGTCCCTCCTGGGCCCCAGCAGCGTCCAAAAACGCCAAACGCACGATTTGCGACTAGCAAGGCTTATTGGCGTCCTTTCGGCGGGAAAACAATTCTGCACGACTCTCCAAGGCGAGAGGGATCCGTCCACCAAAGGGGAAGTCTCTAGCCCTTTTCGTTCCTGCAGAAACCTCAGCTTCTTCTGTCCAGTAGAAGCTTCTTTGCACCCGCAGCTGGCATTTCCTGGGCATCTGCCCTTCTCCGACTTGCTTGTGACTTTTGGACTTGGTCCCCTTGTTCCACAGGTACCCTAGATTGGAAATCCACAGTTGTTGCATTGCTGGTTTGTGTCTTTCCTGCATTATTCCTCTAACACAACTTCTTTGTCCTTAGGGGAACTTTAGTGCACTTTGCACTCACTTTTCAGGGTCTTGGGGAGGGTTATTTTTCTAACTCTCACTATTTTCTAATAGTCCCACCGACCCTCTACAAGGTCACATAGGTTTGGGGTCCATTCGTGGTTCGCATTCCACTTTTGGAGTATATGGTTTGTGTTGCCCCTATCCCTATTTTTCCCCATTGCATCCTATTGTAACTATACATTGTTTGCACTGTTTTCTAAGACTATACTGCATATTTTTGCTATTGTGTATATATATCTTGTGTATATTTCCTATCCTCTCACTGAGGGTACACTCTAAGATACTTTGGCATATTGTCATAAAAATAAAGTACCTTTATTTTTAGTATAACTGTGTATTGTGTTTTCTTATGATATTGTGCATATGACACTAAGTGGTACTGTAGTAGCTTCACACGTCTCCTAGTTCAGCCTAAGCTGCTCTGCTAAGCTACCATTATCTATCAGCCTAAGCTGCTAGACACCCTATACACTAATAAGGGATAACTGGGCCTGGTGCAAGGTGCAAGTACCCCTTGGTACTCACTACAAGCCAGTCCAGCCTCCTACATTGGTTGTGCAGTGGTGGGATAAGTGCTTTGAGACTACTTACCACTCTTGTCATTTTACTTTTCATAAGAGAAAAATATACAAAACAAGGTCAGTGTATATACACATAGCCAAAAAGTTTTGCATTTCCTCTTTTCACTCTTTTCTAAGTGCTGAAAAGTACTTCTAACTTTCTAAAAAGTTCTAAAAAGTTTTAAAAGTTTTTTTCTCTGTCTTTCTAAAAGCTCTGACAAACTTTTTATCTTTTACTATTACTTTAACTCTCTCTAAAAATGTCTGGCACAGGCCAAAATGTTGATCTGTCCAAACTTGCATATGACAACCTTAGCTGGAAAAGAGCAAGGAGTCTCTGTATAGAGAGAGGTTTGAGTGTAGGGAAGAATCCTTCCTTGGAACTGTTACTTAACATGCTTAGAGAACAGGATAAGGCCATAGGTGCCTCATCTGTTGAAAAAGTACCTAATAGTTCCCAATCTGATTCAGGGACTCCCCCAGGAAAGGATTCAGGAAAGAAACTTCCTAGCCTGCCCATTACTAGACAGTCTAGTATAGTTGGTAATGATGATGAGCCACACCATACAAATAGTGTTGTCTCACATCATAGCAAAAGCATTTATTCTCACCATACTGGTAGTAATGTTTCTGTTAACCAAGCTGTTAGGGTGGCTTCTGTAAGGGACAGGTCTCCTTCTGTTCATTCCCATCATACCTTTGTATCTAGGAATGTCCCTCCCACCAACCCTGATGACAGAATGTTAGAGAGGGAACTCAATAAGTTGAGGGTGGAACAAACCAGACTGAAGCTCAAAAAGCAACAGCTGGATTTGGATAGACAGTCTTTTGAACTAGAGAAGGAAAGACAGAAGTTGGGTTTAGAAACCCATGGTGGCAGCAGCAGTATTCCCCATAGTCATCCTGCAAAAGAGCATGATTCCAGGAATCTGCACAAGATAGTTCCCCCTTATAAGGAGGGGGATGACATTAACAAGTGGTTTGCTGCACTTGAGAGGGCCTGTGTTGTACAGGATGTCCCTCAAAGGCAGTGGGCTGCTATCCTATGGCTATCATTTAGTGGAAAAGGTAGGGATAGGCTCCTTACTGTGAAAGAAAATGATGCTAATAATTTCCAAGTTCTTAAGAATGCACTCCTGGATGGTTATGGCTTAACCACTGAACAGTACAGGATAAAGTTCAGAGAGACCAAAAAGGAGTCTTCACAAGACTGGGTTGATTTCATTGACCATTCAGTGAAGGCCTTGGAGGGGTGGTTACATGGCAGTAAAGTTACTGATTATGACAGCCTGTATAACTTAATCCTGAGAGAGCATATTCTTAATAATTGTGTGTCTGATTTGTTGCACCAGTACTTGGTGGACTCTGATCTGACCTCTCCCCAAGAATTGGGAAAGAAGGCAGACAAATGGGTCAGAACAAGAGTGAACAGGAAAGTTCATACAGGGGGTGACAAAGATGGCAACAAAAAGAAGGATGGTAAGTCTTCAGACAAGGGTGGGGACAAATCTAAAAATGAGTCTTCATCAGGCCCACAAAAACACTCTGGTGGGGGTGGTGGGTCAAAATCCTCCTTTAATCAGAACAAGGAAAAGAAACCATGGTGCTATTTATGTAAAATAAAAGGCCATTGGACAACAGATCCCAGTTGTCCAAAGAAAGGCACCACTGCTCCTACCACTACAACCCCTACTGCTACACCTAGTGTCCCTACTAATAGCAGTGGTGGTGGGAGCAAACCTACTAATAGCCAATCCAAGGGAGTAGCTGGGCTCACTTTTGGTAATTTAGTTGGGGTTGGCCTTGTTAGGGAGGCCACAGAGGCTGTGTTAGTCTCTGAGGGGGCTATTGATTTAGCCACCTTAGTTGCTTGTCCTCTTAATATGGATAAGTACAAGCAGCTACCCCTAATAAATGGTGTTGAGGTTCAGGCCTACAGGGACACTGGTGCCAGTGTGACTATGGTCATAGAGAAACTAGTCCACCCTGAACAACACCTACTTGGTCACCAGTACCAAGTAACCGATGCTCACAACAACACACTTAGCCACCCCATGGCTGTTGTAAATCTCAACTGGGGGGGGTTACTGGTCCAAAGAAAGTTGTGGTAGCTTCAGATTTACCTGTAGACTGTCTATTAGGGAATGATTTGGAGACATCAGCTTGGTCAGATGTGGAGTTGGAGGCCCATGCAGCAATGCTGGGCATCCCAGGGCATATTTTTGCTTTGACAAGGGCTCAGGCCAAAAAGCAAAAAGGACAGGGAAGCTTGGATCCTGGAACAATGGACCAAGTGCTCCCTAAAGCTAGGGCTAGTAGAAGCAAACCACTTCCTACTATCCCTCCCTCTACAGTGGATTCAACTTCTGAGGAAGAAGAATTCCCTCCCTGTGCAGAACCTACACCAGAGGAGCTGGAAGCAGACACTGCTGAGCTTTTGGGTGAAGGGGGGCCTGCCAGAGAGGAGCTGAGTGTGGCACAGCAAACCTGTCCCACATTAGAGGGTCTCAGACAGCAAGCTGTCAAACAGGCTAATGGGGATGTCAGTGACTCTCACAGAGTTTACTGGGAGGACAACCTCTTGTACACTGAGCATAGGGATCCTAAACCTGGAGCTGCCAGGAGATTAGTGATTCCTCAGGAGTACAGAAAGTTCCTCCTAACACTGGCACATGACATTCCCCTAGCTGGGCACCTGGGTCAAATGAAAACTTGGGACAGATTGGTTCCATTGTTTCATTGGCCTAGGATGTCTGAGGACACAAAGGAATTTTGTAAGTCCTGTGAAACCTGTCAAGCCAGTGGCAAGACAGGTGGCACCCCAAAGGCACCCCTTATCCCACTGCCTGTGGTTGGGGTTCCCTTTGAAAGGGTAGGGGTTGACATAGTTGGCCCCCTTGACCCTCCTACTGCTTCAGGCAATAGGTTTATCTTGGTGGTAGTGGACCATGCCACAAGATATCCTAAAGCTATTCCTTTAAGGACCACTACAGCTCCTGCAGTGGCAAAGGCCCTCCTGGGAATATTTTCCAGGGTGGCCTTCCCAAAGGAAGTAGTATCAGACAGGGGAAGCAATTTCATGTCTGCATACTTAAAGGCCATGTGGAAGGAGTGTGGTGTAACGTACAAGTTCACAACACCCTATCATCCACAAACAAATGGACTGGTGGAGAGATTTAATAAAACTCTCAAAGGCATGATTATGGGTCTCCCTGAAAAACTCCGCAGGAGATGGGATATCCTTCTACCATGCCTCCTTTTTGCCTACAGGGAGGTACCCCAGAAAGGAGTGGGCTTCAGCCCCTTTGAACTTCTTTTTGGACACCATGTTAGGGGTCCACTCACACTTGTAAAGGAGGGTTGGGAACAACCTTTAAAAGCTCCTAAGCAGGATATTGTGGACTATGTACTTGGCCTCAGATCAAGGATGGCTGAGTACATGAAAAAGGCCAGTACAAACCTTCAGGCCAGCCAAGAGCTCCAGAAGCAATGGCATGATCAGAAGGCTGTTTTGGTTCAGTACCAACCAGGGCAGAAAGTGTGGGTCTTGGAGCCTGTGGCCCCAAGAGCACTCCAAGATAAATGGAGTGGTCCCCACACAAGAGCTGAAAAGAAGGGAGAAGTCACCTATTTAGTTGACTTAGGCACTGCCAGGAGTCCCCTTAGGGTGCTCCATGTCAACCGCCTGAAACCCTACTATGACAGGGCTAATCTCACCCTGCTCATGGCAACTGATGAGGGACAGGAAGAAGACAGTGATCCTCTACCTGATCTCTTCTCTTCCACAGAACAAGATGCTCTTGTGGAAGGTGTAGTTTTGGCTGATTGTCTTACTCTTGAGCAGAAAGATAATTGCATAAATCTCCTAGATCAATTCTCTGAACTCTTCTCTACTGTGCCAGGTACCACTTCTTGGTGTGAGCACACTATAGATACTGGAGACAGTTTACCTGTCAAAAGTAAGATCTATAGGCAGCCTGACCATGTCAGGGACTGCATAAAGCAAGAGGTCCAGAAAATGTTAGAACTAGGAGTAGTTGAGCACTCTGACAGTCCATGGGCTTCTCCTGTGGTACTGGTACCAAAACCCCATTCCAAAGATGGAAAGAAGGAAATGCGGTTTTGTGTAGACTATAGAGGTCTCAACTTGGTAACCAAAACTGATGCTCACCCTATACCCAGGGCAGATGAGCTCATAGATACACTGGCATCTGCCAAGTATCTAAGCACTTTTGATTTGACTGCAGGGTATTGGCAGATCAAATTATCAGAAGATGCTAAACCTAAGACTGCATTTTCTACCATTGGAGGACATTACCAGTTTACTGTAATGCCTTTTGGTTTGAAAAATGCACCTGCCACTTTTCAGAGGTTGGTGAACACAGTCCTGCAAGGGCTGGAAGCTTTCAGTGCAGCATATTTGGACGATATAGCTGTCTTTAGCTCCAGCTGGGATGATCACATGGTCCACCTATGGAAAGTTTTGGAGGCCCTGCAAAAGGCAGGCCTCACTATCAAGGCTTCAAAGTGCCAGATAGGGCAGGGTAAGGTGGTTTATCTGGGACACCTTGTTGGTGGGGAACAGATTGCACCACTTCAGGCGAAAATCCAAACAATTATTGATTGGGTTCCCCCTACCACTCAGACTCAGGTGAGAGCCTTCCTAGGCCTCACTGGGTATTACAGGAGGTTCATTAAGAACTATGGCTCCATTGCAGCCCCTCTTAATGACCTCACATCCAAGAAAATGCCTAAAAAGGTATTATGGACAGCAAACTGTCAAAAAGCTTTTGAGGAGCTGAAGCAGGCCATGTGCTCTGCACCTGTCCTGAAAAGCCCTTGTTACTCTAAAAAGTTCTATGTCCAAACTGATGCATCTGAATTAGGAGTAGTGGCAGTCCTATCACAACTTAATTCTGAGGGCCAGGATCAACCTGTTGCTTTTATTAGTAGGAGGTTGACCCCTAGAGAAAAGCGTTGGTCTGCCATTGAGAGGGAGGCCTTTGCTGTGGTCTGGGCTCTGAAGAAGTTGAGGCCATACCTGTTTGGCACTCACTTCATTGTTCAGACAGACCACAAACCTCTACTTTGGCTAAAACAAATGAAAGGTGAAAATCCTAAATTGTTGAGGTGGTCCATATCCCTACAGGGAATGGACTATAAAGTGGAACATAGACCTGGGAGTAGCCACTCCAATGCAGATGGGCTCTCCAGATATTTCCACTTAGACAATGAAGACTCATCAGGTCATGGCTAGACTTATTGTCCTTCGTTTGGGGGGGGGTTGTGTAGGAAAGTACCATCTTGCCTGGCATGTTACCCCCATTTTTCACTGTATATATGTTGTTTTAGTTGTATGTGTCACTGGGACCCTGGTAACCCAGGGCCCCAGTGCTCATAAGTGTGCCTGAATGTGTTACCTGTGTAGTGACTAACTGTCTCACTGAGGCTCTGCTAATCAGAACCTCAGTGGTTATGCTCTCTCATTTCTTTCCAAATTGTCACTAACAGGCTAGTGACCATTTTTACCAATTTACATTGGCTTACTGGAACACCCTTATAATTCCCTAGTATATGGTACTGAGGTACCCAGGGTATTGGGGTTCCAGGAGATCCCTATGGGCTGCAGCATTTCTTTTGCCACCCATAGGGAGCTCTGACAATTCTTACACAGGCCTGCCACTGCAGCCTGAGTGAAATAACGTCCACGTTATTTCACAGCCATTTTTACACTGCACTTAAGTAACTTATAAGTCACCTATATGTCTAACCTTTACCTGGTAAAGTTTTGGTGCAAAGTTACTTAGTGTGAGGGCACCCTGGCACTAGCCAAGGTGCCCCCACATTGTTCAGAGCCAATTCCCTGAACTTTGTGAGTGCGGGGACACCATTACATGCGTGTACTACATATAGGTCACTACCTATATGTAGCTTCACAATGGTAACTCCGAATATGGCCATGTAACATGTCTATGATCATGGAATTGCCCCCTCTATGCCACCCTGGCATTGTTGGCACAATTCCATGATCCCAGTGGTCTGTAGCACAGACCCTGGTACTGCCAAACTGCCCTTCCTGGGGTTTCACTGCAGCTGCTGCTGCTGCTAACCCCTCAGACAGGCATCTGCCCTCCTGGGGTCCAGCCAGGCCTGGCCCAGGATGGCAGAACAAAGAACTTCCTCTGAGACAGGGTGTGACACCCTCTCCCTTTGGAAAATGGTGTGAAGGCAGGGGAGGAGTAGCCTCCCCCAGCCTCTGGAAATGCTTTGTTGGGCACAGATGTGCCCAATTCTGCATAAGCCAGTCTACACTGGTTCAGGGACCCCTTAGCCCCTGCTCTGGTGCGAAACTGGACAAAGGAAAGGGGAGTGACCACTCCCCTGACCTGCACCTCCCCTGGGAGGTGTCCAGAGCTCCTCCAGTGTACTCCAGACCTCTGCCATCTTGGAAACAGAGGTGCTGCTGGCACACTGGACTGCTCTGAGTGGCCAGTGCCACCAGGTGACGTCAGAGACTCCTGCTGATAGGCTCCTTCAGGTGTTAGTAGCCTATCCTCTCTCATAGGTAGCCAAACCCTCTTTTCTGGCTATTTAGGGTCTCTGTCTCTGGGGAAACTTCAGATAATGAATGCAAGAGCTCATCCGAGTTCCTCTGCATCTCTCTCTTCACCTTCTGATAAGGAATCGACTGCTGACCGCGCTGGAAGCCTGCAAACCTGCAACATAGTAGCAAAGACGACTACTGCAACTCTGTAACGCTGATCCTGCCGCCTTCTCGACTGTTTTCCTGCTTGTGCATGCTGTGGGGGTAGCCTGCCTCCTCTCTGCACCAGAAGTTCCGAAGAAATCTCCCGTGGGTCGACGGAATCTTCCCCCTGCAACCGCAGGCACCAAAAAGCTGCATTACCGGTCCCTTGGGTCTCCTCTCAGCACGACGAGCGAGGTCCCTCGAATCCAGCGACTCTGTCCAAGTGACCCCCACAGTCCAGTGACTCTTCAGTCCAAGTTTGGTGGAGGTAAGTCCTTGCCTCACCTCGCTGGGCTGCATTGCTGGGACCGCGACTTTTGCAGCTACTCCGGCCCCTGTGCACTTCCGGCAGAAATCCTTTGTGCACACCCAAGCCTGGGTCCACGGCACTCTAACCTGCATTGCACGACTTTCTAAGTTGGTCTCCGGCGACGTGGGACTCCTTTGTGCAACTTCGGCGAGCACCGTTTCACGCATCCTCGTAGTGCCTGTTTCTGGCACTTCTTTAGGTGCTACCTGCTTGAGTGAGGGCTCTTTGTCTTGCTCGACGTCCCCTCTCTCTTCAGGTCCAATTTGCGACCTCCTGGTCCCTCCTGGGCCCCAGCAGCGTCCAAAAACGCCAAACAAACGATTTGCGACTAGCAAGGCTTGTTGGCGTCCTTTTGACGGGAAAACACTTCTGCACGACTCTCCCAGGCGAGAGGAATCCGTCCACCAAAGGGGAAGTCTCTAGCCCTTTTCGTTCCTGCAGAAACCTCAGCTTCTTCTGTCCAGTAGAAGCTTCTTTGCACCCGCAGCTGGCATTTCCTGGGCATCTGCCCATCTCCGACTTGCTTGTGACTTTTGGACTTGGTCCCCTTGTTCCACAGGTACCCTAGATTGGAAATCCACAGTTGTTGCATTGCTGGTTTGTGTCTTTCCTGCATTATTCCTCTAACACGACTTCTTTGTCCTTAGGGGAACTTTAGTGCACTTTGCACTCACTTTTCAGGGTCTTGGGGAGGGTTATTTTTCTAACTCTCACTATTTTCTAATAGTCCCAGCGACCCTCTACAAGGTCACATAGGTTTGGGGTCCATTCGTGGTTCGCATTCCACTTTTGGAGTATATGGTTTGTGTTGCCCCTATCCCTATGTTTCCCCATTGCATCCTATTGTAACTATACATTGTTTGCACTGTTTTCTAAGACTATACTGCATATTTTTGCTATTGTGTATATATATCTTGTGTATATTTCCTATCCTCTCACTGAGGGTACACTCTAAGATACTTTGGCATATTGTCATAAAAATAAAGTACCTTTATTTTTAGTATAACTGTGTATTGTGTTTTCTTATGATATTGTGCATATGACACTAAGTGGTACTGTAGTAGCTTCACACGTCTCCTAGTTCAGCCTAAGCTGCTCTGCTAAGCTACCATTATCTATCAGCCTAAGCTGCTAGACACCCTATACACTAATAAGGGATAACTGGGCCTGGTGCAAGGTGCAAGTACCCCTTGGTACTCACTACAAGCCAGTCCAGCCTCCTACAGCACTCCAGACACAGTATTACAGCTTTGGATTGGTAAAATACCATCCAGGTCAATCTAAATGAATAAATCAGCCCCTGACACGTGTTTCCCTCTCTGTAGGGTTCATCAAGGAGTCATAGCTTAGTCCAGACACAAGAAATCATCCAGTATTTGTCAAAGCATTACTGTTTTGGGATTTGGGTCCTGGATAAATTTTTCAAAAAAGGAAGCAGGGAACTATGGGAAGTTCAAAGTTTTCGAAGAAGAGCAACTTCTTCATATGGCACAATCTCCAATGCCACTGGCACTCTAAAACATAAATAAACAAAGACTTTGGTCTTGATTTGGATTTCAGCGGGAGGGTTACTCTGTCATTGTGGTGACGGATATACTGTCCGCTGAAATGTAACTCCCATTATTTCCGATGAGATTTATAACTCAGAGGATGGGATATCTGTTACCGTTGTGATTGAGTAACCCATCCAACGTGATCTAAATCAGGCACTTTGTCACTTTTTTAGCTTGGACTGGATGGCACTATGCAAATCTTTGGCTTAAAAGCTCTCCCAGAAATACAGACATCTAACATGAGCACTTTTAGAATGTTGGTGGTGTTGTAGAATACGGAACATGAAGAAGCAGCTCTCCACTGAAAACCTAGGAATTCCTCAGGGTTTCCTGCTTCTCCTTTTTTTTGCATAATTTATGTGCACTCTAATCCTGAAAGAGTATTTGTTAGAAATGGGGTCTCTAGTTGGCAGAGGTATAAACCCTTGCCCAAGAAGGGACCACAATCCTAGTCAGGGTAAGTCACAACACAATCCAAATTATCCTGTGTCCACCCTCTGGTAGCTTGGCACTGAGCAGTCAGGCTTAACTTAGAAGGCAATGCGTAAAGTATTTGTCAATAAATCATATAGTAAGACAGTAAAGACACCACACAGGTGTAAAAAAATAGGTAATATTTATCTAAATAAAATAAGGTAAAAACAGCAAAGATCCAGTGAGCACAATTTGAAATTATCACTTTTAAAAGGTTTAAAAGAGTCTCAATCCTTAGAAATCAATAGTTATTTCTTTGTAACACACAGTACCTGAGATGCGTCAAAAATAACGATGCACAAGGACTGCAGAGGAGCAGATGCGTGAAAAAATAGATTGTTGCATCAGATTTTCAGGCGCTGCACAGACGATGCATTGTTTCTTTTTATGATGCAAAGGTTTGCATTGTTTTTCCAGCACGCAGTCTTGGTTCCTCACTGTGATGCAGGGATATTTTGGCACCCAGGGATGATGCGTTGGACATCCTTGATGTGATGCTAGAAGGAGCAGGTGCTGCGTTGATCCGGTGGGCGATGCATAAAATTTTCCATCGTAAGGCAGGCGCTGTGTCGAATACTCAATCTGACATTCAGTGCTGCATCGTTCCAGTCAGCAGTACGCCGATTTCTGGGCCACGATGCAGGCTTTGCATCAATTTCTGGAGGCGTTGCGTCGATTTTTGACACACAAAGAATTTCTTGAAGAGGTGAAGTCTTTGTTGGCTCTGAGACTTCAGACACAAGAGGCAAGCTCAATCCAAGCCCTTGGAGCCCACCTCAGAGGAAAGGCAGAGTCCTTCCAGCAGAGTCAAACGCCAGCAGGGCAACAAGTAGGGCAGCAGTCCTTCTCAGCAAGCAGTCCAGATGAGTCCTTTGGGCAGCCAGACAGTTCCTCTGACAGAGTGCAGGCCCAGAGTGTCTGATCTGGTGGGGTCAGAGACTCAGTTTACATACCCAAAATGTCTTTGAAGTGAGGGAAATGTCAAAAATAGGTTTTGAAGTGCACAAGTTCCCATTTCAGCCCAGACCTTTCTGCCAGGATCCTTATGGGGGATTATCAGTCCTTTGTGTGAGGGCAGGCAACTGGCCTTTAAAATGTAAGAGTGAGCCCCTCCACCTTTCCTGCGCAGGAAGACCCATTCAGTATGCAGATGAATGCAGATGTGACTGAGTGTCCTGTGTTTGTGTTTGTCTGTGTGGAATGCACAAGGGGAGCTGTCAACCAGCATAGACTAGGCGTGGATTAGAGACAAGCTGTAAGGCACAGATGGCAGTAAGTGCAGAGAAATGCCCACTTTCTAAATGTGACATTTCTATAATATTAAATCCAACTTCACCAGTACGCAGGATTTTCTATTACCAATCTGGAAATACCAAACATGGCATGGCTAATACTTCCAGATCAGAATCTACCACTTAAGAGTATATGAGGGCAGTTCTAATTCTAGTTTATGAGAGGAGACTAGGCCTCACAGTAGTGGAAAATAATTTGATGAGTTTCTCACTACCGGGACATGTAAAACACATACGTACATGTCCTGCCTTTGACATACATTGCACCCTGCCATATGGGTCACCTAGGGCCTACCTTAGTGGTGACTTATGTGTAGAAAAAGGGGAGGTTAATGCTTGGGAAGTAATTTTAAATGACCAGTCGAAGTTGCAGTGAAATTGTGTACACATGCCTTGCAATTGCAGGCCTGAGACATGGTTAAGGGGCTACTAAAGAGGAAGCACAATTAGTGCTGCAGGCCTACTAGTAGCATTTCATTTACAGGCCCTGGACACATGTAGTGCACTTTACTAGGGACCTACAATTGGGTAGGAGCCAATGTTACCATGTTTAGGGGAGAGAGGATATGCACTTTAGCACTTGAAGTGGTAAAGTGGACAGAGTCCTAAAACCAGCAAAAAATGGGTCAGAAAAATGGAGGGAGGCAGGCAGAAAGTTGGAGGGAGACCACCCTAAGGCTGTAAGGTCTAGCAGTATTGCTTTGAGTATTGTTTGTGCACATTAAACACAGTGATTTTATAGTAGGTCAGAGTTTCTTTAAGAAGAAAGGGTTTTGCTTATCTAATAACTTTGATGCCATATTTTGAATATACATGAAACTTTCCAAAACAAATTCATTCACCTTAACTCTTTTCTCTGAAGATTTCCACTGCCAAATCAAGTGGGGTGCACGGAAACCATGGGGGATCCCAGACCATTAATTTCCCATGTTACTTCTCATGGAAAGGTTTGTGAAGCAAAACAGAAGAACTGCAGTAACGAAATTGCACTACATTTGGCAGAAAGTTAGAACCTTTCTCAGAAAGGACGCTTTGTATTATTTGATTAATGTGTTTTGACATCTTCAAGAAAATATTGTTGAAGGAGATGCTTGTGAGAGGTCATACAATTATAAAAAGTTGGTTTTGAAATGTTCTGATTGGCTACTTTATAAAAAGCGACTAGTCAACTCTGATAGGCTGACCACATCCTGAAATATATGTTGTGGAAGCCATTACAGGGTTCAGGGACATAGTCCTGGCACCCTGAACATGAATTAAAAAATATAAGGGGTCAAAATGAGCCTACCCTGACCCAGGTTGGTATGAACAGTGGGTTTTAAATGGGGGATCCTTCCTTGATTGTCTGGCCACAACATGGACAGCATTTTGTGGCCGGTATTTCAGGGCTCGGGTCCCCACAAAATAAATTGTAGTAAGCGGTAAGTTGTGAGGGCCACAAAAAGAGCACATATAAAAGGTGATAACAGGTGTTAGTCACTAAAGAAATCCTTTGCTGGTTGTGCCAAACTAATTTCAGGAACTCTGGTCCTAATGTGATGTTATCCTGGGAAAAATCCTGACCCTTTGCTGGAAACTGATGAACCATAATCACAAGAGAACTATTTATTCTTATTGTTTTCTCATAGAAATCATTGGAAGGTGATCAAGAAGCTAAAATGAGAACACATTTTCCAGAAGTTCACACTGTCATCCTCAGCCATGAGAACAAGGTCTGATAGACTGAGTCAAACACAGACTTACATCATCAGCCCGCCAGTATTACCAGTGTTGTATTTCAGCTTCTCAAAGTGTTTTAATGAACAACGAAAGCTCTAGCATTCTGTATTTTCTAATGATGACATCATACAATTATTCTGACACCGTCCTATAGGGTTTGTGGATTCTAAATAATTCAACACGATAGACCTGTGTACACTTTTCTATTCACCTTTAGGGGATTACCCTCTTGAAGACTAGATATGGGCTACAATTTTAAGTCAAGAAGTTGACACAAATACATTTGCTGCTGTAAAGACATCTGGCGGACCCTATGAACCATACACTGCAGTTTAGTAAACTACAATGCACACATTTTTGACTTGGGCATAATGGCGTAAAATGTTGTGGCCAAGCTTACAACACTAGTGTGAGATGAACCATCACTACGTAGGACCACCCTCAACATTGTTAGTGAAGTTCTGAAATAAACATGCACAGCTAATGGGGATTGTCTATGCCACTGTACTACAACTAGTTTGCATTGGCATATGCCTAGATAGCCACAGGTGGTTGATGTGTTGTGAATAGAAGCTCTGGCCTTTCTAACCAATTTGTAGAACAGACTTTGTATTTAAACATGACCTACTTTCTAATACACCTCTGCAACCAATATCAGGAGAGCCTTGTAAATGAAGTGATCAATGAACTGTGCACCATTACAGCAGTCTCTGAGGACTTTGCTGTATCTGTGCTATCATCAACCTTTATGTGTGCACTCAGTACCTCTATGAATATGATGTTATCATCGATGTCATCAATTGAGTGATGTCATTAATGATGTCATTTCACATTTCATAAGCAATATAATATATCAAGTCACAAACAGTGCCTGGATACCCTCTCAGATGAGTGTGCTATACAAATCACTACATAAGGTGCAAGCCATACATAGTTCAGTAGACTAGAATCCCCATTATAAATGCCACTTTAAGCTTTCTTCTTGCAGTAAATATGTATGTAAAATACTCTACCTTATTGTCCTCAATATAGCCATTCTTCTATACTTAGCTCAGTAAACTAGAATTGCTGTCTTTAGCACTAGTTCTTTATCTTATTTCAACACCTAAGTGTACATTACTTTAATATTTGTTTCCAATAAATATGTATATGAACATGTAAAATAAACGATCTTAATATCATATCAAGAAACACACACACATATTTATTTAAACCCAGATCCTTAATATATTTACTTTTTTGGCATTCAAAATAAAGGTGATCCAAAATTGTTGGATCCAAAATAACGGTAAGCAAAAGAAGTGGATATGAAATGGTCGCAATACACCAATTCTCATTAACAATTCTGCTTGTACAGAAAATATCCCATTCCTGGTATAAGCACACAAAGGACAGTCATGCCACGGCACATCTTTGGAACCAATGAGGCCTTGGAATCATGTCTAGCCTGTTGAAAGTTGTTTTTGCAATCTCTTTGGGTCATACCAGGTGATATGTTGTCCTCATTTGTGGCCATTCTTTGCATGTAGTTAAGGGAGCATCAGTGAAGTTGTAGTGGCAAAGTCGTCTTGATATTACTTGCATGAGTGGTGTTGGTGGCTACTGCATGCACTGTGTGCCTGAGCTCCTGAGCTGACTCTGGGCCTGGTCAAGGCTTTCTAAATAATGATGGCTGTAGTCCTCCAGGCTTCTCTGCCTTACTCCGTATGCTTTGAAGTTCTTTGTAAAACATGTATGGAGAAAGAGGTCTGAATCTACAAATAAGCACACATTACTCACTACTGTGACTCGTGTTCTGTGACTTCCGCAACGGTGAACTTAAGAGACTGGAGGATGTAGCAAGTCTATTTTTATACATATTATCTTGTCTGACTTTCATGCATTTAACCAGAAGGGAGTCATGCAAAGTTCAAACTCACAGGTCATAGGAATGCAGTAATGAGATGATGTACATTCTAGAATTTCTTTTGGGATCTGAACCTTGCATCTTTGGATAATATCTTATGCCAGAGGAGTTTCTGAAAAGCCTGCATTACATCTTTGTTCCTCATAGAATAAATGAGTGGATTGAGCATTGGGGTCATGGCTCCGTAGAACACTGAGATAACTTTATCATTCTTTGAAGATATCATCGACTTGGGTCTCATATATATCGCCATGGCTGTCCCAAAGAAGATACTGACCACCAGCAGGTGTGAGCTACAGGTGGAGAAGGCCTTGAGTCTTCCAGCTGTTGTTGGCATTCTCAGGATGGTGGAGATGATGTAAGAGTAGGTGAAGAGAATTATGCAGAGTGGGATGAATAGAATAATTACTGACATCACAAAAATCCCAGCTTCTCGTAAACGAATATCCGTACAAGCCAATCGTAAGACAGCAGTCACTTCACATGAATGGTAATCAATCTTACGGTGCCCACAGAAAGGTACTGTTAGTGTGAGAGACACATGCACAACTGACAGGAGAAATCCACTGCACCAGGTAATGACTGCCAGCCTAATACAGAAACTTCTGTTCATAACTATGACATAGTTCAGGGGGTTGCATATCGCGATATATCGATCCCATGCCATGACTGCCAGAAGGATGCATTGGGTAACACCTAAGGAGAGGGCACAGTACATTTGAGCAGCACACCCAGCAAATGTGATAAAGCTTCTTCCTACCATCATCCCTTCCAAACCTTTAGGGACATTTGCTGAAGAGTAACAGAGATCAATGCATGACAAGTTACATAGAAAAAAGTACATTGGAGATTGAAGTTTTGAGTCCACTTGTGTTAAAATGATGATGAGAATGTTTGATACAATGGTGACCAGATAGATCACAAGAAAAATGGAAAACATTGCACATTTTACCTGCCGTTGATATGAAAATCCCAGCAGTATGAACTCATTCACCACGGTTTGGTTTATTACTTGTGACATGGTCCTCTTGTTAAATCTGAAATTAAAACATGTATCAAGTATCAATATTAGGCAAGGAATCCTAATAGAAAGAGCAGCGTTGACATCAGAATAATCACACCTTCCTGTATACAAATATCTACACAAGCCAATCACAGGACAACAATCACCTCACATAAAGGGTAATCAATCTTGTGGTGTCTGCAGAAAGGTGCTGCTAATGAGACAGCCTTATGCACCACTGACAGGAGAAATATACTTGCTCCAGATAATGGTTTGCAGCCTAATTCAACTGCTATTGTTCATAACCATGATATAGTTCAGGAGGTTGTATATTATGATGCATCGATGCACACCAATTGCGCCAGCAACATCATGGATTCACAGCACCCTTCATCATCAATGCCTGTGCCTTCATCCTTGGAGACCTTAACTGTCACCTTGAAGGTTGCACCAATCCAAGCTCTAGAAAACCTCAGAAACCATGGCCTCACCCACAATGTTACCAAACCAGCCCACACTGCTGTACACTTTTTGGACCCGATTTACACCTCAATCAGCAACATCACAGTTGACAAGTCAACAAACCATGACCTGGACAAACCATGCCTTTGGCAGTTTCAGGATCACCGTCCTGCACCATCACAGACCCCTCAACATTGGATCCGCCCACGGCAGCTGGAAAAGCATCTTAGAAAAGGATTGGGTTTCTGCCTTCCCTGAGCACCTCCCTGCGTACACTAGTGACTTGTTGAGAGCCACCAATAACCTCAATAGCTCACCCATTGTGCAACTCTATAATTTCCCTCAAGCACAACCTAATGGCAAGATCCCAACCACAGGTCAGCTGCTTCACAGAGGAACTTAGGCTGACAAAATGCCATTGCAAACAACTCGAGTGCAAATGAAAAAGAAGTCGAAATACCACAGCTAATGATATCTTCAAATCAGCCCCAAGATTCTATCACCAACTGATATGGAACATCAATCACACAGCTCGTGCAGATCCCATCAACACTAGCACTGACAGCAGGAAAGAAGTCATTACTATCACTGCTCCACCTGACTCAATGAATTCTTCTGTAACAAAATCACCTAAATGTGCAGAAGCTTTGAGCCTCAATCGGACCTTGTCACTTTTGCAATTCAAAGTCCCATAATGACCAATGAACAAACGCTGACCTTGTGACCTACCCTCACCACCGCTGAAATTGCTGCTATCATGAAGAATATCTACTCAGGGGCTCCATCAGATCCTTGTCCCCATCACACTTTTGCCAAAGGACTCCAATTAGTAAAGAACTAACACCCATCCTCAATGCCTCCATCAACTCAGCCACGTTCCCAAACACTTGGCTCTGCTCAAGAACTCATCCACTGAACCAGCCACACTTTCTAAATATAGACCCTTCTCCTTCCTATTATATTTTGCAACGGCCTCAGAGAAACTAACAAACTGACACATCAATGATCTCCTCAGGAACCACCGGCTCCTTGATGCTCCAGAGTCTGTGGTCAGCCCTGCTACAGTACAGAAACACACGCATCGCCACCACAGACAAATCTGCGTAATACTTAACAAAGAAGATATGACGGACTTCATTCTCCTGGACTTCTCTACAGTATTTGACACCGTCTCACACCCCATCCTCATCAGGTGCTTCACAAGATTGGCATCCAAGGATTGGTTGGATCTGCTAATCCTTGACGGATAGAACAAAGGCTGTCAGCCAGGCACCTTAATTCTTGAAATCCCACAAACTCACCTGCAGAGTGCCTCAAGGCTCATTGTTCAGCCCAACTCTCTGCAATGCATACAAAATCCCTCTGGCTAATATCATCCACACACAACATCGACATTCTCTCCTAGACGGACAACATGCAACTCATACACTCTCTCAGACAAGACCCCAAATACCTGCATTTATTTATTTCTTTTTATTTAATTTATGGCACACTGCTCCTCTCCAAAAGTATATCCCAGCTCTAGGGCTGGCATACAAAATGCAGTGCTTATCAGGGAAGGTTTATATCAAGATAAATGATGGACTACTTTTCATACACCCTCTTGCAGAATGGGAAGAGCTTGGAAATCTTCCTTATATAAGGTGGAAGAGGGTTCTAATTAGTAGATGTCAAATGGGAAAAGGAATGAGCCCCCCCCATATGGGATCAAACATTCTGATTCTACACCTGTGTTTGAGCTGCTAGGCCAAAGTTTCCCACTTGGTGTATGTCTCTGGACCTTGTTCCTGAGGGCCATATGGCCAGTGTCATAAACAGCCCTGTGAGTATGGGAGAGTAATTTAAACAGTACCCGCTTCCTAACTGGCTGCCAGTGAATCTTGTCCACACTAGTGGGGGCAGATTCCCTAGAGGAGCTGCTGAGAATCAGTCAAGCAGCCGTATTTTGAATGCTCTACAGCTTGGGAAACAGATAATCTGTCATTCCAACACATAGTGGATACTCTTACGTCGCTCCTAACCCATGGAACGTTCTACCACCACACATCAGAGTATCATCCTCTTTTTGAAGTCGGCAAGAAGCTGAAGACCTGGCTTTTCAATTAACCAAAATACTATAGGCAGGGCTAAGCACAGATACCTGCTCAGTGGCAGGATAACCTTGCACTTTAGTAGTGCACTTTACAAATACACATAATACCATCACTGCCGTAAAAACACATTGAGTAATGCCCAAGGAGAGGGCACAGTAAATATGAGCAGCACAACCAGCAAATGTGATAATGCTCCTCCCTTCAATCAGTGCTTCCAAAGCCAAGGGGAGAGAAGCCTTACAGAGCAGATGGAAATGGTGTGGAAGGGAGAATAAGATTAGATAAAGAGAAGACACACATTACACAGATGGAAGAAAGGCACTGGGAGAGAGAAGAGAAGGAAGAACCACAGTAAATAGGGAAAGAAATCTTACAGAGAAAGTAGTGAGAAGAATTACATAGAAAGACACAGGTAGCAGTAAATAGAGGGTAAGTGTTACAGAGAGTAGAGAGAAGCACTACCAAATGGAGGAAAAGAGGGGAGAACTGTCTTAACATACTAACACACTAACACAAGCTCATTTATTATTTTGGGTAACCAGGCTCTTTTGTAGCTAACCTGAACCACACAAGTACGTACCACCATCCCCACTATGACAGGATTGAAGTCTAGACTCACATGCTGGGGTCTTCTAAACCATTTGTACCATTATCATGATGAAAGGTAAACATTTAATACCTAGTTTCTCTCCAAACTCCATATTCTTACCTTTTCGAAGGGCAGCTGTCTAAGGAATGTTTCCCTTTGCTTTCAATATTGACACAGTACAGTACAGTGGACAACATGGCAGTGCTGTTATCAATCAGGACTGCGCCTCTGCCCTCAGTACTGACACATCAATGCATACATTGAGGCAGTGTTAATGTCAAGGAGGGTAGTTCCTCTGCCCTCAGAACTGAAAGAGCCCTGCTGGCATTAAAGCAGTGCGGAAGGCATAGAGGGCTGGCCCTCTGTCCTGGACACTGAGACACCAGGGTTTTATGGATGCCAGGATTTCATCTGCTCATGCTCATTTTCTTTGCCAATCCTCTATTGTGTTCTCACGACTGCAATCTACTGAATGCATGAGGGAATGCACAGTGCAATTACATACTCAAGTCTCTGTGGCATTCACAGAGAAAGCATCCAGAACATCCTTAGATAATATCCACAAATTCCAGTTGGAATAATTGTACAAAGTTTGGACTACAGCATTGTGCTCAGTCTAATATTTCTGAATAATCCCAAAATGTGAGGGGTGAGATGCTTGAATTAATCTCAGCCACTGATAATCAAGCTGGCTACATATCCACCCATGTTTTTTGCCCAAAATGCCACCTCAGACAAGAACCAGACATTTGTAAATCTGCCTTGTTCTTGCTCCAGTAAGAGCAATAGCGAGCATCCTAGCCTGTCCTTCTCCTCAAGCACCTCAACTTATAACAGCATCCGTGACAGGAAGGTGCCATTTATGTTCTTTACAGGTACTTAGACCCTGATTTATACTCTTTCATGCTAAACTGCACCACTGCAGTTTTGCGTGAAAAAGTATACCGCCGGCTAGCGCCATCCCAAGATGCTGGCCAGACGTCATATTCATGGTAGGATGGTAGCCAGCGGTAAGGTCCGGCTAGCGTCATATAAAAGGACGCTAGCCAGGTGGGGAAAGCGCAGGGGAAACAGAAGGTTGTATGTCAAAGGATGACACTAGTGTGGGCAGAGGCATAAATGATGCCTCTAACGAGACTAGCGTCATCCTTTGATGAACAACCCCAATGGACATGACTCCTGTCTTGATAAAGACAGGGGTCATGCCCACCACCCCAATGGCCATGCCCAGGGAACATATGTCCCTTGGGCATGGCCATGTAGGTGGCCCCAAGTTAGGCCCCCCAATGGCACTTCTTAAGAAAAATAAATATACCTAGCTGCACTTACCTTACTCCCCCCATCCATCTGGAATCCCTCTGGTGTGAGTGGGGGTGTCCCTGGGGCTAGAGAAAGGCACCTGTGGGCCCATGACAAGAAGGCATTCCCCCGTTAAAAGCCATGCAGAACTGGTGCAGTAAAATCTACAAGGTTTTACTGCACCATTCTGTGCCTTCACACTGTCATTTCTTAATGCCTGCTCAGAGCATGCGTTAAAGTGATGCTGGGGTTTTTAACAGTGGACCCACTTGCATTGCTGGAGTAGCGTCATTGTTTTCACTTCGGTTTAGTGTTGGTTTAGTGCCACAGATGCATCAGAATTTCTGACGCATCTGTGGACATGTAGTCCATGGAGCGCTATATCATAAATACAGCGTTGCCATGGAGTCATTAGGGGGAATCCAGGGCTGGCGTAAATGAGGCCCATAATGTTTTGTTAACCTGCTAGTAACTTCTGAGTTAGTCATGGAAGGCAGCTGATGCAGAAGCCAGCTCAAAAGGCTTGCACTGAAATTGAAAAACCCCAACAGGCGTCGCAAAATATTTTAGATGCTCCAATTTGGGGTCTAACTGGACTAGAAGGTAAGCATTCCACAAATCAAACAAAAGACATATCCTGAACCCATGAGACACAACATTTCATTATTATTTGGAAGTGGATGTTGGTTCACTCAGACATTCTCATTGATATCTCTTAGATCTCTCAGAGATCAATATACATTCTTATTTTGTCACTGGGTGTTTTTCATCTACATCAATGAGACTAAGGTGGTCATTATGACTGGCGGTGAGTGATAAAGTGGCGGAAGTACCACCAACAGGCTGGTGGTAGTTACCACCAAATTAAGCCCATGGGGGTGAGAACTCCCATAGAAAGCTAATGTACCACACAATCCGCCAGAGCGTTAACACCACGCATCACGGCAGCCAGGCAGAAGACAAGATACTGCCCACCATATCATGACACTGCAATCTGCCACGATTATTGGAGCGGTACCAGTGCCATCAAAAGCCTGGCGGAAACACTGCACAGGAGATGAAAGACTCACCATCAGAGACACAGAGAAGAACAACGCCGCCATGGAACCGGAACTGCAAGTCTTCTCGATGCTCTTCTACGCCATGCTCCACCTGGAACACCACCGCAAACGAAGATGGCGACAGTGAGTACAGCTGCCTAGCACAAAAGAGAGGGAGGGAGGAAAAAGAGAGTGACACACACACACGCACAACACACACCAGACACACAACCAGCTGCAGACAAAAAACAATGTCACACAACACACATCATAATAATGCAAGGACAACAATAAGACAGTACTTATAATGTATTGAATGGGAACAGTCACCAAATGAACCAATTGGATAACAAAGAGATATGTACAATGGTCCACAAAGGGCCAACACCCAGTCCAAAGTAATAAGGGCCCACATGGCCACAGGGCACAGTTCAAGGCCCAACTTGTTTCTTGACAACATCCACTCAGAACTGTGCAGGTGCATCGTTTTTGGAGTGGGCAGTCACCTCAAGGGGAAGAGGGGTGGGGAGCGCCTCAGCCGAAGTCAGGATCTTGCCCACTGGTTCTGGAGGGGGCTCCTTGCCCATTATCCTTTGCTGGGGAGTGCAAGGTCACAGTCACTCAGGTGGGGGACTTACCCACTGGTTCTGGAGGGGGCTCCATGCCCATTATCCTTTGCTGGGGTGTGCAAGGTCACAGTCTCTCAGGTGGGGGACTTGCCTACTGCTTCTGGAGGGGGCTTCTTGTACAGCAGTCCCTAGAGGGTGGCCTACATGCCCTCTGATGGAGGTGAGGGCTGCACTGTCTCAGTCGGAGGTGATGGCTCCGTGACCACTGGTGGTGGTGGTGTTGGTACCCTGCCAGCCTCTGCTGGAGGTGCGAGCTGCTGTGTCTCAAATTGGAAAGGTACCTCCTGGGCAGCATCTGCTGGAGGTGAAGGCTGCTGTGTCTCAGCAGGGGATGAGGGCCCCATGCCCACAGGTGGTGGTGGTGTTGGTACCCTGCCAGCCTCTGCAGGAGGTGAGGGCTGCTGTGTCTCAGCAGGGGCAGGGTCTCAGCAGGGGCAAGGGCCTCTTGGGCAGCCTCTGCTGGAGGTGAGGGCTTCTGTGTCTCTGCTGGATATTCTTCCCTTTCATGGAAGGAGGTGAGGGCCTCTTCCCTTTCATGGCAGGAGGTGAGGGCTTCTTCCCCTTCCTGGCTGGTGGAGTGGGATCCTTCCCCTTCCTGGCTGGTGGAGTGGGATCCGTACCCTTCCTGGCTGGTGGAGTAGGATCCTTCATTGTCTTGCCTCCATGACCAGGAGGTGTCTCCACTGTCCCCGTGAACTGTTTGGCTGAGGTGCTGGGCTGGGTCACTGGGACCCTGCTCTTATGGGTAGGACAGGGGGGAGGGGAGGGGAAGGGGAGGGAAGAGATCAAGTTGGCCAAGGAAAAGCTCCTTAGGGATGGTGGGGCGGGATGAGGGAGGAGGGATGGGAGTGAACGTTGAGGGAGTGGTTGTTGGAGGAGTATGTCTGATGGACTTGGGTGCAGGTGCATGGGCAGTGTGCTGATGTGAGGTGGATAGCTGTTTGGTGTCTGAGAGCATGCGTTTGTGTCCTTTAGGAGGGGAGACAGACAGGGTGGGAGAGGACACAGGGGACGCGTGGCTGTCTGCTAGTGAGGTGTGTGTGCTGCTTGGTGTGTTGATGCTGGTGGTGGATGTTGAAGCAGTGCATGCAGGTGTGAGTGTGGAGGTGACTGTTAAGAAGGTGGAGGAGGAGGGGAAGGCAGTGGAGGCAGTAGATGTGGTTGTGTATGCAACTGTCTGGTGTTTGCGTGAGTGCTTGTAGGCCGAAGAGTGGTGCCTGTGTTTGACTGTGCCACTTTTGTGTGATATTTTATGTGCATGCTCGTGTGTATGTGTGCATGGGTTGGGGTTGAGGAGACTGGGACTGGGAAGTGGTAGTTGGAGGGGGGACGGTAGGAACAGGGACAATGGCTGCCATCAGAGAGGAGGCTAGAGCCTGAATCGATCTCTGTTGGGCCCCCAATCCACTGTAGATGCACTCCAGGAATGCATTGCATTGCTGCGTCTGGGATGCCAGCCCCTGGATGGCATTCACAATGGTTGACGGCCCTACAGGCATGGATTTCAGAAGGTCAATAGCCTCCACACTGAGGGCAGCAGGTCCCACTGGGGCAGTGCCTGAGGTGCCTGGTGCGAAGGAGATCCAGAAGGAGAAAGAAGGGGAGGGAGAGAAAGGGAGCACTAGGTCAACTACAGCACCAACACCACAGTTGGCATACACAGTACCGTCACACACAGGGATCAGGATTGAGCACTATGCATTGCAATGACATTCAATTGGTTAGATGTCACAGCAAGATGAGGGCCAGCCACCGCCAACTGCACCCCTCCTGGGACCCACTATGTCCTGTCTGACATGGAATTCAACTTAGCTGGGTTAACTGGATTTGCCATGCAACCATGACCCTTGAGCTGGATCACGCTTCAATGTCTGGCCTGTCATTAAGGGGTACCCACTATCTCACACCCACCACCGGGATCCCATGCCACCTATCAATTATTGTTGTAATGCCCACTGTACTAACCCCCTTGTGGCTGCTGTGAGGCCCTCAAGCGCCCATCCAGCTCTGGGTAGGCGACCACCAGTATGCGGGCCATTAGGGGAGTCAGGTTCTGACAGGCACCCATTCCTCATTGGAAGGCCATCCCCAGCTGGGCCTCCACGGTCTTCCGTGCCAAGCATCTCAGGTCCTCCCACCTTTTCCGACAGTGGATGCTCTGCCTGCTGTAGACCCCCAGGGTCCGCACATCCTTGGTGATGGCACACCACAATGGGCACTGACCTGCAGAGGCGAAACAGATGGGAGGACACCATTACACATACAATCCAGCCTGTCACACATATGGCCCACCAATCCAGTTTCCATCACCACTGGCACACACATCGCCCATTGCCCACCATGTACACTACCACAAGATATTACCCCTTCCCGAAGACATGATGCTTGCACACACATCTCCATGCATCCCTCCCACATGCAACGTGCACAGTGTGTACTCACCTGCTGGTCTGGAGGCCCATGCAGCAGTTCATACTGGGGTATGACCCCATCCACCAGTCGCTCCAACTCCTCTGAAGTGAAGGCAGGGGCCCTTTCTCTGGTCACACGTGCCATGGTAGGTTCCAAACACAGGTCACAGACGCACACACAGTGTAGGTGTTGTCCTGTAGAAAGTCAGGAAACAAGTGAGGATTTAGATAGAAAATGGCGGTCATGTCCGCAACGGTGTACACCGTCACTGCCGGCGCTGATCCCCACTGGCCACTGTACTCCATAGAGCCCCATATTAGTCAATGAGGAATTGAACAGCAGTGCAAGACCACCTTCCGCCACAATGCCCAACGTCAGCGGAGTTACCTCACTTCCACCTGTCCCAAGATACAGGACAGGCGGTCACCATTCCATAGTGGTGGACAACGATCAGATTAACCATAACTGTGTCATTTCCTAGAATTGCACACACATTGCGTAGGAGGCTGGACTGGCTTGTAGTGGGTACCAAGGGGTACTTACACGTTGCACCAGGCCCAGGTATCCCTTATTAGTGTATAGGGTGTCTAGCAGCTTAGGCTGATAGATAATGGTAGCTTAGCAGAGCAGCTTAGGCTGAACTAGGAGACGAGTGAAGCTCCTACAGTACCACTAGTGTCACTTGCACAATATCATAAGAAAACACAATACACAGTTATACTAAAAATTAAAGGTACTTTATTTTTATGACAATATGCCAAAGTATCTCAGAGTGTACCCTCAGTATGAGGATAGCAAATATACACAAGATATATGTACACAATACCAAAAATATGCAGTATAGTCTTAGAAAACAGTGCAAACAATGTATAGTTACAATGGGATGCAATGGGACACATAGGGTTAGGGGCAACACAAACCATATACTCCAAAAGTGGAATGCGAATCACGAATGGACCCCAAACCTATGTGACCTTGTAGAGGGTCGCTGGGACTATTAGAAAATAGTAAGGGTTAGAAAAATAGCCCACCCCAAGACCCTGAAAAGTGAGTGCAAAGTGCACTAAAGTTCCCCAAAGGACATAGAAGTCGTGATAGGGGAATTCTGCAGGAAAGACACAAACCAGCAATGCAACAACAATGGTTTTCCAGTCGAGGGTACCTGTGGAACAAGGGGACCAAGTCCAAAAGTCACAAGCAAGTCGGAGATGGGCAGATGCCCAGGAAATGCCAGCTGTGGGTGCAAAGAAGCTGCTACTAGACAGTAGAAGCTGAGGATTCTGCAGGAACGACAAGGTTTAGAGACTTCCCCTTTGGAGGATGAATCCCCCACGCCGTGCAGAGTCGTGCAGAAATGTTTTCCCGCTGAAAGACCACCAACCAGCCTTGCTAGCTGCAAATTGTGCGGTTACGGTTTTTGGATGCTGCTGTGGCCCAGGAGGGACCAGGATGTCGCCAATTGCATCTGGGGACAGAGGGGGCATCGAGCAAGACAAGGAGCCCTCTCAAAAGCAGGCAGCACCCAGAGAATTGCTGGAACAGGCACTACAAAGAGGAGTGAAACGGTGCTCACCCGAAGTCGCACAAAGGAGTCCCACGTCACCGGAGGACAACTTAGAAAGTTGTGCAATGCAGGTTAGAGTGCCGTTGTCACGTTGTAGGTACTCCTCAGACTCGGTGTGATGCAAATAAGGTCCACCTCCCGACACCACCAAGTCACCGATAAAAACCACGGTGTATTGGAGTCATCAGGTGAGGGAAGGAAGGGGAAAGGAACAGCAGGGACGGGATAACTGTAAAGAAAGAATACACAGTGTTAAATATCACATTGCCTATCTACTCTCATAAAGTCTCACTAAAATACCCACGACCGTCCCTGCCCATAACTCATGCGGGCAGAACTAGTCCAACGCCTGTCTATTCTCCACCTAAATCATCGATGGATGCCCAGGCCGACTACGAACACCCCTAGTCACTTAAGGGTTTTTCAAAACCCGATGTTTATGCAAATTAATCCTGTAGCTAGGTTGCAACAAAAAAGAAAAAAAATATATAATAAGGAAAAGAACTTGTCCCGCACTTCTTCTTTTGATTCAATTAAAACATTGAACCTCTAAGTAATGTCACGAACTTGAAGAAGTCACCCCTTCCTAATTCATAGAATAAGATAAACGGACAAATGTTCCCGGCTGTTTGACTTCTGCAAACAGTACGTCTTGATCCTGAGTTGCCACGAAGAAAACAAAAGGTTCTGTCCTGAACTACCACCATTCATGTTTCACGAGGATCTCTAATTTTTGTGCACCATCTCTGAAGTACACCAAATGTCTGACCACTAGATCCAAAACCATACCGGAAGGCGAAAGCCTCCGCCAAGAAACCGGCTCGCCTCTTACCACCGGTTCCAAATCTCGAAGGGAGGCAGCTCGTATCTCCTGCTGCCTTAAAATGCTGATCTCCGTGAGGGTTCCGGATGCCTTCAGTTCGTCGTTGTGGACGTGCTGACTTCCCCCATGGGAACGCCGTCCACCCTGCCCTCGTTGTGCCTCCGACGGGGAATGAGGAAAGAATAACGCGCAACCGCTTCCGGGAAGTGCCGGAGTTATGCGGTCTTCCCGCGCGAAGCGTCATGGGATATGTAGTCCCTAAGGACTACAAAATCCCGATCGGCCAGGTAGGCGCCTGTTACCCCCTGACAGTACGCCCCCCTCCAACGCGCCTCCTAGGGCCAGGTTTAGTGGGATGGCGAGCATGAAACCGTTGCACCGCCCTAGGGGCATGGATATTGCCCTCCGGCTCCCATGAATCCTCCTCGGCAGTGTACCCTTTCCATGAAACCAAGTACCATAACTTACCCCCTCTCCGCTTGGAATCTAACACACTGCGCACCTCATACTCCAGCTGCCCATCTCAAACCACCGGAGGTACCGCCCGTTGGGCCGTTGAAAGAGCTGGTTTCAAAAGGCTGCAGTGAAACACCGGATGGATCCTTAAGGAAGCAGGTAAGTTAAGACGGTAAGCCACAGGGTTTACCTGGCGTGATACCACATAGGGACCAATGTAACGAGGATGAAAGACGCTACGTATCTTGAAGCGTATATACTTGGTGGAAAGCCACACTCGATCCCCTGGTTGATACACCGGCGCCTCACGCCGGTGCTCATCACCCCATTTCTTATACTGTTCCTTGGCCTTCTCCAGATTGAATCGTATCTTTTTGTGCATGGATTGGAGGTTCTTAATCATAGCATGGACCGTAGGTTGATCCGTGACATTCCGAGGTATGATTAAAGGTAACATCTCCGCGTGGAATCCCGTGTTAGCACGGAAAGGAGACTCCTTTATCGAGCTATGCCAAGCATTGTTGTATGATAGTTCGGCCAGCCACAGCAACGCTACCCAAGATTCCTGGGCGTCCTTTGCATAACATCTCAGATATTTCTTCAGGGTTTGGTTGAGGCGCTCCGTCTGGCCATCGGTTTGTGGGTGGAAACTGGTGGATAGGGCGGATTCAATGCGCAGAACCTTGCACCACATGCGCCAAAACCTAGCGACGAACTGGGGGCCTCTGTCCGAAATAATGGTTCTTGGTAGGCCATGTAACCGCACCACTTGCGACAGAATTAGATGGGCGGTTTGGCTTGCTGTAGGTAGGTTTCTGCAAGGGAGAAAGTGACCCATCTTGGTAAGACTATCGATTACCACCATGATAGCGTTGTACCCCTGATCCATTGGTAATCCCACCACAAAATCCACGCTGATGGTTTGCCATGGTTTCTCCGGAGTGGGCAAAGGCATCAACTTGCCCTGGCTCTTTGCGTTTTCTCCCTTGGCTCGAGCACATATCTCACACCGAGCCACCCATGTCGCAACGTCTTTAGCCCAACCTTCCCACCGGAAATGTCGTTGAACTATTTGCGCGGTTTTGGTGTATCCTGGATGACCAGCCGTTACTGCATCATGACACCACTTGAGGGCTTGTACTCGGAGTTCATGTGTTGGTAAATATAAACGATTACCTTGCAACGGTATTCCATGCTTAAGGGTACGGTCCTGACTTACTTCGGCCCATTTCTTCCATTGAGCAGCAGACTTATGCTTCGAAACCTTTTCTAGGAAATGGGAGATATGAAGGGCACAAATCACTCTTTCAGGTTGGATGATTGCTTCATCAGGTCTTGAAGCTATTTCTTTCACATCCTCTTGTCGAGACAGTGAATCTGCCTTGCTATTATCAACCCCAGGACGGAAGGTGACTACAAACTCATATTCTGAAAAAAACAGCATCCACCTCATTTGTCGCTGGGTAAGCTGCCTAGCCTCCTTCATATACTGAAGGTTTCGGTGATCAGTATATACCGTGACCGGGTGTTGGGCCCCCCACAGATAGTGTCGCCATTCCTGAAAAGCCTTTTTTATGGCTAGCAGTTCCTTTTCTGCTACCGTATAGTTGAGTTCCGCAGCGGATAGCTTCCTAGATAGAAATGCAACAGGATGAAGCTGTCCGGTGGTTTTGTTTCTTTGGGATAACACAGCCCCAATCGCTATGTCCGAGGCATCTGCTTCGACTATAAAAGGTACGTCTGGCTGTGGATGTTGAAGTATAGGTGCTGAGCAAAAGGCCTGTTTTAAAAAGCAAAAGGCCTTCTCTGCCTCCTCTGACCAAACAAAAGACACCCCCTTTCTTAGCAACCTTGTTATAGGTGACACAATGTGGGAAAAACGACAAATGAATCTCCTGTAATAATTGGAGAACCCAAGGAAGCATTGCACGTCTCTCACACTAGTGGGTACTGGCCACCCTTGAACGGCCTGTATTTTTCTTGTCGACATGCCGAACCCTTCAGGGCTTAAATCCACTCCCAAGAACTCAACCTTCTGGACATGGAACTCGCATTTGCTCAATTTGCAATAAAGACTGTGATGTCGCAATGCTTGAAGTACTAAGGAAACATGTTCAAGGTGGCGCTCCAAGGATGTAGAATACACCAGAATGTCATCTATATAAACGATCACGAAATGGTCTATGTATTCTTTGAGAACATCGTTCAGAAAATACTGGAAAGCCGCCGGGGCGTTACACAACCCGAACGGCATTACCAAGTACTCAAACAGGCCATAGCGAGTTTTGAACGCTGTCTTCCACTCATCCCCTTCGCGGATTCTGACCAGATGGTAAGCTCCCTTCAGGTCCAACCTTGTATATATTACTGCCTCTTTCACCTGTTCCAATAGCACAGGAATGAGGGGAAGAGGGTATCTATTCCTTATCGTGTTCTTGTTCAACATTCGATAATCGATGCAGGTTCTCAACTCTTTATTAGCCTTAGCTATGAAAAAGAGTGGGGAGGCTGCCGGAGAACAAGAGGGTCTAATGAACCCGATTTCCAGGAAGTGGTCCAAATAATTTCTCAAATGCTTGGTTTCTGGGTTGGATAGAGCATATACCCTACAAGAAGGAAGGAGTGCTCCAGGAATCAGATCTATCTTGCAGTCATATATACGATGGGGTGGCAACGTCTCAGCCTGACCTTCGTCAAACAAATCCTTGAACTCGGCATACACAGAGGGTAATATCACTGCTTTCTCCACCACTGTGGCCAACTGTAGCCCTTTAGCCAATGCTAACGTGGGGGGATTGTCGCCCAAGAAACAGACGCTCTCACACCTCAAAGACTGAAAACTAACCGTCTTGGTTTGCCAATTGATAACAGGATTGTGTATTCTTAACCAAGGCATCCCCAAAATTATTTCATACTGAGGAGCCTCTATTATATCTAGCCTGATCCTTTCTTTATGGGCAGGAGATACCCCTTTAAAAACCAATTCAACGTCCTCAGTTTGTTCTGTAAGGGGTCCAGATTTCAGTGGTGTACCATCAACTGCCAGTACTATTTCAGGTTCCTTCCTGGGAATGCTAGGAAGTCCCAGTCTCTTAACCAAACCTGCATCTATGAAATTTCCCGTGGCTCCGGAGTCTATCATTGCCCTTACTGGGTAGTTTCGATCTCGGGACCCCAGCTCTACTGCTAACAAGAGATGTGACGCCTTTTCCTCTTGTGGAGCAAGGGTTAAAGAAGTTAACCGTAACCCCGGTTGGAAATCTATAAGAGACAAATCCTCTTTCTCTGAAGTCTTCCCTGAAGTAACCGCTGCCTTTTGAGTGGGGAAGTAGGATAACCTTTTTTTTGGTTTTTGGGGACACTCTCTCACATAATGACCCTTCCTGCCACAGTACATGCACAACCCCTGTACCCTCCTGGTCTCCTTCTCGGTTTTTGACAGGGGTGCCCTAACGGCTCCCACTTCCATAGGTTCCCCACTCAAATCATTGGGATTAGAAACTGGTTGCCCCTCCTTTTCTGGAATGACAGGTCGCCGATCACCTGCTCTACGCTCAACTCTTCGTTCTGCTATTCTGTGATTCAATCTTAGAGTAAGATTCACAAGATCAGTACAAGTGGAAGGCTGCGGATCTATTTGAGCTAGTATGTCTTTCATGTCGTCTCGTAAGCCTTGATAATAGAGAGACATTCGCTTCTCCTCTGGCCACCCTGATTCCGCCACCAGTCTATTGAAGGTCGTAAGATAAGTGACCAGGTCAGATCTCCCCTGTCTCAGCTCCAATAATTCCCTATCAGCGCTAAAGGTGGTTGTTCTATGATCAAACACCCTCTCGAAGGCCGCCCGAAAGGCATTCCAATCCGCTAATAAGGGGTCATCGTTTCTGACTAACGGCACTGCCCAGTTAGCTGCGTCTCCCGAGAGATAAGAAATAGCGAACATTACCCGGGAAAGGTTAGAGGGAAAAGACGCAGGCTTACAAGAGAATTGAAGAGACAACTGGGTTAAAAAGGCCTGAACTCTCCTGGGGTCCCCTGAAAACCGTTCCGGACTGGCCAAAGGGATTGGAGGGGAGACGTTCACGGTTACCTGCGGTGTAGATGTTGAGACATCGAAGGGATTCCTAGTAAGCCTTTCTACTTTTTCCCTTAGGGTCGCCGTCTCGGCCCTAGAATTAGCTAACTCTTGTTGCACCACCACCAACGCCTGTAATACGTCATCCATAGATGCCATTTTGCATTACACCGAGCGGGAGGAGTATTATTCGTGGGCGCGTTATTCTGTCACGTTGTAGGTACTCCTCAGACTCGGTGTGATGCAAATAAGGTCCACCTCCCGACACCACCAAGTCACCGATAAAAACCACGGTGTATTGGAGTCATCAGGTGAGGGAAGGAAGGGGAAAGGAACAGCAGGGACGGGATAACTGTAAAGAAAGAATACACAGTGTTAAATATCACATTGCCTATCTACTCTCATAAAGTCTCACTAAAATACCCACGACCGTCCCTGCCCATAACTCATGCGGGCAGAACTAGTCCAACGCCTGTCTATTCTCCACCTAAATCATCGATGGATGCCCAGGCCGACTACGAACACCCCTAGTCACTTAAGGGTTTTTCAAAACCCGATGTTTATGCAAATTAATCCTGTAGCTAGGTTGCAACAAAAAAGAAAAAAAAAATATAATAAGGAAAAGAACTTGTCCCGCACTTCTTCTTTTGATTCAATTAAAACATTGAACCTCTAAGTAATGTCACGAACTTGAAGAAGTCACCCCTTCCTAATTCATAGAATAAGATAAACGGACAAATGTTCCCGGCTGTTTGACTTCTGCAAACAGTACGTCTTGATCCTGAGTTGCCACGAAGAAAACAAAAGGTTCTGTCCTGAACTACCACCATTCATGTTTCACGAGGATCTCTAATTTTTGTGCACCATCTCTGAAGTACACCAAATGTCTGATCACTAGATCCAAAACCATACCGGAAGGCGAAAGCCTCCGCCAAGAAACCGGCTCGCCTCTTACCACCGGTTCCAAATCTCGAAGGGAGGCAGCTCGTATCTCCTGCTGCCTTAAAATGCTGATCTCCGTGAGGGTTCCGGATGCCTTCAGTTCGTCGTTGTGGACGTGGTGACTTCCCCCATGGGAACGCCGTCCACCCTGCCCTCGTTGTGCCTCCGACGGGGAATGAGGAAAGAATAACGCGCAACCGCTTCCGGGAAGTGCCGGAGTTATGCGGTCTTCCCGCGCGAAGCGTCATGGGATATGTAGTCCCTAAGGACTACAAAATCCCGATCGGCCAGGTAGGCGCCTGTTACCCCCTGACAGCCGTGGATCCAGGCTTGGCTGTGCACAAAAGATTTCCGCCGGAAGTGCACAGAGGCCAGAGTAGCTGCAAAAGTCGCGGTTCCCAGCAATGCAGTCTGGCGTGGGGAGGCAAGGACTTACCTCCACCAAACTTGGACTGAAGAGTCACTGGACTGTGGGAGTCACTGGGACACAGTTGCTGGATTCAAGGGACCTCGCTCGTCGTGCTGAGAGGAGACCCAGGGGACTGGTGATGCAGTTCTTTGGTGCCTGCGGTAGCAGGGGGAAGATTCCGTTGACCCACGGGAGAATTCTTTGGAGCTTCTAGTGCAGAGAGGAGGCAGACTACCCCCACAGCATGCACAAGCAGGAAAACAGTCGAGAAGGCGGTAGGATCAGCGTTACAGAGTTGCCATAGTCGTCTTTGCTACTTTGTTGCAGTTTTGCAGGCTTCCAGCGCGGTCAGCAGTCGATTCCTTGGCAGAAGGTGAAGAGAGAGATGCAGAGGAACTCTGATGAGCTCTTGCATTCATTATCTAAAGAAATCCCCTAAGCAGAGACCCTAAATAGCCAGAAAAGAGGGATTGGCTACTTAGGAGAGAGGATTGGCTAGCAACACATGAAGGAGCCTATCAGAAGGAGTCTCTGACGTCACCTGCTGGCCCTGGCCACTCAGAGCAGTCCAGTGTGCCAGCAGCACCTCTGTTTCCAAGATGGCAGAGGTCTGGAGCACACTGGAGGAGCTCTGGACACCTCCCAGGGGAGGTGCAGGTCAGGGGAGTGGTCACTCCCCTTTCCTTTGTCCAGTTTCGCGCCAGAGCAGGGCTAAGGGGTCCCCTGAACCGGTGTAGACTGGCTTATGCAGAATTGGGCACATCTGTGCCCAAGAAAGCATTTCCAGAGGCTGGGGGAGGCTACTCCTCCCCTGCCTTCACACCATTTTCCAAAGGGAGAGGGTGTAACACCCTCTCTCTGAGGAAGTCCTTTGTTCTGCCATCCTGGGCCAGGCCTGGCTGGACCCCAGGAGGGCAAAAGCCTGTCTGTGGGGTTGGCAGCAGCAGCAGCTGCAGTGAAACCACTGAAAAGGCAGTTTGGCAGTACCAGGGTCTGTGCTACAGACCACTGGGAGCATGGGATTGTGCCAACTATGCCAGGATGGCATAGAGGGGGCAATTCCATGATCATAGACATGTTACATGGCCATATTCGGAGTTACCATTGTGAAGCTACATATAGGTAGTGACCTATATGTAGTGCATGCGTGTAATGGTGTCCCCGCACTCACAAAGTTCAGGGAATTGGCTCTGAACAATGTGGGGGCACCTTGGCTAGTGCCAGGGTGCCCTCACACTTAGTAACTTTGCACCTAACCTTCACCAGGTAAAGGTTAGACATATAGGTGACTTATAAGTTACTTAAGTGCAGTGTAAAATGGCTGTGAAATAACGTGGACGTTATTTCACTCAGGCTGCAGTGGCAGGCCTGTGTAAGAATTGTCAGAGCTCCCTATGGGTGGCAAAAGAAATGCTGCAGCCCATAGGGATCTCCTGGAACCCCAATACCCTGGGTACCTCATGTACCATATACTAGGGAATTATAAGGGTGTTCCAGTATGCCAATGTAAATTGTTGAAATTGGTCACTAGCCTGTTAGTGACAATTTGTACAGAGAGAGCATAACCACTGAGGTTCTGGTTAGCAGAGCCTCAGTGAGACAGTTAGGCTAGCAGGGTCCCAGTGACACATAACAAACATACTGAAAACATAGGGTTTTCACAATGAGCACTGGGCCCTGGCTAGCAGGATCCCAGTGAGACAGTGAAAACACCCTGACATACACTCACAAACAGGCCAAAAGTGGGGGTTACAAGGCTAGAAAGAGGCTACTTTCTCACACATTGCCATTCCCACTGTCCTATCACATTGATGCCGTATGTACACTGAGTTTGTGGTTCCATTGTTCAAAGTGTGACAGCCTACTCACTCTTGTGTCCCTTAGATACCTACTGCTGTGGATGAATAGGTGGAGGACACAACTCCCTTGTACATACCCCTTGTGGACTTGGCTACACTAGAGGACAGGCACATTATAATTATACTCACCTATAGACTGGACAGGGCCACAATCACAGAGCTGTGTGCCCAATTAGAGCCTGACCTGATATCAGCTGTCCGTCATCCCACTGGGATCCCCCCGCTTGTGCAAGTGCTATCAGTTCTTTATTTCCTGGCAACTGGTTGTTTCCAAGTGACAGTGGGCTTGGCAGCAGGAATGTCACAGCCAATGTTCTCAACCGTGCTGGCAAGGGTTTTGTCTGCCTTGGTGAAACACATGTGCAGCTACATTGTTTTCCCCCAGGTGGAAGATTTGGCCACTGTGAAGGCAGGATTCTATGCAATGGGGCATGTCCTCAATATTATTATTGGGGTGAATGACTGTACACATATTGCATTTGTCCCGCTCGCCAAAATGAACAGGTGTTCAGGAATCAGAGGAGTTTCCATTCAATTAATGTGCAAATGGTGTGCCTGGCGGACCAGTACATCTCCCACATCACTGCCAAGTATCCTGGATTGGTGCATGATGCCTTTCCCCTGAGGAATAGCAGCATCTCAAATGTGATGGCCCAACTACAGAGGCACAGGGTGTGGTGTAAGAAAGTACCATCTTTCCTGGCATGTTACTCCCATTTTTACATGTATGTCAGTTTGTTTTTGCCTGTCTCACTGGGATCGTGCTAGCCAGGACCCCAATGCTCATAGTTTGTGGCCTGAATGTGTATACCTGTGTAGTGACTACCTATGTCACTGAGGCTCTGCTAATCAGAACCTCAGTGTTTATGCTCTTTTGCCTTTAAATTTGACACTATAGGCTTGTGACCACTTTTACCAATTCCAATTGGCACACTGGAACACCCTTATAATTCCCTAGTATATGGTACCTAGGTACACAGGGCATTGGAGTTCCAGGAGATCCCTATGGGCTTCAGCATTTCTTTTGCCACCCACAGGGAGCTCAGACAAACCTTTACACAGGACTGCCATTGCAGCCTGAGTGAAATAACGCACGTGTTATTTCACAGCTATTTTCACTGCACTTAAGTAACTTATAAGTCACCCATACGTCTAACCTTCACTTGCTGGTTAGGTGCAAGGTTACTAAGTGTGAGGTCACCATTGCACTACCAAAGGTGCCCCCACATATTTCAGGGTCATTTTGCCGGACTTTGTGAGTGCGGGGACACCATTACATGCAAGCACTACATAATAGGCCAATACCTATATGTAGTTTTACAATGGTAACCCCAAACATGGCCATGTAACATGTCTAATATCATGGAATTGTCCCCCCAATTAAAATCTGGTATTGGGGAGTCAATTCCATGTACCCTGGGTGCTCCATTATGGACCCCCAGTACTGCCAAACCAGCTCTCTGGGGGTTTCTCTGCAGCTACAGCCACTGCCAACCCACAGACATGGTTCTGCCCTCCTGGGGGCTGGGCAACCCAATCCCAGGAAGGCAGAACAAAGAATTTCCTCTGAGAGAGAGTGTTTGTAGGAGGCTGGCTTGGCTTGTAGTGGGTACCAGAGGTACTTACACCTTGTGCCAGGTCCAGTTATCCCTTATTATTGTAGAAGAGCTGTTTCTAGCAGCTAAGACTGATAGAAGGTAGCTATGGCAAAGCAGCTTAGGCTGAACTAAGAGACATGTAAAGCTCCTACTATACCACTGGTGTCATATGCACAATATCATAAGAAAACACAATACACAGAAGTACTAAAAATAAAGGTACTTTATTTTTATGACAATATGCCAAAAATATCTCAGTGAGTACCCTCAGTATGAGGATAAGTTATATACACAAGATATGTACACAAACCAAAATTATGCAGGTAATAGCAAGAAAAGTAATGCAAGCAGTGTAAAATTACAGTAGAATGCAATAGGAGCACATAGGTATATGGGCAACACAAACCATATACTCCAAAAGTGGAATGCGAACCACGAATGGACCCCAAACCTGTGTGAGCTTGTAGAGGGTCGCTGGGACTGTACGAAAACAGTGAGGGTTAGAAAAATAGCCCATCCCTAGACCCTGAACAGTAGGTTTAAAGTGCACCTACTACCCCCAGAGAGCACAGAAGTCGTGATAGGGGGATTCTGCAGGAAGAACAAACACCAGTAATGCAAACAACAGTGGATTTCGGGACCTGAGTACCTGTAAGACAAGGGGACCAAGTCCAATAGTCGCACCAGTGTCGAGAGTGGGCAGGAGCCCAGGAAATGCCAGCTGAGGGTGCAAGGAACCTGCCACCTGTTGGAAGAATCTTGGAGTTCTGCAAGAAAGAAGAGAGCTAGGAACTTCTCCTTTGGAGGATGGATGTCCCACGTCGCGATGAAGCTTGCAGAGGTGTTCGCACGCAGAAAGACCCCAAACAAGCCTTGCTAGTTGCAAAGGTTGTGATACAGATTTTTGGGGGCTGCTGTGGCCCAGGAGGGACCAGGATGTCGCCACTTGGAGGATGCGACAGAGGGGGCGTCCAGCAAGTCAGGGAGCTCTCACAAAAGCAGGCAGCACCCACAGAAGTACCTGAACAGGCACTTGGAAGAAGAGTGAACCGGAGGCCAAACAAAGTCACAAAAGGGAGTCCCACGACGCCAGAGGACAACTCAGAAGGTTGTGCACTGCAGGTTAGAGTGTCGGGGACCCAGGCCAGGCTGTGCATGAAGGAAATCCTGGAAGACTGCACAGGAGCCGGAGCAGCTGCAAATAACGCGGCACCCAGCAATGCAGTCTAGCGTGGGGAGGCAAGGACTTACCTCCACCAAACTTGGACTGAAGTGTCACTGGACTGTGGGAGTCACTGGGACAGAGTTGCTGAGTTCCAGGGACCACGCTCGTCGTGCTGAGAGGGTACTCAGTGGACCAGTGTTGCAGTCTTTTGGTGCCTGTGGTTGCAGGGGAAGATTCCGTCGACCCACCGGAGATTTCTTCAGAGCTCCTGGTGCAGAGAGGAGGCAGGCTACCCCCAGAGCATGCACCACCTTGAAATAGTCGAGAAAGCCGGCAGGATGAGGCGATACAAGGTTGCTAGTAGTCGTCTTGCTACTTTGTTGTGGTTTTGCAGGCGTTCTGAGCAGTCAGCGGTCGATCCTTTGGTAGAAGGTGAAGAGGGAGATGCATAGGAACTCTGATGAGCTCTTGCATTCGTTATCTGAAGAATTCCCCAAAGCAGAGACCCTAAATAGCCAGAAAAGGAGGTTTGGCTACAAAGGTAGGAGGATTGGCTACCAAGAGAGGTAAGAGCCTATTAGAAGGAGCCTCTGATGTCACCTGCTGGCACTGGCCACTCAGAGCAGTCCAGTGTGCCACAAACACCTCTATTTCCAAGATGGCAGAGGTCTGGGACACACTGGAGGAGCTCTGAGCACCTCCCCTGGGAGGTGCAGTTCAGGGGAGTGGTCACTCCCCTTTCCTTTGTCCAGTTTCACGCCAGAGCAGGGCTGGGGGATCCCTGAACTAGTGTAGACTGGCTTATGCAGAGATGGGCACCATCTGTGTCCATCAAAGCATTTCCAGAGGCTGGGGGAGGCTACTCCTCCCCAGCCCTCACACCTATTTCCAAAGGGAGAGGGTGTTACACCCTCTCCCAGAGGAAGTCCTTTGTTCTGCCTTCCTGGGCCAGGGCTGCCTGGACCCCAGGAGGGCAGAAACCTGTCTGAGGGGTTGGCAGCAGCAGCAGCTGCAGTGTAGACCCCAGAAAGGCAGTTTGGCAGTACCCGGGTTCTGTGCTAGAGACCCGGGGGATCATTGAATTGTCCCCCCAATGCCAGAATGGCATTGGGGTGATAATTCCATGATCTTAGACATGTTACATGAGCATGTTCGGAGTTACCATTGTGACGCTGTACATAGGTAGTGACCTATGTACAGTGCACACGTGTAATGGTGTCCCCGCACTCACAAAGTCCAGGGAATTTGCCCTGAACGATGTGGGGGCACATTGGCTAGTGCCAGGGTGCCCACACACTAAGTAACTTTGCACCCAACCTTCACTAGGTGAAGGTTAGACATATAGGTGACTTATAAGTTACTTAAGTGCAGTGGTAAATGGCTGTGAAATAACGTGGACGTTATTTCACTCAGGCTGCACTGGCAGGCCTATGTAAGAATTGTCAGAGGTCCCTATGGGTGGCAAAAGAAATGCTGCAGCCCCTAGGGATCTCCTGGAACCCCAATACCCTGGGTACCTCAGTACCATATACTAGGGAATTATATGGGTGTACCAGTATGCCAATGTGAATTGGTAAATTTAGTCACTATCCTGTTAGTGACAAATTTGGAAAGCAGAGAGAGCATAACCACTGAGGTTCTGGTTAGCAGAGCCTCAGTGAGACAGTTAGGCATCACACAGGGAACACATACAGGGCACAAACGTATGAGCACTGGGGCCCTGCCTGGCAGGGTCCCAGTGACACATAGACTAAAACAACATATATACAGTGAAATATGGGGGTAACATGCCAGGCAAGATGGTACTTTCCTACACAACCCCCCCCCCCCAAAACGAAGGACAATAAGACTAGCCATGACCTGATGAGTCTTCATTGTCGAAGTGGAAATATCTGGAGAGTCCATCTGCATTGGAGTGGGTACTCCTAGGTATATGTTCCACTGTATAGTCCATTCCCTGTAGAGATATGGACCATCTCAACAATTTAGGGTTTTCACCTTTCATTTGTTTTAGCCAAAGTAGAGGTTTGTGGTCTGTCTGAACAATGAAGTGAGTGCCAAACAGGTATGGCCTCAACTTCTTCAGTGCCCAGACCACAGCAAAGGCCTCCCTCTCAATGGCAGACCAACGCTTTTCTCTAGGGATCAACCTTCTGCTGATAAAAGCAACTGGTTGATCCTGGCCCTCAGAATTCAGATGTGATAAGACTGTCCCTACCCCTAATTCAGATGCATCAGTTTGAACAATGAATTTCTTGGTGTAACATGGGCTTTTTAGGACAGGTGCAGAGCACATGGCCTATTTGAGCTCCTCAAAAGCTTTCTGACAGCTAGCTGTCCACAATACCTTTTTAGGCATCTTTTTACTGGTGAGATCATTAAGAGGGGCTGCTATGGAGACATAGGGGGTCATTCTGATTCCCGCCGGCTGCGGTAACCGCAGGGCCGGCTGGAGCCGCCAGAATACCGCTGCGCGGTCAGAAGACCGCCGCGGTTATTCTGGGTTTCCCGCTGGGCTGGTGGGCGACCGCCAGAAGGCCGCCCACCAGCCCAGCGGGAAACACCCTTCCACGGGGAAGCCGGCTCCGAATGGAGCCGGCGGAGTGGAAGGGGTGCGACGGGTGCAGTAGCACCCGTAGCGATTTTCAGTGTCTGCATGGCAGACACTGAAAATCATGGTGGGGCCCTCTTACGGGGGCCCACGACACCCCATACCGCCATCCTGTTCCTGGCGGCCAAGACCGCCAGGAACAGGATGGCGGTATGGGGGTCGGAATCCCCATGGCGGCGCAGCAAGCTGCGCCGCCATGGAGGATTCCCAAGGGCATCGGAAAACCGGCGGGACACCGCCGGTTTTCCGTTTCTGACCGCGGCTGTACCGCCGCGGTCAGAATGCCCTTGGGAGCACCGCCAGCCTGTTGGCGGTGCTCCCGCGGTCCCCGGCCCTGTCGGTCCATGACCGCCAGGGTCGGAATGACCACCATAGTTTTTAATGAATTTCCTGTAATACCCAGTGAGGCATAAGAAGGCTCTCTCCTGGGTCTGTGTTGTAGGGGGAACCCAATCCTTGATTGTCTGTATTTTCCCCTGAAGTGGTGCAATCTGTTCTCCACCTACCAGGTGTCCCAGATAAACCACCTTTCCCTGCCGTATCTGGCACTTTGAGGCCTTGATAGTGAGGCCTGCCTTTTGCAGGGCCTCCAAAACTTTCCAAAGGTGGACCAGGTGCTCATACCAGGTGGAGCTAAAGACAGCTATATCATCAAGATATGCTGCACTAACAGCCTCCAACCCTTGCAAGGACTGTGTTCACCAACCTTTGAAAAGTGGCAGGTGCATTCTACAAACCAAAGGGCATCACTGTAAATTGTTAGTGCCCTCCTAAAGTTGAAAATGCAGCTTTAGGTTGAGCATCCTCAGCCAATTTGATCTGCCAATACCCTGCAGTCAAATCAAAGGTGCTTAGATACTTGATACTAGATGCCAGTGTATCTATGAGCTCATCTGCCCTGGGTATAGGGTGAGCATCAGTTTTTGTTACCTGATTGAGACTTCTGTAGTCTACACAAAACCTCATCTCCCTTTTTCAATCTTTTGAGTGAGGCTTTGGTACAAGCACTACAGGACTCGCCCATGGGCTTTTAGAAGGTTCAACCACTCCTAGATCAAGCATTTTCTGAACCTCTTGTTTTATGCAGTCCCTGACATGGTCAGGCTGCCTATAGATTTTACTTTTGACAGGCAAGCTGTCTCCAGTATCAATTGTGTGTTCACACCAAGATGTGGTGCCTGGTACAGTTGAAAAGAGTTCAGAAAATTGTCCAAGGAGATTTATGCAGTTGTCTTTCTGTTCTGCAGTCAGACAATCTGCTAAAACTACTCCCTCCACTAAAGCATCCTCTTCAGTGGAGGAGAAGAGATCAGGGAGACAGTCACTCTCTTCTTCCTGTCCTTCATCTGTTGCCATGAGCAGGATGAGATAAGCCATGTCATAGTAGGGTTTTAGGCGGTTGACATGCATCACCCTAAGGGGACTCCTGGCAGTGCTCAGGTCTACCAGATAGGTAACCTCACCCTTTTTCTCCACAATTAGATGGGGCCCACAGGCTCCAATACCCACACCTTCTGTCCTGGTTGGTACTGAATCAGAACAGCCTTCTGGTCATGCCATTGCTTCTGGAGCTCTTGGCTGGCCTGAAGGTTTTTACTGGCCTTTTTCATGTACTCTGCCATTCTGGATCTTAGGCCAAGTGCATGGTCCACTATGTCCTGTTTGGGAGCTTTTAAAGGTTGTTCCCAACCCTCCGTCACAAGTATTAGTGGACCTCTTACAGGGTGTCCAAAGAGGAGTTCAAAGGGGCCGAAGCCCACTCCTTTCTGGGGTACCTCCCTGTAAGCAAAAAGGAGGCAAGGTAACAGGACATCCCATCTCCTCCTGAGTTTTTCAGGGAGTCCCATTCAATCAATCAATCATTAACATTTATAAAGCGCACTACTCACCCGTGCGGGTCTCAAGGCGCTAGGGGGAAGGGGTTACTGCTGCTCGAAGAGCCAGGTCTTGAGGAGTCTCCGGAATACGGAGTGGTCCTGGGTGGTCCTGAGGCTGGTGGGGAAGGTGTTCCAAGTCTTGGCCGCCAGGTAGGAGAAGGACCTCCCACCCGCTGTGGAGCGGCGGATGCGAGGGACGGCGGCGAGAGCGAGGCTGGTGGTAGCGGAGAAGACGGGTGGGGGCGTAGAAGCTGAGGCGTTGGTTGAGGTATTCTGGTCCCTTGTTGTGGAGGGCTTTGTGTGCGTGGGTGAGAAGTCGGAAGGTGATCCTTTTGCTGACGGGGAGCCAATGCAGGTGTCTCAGGTGGGCGGAGATGTGGCTGTTGCGGGGTATGTCGAGGATGAGGCGGGCGGAGGCGTTTTGAATACGTTGCAGACGTTTCTGGAGTTTTGCGGTGGCCCCAGCATAAAGGGTGTTGCCGTAGTCCAGGTGGCTAGTGAAGAGGGCGTGGGTCACGGTCTTTCTGGTGTCGGCGGGGATCCAGCAGAAGATCTTACGGAGCATGCAGAGGGTGAGGAAGCAGGAGGAGGACATGGTGAGAAGAAGGTCCAAGATGAAGCCGAGGTTGCGAGCGTGGTCTGAGGGGGTCGGTGCGGTGCCAAGGGCCATGGGCTACCAGGAGTCGTCCCATGCGGTCGGGGTGTTGCCGAGGATGAGGACTTCCGTTTTGTCTGAGTTCAGTTTCAGACGGCTGAGCCTCATCCAATCTGCGACGTCCTTCATACCATCTTGCAGGCTGGTCTTTGCGCTGGTGGGGTCCTTGGTGAGGGAGAGTATAAGTTGAGTGTCGTCGGCATAGGAGGTGATGATGATGTTGTGCTTGCGTACGATGTTGGCGAGGGGGCTCATGTAGACACTGAAGAGTGTCGGGCTGAGCGAGGAGCCTTGAGGGACGCCGCAGATGATCTCGGTGGGGTCTGAGCGAAAAGGTGGGAGGTAGACTCTTTGAGAGCGGTTGGAGAGGAAGGAGGCGATCCAGTCCAGGGCCTGGCCTTGGATCCCGGTGGAGCGGAGGCGGGTTATTAGGGTGCGGTGACAGACGGTGTTGAAGGCAGCTGAGAGGTCGAGGAGGATGAGGGCGACTGTTTCACCGTTGTCCATCAGGGTTCTGATGTCGTCTGTGACTGAGATGAGGGTGTTTTCAGTGCTGTGGTTGGCTCGGAATCCGGATTGTGAGGGGTCGAGAAGGTTGTTGTCTTCAAGGAAATTGGTAAGCTGCTTGTTGACGGTCTTCTCTATGACTTTGGCAGGGAATGTCACGACTCACGTGCTGCTTGCGCCTGGAATTTGCAGATCTGGTGGCGTGAATCTTCAATGTTCGGCTTTGGCCCAAAAAGGGGCGACTCTTTCTGGTAGCCACGGTGCTGTAGGCAATGGAGACACCAAGAACAGACCGTGCCCTTCAGAAAGTAGCGCCAGAGGGAAAAACCCCTTCCAAAGGGGAAAAACCTCCAAACAGGAAAAGTCCTGGAGAAAAAACAAGAACAAACAAACAGGAATCCAAAAGGAGCAAAAATCAGAAAACACAGAATGCTGAGTCCAAAACCAAAAGGCAAGGAAATCAGGAGCGAAGACACCAACTGAGCAGAAAGTGTTGCAGCGCAAAGAAAGAGGAAAAACACAGCCCTTATATACCAAAAAACAGGAAGTGACCCACAGGAAGTAAAAGGACACCATCTTAGATAGGGAAACAATATATAGAACAGAATAGTAGAGGAACCATAGAGAATAGGGAACAAGGAATGCTGGGAAAGCACAGGAATCTGGGAAGGAGGAAAAGACATAAAGAAAGGCACACAACAGACTGCAAAAAGAAGAAAGGACAAAGAAACGAAGAAAAACAGGTAAGAGGGTTCAGAGACCCCTGGGACAGTGAAAGGCAGAAGGAAGAACGAGGCCCCAAGCAAATCTGGGGCCTCGAAACGCGCAGGAGAGGCTGGGGGCGCGCCGCGTCTTAATAACGCGGTGCGCGGCCCGAGCCGAACGCCCGGCAGAAGTCGAGCTCTCGGCTCGCGCCGCACCGCGCGGCGCGACAGTAGGTCCCCCTCCCGAAGGCCCAGGTTTAAGAGGGAATAAACAGTGAAAGCGTTGAGTCAGGAGAGGAGCGTGAACGGAAGAGGCATCTTCCCATGAACATTCACTGAGAGGATAACCCTTCCAATGAATCAGATACTGAAGTCGTTTATGAAAAAGACGAGAGTCACAGATTTCCTGCACTTCATATTCAGGAGCATCATTCACAAGGACAGGAGGTGGACAAGGAAACTGACGTGAGTAAGGATCAGGCACATAAGGTTTAAGCTGAGAAACATGAAAAACCGGATGGATCTTCCATGTATGGGGTAAGTGAAGACGGACAGTGACAGGATTGACCAACTGGAGAATACGGAAAGGCCCATAGTAACGAGGTGTGAACTTGTTTTGAGAGAGACGTGAGGGCAAGAATTTGGAGGAGAGCCAGACTTTATCTTGCAGATGATAATTTGGATTGGTTGTACGTCTCTTGTCTGCAGCCTTCTTCATATACCTCTTGGTATGTAACAAATTAGATCGAATTAGTTTATGGAGTTGGAGAAGGCGTTTGGAGAAATAGTTAATAGCAGGTAGAGGAGAGTTGGATTGTGGAGAAGTAGGGAAAGAGGTAGGATGAAAACCATAGGAACAGAAAAAGGGAGTGACCTTGGAGGCACTATGGACTGAGTTATTGTAGGAAAATTCAGCTAAAGAGAGGTAAGTGCTCCAGTTACTTTGGGTAGAATTGCAAAAGCATCGAAGATATTGCTCTAGTCCTTGGTTCAGACGCTCAGTCTGTCCGTTGGTCTGAGGATGGAACCCTGAAGACAGGGCTCTATTCATATTCAGTGTTTTACAAAAATGCTTCCAAAATCGGGAGATGTACTGAGGTCCTCTATCAGAGATTATGGTATGTGGAAGTCCATGGAGACGGAAGACATGATCTATGAATATTTGACCTAGTTCTTGGGAAGTAGGCAGCTTCTTTAGGCCAGTGAAATGAGCCATCTTTGTGAAAGAATCCACTGTGACCATGATAACCCGGTTTCCTGCTGATGGTGGGAGCGAACACATAAAATCAGTAGAGATAGTATGCCATGGGGCCGATGGAACAGGCAAAGGTTGTAGTAATCCTGCCGGTCTGGTGTGAGGTATTTTGACTTGGGCACATATGGGACAGGCCTGAACGTATCTTTCCACATCCAGTTTCCAGGTAGGCCACCAAAAAAATCGTGAAAGTAGTTCTTGTGTGGCTTTGATGCCTCTGTGACCAGCTACAGGGGAATCATGGCACATTTGTAATGCTTTCTTTTGCACCTTGTTTGTAGGGAGGAATATCAGGTCTTGGTAATAAAAATATCCTTGTTTCTTGTACAATAATGGTCTTAGTTCTTCTATGTCATGATCCGATAGGTTGGCGTATTCTTGTTGTACTTCTTCCAGGAAAGACTGAGCCACTCCAATGATCTTACTGGGTTCTAGAAGATACTGGGATGAGGAAGGAGAACACTCTGGATATCGGCGAGACAGAGCATCAGCCAGAATGTTTTGAGATCCTGGAATATATGTAATATAAAAATCGTACTGACTGAAGAAAAAGGCCCAGTGGGCCTGACGACTATTCTGGCATACAAAATTTCTTAAACATTGTAAATTACGGTGGTCTGTCCTCACCTCAAATGGTTCCTTGGAACCCATCAGAAACTGCCTCCACTCAAGGCAGGCTGTTTTCAGAGCCAATAATTCCCTTTCAAGTACGGAATAATGTTGTTCAGCTGTGGAAAGGATATGAGACAAATAGAAAACAGGATGTTCAAGGCCATCATCCTCTTGTCATTGGAGTAAGACAGCTCCGATGGCTCTCTCAGAAGCATCAGTTACTACTATAAATTGCTTGGTGGTATCTGGATGTCTTAAGATGGGGGCTTGGGTGAAGGCTCTCTTTAAGCTTTGAAAGGCTGCTTCAGCAGCCTCAGTCCAGACAAACCCCTTCTTTAAATTGTCCTTCTTTAAGGTGTGAGTTATGTGGCTAGTCTGACTGGCAAAGTCTAGAATGAATTGTCAATAGAAGTTTGCTAAACCTAGGAAACATTGTGTTTCTTTTATGGTAGAAGGAGAAGGCCACTCTAGGATAGCTTGTACCTTTTCTTGATCCATAGCTATGCCGGTGGGACTTAAATGATAGCCCAGATATTTGACTTCCGTTATGTCGAACTCACATTTCTCTGGTTGGCAAAATAGTTGATGATCACGAAGTCTTTGAAGAACTTGTTTCACATGGGAAGTATGGAGTTCAGGATTTCTAGAATAAATAAGAATGTCATCTAGGTAGATCACGACTGTCTGATTAAGTAGGTCTGAAAACACTGAGTCCATAAATCTCTGGAAGATTGCGGGGGCGTTAGTAAGACCAAACGGCATAACCCTATATTCAAAATGGCCAAATGGGGTCCTGAATGCTGTCTTCCATTCGTCGCCTTCTCTTATGCGTAAAAGGTGGTAGGCTCCTCGTAAATCCAATTTAGTAAAACGTTGGGCCCCTCTGATTGCTTCCAGTATGTCCCTGATGAGAGGCAAAGGATAACGATCTTTAATGGTGATTTTATTCAGACCTCGAAAATCCAGGCACGGACGAAGATCCTTAGTCTTCTTGGGCACAAAAAAGAGAGGGGCCCCAGCCGGAGACGACGATGGAACAATAAGACCACTCTGTATATTTTCGTCCAGATACTCCTTTAGAACTTCCCTTTCGGGTTCCGTGAGGGAGTACATCCTCCCAAAAGGAACAATTGTGCCGGGTTCTAATGGAATTGCACAATCATATTCTCGATGTGGAGGTAGCACAGGTTTTGACGGTTTTTGGAAAATATCCTGAAACTCCAAATAGTGGTCTGGGACCCCTTGGACCGTATTAATGGACATACCAGTGGCACCTTCAGTAGCTAAGGATCTTTTCGGAGACCAATACTTGTCGGAAGTAAAACAGTTCTCGTGACAAAATTGCGAAGACAAAGAGACTGTCCGGGTAACCCAATTTATATATGGGTTATGTCTAATGAGCCACGGAATTCCAAGAATGATGGTATGGTTAGGGGACGTAATAAGATCGAAGGAGATGTGTTCTTGATGGTTTCCCACCTGTAGACTTAACATCAGGGTAGTGGTGTCTACAGGACCAGAGGATATCAAAGATCCATCCACAGTGTGTACCTGTTCGGGTACTTCTTTTGCTTGAGTAGGAACTAGGTTAGCAGCAGCCCATGTCTTGTCCATGTATATACCACTAGCACCACAGTCTAGTAATGCCATAGTCTTTTCTTGACGACCGTCAGGAAGTTGTAACAGGACAGGAAAGATGAACAAGGCAGTTGTATTGTCATTAAAGGAGCTGATGGAAGGTATAGCTGTAGATCCCGTCCCCTCCCTTCTTACAGAGGACGGGAGGTGGCGTTTCCCGACGGTCTGGACGGACGTACTGGACAGGTACGGAGTATGTGACCAGCAGAACCACAATACAGGCACAACCCTCTCTTGCGTCTGCCTTCTCGTTCACTAGCAGAGAGCGGACCTCGGGTAGTATCCACCTGCATGGGTTCCCCTTCGATGTCTCTAGCAGGAGTGCGAGGTTCCTCGGAACGCTGCAGGTATGCACGTGAGCTACTTGGCTGGGTAAACCCTCTACTCCTTTTCTTTTCCGATCTCCGTTCCTGAAGACGATATTCGATGGACAGTGCTTGATCCATCAGGCCACGAAGATCTTCCGCTCTGGTAGAATGCACTAGTTCATCCTTTATTTCTTCTTTGAGTCCTCTACGAAATAATGTTACCAGAGTACGTTCCACCCAAGTGGTCTCTGCCGCCAGCTGACGAAAACGGGTTATATATTGCAGGACGTCTTGGGAGCCTTGTTGGATGTCGCACAAGGCTTCTTCAGCGGAGGCTTCCAATCCAGGACGGCTAAACATTTGTTTGAAGCGACTCACAAAGGCGGAATAGTCTGACAATACAGGGTCGTCGGAGGACACCATCGGGGTTGCCCAGGCCAAGGCTGGACCGGATAAGGCACTGATAAGATAACCCACCTTGGTCCTGTCGTGGGAGAATTGAGTAGGTCGGAAGGCGAAATACACCGTTAAAGCATCCAAGAACTCGCGAAGCTTGGTTGGTTCACCAGAGAAACAAGGGGTAGAAGCGGAGATTGTCGGAACATCACTGGTGCGGAGGGCCAAAGCCTGTCGTAACGCAGCATTTTCATTACGTAGTTGTTGCAACTCCTGGGCTTGTTGCTGAATCGTGGTTAACAGAGATTGCTCCGGATCTGCAGCAGCCGCCACTGTATTATCCATGGTGTTTGAGGACGTCGGAATGGTTAGGCGCTGCAATCTGTCACGACTCACGTGCTGCTTGCGCCTGGAATTTGCAGATCTGGTGGCGTGAATCTTCAATGTTCGGCTTTGGCCCAAAAAGGGGCGACTCTTTCTGGTAGCCACGGTGCTGTAGGCAATGGAGACACCAAGAACAGACCGTGCCCTTCAGAAAGTAGCGCCAGAGGGAAAAACCCCTTCCAAAGGGGAAAAACCTCCAAACAGGAAAAGTCCTGGAGAAAAAACAAGAACAAACAAACAGGAATCCAAAAGGAGCAAAAATCAGAAAACACAGAATGCTGAGTCCAAAACCAAAAGGCAAGGAAATCAGGAGCGAAGACACCAACTGAGCAGAAAGTGTTGCAGCGCAAAGAAAGAGGAAAAACACAGCCCTTATATACCAAAAAACAGGAAGTGACCCACAGGAAGTAAAAGGACACCATCTTAGATAGGGAAACAATATATAGAACAGAATAGTAGAGGAACCATAGAGAATAGGGAACAAGGAATGCTGGGAAAGCACAGGAATCTGGGAAGGAGGAAAAGACATAAAGAAAGGCACACAACAGACTGCAAAAAGAAGAAAGGACAAAGAAACGAAGAAAAACAGGTAAGAGGGTTCAGAGACCCCTGGGACAGTGAAAGGCAGAAGGAAGAACGAGGCCCCAAGCAAATCTGGGGCCTCGAAACGCGCAGGAGAGGCTGGGGGCGCGCCGCGTCTTAATAACGCGGTGCGCGGCCCGAGCCGAACGCCCGGCAGAAGTCGAGCTCTCGGCTCGCGCCGCACCGCGCGGCGCGACAGGGAAGGGGAGGAGCGAGATGGGGCGGAAGTTCTTCAGGTCGCTTGGGTCAGCCGTAGGTTTCTTTAGTAGGGCGTTGACTTCAGCGTGTTTCCAGCTTTCGGGGAAGGTAGCAGACGAAAAAGAGGAGTTGATGATGGTCTGGACGTGCGGGGCGATGATGTCGTCGGCTTTATTGAAGATGAAGTGTGGTCAGGGGTCCGAGGGGGCACCGGAGTGGATTGAGTTCATGGTGGTTTTGGTTTCTTCTGTGTTGATGTGGGTCCAGTCGTTGAGGGTGATGGCTGGGGGTGTGGGTTCCGTGTTGGTCGGCTGGGTCTGGTGTCCGAAGCTGTCGTGAAGGTCGGTAATCTTACGATGGAAGAAGGTGGCGAGGGAGTTGCACAGGTCTTGTGAGGGCGTGATGGCGTTGGCGTTGGCGTTGAGGTTGGAGAACTCTTTTACGATGCTGAAGAGTTCTCTGCTGTTGTGGCTGTTTTTGTCCAGTCTATCAGTGAAGAAATTCCTTTTGGCTGCGCGGATCAGGTGGTGGTGTTTGCGGGAGGTTCTTGAGGGCGGTCATGTTGTCAGCGGTGTGGTCCTTACGCCAGGCTTTCTCGAGGGCGCGGCAGGTTTTCTTTGATTCCTTAAGGGTGTCAGAGAACCACAGAGGTTTTTTGGTGTTGGCCTGTCTTGGAAGGCGTCTGAGGGGAGCAAGGTTGTCTGCGCATTTGGTGATCCAGTTCGTGAGGCTGAGGGCAGCGTCGTTAGGGTCGGCGGTGAAGGTAGGTTGGTTGTCGATGAGCGTGGAGAAAAGCTGTTCTTCGGGGATTTTGTTCCACTGTCGACGAGGGATGGGTTAAGTGCGGAGGTGGCGGGTCTCGCGTCGGAAGGTGAAGTGGACACAGCTGTTGTCGGTCCAGTGTAGAGCGGAGGCGTGGCTGAAGGAAATGTGTTTGCTGGCGGAGAAGATAGGGTCAAGCGTGTGTCCGGCGATGTGGGTGGGGGTGTTCACCAGTTGCTTGAGGCCGAGGTTGGCGAGGTTGTCGAGCAGGGCGGTGGTGTTGGGGTCGTTGTTCTGTTCTAGATGGAAGTTGAGGTCGCCGAGGAGGATGTAGTCTGGCGAGGCGAGGGCGTGCAGGAGATGAAGTCGGTGATGGAGTCGCTGAAGAGGTCGCGCGGTCCGGGGGGCGGTAGATGAGTGATCCTCTGAGGGTGGTCCTGGGGTCAGTGCGGATCTGGAAGTGCAGGCGCTCGGCGGCGAGGGGGGTGTCTTCGGTGGAGGTGGTGACGCTGATGGAGTCTTTGAAGACAATGGCGATTCCTCCTCCTACTTGGTTGGTGCGGTCTTTCCTGGAAATCTTGTAGCCTTCGGGGGTGGCTATGGCGATGTCGGGGGCCGAAGAGGCGTTCATCCAGGTCTCCATGATGAAGGCGACGTCTGGTGCTGTGGAGTCCAGGAGGTCCCAGAGTTCAACGGCGTGCTTGTGGACGGATCGGGCGTTGACCAGGATGCATTTGAGGTGGTTGATGGCGCGTGGGCTGGTGGTCGTGGTAGTTTCGTGGTGGAAGATACGTTTGCAGGTGTGACATGTGAAAGGTCCATGGGTGCGTTTCGGGTTGGCTTGGAAGCAGGTGCTGGAGCGCCCTGGGTTGAGGGCGTGGAGGGTGGTGGGGTCATAGCGGTGCAGCGGGGTTTGGGAGTGCTGAGGACCAGGGGTCGTGGCGCTGGGCGCGGGCCAGGTGCGGACGGGCGCAGATCGGCTTGCCTTTGGCGCGCCTGCTGCGCGGGCGCGCAGCGGGCGCCATAAGAGGGAGGAGGGGGGAGGGGGGAGGGGGGAAGGGGTCAGCTGGGGGCAGGGGACGGGAGTGGGGCGACGAATGGGAGCTGGGGGGGCGGGGGCGTGCAGGAGGTGGCGGCGAGAAAACGGAGGGAGGGGGGACAGGTAGAGGGGAGAAGAGATGGGGGAGGGGGGTTAAGGGTGGTGGGGGGTGAGTTTAGGAAGAGTTTAGGAAAAGAGTTTGGAGGAAGGTTGGGAAGGTGGGGGGATTGTAGAGGTGGAGGTGGGTGAGGGTGAGAGGTAGAGTGGAAGGATAGGAAGACAGGGGTGGTTACAGAGGAGGTGGAGAGTGAGGGGGAAAGATAGAGAGATAGGAAGATAGGGGTGGTTACAGAGGGGGTGGCGAGTCAGGGGGAAAGATAGAGAGATAGGTAGATAGGAGGAGGTGGCGAGTGAGGGGGACAGATAGAGAGATAGGTAGATAGGTAGATAGGGGTGTTACAGAGGGGGAGGCGAGTGAGGGAGAGAGACGAGACAGGAGCAGGAGGCCAGGCGCGGGAAGAACCAGGGAGCAGGTAAAAGAAGAAGAGGAGCCGAAGAGGAGCCGAAGAACAGAAGACAGAAGACCACAGAAGAAGGTCAAGAAGAAGAGGAGCCGAAGAACAGAAGACAAAAGACCACAGAAGAAGGCAAAGAAGAAGAGGAGCCGAAGAACAGAAAACAGAAGACCACAGAAGAAGGTAAAGAAGAAGAGGAGCGCAGAAGACAGAAGAATACAGAAGAAGGTGAAGAAGAGGAGCGCAGAAGACAGAAGAATACAGAAGAAGGTGAAGAAGAAGAGGAGCGACGAGCAGCAGAGGTAAGAGCCAAGAAGAGGGACAGAGAAGAAGAGGCACACGCAGGTCGCGGTGCAAAGGTGAGAGAGAGGAGCACACAGATGAAGACAGAAGACGGGGAGCAGGAGAGAAAGAAGAGTACAGAAGAAGACTACAGAAGAAGAGCGCAGAGGAAGAACAGAGAAGAAGAAAAGAAGCAGGAGAGGAGGTGAGTAGCGCGGGGCAGGGCGAGGGGCTGGGCGGTGGGGGGGTACTTACTGCGAGGTAGCTGGGCTTGCTAGGAGGTCTCAGGAACCTGGGCTGGAGGAGCTGGAGGAGCTGCAGCGGCAGGGGGAGCGACCTACCCTTGGGCCAAGGGTCGCTAGCTCTGTCGCGCAGCGGCCGCCATAAGAGGGAGGAGGGGGGGAGGGGTCAGCTGGGGGCGGGGGACGGGAGTGGGGCGACGAATGGGAGCTGGGGGGCGGGGCGTGCAGGAGGTGGCGGCAGGAAAGCGGAGGGAGGGGGGACAGGTAGAGGGGAGAAGAGATGGGGGAGGGGGGTTAAGGGTGGTGGGGGTGAGTTTAGGAAGAGTTTAGGAAGAGAGTTGGGAGGAAGGTTGGGAAGATAGGGGAGGGTGGGTTGTAGAGGTGGAGGTGGGTGAGGGTGAGCGGTAGAGTGAAAGGATAGGAAGATAGGGGTGGTTACAGAGGAGGTGGCGAGTGAGGGGGAAGATAGAGAGATAGGAAGATAGGGGTGGTTACAGAGGGGGTGGAGAGTGAGGGGGAAAGATAGAGAGATAGGTAGATAGGTAGATAGGAGGAGGTGGCGAGTGAGGGGGACAGATAGAGAGATAGGTAGATAGGGGTGTTACAGAGGGGGAGGCGAGTGAGGGAGAGAGACGAGACAGGAGCAGGAGGACAGACGCGGGAAGAACCAGGGAGCAGGTAAAAGAAGAAGAGGAGCCGAAGAACAGAAGACAGAAGACCACAGAAGAAGGTAAAGAAGAAGAGGAGCCGAAGAACAGAAGACAGAAGACCACAGAAGAAGGTAAAGAAGAAGTGGAGCCGAAGAACAGAAAACAGAAGACCACAGAAGAAGGTAAAGAAGAAGAGGAGCGCAGAAGACAGAAGAATACAGAAGAAGGTGAAGAAGAAGAGGAGCGACGAGCAGCAGAGGGAAGAGCCAAGAAGAGGGACAGAGAAGAAGAGGCACACGCAGGTCGCGGTGCAAACGAGAGAGAGAGGAGCACACAGATGAAGACAGAAGACGGGGAGCAGGAGAGAAAGAAGAGTACAGAAGAAGACTACAGAAGAAGAGCGCAGAGGAAGAACAGAGAAGAAGAAAAGAAGCAGGAGAGGAGGTGAGTAGCGCGGGGCAGGGCGAGGGGCTGGGCGGTGGGGGGGGCACTTACTGCGAGGTAGCTGGGCTTGCTAGGAGGTCTCATGAACCTGTGCTGGACGAGCTGCAGCGGCAGGGGGAGCGACCTACCCTTGGGTCAAGGGTCGCTAGCTCTGTCGCGCAGCGGCCGCCATAAGAGGGAGGAGGGGGGGTGAGGGGTCAGCTGGGGGCGGGGGACGAGAGTGGGGCGACGAATGGGAGCTGGGGGGGCGGGGCGTGCAGGAGGTGGCGGCAGGAAAGCAGAGGGAGGGGGGACAGGTAGAGGGGAGAAGAGATGGGGGAGGGGGGGTTAAGGGTGATGGGGAGTGAGTTTAGGAAGAGAGTTGGGAGGAAGGTTGGGAAGATAGGGGAGGGGGGGTTGTAGAGGTGGAGGTGGGTGAGGGTGAGAGGTAGAGTGAAAGGATAGGAAGATAGGGGTGGTTACAGAGGAGGTGGCGAGTGAGGGGGAAAGATAGAGAGATAGGAAGATAGGGGTGGTTACAGAGGGGGTGGCGAGTGAGGGGGAAAGATAGAGAGATAGGTAGATAGGTAGATAGGTAGATAGGAGAAGGTGGCGAGTGAGGGGGACAGATAGAGAGATAGGTAGATAGGTAGATAGGGGTGTTACAGAGGGGAAGGCGAGTGAGGGAGAGAGACAAGACAGGAGCAGGAGGCCAGGCGCGGGAAGAACCAGGGAGCAGGTAAAAGAAGAAGAGGAGCCAAAGAGGAGCCGGAGAACAGAAGACAGAAGACCACAGAAGAAGGTAAAGAAGAAGAGGAGCCGAAGAACAGAAGACCACAGAAGAAGGTAAAGAAGAAGAGGAGCCGAAGAACAGAAGACAGAAGACCACAGAAGAAGGTAAAGAAGAAGAGGAGCCGAAGAACAGAAAACAGAAGACCACAGAAGAAGGTAAAGAAGAAGAGGAGCGCAGAAGACAGAAGAATACAGAAGAAGGTGAAGAAGAGGAGCGCAGAAGACAGAAGAATACAGAAGAAGGTGAAGAAGAAGTGGAGCGACGAGCAGCAGAGGGAAGAGCCAAGAAGAGGGACAGAGAAGAAGAGGCACACGCAGGTCGCGGTGCAAAGGTGAGAGAGAGGAGCACACAGATGAAGACAGAAGACGGGGAGCAGGAGAGAAAGAAGAGTACAGAAGAAGACTACAGAAGAAGAGCGCAGAGGAAGAACAGAGAAGAAGAAAAGAAGCAGGAGAGGAGGTGAGTAGCGCGGGGCAGGGCGAGGGGCTGGGCGGTGGGGGGGTACTTACTGCGAGGTAGCTGGGCTTGCTAGGAGGTCTCAGGAACCTGGGCTGGAGGAGCTGGAGGAGCTGCAGCGGCAGGGGGAGCGACCTACCCTTGGGCCAAGGGTCGCTAGCTCTGTCGCGCAGCGGCCGCCATAAGAGGGAGGAGGGGTCAGCTGGGGGCGGGGGACAGGAGTGGGGCGACGAATGGGAGCTGGGGGGGGGCGTGCAGGAGGTGGCGGCGGGAAAGCGGAGGGAGGGGGGACAGGTAGAGGGGAGAAGAGATGGGGAAGGGGGGTTAAGGGTGGTGGGGGGTGAGTTTAGGAAGAGTTTAGGAAGAGAGTTGGGAGGAAGGTTGGGAAGATAGGGGAGGGGGGGTTGTAGAGGTGGAGGTGGGTGAGGGTGAGCGGTAGAGTGAAAGGATAGGAAGATAGGGGTGGTTGCAGAGGAGGTGGCGAGTGAGGGGGAAGATAGAGAGATAGGAAGATAGGGGTGGTTACAGAGGGGGTGGAGAGTGAGGGGGAAAGATAGAGAGATAGGTAGATAGGTAGATAGGAGGAGGTGGCGAGTGAGGGGGACAGATAGAGAGATAGGTAGATAGGGGTGTTACAGAGGGGGAGGCGAGTGAGGGAGAGAGACGAGACAGGAGCAGGAGGACAGGCGCGGGAAGAACCAGGGAGCAGGTAAAAGAAGAAGAGGAGCCGAAGAACAGAAGACAGAAGACCACAGAAGAAGGTAAAGAAGAAGAGGAGCCGAAGAACAGAAGACAGAAGACCACAGAAGAAGGTAAAGAAGAAGAGGAGCCGAAGAACAGAAAACAGAAGACCACAGAAGAAGGTAAAGAAGAAGAGGAGCCGAAGAACAGAAAACAGAAGACCACAGAAGAAGGTAAAGAAGAAGAGGAGCGCAGAAGACAGAAGAATACAGAAGAAGGTGAAGAAGAGGAGCGCAGAAGACAGAAGAATACAGAAGAAGGTGAAGAAGAAGAGGAGCGACGAGCAGCAGAGGGAAGAGCCAAGAAGAGGGACAGAGAAGAAGAGGCACACGCAGGTCGCGGTGCAAAGGAGAGAGAGAGGAGCACACAGATGAAGACAGAAGATGGGGAGCAGGAGAGAAAGAAGAGTACAGCAGAAGACTACTGAAGAAGAGCGCAGAGGAAGAACAGAGAAGAAGAAAAGAAGCAGGAGAGGGGGTGAGTAGCGCGGGGCAGGGCGAGGGGCTGGGCGGTGGGGGGGGGTACTTACTGTGAGGTAGCTGGGCTTGCTAGGAGGTCTCAGGAACCTGGGCTGGAGGAGCTGGAGGAGCTGCAGCGGAAGGGGGAGCGACCTACCCATTATCATACCTTTGAGAGTTTTATTAAACCTCTCTTCCAGTCCATTAGTATGAGGATGATAAGGAGTGGTGAATTTGTAGGTTACACCACATTCCTTGCACATTGCTTTCAAGTATGCAGACATAAAGTTGCTACCCCTGTCTGATACAACCTCTTTAGGGAAACCCATCCTGGAAAAGATTCCCAGTAGGGCCTTTGCCACTGCAGGAGCTGTAGTGGTCCTTAGAGGAATTGCTTCGGGATATCTTGTGGCATGGTCCACAACCACCAAGATAAACCTATTGCCTGGAGCAGTAGGAGGGTCAAGGGGGCCAACTATGTCAACCCCTACCCTTTCAAAGGGGTGGCTACACAAAATAGTTACTTTCTCACACTTGTATTTAAATTAAACACTTTAATGGTGCTCCTTAGAGCTGCGCTCCAATCCCACCAGTGTAGCAAATACACTTTTTATATATGGTCACTAACACTGTAAATGGTGCCTATAGTGCACCTATGGCAAGGACAGTTAAATGTTAAAGATGGGCTATGTATATTTACACCACCCACATATTTAATAAAATGATATGTCTTCTAGGAGCACCACCAGCTCTGGCTTCAGTTTAAATATACTACAGTGACACATGGCAGTGCAAAACACCTTTGCTGTATAGGCAAAGCTACTTTTTACAAATTTCTAAGTTACCCCTTAAGTGTGAATATAAGCACACAGGGCATGGTGCTAACATAAAAAAATAAGATACACTGCACATAGGCATTTGTTTGCCCTCACAGTTAAAACAAAAACCAAACAGCTATTTTAATGTGTACTCCTTGTTGGACGTTTCCTAAAGTGAGCAAGGATGGAATTAAAACCTTAATTGTCTGTGGCTGCTTAAGAAAAGGGTACAAAACTGTTTCAAAGTTAGCCTAGTTGTGACTCGCAAATGCACGTTTGCTAGGCAGAAATGCATTTTGCGAGTCGGAACCGACTAGCAAAATGCATTTCCGAGTCGCAAATAGGAAGGGGTGTTCCCTTCCTATTTGCGAGTCGCAGTGGTATGCAATTCCACTTTCGACCGCGTACGCGGTCGCAAATGGAGTTGCAGTTACCATCCACTTGAAGTGGATGGTATCCCACTCGCAAACGGGAAGGGGTCCCCATGGGACCCCTTCCCCTTTGTGACCGGACCCAAAAAAAAAATTTCAGAGCAGGCAGTGGTCCAAGGGACCACTACCTGCCCTGAAAAAATCCGAAACCTAGTTTCAGTTTTTTTTCTAAGTGCAGCTCGTTTTCCTTTAAGGAAAACGGGCTACACTTGGGAAAAAAAAAACTGCTTTATTTAAAAGCAGTCACGGACATGGAGGTCTGCTGTTCCCAGCAGGCCTCCATCCCCGTGAGTGCCCAGAGTCGCTATGGGGGCGCAAATTGCGACCCACCTCATTAATATTAATGAGGTGGGTCTTTGCGACCCCATAGCTACTCGCAGAAGGTGTCTGAGACACCTTTCTGCATAGCAAATTGCGACTTGCAATTTGCGAGTCGCACGGACTCGCAAATTGCAAGTCGCAATTTGCTAGTTTCCTACATCTGGCCCTAAGTCGTTTATCAGACATATAGAGGACAATGACATGATGTTAAAGGTGCCCAGAGAGGTTGCACCAAAAGAAAAACTATTTTGCCTTACTCACAGCATTTTACAGAGCTGAGAACTGATTCAACAGAACCTTGTGATAATGGCATCAGGCCTTGTGGAGACTAGGCCAGCTACAGCTTCCATCATTGTGCTGAAGGATTTTGACTTCCAAAAAGAGTCAGAATGTATAATTTTGGACCAGGATGAGTGGTAAGCCTCTCCGACCCACAAAGCAAGATTGCAGGGTAAAAGTTAAGGTCTGTCCCACACAAAGCTTTTGGTGCCACAACAAAAACTTTAGCAGAAACTTGGTAGGAATTAATTCAATTTCGAGGAACCTTTGCTGGCCACAGCCTTGGAAACATTTGACTTCCTACAAGAAGACTTAGAGCCTGAGTTAGAGTTCGGCAGATGGGGTTACGTCATCACAAACATGACGAATATCCTGTCCTCCCTTTTACAAGTGCATTATATCCAATGGACATTGTAATACGGTGGGCAGGGTAACCATCACGTTTGTGAAGGAGTAACCAATCCTGCCAAACTCTGAATCAGGCCCTAAGTCAGAAGGTAAAAACTATGATTGAGAGGACCAGCTTGATGTATGTGACCTTCACAGCATTGTAGTAACCCTGAAGTTGTACCTCCATCCAGGATAACACACACAGATACTTCTGACTGGCACTTTCTTTTTTGGAGCTTTTTGCCCTAAATTATTTAAAAAATCATATCTCTGGTTTCCCTTTACCTATTTTGCTGATCTTGGCATATTTTTGTTCATTGCATTTTTTTCTGTTACCCACATTGTTTTGGAAATTTGGTTGTGTTGTGTTATTTACCTTAATGTTTACTTTACAGCTGTTGTTAATATTTGAACTTAGAACACATTGCTGTTTCGGCCATAGCTGCAGGGCTGATAAGCGATTCTCTCAGCCTTGTGTTTTGAACCTAACCAGAGTGGGTTAATTATGTTGGTAGGGGTACACCCACCCAAACTAAAAACACAACTTCTAACAATTAAATATCTATTTGGTTTCTATATTTGTGTACTAAACCTATCATTGTGCATTGGCTGCTGCACTTTTCTGATGTTCAATTTGTCTTTCTCCTATGTAATATGCATCTATATTTACTGTCCCTTTTTACAGATATTTATATAGTAAGGGCAGAAGCAACACCTGACATTTTACTATGCAGATCTCAGTGGAAATACAGAAAAACTCTGAGAGATTCAGCGGATTCTGCCAACAGGTGAAAATATGCATGTTACGCTGCTCGCACTTCAGTTTAGCAGCAGTAGCACAAGCAGCAATGAAAAATCAGCACAAACCACCATCTCACGTAACTCTAACTCATGCACTAAGATAACTATAACTCGTGCCCCCGCCATGCACAGTTTTTTATCAAAAATGTTACTTCAAATATTGCATTGATATTATCAATTATGATATCAAAGATGTCCTGAGTGACATAATTTGTGGGGTAATTAGCAGTGCATGGTGAGGGCGCACGTCATAGTTGTAGGAAGCTGGCCGGTTTGTAGTGGGTACCAGAGGTACTTACACCTTACACCAGGTCCAGTTATCCCTTATTAGTGAAATGTAGTAGTGTTGTAGCAGCTTAGGCTGTCTAGAAGTAGCTGTAGCAGAGTAGCTTAGACTGAACTAGGAGACATGCAAAGCTCCTGCAATACCACTATAGTTAAACTGTACTTATTCACAATAAAAGACATTACTCAATGTTACCAAAAATAAAGGTACTTTATTTTAGTGACACAAAGCCCAAAACATCTTAGAGACAATACTCCTTCTGGAGGTAAGTATTTTACACAATATATACACTTGTAACCAAAATCAGGTAAGTACACAGTCAGAAAATAGTGCAAACAGTGAAAAACACAATAGATTGCAATAGGCCTGAGGGGCAACACAAACCATTTACTAAAATAGTGGAATGCGAATAACGAATTCCCCTCCTAGGCAAATGTGTAGAGGGGTGCGAGGAGTGTAAGAAAACACCAAAGGTAAGTAAAAACCCCACCCCAGAGCCCAGGAAAACAGGAGTAAAGTACAGCCAGTTTCCTCAGGACACACTACAAGTCGTGATAAATGATTTTGCAAGGACCAAGCAAGATTGCTGGAAACCAATGATGGATTCCTGGACCCAGAAGGCCTGTGAAGAGAGGAGACCAAGTCCAGAAGTTACAGAAGAGTCCAGGAAGAACAGGAGCCCCTGCAAACCTGGAAGAAGGTGCAAAAGTGGATTCTCCAGTTGGAAGAAAAGGGCAGAATTGCACCAAAGAATGTAGCTGTGGGTTCCTGCATGATGCAAGAGATGTCCCATGTTGAGTCGTTGGGTGCAGACAGTTTCCTCCAATAAGCCTTGGTTCAAGCAAGTTCGTAGATGCATCAAAATGGTGCTGCCCAGGCCTAGGAGGGACCTGAGGAGACAGAGGGGGGGCTTTCAGCACTTTAAAGAGCCCTCAGAAGACCAGATAGCACCCACGGGAGTCCCAGGACACGGGGACAAAGAAGATGCAAAATGCGGTTGTTGCAGCACGACACTGGAAGGTCCCACGCCGCCGGAGAACAACTCAGAGAGTTGAGCGTCACAGGATATAGTGCTGGGGACCTGGTCTACACTGTGCTTGAAGGAATCTTGGAAGAAGTGCACAGAAGCCCTAGGAGCTGCAGACGATGAGGTGCATAGGAGTACTATCGCAGCACAGGAAGCCAAGCTTTTACCTCAACTAAATTTGGACAGCTGGACCTTTGGACTGTCTGGGTCACTTCAGTCCACCACCTGTGTTCCAGGGATCACGTGCATCTGGGAGAGGAGTCCCAGAGTACCAATTGTCATCGCAGAAAGGTGCCTGCTGAAACAGGGAAGTGACTCCGTCACTCCACAGGAGATTCCTTTGGTACGTCTGGTGCAGGATGAAGACAGACAGTCCTCAGAGTGTGCACACCTTGGAAACTGTTGCAAATGCTTGCTGGAGCTGAAGTTGCAGGTCACAGCATCCTTCCTGGATACTTTGTTGCAGTTACAGTGGTTCCTGGAGCAATCAGCGGTTGATCCGACGGTCAGAAGCTGAAGCAGAGGATGCAGAGGAGTCCTGGAGGAGTCTTGCAAACCGAATCTGATGAACCACCCAGAGGAGAGATCCTAAATAGCCCTGACAGGGAGATTAGCTACCAACCCAGGTATGCACCTATTAGGAGGGGTTTCTGATGTCACCTGCTGGCACTGGCCACTCAGAGGTCTCCACACCCTGGAATCCAAGATGGCTAACGCCAGGGACACTCTGGAGGAGCTCTGGGCACAACCCCTGGGGTGGTAATGGACAGGGGAGTGGTCACTCCCCTTTCCTTTGTTCAGTTTCACAACAGACCAGGGTCTGGGGGTCCCTGAACCGGTGTAGGCTGGATTATGCAAGGAGGGCACAGTTTGTGCCCTTCAAGGCATTTCCAGAGGCTCTGGGAAGGTACCCCTCCCAAATTTGTAACACATATCTCCAAAGGGAGAGGGTGTAACACACTCCTACCAAAAGAATTGAGCTGCTCAGTCCCCAGGAGGGCGGAATCCTGTCTGTGAGGTGGCAGCAGCTGGGGCTGCAGTGGAAACCTCAGAAAGCTGGTTTGGTAGTACTGGGGGTCCATGGTGGAGTCCCCACAGTGCATGGGATTGCCCCCCCCAATGCCAGATTTGGATTGGGGGGACAATTCCATGATCTTAGACACCTCACATGGCCATATTCAGAGTTACCGTTGTGAAGCTACATATATGTTTTGACTTATATGAAGTGCACACTTATAATGGTGTCCTCGCACTCACAAAGTCCGGGGAGTTGGCCCTGGACAGAGCGGGGGCACCTTTGCTAGTGCAAGGGTGCCCTCACACACAGGACCTTTGCACCTAGCCTTCAGTAAATGAAGGTTAGATATATAGTTGACTTATAAGTTACTTAAGTGCAGTGAAAATGGCTGTGAAATAGTGTATGCACTATTTCACTCAGGCTACAGTGGCAGTCCTGAAGAAAGGTTTGTATGAGCTCCTTATGGGTGACAAAAGAAATGCTGCAGCCCATAAGGATCTCCTGGAACCCCAATGCCCTGGGTACCTAGGTACCATATACTAGGGACTTATAAGGGGAGTAATGTTTGTCAATCAGAATTGGAATCTGGAGTCACTAACCTATAGTGACAAATTTGGTAAGTAGAGAGAGCTGGTTAGCAGAACGTCAGTGACACAGTTAAGCAGACTGACAACACACATAGGCCACAAAGTATAAGCACTGGGGTCCCAGTGAGACAGGCAAAACACACTGACAACATAGGGTTTTCACTATGAGCACTGGGCCCTGGCTAGCAGGATCCCAGTGAGACAGTGAGACAGTGAAAACACCCTGACATATACTCAAAAACAGGCCAAAAGTGGGGGTAACAAGGCTAGAAAGAGGCTACCTTCTCACAATAGTTACCTTTGGGCACGGCTTATAATTACTTGACTCTAACTATAAAAGGTGAATTTATATGGTTTGGTACGTGTAAAATGTGAGCCTAACTATAATGTTTTTTTAGGTGAATTTCTATGTTTTTTAACATTTTCTTTCCTAACAATAACATCCCTGTAACTTTTGTGTTTTTAAGTGAATTTCTATGTGTTTTTAATGTAAAGTCATTTTCTTTACTATATTTTAATCCAACCACTGACAGGCCCTGCGGCCAAATCCTATAACCATCCAACCCCACGCTGTTCATGGCCTGAGTCTTTGGTTCAGCTGTACAAGGTTTGTTTCCATACCCACGGGTGACACGAGCAAACTTAGTTCAATGCACCAGTGCTGAATTTTAAAGACAGGTTATTGCAGCCCTGCAGAACCCCACCCAGTACATAAATGAGCTGTTGCCAACACTTCTGGGTTACTAACAGGGAGCAGGGGTAATCTAAGAACTCATTCATTATTGATTTACACATACGAGATCACTTGAAACACAATATATATGTCAAAATATTTATTTTAAAAATAGTAATTTAAAATGCTGGAATCTAGTGCACAAAATATCGGCGAGATTTAGAAGATAAAAACCAGCAAAGCATTTGAATGCCAGTGAAAACGGAAAAATGAGAGCATCACTTAACACCCACTCTGTGCTGTCTCCAAGCACTATGCTAGTTCTAGCAGATGAATGAATGATAAGCTTGGAGTTTGAAGGTGGTGCACATAACTGAACAACAGGGTTTGCTTTCTGTTTGAAATAGCTGATCAGTTAATTCAGGCACAAAGTTGAGATCTGGGGGGTTGCATCTGTGTGAGAACACAGTCCTGGCAGCAGTTGATGAAGGCAGAATGGAATGCTTCACAGAGTCTTGGGGAGTTTTGGGGGCGCTTCTTCAGTCGAGATGGACCCCGGTGCCGTGCTTATCTGTGTCTGTGACCTCTCACTCAAGTTATAGCTCTTTCATACTGTGCCTTATCTAACATGGAATTTCTTGATATAATCATAAACATCAGTGGATATTGACTACATTGTTTGGGTTATTTGCCATTGACAAGAGGTTAAGACACATTTTGAGGAAAAAAGGATGTGACATATTTACAGTTGCTCAGGAAGATAAAGGCCACCAAGTTTTAGACCTAGGAATGCCATTTGCTAGGCAGGCCTCTGACACAATGGAGCCTAGGCCTGCACAAAATGGAGTCTGCGTTTATGTGTTCAAGAATCTAAAACGAAAATAAAGAAGCCTAAAAACAAGAGACTGAAATAGATAAAAAATAGAATGATGGGAGGAAAGAGTCATAGGATTTATGACATTTGTGGAGCAGTTTCTAAAGTAAAATGTCACTAATTTATCACCAAATGTGTTTTGATTGATCTTGTCTATCAGACATCTTCATTAAACATTTATAGAATAAAAACATTTACAGAATGAAAGCACATGTCAGAAACATGCAGTTGATAAAATAGAAATTCATCATGTTATGTATTTAATGACACATGTCTTCCAACTCTGTGCTGGAAGACGTGATCCTTACAACAGTTTTTTCTACTCATGAGATCAGTGAGTTATTAATATCACATAATAATGCTAATAACGATGCTAATACTTCTATAGAATTTGCCATCAATAAACATTTTATGTATCTTATGTCCTGCAGCACCAGGTTAAGGGAACTTCAGTAGGCCCCAGGTTCGCTCCTTTTTCTGCAAAACATTTTTGAGTTTTTCGAGAGTGAGAAGGCTCAGATCTCAGAGGGGAGCAATGTACAGCTGAGAGCTTGAGCATTGGGAATGAAACAGAAAGAGAGTTCAGGCACAATAAGCGATTTCAAAGCTGAAATATAGAAAAAGTAAAACTGACCGATTATATCTGTGAATTTACTGTTTTTCTGGATATTGAATATACGTAGCAGAGGGTATATTTAAAAGTAAAAGATATAAAAAATGTATGATAGGCAACAGTTTGCTGCTTGCAATATTAGGTCACCTAAAAAAACAAGTTAATACTATTTATTTGTTGAATTCTTAAGGAATTAATGCAACTGGAGAGATAATGCTATGTACCAACAAGAATAGAGCTTGGATGAAAATAAATTCATGGAAAAGTATGTATAGCCATTAAAAAAAAATACCAGCCAAAGGAGCGGATACTTTTGGAAGAATGTTACTACCTACAGACCCAAGTCATTGAATAGAAAAAAGATAGCAAATGAGCTCTGGTTCGTTGTGCATTGTAATCAACTCCTAAATGTGGTCCCCACACCAGAGCTACACACACTGAGGTTTTTAGGTGTCTCCCCTGCACAGCTACGTCCATCCCGGCTACCCTTCTCCTGTAAAGCTGATCCTTCGGTTCCCGCACAACAGATGTGCAGGATTCTGTTTTGCTGCCTTCACTGCTGAAGAAGTATGTTGAATATATTAGCACCGAAGTGGATTCAGTGATTCGAAAGGGCAGCCAAAAAAGGAATGGAAATGCTGGGGAAGGTGATGTCTCTCTGTGCCAAGCACCAGGGGCCACACTAGTGAAGGAATGCACATTTAAGGGAACTGTGTGGCAAACTTTGCTTTGCTGTAGACTATCTCTTCCTGAGCAATGTGCAGGTGACCTGATCTCAAGCCAAGACTGGCCGAGATATTGTAGCAGAGATTTAAGCAACATGGAAAGGGCAGAGTCCCCGCACCACTCTACACCCTAAATCCAGATAACATTCTAATGGCTTTCGAACCGGAAGTGAATAAGAAGCATCCCTGAGAAAGATGCGCGAGCTACGTGACGTTTAGTCATGGCACCTCAGGCGATTAAGTCAGGTGCGGATGCTGGCAACAAATCCGTACTTGAAGCTAAAAGACGAAAACTGGTACCTCGGTTAACCATCCTCAATGAATCAAATCAAGGGAAGAATAAATATGTTCACTGACACAATATTTATGGCAACAGATGACTCTTTTTATATTTGTAAGACCTGTGCAGACTCCCCACACTCTTTTGATTCCCATTTGTGGTGATCTTTCCCTCACAATCTCAGGGCTATTCACACTAGTAAATAATGTTATTTTGTATTATTTTTTGATGCTTGACTGTCCAGACTCTTATAGAGTTAGGCCACAAACACATGATGAACGCTCAGGAGGTTGAAAAGACTTGCACGTGACAATGTTTATTCTTCGGATTCAGAGAACGGCCCTTCGTTTGCCTCAAAGGCTCACAGGGATGGTCCATGTGCTCTGGGTGTTTCTCTGCAAATTGTGACTAACAAATAATCAATTAGGTAAGCGAGCTTTGGTATTGTCAACAAGTCCTGATCCCTGGGGTGTTCACTGCAGGACGAAGTTCGCTGCATAATGTGTGGGGAATCCAGAGGCCATTGAATGAATCACAAGGAGGAGTGATAGGTGGTTGCAATTCATATTCTGTACTCCCCAGAGTATCTACCTGTCCTCGAGCTCCCTGGGAGGCGGCAGTAGCAGCACTGGTGACCCAGGAACTCACCAAAAGCTACAGAAGAACATTTAAAAAGTCAGAGCTGAGCCACCCTATATACTGCATTTCAACCCAGCCGCCTCTGAAGATAAGGTTTAAAGGTCCACGAAAGGATTCCTGAGTGGAGAGGGTATCGCTGGTTCCTGCAAGGGCCGCACTGGTTGTTAGGCCGGGACTGCTTCCGCGGATGGACACGGTCCTTGGATGGGAGGACACCAACACGGAGGAGCATCAGATCGCCATGGATCTTCTACATGCACAGCTCTGACTGAGTGTTGCATGCCCCAGTGCAGTGAAGTCTGTCGTGGATCTGTTTCTCAATGTTCAGCCAACACTGATGTGAAAGAGAATTTGCTGTGGCCAATCTCATTCCCCAGCACAGTTGCTGGGACCTGATGGTGCAGGACAAACTCAAGCCTGATGTGGGCTTGTGAGGCGTGAGGTGCTATTACAAGGAGCTTTTGAAGAGGCTCTTTTGTAGTATGTTTAGGATCCCCGAGACGTTCATTTTAATATTTCTGAACCATAAGATGATGAAGACATTAACTTTGTGTCAATAACCTACAGAAGGTGGTGTGTCAAGGTGTTTTGTGTCTTTTGCTGTAGAGTTTTGAATGCAAACAAGAGACTGTATACTATTACTTGTCTGGATGAAAGATAAGTTTTGAAAGTTGATTGGAGGACTATGTGGACACGAACGTACCAATTCTAAGGTGTTACCCTTGGCCCGCCAATTTCGGCTGAGTTTTGTTGTGTGCGCTTAAGGAGCAGAGCGCCTTGGTTTTAATAAAATTGAGATCTAACTGTAGATTGTTGTATCCCTATAACTGGTCTGATAAACGATGCAGACCGATTGTTGTTTTGCTAAGTGTGAGAAAGTAGCCTCTTTCTAGCCTTGTTACCCCCACTTTTGGCCTGTTTGTGAGTGTATGTCAGGGTGTTTTCACTGTCTCACTGGGATCCTGCTAGCCAGGGCCCAGTGCTCATAGTGAAAACCCTATGTTTTCAGTATGTTTGTTATGTGTCACTGGGACCCTGCTAGTCAGGACCCCAGTGCTCATAAGTTTGTGACCTATAGGTATGTGTTCCCTGTGTGATGCCTAACTGTCTCACTGAGGCTCTGCTAATCAGAACCTCAGTGGTTATGCTCTCTCTTTACAAATTGTTACTAACAGGCTAGTGACCAATTTTACCAATTTACATTGGCTTACTGGAACACCCTTATAATCCCCTAGTATATGGTACTGAGGTACCCAGGGTATTGGGGTTCCAGGAGACCCCTATGGGCTGCAGCATTTCTTTTGCCACCCTAAGGGAGCTCTGACAATTCTTACACAGGCCTGCCACTGCAGCCTGAGTGAAATAACGTCCACGTTATTTCACAGCCATTTTACACTGCACTTAAGTAACTTATAAGTCACCTATATGTCTAACCTTTACCTGGTAAAGGTTGGGTGCTAAGTTACTTAGTGTGTGGGCACCCTGGCACTAGCCAAGGTGCCCCCACATTGTTCAGGGCCAATTCCCCGGAATTTGGACAGATGGTGCCCATTTCTGCATAAGCCAGTCTACACCGGTTCAGGGACCCCTCAGCCCTGCTCTGGCGCGAAACTGGACAAAGGAAAGGGGAGTGACCACTCCCCTGACCTCCACCTCCCCTGGGAGGTGCCCAGAGCTCCTCCAGTGTGCTCCAGACCTCTGCCATCTTGGAAACAGAGGTGCTGCTGGCACACTGGACTGCTCTGAGTGGCCAGTGCTAGCAGGTGACGTCAGAGACTCCTTCTGATAGGCTCCTTCAGGTGTTGCTAGCCTATCCTCTCTCCTAAGTAGCCAAACCTTTTTTTCTGGCTATTTAGGGTCTCTGCTTTGGGGATTTCCTTAGATAACGAATGCAAGAGCTCATCCGAGTTCCTCTGCATCTCTCTCTTCACCTTCTGCCAAGGAATCGACTGCTGACCGCGCTGGAAGCTTGCAAAACTGCAATAAAGTAGCAAAGACGACTACTGCAACTCTGTAACGCTGATCCAGCCGCCTTCTCGACTGCTTTCCTGGTGGTGCATGCTGTGGGGGTAGTCTGCCTCCTCTCTGCACTAGAAGCTCCGAAGAAATCTCCCGTGGGTCGACGGAATCGTCCCCCTGCAACAGCAGGCACCAAAGAACTGCATCACCAGTACCCTGGGTCTCCTCTCAGCACGACGAGCGAGGTCCCTTGAATCCAGCAACTCTGTCCAAGTGACTCACACAGTCCAGTGACTCTTCAGTCCAAGTTTGGTGGAGGTAAGTCCTTGCCTCCCCACGCCAGACTGCATTGCTGGGAACCGCGACTTTTGCAGCTACTCCGGCCTCCGTGCACTTCCGGTGGAAATCCTTTGTGCACACTCCAGCCTGGGTCCACGGCACGCTAACCTGCATTGTACAACCTCCTAAGTTGTCCTCCGGCAGCGTGGGACTCCTTTGTGCAACTTCGGGTGAGCACCGTTTCACTCCAATTTGTAGTGCCTGTTCCGGCACTTCTGTGGGTGCTGCCTGCTTCTGAGAGGGCTCCTTGTCTTGCTCGACGCCCCCTCTGTCCCCAGACGCAATTGGCGATATCCTGGTCCCTCCTGGGCAACAGCAGCATCCAAAAACCCTAACTGCACGACTTGCAGCTAGCAAGGCTTGTTTGCGGTCTTTCTTCAGAAAAGTACTTCTGCACGACTCTCCACAGCGTGATGGATCCGTCCTCCAAAGGGGAAGTTCCTAGCCCTTGTCGTTACTGCAGAACCTTCAGCTTCTACTGTCCAGTAGCAGCTTCTTTGCATCCACAGCTGGCATTTCCTGGGCATCTGCCCATCTCCGACTCGCTTGTGACTTTTGGACTTGGTCCGCTTGTTCCACAGGTACCCTCGACTGGAAATCCATCGTTGTTGCATTGCTGGTTTGTGTCTTTCCTGCAGAATTCCCCTATCACGACTTCTATGTCCTTTGGGGAACTTTAGTGCACTTTGCACTCACTTTTCAGGGTCTTGGGGTGGGCTATTTTTCTAACCCTAACTGTTTTCTTACAGTCCCAGCGACCCTCTACAAGGTCACATAGGTTTGGGGTCCATTCGTGGTTCGCATTCCACTTTTGGAGTATATGGTTTGTGTTGCCCCTATCCCTATGTGTCCCATTGCATCCTATTGTAACTATACATTGTTTGCACTGTTTTCTAATACTATACTGCATATTTTTGGTATTGTGTACATATATCTTGTGTATATTTGCTATCCTCATACTGAGGGTACTCACTGAGATACTTTTGGCATATTGTCATTGTAGGAAAGTACCATCTTGCCTGGCATATTACCCCCATTTTTCACTGTATATATGTTGTTTTAGTTGTATGTGTCACTGGGACCCTGGTAACCCAGGGCCCCAGTGCTCATAAGTGTGCCTGAATGTGTTACCTGTGTAGTGACTAACTGTCTCACTGAGGCTCTGCTAATCAGAACCTCAGTGGTTATGCTCTCTCATTTCTTTCCAAATTGTCACTAACAGGCTAGTGATCATTTTTACCAATTTACATTGGCTTACTGGAACACCCTTATAATTCCCTAGTATATGGTACTGAGGTACCCAGGGTATTGGGGTTCCAGGAGATCCCTATGGGCTGCAGCATTTCTTTTGCCACCCATAGGGAGCTCTGACAATTCTTACACAGGCCTGCCACTGCAGCCTGAGTGAAATAACGTCCACGTTATTTCACAGCCATTTTACACTGCACATAAGTAACTTATAAGTCACCTATATGTCTAACCTTTACCTGGTAAAGGTTAGGTGCAAAGTTACTTAGTGTGAGGGCACCCTGGCACTAGCCAAGGTGCCCCCACATTGTTCAGAGCCAATTCACTGAACTTTGTGAGTGCGGGGACACCATTACACGCGTGCACTACATATAGGTCACTACCTATATGTAGCTTCACCATGGTAACTCCGAATATGGCCATGTAACATGTCTATGATCATGGAATTGCCCCCTCTATGCCATCCTGGCATTGTTGGTACAATTCCATGATCCCAGTGGTCTGTAGCACAGACCCTGGTACTGCCAGACTGCCCTTCCTGGGGTTTCACTGCAGCTGCTGCTGCTGCCAACCCCTCAGACAGGCAGCTGCCCTCCTGGGGTCCAGCCAGGCCTGGCCCAGGATGGCAGAACAAAGAACTTCCTCTGAGAGAGGGTGTGACACCCTCTCCCTTTGGAAAATGGTGTGAAGGCAGGGGAGGAGTAGCCTCCCCCAGCCTCTGGAAATGCTTTGTTGGGCACAGATGTGCCCAATTCTGCATAAGCCAGTCTACACCGGTTCAGGGACCCCTTAGCCCCTGCTCTGGCGCGAAACTGGACAAAGGAAAGGGGAGTGACCACTCCCCTGACCTGCACCTCCCCTGGGAGGTGTCCAGAGCTCCTCCAGTGTGCTCCAGACCTCTGCCATCTTGGAAACAGAGGTGCTGCTGGCACACTGGACTGCTCTGAGTGGCCAGTGCCACCAGGTGACGTCAGAGACTCCTGCTGATAGGCTCCTTCAGGTGTTAGTAGCCTTTCCTCTCTCCTAGGTAGCCAAACCCTCTTTTCTGGCTATTTAGGGTCTCTGGGGAAACTTTAGATAACGAATGCATGAGCTCAGCCGAGTTCCTCTGCATCTCTCTCTTCACCTTCTGATAAGGAATCGACTGCTGACCGCGCTGGAAGCCTGCAAACCTGCAACATAGTAGCAAAGACGACTACTGCAACTCTGTAACACTGATCCTGCCGCCTTCTCGACTGTTTTCCTGCTTGTGCATGCTGTGGGGGTAGCCTGCCTCCTCTCTGCACCAGAAGCTCCGAAGAAATCTCCCGTGGGTCGACGGAATCTTCCCCCTGCAACCGCAGGCACCAAAAAGCTGCATCACCGGTCCCTTGGGTCTCCTCTCAGCACGACGAGCGAGGTCCCTCGGATCCAGCGACGCTGTCCAAGTGACCCCCACAGTCCAGTGACTCTTCAGTCCAAGTTTGGTGGAGGTAAGTCCTTGCCTCACCTCGCTGGGCTGCATTGCTGGGAACCGTGACTTTGCAGCTACTCCGGCCCCTGTGCACTTCCGGCGGAAATCCTTTGTGCACAGCCAAGCCTGGGTCCACGGCACTCTAACCTGCATTGCACGACTTTCTAAGTTGGTCTCCGGCGACGTGGGACTCCTTTGTGCAACTTCGGCGAGCACCATTTCACGCATCCTTGTAGTGCCTGTTTCTGGCACTTCTCTGGGTGCTACCTGCTTCAGTGAGGGCTCTATGTCTTGCTCGACGTCCCCTCTCTCTTCAGGTTGAATTTGCGACCTCCTGGTCCCTCCTGGGCCCCAGCAGCGTCCAAAAACGCCAAACGCACGATTTGCGTGTAGCAAGGCTTGTTGGCGTCCTTCCGGTGGGAAAACACTTCTGCACGACTCTCCAAGGCGAGCGGGATCCGTCCACCAAAGGGGAAGTCTCTAGCCCTTTTCGTACCTGCAGAAACCTCAGCTTCTTCTGTCCAGTCGAAGCTTCTTTGCACCCGCAGCTGGCATTTCCTGGGCATCTGCCCATCTACGACTTGCTTGTGACTTTTGGACTTGGTCCCCTTGTTCCACAGGTACCCTAGATTGGAAATCCACAGTTGTTGCATTGCTGATTTGTGTCTTTCCTGCATTATTCCTCTAACACGACTATTTTGTCCTTAGGGGAACTTTAGTGCACTTTGCACTCACTTTTCAGGGTCTTGGGGAGGGTTATTTTTCTAACTCTCACTATTTCCTAATAGTCCCAGCGACCCTCTACAAGGTCACATAGGTTTGGGGTCCATTCGTGGTTCGCATTCCACTTCTGGAGTATATGGTTTGTGTTGCCCCTATCCCTATGTTTCCCCATTGCATCCTATTGTAACTATACATTGTTTGCACTGTTTTCTAAGACTATACTGCATATTTTTGCTATTGTGTATATATATCTTGTGTATATTTCCTATCCTCTCACTGAGGGTACACTCTAAGATACTTTGGCATATTGTCATAAAAATAAAGTACCTTTATTTTTAGTATAACTGTGTATTGTGTTTTCTTATGATATTGTGCATATGACACTAAGTGGTACTGTGGTAGCTTCACACGTCTCCTAGTTCAGCCTAAGCTGCTCTGCTAAGCTACCATTATCTATCAGCCTAAGCTGCTAGACACCCTATACACTAATAAGGGATAACTGGGCCTGGTGCAAGGTGCAAGTACCCCTTGGTACTCACTACAAGCCAGTCCAGCCTCCTACATTGGTGGCAGCGGTGGGATAAGTGCTTGAGACTACTTACCACTCTTGTCATTGTACTTTTCATAAGAGAAAAATATACAAAACAAGGTCAGTGTATATACACATAGCCAAAAAGTTTTGCATTTCCTCTTTTCACTCTTTTCTAAGTGCTGAAAAGTACTCCTAAAAACTTTCAAAAAGTTCTTAAAAGTTTTAAAAGTTTTTTTTTCTGTCTTTCCAAAAAGTTCTGAAAACTTTTGTCTCTTTCTCTATCACTTTAACTCTCTCTAAAAAATGTCTGGCACAGGCCAAAGTGTTGATCTGTCCAAACTTGCATATGACAACCTTAGCTGGAAGAGAGCAAGGAGTCTCTGTATAGAGAGAGGTTTGAGTGTAGGGAAGAATCCTGCCTTGGAACTGTTAATTAACATGCTTAGAGAACAGGATAAGGCCAGAGGTGGCCCATCTGTTGAAAAAGTACCTAATAGTTCCCAATCTGATTCAGGGACTCCCCCAGGAAAAGATTCAGGAAAGAAACTTTCTAGCCTGCCCATTACTAGACAATCTAGCATAGATGGTAATGATGATGAGCCACACCAAACAAATAGTGTTGTCTCACATCATAGCAAAAGCATTTATTCTCACCATACTGGTAGTAATGTTTCTGTAAACCAAGCTGTTAAGTTGGCTTCTGTAAGGGACAGGTCTCCTTCTGTTCATTCCCATCATAGCTCTGTTTCTATGGCTATCATTTAGTGGAAAAGGTAGGGATAGGCTCCTTACAGTGAAAGAAAATGATGCCAATAATTTCCAAGTTCTTAAGAATGCACTCCTGGATGGTTATGGCTTAACCACTGAACAGTACAGGATAAAGTTCAGAGAGACCAAAAAGGAGTCTTCACAAGACTGGGTTGATTTCATTGACCATTCAGTGAAGGCCTTGGAGGGGTGGTTACATGGCAGTAAAGTTACTGATTATGACAGCCTGTATAACTTAATCCTGAGAGAGCATATTCTTAATAATTGTGTGTCTGATTTGTTGCACCAGTACTTGGTGGACTCGGATCTGACCTCTCCCCAAGAATTGGGAAAGAAGGCAGACAAATGGGTCAGAACAAGAGTGAACAGAAAAGTTCATACAGGGGGTGACAAAGATGGCAACAAAAAGAAGGATGGTAAGTCTTCTGACAAGGGTGGGGACAAATCTAAAAATGAGTCTTCATCAGGCCCACAAAAACACTCTGGTGGGGGTGGTGGGCCCAAATCATCCTTTAATCAGAACAAGGAAAAGAAACCATGGTGCTATTTATGTAAAATAAAAGGCCATTGGACAACAGATCCCAGTTGTCCAAAGAAAGGCACCACAGCTCCTACCACTACAACCCCTACTGCTACACCTAGTGTCCCTACTAATAGCAGTGGTGGTGGGAGCAAACCTACTAATAGCCAATCCAAGGGAGTAGCTGGGCTCACTTTTGGTAATTTAGTTGGGGTTGATCTGATTAGGGAGACCACAGAGGCTACTTTAGTCTCTGAAGGGGCTATTGATTTAGCCACTTTGGTTGCTTGCCCCCATAACTTGGAGAAGTACAAGCAACTAACCCTAATAAATGGTGTTGAGGTCCAGGCCTACAGGGACACAGGTGCCAGTGTCACAATGGTGATTGAGAAACTGGTGCACCCTGAACAACACATACTTGGACACCAGTACCAAGTAACCGATGCTCACAACATAACACAAAGCCACCCCATGGCTGTTGTAAATCTCAACTGGGGGGGGGGTAACTGGTCCAAAGAAAGTTGTGGTAGCTTCAGATTTACCTGTAGACTGTCTATTAGGGAATGATTTGGAGACATCAGCTTGGTCAGATGTGGAGTTGGAGGCCCATGCAGCAATGCTGGGCATCCCAGGGCATATTTTTGCTTTGACAAGGGCTCAGGCCAAAAAGCAAAAAGGACAGGGAAGCTTGGATCCTGGAACAATGGACCAAGTGCTCCCTAAAGCTAGGGCTAGTAGAAGCAAACCACTTCCTACTATCCCTCCCTCTACAGTGGATTCAACTTCTGAGGAAGAAGAATTCCCTCCCTGTGCAGAACCTACACCAGAGGAGCTGGAAGCAGACACTGCTGAGCTTTTGGGTGAAGGGGGGCCTGCCAGAGAGGAGCTGAGTGTGGCACAGCAAACCTGTCCCACATTAGAGGGTCTCAGACAGCAAGCTGTCAAACAGGCTAATGGGGATGTCAGTGACTCTCACAGAGTTTACTGGGAGGACAACCTCTTGTACACTGAGAATAGGGATCCTAAACCTGGAGCTGCCAGGAGATTAGTGATTCCTCAGGAGTACAGAAAGTTCCTCCTAACACTGGCACATGACATTCCCTTAGCTGGGCACCTGGGTCAAATGAAAACTTGGGACAGATTGGTACCATTGTTTCATTGGCCTAGGATGTCTGAAGACACAAAGGAATTTTGTAAGTCCTGTGAAACCTGTCAAGCCAGTGGCAAGACAGGTGGCACTCCAAAGGCACCCCTTATCCCACTGCCTGTGGTTGGGGTTCCCTTTGAAAGGGTAGGGGTTGACATAGTTGGCCCCCTTGACCCTCCTACTGCTTCAGGCAATAGGTTTATCTTGGTGGTAGTGGACCATGCCACAAGATATCCTGAAGCTATTCCTTTAAGGACCACTACAGCTCCCGCAGTGGCAAAGGCCCTCCTGGGAATATTTTCCAGGGTGGGCTTCCCAAAGGAAGTAGTATCAGACAGAGGAAGCAATTTCATGTCTGCATACTTAAAGGCCATGTGGAAGGAGTGTGGTGTAACTTACAAGTTCACAACACCCTATCATCCACAAACAAATGGACTGGTGGAGAGATTTAATAAAACTCTCAAAGGCATGATTATGGGACTTCCTGAAAAACTCCGCAGGAGATGGGATATCCTTCTACCATGCCTCCTTTTTGCCTACAGGGAGGTACCCCAGAAAGGAGTGTGCTTCAGCCCCTTTGAACTTCTTTTTGGACACCCTGTTAGGGGTCCACTCACACTTGTAAAGGAGGGTTGGGAACAACCTTTAAAAGCTCCTAAGCAGGATATTGTGGACTATGTACTTGGCCTCAGATCAAGGATGGCTGAGTATATGAAAAAGGCCAGTAAAAACCTTCAGGCCAGCCAAGAGCTCCAGAAGCAATGGCATGATCAGAAGGCTGTTTTGGTTCAGTACCAACCAGGACAGAAAGTGTGGGTCTTGGAGCCTGTGGCCCCAAGAGCACTCCAAGATAAATGGAGTGGTCCCCACACAATTGTTGAGAAAAAGGGTGAAGTCACCTATTTAGTTGACTTAGGCACTGCAAGGAGTCCCCTTAGGGTACTCCATGTAAACCGCCTGAAACCCTACTATGACAGGGCTGATCTCACCCTGCTCATGGCAACTGATGAGGGACAGGAAGAAGACAGTGATCCTCTACCTGATCTCTTCTCTTCCACAGAACAAGATGCTCTTGTGGAAGGTGTAGTTTTGGCTGATTGTCTTACTGCTGAGCAGAAAGACCATTGCATAAATCTCCTAGATCAATTCTCTGAACTCTTCTCTACTGTGCCAGGTACCACTTCTTGGTGTGTGCACACTATAGATACTGGAGACAGTTTACCTGTCAAAAGTAAGATCTATAGGCAGCCTGACCATGTCAGGGACTGCATAAAGCAAGAGGTGCAGAAAATGTTAGAACTAGGAGTGGTTGAGCACTCTGAAAGTCCATGGGCTTCTCCTGTGGTACTTGTACCAAAACCCCATTCCAAAGATGGAAAGAAGGAAATGCGGTTTTGTGTAGACTATAGAGGTCTCAACTTGGTAACCAAAACTGATGCTCACCCTATACCCAGGGCAGATGAGCTCATAGATACAATGGCATCTGCCAAGTATCTAAGCACTTTTGATTTGACTGCAGGGTATTGGCAGATCAAATTGTCTGAATATGCTAAACCTAAGACTGCATTTTCAACCATTGGAGGCCATTACCAGTTTACTATAATGCCTTTTGGTTTGAAAAATGCACCTGCCACTTTTCAGAGGTTGGTGAATACAGTCCTGCAAGGGCTGGAAGCTTTCAGTGCAGCATATTTGGACGATATAGCTGTATTTAGCTCCAGCTGGGATGATCACCTGGTCCACCTATGGAAAGTTTTGGAGGCCCTGCAAAAGGCAGGCCTCACTATCAAGGCTTCAAAATGCCAGATAGGGCAGGGTAAGGTGGTTTATCTGGGACACCTTGTTGGTGGGGAACAGATTGCACCACTTCAGGGGAAAATCCAAACAATTATTGATTGGGTTCCCCCTACCACTCAGACTCAGGTGAGAGCCTTCCTAGGCCTCACTGGGTATTACAGGAGGTTCATTAAGAACTATGGCTCCATTGCAGCCCCTCTTAATGACCTCACATCCAAGAAAATGCCTAAAAAGGTATTATGGACAGCAAACTGTCAGAAAGTTTTTGAGGAGCTGAAGCAGGCCATGTGCTCTGCACCTGTCCTGAAAAGCCCTTGTTACTCTAAAAAATTCTATGTCCAAACTGATGCATCTGAATTAGGAGTAGGGGCAGTCCTATCACAACTTTATTCTGAGGGCCAGGATCAACCTGTTGCTTTTATTAGTAGGAGGTTGACCCCTAGAGAAAAGCGTTGGTCTGCCATAGAGAGGGAGGCCTTTGCTGTGGTCTGGGCTCTGAAGAAGTTGAGGCCATACCTGTTTGGCACTCACTTCATTGTTCAAACAGACCACAAACCTCTACTTTGGCTAAAACAAATGAAAGGTGAAAATCCTAAATTGTTGAGGTGGTCCATATCCCTACAGGGAATGGACTATACAGTGGAACATAGACCTGGGAGTAGCCACTCCAATGCAGATTGACTCTCCAGATATTTCCACTTAGACAATGAAGACTCATCAGGTCATGGCTAGTCTTATTGTCCTTCGTTTGGGGGGGGGGGTTGTGTAGGAAAGTACCATCTTGCCTGGCATGTTACCCCCATTTTTCACTGTATATATGTTGTTTTAGTTGTATGTGTCACTGGGACCCTGGTAACCCAGGGCCCCAGTGCTCATAAGTGTGCCTGAATGTGTTACCTGTGTAGTGACTAACTGTCTCACTGAGGCTCTGCTAATCAGAACCTCAGTGGTTATGCTCTCTCATTTCTTTCTAAATTGTCACTAACAGGCTAGTGACCAATTTTTCCAATTTACATTGGCTTACTGGAACACCCTTATAATTCCCTAGTATATGGTACTGAGGTACCCAGGGTATTGGGGTTCCTGGAGATCCCTATGGGCTGCAGCATTTATTTTGCCACCCATAGGGAGCTCTGACAATTCTTACACAGGCCTGCCACTGCAGCCTGAGTGAAATAACGTCCACGTTATTTCACAGCCATTTTACACTGCACTTAAGTAACTTATAAGTCACCTATATGTCTAACCTTTACCTGGTAAAGGTTAGGTGCAAAGTTACTTAGTGTGAGGGCACCCTGGCACTAGCCAAGGTGCCCCCACATTGTTCAGAGCCAATTCCCTGAACTTTGTGAGTGCGGGGACACCATTACACACGTGCACTACATATAGGTCACTACCTATATGTAGCTTCACAATGGTAACTCCGAATATGGCCATGTAACATGTCTAAGATCATGGAATTGCCCCCTCTATGCCATCCTGGCATTGTTGGCACAATTCCATGATCCCAGTGGTCTGTAGCACAGACCCTGGTACTGCCAAACTGCCCTTCCTGGGGTTTCACTGCAGCTGCTGCTGTTGCCAACCCCTCAGACAGGCATCTGCCCTTCTGGGGTCCAGCCAGGCCTGGCCCAGGGTGGCAGAACAAAGGACTTCCTCTGAGAGAGGGTGTTACACCCTCTCCCTTTGGAAAATGGTGTGAAGGCAGGGGAGGAGTAGCCTCCCCCAGCCTCTGGAAATGCTTTCTTGGGCACAGATGTTCCCAATTCTGCATAAGCCAGTCTACACCGGTTCAGGGGACCCCTTAGCCCTGCTCTGGTGTGAAAATGGACAAAGGAAAGGGGAGTGACCACTCCCCTGACCTGCCCCTCCCCTGGCAGGTGTCCAGAGCTCCTCCAGTGTGCTCCAGACCTCTGCCATCTTGGAAACAGAGGTGCTGCTGGACACTGGACTGCTCTGAGTGGCCAGTGCCACCAGGTGACGTCAGAGACGCCTTGTAATAGGCTCCTTCAGGTGTTGCTAGCCTATCCTCTCTCCTAGGTAGCCAAACCCTCTTTTCTGGCTATTTAGGGTCTCTGTCTCTTGGGATTCCTTAGATAACGAATGCAAGAGCTCATCCGAGTTCCTCTGCATCTCTCTCTTCACCTTCTGCCAAGGAATCGACTGCTGACCGCGCTGGAAGCCTGCAAAACTGCAACATAGTAGCTAAGACGACTACTGCAACTCTGTAACGCTGATCCTGCCACCTTCTCGACTGTTTTCCTGTTGGTGCATGCTGTGGGGTTAGTCTGCCTCCTCTCTGCACTAGAAGCTCAGAAGAAATCTCCCGTGGGTCGACGGAATCGTCCCCCTGTAACCGCAGGCACCAAAAAGCTGCATTACCGGTCCCTTGGGTCTCCTCTCAGCACGACGAGCGAGGTCCCTCGAATCCAGCAACTCTGTCCAAGTGACTCCCACAGTCCAGTGACTCTTCAGTCCAAGTTTGGTGGAGGTAAGTCCTTGCCTCACCTCGCTAGACTGCATTGCTGGGAACCGCGACTTCTGCAGCTACTCCGGCCCCTGTGCACTTCCGGCGGAAATCCTTTGTGCACAGCCAAGCCTGGGTCCACAGCACTCTAACCTGCATTGCACGACTTTCTAAGTTGGTCTCCGGCGACGTGGGACTCCTTTGTGTAACTTCGGGTGAGCACCGTTTCACGCATCCTCGTAGTGCCTGTTTCTGGCACTTCTCCGGGTGCTACCTGCTGCTAAGAGGGCTCCTTGCTCGACGTCCCCTCTACCTCCTGGTCCAATTTGCGACCTCCTGGTCCCTCCTGGGCCACAGCAGCGTCCAAAAACACTAACCGCACGATTTGCAGCTAGCAAGGCTTGTTGGCGTTCTTTCGGCGGGAAAACACTTGTGCACGACTCTACAAGGCGAGAGGGATCCGTCCTCCACAGGGAAAGTCTCTAGCCCTTTGCGTTCCTGCAGAAACCGCAGCTTCTTCAGTCCAGTCGAAGCTTCTTTGCACCCGCAGCTGGCATTTCCTGGGCATCTGCCCATCTCCGACTTGCTTGTGACTTTTGGACTTCGTCCCCTTGTTCCACAGGTACCCCAGATTGGAAATCCAGCGTTGTTGCATTGTTGGTTTGTGTCTTTCCTGCCTTATTCCCCTATCACAACTTCTTCGTCCTTTGGGGAACTTTAGTGCACTTTGCACTCACTTTTCAGGGTCTTGGGGTGGGCTATTTTTCTAACCCTCACTATTTTCTAATAGTCCCAGTGACCCTCTACAAGGTCACATAGGTTTGGGGTCCATTCGTGGTTCGCATTCCACTTCTGGAGTATATGGTTTGTGTTGCCCCTATCCCTATGTGTCCCCATTGCATCCTATTGTAACTATACATTGTTTGCACTGTTTTCTAAGACTATACTGCATATTTCTGGTATTGTGTATATATATATTGTGTATATATATCTTGTGTATATTTCCTATCCTCTCACTGAGGGTACACTCTGAGATACTTTGGCATATTGTCATAAAAATAAAGTACCTTTATTTTTAGTATAACAGTGTATTGTGTTTTCTTATGATATTGTGCAAATGACACTAGGTGGTACTGTAGTAGCTTCACACGTCTCCTAGTTCAGCCTAAGCTGCTCTGCTAAGCTACCATTATCTATCAGCCTAAGCTGCTAGACACCCTATACACTAATAAGGGATATCTGGGCCTGGCGCAAGGTGCAAGTACCCCTTGGTACTCACTACAAGCCAGTCCAGCCTCCTACATTGGTTGTGCAGCGGTGGGATAAGTGCTTTGAGACTACTTACCACTCTTGTCATTGTACTTTTCATAAGAGAAAAATATACAAAACCAGTTCAGTGTATATACACATAACCAAAAAGATTTGCATTTCCTCTTTTCACTCTTTTCTAAGTGCTGAAAAGTACTTCTAACTTTCTAAAAAGTTCTAAAAAGTTTTTAAAGTATTTTTCTCTGTCTTTCTAAAAGCTCTGACAAACTTTTTTCTCTTTTTCTATCACTTTAACTCTCTCTAAAAATGTCTGGCACAGGCCAAAATGTTGATCTGTCCAAACTTGCATATGATCACCTTAGCTGGAAAGGAGCAAGGAGTCTCTGCATAGAGAGAGGTTTGAGTGTAGGGAAGAATCCTTCCTTGGAACTGTTACTTAACATGCTTAGAGAACAGGATAAGGCTAGAAGTGCCCCATCTGTAGAAAAAGTAGCTAATGGTTCCCAATCTGATTCAGGGACTCCCCCAGGAAAAGATTCAGGAAAGAAACTTCCTAGCCTGCCCATTACTAGACAGTCTAGCATAGTTGGTAATGATGAAGAGCCACACCATACAAACAGTGTTGTCTCACATCATAGCAAAAGCATTTATTCTCACCACAGTGGTACTGATGTTTCTGTTAGCCAAGCTGTTAGGATGCCCTCTGTAAGGGACAGGTCTCCTTCTGTCCATTCTCACCATAGTTCTGTTTCAAGGCATGTCCCTCCCACCCACCCTGATGACAGATTGTTAGAAAGGGAACTCAATAGATTGAGAGTGGAACAAACCAGACTGAAGCTCAAGAAGCAACAGCTGGATTTGGATAGACAGACTTTAGAAGTAGAGAAGGAGAGACAGAAACTGGGTTTAGAAACCCATGGTGGCAGCAGCAGTATTCCCCATAGTCATCCTGCAAAAGAGCATGATTCCAGGAATCTGCATAAGATAGTCCCCCTTATAAGGAGGGGGATGACATTAACAAGTGGTTTGCTGCACTTGAGAGGGCCTGTGCTGTACAGGATGTCCCTCAAAGGCAGTGGGCTGCTATCCTATGGCTATCATTTAGTGGAAAAGGTAGGGATAGGCTCCTTACTGTGAAAGAAAATGAAGCTAATGATTACAAAGTTCTTAAGAATGCACTCCTGGATGGTTATGGCTTAACCACTGAACAATACAGGATAAAGTTCAGAGAGACCAAAAAGGAGTCTTCACAAGACTGGGTTGATTTCATTGACCATTCAGTGAAGGCCTTGGAGGGGTGGTTACATGGCAGTAAAGTTACTGATTATGACAGCCTGTATAACTTGATCCTGAGAGAGCAGATTCTTAATAATTGTGTGTCTGATTTGTTGCACCAGTACTTGGTGGACTCTGATCTGACCTCTCCCCAAGAATTGGGAAAGAAGGCAGACAAATGGGTCAGAACAAGGGTGAACAGAAAAGTTCATACAGGGGGTGACAAATATGGCAACAAGAAGAAGGATGGTAAGTCTTCTGACAAGGGTGGGGACAAAACTAAAAATGAGTCTTCATCAGGCCCACAAAAACACTCTGGTGGGGGTGGTGGGCCCAAATCCTCTTCTAATCAAAACAAGGAAAAGAAACCATGGTGCTATTTATGTAAAATAAAAGGCCATTGGACAACAGATCCCAGTTGTCCAAAGAAAGGCACCAAGCCTCCTACCACTACAACCCCTACTGCTACACCTAGTGTCCCTACTAATAGCAGTGGTGGTGGGAGCAAACCTACTAATAGCCAATCCAAGGGAGTAGCTGGGCTCACTATTGGTAACTTAGTTGGGGTTGGTCTTGTTAGGGAGACCACAGAGGCTAAATTAGTCTCTGAGGGGGCTATTGATTTAGCCACCTTAGTTGCTTGTCCCCTTAATATGGATAAGTACAAGCAGCTACTCCTAATAAATGGTGTTGAGGTTCAGGCCTACAGGGACACTGGAGCCAGTGTAACTATGGTCATAGAGAAACTGGTCCACCCTGAACAACACCTACTTGGTCACCAGTACCAAGTAACCGATGCTCACAACAACATACTTAGCCACCCCATGGCTGTTGTAAATCTCAACTGGGGGGGGGGGGGTGTTACTGGTCCAAAGAAAGTTGTGGTAGCTTCAGATTTACCTGTAGACTGTCTACTAGGGAATGATTTGGAGACATCAGCATGGTCAGATGTGGAGTTGGAGGCCCATGCAGCAATGCTGGGCATCCCAGAGCATATTTTTGCTTTAACAAGGGCTCAGGCCTTAAGCAAAAAGGACAGGGAAGCTTGGATCCTGGAACAATGGACCAAGTGCTCCCTAAAGCTAGGGCTAGTAGAAGCAAACCACTTCCTACTATCCCTCCCGCTACAGTGGATTCAACTTCTGAGGAAGAAGAATTCCCTCCCTGTGCAGAACCTACACCAGAGGAGCTTCAAGCAGACACTGCTGAGCTTTTGGGTGAAGGGGGGCCTGCCAGGGAGGAGCTGAGTGTGGCACAGCAAACCTGTCCCACATTAGAGGGTCTCAGACAGCAAGCTGTCAAACAGGCTAATGGGGATGTCAGTGACTCTCACAGAGTTTACTGGGAGGACAACCTCTTGTATACTGAGGCAAGGGATCCTAAACCTGGAACTGCCAGGAGATTAGTGATCCCTCAGGAGTACAGAAAGTTCCTCCTAACTCTTGCACACGACATTCCCCTAGCTGGGCACATAGGACAAATGAAAACTTGGGACAGATTGGTTCCCTTGTTTCATTGGCCTAGGATGTCTGAGGACACAAAAGATTTTTGTAAGTCCTGTGAAACCTGTCAAGCCAGTGGCAAGACAGGTGGCACTCCAAAGGCACCCCTTATTCCACTGCCTGTGGTTGGGGTACCCTTTGAAAGGGTAGGGGTTGACATAGTTGGCCCCCTTGACCCTCCTACTGCTTCAGGCAATAGATTCATCTTGGTGGTAGTGGACCATGCCACAAGATATCCTGAAGCTATTCCTTTAAGGACCACTACAGCTCCTGCAGTGGCAAAGGCCCTCCTGGGAATATTTTCTAGGGTGGGCTTCCCAAAGGACGTAGTATCAGACAGAGGAAGCAATTTCATGTGTGCATACTCAAAGGCCATGTGGAAGGAGTGTGGTGTGACTTACAAGTTCACTACACCCTATCATCCACAAACAAATGGACTGGTGGAGAGATTTAATAAAACTCTCAAAGGCATGATTATGGGTCTCCCTGAAAAACTCCGCAGGAGATGGGATATCCTGTTACCATGCCTCCTTTTTGCATACAGGGAGGTACCCCAGAAAGGAGTGGGCTTCAGCCCCTTTGAACTTCTTTTTGGACACCCTGTTAGGGGTCCACTCACACTTGTAAAGGAAGGTTGGGAACAACCTTTAAAAGCTCCTAAGCAAGATATTGTGGATTATGTACTTGGGCTCAGATCAAGGATCGCTGAGTATATGAAAAAGGCCAGTAAAAACCTTCAGGCCAGCCAAGAGCTCCAGAAGCAATGGCATGATCAGAAGGCTGTTTTGGTTCAGTACAAACCAGGGTAGAAAGTGTGGGTCTTGGAGCCTGTGGCCCCAAGAGCACTCCAAGATAAATGGAGTGGACCCCACACAATTGTTGAGAAAAAGGGTGAAGTCACCTATTTAGTTGACTTAGGCACTGCAAGAAGTCCCCTTAGGGTACTCCATGTAAACCGCCTAAATCCCTACTATGACAGGGCTGATCTCACCCTGCTCATGGCAACTGATGAGGGACAGGAAGAAGACAGTGATCCTCTACCTGATCTCTTCTCTTCCACAGAACAAGATGCTCTTGTGGAAGGTGTAGTTTTGGCAGATTGTCTTACTGCTGAGCAGAAAGACCATTGCATAAATCTCCTACATCAATTCTCTGAACTCTTCTCTACTGTGCCAGGTACCACTTCTTGGTGTGAGCACACTATAGATACTGGAGACAGTTTACCTGTCAAAAGTAAGATCTATAGGCAGCCTGACCATGTCAGGGACTGCATAAAGCAAGAGGTGCAGAAAATGTTAGAACTAAGGGCCAGATGTAGGTAAGTATGGTTTTGCGAGTTGCAATTTGCGAGTCATAGAGACTCGCAAATTGCAACTCGCAAAACCACATGCAGAAAGGTGTCTCATACACCTTCTGCGAGTCGGTATGGGGTCGCAATGACCCACCTCATTAATATTAATGAGGTGGGTCGCAAATTGCGGCCCCATACCGACTATGGGCACTCGCAAACATGGAGGCCTGCTGTCGTCAGCAGACCTCCATGTTTGCGACTGCTTTTCAATAAAGCAGGTTTTTTTTTTCAAAGTGCAACCCGTTTTCCTTAAAGGAAAACGAGCTGCACTTTGAAAAATAAACCGAAACCTTTTGTTTCGGTATTTTTCAGGGCAGGTAGTGGTCCATTGGACCACTGCCTGCTCTGAAAAATTATTTTTGTGATCATTCACAAAGGGGAAGGGGTCCCATGGGGACCCCTTCCCGTTTGCGAATGAGTTACCATCCACTTCAAGTGGATGGTAACTGCGAGTTGATTTGTGACCGCTTTTGCGGTCACAAATCAACTTACATCGCGGTGCGAGTTGCAAATAGGAAGGGAACACCCCTTCCTATTTGCAAGTCGGAAACACATTTTGCGAGTCGGTTCCGACTCGCAAAATGTGTTTCTGCATCGCGCACAGGCATTAGCGCCTCGCAAACGGCGTTTTTCGCCGTTTGCGAGGCGCTAATGCCTTGCTACATCTGGCCCTAGGAGTGGTTGAGCACTCTGAAAGTCCATGGGCTTCTCCTGTGGTACTTGTACCAAAACCCCATTCCAAAGATGGAAAGAAGGAAATGCGGTTTTGTGTAGACTATAGAGGTCTCAACCTTGTAACCAAAACTGATGCTCACCCTATACCCAGGGCAGATGAGCTCATAGATACACTGGCCTCTGCCAAGTATCTAAGCACTTTTGATTTGACTGCAGGGTATTGGCAGATGAAATTGTCAGAAGATGCTAAACCTAAAACTGCATTTTCAACCATTGGAGGCCATTACCAATTTACAGTAATGCCTTTTGGTTTGAAAAATGCACCTGCCACTTTTCAAAGGTTGGTGAACACAGTCCTGCAAGGGCTGGAAGCTTTCAGTGCAGCATATGTGGATGATATAGCTGTCTTTAGCTCCAGCTGGGATGATCACCTGGTCCACCTATGGAAAGTTTTGGAGGCCCTGCAAAAGGAAGGCCTCACTATCAAGGCTTCAAAGTGCCAGATAGGGCAGGGTAAGGTGGTTTATCTGGGACACCTTGTTGGTGGGAACAGATTGCACCACTTCAGGGGAAAATCCAAACAATTATTGATTGGGTTCCCCCTACCACTCAGACTCAGGTGAGAGCCTTCCTAGGCCTCACTGGGTATTACAGGAGGTTCATTAAGAACTATGGCTCCATTGCAGTTAATGACCTCACTTCCAAGAAGATGCCTAAAAAGGTATTGTGGACAGCTAGCTGTCAGAAAGCTTTTAAGGAGCTGAAGCAGGCCATGTGCTCTGCACCTGTCCTGAAAAGCCCTTGTTACTCTAAAAAATTATATGTCCAAACTGATGCATCTGAATTAGGAGTAGGGGCAGTCCTATCACAACTTAATTCTGAGGGCCAGGATCAACCTGTTGCTTTTATTAGTAGGAGGTTGACCCCTAGAGAAAAGCATTGGTCTGCCATTGAGAGGGAGGCCTTTGCTGTGGTCTGGGCTCTGAAGAAGTTGAGGCCATACCTGTTTGGCACTCACTTCATTGTTCAGACAGACCACAAACCTCTACTTTGGCTAAAACAAATGAAAGGTGAAAATCCTAAATTGTTGAGGTGGTCCATATCCCTACAGGGAATGGACTATACAGTGGAACATAGACTTGGGAGTAGCCACTCCAATGCAGATGGACTCTCCAGATATTTCCACTTAGACAATGAAGACTCATCAGGTCATGGCTAGTCTTATTGTCCTTCGTTTGGGGGGGGGGGGTTGTGTAAGAAAGTACCATCTTGCCTGGCATGTTACCCCCATTTTTCACTGTATATATGTTGTTTTAGTTGTATGTGTCACTGGGACCCTGTTCTCCAGGGCCCCAGTGCTCATAAGTGTGCCTGAATGTGTTACCTGTGTAGTGACTAACTGTCTCACTGAGGCTCTGCTAATCAGAACCTCAGTGGTTATGCTCTCTCATTTCTTTCAAATTGTCACTAACAGGCTAGTGACCAATTTTACCAATTTACATTGGCTTACTGTGTAGGAGGCTGGACTGGCTTGTAGTGAGTACCAAGGGGTACTTGCACCTTGCACCAGGCCCAGTTATCCCTTATTAGTGTATAGGGTGTCTAGCAGCTTAGGCTGATAGATAATGGTAGCTTAGCAAAGCAGCTCAGGCTGAACTAGGAGACGTGTGAAGCTACTACAGTACCACCTAGTGTCATATGCACAATATCATAAGAAAACACAATACACAGTTATACTAAAAATAAAGGTACTTTATTTTTATGACAATATGCCAAAGTATCTTAGAGTGTACCCTCAGTGAGAGGATAGGAAATATACACAAGATATATATACACAATAGCAAAAATATGCAGTATAGTCTTAGAAAACAGTGCAAACAATGTATAATTACAATAGGATGCAATGGGGAAACATAGGGATAGGGGCAACACAAACCATATACTCCAAAAGTGGAATGTGAACCACGAATGGACCCCAAACCTATGTGACCTTGTAGAGGGTCGCTGGGACTATTAGAAAATAGTGAGAGTTAGAAAAATAACCCTCCCCAAGACCCTGAAAAGTGAGTGCAAAGTGCACCAAAGTTCCCCTAAGGACAAAATAGTCGTGTTAGAGGGAGAATGCAAGGAAAACACAAATCAGCAATGCAACAACGATGGATTCCTGTCTGAAGGTACCTGTGGAACAAGGGGACCAAGTCCAAAAGTCACAAGCAGCTCGGAGATGGGCAGATGCCCAAGAAATGCCAGCGGTTGGTGCAAAGAAGCTCTTACTAGGCTGAAGAACTGTGAATACTGCAGGAATGACAAGGGCTAGAGACTTCCCCTTTGGAGGATGGATCCCCCACGCCTTGGAGAGTCGTGCAGAAGTGTTTTCCCGCCGGATGGACGCCAACAAGCCTTGCTACACGCAAATCGTGCGTTTGGCGTTTTTGGACGCTGCTGGGGCCCAGGAGGGACCAGGAGGTCGCAAATTGGACCTGCAGAGAGAGGGGACGTCGAGCAAGACAAGGAGCCCTCACTGAAGCAGGTAGCACCCGGAGAAGTGCCAGAAACAGGCACTACGAGGATGCGTGAAACGGTGCTCGCCGAAGTTGCACAAAGGAGTCCCACGTCGCCGGAGACCAACTTAGAAAGTCGTGCAATGCAGGTTAGAGTGCCGTGGACCCAGGCTTGGCTGTGCACGAAGGATTTCCGCCGGAAGTGCACAGGGGCCGGAGAAGCTTGCAAAGTCGCGGTTCCCAGCAATGCAGCCCAGCGAGGTGAGGCAAGGACTTACCTCCACCAAACTTGGGCTGAAGAGTCACTGGACTGTGGGGGTCACTTGGACGGTGTCGCTGGATTCGAGGGACCTCGCTCGTCGTGCTGAGAGGAGACCCAAGGGACCGGAGATGCAGCTTTTTGGTGCCTGCGGTTGCAGGGGGAAGATTCCGTCGACCCACGGGAGATTTCTTCGGAGCTTCTGGTGCAGAGAGGAGGCAGACTACCCCCACAGCATGCACAAGCAGGAAAACAGTCGAGAAGGCGGCAGGATCAGCGTTACAGAGTTGCAGTAGTCGTCTTTGCTACTATGTTGCAGGTTTGCAGGCTTCCAGCGCGGTCAGCGGTCGATTCCTTATCAGAAGGTGAAGAGGGAGATGCAGAGGAACTCGGCTGAGCTCATGCATTCGTTATCTGAAGTTTCCCCAGAGACAGAGACCCTAAATAGCCAGAAAAGAGGGTTTGGCTACCTAGGAGAGAGGAAAGGCTACTAACACCTGAAGGAGCCTATCACAAGGAGTCTCTGACGTCACCTGGTGGCACTGGCCACTCAGAGCAGTCCAGTGTGCCAGCAGCACCTCTGTTTCCAAGATGGCAGAGGTCTGGAGCACACTGGAGGAGCTCTGGACACCTCCCAGGGGAGGTGCAGGTCAGGGGAGTGGTCACTCCCCTTTCCTTTGTCCAGTTTCGCGCCAGAGCAGGGGCTAAGGGGTCCCTGAACCGGTGTAGACTGGCTTATGCAGAATTGGGCACCTCTGTGCCCAACAAAGCATTTCCAGAGGCTGGGGGAGGCTACTCCTCCCCTGCCTTCACACCATTTTCCAAAGGGAGAGGGTGTCACACCCTCTCTCAGAGGAAGTTCTTTGTTCTGCCATCCTGGGCCAGGCCTGGCTGGACCCCAGGAGGGCAGATGCCTGTCTGAGGGGTTGGCAGCAGCAGCAGCTGCAGAGAAACCCCAGGAAGGGCAGTCTGGCAGTACCAGGGTCTGTGCTACAGACCACTGGGATCATGGAATTGTACCAACAATGCCAGGATGGCATAGAGGGGGCAATTCCATGATCATAGACATGTTACATGGCCATATTCGGAGTTACCATGGTGAAGCTACATATAGGTAGTGACCTATATGTAGTGCACGCGTGTAATGGTGTCCCCGCACTCACAAAGTTCAGTGAATTGGCTCTGAACAATGTGGGGGCACCTTGGCTAGTGCCAGGGTGCCCTCACACTAAGTAACTTTGCACCTAACCTTTACCAGGTAAAGGTTAGACATATAGGTGACTTATAAGTTACTTAAGTGCAGTGTAAAATGGCTGTGAAATAACGTGGACGTTATTTCACTCAGGCTGCACTGGCAGGCCTGTGTAAGAATTGTCAGAGCTCCCTATGGGTGGCAAAAGAAATGCTGCAGCCCATAGGGATCTCCTGGAACCCCAATACCCTGGGTACCTCAGTACCATATACTAGGGGATTATAAGGGTGTTCCAGTAAGCCAATGTAAATTGGTAAAAATTGTCACTAGCCTGTCAGTGACAATTTGGAAAGAAATGAGAGAGCATAACCACTGAGGTTCTGATTAGCAGAGCCTCAGTGAGACAGTTAGGCACCACACAGGGAACATATACATGCACACCTATGAGCACTGGGGCCCTGTGTGACAGGGTCCCAGTGACACATACATATAGGCCACAAACCTATGAGCACTGGGGTCCTGACTAGCAGGATCCCAGTGACACCTAACAACCATACTGAAAACATGGTGTTTTCACTATGAGCACTGAGGCCTGGCTATCAGGATTCCAGTGAGACAGTGAAAACAGTGACAAACACCCTGACATACACTCACAAACAGGCCAAAAGTGGGGGTAACAAGGCTAGAAAGAGGCTACCTTCTCACACAACCCCCCCCCAAACGAAGGACAATAAGGCTAACCTTGGCCAGTTGAGACTTTATTGTCTAAGTGGTGATAAGTAGAGAGTAGCTCTGCAATAGACTGGTTACTCCCTTTATCATCCACTATATGGTTACTTCCCTGTGGGGATGTAAACCACCCTGTTTGAAGTTTTTTAGCTAACCAACAATGTGAAGATGTATTTTCAGAGTTTCTATCAGTAAGTTTTAGTTTAGAGCAGTGGGAATTATCCACTGAACCTATTTGTAATGATGGAAATGCCAGACAGGGATGCTGTCTCAGTAAAGCCATAGCTGGGCAAAAACTTTGTCCATTTGGCTGGAAGAGGGAACAGGGATGCTGTTTCTCTTGAGTTGGAGCAGGGCAGGGATGCTGTCCTATGAGCTCCACACTAGGGCAGGGATGCTGTCCTAAGTGTTGTGAGGCAGTACAGGGTTTCTGCACTAAAGTTTCTCTGGGAGGGTTGGAGGGATGCTCCATGTTAACTAAAATGGTGTTCTTTTTGTCACCAATGTTAGTTATCCCCCAGAGAGGTACTTCTACCTCAGGGAGTCCAGCTATGCCAGCTGATGATTCCCTTGGAACAGGTGCCACCCCAGGAGAGGTTTCTCCCACCACAGGAATGGTATCCTGAATGGTAGGGTGGTTAGGGGATACTGTGATACCCTTTTTACCTGTTGATGGAGAGGGATCCTGAGTTTTCAGGCCTTTTCTCCTTTGCTTTTTCATTTCAGTAGAAATGAGAGGGAACAATTCCTCAGGGATGCCCAGCATGGCTGCATGGGCATAAAACTCTACATCAGCCCAACCTGAGGACTCTAGGTCATTACCTAAGAGACAGTCTACAGGTAAGCTAGGTGATACCACCACCTGCTTAGGGCCAGTAACTCCACCCCAACTAAACTGAATTATAGCTAAGGGAAGAAACTTAGTGGAGTTATGGACATCAATAATCTTATACTGTTGTCCAATGATGTGTTGTTCAGGAGGCACTAGGTTTTCAGTCACCAAAGTGAAACTGGCACCTGTGTCCCTGTAGGCCAAGGCCTCAACACCATTTATTGCAACTGTCTGCCTGTACTTATCCATTGTAAGGGGACAAGCAGCCAGTGTGGCAAGGCCAGTGCCACTAGGTGTGACAGAAACTGTCTTGGGACTGATTACATCAGTTTCCACTATGGACCCATAAGTGAACCCAACTACACCCTTTGCTTGACTGTTGCCAGCAGTCCCACCACTAGTACCACTACTGCTAGGGGCACTAGAGCTTGATGTATTAGTGGTGGTAGGCTCAGGGGGTTTACCTGGACAGGACTTATCCCCTGGCCTATGGCCTCTGTTTTTACACACAAAGCACCAAGGCTTTTTAATGTGTGCAGGTTGGGAAGAAGAGGAAGACTTTGTTTTATCCCCACCCTCTGAAGAGTGTTTAAGATTTGAAGTGGGATCTTTGGTTTTACCCTTATCCCCATGCTTATCTTGAGATTTTTCACCATCTTTCTTCTTATTGCCATCTTTGTCACCCCCTGTATGAACTTTTCTGTTCACCCTTGTTCTGACCCATTTGTCTGCCTTCTTTCCCAATTCTTGGGGAGAGGTCAGATCAGAGTCTACCAGGTACTGGTGCAACAAATCAGACACACAATTATTAAGTATATGCTCTCTCAGGATTGTGTTATACAGGCTTTCATAATCAGTAACTTTACTGCCATGTAACCACCCCTCCAAGGCCTTCACTGCCTGGTCAATGAAATCAACCCAGTCTTGTGAAGACTCCTTTTTGGTATCTCTGAACTTTATCCTGTACTGTTCAGTGGTTAAGCCATAACCATCCAGGAGTGCATTCTTAAGAACTTGGAAATTATTAGCATCATTTTCTTTTACAGTAAGGAGCCTATCCCTACCTTTTCCAGTGAATGATAGCCATAGGATAGCAGCCCACTGCCTTTGAGGGACATCCTGTACAGCACAGGCCCTCTCAAGTGCAGCAAACCACTTGTTAATGTCATCCCCCTCCTTGTAAGGGGGAACTATCTTGTGCAGATTCCTGGAATCATGCTCTTTTGCAGGATGACTGTGGGGAATACTGCTGCTGCCACCATGGGTATCTAAACCCAACTTCTGTCTTTCCTTCTCTAATTCTAAAGACTGTCTATCCAAATCCAGCTGTTGCTTCTTGAGCTTCAGTCTGGTTTGCTCCACTCTCAATCTATTGAGCTCCCTTTCTAACAATCTGTCATCAGGGTGGGTGGGAGGGACATTTCTAGATACAGAGGTATGATGGGAATGAACAGAAGGAGACCTGTCCCTTACAGAGGGCACCCTAACAGCTTGGCTACCAGCATAATGTGAGAGCACATCATCAGTATGATGTGATTCAATCTCTGTACCAACTATGCTAGACTGTCTAGTAATGGGCAGGCTGAGAAGTTTCTTTCCTGAACCTTTTCCTGGGGGAGTCCCTGGATCAGATTGAGAACCATTAGCTACTTTTTCTACAGATTGGGCACTTATGGCCTTATCCTGTACTCTAAGCATATTAATTAACAGTTCTAAGGAAGGATTCTTCCCTACACTCAAACCTCTCTCTATGCAGAGACTCCTTGCTCCTTTCCAGCTAAGGTGATCATATGCAAGTTTGGACAGTTCAACTTTTTGGCCTGTGCCAGACATTTTTTAGAGAGAGTTAAAGTGATAGCAAAAGATAAAAAAGTTTTCAGAACTTTTTGGAAAGACAGAAAAAAACTTTTTAAACTTTTAAGAACTTTTTGAAAGTTTAGAAGTACTTTTCAGCACTTAGAAAAGAGTGAAAAGAGGAAATGCAAAACTTTTTGGCTATGTGTATATACACTGACCTTGTTTTGTATATTTTTCTCTTATGAAAAGTACAATGACAAGAGTGGTAAGTAGTCTCAAGCACTTATCCCACCACTGCACAACCAATGTAGGAGGCTGGACTGGCTTGTAGTGAGTACCAAGGGGTACTTGCACCTTGCACCAGGCCCAGTTATCCCTTATTAGTGTATAGGGTGTCTAGCAGCTTAGGCTGATAGATAATGGTAGCTTAGCAAAGCAGCTCAGGCTGAACTAGGAGACGTGTGAAGCTACTACAGTACCACCTAGTGTCATATGCACAATATCATAAGAAAACACAATACACAGTTATACTAAAAATAAAGGTACTTTATTTTTATGACAATATGCCAAAGTATCTTAGAGTGTACCCTCAGTGAGAGGATAGGAAATATACACAAGATATATATACACAATAGCAAAAATATGCAGTATAGTCTTAGAAAACAGTGCAAACAATGTATAATTACAATAGGATGCAATGGGGAAACATAGGGATAGGGGCAACACAAACCATATACTCCAAAAGTGGAATGTGAACCACGAATGGACCCCAAACCTATGTGACCTTGTAGAGGGTCGCTGGGACTATTAGAAAATAGTGAGAGTTAGAAAAATAACCCTCCCCAAGACCCTGAAAAGTGAGTGCAAAGTGCACCAAAGTTCCCCTAAGGACAAAATAGTCGTGTTAGAGGGAGAATGCAAGGAAAACACAAATCAGCAATGCAACAACGATGGATTCCTGTCTGAAGGTACCTGTGGAACAAGGGGACCAAGTCCAAAAGTCACAAGCAGCTCGGAGATGGGCAGATGCCCAAGAAATGCCAGCGGTTGGTGCAAAGAAGCTCTTACTAGGCTGAAGAACTGTGAATACTGCAGGAATGACAAGGGCTAGAGACTTCCCCTTTGGAGGATGGATCCCCCACGCCTTGGAGAGTCGTGCAGAAGTGTTTTCCCGCCGGATGGACGCCAACAAGCCTTGCTACACGCAAATCGTGCGTTTGGCGTTTTTGGACGCTGCTGGGGCCCAGGAGGGACCAGGAGGTCGCAAATTGGACCTGCAGAGAGAGGGGACGTCGAGCAAGACAAGGAGCCCTCACTGAAGCAGGTAGCACCCGGAGAAGTGCCAGAAACAGGCACTACGAGGATGCGTGAAACGGTGCTCGCCGAAGTTGCACAAAGGAGTCCCACGTCGCCGGAGACCAACTTAGAAAGTCGTGCAATGCAGGTTAGAGTGCCGTGGACCCAGGCTTGGCTGTGCACGAAGGATTTCCGCCGGAAGTGCACAGGGGCCGGAGAAGCTTGCAAAGTCGCGGTTCCCAGCAATGCAGCCCAGCGAGGTGAGGCAAGGACTTACCTCCACCAAACTTGGGCTGAAGAGTCACTGGACTGTGGGGGTCACTTGGACGGTGTCGCTGGATTCGAGGGACCTCGCTCGTCGTGCTGAGAGGAGACCCAAGGGACCGGAGATGCAGCTTTTTGGTGCCTGCGGTTGCAGGGGGAAGATTCCGTCGACCCACGGGAGATTTCTTCGGAGCTTCTGGTGCAGAGAGGAGGCAGACTACCCCCACAGCATGCACAAGCAGGAAAACAGTCGAGAAGGCGGCAGGATCAGCGTTACAGAGTTGCAGTAGTCGTCTTTGCTACTATGTTGCAGGTTTGCAGGCTTCCAGCGCGGTCAGCGGTCGATTCCTTATCAGAAGGTGAAGAGGGAGATGCAGAGGAACTCGGCTGAGCTCATGCATTCGTTATCTGAAGTTTCCCCAGAGACAGAGACCCTAAATAGCCAGAAAAGAGGGTTTGGCTACCTAGGAGAGAGGAAAGGCTACTAACACCTGAAGGAGCCTATCACAAGGAGTCTCTGACGTCACCTGGTGGCACTGGCCACTCAGAGCAGTCCAGTGTGCCAGCAGCACCTCTGTTTCCAAGATGGCAGAGGTCTGGAGCACACTGGAGGAGCTCTGGACACCTCCCAGGGGAGGTGCAGGTCAGGGGAGTGGTCACTCCCCTTTCCTTTGTCCAGTTTCGCGCCAGAGCAGGGGCTAAGGGGTCCCTGAACCGGTGTAGACTGGCTTATGCAGAATTGGGCACCTCTGTGCCCAACAAAGCATTTCCAGAGGCTGGGGGAGGCTACTCCTCCCCTGCCTTCACACCATTTTCCAAAGGGAGAGGGTGTCACACCCTCTCTCAGAGGAAGTTCTTTGTTCTGCCATCCTGGGCCAGGCCTGGCTGGACCCCAGGAGGGCAGATGCCTGTCTGAGGGGTTGGCAGCAGCAGCAGCTGCAGAGAAACCCCAGGAAGGGCAGTCTGGCAGTACCAGGGTCTGTGCTACAGACCACTGGGATCATGGAATTGTACCAACAATGCCAGGATGGCATAGAGGGGGCAATTCCATGATCATAGACATGTTACATGGCCATATTCGGAGTTACCATGGTGAAGCTACATATAGGTAGTGACCTATATGTAGTGCACGCGTGTAATGGTGTCCCCGCACTCACAAAGTTCAGTGAATTGGCTCTGAACAATGTGGGGGCACCTTGGCTAGTGCCAGGGTGCCCTCACACTAAGTAACTTTGCACCTAACCTTTACCAGGTAAAGGTTAGACATATAGGTGACTTATAAGTTACTTAAGTGCAGTGTAAAATGGCTGTGAAATAACGTGGACGTTATTTCACTCAGGCTGCACTGGCAGGCCTGTGTAAGAATTGTCAGAGCTCCCTATGGGTGGCAAAAGAAATGCTGCAGCCCATAGGGATCTCCTGGAACCCCAATACCCTGGGTACCTCAGTACCATATACTAGGGGATTATAAGGGTGTTCCAGTAAGCCAATGTAAATTGGTAAAAATTGTCACTAGCCTGTCAGTGACAATTTGGAAAGAAATGAGAGAGCATAACCACTGAGGTTCTGATTAGCAGAGCCTCAGTGAGACAGTTAGGCACCACACAGGGAACATATACATGCACACCTATGAGCACTGGGGCCCTGTGTGACAGGGTCCCAGTGACACATACATATAGGCCACAAACCTATGAGCACTGGGGTCCTGACTAGCAGGATCCCAGTGACACCTAACAACCATACTGAAAACATGGTGTTTTCACTATGAGCACTGAGGCCTGGCTATCAGGATTCCAGTGAGACAGTGAAAACAGTGACAAACACCCTGACATACACTCACAAACAGGCCAAAAGTGGGGGTAACAAGGCTAGAAAGAGGCTACCTTCTCACATACTGGAACACCCTTATAATTCCCTAGTATATGGTACTGAGGTACCCAGGGTATTGGGGTTCCAGGAGATCCCTATGGGCTGCAGCATTTCTTTTGCCACCCATAGGGAGCTCTGACAAATCTTACACAGGCCTGCCACTGCAGCCTGAGTGAAATAACGTCCACGTTATTTCACAGCCATTTTTCACTGCACTTAAGTAACTTATAAGTCACCTATATGTCTAACCTTTACCTAGTAAAGGTTGGGTCCTAAGTTACTTAGTGTGTGGGCACCCTGGCACTAGCCAAGGTGCCCCCACATTGTTCAGGGCCAATTCCCCGGACTGTGTGAGTGCGGGGACACCATTACACGCGTGCACTACATATAGGTCACTACCTATATGTAGCTTCACAATGGTAACTCCGAATATGGCCATGTAATATGTCTATGATCATGGAATTGCCCCCTCTATGCCATCCTGGCATAGTTGGCACAATCCCATGATCCCAGTGGTCTGTAGCACAGACCCTGGTACTGCCATACTGCCTTTCCCGGGGTTTCACTGCAGCTGCTGCTGCCGCCAACCCCTCAGACAGGCAGCTGCCCTCCTGGGGTCCAGCCAGGCCTGGCCCAGGATGGCAGAACAAAGGACTTCCTCTGAGAGAGGGTGTTACACCCTCTCCCTTTGGAAAATGGTGTGAAGGCAGGGGAGGAGTAGCCTCCCCCAGCCTCTGGAAATGCTTTCTTGGGCACAGATGTGCCCAATTCTGCATAAGCCAGTCTACACCGGTTCAGGGACCCCTTAGCCCTGCTCTGGCGCGAAACTGGACAAAGGAAAGGGGAGTGACCACTCCCCTGACCTGTACCTCCCCTGGGAGGTGCCCAGAGCTCCTCCAGTGTGCTCCAGACCTCTGCCATCTTGGAAACAGAGGTGCTGCTGGCACACTGGACTGCTCTGAGAGGCCAGTGCCACCAGGTGACGTCAGAGACTCCTTGTGATAGGCTCCTTCAGGTGTTGCTAGCCTATCCTCTCTCCTAGGTAGCCAAACCCTCTTTTCTGGCTATTTAGGGTCTCTGTCTCTTGGGATTCCTTAGATAACGAATGCAAGAGCTCATCCGAGTTCCTCTGCATCTCTCTCTTCACCTTCTGCCAAGGAATCGACTGCTGACCGCCCTGGAAGCCTGCAAAACTGCAACATAGTAGCTAAGACGACTACTGCAACTCTGTAACGCTGATCCTGCCGCCTTCTCGACTGTTTTCCTGGTGGTGCATGCTGTGGGGGTAGTCTGCCTCCTCTATGCACTAGAAGCTCCGAGGAAATCTCCCGTGGGTCGACGGAATCGTCCCCCTGCAACCGCAGGCACCAAAAAGCTGCATTACCCGTTCCTTGGGTCTCCTCTCAGCACGACGAGCGAGGTCCCTCAAATCCAGGAACTCTGTGCAAGTGACTCCCACAGTCCAGTGACTCTTCAGTCCAAGTTTGGTGGAGGTAAGTCCTTGCCTCACCTCGCTAGACTGCATTGCTGGGAACCGCGACTTCTGCAGCTACTCCGGCCCCTGTGCACTTCCGGCAGAAATCCTTCGTGCACAGCCAAGCCTGGGTCCACGGCACTCTAACCTGCATTGCACGACTTTCTAAGTTGGTCTCCGGCGACGTGGGACTCCTTTGTGTAACTTCGGGTGAGCACCATTTCACGTGTCCTCATAGTGCCTGTTTCTGGCACTTCTCCGGGTGCTACGTGCTGCTAATAGGGCTCTTTGTCTTGCTCGACGTCCCCTCTACCTCCTGGTCCAATTTGCGACCTCCTGGTCCCTCCTGGGCCACAGCAGCGTCCAAAAACGCTAACCGCACGATTTGCAGCTAGCAAGGCTTGTTGGCGTTCTTTTGGCGGGAAAACACTTCTGCACGACTCTACAAGGCGAGAGGGATCCGTCCTCCAAAGGGGAAGTCTCTAGCCCTTTGCGTTCCTGCAGAAACCGCAGCTTCTTTAGTCCAGTCGAAGCTTCTTTGCACCCGCGGCTGGCATTTCCTGGGCATCTGCCCAAATCCGACTTGCTTGTGACTTTTGGACTTGGTCCCCTTGTTCCACAGGTACCCCAGATTGGAAATCCAGCATTGTTGCATTGTTGGTTTGTGTCTTTCCTGCCTTATTCCCCTATCACGACTTCTTTGTCCTTTGGGGAACTTTAGTGCACTTTGCACTCACATTTCAGGGTCTTGGGGTGGGCTATTTTTCTAACCCTCACTATTTTCTAATAGTCCCAGCGACCCTCTACAAGGTCACATAGGTTTGGGGTCCATTCGTGGTTCGCATTCCACTTTTGGAGTATATGGTTTGTGTTGCCCCTATCCCTATGTTTCTCCATTGCATCCTATTGTAACTATACATTGTTTGCACTGTTTTCTAAGACTATACTGCATATTTTTAGTACTGTGTACATATAACTTGTGTATATTTGCTATCCTCACTCTGAGGGTACACTCTGAGATACTTTGGCATATTGTCATAAAAATAAAGTACCTTTATTTTTAGAATAACTGTGTATTGTGTTTTCTTATGATATTGTGCATATGACACTAAGTGGTACTGTAGTAGCTTCACACGTCTCCTAGTTCAGCCTAAGCTGCTCTGCTAAGCTACCATTATCTATCAGCCTAAGCTGCTAGACACCCTATACACTAATAAGGGATAACTGGGCCTGGTGCAAGGTGCAAGTACTCCTTGGTACTCACTACAAGCCAGTCCAGCCTCCTACAGATAGCAGATGTGCTTTCTCTGCTGTTCCAGCAACTAGCAGGAATGCCCTGCCTCGCCACCTTCAGCAGAGAGACAGTGCATGCACTTTCAGGAAAGCTTCCAACACTTTATAGTTTCCTTCCCTTTGTCAGTCTGAACAACTTGCCCAGGACACTTCTTGGAGTCGGCTTATCTGGTCTCAGTCGTCACCCACCCATTCTATGTAACCAAGGAGTGCAAGTATGTACCAGAGGTTGTATGACAGTACAACGCCTTGCTTTAGCCTGCATGGTTTTACTTCACAAGTATTTCCATGCATACCATTACCATGTGTTTCTGTCAACAGTAAAAAGTCATATAGCACTCAAACAACTAGCACGCAGACATTCATCACGCAAACCATGTCATCACTTTTTTTAGGGTTGAGCGCCCACCGCACGTCCATCAGTTTGGTGTGTTCGTGGGCTTGCCTTTTAACATTCTCTTGATTTCGTCAGTGAAAGGCATTCATACATCATGCCTTTCCCGGTGTTTAGCCCTTCTCGAGCGCACCGACCAACTACTGAAAACATTCGAGGCTCCGTGTTTTCCGTCAATTTACCTTTTTATTTTGTATGCACCGCGATCTCGCTGGGCAGCAGTCGAACCCCTTGAATGACATCGACCCTATTACATGGATAATCGCACTTTTGCTTATACGTTTGAATACAAGCGAACTTTTGTTTCCTTTTGTGTGTCTGCTTTGTGCTCATGGCGGCCGTGGCCTTGCTTATGTGAAACTGTTTTACTTTTCTTTTCAGTTCATGTGGCAAGAAAAGTCTGGTTAAGAGTTTACAACGCTAATAGCTCTAACTCGAGCAAATGCGAGACCCGTTGCATTGCAAATGCTTGTTTTGTACTGCTGTCATTTGCAAGTTATTTTCATTTATTGCTTAGACTTATAAAGTGTGGAAAAGATTTAAACACAAGTCATGTTTTTAACGCTATATTTCTCTCCGTATATAAAAATTCCTCCACCAAGATGGCGAATCTCGAAAACTGAGATGCTCGCATTAATAATGCTGAAAAAGAAAATGTGAATTTAATTGAGTGGTTCAGTAGGGTTCAAATGGGAGAACATTTCCACACATATTTTGTATTGAACACGGTTTAGCCTCTATTAGAACTATATATTGGGCTCAGCTCCTCGGCGGGTGCACTGCGCTCCCACACGCGGAGGCGGCCCGGGCAGCACCGGAGTTTACTCATGAAGTTACAGCGCCTCCTACTGGCTAAAGTGAGTATTCAAAGCAGATCGACCATAAATAAAGCATTATCCCCAATACATTGAAGGATAAAATGAATATATATTGTTAAAGAATGAAACACGTTTTTTTAAGTGTACCTGTGATTCAAGAAACGAATACTACAATCATAAGTTAATAATAGCATCAGATTTTGCAAGTAATAAAACTAATATAACTATTGGAAATTCTAATTGATGAACATATTAAAACGTGCTTTAAGGTACATTGACATGTTGCATTATAAGGAATGCTTTTAGGAAGTGCAAAACGTTTGCAATTCTAAGGCCTGTAAATATATAATTGTTTTGGTCTTTCCAGAATAAAACAGACCCAATCGTGTTTCTACATGAGCAACTACACCTGACTCTACTCTCCGTTGTGAAAGAAAAGCAGCTTGTTTCAGTAAAGAGTCAGAAAAAGGGTAATTGTTTTTTTTTTATTGTAGATCTGGAGAGAGCCCATATTTCTATGTCACCTCCATCAATGTCGTCTGGCTGCTGCACACCTTGAGAGACCGTCCTCTCCTTGCAGAACTATTTGTTGAACAAGGTAATGTTTTATAAACATATTAGGTACTAGGAATGAAAGTAATTATCCATTTGCATATACAAAGGGGAGAAAGTGGACAGTAGGTTACTGTCTGGAGGACAGTGAAGGGAACCCCCGGAGGGCTCCGGACAGTGGGCACTGGGGCAGATTTTTCATTCTTCCTCCAAATCAAGGCAAACCCCAGGAGGGTGCTGGAGGGTGGCAAATGGGACACATTTTCCTTCTAACCCCAAATCAAGGCAGACTCCAAGGGCAGCTGCTGGACATTGGGGATTGTGGCTGATTTTCTATTCTACTTCTGACTAAAGGCAAGCCCTAGGGTGGGCACAGGATAGTGGGCACCAAGGCAGATTTTCTACTCTAACTCCTAGTCAACGCAGACACCAGGGCAAGCGCTGGACATAGGGATCTGGTGCAGATTTTCTATTCTAACTTTGAGTCAAGGCAAACCTCAGGGAGGGCTCTGGACTGTGGGCACTGGGGCAGATTTTTTATTCTATCTCCAAGTCAATCCAAACCCTAGAGCGGGTTCTGCACAGTGGGGACTGGGACAAATGTTCTACCCTAACTCTAAGTCAAGGCAAACCCCAGGGAGGGCGCTGCACAGAGGGACATGGGACAGATTTTCTATTCTAACTCCTAGACTCCAAGGGCAGATGCTGGACAGTGGAGACTCGGGCTGATTTTCTATTCTGTCTCTGACTCAAGGCAAACCCTAGGGTGGGCGCTGCAAAGTGGGCACTGAGGCAGATTTTCTAATGTAACTCCAAGTCAGAGCAAACCCCACGGCAAGCGATGGACATAGGGAACTGGTGCAGATTTTCTATTCTAACTTTGAGTCAATGCAAACCCTAGGGTGGGCGCTGGATAGTGGGCACTGGGGCAGATATTCGAATCTAACTCTGAGTCAAGGCGAACCCCTGGATGAGTGCTGGACAGTGGCAACGGGGGCAGATTATACATTGAAACTCTAATTTACCTTTTTCATTGCATTTGTTTCAGGCTTACTTAAAAGGGAAAGACCATGAGCGGCTGCCTACATTCTATCCAGAAGCTTTTAGCCACAAAGGGGGCACCCTAACTTTATTGGATTTTATCCTATCATTCACAGCTAAATCAAGTTACATTTAAGCTGAACTTACTGGCACATTTACAAATTCACCCTGTATTTCAAAAGTTCTCGCTCAAGTTTGTGTTAATCTCATGTTGAAGATGACCCCCTTAGACTTCTAAGTGAGGAAGAAAGGGAATATGATGTCTGTACAGCTCTTGACTCTAAATGGAGAAGGCAAACCCTTTGGTACTTAATATCCTGGAAGGTATACAGCCAGGAGGGTGATTCTTAGGAACCCGAGGAACCTGATGCTACTTAGACATTTTCTTTCACAGAAAACAGACACGCAAAACCCTAAGGTCTTTTGGAAGGGGCGATGCTGTCAGGCAGCAGCTGGTCACTATGGCCATATATGTTATTTTCTACCATTCGCTTTGTGGTACATTCCCAAAACCACGTCTTGCCCTTGCATCATGAAGAAAGCCACCTGGGTGGTGGCATAGCAGACCACAGAGAGGACGCTGGTGGTCACCCTGTAGGAGCTTGCAGTGCCACTCAAGAGAGCTATCTGCAAGCCAGAGTTTGCTTAGGAACTACATGCTCCAGTATTGCGAAGCACCTCAGTCATCTTGGGTGATGCACAACTTTAAAGCATCCAGTGAGAAGAAGCAGCATTGTTCATTATACTAGTAAAGCTTGACTGAAGTGGATACTTGACTCTAGTTTATGCACTAGGGAGATGTATGCTCTGTGGGAATGTGCCTACGCTTCTGGTAACAGCGCTCCTACATGTCCATAGTTTAGTCTGAAAAAAACTAGATATTGACTTTCATGAAGGTTACTTTAGAAGTTTAAGATTGGGTGCACACATTGTCCAATAGTAAACTGATCAGAAAAACAAGCAGTGCTTGAGTGGACGTTTGAGAAAGCCCTTCCTGGTGTGACTTTAACTGAAAGGCACCAAAACGAGCTGTACTAAGTGGAATTTGTTGTAAATGACCTATGTGTTCAAGTACACAGTTGCTCCCTGGGGACAAACAGTGCCAAATTGAAACAAACCACAAATTCAAGTAGGCCATGGTAGCATCAACCAGTAGTGCCTCTTTGACTTGGCCAAGTCGGCTCACAAGTCCTACTCCTACGGGGTGTCAGCTCTTGTCAGTGTCCTCAGCGAATTGGACAGTGTTGACAAGTTTGAGATGAATCTCCCACAGTAGGAGGCCATACCCAGGAAACGCCGCACCTCAGTGGCATTTTGTTAAATGGATGCTGATGCTATCACTTTGGCCTTCCTCAGGTTAATGCGCAGCCTGTCTCTTGAGAAGATTTATCTGAGGAATTCAATTGACTGCTCATAGAATGAGCACTTCGAGCGAAGAAGCGTCAATCCACAGTCCTCCAGCCACTGCACGTGGTGCTTCACAAGGGCATCAGAGGAAATCAAGATATTGTTGCTAATGTTCAGGACACTCACTAGGTGAGAGAGGATTTAACCAAACACCTCTGCTATTAACGATATCTTAAAATTCAACCTCATATACCATTGGAGACCCCTGTGGGTTGAAAGCCAATGATGTACCAACTGGCAGGTTTTAACTCTAACTGATGGTAGCCAGCATTTAAGTCTAGTTTAGAGAACCATTGGGCTCCATTCAGGTCTGCCACAATATCTTCAACTGTGGGGTTGCTGTTCTCTCCTGATGACCTTGTCAGGGACCTTCTTGATCACTCCGTGTTCCTCTAGGCTCCTCGGCTCTTCTTCCACCAGTGGCTGCATGGTGGAATGGCACTCTCCAGTATTGAAGCTCTTAGGCCCATATTCATACTGGTTTGGCGCTGAATTTGCATCTTTTTTTGGCACAAATTCAGTGCAAATCTAACTCCTTATTTATATTTTGACATTAGACATGTCTAACATCAAAATATAGGAGTTTGCACCATTTTTTTAGATGAGTGAACGTACCTTGTGTCAATGAGATGCAAGGTACGCATTTCCATCCAAAAAACGGTGGTATCTCCATAGTCCAATAATTATCCCCCTGTGCTAAAATGATGCACGGGTGGGAGGAGGGGCTAAATAATAATGCTCAGCTTGCTTTGCACCATTATTTAATGCCTGGGTTAGACCAGGTGTTAGGGGACCTGTGGACCCATTTCCATGGTTAAACACCATGGAATAGGTCTACAGGTGCCCTTTCCAAGCCCCAGGAACACCCCCACCCCCACCAGAGGGACACTGGAAGATGGGAAACCCCCATCCCAGGTAAGTTTTTTTTTTTTTGCCATTGGGAGCCCTAACTTGGGGCCCTCTGCATGGCACAGGGTGCAATGGCCATGCCCAGGGGACACTTGTCCCCTGTGCTGGCCATTGGAGTGGTAGGCATGACTCCTGTCTTTCCTAAGACAAGAGTCATGTTTTTGGTAATTGTGTGACAGGAAATGTCGCTAGTCTGGTTAGATGTATTTTTTTGCCTCTAACCAGGCTAGCGTAATTTTCTGACGCACATCCCCCTCCTTCCCTAACACCACTCCCACCGGGGTAGCGCCTTTTTTAAAGACGCTAGCCCAAGTTTAGCTCTGGCTTGCACCATTCAATAAATATGGCACCCGGCTGGTGTTGTAAAATGACACAAGCCGGCCCTAAACCTTTTGCAGCAAAACTGCGTTAGCAGCTGATGGGACACCACACCATCCCATCAGCTTGGGTGTCTGCCAATACGTGCAACCTCATCAGCACTAGTATGACTTCCCAGGTGATTCAAGGTTTGGCACAGGAGTAACCATCGAGGACTGGCGACGTGTAGCCTTGTTTGACTTGGGCCCTAATTTCACCCATCGGATTGATGTTGGTCCAGCTTCCTGAGTTGTGCATAGAAGATGTCTACAGACTCATCATCCCACTGCTTAGCCTGGTGCAACTTGAACCTTTTGCAGTCAGGGTTAATTTCAGGGTCAAAGTGTCTGTTTGAAGCTGCCACTGCAGCGTTGAAATCTGCAACATCACTTGTGTTGGGCACAGTCCCATACAGGCTGTGCAGTTTTGCCCGGCAAAGTGAAGTAGAAGTGTTCTACTGACTGTGCCATCAAACAACCAGTAGTGTTGTAAGTGTGTGACCCACTGCTGCCGGCATAGCCCTGCAGTTTCAAGGTCCACAGCAGAGCTGTGACTGAAGAATGAGTGAGTGGCGGGTGTGGTGCTCGGCATTGCAGTATCACTATCAGTGCATAGTTGAGTGATGCAGGCTGGACTTACGTGGTGCCCCTACTGCAGAGCTGGTTAATCTCTGTGCCTTCTCCATCTGGTTGCGGTATAAATCATACAGCAGTTCTCTGTGGATGCTTTCCTCCCTAGTGACATGTTCCCCTTTTATCTGCAATCATTACTCTTCTCACTCTGTCTCCTCTTTTATTATTTTCCTCCATTTTCATCAGCACGGTCTCACATCCTCTGACTAACTTCCGATGGCTGGCAGTGCAGTGGCAATGCAGGGGCCGCCTTGGGGCATTCACCTCCGCGGGGAGTCCGCAGCTGGGCCCAGTGTCCCGCCTCTGCACGCTGCACCAGGCAGCTTGGACCCCTCTGGTCAGTTTGGCCTCTTCAGTGAGTGCTGTGGCCAGGGTTGCTTGCAGGTGGCCGCAGGGTGTACAATCGCCCTTCTCACCAGTGTAAGCTGGGGGGGCGCACTTCAGCCACAGGACTCACTCAGATCTAGCACTGACACCAGCGACACACGCACCAGATCTGTATTACTGAGGACCCGAGCAGTCACTCCTCCCTTTATTTATGCCCTTGGGCCGTGCCCGGCCTTCGAGGTGTAAACTGCAAGAAGTATGTAGCTGCAGGGTGGCACTCTACACGTTGTTGCTTATGTGGCCTGAAATGGCCAAGGACAGGGCTGGTGATAAGGCCTAAGCAAGAAATATATCCAGCTCTTCTTTCCTTTCCATCCTTTCAGACTTGAGCAAGTCATTCATCACATCTCAGCTACAGGCAGCTTTAGCCGTCAGAAAGGCCGACACTTTCCAACACATTGCATACGCTTGGAATGCACTTTGGGAAGGACATTTTCTTGTAACTGGATGGCTTTGTTTTCTATCTTACTTTCCCCCTTCTGGTTTGTTGGCTCTCCTTCCTATTCTTGAGTTTGTCCCACCCAGGAGCATTTTGCATTAACAGTGCTGTGACTGGTTAGTTGTATCCTTCCACTGGTTATATCAGCCTCCCTTGGCAGTGTCTGAGGCACTCTTTTCTCTCCCTCTGCTCCCACATCCCCGCTCTTCACTACACTTCCCCTACCCCACGCAGCATCCTCTAGCAGCCTCTGCCACCTTGTTTTTAAGTTTTGCCTGCACGCTTGCTTGCATGCTGGTTGTGAAATCAATTCTTAATTTAAAAAAACTCATAAGGGGCTTAGAACAGCCCCTTACTCAGCTGTGCTTACCATTGGCTTTGTACAACGTCGCTCTGATTTACGCGCTTCTGTGAGAAACTAGACTCTTTCTAGCCTTGTTACCCCCACTTTTGGCCTGTTTGTGAGTGTATGTCAGGGTGTTTTCACTGTCTCACTGGGATCCTGCCAGCCAGGGCCCAGTGCTCTTAGTGAAAACCCTATGTTTTCAGTATGTTTGTTATGTGTCACTGGGACCCTGCTAGTCAGGACCCCAGTGCTCATAAGTTTGTGGCCTATATGTATGTGTTCCCTGTGTGGTGCCTAACTGTCTCACTGAGGCTCTGCTAACCAGAACCTCAGTGGTTATGCTCTCTCATTTCTTACAAATTGTCACTAACAGGCTAGTGACCAATTTTACCAATTTACATTGGCTTACTGGAACACCCTTATAATTCCCTAGTATATGGTACTGAGGTACCCAGGGTATTGGGGTTCCAGGAGATCCATATGGGCTGCAGCATTTCTTTTGCCACCCATAGGGAGCTCTGACAATTCTTACACAGGCCTGCCACTGCAGCCTGAGTGAAATAACATCCACGTTATTTCACAGCCATTTTTCACTGCACTTAGGTAACTTATAAGTCACCTATATGTCTAACCTTTACCTGGTAAAGGTTAGGTGCAAAGTTACTTAGTGTGAGGGCACCCTGGCACTAGCCAAGGTGCCCCCACATTGTTCAGAGCCAATTCCCTGAACTTTGTGAGTGCGGGGACACCATTACACGCGCGCACTACATATAGGTCACCACCTATATGTAGCTTCACAATGGTAACTCCGAATATGGCCATGTAACATGTCTATGATCATGGAATTGCCCCCTCTATGCCATCCTGGCATAGTTGGCACAATCCCATGATCCCAGTGGTCTGTAGCACAGACCCTGGTACTGCCAAACTGCACTTCCTGGGGTTTCACTGCAGCTGCTGCTGCTGCCAACCCCTCAGACAGGCATCTGCCCTCCTGGGGTCCAGCCAGGCCTGGCCCAGGATGGCAGAACAAAGGACTTCCTCTGAGAGAGGGTGTTACACCCTCTCCCTTTGGAAAATGGCGTGAAGGCAGGGGAGGAGTAGCCTCCCCCAGCCTCTGGAAATGCTTTCTTGGACACAGATGTGCCCAATTCTGCATAAGCCAGTCTACACCGGTTCAGGGGACCCCTTAGCCCTGCTCTGGCGCGAAACTGGACAAAGGAAAGGGGAGTGACCACTCCCCTGACCTGCACCTCCCCTGGGAGGTGTCCAGAGCTCCTCCAGTGTGCTCCAGACCTCTGCCATCTTGGAAACAGAGGTGCTGCTGGCACACTGGACTGCTCTGAGTGGCCAGTGCCACCAGGTGACGTCAGAGACTCCTTCTGATAGGCTCCTTCAGGTGTTAGTAGCCTATCCTCTCTCCTAGGTAGCCAAACCCTCTTTTCTGGCTATTTAGGGTCTCTGTCTCTGGGGAAACTTTAGATAACGAATGCAAGAGCTCATCCGAGTTCCTCTGCATCTCTCTCTTCACCTTCTGCCAAGGAATCGACTGCTGACCGCGCTGGAAGCCTGCAAACCTGCAACATAGTAGCAAAGACGACTACTGCAACTCTGTAACGCTGATCCTGCCGCCTTCTCGACTGTTTTCCTGCTTGTGCATGCTGTGGGGGTAGTCTGCCTCCTCTCTGCACCAGAAGCTCCGAAGAAATCTCCCGTGGGTCGACGGAATCTTCCCCCTGCAACCGCAGGCACCAAAAAGCTGCATTACCGGTCCCTTGGGTCTCCTCTCAGCATGACGAGCGAGGTCCCTCGAATCCAGTGACTCTGTCCAAGTGACCCCCACAGTCCAGTGACTCTTCAGTCCAAGTTTGGTGGAGGTAAGTCCTTGCCTCACCTCGCTGGGCTGCATTGCTGGGAACCGCGACTTTTGCAGCTACTCTGGCCCCTGTGCACTTCCGGCGGAAATCCTTTGTGCACAGCCAAGCCTGGGTCCACGGCACTCTAACCTGCATTGCACGACTTTCTAAGTTGGTCTCCGGCGACATGGGACTCCTTTGTGCGACTTCGGGTAAGCACCGTTTCACGCATTTTTATAGTGCCTGTTTCTGGCACTTGTCCGGGTGCTACCTGCTGCTGAGAGAGCTCTTTGTCTTGCGCAACGTCCCCTCTCTCTCCTGGTCCAATTTGCGACCTCCTGGTCCCTCCAGAGCCACAGCAGCATCCAAAAACGGTAATCGCACGATTTGCAGCTAGCAAGGCTTGTTGGCGTTCTTTCGGCGGGAAAACACTTCTGCACGACTCTCCACGGCGAGAAACATCCGTCCACCAAATGGGAAGTCTCTAGCTCTTTTCGTTCCTGCAGAAACCGCAGCTTCTTCTGTCCAGTAGAAGCTTCTTTGCACCCGCAGCTGGCATTTCCTGGGCATCTGCCCATCTCCGACTTGCTTGTGACTTTTGGACTTGGTCCCCTTGTTCCACAGGTACCCTAGATTGGAAATCTACAGTTGTTGCATTGTTGGTTTGTGTCTTTCCTGCATTATTCCTCTAACACGACTTCTTTGTCCTTAGGGGAACTTTAGTGCACTTTGCACTCACTTTTCAGGGTCTTGGGGAGGGTTATTTTTCTAACTCTCACTATTTTCTAATAGTCCCAGCGACCCTCTACAAGGTCACATAGGTTTGGGGTCCATTCGTGGTTCGCATTCCACTTTTGGAGTATATGGTTTGTGTTGCCCCTATCCCTATGTTTCCCCATTGCATCCTATTGTAACTATACATTGTTTGCACTGTTTTCTAAGACTATACTGCATATTTTTGCTATTGTGTATATATATATTGTGTATATATATCTTGTGTATATTTCCTATCCTCTCACTGAGGGTACACTCTAAGATACTTTGGCATATTGTCATAAAAATAAAGTACCTTTATTTTTAGTATAACTGTGTATTGTGTTTTCTTATGATATTGTGCATATGACACTAAGTGGTACTGTAGTAGCTTCACCCGTCTCCTAGTTCAGCCTAAGCTGCTCTGCTAAGCTACCATTTTCTATCAGCCTAAGCTGCTAGACACCCTATACACTAATAAGGGATAACTGGGCCTGGTGCAAGGTGCAAGTACCCCTTGGTACTCACTACAAGCCAGTCCAGCCTCCTACATTGGTTGTGCAGTGGTGGGATAAGTGCTTTGAGACTACTTACCACTCTTGTCATTGTACTTTTCATAAGAGAAAAATATACAAAACAAGGTCAGTGTATATACACATAGCCAAAAAGTTTTGCATTTCCTCTTTTCACTCTTTTCTAAGTGCTGAAAAGTACTTCTAAACTTGCAAAAAGTTCTTAAAAGTTTAAAAAGTTATTTTCTGTCTTTCTAAAAAGTTCTGAAAACTTTTTTCTCTTTTTCTATCACTTTAACTCTCTCTAAAAATGTCTGGCACAGGCCAAAATGTTGATCTGTCCAAACTTGCATATGATCACCTTAGCTGGAAAGGAGCAAGGAGTCTCTGCATAGAGAGAGGTTTGAGTGTAGGGAAGAACCCTTCTTTGGAATTATTGCTTAACATGCTTAGAGAACAAGATAAGGCCATAGGGGCCACATCTGTTGAAAAAGTAGCAAATGGTTCCCAATCTGATCCAGGGACTCCCCCAGGAAAAGATTCAGGAAATAAACTTCCTAGCCTGCCCATTACTAGACAGTCTAGCATAGTTGGTAATGATGGAGAGCCTCACCATACAAATAGTGTTGTCTCACATCATAGCAAAAGCATTTATTCTCACCATACTGGTAGTAATGTTTCTGTAAACCAAGCTGTTAGGGTGGCTTCTGTAAGGGACAGGTCTCCTTCTGTTCATTCTTCTGTGTCTAAGAATGTCCCTCCCACCAACCCTGATGACAGAATGTTAGAGAGGGAACTCAATAAGTTGAGGGTGGACCAAACCAGACTGAAGCTTAAAAAGCAACAGCTGGATTTGGATAGACAGTCTTTTGAACTAGAGAAGGAAAGACAGAAACTGGGTTTAGAAACCCATGGTGGCAGCAGCAGTATTCCCCATAGTCATCCTGCAAAAGAGCATGATTCCAGGAATCTGCACAAGATAGTTCCCCCTTATAAGGAGGGGGATGACATTAACAAGTGGTTTGCTGCACTTGAGAGGGCCTGTGTTGTACAGGATGTCCCTCAAAGGCAGTGGGCTGCTATCCTATGGCTATCATTTAGTGGAAAAGGTAGGGATAGGCTCCTTACTGTGAAAGAAAATGATGCTAATAATTTCAAAGTTCTTAAGAATGCACTCCTGGATGGTTATGGCTTAACCACTGAACAATACAGGATAAAGTTCAGAGAGACCAAAAAGGAGTCTTCACAAGACTGGGTTGATTTCATTGACCATTCAGTGAAGGCCTTGGTGGGGTGGTTACATGGCAGTAAAGATACTGATTATGACAGCCTGTATAACTTGATCCCGAGAGAGCATATTCTTAATAATTGTGTGTCTGATTTGTTGCACCAGTACTTGGTGGACTCTGATCTGACCTCTCCCCAAGAATTGGGAAAGAAGGCAGACAAATGGGTCAGAACAAGGGTGAACAGAAAAGTTCATACAGGGGGTGACAAAGAGAAAATTAAGAAGAAAGATGGTGAAAAATCTCAAGATAAGCATGGGGACAAGGGTAAAACCATAGATCCCACTTCAAATCTTAAACACTCTTCAGAGGGTGGGGATAAAACAAATTCTTCCTCTTCTTCTCAACCTACACAATTTAAAAAGCCTTGGTGCTTTGTGTGTAAAAATAGAGGCCATAGGCCAGGGGATAGGTCCTGTCCAGGTAAACCCCCTGAGCCTACCACCACTAATACATCAAGCTCTAGTGCCCCTAGCAGTAGTGGTACTAGTGGTGGGACTGCTGGCAACAGTCAAGTTAAGGGTGTAGTTGGGTTCACTTATGGGTCCATAGTAGAAACTGGGGTAGTCAGTCCCAAGACAGTTTCTGTCACACCTAGTGGCATTGGCCTTGCCACACTGGCTGCTTGTCCCCTTACAATGGATAAGTACAGGCAGACAGTTTCAATAAATGGTGTTGAGGCCTTGGCCTACAGGGACACAGGTGCCAGTATCACTTTGGTGACTGAAAACCTAGTGCACCCTGATCAACACATCATTGGACAACAGTATAAGATTATTGATGTCCATAACTCCACTAAGTTTCTTCCCTTAGCTATAATTCAGTTTAGTTGGGGTGGAGTTACTGGCCCTAAGCAGGTGGTGGTATCACCTAGCTTACCTGTAGACTGTCTCTTAGGTAATGACCTAGAGGCCTCAGGTTGGGCTGATGTAGAGTTTTTTGCCCATGCAGCCATGCTGGGCATCCCTGAGGAATTGTTCCCTCTCATTTCTAATGAAATGAAAAAGCAAAGGAGAGAAGGCCTGAAAACTCAGGATCCCTCTCCATCAACAGGTAAAAAGGGTATCACAGTATCCCCTAACCACCCTACCATTCAGGATTCCATTCCTGTGGTGGGAGAAACCTCTCCTGGGTGGCACCTGTTCCAAGGGAATCATCAGTTGGCAAAACTGTACTCCCTGAGGTAGAAGTACCTCTCTGTGGGATAACTAACATTGGTGACAAAAAGAGCACCACTTTAGTTAACATGGAGCATCCCTCCAACCCTCCCAGAGAAACTTTAGTGCAGAAACTCTGTACTGCCTCACAACACTTAGGACAGCATCCCTGCCCTAGTGTGGAGCTCATAGGACAGCATCCCTGCCCTGCTCCAACTCAAGAGAAACAGCATCCCTGTTCTCTCTTCCAGCCATATGGACAAAGTTTTTTCCCAGCTATGGCTTTACTGAGACAGCATCCCTGTCTGGCATTTCCATCACTACAAATAGGTTCAGTGGACAATTCCCACTGCTCTAAACTAAAACTTACTGATAGAAACTCTGAAAATACATCTTCACATTGTTGCTTAGCTAAAAAAATACAAACAGGGTGGTTTACATCCCCACAGGGAAGTAACCATATAGTGGATGATAAAGGGAGTAACCAGTCTATTGCAGAGCTACTCTCTACTTATCACCACTTAGACAATAAAGTCTCAACTGGCCAAGGTTAGCCTTATTGTCCTTCGTTGGGGGGGGGGGGGGGGTTGTGTGAGAAAGTAGCCTCTTTCTAGCCTTGTTACACCCACTTTTGGCCTGTTTGTGAGTGTATGTCAGGGTGTTTTCACTGTCTCACTGGGATCCTGCCAGCCAGGGCCCAGTGCTCATAGTGAAAACCCTATGTTTTCAGTATGTTTGTTATGTGTCACTGGGACCCTGCTAGTCAGGACCCCAGTGCTCATAAGTTTGTGGCCTATATGTATGTGTTCCCTGTGTGGTGCCTAACTGTCTCACTGAGGCTCTGCTAACCAGAACCTCAGTTGGATATGCTCTCTCATTTCTTACAAATTGTCACTAACAGGCTAGTGACCAATTTTACCAATTTACATTGGCTTACTGAAACACCCTTATAATTCCCTAGTATATGGTACTGAGGTACCCAGGGTATTGGGGTTCCAGCAGATCCATATGGGCTGCAGCATTTCTTTTGCCACCCATAGGGAGCTCTGACAATTCTTACACAGGCCTGCCACTGCAGCCTGAGTGAAATAACGTCCACGTTATTTCACAGCCATTTTTCACTGCACTTAAGTAACTTATAAGTCTCCTATATGTCTAACCTTTACCTGGTAAAGGTTAGGTGCAAAGTTACTTAGTGTGAGGGCACCCTGGCACTAGCCAAGGTGCCCCACATTGTTCAGAGCCGATTCCCTGAACTTTGTGAGTGCAGGGACACCATTACACGAGTGCACTACATATAGGTCACCACCTATATGTAGCTTCACAATGGTAACTCCGAATATGGCCATGTAACATGTCTATGATCATGGAATTGCCCCCTCTATGCCATCCTGGCATAGTTGGCACAATCCCATGATCCCAGTGGTCTGTAGCACAGACCCTGGTACTGCCAAACTGCCCTTCCTGGGGTTTCACTGCAGCTGCTGCTGCTGCCAACCCCTCAGACAGGCATCTGCCCTCCTGGGGTCCAGCCAGGCCTGGCCCAGGATGGCAGAACAAAGGACTTCCTCTGAGAGAGGGTGTTACACCCTCTCCCTTTGGAAAATGGTGTGAAGGCAGGGGAGGAGTAGCCTCCCCCAGCCTCTGGAAATGCTTTGTTGGGCACAGATGTGCCCAATTCTGCATAAGCCAGTCTACACCGGTTCAGGGGACCCCTTAGCCCTGCTCTGGCGCGAAACTGGACAAAGGAAAGGGGAGTGACCACTCCCCTGACCTGCACCTCCCCTGGGAGGTGTCCAGAGCTCCTCCAGTGTGCTCCAGACCTCTGCCATCTTGGAAACAGAGGTGCTGCTGGCACACTGGACTGCTCTGAGTGGTCAGTGCCACCAGGTGACGTCAGAGACTCCTTCTCATAGGCTCCTTCAGGTGTTAGTAGCCTATCCTCTCTCCTAGGTAGCCAAACCCTCTTTTCTGGCTATTTAGGGTCTCTGTCTCTGGGGAAACTTTAGATAATGAATGCAAGAGCTCATCCGAGTTCCTCTGCATCTCTCTCTTCACCTTCTGCCAAGGAATCGACTGCTGACCGCACTGGAAGCCTGCAAACCTGCAACATAGTAGCAAAGACGACTACTGCAACTCTGTAACGCTGATCCTGCCGCCTTCGCGACTGTTTTCCTGCTTGTGCATGCTGTGGGGGTAGTCTGCCTCCTCTCTGCACCAGAAGCTCCGAAGAAATCTCCCGTGGGTCGACGGAATCTTCCCCCTGCAACCGCAGGCACCAAAAAGCTGCATTACCGGTCCCTTGGGTCTCCTCTCAGCACAACGAGCGAGGTCCCTCGAATCCAGCGACTCTGTCCAAGTGACCCCCACAGTCCAGTGACTCTTCAGTCCAAGTTTGGTGGAGGTAAGTCCTTGCCTCACCTCGCTGGGCTGCATTGCTGGGAACCGCAACTTTTGCAGCTACTCCGGCCCCTGTGCACTTCCGGCGGAAATCCTTTGTGCACAGCCAAGCCTGGGTCCACGGCACTTTAACCTGCATTGCACGACGTTCTAAGTTGGTCTCCGGCGACGTGGGACTCCTTTGTGCAACTTCGGGTGAGCACTGTTTCACGCATCCTTGTAGTGCCTGTTTCCGGCACTTCTCCGGGTGCTACCTGCTGCTGAGAGGGCTCCTTCTCTTGCTCGATGTCCCCTCTCTCTCCTGGTCCAATTTGCGACCTCCTGGTCCCTCCTGGGCCACAGCAGCGTCCAAAAACGCTAACTGCACGATTTGCAGCTAGCAAGGCTTGTTGGCATTCTTTCGGCGGGAAAACACCTTTGCACAACTCTCCACGGCAAGCTGGATCCGTCCACCAAAGGGGAAGTCTCTAGCCCTTTTTGTTCCTGCAGAAACCTCAGCTTCTTCTGTCCAGTAGAAGCTTCTTTGCATCCACAGCTGGCATTTCCTGGGCATATGCCCTTCTCCGACTTGCTTGTGACTTTTGGACTTGGTCCCCTTGTTCCACAGGTACCCTAGATTGGAAATCCACAGTTGTTGCATTGTTGGTTTGTGTCTTTCCTGCATTATTCCTCTAACACGACTTCTTTGTCCTTAGGGGAACTTTAGTGCCCTTTGCACTCACTTTTCAGGGTCTTGGGGAGGGTTATTTTTCTAACTCTCACTATTTTCTAATAGTCCCAGCGACCCTCTACAAGGTCACATAGGTTTGGGGTCCATTCGTGGTTCGCATTCCACTTTTGGAGTATATGGTTTGTGTTGCCCCTATCCCTATGTTTCCCCATTGCATCCTATTGTAACTATACATTGTTTGCACTGTTTTCTAAGACTATACTGCATATTTTTGCTATTGTGTATATATATATTGTGTATATATATCTTGTGTATATTTCCTATCCTCTCACTGAGGATACACTCAAAGATACTTTGGCATATTGTCATAAAAATAAAGTACCTTTATTTTTAGTATAACTGTGTATTGTGTTTTCTTATGATATTGTGCATATGACACTACGTGGTACTGTAGTAGCTTCACCCGTCTCCTAGTTCAGCCTCAGCTGCTCTGCTAAGCTACCATTATCTATCAGCCTAAGCTGCTAGACACCCTATACACTAATAAGGGATAACTGGGCCTGGTGCAAGGTGCAAGTACCCCTTGGTACTCACTACAAGCCAGTCCAGCCTCCTACATTGGTTGTGCAGTGGTGGGATAAGTGCTTTGAGACTACTTACCACTCTTGTCATTGTACTTTTCATAAGAGAAAAATATACAAAACAAGGTCAGTGTATATACACATAGCCAAAAAGTTTTGCATTTCCTCTTTTCACTCTTTTCTAAGTGCTGAAAAGTACTTCTAAACTTGCAAAAAGTTCTTAAAAGTTTAAAAAGTTTTTTTCTGTCTTTCTAAAAAGTTCTGAAAACTTTTTTCTCTTTTTCTATCACTTTAACTCTCTCTAAAAATGTCTGGCACAGGCCAAAATGTTGATCTGTCCAAACTTGCATATGATCACATTAGCTGGAAAGGAGCAAGGAGTCTCTGCATAGAGAGAGGTTTGAGTGTAGGGAAGAATCCTTCTTTGGAATTATTGCTTAACATGCTTAGAGAACAAGATAAGGCCATAGTGTAGGAGGCTGGACTGGCTTGTAGTGAGTACCAAGGGGTACTTGCACCTTGCACCAGGCCCAGTTATCCCTTATTAGTGTATAGGGTGTCTAGCAGCTTAGGCTGATAGATAATGGTAGCTTAGCAGAGCAGCTTAGGCTGAACTAGGAGACGTGTGAAGCTACTACAGTACCACTTAGTGTCATATGCACAATATCATAAGAAAACACAATACACAGTTATACTAAAAATAAAGGTACTTTATTTTTATGACAATATGCCAAAGTATCTTAGAGTGTACCCTCAGTGAGAGGATAGGAAATATACACAAGATATATATACACAATAGCAAAAATTTGCAGTATAGTCTTAGAAAACAGTGCAAACAATGTATAGTTACAATAGGATGCAATGGGGAAACATAGGGATAGGGGCAACACAAACCATATACTCCAAAAGTGGAATGCGAACCACGAATGGACCCCAAACCTATGTGACCTTGTAGAGGGTCGCTGGGACTATTAGAAAATAGTGAGAGTTAGAAAAATAACCCTCCCCAAGACCCTGAAAAGTGAGTGCAAAGTGCACTGAAGTTCCCCTAAGGACAAAGAAGTCGTGTTAGAGGAATAATGCAGGAAAGACACAAACCAGCAATGCAACAACTGTGGATTTCCAATCTAGGGTACCTGTGGAACAAGGGGACCAAGTCCAAAAGTCACAAGCAAGTCGGAGATGGGTAGATGCCCAGGAAATGCCAGCTGCGGGTGCAAAGAAGCTTCTACTGGACAGAAGAAGCTGAGGTTTCTGCAGGAACAAAAAGGGCTAGAGACTTTCCCTTTGGTGGACAGTTCCCGCTCGCCGTGGAGAGTCGTGCAGAAGTGTTTTTCCGCCAAAAGAACCCCAACAAGCCTTGCTAGTTGCAAATTGTGCGGTTAGTGTTTTTGGACGCTGCTGAGGCCCAGGAGGGACCAGGAGATCGCAAATTGGACCAGCAGAGAGAGGGGACGTCGAGCAAGACAAGGAGCCCTCTTTGAAGCTGGTAGCGCCCGAAGAAGTGCCAAAAACAGGCAATACGAGGATGCGTGAAATGGTGCTCGCCGAAGTTGCACAAAGGAGTCCCACGTCGCCGGAGACCAACTTAGAAAGTCGTGCAATGCAGGTTAGAGTGCCGTGGAACCAGGCTTGGGTGTGCACAAAGGATTTCTGCCAGAAGTGCACAGGGGCCAGAGTAGCTGCAAAGTCGCGGTTCCCAGCAATGCAGCCCAGCGAGGTGAGGCAAGGACTTACCTCCACCAAACTTGGACTGAAGAGTCACTGGACTGTGGGGGTCACTTGGACAGAGTCGCTGGATTCGAGGGACCTCGCTCGTCATGCTGAGAGGAGACCCAAGGGACCGGTAATGCAGCTTTTTGGTGCCTGCGGTTGCAGGGGGAAGATTCCGTCGACCCACGGGAGATTTCTTCGGAGCATCTGGTGCAGAGAGGAGGCAGACTACCCCCACAGCATGCACAAGCAGGAAAACAGTCGAGAAGGCGGCAGGATCAGCGTTACAGAGTTGCAGTAGTCGTCTTTGCTACTATGTTGCAGGTTTGCAGGCTTCCAGCGCGGTCAGCAGTCGATTCCTTATCAGAAGGTGAAGAGAGAGATGCAGAGGAACTCGGCTGAGCTCGTGCATTCGTTATCTAAAGTTTCCCCAGAGACAGAGACCCTAAATAGCCAGAAAAGAGGGTTTGGCTACCTAGGAGAGAGGATAGGCTACTAACACCTGAAGGAGCCTATCAGCAGGAGTCTCTGACGTCACCTGGTGGCACTGGCCACTCAGAGCAGTCCAGTGTGCCAGCAGCACCTTTGTTTCCAAGATGGCAGAGGTCTGGAGCACACTGGAGGAGCTCTGGACACCTCCCAGGGGAGGTGCAGGTCAGGGGAGTGGTCACTCCCCTTTCCTTTGTCCAGTTTCGCGCCAGAGCAGGGCTAAGGGGTCCCCTGAACCGGTGTAGACTGGCTTATGCAGAATTGGGCACATCTGTGCCCAACAAAGCATTTCCAGAGGCTGTGGGAGGCTACTCCTCCCCTGCCTTCACACCATTTTCCAAAGGGAGAGGGTGTAACACCCTCTCTCAGAGGAAGTTCTTTGTTCTGCCATCCTGGGCCAGGCCTGGCTGGACCCCAGGAGGGCAGATGCCTGTCTGAGGGGTTGGCAGCAGCAGCAGCTGCAGTGAAACCCCAGGAAGGGCAGTTTGGCAGTACCAGGGTCTGTGCTACAGACCACTGGGATCATGGGATTGTGCCAACTATGCCAGGATGGCATAGAGGGGGCAATTCCATGATCATAGACATGTTACATGGCCATATTCGGAGTTACCATTGTGAAGCTACATATAGGTAGTGACCTATATGTAGTGCACGCGTGTAATGGTGTCCCCGCACTCACAAAGTTCAGGGAATTGGCTCTGAACAATGTGGGGGCACCTTGGCTAGTGCCAGGGTGCCCTCACACTAAGTAACTTTGCACCTAACCTTTACCAGGTAAAGGTTAGACATATAGGTGACTTATAAGTTACTTAAGTGCAGTGTAAAATGGCTGTGAAATAACGTGGACGTTATTTCACTCAGGCTGCAGTGGCAGGCCTTTGTAAGAGTTGTCAGAGCTCCCTATGGGTGGCAAAAGAAATGCTGCAGCCCATAGGGATCTCCTGGAACCCCAATACCCTGGGTACCTCAGTACCATATACTAGGGAATTATAAGGGTGTTCCAGTAAGCCAATGTAAATTGGTAAAAATGGTCACTAGCCTGTTAGTGACAATTTGGAAAGAAATGAGAGAGCATAACCACTGAGGTTCTGATTAGCAGAGCCTCAGTGAGACAGTTAGTCACTACACAGGTAACACATTCAGGCACACTTATGAGCACTGGGGCCCTGGGTTACCAGGGTCCCAGTGACACATACAACTAAAACAACATATATACAGTGAAAAAATGGGGGTAACATGCCAGGCAAGATGGTACTTTCCTACACATAGGGGCCACATCTGTTGAAAAAGTAGCAAATGGTTCCCAATCTGATCCAGGGACTCCCCGAGGAAAAGATTCAGGAAAGAAACTTCCTAGCCTGCCCATTACTAGACAGTCTAGCATAGTTGGTAATGATGATGAGCCTCACCATACAAATAGTGTTGTCTCACATCATAGCAAAAGCATTTATTCTCACCATACTGGTAGTGATGTTTCTGTTAGCCAAGCTGTTAGGGTGGCTTCTGTAAGGGACAGGTCTCCTTCTGTTCATTCCCATTATACCTCTGTATCTAGGAATGTCCCTCCCACCAACCCTGATGACAGATTGTTAGAGAGGGAACTCAATAAGTTGAGGGTGGAACAAACCAGACTGAAGCTTAAAAAGCAACAGCTGGATTTGGATAGACAGTCTTTTGAACTAGAGAAGGAAAGACAGAAACTGGGTTTAGAAACCCATGGTGGCAGCAGCAGTATTCCCCATAGTCATCCTGCAAAAGAGCATGATTCCAGGAATCTGCACAAGATAGTTCCCCCTTATAAGGAGGGGGATGACATTAACAAGTGGTTTGCTGCACTTGAGAGGGCCTGTGTTGTACAGGATGTCCCTCAAAGGCAGTGGGCTGCTATCCTATGGCTATCATTTAGTGGAAAAGGTAGGGATAGGCTCCTTACTGTGAAAGAAAATGATGCTAATAATTTCAAAGTTCTTAAGAATGCACTCCTGGATGGTTATGGCTTAACCACTGAACAATACAGGATAAAGTTCAGAGAGACCAAAAAGGAGTCTTCACAAGACTGGGTTGATTTCATTGACCATTCAGTGAAGGCCTTGGAGGGGTGGTTACATGGCAGTAAAGTTACTGATTATGACAGCCTGTATAACTTGATCCTGAGAGAGCATATTCTTAATAATTGTGTGTCTGATTTGTTGCACCAGTACTTGGTGGACTCTGATCTGACCTCTCCCCAAGAATTGGGAAAGAAGGCAGACAAATGGGTCAGAACAAGGGTGAACAGAAAAGTTCATACAGGGGGTGACAAGGAGAACATTAAGAAGAAAGATGGTGAAAAATCTCAAGATAAGCATGGGGACAAGGGTAAAACCAAAGATCCCACTTCAAATCTTAAACACTCTTCAGAGGGTGGGGATAAAACAAATTCTTCCTCTTCTTCTCAACCTACACAATTTAAAAAGCCTTGGTGCTTTGTGTGTAAAAATAGAGGCCATAGGCCAGGGGATAAGTCCTGTCCAGGTAAACCCCCTGAGCCTACCACCACTAATACATCAAGCTCTAGTGCCCCTAGCAGTAGTGGTACTAGTGGTGGGACTGCTGGCAACAGTCAAGTTAAGGGTGTAGTTGGGTTCACTTATGGGTCCATAGTAGAAACTGGGGTAGTCACTCCCAAGACAGTTTCTGTCTCACCTAGTGGCATTGGCCTTGCCACACTGGCTGCTTGTCCCCTTACAATGGATAAGTACAGGCAGACAGTTTCAATAAATGGTGTTGAGGCCTTGGCCTACAGGGACACAGGTGCCAGTATCACTTTGGTGACTGAAAACCTAGTGCACCCTGATCAACACATCATTGGACAACAGTATAAGATTATTGATGTCCATAACTCCACTAAGTTTCTTCCCTTAGCTATAATTCAGTTTAGTTGGGGTGGAGTTACTGGCCCTAAGCAGGTGGTGGTATCACCTAGCTTACCTGTAGACTGTCTCTTAGGTAATGACCTAGAGGCCTCAGGTTGGGCTGATGTAGAGTTTTATGCCCATGCAGCCATGCTAGGCATCCCTGAGGAATTGTTCCCTCTCATTTCTACTGAAATGAAAAAGCAAAGGAGAGAAGGCCTGAAAACTCAGGATCCCTCTCCATCAACAGGTAAAAAGGGTATCACAGTATCCCCTAACCACCCTACCATTCAGGATACCATTCCTGTGGTGGGAGAAACCTCTCCTGGGGTGGCACCTGTTCCAAGGGAATCATCAGTTGGCAAAACTGTACTCCCTGAGGTAGAAGTACCTCTCTGTGGGATAACTAACATTGGTGACAAAAAGAGCACCACTTTAGTTAACATGGAGCATCCCTCCAACCCTCCCAGAGAAACTTTAGTGCAGAAACTCTGCACTGCCTCACAACACTTAGGACAGCATCCCTGCCCTAGTGTGGAGCTCACAGGACAGCATCCCTGCCCTGCTCCAACTCAAGAGAAACAGCATCCCTGTTCTCTCTTCCAGCCATATGGACAAAGTTTTTGCCCAGCTATGGCTTTACTGAGACAGCATCCCTGTCTGGCATTTCCATCACTACAAATAGGTTCAGTGGACAATTCCCACTGCTCTAAACTAAAACCTACTGATAGAAACTCTGAAAATACATCTTCACATTGTTGCTTAGCTAAAAAAACTTCAAACAGGGTGGTTTACATCCCCACAGGGAAGTAACCATATAGTGGATGATAAAGGGAGTAACCAGTCTATTGCAGAGCTACTCTCTACTTATCACCACTTAGACAATAAAGTCTCAACTGGCCAAGGTTAGCCTTATTGTCCTTCGTTTGGGGGGGGGTTGTGTGAGAAAGTAGCCTCTTTCTAGCCTTGTTACCCCCACTTTTGGCCTGTTTGTGAGTGTATGTCAGGGTGTTTTCACTGTCTCACTGGGATCCTGCCAGCCAGGGCCCAGTGCTCATAGTGAAAACCCTATGTTTTCAGTATGTTTGTTATGTGTCACTGGGACCCTGCTAGTCAGGACCCCAGTGCTCATAAGTTTGTGGCCTATATGTATGTGTTCCCTGTGTGGTGCCTAACTGTCTCACTGAGGCTCTGCTAACCTGAACCTCAGTGGTTATGCTCTCTCATTTCTTACAAATTGTCACTAACAGGCTAGTGACCAATTTTACCAATTTACATTGGCTTACTGGAACACCCTTATAATTCCCTAGTATATGGTACTGAGGTACCCAGGGTATTGGGGTTCCAGGAGATCCATATGGGCTGCAGCATTTCTTTTGCCACCCATAGGGAGCTCTGACAATTCTTACACAGGCCTGCCACTGCAGCCTGAGTGAAATAACGTCCACGTTATTTCGCAGCCATTTTTCACTGCACTTAAGTAACTTATAAGTCACCTATATGTCTAACCTTTACCTGGTAAAGGTTAGGTGCAAAGTTACTTAGAGTGAGGGCACCCTGGCACTAGCCAAGGTGCCCCCACATTGCTCAGAGCCAATTCCCTGAACTTTGTGAGTGCGGGGACACCATTACACGCGTGCACTACATATAGGTCACCACCTATATGTAGCTTCACAATGGTAACTCCGAATATGGCCATGTAACATGTCTATGATCATGGAATTGCCCCCTCTATGCCATCCTGGAATAGTTGGCACAATCCCATGATCCCAGTGGTCTGTAGCACAGACCCTGGTACTGCCAAACTGCCCTTCCTGGGGTTTCACTGCAGCTGCTGCTGCTGCCAACCCCTCAGACAGGCATCTGCCCTCCTGGGGTCCAGCCAGGCCTGGCCCAGGATGGCAGAACAAAGGACTTCCTCTGAGAGAGGGTGTTACACCCTCTCCCTTTGGAAAATGGTGTGAATGCAGGGGAGGAGTAGCCTCCCCCAGCCTCTGGAAATGCTTTGTTGGGCACAGATGTGCCCAATTCTGCATAAGCCAGTCTACACCGGTTCAGGGGACCCCTTATCCCTGCTCTGGCGCGAAACTGGACAATGGAAAGGGGAGTGACCACTCCCTTGACCTGCACCTCCCCTGGGAGGTGTCCAGAGCTCCTCCAGTGTGCTCCAGACCTCTGCCATCTTGGAAACAGAGGTGCTGCTGGCACACTGGACTGCTCTGAGTGGCCAGTGCCACCAGGTGACGTCAGAGACTCCTTCTGATAGGCTCCTTCAGGTGTTAGTAGCCTATCCTCTCTCCTAGGTAGCCAAACCCTCTTTTCTGGCTATTTAGGGTCTCTGTCTCTGGGGAAACTTTAGATAACGAATGCAAGAGCTCATCCGAGTTCCTCTGCATCTCTCTCTTCACCTTCTGCCAAGGAATCGACTGCTGACCGCGCTGGAAGCCTGCAAACCTGCAACATAGTAGCAAAGACGACTACTGCAACTCTGTAACGCTGATCCTGCCGCCTTCTCGACTGTTTTCCTGCTTGTGCATGCTGTGGGGGTAGTCTGCCTCCTCTCTGCACCAGAAGCTCCGAAGAAATCTCCCGTGGGTCGACGGAATCTTCCCCCTGCAACCGCAGGCACCAAAAAGCTGCATTACTAGTCCCTTGGGTCTCCTCTCAGCACGACGAGCGAGGTCCCTCGAATCCAGCGACTCTGTCCAAGTGACCCCCACAGTCCAGTGACTCTTCAGTCCAAGTTTGGTGGAGGTAAGTCCTTGCCTCACCTCGCTGGGCTGCATTGCTGGGAACCGCGACTTTTGCAGCTACTCCGGCCCCTGTGCACTTCCGGCGGAAATCCTTTGTGCACAGCCAAGCCTGGGTCCACGGCACTCTAACCTGCCTTGCACAACATTCTAAGTTGGTCTCCGGTGACGTGGGCCTCCTTTGTGCGACTTTGGGTGAGCACTGTTTCACGCATCCTCGTAGTGCCTGTTTCTGGCACTTCTCCGGGTGCTACCTGCTGCTGAGAGGGTTTCTTGTCTTGCTCTACGTCCCCTCTCTCTTCTGGTCCAATTTGGGATCTCCTGGTCCCTCCTGGGCCACAGCAGCGTCCAAAAACGCTAACCGCACGATTTGCAGCTAGCAAGGCTTGTTGGCGTTCTTTCGGCGGGAAAACACTTCTGCACAACTCTCCACGGCGAGGGGGATCCGTCCACCAAAGGGGAAGTCTCTAGCCCTTTTTGTTCCTGCAGAAACCTCAGCTTCTTCTGTCCAGTAGAAGCTTCTTTGCATCCACAGCTGGCATTTCCTGGGCATATGCCCATCTCCGACTTGCTTGTGACTTTTTTACTTGGTCCCCTTGTTCGACAGGTACCCTAGATTGGAAATCCAACATTGTTGCATTGTTGGTTTGTGTCTTTCCTGCATTATTCCTCTAACACGACTTCTTTGTCCTTAGAGGAACTTTAGTGCACTTTGCACTCACTTTTCAGGGTCTTGGGGAGGGTTATTTTTCTAACTCTCACTATTTTCTAATAGTCCCAGCGACCCTCTACAAGGTCACATAGGTTTGGGGTCCATTCGTGGTTCGCATTCCACTTTTGGAGTATATGGTTTGTGTTGCCCCTATCCCTATGTTTCCCCATTGCATCCTATTGTAACTATACATTGTTTGCACTGTTTTCTAATACTATTACTGCATATTTTGGTATTGTGTATACATATCTTGTGTATATTTCCTATCCTCTCACTGAGAGTACACTCTAAGATACTTTGGCATATTCTCATAAAAATAAAGTACCTTTATTTTTAGTATAACTGTGTATTGTGTTTTCTTATGATATTGTGCAAGTGACACCTGTGGTACTGTAGTAGCTTCACACGTCTCCTAGTTCAGCCTAAGCTGCTCTGCTAAGCTACCATTATCTATCAGCCTAAGCTGCTAGACACCCTATACACTAATAAGGGATAACTGGGCCTGGTGCAAGGTGCAAGTACCCCTTGGTACTCACTACAAGCCAGTCCAGCCTCCTACAGCTTCTGATTGAGCAGCACGTCATCTGCACATCGTCTGTTTCACTTCCTGTTGTCTTCTTCATCTTCTTGGCCTTTCTTGCTTTCGAGTTTCCTCTGAACCAAGTACTCCGTCCGGTAACTTCCCATTGGACACTGGCCAGTGTCCTTCCTCTCTGGCTATGACACTGAAGGAACTTCTTTCTTCTTTCTTCTTCACCTCATTCCATCTTCTTTGTCTTCTTTCTACGCTGCCTTTCTTCTTTCTTCTTCACCAGGTACCATCTTCTCTGGCTTCTTTGTTCGCTGCCCTTCTTCTTTCTTCTTCACCGCATACCGTCTTCTCTGACTTCTTTCTGCGCTGTCATTCCTCTTTCTTTTTTGCTGCATTCCCTCTTCTCTGTTTTCGTTCTTCAGTGCCCTTCTTTTTTCTTCTTCACCACATGGTGTCTTCTCTGTCTTATTTCTTTGCTACCCTTTTTCTTTCTTCTTCGCTGCATACCATCTTCTCTGTCTTCTTTCTCCGCTGCCCTTCTTCTTTCTTCTTCACCTCATACCATCTTCTCCGTCTTTTATCTTTGCTGCCCTTTTTTTCTTTGTTGTTGCATTCCATCTTCTTTGTCACTGTTGTCTTCTTTCTTTTTTGACTCACATCAGACAACCAATATATTAATATTATGTGCAAAACGATAGACTTAAAAACAAACTGCAAGCCTTAGATGCACATTAGAAAAGTATGAAACCCGTTCAATATTTAGATATAACTTGCGATGTTAATTAATTGGTAATTCCACTGAAGCTCCCCTGGGTGCCCCCGACACAAAGAAACGCGCTTTAAAAAACATTATCAGTTCACAGCAGAGGGCCAGAGGAAGGTCAGTCCTTCAGATACCGCTCGCCTTATGCTACGCAGCAAATACCACTGCAACGATTCCGAAGGCACCACATGAAATGTTAAGCAGGTTGTACTCACCCCAGGTTTAGGGGCATCTGCAATGGGCATGTAGTCAGGTCATAGATACCCACAGACCTTCCTTGCGGAGAAAACTAGAGACGATGGAAACATATCCATAGGACAGTTGAAGGAAGCCCAGACAGTGGTTACCTTCGCCTCGGTGAGTGTATTTTCAGCTGCTCTTTTTGTTTTAGGTTGGGGAGTAATGAATTTGAAACTAAATAAAAATGCAGGAACGTTTAAAAGACAAGCATTTGCAATGCAACAGGTCTCGCATGTGCTTGAGTTAGAGCTATTAGTGTTGTAAACTCCTAACCGGACTTTTCTTGCCATATAAATGGAAAATGTAAATTAATACAGTTTCACATAAGCGAGCTGATTCAAGACGCCACAGCATCAGTGTGAAGGAGAGACACAAAATCGAAAAGAAGTTCGCTTGCAGTCAAACGTATCGGCAAAAGTGCAGTTAGCCGTGCAACCGGGGCGACGTCCAAGGCGGTATTTAAATTGCCCCAAGGACAGACAATCATAAAGCATTTACCAATGAAAATAAAGGATTTTTGAAGGGCACGCCCATAAACGAGTGATAGTGATGGGGTGCGGTGGGCGTGGTTAAAAGCCCAGATACATACCAACAAGTCAGAAAAGCAGCGCTTGCTCGCAGCTATGCTCAACCGAAAAACGCTGCTAGCCCCGACAACAATTTGGCTCCTTTGCAATTCCTGTAGTCATGTTAACCTGGGTTGGAGCTGAAGGATTTACACTAGTGCTCGGACCACTCTCTTGTGCTGCATATGGTGGGGAAAGATTTCTCAATAACTGCAAAGCAAACTCATCATCGTCTGACTCTTCCTCAAATGTCAATGATCCTCTAGACTCCTTTGGTCTCCGCTCCCTACTCTCGGAAGGGCTCCTGTTCATTTTTCTGGTAGGTTTCTTTCCTTCTCCCTCGCTGTCTTGTGTAATCACTGGAAACATTTTAATCCCCTGTAAAGTCTTGGATCTCCACAATTTCTGAGCACTGTACCATTTAGCCCTGGCACAGGGAATACCCATAATTAGACTTGGACCTGCCTACATCTGGGCGGTTACACAAACCACCGTTTCCCCAGTTGTGTAAAGGAAGGGCCTTTGTGCATGTACCCCCAAGTGGAGGCAGACAACATGTTAAATCACAGGCCAAGAGTTTAAACAGCAGAGTTCAGCTGGTGGCTCTAAAGGGGGGTGAATACCAGTTTACTCGGGTCAATGGCCTGTATCCCCTCTACAGAGGTGTATGTTTAAAACATGTTCAAAACATAATTTTATGCTGTCATTTTATCAGACTCCTGAATATGTGGGTGTTTTCTGCCTGCATTTCCACAACGCTGTTTTGCATTTGTTGTCACTGAGGCCTTTTTAATGGCTGTCTCTGGTAGGTGCTACATATATTCTGGACGTCCTGCCCTGTCTTTACTTCGAAACACACGTCCCCCACTTTTCCCCTCCACATATCACTCTCCTAATAATTTCCACGCCCAGTTGCATCCCTTCCCTGGTTCTGAAGGAGGATAGTCCCCATGAAAACTAATTGCACAAAATCAATACTTTATCACAGCCTAGCATTGGCAAAGCCAATAGGTTTCGCCTTTGTTTTTTGTGTTTAGCTAACTGGATAACAAAACATTAAACAATTCTTTATTAATTCAACATACATCACAACATAAACAACTATTAATGGTTTATCAAATCTTAAAACACACATAGCATTTTTCTAATATTTATAATTCAGTTAGATAGTATGCAAACGAAAAAAACAGAGACAAAACCGGTCGGCTCTGCCAACGCTTGTTTTGTTTGTGTTTTTTTAAGATTCCTTCTATTTTGTGCTCAATGTGATACATTTAACAAGCTCTACAGCCACCTTCTTGGAAGGCAGGTGTTATTCATTGATGATCTGAGAAACACAAAACATGAAGCCTAAACGCTCTCGGCGGTTCCTGCTGTTGACGAGGTGGGAAGAGCTTTGACCGGGAGACAGTGACATCTAGTGGCAGAGTCACAGAATTCGACTATTCCCTAAAATCACATAATGACCTTGTTTGTTGACCCAGCACGAGGGGAGTGAAGGAGAAGGGATTTAGGTGGGGAAAGCACAACAGTTTTTTCCTATATGGACACCGTGGATACATAGGCAACCGTTACTCCGCTATAACATAAACATAAAAGCTTTGCCAAAGCCAATAGGTTTTACCAACCAGACTTGTTGACTTTGCCAATGCTTGGTGCTATTTAGTTCTTTAGTAGTTCTCCATTTGCCTCTGATACCTTAGGTCTGCAGGTGCAGCTGCGATCAGAAGGTGTTTTTAAATTGCTGCATCCTGTATGTCCAACAGCTTTCAGGCAACAATAAAAATGTCAGGATAACTCTGGTGATTAAGGGACAGATTTACTACAAATTGGCAGCGGCACACTGCATCACTTTAGAAACGCAGAGATGCTCTGCACCTACTAGAATACAGCGCACCCCCTTTGTTCCCCCTGCACTGGCGCTAAATTGAGGGGTTTGATTGTTTATGTGCGGGAAGGTGTCTCTTCTTCCACATAAACAATCATTATTAGCGATTTGGCACTCCAGAATGCAGCACACACAGAAATGCCAAAGAGTCATTTTGAAATTATTGTTTATGTGTAGAAAGGGACACCTTCCCAGACATATGCAATCATTTCTAACATTTCTGGCATTTTGCTCTTTATATGCATACTGCGTAAGGTAGCACACATTGAAAAAGCAAAGAAAGAGGTGAAATAAATGTGTTTCTCCTCGTTGCGCCTTTCTAATGCCATCCCTTGGGTGGCGTTAGATTTTGTTGCTGCCTCAGGTATACGAAAGCTCTTAAATCTGATGCAGCACCAAAATGCAATGGGTGTTGCAGTGGCACGCCCACAGCAACACCCATTGCGAAAGGGATGTATTGACAAAGTGGCGTTAAGCCACATAGAGTAGCTTACCACCACCTTGTGAATACAGCACAGGGCATTATGCCACTGGAGCGTCCCGAAAAGAGACACCTTATACCAGGTCCAGTTATCCCTTATTAGTGTATGTAGGCAGTGTCTAGAATCCAGGCTCTTTAGGGGTAGTGTGGATGAGCAGCCAAGGCCTAACTAGGTGACATGCAAAGCTCATGCAATATCACTACAGTCATACAGTACACACATGAAAGAAAATACTAAGTGGTAAAAAAACATAAAGGTACTTTATTTTGGTGACTGTTAGAAATGGGGTCTTTAATTGGCAGTCAGGTTACCTCCTGTCCAACCAAGGACCCTCACTCTAGTCAGGGTAAATCACACACAATCCAAATTATCCTGTGCCCACCCTCTAGTAGCTTGGCACTGAGCAGTCAGACTTCACTTAGAATGCAATGTGTAAAGTATTTGTGCAATAAATTATGCAATAACACAGTGAAACACCACAAAAAGACACTACAAAGGTTTAGAAAAATATAAGATATTTATGTGATTAATTTAAGGTCAAAACAAGCAAATTTGATCATCTCTATTTGAAAATATCACTTTGATATCAATGAGAATAGTCTTAAGTTTTTAAAAGCAACAAGTGCCTCTTGAAAGCACAAAGAACCTGGTTTGCGTCAAAATTACATGCACGGAGAACGCAGAGGAGGCGATGCGTGGGAAACAAAGGTCAGATTTCTGGGTGCACGCAGACGATGCGTCAATTCTTTTAAGCGCGGCAAGGGCTTTGCATCGAATTCCAGTGCATAGGCTTGAATCCTCTTAGCAATATGGGTTTTTTTGACACCCAGGGACGATGCAGAGAAGTCCTGGGTGCGCAGGACAAAGTCCCAGGGGCTGCGTCGATCCAGTGGGTGATGCATCAGAGTTTCTGTCGCACTGCAGGTGCTGCATCGATTCCCCATGCAGGAAATCAGGCTGCGTCATTCCGGTTCGGTGATGCTTCGATCTGGTGGTCTGTGCATTGATGTTCCGGTTGCAACGCTGGCGCTGTGTTGATCTCCATTCGGGGTGCTGGGTTGCATCGTTCCGGTTCGGCGACGCAGTGATTCTTTCACTGCGAGTCAGGCTGTGCGATTCCAGCCGTCTGTGTGTCGATTTTTGCCGCATAAGGAGTTCATTTGCAGAGATGAAGTCTTTTTGGCCCTGAGACTTCAGGAACATGAGACAAGCTTGTAGGAAGGTAGACCCCCACTTTTGGCCTGTTTGTGAGTATATGTCAGGGTGTTTTTACTGTCTCACTGGGATCCTGCTAGCCAGGACCCCAGTGCTCATAGTGAAAACCCTATTTTTCAGTGTGTTTTATATGCCTCAATGGGACCCTGCTAGCCAGGGCCCCCGTGCTCATAGTTTGTGATCTGAATGTGTTCCCTGTGTGGTGCCTAACTCTGTCACTGAGGCTCTGCTAACCAGAACCTCAGTGCTTATGGTCTCTCTGCTTTTAAAATTGTCACTACAGGCTAGTGACCATTTTTCCCAATTCTGATTGGCACACTGGAACACCCTTATAATTCCCTAGTATATGGTACCTAGGTACCCAGGGTATTGGGGTTCCAGGAGATCCCTATGGGCTGCAGCATTTATTTTGCCACCCACAGGGAGCCCAGACAATTCATACACAGGACGTCCATGTTATTTCACAGCCATTTTACACTGCACTTAAGTAACTTATACGTCACCTATATGTCTAAACCTCACCTAGTGAAGGTTAGGTGCAAAGTTACTAAGTGTGAGGGCACCCTGGCACTAGCCAAGGTGCCCCCACATCGTTCAGGGCAGTTTCCCCGGACTTTGTGAGTGCGGAGAGACCATTATACATGTGCACTACATATAGGTCAATAAAGATATGTAGCTTCACAAAGGTAACTCCGAATATGGCCATGTAACATGTCTAAGATTATAGAATTGTCCCCCCATGCCAAATATGGTATTGGCGTGCCAATCCCATGCATCCCCGGGGCTCCAGCATGGACCCCGGGTACTGCCAAACCAGCTCTCTGGGGTTTTCACTGCATCTACCGCTGCTGCCAACCCACAGACAGGCTTCTGCCCTCCTGGGGCCTGGGCAGCCCAGTTCCAGGAAGGCAGAACAAAGGATTTCCTCTGAGAGAGGGCGTTACACCCTCTCCCTTTGGAAATAGGTGTTAAGGGCCTGAGAGGAGTAGCTTCTCCTGGCCTCTGGGAATGCTTTGAAGGGCACAGATGATGCCCTCTACACCGGTTCAGGGATCCCGCAGCCCCTGCTCTGGCACGAAACTGGACAAAGGAAAGGGGAGTGACCACTCCCCTGTCCATCACCACCCGAGGGGTGGTGCCCAGAGCTCCTCCAGTGTGTCCCAGACCTCTGCATCTTGAATGCAGAGGTGTGAGGGCACAATGGAGGCCTCTGAGGGGCCAGTGCCAGCAGGTGACGTCAGAGACCCCTCCTGATAGGTGCTTACCTGGATAGGTGGCCAATCCTCCTCTGAGGGCTATTTAGGGTCTCTCCTGTGGGTTTCTCTTCAGATAACAAATGCAAGAGCTCACCAGAGTTCCTCTGCATCTCTCTCTTCGTCTTCTGCCAATGATCGACCACTGACTGCTCCAGGACGCCTGAAAACCGCAACAAAGTAGCAAGATGACTACCACCAACATTGTAGCACCTAATCCTGCCGGCATTCTCAACTGTTTCTTGGTGGTGCATGCTCTGACGGCTGTCTGCCTTCACCCTGCACTGGAAGCCAAGAAGAAATCTCCTGTGGGTCAATGGAATCTTCCCCCTGCTAACACAGGCACCAAACTTCTGCTTCACTGGTCCGCTTGGTCCCCTCTCATATTGACGAGCGTGGTCCCTGGAACACAGGAACTGGATCCAAGTGACCCTGACAGTCCAGTGGTTCTTCTGTCCAAATTTGGTGGAGGTAAGTCCTTGCCTCCCCACGCCAGACAGTAATCCTGTGTACTGCGTGAACTGCAGCTGCTAGGGCTTCTGTGCACTTTTGCAAGGAATCCTTCATGCACAGAATAGCCCAGGTCCCTAGCACTCTGTCCTCCATTACTCAACTCGCTGAGTTGACCACCAGCTTCGTGGGACCCTCCTTTGTAGTGCTGAGACGACCGCCATGCTCAGATTTCTTGAATGCCTGCTCAAGTACTTCGGGTGTTGCCTGCTTCTGCGTGGGCTCTTTGTACTGCTGAACACCCTGTCTGTCTCCTCTTCCAAGGGGAGACCTCCTGGTTCTTCCTGGGCCCATGCCGCACCCATTTTCTATAACCACTGTAACCACGACCTTTGCAGCTAGCAAGGCGTGTTTGTGGTCTTTCTGCGTGGAAACAACTCTGCTTCCTCCAGCACGCCGTGGGACATCTTCTGTGCGAAGGAGAAGTTCCTGGCATCTTCAGTTGTTGCAGAATCTTCAGCTTCTTCCACCGGAGGCAGCCATTTTGCACCTTCATCCGGGGTTTAGTGGGCTCCTGCCCCCCGTGGACACTTTTGTGACCCTTGGACTTGGTCCTCTTCCTTTGCAGGACCTTAGGTCCAGGAATCCGTCTTCAGTGCTTCGCAGTCAGTTGTTGTCTTTGCAGAATCTCCTATCACGACTTTAGTGTGTTTCTGGGGAAGTAGGGTAACTTTACTCCTACTTTTCAGGGTCTTGGGGTGGGGTATCTTGGACACCCTTAGTGTTTTCTTACACTCCCAGCGACCCTCTATACACTACACTAGGCCTGGGGTCCCTAAGTGGTTCGCATTCCACTTTCTTAGTATATGGTTTGTGTTGTCCCTAGGCCTATTGCATCCTATTCTATTCTACAGTGTTTGCACTACTTTTCTAACTGTTTACTTACCTGATTTTGGTTTGTGTGTATATTTTGTGTATTTTACTTACCTCCTAAGGGAGTATATCCTCTGAGATTTTTTTGGCACATTGTCACTAAAATAAAGTACCTTTATTTGTAGTAACTCTGAGTATTGTGATTCTTGTGATATGGTGCTATATAAGTGGTATAGTAGGAGCTTTGCATGTCTCCTAGTTCAGCCTAAGCTGCTCTGCTATAGCTACCTCTATCAGCCTAAACTGCTAGGAATAACTCTATTCTACTAATAAGGGATAACTGGACCTGGCACAAGGTGTAAGTACCATCAGGTACCCACTATAAGCCAGGCCAGCCTCCTACAAAGCTCAATCCAAGCACTTGGAGAACACTTCTCAGCAGAGCCAGAAGGCAGCAGAGCAACATCAAGGCAGTAGTCCTTCTACAGTAGGTTTTGGGGCAGACTGTCTGTCCCAAGGAGTATCTTGAAGTCTAGAAGTGTCTAAATTGGTAGGGTGAGACACCCTGCTTTTATACCCAAAAGTTACTTTGAAGGGGGCGGGGGGTAGACTTCAAAGAGTGTTTTTGAAGTGCACAAGATCCCCTTTCAATACAACCCAGTCTGCCAGGTTTCCAGTAGGGAATTTGGCAGTCCATTGTTGAGGATAGGCCACTGTCCTCTGAAATGTATGTGTCAGGCCCTCTACCCTTCCAGCCCAGGAAGACCCATTCAGTATGCAGATGTGTGCAGGTGTGACTGAGCATCCTGTGTTTGTGATTGTCTGGGTGAAATGCACAATAAAGCTGTCATCCAGCCCAGCCCAGATGTGGATTGTAAGGCACAGAAGGACTTAAGTGCAGAGAAATGCTCACTTTCTAAAAGTGTCATTTCTGAAATAGTGATATAAAATCCAAATTCACCAGTAAGCGGGATTTTGTATTACCATTCTGGCCACTTCTCACCGTACTGCACATCCTTGTTGTTTTGGAGATAGGTGTTAGCGGAGAGGAGAATATTTCCCTACAGACTACTGTATGTGCCTGTCATGCTTGGTAATGCTCTGACTGGACAGAGAAATTCATTCCCACACCTGGGGAAAAGTATCATGTGGAGAGGCCAGTACATGTTATTCTTACTGTTGGCACTAGCAGAAAGGCTTAACCCAGAAGCAATGTGTAAAGTATTTGTACCAACACACACGGTAATACAGTAAAAACACTACAAAATGGGCACCACACCAGTTTAGGAAAATCAGTAATATTTATCTAAATCAAACAAGACCAAAACGACAAAAATCCAACATACACAAGTCAAGATATGAAGTTTTAAAAGAACAAGAGTCTTAATCCATAGAGAACAATGGAAACGTTGTTGTTATGCAAAGTACCTGGTTTGCATAAAAATAAGACACACGGGCAGGCGTGTGCCGGAAAAGTCAGTGTTGCGTGGTTTTGTTACTCGTAAGTGAAGTTGTGCGTCGTTTCTTCAGCAGTCAGGTCGGCGATGCATTGTTTTTCTCCCTTGGAAGAGAGCGATGTGTTGATTTCCAAATGGGCACCTTGGGTCCGGGCAGGCTTTGCATTGAATTTTCACACCCAGTGATGTTGCATTCGAAATCTGGGTGGATGGTATGAGAAAACCATGCTGCATGGGGTTTGCATCATTATCAGCAGCTGCAAGTGGGTGTTGTGTTGTTTCTCCAGCCACAATGCGTCGATCTCCCAGTAATGATGTGTGGAGCGTCAATTTCAGCCGTGAAGCAGGTGGAGCATCATTTATCAGCTGCGTTGCAGATGGTGTATCGAAAATGTCTCTGCACAGCAGTCTGTGCATGGATTTCTGTTCTTTTCCACCAGCTTCACCTTTGAAGGGTCCAGGGACTGGATGGGGCACCACTTGGCAGGGTAGGTGTCACACCAGAGAGTCCAGGTGCTGGCAGAGGAAGTCTTTGATGGCCCTGACACTTCAACAACAGGAGCCAAGCTCAGTTCAAGCTCTTAGAGATTCTTCTCAAGCAGGAATGCACAGCAAAGTCCAGTCTTTGTCCCCTTTCACAGGCAGAAGCAGCAATAATTGAAGCTTGACATAGTTATATAACTGATGCATACCCTTTTGCGAGCTGAGATTGTCTCTGGTACTGTGCTGGGGCAAGAGGTGAAGTTTGTTCTGCATCGGATGCTCAGATGTGACTACTTTTGGATATAACACAAAAGAATGATGAACGGAGTGATGAAACTTTTCAAACACTCACCCCCAGGCACAGATCTGGGTTTAGTCCATCATTGTTTTGCTCACCATGCCACTCCAATTTTGACCCACCCACATAGAAATCATCTTGACCCTGCTCCCCATGGGAACAGTCCAGCCTGAACTGCCATGTCAGGTCCTCCCTGGAATGTAAATAAGCATCCGGGACTGGCTCTTGGGTATTGACCTTCAACAGCCAGGCTAGCTTGAATCCAGGGGCACAGTGAGCAAGGGACCCACATCTGGGCATACCCTGGCCACGTAGGGTAACTTTAGCAACACAAAATGATGGTGGATGGAGTGCTGAAACTTTTCAAACACTCACCCCCAGGGACAGATCTGGGTTAAATGCATCATTCTTTTGCTCACCATGCCATCCTAGTTCAGACCCAGCCATATGCAAATCAGTCTTGACCCTGCTCATCATGGGAACAGTTTGGCCTGAACTGCCCGGCCAGGTCCTCCCTGGACTAAAAACAAGCACCCTGGGATTGGTTTCAGGGTATTACTCTTCATCAGTTAGCCTACTTTGAATCCAGAGGTGCAGTGAGTACGAGACCCATGTCTGGGCATCCCCTTCCACTTAGGGTGAAAAAAAACAAAAGAACGGATGATGGATGGAATGCTGGGCGACGCAAACATTCACCCCAGTCTCAGAGATCGGGGTTTAATCTATAGTTTTTTTTGCCCACAATACCACCACAGTTTGGACCCTTCCATACACAAATCATTCATGCTCCATCTCCCCATTGGAACAGTCCAGCCCCAAACACCAGGGCAGGTCCTACCCAAACTGTAAACACGCTTCCTGCAAACGGTTTTGGGGTATCACCCCTCATCAGTCAAGCTAGCTTGGATCCAGGGGCACAGTGAGCATGGGGCCCATGTCTGGGCATAACCTTCCCACTTAGGTTAACAAAAGCAAAAAAAAACAGATAATAGGCAGAATGCTGAACAATACAGACGTTCACCCCCAGTAACAGAGATCTGGGTCTAATCCATTTTCTTTGCCCACCAAGCTACCCCAGTTTGGACCCAGCCATATGCAAATTAGTCTTGACCCAGTTCCCCATGCGAACAGTCCAGCCCCAATTGTCAGGCCAGGTCCTACCTGGACCGGAAACAAGCATCCTGGGACCTATTTTGGGGTATCGCCGCTCATCAGCCAAGCTCACTTGAATCCAGGGGTGCAGTGAGCATGGGACCCATGCAGCAAAAAGAACAGATGATGGGCGGAATGCTGAACAATGCAAACATTCACCCCCAGTCACAGAGATCTGGGTTTAATCCATAGTTTTTTCCCACCAGGCAACCCTAGTTTGGACACAGCCATATGCAAATCAGTCTTGACCCAGCTCCCCATGAAAACAGTCCAGCCTGAAGTGCCAGGCAAGGTCCTACCTGGAATAGAAACAGGCATCCCAGTTTCAGGGTATCACCCCCCTCATCAGCCAGGCTAGCTTGAATCCAGTGGCACAGTGAGCTGGGGACCCATGTTTGGACATACCCTGGCACTTTGGCTGACTTTAGCAACACAAAAGGATGATGGACAGAGTGCTGAAACTTTTCAAATGCTCACCCCCAGGCACAGATCTGGGTTTAATCCATTGTTCTTTTGCTCACAATGTCACCCCAGTTTGGACCCAGCCATATGTAAAATCAGTCTTGACCTCGCTCTCCATAGAAACAGCCCAGCGCGAACTGCCAGGTAAGGTCCTTCCTGGACCGGAAACAAGCATCCTAGGACCTGTTTCAAGGTATCACCTTTGCTAGCGCAGGTGTTTTAATTAGAAATGAATAATAAATGTTTATGTATTTTGAATAATGAGTTTATGTAGAAAATGGATAACGTAGAAAAATAATGCACGCATTTAAAAATGTGACCTCGAAGAATGGCCAGCAATGTTCACGAAATGTACTAATTAATGATTAATACCTATGAAATATTGAATATGTACTAGATTAATGCAGCAATAAATCATATTAAGGGCTATGAAATATGCTCTAGCTTTATTAATTGTAGGCCTTAAACCAAGTGAGTGTCTTGGCCCAGTCTTACCAGGCCTCATGCAGAAGTTGTATTTCTTAGCAGTTAATAGAAATGCTGACAGAGTGATCTAAACTGTGAAATGTCCATTGTCTTGTTAAAAGTGCTTAACAGAAGCTTTTCGTGAGAACCGATTGCAAGGAGATAATGTTCCTGCCAGTGTAACAACTTATGTGTAATGTGTGTGAGACTGACTTTCCCAGGACGAGAACAATGAGGATATTGACTGGAGCTGAAGATGCAACAATATTGTTACCTGACGAGCCGGATGATGAGAACTTCGTAAATTGGATCAATCAACTGCATGTGAAGAATGAAATATTAGAATTCATAGATTTGGTATTGAAATATTATTGGGTAAATCATGAATGTACGATTACCTGACCAGTAGGGAATTAGGGTATTGTTTAGGTGACTTTGATATAACAACACGACAGAAGAGAATTATTCAGATTTGAGGATTCGAGATTTGAGACTGGAGACTAGAGAAGAGATTGAGATCTAGAGAGACCAGATTTTGAGAGATTCGAGATTCAGACTGACATTCGGCTCATATTCTCTGAGAGTCTGATGCTTTGCTGACTGATTGATGACATGAGGACGAAGACTGAGTCTTCTTTGCTGACCCATACCGAGGATAGGTAGATATAATGAAACGTGACTGTTATGAATTTTATGCTTTTTCTTTCTAGGTACCAACTGCGCTGTTTTGACAGACCCATAGTTAGATGTTATTCTAAATTTGTGTTACTAAATTGTTTTGCAAGAAGCCCAACATGCTGATGCTAATCTGGTGTCAGTTAAGTGCCCTCATAAATGACTGACAATTACAGGGACTAATGATTGATAAATTACTTTGCTGAATTCCATAAATGCTATATATTTGTTGCAGATGACTCTGCTATTGATTTGCACTGTAGCTCTAGAATGTATTGTGGTTCAAGCTTTGATTAGATTGCGTTTCTTCCGCCACTTTGGACAACTAGTGTTGTTCTTATATGTGTTTCATTTGATTTTGAGATTAATCTACATGACATTAGCATTGTTAATATAAGGGAACAAAACTTACTAAACTTTTATGAAATGTGTGGTTATTCATGGCTGAAAGGTCATGGCTGTCACCGTTTCAGGCAGGTCTGATCAGGACTCTGTTTGAGACACCCCTTGAGGTCACTGAATATCCTAAAGACAGCTAAAGGCATACACGGAAAGGACAGCTATGGACAGGCACAGGAAACAGGAAATTAAAAGCAGAGCAACTCTTGTATGAAAAAACAGGAAACAGATTACTAATGGACAAACACGCTGGAGTTGTACACAGAGTAAGGCACAGAACCTCCCACAGTGACAGGGAATTCAAATGCCTCTGTGCAGTTTGCTCTTACAGATAGTCACCCCCGCCAGCCCCATAGAAAGGAGGCAGCAGAAGTGATTCTGTCTCTGGACCCTAGAGCACAAACAGGGATAGTACTTACATACACAAGACAAGCTCTTGTTGGTCCAGCTGGAAACACAGTGGCGATTCCTGGAAAACAGCAATAGCACACTGTCACTGTGAGGCGCGAAAGACAATGTATAACACTAGACAAGGATGGGGGCTGGAATTGCCTCCTGGAAACCAGGAGCCAACCCCAGTACAAAGGATGACACTTATATACACTGGTGAAGACTGATAAAACACTTACCAGACACAAATACCGAGAGGAAACAGAAACAGAAGGGAACAAACTAAGAGGCAGAGGCAAGAACTAGGAACAGGCTCAGGCTGAAGCAAAGGCAGGACTACGACTGGAAAACAGGGTGCAACTTCTGGCTGGAACAAACAGAGACAGGACTGGGAAACAGAGAGCAGGCTCTGGCTGGAACAGGCAAGGACAGGGCTGGAATGCAGGGTGTGGGAATAAGCAGAAAACAGGACTCGGAAACAGAGAGCAGGTTCAGGCTGAAACAAGGCAGGAACAGAACAGAGAAACAGGGAGCAGGCTCTGGAAGAAACAAACTGGTACAAGGCCAATAGATAGGGAGCAGACTCTGGCTAGAACAATCAGGAGCAGGGCAGAGAAACAGAAAACAGGATCAAGCTGGAACAGAACAGGAATAAAACTGGAACACCATCCGATAAGGGGTCTGTAACACAAAGGAATCGAACTCCAATGCACGACGGGGATCTTGAGGAAATGGCTGCTTATAAGCAGTTCCAAGCTGGGCTGCACAGGAAAGGTCTCAGGTGTGTGTAGTTTCAGACACTTGCAAGTCCTGGAGGAGAGGATCCATTGAAAAGGAGCAACTGGACTTCTCCCATAGAAAACAATGGAAAACATGATCCGGGCTCTCCTGACTACCAGGCTGTGCATTATGGGATTTGCAGTCCCAAGAAGCAAATGTAGTACTACACAAGTGTACCATGGTGAAAAGTGAAACAAATAGGACTCTAGATAAGTGTTTAAGGTGATTCCCAGGCTTCCGAAAGTCCCCTTAAAGCGCCCCCTAGAGATGGGACGACAGAGTCGTAACATTATACCCCCTCCCACCAGTCTGCTCAAGAAGAGAAGGCAATCCTTTGGCTGAAAAAAGTTGAAGAGGAAAAGCCACAACAAGAAAATCCAACACCAACCTTGGTTGATAAGTTTACAGTCCTGCCACAGATGAATCATCCAATGAGCAAAGCATGTATTAATACCCATATGCGCTCCGATGTCTTTTCTCTTTATTGTTCGATTGATATGGGAGGAGTGCATGGAGTTGGTTTCTGGTGAAGTGGATTCAGGAGCAAGGAGATCTGGAATGGCATTATGGGCGGTACTCTTTAGGACATCAGTTTCCTGTTCAGTACTTTCTTCTTTGGAGGAGATAATTGGTGTATTAATAACTGTCAGGTCTGTAACACCTTCCGACAAGCAGGATATGGGTAACTGGTGTTCTCAAGGTAAACATGAAAAAGTCAGAATTTTCAGTTTTGGATGGATTTGGAGTATCAAATTCAGGATCAACAAGAGTTTTTAAGTCTTTTGAAACTGGATTAACATCTGAAAATGTAGAAGTTCTACAAGCTAATTCTTTAGTGTGATCTTCAGACAAGAGTGGGATTTCTTCATTGCAAGTGCTCTGTGGTGTGTTCGTGGTATCAGAGATGGTTTCTTTGCAAAGAGGTTCTGCTACAGTTAGGTGATCTTCAACTCTGTTACCACTGAAAGGTTGTTCTTTGGACAGAAATAGAACTGGAATCTCTTCAGAAATCGCCTTTAAATTGTTATCTAAAGGTTCAGCTCTTGCCTTTGAATTGATGAGGGTTTCTTGCAATAAAACACTAAGAACAGTACTTATCATCAGATCTTCGAATACAAGATTCACATTCAAGTCTTTAGTTTTAGTGGGAAATATTACATCTTTCAGTACTTGAGCTTCGGTTTCAGATTGCTGGTTTTCAGGAGTCTTTAGTTTCAGGGACACAGCAGGTGACATTGGTGTGGCTGGTTTTACATCAAGATCAGATACCAGTTGATCAAAGATCTGTTTTTCACTGACAGGTGAGCTGGAAACAGGCAACATAGTGGCAAGGAACAGCAAGTCAACATCAGTGGTTGAGGCTGCAACTGTGTCCTGTTCTAGGAGATGGCTCTCATTTCTTATGACAGGCTGTTCAGTTTCAGATTCCTGGCTTTCTTTCTTGTCTGAAATTTCTACGGTTTGCTTTGACACAGAAGAGCTTTTTAGACTTTCTGAGAAGTCCATTACATTCTCAGTAATTGTGGGTATTTCTTCACGGTCAGAAAAATCCATTAATTCACTTGAAACAGGAACTGTCTCTTCATTATTTGCAAATTCTACGATAGCATTTGAAAGGGCGGGAGTATCCCCACAATCTGAAAATTCCGCTGTGTGTGTCATTTGAACAGCACTATCTGCAGGTTTGTTCACCGCAGGGCAGGAACCACTGTCATCACTAGATTCAGATTCTTCAACACGGTTGCACAACTTGCCCTTACTCTCCAGTAAAGTCATATCTTGGTTTCTGATGGTGCAGCTATTGGAGTCTGCAACAACATTGTCTTCTTCCTTTGGCTTTATTTGTTCTGATAGAGTGGCTGAGACACTTGCTTCCGAAGACTCTGATTCATCCTTTGAACCAAGAGGTGTCAAATCTCCTAGAGATTTGAGGGATTCAGTCAACTGCACAGGGATATTCTCTGGAAAACTACAAGCTGAGAGAGAGTCTGATATATTTATAACTGGAGCAGTCTTTTGACATTCAATCATAGCAGGGGAAATCGGCTTTATAGCATTCTTTGGAGAGGCACATGAGGTAGCATACTGTTCTTTAAGCCAAAGCTGGTGATCATTTTCTTTTTTCAGGTTTTCAAATTGCCTTGCAGTAGTTTCCATCAGCTGCTCTGTTACTTCTTCTACCTTACAGATAAACAGAATGTCTGGGTCTGGCAACAGTGAAATATGCATTGATGTAAAGAGCCCCCGGGTAAGATTTCTAATGTATGTTATAACATATTTATCATAGAAGTCCAATATCTGCCTTTTAATCTGCCAAAACTGCTCTTTTAGTGTGTGTATGTCCATATTGTTATCAACCGCACTCAGAATAGAAAAGGGTTTAGCAGAGCTTTTAGGAATTGAGACTGGTGTATTATCATGCAGTTTGGGAAGAGCACAAGCCTTTTGAGTGGAACTAAGGAATCCTACAGTCTTTACTGATCCCTTTGATACAGAGTTTATCCTGCTGGCATGAAAGCTCTGAGGGACTGGTAGGTCTTTACAAGAGTCAGCACAGCACTTTGAATTCAGAGAAACTGGCCTAGATGGGCTAAAGCACTCAACAGAAAGCAAGGGAATCCCTAGTGTGGCTTCTTGAACAGTGTCAAGGCTCTTTGTTTTGAGAGAGTCCTGGAGGTGAACTTGGGATGAACTAGCATCAGGCACGGAATTAACCAGTTTTTCTTGAGAGTAAGTGTCTTTTGCAGAGGTAGCAAGAGCTCTTTCACTGTTAGGAACATTCTCCCCTGTTTGAGGCAATAGAACCTCCAAAAACTCATTATTGCTTTGTAATTCTTCTACAGACAGGGATTGGGGGTCATAATCACAGATATCATAATAGTCGACCATTGATGGATCAGCAAGCCACGCAATGTAGTACTGAATTCGCAATCTTTGATTTTCTTCAACAAGTCTATCCTTTAAACTAAGGCCTTTTTTAGAGGTCTTCAGAGAATGTACAGGTTTAGAAAGGGGTGTCTTAACATGATAGGAAAGCATTTTAGGTCTGTGTGTGCCTTTACTGCCAGGGGAGCTTGAAATTCTTGGGTTGTGCATTCTGTCATGGTTTCGGGCTGGTCTCATCAGGACTCTGGTTGGGACACCCCTTGAGGTCACTGAATATCCTAAAGAGGTCGTGTACTGGGGCAGAAGAGCAGCTAAAGGCATACACCGAAAGGACAGCTATGGACAGGCACAGGAAAGTAAAAGCAGAGCAACCCTTGTGTGAACAAATAGGAAACAGATTACCAATGGACAAACACGCTGGGGTTGTACACAGAGTAAGGCGCAGAACCTCCCACAGTGACAGGGAATCTCAATGCCTCTGTGTAGTTTGTGCTTACAGATAGTCACCCTGCCAGCCCCATAGAAAGGAGGCAGGAGAAGTGATTCTGTCTCTGGACCCTAGAGCACAAACAAGGATAGTACTTACATACACAGGACACGCTCTTGTGGGTCCAGCTGGAAACACAGTGGCGATTCCTGAGAAAACAGCAATAGCACACTGTCACTGTGAGGCGCGAAAGACAATGTATAACACTAGACAAGTATGGGGGTTGGAATTGCCTCCTGGAAACCAGGAGCCAACCCCAGTACAAAGGATGACACTTATATACACTGGTGAAGACTGATAAAACACTGACCAGACACAAATACCGAGAGGAAACAGAAACAGAAGGGAACAAACTAAGAGGCAGAGGCAAGAACTAGAAACAGGCTTAGGCTGAAGCAAAGGCAGGACTAGGACTGGAAAACAGGGTGCAACTTCTGGCTGGGACAAACAGAGATAGGACTGGAAAACAGAGAGCAGGCTCTGGCTGGAACAGGCAAGGACAGGGCTGGAATACAGGGAGTAGGAATAAGTAGTAAACAGGACTGGGTAACAGAGAGAAGATTCAGGCTGAAACAAGGCAGGAGCAGGACAGAGAAACGGGGAGCAGGCTCTGGAAGAAACAAACAGGTACAAGGCTAAGAGATAGGGAGCAGACTCTGGCTGGAACAATTAGAAGCAGGGCAAAGAAACAGGAAACAGGATCAATCTGGAACAGAACAGGAACAAAACTGGAACACCATCCGATAAGGGGTCTGTAACACAAAGGAATCGAACTCCAATGCACGACGGGGATCTTGAGGAAATGGCTGCTTATAAGCAGTTCGTAGATGGGCTGCACAGGGGAGGTCTCAGGTGTGTGTAGTTTCAGACACTCGCAAGTCCTGGAGGAGAGGATCCATTGAAAAGGAGCAACTGGACTTCTCCCATAGAAAACACTGGAAAACAGGATCCGGGCTCTCCTGACTACCAGGCTGTGCATTATGGGATTTGCAGTCCCAAGAAGCAAATGTAGTACTACACAAGTGTACCATGGTGAAAAGTGAAACAAACAGGAGTTAGCAAGGGACTCTAGATAAGTGTTTAAGGTGATTCCCAGGCTTCCGGCAGTCCCTTTAAAGCACCCCCTAGAGATGGGACGACAGAGTCGTAACAATGGCTGACTCCATTGCTTACTGATTTTATTGATCACTAATGATTGTTGATTATTGTGTATTGATTATTGATTATGTACTGGGGTTATGATAAGAACTTCTTAATTGCAAGTCAATAGGTTAATTGACCTATTTGCGTCCCTTTGTAAGTATACTTATTATGTTCTGAAGCGCTAACACCCTCATCAGCCAGGCTAGCTTGAATCCAGTGGCACAGTGAGCAAGGGCCTAAAGCTACAAACCATTGAATCATAGAAAAAAGAAAGACAGAAACACAAAAAACTGGAAACAGTATTCAATCCTTTAGTAAGAATTAGTCAAGACATGTAAAACTTCTCATGCACATGTTACTGAAAACAAAAGTGTATCAACATGCAAGAGGACATCAGGTGCATTTGTCAAAAAATGATTTCAAGAAGAGACAAAGGGAATGTAGTATAAAGAACAAGAAATTTGAGGAACTTCATCAAAAGGTTTTTGCAATCAATTTGTGAACAACGTAATGCAATCCATGCAACTGTTAATGCTGAGACATGCAAGACACAAGACATAAAGATTTTGTTGAGAGTCTGATAGACAACGTCACTGAAAAATGAAGTGCCACCAAAAGCTGCTAATTAACAAATCTAACTTTTGTTTGAGGGAGAGTAGAAATGCATCATCCAATACTGAGGTATTTCTTATTGATGACATTTATTTACAACATTGTAGGGATGTGTTTGTGGTTGATGTAGATTCATGTGCATATAAAATGAAAAAGGACACTAACACAGAAAGAGAAGATAGCTCCTTCAAACAGAGAAGATGACATAAGGAATGTGTTGGTACAAGGACAAACACTGCAGAAGTGTACAACATAAGACAAGAGACACACAGGTTGTTCTTAAATATGCACATGAGAGGAGCTGTCAAGTAAAAAATAAATGTTTTACAGAGTCTAGACACTTCCAGGGTTAGAAAATGGTTAAGTCTTTAAGGACAGTCATTGGCTTGCTTATCAAAGCGATTTCATGATAGAGCCCTAAATAAGAGTCTGTTACATAGAACTCACTGTAACGTGAGTAGTATCATAGATAATTTTCAGATGGCATACTTTGGACCAGAAAGAGAACTGAAAAAGTAAGAGGTAGTTCAGATTTCCAGAACTACTTTCACAATGGAAAAATGTCAAGAATGTTTATTAATGCAATTGTTGCATTAGCCACAACATTTGCTGAACTCCCTGATAAAGTATGTGCTGGTTGTCATTGCAAAGGGCAAACAAAAAATAGATATCTGTGCCAGAACTGAAGACCTAGAGTTTGTTCAGTGGTTTGAATAGTCTAAGAGTGATTTATATATCAGCTTGGCTGTATGCAAATATTGCAGAAGTAAACTGGAAGATAGCAAGAGGCATTCATGATAATTTAGAAGTTTTTCCTATTTCTACTGAGCTGATTGTGCATAGGAGTATTCTAATTCAGAGTTCCCATCCTTTGTAAGCTGTATTGGTCCTTCAAAGTGCAGCATGCATCACAGTAGTTCTTTTCAGGAGATCACCTGAGATGTACCAGGAGGGCCTCACTACCGGACATCTATCTGAATCAGATAGTTTGAGTGTCCCACTCCAAGCATTTGCAGAGATGAGGTCATGACTTTAAAAAAAACTTCAGAAATCATTCTGATTGCTGTGCACATTCACCTTTCAGACAAAACTTCACTGCTTCATTGCAGGTCTGGATATGTGATGCTCGATATATAGGATGCAACCTATTTCTTCTAAGTGGTAGAAGCTGTTCGCTTATGCAGACAATGTGCATCAAGGACTCCGCTCCCCTGGCGCATAGTCTGCATTCCTGTTATTATCAAGCTCTCTTTGAACCTACCAATACATACCTAAGGGGATCAGACCAAATCTCAATTTCATCAAGTATTTATTTCATTCCTTTCTTAACGGTTGGAAAGGGTAGCTTGAGAGTGCCGCAGGGACACACTGCATGACTGCCCAGCTACCTTGATGTTTTTTCTTCAGTGACTGCACATCTCAATCCATAGCTATTAGTTATTCTTGCTTTAAAAGTAGCTTGGATGTCTGCCTGGCTGGAAGGTTCCTTGCTCAAATATCTTGGGCTTCCAATCAGCCAGTGAGGCACTCAGACATCAGTTCCATCTGGACTGTGGAGAGTTCATCACTGATCATAAAATGTGGTTGAGGGAGTCACTCTGTGCCAGCTTAAATTTTAGGCAGTATTCTAGAAATTATGTGCACATTTTTCAGATGTTGCGTAGTCAGTTTGAAATTGCAGGCAGATTTGGTCACGTGTTGTACAATCCGGTAGGGCAAACATCCTTCAGTAGCAAATGATGTGTGCCCTATCTAGCCAATTTGACAGTTAGTATTTAAAGGGAATCCCCCATATGTGTTCATTGGGGGTAAGAGAGGGCATAAAATGGGAATCACTATTGAATTTTGTAGCTTCAAAAAACACCGAGGTCAAAGGGTTTGCTGCTGCCTGTTTCACAAGGATGAAGAGTAATGATAAACCCCTGCTTTCTAATTACACTCTTAGATACTTATGAGTCCACTTTTCGATTCTCACCCATGTATATACCAAGCTCCTCTCTTTATCAATTTGTGGGGATAATCATGACTTTTGTTTTTGCCACATTTATTTTTAGGTTGCTAGCTTCACAGTAATTGGACATCAAATGTAGGAGTCTCTGCAGGCCTGTCTGTGTTTGGTTGAGGAGCGCTGTGTCGTGGGCATGCTGGTGCGCCTGAATTTGAAAACCCGCTACCCTTGGCAGAAATGTCTGTGCCTCTTCCAGGTGTTTCTTTAAGTCAGCCAGATGAAGACTGAATACTAAAGGGACTGGTGTAAAGCCTTGTTTTAGGACATTGTTGGTTTCAGTCTTTTCAGCTGTTGGCCAACCGGAGCACACTTTTACCTTTGCCCAGGTATTCAAGTACAATGATATAAGTGCCTCTAGAGGAGGGAATGGAAAACCCCAATTGTTTAATTTTGTCAACATGTTTTCTCTTGAAACACTAACAAACACTGTAGTGAATTCTGTAGACTCTGCATAGAGGGCCTTGTTTTTGGCAGTCAGTGTCTCCTCAGTCGGATGGTTGATGCACAGCAGATGGCCCTCGATGAGGCAGCCCTTTTCAAAACCTGCTTAGGTGAAAGGAAATAAGTTGTTTTCTACTGCCAATTTCTTTAATTCCGTATTAAGATGCAATCACAAGGTTTCCCCTCTGTATTCAGGAGAGCAATCAGCCCATAGGTCCCCAGCAGGAGTGTTCCCTTCCCTTGTACATAGGTACCAAAAGAGACCTCTCCAGGTATCAGATATTGAAGCACCAGGAATATGGGCTTGAAAGAGTAAGGGCCTGATGGCGGCACATTTTGTGGGTGCCCACATAAATAATGCTGGGTGAATATTCAGCATTTTCCTTTGGTTTTTCAGTGTTCACATGCTATTTGGTCTTTTGATTTAATTATCCCATATGATTTGAATTACCTGTTGGTTTCCTCTTCCTCTTTCTATTGTAAATGACTTTCCTGTACCTTGATCTTATCCCGCCGATGTTGTTCTTCTTCTTTTCAGCTCTCCGTAATGTTGGTTGGTATAGAATGTTTACCAGGACAAGAGTAAGTTTAAGCAAATGACCTTTTTCACTGCAGGAACGTATAGCCTGAATAGCTCTTATATTAAACAGTGTGAATTGTTGTAATATTGTAATGATTTTAAGTAGTCAGGCAATAAAACTATTCAAATTATGTTAAGCTACATTACGATTGCAGCTGAAAAACAGTAATATGCCTCCAACAGAACTACTAAAAGATCTCCAAAGAAAGATTGTATATCTGACACTAGATTGAAGTGAAGCTGTGAATGTAGATTGAGATGTAAAAGAACCACTATTGGTTTTTGCCAATAGAGTGTCAACAAAAGATAAACAAATCAGTAGGAACTTGATAATTTTAGGAAAGTCTTTCAATCACTTACACTAGAAAATATATTTTTACAAAGATGTTGATGTAGATGAACATGTAAGTTCTGTCACCACACAGGTTCTAGGTATAAGGGTTTGGTTCAGTTTGAAAAAGCTGATTCTGCTAAAACAGAAGAAATATATGGACATTCCAACATTCATCCTCTCCATTCTAGAGATATGGTGGGTGGTGTTTTAGAAGTATATCAAATTAAATAAATCAAAGGAGAGCTCATTAGTGGGCTGGAAAAGACTTTAGAAGCTTGTTGTTTCCCTACAGGAGAAGATGATGAGCGTAATGATAATCCAGTATGGATTCCTGTTTCAGATTACAGACCAACTAAAATATACAAAACAATCCATATGTTTTTCATCTTCCCTTTGAAAGTGAGCTCTCTGGGCTGTTGTATGCTGTAGTACATATTGTGACAACTTGAGAATGATTCACAAATATGATAGAGTTTTTATTGGCAATATTTCTGGTGAAGATAAGGTTCTTGAGTGTCTCTTGAATCTGACTGAGTTTGAAGTCAACATGGAACAAATGAGAATTGGTCATAACCTCATTTTGAAGGAAAGAATATTCAGTTAGGGGAGCGCCACACATTCATGTCACTGTGGGTAGAAGGTGCAACAAAGTTTGGACAGGATTCTGATCAATCAGAAATGTCTTTTATTGAACAATCTGATATATGTGAGATTCCAAATGAGTTTTCACCAAAGAACCTGCAGGGACAAAGTGTTGCGATTTCAGTCCCACAAATGTGGAAAATACTGGCATTGCTGATCCAGAGTGAAAGGGAAATACTACACAATTATAGGTTTGGAATTTCTAGGCCTGTTATCTCTAAAGGAGTGAAAGATTTAATGTATCAAGTCGGACATACTGTTGCTGGTAAATCTCCCAAGAATACATACAACATTAAGATCTGGTCAATAACTGATCAATAACTACAACTCTGTCATTTTGTCTGTGTGGAATGTAAAGATGGATATTTACTTTGCTCAATAATTCACTTCAATCAAAGATGTTTAGCAAGAAATCCCAGCAGATGAATCATTACGTAAAAAGCTGTACTTTAAACATGATTTCTCACAGGGAGATTGGATCATTTGAGGCCTGTGATCGATTGAATTCCACAAGCTCATTTGGCAACAGCAAATGCAAAATTTTGATTAGACAAAACTTGATTTGACATGTACAAGAGTGCTCAAAGCATTTGTTAAAATTTAGGGTCAGATTTAAGTAAAGTGGCGCTGCACCCAGTGTAGTGCCACTTTCCTTGCGCCCCTTAGAGCCCCCCCTATCGCTACCATGTGTGCGCTGTATCTAAGATGCTGTGCACCATGGCGCAGGCGAGGGGCCAATAGCGTCAATATTTTTGACGCTCTTGATGTACTGTTCAGGGTTAGCGCCAACATTTGGGTGCTAACCCTGAACTGTACATAGGGGCCCATTATAAGTAATGGTGCATCCCCTTTCAATGCCTGCTCTGAGTAGGTGTTAAAAGTGCCAAAACAATGATGCAAAGACATCTCTTAGATTTAGTAGCGCTATTTGTTCAGACCCCCTAATGGGGGAACTTCCCCTTTGCATACACTATGGGGGTCATTCTAACTTCGGCGGGCGGCGGAGGCCGCCCGCCAAAGTTCCCCCGCCAGAATACCGCAGCGCGGTCAATTGACCGCCGCGGTAATTCTGACTTTCCCGCTGGGCGGGCGGGCGACCGCCAAAAGGCCGCCCGCCCGCCCAGCGGGAAAGCACCAGCAACAAGGAAGCCGGCTTCGAATGGAGCCGGCGGAGTTGCTGGTGTGCAACGGGTGCAGTTGCACCCGTCGCGATTTTCAGTGTCTGCCAAGCAGACACTGAAAATCAATGTGGGGCCCCACGACACCCGTTCCCGCCAGCGCCGCCGTGGAGGATTCCCTGGGGCAGCGGGAAACCGGCGGGAAACCGCCGGCTTCCCTTTTCTGACCGCGGCTTCACCGCCGCGGTCAGAATAGCCCCAGAAGCACCGCCAGCCTGTTGGCGGTGCTTCCTCCGTCCCCCACCCTGGCGGTCTCGGACCGCCAGGGTAGGAATGACCCCCTATGTCTGGTGCAGGTATACTGTGGTGCAAGGGGTTACTACGTGGTGCAGTGCATGCATTGTGCAACTTTGTAAATTTGGCGCAGCAATGTTGGCCTCATTGAGCCACATTAGCATCAAATAAATGACACTAATTTGGCACAAGGAGGCTCTAGGGGCTCATAAATCTGCACCTCAGTGTCTTGCTTACTTTGATCCTGATGGAACAGAAACAGTTAAAACCAACATGCTGGACACGTAGGCCCTCATTACGACTTTGGCGGTCTTTTCCTCATAATGAGGGCCTTACTATAATAGTGGTAGAGTTCAATTGGAAATCCTCGATCTGTATGAAGTGGTTCAGATCTACACATACAGGTACACTGTGGAACAAAACACTGAAGCACACGTTTGCTGTCTCTGGCTGTAATATTTGTTTAGTGAGACACAAAAAACCAAGGCCCTTATTACGCGTCTGCTCGCTGTGATGCTTTTACCACAACGGAGCTGGCAGTAAGGACCGTCGCATTACAAGTTGTGGGGTTTGGCAGAAGCCAAACCTCCACAACGCTGCCTGGTGCCTGGCCATGCAGTAAGCACCTCCAACCCAGCAGCAGGCCTCAGCAGGCTGGATTACAAGGCTGCAGATTGCCAGACGAAAACCCTGGTGGAAATGCACCCAGCAACAGGAATCCCCATTCCTGTCAGTGGCACATGCACCCACACATGTCCACACACATGCCCCCACACACGTCCACACTCTTACAAACATGCACCCCACTCATTCATGCCCTCGCTACATACACCCCCATGCACTCGGAGACACACATTCAAACATGCACACTCAAACATGCATTCACGCACTGACACGCACTCATGGACACCCATGTAAACGCCCACACGAAAACGTCCATTCACACGCACACACATACACACACAAACATTCCATTCAATCACATTCATGCACTCATTCACAACACACTCCACATTCTCGCACTCACACTACATACCCTCTCCCCTGCATATACTCACACTCACACCACACCCCCTGCCCCCTCTGAATATTCGCACTCACACATTCAGACACGCAACACACAAATGCCCCCCTGCACCGCATACACATACCTACAAACACCCCCAACCATACACATCCATTCACGCACCCACACTCACACATACACACTCCCCATCCGCATACTTGCACAGAGACACCCAAACTCACTCGTTCACAAACACACACTTATACACCCCCATTCGCACACATAAACGCACTCATACACCCCTATTCGCACACATACATGCACACACCACACACGCACCCAACACTACCCCCCTTTAGCAACTATTTAAACATTGGCATAATTCAGAAAGATCTGTAAAGTCAATATGACTGCAATGAAGACATTTCTAATGCTGTAAATGTCCAAGTTCAATGTCCAGTGTTCCATACCTATTTGAAAATGTTGAATGATGAAACTCTACAAGAGGAAACGATAAAAGATGAGGTTACAAAGGAGATTGAAGCTTAGATACTCATAGTCAAGATCAGCTTGGGCAGTCTATTATCGAAAATTAGGTTATTTATTTAGGTGGAAAATGCTGTGAATCAAGTCAAAGCTAAGCCTAATTGTTTAAAAAAATTTGTAGCTCAACTTAATGAAGTACAGCTGCAAATTTACCAACAACTGTTGACATGAAATTGTAAATGATAGTTATGAATGTGCATCTACCACACACAAGCCTTTACTTCTGCATGTTGGCGATCAGGCAGGCATTGGGGAAGTACTGCTAGTTAAACTGCTATCTGCATATGTTAATAAAAAGACAGATTGCACTCTTTTGTGTGTTGTGACAACAACCACAGGCCTAGAAGGACATGATATCATAGGCATCACTTTGCATTATCTTCTCATGTTGCCAGTTGAGCATGACAACAAATGGGAGCATCTCAAGGGATCTCGTGAGGCTTGTTACAGGTCTCAAGGTTTCTGAATAAATTAAGGTTCTAAATATTATCAAACTTTACACTATATTTTATTCATGTGAGAATGAAGGAGGTTCTCAGGACTGACTATAATGTTATTTTGGTGCTAAGCACATTATAGTCAATGGTGACCTTCTTCAGGTGATGCCCGTTTAAGGTCAGTCAATTTTTAACAAACTCAGTCATGAAATAAAGTGACAATTTTTACCAATTCTGATTGGCACACTGGAACACCCTTATAATTCCCTAGTAAATGGTACCTAGGTACCCAGGGTATTGGGTTTCCAGGATATTCCTATGGGCTGCAGCATTTATTTTGCTACCCATAGGGAGCTCAGACAATTCTTACACAGGAATGCCACTGCAGCCTGAGTGAAATAACAACCACGTTATTTCACAGCCATTTTACACTGCACTTAAGTGACTTATAAGTCACCTATATGTCTAACCCTCACTTAGTGAAGGTTAGGTGCAAAGTTACTAATGTGAGGGCACCCTGCCACTAGCCAAGGTACCCCCACATATGACAAATCTGATATTGGGGTGCCAATACCATGCATCCCCGGGGCTCCAGCATGGACCCCGGGTACTGCCAAACTAGCTCTCTGGGGTTTTCACTGCAGCTACCGCTGCTGCCAACCCACAGACAGGCTTCTGCCCTCCTGGGTCTGGCCTGCCCAGTCCCAGGAAGGCAGAACAAAGGATTTCCTCTGAGAGAGGGTGTTACACCCTCTCCCTTTGGAAATAGGTGTTAAGGGCCTGAGAGGAGTAGCCTCTCCTGGCCTCTGGGAATGCTTTGAAGGGCACAAATGGTGCCCTCCTTGCATAAACCAGTCTACACCGGTTCAAGGATCCCCCAGCCCCTGCTCTGGTGTGAAACTGGACAAAGGAAAGGGGGGTGACCACTACCCTGCCCATAACCACCCCAAGGGTGGTGCCCAGAGCTCCTCCAGTGTGTCCCAGACCTCTGCCATCTTGAATGCAGTTGTGTGACGCCAGAATGGAGGCCTCTGAGTGGCCAGTGCCAGCAGGTGATGTCAGAGACCCCTCCTGATAGGTGCTTACCTGGTTAGGTGGCCAATCCTCCTCTGAGGGCTATTTATGGTCTCTCATGTGGGTTTCTCGTCAGATAATGAATGCAAGAGCTGAACAGAGTTCCTCTGCATCTCCCTCTTCGACTTCTGCCAAGGATCGACCGTTGACTGCTCCAGGACACCTGCAAAACTGCAACAAAGTAGCAAGATGACTACCAGCAACATTGTAGCACCTAATCCTGTCGGATTTCTCGACTATTTCCTGGTGGTGCATGATCTGGGGGCTGTCTGCCTTCACCCTGCACTGGAAGCCAAGAAGAAATCTCCTGTGGGTCGACTGAATCTTCCCCCTGCTAACAAAGGCACCAAACTTCTGCTTCACTGGTCCTCTGGGTCCCCTCTCATCTTGACGAGTGTGGTCCCTGGAACACAGGAGCTAGATCCAAGTGACCCGACAGTCCAGTGGTACATCGGTCCAAATTTGGTGGAGGTAAGTCCTTGCCTTCCCACGCCAGACAGTAATACTGTGTACAGGATGAACTGCAGCTGCTAGGGCTTCTGTGCACTTTTGCAAGGAGTCCTTCATGCACAGCATAGCCCAGGTTCCCAGCACTCTGTCCTGCATTGCTCAGCTCGCTGAGTTGAACACCAGTAGTGTGAGATGACTGCTGTGCTCAAATTTCTTGAACCCCTGTTCAAGTGCTACTGCAGGTGCTGCCTGTTCCGTGTGGGCTCTCTGTATTGGTGAGCACCCCCTCTGTCTCCTCCGCCAAGGGGCAACCTTCTGGTCTTTCCTGGGCCCAGGCACCACCCATTTTCTTCAACCGCAACCTTTGCAGCTATCAAGGCTTGCTTGCGGTCTTTCTGCGTGGAAACAACTCTGCATCCTCCACCACGCCATAGGACATCTTCTGTACAAGGAAGAAGTTCCTGGAATCTTCAGCTTCTTTCACCCAGAGGCAGCCATTTTGCACCTTCATCCGGAGTTTAGTGGGCTCCTGCCCCCCCTGGATTCTTTCATGACTCTTGGACTTGGTCCCCTTCCTTTGCAGGTCCTCAGGTCCCGTAATCCATCTTCAGTGCTTTGTAATCTGTTGTGGTCTTTACAGAATCTCCGATCACAACTTTAGTGTGTTTCTGGGGAAGTAGGGTAACTTTACTGCTACTTTTCAGGGTCTTGGGGTGGGGTATTGTAGGAAAGTACCATCTTGCCTGGCATGTTACCCTCATTTTTCACTGTATATATGTTGTTTTAGTTGTATGTGTCACTGGGACCCTGCCAGCCAGGGCCCCAGTGCTCATAAGTGTGCCTGAATGTGTTACCTGTGTTATGACTAACTGTCTCACTGAGGCTCTGCTATCCAGAACCTCAGTGGTTATGCTCTCTCATTTCTTTCAAAATTGTCACTAACAGGCTAGTGACCAATTTCACCAATTCACATTGGCATACTGGAACACCCTTATAATTCCCTAGTATATGGTACTGAGGTACCCAGGGTATTGGGGTTCCAGGAGATCCCTATGGGCTGCAGCATTTCTTTTGCCACCCATAGGGAGCTCTGACAATTCTTACACAGGCCTGCCACTGCAGCCTGAGTGAAATAACTTCCACATTATTTCACAGCCATTTACCACTGCACTTAAGTAACTTATAAGTCACCTATATGTCTAACCTTTACCTGGTAAAGGTTAGGTGCAAAGTTACTTAGTGTGTGGGCACCCTGGCACTAGCCAAGGTGCCCCCACATTGTTCAGGGCAAATTCCCCGGACTTTGTGAGTGCGGGACACCATTACACACGTGCACTACACATAGGTCACTACCTATGTGTAGCTTCACAATGGTAACTCCGAATATGGCCATGTAACATGTCTAAGATCATGGAATTGCCCCCTCTATGCCATCCTGGCATTGTTGGCACAATCCCATGATCCCACGGGTCTGTAGCACAGACCCTGGTACTGCCAAACTGCCTTTTCAGGGGTTTCACTGCAGCTGCTGCTGCTGCCAACCCCTCAGACAGGTTTCTGCCCTCCTGGGGTCCAGCCAGGCTTGGCCCAGGATGGCAGAACAAAGGACTTCCTCAGAGAGAGGGTGTTACACCCTCTCCCTTTGGAAAAAGGTGTTAAGGCAGGGGAGGAGTAGCCTCCCCCAGCCTCTAGAAATGCTTTCATGGGCACAGATGGTGCCCATTTCTGCATAAGCCAGTCTACACCGGTTCTGCGACCCCTCAGCCCTGCTCTGGCGCGAAACTGGACAAAGGAAAGGGGAGTGACCACTCCCCTGACCTGCACCTCCCCTGGGTGGTGCCCAGAGCTCCTCCAGTGTGCTCCAGACCTCTGCCATCTTGGAAACAGAGGTGCTGCTGGCACACTGGACTGCTCTGAGTGGCCAGGGCCAGCAGGTGACGTCAGATACTCCTTCTGATAGGCTCCTCCAGGTGTTGCTAGCCTATCCTCTCTCCTAAGTAGCCAAACCCTCTTTTCTGGCTATTTAGGGTCTCTGCTTTGGGGAATTCCTTAGATAACGAATGCAAGAGCTCATCAGAGTTCCTCTGCATCTCTCTCTTCACCTTCTGCCAAGGAATCGACTGCTGACCGCGCTGGAAGCCTGCAAAACTGCAACAAAGTAGCAAAGACGACTACTGCAACTCTGTAACGCTGATCCTGCCGCCTTCTCGACTGTTTTCCTGGTGGTGCATGCTGTGGGGGTAGTCTGCCTCCTCTCTGCACTAGAAGCTCCGAAGAAATTTCCCGTGGGTCGACGGAATCTTCCCCCTGCAACCGCAGACACCAAAGAACTGCATCACCGGTCCCCTGGGTCTCCTCTCAGCACGACGAGCGAGGTCCCTTGAATCCAGCAACTGTGTCCAAGTGACTCCCACAATCCAGTGACTCTTCAGTCCAAGTTTGGTGGAGGTAAGTCCTTGCCTCCCCAGGCCAGACTGCATTGCTGGGAACCGCGACTTTTGCAGCAACTCCGGCCTCTGTGCACTTCCGGCGGAAATCCTTTGTGCACAGCCAAGCCTGGGTCCACGGCACTCTAACCTGCATTGCACGACTTTCTAAGTTGTCCTCCGACGGCGTGGGACTCCTTTGTGCAACTTCAGGTGAGCACCATTTCACTCCTCTTTGTAGGGCCTGTTCCGGCACTTCTGCAGGTGCTGCCTGCTTCTGAGAGGGCTCTTTGTTTTGCTCGATGCCCCCTCTGTCCCCTGACGCAATTGACGACATCCTGGTCCCTCCTGGGCCAAAGCAGCATCCAAAAACCCCAACCGCACGATTTGCAACTAGCAAGGCGTGTTGGTGGTCTTTCTTCAGGAAAATACTTCTGCACGACTCTGCACGGCGTGTGGCATCCATCCTCCAAAGGGGAAGTTTCTAGCCCTTGTCGTTCCTGCAGAATCCTCAGCTTCTACTGTCTAGTAGCAGCTTCTTTGCACCCACAGCTGGCATTTCCTGGGCATCTGCCCATCTCCGACTTGCTTGTGACTTTTGGACTTGGTCCCCTTGTTCCACAGGTACCCTCGACTGGAAATCCATAGTTGTTGCATTGCTGGTTTGTGTCTTTCCTGCAGAATTCCCCTATCACGACTTCTATGTCCTTTGGGGAACTTTAGTGCACTTTGCACTCACTTTTCAGGGTCTTGGGGTGGGCTATTTTTCTAACCCTCACTGTTTTCTTACAGTCCCAGCGACCCTCTACAAGGTCACATAGGTTTGGGGTCCATTCGTGGTTCGCATTCCACTTTTGGAGTATATGGTTTGTGTTGCCCCTATCCCTATGTGTCCCCATTGCATCCTATTGTAACTATACATTGTTTGCACTGTTTTCTAAGACTATACTGCATATTTTTGGTATTGTGTACATATATCTTGTGTATATTTGCTATCCTCATACTGAGGATACTCACTGAGATACTTTGGCATATTGTCATAGAAATAAAGTACCTTTATTTTTAGTATATCTGTGTATTGTGTTTTCTTATGATATTGTGCAAGTGACACTAGTGGTACTGTAGGAGCTTCACTCGTCTCCTAGTTCAGCCTAAGCTGCTCTGCTAAGCTACCATTATCTATCAGCCTAAGCTGCTAGACACCCTATACACTAATAAGGGATACCTGGGCCTGGTGCAAGGTGTAAGTACCCCCTTGGTACTCACTACAAGCCAGTCCAGCCTCCTACAGGTATCTTGGACACCCTTAGTGTTGTCCTACACTCCAAGTGACCCTCTACACACTACTCTAGGCCTGGGGTGCCTAAGTGGTTCGCATTCCACTTTTTTAGTATATGGTTTGTGTTGCTCTCAGGCCTATTGCATCCTATTATATTCTACAGTGATTGCACTACTTTTCTAACTGTTTACTTACCTGATTTTTGTTTGTGTGTATATTTTGTGTATTTTACTTACCTCCTAAGGAAGTATATCCTCTGAGATATTTTTGGCACATTGTCACTAAAATAAAGTACCTTTATTTTTAGTAACTCTGAGTATTGTGATTCTTATGATATAGTGCAATATGATATAAGTGGTAAAGTAGGAGCTTTGCATGTCTCCTAGTTCAGCTTTAGCTGCTCTGCTATAGCTACCTCTATCAGCCTAAGCTGCTAGAACACTATTAATCTACTAATAAGGGATAACTGTACCTGGTAAGTACCATCAGGTACCCACTATAAGCCAGGCCAGCCTCCTACAAGGATAGGTTAGTGAATGGTGCTATAGGAAATGTGGTAGACTTTACCACATGTCCAAATTAATCTGATTTTGTTTTTGCAGGTTTTGCCATAGAGAGGAATCAAAATAAACAGGTAGGTGCAATGCTAGGTTTCAGTTAGCCAAAGTCAATTATGGTCCTAGAGGACAGATTCAGTTGTATCTACCCTATGCTGTCCCCATTTACAAATCACAAGGTTTATATCTATGAAAATAAAGGTCATACAGATTCTAAAGAGGGTATGTGTTATGCTGCAATGTCATGTATTAGGTCACTTTCAGAGTTGTACCTTCTTTGCTAATGAGAGTAAGGTAAATGCAGACAGCTCATGAGTTTCAGAACACAATTAATTGAAAGGTCTATATGATCCTTCTCAAAATTATATACTCAATTAAAGAAACACATGCATGCTGCAGGAAGCATAAATGTGATAAAATATGTGAAAAAAGCAAAGGTACAAAAGTTGGCAAAGTGAAGAAGGAGAAATAGAACTTAGTTAAAAGGAGAAGAAATAAAAGATACAGCAGGCTAGCAATTTTCGATTGCTACTGGAGTTCTCTGTTTTTGTAATATAGCTGTAAATGCTTTTCTACAGTTACCTCCACCAATTCAATTATGCAGAGCACTGTCAACTAGACTTAGTTCAGTGCAAGCTCAGAACCATTTCTGTCATAACAGGTATACTATTACTGTTTATGTCTGTACTGATGTGACACAATTCACTTTGCAGTCCCAAGAGAATGCTCAGGAATTTTGTATAGTAGTGTTTGGTATTCTAGAAAGTGGGACTATTTCATTCATTTGGAATTAGCTATTTCTGGGAACATGAGTGTATGAATTGTTACCATTCATCAAGAACTGACATTAAATTAGAGTAGTATGGGTATATAAGTAAATGAGTTCCACTTGATAAGTCACTGAACAAAGCTGTGTAAAATAATCCATGTGCAGACTATAAAGCAGAAGTTATTTCTACTATCAACACTCCCTTAGCGTACGCTTAGTATGTTGTGGCATGTACTGTTTCCTACCACCTTCTGCGGGGTCATGTGAGCTCCTCGGATGTGGTATGTTATTTCTGAAGAAATACTGCATTCTTCTTTTGGCGCTGTGCGTAGAAGTAAACTGCGTAATGCTTCCTCGTGGTATGCATTCCTCAGACATTAACCGTAAGAAACTGGATGTTCATGGAGGGCATCAGCAGTAGAGTAGTAAAATAGGGGGCAGGGTGATAGGGGCAAGGGGAGGGGAACATGTCGCAGGCACCGATGCCCGTAATATCTCAAGTGCATGAGAGAACAATGTGTTTTGTTCACCACTATAGTGAATGGCCGAGGATCAAGCAAGGGGTATAGGTATGAGGAATTATTTAAAAGATAAGTGAAGGAGCGCTTCACAACTCGTGGAGTAGCCACACTGTTAACATTTGGCATCCTCTACTGCAACATGCAAGTGCAGCTTGTATGGGGAGTTGACTTTATGTCTTACGTATGCCTAATGTATCCGTGTAAAGGTGATACTAGCCTAATATATCTAATGATGGAGGTGTGCTAGAGGGGGACATCTTGGATCAAAATGATAGGTGTACTCTGTGTGTAGCAAGTAGCAGTCTATTACCAAATAAACACATACTAATGATTAGGAGAGAGCCTCAGTAACATTAAATTGCCTACTACTTAGGCACATAGTTAACATTTTGGAGAAGGATACTGAAGGTATTCATGACTGTCCACGGTGGGCATGGTCTGACCCTCATGAGTCCTCATTTGACGCGAAGATGTGTGATTCTATGTCCCCATCTGCGGAGGCTGCTGCAGAGCCCAGGTTAGTTGCCACCTCCAAAGCTTTTCTGTGGTCGCTAATAATTTGCTTCAGGTTAGGAGACATGCAGTTTGGGGTGTGAGGTATGGCAGTCGCATTTGTCTTGCCCTTACGGTGTTATCGTTGTCGTGCTGCACCTAAGGGGGTTCAGGGCAGTGCAGGGTATCTCCTCCATCTCTTCCAACCAGCTCCATACCTCTGTAGGGTCAGTTAAAAAGAAACTCTTCCCATTAGCGATGATCCTTAACTTGGATGGGAAAATTAATGCATACTGCAGTCCTGCTTGTTGGAGTCAGCGCTTCACTGCCAAGAACAATGTTTGCTGTTTTTGGACAAGTCATGTGTGTTCTGGGAAGAGCATGATTGTCTAATCTTCCATTTGTAGTGTGGCTGCCTGCTGGGCTGCCGATAATATACTGTCTCTGTCCTGGTAGTATAGGAGTTGGGCTAGCATGGTCATGGGGTGCCCCCGAGGGAGGACAGTGCATCTGCACCATACGAGCTATATCAAGAGAATAGAAAAGCATTAGATTTCCTGTTGGTGTGAATGTTTTGAACCAGGTTTTGAGAAAGGAGAGGGGATGCTCTCCCTCCACTCCCTACGGGAGACCCTATGACGCATATTTGCAAGAAACATGCGCATCAGTGGTGATGCACCAGTTTTCTTGTGTCACGCCTGCCCCACCTAACGACACCATTGGTGCACCGTATTTATAATACGGCGCACTATGGCACACACATTTTTGAGGCTATTGTGATGCTTTGCTGTATTAGCATCAAAACCTTTGATGCTAGTGTAGCAAAGTGAAAGGAAGCTCATTGATTAAAATGAGTGCGTCACTTTAACGCCTGCATTGAGCAGGCATTAAAAAGGACATCAACAATGGCGCAGTAAAATCTTGTAGATTTCACTGCAAGATTTTTGTGGGCCTCCTAATGCCAGAACACCCCCTTGCATACATTATGCCTTGCTGTAGGAGGCTGGCCTGGTTTGTAGTGGGTACCAGAGGTACCTACACCTTCTACCAGGTCCAGTGATCCCTTATTAGTGTATGTTGTCAGTGTCTAGAAGCCAGGGCTCTCTAGTGGTAGTGAGGATGAGCAGCCATGGCCTAACTAGGAGACATGCAAAGCTCATGCAATATCACTACAGTCATACAGTACTTACACACATAAAAGAAAATACTCAGTGGCACAAAAATAAAGGTACTTAACTTTAGTGATACATTTGCAAAATATACCTTAGAGAATATACTCCATTAGGAGGTAAGTAATATACAGAACATATACGTTAGTATCCAAAAACAGGTAAGTAAACAGTTAGAAAACAGTGCAAATAGTGAAGATCAAAATAGTTAGAAATAGGCCTGGGGGAACACAAACCATATATTAAGAAAGTGGAATGCAAGTGTTGGTTTGGTGTGTAGTGTGTAGAGGGGCACTGGGAGTGTAAGAAAACACCAAAGGTAAGTGACAGAATCCACCCCAGAGCCCGGGAAAGTAGGAATAAATCACAGGAACTTTCCTACTACACAGAAGAAAACGAGAAAGAAGATTATGCAAGAACCAGAAGAGACCTCAACACACTAACAGTGGATTCCTGGACCTGAAGACTGTGGAAGAAGGGGACAAAGTCCAGGAAGCACAGAAGAGTCCAGGGAGAACAGGAGTCCCTGCTAACCCAGATGAAGATGCAAGAGTGAAACCACCGGTGAAGTACTGCACCCAAGAAGACAGATGCAGGTTCCTGGTTGGTGCAGAAGATGTCAAACGCCAGATGGATGATTGCAGTCTGGTTTGAGTCGCTTTGTTCCCCCAACAAGCCTTGGCAAACGCAAAGTTTATAGTTGGAGGAAAATGGTGCCTCCTGGGACCAGGAACAACCAGGTTGACTCTACCCAGGAGGGGGAATAAGAGGGGGCCCTCAGCAGTCAAGAGGTGCACATGGAGGCCCAGACAGCACTACAACAAAGGGTCCCACGCCACTGGAGAATGTTGCAGAAAGCTTTGCGTCACAGGAGGGAGTGCTAGGGTCTGGAACTGTGCTGTGCATGAAGAACTTCATGTAAGGTCGCACACAAGCCCTGGCAACTGCAAATCACACAGTGCACAGGGGTACTGTCTTGCGTGGGGAGGCAAGCCCTTACCTTCACCAAAGTTGGACAGTTGGAGGTCAGGACCATCGAGACCACTTCAGTCCAACACCCGTGATGCTGGATCCACGCAATTCGTCAGGAGAGGGGACCTAAGCCACCAGTCGGTGATGCAGAGGGGGCCTGCTGGAGCAGAAGAGTAATACCTTAACTTCTAGGGAGATGCCTTCGCTCTTCTGGTGCAGGCTGAGGACTGGCTGTCCTCTGAGGTTGAACAATCAGGAAACAGTTGCTGTTGCTGGCAGGAACTGGAGATACAATGTTGCAGAAGTTGTCCTGGCTTCTTTGTTGCAGTTTTGTAGAGTTCCTGAAGGTCCAGATGCAGTTGCTTCTGTGAGAATGTGAAGAAAAGGATGCAGAAGATTCCTGCTGGAGTCTTGCAATCCCAATCTGAAGAACCACCCAAAGGAGAGACCCTAAGTAGCCCTGAAAGGGGGATTGGTCAGCTAAACAGGTGAGCACCTATCAGGGGAGGGCTCTGACGTCACATGCTGGCACTGGCCGCTCAGGTGCTCCAGAGTGCCCTGCCAACTTGGAATCCAAGATGGCAAAACCCAGGGACACTCTGAAGGAGCTCTGAGCACCACCTCTGGGGTGGTGATGGACAGGGGAGTGGTCACTTCCCTTACCTTTGGTGAGTTAGTTTCAAGCCAGAGCAGGGACTGGGGGTCCCTGAACCGGTGTCAACTGGATTATGCAAGGAGGGCATCATATGTGCCCTTCAAAGTATTTCTAGTGTCTTTGGGAGACTACCCTTCCCAATCCCGTAACACTTATTTCCAAAGAGAGAGGGGGAAGCACCACACTCCCAAAGGAAATCCTTTGTTTCTGCTTTCTGAGCTCGAGCTCTACAAGCAGCAGGAGAGCAGAAACCTGTCTGAGGGATGGCCACAGCTGCTCTGCCTTCAAAACCTCACAAGGCTGGAATGACAGAACTGGGGGGTCTACTGTGGAGCCCCCAGAGTGTGTGGAATCAGACAACCAATGATAGAATCAGTATTGGGGTGTAATTCCAAGAAGTTAGACACCTGACATGACCATATCCAGAGTTGCCATTATGTAGCTGGACATAGGTATTGGCCTATGTCCAGTACATGCAAAAAATGGCGTCCCGCACTCACGAAGTCCAGGAAAATGTGCCTGGGGTTCATGGGGGCACCTCTGCTAGTGCAGGGGTGCCCTCACACACACGTAGTTTGCACCCTGCCTTCTGGGCTAGAGGGCCTGCCACACAGGTGACTTATAAGTGACCTGGTGTACTGAAAAATGGCTGTGAATGGGTTCTTGCATCTTTTCATGCAGACTGCAGTGGCAGTCCTGTGAACAATTTTCATGGCCTCCCTATGGGTGGCAAAATATATGCTGCAGCCCATAGGGATCCCCTGGAACCCCAATGCCCTGCGTACCTAGGTACCATATACTAGGGACTTATAATGGGGCACCAGTATGCCAAATGTGGAGCAGAATACTGTGCTCCCAGTAGATACAGTAAAACATACTGACAAACAGGCAAAACGTTGGGTAACAAGTCTAGAAAAGGGCTATTTTCTTACACACAGACACATACACACAGATCATTTTATGCATACCTAAAACACATACACTTTCTCATATGCACACACGCAAACACATATAACCAAACTTTAAGAATAAAATGGAGATAAAGTGGCATCCACTCATACAGATGTGGGTAGTCACTTTCATACTTGCAAAAACAATTACACTTACACAAATGCAGTTTATGATACACATGTGCAGGCTTTCTTACACACGCACATATTGAGATGCAGTCTTATGTACAGACATGCACACATGTAGAAACATACAAACACACACTCTCTCACACATTCACTCATACAGACATGTATACACAGACAGACCTACATACTCACACTTAGAGAAACATATATATGCACACAATCACACTTTCTCATACATAAAGATGGACAATCCTCCTTACACACTATAATATACAGACACACTCTGACTCTGGCACATTCATATACACCTACAGTCACTCTCTGGGACAGCTGGACTAGACTATTTTCATATATAAACATAACCTTACGTACATGACAAGTAGCATAACATTTTTCTATTTTTAACCAGTGAAGCTTGCTCTGAAACAAGCTTATTTAAACTTTTTTGTTTTACGGTTCCTAGATTGTTATGTGTTATTTATCTTTTATTGTAATTAGGTTGTATGATCAAAAACAAATGTAGGCCATTCGAAGTGGAGATGAACCATACAGAACAACAAATGTGCTTCTATGAGCAACTGTGCTCCCTTACAGGCCAATTTGAGCACCTGCACTTTGCTCTCCAGCAAACAGTACTTGGGAGTACTTGCTGCATATTTAACTTATACTCGCATAGGCAGGATCGAAGTCACTCTCTGGACGAAAGAGACTTGATGGAGCAGTGTCTCCTGCAGCTAAAGAAGAAGCAGCTGATGATGAAGATTATTATCCTTAGTGTTGTCATTGTTGTTCATTGTCTGCACATTCCAGCAAGACAGAGTGAATTAACTGCATTTGTTGCCACATTCCTCTAGTGCTGAAGGAATGTTTTAGGGTTACTATCTCTTGACACTTCTTTGTGACAGATGTTACACTTCATAAACCTACTTCACACCTTTTTTGTTCTCTGAAGGATGCTAAAAAGGAGCCACACTGGCAACACCTCTGCTGAACTGCTTCTTTCCTCTTCTTCCTCCTGAAACAAATCATGGTCTTCCACAGCCAGGGTGCCCTCACCCTAAGTAACTTTGCACCTAACCTTCACTAAATGAGGGTTAGATGTATAGGTGACTTATAAGTTAATTAAGTGCAGTGTAAAATGGCTGTGAAATAACGTGGACGTTATTTCACTCAAGCTGCAGTGGCAGTCCTGTGTAAGAATTGTCTGAGCTCCCTATGGGTGGCAAAAGAAATGCTGCAGCCCATAGGGTTCTCCTGGAACCCCAATACCACTGCAGCCTGAGTGAAATAACACCCACATTATTTCACAGCCATTTTACACTGCACATAAGTAACTTATAAGTCACCTACTGTATATGTCTAACCTTCACCTGGTGAAGGTTGGGTGCCAAGTTACTTAGTGTGTGGACACCCTGGCACTAGCCAAGGTGCCCCCACATTGTTCAGGGCAATTTCCCCGGACTTTGTAAGTGCGGGGACACCATTACACGTGTGCCCTACACATAGGGCACCACCTATGTGTAGCGTGACAATGGTAACTCCGAACATAGCCATGTAACATGTCTAAGATCATGGAATTGTCCCCCCAATACCATTCTGGTATTGGGGGGACAATTCCATGATCCCCCGGGTCTCTAGCACAGAACCCGGGTACCACCAAACTGCCTCTCCGGGGTTTCACTGCAGCTGCTGCTGCTGCCAACCCCTCAGACAGGTTTCTGCCCCCCTGGGGCCCAGGCAGCCCTGGCCCAGGAAGGCAGAACAAAGGACTTCCTCAGAGAGAGGGTATTACACCCTCTCCCTTTGGAAAAGGTGAGAAAGGCTGGGGAGGAGTAGCCTCCCCCAGCCTCTGGAAATGCTTTGATGGGCACAGATGCTGCCCATCTCTGCATAAGCCAGTCTACACCGGTTCAGGGATCCCCCAGCCCTGCTCTGGCATGAAACTGGACAAAGGAAAGGGGAGTGACCACTCCCCAGACCTGCACCTCCCAGGGGAGGTGGCCAGAGCTCCTCCAGTGTGCCCCAGACCTCTGCCATCTTGGATTCAGAGGTGTTGCTGGCACACTGGACTGCTCTGAGTAGCCAGGGCCAGCAGGTGACGTGAGAGGCTCCTTCTGATAGGCTCTTACCTCTCTTGGTAGCCAATCCTCCTTCCTAGGTAGCCAAACCTCCTTTTCTGGCTATTTAGGGTCTCTGCTTTGGGGATCTCACCAGATAACGAATGCAAGAGCTCATCAGAGTTCCTCTGCATCTCCTTCTTCACCTTCTGCCAAAGGATCGACCGCTGACTGCTCAGGATACCTGCAAAACCGCAATAAAGTAGCAAGATGACTACTAGCAACCTTGTATCGCCTCATCCTGCTGCCTTTCTCAACTGTTTCCAGGTGGTGCATGCTCTGGGGGTAGCCTGCCTCCTCTCTGCACCAGGAGCTCTGAAGAAATCTCCTGTGGGTCAACGGAATCTTCCCGTTGCAGGCACCAAAAGACTGCATCACTGGTCCTCTGGGTCCCCTCTCAGCACAACGAGCATGGTCCCTGGAACTCAGCAACTCTGTCCAAGTGACTCCCACAGTCCAGTGACTCTTCAGTCCAAGTTTGGTGGAGGTAAGTCCTTTCCTCCCCAGGCTAGACAGCATTGCTGGGTACTGCGTGATTTGCAGCTGCTCCGGCTCCTGTGCACTCTTCCAGGATTTCCTTTGTGCACAGCCAAGCCTGGTTCCCTGACACCCCTTCCTGCAGTGCACAACCTTCTGAGTTGTCCTCCGGCGTTGTGGGACTCCCTTTTGTGACTTTGGGTGGACTCTGGTTAACTTTTCTTCTAAGTGCCTGTTCAGGTACTTCTGCGGGTGCTGCCTGCTTTTGTGAGGGCTCCCTATGTTGCTGGGTGCCCCCTCTGTGTCCTCCTCCAAGTGGTGACATCCTGGTCCCTCCTGGGCCACAGCAGCACCCCAAAACCAAAACTGCAACCCTTGCAGCTAGCAAGGCTTGTTTGTGGTCTTTCTGCGTGGGAACACCTCTGCAAGCTTTATGGCGACGTGGGACATCCATCTTCCAAAGGAGAAGTTCCTAGCTCTCTTCTTTCATGCAGAACTCCAAGCTTCTTCCAACCAGTGGCAGCTCCCTTGCACCCTCAGCTGGCCTTTCCTGGGCATCTGCCCACTCTCGACACTATGGCGACTATTGGACTTGGTCCCCTTGTCTTACAGGTACTCAGGTCCGGAAATCCACTGTTGTTGCATTTCTGGTGTTTGTTCTTCCTGCAGAATCCCCCTATCACGACTTCTGTGCTCTCTGGGGGTAGTAGGTGTACTTTATTCCTACTTTTCAGGATCTTGGGGTGAGCTATTTTTCTAACCCTCACTGTTTTCTTACAGTCCCAGCGACCCTCTACAAGCTCACATAGGTCTGGTGTCCATTCGTGGTTCGCATTCCACTTTTGGAGTATATGGTTTGTGTTGCCCCTATACCTATGTGCTCCTATTGCAACCTATTGTAATTCTACACAGTTTGCATAACGTTTCTTGCTATTACCTGCATAATTTTGGTTTGTGTACATATATCTTGTGTATATAGCATATCCTCATACTGAGGGTACTCACTGAGATACTTTTGGCATATTGTCATAAAAATAAAGTACCTTTATTTTTAGTACTTCTGTGTATTGTGTTTTCTTATGATATTGTGCATATGACACCAGTGGTATAGTAGGAGCTTTACATGTCTCTTCGTTCAGCCTAAGCTGCTTTGCCATAGCTACCTTCTATCAGTCTAAGCTGCTAGAAACACCTCTTGTACACTAATAAGGGATAACTGGACCTGGCACAGAGTGTAAGTACCCTTGATACCCACTATAAGCCAGGCCAGCCTCCTACAGGTACCCCAGTGCCCACCCAGGGTATGCAGCAACAAATATTTTGGAGGCTATGAGGGGAGTCCCTGGGGCGCTGTGGCTCTATACAGCTCCCTGCATGGTGCACGCTCCCTTATGGGCGGGAGCAATATGTGTTTTGTTTCCCTGCCCACAACAAGTGCAGGCAAGGAAATAGAACAAACATTTCTCCCAGCTGGCCGGAGCATTTATAAATCTACAGCCATCTGGGAGCATACTTAGGGCCTGATTGAGATCTTGGCAAATGATTTTTCTGTGGCAGGGGATATCTCGTTTGCCGAAATATAAACACCAAAGGAGATATAATGGTATTTATATTTCGGCTGATGGGATATTTGTCACTGTTATGGCAGAGTAACTCGTCTGCCAAGATTTCAATCAGGCCCTTAGTATTTGCTTCCACTTATCAAGAGATTTAAAAATACTGCCACCAGACGGGAGCAAGTACATTTCCCTGCCAGTGCTAAGCTAGGGCAGGGAAACTACTGTGTCCTTGCGGTGGGCTCCCTAGAACACAGTCACTGAACCAGCCCCAGGGGATGGGGTCCCCAGGGACTTTAATGGCTCAGGGAGGAGGTTGTGTGGCCCCCTCTCTTTTAAATTAAATGAAATTCCTGGGGAACAGACTCTCTGGGCTCCAGCATGAGGGCCACGTGCCTCCCTCCCTATGTCTAATTACTTGGCCCTAGGGCATGGGGTCCCCAGGGCCTTTTAAAAGTCAGAGGGGGGTACATGGGCCCCTTTCCCCATCTGTGTCATCCCCATGGCATGGAGTCCCTAGGGCATAATTAGGCTTGGGGAGGTGGGCCTTGCTCCCCCATCCCTTGAATTGTCACCTTGTCCCCAGTGGAAGGTTCTGGGAGGGGGCCACACAAGAGGATGTGGGAGGGGGGCCACATGCCCCTTCCCTAATACAAAATAGGCCCCCCGGGGTGGTTTTAAGAAACAAGTGCCAGTATAGGAGGTCAGGGTAACAGTACCCTGCTCCGTATGTCATATTTTTGCTTTTTTCCTTAGGGCTTGGGACTGAGTCTCAAGTCCTAAGATTTTTTTCCTCCACTTCCTGGTTTATGTGGAGGCAGCCAATAAGTTCTCAGAAGAAGCTCTGTCAGCAGCACAGATTCTTCATGGCGTGATATATACATTTTCCTAACCTCAATTTTTCAAAAACTACTGAATGGATTTACACCAAAGCACAAAAAGCATTTTTTCTGGAACAAGACCTAGCTTTCTGCCAAACGTGCTTCAAATCTATTCATCAGTGTGGGCTGTGACTGTGTCTAAAGTTCCTATGGAAAAATGAATGGGGGAAAAGTGTTTTGGGACTCACTATCACTCAGCCCCCCTTGACTGATCACCCCAAAACTTCCCATGTGCAAACTGGTCAAAAAGTAGCACTTTTCTGGAAAGTTTTGCAGAGAATATCAAATGGTGCCAAAGTTATTAGAAAAAAAGCTTTGTGGCCCCAACTTGCCCACCACTGTAAAATAAATTGCAAATTTTGCACTACTCACCCATTAGGGTCTCAAGGTGCTGTACACATACCTCAGTGGAACCCCTCCTGGCTTTTCCCTATGAGGCACCCACTCCTGGGCAACCCCCAGGGTGAAGCCAGGCATCCAAGCGCTGTTAGGGCCCTTGTGGAGATTAAGCAAGCTATTGCCCAGAGTTACAGAGTGGGACCCATTAATTAGATTGGGCACCTAAGACCCACCAAGGAGGGAACTGAACCCTGGTCCCGGCCCAGATCTCTGCATCAGGGTCTGCTGCTCTAACCATTGTGTCACACTTCTCCACTGCCTTTTCCCTGGTCTAAGGGATTATGATATTCTTATCCTGTCCCCTTATGTTTTTTTACTTTTTTTCTTTGGACTCGGCTGAGTTCAAGTCTAGATGGCTGCCACCACTTCCTGGTAGCAGTGGTGGCAGCCAATCAGGTTTCATTATGAGATCAGTTGCACTTGCAGACCCTCTGAGGACCTAAATATACATAAATCACTTTTTCTGTAATAACCTCAAAACTACTGCACGGATTTATACCAAATTACAAAAAGTACTCTTTCTGGGCCAAGATCTAGCTTTCTGCCATATGTGGTGTAAATTTGGTTCGTGGTTTGGGCGCATAGTTTTGTTTGAAAACTCTGAGGGAAATTGCATGGGCAAACAGATTTTGGGACCCCATCTTTCTTGCATTCCGCTTCACAAATCACCCTGAAACTTCCCAGACAGCAGCTGAAATGACTGCCACACTAGTTTTGAAAATGTCATGAAGATGCTTCAAACTGTGCCAAAGTTATTAACCAAAGAAAAAACACCTTTACTATGGAAACTAGGTCCTAACTATACCTACCTATTGGCGACCGCCAGAAGGTAGTTATTGTTAAGTCTGCTTTTTCATAGAAGGAGAATTTTGTGGATTGCTAATAACTTCTGCCCCATTTTGTGAATTTTCACAATACTTTCCAAAAAATAGTTAACCCTCCTCAGCTCCTATCGGGAAAGTTTTGGCATGATCCGCCAAATGGAGGTAAATAAAAAAGGAGGGGGGAATAAAACGTAAAACCCCATACATTTTCCATTCACTCCTTTAGGCAAGGCTACAGCAAAAACTGCTGAATGGAAGTACACCAAAGTTCGCAAGAAGATAGATTTTGGTGCACAGATTGTGCTTTTCGTCATTTGGTCTAAAACCATTTAGTAGTTTTTGAGCAATTAAGAGTAAAACATAATCGTATATTTGGCAGTTGGGCAGTCTCGCTAGCCTCCATCTTTCCTGTGAGCCTTGACGCTCTCGCAGTAGTGAAAGGCTTCCGCAAGTCCTGTGACAACGAGCACTCTAATCGGCTGGACGTTGGAATGTTAGAAATTACATGGCGGTCATTACAATTTACTACGGAAAATTGGAGATGCTGTGGAAATTAAGTATAAAATCTGCATAAGGGGGCAGCGTAGGGGAATGCTGTCCCCCTCAATTTAGAGAAGAGGCGACTAAGGTATAACTACTGTGAATATTAAAAATGTATTTGATGATAGTAATAGAAATGCATACTGTGGTGCTTGTTATTAAGAGGAAGTGTGTAAGAGATAAGTACTGTGACGATTAGAAGGTTAATTCCTTCTTTTAATAAATATTACAATCTCGTGAGACTCTCACAGGATAATAAAAAGTAGAAGGAGTGGGTGATCTTTGAATACACTGTTGTATGCACACTTGCTTCTTTTGGAGGTCATATTATTGGATATGGTGTTTATCAGAGTCTACTATTAACTCCCATTGGCTTGGTGAGACTTGGGAGTGGATTACAGTCTCTTTCCAAACCCTACTATGCACACCCATTATCAGAGAGGGGGATGTTAGCATGGACTAGAGTCCCTTCCCACTTACTACTACACACCCATCATCTGAGAAACAGCTGAGAGGAACAGTCCCTTTAAGTACACCCTAATATGCACAACCGTCATCTGAGAGAACGGTCTGACAAGAGTGGTCAGTTTCTTACCACAAACTGCTAAGCACACCTCTCATCTGAGAGAGGTCTGAAAGGACAGGCTTGCAATTTTTCTCACACTACTATACACACCTGAGACAGAGGTCTGAAAGGAGAGGCCAGTCCATTCACAGACCCTAATAAGCACACCCATCATCTGTCACAGCACCTGGGATTCCTCAGAACTTGCTTGATGATTTGGAAATGTGCACCCCTAGGCACCACTACGTCTGTATGCTGTTATGGTGCAGACTACTGGAGTGGCCAGGTGAGGGAATGTGTGTTTGGGGAAGGAACTGAATAGAAGGAGACCTGTAAAAGAAACAACATGAAATTGTGACTGTTGCGTAAAAGTACTCACTTGCTTGTGGCTAAATGACTTCAGACCAATCATCTGCTACCCTTGTCTGGAAGTCTCCAAACTGATGATGTGTTGCAAAATAGTCTACTTGTGCCTTAAGACAAAAGATCACAAATTATAAAAATACTTCTTTTTTTCACTACACCACATTACATATATGCCATGTATTTTGTGATGTACAGTGTCCTAGGTCAATATAACTACTTTAACACAGCTCTGTATCTGTTTATGCTAGAGGGGAGGAGGTAGGTCCTGTGCTGTCTTACATGTCTTATTAAAACAATAGTCATGAAATATTATACAACATGTGGCTCCTTTTAGGTTTTCAAGAATTACACATGTCTTCTATGTGAAATTACATGTCTGTGCAATGTGCTCTTACCAATGAAATTTGGCTACTCTCACTAAAACAACAATGGCTCGGGTCACTGGATTTCTCATTTTTGGCATCTGGCGAAGGCTGCTGTCACCATCCTTGTTTTCATCATTCTCAGAAGAAGGCTGCCACCGAAATCCTCTGCGGCCTTTAGCCATTGGAATCCAATGTGCAGCAAGGAGGAGCATCTTGCCGTAAACCACACCAGTAACACATGGCTGAAATGGTTCAAGGTCCCTAGAGCCACCAGTCATGACCATAACATAATCTGAGAGAGATGTCTGATAGGAGGAGTCAGCCTCTCCCAGCACACTACTATGCACACCCGGGATTTGAGAGAGAGGTCTGATAGGATAGATCTGTCATTCTCCACACAATAATACATACACCAGTCATCTGAGACATAGGTCTGCAATTATAAAGATCAGTCCATTCACACATCCTACTATGAACACCTATCATCTGAGAGAGTGGTGTCAGAGGAAAGGCCAGTCTCTTTCCACACACCCTACCACACACACCTGTCATCTGGGAGAAAAGTCTGAAAGGTGAGGCCAGTCCCTCTCTACACCCTACTACACACATCTGTTATCTGAGAGAGAGGTGTAACAGGAGAGGCCAGTCCCTCCTTGTAGCAAGGAGGCAGTATTATGTGGTATGACTGGGGAGTCATCCCATGTAATGCTAGCACATTGCACAGCAGTGGACCTCGGGTTCACTCTTAGCTCAGTCCATGTAGAATAGCAAAGAGCAGTCAGGCCACTTAGAGGAACATGTGTAAAGCACACCACATGGCCAATCAGTAAGTGACACATCTCAAAAGAAATCAAAAAACATTTTTTTTAAATAAAGCAGATTTGTATCTTTATTTAAACGCCAAAACAAACTTTGTACCGTACACACAACTGGAATTATGAATTTTTAAAGCATTGAAAAATAGAGTACTTTTAATGATCAAACAACTCCCGTTGAAGTCAATAGGGATAATCGTAGTGTGCAATTGGTCACTTGTAGGGTGAGATCCAGGGAACTCACTTGGAATTAAGGTCTCGCAGGTCCCTAGACCAAGCCTCAACAGTCAGTTTTTAGTTACCTTGCCCAGGGACTCTGGGTGCAGAGGTGCTTTGGTTGTCCTTGGTGCCGACGGGATTCACAGGCACTGTCAAAATGCAGCACTTGCAAAAGCACACTTCCGGGTGGACTCACAATCTACCCTTGGTAGGTAGAGGCCTTAGGGGTTCCAGGACCATTCACCAGCTGAAACTTTGCCACCACATCTGGCGACTCTGGGTGCAGAGGAGGCTTTGCAGGTGTTAATCACAGGGACTGGTGGTGCCAAAGGTGCTTTGCTGTTCCTCTCAAAGTCGCCTTCCTCAAGATTCAGATTCTCAGAAGTGGGGTCATTGCCGACGTCAGTCAATATGCTGGGGAACTGCTCTGGAGTTGGTGATGTCTGAGAAGCTGATGATTACCAGGCTAGCGACAAGCAAGCCTTGGCAGCAGCAAAAAAAGTAAACGGTTACTTTGTTGGCTGAAGCTCGCCTGGAAGGGGTTAGCAGTTTGAAACTTGGTGAGAGCCTCACTACTACTTCCAGGATGAACTGACTTTCTTTGGGCTCCCTCATGAGTGGGCCAATGGGTTGCACTCTGGGGACGCAGCACAACATTTCTTCTGCAGATTTCATGTGACTGATACCAACAGTCAGGGGAGTTTGCTTTGGTTTCTGGCTTCCACTGGAGTCAGTGTTGCTGGGAGCAAGGGGTTTTTATCATGGGTACATGTTGATCACACAGTTCCAGTATATGGTCTCCTCAGGCCACTGAAGTGTCCTCTCTTTGCGCTGTGGAGTGCCTCTTCTTGATTTCAAAGTCAGAGCTGAGGTTCCAGTGCCAGGGGAGTCCCTTAAAACCTGGTTTAGGGGGTGTTAGGCTTGTGGAGGACAATGGCCAATGGGCAAATAACCAATGAAGATCTCAAGGCGCTGGAGTAGCTAGCTTGTTCGCGCTACTCTGTTCATTCAAACATTCATGCCTTGAGTCCTTTTCTGAATTCCTGGAGTGATGTGGTGATCATGAGGTGCAGGGGAAGGTCATTCCAAGCTTTGGCTGCCACTGTTAGATCCGTGAATAAATACTGAAGGAGGCGGATCGAAGGTTGATTGGTTGGAGGTCATTGGTTTGTTGATGTATGCTGGTCCTTCATTGTGCAGGGCTTTGTATGCATTGGTTAGTGTCTCGAACTAGCATCTCTTCTGGATCGGGAGCCAGTGTAGATTCTTGAGGTACAGGATAATCTGAGTCCATTTGGGGAGGTCAAGGATGAGCCTTGGCACTCAGTTCTGTATTGTCCTTAGGGCCAGATGTATCAAAAAAGCCTTTTGCGAATCGGTAATAGCGAATTTTAAGAAATATTACCGTTTTGCAAATTGCGTTACAGCCCCCATTCGCACCTATGGGCCTGTAGGCCCATATTTGTGATTTTTTTGCACTTCCCAAATAGTAAATTCCCACCTGGAATTCGCAATTTTGGAAATGCAAAACTCCAGGGTGCTGGGGGCCTAAGGCCCCCTCTGCTGCACCCCAAAAAGTTTTTGGGACATGTAAGGTGCACACATGCCAAAGGGGAATGTGTGCGTGACATGTTAATTTTAAAAATGCATTTTTAAAATTTGCACATGGTTACCACCAGGTTTTACTTGGTGGTAATTGCGATTCCTTAATGCCAAATTCACATGTGGTTTAGAAATCGCAATTTGCGATTCTCTAAACAGGGTCGCAAATTTAAGGAATCGCTATTTTAGCGATTCCTTAAATTTGCGTTGCGAATACATTTCATAAACACTGAAAGGCATTTTTGCATTCGCAAACGGGCATTCGCACCATTTGCGAATGCAAAGAGGCTTGATACATCTGGTCGTTAGTCTCTTCAGGGGATGCGCAGTGATTCCTAAATAAAGAGCGTTACCATAGTCCAGCCTGCTAGTGATGAGGGCTTGACTGACAGTCCTTCTGCTGTTGATTGGGAGCTACTTGAAGATCTTACGGAGCATGTGTAATGTTGGACGCAGGCAGACAAGACTGTATTTACCTGTTTCTGCATAGATAATTTGCTGTCCAAGATGGGGAAGGGTCGAGTTCAGCCCTCCACCAAATGTTGTTCCATGGTGAGGTGGTGTTCCCAAAGATGGTAACTTCTTCCTTGTCTTTGAGTTTGAGAAAGGTGTCCTTCATCCAGCCAACAACGTCATTATACATCTGTGGAAGTTGGTTCTGGTGGTAAAGGGGGTCTTCTGACATTGAGAGGATGAGCTGGGTGGCATCGGCATATGAGATGATGTTGAGTACATGCGATCTGATGGTGTTGGCCAGGAGGGTTATGTACATGTTGAAAAGGGTGGGGCTAAGAGATTATACTTGTGGGACACTGCAGATGATCTTCCTAGGTTCTGAAGTGATTAGTGGGAGACAGATTCTTTGGGTTCTTCTGATGAGGGATGATCTGATCCATTTTAGGGTGTCTCCCTAGATTCCGATTCGGAGGAGTCTGTTGATCAAGATGTGGTGGGAGACGTTGTCAAACGCGGCTGACAGGGCCAGGATGATGAGGGCTGCTCTTTTGCCATAGTCTAGGAGGGCCTGGATGTCATCCGTGGCTGTGATCAGGGCTCAGAACCTGGGTTGAGAGGGGTCCAGGAGGTTGTAGTGTTCCAAGTGTTTGTTGTTTTGCTGGTTGATTACCTTTTTAAAAGCCTTTGCTTGAAAAAGGAACAGGAAAATGGACCGCTAGTTCTTCAGATCAGTTGATGGTTTCTTCAGGAGAGGCCTCTTTTTAGCGTGTTTCTAGTCCTCAGGGAATGAGGCCATTGTAATGGAGGTATTCAGGACTATCCTGAGCTTGTCACAAATTGTCTTGCTCCTGAGGTTGATGATATGATGGGGATTGAGGCTTGAGGGTGAAAGGGTCTGAACAAGACTGTTATTTTGTATTTAAAAAAGGTAACAACCACGTGAGACTCTTGTGGGACAGTGAAAAGTAGAAAGGAGTAAGTGATCTTTGAATAACTGTAGTATGCACACATGATACTGTCGGAAGGGGTATTACTGGAGATGGGGTTTATCACAGTCTACTATTTACTGTGATTGGCTTGGGAATAGTTGTCGGTAGAGTTAAGGTACTTCCCACACCCTACTGCGCACACCCATCATCTGAGAGAGAGGTCTGAAAGCAGAGGCAAGCCTATCCACACACTCTTCTTCACACACCGGTCACCTGAGAGAGATATCTTCCAGGAGTGCACGGCTTCTCCCAATACACAAAAATGCACACCCATCATCTGATAGAGGGGTCTGAAAGGAGAAGCTAATCTATCGGCACTCCCTACTACATGCGCTCATCATCTAAGAGAGAAGTGTCAAAGGAGAGGCCAGTACATCCACACATCCTACTATGAACACTCATTAATTGAGAGACAGGTCTGGCAGGAGAGGACAGTCCTTCACCAAACACTATTATACACATCTTTCATCTAAAACAGAGATCTGAAAGTAGACGCCAGGTCTTTCACATGCCCTACTACACACACTTGTCATCTGAGGTACTCTTGTGACAGGAGAAGGCAATCTCTCTCCACACACTACAAAGCAAAGCCATCATCTGATAGAGAGGCTGAAAGATGAGACTAGTCCATCCACATTCCCTACTACATACACACATCATCTGAGAGAGAGGTCTTACAGGGAAGGATAGACCAGGTACAAACTCTGAAAGAAAAGGCGAGTTCTTTTCAGCTCACTATTATGCACAGTCATAATCTGAGAGAAATGTCTCAATGGAAAGCCCAGTCTATATTAGCACACCCTACTATGCACATTCATCATCTGAGACAGAGTTCTCAGAGGATAGACCAGTCTCTCTTCAAACAACCTATCATGCACATTCATTGTCTAAAAGAGAGGTCTGTCAGGAGAGACCAGTATATGTACATACTCTACTACACACACTTGCCTTCTGAGAGAGAGTTTGCAGAGGAAAGAGCAGTCCTTCTCCACTCACTATTACATACAGTCATCATGTGAGAGAGATGTCTCACTGGAGAGGCCAGTCACTTGCCACACATTCTACTCCACACACAACATCTGGAAAAGAGGTCACAGTGGAGAGGCCAGCCACTCATCACTCCCCATACACTCTACTACACACACCCATCATTTGAGAGAGAGTTTTGACAGGAGAGGCCAGTCTCTCCCACACACTACTATTCACACGTCATCCAATAGAGAGATGTGAAAGTAGAGGCCAGTCCATCTATGCAGCCCACTATGCACACCCATCATCTGAGAAAGAGGTCTGAAAGAAAAGGCCTGTCACTCCCCATAACTTTCTATGCTAACTCATCATCTGAGAGATAGGTCTGACAGGAGATGCTGGTGCCTCCCCACATACTATTATGCAGACCCATCATTTGAGATAAATGTCTCACAGGAGAGGGTAGTTCCTCATCATGCACTACTATGCACAATGATCATCTGAAAAAGAGGTCTGACACAAGAGTCCAGCCTCTCCTCACTCACTAATACACACACACCTGACAGGATAGGGCAGTTCCTCCCTACATACTACTTTGAACATCTATCTCCTGCGACGTCTCAAAGGAGAGGCAAGTCCATCAACCCACTGTTCTAGGCACACCTTGTATTTGAGAGAGAGTTCTGAAAGAGAAAGCTAGTCGGACAATACAGAGATCCTCGTAATCGGCTCCACCAGCTCCACCTGGGACAACTCCTGGTGGGCAACCACACTACTAAACACTCTATACCCCACTGACCATGCACACAACCTGGGCATCATCCTGGACTCTACGCTCTCCATGACCTTCCAAGTCAGCGCCATCTCATCGTCTTGCTTCCACGCCCTGTGCCTACTTTGGAAGATTTTCAAGTGGATCCTCACAGAGAAAAGGACGGTCACCCATGCACTTGTCAGTAGCAAACTAGACTACAGCAATGCACTCTACGCCAACATCACAAAGAAGCTCCAAACAAGACTACAGACAATCCAGAATGGAGCAGCTAGACTAATCCTAGACATCTCCCCCACAGCCACATCGCCACCCATTTCAGAGACCTACACAGGCTCCTGGTCGATAAATGCATCAATTACAAGCTGCTGACACACACTTACAGGGCACTGCACAACATAGGACCAGCCTACCTCAACCACAGCCTGACCTTCTACATCCACACCAGGCAGCTCTGATCCTCCCAACTTGCCCTCGCTGCTAACCCCAGAATCAGGAAGAGCACATTTGGAGGCAGATCCTTCTCTTGTCTAGCAGCCTGGACATGGAACACACTCCTACTTCTTAAACAGGCCACCGCGCTGAAGCAGTTCAGGAACGATCTCAAGACCTGGCTTTTTGAGTGAGCAGCATGCCCACATCAGTGCCTTGAGGCCCCACAGGTGATGATGCATTTTACAAATGTTTGATTGATTAGATTGATTGAGTGAATTCACACACCCTACTATGCACACCCATCATCTGAGACAGGGGTCTCAAAGGAGAGGTCAGTCCATCCACACACCCTGCTACGCACACCTGTCATCTTAGAAAGAGGTCTCAGAGAGGAGGCCAGTCCATTCAGAGAGAATAGATGAGTTCACAAATGCATTCTATTGGTAGGAATGGATATTGCCTGTCCTTGGTTTCAAGAGAAAATATGTAAAAGATAAGTTCTGTGATGAGTAGATGGTTAACTCTTATTTTTAAAAAAATGTTAAAATCTTGCAAGATACTTGCAAGACCCGCATGGAAAAACACTGGGGCTGTCATATGGTGTTTATGATCCTGTGAGTTTCTCGCGAGACCTGCATGGGAAATTGGAGTTTTGCAAGATAGTATGGGGAGAGGTCAAGAAAAGGGCCAAGGATGAACCAATAGATACTGTTCTTATTACATAGTTGAAGAAATTCTGTGGTGTGATTGACTGCAGAACCAGATATAGCTCACTTTGTCCTGGGTGGTTTGGAGAAGAACGAAGTTTGAGTTCTTCTCAGCAGAAATGAATTGATTTGGAGCTGAAAGACACTGGTGTCTTCATATGCAATGAAGAAAAAACTTCAAATTCAGGCATCAAATCATATATTTTACAAAGTTTGTTGTGAATTGTCAGTAAGTGTACCAATGTTGGTAAACGTATTGTACACCCTGTTTACAGAGTGAATAGATGTTTGGGGAGGTGTGGATGTGTTTATATAGCTTTTGAGAGGCACACATTATAATGTATAATAGATGTGAGCACGGTATGCAGTTTGTGTTAAAAATGAAGTTTTTCAAATGTATTTATTTGTTAGTAAAGGAAGTAAAACAAAGTATATTGTAAAACAAGCTCTACTGTTCTAATGAACCTCACCATATATATATATTTTTGCACTATGAGATGTTTTAGAGGTGCTATTGCTATTTCTAGAGTTAAACAGTGTGGTGAGTGTTAGCAAAGGTTGTCAAAATACTTGTGTTACTTTAGGAAATGTTATAGAAGTTCTTATTAATTGCAAAATTACATAAGCACCAAAAAAGTACCTTGTTGACGCAGCAGAATTATTGTGCTGTTGAGCCATAACTACATCTTGAAGAACAATAATTTGATGTTGGAAGGATGTGGCAGTGACTGGACAGTTGAAGAGTTCAGCAGCGTGAAGTAAATCTGCCCAAGCTAGGCTTTGTGAACTGTAACTTACAGATATAATGCTTTGCTAAAATGTTCTTGCCAGCTAACCTGCTAATATATACCAGGAAACAGAACTCTCTTTGGTGGGCTATGGTGGCTAAAAGACTGGAAAAGTAGTGCTACCTGAATCAAAATCCAGTAGGCAAATAAAGCAGAAAGTGGGGCAGCATCGGTGCCTGCTGATGAGTGTCCAAAAAAAGGTTAAAAGTTACATAGGGCCTGATTGAGATCTTGGTGGAAGAGCTACTGTATCACAGCGGTGACAGATATCCCGTCCATTAAAATATAAATCCCATAGGACATTATGGGATTTATATTTCGGCAAACGGGATACCTGTCATTTCTGTGATGGAGTAACTCATCTGCCAAGATCTCTATTAGGCCCATACTTGTTTGTTTTGTTTGTTTAATAGTTGTTAATATAGTTGGCTAATCTAATATAGTTGTTGTAGTTGTGTATTGTTGTGAAATTGTTTTGTTGTTTCTTTGCTTATATGCCAATTTTATTATAGTATTGCAGCAGTCACTTAAACTGTCACTCCACTCTTAAAGGACTGTAAATATCTGCAGCATGTATATGTATCTCTATGTTATTATGCACATCTTTTATTCTAGAGACACTTGGTAATGGAGAAGCCAACTATTTTGTTATGCAGGTATGGTGACGGGTCACAATAATGAGGTGTTAGTAGAGAGATCAGTCGTTGTCCACGCTGTAGTAAAAGGACCACTGATATAAGAAAGAGATATTGGCAGAGATAGTACTGCATTCTTATGCTGTAATACATATTCCTATTACCTGCTATGCACACACTATTTCATAAGACTGTCGCCATTGAGAGACATCTGAAAGTAAGGTGAGCGTGTTCCCACAATCAACTATGGAGACAAGTAGTGCAAGACACAGTTTTCAACCGAGAAGATTCTCCTACTAAGGCCATTCATCATGATGAAGAGAGGCGTGCACAAAGAGAACAGTCTCTATTCACAGTCTACTTTGCACATGTGTTACTCTGGTGAGATGTCTCAGCTGACAGTGCAGTACATATCTTTACTGTTAGAAGGTAGTTTTGACCATCTAATCGACCCAGATTTTTTTGCTTTTTGATCACATGGCTATTGACCTTTTATTGTGGGGAATCTCATAGTCATAATCACCAACAGTAAACTCGTGGTAAAATGGACTGCACATGTTTGCTGCCAGTGCTCACCTTTTAGGACAGGACCGCTGCGACACAGCAAGGATGAGAGGCACCTGGCTAGTTATATGTGGACACATGCACATGCATGCACACACATGTGAGAGTTGCGTGTGTGAGACTCCTGTCATGTGCAGCCCAAGAATTGCGCACCGGTAGCCTGGCACAGAAGATACTATGCAGAGCGGGTGGTGACCTGAAACAGGCCTTATAATGTGTGTGTGCGCATGTAGAGAAAGTCAGTGTGCTTTACTCTCTTGACTGCAGTGACATTTCATTATACTCCTATCAAAAAGGCTGCCCTAGGGCACAACTCAGTACCCTAAGGTCCACAGACTCCAGAGTCGCACCAATGTACACTGTAGCCTGTGTGAAAAGGACACTGATGTGAATTCCAAAAGCATATCTGGATAAGTTATGCGTCATCCAGGAATGTCATATTTCTCTGTCTCAGCTCAGGATAGGACCCCAGGCTTTTTCTGGCTCAGTTGGGCTGGGTTAATTACTTTTCTCTCCAGCTGCAGGAACAAAGGACTCACCCATCAAAAGGAGCAATTAACAGAGCTCAAGTCAGCTCTGAAGGAGTAAGGAATTGGGTTAATTACTTTACATCAATCAGCCAGCTGTCGTCCCATGCCATGAAAAGCCTCCGGCCATGCAACAAAGGAAGGAGTCCAGAACTCCTGAGCCAAACTGGGGGGCTCCTTTGAAGACTTGTTAGGGGGAAGGCCTGGCAGTGATGTCCGCGAGGGGTAGAGCTGAGGACCCCAGACAACACGTGGCAACTGACTCCCTGGTGATGCCATTTTTAGCTATCCCAGAAGGCTGTGCAGGGAAGATGGGACCAGGGCAGAGAGAGGATGTACCACATTAAGATAGGCCAGAGACGCAGCCCTGCTGGACACTCCTGCCCCATTTAAAAGGTCTTGCACAGCGGAAAGAGCTCTTTTGGATGTGCTTTTCTGTCAAACACTGGGACTGGAGGCTGGTGACATAGACAGTTATAGGCAAGACCCCCTGAATGCTGACTGGATCCAGCACTCTGCTCCTGATTGACCTCAGGACCAGTTGGGGGAACAACTTGGCTCAGCACAAGGAGGAGAGGCCCAGGGGAGAACAAAGTAAAAGACAGGAGCCGGGAGACAATGAAACCTATTTCTCACAAAGTGTGTGCCTCCATGTGGTTAGGGCTCACCACAAAGAGCAAAAGGACACCAAGAGTATGAAAATCGCCCCAAAGGGGCCAGAGTTAGGGCTGTTTGAAGCTCTGTGACCTTTGACATTCCAGTGCGATTCTAGAGTCTGTGGAGCTTCGTGGCTGGAGAATTTCTGTCCCTCGGGCTGGGCTAGGGCCTGTGGATTGCTGCAGGATGAATGACAATATTTTATGGCTGGGAGGGAGCGAGCATGGAGCCCTGTCCCTAACATCCAAAGCATCCTGGATACTCCATCTCCCAGGCCTGATTTATGTCAAAGAGCCTGGATCCCATTCTTGGATCCCTGATGCTGGCAGTGGGAGGGGAAGTATTGCCGTGCTTCCCTGAGAAGTAGCAAATGAATGTGGGGCCCCAACCTATGTGACCTTGTAGAGGGTCGCTGGGACTATTAGAAAATAGTGAGGGTTAGAAAAATAGCCCACCCCAAGACCCTGAAAAGTGAGTGCAAAGTGCACTAAAGTTCCCCTAAGGACAAAGAAGTCATGATAGAGGAATAATGCAGGAAAGACACAAACCAAAAATGCAACAACGGTGGATTTCCAATCTAGGGTACCTGTGGAACAAGGGGACCAAGTCCAAAAGTCACAAGCAAGTCGGAGATGGGCATATGCCCAGGAAATGCCAGCTGTGGGTGCAAAGAAGCTTCTACTGGACAGAAGAAGCTGAGGTTTCTGCAGGGAAAAAAAAGGCTAGAGACTTGTCCTTTGGTGGACGGATCCCTCTCGCCATGGAGAGTTGTGCAGAAGTGTTTTCCCGCCGAAAGAACGCCAACAAGCCTTGCTAGCTGCAAATTGTGCGGTTAGAATTTTTGGATGCTGCTGTGGCCCAGGAGGGACCAGGAGGTCGCAAATTGGACCAGGAGGTAGAGGGGACGTCGAGCAAGACAAGGAGCCCTCTTGCAGCAGATAGCACCTAGAGAAGTGCCAGAAACAGGCACTACAAGGATGCGTGAAACGGTGCTCACCCGAAGTTACACAAAGGAGTCCCACGTCGCCGGAGACCAACTTAGAAAGTTGTGCAATGCAGGTTAGAGTGCTGTGGACCCAGGCTTGGCTGTGCACAAAGGATTTCCGCCGGAAGTGTACAGGGGCTGGAGAAGTTGCAAAAGTCACGGTTACCAACAATGCAGTCTGGCGTGGGGAGGCAAGGACTTACCTCCACCAAACTTGGACTGAAAAGTCACTGGACTGTGTGAGTCACTTGGACAGAGTTGCTGGATTCAAGGGACCTCGCTCGTCGTGCTGAGAGGAGACCCAAGGGACCGGTAATGCAGCTTTTTGGTGCCTGCGGTTGCAGGGGGAAGATTCCGTCGACCCACTGGAGATTTCTTCGGAGCTTCTAGTGCAGAGAGGAGGCAGACTACCCCCACAGCATGCACCACCAGGAAAACAGTCGAGACCGGGCACCACGATGGATATAAGACTGCGGCAAGATGCTGCAAGAAAAAAAGGACTAAAAAGGAAAAGAAATGGATGCAGCTGTCACCAGTGGAGGGGGAGAGCCCCTGCTCAACAATTCATGGAGTCAACAAGAGAAATGCAGCATATGTGTTGTTGACCTAACGAAAGAGCGCTCATTTTCAGCTTGTGGTTGCCCCAGGAAGACGGGGCCACAAACAAAGTGATACTACAGTACAGGGGGAGTTGTAGAAGGAGCACAGCTCCTGCTCAAAAGGAACTCAAACGTCCTCACCCACAGTATTCAGTGGACCCATAAATGATAACCCCTTATATTCATTGGAAAACAAGTGAATATTTTTGTCATGTGAACTGTTGGTTTAAATCTCCCTTTTGGAGAAACATGAATGATTACACAATGTCACCTAGAAGTAGTTCCATCAGTTTGTGTATATTTGCAAGTTGTTGCATAGTATTGAGTAGTGTGTGCATAATTAATGTACTAATTCATTTTTCAAAAGAAAAAGCACAGACTGGACAATAATATATTGAGTGTTATTATTTTGTACTTGTGAATGGTGATTATTGGCCCACACCACCTCCCTTGAGTAGGCCCTGGACTGCTCTGCTTCACTACCCGGTGAGAGTCAAGCACTACAATGGGGTGTTTGGTTCCCAGTGTAAGACAAATGTGGACCTATTACTTTTGCAGACCAACAACTAATGACCCATTTTATAACACATACTGTTATAGTTGTTATGCAAGATAGACATTTCATCATTTAGGTAGTTTCAAGAGGTGTGAGTGGAGAGACCCATTCTCTACATTATGGTTACTTTCATGCAAGGTGTCAGTGGAGAGGCAAATCTCTCCCAATATTCTACTGTACACAGTTGTTACACAGTAGAGAGGTGTCAATGAGATTGCAATGTCTCTTTACAACCTACTAAGCACTGTTGTCATACTGTGAAAAGGTCTCATTGGAGAGTCTACTTTCTTCCCATACCCCACTTATGGGGACTATAAGGCATAAGTACTGTAATAAGGGGAAATTGTAAATTATTCCTGTTAAAAACATTTACAATATCACAAGACTCTCACAAGGTCATAAAAAAAAGTAGTGGTACATAAAATCTTGATGCAAGTAGTTACCAGAGAGACTGTCTTTCCCTACCGTACTATACATACTTATAGCCGTGGGCAGAGGTGATAGTAAAGAAATCTGTGTCTCCTAACAAAGTTTCAAACACTACTATCATACTGTAAAAAGGTCTCACTTGAGAGCCCACTTCCTCCCCACACACTACTAGTGGGGACTATAAGGCTTAAGTATTATAAAGAAGGACAGTGTAAATTCTCCCCCCGCCCAAAAAATGGTCGATCTTGCAAGACTCTTGCAGGATTGTTAAAAAAACAGGTAGTGGGCTATAGTAAATCTTTCTCTATAGAGACACGTTTTAGCACAGAGGTGTGTGTATTTGCATAGTCCAATACATCCACCATACAATAGAGAGCTATTATGCATTAAATATAGTTTAAATGTTTGAGCTCATGAGTTTCTTGGTGAGCTGACAAAAATATGAGTGAGAGCAGTCATTTTTGTCTTCTCGCTTTGTGAGACTTTTGCGGATGTCAGTATTCCAAAAAAAAGGGATTTACCATTAAATAATCACATAATGTTGCAATAGTGTGCTCTGACAAGAGCCTTTGTGTTTATAGTATAAAATATTCAGTGACAGATAGAAGTTGATGCATCTCTTGATGTTACTAAGGAAGATCCTGTCCAACAGTAAAATGCACTCCATCTTGCCTCTATACACCTGGCATATCTAACTACATCTTGTTGTGATATATAGACACCATGCCGTGGTCACAAAGAAATGCAGAAATGTTTTATTGACATGCTTCTGGAATTTATCAATCTTAGGACAGAACATTTTTGACTGGTGTCATTTCTGCCTTTGACATATATTAGAATATACAAAGGCACTTAGAAAAAAGAGAGACATAATTTGTGAAAAGGTCTCCTTTATTTAAACTTCAAACACAACACCTGTGATTGTACTTGTAATTTCTCCCACTGTGCACTGTCATGAGAAATGGATGCTCAGCAGATTGAGTAAGTTTCAGGAGCTGTGTGGAGTTATATGAGGAGGGAAAAAATGGGAGGGTGGCACAAATCTAAATATAATTGGTAGGATATTGGCAGTTACAAAAGTAATTGAGGTCGTGAACGTCTGCTGTGAATGGTGCACAGTTACTTTTTAAACAGTATGTGCATTTCAACTGGCTGACTTAAACTTTTGGTATGATCTCATGAGAAGCTCATAAGATCAAACCAGGAAGCAATGCCCCTCAGACTCAATGGCAGAGATTGTGTCCCTGGCTCTTGCGAGAGTCTAGACAAAGATTTTAAGAAGGGGAAAAAAAGAAACAATAGAAACAACAGAAATAATACAACTGGAGGATAGCTCTAAAAAGAGCTGTTTTTGTCAACAGTTTTCAACAACCTTAAAACAATTGTGGGCCAGATGTAATAAAATGTGGCGCAGCTCGGTGATGCACAAAAATTGGCAGCTCCGAGCTGTGTCACTTTAGAGAAGTAGTGATGCACCGTATTTATTGGAACAATGCACCCCTGTGTTTCCCCTTGCGCTGGCACTAAATTGAGCTGCCTAGCGTCAATGCAGGCATCCTTGCACCATCGTGCACGGAACACAGGCGTGCCCAAGCATCATTTTGAAATGATTGTTTATGATTGTTTTAAAAAAACTTCCTATTTATCTTGTAGAGAAGAGTTCAAAATTCATTTTTGTACCCTAAAGAATATGGATAATGTTGTATTTTTTTTAAAACAACACTAAAACACTGTAATGAACTTATTTCAAGTATGCAATCTTGTGTTGCAAGAGCCAAAAAGGAAGTACAGCCCCTCAGAGTCCGAAAGGATTGTGCATGCAGCTCCCATGAAAGTCTTTCAAAAGCCATCACTTTAAAAAATATATATAAATAAATATCCAACCATCTTTTATTCACTACTACATTAGTATTAAATAGTAACTGAAAACATGATCAAGAACAAGATGGCAATAAAATTGAGAACTTCACCATATCACAAGTTTCCCACAAACTTCTTGCGATCCTCTTGCAAGAGTACTGATACCTGATAAGAGATTGCCTAATATTAGAGTTCAAATAACTGAGCAAATAAAAACTTCTATTAAATATGTGTCTGTTTAATACTCGCACACATTTTACAAAGATTTTGCAAACTGTCAATCATGTCCTATTTTCTTAAAATAAAAAAATATTCTTTTAGTAATTTAGGGCCACAGGTACAAAGCTTTTTTCTCGTTGCAAATGGCCCGATTCACAGAAAAAGGCATTTGGCCATGCACAAACCCAATTTTTCTGATTTGGTGATGTCTTTACTGATTCACAAATAGGGTTTGCGAGTTGCAATTAGGAAGGGGCGTTCCTTTCTAAACTGCAGTGCGATGTATGATTGTTTTGTGAATGTGAATGCGGTTACAAAACAATCGACCACTGCCTGCCCTGAAAAAGTGAAAAGACAACTTATTTTTGTTGTTTTTTAAATGCATCCCGTTTTCCTTAGAGGAAAATGGACTGCATTTAGAAAAAAAAACTGCTTTATTCAAAAGCAGTCACAGACATCGTGGTCTGCTGACCCTAGCAGGCCACCATCCCTGTGAGTGCGCCCATTCTCAATGGGGTCGCAAATTGTGACCTACCTCATGAATATTAATGAGGTAGATGATTTGTGACCCCATTGGGACTCACAAACAGTGTGAGGTACACAGTTGTACATATGGTTTTGCTACTCACAATTTGCGAGTCGCAAAGGAGTTGCAAATTTGAAGTCACAACACTCTGGGTTGTATAGCTGGCCCTTAGGGGGTCATTTCAACCCTGGCGGTACAGGACCGCCAGGGCTGAAATGACGGAAGCACCTCCAACAGGCTGGCAGTGCTTTCCTGGTCATTACGACCGCGGCGGAAGCGCTGCGGTCTCACTGCCGGGGCCGGCGGTTTCCCACCACAATGGCCCCGGCGGTAGTAATCCGCCAGGGCAGCGCTGCTAGCAGCGCTGGCCAGGGGATTACGAGTCCCCCTACCGCCAGCCTTTTCCTGGCGGTTTGAACCGGCAGGAAAAGGCTGGCGGTACGGGAAGTCGCGGGGCCCCTGCACTGCCCATGCCACTGGCATGGGCAGTGCACGGGCCCCCTGACAGGGCCCCGTGCAGCTTTTCACTGTCTGCATAGCAGACAGTGAAAAGCGCGACGGGTGCAACTGCACCCGTCGCACGGCCGCAACACCACCCGATCCATTTGGAGCCGGCTCCCATGTTGCGGCCCACATCCCGCCGGCCCATCGGGGATGTCATAATGGGCACCGCAGGAGTGTGGCCGCATTGGCGGCCGCACGGCGGTTACAACTTGGCGGGCGGCAATGTTGTAATGAGGCCCTTAGTGTCTTAACACAACATACATTATGCAGCCATTCTACCATACATCCATTCACAAAAATAATGAAATTGCTTAAAAATAAATCACTGATAAAAACAAAAGTTAAAGTAATATTATAGATAGGTAACTTTCTCAGTGACTATGTTAACCTTTTGAGCTAATAAAATGCAGAAATTGACCAGTTATAGTTAGCAGCACTAGATATCACTTTCTGCCCCAGCCATACACTTTCTTTGTTTTTTTAGTTTAAAATGTTAGTATTGTCACTGAGAAATTCAGTCACCTGACTATAATGTTATATATGCATGTGTATGTGTGTCTATACGCACATACATATAAATATATGTATGTATATGTATGTATGTATACACACACATATATATCTATATATATATATATATGTACATATATATATATATATATATAGTTAGATAGATAGATAGATAGATAGATAGATAGATAGATAGATAGATAGATAGATAGATAGATAGATAGATAGATAGAAGTTATAGTTAGGCAAAACCCTATACATTCCAAACTAAAACTACACGCATTTTAGAAATGTTATGGTTATAGTCATAAATTCAAATTACAATTTATTAGCCACCTTCAAATTAATATAAATAGGGCATTTCCATACAACTCTTTTCAGATCACTGACCAGATAGCACTAACTATAATTCAGCACTCTACCAAGCACTGTGTTGTGATAAATTAGGATATCTGCAATGTTATAAGTGTTGTTATAAATTCTATGATTTCACATGCTTTAAGTGATGGAGTAATAAAGGGTATGACTAGTGCATGGAAAAGACGCGAGCTATGGTTAATGTAGTGTAGCGAATGAGAAGGCAAGACTGTTTGGAGGTTTGCGACTTATAGACATTTGCAAGTGCTGCATAAATTATAAATTGAAGTTATAGTTATAACTTTACAATTTTTAATGTTTCTGCATTTTAGGTTGAGTTTGTATAGAAAAAATAAATAAAGTATTTTCTAAATATAAACTATCCTTAACCTTTTTTCATTGTAGTTTTATAGTTTTTTTTTTAAGAGAAATGTGTAGTACGTAACATCATTCATTGGAGTGTCGTAAAGGGGAGTGTCGCACAGTCCACTGAAAAAAAGTGTTGTAGAGTCTAGTGTTGTAGAGTGGAATATTACAGAGTGACATAGAGTGGAGTTGAGTAGAGTTGAGTGATGTAGTCTACAATGGAGTAAAGTGTTATACAGTGGAGTGGCCTGGTTGCCATATAGTAGAGTGAAGTATCATAGAACTGAGTGTTGTATGGTGGACTGCTAGCAACTGAAGTGCTGTGAAGTGGAGTGTGGTAGAGTGGAGTGTCATTAAGCCGAGTGGCACAGAGTGGCATAGAATGTAAGAGAATGTTGCAGAGTGTAGTGGCTTAGAGTGGAGTTCAGTGGAGAAGAGTTTCATACAGGTCAGTGTTGTTGAGTGGAGTGTCCTAGAGTAGAGTGACGGAGAGTCTTGAACAGTATAGTGTTGTCATACAGTAAAGTGTCAATATTTGTAAGAACCCGGTGCATGGCACACTGGCGAACTTATAGTTAGTGTTGTCTGATTAGCACACTAAAAAGAATATCTACAGAGGTATGCTACTTATATTAATTTGAAGGTTGTGGATACATTGTAAATTCAATGTATAACTCTAGCTTTATAATTTCCAAAATGTGTGCAATTTAAGTTTAGTTTGTATAGGGAGAAAGAGTTTATCCTATTTAAGTTTTCAGCTTTTCTTTTTCATTGACTCAATTTTTTTTAAACAAATTGAACAATAAAGAGGCATATAGTATAGTACAATGTTGTTCTGTGGAGCGTAGGAGTACAGACTAAAGTAAAGTATTGTACAATGACATGCAGTGTAGTACAGTATGGAGTGTGTCTGCTACTGGAGTTGCATAGAGTGGATTGTTGTACAGCATTGTAGAGTTAGGTAAAGTCTAGTATGGTGGAGTAGAGTCAAGTGGAGTAGTGTAACTCAGTGTGAGGTAGAGTATAATAGAGTGTACTGACATGTCATAGAGTGAAGTGGGATGCAGTAGAATGTAGTATTGTAGCAGAGGTAAGAAACTGTTATAAATTGGAGCGGGGTCTTGTACAGTAGAGTGGAGTGCTGTGTTGTAGAGTTTAGAATTCATTTAGAGTGGAATAGAGTGTTGTACAATGGAGGGTATAGACACAGAGTGTAGTATGAAGTTGGACAGTTGAGTGTACTGTGAAAGAGTGGGATACTGTACAGTAAGGTGTAGAAGACTGGAGTGGCATAGAGTCAAATAGCAAAGAATTAAGTTGTGTACAGTGGAGTGTTGTAGAGTGTAGTAGGCTGTAGTGGCTTACTATACAGTGGTGTGGTGTACATTGAAGTGGTTTATCATAGAACTGAGTAAACTCTCATAATTTGGAGTGGCTTCTCATACAGGACAATGGAATGCTGCATCATACAGTGTTGGAAACTGTTGTAGCGCGGAGTAGAGTGTTGTATAATAGAGTGTATGGGCATAAAGTAGAGTACAAATTTGGATGGTGGCGTGTACAAGTGTAGATTGTAGCGGAGTCTAGTAGGGTGGCACAGAGTGTAGTGGCGATCTTTGTAGAGTGTAATAGCATATAGTGGAGTAGAGTACTATGGGCTAGCCTACAGTGGAATGGTGCAGACTTGAGTGGCGTACAATTGTAGGAAGTTGGCCTTGAGTGTGGTAGGTACGTATGGTATTTACACCTTATACCAGGTCCAGGTATCCCCTATTAGTGTAGTGTAGACAGAGTCTAGAAACCAGGATCTCTATAGGTAGCTGTGGATGAGCAGCCAAGGAGTATCTAGGAGACATGCAAAGCTCATACAATACCACTGTAGTCACACTTAGAACTTACACACATGAAAGAATACACTCAGTGTTACCAAAATAAAGGTACTTTATTATGGTGACACAACACCAAAATGACTATAGCAGCAACACTCTCTTAGGAAGTAAGTAATACACAAAATATATACACTAGTTGTCAGAAATAGGCATAAGAATGGTTAGCAAACAGTGCAAATCGTGTAAAACACAATAGAGAATAGTGGCCCTGGGGGGAGCACAAACCATATACTAAAAAGTTTTCCCACAACACCCAGAAGAAAGAAGAGAACTGCAAAACCCAGAGATGACTGCAAGAAACGGTGGATTCCTGAAGAGGAAGACCTGGGGAAAGAGGGAACCAAGTCCAGAAGACGCAGAAGAGTCCAGTAGGGGCAGGAGCCCCTACCCACCAAGCTGCGGGTGCAAGAGTTTGGACGACGGTAAGGAAGAAGAGTCAGCACTGCAGCCCTGGAGTTGGAGTTGAGTTCCTGAAGGATGCAGGTGATATCCTACACCAGTAGAAAATTGCAGTCATGTTGGAAAATGGGTTATTGGTAGGGCAGGTAGGTACCTACACCTAGCAACAAGCCACCAACCTCCACATAGGTACAGTTAGGTCTCAGTAAATTAATCCCAGCTCAACCCTTGGTAGCTTGGCAACGAGCGTCAAGGCTTAACTTAGGAGACAAAGTGTAAAGCATTCAAATATCACAAAACAGTAATTAAATAAAACACAGGAAACAGTTTAAGAATCCAAAACCAATTTATAAAAATAGTTTATATTTTTATCTTTAAAATGACACAAAAACGATTAAAATCGGTTCAGGGGAACCGGAGATATGAATTTTTAAAGAATTATTACTTTTCTAGCGCTTAGAAACAAAAAGCGCCAATTGGGTCATCTGGTTGCACCTCGACCGGGGCAAAGTCAAACTTTCAGGCCGACCGCGATGGAGCCCTGCTCGGCTACAGGTCGCGGGAGGCCTCGGTTAAAAAGTTACCTTCTGACTTAGTCTTTATTTTGAAGTTTTTCTTCACCGGGACGAACCTGCCAGTTGAATCTGACCTCCTGGAGCCCTTGTCCGGATACGCGATGTGGGTTTCCTCGGTGGAGACTTTTACCTTCGGACTTAGTCGTTTTTTCGAGATGAAAATCCTTCGACCGGGGAAAACCTGGATCTTGATCCGACGTCCATGGAGCCCTTCTCGGATACGATGGCTGGGAGGTCCCGGTCAACTTTTTACGTTCGGACTTAGTCTCTTTTTTGGATGTTTTTCTTTACCGGGACGAACCACGAAGTCAGGCCGGGTCGCGGTTGAGGCAAGCCGGCTAGAATTTCTGCGGCGGGTCGGTCCCTCTCTGGAGCTTTTTTCCAAAAATTCTCAAATCTTTTCCAAACTTCTGGGGCTTCACCCAGATGTTCTTTTAAGGTTCTTTTGGGGTCCACAGCTCACCCCAAGGGTCCAGAAGTTCTGTGATGGTCCTTGGGGGGTGCGGACTTCAACTCCCAGAATGCACCTGGCGCAAACTCCTTTTTGGCCACTGGACAGTGGTCAGCTGGTCGCTTTCTTCAGGAGTTGGTGCAGGGGACTCTGGTTTAGCAATTTTTCACCTGTAGCAAACAGGGAGTCCCTCCTTGAACCAGTTGAAGCCAGGCAAAGTCCTTCTTGTGGTGAAGCCCAAGTGTGCAGCTGGTGCAGTCCTTCTGAGTGCAGGGTCCAGGTGCAGGCCAGGGGTCCAGCAGGGCAGTCCTTCTTCTTCTTTAGTTCCTTTCTTGTTGAATTCTGGAGGGGATCTGAGGCGTGGGTGCAGGTCTGCCAGTTTTATCCTTGCTCCTGGGTGAAAAGCAGGGGGGCCCTGGTTCTCCAATCAGGGACAGGGTCGTCCCCCTGTGATGACCACTTCCTGGGAAGTGTGGCAAAAATCCATCCCAGAAGGCAACAGTCTCTAAAAATCCAACATGGATGAATCTGATTTTTGGAGGTTACATCTGGCTGAGCCCACCCACTGGTGTGGCTAAAAATCATAAACACACCCCTCTCCTGCCCTCTCCTAATCTAATCAAGGGGGCACCTAATTGTCTGGGGTTGCAGGATGTGGGGGTGTTGCTGGGTGCTGCAAATGTCCTTCTCTGCCTTTAAAGACCAGTTTGGCAGCCCTCCCCTTCCTGCCTCACCATCTGCTGAGGGGAGATTCTCTCCCCCAAGCACATTCCTTTGTGTGAAGTCTGGCCACTTCACACCTCATCAAGGCAGCCTGGCAGAAGCTGCTGCAGGCTGGCCAATCAGAGCACAGCAGCAAAAACAATGCAGAGCTGAAATTGGCAACTTTTTAGGTAAAGTCTAAACTTTTTACCTGGACAAGTTATATTAAATCCAACAACTGGAAGTTGTGGGATTTATTACAACAATCAATTTGATACCAAATTCTTGGTATGTAACATTTAAGGAGACTTTACAATTTAAAATAAAGTCTGCCCATTCTAGCCTATGAAGGCCATTTACTTCAATGAGGGAAAAACGAATTTGGCTGTTTTTACCTCACCAGGGCTTATAAATCTATTTTTATAAAGTCCCTGCTTATAGTTACATGGCACCCAGCCCTAGGGGCACATAGGGCACACCTTAGGGGTGACTTATATGTAAAAATAAGGTAGTTTAAGACTTTGGAAGTACCTTTAATTCCAAAGTCGAATTTGCATATAACTTTAATTTAAAAGCAGCCAGCAAGGCAGGCTTGCTTTTAAAATGACACTGGGCACCTCAGCAATGCACCTAGGTGTGCACCACCTATGCTGTGGTCCCTAAACCTACATGCCCTACCATATACTAGGGACTTATAGGTAGGTTAACTTAGCCAATTATAATTAGCCTAATTTGCATATCCATTTTACACAGAGCACAGGCCCTGGGACTGGTTAGCAGTACCCAGGGCACCTTTAAAGTCAGGAAAACACCAGCAAAAAGTGGAAAATGGGGGCAAAAAGTTATGGGGCCTCTGCAATCAGCCCTGTTTTCTCACAAGTCAGGTTTGCGTTCAGATTCCACAAACAAACCTTGGCAAAGGCAAAACTCGCAGTTGGCGGAAAGTGGTGCTGCCAAGGACCAGCAAGGCCCAGGAGAGGGAGTCAGAGTGGAGCCTCAGCATCACAGAGAGCCCACCGAAGCACAGACAGCACTCACAGGAGTCCCACTGGAACTCAGCAACTCTGTCCAAGTGACTCCCACAGTCCAGTGACTCTTCAGTCCAAGTTTGGTGGAGGTAAGTCCTTTCCTCCCCAGGCTAGACAGCATTGCTGGGTACTGCGTGATTTGCAGCTGCTCCGGCTCCTGTGCACTCTTCCAGGATTTCCTTTGTGCACAGCCAAGCCTGGTTCCCTGACACCCCTTCCTGCAGTGCACAACCTTCTGAGTTGTCCTCCGGCGTTGTGGGACTCCCTTTTGTGACTTTGGGTGGACTCTGGTTAACTTTTCTTCTAAGTGCCTGTTCAGGTACTTCTGCGGGTGCTGCCTGCTTTTGTGAGGGCTCCCTATGTTGCTGGGTGCCCCCTCTGTGTCCTCCTCCAAGTGGTGACATCCTGGTCCCTCCTGGGCCACAGCAGCACCCCAAAACCAAAACTGCAACCCTTGCAGCTAGCAAGGCTTGTTTGTGGTCTTTCTGCGTGGGAACACCTCTGCAAGCTTTATGGCGACGTGGGACATCCATCTTCCAAAGGAGAAGTTCCTAGCTCTCTTCTTTCATGCAGAACTCCAAGCTTCTTCCAACCAGTGGCAGCTCCCTTGCACCCTCAGCTGGCATTTCCTGGGCATCTGCCCACTCTCGACACTATGGCGACTATTGGACTTGGTCCCCTTGTCTTACAGGTACTCAGGTCCGGAAATCCACTGTTGTTGCATTTCTGGTGTTTGTTCTTCCTGCAGAATCCCCCTATCACGACTTCTGTGCTCTCTGGGGGTAGTAGGTGTACTTTATTCCTACTTTTCAGGATCTTGGGGTGAGCTATTTTTCTAACCCTCACTGTTTTCTTACAGTCCCAGCGACCCTCTACAAGCTCACATAGGTCTGGGGTCCATTCGTGGTTCGCATTCCACTTTTGGAGTATATGGTTTGTGTTGCCCCTATACCTATGTGCTCCTATTGCAACCTATTGTAATTCTACACAGTTTGCATAACGTTTCTTGCTATTACCTGCATAATTTTGGTTTGTGTACATATATCTTGTGTATATAGCATATCCTCATACTGAGGGTACTCACTGAGATACTTTTGGCATATTGTCATAAAAATAAAGTACCTTTATTTTTAGTACTTCTGTGTATTGTGTTTTCTTATGATATTGTGCATATGACACCAGTGGTATAGTAGGAGCTTTACATGTCTCTTCGTTCAGCCTAAGCTGCTTTGCCATAGCTACCTTCTATCAGTCTAAGCTGCTAGAAACACCTCTTGTACACTAATAAGGGATAACTGGACCTGGCACAGAGTGTAAGTACCCTTGATACCCACTATAAGCCAGGCCAGCCTCCTACAGGTACCCCAGTGCCCACCCAGGGTATGCAGCAACAAATATTTTGGAGGCTATGAGGGGAGTCCCTGGGGCGCTGTGGCTCTATACAGCTCCCTGCATGGTGCACGCTCCCTTATGGGCGGGAGCAATATGTGTTTTGTTTCCCTGCCCACAACAAGTGCAGGCAAGGAAATAGAACAAACATTTCTCCCAGCTGGCCGGAGCATTTATAAATCTACAGCCATCTGGGAGCATACTTAGGGCCTGATTGAGATCTTGGCAAATGATTTTTCTGTGGCAGGGGATATCTCGTTTGCCGAAATATAAACACCAAAGGAGATATAATGGTATTTATATTTCGGCTGATGGGATATTTGTCACTGTTATGGCAGAGTAACTCGTCTGCCAAGATTTCAATCAGGCCCTTAGTATTTGCTTCCACTTATCAAGAGATTTAAAAATACTGCCACCAGACGGGAGCAAGTACATTTCCCTGCCAGTGCTAAGCTAGGGCAGGGAAACTACTGTGTCCTTGCGGTGGGCTCCCTAGAACACAGTCACTGAACCAGCCCCAGGGGATGGGGTCCCCAGGGACTTTAATGGCTCAGGGAGGAGGTTGTGTGGCCCCCTCTCTTTTAAATTAAATGAAATTCCTGGGGAACAGACTCTCTGGGCTCCAGCATGAGGGCCACGTGCCTCCCTCCCTATGTCTAATTACTTGGCCCTAGGGCATGGGGTCCCCAGGGCCTTTTAAAAGTCAGAGGGGGGTACATGGGCCCCTTTCCCCATCTGTGTCATCCCCATGGCATGGAGTCCCTAGGGCATAATTAGGCTTGGGGAGGTGGGCCTTGCTCCCCCATCCCTTGAATTGTCACCTTGTCCCCAGTGGAAGGTTCTGGGAGGGGGCCACACAAGAGGATGTGGGAGGGGGGCCACATGCCCCTTCCCTAATACAAAATAGGCCCCCCGGGGTGGTTTTAAGAAACAAGTGCCAGTATAGGAGGTCAGGGTAACAGTACCCTGCTCCGTATGTCATATTTTTGCTTTTTTCCTTAGGGCTTGGGACTGAGTCTCAAGTCCTAAGATTTTTTTCCTCCACTTCCTGGTTTATGTGGAGGCAGCCAATAAGTTCTCAGAAGAAGCTCTGTCAGCAGCACAGATTCTTCATGGCGTGATATATACATTTTCCTAACCTCAATTTTTCAAAAACTACTGAATGGATTTACACCAAAGCACAAAAAGCATTTTTTCTGGAACAAGACCTAGCTTTCTGCCAAACGTGCTTCAAATCTATTCATCAGTGTGGGCTGTGACTGTGTCTAAAGTTCCTATGGAAAAATGAATGGGGGAAAAGTGTTTTGGGACTCACTATCACTCAGCCCCCCTTGACTGATCACCCCAAAACTTCCCATGTGCAAACTGGTCAAAAAGTAGCACTTTTCTGGAAAGTTTTGCAGAGAATATCAAATGGTGCCAAAGTTATTAGAAAAAAAGCTTTGTGGCCCCAACTTGCCCACCACTGTAAAATAAATTGCAAATTTTGCACTACTCACCCATTAGGGTCTCAAGGTGCTGTACACATACCTCAGTGGAACCCCTCCTGGCTTTTCCCTATGAGGCACCCACTCCTGGGCAACCCCCAGGGTGAAGCCAGGCATCCAAGCGCTGTTAGGGCCCTTGTGGAGATTAAGCAAGCTATTGCCCAGAGTTACAGAGTGGGACCCATTAATTAGATTGGGCACCTAAGACCCACCAAGGAGGGAACTGAACCCTGGTCCCGGCCCAGATCTCTGCATCAGGGTCTGCTGCTCTAACCATTGTGTCACACTTCTCCACTGCCTTTTCCCTGGTCTAAGGGATTATGATATTCTTATCCTGTCCCCTTATGTTTTTTTACTTTTTTTCTTTGGACTCGGCTGAGTTCAAGTCTAGATGGCTGCCACCACTTCCTGGTAGCAGTGGTGGCAGCCAATCAGGTTTCATTATGAGATCAGTTGCACTTGCAGACCCTCTGAGGACCTAAATATACATAAATCACTTTTTCTGTAATAACCTCAAAACTACTGCACGGATTTATACCAAATTACAAAAAGTACTCTTTCTGGGCCAAGATCTAGCTTTCTGCCATATGTGGTGTAAATTTGGTTCGTGGTTTGGGCGCATAGTTTTGTTTGAAAACTCTGAGGGAAATTGCATGGGCAAACAGATTTTGGGACCCCATCTTTCTTGCATTCCGCTTCACAAATCACCCTGAAACTTCCCAGACAGCAGCTGAAATGACTGCCACACTAGTTTTGAAAATGTCATGAAGATGCTTCAAACTGTGCCAAAGTTATTAACCAAAGAAAAAACACCTTTACTATGGAAACTAGGTCCTAACTATACCTACCTATTGGCGACCGCCAGAAGGTAGTTATTGTTAAGTCTGCTTTTTCATAGAAGGAGAATTTTGTGGATTGCTAATAACTTCTGCCCCATTTTGTGAATTTTCACAATACTTTCCAAAAAATAGTTAACCCTCCTCAGCTCCTATCGGGAAAGTTTTGGCATGATCCGCCAAATGGAGGTAAATAAAAAAGGAGGGGGGAATAAAACGTAAAACCCCATACATTTTCCATTCACTCCTTTAGGCAAGGCTACAGCAAAAACTGCTGAATGGAAGTACACCAAAGTTCGCAAGAAGATAGATTTTGGTGCACAGATTGTGCTTTTCGTCATTTGGTCTAAAACCATTTAGTAGTTTTTGAGCAATTAAGAGTAAAACATAATCGTATATTTGGCAGTTGGGCAGTCTCGCTAGCCTCCATCTTTCCTGTGAGCCTTGACGCTCTCGCAGTAGTGAAAGGCTTCCGCAAGTCCTGTGACAACGAGCACTCTAATCGGCTGGACGTTGGAATGTTAGAAATTACATGGCGGTCATTACAATTTACTACGGAAAATTGGAGATGCTGTGGAAATTAAGTATAAAATCTGCATAAGGGGGCAGCGTAGGGGAATGCTGTCCCCCTCAATTTAGAGAAGAGGCGACTAAGGTATAACTACTGTGAATATTAAAAATGTATTTGATGATAGTAATAGAAATGCATACTGTGGTGCTTGTTATTAAGAGGAAGTGTGTAAGAGATAAGTACTGTGACGATTAGAAGGTTAATTCCTTCTTTTAATAAATATTACAATCTCGTGAGACTCTCACAGGATAATAAAAAGTAGAAGGAGTGGGTGATCTTTGAATACACTGTTGTATGCACACTTGCTTCTTTTGGAGGTCATATTATTGGATATGGTGTTTATCAGAGTCTACTATTAACTCCCATTGGCTTGGTGAGACTTGGGAGTGGATTACAGTCTCTTTCCAAACCCTACTATGCACACCCATTATCAGAGAGGGGGATGTTAGCATGGACTAGAGTCCCTTCCCACTTACTACTACACACCCATCATCTGAGAAACAGCTGAGAGGAACAGTCCCTTTAAGTACACCCTAATATGCACAACCGTCATCTGAGAGAACGGTCTGACAAGAGTGGTCAGTTTCTTACCACAAACTGCTAAGCACACCTCTCATCTGAGAGAGGTCTGAAAGGACAGGCTTGCAATTTTTCTCACACTACTATACACACCTGAGACAGAGGTCTGAAAGGAGAGGCCAGTCCATTCACAGACCCTAATAAGCACACCCATCATCTGTCACAGCACCTGGGATTCCTCAGAACTTGCTTGATGATTTGGAAATGTGCACCCCTAGGCACCACTACGTCTGTATGCTGTTATGGTGCAGACTACTGGAGTGGCCAGGTGAGGGAATGTGTGTTTGGGGAAGGAACTGAATAGAAGGAGACCTGTAAAAGAAACAACATGAAATTGTGACTGTTGCGTAAAAGTACTCACTTGCTTGTGGCTAAATGACTTCAGACCAATCATCTGCTACCCTTGTCTGGAAGTCTCCAAACTGATGATGTGTTGCAAAATAGTCTACTTGTGCCTTAAGACAAAAGATCACAAATTATAAAAATACTTCTTTTTTTCACTACACCACATTACATATATGCCATGTATTTTGTGATGTACAGTGTCCTAGGTCAATATAACTACTTTAACACAGCTCTGTATCTGTTTATGCTAGAGGGGAGGAGGTAGGTCCTGTGCTGTCTTACATGTCTTATTAAAACAATAGTCATGAAATATTATACAACATGTGGCTCCTTTTAGGTTTTCAAGAATTACACATGTCTTCTATGTGAAATTACATGTCTGTGCAATGTGCTCTTACCAATGAAATTTGGCTACTCTCACTAAAACAACAATGGCTCGGGTCACTGGATTTCTCATTTTTGGCATCTGGCGAAGGCTGCTGTCACCATCCTTGTTTTCATCATTCTCAGAAGAAGGCTGCCACCGAAATCCTCTGCGGCCTTTAGCCATTGGAATCCAATGTGCAGCAAGGAGGAGCATCTTGCCGTAAACCACACCAGTAACACATGGCTGAAATGGTTCAAGGTCCCTAGAGCCACCAGTCATGACCATAACATAATCTGAGAGAGATGTCTGATAGGAGGAGTCAGCCTCTCCCAGCACACTACTATGCACACCCGGGATTTGAGAGAGAGGTCTGATAGGATAGATCTGTCATTCTCCACACAATAATACATACACCAGTCATCTGAGACATAGGTCTGCAATTATAAAGATCAGTCCATTCACACATCCTACTATGAACACCTATCATCTGAGAGAGTGGTGTCAGAGGAAAGGCCAGTCTCTTTCCACACACCCTACCACACACACCTGTCATCTGGGAGAAAAGTCTGAAAGGTGAGGCCAGTCCCTCTCTACACCCTACTACACACATCTGTTATCTGAGAGAGAGGTGTAACAGGAGAGGCCAGTCCCTCCTTGTAGCAAGGAGGCAGTATTATGTGGTATGACTGGGGAGTCATCCCATGTAATGCTAGCACATTGCACAGCAGTGGACCTCGGGTTCACTCTTAGCTCAGTCCATGTAGAATAGCAAAGAGCAGTCAGGCCACTTAGAGGAACATGTGTAAAGCACACCACATGGCCAATCAGTAAGTGACACATCTCAAAAGAAATCAAAAAACATTTTTTTTAAATAAAGCAGATTTGTATCTTTATTTAAACGCCAAAACAAACTTTGTACCGTACACACAACTGGAATTATGAATTTTTAAAGCATTGAAAAATAGAGTACTTTTAATGATCAAACAACTCCCGTTGAAGTCAATAGGGATAATCGTAGTGTGCAATTGGTCACTTGTAGGGTGAGATCCAGGGAACTCACTTGGAATTAAGGTCTCGCAGGTCCCTAGACCAAGCCTCAACAGTCAGTTTTTAGTTACCTTGCCCAGGGACTCTGGGTGCAGAGGTGCTTTGGTTGTCCTTGGTGCCGACGGGATTCACAGGCACTGTCAAAATGCAGCACTTGCAAAAGCACACTTCCGGGTGGACTCACAATCTACCCTTGGTAGGTAGAGGCCTTAGGGGTTCCAGGACCATTCACCAGCTGAAACTTTGCCACCACATCTGGCGACTCTGGGTGCAGAGGAGGCTTTGCAGGTGTTAATCACAGGGACTGGTGGTGCCAAAGGTGCTTTGCTGTTCCTCTCAAAGTCGCCTTCCTCAAGATTCAGATTCTCAGAAGTGGGGTCATTGCCGACGTCAGTCAATATGCTGGGGAACTGCTCTGGAGTTGGTGATGTCTGAGAAGCTGATGATTACCAGGCTAGCGACAAGCAAGCCTTGGCAGCAGCAAAAAAAGTAAACGGTTACTTTGTTGGCTGAAGCTCGCCTGGAAGGGGTTAGCAGTTTGAAACTTGGTGAGAGCCTCACTACTACTTCCAGGATGAACTGACTTTCTTTGGGCTCCCTCATGAGTGGGCCAATGGGTTGCACTCTGGGGACGCAGCACAACATTTCTTCTGCAGATTTCATGTGACTGATACCAACAGTCAGGGGAGTTTGCTTTGGTTTCTGGCTTCCACTGGAGTCAGTGTTGCTGGGAGCAAGGGGTTTTTATCATGGGTACATGTTGATCACACAGTTCCAGTATATGGTCTCCTCAGGCCACTGAAGTGTCCTCTCTTTGCGCTGTGGAGTGCCTCTTCTTGATTTCAAAGTCAGAGCTGAGGTTCCAGTGCCAGGGGAGTCCCTTAAAACCTGGTTTAGGGGGTGTTAGGCTTGTGGAGGACAATGGCCAATGGGCAAATAACCAATGAAGATCTCAAGGCGCTGGAGTAGCTAGCTTGTTCGCGCTACTCTGTTCATTCAAACATTCATGCCTTGAGTCCTTTTCTGAATTCCTGGAGTGATGTGGTGATCATGAGGTGCAGGGGAAGGTCATTCCAAGCTTTGGCTGCCACTGTTAGATCCGTGAATAAATACTGAAGGAGGCGGATCGAAGGTTGATTGGTTGGAGGTCATTGGTTTGTTGATGTATGCTGGTCCTTCATTGTGCAGGGCTTTGTATGCATTGGTTAGTGTCTCGAACTAGCATCTCTTCTGGATCGGGAGCCAGTGTAGATTCTTGAGGTACAGGATAATCTGAGTCCATTTGGGGAGGTCAAGGATGAGCCTTGGCACTCAGTTCTGTATTGTCCTTAGGGCCAGATGTATCAAAAAAGCCTTTTGCGAATCGGTAATAGCGAATTTTAAGAAATATTACCGTTTTGCAAATTGCGTTACAGCCCCCATTCGCACCTATGGGCCTGTAGGCCCATATTTGTGATTTTTTTGCACTTCCCAAATAGTAAATTCCCACCTGGAATTCGCAATTTTGGAAATGCAAAACTCCAGGGTGCTGGGGGCCTAAGGCCCCCTCTGCTGCACCCCAAAAAGTTTTTGGGACATGTAAGGTGCACACATGCCAAAGGGGAATGTGTGCGTGACATGTTAATTTTAAAAATGCATTTTTAAAATTTGCACATGGTTACCACCAGGTTTTACTTGGTGGTAATTGCGATTCCTTAATGCCAAATTCACATGTGGTTTAGAAATCGCAATTTGCGATTCTCTAAACAGGGTCGCAAATTTAAGGAATCGCTATTTTAGCGATTCCTTAAATTTGCGTTGCGAATACATTTCATAAACACTGAAAGGCATTTTTGCATTCGCAAACGGGCATTCGCACCATTTGCGAATGCAAAGAGGCTTGATACATCTGGTCGTTAGTCTCTTCAGGGGATGCGCAGTGATTCCTAAATAAAGAGCGTTACCATAGTCCAGCCTGCTAGTGATGAGGGCTTGACTGACAGTCCTTCTGCTGTTGATTGGGAGCTACTTGAAGATCTTACGGAGCATGTGTAATGTTGGACGCAGGCAGACAAGACTGTATTTACCTGTTTCTGCATAGATAATTTGCTGTCCAAGATGGGGAAGGGTCGAGTTCAGCCCTCCACCAAATGTTGTTCCATGGTGAGGTGGTGTTCCCAAAGATGGTAACTTCTTCCTTGTCTTTGAGTTTGAGAAAGGTGTCCTTCATCCAGCCAACAACGTCATTATACATCTGTGGAAGTTGGTTCTGGTGGTAAAGGGGGTCTTCTGACATTGAGAGGATGAGCTGGGTGGCATCGGCATATGAGATGATGTTGAGTACATGCGATCTGATGGTGTTGGCCAGGAGGGTTATGTACATGTTGAAAAGGGTGGGGCTAAGAGATTATACTTGTGGGACACTGCAGATGATCTTCCTAGGTTCTGAAGTGATTAGTGGGAGACAGATTCTTTGGGTTCTTCTGATGAGGGATGATCTGATCCATTTTAGGGTGTCTCCCTAGATTCCGATTCGGAGGAGTCTGTTGATCAAGATGTGGTGGGAGACGTTGTCAAACGCGGCTGACAGGGCCAGGATGATGAGGGCTGCTCTTTTGCCATAGTCTAGGAGGGCCTGGATGTCATCCGTGGCTGTGATCAGGGCTCAGAACCTGGGTTGAGAGGGGTCCAGGAGGTTGTAGTGTTCCAAGTGTTTGTTGTTTTGCTGGTTGATTACCTTTTTAAAAGCCTTTGCTTGAAAAAGGAACAGGAAAATGGACCGCTAGTTCTTCAGATCAGTTGATGGTTTCTTCAGGAGAGGCCTCTTTTTAGCGTGTTTCTAGTCCTCAGGGAATGAGGCCATTGTAATGGAGGTATTCAGGACTATCCTGAGCTTGTCACAAATTGTCTTGCTCCTGAGGTTGATGATATGATGGGGATTGAGGCTTGAGGGTGAAAGGGTCTGAACAAGACTGTTATTTTGTATTTAAAAAAGGTAACAACCACGTGAGACTCTTGTGGGACAGTGAAAAGTAGAAAGGAGTAAGTGATCTTTGAATAACTGTAGTATGCACACATGATACTGTCGGAAGGGGTATTACTGGAGATGGGGTTTATCACAGTCTACTATTTACTGTGATTGGCTTGGGAATAGTTGTCGGTAGAGTTAAGGTACTTCCCACACCCTACTGCGCACACCCATCATCTGAGAGAGAGGTCTGAAAGCAGAGGCAAGCCTATCCACACACTCTTCTTCACACACCGGTCACCTGAGAGAGATATCTTCCAGGAGTGCACGGCTTCTCCCAATACACAAAAATGCACACCCATCATCTGATAGAGGGGTCTGAAAGGAGAAGCTAATCTATCGGCACTCCCTACTACATGCGCTCATCATCTAAGAGAGAAGTGTCAAAGGAGAGGCCAGTACATCCACACATCCTACTATGAACACTCATTAATTGAGAGACAGGTCTGGCAGGAGAGGACAGTCCTTCACCAAACACTATTATACACATCTTTCATCTAAAACAGAGATCTGAAAGTAGACGCCAGGTCTTTCACATGCCCTACTACACACACTTGTCATCTGAGGTACTCTTGTGACAGGAGAAGGCAATCTCTCTCCACACACTACAAAGCAAAGCCATCATCTGATAGAGAGGCTGAAAGATGAGACTAGTCCATCCACATTCCCTACTACATACACACATCATCTGAGAGAGAGGTCTTACAGGGAAGGATAGACCAGGTACAAACTCTGAAAGAAAAGGCGAGTTCTTTTCAGCTCACTATTATGCACAGTCATAATCTGAGAGAAATGTCTCAATGGAAAGCCCAGTCTATATTAGCACACCCTACTATGCACATTCATCATCTGAGACAGAGTTCTCAGAGGATAGACCAGTCTCTCTTCAAACAACCTATCATGCACATTCATTGTCTAAAAGAGAGGTCTGTCAGGAGAGACCAGTATATGTACATACTCTACTACACACACTTGCCTTCTGAGAGAGAGTTTGCAGAGGAAAGAGCAGTCCTTCTCCACTCACTATTACATACAGTCATCATGTGAGAGAGATGTCTCACTGGAGAGGCCAGTCACTTGCCACACATTCTACTCCACACACAACATCTGGAAAAGAGGTCACAGTGGAGAGGCCAGCCACTCATCACTCCCCATACACTCTACTACACACACCCATCATTTGAGAGAGAGTTTTGACAGGAGAGGCCAGTCTCTCCCACACACTACTATTCACACGTCATCCAATAGAGAGATGTGAAAGTAGAGGCCAGTCCATCTATGCAGCCCACTATGCACACCCATCATCTGAGAAAGAGGTCTGAAAGAAAAGGCCTGTCACTCCCCATAACTTTCTATGCTAACTCATCATCTGAGAGATAGGTCTGACAGGAGATGCTGGTGCCTCCCCACATACTATTATGCAGACCCATCATTTGAGATAAATGTCTCACAGGAGAGGGTAGTTCCTCATCATGCACTACTATGCACAATGATCATCTGAAAAAGAGGTCTGACACAAGAGTCCAGCCTCTCCTCACTCACTAATACACACACACCTGACAGGATAGGGCAGTTCCTCCCTACATACTACTTTGAACATCTATCTCCTGCGACGTCTCAAAGGAGAGGCAAGTCCATCAACCCACTGTTCTAGGCACACCTTTTATTTGAGAGAGAGTTCTGAAAGAGAAAGCTAGTCGGACAATACAGAGATCCTCGTAATCGGCTCCACCAGCTCCACCTGGGACAACTCCTGGTGGGCAACCACACTACTAAACACTCTATACCCCACTGACCATGCACACAACCTGGGCATCATCCTGGACTCTACGCTCTCCATGACCTTCCAAGTCAGCGCCATCTCATCGTCTTGCTTCCACGCCCTGTGCCTACTTTGGAAGATTTTCAAGTGGATCCTCACAGAGAAAAGGACGGTCACCCATGCACTTGTCAGTAGCAAACTAGACTACAGCAATGCACTCTACGCCAACATCACAAAGAAGCTCCAAACAAGACTACAGACAATCCAGAATGGAGCAGCTAGACTAATCCTAGACATCTCCCCCACAGCCACATCGCCACCCATTTCAGAGACCTACACAGGCTCCTGGTCGATAAATGCATCAATTACAAGCTGCTGACACACACTTACAGGGCACTGCACAACATAGGACCAGCCTACCTCAACCACAGCCTGACCTTCTACATCCACACCAGGCAGCTCTGATCCTCCCAACTTGCCCTCGCTGCTAACCCCAGAATCAGGAAGAGCACATTTGGAGGCAGATCCTTCTCTTGTCTAGCAGCCTGGACATGGAACACACTCCTACTTCTTAAACAGGCCACCGCGCTGAAGCAGTTCAGGAACGATCTCAAGACCTGGCTTTTTGAGTGAGCAGCATGCCCACATCAGTGCCTTGAGGCCCCACAGGTGATGATGCATTTTACAAATGTTTGATTGATTAGATTGATTGAGTGAATTCACACACCCTACTATGCACACCCATCATCTGAGACAGGGGTCTCAAAGGAGAGGTCAGTCCATCCACACACCCTGCTACGCACACCTGTCATCTTAGAAAGAGGTCTCAGAGAGGAGGCCAGTCCATTCAGAGAGAATAGATGAGTTCACAAATGCATTCTATTGGTAGGAATGGATATTGCCTGTCCTTGGTTTCAAGAGAAAATATGTAAAAGATAAGTTCTGTGATGAGTAGATGGTTAACTCTTATTTTTAAAAAAATGTTAAAATCTTGCAAGATACTTGCAAGACCCGCATGGAAAAACACTGGGGCTGTCATATGGTGTTTATGATCCTGTGAGTTTCTCGCGAGACCTGCATGGGAAATTGGAGTTTTGCAAGATAGTATGGGGAGAGGTCAAGAAAAGGGCCAAGGATGAACCAATAGATACTGTTCTTATTACATAGTTGAAGAAATTCTGTGGTGTGATTGACTGCAGAACCAGATATAGCTCACTTTGTCCTGGGTGGTTTGGAGAAGAACGAAGTTTGAGTTCTTCTCAGCAGAAATGAATTGATTTGGAGCTGAAAGACACTGGTGTCTTCATATGCAATGAAGAAAAAACTTCAAATTCAGGCATCAAATCATATATTTTACAAAGTTTGTTGTGAATTGTCAGTAAGTGTACCAATGTTGGTAAACGTATTGTACACCCTGTTTACAGAGTGAATAGATGTTTGGGGAGGTGTGGATGTGTTTATATAGCTTTTGAGAGGCACACATTATAATGTATAATAGATGTGAGCACGGTATGCAGTTTGTGTTAAAAATGAAGTTTTTCAAATGTATTTATTTGTTAGTAAAGGAAGTAAAACAAAGTATATTGTAAAACAAGCTCTACTGTTCTAATGAACCTCACCATATATATATATTTTTGCACTATGAGATGTTTTAGAGGTGCTATTGCTATTTCTAGAGTTAAACAGTGTGGTGAGTGTTAGCAAAGGTTGTCAAAATACTTGTGTTACTTTAGGAAATGTTATAGAAGTTCTTATTAATTGCAAAATTACATAAGCACCAAAAAAGTACCTTGTTGACGCAGCAGAATTATTGTGCTGTTGAGCCATAACTACATCTTGAAGAACAATAATTTGATGTTGGAAGGATGTGGCAGTGACTGGACAGTTGAAGAGTTCAGCAGCGTGAAGTAAATCTGCCCAAGCTAGGCTTTGTGAACTGTAACTTACAGATATAATGCTTTGCTAAAATGTTCTTGCCAGCTAACCTGCTAATATATACCAGGAAACAGAACTCTCTTTGGTGGGCTATGGTGGCTAAAAGACTGGAAAAGTAGTGCTACCTGAATCAAAATCCAGTAGGCAAATAAAGCAGAAAGTGGGGCAGCATCGGTGCCTGCTGATGAGTGTCCAAAAAAAGGTTAAAAGTTACATAGGGCCTGATTGAGATCTTGGTGGAAGAGCTACTGTATCACAGCGGTGACAGATATCCCGTCCATTAAAATATAAATCCCATAGGACATTATGGGATTTATATTTCGGCAAACGGGATACCTGTCATTTCTGTGATGGAGTAACTCATCTGCCAAGATCTCTATTAGGCCCATACTTGTTTGTTTTGTTTGTTTAATAGTTGTTAATATAGTTGGCTAATCTAATATAGTTGTTGTAGTTGTGTATTGTTGTGAAATTGTTTTGTTGTTTCTTTGCTTATATGCCAATTTTATTATAGTATTGCAGCAGTCACTTAAACTGTCACTCCACTCTTAAAGGACTGTAAATATCTGCAGCATGTATATGTATCTCTATGTTATTATGCACATCTTTTATTCTAGAGACACTTGGTAATGGAGAAGCCAACTATTTTGTTATGCAGGTATGGTGACGGGTCACAATAATGAGGTGTTAGTAGAGAGATCAGTCGTTGTCCACGCTGTAGTAAAAGGACCACTGATATAAGAAAGAGATATTGGCAGAGATAGTACTGCATTCTTATGCTGTAATACATATTCCTATTACCTGCTATGCACACACTATTTCATAAGACTGTCGCCATTGAGAGACATCTGAAAGTAAGGTGAGCGTGTTCCCACAATCAACTATGGAGACAAGTAGTGCAAGACACAGTTTTCAACCGAGAAGATTCTCCTACTAAGGCCATTCATCATGATGAAGAGAGGCGTGCACAAAGAGAACAGTCTCTATTCACAGTCTACTTTGCACATGTGTTACTCTGGTGAGATGTCTCAGCTGACAGTGCAGTACATATCTTTACTGTTAGAAGGTAGTTTTGACCATCTAATCGACCCAGATTTTTTTGCTTTTTGATCACATGGCTATTGACCTTTTATTGTGGGGAATCTCATAGTCATAATCACCAACAGTAAACTCGTGGTAAAATGGACTGCACATGTTTGCTGCCAGTGCTCACCTTTTAGGACAGGACCGCTGCGACACAGCAAGGATGAGAGGCACCTGGCTAGTTATATGTGGACACATGCACATGCATGCACACACATGTGAGAGTTGCGTGTGTGAGACTCCTGTCATGTGCAGCCCAAGAATTGCGCACCGGTAGCCTGGCACAGAAGATACTATGCAGAGCGGGTGGTGACCTGAAACAGGCCTTATAATGTGTGTGTGCGCATGTAGAGAAAGTCAGTGTGCTTTACTCTCTTGACTGCAGTGACATTTCATTATACTCCTATCAAAAAGGCTGCCCTAGGGCACAACTCAGTACCCTAAGGTCCACAGACTCCAGAGTCGCACCAATGTACACTGTAGCCTGTGTGAAAAGGACACTGATGTGAATTCCAAAAGCATATCTGGATAAGTTATGCGTCATCCAGGAATGTCATATTTCTCTGTCTCAGCTCAGGATAGGACCCCAGGCTTTTTCTGGCTCAGTTGGGCTGGGTTAATTACTTTTCTCTCCAGCTGCAGGAACAAAGGACTCACCCATCAAAAGGAGCAATTAACAGAGCTCAAGTCAGCTCTGAAGGAGTAAGGAATTGGGTTAATTACTTTACATCAATCAGCCAGCTGTCGTCCCATGCCATGAAAAGCCTCCGGCCATGCAACAAAGGAAGGAGTCCAGAACTCCTGAGCCAAACTGGGGGGCTCCTTTGAAGACTTGTTAGGGGGAAGGCCTGGCAGTGATGTCCGCGAGGGGTAGAGCTGAGGACCCCAGACAACACGTGGCAACTGACTCCCTGGTGATGCCATTTTTAGCTATCCCAGAAGGCTGTGCAGGGAAGATGGAACCAGGGCAGAGAGAGGATGTACCACATTAAGATAGGCCAGAGACGCAGCCCTGCTGGACACTCCTGCCCCATTTAAAAGGTCTTGCACAGCGGAAAGAGCTCTTTTGGATGTGCTTTTCTGTCAAACACTGGGACTGGAGGCTGGTGACATAGACAGTTATAGGCAAGACCCCCTGAATGCTGACTGGATCCAGCACTCTGCTCCTGATTGACCTCAGGACCAGTTGGGGGAACAACTTGGCTCAGCACAAGGAGGAGAGGCCCAGGGGAGAACAAAGTAAAAGACAGGAGCCGGGAGACAATGAAACCTATTTCTCACAAAGTGTGTGCCTCCATGTGGTTAGGGCTCACCACAAAGAGCAAAAGGACACCAAGAGTATGAAAATCGCCCCAAAGGGGCCAGAGTTAGGGCTGTTTGAAGCTCTGTGACCTTTGACATTCCAGTGCGATTCTAGAGTCTGTGGAGCTTCGTGGCTGGAGAATTTCTGTCCCTCGGGCTGGGCTAGGGCCTGTGGATTGCTGCAGGATGAATGACAATATTTTATGGCTGGGAGGGAGCGAGCATGGAGCCCTGTCCCTAACATCCAAAGCATCCTGGATACTCCATCTCCCAGGCCTGATTTATGTCAAAGAGCCTGGATCCCATTCTTGGATCCCTGATGCTGGCAGTGGGAGGGGAAGTATTGCCGTGCTTCCCTGAGAAGTAGCAAATGAATGTGGGGCCCCAACCTATGTGACCTTGTAGAGGGTCGCTGGGACTATTAGAAAATAGTGAGGGTTAGAAAAATAGCCCACCCCAAGACCCTGAAAAGTGAGTGCAAAGTGCACTAAAGTTCCCCTAAGGACAAAGAAGTCATGATAGAGGAATAATGCAGGAAAGACACAAACCAAAAATGCAACAACGGTGGATTTCCAATCTAGGGTACCTGTGGAACAAGGGGACCAAGTCCAAAAGTCACAAGCAAGTCGGAGATGGGCATATGCCCAGGAAATGCCAGCTGTGGGTGCAAAGAAGCTTCTACTGGACAGAAGAAGCTGAGGTTTCTGCAGGGAAAAAAAAGGCTAGAGACTTGTCCTTTGGTGGACGGATCCCTCTCGCCATGGAGAGTTGTGCAGAAGTGTTTTCCCGCCGAAAGAACGCCAACAAGCCTTGCTAGCTGCAAATTGTGCGGTTAGAATTTTTGGATGCTGCTGTGGCCCAGGAGGGACCAGGAGGTCGCAAATTGGACCAGGAGGTAGAGGGGACGTCGAGCAAGACAAGGAGCCCTCTTGCAGCAGATAGCACCTAGAGAAGTGCCAGAAACAGGCACTACAAGGATGCGTGAAACGGTGCTCACCCGAAGTTACACAAAGGAGTCCCACGTCGCCGGAGACCAACTTAGAAAGTTGTGCAATGCAGGTTAGAGTGCTGTGGACCCAGGCTTGGCTGTGCACAAAGGATTTCCGCCGGAAGTGTACAGGGGCTGGAGAAGTTGCAAAAGTCACGGTTACCAACAATGCAGTCTGGCGTGGGGAGGCAAGGACTTACCTCCACCAAACTTGGACTGAAAAGTCACTGGACTGTGTGAGTCACTTGGACAGAGTTGCTGGATTCAAGGGACCTCGCTCGTCGTGCTGAGAGGAGACCCAAGGGACCGGTAATGCAGCTTTTTGGTGCCTGCGGTTGCAGGGGGAAGATTCCGTCGACCCACTGGAGATTTCTTCGGAGCTTCTAGTGCAGAGAGGAGGCAGACTACCCCCACAGCATGCACCACCAGGAAAACAGTCGAGACCGGGCACCACGATGGATATAAGACTGCGGCAAGATGCTGCAAGAAAAAAAGGACTAAAAAGGAAAAGAAATGGATGCAGCTGTCACCAGTGGAGGGGGAGAGCCCCTGCTCAACAATTCATGGAGTCAACAAGAGAAATGCAGCATATGTGTTGTTGACCTAACGAAAGAGCGCTCATTTTCAGCTTGTGGTTGCCCCAGGAAGACGGGGCCACAAACAAAGTGATACTACAGTACAGGGGGAGTTGTAGAAGGAGCACAGCTCCTGCTCAAAAGGAACTCAAACGTCCTCACCCACAGTATTCAGTGGACCCATAAATGATAACCCCTTATATTCATTGGAAAACAAGTGAATATTTTTGTCATGTGAACTGTTGGTTTAAATCTCCCTTTTGGAGAAACATGAATGATTACACAATGTCACCTAGAAGTAGTTCCATCAGTTTGTGTATATTTGCAAGTTGTTGCATAGTATTGAGTAGTGTGTGCATAATTAATGTACTAATTCATTTTTCAAAAGAAAAAGCACAGACTGGACAATAATATATTGAGTGTTATTATTTTGTACTTGTGAATGGTGATTATTGGCCCACACCACCTCCCTTGAGTAGGCCCTGGACTGCTCTGCTTCACTACCCGGTGAGAGTCAAGCACTACAATGGGGTGTTTGGTTCCCAGTGTAAGACAAATGTGGACCTATTACTTTTGCAGACCAACAACTAATGACCCATTTTATAACACATACTGTTATAGTTGTTATGCAAGATAGACATTTCATCATTTAGGTAGTTTCAAGAGGTGTGAGTGGAGAGACCCATTCTCTACATTATGGTTACTTTCATGCAAGGTGTCAGTGGAGAGGCAAATCTCTCCCAATATTCTACTGTACACAGTTGTTACACAGTAGAGAGGTGTCAATGAGATTGCAATGTCTCTTTACAACCTACTAAGCACTGTTGTCATACTGTGAAAAGGTCTCATTGGAGAGTCTACTTTCTTCCCATACCCCACTTATGGGGACTATAAGGCATAAGTACTGTAATAAGGGGAAATTGTAAATTATTCCTGTTAAAAACATTTACAATATCACAAGACTCTCACAAGGTCATAAAAAAAAGTAGTGGTACATAAAATCTTGATGCAAGTAGTTACCAGAGAGACTGTCTTTCCCTACCGTACTATACATACTTATAGCCGTGGGCAGAGGTGATAGTAAAGAAATCTGTGTCTCCTAACAAAGTTTCAAACACTACTATCATACTGTAAAAAGGTCTCACTTGAGAGCCCACTTCCTCCCCACACACTACTAGTGGGGACTATAAGGCTTAAGTATTATAAAGAAGGACAGTGTAAATTCTCCCCCCGCCCAAAAAATGGTCGATCTTGCAAGACTCTTGCAGGATTGTTAAAAAAACAGGTAGTGGGCTATAGTAAATCTTTCTCTATAGAGACACGTTTTAGCACAGAGGTGTGTGTATTTGCATAGTCCAATACATCCACCATACAATAGAGAGCTATTATGCATTAAATATAGTTTAAATGTTTGAGCTCATGAGTTTCTTGGTGAGCTGACAAAAATATGAGTGAGAGCAGTCATTTTTGTCTTCTCGCTTTGTGAGACTTTTGCGGATGTCAGTATTCCAAAAAAAAGGGATTTACCATTAAATAATCACATAATGTTGCAATAGTGTGCTCTGACAAGAGCCTTTGTGTTTATAGTATAAAATATTCAGTGACAGATAGAAGTTGATGCATCTCTTGATGTTACTAAGGAAGATCCTGTCCAACAGTAAAATGCACTCCATCTTGCCTCTATACACCTGGCATATCTAACTACATCTTGTTGTGATATATAGACACCATGCCGTGGTCACAAAGAAATGCAGAAATGTTTTATTGACATGCTTCTGGAATTTATCAATCTTAGGACAGAACATTTTTGACTGGTGTCATTTCTGCCTTTGACATATATTAGAATATACAAAGGCACTTAGAAAAAAGAGAGACATAATTTGTGAAAAGGTCTCCTTTATTTAAACTTCAAACACAACACCTGTGATTGTACTTGTAATTTCTCCCACTGTGCACTGTCATGAGAAATGGATGCTCAGCAGATTGAGTAAGTTTCAGGAGCTGTGTGGAGTTATATGAGGAGGGAAAAAATGGGAGGGTGGCACAAATCTAAATATAATTGGTAGGATATTGGCAGTTACAAAAGTAATTGAGGTCGTGAACGTCTGCTGTGAATGGTGCACAGTTACTTTTTAAACAGTATGTGCATTTCAACTGGCTGACTTAAACTTTTGGTATGATCTCATGAGAAGCTCATAAGATCAAACCAGGAAGCAATGCCCCTCAGACTCAATGGCAGAGATTGTGTCCCTGGCTCTTGCGAGAGTCTAGACAAAGATTTTAAGAAGGGGAAAAAAAGAAACAATAGAAACAACAGAAATAATACAACTGGAGGATAGCTCTAAAAAGAGCTGTTTTTGTCAACAGTTTTCAACAACCTTAAAACAATTGTGGGCCAGATGTAATAAAATGTGGCGCAGCTCGGTGATGCACAAAAATTGGCAGCTCCGAGCTGTGTCACTTTAGAGAAGTAGTGATGCACCGTATTTATTGGAACAATGCACCCCTGTGTTTCCCCTTGCGCTGGCACTAAATTGAGCTGCCTAGCGTCAATGCAGGCATCCTTGCACCATCGTGCACGGAACACAGGCGTGCCCAAGCATCATTTTGAAATGATTGTTTATGATTGTTTTAAAAAAACTTCCTATTTATCTTGTAGAGAAGAGTTCAAAATTCATTTTTGTACCCTAAAGAATATGGATAATGTTGTATTTTTTTTAAAACAACACTAAAACACTGTAATGAACTTATTTCAAGTATGCAATCTTGTGTTGCAAGAGCCAAAAAGGAAGTACAGCCCCTCAGAGTCCGAAAGGATTGTGCATGCAGCTCCCATGAAAGTCTTTCAAAAGCCATCACTTTAAAAAATATATATAAATAAATATCCAACCATCTTTTATTCACTACTACATTAGTATTAAATAGTAACTGAAAACATGATCAAGAACAAGATGGCAATAAAATTGAGAACTTCACCATATCACAAGTTTCCCACAAACTTCTTGCGATCCTCTTGCAAGAGTACTGATACCTGATAAGAGATTGCCTAATATTAGAGTTCAAATAACTGAGCAAATAAAAACTTCTATTAAATATGTGTCTGTTTAATACTCGCACACATTTTACAAAGATTTTGCAAACTGTCAATCATGTCCTATTTTCTTAAAATAAAAAAATATTCTTTTAGTAATTTAGGGCCACAGGTACAAAGCTTTTTTCTCGTTGCAAATGGCCCGATTCACAGAAAAAGGCATTTGGCCATGCACAAACCCAATTTTTCTGATTTGGTGATGTCTTTACTGATTCACAAATAGGGTTTGCGAGTTGCAATTAGGAAGGGGCGTTCCTTTCTAAACTGCAGTGCGATGTATGATTGTTTTGTGAATGTGAATGCGGTTACAAAACAATCGACCACTGCCTGCCCTGAAAAAGTGAAAAGACAACTTATTTTTGTTGTTTTTTAAATGCATCCCGTTTTCCTTAGAGGAAAATGGACTGCATTTAGAAAAAAAAACTGCTTTATTCAAAAGCAGTCACAGACATCGTGGTCTGCTGACCCTAGCAGGCCACCATCCCTGTGAGTGCGCCCATTCTCAATGGGGTCGCAAATTGTGACCTACCTCATGAATATTAATGAGGTAGATGATTTGTGACCCCATTGGGACTCACAAACAGTGTGAGGTACACAGTTGTACATATGGTTTTGCTACTCACAATTTGCGAGTCGCAAAGGAGTTGCAAATTTGAAGTCACAACACTCTGGGTTGTATAGCTGGCCCTTAGGGGGTCATTTCAACCCTGGCGGTACAGGACCGCCAGGGCTGAAATGACGGAAGCACCTCCAACAGGCTGGCAGTGCTTTCCTGGTCATTACGACCGCGGCGGAAGCGCTGCGGTCTCACTGCCGGGGCCGGCGGTTTCCCACCACAATGGCCCCGGCGGTAGTAATCCGCCAGGGCAGCGCTGCTAGCAGCGCTGGCCAGGGGATTACGAGTCCCCCTACCGCCAGCCTTTTCCTGGCGGTTTGAACCGGCAGGAAAAGGCTGGCGGTACGGGAAGTCGCGGGGCCCCTGCACTGCCCATGCCACTGGCATGGGCAGTGCACGGGCCCCCTGACAGGGCCCCGTGCAGCTTTTCACTGTCTGCATAGCAGACAGTGAAAAGCGCGACGGGTGCAACTGCACCCGTCGCACGGCCGCAACACCACCCGATCCATTTGGAGCCGGCTCCCATGTTGCGGCCCACATCCCGCCGGCCCATCGGGGATGTCATAATGGGCACCGCAGGAGTGTGGCCGCATTGGCGGCCGCACGGCGGTTACAACTTGGCGGGCGGCAATGTTGTAATGAGGCCCTTAGTGTCTTAACACAACATACATTATGCAGCCATTCTACCATACATCCATTCACAAAAATAATGAAATTGCTTAAAAATAAATCACTGATAAAAACAAAAGTTAAAGTAATATTATAGATAGGTAACTTTCTCAGTGACTATGTTAACCTTTTGAGCTAATAAAATGCAGAAATTGACCAGTTATAGTTAGCAGCACTAGATATCACTTTCTGCCCCAGCCATACACTTTCTTTGTTTTTTTAGTTTAAAATGTTAGTATTGTCACTGAGAAATTCAGTCACCTGACTATAATGTTATATATGCATGTGTATGTGTGTCTATACGCACATACATATAAATATATGTATGTATATGTATGTATGTATACACACACATATATATCTATATATATATATATATGTACATATATATATATATATATAGTTAGATAGATAGATAGATAGATAGATAGATAGATAGATAGATAGATAGATAGATAGATAGATAGATAGATAGAAGTTATAGTTAGGCAAAACCCTATACATTCCAAACTAAAACTACACGCATTTTAGAAATGTTATGGTTATAGTCATAAATTCAAATTACAATTTATTAGCCACCTTCAAATTAATATAAATAGGGCATTTCCATACAACTCTTTTCAGATCACTGACCAGATAGCACTAACTATAATTCAGCACTCTACCAAGCACTGTGTTGTGATAAATTAGGATATCTGCAATGTTATAAGTGTTGTTATAAATTCTATGATTTCACATGCTTTAAGTGATGGAGTAATAAAGGGTATGACTAGTGCATGGAAAAGACGCGAGCTATGGTTAATGTAGTGTAGCGAATGAGAAGGCAAGACTGTTTGGAGGTTTGCGACTTATAGACATTTGCAAGTGCTGCATAAATTATAAATTGAAGTTATAGTTATAACTTTACAATTTTTAATGTTTCTGCATTTTAGGTTGAGTTTGTATAGAAAAAATAAATAAAGTATTTTCTAAATATAAACTATCCTTAACCTTTTTTCATTGTAGTTTTATAGTTTTTTTTTTAAGAGAAATGTGTAGTACGTAACATCATTCATTGGAGTGTCGTAAAGGGGAGTGTCGCACAGTCCACTGAAAAAAAGTGTTGTAGAGTCTAGTGTTGTAGAGTGGAATATTACAGAGTGACATAGAGTGGAGTTGAGTAGAGTTGAGTGATGTAGTCTACAATGGAGTAAAGTGTTATACAGTGGAGTGGCCTGGTTGCCATATAGTAGAGTGAAGTATCATAGAACTGAGTGTTGTATGGTGGACTGCTAGCAACTGAAGTGCTGTGAAGTGGAGTGTGGTAGAGTGGAGTGTCATTAAGCCGAGTGGCACAGAGTGGCATAGAATGTAAGAGAATGTTGCAGAGTGTAGTGGCTTAGAGTGGAGTTCAGTGGAGAAGAGTTTCATACAGGTCAGTGTTGTTGAGTGGAGTGTCCTAGAGTAGAGTGACGGAGAGTCTTGAACAGTATAGTGTTGTCATACAGTAAAGTGTCAATATTTGTAAGAACCCGGTGCATGGCACACTGGCGAACTTATAGTTAGTGTTGTCTGATTAGCACACTAAAAAGAATATCTACAGAGGTATGCTACTTATATTAATTTGAAGGTTGTGGATACATTGTAAATTCAATGTATAACTCTAGCTTTATAATTTCCAAAATGTGTGCAATTTAAGTTTAGTTTGTATAGGGAGAAAGAGTTTATCCTATTTAAGTTTTCAGCTTTTCTTTTTCATTGACTCAATTTTTTTTAAACAAATTGAACAATAAAGAGGCATATAGTATAGTACAATGTTGTTCTGTGGAGCGTAGGAGTACAGACTAAAGTAAAGTATTGTACAATGACATGCAGTGTAGTACAGTATGGAGTGTGTCTGCTACTGGAGTTGCATAGAGTGGATTGTTGTACAGCATTGTAGAGTTAGGTAAAGTCTAGTATGGTGGAGTAGAGTCAAGTGGAGTAGTGTAACTCAGTGTGAGGTAGAGTATAATAGAGTGTACTGACATGTCATAGAGTGAAGTGGGATGCAGTAGAATGTAGTATTGTAGCAGAGGTAAGAAACTGTTATAAATTGGAGCGGGGTCTTGTACAGTAGAGTGGAGTGCTGTGTTGTAGAGTTTAGAATTCATTTAGAGTGGAATAGAGTGTTGTACAATGGAGGGTATAGACACAGAGTGTAGTATGAAGTTGGACAGTTGAGTGTACTGTGAAAGAGTGGGATACTGTACAGTAAGGTGTAGAAGACTGGAGTGGCATAGAGTCAAATAGCAAAGAATTAAGTTGTGTACAGTGGAGTGTTGTAGAGTGTAGTAGGCTGTAGTGGCTTACTATACAGTGGTGTGGTGTACATTGAAGTGGTTTATCATAGAACTGAGTAAACTCTCATAATTTGGAGTGGCTTCTCATACAGGACAATGGAATGCTGCATCATACAGTGTTGGAAACTGTTGTAGCGCGGAGTAGAGTGTTGTATAATAGAGTGTATGGGCATAAAGTAGAGTACAAATTTGGATGGTGGCGTGTACAAGTGTAGATTGTAGCGGAGTCTAGTAGGGTGGCACAGAGTGTAGTGGCGATCTTTGTAGAGTGTAATAGCATATAGTGGAGTAGAGTACTATGGGCTAGCCTACAGTGGAATGGTGCAGACTTGAGTGGCGTACAATTGTAGGAAGTTGGCCTTGAGTGTGGTAGGTACGTATGGTATTTACACCTTATACCAGGTCCAGGTATCCCCTATTAGTGTAGTGTAGACAGAGTCTAGAAACCAGGATCTCTATAGGTAGCTGTGGATGAGCAGCCAAGGAGTATCTAGGAGACATGCAAAGCTCATACAATACCACTGTAGTCACACTTAGAACTTACACACATGAAAGAATACACTCAGTGTTACCAAAATAAAGGTACTTTATTATGGTGACACAACACCAAAATGACTATAGCAGCAACACTCTCTTAGGAAGTAAGTAATACACAAAATATATACACTAGTTGTCAGAAATAGGCATAAGAATGGTTAGCAAACAGTGCAAATCGTGTAAAACACAATAGAGAATAGTGGCCCTGGGGGGAGCACAAACCATATACTAAAAAGTTTTCCCACAACACCCAGAAGAAAGAAGAGAACTGCAAAACCCAGAGATGACTGCAAGAAACGGTGGATTCCTGAAGAGGAAGACCTGGGGAAAGAGGGAACCAAGTCCAGAAGACGCAGAAGAGTCCAGTAGGGGCAGGAGCCCCTACCCACCAAGCTGCGGGTGCAAGAGTTTGGACGACGGTAAGGAAGAAGAGTCAGCACTGCAGCCCTGGAGTTGGAGTTGAGTTCCTGAAGGATGCAGGTGATATCCTACACCAGTAGAAAATTGCAGTCATGTTGGAAAATGGGTTATTGGTAGGGCAGGTAGGTACCTACACCTAGCAACAAGCCACCAACCTCCACATAGGTACAGTTAGGTCTCAGTAAATTAATCCCAGCTCAACCCTTGGTAGCTTGGCAACGAGCGTCAAGGCTTAACTTAGGAGACAAAGTGTAAAGCATTCAAATATCACAAAACAGTAATTCAATAAAACACAGGAAACAGTTTAAGAATCCAAAACCAATTTATAAAAATAGTTTATATTTTTATCTTTAAAATGACACAAAAACGATTAAAATCGGTTCAGGGGAACCGGAGATATGAATTTTTAAAGAATTATTACTTTTCTAGCGCTTAGAAACAAAAAGCGCCAATTGGGTCATCTGGTTGCACCTCGACCGGGGCAAAGTCAAACTTTCAGGCCGACCGCGATGGAGCCCTGCTCGGCTACAGGTCGCGGGAGGCCTCGGTTAAAAAGTTACCTTCTGACTTAGTCTTTATTTTGAAGTTTTTCTTCACCGGGACGAACCTGCCAGTTGAATCTGACCTCCTGGAGCCCTTGTCCGGATACGCGATGTGGGTTTCCTCGGTGGAGACTTTTACCTTCGGACTTAGTCGTTTTTTCGAGATGAAAATCCTTCGACCGGGGAAAACCTGGATCTTGATCCGACGTCCATGGAGCCCTTCTCGGATACGATGGCTGGGAGGTCCCGGTCAACTTTTTACGTTCGGACTTAGTCTCTTTTTTGGATGTTTTTCTTTACCGGGACGAACCACGAAGTCAGGCCGGGTCGCGGTTGAGGCAAGCCGGCTAGAATTTCTGCGGCGGGTCGGTCCCTCTCTGGAGCTTTTTTCCAAAAATTCTCAAATCTTTTCCAAACTTCTGGGGCTTCACCCAGATGTTCTTTTAAGGTTCTTTTGGGGTCCACAGCTCACCCCAAGGGTCCAGAAGTTCTGTGATGGTCCTTGGGGGGTGCGGACTTCAACTCCCAGAATGCACCTGGCGCAAACTCCTTTTTGGCCACTGGACAGTGGTCAGCTGGTCGCTTTCTTCAGGAGTTGGTGCAGGGGACTCTGGTTTAGCAATTTTTCACCTGTAGCAAACAGGGAGTCCCTCCTTGAACCAGTTGAAGCCAGGCAAAGTCCTTCTTGTGGTGAAGCCCAAGTGTGCAGCTGGTGCAGTCCTTCTGAGTGCAGGGTCCAGGTGCAGGCCAGGGGTCCAGCAGGGCAGTCCTTCTTCTTCTTTAGTTCCTTTCTTGTTGAATTCTGGAGGGGATCTGAGGCGTGGGTGCAGGGGTGCAGGTCTGCCAGTTTTATCCTTGCTCCTGGGTGAAAAGCAGGGGGGCCCTGGTTCTCCAATCAGGGACAGGGTCGTCCCCCTGTGATGACCACTTCCTGGGAAGTGTGGCAAAAATCCATCCCAGAAGGCAACAGTCTCTAAAAATCCAACATGGATGAATCTGATTTTTGGAGGTTACATCTGGCTGAGCCCACCCACTGGTGTGGCTAAAAATCATAAACACACCCCTCTCCTGCCCTCTCCTAATCTAATCAAGGGGGCACCTAATTGTCTGGGGTTGCAGGATGTGGGGGTGTTGCTGGGTGCTGCAAATGTCCTTCTCTGCCTTTAAAGACCAGTTTGGCAGCCCTCCCCTTCCTGCCTCACCATCTGCTGAGGGGAGATTCTCTCCCCCAAGCACATTCCTTTGTGTGAAGTCTGGCCACTTCACACCTCATCAAGGCAGCCTGGCAGAAGCTGCTGCAGGCTGGCCAATCAGAGCACAGCAGCAAAAACAATGCAGAGCTGAAATTGGCAACTTTTTAGGTAAAGTCTAAACTTTTTACCTGGACAAGTTATATTAAATCCAACAACTGGAAGTTGTGGGATTTATTACAACAATCAATTTGATACCAAATTCTTGGTATGTAACATTTAAGGAGACTTTACAATTTAAAATAAAGTCTGCCCATTCTAGCCTATGAAGGCCATTTACTTCAATGAGGGAAAAACGAATTTGGCTGTTTTTACCTCACCAGGGCTTATAAATCAATTTTTATAAAGTCCCTGCTTATAGTTACATGGCACCCAGCCCTAGGGGCACATAGGGCACACCTTAGGGGTGACTTATATGTAAAAATAAGGTAGTTTAAGACTTTGGAAGTACCTTTAATTCCAAAGTCGAATTTGCATATAACTTTAATTTAAAAGCAGCCAGCAAGGCAGGCTTGCTTTTAAAATGACACTGGGCACCTCAGCAATGCACCTAGGTGTGCACCACCTATGCTGTGGTCCCTAAACCTACATGCCCTACCATATACTAGGGACTTATAGGTAGGTTAACTTAGCCAATTATAATTAGCCTAATTTGCATATCCATTTTACACAGAGCACAGGCCCTGGGACTGGTTAGCAGTACCCAGGGCACCTTTAAAGTCAGGAAAACACCAGCAAAAAGTGGAAAATGGGGGCAAAAAGTTATGGGGCCTCTGCAATCAGCCCTGTTTTCTCACAAGTCAGGTTTGCGTTCAGATTCCACAAACAAACCTTGGCAAAGGCAAAACTCGCAGTTGGCGGAAAGTGGTGCTGCCAAGGACCAGCAAGGCCCAGGAGAGGGAGTCAGAGTGGAGCCTCAGCATCACAGAGAGCCCACCGAAGCACAGACAGCACTCACAGGAGTCCCACTGGAACTCAGCAACTCTGTCCAAGTGACTCCCACAGTCCAGTGACTCTTCAGTCCAAGTTTGGTGGAGGTAAGTCCTTTCCTCCCCAGGCTAGACAGCATTGCTGGGTACTGCGTGATTTGCAGCTGCTCCGGCTCCTGTGCACTCTTCCAGGATTTCCTTTGTGCACAGCCAAGCCTGGTTCCCTGACACCCCTTCCTGCAGTGCACAACCTTCTGAGTTGTCCTCCGGCGTTGTGGGACTCCCTTTTGTGACTTTGGGTGGACTCTGGTTAACTTTTCTTCTAAGTGCCTGTTCAGGTACTTCTGCGGGTGCTGCCTGCTTTTGTGAGGGCTCCCTATGTTGCTGGGTGCCCCCTCTGTGTCCTCCTCCAAGTGGTGACATCCTGGTCCCTCCTGGGCCACAGCAGCACCCCAAAACCAAAACTGCAACCCTTGCAGCTAGCAAGGCTTGTTTGTGGTCTTTCTGCGTGGGAACACCTCTGCAAGCTTTATGGCGACGTGGGACATCCATCTTCCAAAGGAGAAGTTCCTAGCTCTCTTCTTTCATGCAGAACTCCAAGCTTCTTCCAACCAGTGGCAGCTCCCTTGCACCCTCAGCTGGCATTTCCTGGGCATCTGCCCACTCTCGACACTATGGCGACTATTGGACTTGGTCCCCTTGTCTTACAGGTACTCAGGTCCGGAAATCCACTGTTGTTGCATTTCTGGTGTTTGTTCTTCCTGCAGAATCCCCCTATCACGACTTCTGTGCTCTCTGGGGGTAGTAGGTGTACTTTATTCCTACTTTTCAGGATCTTGGGGTGAGCTATTTTTCTAACCCTCACTGTTTTCTTACAGTCCCAGCGACCCTCTACAAGCTCACATAGGTCTGGGGTCCATTCGTGGTTCGCATTCCACTTTTGGAGTATATGGTTTGTGTTGCCCCTATACCTATGTGCTCCTATTGCAACCTATTGTAATTCTACACAGTTTGCATAACGTTTCTTGCTATTACCTGCATAATTTTGGTTTGTGTACATATATCTTGTGTATATAGCATATCCTCATACTGAGGGTACTCACTGAGATACTTTTGGCATATTGTCATAAAAATAAAGTACCTTTATTTTTAGTACTTCTGTGTATTGTGTTTTCTTATGATATTGTGCATATGACACCAGTGGTATAGTAGGAGCTTTACATGTCTCTTCGTTCAGCCTAAGCTGCTTTGCCATAGCTACCTTCTATCAGTCTAAGCTGCTAGAAACACCTCTTGTACACTAATAAGGGATAACTGGACCTGGCACAGAGTGTAAGTACCCTTGATACCCACTATAAGCCAGGCCAGCCTCCTACAGGTACCCCAGTGCCCACCCAGGGTATGCAGCAACAAATATTTTGGAGGCTATGAGGGGAGTCCCTGGGGCGCTGTGGCTCTATACAGCTCCCTGCATGGTGCACGCTCCCTTATGGGCGGGAGCAATATGTGTTTTGTTTCCCTGCCCACAACAAGTGCAGGCAAGGAAATAGAACAAACATTTGTCCCAGCTGGCCGGAGCATTTATAAATCTACAGCCATCTGGGAGCATACTTAGGGCCTGATTGAGATCTTGGCAAATGATTTTTCTGTGGCAGGGGATATCTCGTTTGCCGAAATATAAACACCAAAGGAGATATAATGGTATTTATATTTCGGCTGATGGGATATTTGTCACTGTTATGGCAGAGTAACTCGTCTGCCAAGATTTCAATCAGGCCCTTAGTATTTGCTTCCACTTATCAAGAGATTTAAAAATACTGCCACCAGACGGGAGCAAGTACATTTCCCTGCCAGTGCTAAGCTAGGGCAGGGAAACTACTGTGTCCTTGCGGTGGGCTCCCTAGAACACAGTCACTGAACCAGCCCCAGGGGATGGGGTCCCCAGGGACTTTAATGGCTCAGGGAGGAGGTTGTGTGGCCCCCTCTCTTTTAAATTAAATGAAATTCCTGGGGAACAGACTCTCTGGGCTCCAGCATGAGGGCCACGTGCCTCCCTCCCTATGTCTAATTACTTGGCCCTAGGGCATGGGGTCCCCAGGGCCTTTTAAAAGTCAGAGGGGGGTACATGGGCCCCTTTCCCCATCTGTGTCATCCCCATGGCATGGAGTCCCTAGGGCATAATTAGGCTTGGGGAGGTGGGCCTTGCTCCCCCATCCCTTGAATTGTCACCTTGTCCCCAGTGGAAGGTTCTGGGAGGGGGCCACACAAGAGGATGTGGGAGGGGGGCCACATGCCCCTTCCCTAATACAAAATAGGCCCCCCGGGGTGGTTTTAAGAAACAAGTGCCAGTATAGGAGGTCAGGGTAACAGTACCCTGCTCCGTATGTCATATTTTTGCTTTTTTCCTTAGGGCTTGGGACTGAGTCTCAAGTCCTAAGATTTTTTTCCTCCACTTCCTGGTTTATGTGGAGGCAGCCAATAAGTTCTCAGAAGAAGCTCTGTCAGCAGCACAGATTCTTCATGGCGTGATATATACATTTTCCTAACCTCAATTTTTCAAAAACTACTGAATGGATTTACACCAAAGCACAAAAAGCATTTTTTCTGGAACAAGACCTAGCTTTCTGCCAAACGTGCTTCAAATCTATTCATCAGTGTGGGCTGTGACTGTGTCTAAAGTTCCTATGGAAAAATGAATGGGGGAAAAGTGTTTTGGGACTCACTATCACTCAGCCCCCCTTGACTGATCACCCCAAAACTTCCCATGTGCAAACTGGTCAAAAAGTAGCACTTTTCTGGAAAGTTTTGCAGAGAATATCAAATGGTGCCAAAGTTATTAGAAAAAAAGCTTTGTGGCCCCAACTTGCCCACCACTGTAAAATAAATTGCAAATTTTGCACTACTCACCCATTAGGGTCTCAAGGTGCTGTACACATACCTCAGTGGAACCCCTCCTGGCTTTTCCCTATGAGGCACCCACTCCTGGGCAACCCCCAGGGTGAAGCCAGGCATCCAAGCGCTGTTAGGGCCCTTGTGGAGATTAAGCAAGCTATTGCCCAGAGTTACAGAGTGGGACCCATTAATTAGATTGGGCACCTAAGACCCACCAAGGAGGGAACTGAACCCTGGTCCCGGCCCAGATCTCTGCATCAGGGTCTGCTGCTCTAACCATTGTGTCACACTTCTCCACTGCCTTTTCCCTGGTCTAAGGGATTATGATATTCTTATCCTGTCCCCTTATGTTTTTTTACTTTTTTTCTTTGGACTCGGCTGAGTTCAAGTCTAGATGGCTGCCACCACTTCCTGGTAGCAGTGGTGGCAGCCAATCAGGTTTCATTATGAGATCAGTTGCACTTGCAGACCCTCTGAGGACCTAAATATACATAAATCACTTTTTCTGTAATAACCTCAAAACTACTGCACGGATTTATACCAAATTACAAAAAGTACTCTTTCTGGGCCAAGATCTAGCTTTCTGCCATATGTGGTGTAAATTTGGTTCGTGGTTTGGGCGCATAGTTTTGTTTGAAAACTCTGAGGGAAATTGCATGGGCAAACAGATTTTGGGACCCCATCTTTCTTGCATTCCGCTTCACAAATCACCCTGAAACTTCCCAGACAGCAGCTGAAATGACTGCCACACTAGTTTTGAAAATGTCATGAAGATGCTTCAAACTGTGCCAAAGTTATTAACCAACGAAAAAACACCTTTACTATGGAAACTAGGTCCTAACTATACCTACATATTGGCGACCGCCAGAAGGTAGTTATTGTTAAGTCTGCTTTTTCATAGAAGGAGAATTTTGTGGATTGCTAATAACTTCTGCCCCATTTTGTGAATTTTCACAATACTTTCCAAAAAATAGTTAACCCTCCTCAGCTCCTATCGGGAAAGTTTTGGCATGATCCGCCAAATGGAGGTAAATAAAAAAGGAGGGGGGAATAAAACGTAAAACCCCATACATTTTCCATTCACTCCTTTAGGCAAGGCTACAGCAAAAACTGCTGAATGGAAGTACACCAAAGTTCGCAAGAAGATAGATTTTGGTGCACAGATTGTGCTTTTCGTCATTTGGTCTAAAACCATTTAGTAGTTTTTGAGCAATTAAGAGTAAAACATAATCGTATATTTGGCAGTTGGGCAGTCTCGCTAGCCTCCATCTTTCCTGTGAGCCTTGACGCTCTCGCAGTAGTGAAAGGCTTCCGCAAGTCCTGTGACAACGAGCACTCTAATCGGCTGGACGTTGGAATGTTAGAAATTACATGGCGGTCATTACAATTTACTACGGAAAATTGGAGATGCTGTGGAAATTAAGTATAAAATCTGCATAAGGGGGCAGCGTAGGGGAATGCTGTCCCCCTCAATTTAGAGAAGAGGCGACTAAGGTATAACTACTGTGAATATTAAAAATGTATTTGATGATAGTAATAGAAATGCATACTGTGGTGCTTGTTATTAAGAGGAAGTGTGTAAGAGATAAGTACTGTGACGATTAGAAGGTTAATTCCTTCTTTTAATAAATATTACAATCTCGTGAGACTCTCACAGGATAATAAAAAGTAGAAGGAGTGGGTGATCTTTGAATACACTGTTGTATGCACACTTGCTTCTTTTGGAGGTCATATTATTGGATATGGTGTTTATCAGAGTCTACTATTAACTCCCATTGGCTTGGTGAGACTTGGGAGTGGATTACAGTCTCTTTCCAAACCCTACTATGCACACCCATTATCAGAGAGGGGGATGTTAGCATGGACTAGAGTCCCTTCCCACTTACTACTACACACCCATCATCTGAGAAACAGCTGAGAGGAACAGTCCCTTTAAGTACACCCTAATATGCACAACCGTCATCTGAGAGAACGGTCTGACAAGAGTGGTCAGTTTCTTACCACAAACTGCTAAGCACACCTCTCATCTGAGAGAGGTCTGAAAGGACAGGCTTGCAATTTTTCTCACACTACTATACACACCTGAGACAGAGGTCTGAAAGGAGAGGCCAGTCCATTCACAGACCCTAATAAGCACACCCATCATCTGTCACAGCACCTGGGATTCCTCAGAACTTGCTTGATGATTTGGAAATGTGCACCCCTAGGCACCACTACGTCTGTATGCTGTTATGGTGCAGACTACTGGAGTGGCCAGGTGAGGGAATGTGTGTTTGGGGAAGGAACTGAATAGAAGGAGACCTGTAAAAGAAACAACATGAAATTGTGACTGTTGCGTAAAAGTACTCACTTGCTTGTGGCTAAATGACTTCAGACCAATCATCTGCTACCCTTGTCTGGAAGTCTCCAAACTGATGATGTGTTGCAAAATAGTCTACTTGTGCCTTAAGACAAAAGATCACAAATTATAAAAATACTTCTTTTTTTCACTACACCACATTACATATATGCCATGTATTTTGTGATGTACAGTGTCCTAGGTCAATATAACTACTTTAACACAGCTCTGTATCTGTTTATGCTAGAGGGGAGGAGGTAGGTCCTGTGCTGTCTTACATGTCTTATTAAAACAATAGTCATGAAATATTATACAACATGTGGCTCCTTTTAGGTTTTCAAGAATTACACATGTCTTCTATGTGAAATTACATGTCTGTGCAATGTGCTCTTACCAATGAAATTTGGCTACTCTCACTAAAACAACAATGGCTCGGGTCACTGGATTTCTCATTTTTGGCATCTGGCGAAGGCTGCTGTCACCATCCTTGTTTTCATCATTCTCAGAAGAAGGCTGCCACCGAAATCCTCTGCGGCCTTTAGCCATTGGAATCCAATGTGCAGCAAGGAGGAGCATCTTGCCGTAAACCACACCAGTAACACATGGCTGAAATGGTTCAAGGTCCCTAGAGCCACCAGTCATGACCATAACATAATCTGAGAGAGATGTCTGATAGGAGGAGTCAGCCTCTCCCAGCACACTACTATGCACACCCGGGATTTGAGAGAGAGGTCTGATAGGATAGATCTGTCATTCTCCACACAATAATACATACACCAGTCATCTGAGACATAGGTCTGCAATTATAAAGATCAGTCCATTCACACATCCTACTATGAACACCTATCATCTGAGAGAGTGGTGTCAGAGGAAAGGCCAGTCTCTTTCCACACACCCTACCACACACACCTGTCATCTGGGAGAAAAGTCTGAAAGGTGAGGCCAGTCCCTCTCTACACCCTACTACACACATCTGTTATCTGAGAGAGAGGTGTAACAGGAGAGGCCAGTCCCTCCTTGTAGCAAGGAGGCAGTATTATGTGGTATGACTGGGGAGTCATCCCATGTAATGCTAGCACATTGCACAGCAGTGGACCTCGGGTTCACTCTTAGCTCAGTCCATGTAGAATAGCAAAGAGCAGTCAGGCCACTTAGAGGAACATGTGTAAAGCACACCACATGGCCAATCAGTAAGTGACACATCTCAAAAGAAATCAAAAAACATTTTTTTTAAATAAAGCAGATTTGTATCTTTATTTAAACGCCAAAACAAACTTTGTACCGTACACACAACTGGAATTATGAATTTTTAAAGCATTGAAAAATAGAGTACTTTTAATGATCAAACAACTCCCGTTGAAGTCAATAGGGATAATCGTAGTGTGCAATTGGTCACTTGTAGGGTGAGATCCAGGGAACTCACTTGGAATTAAGGTCTCGCAGGTCCCTAGACCAAGCCTCAACAGTCAGTTTTTAGTTACCTTGCCCAGGGACTCTGGGTGCAGAGGTGCTTTGGTTGTCCTTGGTGCCGACGGGATTCACAGGCACTGTCAAAATGCAGCACTTGCAAAAGCACACTTCCGGGTGGACTCACAATCTACCCTTGGTAGGTAGAGGCCTTAGGGGTTCCAGGACCATTCACCAGCTGAAACTTTGCCACCACATCTGGCGACTCTGGGTGCAGAGGAGGCTTTGCAGGTGTTAATCACAGGGACTGGTGGTGCCAAAGGTGCTTTGCTGTTCCTCTCAAAGTCGCCTTCCTCAAGATTCAGATTCTCAGAAGTGGGGTCATTGCCGACGTCAGTCAATATGCTGGGGAACTGCTCTGGAGTTGGTGATGTCTGAGAAGCTGATGATTACCAGGCTAGCGACAAGCAAGCCTTGGCAGCAGCAAAAAAAGTAAACGGTTACTTTGTTGGCTGAAGCTCGCCTGGAAGGGGTTAGCAGTTTGAAACTTGGTGAGAGCCTCACTACTACTTCCAGGATGAACTGACTTTCTTTGGGCTCCCTCATGAGTGGGCCAATGGGTTGCACTCTGGGGACGCAGCACAACATTTCTTCTGCAGATTTCATGTGACTGATACCAACAGTCAGGGGAGTTTGCTTTGGTTTCTGGCTTCCACTGGAGTCAGTGTTGCTGGGAGCAAGGGGTTTTTATCATGGGTACATGTTGATCACACAGTTCCAGTATATGGTCTCCTCAGGCCACTGAAGTGTCCTCTCTTTGCGCTGTGGAGTGCCTCTTCTTGATTTCAAAGTCAGAGCTGAGGTTCCAGTGCCAGGGGAGTCCCTTAAAACCTGGTTTAGGGGGTGTTAGGCTTGTGGAGGACAATGGCCAATGGGCAAATAACCAATGAAGATCTCAAGGCGCTGGAGTAGCTAGCTTGTTCGCGCTACTCTGTTCATTCAAACATTCATGCCTTGAGTCCTTTTCTGAATTCCTGGAGTGATGTGGTGATCATGAGGTGCAGGGGAAGGTCATTCCAAGCTTTGGCTGCCACTGTTAGATCCGTGAATAAATACTGAAGGAGGCGGATCGAAGGTTGATTGGTTGGAGGTCATTGGTTTGTTGATGTATGCTGGTCCTTCATTGTGCAGGGCTTTGTATGCATTGGTTAGTGTCTCGAACTAGCATCTCTTCTGGATCGGGAGCCAGTGTAGATTCTTGAGGTACAGGATAATCTGAGTCCATTTGGGGAGGTCAAGGATGAGCCTTGGCACTCAGTTCTGTATTGTCCTTAGGGCCAGATGTATCAAAAAAGCCTTTTGCGAATCGGTAATAGCGAATTTTAAGAAATATTACCGTTTTGCAAATTGCGTTACAGCCCCCATTCGCACCTATGGGCCTGTAGGCCCATATTTGTGATTTTTTTGCACTTCCCAAATAGTAAATTCCCACCTGGAATTCGCAATTTTGGAAATGCAAAACTCCAGGGTGCTGGGGGCCTAAGGCCCCCTCTGCTGCACCCCAAAAAGTTTTTGGGACATGTAAGGTGCACACATGCCAAAGGGGAATGTGTGCGTGACATGTTAATTTTAAAAATGCATTTTTAAAATTTGCACATGGTTACCACCAGGTTTTACTTGGTGGTAATTGCGATTCCTTAATGCCAAATTCACATGTGGTTTAGAAATCGCAATTTGCGATTCTCTAAACAGGGTCGCAAATTTAAGGAATCGCTATTTTAGCGATTCCTTAAATTTGCGTTGCGAATACATTTCATAAACACTGAAAGGCATTTTTGCATTCGCAAACGGGCATTCGCACCATTTGCGAATGCAAAGAGGCTTGATACATCTGGTCGTTAGTCTCTTCAGGGGATGCGCAGTGATTCCTAAATAAAGAGCGTTACCATAGTCCAGCCTGCTAGTGATGAGGGCTTGACTGACAGTCCTTCTGCTGTTGATTGGGAGCTACTTGAAGATCTTACGGAGCATGTGTAATGTTGGACGCAGGCAGACAAGACTGTATTTACCTGTTTCTGCATAGATAATTTGCTGTCCAAGATGGGGAAGGGTCGAGTTCAGCCCTCCACCAAATGTTGTTCCATGGTGAGGTGGTGTTCCCAAAGATGGTAACTTCTTCCTTGTCTTTGAGTTTGAGAAAGGTGTCCTTCATCCAGCCAACAACGTCATTATACATCTGTGGAAGTTGGTTCTGGTGGTAAAGGGGGTCTTCTGACATTGAGAGGATGAGCTGGGTGGCATCGGCATATGAGATGATGTTGAGTACATGCGATCTGATGGTGTTGGCCAGGAGGGTTATGTACATGTTGAAAAGGGTGGGGCTAAGAGATTATACTTGTGGGACACTGCAGATGATCTTCCTAGGTTCTGAAGTGATTAGTGGGAGACAGATTCTTTGGGTTCTTCTGATGAGGGATGATCTGATCCATTTTAGGGTGTCTCCCTAGATTCCGATTCGGAGGAGTCTGTTGATCAAGATGTGGTGGGAGACGTTGTCAAACGCGGCTGACAGGGCCAGGATGATGAGGGCTGCTCTTTTGCCATAGTCTAGGAGGGCCTGGATGTCATCCGTGGCTGTGATCAGGGCTCAGAACCTGGGTTGAGAGGGGTCCAGGAGGTTGTAGTGTTCCAAGTGTTTGTTGTTTTGCTGGTTGATTACCTTTTTAAAAGCCTTTGCTTGAAAAAGGAACAGGAAAATGGACCGCTAGTTCTTCAGATCAGTTGATGGTTTCTTCAGGAGAGGCCTCTTTTTAGCGTGTTTCTAGTCCTCAGGGAATGAGGCCATTGTAATGGAGGTATTCAGGACTATCCTGAGCTTGTCACAAATTGTCTTGCTCCTGAGGTTGATGATATGATGGGGATTGAGGCTTGAGGGTGAAAGGGTCTGAACAAGACTGTTATTTTGTATTTAAAAAAGGTAACAACCACGTGAGACTCTTGTGGGACAGTGAAAAGTAGAAAGGAGTAAGTGATCTTTGAATAACTGTAGTATGCACACATGATACTGTCGGAAGGGGTATTACTGGAGATGGGGTTTATCACAGTCTACTATTTACTGTGATTGGCTTGGGAATAGTTGTCGGTAGAGTTAAGGTACTTCCCACACCCTACTGCGCACACCCATCATCTGAGAGAGAGGTCTGAAAGCAGAGGCAAGCCTATCCACACACTCTTCTTCACACACCGGTCACCTGAGAGAGATATCTTCCAGGAGTGCACGGCTTCTCCCAATACACAAAAATGCACACCCATCATCTGATAGAGGGGTCTGAAAGGAGAAGATAATCTATCGGCACTCCCTACTACATGCGCTCATCATCTAAGAGAGAAGTGTCAAAGGAGAGGCCAGTACATCCACACATCCTACTATGAACACTCATTAATTGAGAGACAGGTCTGGCAGGAGAGGACAGTCCTTCACCAAACACTATTATACACATCTTTCATCTAAAACAGAGATCTGAAAGTAGACGCCAGGTCTTTCACATGCCCTACTACACACACTTGTCATCTGAGGTACTCTTGTGACAGGAGAAGGCAATCTCTCTCCACACACTACAAAGCAAAGCCATCATCTGATAGAGAGGCTGAAAGATGAGACTAGTCCATCCACATTCCCTACTACATACACACATCATCTGAGAGAGAGGTCTTACAGGGAAGGATAGACCAGGTACAAACTCTGAAAGAAAAGGCGAGTTCTTTTCAGCTCACTATTATGCACAGTCATAATCTGAGAGAAATGTCTCAATGGAAAGCCCAGTCTATATTAGCACACCCTACTATGCACATTCATCATCTGAGACAGAGTTCTCAGAGGATAGACCAGTCTCTCTTCAAACAACCTATCATGCACATTCATTGTCTAAAAGAGAGGTCTGTCAGGAGAGACCAGTATATGTACATACTCTACTACACACACTTGCCTTCTGAGAGAGAGTTTGCAGAGGAAAGAGCAGTCCTTCTCCACTCACTATTACATACAGTCATCATGTGAGAGAGATGTCTCACTGGAGAGGCCAGTCACTTGCCACACATTCTACTCCACACACAACATCTGGAAAAGAGGTCACAGTGGAGAGGCCAGCCACTCATCACTCCCCATACACTCTACTACACACACCCATCATTTGAGAGAGAGTTTTGACAGGAGAGGCCAGTCTCTCCCACACACTACTATTCACACGTCATCCAATAGAGAGATGTGAAAGTAGAGGCCAGTCCATCTATGCAGCCCACTATGCACACCCATCATCTGAGAAAGAGGTCTGAAAGAAAAGGCCTGTCACTCCCCATAACTTTCTATGCTAACTCATCATCTGAGAGATAGGTCTGACAGGAGATGCTGGTGCCTCCCCACATACTATTATGCAGACCCATCATTTGAGATAAATGTCTCACAGGAGAGGGTAGTTCCTCATCATGCACTACTATGCACAATGATCATCTGAAAAAGAGGTCTGACACAAGAGTCCAGCCTCTCCTCACTCACTAATACACACACACCTGACAGGATAGGGCAGTTCCTCCCTACATACTACTTTGAACATCTATCTCCTGCGACGTCTCAAAGGAGAGGCAAGTCCATCAACCCACTGTTCTAGGCACACCTTGTATTTGAGAGAGAGTTCTGAAAGAGAAAGCTAGTCGGACAATACAGAGATCCTCGTAATCGGCTCCACCAGCTCCACCTGGGACAACTCCTGGTGGGCAACCACACTACTAAACACTCTATACCCCACTGACCATGCACACAACCTGGGCATCATCCTGGACTCTACGCTCTCCATGACCTTCCAAGTCAGCGCCATCTCATCGTCTTGCTTCCACGCCCTGTGCCTACTTTGGAAGATTTTCAAGTGGATCCTCACAGAGAAAAGGACGGTCACCCATGCACTTGTCAGTAGCAAACTAGACTACAGCAATGCACTCTACGCCAACATCACAAAGAAGCTCCAAACAAGACTACAGACAATCCAGAATGGAGCAGCTAGACTAATCCTAGACATCTCCCCCACAGCCACATCGCCACCCATTTCAGAGACCTACACAGGCTCCTGGTCGATAAATGCATCAATTACAAGCTGCTGACACACACTTACAGGGCACTGCACAACATAGGACCAGCCTACCTCAACCACAGCCTGACCTTCTACATCCACACCAGGCAGCTCTGATCCTCCCAACTTGCCCTCACTGCTAACCCCAGAATCAGGAAGAGCACATTTGGAGGCAGATCCTTCTCTTGTCTAGCAGCCTGGACATGGAACACACTCCTACTTCTTAAACAGGCCACCGCGCTGAAGCAGTTCAGGAACGATCTCAAGACCTGGCTTTTTGAGTGAGCAGCATGCCCACATCAGTGCCTTGAGGCCCCACAGGTGATGATGCATTTTACAAATGTTTGATTGATTAGATTGATTGAGTGAATTCACACACCCTACTATGCACACCCATCATCTGAGACAGGGGTCTCAAAGGAGAGGTCAGTCCATCCACACACCCTGCTACGCACACCTGTCATCTTAGAAAGAGGTCTCAGAGAGGAGGCCAGTCCATTCAGAGAGAATAGATGAGTTCACAAATGCATTCTATTGGTAGGAATGGATATTGCCTGTCCTTGGTTTCAAGAGAAAATATGTAAAAGATAAGTTCTGTGATGAGTAGATGGTTAACTCTTATTTTTAAAAAAATGTTAAAATCTTGCAAGATACTTGCAAGACCCGCATGGAAAAACACTGGGGCTGTCATATGGTGTTTATGATCCTGTGAGTTTCTCGCGAGACCTGCATGGGAAATTGGAGTTTTGCAAGATAGTATGGGGAGAGGTCAAGAAAAGGGCCAAGGATGAACCAATAGATACTGTTCTTATTACATAGTTGAAGAAATTCTGTGGTGTGATTGACTGCAGAACCAGATATAGCTCACTTTGTCCTGGGTGGTTTGGAGAAGAACGAAGTTTGAGTTCTTCTCAGCAGAAATGAATTGATTTGGAGCTGAAAGACACTGGTGTCTTCATATGCAATGAAGAAAAAACTTCAAATTCAGGCATCAAATCATATATTTTACAAAGTTTGTTGTGAATTGTCAGTAAGTGTACCAATGTTGGTAAACGTATTGTACACCCTGTTTACAGAGTGAATAGATGTTTGGGGAGGTGTGGATGTGTTTATATAGCTTTTGAGAGGCACACATTATAATGTATAATAGATGTGAGCACGGTATGCAGTTTGTGTTAAAAATGAAGTTTTTCAAATGTATTTATTTGTTAGTAAAGGAAGTAAAACAAAGTATATTGTAAAACAAGCTCTACTGTTCTAATGAACCTCACCATATATATATATTTTTGCACTATGAGATGTTTTAGAGGTGCTATTGCTATTTCTAGAGTTAAACAGTGTGGTGAGTGTTAGCAAAGGTTGTCAAAATACTTGTGTTACTTTAGGAAATGTTATAGAAGTTCTTATTAATTGCAAAATTACATAAGCACCAAAAAAGTACCTTGTTGACGCAGCAGAATTATTGTGCTGTTGAGCCATAACTACATCTTGAAGAACAATAATTTGATGTTGGAAGGATGTGGCAGTGACTGGACAGTTGAAGAGTTCAGCAGCGTGAAGTAAATCTGCCCAAGCTAGGCTTTGTGAACTGTAACTTACAGATATAATGCTTTGCTAAAATGTTCTTGCCAGCTAACCTGCTAATATATACCAGGAAACAGAACTCTCTTTGGTGGGCTATGGTGGCTAAAAGACTGGAAAAGTAGTGCTACCTGAATCAAAATCCAGTAGGCAAATAAAGCAGAAAGTGGGGCAGCATCGGTGCCTGCTGATGAGTGTCCAAAAAAAGGTTAAAAGTTACATAGGGCCTGATTGAGATCTTGGTGGAAGAGCTACTGTATCACAGCGGTGACAGATATCCCGTCCATTAAAATATAAATCCCATAGGACATTATGGGATTTATATTTCGGCAAACGGGATACCTGTCATTTCTGTGATGGAGTAACTCATCTGCCAAGATCTCTATTAGGCCCATACTTGTTTGTTTTGTTTGTTTAATAGTTGTTAATATAGTTGGCTAATCTAATATAGTTGTTGTAGTTGTGTATTGTTGTGAAATTGTTTTGTTGTTTCTTTGCTTATATGCCAATTTTATTATAGTATTGCAGCAGTCACTTAAACTGTCACTCCACTCTTAAAGGACTGTAAATATCTGCAGCATGTATATGTATCTCTATGTTATTATGCACATCTTTTATTCTAGAGACACTTGGTAATGGAGAAGCCAACTATTTTGTTATGCAGGTATGGTGACGGGTCACAATAATGAGGTGTTAGTAGAGAGATCAGTCGTTGTCCACGCTGTAGTAAAAGGACCACTGATATAAGAAAGAGATATTGGCAGAGATAGTACTGCATTCTTATGCTGTAATACATATTCCTATTACCTGCTATGCACACACTATTTCATAAGACTGTCGCCATTGAGAGACATCTGAAAGTAAGGTGAGCGTGTTCCCACAATCAACTATGGAGACAAGTAGTGCAAGACACAGTTTTCAACCGAGAAGATTCTCCTACTAAGGCCATTCATCATGATGAAGAGAGGCGTGCACAAAGAGAACAGTCTCTATTCACAGTCTACTTTGCACATGTGTTACTCTGGTGAGATGTCTCAGCTGACAGTGCAGTACATATCTTTACTGTTAGAAGGTAGTTTTGACCATCTAATCGACCCAGATTTTTTTGCTTTTTGATCACATGGCTATTGACCTTTTATTGTGGGGAATCTCATAGTCATAATCACCAACAGTAAACTCGTGGTAAAATGGACTGCACATGTTTGCTGCCAGTGCTCACCTTTTAGGACAGGACCGCTGCGACACAGCAAGGATGAGAGGCACCTGGCTAGTTATATGTGGACACATGCACATGCATGCACACACATGTGAGAGTTGCGTGTGTGAGACTCCTGTCATGTGCAGCCCAAGAATTGCGCACCGGTAGCCTGGCACAGAAGATACTATGCAGAGTGGGTGGTGACCTGAAACAGGCCTTATAATGTGTGTGTGCGCATGTAGAGAAAGTCAGTGTGCTTTACTCTCTTGACTGCAGTGACATTTCATTATACTCCTATCAAAAAGGCTGCCCTAGGGCACAACTCAGTACCCTAAGGTCCACAGACTCCAGAGTCGCACCAATGTACACTGTAGCCTGTGTGAAAAGGACACTGATGTGAATTCCAAAAGCATATCTGGATAAGTTATGCGTCATCCAGGAATGTCATATTTCTCTGTCTCAGCTCAGGATAGGACCCCAGGCTTTTTCTGGCTCAGTTGGGCTGGGTTAATTACTTTTCTCTCCAGCTGCAGGAACAAAGGACTCACCCATCAAAAGGAGCAATTAACAGAGCTCAAGTCAGCTCTGAAGGAGTAAGGAATTGGGTTAATTACTTTACATCAATCAGCCAGCTGTCGTCCCATGCCATGAAAAGCCTCCGGCCATGCAACAAAGGAAGGAGTCCAGAACTCCTGAGCCAAACTGGGGGGCTCCTTTGAAGACTTGTTAGGGGGAAGGCCTGGCAGTGATGTCCGCGAGGGGTAGAGCTGAGGACCCCAGACAACACGTGGCAACTGACTCCCTGGTGATGCCATTTTTAGCTATCCCAGAAGGCTGTGCAGGGAAGATGGGACCAGGGCAGAGAGAGGATGTACCACATTAAGATAGGCCAGAGACGCAGCCCTGCTGGACACTCCTGCCCCATTTAAAAGGTCTTGCACAGCGGAAAGAGCTCTTTTGGATGTGCTTTTCTGTCAAACACTGGGACTGGAGGCTGGTGACATAGACAGTTATAGGCAAGACCCCCTGAATGCTGACTGGATCCAGCACTCTGCTCCTGATTGACCTCAGGACCAGTTGGGGGAACAACTTGGCTCAGCACAAGGAGGAGAGGCCCAGGGGAGAACAAAGTAAAAGACAGGAGCCGGGAGACAATGAAACCTATTTCTCACAAAGTGTGTGCCTCCATGTGGTTAGGGCTCACCACAAAGAGCAAAAGGACACCAAGAGTATGAAAATCGCCCCAAAGGGGCCAGAGTTAGGGCTGTTTGAAGCTCTGTGACCTTTGACATTCCAGTGCGATTCTAGAGTCTGTGGAGCTTCGTGGCTGGAGAATTTCTGTCCCTCGGGCTGGGCTAGGGCCTGTGGATTGCTGCAGGATGAATGACAATATTTTATGGCTGGGAGGGAGCGAGCATGGAGCCCTGTCCCTAACATCCAAAGCATCCTGGATACTCCATCTCCCAGGCCTGATTTATGTCAAAGAGCCTGGATCCCATTCTTGGATCCCTGATGCTGGCAGTGGGAGGGGAAGTATTGCCGTGCTTCCCTGAGAAGTAGCAAATGAATGTGGGGCCCCAACCTATGTGACCTTGTAGAGGGTCGCTGGGACTATTAGAAAATAGTGAGGGTTAGAAAAATAGCCCACCCCAAGACCCTGAAAAGTGAGTGCAAAGTGCACTAAAGTTCCCCTAAGGACAAAGAAGTCATGATAGAGGAATAATGCAGGAAAGACACAAACCAAAAATGCAACAACGGTGGATTTCCAATCTAGGGTACCTGTGGAACAAGGGGACCAAGTCCAAAAGTCACAAGCAAGTCGGAGATGGGCATATGCCCAGGAAATGCCAGCTGTGGGTGCAAAGAAGCTTCTACTGGACAGAAGAAGCTGAGGTTTCTGCAGGGAAAAAAAAGGCTAGAGACTTGTCCTTTGGTGGACGGATCCCTCTCGCCATGGAGAGTTGTGCAGAAGTGTTTTCCCGCCGAAAGAACGCCAACAAGCCTTGCTAGCTGCAAATTGTGCGGTTAGAATTTTTGGATGCTGCTGTGGCCCAGGAGGGACCAGGAGGTCGCAAATTGGACCAGGAGGTAGAGGGGACGTCGAGCAAGACAAGGAGCCCTCTTGCAGCAGATAGCACCTAGAGAAGTGCCAGAAACAGGCACTACAAGGATGCGTGAAACGGTGCTCACCCGAAGTTACACAAAGGAGTCCCACGTCGCCGGAGACCAACTTAGAAAGTTGTGCAATGCAGGTTAGAGTGCTGTGGACCCAGGCTTGGCTGTGCACAAAGGATTTCCGCCGGAAGTGTACAGGGGCTGGAGAAGTTGCAAAAGTCACGGTTACCAACAATGCAGTCTGGCGTGGGGAGGCAAGGACTTACCTCCACCAAACTTGGACTGAAAAGTCACTGGACTGTGTGAGTCACTTGGACAGAGTTGCTGGATTCAAGGGACCTCGCTCGTCGTGCTGAGAGGAGACCCAAGGGACCGGTAATGCAGCTTTTTGGTGCCTGCGGTTGCAGGGGGAAGATTCCGTCGACCCACTGGAGATTTCTTCGGAGCTTCTAGTGCAGAGAGGAGGCAGACTACCCCCACAGCATGCACCACCAGGAAAACAGTCGAGACCGGGCACCACGATGGATATAAGACTGCGGCAAGATGCTGCAAGAAAAAAAGGACTAAAAAGGAAAAGAAATGGATGCAGCTGTCACCAGTGGAGGGGGAGAGCCCCTGCTCAACAATTCATGGAGTCAACAAGAGAAATGCAGCATATGTGTTGTTGACCTAACGAAAGAGCGCTCATTTTCAGCTTGTGGTTGCCCCAGGAAGACGGGGCCACAAACAAAGTGATACTACAGTACAGGGGGAGTTGTAGAAGGAGCACAGCTCCTGCTCAAAAGGAACTCAAACGTCCTCACCCACAGTATTCAGTGGACCCATAAATGATAACCCCTTATATTCATTGGAAAACAAGTGAATATTTTTGTCATGTGAACTGTTGGTTTAAATCTCCCTTTTGGAGAAACATGAATGATTACACAATGTCACCTAGAAGTAGTTCCATCAGTTTGTGTATATTTGCAAGTTGTTGCATAGTATTGAGTAGTGTGTGCATAATTAATGTACTAATTCATTTTTCAAAAGAAAAAGCACAGACTGGACAATAATATATTGAGTGTTATTATTTTGTACTTGTGAATGGTGATTATTGGCCCACACCACCTCCCTTGAGTAGGCCCTGGACTGCTCTGCTTCACTACCCGGTGAGAGTCAAGCACTACAATGGGGTGTTTGGTTCCCAGTGTAAGACAAATGTGGACCTATTACTTTTGCAGACCAACAACTAATGACCCATTTTATAACACATACTGTTATAGTTGTTATGCAAGATAGACATTTCATCATTTAGGTAGTTTCAAGAGGTGTGAGTGGAGAGACCCATTCTCTACATTATGGTTACTTTCATGCAAGGTGTCAGTGGAGAGGCAAATCTCTCCCAATATTCTACTGTACACAGTTGTTACACAGTAGAGAGGTGTCAATGAGATTGCAATGTCTCTTTACAACCTACTAAGCACTGTTGTCATACTGTGAAAAGGTCTCATTGGAGAGTCTACTTTCTTCCCATACCCCACTTATGGGGACTATAAGGCATAAGTACTGTAATAAGGGGAAATTGTAAATTATTCCTGTTAAAAACATTTACAATATCACAAGACTCTCACAAGGTCATAAAAAAAAGTAGTGGTACATAAAATCTTGATGCAAGTAGTTACCAGAGAGACTGTCTTTCCCTACCGTACTATACATACTTATAGCCGTGGGCAGAGGTGATAGTAAAGAAATCTGTGTCTCCTAACAAAGTTTCAAACACTACTATCATACTGTAAAAAGGTCTCACTTGAGAGCCCACTTCCTCCCCACACACTACTAGTGGGGACTATAAGGCTTAAGTATTATAAAGAAGGACAGTGTAAATTCTCCCCCCGCCCAAAAAATGGTCGATCTTGCAAGACTCTTGCAGGATTGTTAAAAAAACAGGTAGTGGGCTATAGTAAATCTTTCTCTATAGAGACACGTTTTAGCACAGAGGTGTGTGTATTTGCATAGTCCAATACATCCACCATACAATAGAGAGCTATTATGCATTAAATATAGTTTAAATGTTTGAGCTCATGAGTTTCTTGGTGAGCTGACAAAAATATGAGTGAGAGCAGTCATTTTTGTCTTCTCGCTTTGTGAGACTTTTGCGGATGTCAGTATTCCAAAAAAAAGGGATTTACCATTAAATAATCACATAATGTTGCAATAGTGTGCTCTGACAAGAGCCTTTGTGTTTATAGTATAAAATATTCAGTGACAGATAGAAGTTGATGCATCTCTTGATGTTACTAAGGAAGATCCTGTCCAACAGTAAAATGCACTCCATCTTGCCTCTATACACCTGGCATATCTAACTACATCTTGTTGTGATATATAGACACCATGCCGTGGTCACAAAGAAATGCAGAAATGTTTTATTGACATGCTTCTGGAATTTATCAATCTTAGGACAGAACATTTTTGACTGGTGTCATTTCTGCCTTTGACATATATTAGAATATACAAAGGCACTTAGAAAAAAGAGAGACATAATTTGTGAAAAGGTCTCCTTTATTTAAACTTCAAACACAACACCTGTGATTGTACTTGTAATTTCTCCCACTGTGCACTGTCATGAGAAATGGATGCTCAGCAGATTGAGTAAGTTTCAGGAGCTGTGTGGAGTTATATGAGGAGGGAAAAAATGGGAGGGTGGCACAAATCTAAATATAATTGGTAGGATATTGGCAGTTACAAAAGTAATTGAGGTCGTGAACGTCTGCTGTGAATGGTGCACAGTTACTTTTTAAACAGTATGTGCATTTCAACTGGCTGACTTAAACTTTTGGTATGATCTCATGAGAAGCTCATAAGATCAAACCAGGAAGCAATGCCCCTCAGACTCAATGGCAGAGATTGTGTCCCTGGCTCTTGCGAGAGTCTAGACAAAGATTTTAAGAAGGGGAAAAAAAGAAACAATAGAAACAACAGAAATAATACAACTGGAGGATAGCTCTAAAAAGAGCTGTTTTTGTCAACAGTTTTCAACAACCTTAAAACAATTGTGGGCCAGATGTAATAAAATGTGGCGCAGCTCGGTGATGCACAAAAATTGGCAGCTCCGAGCTGTGTCACTTTAGAGAAGTAGTGATGCACCGTATTTATTGGAACAATGCACCCCTGTGTTTCCCCTTGCGCTGGCACTAAATTGAGCTGCCTAGCGTCAATGCAGGCATCCTTGCACCATCGTGCACGGAACACAGGCGTGCCCAAGCATCATTTTGAAATGATTGTTTATGATTGTTTTAAAAAAACTTCCTATTTATCTTGTAGAGAAGAGTTTAAAATTCATTTTTGTACCCTAAAGAATATGGATAATGTTGTATTTTTTTTAAAACAACACTAAAACACTGTAATGAACTTATTTCAAGTATGCAATCTTGTGTTGCAAGAGCCAAAAAGGAAGTACAGCCCCTCAGAGTCCGAAAGGATTGTGCATGCAGCTCCCATGAAAGTCTTTCAAAAGCCATCACTTTAAAAAATATATATAAATAAATATCCAACCATCTTTTATTCACTACTACATTAGTATTAAATAGTAACTGAAAACATGATCAAGAACAAGATGGCAATAAAATTGAGAACTTCACCATATCACAAGTTTCCCACAAACTTCTTGCGATCCTCTTGCAAGAGTACTGATACCTGATAAGAGATTGCCTAATATTAGAGTTCAAATAACTGAGCAAATAAAAACTTCTATTAAATATGTGTCTGTTTAATACTCGCACACATTTTACAAAGATTTTGCAAACTGTCAATCATGTCCTATTTTCTTAAAATAAAAAAATATTCTTTTAGTAATTTAGGGCCACAGGTACAAAGCTTTTTTCTCGTTGCAAATGGCCCGATTCACAGAAAAAGGCATTTGGCCATGCACAAACCCAATTTTTCTGATTTGGTGATGTCTTTACTGATTCACAAATAGGGTTTGCGAGTTGCAATTAGGAAGGGGCGTTCCTTTCTAAACTGCAGTGCGATGTATGATTGTTTTGTGAATGTGAATGCGGTTACAAAACAATCGACCACTGCCTGCCCTGAAAAAGTGAAAAGACAACTTATTTTTGTTGTTTTTTAAATGCATCCCGTTTTCCTTAGAGGAAAATGGACTGCATTTAGAAAAAAAAACTGCTTTATTCAAAAGCAGTCACAGACATCGTGGTCTGCTGACCCTAGCAGGCCACCATCCCTGTGAGTGCGCCCATTCTCAATGGGGTCGCAAATTGTGACCTACCTCATGAATATTAATGAGGTAGATGATTTGTGACCCCATTGGGACTCACAAACAGTGTGAGGTACACAGTTGTACATATGGTTTTGCTACTCACAATTTGCGAGTCGCAAAGGAGTTGCAAATTTGAAGTCACAACACTCTGGGTTGTATAGCTGGCCCTTAGGGGGTCATTTCAACCCTGGCGGTACAGGACCGCCAGGGCTGAAATGACGGAAGCACCTCCAACAGGCTGGCAGTGCTTTCCTGGTCATTACGACCGCGGCGGAAGCGCTGCGGTCTCACTGCCGGGGCCGGCGGTTTCCCACCACAATGGCCCCGGCGGTAGTAATCCGCCAGGGCAGCGCTGCTAGCAGCGCTGGCCAGGGGATTACGAGTCCCCCTACCGCCAGCCTTTTCCTGGCGGTTTGAACCGGCAGGAAAAGGCTGGCGGTACGGGAAGTCGCGGGGCCCCTGCACTGCCCATGCCACTGGCATGGGCAGTGCACGGGCCCCCTGACAGGGCCCCGTGCAGCTTTTCACTGTCTGCATAGCAGACAGTGAAAAGCGCGACGGGTGCAACTGCACCCGTCGCACGGCCGCAACACCACCCGATCCATTTGGAGCCGGCTCCCATGTTGCGGCCCACATCCCGCCGGCCCATCGGGGATGTCATAATGGGCACCGCAGGAGTGTGGCCGCATTGGCGGCCGCACGGCGGTTACAACTTGGCGGGCGGCAATGTTGTAATGAGGCCCTTAGTGTCTTAACACAACATACATTATGCAGCCATTCTACCATACATCCATTCACAAAAATAATGAAATTGCTTAAAAATAAATCACTGATAAAAACAAAAGTTAAAGTAATATTATAGATAGGTAACTTTCTCAGTGACTATGTTAACCTTTTGAGCTAATAAAATGCAGAAATTGACCAGTTATAGTTAGCAGCACTAGATATCACTTTCTGCCCCAGCCATACACTTTCTTTGTTTTTTTAGTTTAAAATGTTAGTATTGTCACTGAGAAATTCAGTCACCTGACTATAATGTTATATATGCATGTGTATGTGTGTCTATACGCACATACATATAAATATATGTATGTATATGTATGTATGTATACACACACATATATATCTATATATATATATATATGTACATATATATATATATATATAGTTAGATAGATAGATAGATAGATAGATAGATAGATAGATAGATAGATAGATAGATAGATAGATAGATAGATAGAAGTTATAGTTAGGCAAAACCCTATACATTCCAAACTAAAACTACACGCATTTTAGAAATGTTATGGTTATAGTCATAAATTCAAATTACAATTTATTAGCCACCTTCAAATTAATATAAATAGGGCATTTCCATACAACTCTTTTCAGATCACTGACCAGATAGCACTAACTATAATTCAGCACTCTACCAAGCACTGTGTTGTGATAAATTAGGATATCTGCAATGTTATAAGTGTTGTTATAAATTCTATGATTTCACATGCTTTAAGTGATGGAGTAATAAAGGGTATGACTAGTGCATGGAAAAGACGCGAGCTATGGTTAATGTAGTGTAGCGAATGAGAAGGCAAGACTGTTTGGAGGTTTGCGACTTATAGACATTTGCAAGTGCTGCATAAATTATAAATTGAAGTTATAGTTATAACTTTACAATTTTTAATGTTTCTGCATTTTAGGTTGAGTTTGTATAGAAAAAATAAATAAAGTATTTTCTAAATATAAACTATCCTTAACCTTTTTTCATTGTAGTTTTATAGTTTTTTTTTTAAGAGAAATGTGTAGTACGTAACATCATTCATTGGAGTGTCGTAAAGGGGAGTGTCGCACAGTCCACTGAAAAAAAGTGTTGTAGAGTCTAGTGTTGTAGAGTGGAATATTACAGAGTGACATAGAGTGGAGTTGAGTAGAGTTGAGTGATGTAGTCTACAATGGAGTAAAGTGTTATACAGTGGAGTGGCCTGGTTGCCATATAGTAGAGTGAAGTATCATAGAACTGAGTGTTGTATGGTGGACTGCTAGCAACTGAAGTGCTGTGAAGTGGAGTGTGGTAGAGTGGAGTGTCATTAAGCCGAGTGGCACAGAGTGGCATAGAATGTAAGAGAATGTTGCAGAGTGTAGTGGCTTAGAGTGGAGTTCAGTGGAGAAGAGTTTCATACAGGTCAGTGTTGTTGAGTGGAGTGTCCTAGAGTAGAGTGACGGAGAGTCTTGAACAGTATAGTGTTGTCATACAGTAAAGTGTCAATATTTGTAAGAACCCGGTGCATGGCACACTGGCGAACTTATAGTTAGTGTTGTCTGATTAGCACACTAAAAAGAATATCTACAGAGGTATGCTACTTATATTAATTTGAAGGTTGTGGATACATTGTAAATTCAATGTATAACTCTAGCTTTATAATTTCCAAAATGTGTGCAATTTAAGTTTAGTTTGTATAGGGAGAAAGAGTTTATCCTATTTAAGTTTTCAGCTTTTCTTTTTCATTGACTCAATTTTTTTTAAACAAATTGAACAATAAAGAGGCATATAGTATAGTACAATGTTGTTCTGTGGAGCGTAGGAGTACAGACTAAAGTAAAGTATTGTACAATGACATGCAGTGTAGTACAGTATGGAGTGTGTCTGCTACTGGAGTTGCATAGAGTGGATTGTTGTACAGCATTGTAGAGTTAGGTAAAGTCTAGTATGGTGGAGTAGAGTCAAGTGGAGTAGTGTAACTCAGTGTGAGGTAGAGTATAATAGAGTGTACTGACATGTCATAGAGTGAAGTGGGATGCAGTAGAATGTAGTATTGTAGCAGAGGTAAGAAACTGTTATAAATTGGAGCGGGGTCTTGTACAGTAGAGTGGAGTGCTGTGTTGTAGAGTTTAGAATTCATTTAGAGTGGAATAGAGTGTTGTACAATGGAGGGTATAGACACAGAGTGTAGTATGAAGTTGGACAGTTGAGTGTACTGTGAAAGAGTGGGATACTGTACAGTAAGGTGTAGAAGACTGGAGTGGCATAGAGTCAAATAGCAAAGAATTAAGTTGTGTACAGTGGAGTGTTGTAGAGTGTAGTAGGCTGTAGTGGCTTACTATACAGTGGTGTGGTGTACATTGAAGTGGTTTATCATAGAACTGAGTAAACTCTCATAATTTGGAGTGGCTTCTCATACAGGACAATGGAATGCTGCATCATACAGTGTTGGAAACTGTTGTAGCGCGGAGTAGAGTGTTGTATAATAGAGTGTATGGGCATAAAGTAGAGTACAAATTTGGATGGTGGCGTGTACAAGTGTAGATTGTAGCGGAGTCTAGTAGGGTGGCACAGAGTGTAGTGGCGATCTTTGTAGAGTGTAATAGCATATAGTGGAGTAGAGTACTATGGGCTAGCCTACAGTGGAATGGTGCAGACTTGAGTGGCGTACAATTGTAGGAAGTTGGCCTTGAGTGTGGTAGGTACGTATGGTATTTACACCTTATACCAGGTCCAGGTATCCCCTATTAGTGTAGTGTAGACAGAGTCTAGAAACCAGGATCTCTATAGGTAGCTGTGGATGAGCAGCCAAGGAGTATCTAGGAGACATGCAAAGCTCATACAATACCACTGTAGTCACACTTAGAACTTACACACATGAAAGAATACACTCAGTGTTACCAAAATAAAGGTACTTTATTATGGTGACACAACACCAAAATGACTATAGCAGCAACACTCTCTTAGGAAGTAAGTAATACACAAAATATATACACTAGTTGTCAGAAATAGGCATAAGAATGGTTAGCAAACAGTGCAAATCGTGTAAAACACAATAGAGAATAGTGGCCCTGGGGGGAGCACAAACCATATACTAAAAAGTTTTCCCACAACACCCAGAAGAAAGAAGAGAACTGCAAAACCCAGAGATGACTGCAAGAAACGGTGGATTCCTGAAGAGGAAGACCTGGGGAAAGAGGGAACCAAGTCCAGAAGACGCAGAAGAGTCCAGTAGGGGCAGGAGCCCCTACCCACCAAGCTGCGGGTGCAAGAGTTTGGACGACGGTAAGGAAGAAGAGTCAGCACTGCAGCCCTGGAGTTGGAGTTGAGTTCCTGAAGGATGCAGGTGATATCCTACACCAGTAGAAAATTGCAGTCATGTTGGAAAATGGGTTATTGGTAGGGCAGGTAGGTACCTACACCTAGCAACAAGCCACCAACCTCCACATAGGTACAGTTAGGTCTCAGTAAATTAATCCCAGCTCAACCCTTGGTAGCTTGGCAACGAGCGTCAAGGCTTAACTTAGGAGACAAAGTGTAAAGCATTCAAATATCACAAAACAGTAATTAAATAAAACACAGGAAACAGTTTAAGAATCCAAAACCAATTTATAAAAATAGTTTATATTTTTATCTTTAAAATGACACAAAAACGATTAAAATCGGTTCAGGGGAACCGGAGATATGAATTTTTAAAGAATTATTACTTTTCTAGCGCTTAGAAACAAAAAGCGCCAATTGGGTCATCTGGTTGCACCTCGACCGGGGCAAAGTCAAACTTTCAGGCCGACCGCGATGGAGCCCTGCTCGGCTACAGGTCGCGGGAGGCCTCGGTTAAAAAGTTACCTTCTGACTTAGTCTTTATTTTGAAGTTTTTCTTCACCGGGACGAACCTGCCAGTTGAATCTGACCTCCTGGAGCCCTTGTCCGGATACGCGATGTGGGTTTCCTCGGTGGAGACTTTTACCTTCGGACTTAGTCGTTTTTTCGAGATGAAAATCCTTCGACCGGGGAAAACCTGGATCTTGATCCGACGTCCATGGAGCCCTTCTCGGATACGATGGCTGGGAGGTCCCGGTCAACTTTTTACGTTCGGACTTAGTCTCTTTTTTGGATGTTTTTCTTTACCGGGACGAACCACGAAGTCAGGCCGGGTCGCGGTTGAGGCAAGCCGGCTAGAATTTCTGCGGCGGGTCGGTCCCTCTCTGGAGCTTTTTTCCAAAAATTCTCAAATCTTTTCCAAACTTCTGGGGCTTCACCCAGATGTTCTTTTAAGGTTCTTTTGGGGTCCACAGCTCACCCCAAGGGTCCAGAAGTTCTGTGATGGTCCTTGGGGGGTGCGGACTTCAACTCCCAGAATGCACCTGGCGCAAACTCCTTTTTGGCCACTGGACAGTGGTCAGCTGGTCGCTTTCTTCAGGAGTTGGTGCAGGGGACTCTGGTTTAGCAATTTTTCACCTGTAGCAAACAGGGAGTCCCTCCTTGAACCAGTTGAAGCCAGGCAAAGTCCTTCTTGTGGTGAAGCCCAAGTGTGCAGCTGGTGCAGTCCTTCTGAGTGCAGGGTCCAGGTGCAGGCCAGGGGTCCAGCAGGGCAGTCCTTCTTCTTCTTTAGTTCCTTTCTTGTTGAATTCTGGAGGGGATCTGAGGCGTGGGTGCAGGTCTGCCAGTTTTATCCTTGCTCCTGGGTGAAAAGCAGGGGGGCCCTGGTTCTCCAATCAGGGACAGGGTCGTCCCCCTGTGATGACCACTTCCTGGGAAGTGTGGCAAAAATCCATCCCAGAAGGCAACAGTCTCTAAAAATCCAACATGGATGAATCTGATTTTTGGAGGTTACATCTGGCTGAGCCCACCCACTGGTGTGGCTAAAAATCATAAACACACCCCTCTCCTGCCCTCTCCTAATCTAATCAAGGGGGCACCTAATTGTCTGGGGTTGCAGGATGTGGGGGTGTTGCTGGGTGCTGCAAATGTCCTTCTCTGCCTTTAAAGACCAGTTTGGCAGCCCTCCCCTTCCTGCCTCACCATCTGCTGAGGGGAGATTCTCTCCCCCAAGCACATTCCTTTGTGTGAAGTCTGGCCACTTCACACCTCATCAAGGCAGCCTGGCAGAAGCTGCTGCAGGCTGGCCAATCAGAGCACAGCAGCAAAAACAATGCAGAGCTGAAATTGGCAACTTTTTAGGTAAAGTCTAAACTTTTTACCTGGACAAGTTATATTAAATCCAACAACTGGAAGTTGTGGGATTTATTACAACAATCAATTTGATACCAAATTCTTGGTATGTAACATTTAAGGAGACTTTACAATTTAAAATAAAGTCTGCCCATTCTAGCCTATGAAGGCCATTTACTTCAATGAGGGAAAAACGAATTTGGCTGTTTTTACCTCACCAGGGCTTATAAATCTATTTTTATAAAGTCCCTGCTTATAGTTACATGGCACCCAGCCCTAGGGGCACATAGGGCACACCTTAGGGGTGACTTATATGTAAAAATAAGGTAGTTTAAGACTTTGGAAGTACCTTTAATTCCAAAGTCGAATTTGCATATAACTTTAATTTAAAAGCAGCCAGCAAGGCAGGCTTGCTTTTAAAATGACACTGGGCACCTCAGCAATGCACCTAGGTGTGCACCACCTATGCTGTGGTCCCTAAACCTACATGCCCTACCATATACTAGGGACTTATAGGTAGGTTAACTTAGCCAATTATAATTAGCCTAATTTGCATATCCATTTTACACAGAGCACAGGCCCTGGGACTGGTTAGCAGTACCCAGGGCACCTTTAAAGTCAGGAAAACACCAGCAAAAAGTGGAAAATGGGGGCAAAAAGTTATGGGGCCTCTGCAATCAGCCCTGTTTTCTCACAAGTCAGGTTTGCGTTCAGATTCCACAAACAAACCTTGGCAAAGGCAAAACTCGCAGTTGGCGGAAAGTGGTGCTGCCAAGGACCAGCAAGGCCCAGGAGAGGGAGTCAGAGTGGAGCCTCAGCATCACAGAGAGCCCACCGAAGCACAGACAGCACTCACAGGAGTCCCACAGGATGGGGACACAGAAGGTGCAAATGAAGCACATGCAGCACTACAAAAAGGAGTCCCATACTGCAGGAGAGCCGATCAGAGAGCTGTGCATCACAGGATGGAGTGCTGGGGGCTGGAGCAACAATATGCCTAAAGATCCCTTGGCGAGGATGCCAACAAACCTTAGCAGCTGCAAATGATGAGGTGTATGGGGGTACTGTCTTGCGTGGGAAGGCAAAGGCTTACCTCCACTCAAGTTGGATAGCTGGCAGGGAGGATCGACAGGACAACTTCTGACTGCCATCTGTGTTGCAAGATCCAAGCAGCTCAGCAGGAGAGGGGATCCACGCAGCCTGTTGTCATTGCTGTTGGTCCCTGCAGATGCAAGGGAGTGACTCCTTCACCCTATGGGAGATTCCTTCTTCTTTCCTGTGCAGACTGGAGACGGGATGTCCTCAGAGGATGCAAAACCAGGGAAATGCTGCAGTTGCTGGCAGGAGATGTGGATACAATGTTGCAGGCAGAGTCTTGCTTCTTTGTTGTAGCTCGTCGGGTCCTGGAGCATCCAGATGCAGTTTCTTCAGTCACAAGTTGAAGTGGAGGTTGCAGAGGAACCTGATGGAATCTTGCAAGCCGAATCTGAGAAACCACCCAAAGGAGAGACCCTAAATAGTCCTGAAAGAGGGATTAGTCACATAGCTGGGTGACCACCCATCAGGAGGGGGCTCTGACATCACCTGTCTGACCTGGCCACTCAGATGCTTCCAGAGTTCCCTGGAAACCTTGGATTCAAGTTGGCAAAACCCAGGGACCCTCTGGAGGAGCTCTGGGCATCACCCCTGGGTGGTGATGGACAGGGGAGTCGCCACTCCCCTTTCCATTGTCCAGTTTAACCAGAGCAGGGACTGGAGGTCCCTGAACCAGTGTAGACTGGGTTATGCCTGGAGGGCACCAAATGTGCCCTTCAAAGCATGCCAGTGGCTTGGGGGAGGCTACCCCTCCCAAGCCATATAACACCTATTTCCAAAGTGAGAGGGTGTAACAACCCTCTCCCAAAGGAAATCCTTTGTTCTGCCTTCCTGGGCTTGAGCTGCTCAAGCAACAGAAGGGCAGAAACCTGTCTGTGGGGTGGCAGCAGCTGGGGCTGCCTGGAAAACCTCAGAAGGCTATGGAAGCAATGCTGGGGGTCCTCTAAGGATCCCCCAGAGTGCATGGAATCATACAACCAATACTTGCAAAAGCATTGGGGTATGATTCCAACATGTTTGATACCTAACAAGTTTAGGTTCAGATTTACCATTATGTAGCTGGACATAGGCAGTGATCTATAGGCAGTGACCCATGTCCAGTACACAAGCAAAATGGCGTCCTTGCACTCACAAGGTCCATGAAAATAGGTCTGGAGTTTGTCGGCTACTGCAGGGGTGCCCTCACACACAGGTACATGCACCTTGCCCTCCGGGCTGAGAGGCCTACTATAGGGGTTACTTGTAGTGACCTGGTGCAATGACCTATACCAAGTCCATGCACCCAGTTCACGCAGACTGCAATGGCAGGCCTTCAGAACCCTTTGCATGCAGAATAACTGCTACAGCCCATAGGGATCCCTGGAACCCCAATGCCCTGGGTACCTGGGAACCATATTCTTGGGGCTTACATGGGGGCACAAGTATGCCAATTGTGGGATGAAACACAGAGTTTTGGGAGAAAAAGCATAATCAGTGGGGTCCTGGTCAGCAGGATCCCAGTGAACACAGTCAAGCATACTGATATCAGGCAGAAAAAGGGGTAACCATGCCAAGAAAGAGGGTCCTTTCCTACAACAATAGAGTGGGGTAGAGTGTAATACCATACTGCTGAGTGACATACACTGGAGTAGCATAGTGGCAAGTACCTTACAGTAAAGAATGCAGAAGAATAGCATAGGGTGGAGTGTTGTAGAGGGGAGTGTCATACAATGGAATAACATAGAGTAGAGTGGCATAGAGTGGAACAGCATAGGGTGGAATAGCGTATAGCGGATCGGCCTGAGGGGGCTGGCTTTGAGTGGAGTGGTGTAGAGTAGAGTGGCATAGACTGGAGTGGCATAAAGTAAAGGGGACAGACACATGAAATCATGGTTTTGTGCTTACCTAATAGTGCATTTTTACAAATCGCTATTAACAATTTGCAAACATCGATTACCTACTGTGTGTTTTACACTGTTTACAATCAACCAATCAATTATGGATTTGTAAAGAGAGGCTATTCACCCATACGGTCTCAAGGCGCTAAATGTAGGCATGCTGCTCAGTCAAAGAGCCAGGTCTTGAAGTCCTTCCTGAACTGCTTCAGTGCTGCTGTCTGCCTGAGCTTGGGGGGTAGTGTGTTCCATGTCCTGGCTGCTACATAGGAGAAGGATCTTCCTCCTGCTGTACATTTCTGGATCTTGGGGACTGCTGCAAGCTGGGCAGAACGGAGACGTCTGTTGGGTACGTAGAAGGTGAGGCGGTTGTTGAGGTATTCCAGTCCTATGTTGTGCAGTGCCTTGAATGTGTAGATCAGGAGTTTGTATGTGATATGCTTGTTGACTGGGAGCCAGTGTAGGTCTCTGAGGTGGGAGGAGATTTGGCTGTGTCGGGGATGTCCAGGATGAGTCTGGCTTCTGCATTCTGGACTTTGTAGTCTTGATTGAAGTTTCTTGGTGATGCCTACATAAAGTGCATTTCCAGCGAGTCCAGTTTGTTGGTGATGAGTGCACAGGTGACTGTCTTCCTTGTGTCGGGGGAATCCATCTGAAAATGTTCTGCAGGAGACGGTGGGTGTGGAAGCTTGATGAAGAGACGGCATTAACTTGATGGCTCATCGATAGAGAGGAGTCCAGGATGATGCCCAGGTTGCGTGCATGGTCAGTGGGGGAGGGGACTTTACCCAGAGCAGTAGGCCACCAGGATTCATTCCAGGCAGAAGGGATGGAGCCAATCATGCGGATCTCTGTCTTGTCTGAGTTGAGCTTGAGGCAGCTGGCCTCCATCCAGGTGGTGACTGCTCTCATCCTGTTGTAAAAATTCCTTTTGGCTTCAGCAGAGTCCTTAGACAGGGAGAGGATCAGTTGGGTGTCGGCATAGGAGACAATGTTTAGCTCATGTTGTTTGGTGACCTTAGCGAAAAGGGCCATGTAGACATTAAAAAGCGTCGGGCTGAGTGATGATCCTTGGGGCACTCTGCTGCAAGTGTCATTAGGTTCTGACGTGAACAGTGGTAGTCTGACCCTCTGTGTTCTTCCTGTGAGGAAGGACCTGATCCAGTTCAGGGCTTTTTCTTTGATGCCAGCGTTGTGCAGTCTGTTACAGAGGGTGCAGTGGGAGACGGTGTCAAATGCGGCAGTAAGGTTGGGGAAGATGAGTGCGGCAGTGCCTCTGCAGTCCAGAATGATGCGTTTGTTATCGGTGGCTGTTAGGAGTGTGGTTTTGGTGCTGTGGTTGCTTCTGAATCCGAACTGAGATGGGTCTAGGATACAGTGTGTCTCGAGGAATTCGGTGAGTTGCTGGTTGACGGCTTTTTCCATTACCTTGGCTGGGGAAGGGAGCAGAGAGATGGGTCTGCAGTTCTTCAGCTCGCTAGGGTCGGCGGTGGGTTTCTTGAGTAGTGGGCTGATTCTGGCATTTTTCCATTTTGAGGGGAAAATAGCAGTCTCAAAGGATAGTTTGATGGTTGAGCAGAGCTCTGGTGCTATTGTGGCACTGGCCAGATTGAGGATGTGATAAGGGCATGGATCCGAGGATGCTCCCGAGTGGTTGGAGTTTATCAGTCGTGATGGGGGTCCAGCAGTTTAGTATGTGGTGAGGTGCTAGATCTGTGGATGGTGAGTGGTGCTGGCGGGCTTTGGTTCCTGGAGCCTTTGTAGATTTCCTGGATCTTATGGTGAAAGAAGGTGGCAAGGTCATTGCAGAGGTCTTGGGAGGGAGGGATGGATCAGCTATCTGCCCTGGGGTTTGTGAACTCTTTGACAATGGCGAAGCGCTCTTTGCTGTTGTGAGTGCTGGTGTTGAGGCGTACATAAAAGACAGCTTTTTTCGCTGCTATGATGTTCTGATGGTGCATAATGACTGCATTTTTGTAGGCTCTGTGGTCTTCGGTAGATTTGCTGGTCCTCCATTTACGTTCTACCTGTAGGTCTGACATAAACCACTTGGGTGTTTTGCTCTGTTGATTCCCTGCTGTGCTGTTGGCGCAGTTTGAGAGCCAGAGGTGTAGGCTGCTTGAAGCTTCATTTGCATCTGCTGTGTCGGGTGGGATGGAGTGGTTGAGAGAGTTGGTGTGCTGTGCTTCTGTGACTTTGCACCAGTGTCTGCTGGGGGGAGGAGGGTGGTGTCATGCAGTGTTCTTTGTGTAGGTAAAATGGATGCACTTGTGGTCAGTCCAATGTTGTTCGGAGGTATAGGAGGTGGTGATGTTATCCCCTGCTGAGACAAAGGGGTGGAGAATGTGTCCTGTTCTGTGGATGGGGACATTGAGGAGTTGTTTGAGGCTGAGAGATGTGGAGTTGTCCAGGAGGTTTGAGGTGTTGGGGTCATCGAGGGTATCAAGTTAAAAATCGACGTTGCCGAGTACGATGTAGTCAGAAGAGGTGAGTGCTTGGGGGGCGACGAGGTCGGCGATGTGTGCACACAACTGGGATCGGGTTCTGGGTGGCCTGTAGATGAGGGCATCATGAAGGGAGGTATTTGGGTTGGTCTGGATCTAGAAATATAGGTGCACGTTCATTGACTGAGACTGCGACTCGATTCCCAGTGGGTGGAAAATAGACCTACCTCATTAATGTTCATGAGGTAGGTTGCCATTTGCGACCCATTGGGTATCACTAAAAGATATGGATGGTGGCCTGCTGCGGACAGCAGACCACCATTTCTGTGTTTGCTTCTAAATAAAGAAACTTTTTTGAAAATGGAGCCCGTCTTCCAGGATGCTTTTAAAAAAATAAAGTGAAAAGTTTTATTTTCTTTATTTAGGAGTAGGCAGTGGTCATAAGGGCCACTGCCTGCTTTAAAAAAATGTTTTTGCAACCATTCACAAAGGGGAAGGGGTCCCTCGCGGACCCATTCCTGTTTGAGAATAGGTTATCACCAATTTGAAGTTGGTGATAAACTGCAAATGTTTTGCAACCAGATTCTGGTTACAAAACTTTCATACATTCCCCTATGAGTAGCTATGAGGAAGGGATACCCTTAAGAGGCCCCTTCTTAACACCGAATTGCAAACCTATTTTGCGATTTAGTAATAAATAACTGAATCATAAAATAGCATTTGTACATCCCAAAATGTTTTTTTGAGGTTGCATGTCCCTATTCTGCAAATCAGACCATTTGTGACTGCATGAAACCTCCATACATCTGGCCCAAGGTGCGTAAACTGTAGCAGCATAGAGTGGAGTGGTACACAGTGAAGTTGCGTCCAGTGTAACAGAGTAGAGTACAGTGGGGAAGAGAGGAGTGGAGTCTCGTACAGTGAAATATAGTGGAATGGCATTGAGTGGAGTAATGTGGAGTGGAGTGGTGTATACTTGAGTGGCATATTCTGGAATCCCATCAAGCGTAGTGGTGTACAGTGTAGTAGCATACACGAGTGGTGGACAGATGTATGCAAAGTTTGTGAGCAACATAGATTATGGTGTTCAAAGTAATACAAAACAGCAAATCGCATTGCCTTTGTTTCTTTAGATTTACCAATTAAAGCAGGGCCACACATGGGGGCCTTGTGTTAGTTTGTAAATTTGGCTTAAGTATTGCATTGCCCATGTGATACCATGCATGACTCAAGGATAATGCAATACAATAATACAGCTAGGCCTTAGTTATATTTTATACCACAGTATACTGTAGTAACTTTGTGGTTTACTGTGGTACATGGTAATGACAAGTCAGTTTAAAATTGGGTAATGGCTGTTTTTATAATATGAAAAGGCAGCCATATTGTTTTTACCACACTTTGGCTGTATTCGGTGGTAAGGCTTAGATACAGGTAGGTAGTGGGTTTTCTTGTTGTTCCCTAGCTATTACCACTTTATCAAAGTGGTAATAGGTAGGGAAATGTATTCAACTTTTTTTACAAACTTTTAAATAATTGTAATGAAATACTCAACTAATACCTAGTAAGTATTGTATTTTTTAGGAAATGTTTCTTTTTTTCTTTTGTTTTAACTTGCACGTTATTTGCACTGTATTTTTAGGTGTTTTCACAGTACTCCATACACTTTTTTAAAAGAACTAAATATGTTTAAAAAAAATATATAGTGTATTTCATGTTTTCAAGATAATACGTTTTATTTAAAGAAATTTAAGCACTGCAGTACTTCCTAAGCAGTACCGCGGTTCTCCATAAGATTTTTTAAAAATACATAAAAACTTATATTTTTTGGGCTTCCTTGCTACATATTAGTAGTATTGTGCTACATGTGAAACAACATATATCACAAGGTTTTTAGTCATTCCAGTGACCAATTATAATTTCCTCAATATAGTAGTCTATGTAGCTGAGGGTCAGTTTTCCGTTTTCTTGCACATGAGCACATAAGGAAGATCCTAAGATTGATGGCGTCTCCTTCTTGTGCCTTGACTAGTGACAGTCATAGCACTGATGATGTTTAGGCCCCATTGGTTGCTTCCCACTAAACTCTTCTCTTCTGTAGTCAGAGAAGGACTGGGGTCCCTTTCCCTGAAATCTCTTTTGGGGGGTTGCTTGTTCCTAGGATATTTGGTATCTCCCTTCCTGTTCCCTGACTAGTGGCAATCATAGCGCTAGAGGTGGTAAGACCCCAGGGATTACTTCGCACTAAACTCTTCTCTTCTATGGTTAGAGGACAACTGGGGTTCCTTTCCCAGAAACCTCTTTTGGCGGCATTTTTATTACTACTTTTGGTTTTCCCTATTCCCCCCATCCTTCTGCTCAGCGGTGTCTGAGATACCTTTCTTGTTCCTACCCCAGGTACCTTCTTGGACACTCTGGTTTAGATCAGCTTCCTTCTCAAACTCTTTGGGTACACTTTGCCTGGAAACATTTAGGGGATGGTGTCATTCTGTAAAACAGTTCCTCAAAATGTGCTCATCGTTATCATTCACTTTGCTGCTCTTCACCCAACCATCCATTTCCTTACTTAATGAGTCCATAGAATCAACCCATGACCAGTGTGAAGGCTTCTGGCTATCCTAGAACTACAGATGGTATTTCTCAATTGTCAGAACACACTTTTTGATAAGAGGTTCCTTCAAGGGGACATAGCTCATCTTCTCAGCTACCTCTGGGGCCAACAGGGTATCCTTCCCAGCATATGGCATGTGCTACCAGTTGTATGACATTACCATGCATGATTTTACCACGCAGGTCTTTAAATCGTAGTTTTTACCATGCATACTATTTTCATACTTTCACATTAGCTTACATTAAAACTACACTCACCACGCTAACAACTGGCACGCACATGTACACAAAGCCTGCCACTACTTCGTATTTTCAATAATATTATAACAAAACAGTGCTGGACTTTGACTACAGTGTGACACTGCCACCTACAGACGAACTTCAGCAACAATTCCAAAATCAACCTAAATATATAAATCGAAGTACGCAATAAACCCTAATACTCTGAATAAAAATGTATATATTTTTTGAAAATGTCAATTATATAACTTACAGGTTTACATCTCCCAGGAAAATTAAATACTGGACTTCAAAGTTTCAAAATACTTACCAAACCTTTGTCCCTAAACCCTCTGCATCCGGTCCCGGGAGTATATTTTTTAATGCAACATTTAAACTGTTATCAAATTGATACTCAGGTATTACAAATAATAGCTATATATTAACAAACCTACCCACCCATGCCTCAAACCCTAAAACACCCTTTGAAGTCTATACCCTTACGAACCCCTGAAACCTAAAAATACCCTTTGCACCGTATAGTCATTTCCCATCTCTAAACCCTATAAGTATCCTTACAACCCAATACCCTTACCTTCCCCTAATACCCAAAAAATCTCTTACTTTCCAGTTTCCTTCCTCACCCCTAACCCCTTAAAATCACCCTTGCTACCCATACCAAATACCCACCCCTAAACCTTAAAAATACCCTTACAGTCCAACACACCAACCAACATGCAATAAAAATACCCTTACCACCCTACATTCCTACCCACTCCTAAACCTTAAAATCACCCTTACCACCCATATCCCTTAACCACCCTAAGCCATAAAAATACCTTACAACCTAATACCCTTTTCCACCCCTAATCCCTAAAAATAACCTTAAAAATCTATACCCTTACCTGCCGCTAAAACCTTAAAATTCCCTTACAATTGAAATCTAAACCCACCCCTAAACCCTAAAAACACTATTAAAGCACAATACCTTTACCCATCCCTCTATATATATATATACATATATATATATACACACTAAACATAATGCTGTAAATGCTATATTTTGCTTTTTTTTTTTAATGGCACCAACAAGATTTCACATTAGTAATATGAAATACATTACTGTTAAAAAAGAGATTATTGTTAAATTTAACACTCATGCTTTAAAAAATAATACCTTGAGCGGAATACTGCAATTTCAACTACAGGGTAACACTGCCACCTACTGTAAAGAAATGCATGGTAAAGATTTGCATGGTAACAGTCATTCTGTTGGTAATTGTGGCACGTTGTAAAAACTTCAAAGTAAAGGCTGTTTCCCGTGGTATCACACAACAGCACTCCAGTCCTACTCCTGGACTATATGTATATGTAAGGTCACCTTATATACTGCAAACTACTCATCATCCCCACCACATAGCCCTGAATCAGTAATTCCATTGTCATTGCCAACTTAGTAGCTTGACTCAGAGATGTTATTTGCTTTCATATGCAGTTCTTACTGGTTCATCTCATAGGCCAGGTGGACCTTCTTCTCCACCAAGGCCAGGGTTAACTTTTCTCCTGCAACATGAGCTCTGCTAATATAGTTAGTTCCTGTCAGGGAGACCAGATCTTCGGGGCCTGCGGACGTTCCCAACATGTCCACCACTAGACAGCTCCAGAGCTCTGATAGAAATACCACAGAGCCTGAGAGAGTCCAAGTGGGGGAAAAGGGGATTAGGTAGGGAACAACTGGGAAGGAGACCTGTAGGAAGCAAGAGGTTAAACAACACAGTATCAAGATATAATCACATAGACTTTCAATAGACTATGGTTCTAAGAGTTCTCAAACTGTAACCATGGATAACCTAAGAAATTACTATAACTAGACCTCAAGAAATCTAGGTACCTGGAAAAAATCAAGAATGGGTTAATACAATGTTTCATATGAGCTTTTCATGAAATATCACATACTGTCTAGAATACAAGAACCTTCTAGAATAAAGTTTCAGAACAAACATTGCATTTGTACATGAGGACAAAGGCTATCTGAAACATTCCCTGGAAACAACAGGAATTGTACTGGGGACTTAATATGCACAAAGAATGTTGCACTTTGAATTAAGCATCTTCACAGAAAATCCAAAAGCTTGGGATAAATGTGTGCATCTCAACAAACACAACACACCAAACTTTTCAATGCCATGAAATGATTGCGCACACTGTTGAACTAAGAGCCAAGTGCTTTATGCCATGGTTGAAACACGCACACTGTTGCCGATTCAAGCAAGAATATGTAAATGCCATGGAATGATCGCGCCACACTGCTGCTGATCTGAATGCCAAGGTTTACATGAGATAAATGAATCGCGCACACTGCCGATTCAAACAAGAATATGCAAATGTCATGAAGTGATCGCGCCCACTGTTGCCGATCTGAATGCCAAAGTTTACATGAGACAGATGAATCGCGCACTCTGCCGATTCCAACAAGAATATGCAAATGCCACGAAGTGATCGCGCACAATGTTGCCGATTTGAATGCCATGGTTTACATGAGAGAAATGAATTGCGCACTCTGCCGATTCCAACAAGAATATGCAAATGCCATGAAGTGATCGCGCACACTGTTGCCGATCTGAATGCCAAGGTTTACATGAGAGACATGAATCACGCACTCTGCCGATTCAAACAAGAATATGCAAATGTCATGAAGTGATCGCGCACACTGTTGCCGATCTGAATGCCAAAGTTTACATGAGACAAATGAATCGCGCACTCTGCCGATTCCAACAAGAATATGCAAATGCCATGAAGTGATCGCGCACACTGTTGCCGATCTGAATGCCACGGTTTACATGAGAGAAATTAATTGCGCACTCTGCCGATTCCAACAAGAATATGCAAATGCCATGAAGTGATCGCGCACACTGTTGCCGATCTGAATGTCAAGGTTTACATGCTAGGAATGAATCGCGCACACTGCTGATTCAAACAAGAATATGCAAATGTCATGAAATGATCGCGCACACTGTTGCAGATCTGAACGTCAAGGTTTACATGCTAGGAATGAATCGCGCACACTGCTGATTCGAACGAGAATATGCAAATGCCATGAAATGATCGCTCACACTGTTGCCGATCTGAATGTCACGGTTTACATGTCAGGAATGAATCGCGCACACTGCCGATTCGAACAAGAATGTGCAAATGTCATGAAACGATTGCGCACACTGAAAGTTTCACAACTAGGCCCAAAACTCGAAAGTCTTTGAGAAAGGGGTTGGGGACCCAGCCTGACCTCTGCCTTACTGCCCTGCTCAAGGATCACCAATATAATGAGGGCAGGCCTGGAACATCAAGGTAGGCCTCCGGAACAGGAGCTCAGGAAGTTGCTGCTGCTCTGCACCGGGACCTCTGAATAGTGAGCATGTGGAGCTGGGCTGCCTCCCTTATATAGTTTCTGGCCCAGCCCACAAACCACACCTGGTCATGCTGTAGGGAAAGCTTCTAGAAGGTCCTAGAAAGGGACCACACCCTAACACACTCAGTAAGCCTGCAGCAATACCTTGCAAATTAACAGTTATTGCAAACATCATTAATAATGTTTTTCAAGGTTAAACTCTGCAATGCAAAAGGTTAACATACTGTATATATACACAATGCATGCATTATTCTCTTGCATAAAGACGGGGTTTTTGCATTTTTGTCGCCTGTAGAGCGCGCACTGTCCTGATGTTGACAGTTCCTCAAAGGCTATGGTAGCCACCTTCAAATTTAGTGCCCTCACAGTTTGCTTGTCCTTCAATTCATGGGGGTCAGTCTTTGAGAAGACACATAGGCCCGCATTACTACATTGGTGGTATTGACCACCTACCGCCACGGCAACGGCGCCAACATACCGCACCGTGGCACCAGCTGGCAATGCGTATTATGACCGCTGACGGTATTCGGTTTGAAATCTGGCAGAACACCGCCGCTGGTCATGGCGGTGGACGGAGGTAAGGCGGCTCGGCTGACAGCAGCGCTGAGGACCGTCTCCAGCCAGAGTACCCACTTCAAGCAGGTAAGTCGGGTTCTACGACCGGAGAGGAAGATGGGGGTGTTGTGTATATGTGTGTGTGGGGGGGTGTGTGTATGTTTTGGGATTCGTACATGTGGATGTGAGTCGCGTTGGATGCATGCGTGAATGAATGATTGTGAGTGTTGTGTGTTGTGGCTGCATGTGTGTGACAAGCTATGTTGGTGTGTGTTGGGTGTGTGTTGTGGTGTGTGGGTATGTATGTTTGCATGCATGGGTGGAGGTGGGTAGGCATGTGTGTATATGGGTGCGCGTGTGGGAGTGTATATGTGTGGGGGCAGGAGCAGGTGGGGGAAGGTGGGGGAGGACTCTGGGGAGGGGTTAGGGTATGGGGGAGACTCCTATCAGTGACAGGGGAGGGGTTCCCTGGCACTGATAGTGCCTAACGGCATAGTTTTCGTGGCGGTAAGTTTGGCATGAAAACCATGGCGGTAAGCTGGGTTGTGATCCCGAGGGTGGGAATGTGAAGGCCGCCGGGCTGGAGACCAAAGTCTCCAGCCCAGCGGCCATTACCACCCTTGCGGTCAGAGTGTTAAAGTGGCAGTGTTGGATGGCAGTAACCGCCAGGGTCCAGATCCAATTGTTTTTACCGTTGGTCTGTTGGCGGTATTACCGCCGCTTTAACACCGACCGCCAGGGTTGTAATGAGGGCCACTGTTTTCTGCTCTGGACGTGGAAAGTGGTCAGGATCCCATGGTTACATACTCTGCCACTGGCACTACAAGGTGATTCTCCCCTTACTGCTTTAGTTCTTCTGGGCCCTCTGCATTATCTTACCCTTGCTCCTGTGTGGTTGGACATATCATGCATAATTATTCCCATTCTCTTAGGGCTATCAGATACTCCCCCATCTTATACCTCTTTGCCAACTTCAGTCTTCTCTCCTCATGCAGATTTGTTAGATCAGTCATACTGAGGCTCGCAGTGCAGTTCAAAATAAATTTCATCCTTCGGAAAATGAAAGGTGCAAAATAGAAGGGTAGAAATTAAATTCAGGAAAAAATCTAAATGCCAAATTAAAAATGTTAAGATGTAAAAGTCAATTTGGTTGTCAGAATAAGAAAATGGATTTTTGGATTTAACTGAATTTACAGAATGGTACTATAAAACATAACATCAGTTACGAAATCAATGTATTATTTGACAAGGGTGATTACTACCTCAAGTAGTAACCATAAACCTTATCAGGTTAAACACTTAAGGCCACTATAATAACCAGAGCTCAGGTCCTTGGTAGCTATGCTACATAGTAGACAAACTGAACTAACGTGTTAATTATTTATGCAGTATGAAAACAAAGTCAAAACAAGAAAAATCCCCACCCAAATTAGAAAATAGACTACACTTTAATAAACAAAATGGTAGTAAAACTACAAAAAACAAAAAAAGGTATTATGCATTATTAAAGTTTAAAAGAGGAAATAGTGGCAAAAAGAATGAATCACCAACTGATACCTAGGAGCAACCTAAGGCCAACTGCAATGCCGTGCGGATCCTGCACAGAAACCAGCTTTGACCTGGCGTGGAGACTCACCCTTTCTTGAGGAAGTCACTCGTTGTGTAGCTCTGACTCTCTTCTATAACAGTTGCTGAGGTTCAACAAAGAGAGTACCTACAGATTCTACTTCTCTGACTGTGCCTCCAGAATATAGAACTTACTACCACCGGATTTACACATCCGTTCATCAGCTGTCACTTTTACTGGGAATGGTAAAGGTCTACTGGGTGACAGATACCTATATAACTGACTCCCTGTTCGAAGTTCTGAAACCAACACACCTTCCTGTACTGGCCCTTACACCGAGGTGCTTGCTGAGCAAGAGCCCAACATCCACAGCTAGTTAGTTTTCAGTGGAAAAATGTGGTGTCAACATTGCATTTGGAGGCTTTTTCTGTTGTGGGCATGAGGCCTACCCACACAAGTGAGGTGCCAATTTTATCAGGAGAATTGGGGGAACACAGAATAGCAGAACAAGTGTTATTGCCAATTGTCTTTGTCTGCATTTGTGCCTTCCAAATGTAGGACAGTGTGTAAGAAAGAAGTCATTTTGATAAATTCACTGTATTTCACATGTTAGTATGGAGACCCCCCAAATAACCACTGCTTCTAAACTCCATATCTTGTTCCCATTTAAGAAATACATAGGTTTCCTTGATTCCTATTTTCCACAAATGAATTGCTGCATGCCTGATACACACACAATGAAAAACCATTTCAAGGTCGAACTCAGTTATTGGCTCTGGGAACAAAGAATTCTTGGTGAACCCACAAGCACTATGTATACCCGCACCAGAAAGGTCCAGCCGACAGAATGCTATATTACTTTTGAAAATCTGCCATAGTTCTAAGAAGTTACAGATGAAAACATAGACACAAATAGCTTTTTTTAACGCAATTTCAATATTTATTTTTGTATTTCAACTGATAATTTCTATGAGAAAATCTCGAAGGATCTACAAAAATGGCTCCTTGATGAATTTAGAATTGTGTCTACTTTTCAGAAATCTATAGCTATCTGGGATCCACCATTGGTTTCACACCCATTTCTACGAGTAACTGGAAGGAGGTTGAAAGCACAAAAAATAGGAAAAATGGGCAATGTCTCAGTAAAATGCCAAAACTGTGTTTCGATAAAGGTGGTTTTCTGAGTCAAGTCTGCCTGTTCCTGAAAGTTTGGAAGATGGTGATTTTAGCACCACAAGCCCTTTGTTGGTGCCATTTGCAAAGGAAAAAAACAGATGCTTTCTTCTGCAGAACTTTTTTCCCATTTTTCCCAAAAAACCCACATTTTAGCTGTATTTTGGCTAATTTCTTAGTTCCCTCCTTGGGAATCCACAAACCCTGGGTACCTTTAGAATACCAATGATGTTGGAAAAAAGGACACATTTGGCATGGATAGCTTATGTGGACAAAAGGTTATGGGGCCCTTAGTGTGAACTACCCTAAATAGCCAAGAAAAAGGCTTAGCGCAGGAGGAGGGAAAGGTTTAGCAGCAAAGGGGTTAAAAAAACGCTAAATAACTTCATCCTCCGTAGAATACAGTGGTGCTCCTTGCACACCCATACTTGTATCATCTATATGGGTGGCATGAATGCTAAGTGCAGCCCACATATGGCCCTTAACTTTGATTCCATGCATCTGAGAAGAACGTTAAATTAACTGTTTAAGTGGAACCGATTTTATCAAAAGAGCCTTAGGGACACAGCAGATACTGGCTTGGTACTGAATTGTACTGTCACAGTGCGGAAAGTCCTAACATAACCAAAAACAGGATGCAGAAAAAGCTGAATAATACAGGGTTCAATGAGAAAAAGTGACTTTGCTCCAGTTACCTAAACCATATGTGCTGAAGTTCAATGGTGCCTGATTCAGATGGAAATCAGGTCATTTGGATTATGAGGTGGAACAGTTTGGTTTGAAAGTTTGATGAAGATAAAGGAATAATGATCCAACTGGTTAAGTGGTTGGACCAAGGTATCCATTACAACAACATTGTGGGTGAATACACTGTGAGTAAAATGCAATGTGGGTGGTATCGTAGGTGGTCTTGGACCAATGACCAAGCAGGACAGCAAAAACAACTTTAAATAGAGATTTAATTTGTGAAAAGTTTGCTCTAACCTAATGCCAAAGTAAATAGCTGGACCTTTAAGAATTTCCTAAATTTAAGGTAGTTCTTTTCCAACTTGAGTTTTATTGGTTTGGAGTCCACAAGGAAAGAATAAGGTTAGTGGACAAGATTCTGATTGGACAACCAAAGGCTTTCGGTTAGTAGGTATGAAAGAAATGACATGTTAATTTGGTAGGTGAACATGAAGAGCCTTGTGGACAGCACACAAAGAGAGCTCCCAGTGGTGATTTGTGGGGGGGGGGATACATTTCTGCCAAAATCATTATTAGGAGGCCCATTGTAAAACCACATGCAGTAGAACAGCAAGTATTAATGCAGATCAAACCTGGTGTATTTCTCCTTCAAATAGACTATGTATTTATGCATAGTATGCCATAATTGGTGCAGCAACACTGCGTTCAGCATATGCTATGGGGCTGTAATACAGCTTCCTGGACTTGTCACTACAATGGCATTGTTATTACTACATGTAGTAGAATTACACCACAATCACTGCAATAGCTATAATGTGGCCTAACACAGTTAGTGAGGTAATCTTCAGAGTGATATTCTGCTGTATAAGTGTCTTTCGCACATTTTGCAAATTTTGTGCATTTTGATGAATTTTCCCCTGTGCTTATATTTACATTTTGGTTTTTCTTTTAAATGTTGTGACGAATGGAGGGGGCGTGGTTAGGTGCACAACAAGGTGGTGGCTCTGCCTTAAGCTCCCCAGTTCCTCCGGTGTACATGCCGGCCGGGATGCCTGCTGGGAGAAAAAAAGGACATGTATATGTGGTGGGATACAGTGTGAGCACGAGGGAGGGGTTGTGGACCCCCAAACTCCACCAAAGCCTGTGTTCTCAGGGCCTGATATCTCCACGGCAGCAGTTCCAAAATAGTATCCCCTTGGTGCAGAGAACTTCACATGCTGATGCGGGTCCATCTGAGCGATGCCCATCCACCTACTGATTGCCAGGCTCTCTGAGGATCTCTGAGGGGCCTCACTGACTAAGTGGGGGTAAATAAAGTCTGTTTACCGCCCATTGCCATGCTCTCCTGAAGTGATCTACCTTGCAATGCCACAGCATACCTGCAATGGGGACTCTCATCAGTGTGGACTACCGCTCTTACCGTCATGGGTCCATCTGAGGAACTCAATCTATGTCAACTGGTGGTCAATATCTATAACAATTTCTGTCGGGATGTGCCAGATAAGTAGCAGGATGGGACAATGTCTTACCTTTAAGCGTCTCATTCTCCCAATGTCATTGGTCTCACAGTTCGCTCCCACTAACTCACGCACATGTATTAGCTCCAGTTTACTAGGCTCATTGTCAGACTCCGGTTAAGAATAAGGAACTAAACTGGGGCATGATCTGCTCAGCGAGGTCTTTGTTGGTGGGTATATTGAGGATCTTACTGTTAGCCTGCTTTTCTTTGGGGTTTCTGTGTAGGTCACATCATAGTTTACACTAGTACTCACTTCTTCTCAAAATGGCGGCGACTGCTTTGGCCTAATTCCATTGTACTCCTCTGCTCCATTCCTTCACCACTGTGGCTCTGTAACTCTGTTTCTTTTGAGGATTGACAGCGTTGGAGCCCTTAAGAAGAATTTTAAAATTATTGTCTTTGCTCTACCTCAAACAGTGTTTCGGCCCTAATATTGGTTTCTAATACTCACAATGAATGGCAATGTTTATTTGTGCGCAGCTCTTCTGACCTGGGATTGGGCTTTACCACAACAGGGGCTGCTGTTTAACCAACGGGGTCCATCCTCCAGGGTGCCCCTAGGGGAGGTCTCCTTTCACACAGGAATATTGTATATTGGAGCCCATTAAATCCATTAATCCACTGAACCCACAGGAGAATCCTTATCAGTGCAGTGTTCCAGAAAGTAGGTCTAAATCAGTGAGGGCCGACGTCTGCGCCCACGCTGGGTTGTGGTACAGAACTCTGTGCTCAAGTTTTCACCAGGAGGTATCTTCACCCACACTTAGTCTCAGCCATCACGTTTGCTTAACAGATCATGGGTCGTCTATTTGTGCAAAAGTGTCCTTATCAGGGCAGAGTACCAGAGAAAGACTGCGTTGAGCTGTGGCACCATTCTCAGTGTTCAAGATCCTCCCAGGGAGCATCCTCACCCTTGCATAGTACCAGCAGTGCACAAGTATAAGGAAACCTCACTCTTGAAGTGGGGTACTTCTCGTAGGTGGTACCACACTACCACAAAGAGTTAACAAAGCTACTGCCACAGTATGTCAGACATCGGAAACAGAAACGTGAAGGACAAAAACACTAAGTTGAACTTGAAGCATTCTAGCAGTCATCACCCATTCCAGAGTCACCTGTGAAAGGTAGCCCTGAATTCTCCTCTACCTCAATAACTTAATACTGTGCGTGAGCCCAGAGCACTAAAACAAACATGAATATGCTTCAAGTTGGCATGGCTGGGATCCGCAAAGACCTTGAAGACCAAACAATAAAAATTGCTAAAGCTGAGACAAGAGTAAGTATGGTGGAAGACTATGGCCCTCATTCTAACCCCGGCGGTCTCAGACCGCCGGGGCCAGGGTCGGCGGGAGCACCGCCGACAGACCGGCGGTGCCCCGCAGGGCATTCTGACCGCGGCGGTTTGGCCGCGGTCAGAAAGGGTAAACCGGCGGTCTCCCGCCGGTTTACCGCTGCCCTTAGAATCCCCCATGGCGGCGCAGCTTGCTGCACCGCCATGGGGGATTCTGACACCCCCTACCGCCATCCTGTTCCTGGCGGTTCGCCCGCCAGGAACAGGATGGGGGTAGGGGGTGCCGCGGGGCCCCTGGGGGCCCCTGCCGTGCCCATGCCAATGGCATGGGCACGGCAGGGGCCCCCGTAAGAGGGCCCCACAAAGTATTTCAGTGTCTGCCTAGCAGACACTGAAATACGCGACGGGTGCAACTGCACCCGTCGCACCTTCCCACTCCGCCGGCTCAATTCTGAGCCGGCATCTTAGTGGGAAGGTTGATTTGCCCTGGGCTGGCGGGCGGCCTTTTGGCGGCCGCCCGCCAGCCCAGGGCAAATCCCAAAATACCCTCAGCGGTCTTTCGACCACGGAGTGGTATTTTGGTGGGGGAACTTCGGCGGGCGGCCTCCGCCGCCCGCCGAAGTTAGAATCACCCCCTATATGACTGCTCAACGCAAGCACCTACAAAACCTTAAGTGCTCTATTTCCTCACTGAAATGAGAGCACGTGGAACAGGAGGACCGCAACTGAAGGAGCTATGGGCCAGATGTAGCAAACCATTTGCGAGTCGCAAACGTGTGTTTGCTATGCAGAAATGCATTTTGCGAGTCGGAACCGACTCGCAAAATGCATTTCCGACTCGCAAATAGGAAGGGGTGTTCCCTTCCTATTTGCGACTCGCAGTGGTATGCAATTCCATTTGCGACCGCGTACGCGGTCGCAAATGGAGTTGCAGTTACCATCCACTTGAAGTCGATGGTAACCCACTCGCAAACTGGAAGGGGTCCCCATGGGACCCCTTCCCCTTTGCGAGTGGACCCAAAAATAATTTTTCAGAGCAGGCAGTGGTCCAAGGGACCACTACCTGCCCTGAAAAAATCCGAAACTAAAGGTTTCGTTTTTTTTTTCTAAGTGCAGCTCGTTTTCCTTTAAGGAAAACGGGCTACACTTGGAAAAAAAAATACTGCTTTATTTAAAAGCAGTCACAGACATGGAGGTCTGCTGTTCCCAGCAGGCCTCCATCCCCGTGAGTGCCCTGAGTCGCTATGGGGGCGCAAATTGCGACCCACCTCATTAATATTAATGAGGTGGGTCTTTGCGACCCCATAGCGACTCGCAGACGGTGTCTGAGACACCTTTCTGCATAGCAAATTGCAACTCGCAATTTCATACCTACCTACATCTGGCCCTATGTTCACATCTTTGGTTTGCAAAAAGATATTGAAAACTCTGCCCCTTCGGTTGCTGATTTCTCAATTACTTGGATCCCATAGGTCTTCCAGGTTTCCTTCAACAAAGAGCTCATAGGATTCCAACCTTCAAACTAAAAACATGTTGACTCCAAGACCTCTGATCTTCAAACCCTTACACCACCAGCACACAAAGCAAATCTTGGCACATATGAGGAAGGCTCGGATGATCCAGTGGCATTTGTTGAAAGGGTTTCCTCAACTTAATGAAATGGCTCAGACACATTGAAACTCCATTTTAATTTTCGGGCCCCTAGAAATTCCGAATTACCTTCAGACGCCAGACTGTTGACACATGCTTCTCCTTGCATAAATAAGTTTCAGCCATTAGTATTAGGTGCATTGCTACTATGCCCACTCACAGGTGTATCCCTGGGTTGGTCACAGGGCCATAATTGCATCCTTACAAATTGGTCATACGTCTCTCCAGACAGCGTTGGTTAGTAACATGTCACCACACATATTTTAGAAATGGACACACACCCACTGGCTGTTGTAAACATCAGAGACACCCTGTTACCTCATAAGGGATGGTTACAATGGGACCAGGTGGCATTCCACGTCTCTTTCTGTACAGGGAAGTTTCAGCTATTGTAAACCACCTGCAATTTTTATTTTACACACTCATAGGAATAGGCAGGGGCTGACCAGAAAGCCAAACTGCTTCCTTACAATTTGGTCAGACCACATGCTGCTGAATTACAGAGGATCTAGATCCTTGAACCCTCCCTTTTAGCACTCCACCAATAATAACCTGTCAGAGAGCATAAGCGCTCAATATGTCCCCCAACCACTCAGGTGATTGATAATATATTACTGTGTTTTCTGACAACCAGTATTTCTACCCCCCTAGTTACTGGTTCGTCCTAGGTGTACGTGTATTTTAATATCTGGAAATGTGTTTACATGAAGATTGCTGAACTCTACTTGCATTCTAATGTCTATGTATTTTAATATCAGGTAATATGTTTTTCTGTACTTTGCCCTACATTTGGATCCAATGTGTGCTGTACTTTGTTTGTGTTCATCCCCTAGCACACAGCTCAATTTTTTCTGGACTGCCCTACTTTGATCCAGTCTGATTGCATTTATATAAGGTTCGACGGAGCTCATGGAGTTCTACTCTGTGGAATTCAGCGGAGTTGGCTAAAAACTCTGTGGAATGATATAGAATTCTGCGTGTGTTGGAATGCTGTCTGCACTACCACTGCCTGAATGCACCTGATCGTGCAAGCACTAAGCAGGGTCGGGCTTGGCTCACCATGCCCGACCCTGCTTAGCACTTCAGAGATCAGGTGCATTCAGGCCAGGGTGGTATGTCATAGGCCTCTCTTGTGCCCACCGGCCTCAAGCCTGCTGCTCTCAAACACACCGGCACACTTCCTTTCACCAACCACCCTCCTTCACAAACTTGCTACGAGAGGGCTAAGCACATGCCCTGTCTTTCACCAGCCTTGCAATCGCTTCCTCTGCACTTACACACAGCCTCTGACCGCCCTTTCTTTAGAGCCCAGCAGCAGAAAAACAGCTCACAACCAGCAGCCTGCTATTTTCACAAAGTGTCTAGCCTTACTTGCCACTGGGCTCTAAGGCACTCTCTCAGACCACACACATCTCTATCTGGCGTGGGCTGCCGGGCTACCACTCAGCAGCTGATGCTCCTCGGTCTCCAGCTCTCCCTGCTGGCCTCAGCACCGTACCCCAGAACACCACCTCCATTCCCAGGCACTCTGGGGAGACAGATTCTTTTCAAGTGGAGCCCTGACTGCAAGTGTCTTTTTTTCCAAGCACAGTCCCCCCTCATATGGAAATTCTATCTATGCCCAGTGCCGGCCCCTGTGTGCACATTATAAATAAAGTGAAATGAATGTCTGAAGTGGGTCCAGGGCCCCTGTTGGCAGCTGCCTGGCTCTCTGACTCCCTCTGCCCCCTGCTCCCGGGCTGTTAAGGACAGTCAAAAGAGGGAGGTCTGGATCCGGAGCTGGCAGAGGTGCAGACCCTCAGAAGCAGCTGGCAGCAGCTCCACACTGCCGACTGGCAGAAAGCAAAGCCTGTCATAGGACAAATGGTGTTCTCTTTGGGCCGAGTGTAAAGGACACCTCAGTTATGGGGACTGCACTTCCAAGTCTGCACTTGCGCTGTGTGACCCATAACTGGGCTGCTGCACACGTGGGGAGCTCCATTCCGCTGCCGGGGCTAGCAAAATATTTGGATGAACTCCATGCTCCAAGCAGAGTGTGGAGTGCAAAACACTTTTTTAACTCACCTCCCACCCCTAGACATGTGTTCATTCTCTCCACAATGGTATGATTAAGATGTTCATGCTATATGTGCCATGTACATGCCATCATACGTACGCCCACTCTTGCCCGTATGACTTCCTACCCGGGCGGCCTTTTATGCCAGGCATAGCCACTGAATCTGCACTCTACTATGATTTTCCCCATGCACCGCATCTCTAAGATCATCCTCTGGTGGGAAAGGGCCCTTGCTTGCCTCTAGGATACTCTGGAGTCGTGAGGACCCCCATAGTTACATGTTCTGTCCCCTTCTCTCCCACCTAATGCACCCCCTACTTATATGAAGAGCTGCCTATGATCAACTAAGGCCTGGTTAGAGCCCCCTACATAAAGATCATTAGCAACCAAGAAAATGCCCAGTGTATTCAATAAATGTGGTCTTCTTCAATATCAAAGGGTTGAAACATCCAGTGAAAAGATCCAAAATCCTAGACTATTGTAGGGAGCTTGCGGAAGACTTAGTACTACTCCAAGAGACCAAGATAGGTTGTAAAGAAGCCCGTTTAATGAGGAAAGGTTGCCGGACATGTCCTGCTTTGATGCCTGTGGGAAAAATTGGGTTATTACCCTACTATCCACGAAATCTGGTTTAAGTATAGTTGCATCGGAGCGCGACACCAATGGCAGATAACTACTTACTAGGCTAAGCAATGGTGCTCATGGTCTTTATGTCATGAACATATACACCCCCAACATAGACGACCCAGGTTTTTGGCGTACCCTTAGGCAAAAATATTACTAGACATCACACATGACTCCAAAACAATAGTAGGAGAGCATTTTAACCTTCCGATGACCACATTCTAGATCGACACTCGGCTTTCAAATTTAGAACTCCTAGAGCACATGAACAGATACTCAACCTTTGCTCTTCACGTGAAATCAAAGATTTTTGGAGATTAAACAACTCTAAGGGCAGTGATTTTATATTTGTCTCTCTACCACACTCTAGTTTCTCCCTTATTATCTCCTTGTAGATGCCTCACTTCCAAAGGCCACTTTCGATGCTAAAATCCACCCAAACCTTATCTCAGTCCCCTCTGCAACCTCAAAGTCCATTCTCAACCATTCCTTAAACACTGACATTCTAGAAAGTGCACCAGACATTGCAGACCTACAGAATGAAATAGAACTAAAATATTCGGTCAAATCCCCAGTAATGTTATGGGCCGCATTTAAATGTGCTCTGAGAGGCCAATCTTTAAATGGATGTCCAAAAAATGGCAAAGTGAAGAGAGCTGTGCAATCGCCAGGTGCTGAAATCACAAATAAAGAGGAAGCATTTAGACATTCTAACAACAAGTCCCTACTTAAAGACATCGAGCAGTTAAAATACAGCTTTAACTTCAGTAAAAGGGCCTACCTCTGTATAAATGCCCCAAAATCCAGCCAACTCTTACCCCAAAACAGAGCCGGAAATATGCTTGCCTCCATTCTAAAATGTAACAGCCTCAACAACCAAATTACTCATATTAAGGACATAGCAATAATACTGTTCCCTCTCTTATTCAGTCCAAATTCTTCACAATTAATTTTCTGCATTGTACCCCATCCAGATTTCATGATCTAAACATGTGAGAAGACGGCAAATGCTGGAATTGTAACCAAGAACTGGGCTGACACAACACATGTTTGATTCATACTGGCTACCAATACAAAACCAGTCATCAGTTATATTTAACATACCCTTTCCATGACAGCACTGGGTGCCTGGGCCTCAGCTCCCGCTTTGACCCTAGGAGCCAATGAGATGGCGCTGCTAGATCTTAGGTCATTTTTTGTGAATGGAAATCATTCAACCGTCTATTTCATCACACATGGTGAGCATGGGGCTCATAATTTCAGGGGACACATAGCCTATAGTCCAAAAACCAGTAGCCCCCCAATTTCCAGTGTCGTATGGCAATCCCTAGACAAATACATAGAAGTAATTTGGTAAGGACCTGCAGCACAACCTATAACAGGTTTATTGAACCGAAACACTCACTCACTTCAAGATAGGAGACATCCCACACACCTCCCACCCTTCTTCCGCCCTTGCCCCCCCAGTTCTTTCTTACGTTTGGTTCATCTTGACTATTAGGGTGATATATGATTCATGGACATTAAACACACAAGTTATGATAGTTCTGGTTCCATCTGCCCACATCTTGACTTACTGTAAAGGTTGATCATAATGTGGGCCCCCCAGATCCTCAGCGTTTGCTCATACTTGTGGCTTATATATCGTATCATCAGCTCACTTGTACTGTCTACCTAACTGTCATTGATATAGTAGTAATGTGTTTGTGCAAATCAACAGTGCTTGGCATAGAACCTGGACCAGTGGAGTCACCCAACCCTTGTCTGCATCACAGTGATATCTGATTTTATGGTTTTATTTCTTAAAATAAATAAAAATACTTTGGAATTAAATAATGTGATAAATCTGTTGCATTTCTTTTAAATGTTTTTGAGAAAAAAATGTATTTATTTGGTCTCATTAGGTCATGAATGGAACAGCTAGTTTTTAACTTTTATTTTCTCCTTTCCTGTTTCTAATTTAAAAAAATTATAAATCTTTTTTTTGCAAGTGAACCAACAAATAATTCACTTTAACAGCCAAGTCAGGCAGGTTAAAAGCGTGATCACCTTTCTCCGGGCCTTGTGCCCCCTCGGTACAGGCAGGTCTGAACATATCTGAGCCCACCTGGTGGGGCAGCCTCGTCCCTCGTAAACTGATCTCTGAATGGAACGGCTAGTTTTTTACTTTTATTTTCTCCTTTCCTGTTTCTAGTTTTTATTTTTTATAAATCTTTTTAATGGAAGTAAACTAACAAACAATGCACTGTAACAGCCAAGTCAGGCAGGTTAAAAGCATGATCACCTTTCTCCAGGCCTTGGGTTCCCTCAGTAGAGGAGGGTCTGGACATAGGTGAAAGGAGCGTGCACATAAAGCAAAGAAGTCCAACTACCCAGTCCTACCCGCCATCAGGTTCTGTTGGTGGTCTCCGGCTATGGACCTCTCGTCTTGGGTCCAGCGGAGTGGCACAGAGAGTCCCTATGGTCTTGTTCCACTTCCCCCATATCTTAGTCTACTGGGTGGCGAAGCGTCATCTCTGGTAAACTGCTCTCTTAATAGAACTGCTAGTTTTTTACTTTTATTTTCTCCTTTCCTGTTTCTAATTTTTATTTTTTATAAATCTTTTTTTTTTGCAATTAAACCAACAAATAATGCACTTTAACATCCAAGTCAGGCAGGTTAAAAGCGTGATCACCTTTCTCCAGGCCTTGTGTTCCCTCAGTAGAGGAGGGTCTGGACATAGGTGAAAGGCGTGTGCACATGAAGCAAAGTAGTCGGACCACACAGCCCCACCACCCTCCAGGTTCTGTTGGTGGTACCTGGCTACTAACCTCTCGTTTTGGATCCAGTGGAGGGGCACAGAGACCCCCTAAGGCATTGTTGAGATTCCTCCACATCTTAGTCCACTGGGCGGGGCAGCCTCCTCTCGGGTAAAGTGATCCATCCCCCAGCATGGCCTAACCCTTGTCTTTTCCAAGTCAATACTCCGGGGCGCCCGCTCAGCTCTTCACATGGTCAGTATTGCTGAATAACTGGACATGATCATCACCTGTGAAAGAAGGACCCCTTAGGCCCACATTTCCGGCAGCAAAGCGGGGAGGGAGGCTGTAGGAAAGTACCATCTTGCCTGGCATGTTACCCCCATTTTTCACTGTATATATGTTGTTTTAGTTGTATGTGTCACTGGGACCCTGTCATCCAGGGCCCCAGTGCTCATAAGTGTGCCCTGAATGTGTTACCTGTGTTATGACTAACTGTCTCACTGAGGCTCTGCTAATCAGAACCTCAGTGGTTATGCTCTCTCATTTCTTTCCAAATTGTCACTAACAGGCTAGTGACCAATTTTACCAATTTACATTGGCTTACTGGAACACCCTTATAATTCCCTAGTATATGGTACTGAAGTACCCATGGTATTGGGGTTCCAGGAGATCCCTATGGGCTGCAGCATTTCTTTTGCCACCCATAGGGAGCTCTGACAATTCTTACACAGGCCTGCCACTGCAGCCTGAGTGAAATAACGTCCACGTTATTTCACAGCCATTTTACACTGCACTTAAGTAACTTATAAGTCACCTATATGTCTAACCTTTACCTGGTAAAGGTTGGGTGCTAAGTTACTTAGTGTGTGGGCACCCTGGCACTAGCCAAGGTGCCCCCACATTGTTCAGGGTCAATTCCCCGGACTTTGTGAGTGCGGGGACACCATTACACGTGTGCACTACATATAGGTCACTACCTATATGTAGCTTCACAATCGTAACTCCGAATATGGCCATGTAATATGTCTATGATCATGGAATTGCCCCCTCTATACCATCCTGGCATAGTTGGCACAATCCCATGATCCCAGTGGCCTGTAGCACAGACCCTGGTACTGCCAAACTGCCTTTCCCGGGGTTTCACTGCAGCTGCTGCTGCTGCCAACCCCTCAGACAGGCATCTGCCCTCCTGGGGTCCAGCCAGGCCTGGCCCAGGATGGCAGAACAAAGGACTTCCTCTGAGAGAGGGTGTTACACCCTCTCCCTTTGGAAAATGGTGTGAAGGCGGGGGAGGAGTAGCCTCCCCCAGCCTCTGGAAATGCTTTCATGGGCACATTTGGTGCCCATTTCTGCATAAGCCAGTCTACACCGGTTCAGGGACCCCTTAGCCCTGCTCTGGCGCGAAACTGGACAAAGGAAAGGGGAGTGACCACTCCCCTGACCTGTACCTCCCCTGGGAGGTGCCCAGAGCTCTTCCAGTGTGCTCCAGACCTCTGCCATCTTGGAAACAGAGGTGCTGCTGGCACACTGGACTGCTCTGAGTGGCCAGTGCCACCAGGTGACGTCAGAGACTCCTCCTGATAGGCTCCTTCAGGTGTTGCTAGCCTATCCTCTCTCCTAGGTAGCCAAACCCTCTTTTCTGGCTATTTAGGGTCTCTGTCTCTTGGGATTCCTTAGATAACGAATGCAAGAGCTCATCCGAGTTCCTCTGCATCTCTCTCTTCACCTTCTGCCAAGGAATCGACTGCTGACCGCGCTGGAAGCCTGCAAAACTGCAACATAGTAGCAAAGACGACTACTGCAACTCTGTAACGCTGATCCTGCCGCCTTCTCGACTGTTTTCCTGGTGGTGCATGCTGTGGGGGTAGTCTGCCTCCTCTCTGCACTAGAAGCTCCGAAGAAATCTCCCGTGGGTCGACGGAATCGTACCCCTGCAACCGCAGGCACCAAAGAACTGCATCACCTGTACCTTGGGTCTCCTCTCAGCACAACGAGCGAGGTCCCTTGAATCCAGCAACTCTGTCCAAGTGACTCCCACAGTCCAGTGACTCTTCAGTCCAAGTTTGGTGGAGGTAAGTCCTTGCCTCCCCACGCCAGACTGCATTGTTGGAAACTGCGACTTTTGCAGCTACTCCGGCCTCCGTGCACTTCCGGCGTAAATCCTTTGTGCACAGTCCAGCCTGGGTCCACGGCACTCTAACCTGCATTGCACGACCTCCTAAGTTGTTCTCTGGCGACGTGGGACTCCTTTGTGCAACTTCGGGTGAGCACCGTTTCACGCATCCTTGTAGTGCCTGTTTCTGGCACTTCTCCGGGTGCTACCTGCTGCTGAGAGGGCTCCTGGTCTTGCTCTACGTCCCCTCTGTCTCCTGATGCAATTTGCGACATCCTGGTCCCTCCTGGGCCACAGCAGTGTCCAAAAACCTTTACCGCACGATTTGCTGCTAGCAAGGCTTGTTGGCGGTCTTTCGGCGGGAAAACACTTCTGCACAACTCTCCACGGCGTGAGGGATCCGTCCTCCAAAGGGGAAGTCTCTAGCCTTTGTTGTTCCTGCAGAAACCTAAGCTTCTACAGTGCCATAGCAGCTTCTTTGCACCCGCAGCTGGCATTTCCTGGGCATCTGCCCATCTCCGACTTGATTGTGACTTTTGGACTTGGTCCCCTTGTTCCACAGGTACCCTCGACTGGAAATCCATCGTTGTTGCATTGCTGGTTTGTGTCTTTCCTGCAGAATTCCCCTATCACAACTTCTATGTCCTTTGGGGAACTTTAGTGCACTTTGCACTCACTTTTCAGGGTCTTGGGGTGGGCTATTTTTCTAACCCTTACTATTTTCTAATAGTCCCAGCGACCCTCTACAAGGTCACATAGGTTTGGGGTCCATTCGTGGTTCGCATTCCACTTTTGGAGTATATGGTTTGTGTTGCCCCTATCCCTATGTGTCCCCATTGCATCCCATTGTAACTATACATTGTTTGCACGGTTTTCTAAGACTATTACTGCATATTTTGGTGTAGTGTATATATATCTTGTGTATATTTCCTATCCTCTCACTGAGGGTACACTCTGAGATACTTTGGCATATTGTCATAAAAATAAAGTACCTTTATTTTTAGTATAACTGTGTATTGTGTTTTCTTATGATATTGTGGATATGACACTAGGTGGTACTGTAGGAGCTTCACTTGTCTCCTAGTTCAGCCTAAGCTGCTCTGCTAAGCTACCATTATCTATCAGCCTATGCTGCTAGACACCCTATACACTAATAAGGGATAACTGGGCCTGGTGCAAGGTGTAAGTACCCCTAGGTACTCACTACAAGCCAGTCCAGCCTCCTACAGAGGCCTTCCCATTTTAGCTGAGGTTGTGCTGAATAATAGCTCCTGGGTAGACGTTTTGATTGTATTAAGTGGAACCGGGAACAGATAGCCACCTCCACAGGGGTTGCAAAAGCCTTATGCCATCCATCCTCATTAACTTGTAAGGTGAAACTAAATGACCCGTGCTGCCCTCTGCTCCTTATGCTTCTACCACCTGAGATTTTGGAACCTATTCAAATTTGTTGAATAATAGTTCTGGGATCCTTCAAGGGAGCAGTGTTAATCCTGCTTCAGAAAAAGCAGGGAGAAGATCCTTGACTTTTGAAAAGTTAAAGTCCTAACTATCTGTTCCCCTTCCCTGCTTCTAGTCTGTAAGCCCATGGGCTCAGGTTTTGTTCTCGCATCTGGAAACTTCTAATGTTTTAAATCCTCTCCAGGCTCGACTCCACCTGCACATTGCACTGAGCCCGTCATGCTGTCTGTGCTCCATGGTGTGTCCAGTGATGACAAGAAAGGTCTGACCTCTGCCCCGGTTTTGTTAGATTCACTGGCAGCTTTTGACACGGTTGACCATAACCCATCGGTGGAGCACGTGGAGGCTGTCAGTGTACGCGGCCTCACTCTTGAGAGGTTGAGCTCCTTCATGACTCATCGTACTCAGTCTGTTCCTCTGGGCCCTTATAAGATCCCAGATTCGCAGTGGGACACCTCAGGGCTCCTCGCGGTTCCTCTATTTTTCCACATCCATATCAGAGCATTAATCTAAGAACTAGTGCAAATGAACTGTAGAATATATAACTATGTGCATGACTCCCAATGAATAGTTAAACTGGGGGCTCATCTGCCTCCCAGGAAAACTTTCAAGTTCCTATGACTCTTCTTTGGGACTGGATTGGCTGGAGGTGTTTGAAATCTAATGTAGATAAAAAAAGAAATCGTCATCTTGAACAGTAAAAATGGCCTTTGGAATTCTTATTAGTGGCTCCCAGCCCTAAACCACTAGCAAAAAGCCCAGGTGTTTGTATTGACAGAGGTCTCTCCATGAACCCCCAAATACTACCTGTGATCTCAGCATGTTTGTTTCTAAGGAAGATTAAAAAGACATCTGGGTTTCTCATGGGGACCTCTTAACCACTGTGCTCATGGCCTTGGTAATTCATCAGCTTGATTATGTCAATTCTTCATATGTTGACTTGCTGAAAACTCAACTGTGTGCATCAAGGATGGTTCAGAACCAGGCAGAGCAAGTTATTAAGAAACAACCTAGAAGCTGCCCTGTCAATTACCTGCTGAAGGACCTCCACTGGCTTCCATAGGAACAAAGAATTCTCTTTCTTTCTTATGCTAGTTCACTAAACTTTCTACTTTTAAGGAGGATTTAAAGACTTGGCTCTTCAGGCAATTCTATTGAGTGCAATAATGTCTGTTCTTAGTTTACAGCATGTCCTTCTGATTTTATGTTACACCAAGAAATCTATTGTGAATATGCACTCTACAAGTTTTAATCAACATAACATTATGAACAGCCCCATCATAAAGGCTCCACTGTTTACAAAGAGCCTCATCTTTGAAACTTAGAAGCAGTGTGTATAATAAAGTTTATCTTCTGTTTAGGTGATAAAATCTCAATAATGTATTTCTCTAATTATTCTTTAATAGTCAGTGTCCTTATGAGGCGCTTGATTGCCTAATCATCCTACCCCAGCTGGAGAAGAGTGAACTAGTCCACATTAGTCAGTCTAAAAGGAGTGAATGTGTCTGAGGTGTGTTTCTGTGTTTCTCCCCTGGGCTCTGATAATTGTTTGCTGGTGTGCACCCCATGGAGCTTTGAGAAGGATGGTATCCCTTGGCATATTCCTGGGTAGCTTAAAAGAGTGGGGTGTCAGTGCTAAAAGCAGGGGAGCTGCAACCCTCGACCAGGACACAGCCCGGGTGTCTGCAGGGCTCTGGTGAGAACAGAGACAGCTTTCTGCAGCCTGGGCACTGCCTGGGTGTCTGCACTAGGATGCCAGTGCGGGGGGCTGCACTCCATGGCCTGGGCACTACATGTAGGGCTGCAGTGAGGTGCGTGTGCCAAGGACAGGGTGACTACCCAGCATAGCAGACACTGCCTGGGCAGCCGCAGTGCTCTGCCAGTACTGAGAGCCGGAGGCAGGCCTCTCAGGGCTGGGCACCGCCTGGGCATCTGGACACTGCCTGGGCATCTGGACACCGCCTGGGCATCTGCAGTGCTCTGTCGGTACTGAGAGCCGGAGTCAGGCCTCTCGGGGGTGGGCACCGCCTGGGCATCTGCAGTGCTCTGTCGGTACTGAGAGCCGGAGGCAGGCCTCTCCTCTCGGGGCTGCGCACCACCTGGGCATCTGCAGTACTCTGCCGGGCAGGCCTCTCGGGGCTGGGCACCGCCTGGGCATCTGCAGTGCTCTGTCAGTGCCCAGAGTAGCGGCTCCACAATCCTTGGCATGGATATTGCCAGGGTGTTTGCAGTGCTGTGTCAGTGCTGAGAGCGAAGGAACATCCCTCACTGGCCTGGACACTGTCTGGGAGTCTGCTGTGTTGTGTCAGTGCTGAGAGCGAAGGAACATCCCTCACTGGCCTGGACACTGTCTGGGAGTCTGCTGTGTTGTGTCAGTGCTGAGAGCGAAGGAACATCCCTCACTGGCCTGGACACTGCCTGGGTGTCTGCTGTGTTGTGTCAGTGCTGAGAGCGAAGGAACATCCCTCACTGGCATGGACACTGTCTGGGAGTCTGCTGTGTTGTGTCAGTGCTGAGAGCGAAGGAACATCCCTCACTGGCCTGGACACTGCCTGGGTGTCTGCTGTGTTGTGTCAGTGCTGAGAGCGAAGGAACATCCCTCACTGGCCTGGACACTGTCTGGGAGTCTGCTGTGTTGTGTCAGTGCTGAGAGCGAAGGAACATCCCTCACTGGCCTGGACACTGCCTGGGTGTCTGCTGTGTTGTGTCAGTGCTGAGAGCGAAGGAACATCCCTCACTGGCATGGACACTGTCTGGGAGTCTGCTGTGTTGTGTCAGTGCTGAGAGCGAAGGAACATCCCTCACTGGCCTGGAGACTGTCTGGGTGTCTGCTGTGTTGTGTCAGTGCTGAGAGCGAAGGAACATCCCTCACTGGCCTGGACACTGTCTGGGAGTCTGCTGTGTTGTGTCAGTGCTGAGAGCGAAGGAACATCCCTCACTGGCCTGGACACTGTCTGGGTGTCTGCTGTGTTGTGTCAGTGCTGAGAGCGAAGGAACATCCCTCACTGGCCTGGAGACTGACTCTGGGACTTCAGTGGTGTTCCAGTGCTGAGTGCAGGGGGGCAGTCCTTGATGTGTGACTTCATTGCTGATTCACAACCTCTGGCTGGAGAGAAAGCCTCTCACATCTTGAAGTCCCCGTCACCCCACAGCCCTCTGCATCATGAACTGATGGTCTGCTCGCGACTCCGGACATGGAGCTGCAACAGAACATGTGCTGTTTGGAAGGTAGGAATGGGAACTCTGGACATAGAGCGTGCAGTACAATCAGGGGTTCTCTTCATATCTTGTGTAAGTTTGATGTCCTGTGAGCCACAAAATCAAAGATTCAAGTGATTGATGTTTAAAATGGCATTCACCCTCCAATGCATGGAGACAGAGCGTAATTCTTAGACTGCAAACATTCGGGTTTTTCTCTTAGGTGTTTCCTTTTGACTTATCTCCCTAATGTCAGTATAACACTTGGGCTCATGTCCCACTTTTAAGGTCCTTCTATTTTCTCCCAGAGTTGAACAAACCCAAATCAGGAAGATTCCATTCGGGACCTCAGCCAACCAGCGACGCCCGTTCCGGTCATGGGGTGATCTCCTTCAAGTAGCTTTGGCTGGAAGTGTTTAGACAGGATCTAAACAAGGTGACAAATGTCTTCCTAAATGTTGTGCATGAGATCTATTGGCTTCCCTTTCGAAAAGATGAGGCTCTAAGTAGGAGAAAATCACTCTGAATAGGTGGGCGCGCAGAGAGAGCCGCAGAAGAGACAAACTCCTGATTCAACACCTCAGAGCTTCTTACATTAAGAACTCTTGTATCTCTGCAAGGTTTGCTTCCCACCCACCGGAGACACATGTGAACTTGGTTCAATGCACCGGCGCAGACCGTGGAGGACAGATTCCTGCAGTCCCACAGGATCCCTCCTAGTGCATAGTTGAAGTAGAACCACTGTTTCTGGGGTACCAATAATCCCTAAAATGGGATCTGGGGCATCATGGTAACAGAAACAACCCTATCTCACTCCTCACAATATCGTACACACAAATGTTAATAAGAAAAATAGACATTTTTAACTAAGGAAACATTTATTGACACCCAGTAAATCTATTTCTCAGCACATCTAAAATAACCAGACAGAATTTCAGCAAAACTGCAAGAATGTATGTTGCCAACAAGGAAAATAAAATTGCATTTCTAACACAGTAAAATGTTGTTTACAACCCAGCACCCGTAAGATCTACTTCTATGCACTAGGCTTGGAGGAAAGTCAAACTTGCAATCTAGACTTCCTTAGGGGGAAGAGGTGCTCTGCCTACTTTATTGACAGTAAGAGCTGTGCTTATCGGTGAGGGGTGAAGGTGTCCACTATCGAGTCCTTTCTCCAGGGCTTGGTGTGCTGTCTCCATCAGCTGTGATGTGTCTTCCTGGACACTGGTAGCAGTCGAGGCCGTCTCCAGCAGCATCCTGTGTGATGATCCAGGCGAAGGACCTCTCCTGACACATGGCCACGTGATATTCCACATATAACACATCTTATCAGGGACTGGATTTTCTGACTTAAGTTTAGGGATGTCTGACATGGATTATGCCCATCAAAGTGTGATTCCCAGACTTATCCTTATGAACATTTAAGGTAAATGGAGCTCAGTTCAGACTGCCCTCGTTTGCCTGTAAGTCTGTGTTCGTTTCTATTTGACCTTGACATTGTGATAACTAGACACTTGTCCCAGACTGATGTTGCATCAGGTGATATATTTCTATGTCACTGAATGACCTGACACTCTCACGGTTCATTGAAAGTTAAGGTCACATGACATGTACATCAAATGGCAGACATGACAGTGATTCTGTTTATTTTGGGAACATGGTGACACGTGATGCCTAAAATGGAGTCTAGTCTACTCAAAATGGAGTCAGATCGCAGCGGGCCTCTTTAATCCATTTACAGCCACTCCCTGCCCCTTCATCTCACTCCTGCAGCTTTCTACTTTCTCCCTTTGTGACGCTCTTTCGTTTTTCTCTTCCTCCGTCTTTTCCATATGTGTCTTTTGTTTGCAGCAAATGCTTGAGGCAGAAGAATAAGCCCCGGCCCTCAAAAATAAGTGCCGGTGCTCAGCACCGGAAACAGCAAGCACAAATTAAGCACTGACGTTTGGCAGAAGACTTCTTGACTCTGGGCTTGAGACCATTTTTCAGAACACATATAAGTGCACAACCTTCACCGATGATAGAAACAACCAATGTTTCGTCACAGAGCAGTACACGGAGTACCACCCACCCAGCCCATGGAGGGGGGACTCACAGCCTGCATGCTAACATAAATATATCTCATGCAAGATCCACCTGAGACCCCGGGGGCGGATACGTAAGGTGTTTTCCATACCTTGGCAATGACTCTCTCTGCTTCTCTGTGACAGCTGACGTCACAGAAGGGTTCAGGGGGCCTTCCCCATTCATAAAGACAAAACGTAACCAAGGATGTGTGAAGCCAGCCGCCTCCCGCCGCGCCTTCTAGGCGGTACCAAGCACACGTCATTCCCCCTGAAAGTGTCAAAAAGTAACTATTTCTTCATTGATTACATTGAAAAATAAGGATTGGAAATACTGCAGAGGATCATTGATCTACTCCCTCTTTGCTAAAAAAAAAACGATCAGCTCTCCGATACGAGAGCAAACTGCATACCGACGGCAAAAATGGTCAGCGGTAACCAGGGTCAGCGAGGGTTGGCGGTAGCCAGGTTCAGCGGTAATCAGAGTCAGCGGTAACCAGGGTCGGCGGTAACAGGGTCAGCGGTAACCAGGGTCGGCGGTAACAGGGTCAGCGGTAACCAGGGTCGGCGGTAACCAGGGTCGGCGATAACAAGGCAGCGGTAACCAGGGTCGGCGGTAACCGGACTCAGCGGTAACCAGGGTCGGCGGTAACCAGGGTCAGCCCATCCAAAAAGCCGAGAGTGATCAGCATTTCCGCAATCGCTGTCCTCCTCGGGGGGGTTATGCTAATGCACAGACTGGCTGGATAGCGGGGGGGGGGGGAGATGAGCTTTAGACTGAGTTTTACTTTTCGGACATAATGAGTGACACTGACGCTGGTGCAGCAGGGCAGGAATTGTAGATCCCACCGCTGGACTTTAAGTCACAGAGGGAACCACTCTCGGTTTGACACCTTACAGAAATCCTTCCACACAGAGTGAGAGTCATTATGATATTGCAAAAAAAATACCCAGGTCTGCGATTGAGCAAACGTTTGTTTGCTCAAATGTTGTTTTCGATGTCTTCATACGAGTGGTGGGATACACGAGAGGCAAGCTGCAAGATCTTGAAACATGTGCCATCCTCCTCAAGGTCGCAGCTCCAACGGGATGACAGACACTGTTGCTGGAGCTAGGACGGCGGGCGCCTCTACCAGGTGTGTTATCCACTCATGGGTTACAAGGGGTGAACCTCATCCAATGCACCACTGATGCATATGAAAGGCAGGTTAGAGTAGCTCCACAGAACACTATTTAATGTGTCATTGAAATAGAGGTGTTGCTTTTGGGTTAGTAAAAACTCTTCTGAGGGATTATAGGCACCGTGGTAACAGTAATGCAAGTATTTTATTATTCATAGCATCACACTCCCACTGCATGAATCCGTATTCGCTTCCACAGGAACAACTTGATTCTCAGGGCAGCAAAAACAAGCACGCAGGACATTACAAAAACAAGAAGACACTCTTCAAATAACACAAACAAAATGAACATTTCTCGCATGGTTAAAATGCCATCTACAACCTAACATCTATCTCCATGCACTACACCAGTGGTTCCCAACCTGTGGGCCGGGGACCCCTGGGGGTCCGCGAAGCCTCCTGAGGGGGTCCGCGACTGCTTAGAAAATTCAATATTATTAGGGTCCAACTATCAGTAATGACTCAGTGGAGGTCCCCGGATTCCAATAATGATTCAGTGGGGGTCCCCAGATCCAGTATTGATAAAATGGGGGTCCACAGAAGTCAAAAGGTTTGGAACCACTGCCCTACACTAAGAGAACATGGAAGGCACAGCAACATGCAGTCTGGATTCACTTAGCAAGAAACAACTCACTACATACCTTACTGACAGTAAAGGTTGTCTTTATCAGCAAAGGCATGAAGACAATGTTCCTTGTAAAGAGAAAACACATGCTCCTGTCTTCCTGCAAAACCACACCAGTGCATCCTGCTCAACACCCAATCCCTCCTTGGAAATCTAGGACACCATCCCCTCTCTCTCCCACATGTAGCCTTAGTCACTGAAACCTGGCTCAACCCCTCGTCGAACCCTTACATAGCCACTGAAACACCAGACATCTACAAGGTGATAAACGGAGACCACCCCAACAGACATGATGGAGGCTTCATCAACATCTTCAAGGATACCATCCCATGCATTGCCACTAATGATGACCCCTTACCTCTCATGGAACACCTCAACTTCCAGCTACAAACTGACGCCAAGACAATGGTAAGAGGGACCCTCATATACAGATCCCAGGACCTCCTCGACTTACCTTATGCAATGCCATCTCCAACATCAAAGCCCCTCTGCCATTGTCTCCAACTACTGCATCCTACTTAGCAACCTCAATTTCCATGTCGATGACCTGAACAACACCATCTCCACCACTCTCCTGGAGAACATGAGCAACATCGGCCTCACCCAACTGGTCATTGTACCTATACACAAAGATGGACACAGACTCAACCCCATCTTCACCTCCAGTGACAGAGTCAAATTTAGCCACATCACCAAACTCACATGGTCCGACCACACCATGGTTAACTTCACCGCTGCAGGCGCCCAGCATACAATCACCAATCACCACTGTCCCAACCACTGCAGCAGGGGCAAGGAAACAGACATTGTGGACATACAACCCAAGGCTTGATCAAACCTAGAACAGGCTGTCCAGAAATTTTCCACCAGGATAATCAAATGCACTGACAGAGTTGCCCCGCTTAAGCCAGTCAGAAGCAACAAAACCACACGGAAAGCCAGTTTGTACACCTCAGAACTGTAGGAGGCTGGCCTGGTTTGTAGTAAGTAGCAGAGGTACTTACACCTTATACCAGGTCCAGTTATCCCTTATTAGTGTAGTGTAGCCAGTGTCCAGAAGCCAGGCGCTCTAGGGGTAGCTGTGGATGAGCAGCCAAGGCCTAACTAGGAGACATGCAAAACTCATGCAATATCACTATATTCACACAGTACTTACACACATGAAAGAAAATACTCAGTGGTACGGAAATAAAGGTACTTTATTTTGGTGACACTCTTGCTAAATATAGTTTAGAGACAATACTCCCTTAGGAGGTAAGTAATATACACAATATAAAAACAGGTAAGTAAACAGTTAGAAAACAGTGCAAATAGTGAAAATCACAATAGTTAGAAATAGGTCTGGGGGAACACAAACCATATACTAAGAAAGTGGAATGTGAATGTCGGTTTCTCACCTAGGCAAATGTAATGTGTAGAGGGGTGCTGGCAGTGTAAGAAAACACCAAAGGTAAGTAATACAACCCACCCCAGAGACCAGTAAAGTAGGAGTAAATCACAGTAACTTTTCTACAGAAGAAAAAGAAAAAGAAGATAATGCAAGAACCAGAAGAGACTGCAAGACACCAACAACGAATTCCTGGACCTGAAAACCTGTAAAAGAAGGGGACCAAGTCCAAGAAGCACAGAGGAGTCCAGGAAGAACAGGAGCCCCTGCTAACCCAGATGAAGGTGCAAAAATGGAACCACAGGTGAAGAACAACAGTCAGTACTGCACCCAAGAAGATGGATGCAGGTTCCTGGTTGGTGCAGATGATGTCCCGGGCTGGATGGATGATTGAAGTCTGGTTTGCATTGCTGGATTCCACCAACAAGCCTTGGCAAACACAAAGCTCGCGGTTGGAGGAAAATGGCGCTGCCCGGGACCAGGAAGGTCCAGGTCGACTGCACCCAAGAGGGGGAGTGAGAGGGGCCCTCAGCAGTCCAGAGAGCCCTCAGAAGACCAGACAGCATGACTAGGAGTACCACAAGACGAGGACAAAAGAGGTGCAAATGGAGGCCCACATAGCACTATAACAAAGGGCCCCACGCTGCTGGAGAACGTCCCAGGAAGCTGTGCCTCACAGGAGGGAGTGATGGGGGCTGGAGCTATGCTGTGCATGGAGAACTTTGTGGAAGGTCGCACACAAGCCTTGGCAACTGCAAATCACGTGGTGCATGGGGTACTGTCTTGCGTGGGAAGGCAAGCTCTTACCTCCACCAAAGTTGGAAACTGGATGTCAGGACCTTCATGACCACTTCAGTCTACCACCTGTGTTGCTGGATCCAAACACTTTGACAGGAGAGGGGACCCAAGCCACAGGTTGTTGCTGCATAGGGTACCTGCTGGAGCAGGGAAGTGATACCTTCACTTTTAGGGAGATTCCTTCACTCACCTGGTGCAGGCTGAAGAGTGGAAGCCCTCTGAGGATGCACAACCAGGAAACAGTTACAGTTGCTGGCAGGAGCTGAAGTTAAAATGTTGCAGAAGTCATCCTGGCTTCTTTGTTGCATTTTTTAAGAGTTCCTGGAGATCCAGACGCAGTGAGATGGTGAAGTAATGGATGCAGAGGATTCCTACTGGTGTCTTGCAATCCGAATCTGAAGAACCACCCAGAGGAGAGACCCTAAATAGCCCTGAAAGGGGGATTGGTCACCTAAACAGGTAAGCACCTATCAGGGGAGGACTCTGATGTCACCTGCTGACACTGGCCACTCAGATGCTCCCAGAGTTCCCTGCCCATCCTAAAAACAAGATGGCAGAACCCAGGGACCCTCTGGAGGAGCTTTGAGCACCACCGGTGGGGTGGAGATGGACAGGGGAGTGATCACTCCACTTTCCTTTGTCCAGTTTCACGCAGAGCAGGGACTGGGGGTCTCTGAACTGATGTAGAATAGATTATGTAAGGAGGGCACCATTTGTGCCCTTCAAAGCATTTCCAGAGGCTCTGGGAGGCTACCCCTCCCATGCCTGTAACACCTATTTTCAAAGGGAGAGGGTGTAACATAGAAAGGAAATCCTTTGTTTCTGCTTTCCTGAGCTTGAGCTGTACAAGCAGCAGGAGGGCAGAAACCTGTCTGAGGGATTGCAGCAGCTGGGAATGCCTTGAAAATCTCAGAAGGCTGGTATGGCAATACCGGGGCTCCTCTACAGAGCCCCCAAAGTGCATGGAATCATACAACCAATGCTTGGAAAAGCCTTGGGGTATGATTCCAACATGTTTGATACCAAACATGGCCATATTCAGAGTTACCATTATGTAGAAAGACATAGGTAGTGACCTATGTCTTGTATATATATAAAACGGCATCCCTGCACTCATGAAGTCCAGGAAATTGGTCCTGGATGATGTAGGGGCACCTCAGTTAGTGCAGGGGTGCCCTCACACACAGGTACTCTGCACCTGGCCTTCAGGGCTGGAAGGCCTAACATATAGGCGACTAATGAATGACCTAGTGCAGTGTAAATGGCAGTGAAAGGTGCATGAACCATTTCACACAGGCTACAATAGCTGTCCTGTAGAAGCCTTCGCTGGCAAAAGAAATTCTGGAGCCCATAGGGATCCCCTGGAACCACAATGCCCTGGGTAACTAGGTACCATATACTAGGGACTTATAAGGGGTGACCAGTGTGCCATATTGGGATGCAATACTGGGTTACCAATATGCAGTGACAAAATGTAGAGGAGAGAGAGCATAAACACTGGGGTCCTGGTTAGTAGGATCCCAGTGGCACAGTCAAAAACACTGACATTCAGGCAGAAATTGGGGGTGCCATGCCAAAAAGATGGTACTTTCTTACAAGAACCACCAAGTGCAGCTGCTACCAATTTCAGAAACAATGGCAATCCACCAGGAACCCATCCGACAGAGCTGCCTACAAATCAGCCTATATCAAGGAAGCCAAGAGAGCACCCTTCACAGCCTGCATCACCACAACAGCTAACTGCACAAAAGAACTATTCAAAATTGAAAAAGAATACTCCAACCTGGCAGCAACAGAGAACACAATCCAACCTTCCCAAGAACTCTGCAACACTCTCTCAGACTACTTTCACAGCAAGATTGCCACCACCTAGAGCAACTTTGACCCCCAACCAAAAGTCTACAACCCCAGCAGCCGTGACCAACCAACACACAGCAGTCAGACAATCACCAGAGGGACAGAGCTCACCCCACAATCCACATCAACCATCATGTCAACCATCCACTCCGGAGCACCCACCGACTCATGCCCCCACCACATCTTCAACCTCGGATCCATTCACAGCAGCACAGAACCCACCACCATCCTCAACACCTCAATTACCACAGCAGTCTTCCAGGACAAATGGAAACACGCAGAAATCAGACCCCTCCTAATGAAACCATCCACCGAACCCAGTGAACTCAAAAATTATCGACCAATTTCTCTGCTCCATTACCCTGCCAAAGTACTTGAGAAGCCAATCAATCAACAACTCACCAAATACTTAGAACAAAACAACCTGCTTGAAATCTCCCAATCAGGATTCTACGCCAACCACAGCATGGAGTCCACTTTGCAGCCACAGACAACATCAGAACAATCCGCGATCACAGGAAAACCTCTGCCCTGATCCTCCTTAACCTCTCAGCTGCTTTGGACACCATTTCACACCACACAGTCATCAATAGGCTCCACAACATTGGCATACAAGAGAACGCCCTCAGAGCATCCTGCTGCCTCCCTTCACCTCTAAACCCAAGAACATCAGAAGAGGCATGTCCCAAGGATCCTCCCACATTGTTCAACACCTACATGACACCCCTAGCTGACATCATCAGCTCCCAGGGTCTCAACATCATATCCTACGCAGAGGAAACACAGCTCATCCTCTTGCTCACCGAAGACCCTCCAGCACCAGAACTAACGTCCGGAATGCCATGTCCAATGTAGCATTACTCAACTCAGACAAAACTGATCTTTGGGAAATGCACATCCATATGGGACCACAGCTGGTGGCCAGCAAAACTCAGATTCACCCCCATGCCAACAGAGCAGGTACACAACCTCGGCATGATCCTCAACAGCAAACTGAAAATGAATCAACAGATCAGGGGAATTGCCTCCTCCTGCTTCCACACCCTCCTCTTTTTCCATAGAATCTTCAGAGGGATCCCAGTCAACACCAAGAAAACAGTCACCCAATCCCTTGACACGAGCCACCACGATTATGGCAACACACTTTACACCAACGTCTCCAACTAGCTCCTGAAAAGACTCTGGACCACACAGAACGCATATGCCCAACTCGTCCTGGACCTCCCCTAACAGGTCCACATCACCCCCACCTCAGAAAACTCCACTGATTCCCCATCCAACAGAGATGCCAGTTTGAGATCTTCAAACACATCTACAAGGCCTTACAGAAACAAGGACTGGCCTACATCAACCAGCGACTGAACTTCCATCACCATCTACTAGACACCTGCAAACCTCCTCACTAGCCCTCGCACACACCCTGAATTCATCACAGCCCCAGTGGTGGCTGTTCCTTCTCCTACATCACTGCCAAGATCTAAAACAACCTGCCCCTCCACCTCCAGACAGCACCCTCAATTGCAGATTTCAGAAAGGAACTTAATACCTGGCGCTTCAATGAAGACCTCGCAACCAAGCACCCAGATAACCCCCAGGGTGGCAGTGCCATGCTATACAAATGTTGATTGATTGATTGATTCCTCCAGGACTGGACTTCATCAGCTTTGGCTTCACTCATGATGTATCATCTACGAAGTGCCAAGTGTGCTGGCAGCAGGTGAGTTTGGATTGGGCAGAATCCCGACTGATAATTTGCGCAATGGGCCTCTCCTGACAAGTGGTCAAGGGGCAGTTCTTATAAAAGAAATCTTATCAGAAATGGTATTTTCTGACATAGGTTTAGGAATGTCTAAGTTGGAGCATCTACATCCAGGTATGCGTCCCAGCCATTTCCGTATGAATATGTAAGATAAAAGGATGTTACTTCAGACTATACTATCTCAGATATATGCCTTTATGAGTTCTTAGAGATAACCTTGGCATGGTGAAAAATAGACATGTGACCCAAATGAGTCTCGTATCAGGTGTTGCATCCATGTCATTAGCCAAATGACATCACACGTTCAAAGTTCTTAGAAAGATAAGGTCAGACAACATCTGCATCAAATTGCAGAGGCGACAATGTTTCCGCATAAATCTGGAAAGATGGAGACTTCCATTTTCTAAGAGTTAAAAGATAGTGACTTCCATTATCAAGATGGAGTCAGGGCCTACATAAAAAGGAGTCAGAATTTAGGGGCTTCATGTCAGAATAATGAGCGGGTCTGAGCCAGATGAGGGTAAACACCAGGACCCAGCACAGCAGGACGGAGAGCAAGGCATGCTGCCCCAACCACTCATGACGTTTATGATATATTTGATGTCTAACTGTTAACTCTAAACAAAAATATAACAAAAGTTTTGCTTTAAAAAAAGTGTTACCTTTATTTTCAGTTCTGCGTGTGCATGCAGAAACATACAGTTTAAACGTTTCTCACGGTATGTTTACTAAAATATTGACAAATGTTTTCTTTAGTGAAACATATATTAACATGACATGAAATGTGATAATATATTGTTACAGTGTTTGCTTTTACCACATCTTTGAAATATATTTTACTTGCAACTCTCTTAACTCCACCTCAACTCCTAGTGCAACGCAGCCTCAGCCCATGACACTGAAACGCTGCTCCCACTGGACAGCTCTTCACTGGCCCAGCCCACATTGTCCTCACCAGCAAGTGGACTGGCATGCCTCCTCTCACCTGCACTTGTCACTTGAACTGGAGCACGTGCAGCACCCCAATATAATGACCCTTTCTACCTCCAAAAACAAGATAAGCTTGAAATAGCCAGTCCAAGTTGATTTATATACATGCCCAAACCAGCTATGCAGGCACAACAATTACATTGCCTGTGCTTTTGTGTTACATGTTTCTGTTGTGACTACCCACATGAATTATTCATTGCCTCTGTCCTACTTTCCGCTCTCTCACCCAAGGACCTTTGGCTTTTCCCTATAGTTATAGCCAAAGAGTGCGAGCCAGTAGTGAAGCTTCAAACAATGTCCACCTATTTTGTATTAAAAAAATGTGTTTGTTTGAGAGTAGACTCTGGATCCTCAGCATTGAGGCCTCTAAACCTCCAAACAACTAGTAGTAACCACTGTCTCCTGTAGGGATGGATCCTGAATTTAGTTGCCTCAAAGTATTGCACTCTTGTTCTTCTGCACAGTTGTCTGGGCCTCACTGCTGGTTCATCAAGTTCACTTTGTGCGCCTGCCTCAAAAGCTCCCTCAGCAGACTGTGTGTGAGTGTTAAGTTGTGGAGTCACCTTTTCCATATTCCATCTATATATCTCTTAGACCCGCCACAGAGTTAATCCTCTCCTGACAAATTTTCTTTTTTCCGTAATCTGGCACAAAATAGTGATGATTGCTCAAATGAATAATTGTGATGTGAAACACACTCCTCTGATTAAATGTTTAATTCATTATCAGAGAAAAGTATCTCTCTTTTCCTAGCTGAAATAGACCTTCATCATGAACACTCTCCAACAAATGCATAGTTCACTAATTCCAGAAAGTGAGGTCATCATACGCTGCCAAAACGCAATTTTAAATAACTGTAATTAAAAAAACAGTGAATACAAATTTTGCTGAATCAGTAAAGGTTTCACAAGCACATTCCAATTATTGAATCTAAGTTGGATAAATATAGCAATGTACAAATCTCTACTCACTAGATTAACACGTCTGGATTTGGCTCCTCTCTCCTTCCCAGGCTAATTTCCTCTATCTGTGTTTCACCTCAGTTATCATAATTAAAACATTCTATTTAAACTAAAATCCATCTGTTCATGGATGGACTCATCTCTGGCGTGGCAGCTGAGAAAGCACTCTTCTTTATTTATTCCCAATAAATCTGTCTTCTAGTGAAAACAGGTCTATCTAGAAATGACTGGCATTGACATTATTACAAAGGGTACCTAGCCCCTCTTTAAAAAAAAGCTGGCCTTGTTTTCATCCGTTGTTCTCTACTTCAGACCTAGTGCACTCTGCTGGTATTGACTAAAACCTGCAATAAAATTGTAGTGACTCAGACCGAAAACCATATTCTCTCTGTCTGGTGGCGTCTCCTCTACAATCAAGGTGGACAGATGGACTTCCAGGTTTTCACACAACATCTTAAAACTCATTGATGAAGCCTTAGGATATATCCGGGTCATGCCGGATGTCTCCACAACATTTGATAATGTGGATCCCCTAATTTTGTTTAACACTCTGCACCATTGCTTGGGCTACAGTATCAGGGGTTCCACTCATTTCTGAGTCAGAACCCTTATCTCCCATACTCGTTAACAATTACCAACCCTGATATTTAAAATCTTCAAGACCATCCAGGTGGTACTATGGTGATGACACAGAGTTCTACCGCACCAGAGGGAGACCTTCAGACAGTCCTGGAGAAAGCTGACCCTTGATTACTAGATCATAATTTACAACTTAATAGCTCCACAACTAAACGTATCACTTTTGTGAAAAACGTTGGTGCATCAACACCATCATCTTTAAACAGAGGTTACTCTCTCACATAAGGTAGATAAATAGCGCTATTTGTTGGTTTAAAAGGGGGAGGTTCACTTGAATTGCAATCAAGTTTTGAAACTTTCTCAGGTACCACTTGCGTAGCGTTCCAGACTTTGACAGTTTCAGTTGAAGCCTGGTACAGCCGCTGGGGATGTCATATGCTGTTCCTCACTTTATGTAGAATAAATCCATGTTGCCTTTTCTATCAAAGTTCATCATATTTTGGCAGCCTTGTAGCAGTATCGATCCTCACCTTACCACAATATTCTAATCTACATTAAACTCCTGGGAAGTGAACTTTCCTGTGCAGATGAACTAATTTATTTCTCATCCTAGACAATTTAATTACGGTTGGTTGCGGTTTGCCGTTCTGGAGGGTAGGTCCTGAATTTCGGACCGGCAACTCCTAATAATTAGCCGAGTCCTTGGAATGTGCTTACCAAGGAGCCTGATCCCGACCTGGGGATGGGCGACCTGACTTTGACTTAGCCAGTATACTTCAATGTAAGTGACCGGTTTATATACTGTTTTCTACATCTTATATTGTGATTTTTGTTAATCTGGAGAAGAGCTGACTCACATCTTTAGTTATTGATCCTGATGAAGCGTCATTGGATCCGTGAGGACCGTACGACGCGAAACATGTTGACCCTGGTTTAGGGGGATTTCTAGAGTGATAATCCTCTGAGTTTACTGCTCTCTGAAAGTAATTGAGCATTAACACTCAACCTACTACTTTCTCTTGTTTTTAATCTTGGTTTCATCCCTGACTATTGATTAAAATGATGAAATACGTAGTGATGAATAACCAATTTTATTTGCAATCTCTTCTGTTCTCTCCTTTGTGTGCTGGTGCCCGAATGTAGGCATGCCTGTCTAGATAGTTTGAACTCACCAGTCACTAACAGAACAGTACGACTTGGTGCTCCCTGTGGGGAGCCCGTCAGGCGTTTCACTGCCGGCCTGGCGAGGAGCATTTCCCGATGATGATGCTAGTCATCCACTGTGATGCCTGAGGGTACTTGCTCCTGATATTTCAGGTCTCCTTAGTTTCTTTTTGTGTGGAACAGTGTACTTTTGTTTGCTTTACTATTGTTGGGAGAGTGTACACTGGACTAGTTAACCTCCCGGTCCCTCCCCCCCTTTTTCTTTATGCATTTGTACAACACCTGCCCTCATATCTGAGGTTTCCCCAAAGTGCTGAACTACCCACATGTGGTTGCAATGTTCCCTGGATCAGTCCATGATTCATTTGTGCTGCAGAACAGCAGTGTGCTACACATGATGGGACAACTGTAGGAGACTGGCCTGGCTTATAGTGGGTACCAATAGTACTTACACCTTGTGTCAGGTCCAGTTATCCCTTATTAGTAGATTAGTAGTTTTCCAGCAGCTTAGGCTGATAGAGGTAGCTATAGCAGAGCAGCGTAGGCTGAACTAGGAGACATGCAAAGCTCCTACTATACACTTATATCATATAGGTACTATATCATAAGAAAGACAATACTAAGGGTTACTAAAAAGAAAGGTACTTTATTTTAGTGACAATGTGCCAAAAATATCTCAGAGGATATACTCCCTTAGGAGGTAAGTAAAATACACAAAATATACACACAAACCGAAATTAGGTAAGTAAAACAGTCAGAAAGTAGTGCAAACACTGTAGAATACAATAGGATAACATGCCAGGCAAGATGGTACTTTCCTACACAATACTCCCCCAACTGAGGGACAATAAGGCTAACATTGCTTAGATGAGTCTTCATTGTCTAAGTGGAAACATCTGGAGAGTCCATTTGCATTGTAGTGGGTACTCCCAGGTCTATGTTCCACTGTATAGTCCATTCCCTGTAGAGATATGGACCACCTCAACAATTTAGGGATTTCACCTTTCATTTGTTTAAGCCATATTAGAGGTTTGTGGTTTGTCTGAACAATTAAGTGAGTACCAAAGAGGTATAGTCTGAACTTCTTCAAGGCCCAGACCACAGCAAAGGCCTCCCTCACTATGGCAGACCAATGCTTTTCTCTAGGGGTCAACCTCCTGCTGATAAAAGCAACAGGTTGATCCTGGCCCTCAGTGTTAAGCTGTGATAGAACTGCCCCTATCCCTAATTCAGAAGCATCAGTCTGAACTATGATTTTTTTGGAATAACAAGGGCTTTTTAGGACAGGTGCAGAGCACATGGCCTGTTTTAGCTCATCAAAAGCCTTTTGACAGCTAGCTGTCCATAATACCTTTTTAGGCATCTTTTTGGATGTGAGGACATTAAGAGGGGCAGATATAGGGCCATAATTCTTAATCAATTTTCTATAGTATGTGAGGCCTAGGAAGGCTCTCACTTGGGTTTGAGTTGTAGGGGAGCCCATTCCATGATGGTTTGGATCTTCCCCTGCAGTGGTGCAATCTGTTCCCCACCTACCAGGTGGCCCAGATAAACCACTTTCCCCTGCCCTATCTGGCACTTTGAAGCCTTGATAGTGTGGCCTGCCATTTGCAGGGCCTCCAAAACTTTCCATAGGTGGACAGGTGATCATCCCAGGTGGAGCTAAAGACAGCTATATCATCGAGATATGCTGCACTTAAATCTTCCAATCCTTGGAGGACTGTATTCACCAACCTCTGAAAAGTGGCAGGTGCATTTTTCAATCCAAAGGGCATTACTGTGAATTGGTAGTGCCCTCCAATAGTTGAAAATGCAGTTTTAGGTTTAGCATCTTCTGACAACTTAATCTGCCAATACCCTGCAGTTAAGTCAAAAGTGCTTAGATACTTGGCAGGAGCCAGTGTATCTATCAGCTCATCTGCCCTGGGTATAGGGTGAGCATCAGTTTTGCTTACTTGATTGAGACCTCTATAGTCAACACAAAAACTCATTTCTTTTTTACCATCTTTACTGTTAGGTTTGGGGACAAGCACCACTGGGCTAGCCCATGGGCTTCAATAACTCCCAGATCCAACATTTTCTGTACCTCTTGTTTGATGCAGTCCCTGACATGGTCAGGCTGTCTATAAATCTTACTTTTGACAGGTAAACTGTCTCCAGTTTCAATTGTGTGCTCACACCAGGTAGTTGTACCTGGAATCTGTGAGAAGAGGTCAGAGAACTGATCTAGGAGATTTTACAGTTGTCCTTCTGCTCAGCAGTGAGGCAATCTGCTAACACAACTCCCTCCACTAAGCCAACAGCTTCAGTGGTAGAGAAGAGGTCAGGGAGCAGGTCACTCTCTTCCTCCTGCCCCTCATCCGTGGCCATGCGCAGGGATAAGTCATTCCTGTCATAATAAGGTTTCAGGCGATTGACATGAAGCACCCTAAAGAGGCTTCTGGCAGGGCCCAGGTCTACCAAATAGGTGACCTCACATTTTTGCTCCACAATGTGATGTGGTCCACTCCATTTGTCCTGGAGTGCTCTTGGTGCCATAGGCTCCAATACCCACACCTTCTCTCCTGGGTGGTACTGAGTCAGGACAGCCTTCTGGTCATGCCATTGCTTTTGGAGCTCTTGGCTGGCCTGAAGGTTTTTGATGGCCTTTTTCATGTACTCAGCTATTCTAGGTCTGAGGCCAAGTACATAATCCACAATGTCTTGCTTGGGAGCTTTTAAATGTTGTTCCCAACCCTCCTTCATAAGAGCAAGGGGTCCTCTTACAGGGTGTCCAAAGAGAAGGTTAAAGGGGCCAAAGTCCACTCCTTTTTGGGGTACCTCCCTATAAGCAAAAAGGAGGCATGGCAACAGGACATCCCATCTCCTCCTGAATTGTTCAGGGAGTCCCATGATCATGCCTTTGAGAGTTTTATTAAACCTCTCAACCAGTCCATTTGTCTGTGGATGATAAGGAGTAGTGAACTTGTAAGTTATACCACACTCTTTCCACATAGCTTTGAGGTATGCAGACATGAAGTTTCTACCTCTGTCTTATACCACTTCCTTAGGGAAACCCACTCTGGAAAATATTCCCAGGAGGGCTTTTGCCACTGCAGGAGCTGTAGTGCTCCTTAAGGGTATAGCTTCAGGATACCTAGTGGCATGGGCCACTACCACAAGGATAAATCTATTTCCTGAAGTTGTTGGAGGGTCAAGGGGGGCAACAATGTCAACCCCTACCCTCTCAAAGGGCACCTCAACCACTGGGAGTGGAATTACGGGGGCCTTAGGTGTGCCACCAGTCTTGCTAATGGCTTGGCAGGTCACACAGGAGCAACAAAAGTCCTTGGTGTCCTCTGACATATGAGGCCAGTGAAACAATGGAGCACGTCTGTCCCAATTCTTACTCTTGCCCAAATGCCCAGCCAAAGGAATATCATTAGCCAAAGTCAGAAGAAACTCCCTATATTGCAAAGGGATGACCAATCTCCCGGCAGCTCCAGGCGTAGGGTCCCTTGACTCAGTATAGAGCAGGTTATCTTCCCAATAGACTTCATGGCTATCAGTGATATCCCCATTCTGCTGTTTGACAGCTTGTTGTCTTAAACCCTCTAGTGTGGGACAGGTTTGCTGTGCCACACTCAGCTCTTCCCTAGCAGCCCCCCCGCACCCAAAAGCTCAGCAGTGTCCGCTGCCAGCTCATCTGGTGTAGGTTCTGCACAGGGAGAGGATTCCTCTTCCTCAAAAGGGGAATCTTCTGGAGAGGGAGGGATAGTGGGCAAGAATTGGCCCTTTCAACCCCTAGCTTTTGGGAGCACTTGGTCCATTCTGTCCTCCTTGCTTCTGGGCCTGAGCCCTTGTGAGAGCAAAGATATGACCTGGAATGCCCAGCATTGCTGCATGAGCCTCCAACTCCACTTCAGCCCAAGCTGATGTCTCCAAATCATTGCCTAGTAAGCAGTCTACAGGTACATCAGTGGCTACCACAACTTTCTTTAGACCAGTAACCCCTCCCCCCAGTTCAGATTCACAACAGCCATGGGGTGGCTAAGAGTGTTGTCATAAGCATCAGTCACTTGGTACTTCTGACCAAGTAGGTGTTGTTCAGGGACAACCAGTTTCTCAATCACCATAGTGACACTGGCTCCTGTATCCCTGTAGGCCTCAACACTATGTATTAGGGGAAGTTGCTTGTACTTACCCATATTAAGGGGACAAGCAACCAAGGTGGCAAAATCAATACCACCATCAGAGACTAAAACAGCCTCTGTGGTCTCCCTAACAAGACCAACCCCAACTACATTACCAATGGTGAGCCCAGCTACACCCTTTGAATGGCTATTTGTAGTGTTCTTCCCACCCCCACTGCTATTACTAGGGGTACTAGAGGACACAGTTGGGGTTGTGGTAGTGGGAGCCCTGGTGTTTTTCTTTGGACAAGTGAAATCACTTGCCCAATGGACTTTACTTTTACATAAATAACACCATGACTTATTTTGATTGTTTGAAGAGGATTTGGACCCCCCAAGGGATTTATGTGGGCCTGATGAAGACTCTGATTTATTTTTAGCTTTGTCCCCACCCTTGTCAGAAGACTTACTATCCTTCTTCTTGCCATCCTTGTCACCACCTGTATGAGCTTTTCTGCTCACTCTTGTTCTGACCCATTTGTCAGCCTTCTTTCCCAATTCTTGGGGAGAGGTCAGATCGGAGTCTACCAAGTACTGATGCAACAAGTCAGACACACAATTGTTCAAAATATGCTCTCTCAAAATAAGATTATACAGTCACCTTACTGCCATGTAACCATCCCTCCAAGGCCTTCACTGAACAGTCTACAAAGTCTGTCCAGTCTTGAGAGGACTCTTTTCTGGTATCTCTCCGAACTTTATTCTGTATTGTTCAGTGGTTAAGCTAAATCCATCTAAGAGTGCATCTTTCAAAACTTTGTAGTTGTTGGCATCACTCTCCATGACAGTAAGTAGTCTGTCCCTACCTTTGCCAGTGAAAGATAGCCACAAGACAGCAGCCCACTGCCTTTGAGGGACCAACTGTGCCATACAGGCCCTCTCAAGTGCAGAAAATCACTTCTTTATGTCATCCCCCTCCTTGTAAAGTGGGGACAATCTTATGCAGGTTTCTTGAATCTATTTCTCTAACAGGTTGACTATCAAGATTGCTGCTGCTGTCACCATGGGTAACTAACCCCAACTTCTGTCTTTCCCTCTCGACATCTACAGACTCCCTGTCTAAGGCCAACTGCTGCTGTCTTAGCTTCAGTCTGGCCTCTTCCAACCTCAGCTTCCTGAGATCCCTGTCTAGGGTGTTATCCTCAGGGTGGGAGGCTTGGGAATGCTTTGACACATAGGTAATGTTGGAATTAGCAGAAGTGGACCTTTCTCTAACTACCTGAACCCTAGTGACCTGCCCTTTTGGAGTGAAAGGTGCCCTACTGATGTGACCCCCTCCCACTACCAGCTTCAATAGGGGGCCTGATAACTGGAAGGTCTTTGGAAGGACCCTCCCCACAGTCCTCAGGGGCTTCCCCTGATTCTACCTAGGTAACCCCCTCCTCTACCTCCTGTTCCTGGGTTTGACCAGTCTGGTTCTGGTCACTTTCAAGGAGAAGGCTGAGAAGGAGATCTTTGGTAGTGTTTTTACCAATCCCTAAACTCCTTTCTATACCGAGAACCCTCAAACTTTTAAAGTTTAAATTGTCATAAGTTGTCTGCACAACTTTGGGAGTGGCCTCTACTATAGACATACTTGAAAGAAAGAGTTTAGGGGAGAGAGAAACAGTTTAGGAAACTTTTAAAGAAGAGAGAAAAACTTTTTCAAACTTTTCTGAAATTTTTTAGAAAGGTTTTAGGAGGAAAGTAAGACTGTTTAGGTTAACTGTGTATATTCCTAAGTATTTAGAATATGGTTTTCTTAGGAAAAGCACCAATGACAAAGTGGTAAAGCAGTTACAAGTGCTTAACCCACCGCTGCCACCAATGTAGGAGGCTGGCCTGGCTTGTAGTGGGTACCAATGGTACTTACACCTTGTGCCAGGTCCAGTTATCCCTTATTAGCAGATTAGTAGTGTTCTAGCAGCTTAGGCTGATAGAGGTAGCTATAGCAGAGCAGCTTAGGCTGAACTAGGAGACATGCAAAGCTCCTACTATACCACTTATATCATATAGCACTATATCATAAGAATCACAATACTCAGAGTTACTAAAAATAAAGGTACTTTATTTTAGTGACAATGTGCCAAAAATATCTCAGAGGATATACTCCCTTAGGAGGTAAGTAAAATACACAAAATATACACACGAACAAAAATCAGGTAAGTAAACAGTTAGAAAAGTAGTGCATACACTGTAGAAAACAATAGGACACAATAGGCCTAGGGGCAACACAAACCATATACTAAGAAAGTGGAATGCAAACCACAAAAGGACCCCTAGGCTAGTGTAGTGTGTAGAGGATCGCTGGGAGTGTAAGAAAACACTAAGGGTGTCCAAGATACCCCACCCCAAGACCCTGGAAAGTAGGAGTAAAATACTACCATTTCCCCAGAAACACACTAAAGACGTGATAGAGGATTTTGCAAAGACCACAACAGACTGCAAAGTACTGAAGACGGATTCCTGGCCCTTAGGACCTGCAAAGGAAGGGGACCAAGTCCAAGAGTCGTGAAAGTGTCCAGGGGGTGCAGGAGCACACTAAACCCCGGATGAAGGTGCAAAATGGCTGCCTCCTGATCGAAGAAGCTGAAGATTCTGCAACAATGAAAGGTGCTAGGAACCTCTCCTTTGTGCAGAAGATGTCCCATGGAGTGCTGGAAGATGCAGAGGTGTTTCCTTGGCAAAATACCACTAACAAGCCTTGCTAGCTGCAAGAGTTGTGGTTGAAGAAAAAGGGTGCTGCCCAGTCCCAGGAAGGACCAGGAAGTCGCCACTTGGGAGAGGAGACAGAGGGGGCCCTCAGCAACGTAGAGAGCCCATGCACAAGCAGGTAGCACCCACAGAAGTTGTGGAACATGGGTTCAAGAAGTCTGAACATGGCGGTCATCTCAACACTACAAAAGAGGGTCCCACGACACCGGAGATCAACTCAGGGTGCTGAGCATCGCAGGACAGAGTGCTGGGGACCTAGGCTTGGCTGTGCATGCAGGATTTTGTGGAAATGTGCACAGAAGCCCTTGTAGCTGCAGTTCACGCATTGCATAGGATTACTGTCTGGAGAAGTGAGGCAAGTACATACCTCATCCAAATTGGGACAGTTGGACCGCTGGACAGTCTGGGTCACTTGGGTCCACCACCTGTGTTCCAGGGGCCATGTTCGTCAGGATGAGAGAGGTCCCAGAGTACCGGTGACGTTGAAGTTTGGTGCCTTCTGAAGCAGGGGGAAGATTCCGTCGACCCACAGGAGATTTCTTCATGGCTTCCAGTGCAGGATGAAGGCAGACAGCCCCCAAAGCATGCACCACCAGGAAACAGTAGAGAAAGCGGGTAGGATTAGGCGCTACAATGTCACTGGTAGTCTTCTTGCTACTTTGTTGCTGTTTTGCAGGCGTGCTGGAGCAGTCAGCCGTCGGTCCTTGGCTGAAGACGAAGAGAGAGGTGCAGAGGATCTCTGGTGAATTCTTGCAAGTCGTTCTCCGAGGAAAAGCCCACTGGAGAGACCCTAAATAGCCCTCAGAGGAGGATTAGCCACCTAGTCAGATAAGCACCTATCAGGAGGGGTCTCTGACGTCACCTGCTGGCACTGGCCACTCAGAGGCCTCAAGAGTGTCCTCACACCTCTGGAAACAAGATGGCAGAGGTCTGGAAAACACTGGAGAAGCTCTGGGACACACTGGAGAAGCTCTGGGCACCACCCGATGGGTGGTGATGGACAGGGGAGTGGTCTCTCCCCTTCCCTTTGTCCAGCTTCGCGTCAGAGCAGGGACTGGGGGTACCCTAAACCGGTGTAGACTTGCCTATGCAAGGAGGGCACCATCTGTGCCCTTCAAAACATTTCCAGAGGATGGGAGAGGCTATCCCTCCCAGCGTTTCACACCTATTTCCAAAGGGAGAGGGTGTAACACCCTCTCTCAGAGGAAATTCTTTGTTCTGCCTTCCTGGGACTGGGCTGCCCAGACCCTAGCAGGGCAGAACCCTGTTTGTGGGGTGGCAGCAGCGGTAGCTGCAGAGAAAACCCCTGGGAGCTGGTTTGGCAGTACCTGGGGTCCATGGTGGAGCCCAGGGGGTGCATGGAATTGGCACCCCAATACCAGATTTGGAATGGGGGACAATTCCATGAACTTAGACATGTTACATGGCCATATTCAGAGTTACCATTGTGAAGCTACACCTGTGCACCCGTGCACCCATGTAATGGTGTCCCCACACTCACAAAGTCAAGGGAAATGGCCCTGAACTATGTGGGGGCACCTTTGCTAGTGCAAGGGTGCCCTCACACTTAGTAACTTTGCCCCTAACCTTCAGCAAGTGAAGGTTAGACATATAGGTGACTTATAAGTTACTTAAGTGCAGTGAAAATGGCTGTGAAATAACGTGCGTTATTTCACTCATGCTGCAGTGGCAGTCCTGTGTAAAGGTTTGTCTGAGCTCCCTATGGGCGGCAAAAGAAATGCTGCAGCCCATAGGGTTCCCCTGGAACCCCAATACCCTGGGCACCTAGGTACCATATACTAGGGAATTTTAAGGGTGTTCCAGTGTGCCAATTGAAATTGGTAAAAGTGGTCACTAGCCTATAGTGACAAATTTAAAGGCAGAGAGAGCATAAGCACTGAGGTTCTGATTAGCAGAACCTCAGTGACACAGTTATTCAATACACAGGTATACAAATTCAGTCCACAAACTATGAGCACTGGGGTCCTGGCTAGCAGGATCCCAGTGAGACAGACAAAAACAAACTGACATACAGGTAAAAATGGGGGTAACATGCCAGGCAAGATGGTACTTTCCTACAACAACTACAAGGGGACAGAAGATGGATCATAGGTGAGTGTGTCTGACACTTTTTCTGTACATAGCTGTCAGCCAGGTTGTCTGGAGCTGAGCGTAGTTATTTACAGTAATGTTTTTCCCACTTTTGCAGGTGATTCTGGCTACCCCAACATGCGTTGGCTCCTGACACCAGTGAGGAATCCTAGAACAGATGTTGAGAGGAATTACAATGAGGCCCATGGGCGTACTAGGAGAGTGATAGAGAACACTATAGGTCTCCTGAAGGCTAGATTCTGTTGCCTCCATCTCTCTGGGGGTTCCCTGTGCTATGGCCCTGAGAAGGTGTACAGAATAGTGGTGGCCTGCTGCATGCTGCACGTGTCTGTGAGGAAATCTATCCCCCTCTTGGAGGAGTTAGGTGCTGTATATCCAGACTAGCTTCCTCTGAGAGGGGATGAGAGTTATGGTGATGATGAAGAAGGGGGAAGATGTACACTCCAGGAACCAACTGATCCACCTATACTTCCAGTGACTATGAGGTACTATTCACTGATGTTGTCTGTACTGCATACTGTCAGTCTGACTTATTCTCTATGGGTGTGTGGGGTCTGTAGCCATTTACACTGTAACATGAATTTCAAGTGCCATGTGACAAGATAAACAACGTTAGACATTTCTGTTTACTTCACACCACGTTGTGTGTGGGGTGCATTTCCTGCAATAAAGGTCTGATTATTGAATTTAACTGGCAAATGCATTCACACTTCGATTTGATTCAACATAATGACAGGGGGCATTGAAATTGGTTTACATGTGTTTTAATGTGTGTCAGGGATGCATTGGTGCTTTTTGCAGTGATGGGAGTGGGTTGATGGTGGGTGTCCATACTGGCTACATGGTCTCAGTGATTGTTGGCAGTGGTTATATGTCCATCTGTACTTTACTAGTTGTTGAGTTGCTATTGGCGGGTGAGGATGGTGGTTCAGTGGCACACTTTTGAGACAGTGTATGTCAGAGTCACTTATTTGATGGTGCCTTGGTCTTGCTGCTGCCAACCCCTCAGACAGGTTTCTGCCCTCCTGGGGTCCAGGCAGCCCTGGCCCAGGAAGGCAGAACAAAGGATTTCCTCTGAGAGAGGGTGTTACACCCTCTCCCTTTGGAAAATGGTGTGAAGGCAGGGGAGGAGTAGCCTCCCCCAGCCTCTGGAAATGCTTTCTTGGGCACAGATGTGCCCAATTCTGCATAAGCCAGTCTACACCGGTTCAGGGAACCCCTTAGCCCTGCTCTGGCGCGAAACTGGACAAAGGAAAGGGGAGTGACCACTCCCCTGACCTGCACCTCCCCTGGGAGGTGTCCAGAGCTCCTCCAGTGTGCTCCAGACCTCTGCCATCTTGGAAACAGAGGTGCTGCTGGCACACTGGACTGCTCTGAGTGGCCAGTGCCACCAGGTGACGTCAGAGACTCCTTCTGATAGGCTCCTTCAGGTGTTGCTAGCCTATCCTCTCTCCTAGGTAGCCAAACCCTCTTTTCTGGCTATTTAGGGTCTCTGTCTCTGGGGAAACTTTAGATAACGAATGCAAGAGCTCATCAGAGTTCCTCTGCATCTCTCTCATCACCTTCTGCCAAGGAATCGACCGCTGACTGCTCAGGACGCCTGCAAAACCGCAACAAAGTAGCAAAGACGACTACTGCAACCTTGTATCGCAGATCCTGACGCCTTCTCGACTGTTTTCCTGGTGGTGCATGCTGTGGGGGTAGTCTGCCTCCTCTCTGCACTAGAAGCTCCGAAGAAATCTCCCGTGGGTCGACGGAATCTTCCCCCTGCAACCGCAGGCAACAAAAGACTGCATCACTGGTCCTCTGGGTCCCCTCTCAGCACGACGAGCGTGGTCCCTGGAACTCAGCAACTTTGTCCAAGTGACTCCCACAGTCCAGTGACTCTTCAGTCCAAGTTTGGTGGAGGTAAGTCCTTGCCTCCCCACGCTAGACTGCAAGGCTGTGTACCGTGTGATTTGCAGCTGCTCCAGCTCCTGTGCACTCTTCCATGATTTCCATTGTGCACAGCCAATCCTGGGTCCCCGACACTCTAACCTGCAGTTCACAACCTTCTGAGTTGTCCTCCGGCGTTGTGGGATCTTCTTTTGGGACTTCGGGTGAGCTCCGGTTCACTCCTCTTTGTAGTGCCTGTTCCGGCACTTATGCGGGTGCTGCCTGCTTCTGTGAGGGCTCCCTATCTTGCTGGGTGCCCCCTCCATCTCCTCACGCAATTGGCGACATCCTGGTCCCTCCTGGGCCACAGCAGCATCCAAAAACCCTAACCGTGACCCTTGCAGCTAGCAAGGCTTATTTGCGGTCTTTCTGCGTGGGAACACCTCTGCAAGCTTCTTCATGACGTGGGACATCCATCCTCCAAAGGGGAAGTTCCTAGTCCTCTTCGTTCTTGCAGAATCCACAGCTTCTACCATCCGGTGGCAGCTTCTTTGCACCCTCAGCTGGCATTTCCTGGGCATCTGCCCAATCTCGACTTTGTCGTGATTCTTGGACTTGGTCCCCTTGTTCCACAGGTACTCTCGTCCAGAAATCCACCTTTGTTGCATTGCTGGTGTTGGTCTTCCTTGCAGAATTCCCCTATCACAACTTCTGTGCTCTCTGGGGAATAGAGGTGCACTTTACACCTACTTTTCAGGGTCTTGGGGTGGGCTAATTTTCTAACCCTCACTGTTTTCTTACAGTCCCAGCGACCCTCTACAAGCTCACATAGGTTTGGGGTCCATTCGTGGTTCGCATTCCACTTTTGGAGTATATGGTTTGTGTTGCCCATATACCTATGTGCTCTCATTGCAATCTATTGTAACTGTACATTGCTTGCATTACTTCCTTTTGCTATTACTGCATATTTTTGGTATTGTGTACATATATCTTGTGTATATTTGCTATCCTCATACTGAGGGTACTCACTGAGATACGTTTGGCATATTGTCATAAAAATAAAGTACCATTATTTTTAGTATATCTGTGTATTGTGTTTTCTTATGATATTGTGCATATGACACCAGTGGTATAGTAGGAGCTTTGCATGTCTCCTAGTTCAGCCTAAGCTGCTCTGCTATAGCTACCTTCTATCAGCCTAAGCTGCTAGAAACACCTCTTCTACACTAATAAGGGATAACTGGACCTGGTACAGAGTGTAAGTACCCCTTGGTACCCACTACAAGCCAGGCCAGCCTCCTACACTGTTTGTGTCCAAGTACTAACTTATACTCTGAATAAGAAAAACATATTAAACTTACTCAAAATATAATTGACTCAAAACATTTACCTTTGTGAATCAGGCCCCTGGTTCTTTTTTGGCCTCTCTGATCATCACAAGTAGCTTTATTTGATGTAGCTTAGTGATATATCAATTGAAACCCCAATGAGGCTTGCTCAGGTATGCACTCTGAGTATATATTGAGTGACAAGGGGCAGATCAATAAACAGCCTTTTGGTAGTGTCCAGCTATCAAATTAAAAAACATATCAGTAAAACTGAACAAAGTTTAGGTGTGAGTTACCAATTGCATAAACATATCCCTGAGCTTATTTTGCAATAAGTGGAGAAAATGGATGCTTGCTTTTTCTTCAACCAATCAGCTTCTTGTAGCAGTTTGCCGTAGGCTATAAGACACAAAAGGAGATTGCCGTAACTTTGATCAAAATTTGGGGTCCCATTGCTAGGAGTGTGCATGCAGATATTAGCTTTTTTGAAGTATTTTTCAATGAAGAGAAACTGTAGACTAGTCAACCATTTCTTCCCACAAATATTCTGAACTTCCGCACTTCCTCAGAGGCAGGATAGGGCAATTGCAATATTTTATTGTCTAAAGTGGGAACAGATAAAGTCAGATTATTAAATGCAGTTGATACTTGATTAAAAAAGCTCACTTGTTGATGATTCCACCAAAGCACTCTGGAGATGCTAACAGCACATTTAGTAAAGTCAGTGCAGGTGGATGAATGTTTATCTGGAGCACTAATGGTAGACGAGTGTCAGGAGGGACTGGGCTGCAGGTCTAGACAGAGAAATGATTTAGAAATGAGCTAAGCATAAAGCTGTACTAGGGTCCTTTGGTGGCCTCATGGCTCCAGAAGTGAAGGTAAGTTCCATGGGTTTCTTTGGCCCGTTCCTTGCCTGCCCTTTTATTGTAGCTCCTCCTGTAACACTGGGAGTTCTTGTTGCAGTTTCTGAGCTCTTTCATGAACTCTATAACCACCATCTGTCCCCCGCGGAGCTATGCCACTTAGGTCACAACAGCAAAGAGGGGATGTCTTCAGACAGAGAGGAGCTTGTCTCCATTCCACAAGGTACCAGCAGTCCAGGTTCTCTTTGTTTGAGTTTGCAACTAAAATTGGTACTTGGTATACAGCATTGCAAGTGATTTACAGACTTTTTTTTGGTCCCTGTACCCCCGCTCCCCTCCCTACCCTGCCCCTGACATTTCACCACCTCAAACTGCACTTCTGTTTAGTTAGGTACTGCAGTAAAAGCGGTAAAGTGTCAGTCTGCTTTCAAAATGCAGTCAAAAGTCAACATACCAGCAAAAGATGCACACTAAACTCTAGCAGAAAAGCAATACTCACAGCCACTAGAGTTATGATTGTGTGGCTGTGGCATTTTTAGGGTAATTATGAATCTCCTTCATTTGACAAATATTCATTCATCTGTTGCATAATCTGAAGATTTTAACAACGATAAATCATTTCTACTTTTAACTAAAAAAATAGGTACATGTGTTACACTGCAGTGGATGTCTCTTAGCAAAAGTTGGCTGTTCACTTTTCTGTTGCTTAGAGCTGTGTTTGAGTGTTAAACTGGTATTTTAATGTATAACCTATGCCCAGACAGTGTTAAGAAGTAGAAAACCAACAGAAGAACGAACCCTATCTGAAAATGTGCCACATTATACCATAGTATTTAGTTTTTGCATGCTACATAATTTCAGTGGCTCTGACAATACTAAACATCATCAAACCCTAAGAGAAGTGGGCCAGCAAAATAGTCTCCACCAGTGCATGGACTGTGATGCCTAACACTAAATATTTAACTTTGTGAGTTGGTCTTTGTTTTAGGACATTTCTGATGTCCATGTGCTACTCAAAGCTCCTGTTTTAGGATTAAGCCCAATGCGTTATGCTGCATAGGTTGTGAGCCTGCATGTATTCCTGCTAATTCACATGCTGATTATTACAGTGCAGTTTCTTGTGGCTTATGCTGTATTCTTAAGAATACTGGTGAACTTGCAAGGACTTTGTGCCTGTTGTTCATGGAGTTTGCAACTCAATACAGTGATGAAGAGCTGGCAACAGGATGCTACTTGAGGAAGTAGCACTAAAGAAGAGTGAAGAAGAAAAGTATCACCAAGAAACAATACTAGAATCTAATTGGTAAGCTATCTGCCAAGTTTTGGAAAGCCAAACAAGGGTAGTTAAATCAGCAAGTTTTCTTTACAACCAACCTCAAAACTGCTGCGAACTCTCACTAGACTCCAAAATCTGCCTTGGTCCTTTCGATGGGATTAAGCTACTATTCCCATCATGTAAGGAACCAAGAATGCAACACAGGGAGGTCCCAGAGGAAGCCTTTGAGTTCAACATATAATGTTTGGACCTCTGCTCTCACCGTGGGGGCTTGCTGTCGAGGCTAAAGTTCCTTGTGGGTATGCTGGGACTGGTAAGGGGCCACGATTGGTCTAGATGCGACGACACTGGTTGCAGGTCTTTTACAAACAAACAGGTTTGCAGCTGTGCACCATCCTCCATATTGAGCAAACAAGAAGCAATCCAAAATTGATTCCGCTGATCACAGTAATCATACTCTAACCACAAACATCTACAATCCATACATTACACAACTACTGGAGACGCACAAGGATGTCAGTGCCAGGGTCTGGGTATCACATAAAAGACAAACTTTTGATGAGTGGGGCAGGTACGCACCACACTTCACCTGAACTGGGAAAAATATTTATTTAGTGTTAGAAGCCACACAAGTACTGTCATTTCTTCTTCATGTAAACAACCCAAGTCGCGGACAGTGGTCCCATGACCTCATAGAGGGCTGGCTTGGTGCACCCCTCTAGGTAACAAAGCAGGGTGATAATCCCTGGAATCACCATGGATAGTTCCAGGACTCAGTGCACACACTAAATTAGTGTGTTAGCTAGGCCAACATGAAGCCATGATACCTGTTTCACATGCGGTCATCTCACCCGTTGCCATGCACAGGAGATTTCTGCCCAAACCATGTATTACTGAAATACACACACAGGGTGGGGATATTCAGAGGTTTGTCACTGCCCAGAGGTCAGAAACACTAGCAACACATGTCCAAAAAAAAAAAAAATTCTAGATCTAAACATGAAATTCAAAGACTTTCCTATGGTTATCTTGAAAGTCTTCCAAACCACTTCTTATTTTTAATTAAATATTTTCTTGAGATTATAGTTTAGCACAAGGTGCAGTACATCAGAATAATCATTGAACAAAGCATGAATAAGAACATGTGAGCGCCTTAATAGGAATTAAAAAAGAGAAGACCGCTCTGGCAACCACCAACACCACAGATTCACCTCAAATCAACCTCTTGCTCTCCTGGACCCCCGTCAACGACAACGACACCATCGAAATCATGAACACCATCCACTCCGACTCTTCATCTGACCCCTGCCCTCACCACATCCTCAACAAAGCAAGCTCCGTCGTCGCACCCCACCTACGGAAGATCATCAACAGTTCCTTCGAGTCCACCACCTTCCCGGAGAGCTGGAAACACGCTGAGATCAACACCCTCCTCAAAAAACCCGAGGTGGACGCAAAGGACCTCAAGAATTTCCAGCCTATCTCCTTGCTCCCCTTCCCAGCAAAAGTCATTGAGAAAGCTGTCAACAGACAACTAACCCGCTTCCTCGAGGAGAACCGCACCCTGGACCCTTCCCAATCCGGATTCCGCAGCAACTACAGCACCGAAACCGCCCTCATCGCCGCCACCGACGACATCAGAACCATACTGGACAGCGGCGAAACCGCAGCCCTCATCCTCCTGGACCTCTCGGCTGTGTTTGACACTGTCTGCCACCACACCCTATGCTCACGCCTCAGCAATGCTGGAATCTGCGACAGAGCCCTGGACTGGGTCACCTCCTTTCTCACTGGCAGAACCCAGAGAGTCCGCCTCCCCCCTTTCCGCTCGGAGGCCACCAAAATCATCTGCGGCGCACCCCAGGGTTCATCCCTCAGCCTGACCCTCTTCAACGTCTACATGGTCCCGCTCGCTAACATCGCCCGGTACCACGACCTCAACATCATCTCATATGCTGATGACACCCAGCTGATCCTCTCCCTCACCAAGGACTCCACCAAGACCAGCCTCCATGAAGGAATGAAGGCCATCGCCGAATGGATGAAGAGCAGCTGCCTCAAACTCAATTCTGACAAGACGGAAGTCCTCATCTTCGGCTCCACCCCCTCCGCATGGGATGACTCCTGGTGGCCTGCAACTCTCCGAACCGCTCCGGCTCCCAACGACCACGAACGCAACCTAGGATTTATCTTGGACCCCTCACTATCCATGACCCAGCAAGTCAACGCCATCTCATCCTCCTGCTTCAACACCCTCCACATGCTCCGAAAGATCTACAATAGCTACCCACTGAAACCAGAAGAACAGGCACCCAAGCTCTCGTAAGCAGCAAACTGGACTATGGCAATGCTCTCCATGCAGGAACCACAGCCAAACTCCAGGAGAGGTTGCAATGCATCCAGAACGCCTCTGCACGCCTCGTCTTGGACATCCCCCTCCACTGCCACATCACAGACCACCTGAAAAACCTACATTGGCTCCCAGCCAACAAGAGAATCACCTTCAAACTCTTCACCCATGCTCACAAAGCACTGCACAACACCAGACCAGAATACCTCAACAGATGACCCCGACCCAGCATCTCTGCTCCGTCGACCTCACCCTCGCAACCGTCCCGGGCATCCCACTTGCGCCAGACCAAGGACCTCCTTACTTTCAGGAAACTTCTCAAGACCTGGCTGTTCGAGCAGTAGCAGCACCTTCCCCACCTTTCCCCCCCTCCTCAGCGCCTTGAGACCCTCACGGGTGAGTAGTGCGCTTTACAAATTCCTGATTGATTGATTGATTGATTTTATAAATGTAGTATAAAAGAAAAAGGAGGGAGAAAGAGAAAGAAAATAACATAGGAAAAAATAGTAGAAGAAAGGAGAAGATCGAAAAGATGCCTAGAGTGCATATTGATTTAAAAATATATTAAATAATCATAATAATAATGAAAACATGTTATAATAGCATGCATTATGCCATGAATGCCAGAGAGATAAACATTAAACATTGCTATAACAATATAGATGTACATGCTGAACACATAATGAAAAACCTTAGAGAAACTATCTTAAATATTTAGTGATGGGAGACCACAATCCATCACGTTTGATTGCTAATGATGATGTATGCAAGCGATATGTGTCTAATCTGCGATAGTGACACATTAAGTTCCACCACTGTTGCATTGATATGTCTTTTTTGTTTAAAAACTGGATACAATAACCTGTAGAGCTATGGCAATAAGCAAATCAATGAATTGTCCAAGAAGATTATTATGATACCAAATATCATGTAAGCCTCCCAGAAACAATTCAATTGAAGAAAAGGTTGAAACTATATCAGTAATAACATTAATTTTAAACCAAACTAATTTTCCAAAACTGTAATACTTTAGGTCAAATAAAAAAAGAGCATGTCCATATAAGAACCATCTGAACAATTCCACCTCCAACATGTCTGTGGGCATGAATTTGGATATTTTGTCTGGCGTGTAATATAATCTATTATAAGAGAGAACTAAACTGTGTGTTAAAGAGGCCGAAGGAGCAGTGGAATGTAATTTTGACCAAATTTAATTCTCAATTCCCAAGGGCCACTCAAATGTCTGCTTCCCATAATAATTCAACCCTAGTTTTTGTTCTAGTTGAAGAAGGAGACCTGAGGAGATTATAGATAAGAGATGCTGTGTTATAATTGTATATCCTATTAAAGTATTTCTTGTAGAGTCTTTGCTCATGCAAAATATAACATTTGTTATGTTGTAAATTTGATAATTTAAATGTAGAAGAAATGTCAGAGGAGATCAAACTGTCATTATGCAGTAACGGTGAAATAGTTGTTATTTCTTTATCCACCCAATCTTTCAAATGAATCACCCTTTCATTTTGTGTAATATTTATACTATGCCATATGGAAGTCAAAATAAATTGTTGGTCGCAGAGAGGGTCAGATGCCATGAATGGTTTAAAGACAAAGCATTTATGGGAAATGACAGGAGTAAACCAAGATCTTGGAGGGGGTGAGTATGTGAATTGATGAATTAATGCAAATTCCAAATCCATCCATAATATCTGTGGAATACGATTGTGAGAGATTAATCAATATTGTGTTTGTTTAATACCAAAAGTCTTGTGATAATGTGTAAAATCTGGAAAATTGACACCGCCATTCATTTTGGGAAGTTAACGCTGGGCAATAGAGATGCATGATTTTTTATCATTCCATAAGACTTTTTTAAGTATCCTGTCAATACAAGAAAACACTGAATTTGTGATTCTAATTGGGAGCATCATAAGAAAAACATTATGAGGGGAAGAAGCATCATTGTAATTGTGTCCAATCTCTCCCACCATGAAAGGTACAAAGGGGACCATTTTTGCGTAACGATATTTCAATAACAAATAATATGTCCAATAACGAGTTAATATTTATTTTAAGATTACCTTGAAGTGTATTAGACTACCAAATGCCCAGAACTTGAATTTTGAAAGAATTCCACAACAATCCTGAATAATTAAATTGACCTTTTACACTGGGCACCACCAAAGGTTGGGAGGGATGAATTAGGTGATGGGAGGAACAATTTTGATGTAAAAAAAACACTCCAGAGTTAAAATAAAGAGAACAGGAGAGAGTGGGCATCCCTGTCTTGTTGCTCTTTTTAAAGGAAAATAAGGAGATTGTGTACCATTAATTTAAATAGAGGATTGGCTGGAAGAATACAATAAGAAAACTAAATTTATGAATTTAGGGCCAATTCCATGCCACTGTAATGCTTTTTTTACAGAATTGCCAATTAACCCTATCAAATGTCCTCTCAGTGTCTGAAGATAATGCTACCAATAAATGACCTTATTTGCTTTGTGAATGATATTAACAAAAATATGAGAGTTGTCTGAAATATTGCGACCCTTCACAAAACCTGTTTGCTCTGGACCTATAATATCTGGTAAGAATTGTTCTAGACGTATAGCCAGAGCTTTAGCAAAAATACTATATACGGTATTGATAACTGAAATTTGTCTGTAATTATGAGATGATATGTGATCTTTCCTTGTTTTGCAATGAGACAAATCAGTGTTTCTGTAATCAATCAGGACCACTGCTTCACCCACCAGGGTCTTGCGGTGCTGAGGGGTCGTGCTGCGGTATCAAGCTGCCTGTTCCTGTTGGTTGAACATCCAGGTCTTTAGGTCCTTCCTGAACTGTTGTAGTGATGGTGAGGCTGTGAGGTGCAGGGGTAGGGTGTTCCAGGTCTTAGCCGCCAGCTGAGAAAATGAGTGGCCTCCACTGTTAGCCCAGCGGATGCTCTAGGTAACTACCCAGAAGAGGGATCTGGAATAGAGTTCTATGGTCAGTTGTTGGAAAGTCCCTCTATTGTTGAGGTACACTGGTCCTTCATTGTATAGTGCCTTATAAATGTGGATGAGCAACTTGAACTGGCATCTCTTTGCGAATGGTTGCCAATGGAGTTTCCTGAGGTGAAGGGTGATGTGCATCCATCTGGAGAGGGCAAGGGTGAGTCTAGCTGCTGTGTTCTGAGTGGTCTGGAGTTTCCTCATGAGTTGGGCAGTGATCCCTGTGTACAGCGAGTTGCCGCAGAGGAATCAGCTGGTGACAAAGGCTTTCATAACAGTTTGCCTAGTGTTGGGTGGGAGCCATCTGAAGACCTTTCTGAGAATTCGGAGGGTGAGGAAGTAGGCACAGGAGGCAGTGCTGACCTGTTTACGCATGGATAGCGGGCTGTCAAGAATGATTCTGAGGTTGCAGGTGTGTTAGGAAGGTTTGGGGGGTAGGGCCTAGTTCAGGTGGCCACCATTCGTCGTTCCATAGGGTGTCCTTGCCGTTCCCGAAGATGAGTACTTTTGTTTTGTCTGTGTTGAACTTGAGACAGTAGTTTTTCATCCAGATGATCACCTCCTTTGTAGCCTGTCTTTAATGGACGTAGGATCATTTGTCAGGGAGCGGATGAGGCATAGGAGATGATGTTGAGTCCTGACGATGTTGGAATGGAGTGTCATGTATACGTTGAAGAGGGTAGGGCTATGGGTGGAGACTTGAGGTACACCCCAGGTGATGTTCTTGGGGTACGAGGAGTAGGTTCTGTGTTCTACCTGTGAGGTAGAACACAATACACTTGAGAACTGCTCCTTGGATTCTGATCTGGTGGAGCCTGTTGATCAGTATGTTGTGCTATGCAGTGCAAAAGGCTGCTGTGAGGGTGAGGAGGATAAGGACTGCTATTTCTCAGTGGTCTAGCAGCATTCTGATGTTGTCCGTAGCTGTGACTAGGGTGCTCTTGGTGCTGTGCTTTGCTCTGAAACCGACTTGGAATGGGTCCAAAAGGTTGAGGTTCTCCTGGTGTCTATTTAGCTAGATGTTGGAAACTTTCTCCATGACTTTAGCTGGGAAAGGGAGCACAGAGATGCTTCAGTAGTTCTTGAGCTCTCCTTGGTCCACGTATGGTTTCTTCAGTAGTAGCTTCACATTGGCATGTTTCATTATCTGGGGAAGTGGCCCATGGCGATCGAGGAGTTGAGGACTGTAACAGGGTGGCGCAATGATGACAAGTAGCCCGAGGTCAGATGATGTGGTGATTTTATTAGTTATAAGAGTTTTCAATATAGTTCTGGTTTTATGTATGTTGTCGGTGAATAATCCTTCTGATACTCTTCTTGTCGTCTTCTCTTTACAGGGCTCTCAGGAGGTGCACGTGGGTAAAAGAACGAAACAGACAGATGTAAGTGGACTGACCTTCACTTGGATTTTCCCCCCCTCCCTAGTCTTAGTTCTGTCTTTTTTCTGTTCCTCTGTTTCCTGTATACTTGCTGTCTATTTCGATTTTTGTCCTCCTTTTCTTCTCTTTCTTTTTACTTTTTCCTCTCTATGTGCGTCTTGAAACCTCTTTCTCTTTTCTCTCTCCTTCTTTTGCTCTTTCTTTTGGGCTATAGCGACCTTCTCTATAGCGCTTTTCTGTTCTTCTTTTCCTCTCCACACTATTCACAGTTTCTTCCCCGTTGTTTTATCGCGTGGGCTCTCATTATCCTGCAGGATCGTTCACGGTGTGGGGGACTGAGTCTGACCCACTTGGAAGGACCTCGGTCACCCTAAATCCGGTTTTGCTCCAGCTAGCCAGCAGTGCCTCATCTCTCCCAAGGGGAAGGGATGATTGGGCAGCCGAGCGCATGACATCTTTGGAACTTCTCAGGGAAGTCGTGGTCACTCAGATCCAAACCAGCTCTCTCATTTACAGTATGATCTCATATACAAATGACAAATGCAGTTTAAGTTTTATATATTGTTTTAACAAAACAACTGCATTTTAGATATTAAGGCGTGAGCGGCAATAACCAGAACCATACAACACAGTAGGATTGAAATAGTTACGAGGAGAGTGAAACATAAGAATAACGCTATCATGGTGTTAACAATTTCTACTCTCTTTCAGCTAGTTCTATTTCGAGCACAGCATGTTAAGCTTCTAACTTGCCTTTCAGATTCCTTGGGAAGCCATCAACCCTCATACCTGAGCAAAGGCCTGTGATCTGGTTCAGCATCTGCAACGAGGCAGTCAGCGTCTAGTTGTGGTTCCCTGGTCGGAATCTCCCTCTTCCGTGTATTGGGACAAGGAAGTGTTTTTATAACTAACATGTCAGTGTGATCACAAAATGTCCCTACGCAAGAATGCCAAAGACTAAACTCCTACCACGTCTATCGGCAATGTACCAGACTGTATCCTTGACTGAAGCACAGAGTGAACAAGAATGCGTTATTGAGAACTCCAGTGCTGAAATAGGCTAAACAGTGTGATATAAAAAATAAAACAAGACCGTAGAACTGGTTATTTGAAAAATAACAGTACGAAGCCGAATAAAAAGCATTTAGAGAAAAGTGCACAGAGGCTCTAAGCTGCGACCAAAGGAATAAAATACATCCAGGGCAAAGTGCACAAAGGCCTAAAGCCTGAAGCTAACGAAGGATACATAAAACTGACCACACTACACCCTCCCCTTGTCAGTAGCAAGTGGTTCTAATAATATAAAAATATGCCCCAGATACAAAAAATACATCAAATATATTTCGACAAGTTTAGAGGACAGCAAAGCAGAAAACTAATTTAAATTGGGAAGCATGTGACGCTAAAGCCAAATTTGATACAATGTCAATTTTAATAAAAAAATCCAATTCTTAGACAAAAGCCACGGAAAGCAGGAGATCCTCCACTTCGACAGATGTCAATATCGGAAAATCCACGCCAAAAATTATCATGGAGCAGGTGTGTTCCAAAGTCCCAGAACCATCCAGGGCGGCACCCCGTGCAGGTCCTAGGAATGAGACAATACCATCTTCCTCCAGGAAGGGAATCTCATAAACTGCCTCACGAAGCAAACGCAACCATAGTGCACAAGTCTGGGAATGAGCCCTAATCGGGAACATCAACAGATCAGTATTGACCACTGGGGGCGCTGCAGTGAGAGACAGAGAGCCAGTGCATGTTCAAACGAGCACCAAAGGCACCGAAACACGGGTTGCACACAATCCAAAACCGGTCGGAATGACAGAGACCAGTCACACTCCAATTGTCCCAGGAGTGTTGTTTCAAAATGCTGCATCATGCGTTCACGACACAGCTGCGCTGACGGGAGCGCCAATATGGGATCTCGTTGCGGTGGGACAGCCATTGCGGAAGAACAGCAGCAACAGCAAAACACCAGCCAACAAAGCCAAAGTAATCGGAAATCCCCCCAAAATGCTTCCGAAAATAGAATGAATAGCGAAGATATTAAACCGAATATGGAAGAGAAGGAATGAGCAAAACCAACACCAACGGCTTTGAAAAAATGTGCAATCCCAGCAGTGCTGGACGCATTAAATATACGTCCCACGAGTACACCAAAGTGACTCGGAAAGTTAGTATTTAAAAGGGACTGTATTTCCACTGATGACCTTGCCACCTGAAGTGCGTAGGTCTCGCTAGCAGATGTAAGGGCCACATGCTTTTGAAACAATAGAGCTTTCAGTCGACTCAACTTGTCGAAATTCACCTTGGAAGTAGCAATATGAGGCCAGATGTCCGCTACCTCCCTAATTTGAGTGGGGGGAAACAACACATTCCCGCAGCACATATATAACTGCCTTGGTGACAACGACCACGTAAACTATTCCGGCACGCATGCCACAACAGGGTTCACTGTTAAGAAGGACGTAGCTGCCGTTTGAAAGCACCTGGAAAGTGTTTTTAATTACCGGAACTGGAACTCCCTTAAGATAACAAGCTAAGTTAGCAATCGAGGCATTACACGCCCCGTGCAAAGACAGCTGTTTACAAACCATCGAATGGCTGACAGAAGTTTCGCAGTCGCTACCGCTAAGAAAAACCTCCCTCATACCATTAAGACATCTGTATAGAAAGGGACGCTCCCACACCTCATGTATGTAACTGTCTCCCAACCGTTCATATCTACCCACCGGAATGTGCTTTAAACAAGAAGTAAATTGCAGAGTGGAGATAGGCAAATTAATAACCCCGTGAATCAACCACTCAGCTGACGGAATCTCAGCCACAGTAAAAGGCAATTTCTCCAACTTTTCAATATTTAACATAACATATGTCGCTTCCTTCTTAGCCATCAGCTGTTGTTGACGTGTCAAATTAAAGGAAATAAATATCTCCCTGGCACGAATGTGCTGCCAGGGAACGCAACCTGCCTTCAAGGTCTGTAGAGTCCAACCCAACTGCATGATGGACCGCGTTTGACTCTGCCCATGATATAAAGAAGACATATCAGATTTAATAATGTCTATAGCAGAGGAAACAATGTTGTCAATTGTATATACACGGTCCGAAAGGGTATGCATCCCATTATCCACAACAGACAAAGCCTGTATCAAATTTTCCTGATCAATTTGCCTCAACCGGTCCGCTGCCTCTTGTTGTGAAAGCTTCCAAATCTCATTATATACTTCATACAAAAAATGTTTCTTCCGTGATATTCTTGGTCCTGACAAAAAATCTTGCAAGTCAGTATCATTAGACAGTAACGTGAGATGTGTCTTAACTGCATCCAGCCACTTCAACCATTGTTGACAAAGTTTCCCCACGCTGTATGTGGTAATGATATCAGCATGTTCTGGTAATATGTAGCGAGGGTCTGCCCTACTACTCCTGAACCCCCCGAAGAGGTGACAAAACGCTGATGACACCCATTAGTGTCTATGGGACACAATAACCACCCGCCCGGACGTATCAATGAAGTGTTAAGCGTACCATTCTGGACCCAGTCTGTAAGCTCACTAAACGTGGCATTAATATATTGCTGCCAATTGTACAATTTAGAAGGGACAGGTATGCTAGGCAAATTCAAGTCTCTAATTGCTGCTAAGCCCAAACAGCTAGTCTGTTATACAGTGTCATTCAGGAAAATCATTTGGACTGGAATAATACATGCCCTAAACAATGTGTCCCTACCCCGCATTTGCCAATTTTTTGTTCCCCAGACACTTTTCAAATCAACAGTTTTGGACCAGTATTCATACCCCTCAACTGAAAGTTTGGATACAAACAAATTTGAATACAGTAATTTAGTATCATTCAATAACATTTGCTTATTAGTATGTTGAGTAACCTTATAATAGTAAGGGTTAGCACCCTGTTGATGATGCCCAGAAAAATATGCAAATTTATCAGAATACGTTTTAGAACTCCCCTGTGGAGGAGTCGGGCAATGTTCCCATTGCATATATTCAAATATCGATTTAGGGCTACTAGCTTTATGAATAAAGTGGTGTCCATAATAATTGTAGCAAAACATGTCACCATAATTATCTCTAAACAGGTAAGCATCTTCATTTTCATAGACAGTATAATATTGCAATTCCGTCAACATAGAATCCACTGTCTTTACGTCCCAATCATCAGAAACAATGCCTGGTATAACAATATCATTCATTGACAATTTGAGAACATACGGTATTTGAATTATTTCAGTGGGACCATATATATCAAACATCACTCTATCCCACACAATCCCATCTGGAATCGGCACTGCAGAAATGTTCACAAAGGACAAGTCTCTTCGAACCATATGTGACGAAAAATGTGGTTTCAACACCGTCTCCACGTGCTCAATGTCAGATCGTTCAGGAAGAAAATGACCATGTATTACAAGAAAAAAGGTAACTACAAACCCCAGCCATAAGAAAAGAGTCATCACAGTCATAAAAAGCCACAGATAGTTCCAAGGAACAACAAAATATGTGTGTTTGAGCCAACACTGCAGCCTACGTGGACCCAGGGCTGGTGTTGAAGAGGACGAGGAGTCCGACATGGTATCATCAGTGGTGTTGAAGCAGCCCGAAGCAGTTCTCGCAAAAGGTGCAACCGTAAACAAAGAAGCAGATGGTGGCTCTCGCCTTGGCACGCTATAAACCACATGTTCAGCAATATCAGTAGAACTTACAGCAACTTGATCAAAAGATTCCAATTATTCGCCGTCAGTGGAACAATCGCAAGATCAGCTTCCACCCTCCCCAAGCTCGGAGAGGAAATAGCGTCGGTGCAAATCACCTGCAGGCGAACTTCTTCCCCAGTAGTGAGAGGGATTCCGGAACTACTGGGTGTCCCTCTAGGTCTGCTGTGCAGAATCTGCCACATGTTGTAACTTGACATTATCAATGGAAACAAAGCGATTTCCTTTGGCCCCTTGCAAAGGTGGCAAGATTACAGTTCTTGTGCCGTGGATCCCTAGCACAGGGACAGGCACCCAATAGGAAGGACCAAATTCTTTTTTCACTGCGACCTTTTCACGCACAAGATCCCCAATCCTGGGAATCCAACCAGTAGGCGTTACTGGTTCATCCTTAGTTCCTGTGGAGGCAGCACTGGCAGAAGAGTTATCTTCACGGAATTGTTGTAAATCCTGCAAAACAGTGACACGATCATTTATGTTAAAAGGCGTATCTGCCGTCTCCACACCAGGACCATCTAGATCAGGAACATACATTTGTGTTCCAAACAGGCACTCATATGAAGTACGACCCCCCAGGGACCTTCTAGGCAAGTTATTAAGTGCTCTCTGTACTCCATACAGGTGGGCTAGCCAACTACGACCCATACTTATAACTCTGGCCGTTGAGGATTGCTTTAAATCGCGATTTAAACGCTCCACAACAGAATTTCCCTCTGGATAAAATGGAGACGAGAACTGGAGCTGGACCCCCAACGAAGCCATGGTGTCCCTGAATGCTTTAGAGGCAAAAGCAGGGCCCTGGTCCGAATGAAAAGCCGCAACTGCATATGTATCGACAAAGATGCGTAAATCTTTAATAACAGTTCGAGCGTCAGCCGAGCTCTGTGGCCAGACCCACACAAATCTGGAGCACAAATCTACAGCAACCAATATATATTTGTATGCACTATCAGGTGTCAGTGGACCACAATGATCCAAGTACACACACCGTAGAGGTTTATTTGATATTAGATGGGGCGTCTGCTGCGGGCGTCTAGCCGTGGAAACTTTAATTTGTTGGCAGACATCACAACAAAGGACATACTGCTTGGTCTCTTTATAGAGACCAGGCCACTAATAACGAGCCTGTAACAGTGAAATGGTGGCAGCCACGCCGGCATGTGCAGATGCCACCCCCTCATGTGCTGCAGTAATCAATCGAGGTCGCTCAATTTTATTGGGCATTTCACGTACACCAACGCCTGGGATTTTAACTACAGCGTTTAGCATACCACCCATGCAGTAACTATATTTAGAAGGGAATCCTTTAGGAAGTGGCGTGCCATCAGCCGTAGCCTTTATGGCAGCCAAAATCTCTGTGTCTGGTTTGGAACTCGAACGAGTTACTGCGGCCACAGTGGCAACTGCCACTGCTGATTTTGCGGCTTCATCAGCCAAAGTATTCCCAGCAACGTGTATTCCAACGTGCTGGTGTCCAAGTGTATGCACAACATGGACTTTAGGAAGCGTTCCCTTCAGATCCGCAACCTTCCCCCACAGCAATTTGTGTTTAATGGTGTTACCTTTTGAATCTCTGAACCCATTCAACCTCCAGTAGTGTAAATATTCATTGAAAGACTGAACACAGTAATAGGAATCACAAACCAGCAATGTAAATATTGCCGGATCCGCACGTTCCAATGCTAACAATAGAGCTTTCAGCTCAGCCAACTGTGCCGCACAATCTCCCAAGGTCTGTGTATAAGTATGTCGGGGGCAGAACACTTCCCCCTCCACATAGCCGCTCACCACCGTACATGCAGCAGAAGAATCCATTCGAGATATCTAATGTTGTTTTGTATTTCTTACGCACAATATTATTCATGAGCGCTGCGCTGTGTGAATTTTGTATTGCATGCGTTCGTGTATGTCCATTTAAATGTCTGTAATCCACTACTATCCTATAAGAATTGTCCGGTTTAGCTACTGGAAATAAGGGATTATTTATCGGCGAGACACAGGGTTCAATTACTCCCTGGTACTCCAATTGTGTAAGTATTTTCCTTACCAATGCCCTCGCTTCAAATTTTATAGGATATTGCGGTTGCGGCTGAGGTTCGCCTTTTATCGGAATTACATGATAAGGTGAATCCCTATCCCACCCCACATTATTTCTATATAAGGCGGGAGCCTGTGCCAGAGCTCATGTTTTACTATAGGACTCTGCTAGTTCTCCCGGAACAAGTGGTGAGAATGAAGGTGTAATACCCTCCTCCCCAACTGGACAGTCACGAACAAAGTCAGGGGGGGCCAATCCTGTTCGGCCAGCAGAATGTCATACAATTTGACCACACGGTCCCAAAAGATGGCGTTTATAGTGCGCTCAATGTCCCCTTCTAATTGTAAAGTTACTGTATAAACTCTATCGGGATCAGAGACACGCATAACTGCTGTTTCGACTTGTATGAGTCATCAGTTGCTTTCACCTCCAGATGCTCTAGAAGATTCCGGCAAACTATTGTGACCTCTGCCGCTCTGTCTAAAAGTGCTAACGCCCATGTCTTGTTCTTCAAGAGAACTCTCTTCTTGAGTGGCATGTCTAACGGAGACTGCCGCCACCTTCTTCTTTTTAAATTGCTGCTTTTGTTGGATCGGTTTCTCTTCTTTCTTGACAGAAACCTCAGTTGAGCGTTGTGATTCCTGTCTCGGTTTCACGTACTCTGTTCTCCGCTCTGACCGCCCACCTCTCTCATTTCTCTTTTCCGATGAGTCCTGAAAGGAACGAGATTGGCGTGTATCAGTATATTGATATCTATCAGGCGTCTTCAAATTATCCCTATTCCTGAGATTATACCTACTCTGTGGGGTCTCCGGTTGCGGAGATTGTCCCCTATCCTTTTTAGGTGTCTGTTGTTTTTTCTCCCAGCGCTTTTTAGTACCCTCAGGTTGCTGTTGTTTAGTAGTATCTTTACTATTCTTACCCTGTAACTGTGGTTTTTGCGGTCTAGCCCCAAGGCTATCACGACCGATACTTGAATATGTTTCTGCTATTATTCTCGGTAGCTCCTGCTCTTGATTAATTTGCGGGACGTCTCGAAGACGCATACGCACTGCTAGCGCCACTGCCTCTCCTTTGAGATTACTCAAAATAATAGAAGAAACTGCGGCAAAATTGCCCATCAGCTGCATCCCTAAAGCTAAGGCTGGGGCTGCCCCATATTCATCTTGAATTTGTTTTAGCACTTCCGGTAGATTAGCCAATGTCGGTGTACCGTGTGCTGTAGTGTAGAGCGCGGCAAACACCGTGCCCCAAGTATTACAATGGTCCACAGTAGGAACCATACCAAACGGTAAACACATCGTCAATATTCTATGTTTATCCTGAGGTCCCGTATGGGGAAACACTGCTTCCGGCGTATTCATTTTTTGCGCCAGCCAAAATGGAGTTTCCTCACGTTTAGCCGGTACTTTACCCATAACTGAGTGTACAGTGGCCGGATTGATACCCGGTACCACCGCATGTGGGTTCGCCAGAGCAGCACACGCTACATTAGTATTTAAAGTCTGCATTACAAATTGAACCAGTCTTCTGTATGTAGTAGCTAAGTCTATATATAAACGACGAACTTCAGCCACTGCCAAGTTAGCAACCGCAGGATATGGTGTATATGTAGCCAATAAAGGCCAGGTAGGACCATCATTACTCAGTGGACCTAACCTAACTTGTGCTACTGTGTGTGAGAGGGCGCCATCAAGCCAATTATGGTGTTCTTGATAAGATAAAGGAATCTCTAAGTATGCATATGCCCTGTATTGTCCAGGAACATTCGCAATAGTGTATTCATGAAAAGTGTTTGTACCCCCATCAAATGCTGGAAATACGACCCAAGAATAAAAAAGCTCTGTTCTAAAAGCTGCATGGGCGTCCACCACAAACGGGACCGGACCCCCCTGGTTCATGAGACCATGTGCTATCAGATGTCCCGTGAGTGGATGGCGCATATTAAGCGCTATATTCACTACATTAGGATTTGCCATTATATCAACAGCACTAGGTCAGAGAAGGCACACCAATATCGGGGTTTTCCTTTCAAAGTTCAAGCTTGAACAACCGACCACTAAGTAATAGGATGTACCTATCTCGTGGTGGCGGAAATCCTCAGCGTCACGGACGTCTCCTTTAATGGAACCGAGGAGTCAATATATATATATAAGACCGAGAGAGTCAGCCAGACCCGAAAATTAGAGCCAGACCAAACATTGGGCGCCATGTCGCGTGGGCTCTCATTATCCTAAATGAGACTACTGGATTTCTAGGTAGCAGGATCGTTCACTGTGTGGGGGACTGAGTCTGACCCACTTGGAAGGACCTCTGTCTGATCTTACTGGTGCGCCAGCTTCTTTCTTTCTGTCTGCGCATGCGTTTCTGGGTTTTCAATCAATCAATCATCATTTATATAGCACAGCTTATCACCCGGGTGGGTCCCAAGGTGCTAGCTGGTGGACGCGGGTCAATCGAAGAGCCAGGTATTTAGGTACTTCCTGAACTGAGCCAGCGATGGAGACTGCCTGAGGTGGAGCGGCATAGTGTTCTAGGTCTGCACAGAGAGGAGAGGGAGAGTGTAAAGAGAGGCAGTGGTTGAGGTAGGCAGGTCCGATGTTGTGGAGGGCCTTTTATGCATGGCTCAGGAGTTTGAAAGTGATGTGTTTGTTGACGGGGAGCCAGTGTATGTCTCTCAGATGGGCAGTGGTGTGGCTGTAGCGGGGCATGTCCAAGACCAGTCTGGCCTTGGCGTTCTGTAGTCTCTGGAATCTTGATTAGAGTTTCTTGTTGATTCCAGCATAGACTGCATTGTCGTAGTCAAGTTTATTGCTGATGAGTGCCTGGGTGTCTGTTCTTCTTGTGTCAATGGTGATTCATTTGAAGATCTTCCAGAGCAGGCAAAGAGTATGGAAGCATGAGAATGAGATGCTGTTGTCTTGGCAGGCCGTGGACAATGATGAGTCGAGAATGATGATGACATTGCATGCGTGGTCAGTTAGAGAATGGGCAGTTCTGAAGGCACTGGGCTAACAGTAGTCATCCCAGGATAATGCTCTCCATCTTGTCCGAGGTGAGCTTGAGTCAGCTTTCCCTCATCCAGTCAGCAACTGCCTTCATTCTGTTGTGAATGAGCTGTGTGTCATCGGCGTATGAGGCGATCTTGAGCCCATGGTGTCTGATGATCTCTGCGAGCAAGGTCAAGTAAACATTGAAGAGGGTCGGGCTCAGGGAAGAGCCCTGGGGAACTCTGCATCTGGTTTCCATTGGCTTCAAGGTGAAAGCTGGAAGCCCGACTCTCTGGGTTCAGCCGGTGAGGAAGGAGAGGATCCACTCCAGGGCTCTGCTGCGGATGCCGGTGTCATGTAGTCTGGTGCACATGGTGGTATGGGAGACAGTGTTGAAGGAGGGGGAGAGGTCAAGGAGGAGGAGGGCAGCTGTCTTGCTGCAGTCCAGTAGGATGCAATGTTATCCGTGGCTGCTCGGAGTGAGGTTTTGGTGCTGTGGTTGCTCCTGAATCCAGATTCAGAGGGGTCGAGGATATGGTTTGCTTCGATGAACTATGTGAGCTGTGCGTTGATCGCTTTATTGGTTACCTTGGCTGGAAAATGGACCAGTGAGATTGGAATTTAGTTTTTTAGCTCTGTTGCATCTGCGGAGGGCTTCTTCAGTAGGGGGTTTACCTCTGCATGCTACCAGGCATTGGGAAGGTGGTGGTCTCAATAGAGCAGTAGATGGTAGCGCATATTTCGGGTACGATGATGGTGCCAGCCTTATTAAAGATGTGGTGGGGGCATGGGTGCCCCAGAGTGAGTGGTATTCATGAGCCCTAAGGTATCTTCTGGGGTGAGGATTGTCCAGAGATTGGTTGATTGGCATCCATGGTGGTACTGGTGGGCTGGGGTAGGCGTTTTCTTCCAAATCCTTCGTAGATGTCCTGAATTTTCCAGTGGAAGAAGGTGACGAGGCTGTCGCTGAGGTCTTGGGAAAATGGGATGTTTGTGGTATCTGTGCCAGGTTTTCTGAATTTCTTGGTGAAATGTTCCTTTTTGTTGTGCACATTGGTGTTGATTTGTTCCTGAATGACTTATTTCCTAGTTGATCTAATGAGCCAGTTGTGTGACAGTGTCATTGAGGGATTTGTGGTCTGTTGAGCTCTTACTGCCTCTCCACTTTTTTTTTAATCATCTGCATGTGCTCTTGGATTCTTTAAAGGTCAAAGGAGAACCAGCTGGATCTCCTGTGGTATTGATTGTCGGCAGGTTTGCTGAGGGAGGCTAGGGTGTTGGCGCAGTTAGTGATCCATTGGTAGAGGTTGTGGGCTGAAGCGCTGGCGTCTGTGGTGTCTGGTGGTGGGGGTGGCAGAGCACGGCGGTAAGCTGCACTTCGGTGACCTTGGTCCAGTTCCTGCGAGGGGGGAGGTGGGTGTGGTGCTGTTTGGCCAGCCTGGCGAAGGAGAAATAGACACAGTGATGGTTGGTCCAGTGGAGTTCAGAGGTGTGTGAGAAGAAGATGTGGTTTTCAGCAGAGAAGACCAGGTTGAGGGTGTGTCCTGCTGAATACATGTGGACGTTGACTTGTTGCCGAGGGTGGCAAGGTTCTCCATAAAGGTAGAAGTTTTTGTAACGTTCTGGTGGAGGAGGTGAAAGTTGACGTAGTCCTTTGATGTGAGGGCATGCTGAGCGATGAAGTTGGCAAATGCTTCGCTGAAGGGTGAGCAGGTTCCGGGGGAGGGGGGTCTGTAGATTAGGTTGCGGCTGAGGGTGGTGTTTAGATTAGTCTGGATCTAAAAGTGCAAGTGTGTGGAAGCAGGGGTCTGTACATCGATGTTGGTCATGAGGTGGAGTGAGTTTTTGTGAATGATGACAACACCTCCTCCTGGTTGGTTGACACAGTTTTGATGTATGATCTTGTTGTTGCCGGGTATGGCAGTGCCAGTGTCAGTTGCTGAGGAGGTGTGAAAAAAGGCTTATTTTTGACAAGTTTAGCCCCCACTTTTTCCCTTGTATATGATGTAGCCTAGAAATTGTTAGTGCCCCAGGCCCCTGCTAACCAGGTTCCATGGGTAAGAGCTCTTTCCCTAAACTGATGTGATGCATTGGCACAATTGGAGAAACCTTTGGCTGCCCCCTTAAGACCCTAGTAAATGGTACTTAGGTACCCAGGTCAGGAGGTAGTAAGGGCAGGCCCCTGACGGCAGCAGTACTGATTCTGCCACACTCTAGAGCTCTGCACTCAGGTGTACCTAGCACTGCCATTGCAGGCTGATTTTCCTGATGCAAACCTAAAATTCAAATTCGACATGGCACACTGCCTGTGTGCCTTGACCACTATACACTGCATGTACTATGGGTAAAACACCCCTCTGGCAGGCCTTCCAGCCCTAAGGGAGGGTGCACGTTTCTGCATGTGAGGGCATAACTGCATGAGGAATATACCCCCACTGTTTGCTTGTCAAGCCTGGGACATGGTGAGTGAACAGAGCAGCCATTTTGATACATGTGCTGGACACTGGTCAATACGAGTTTCAAAAGTACATGATGGCCACTCTGAACCCTGGATTGTTCGGTATCAAACAACTCTTTCGTTGGCAGTCAGGTTGCCCTCTGTCTAAGCAAGGACCCACAGTCTAGTCAGGGTAAAGGAGAATCACCCTCAGTTAACCCCCGCTTAACCCCCTGGTAGCTTGGCACGAGCGTCAGGCTTAACTTCAGAAGCAATGTGTAAAGTGTTTGAACCAACACACACAGTAACACTACAAAATGACACAACACAGGTTTCGAAAAATAGGTAATATTAATCTAAACAAAACAAGACCAAAACGACAAAAATCCAACATACACGAGTCAAGATATGAGTTTTCTAAAGAATAAGAGTCTGAGGGCCTGATCACAACTTTGGCGGAGGGGGTGAATCCGTCCCAAATGTGACGGATATCCCGCCTACCTTTTTACTAGTTCCATAGGATATAATGGACTTGTAATACGGCGGGCTGGATATCCATTACATTTGGGACGGATTAACCCTCTCCGCCAAAGTTGTAATCAGCCCTTAATCCTTAGAAAACAGTGAGAATGCTGATATTGCACAAAATTCCCTTGGAACCGTCTAAATAAAGCCGCACAGGCAAGGGTGTATCAAAAAAAGGTCAGCGATGCGTTGATTTCTCACTCGCAAGCCAGACCGTGCGTCGTTCTCACTCCGATTGGGTCAGCGTGTGTCGTTCCATCTCTTCCGCAAGAGAGCGATGCGTCAATCCCGGGCGGGTACCTCAGGCCCGGGCAGGCTTTGTGTTATTTTCTGCACCCAGTAATGTTGCGTTGAAATCCGGTTGCGCGGTATCAAGAAACTAGACTGTGTGGGGGCTTGCGTTGTTAAGAGCAGACGATGCAAGTGTTGCACGTCATTTCTCCAGCTGCGTTGTGTCGATCTCCCAGCAGCGATGAAGGTGGAGCATTGATTTTATCCATGAGGCCAGCGAAGCATCGTTTATCAGCCGCGGGGTGAGTGGTGGATCAAATGTTTCCCCGCACTGCTGTCTTTGCATGTATTACTGTCCTTTTCCACCAGCTGCACCTTCAAGGGCCCAGAGACAGGTTAGGGCACCACTTGGCAGGCAGACCTCTCAGCAGAAAGCTCAAGTGCTGGCAGAGAGAAGTCTTTGATGTCCCTAAGACTTCAACAAAAGGAGGCAAGCACAGTTCAAGTCCTTGGAGATTCTTCACCAGTGGAAAGTCACACAGAAGTCAGTCTGTGTCCTCTTTCAGGCAGAGGCAGAAACTGCAGGCCAACCCAGCAAAGCACAGTCACAGGCAAAGGGGCAATACTCCTCTTCCAGCTCTCCAGCTCTTCTCTTTGGCAGAGGTTCCTCTTAGTTCTGGAAGTAATCATATTTGCAGGGGTTTTGGGTGCTCTTCTTATACCCCTTTCTGCCTTTGAAGTAGGCCTATTTCAAAGAGATGTCGCTGTTGTTTGCAAGTTCATGCCTTGCCCAGGCCAGGCCTCAGACACACAATAGGGGGTTAGAGACTGCACTGTGTGAGGGCAGGCACAGCCCTTTCAGATGTAAATGACCACTCTCCCCCTCAGCCCAGATGGCCCATCAGGATATGCAGGCTACACCCCAGCTTCCTTTGTTTACTATCTAGAAGAGAGGCGCAAACAGCCCAACTGTCAAACTGACCCACATAGGGAATCCACAAACAGTCACAGAATAGTCTAAAAGTGGCATTTTCAAACACACAATCTAAAAACCAACTCCACTAAAAGGTGTATTTTTAAATTGTGAGTTCATAGACCATAAACTCCAAATTTCTATCTGCTCCCAATGGGAATCTGCGCGTTAAGGATATTTAAAGGCAGCCCCCATGTTAACCTATGAGAGAGCAAGGTCTTGCAACAGTGGAAAACAAATTTGGCAGTATTTCACTGTCAGGACATGTAAAACACATAAGTGCATGTCCCACTTAAACATACACTGCACCCTGCCCATGGGGTTACCTAGGACCTACCTTAGGGGTGCCTTACATGTGTAAAAGGGACGGTTTAGGCCTGCTAAGTGGGTACACTTGTCAAGTCGAATTGGCAGTTTAAAACTGCACAGACAGACACTGCAATGGCAGGTCTGAGCCACGTTTATAGGGCTACTAATGTGGGTGGCACATCCAGTGCTGCAGGCCCACTAGTAGCATTTGATTTATAGGCTCTGGGCACCTCTAGTACACTTTCTAGGCACTTGCTAGTAAATCAAATATGCCAATCATGGATAAGCCAATGTATGCATACAATTTATTCAGAGAACACTAACACTTTAGTACTGTTCAGCAGTTGTAAAGTGTCCAGAGCACACAAAAACAGCAAAAACAGCACACAGAAGCAACCTGGGACGTTGAGGCAAAAAGTTAGGGAGACCTTGTCAATGATGCCAAGTCTAACTAAATCCAAACTGGTACCAGTGTTGGATTTAATATAAAATATGCTGGAGGGGCACATTAGAGGTGTCCCCTGCAAAAGCTAACTACCCTGGCATGATTGCTGGCCAGTCACATTCAGCCTGCCACCTCCAGACACAAATCTGTACCCCTGGGCTGAAAGCTTCTGCCCTCTGGGATGTAGAACAAAGCCCTGATGTGTGAAGGTGCTAACACCCCCTCCCTCAGTACTGTGCACTGCCCTGTTGCAGAGCTTCATAGGGCTTACTGTCCTTTGAAACCCAACCTCAAGGCCTGCTGATAACACCAGATGGCCACCTCCACTGCAAACTCCCACTTTTGGTAGGAACAATGGTGGGAAACTCAAACAAAGGATGGGAGGAGTGGCCCTTCCTGGCATGCACTACTCTAAGGTGTTGTATGTAAGGTGGACCTACCATTTGATTTTCCTCCATCTTGGATGGAAGGCAAATAATCAATCAGGTGAAGGGAAACGACCCCTGCCTGCAGGAAGTGGTCACTTAATGGTTGAACCACCCTAAGGTAGATGACCCATTGGTCACTTTCAGGTTCCCCCTAAAACACCCACCAAATATAGTAGTTAGTGGGCATCCTTAGACCAAGCAATCAGATTCAATAGACAGAAGAAGACCAGCAACATGAAGATCCAAGGCACAAAAACTGTGGACCTGCCACATGAAAGAAATGGCGACAAACCCTGCCTGCTGCACCCAAGAACTGACAATTACCACTGAGGAGCTGCTGGACAACTGGAAAAGCTGAAAAGAGCCACAAAGGACCTCCAGGCTTCACAAATGATCAGAGAACTCCCTCCAGAGTGGAGATACCACTCCAAACCTGTAAGAAACCAACAAGCTAGTGAGGTCCACTTCACTGACCGGATGCTAACTCCAAAACCAGATGCTGCAGCTAACCAAACTCCACACTGATAACCGTGAGGAGAATCCCTGCCAGTGTGCCAAGTTTTGTGGCACTGTGCCCTCTAGCCGCTAAATTGTACCAATATCCCAAGTCTCAGACAAAGCCCATCATTCACCATCTTCAGGAAGAACCTCAAGACGTGGCTCTTCGGGTGAGGCCCCTCCCCTCCTCCAGCGCCTTGAGACCCTCACGGGTGAGTAGCAGTGCTCTACAAATACTGATTGATTTATTGATTGATTGGTCTCCTTACTTTGGACACCAAGAAAAACAGTCCACCTGGGACTGAAAAAGGACCAGGAGAGTGCCACATTTGGGGAACTTCAAAAACAACCAAGACCCCCTGCCACGACATAGAGACATGTCCTTGTTGAGGTGAAATCAACCCTTGAACCGACCTACCTCCTGCTCCTGAGGGCATCCTTGCAAACATCTCCTGGCTCACCGATTCGCTTTGCACCCGGCTGCCCTCTGCCCTGCACCAAAGAACCAGCTGTGGCCTAAGGGTCCCCCACCCCTTGCAACCGCGACACTCCAAGGAGATCCCCAGGATTCACCTTTAAACTTACCTGTGCAGTGCTTTTCTAAGTGGTCCCCCGCAGTGGCCCTGAACCAGCTCCAGAGACATTTTCCTGCTGCTTCCGCCAAAATCAGGAGTGGCATTAACTTCTCCAGTTGGCACAGTGTGCCTACCAATGACCTGGATTAACCTGCAAAAGAAGAACTTGGAAAACCTACTGTGTGATTTTATATGTATTTTTAAAAGTTATTCTCCATTGATTCCCATGGTGCATAATTATGCACAAAAGACTATTTTTATTAAAATTCAAAATTTCATATCCCGGAAAAAGTACTTAACCAATACTGATGATCTTGACCTTACAAATTACAAATTACAAAAAATCTGAAGTATCTTTATAAATTGGTCTCAGGTTATTCTTTTGAGTGTGTGAGTTGCAAGATTGATGCTGTGAGTACGACAAATGCTTTGCACTTCTCCAAGATTGGCCTAACTGCTCAACCAAAGTAACATAACAATTAGAGCATTAGGTCTAGATTTTTTTATCCCTGTAAACCAACATATGGTTGCCTGGACCTCCTGCACAGTGTGCCTAGCTTTGCACAGTACATAGAGGGCCAGTCTCCTACAAGAGGTGGTAATCCAGGCCTCCGTGAAGGAGGCAGCGTCAGGGTGATGGAGTGGAGGAGGTTTATTGCGTGGTTGATAAGGCAGCGAGTGTTGAGTAGTATATATCTGAGGTGTCCAGGTGAGGGGGGCTAGGGGGTAATGACATGTGAAGGTGCTGTTGCGGCAGGAGAGCAGGAATTGAGTGTCCTTGGGCGAGGCGTGGTGGCAGGTGGTGGATTCTCCAGTGTTGACAGCACACAGGGTGCTGGCGTTGTATCGATAGATGGTACTGGAGCCAGAGTTCGTGGCACTGGGCGCGGTCCAAATGTGGATGGGCACAGACCAGCATGCCTTTAGTGCGCCAACAGCATGGCCACACAGGGGCCGCTATTATGAAGAGGAGGGAGATGGGACGGGTCATTCTGATGGGAGGTTGGAGGGAGGGAAAACACTGCACTGGGAGGGGCCACAGCTGCAGAGGCAGAAGCAGCAGGAGAAATGCGGAGATCAGAGGAAAGGAAGAAAACAAGACAAAAAGAGTAAAAAGACAGAAAGAGTGGCAAAAGAGCAAAAAGGTGGAAAAGGGCACAGAAAGGCAGACGGCAGCAGAGAGAGAGAGAAACAGAAGTTAACCACTAGACCACTAGGGATGAAGCGCAGGCCGGAGCCTGCGGGTGGAGCATGACCTCGAACACACCGAGCCAGGCAGGCTCAGAGGGAGAAGGGCAGCTACAGGTGGTGCTGTGCGGGAGAGAGATGCAAGCGCTGACCAGAGGTTAATGAAGGTCTTCAATTTGACTGTGAACTAGTTCATCTGTGAACTAGTTTGGGTGTCTTACTCAGTTCTTGGGGTCAGAGGGTTCCCGTGGTGTGACTTTGTCGGTGCTTGCCATGATCCATTTGGTGAAGTTTTCCATGTCTTCGATGATGGTGGGTAGCCGGGAGTTGAGGGCATTGGCTCATCATTGTTTCAAGTTCTTAGACCAGCTGCGTTGTGTTTCACTGGCTATTGGGGTGGGGTGTTTTGGGGTTTGGTGATGTAGATGGAGAAATGGACGCAGTGGTGATCGGTCCTGGTGCGCTCCTCGGTGTGGGTGTATGTCACTCTGTTGCTTGCTGAGCAGGTGGGTTTGAGCGTGTGTCCTGCAGCATGGGTGGGGTTGGTGACTAACTGCTTGAGACCGAGTTTGGCCATTCTTTCTAGGAGGTCGACTGTGTTGGCGTCATTGTTGTTCTCAAGGTGGAAGGAGGTCTCCTTGGAATATGTAGAGATGATTTGAATTGATGGTGAGTGGGGTGGAGGAGTTGCAGATTGCATTGCAGAAGGCAGGGCTGGATCGCATAGGTCTGTAGGTGAGGGTACCTCTGATGGTGGCTCTGCTGTTGGTACAGAGTAGGAAGTGGAGGTGCTCCATGAAGGGGGTGGAATTGTCTCTGGTGGTTGAGCATTCAAGGTTCTCTTTGTAGATTATGGTGATGGCTCCGCCTCTTTCCTTGAATCGGTCCCGGTGCGTGATCTTATATCTTACGGCGGTGGCTGGTGCGATGTCTGGAGCGGGTGCAGTGTTCAACCAGGATTCTGTGCTGATGACTGCATTGGGGACATTCGACGTCATGATGTCCCAGATTTCCATAGTGCGTTTTCCGAGTGAATGTGCAGGCAGATAACTTTTCCAGGTGGGTGTGTGGGACAGGGTGTGGCTGATTGGAGAGGTGTGGGTGGTATCCTCATTGATGCGGCAGTTCCAGCACGGGAAGGGGCCTTCAGTGGTACAGAGGGACAAGGGTGAACTTGTAGATGTTCTGGTGTCTGGGGTTCAGGGCAAGCATTTTTTCCGAGGGGAACAGTTACAGTTTTTGGGGATTGAGGTCCTGTTACTTGGTGTGGCCAGGGTGCTCGTGTGGCATGTCCTCTGCACACGTCTGCTGCATGGTTGCACTGTGGTCTCTATGTCGTGGGAGGATGGGATGCTGAAGCGTGGAAAGGGGCAGAGGCCTCTATGGAGAGAGGAGCCCGGATGGCGAATGGGGGTGGGGTAGTCAGAGGGCGGGGAAACCTCTGACCCATAAGGCGGCAGTGGAGGGAGGCACACAAGCAGTGCTGTGGGCAGGAGGCAGGATGGGCCTGCCCAGGGGAGGTGGATAAAGGCAGATATGGAGAGGGTACACTTAGAGGGATAGGTGCCCAGGGCTGAGAAGTGAGCTGCCAGGAGAACAGGAGAAGGAGAGGCAGGGCGGCGGGCGCTTACCATTGGGTGGCCGGGGCTTGGCTATTGGCGATGGAGGCTAGACAACCTTACCTGACTGAGGTGAAAGAGGGGTGGCCCACCCAGCCTTTTCAGGACTATGACGGGTAAAAGAACGATGAGAATAATTAGAGGTAGAGAAAGAAGGGAGTAACTGAAATAAGAGGGGGGTAATAAATTTGAAAATTGTAAAAACAATTCTACTGTGGAACCATGAGGTACAGGTGATTTGCATGTAGGAAGCTTCTTTAATGTAGATAAGAGTTCATGCATGGTTAAGGCTTGTTCTAAGGGAGAAAAGTCATAAGAGAGATAATTCTCTTTTTTTAGTGAAGAAAAATAGTTATAATAATAATTATCTCATAAATTGTCTGATGAAGGATTCTCCAGTGTATTGGTATAATACTGAATAAACATTTAAAACTTTCTGATTCTTTATAAATTGCCGTCCCCTCGTGTATTGAGGATAGACTTAATATTAGTCTTTTCTTATTTGAATTTGAGGTAATTGGCCAGAAGGCTACCTGACCTATTTCTACCGCCATAAAATCTAGCATTGAATTTTAGTAAGTAACCTGAAGATTTATGTGCGAAAATTTTGTTAATTTGTATTTTGGTTTAAATTAGTTCCTCTAAATGATCCTTATCATGTTTTTTTTAGTAACATTTATGTTCTAATGTTTTATTTTGGATAAAGATTCTTAGCTTTTACTTCTACATTTTGTTTTACAAAGGCATACTTGTTGATAAAGCCCCTGGATGAAGCTTTGAATGGATCACATATTGGGTTGATGGGAGTATCATCGTTAAGGTTACATTTCATAAATTCTTGATCAAACTGTTTGTATTATAATAAGAAGGAGGGGTCACTCAGTAAATTAATATTGAGCCACCATCGTGTGACTTGTGATTTATTTTGTATGAGATTAGTTGGGAATGATGCTGTGCAGAGTGAAAAGTGTACTCTTGAAGACCTCGGTTAATTAGTCGCCATGCATCGGTAAGGCCCCTCTGTGAGATTACTTTGGTAAAGATTTATGTGTAGCATTAGGACTATATTTGACTAGTGAATTCCTGTCTAAAAAGGGATCACATATCTGATTACAGATCAACTAGATATTTTAAAACTGTTTGTAATATGTTATGCCAAAATTGTGGATCTGGATTATTAGGTCAATATACATTGACAATACATATTTCAATATCATTGAGTTTAATGTAAACCACCACCCTCTGAATATTGTTCTTCCAAAATCACTTTTACTGTTATTCCTTTATGACATAAATTTGCAACTCTGGCTTGATTGCCAACAGCGGGTGAGAAGAGGTTATGCCTAACCCATTGTGTCCGAAGTTTACCCACCTCAATCTCTGACATGCCTGACGTGATCTGTCTTCCAGATGCAGCAGGGAAGGAGCATGCCTTATACAAATGGGTGTTGACAGACAGGAAACTATTTGGCTTTTTTGTTGTTCACCACCTGCAGCTTCCTGCCATCAGTTTCACTTTCCTTGCTTCCGTGTTCGCTGCATGCTACTTTGCCATTCTCAGCAGCTCCTTGTCATGTCCCCCTTGCTTTGATTTCTCTGTTTCGCTTTGTTGGATTCCTCTGTCGGTTGCTCTTGATCTTGTCCTGGATATCTGGAAAATCAAAAGACGAAAGCCGTTAAAGCATCAACACTCTATAAATTCCAAGCTGGGCCTACCACGCTCTGCATGCTCACATGTTTTGAAGTGTTTTGAACTTTAGTCTTTGGTGACTTACCCAAAAGACGAAGACACTATGAATATGATGGTTACTGAGGATTGAAATAAGTTAAACTGAAAGGTGCACAGATAACCCTGTGACATTTCCTACATTCATAAATCAATGCCAACTGCATTTCATGTGCAAAGCATCATGCTTTCCTACAGAGCAGTCAAAGGTAGCAGTTGTATTGTCAGATTTAGGTGGCACTGCAGCCACCTGGTCCATTCTATCAGTGGAACATAACAACCCTTTGCTACATAATTATACTACTTTCAAATCTGAGCGGAAGAGATTATTTGATCGTCATACCTTTATGTAATAAGTTGATTCAGACTTACTGAATTTACAGCAAGGCAATAAAAATCTAATGACATACATTTCTAATTTCAAGAGATGAGTCGCAGAAGCAGTGTGGCCTGAAGCCAAACACAGTTCTCTATTTTTTAAAGGTCCAAGAGATAAGTTGAAAGATTTTCTGGACCAAGTAGTGGACCCTTCCGAATCCTGCAGTGATTTAATTGACCAAGTAGTAAAACTGGATCATAGACTCAATGAAAGCTGTAGAGATACAGGATGCTATGATACTAGGGTACTCATATACATCTATAGGAAATCAGAACCAGAAAAGACTACAGAAGAACCTATGCAGATAGTCAGTGTACTTGGACCCTTCAGTGAGGACACAAAACATAACCAAGATATTGATTGGGTTAGATAATATTTCTGTACTAAACATTGTAAGAAAACTACTGAGGCTGAAAAGGAAGTACTGGCAGTAGAAACTCCTCACTCACCTTACCTCCATGTTACCTTGAACTTGCAGAAGTATTTGATAAAATAAAAACTACCGCTCTTCCTCCTCACTGACAATATCATTGTTGGATCGACTTATTGCCTGGGGCTCACATTTCTTGTAACAGGATATATGCCTTGACAAAGAATGAAAATTTGTATCTATGTGAATACCTCAAGAGAATGCTCAGTCTATGTTTTATTAGACATTTGCGTTCTCCATCTTCTTCGCCACTGTTTTTTGGACTGAAGAAGGGAGGAGGTCCCCATACTTGCATAGAGTATACAGCCCTCAACAATGTTATGATTGAAAATCGTTACCCCTTACCTCTGATACTCTCATTACTCGATCAAATTAAGAGTACCAACATTATTACCAAGCTGGACTTAAGAGGGGCATACCACTTGGTTTGAGGGGGAAGAACGGAAAACCACCTTTCATACCAAATTTGGGCTGTATGAGAACTTGATTATGCCTTTTAGCCTCTGTAATGCTCCAGCTGCCTTTCAACAAAGTTTTGAGGGAATATAAAAAAAATCCTTTCATCAACGTAAGGCAGCTTAAGGCAACTTACACCCTGTAGAATTATTTTACCATAAATGGAGTCTTTCAAAAAGGAATTACTTAGGGATAGAGAATGGTCTAAAAACAAGGCCTTTGATGAGTGGCGTTATTATTTGGAGGGTGCTCTTCATACTGTTACCCTCTTGACAGATCACAGAAACTTGAAGTTTTTTAAGTCTGCATGTGCATTGTCTATGAGACAATTGTGCTAGAGACAATTTTCTAAGGATTTTGTTTGATTTCGTTATCCAGTTCAAATCTGGCAGACATAATGTAAATTCCTATGCTCTCTCATGCTTGGGCTATGAGATTCTTGAAACACTAAATGAACATCTACCCATAATTTCAGGTGATTTGAGTCTAGGAGCTCTTTACTCAAAAGAACAGTTTACTTAGAAAGTGTTACAGGCAAAGAAATATAAAGAAGCTGAAGCTATTGCTCACACACATAGTTGGCAAAAGGTTTAATACATGTCCAGTGGGGGCTGTTAATTGTTTATTCCCAAGTCCCTTTGCCACAACACTTCTTAGAATGGTGCCACTTCCATACACTCACTGGACATCCAGAAGAAAACAAGACTCTAGACCTGCTCAAGAGATATTTCTGGGGGCCTACCCTTCCTGTATACACTAAACAATATACAAAGGAATGCAGCATTTGCGCAGAAAGCAAACGCTCCCTTCAGGCACCCACAGGGTTATTGACACATTTACCCACGCCTCCTGTTCCTTGGCATACTATTTCTAGGGATTTATTGTGGATCTGCCAAAAACTGGGCATGGTTTTACTACCACTCTAGTTATTGTGGATCGTTTTACCAAAATCTCCCATTTTATGCCCATGAAAGGGGTACCTAACTCTAAAGAGTTGTCTACTGTGTTTCTACAGAACTTTGTATGCCTTCATGGCCTTCCATCTGTCATTGTCTCTGACCGGGTTTCTCAATTTGTCTTTAAATGCTGGAAGGGGTTGTGTGACACTTTACAAATTGACATTGGTTTGTCTTCCAGCCACCACCTGCAGTCAAATGTCCAAACGGAAAGGGTGAATCAATGTCTTGAACAATACCTACATTGCCAGTTATGACATTCTCCCACTGATTGGGTTATTCATGTGTGGGCTGCTGAGTTCACTTTTAATAATGGTATGTACAATTCTACAAAAGTCTGTCCTTTCTATTGTAACTATGGGGTTCGCCCTCATCTTTTGCTCCTTCCTTCTTCTCTCACACCAACTATTCCTGCAGCAGAGGAATCAGTGGATTACATTTATGACATACAGCAAACAGCACAGGATAATCTAAACAAAACTAAGAAACATGCTGATCTATACCAATGAACTAGTCCTTATTGTCGGGGACATGGGAAGATACCCACCTTACCAAATTTCCTTTAAAGAACAGCGCAAATTCAAGCCTCGTTTTATTGGTCCATAAAAAAATATTAAAAAGGTCAACCCTGTTGCAATGAAATTGGATTTGCCTTCTACATTGCAAATTCATCCTGTGTTTCATGTCTCGCTGCTGAAACCTGCCATGCACGGTATTCAGTTTCCAGCAAAAATCTTTGCTAGTGGTGGAAGATGATGATCTCTGTTGGAGGTAGAGGTTATACTGGACTCCAGAAGTGTTCGGCATAGGCAAGAGTATCTAATGCATTGGAAAGGATATGGCCATAAAGACCGTATGTTTGAACCTGCAGGTCATCTCTATGCCCGTTTGCTTTGGACATTCCATAGTGCTTTCCTGTGAAACAGAAACCGGTTGGGAATTCTATTGGGAATGCACTGTTATGTCTACTGTGATTCATCTTCCAGATGCAGCAGGGGAGGAGCATGCCTAATTAAAATGGACATCAACAAACAGGAAGCTGCCTTGCGTTCTTCTTATTCCTTGCAAGACACACGATTCTTTCCTCGTGCTTAATTAATGTTATTGACTGTGCACTACCATTCTAAGGCATTTCCTTGGTAGTATTCGAGTTGACAAGTCGTGTGATTTATTCCTTGAATCTACGTTGAGTTATTTCATGGTGCACAATCCTTCTATGGTGTTTAATACTTATATAAAAACCTGCAATGTGCGCAACTCACTTTCCAATGTTTTGAGAGAACACAAAAGATCAGAGTTCTAGATGTAATGTTGTGTGTTCCTGATATGTATTCTTAAAATAAGATTCATATGATGGTTCAGAAATTACTCAGATTGTTTTCCTGACTCTCATGCTAAAGAAAGTACTTGAATCTGAAAGTTTTATCTAACTTCTCTTGTTTCCCCCCACAGGTATTCAGTCATATAAAAGCCAAGTCATTTAAGACTATTCTAAGGTTGTTCATGTTTTTCAGAATGACGATGCTTAGAGTCATAGCATAGTACTGATTTCATGAGATGTAATTTTGATGTTGTGTGTTTTAACCTTTTGCTTCCTACAGGTCTCCTTCCCAACTGTTCCCTTCCTAAACCCCTTTTTCCCACTTGGAATCTCTTAGACTCTGTGACAAATCTAATCAGAGTATTGGAGCTGTCTTGTGGTGGAAGTGTTGGGAACGTGCACAGACCCCGAGGATCTGGTGACTCTGACAGAATAGTGAGCCCACTAATTATTATCCTCCTGGTTTGTGTATGTTCTCAGCATGGCCACACTGGACGAGCTAGTTAAGGCTATCACCCAGCTCCAGTCAGAAGTGGTATCATCAAAAGATTTGACAAATAGCCCAGCTGAGAAAGTGAGTCAGTTACAGGATAAGGTAGAGATGAAGGAACATAGTCCCACAGGTGTGTCTTGGCCAGGTACTTCTTCTCAGACTTCTGGAGGTAATCCGACAAACATTTCCCTCAATGTTCCTTCAGCCATTCCTTTAGCTCCCCCAGAATGTTTCTCAGGTGACCCCTTGAAAGCGCAATCTTTCCTGGTTCAAGTGGAACTACACTTCACCTGCAGACCACATACTTTTCCCGATGCCCAGTCCAAAGTGGCTTTCTTGTTGTCATATCTGTCTGGAGATGCAGCTACCTGGGCTATTCCTCTTGTGCGTATAGATAGTCCCCTGTTGTACATCTGGAGAAATTTTGTTCGTGAGTTTGAGCGAGTTTTTGATCGTAGAACTGTAACACTGTGAGCAGATCGTGAACTATTAGACTTACGCCAGGGGAATCAGGACTTAGTGTCATATTTAGCCAACTTTAATCGGCTAGTCGCTGAGACATCCTGGCCAGAGGAAAAACAAGCGGCCTTGTTTTACAAGGGACTCAAAGAGGAGTTAAAAGATATCTTGGCGCAAAACGACCCGCAACCTACAGACTGTCAAGAATTAATAAACCTTGTCTTGAGGCTTGATCATCGTTTAACTGAACAAAGCGGAACACGTAAAAAGACTGAAAAATATTCCTGTCATGTTCACGATAACAGAGACTCAAGAAATCCGAAAGAAAGAACGCCTGAACCGATGGAGATTGGAACCATCAAGTGACCTTTGACCAAAGATGAAAAGGACCTACGCAGAAAAAATGGCCAATGTCTCTATTGTGGGTGGAAAGGTAATTTCGTCAAAGACTGTTCAATCAAACCAAAGAACAAGAGAGGTCCAGTTCAGAAGGTTGCAGCCAATGCATAAGTCGAGTCGGAAAACTAAAACACCCAAGATGCAGAGAAGGGTTGCTCTTGGGTGTCATGGTGGACCCTTCACAATCTAGACATCTCAAACTGGGAATAAGAGTTCAGGTTAAGAAAAAGACCTATTTCAAGAAGGCTCTAGTCGATTCTGGGGCTACCGGGAACTTTGTTGACACCCAATTGGTTCATGCATGGGGGATCCCATGTATTGAAAAGAAGACCCCAGAAATCATCAAGGCAGTCGATGGAAAACTCTTGACTGGAGGTACATTAACTCTTCAGACTGTCCCCTTGTTGGTGATTTGTGAAGATAAAAATCAAAGAAAGAAACATAAAGAGAAACTTTTCCTTGACGTGATCCATGCCCCCCAGTATGGGATTATACTTGGCTTGCCATGGCTAACTCATCACAATCCAGCGATTAATTGGGCATAACGAAAGGTCGTGTTCTCATCTGTACTATGTAAAGAACGACGTCTCCAAAGGACTCAAGAATCGGAAGTTTGCAACTCTTACATAGCTACCGCCGCAGAGAAAGAAGTTCAGTTGCCCAAACAGTATTCATTTTATGAAGATGTATTTGATGAAAAAAAAGCAGAGAACTTACCTCCTCATAGATCTTATGACTGTCAAATTGATCTAGTCCCAGGTGCGATACTTCCCAACTGTTGTGTGTATGCCCTGTCAGAACATGAAAATCAACATTTACAAAAATACTTGGATCAATTCTTAGAGAATGGTTTCATCCGCCCCTCTAAGTCTCCCGCAGCTTCTCCTTTGTTTTTTGTTCCAAAGGCGAATTGAGAGCTTCGAACTTGTATCGACTATAGGGGTTTGAACAAAATCACCATCAAGAACAAATACCCTTTGCCTCTAATTCCGGTCTTACTGGAACAAGTAAAGAAAGCAAAAATCTACACAAAGCAAGAACCTTCGAGGTGCTCATCATTTAGTCAGAATGAGAGAGGGTGACGGATGGAAAACAGCATCCAAAACAACATATGGTCTTTTTGAATACACCGTCATGCCTTTTGGTCTGTGCAATGCTCCAGCAGCATTTCAATTTTTCTTAAATTACGTTCTTAGAGAGTACCTCGATATATTTGCCATAGCCTACATTGATGACATTTTGATCCACTCAGACAATGAAAATTAACATGTCCAACATGTCAAGAAAATTCTGGCAGCCCTCCGTAAACACCATTTATATTGCAAACTAATCAAGTGTGAGTTTCATGTTACCACAGTTGAGTTTTTAGGGGTTATCCTTACCCCTCAAGGTATGGTAATGGCAGAAAAGAAAGTAAAAGCCGTATCTGATTGGCCCACCCCAAAGACTGTTCGTGATGTACAATGTTACCTGGAGTTTGCACATTTTTACCGGAGGTTCATAAATCATTTCTCCCAGACAGTGGCTCCAATTACTAAGCTATTAAGAAAAAAAGAAAAATTTGTATGGTCCCCAGAAGCCGATCAAGCCTTTTCAACTTTGAAAGAAGCTTTCTCCAATGCCCCAGTCTTGACTCATCCAGATGCGGATCGACCTTTCATAGTAGAAGCTGATACTTCAGATGTGGCGATAGGAGCAGTCTTGTGACAACGAAACAAGGACACTGGTCAGCTTCATCCTGTAGCTTACATGTCTAGGAAGTTGAACGAAGCCGAACAGAACTATGTCATTGCTGAAAAAGAGCTTCTGGCGATTCGTGACACCTTTAAAGAATGGAGACATCATTTGTTGGGTGCCAAATATACTGTCACAGTGTATACTGATCATCGCAATCTTCAATTCATGAGTTCCGCCAGACTTTTGACTCCTCTGCAATTACGCTGGATGCTGTTTTTTGCCGAGTTTGATTTTGTGGTAACCTTCCGGTCTGGTATAGATAATCGCAAAGTTGACGCCTTGTCCCACCAAGAGTCTATCTCATTGCCTGCAGTTCAACCCTCCAGAGCTATCATTGCTCCTGACAAGGTCCTGTGTATCATAAAAACAGAAGATCTCTTTGAAGACATCTGCAATTCATTCACTGTTGAAAAATGGCAGACGTGGGCCCAAGCAGATCCCAAAAGGTCAATCAAGCAAAGATTACCCTTTCATGACGCTCGTTTGTTCATGCCCACTACCAAACTTCGCAAGATAGTGTTTCATTTGGTTGCATGTTATACCTACGGCAGGTCACCCAGGTACTCCTAAAACTCTTGAATTAATCCAACGCTATTTTTGGTGGCCTACCTTAACAAAGGATGTAAAAACAATGGTAAACAACTGCGAAGCCTGTGCTCGCACTAAAACAAGTCATTCAAAACCAAAAGGGTTGCTACACCCACTCCCAACCCCAAGTCGTATGTGGGAGCACATTTCTTTAGACTTTATTACTGGTCTGCCAGTGGTTCAAAAGCATTCAGTGATTCTGGTGGTAGTAGATAGTCTCACGAAATATGGACATTTCATTGCCTGTAAGAAATTGCCCATCTCTAGTGAACTGGCAACTATCTTACTGAATAGAGTGGTTCGTTATCATGGACTGCCAAAAGTGATCCTCTCCGATCGGGGGTCGCAATTTGCCTCCAACTTCTGGAAGACATGGTGTAAAACACTCCAAGTGACATCTACACTATCTACTAGCCACCATCCTCAAACAGATGGTCAAACGGAGAGCCTAAATCAGATTTTGAAGCAATACCTACGTGCTTACGCTGAAAAAGCACTTCATTCTTGGGCATCAATGCTCTGGTTAGCTGAGTTAGCCTACAACAACTCCTTCCACACTTCTACTGGTGTAACACCCTTCTTTGGTTTGTTTGGCTATCATCCTGACACCTTGCCCATCACAATTCCTCAAGAAAGTTCTCTTACTCCAGCTGTGTCAGAAACCATTCAACATTTGCATCAAACCCAGAAATTGATTCAACAGCATTTAGAAAAAGCCAAACAAAAATGCAAAAAGCATTATGACAAGAAACATTGTGAGGGACCGCAGTATCAACCAGGTGACAAAGTGTGGCTTTCCACAAAACATATAGACTTCAAGAAGAAGCACATGTTCAACCCCAAATTTATAGGTCCTTATACTGTCCTTCAGCAAATCAATCCTGTGACCTATAAACTGCAATTGCCCAGATCATTACGGATTCATCCAGTGTTCCACACTTCCCTCTTAAAAAAGGCAGTCCAAAAGGTCCGCCCTCATCCAGCTCCTGTTCTAGTACAGGGGGAAGAAGACCACGAAGTCAAGAAAGTGTTGGATTCTAAATTGAGAGGGCGTAACCTATGGTACTTAATCTCATGGAAAGGTTATGGTCCTGAAAGTAACTCATGGGTTTCCGCATCTGATATTCATGCTCCAGTACTTGTGAGACGCTATCGTCTCAATCCAGACAAACCAGGCCCTAGAGCACGCCTGGGAGAGGGGAGCACTGTCAACACCAGGACACTGTGCGCTCTACGGGCGACTAGAGTGCAGAAACCAAGCACTCTCAGGATAATGTAATTTATGCATTGTACTGATATGTTATTGTTTAACCTTTTGCATTGCAGAATTCAATCCAGAAGATTAATTCTTAAGGTGCTTATAAATACTGTTCATTTGCAATGTATTGTTGCAGGCTTCCAGAGTGAGTCAGGGTGTGGTCCCTTTCCAGGGCCTTCTAGAAGCTTTCCCTGCAGCATGCCTGGGTGTGGTTGTGGGCTGGGCCAAGACTCTATAAAAGGGAGCCAGCCCAGCTCCACGTGCTCACTATTCAGAGGTCCCGGTGCAGAGCAGCAGCAACTTCCTGAGCTCCTGTTCCGGTGGCCTACCTGGACCTTCCAGGCCTCTGCGCTTCATACTACAGTGGTGATCCTTATTCAGGGCGGTAAGACGGAGGTTTGGCTGGGCCCCCGACCCCATAATCGAAGACGCTTAAATTCTTGGGCCTAATTCTTAATGTTAAAACAATTTTCTCTTGCGCGTGTAATTGTGCGTTTTGGACTTTTCATGGCATTTGCAAGCTCGCATTCGAATCAGCAAGACGCGCAATTCTTTCCTTGTGATTAATTCATGATATTCATTGTGCGTTAACATTCCCTGACAGTTACATGGTGGGCATCGAATCGCCAAGAGGCGCAATTCGTTTCCTAGTGGTTTAACCCTTCATGTTCATAGTACGCTACCATTTCCTTAGCAATTTCATGGTGGCATTCGAATCAGCAACACGCATGATTCTTTCTTTGTGAGTAATTCTTGATATTCATTGTACGCTACCATTTCCTTGGCAGTTTCATGGTGGCATTCGAATCGGCAACACGCACAATTCTTTCCTTGTGTGTAATTCTTGATATTCATTGTACGCTACCATTTCCTTGGCAGTTTCATGGTGGCATTAGAATCGGCAACACACGTGATTCTTTCCTTGTGTGTAATTCTTGATATTCATTGTACGCTACCATTTCCTTGGCAGTTTCATGGTGGCATTCGAATCAGCAAGACGTGCGATTCTTTCCTTGTGGTTAATTCATGATATTTATTGTACGCTACCATTTCTTGGCAGTTTCATGGCGGCGTTCGAATCGGCAAGACGCACCATTCGCTTCCTAGTGACTTAACCTTTGATTTTCATGGTGCGCTACCATTCCTTGGCCGTTACATGGTGGCATTCGAATCGCCAAGATGCACGATTCCTTCCTCGTGTTTAATTCATGTTATTCATAGTACGCTACCATTTTTGGGCAGTTACATGGTGGCACTCGAATCAGCAAGACGCGCGATTCTTTCCTCGTGCTTAATTAATGTTATTTATTGTGCGCTACCATTCTAAAGCATTTCTTTGGTAGTATTCGATTTGACAAGTCGCGTGATTTATTCCTTGGACCCACATTGTGTTTTTTCATGGTGCACAATCCTTCTATGGTGTTTAATACTTATATAAAAACCTGCAATGTGCGCAAACTTTTCAATGTTTTGAGAGAACACAAAAAGACCAGAGTTCTAGATGTAATGCTGTGTGTTCCTGATATGTGTTCTTAAAATAAGATTCATATGATGGTTCAGAAATGACTCAGATTGTTTTCCTGATTCTCATGCTAAAGAAAGTTCTTGAATCTGGAAGTTTTATCTAACTTCTCTTCCCCCACAGGTATTCAGTCACCTAAAAGCCTAGTCATTTTAAGACTATTCTAAGGTTGTTCATGTTTTTCAGAATGACGATGCTGAGAGTCATAGCACAGTACTGATTTAATGAGATGTAATTTTGATGTTGTGTGTTTTAAACTTTTGCTTCCTACTAGTCTCCTTCCCAGCTGTTCCCTTCCTAATCCCCTTTTCCCCACTTGGACTCTCTTAGACTCTGTGACAAATCTAATCAGAGTATTGGAGCTGTCTTGTGGTGGACGTGTTGGGAACGTGCACAGACCCAGAGGATCTGGTGACTCTGACAGTTCTCTCCTTTACTTCATTTTTTTATTTTGTCTAAATTTCTAGTCAGTATTTTTTTAGCCTTTTTACAAAAAGGAACAGTAAAACCCAAGTTATGCTTTGCTATAGGAAGCACATGTTCTAATCACACCTGTTGCTTCTTACTATATTTGCATGTACTCTCTCTCTTTTCCCTTAGATATATGAAAACCATCATTTAGCTGCCATTTTGTGTTTCTACTGATAAACGGAAGAGGGAAACCATCCAGGTATTTAGTTATATGTAGGTACACATATAGGTGCATTGGCATTCCCCTAAAAGGTGAGATCATCGGCTCCCTCTTGTCTCCATTTTTCTATTAGGAAGAGTCTTGAATAGCCCAAGCTAGACACCTGCACCAAAGTACAGTCTCTGTGGGACACTGTTTTCTTTCTCTTCCATTCCCTTCTTCCAAGTCTGCCTTGGTTGGCTCTGACTATTGTTGGGTTACCTTGGACGAGGGTAAAGATGGGAGCATGCATCATGTCCTCCTCTTGCTTTTGTGGAAAACAAGGTCTCTGATAGGTGAGATTCTTGCAATAATACCCATTGCCCTTTCAACTTTGAAAGGTGAGACAAAACCCTCTGCCTATTGATCGGATTTTTTTAGACCCTTAACAGTAACTCTAAGGCTTATAGGGGGTCATTACAACCTTGGCAGTAAAAGGCGCTTACCGCCGTGCAGAAGACCGCCAAAACACCGCCGCGGCCGCGGTAGACCGTCACAGCTATTATGACACACATCTCGGAATCCGACGAAATTCAGACACCCACACAACACCGCCACACCAAAGGTCAGCGATAAACTGGCAAAAACAAATCCTCCACCTCCACGCCAACAGAAACACGCCCATGCTATTACGACCCACGAATCCACGCGGCCGTCTTTCAACCGCGGTATTCCATTGGCGGTACAAACCGCTGCGCTCAAAATACACACACATCTCCAAAACACCGCCACATTGGACATTTCGAAATACACACACCTGATACACATACACACACCACTCCCACACACCCAATACAATATAACACACACACCCACATCACCCACAAACCCTTACGACCACAATTTCTGAGAGAAGGCCAGAGAGAGACAGCACAGAATAGAGAACCCCATCACACAGAGGCACACTACACCATCACCCACACAACACCCACGCACAAAACACCACATACCGCTACACTCACCACACTCATCAACACATACACCACCCCACACATCACAGACACACCACCCCATGGCACGCCAAAGACACCCCCGCATCTCCGAGGAGGAGCTCAGGGTCATGGTCGAGGAAATCATCCGGGTAGAGCCACAGCTATTTGGATCACAGGTACAGCACACATCAATAGCCAGGAACATGGAGCTATGGCAAAGAATAGTCGACAGGGTCAATGCTGTGGAACAGCACCCAAGAAATAGGGAGGACATCAGGAAGAGGGGGAACGACCTACGGGGGAAGGTGCGTTCCACGGTATCCAGGCACCACATCGCGGTACAGCGGACTGGCTTCGGACCCCCACCTCCTCCCCCACAACAAACAGCATGGGAGGAGCAAGACTTGTCCATCTTGCATCCTGAGGGCCTCGGAGGAGTCAGTGGAGGAACAGACACAGGTAAGTCAAATTTCAACTATCATATCCCCCACCCTACCTGCATGCTATCACACACCCCCACCCTCACACCCTCCCCTATCACTCCAAATCCTCACCTATCTACCCATGACACCAACCACCCATCCCACCCCCAAAACCTGCATGACCTAACTAAGCATGGATACCCATCACTAAAGTATGCCCACTGCACAGACCCACAACATCCCCCCAACTATCACCACACAAGCCCCCACACAGGAATGCCTGCACGGGTGTACACGCACACCCAACCATTGCACACCATGAAACACACACATGCAATAATCATGTACTCATACCCCCACAGGAACCCGAAGGAACGTCACCACACCAGAGGGTCCAGACAACACCACTCCACCCCCAGAAGAGGCCCACAGTGACGACAGCAGCTCTGCCCCACTGGGTCTTGATGACCAGCCCGGACCATCGTGGGCCTCAGGACAGTCGGTTCCCCTTGCCCAGCCACAGCCCAACACCGAACTGCCACCCTCTGGGAACACCAGCACAGCACCCACCCAGCGGGCCCAAACCTCCCTACCCAGGACAGGTCAATCAGCGGTGTGTCCACCACTACAGGGCACCCAGGCGAACCCACCACCCCAACAACAACAGGGACCTGGGGGCAGTGGTAGTGGGCACACGGTCCAGGGGATGGAGGTACACAGGGGAACTGGGAGGGCTGCTGTGCGACAGAGGGAGGACAGGCCAAGGGAACCTACTCTCAACGAGGCCCTCTTCTCCATCATGGGAGCATACCATCACTCCCAGGAGACAATGGCAACGGTACTGGCCAAGTTGCAGGAGACCCTGCATCTGCAGGAGGAACAGTATTTGGGGTTCAGGGAGGAGCTCACTACCATCAGCTCCACCCTGGGCACCATTGTAAGGGTGCTGACGGACATTCAAAAGACCTTGAGGGACACCATGGCACTCCAAGGGGCCCCTGACACTAGCCAGGACGATGAAATGCCCACCACCTCCGCCGGCGCTAGTGGACAGGAGGCACCGCCACAGGACCAACACACCAGCACCCCATCCCATGCAGACAGACCACCACCACGCAAGCGGGCCCTGAGATCCAGGAACAGGACAGAGCAAGATGGCAAGACCCCCGCCAGGAAATAAGACCACCCTGATCATCCTCACACTGTCCCACTTGGTTACCCTGTCCAAATAGGAACTGCCCCAGCTCCACTTCCAATGGCCAGATGTGCAATGTACCTGTGAGTCTAATAGACTGGACTCTGCCATGGACATTCCTCCACCATCACCCATCACCATTTCACAACCCCCCTTCATTGTTATGCACTTAAATAAACACCATTGAAACACTAATAAAACTGGAGTCAGTCAATGATTGTGAACTTTGTAATGTCAATTACAGTGTTAAAAAAGGTTACCCATTGGAAGGCCAACATCCCAATGTCACACATCACAAGCCTTTCAAGGGTGCAAGCTGTTGACATGTAGGTTACCACATTACTGAAAATGAAATGGAAGGGGACAACTCAGTTAACAAATAGGGAGTGAAATGTAGGTACAGGATAGAGGTAGACGTGTGAAAGTTAATAATATGTGAAACATGAAAATGTTCTCACCTGTGTCTCACTGAAAATATTGCTGTATGACTGACTCCCTGTTGTCGTTTTCATCTTCATCAGCTTCCTCCTCATCACTGTCCACAGGCTCCCCAGGCTCCCCCGCTGCAACAACACCGTTTTCTGGATCATCCTCCTGCAGAAAAGGCACCTGCCGTCGCAATGCCAAGTTATGGAGCATGGAGCAGGCGATGATGATGTCGCACACCTTCTTCGGTGAGTAGAATAGGGATCCACCAGTCATATGGAGGCATCTGAACCTGGCCTTCAGGAGGCCGAAGGTCCGCTCGATCACCCTCCTAGTCCGTCCATGGGCCTCATTGTACCGTTCCTCTGCCCTGGTCCTGGGATTCCTCACTGGGGTCAATAGCCAGGACAGGTTGGGGTAACCAGAGTCCCCCAATAGCCATACACGGTGCCGCTGGAGTTCACCCATCATATCAGGGATGCTGCTATTCCGCAGGATGTAGGCGTCATGCACTGTGCCAGGGAACATTACATTTACCTGCGAGATGTACTCGTCTGCCAAACAGACCATCTGGACATTCATGGAATGATAACTCTTCCTTTTCCTGTACACCTGTTCATTCCTGCGGGGGGACCAGAGCTACATGGTTCCCATCAATGGCACCTATGACGTTGGGGATATGTCCAAGGGCATAGAAATCACCTTTCACTGTAGGCAAATCCTCCACCTCAGGGAAAATGATGTATCTCCTTACGTGTTTCAGCAGTGCAGACAACACTCTGGACAAGACGTTGGAAAACATAGGCTGGGACATCCCTGATGCCATGGCCACTGTTGTCTGAAAAGACCCACTTGCAAGGAAATGAAGCACTGACAGCACCTGCACGTCAGGGGGGATTCCAGTCGGATGGCGGATTGGTGACATCAGGTCTGGCTCCAACTGGGTACATAGTTCCTGGATTGTGGCACGGTCAAACCGGTAGGTCACGATGACATGTCGCTCTTCCATTGTCAACAGATCCACCAGCGGTCGGTACACCGGTGGATTCCGCCATCTTCCAATATATCCCAACTGACGGTGCCTAAGAACGACAACAGCGAAGAAACTGTCAGCATTCCTCCAGGTATGTACCCACAGTCACACACAAGACTACAATAGACAATTAACCCATCCGGAAAAGGTTTTGAGTGTAGGCCTCAGTATGTGTGACGCAGTAGTAATTGAAGCCATGTGGGCCCCTGAAATGGCGGCTGCCTGACCTCTAAACTGGGACAATGGGATTGTGGGGTAACTGCGCTGGCGGTGGACACCGTCGCTGTAGGGGATCGTAGAGCGCAGCACAATGCTGCATTGGTTAACATTGGACCCTATGGGTCCCAGGAGCCAATGAACAGGTGCGCTGGCGGTGATGACGCGCCCCGCTGCGGACGTCACCGCCGCGGACATCACCACCATTTTCTATCTCTTCAATCACTAGATACCTGACCTTCGACAGGAGAGGACCTACACTGCTAGTGCTGCTGTGACCTCGGTCTGAAAGCGACGATGGCTGCTGCGTCTGGGGAAAGGGCCCCTGCCTTCACTGCACAGGAGTTGGAGAAACTTGTGGATGGGTTCCTCCCCCAGTACACGCTACTCTATGGTCCTCCAGACCAACAGGTTAGTACACAGGGAGTACGTTGTATGGGCTAGGCCTGGGTGGAGAGGGCTGGGTGGATGAGGGAAGGGGGCAGAGTACATAGAACAGTTATGCATGGGGATGAATGGGCCACAGGGATAGAGTTGGGAGGGGGCCAATCATAACGACGGTGCAGTAGGTAATGACTGTCCTCTTTCCTTGTGCATGTCATGTAGGTCAGCGCCCACCAGAAGAGGGACATTTGGTGTTCCATCGCCAAGGAAGTCCAGACCCTGGGGGCCCACCAGAGACGGGGCACCCACTGCCGTAAGAGATGGGAGGACATTCGCCGCTGCAGCAAGAAGACGGTGGAGGCTCAGCTGGGGATGGCCTCCCAACGTGGGAGGGGTGCCCGTCGCACCATGACCCCCCTGATGTTCCGGATCCTGGCGGTGGCCTACCCGGAGTTGGATGGGCGCTTAAGGACATCACAGCAGACACAAGGGGGTGAGTACTACCTCATCATATGGACTTTGCGTGCAGTGGAGGTGTCTGGGTGAGGGTGGTGGGTTGTGGGTGTCCCTAGGCCAGGGCGAGTTAGGTAGGCAAGGCCCCTCCGTTATGTAGGCCGTTATGTAGGCCGTTATGTAGGCCAAGAGGGAAGTTGATGTATAGTTGCCCCTTTGCCATTCATGTGGGCAGATTACTACCATTGCCATGTAGGCCATATCCCAGAAATAGCATGTGCAGAGGTCAGGAGCACGGCGTAATGCATGGGGCTGCTGCGTCTGTCTTGTCCGCCAACGGTAGCGGTATGCCATGCATTAAAACTCTCTTTCTTCTGTCTCCCCCCTTTTTCTGCTCTCCCTGTTCTTTTGTACATCAGCATCAACAGGTGGAGGTACAGTGGCACTGGAGCACGAGGGAGCTGCATCCCACATGGCCATGGAGGGCCACACCACAGACTCTGAATTCACCAGTGGGACGGAGGGCGAGGGGAGCTTCACGTCTGCCGCCAGATCACCAACCAGCGACACGGACTCGTCCGCCGATGGGAGCTCCCCTGTGGTGGCGGCACCATCTGTGCGTCCCACTTCTACAGGTACAGCCGCCACCTCCCCTACCAGCACCGCCCTCCCAGCAGCCCCTCAGCATGTGTCCCGTGCCCGCTCACCCAGGAGGGTGGGCATCACCTTCGCCCCAGGCACCTCAGGCCCTGCCCCAGTCACCCCTGCTGCCCTCAGTGAGGAGGCCATTGACCTCCTCAGATCACTCACTGTTGGGCAGTCTACCATTGTGAATGCCATCCAGGGTGTAGAACGAGAGTTGAAACATGGTAATGCATTCCTGGAAAGCATTCATTCTGATCAGGCTGTCCTTCAGCGAACCCTGCAATCTCTGGCTTCAGCACTGATGGCAGCCATTGTCCCTGTGTCCAGCCTCCCCCCTCCAACCTCCTCCACCCAGACCCAATCCCCTGTACCCCAGCCCATCCCAAGCACACCTACAGACCAGCATGCACACAAGTCAACACCCAAAAGTAGCTCAGCAAACATAGGCACCACACACACCACAGGCACTCACACAAGCATCACACCCATACAGACACAGCAACATCCACCGTCTCCACTGTGTCCCCCTCCTCCTCTTCTCCCTCCTCCCTCCCAGTCTCGTCTACACACACACACCTGCATGCACCACATCTACAGGCACTAGGACTCGCACCAGGACCCCCAGCACCACAAGCCGCTCACCTGCACTCACCACCTCCACTGCCATTTACACGTCCCATGTGTCCTCTCCCAGTGTATCTGTGACGCACCCTCCCAAAGTATACAAACGCCGGCAATCACTCACCCAACATCCATCCACCTCACGACAGCCTCCAGTACCTGCACCTGCACCCAAAACACCTAAAGTGACACCTCCTACAACCACCTCCTCTACCTCCACTCCCAGACCCCCTCCAACTACCCTTCCCAGTGTCCGTCAGAAACTGTCCCTCTGTCAAATTGACCTGTTTGCCCCCACCCCCCCTCCAGTTCATCAGTCCCATCGTAGCGCCTCAGCCAAAAAGCTTCCAGTACCAGTGGTGCGTGTTCCAGGTTTTTGGAGTGCGCCGTCCACCAGGGCAGGCAGTAGGACCCGGAGCCGAGGCACTGTCAGCCCACCCCCTGTAAAGGCACCGAAATTGGACAGTGGACTACAGGAGCGTGTCAAGACTGCTGGTGGGACAACAAGTGAAATGGGATCGAAGGCGATTGGTGAGTCAGCTGTAACTCCAAAGAAGGTGGGGAAGGTTCCGAGGAAGTCTGCCCAGCCTGTTGTGAGTGTCACGGCAGAGAAGTGCGCCATCATTTCCGGCGGTCCAGACACAACCGCCAGCACCGTCGTTAGTGGTCCAGAGACCACCGCCATAGTAATTGCCCAGGAGGGCCCGAGTATCGTCACTGGTCAGGAGACCACCGCCAGAGTCATTGCCCAGGAGGGCCCCAGTATCGTTACTGGTCAGGAGACCACCGCCAGAGTCATTGCCCAGGAGGGCCCGTGTATCATCACTGGTCAGGAGACCACCGCCAGAGTCATTGCCCAGGAGGGCCCGAGTATCGTCACTGGTCAGGAGACCACCGCTAGAGTCATTGCCCAGGAGGGCCCGAGTATCGTCACTGGTCAGGAGACCACCGCCAGAGTCATCGCTGGAGTCAGTGCCCAGGAGGGCCCAAGTATCGTCACTGGTCAGGAGACCACCACCGGAGTCAGTGCCCAGGAGGGCCCAAGTATCGTTACTGGTCAGGAGACCACCGCCGGAGTCAGTGCCCAGGAGGGCCCAAGTATCGTCACTGGTCAGGAGACCACCGCCATAGTCAGTGCCCAGGAGGGCCCGAGTATCGTCACTGGTCAGGAGACCACCGCCGGAGTCAGTGTCCAGGAGGGACCAGGATCCTACAGTCCCGCTGGGCGATGATGGAACGTCATGCCACACCCCAATGTCCAGTGTGGAGTTCGTCATGCCACACCCCAATGTCCAGTGTGGAGTTCGTCATGCCACACACCAATGTCAGTATCTGAACCGCCATCTCAGTCTACCACTGAACAGTCCATAGCCAGCCATGGCAAAGCACCTCTGAACAAGGCCAAGACCGCCATGGTGAAGACCGCTGAACAAGGCCAAGACCGCCATGGTGAAGACCGCTGAACAGTCCATAGCCAGCCATGGCAAAGCACCGCTGAACAGTCTATAGCCAGCCATGGCAAAGCACCGCTGAACAAGGCCAAGACCGCCATGGTGAAGACCGCTGAACAAGGCCAAGACCGCCATGGTGAAGACCGCTGAACAGTCCATAGCCAGCCATGGCAAAGCACCACTGAACAGTCCATAGCCAGCCATGGCAAATCACCGCTGAACAAGGCCAAAACCGCCATGGTGAAGACTGCTGAACAAGGCCAAGACCGCCATGGCAAAGCACCGCTGAACAAGGCCAAGACCGCCATGGTGAAGACCGCTGATCAGAGCAAACACCGTGTGGGTATGAATAGGCCGCCACATCAGGCATCCTTCTCCCATGTGCAGCTGGGACAGTGACAGGACAGGAACTTTCACGGGGAGACTCATCCAGTCTGGCCACCAGTCCCACCCAGTACCAGTTGAGAACTGCATCCACTTGCGTCAATGTGGCTTTGCACTCCCCAGGATGGTCCAGTGGGCAAGCCACCCACTGTAGAGACTTGAGAGACTGTGGCTTTTCACTCCCCAGGATACATCAATGGGCATGGAGCCCCGTCGTGGATCTGGCTTCGCATTCATCTGGCTGAGGTGCCCCCCCTTCCCTTCCCCCTGAGGTGCCTGTAGTGTTTCAATCTGATGCCCCGGCAGTGTTCTCTCAGATTTTGGTCAGGTATCTATTCTGGGCCTCGCCCATGCATTTTTGGACTGTTGGTGCACGGACATTGTTGTGTACATATCTGCACTACTTCTTGTATTGTATATATAAATATGACAGATTTTGAGATATGATTCAGTATATTTTTATATGACATGTATATTGGCACATTACAATATTTGAACGGATCTCGCTTTGTCTTTACATTCTTCCGGGGGGATAGTAGGTTGTTAATGTGATATTTTTAACTGCATTGGTGCGTATGTTGTACTATGCGAGGGTGGGGGTGGGGTTGTTTGGTGGGTGTCCCCCTAACTTTTGCCTCCTCCCTCCCCGTGTCGTAGATGCAGTACTCACTGGTATGTTCTGCGCCTACGTCGCTGTTGTTCGTACAGGAGCAGAAAGACAAGGGCAGGGAGTATTTGGAGTTCCGGCTCCATGGAGTCGTCGTTCCTCGTGGAGTGTGTTGAGGTGAGCGTTTTCCCATAGCAAAGGCTGTTTCCGCCGTATTTTTATCCACGGTGAATCCGCCCCGGAAAAGGTGGCGGATTGGTGTGTTGTAATAGTGTGGGCGCTACTTTGTCTCCCGCCTGTCTGTTGGCGGTGACCGTCGTGGCGGTCGAAGTGTTAAAGTGGCTGTCTTTGTTGGCGTCTTCCGCCAGGGTCGTAATTCCTTTTTTTTTTCCGCTGGCCTGTTTGCGGTCTTACCCCACCTTTTACACCGTCCACCAGGGTTGTAATGACCCCCATAGTGTATATTTATTATACAATACAAGTCATCTCTGTTAAAGTAGCCAAATAGACATTCAGTGATAGAAATCAAGGAAGAGAAATAGAAGGAATAAAAAAAATGGAGAAAAGAGAAGAGTAGGAAATGAAAGACTCATGCAGGAGCGGGAAAACAAATCCCACAAATGAAGATAGAGAAGAAATGGTGACATGCAAAAAAAGTCACTTGTGTATACCATTCAGACATGATGACACACACAAAAACTAGTGCCAAAGAGTGGGGACACTTGCAAGAAGACACGCAAAAGCAGGCTCCATCTTGATTTAAAAACAGTACTGGCACATTACTGATCCATACAAAATATCATGAATACAATTAACAGGCAGGAAAAAGTATAAATTACCTAGATATATGACAAATAATCGGAGTATATCAATGACATTGAGCATTGAGAAGCCACTAAACATGACAACTGGGCAACACATGAATAAGAAAAGAAATACAAATATATTTGTGGAAAAAGAGATATAAGGTATTACTTTTGAACCTTCTAATCAAATACATTTCAAAACACGTAAACATCACCTTAAATATTGTGCAGCAAACCACAAAACTTAATTAGCCACTAGCTAATGCACCACATTCCATGTTTTCCATCTAGTGACACTGCAGAAACTCTTTCAGTAGACCAGGGTCAGTATGAGACATAGTGCTGTCTCTGTAGGTCACTTTCAAAAGACATACACCCTCATTATGACATTGGCGGTAAATCCCACTTACTGCCATGCTGACTGCCGCCAACATACCGCCCCCGCCGCGGATATCCGTTCACCATATTATGGCACACACACACCAATATGTCACTATTCAGCCACATACACAATTCAGCCACACCAAAGGTCAGTGATAAACTGGCAACATCAAAACCCACACCGTTATGCTAACAGAACAACTCCCACCACATTATTACCCACAAATCACCATGGCGGACATTCAATGGCGGTAAACCATTGGCGGTACATACAGCCGTGCTCAAAATACACACACACACATGCAAAACAACATTACATTGGTCAATTTAAATAACACACACATGACTCCCATACACACACCACATCCATCCACTCACACCACTATAAAACACACATCCAGATTACCCACAACCCTTTACCATTACAAACAATTGCCACAAGAGAGAGACAGCAAGACCACTAACACAACCAGAGCCACACACTACTCACACCTACACACCACTCACGTGCCCCACATCACACACCCCAACACATTACCCAACACATCTACACTTACACACCTCACATAACACCTGTGGGACCACAAAGATACCCTTGATTCTCAGAGGAGGAGTTAAGGGTCATGGTTGAGGAAATCATCAGGGTAGAGCCACAGCTATTTGGAGCACAGGTACAGCAGATATCAATAGCTAGGAAGATTGAGCTATGGTAGAGAATCATGGGCAGGGTCAACGCTGTGGTACAGCACCAAAGAACAAGGGATGACATCAGTAAGAGGTGGAATGACCTACAGGGGAAGGTACGTTCCATTGCAGCAAGACACCAACTCACTGTACAGAGGACTGGTGGTGGACCCCCACCTCCTCCCCCAACAACTAACAACATGGGAGGAGCAAGTCTTGGTAATCATGCATCCTGAGGGCCTGGCCGCAGTAGGGGGAGGACTGGACTCTGGTAAGTCAACTCTTTACTACTATCACCCTCCTACCTGCATGTCATCACATACCCCCACCCTCACTCTCACTCCCATCACTCCACCACCTCCCAAACACCCCGCCATCACATCTCACTTATCCCAATGCCAAGCCCTGTATGCTCTACCAATGCATGGACATCACTCACAGCCATGCATGGACACCTATCACAAAAGCATGCACACTAGAGAGACGCAGCTATCCCACCACATACCAAGTTACACAAGTTAAAGCTGCCAGGGCAAATACAACCACAGAGGGCAACCCACTGATGCACAATATGTCACACACAGAAACAATAACACATAATTTGCATCCCCACAGGTATCCCAGCCAATGTCACAGGAGAGGAGGTGCCAGCAATATCCAATCCCCCAACTGAAGAGGCCCACAGTGATAACAGCAACTCTGGTCTTCAGGATCTGGATGACCAGCCTGGCCCATCAGGGACCTCTGGACAGTCAGTTACCCAAGCCCGGTCACACACCACCACAGAGTCTCCCCCATCTAGAAACACTACCACAGCACCCACCCAGCGTACCCATACCTCTGTCCCCAGGACACGTCAATCAACTGTGTGCCCACCTCTACAGGGACCCAAGGGCACACCCCATACCCAAGACAATCAGGGACCTGGGGTCAGTGGCAGTGGGTACACGGTACAGGGGACAGAGGCACAGGACAACAGGGAAGCTGGGAGGACTGTTGTGCGCCGGGGAGGACTGGCCCAGGGAACCGACTCTCCAGGAGGCACTCTCTGAAATCCTGGGAGCCTAATAACATTCCCAGGACACGATGGGCTAGATCCTGGACAATGTGCAGGAGAACAGGCGGCTGCAGGAGGGTTAGAACCAGGGGATCAAGGAGGACTTGCAGGCCATCAACACCACCCTTGTCTCCATAGCAGAGGTGCTGGCAGACATGGCCAATATTATGAGGGAGGCAGTCTCACAACATCGGGCCCCTGCCACTAGCCAGACATCTGAACTGCCTTCCACCTCCGCTGCTGCTAGTGGACAGGAGGCCCCGCCACAGGACTCACAGGCCACCAGCATCTCTCCCCCGGCAGAAGGATAACTGCCCCGCAAACGCTCCCTGCAATCCAGGCAGAAGCCACAGACTATTGACAAGACCCCGCCAGGAAATGAGACTATCCTGATTGTCACCCTTGTGTCCCACTCTGTCACCCTGTCCACCTTGAACTGCCATTGCTCCTCTTCCTATGTCCCCATGGACAATGCACCTGTGCTACAGACTGGTACTATACCCTGGAATTCCCTCCATCATCACCCCATCCCATTGCACTTTCCCCTCTTATTCTTAGCACTTCAATAAACACCCTGGGAGAAAAATGTCACATTTTTCAAGTATGTATACGTTTAACCAGGTACAAACATTGCAATTCAACTGTACAGTAAATGATCATACAAGAAAGGCCTGTAGTTGGCTAAAGTGATCACACCAGGAGCTATAGTGAGGCACCAACATCTGTAAAATCAATTGCCAAAGGGTACAGTAAGTGGGCATAGAAGTGGGGATTTACAGCATGCTAGTGCCAAATAATTTCAAAATAATGACAATGAAATGTGAAGTAACACTGTCTTACCTGTGTGTCATTGGAAATATTGCCGTATCACTGCTGTTCTGTTGTCCTCATCCTCTGTCTCCTCATCCTCACTGTCCACAGGGACCACTGCTGCCACATGGGCATCTCCAGCACCCTACTCCTGCAGAAAAGGAACATGGCATCTCAGGGCAAGGTTATTTAACATGCAGCATGCCACCATTATCTGGTAGACCTTCTTGGGTGAGTAGCACAGGGGTCCACCTGTTAGATGGAGGCACCGAAACCTGGCCTTCAGAAGGTCAAAGGTTCTTTCTATGATCCTTCTGGTTCACCCATGTGCCTCATTGTAACGTTCTCCTGCCCTTGTCCTGGCATTCCTCACAGGGGTCAGCAGCCATGATAGGTTTGGGTAACCAGAGTCACCTGAAAATATTGAGGGACAACATTTAGCCACACACTATCCCATATGGCCCCCACCATACCCATACACCAACATATACTGGGTGGAGACCAGGGTTCACCTATTAGCCACACCCTCTGCCTCTGTAGTTTGCCCCTCACATTTGGGATGCTGCTATTCCCCAGGATAATGGCATCATGCACCGACCCACGATACTTAGCATTGACATGGGAGAAGTATTGGTCCGCCAACCACACCATCTGTGCATTCATTGAGTGGAAACTCTTATGATTTCTAAACACCTGTTCATTTTGACAGGGGTGGACAAATGCAATATGTGTTCCATCATTCACCCCAATTATGTTGGGGATATGTCCCATTGCATAGAAGTCAGCCTTCACTGTGGCCACATCCTCCAACTGGGGAAATACAATGTAGCTGCACATGTGTTTAATCAGGGCAGACAACACTCTGGTCAGCACTATTGAGAACATTGGCTGCTGCTAAGCCCACTGTCATTTGGAAAGAACCAGTTGCCAGGAAAAGGAGCACTGATAGAACTTGCACAAGAGGGGGGATTCCAGTGTGGTGATGGATAGCAGATGTCAGGTCAGACTCGAATTGGGCACACAGCTCTGTGATTGTGGCCCTGTCAAGCCTATATCTGAGGATGATGTGCCTGTCCTCCATTGTTGCCAAGTCCATCAGGGGTCTGTACATGGGGGTATGTCTCCATCTCCTATTCATCCACAGCGGTAGCAATCTAAGGGACAAAAGAGTGAGGAGCCGGTCACAAACTGAACAATGGGGCTACAACAGTACAATGCATGCTGTCAAATTGTAATGGGTAAGTGAGAATTGTCCTGTATGTCTAAATTTAAACAGTGATGCAGTAATTATCCTGGGCCTGCCCCCCCACCCACTGAAATGGTATCTGCCTGTCCTGTGTGGAGGGACAGGTGGAAGTGAGGTAATTCCGCTGACGTAGTTCACCGTTGCGGAAGGCGGTCGGGAACCGCAGTGCAACTCCTCATTGGTTAACATTGGGCCCTATGGGTTACAGTGGCCAATGGTGATGTACACCGGCGGTGACGGTATGCACCGCCGTGGACGTGACTGCCATTTTCTATCTGATTCCTTACTTGCTACCTGACCTTCAACAGGAGAGGACCTACACTGCATGTGCTGTTGTAGACCTGGGTCTGAAACCTACCATGGGCCGTGTGACTAGGGAAAGGGCCCCTGCCATCACCTCAGCGGAGTTGGAGAGACTAGTGGATGAGGTCCTACCCCAGTACGGACTGCTGTGGGCCTCCACACCAACAGGTGAGTATACTGTGGGCACGATGCATGTGGCATGAATGCATGGAGTGGTGTGGGAAGGCCTCATGTAAGGGGGGGTGGGTGGATGTCCCCTGGGCGGCGTACAGGTTGTGTGCTGGGCCATGTGTGTATAAATGGTGATCTGAAGGAATATGGTGGGGCATACGTGTAACAGGCAGGATTGTCTGACTGATACTATTTTCCTGTGTGTATTCCCTCTGCAGGTCAGTGCCCATCAAAAGAAGGGTATATGGCGTGCCATCGCCAAGGAGGTGTGGACCCTGGGGGTCTACTGCAAGTGGAGCACCCACTGTCGAAAAACGATGGGAGGACCCGAGACGGTGGACACAGAAGATGGTGGAGGCCCAGCTGGAGCTAGATGGGCGCTTGAGGGCATCACAGCAGCCACAAGGGGGTGAGTACAGTGCCCATCATTACACCTTACGCCTGGTAGAGTGGTATCCGGCTGGTGGATGTGTGTCAGTGGGTGCCCCTAGGCCAGGCCTGACATTGCAGAGTAGGTCCCCTGGTGGCAAGGATCCTGAAGGGATAATCCTGCTACCTAGCTCGTAGGTATCCACTGCTGATCAGGGCTGCGTTGGTCCCAGGTGTGCTGCATTTGGCGGTGTGTGCATCTCCAAATGACTTGGTGATTAGCAATATCACTGGTAGTGCAATGCATAGTGCGTAGGCCTGTTCCCTGTGTGTGTGGGTGCTGTGTAAGCCAATGGTGGTGTTGGTGCAGCGATTGACCAAGTGTATCCTTTGTCTCTCCCCCCCCTTTTTGATTTGTCATCCTGTCCTTATGTGCATTAGCATCATCTGGCGGAGGAGCAGAGGCACCAGAGATGGAGGGAGCTGCATCCCACAGGACCCAGGAGGCGGAGTCCACCAACGGTGAGGGCACCAGTGGGACGGAGGGTGAGGGGAGCACCACGGCGGAGACGGGAGGGGACAGTTCTGACATGGAAACCTCTTCCGATGGAAGCTCCCTGGTGGTGGCAGACACCTCTGCGACCACCCCAGCTACAGGTACAGCCACCACCCCGTACCAGCACCACCCTCCCAGCAGCCCCTCATTGAGTTGCCCATGCCTGCTCACCCAGGAGGGTGGGCATCTACTTCGCCCCAGGCACCTCAGGCCCTGCCCCAGTGAGTCCTGCTGCCTTGAGTGAGGAGGCTATTGACCTCCTGAGATCATCTCTGTAGGGCAGTCAACCATTGTGAATGCCATCCAGGGGCTGGCAGCCCAGATGCAACAGATTAATGCATTCCTGGAGGGCAATCCCACTGGCTTGGCGACCCAACAGAGATCGATCCAGGCTCTGGCCTCCTCTCTGATGGCAGCCATTGTCCCCGTTTCTGCCGTCCCCCCTCCAACTTCCTCTTCCCAATCCCATTTCCCCTCAACCCCAACCTATCCCAAGCACACAGGCAGACGAGCCTGCACACAAGACAACACACAAGAGTGGCACAGGCAAACACAAACACCACACCACACATCATCCCACAGGCACTCACTCAAACACAATCCAGATGCAGACACACCAACATCCACAATTTCCACTGTGTCCCCCTCCTCCTCCACCTCCCTCCCAGCTCCGTCTACACTCACACCTGCATGCACTACATCCTCATCCACTGCCAGCATCACCACCACACCTAGCAGAACACACACCTCACTGGCAGACACCTCCACAACAGCCATGCACACGTCCCCTGTGTCCTCTCCCACTGTGTCTGTGCCCCCCTCCTAAAGTACACAAACAGAAGCACTCAGACACCAATCAGCCATCCACCTCCCAACAGCATCCAGCCCGTGCACCTGCACCCAAAATCAGCAGACACCTCCTACAACCACTCCCTATTTATCAACTGATGCCCCTGCAGTGTTTTCTCCATGTTGATGCAGGCGACAAGTGGGGCCTTTGAATTTCGGCTGTGGCCCACGCACACTGAGGACTAGGCAGTGTCCCATGAACTGTACAATTGTATATATGTTACATTGCATATTTCTTATTTATACTGTGTTGATCTTATTACACTCACTTTAGTAAAGTCCTGTTGTCCTTGCATTATTCATCCGAGGTACAGCGTAAATATGTTTTAGTACTGCAGCTGAATGTGTGTATGGTGTTGGGGGTGGGGGTGTGTGTGGTGCGTGGGGGTATCACTCTCTTTTTCATCTCCCCCTCCCTTGTGTGCTAGGCGGCTGGAGTCACCGTTGTCGTCTTCGCCGTCATTGGTGTTCTTTGTGGAGCAGCACATAGAAGACCATAGGGAAGGCATGCAGCTTGGGCTCCATGGCGGCGTGGTTGTTCCCTGCGTCTCCAATGGTGAGTCCTTTCCCTTCTGAGGTCTGTTTCCACCACACTTTTATTGTCATCGGTACCGCCGCGGAAAAGGTGGCGGTTTCCTAGGTCATGATATGGTGGTATGGTGGGCATAATATTGTCTTCCGCCTGGCTGTAGGCGGCTACCGCCTTTGTGCCTGTTGTTTCCAACCTGGCGGTCGGTGTGGTAAAGTGGCTGTCTATCTGAGTTCTCACCACCATGGTCATAATTTGGTGGTAATTAATCCAGCCTGTTGGCAGTATTACCGCCATTTTTACACCAACCACCAGAGTTGTAATGAGGGCCATAATGTTGCCCTATCTGGCATTGGTAGCGCAAATCTAGGGTCTGTGATCGAGAAATAGTTTTCACCTAGATACAGCTGCATTGGAAACATCTTACGATAGATAAACAGTGTTGCCAGACCACAGTAAAGATTGTTTCTGTTTTGCAGCTGTGACAATGCCCATCAGATCATTATATTGAAATAATAACATAATAATACCCTTAGGTTTAGCTAATGAGGATGATGAAGGTTTTAGACCCACTTGAGCTTGTTATATCCTCAATGGATGCAAAGAGTCTAAATTAACAGTCTTTGTCAGTATCATCTGTAAGAAGGCAATTCCATATAGCCTGAGATTGCTTCTCCTGTTTCTGTTCTTCAAATCTTTAGTTACTTTCTCAAGCATATCAATGTCTTTTTGTAACTGTGAAATATTAGGAACTGAGTCCTCCACATTGCTGATTTATTGTTCCATGGTTGAGACCCTTTGATTCGGGGTATGCCACCGCTCTTCCAACCTTTGCATAGTGGCATCAATTTCATAAAGTAATGGTCTTAGAGACTTCAATTCATCCATTAAATCATCTAATGTTGGTTCTGCTGGAGATTTAGGAGGGCAGTCATCCTCTCTTTTAGGTCTTTCGGCTGAACTTGAGGCCGGTATTTTCTTCGCAATTGCGCCAGGATCTTGAGTGGTGGATGCAATTTCTTGGCAGTATGAAGGAGAGAATCTTTACCCCTCATCATGACTGCTTTATATTTGACTAGGGATTGAAAATAAATAACCTTAGAAATAGTTGATTCCAACCGGTTATTAGCATTCTTATTTCTGCCCACATAACCATATATTAGAAATGGAAATTCAGTTAAACATTGACGTAGCACAGGAGCTGTTTCTTTTCAAGAGTGGAAATAAAGAGTCTTAGAAGCCGTCAGTTCCTCAAATAAAGTGTATAAATTAAGCTATGAGTTCAATCCTTGCAGAAACAACTATTTCACCTCTTGACAATTGCTTTTAATGGAATTTGTAGCTCGGAAGAAAGAAAAATCATTCAAACATTGCATCTTGAGGAGGAGGGACTTCTAGTTTACAAGGAGACTTAAAATGGTGGCCAAAAACCTTTCCACAGTGAAAGTGTTATAATCATAAAAACAGTCATTGTGAAACTTCTGTAAATGAGGGAACCAGGATCCAAAAACACAGTTATTGCAGAAGGGTACTGTAAATGAAGTGGCATGAGTTGACCGGCAAACTTATGGCATCTGAAAAAGAGCACATTCCCCAATCTGAGGAGAGACAAACTGACAGCCAGAGCGACCCACAATTCTGATAGTTAGGAGTTAGAGCGCTTTGCTATAGAAAAGGGGTAATGAAACGTTCATCTCTGTTCACCATATTTGTACCTTCCAAAATCACCCCATTGTTGTTGTTGACTTGACATGCATGCTGTGTAAACAGTCCCAGTAGCCAGAGAGGAGACAGAGCCTCACACAGGAGCGGCCATTTTCTTTTGTGTCTAAGTCACATCTCCTCTTTCAAACCACCTCTGAATCCCACCCACAAGGATTCTTTTTTTATCAATGCAGTGCTCAGCTGTGTTTGTTCAAGTGATGAGCAGCAAACTGTAAAGGACACACCCACATGTCAAGACCTCATCCTCCAACAAACACTTACAACATCAGTTAGTCAGGCCTACAGTCTCCCCAATAAATCTCATCTCCCTCAATCCCCCTGGGGCAGTCAAATACGTAGCATATGTTTGTCCACTGGCCATGCCCATGAGACCACTTTTTCATTGAGCCATTCCTGCCACCCTCATCAATGTCCCATCTGGAACAGGGGTTCTGCTTTTCACTGAAAGCTAATGACTCAGACAATTGAATGCATGCCTTTCATGAATGACAAACAATCGTGACAGGTTTTTCTTATTTTTCAGGTCATGAACGGAGTCTAAGCTGAAAGACAGAAAAAAAACTTTGGCAACCCAAATTCGTTCTCTAAGGAGGGGAACCTAGGATGGAAGGCAGAAACCAAACAAATACAAGTCAATTCATTCTCTTAGGTTTTTTCATTCCATCTCACATGAAGATTGTGCTATTTGTGTTGTTCCTAATCATTTTCTTTTTCACCATTACTGCCAACAGTTTCATCATAGCTGTTGTTCAAGCAGATTCTAAACTAAGCTCTGCAATGTACGTATTTCTCCTTAACTTGTCGCTTTTGGATATATGCTTTTTATCAACAAACATGCCTACATGCCTGAAAAGCTTCCTGATGGAAAAGAACACTATCACATACTCTGGATGTGTTGTTCAAATGTACGTTGGTGTCTCCTTGGGTATTACACAATGCATCCTTCTAGCCGTCATGGCTTGGGATCGCTACATTGCCATCTGCAACCCCTTGAACTACCACCACATTATCAACAATGCTCTCTGCACCAAACTTATTTTTGGAACCTGGGTCAGTGGATTTCTTCTCGCTACAGTGAATGTGTCTTTTACAATGACAGTACCTTTTTGTGGACACAACAAGATCAACCACATTGTATGTGAACTGGCAGCAGTCCTACGTTTAGCATGTGTAGACACCCCCTTACAAGAGATTATGTTCCTTGTAGTTTCTCTGCTTGTTTTCATGGCTCCCATGTCTTTAATTATCTTTACGTATCTCCACATCATCTCCACCATCTTGAGAATGCCTGCATCTGGAAGAAGCAAGGTTTTCTCCACCTGTGGCTCTCACTTGACTGTGGTTATACTCTTCTATGGCGCACTAATTGTGATGTACATGACTCCCAGGTCACAGATTTCAACAGAAAATGAAAAGGTCATCTCTGTCTTCTATGGGGTGGTTACTCCAGCCCTTAATCCATTCATCTACACTCTGAGAAACCATGAGATGAAAATGGCTATGAGAAAGCTGCTCATCAAAAAGAAAGCCTGGCCAGGATCTAAGGTTTAAATGTCTGGGTACAAAGAGGAGTTACTTTGTACTAGACAGGGCATCAGAGATGATGACAGCTGCACCTACCATATCCGTACATTCTGGAGTTTCTATTATACTTTAAAAATGTAGGTCCCACCTCCTTGTCCTGTCTAAGACGTACTATATCTTCTCCAGCAACATCCCTCGGCCCATGCCATGCACTAAGTAAACTCTATGGGCTTCTTAACATGAGATGGCACACCACAGCATGATGTAGCACTACCTACAACAACACTACATTCTACTCTGATATCATGCACTCTAGAATTCTGCCAGGCCCTGCCATCTACATGCTCCACACCAACACTTCATCTTGTCCATCATATCTATCTGAAGTTAGGATTGGCACTCTGTTGCCCACTTTATCTCACCCAAAATACATGCGTGCTTAGTATATGCTTGGCACAAAGGACCCTATGTACACTTTGATGGCAGCTGACCAGCCAGCCAGCTCAGCAGAGGTCATGACCTTCACTCTCATGGTGGAGAATCACCTACCATATTAAGCGATGCCCCTATGCATGAGGGGCATCTTACTGGCTTTTGTGCACTCAAAGCTGTGGCAGTTGCACAGAAAGGAAAAAGGTTGATAACTCATTGGTTCCCCCATGTTGTTTTTTAATGTCCAGGCAAACTAGTTCTTTTTTAACAAACTGCAAAAATGGGGGATCCTTTCTGAAAATGAAAATATATGTAATTGACACCCTGGGAGTTTTCTCCAGCTTCTGGAAGTGATTCTGTTTGGGGTTGCATATTTTTCCTTGCGGTCCTCAAGTTGAAAAAAAGTGTGTGTATGTAAAAATCAGGTTTCTTGTTGCCATAATGTCTTCCCCTTTGCCTCCATAAATCCTTGTCACAAGTGAATTGACCAACTTCATCTTTTCCAAGCTCATGAGCTTTCTCTAGTTCCACAATGTTCTTCCTTTATAAAGAGTTGTACTGTTCTTTAGTTATTTGGATTATGTGCAAGCTGTAACACATATACATTAATACATAATTAATGACATGAATAAATAAATGGGGAAGAACATCAATCCTCTGCCCTCTGCCATGAAGAGAAAAGAAAGTCATTACTCATTCCTTCTGAGCATCATATCTTCACACAGATGGAACTATCATAGAGCACAGTGAAGGTGTTTCATGATTGGCTTTACCTATTTAGCTCCCTCCTAGGGTTGATTTAGAAGTGTAACCTCTCTAACCAATCTCCCAGTACTTATTACAGCTGTGGCTATATGCAAGGGCCTTTCATGTTGTACTAGGATGACTAGCAGCTCCCTTTTATTCCTACACAAGTATTCCTAATGGGTTCCAACAGAACTGGGATTCTTGTAGCCGCAGGCTTTGAAAACTCACTTTGATCATACAATAAGGGGATGTGCACGCATGCAACATGGATATGTAACACCAATTTGGGAAATGTGTATACGAAGGAGAAATTTCAAAACAGAACAGTGAGTAGGAGTGGGACCTAGCAGAGTTTTGCAAAAGGAGTTTCTGTGAATGGGGGGGAGGTGAGGTGGGGCTCAGTTGGGAGGAGAGGCTGGGCTGTCCCAATGATGGAACCCTGCCTCTGAGTGGGCTGTGCTCACTGTATGGCAGCCTACTGCCTCTTGCACACCCAACATGCTAAGCCTCATCGACGTTTGGCCTGCATCTACTGGCGGCAAGTAGCCTGGTCTTACCGTTTCCCATTCGGCCTAACTCTTCTTGTTCTTGCTACCTTGTGGCCTGCCCTACAAGCACTGAAGCTCTCCTCCTGGCAAGTGTGGAACTGCTGCCATCCCCTCATGTGTATCCTGCTCTTGCTTGCTGCCCCCCCCCCCTTCTGGGAAGTATGTGGTCCTGGCGAACCCTGTCAGTGGCCTTCCTATCCAAGTCGTCCCTACACTGCACACTAAGTGCATCACAGGGTCTCATCAATGGTGCTCTGGCCCCACCCACTGGCTGCCATTTCCTGGACTGTACCCTCTAGCCTGTTAGGGAGGAACCACCATGAACAGCTCATTGCCAGGGAGGTCACCATGGCCGCCATGGTGGGTTTTGCTACTATTCAACCTTTTACACTCACGCCCCCCCAACCCAGGGCCTGTGATGGAAGGCACGGGTGAATTACTTAAACTGTATTTTACTGTTGCTATCCTTGCAACATAGAGGAAGTGGGCACTACTGCTTCACCTTGCAGGGGCTGAAATCTACAAATTGCCATACACATTGGTCGGAGATTGGTCCCCTCTTAGCATTGGTACCTCTTGTTCATCTAATAGAGGAGCCATAACATTATGATTAGTGGGAGAGTTTACAATTGCTGTGAAGATCCACAATGTTTAGTCTGAGGTATGAATTATTCAAGCAGTGACAACATAGATTCCAGATTCTTCTGAAGTCTTCTGAAGTCTTTGAAGAGCCTTTGAAAGGAAAACATAATTTTCATGAGGATGAATAGAATTATTCAGCAGAAATTTAGAGGAACATGAAAGGGCATCTATTCGGACATGACCATCAGTTTTGGTGCTGTGAAAGAGCGTAAGTGTTTTCTTTGGGTTTTTGTCCTCTTTTTATTTGTTAATGCACTCAGATCTATATCCAGATTGGTATTGTCCAGGGGAGGATTGCCTAATTGAATTGTTTTACAAAATTCTATAATATTCATTATACTTCCTGATGTTGATATATTTTGTCAGACTTTTGGTGGGAAGCATATCCAAACTCTGATGTTGTAGCAGAGTCCTGAGTATGAAACTCACCTACAACACTTCCCTTCTTTCGTAGAGCATACTTTTCTATTTTAGAATGTAAGAAATAAGGTTACTAGTTGGGGGGGGGACTAATGAAGCAGCAACCACTATCTTTGTCAGAATAAAGTTACAAGCAAACCCCAACTTAGCCTGTGCTTAAACCTGGCAGTTTGGCACAAAAGCAGATAGACTTAACTTAGAGGCAATGTGTAAAGTATATATCCAGCACTTCACACAGTGATAGGGTGAAACACAACACAAGACAATTTCCACACTAAGTAATGCAAATAGAGTAACATTTAATAAATAATATCAGACTAAAATCCAATCAGTAAAACTGGAGATATGAAAATGTAAAGATTTAAGTGAAAATAACACTAAAAAGAACAAAGTACCAATTGTGGACATCTGGTTAAACCAGACCAGGACAAAGTCACACAATGAGGCAGACCACAATAGAAAGTGGGTGATTGGTCTAGGGACCCAGTTAGGCCTTAAATCCTGGTTGTGAAGCAATTTTAAGTCCCGTATTGATGATACAACATGCAGCGACCATTCCTAGTAGTTGCAAAGAACGATGCAAGGTCCTGTACCATCAGTGAGCATCCCATCCACTAGGGACTTGCAATGCAAAGGACTACTTCAAGATGAGTAGAGCACTGAATGGTTCCAAAGAACCTGCTCGGCTCACAATGCGGAGTCCTGCTTCTTCAGTCAAGGATGCCATGACAAGGAGCTTGCAATGCAAAGGCCTGCATCAAGGATGACTCACGCAGAGCCAGCTATTGAAAGGCTGCAGGCATCGATGAGAAGTCCTCCACCAGTGATGAACCATGCAGCATTTCTGCTGTGAAGTTTGGTGAGGTGATGCGTCGTGCAATGGTGCCAATGTCGAGTTTCTGGTTAGCAATTTATCATACTGCAGCTACAATGCGTCAGTTCTGCTGGGACCACAGATAAAGTAAAGAGAATAATTTCAAAGCACAGGGGAATTCTGAAAAAACAGGGAGTGACTGGCCCCTCACACTGTTTTTTTTCAAGTAGAGTCCTAGTCTGAGGGATAAGTTATTACATACCTGAACCCTACATGATAACATCACAAAAGCGTCTGGCACTCTGTAGGGGTTATCCCTGGTGTTAGGAAGTAATTTTTGGGTATGTCCCTTTACCAAGAATTGACATGGACTGCCTCTGGAACATAGAAAAACATACCAATTGTAATACTGAGAATGTATATGATAACTTGTCTGTGTAATAAAGGATACATTGGAATGACTACCCATGGGCCTGTCATGGATGATTATTGGTGCTCAATTCTTTAGGGTTCCCCTGGAAATGTAATTGGCCATGCCTCCTCCAGAAGGGAAATACGATGCAGGCCCATTTTAATGATTGTCGCTCATGCAAATGATCCCCTCAATTTAGAGCGACAATAAGCTAGTATTGGAACTCTTAAGAGCAAAACATTTCTATTCCTATGTCATCCTCTGAGGAATATTACACTTATATTACAGTTTCCAGCAGTACCGCGGGTAGATAGGGTGAGAGCCATCACCATTTACCAAGAAGAGGAATATAAGCAAACTAGAACTCTTTGTTTCTGACATATCTCATTCAGAAATATAGGTAGTGGTTATTTTACAAGTATGTGGTTGGTACTTTAAATTAAATGACAATTGAATACACATACACATGCACAAGTATGATTTTCTCAGTTGTGACAGTAATATGACTTTAATTGCTCTTTACCCACACTGCATCATGATATTAGTGTTACTGACTACTTTCCCGAGCAGATGATACTTGAATACAAGTATAGATGTACCGTTCTCCTAGATGTGGCAAGTGTTATCTCGTCAATTGTCCATCAGCAGTGTGGTACCATTTCACCAGTAGCCCTGACTACATTTCCCATCAGCCACACCGTCCACCTGGCTGCCGAGAGTCACTGGGAGTGTGCCCCTTCAAACCCCCGTGCTGCAGCTAATGCTGGTAGTTTCGGGAGGAGAGTGGAGCCACAAGGTAGGTGAATCTGCAGGGGCTGACCTTTGACGAAGTATGTGGGGACTATGAATACCGGTTAGAGGACCCTAAGCAGTCACCAGGGCACATGACCTCATTTTCATTTTTTTCCTTGTGCCCGATTGCAGTATTTGACTACAAGGCTCCCCTACTCCACTCCTCCAGGAAGTGCTGAAATCCCATAGTTAGGGTTAGAAGTACTTACACTTACGCAAATTGGAGGTTTTCTGGCATTCACCTTCTCACCATGTGAATTGAGCATGATTCAGATGTTGGATCTACACAAGCATGTACAATTCATACAGTGTGCTGTGAGCACTGGAGTGGCATGATAATTTCACATTTGGCTGGTTAAGCTAAGATCTGCCCTTAGGTTTTATAGTGTGTAGAAATTTCTCCTGGCAACCATATCTATTTGTCTTTGTTTGTCTCTTTCTTATAATTTTTGTACTTATCATTGATGTGCTTTAGTGATGTCAACATTGCAATTATCTGTTTATGTTTGTCCAATAGGGCCCTCCAGTAAGAAGGAAAAGCTTCTTGATTGCAGTGACCAGAAATTGGTAACCTAGTATTTTGTATGTATGCTCAAAGAGTGTGTGTATGATCTCTATTGAGTAGGGAAATACATAGGGGTCACATAGGGTTATTTGGTCCTGAAGAAGACCCCGGACCCATGGGTGGGCCAATTGAGGGCTGAAACATGTCGACCCAAGCAGGACATGAGCAGCATAAATAAAACTCATATGTCCTATCACATATTTTAATCATCCATTTACCACCTATCCTTAAATGCAGAGTGTTTTCAGTAGGTAGCAGGGAGTTTTATTGATCCCTCCCTATTCCTTCCTTGAGTCTGATGAGGGCCTGCACCACCATTAGAGGACCTTTTGCCGAGTGTGGGATGGTCAATGATGAAGCATGACACCTAGGTGATGTGTGAGGCCATCATGCTCCTTTAAACGTATGTCTGTTGGGTCCTATCAGTGGAACACCAAGGAATTATATTCACTTGCAACAAGAGGCGATTCCTCATACGGCAGGGTAAGTCCAAAGTTGGTACTAAGTTGGTGAAGTTATGTTTGATTTGGTGGTTGGGACAAGAAAGTGCCAACATTCTAAAATCAAACAAAAGAGTGATAGATGGAATGCTTGAATGAATCTCAGACACTGTTAATCACTCAGGGTTGCATCCCAACCCATCGTTATTTTGCACACCATGTCACCTCAGTTTGGAACCATTTCTATGCAAACCAGTCTTAATTTGCTCCAATAGGAACAGTCCAACCCAAACTGCCAAGTCATGTCTTCCCTGAAGCAGAACATGAGCAAACCAGGACCAGTTTTGCCCACATTATGGTTTCATCTGTCTGGGCATACCTGCCCCACTTAGGGTGACACAATAAGTATACAAAACAGTGATGGATTGCTTGAACTAATCTCAGCCACAGGTAATCACTCGGGCCGCATCCCAGTCCATCATTATTTTACAGACCATGCACACCATGCCACTTCAGTTTCTTTCTCAAAGTAGCATTTTCAAAATCTGACTTTACCATTAAGGAGGGCTTTTAATTACAATTCTTTAGACACCAAACTTGACATATTTACCTGCACCTAATTCAAATTTATCACTTCTTAAATGTCTACCTGCACCCAATTCAAAATTATCATGTCCTAATGTAAAAATATAACCCAAAGCTATCCAATGAGAGAGGTGGGCCTTGCAGTAGTGAAAAACACATTTAGATGTTTTTCATTAAAGGTACATGTCCCACTTTTTAAATACACTGCAGCCTGCCCTCTAAGCTGTGCAGGGCCTGCCCATATGGGTGAGTTATATGTATAAAAAAGGATTGCAAAACTATTGTGAAAGGCTTGTTTTGCAACGTAGAAATGCCAGTTTAAGACTGCACTCACTGCCTGCAATGGCAAGTCTGAGACATGCTTTGAAGGCCCACTGGTAGCATTTAATTTACAGGGTAAATGTGGTACCACTTTACTAGGGAGTTACAAGTAAATTAAATATGCCAATTGGGTACAAGCCAATTCTACGATGTTTAGGGGAGAGAGCAAACACATAAATATATCCGTAGTAAGCAGTGGTAAAAAGCACGGAGTCCTAAGGCGAGCAAAAAATGATGTTAGTAAAAACAGGAGGGGTGCAGGTAAAACATGTGGGGGAAGACCACCCTAAAGCTGACAGTTCTAACACTGGAATTTTCTGTTTAGGAACAAATTCAGGAATTGGAGTGATGCCAATGTAAAGGAATTTTTTTCTGATCACCATTTACTTTTTGTGCTGCAGATTGTCTTCCCATTTATATAGAACGAGCCCTCAAATTTTTAACGGTCATGTCACAAATTAGATTAACCAGCCCAAGGAATATCAGGTGAAATACAAAACAGCCTGTGCAATGATACTGGCTCATGTAAAACATTCAGCCGACGGCACCCCTTTACCCAAAGCATATTCAGGAAAATATTTTCTTGTGTAACAATTCCAGGGGTGGGTGATCGAGATATCCCCAACCAGGACCGTAGGTTACATTTAACTCAAACAGCTCATGAGGGTGTTACTTCTGTCCCTGCTGGTGTGGCAGCTATTACTTCGGTGTTACAAAAATGCTATTGGTGGCATGATCTGTACAAGCAGACAAAAGCAATGTGTCCTTAGCTGTGACATGTGCCAGCAAATTAAAGGTTCCACCACTAAGCATCTACTGCCAACACCCCTCTTAGTCTCAAACTAGCCCTTGCAGTATGTGTTCTTTGACCACTGAGGTCCATTAAACTCCAATGGTGCATACACACATATTGTACTTGCTGTAGATTCTTGCTCTAGATTCCTTTGAGTGTGACCACAATGATCGGCTGACACTTGGACTGTTATTGAAGATTTCCAAGTCTTCATCTGGACATATGCACTTGTTGAATTCCACTCAGACCAGGGCCTAGCTTTACCTCAATAGTTTACAGGGATACCATGGGAACTCTGTGTGTAGCGGTGTCTAATTCTTCCCCTGAGGAAAATTTGATAGTTGAAGGAAAAAAATGAGACTTAAAGCAATACTTAACAGCTAGAATACTATGTTCAAGTCGTAGTTGGATCCATCACTTATCTGGAAAGCAGTAAATAATCTGCCTAGAAGATCTTTGGGTGATCATACTCCATATGAAGTCCTCATCAGGATTCCAGTGTTTGTTCTAGATCTTGATGGTCCTGGCACAGTGACTCTTGAAACTCCTCTTGACATAAATGAACGTCTCACTGTCTTGTAGGAATTACAACATTTCCAAGATGAACGTTCTACTACATCTGCCACCACTTTGGGAATGAGGGATTTACCCACATCTACAGTCTGGATTCCAAAAGATGGGTATCTAGTTCAAGAGAAGATTGCAGTGAAAAAGGAATTCCCCCATCACACTGTGCACTGGTTCCTGTTCTTGGAAAGACAAATGTTTTGTCTCCATTGATCACGTCAAACTGCATCATGTGGCTAATCTTACACAGTAGACCTAGAGGATTCCTGGGTAGTTCCCTTTCCCCTGTCACCACCATGTAGGAAATGCCTCTTCAGGCACTAAACAATGCTGATATTGTGTCCCGAGCATGGGGAGGGTGGAGAAATAACTGTTGTTGATTCCAATTACCATCACAAGTATCAAAGCACTTTGGGCTACAATTTGTTCCTCAGTCTTGCTTTTTGGCTGTCTGGGCATATTTAGCATCACAACTAAGGGTCCAGGACTGGAGTAATACCTCTGGAGATTCTGGGCTCATTCGGGCTGGATCAAGTGTGGGTTCAATATCGTAGGAGCCTTTTATGTCTCTGTAGCTCTGAACAGGAGGACAGCAAATTGGCCTTTGGAATCAGTTTAGCCGCCCTGTGTGCAGGTGAAGATGTAAGGCTTGTAGGAAAGTACCATCTTGCCTGGCATGTTACCCCCATATTTCACTGTATATATGTTGTTTTAGTGTATGTGTCACTGGGACCCTGCCAGCCAGGGCCCCAGTGCTCATAAGTGTGCCCTGTATGTGTTCCCTGTGTGATGACTAACTGTCTCACTGAGGCTCTGCTAATCAGAACCTCAGTGGTTATGCTCTCTGCTTTCCAAATTGTCACTAACAGGCTAGTGACCAATTTCACCAATTCACATTGGCTTACTGGAACACCCTTATAAATCCCTAGTATATGGTACTGAGGTACCCAGGGTATTGGGGTTCCAGGAGATCCCTATGGGCTGCAGCATTTCTTTTGCCACCCATAGGGAGCTCTGACAATTCTTAGACAGGCCTGCCACTGCAGCCTGAGTGAAATAACGTCTACTTTATTTCACAGCCATTTACCACTGCACTTAAGTAACTTATAAGTCACCTATATGTCTAACCTTCACCTGGTAAAGGTTGGGTGTTAAGTTACTTAGTGTGTGGACACCCTGGCACTAGCCAAGGTGCCCCCACATCGTTCAGGGCAAATTCCCTGGACTTTGTGAGTGCGGGGACACCATTACTCGGGTGCACTGTACATAGGTCACTACCTATGTACAGCGTCCCAATGGTAACTGCGAAAATGGCCATGTAACATGTCTAAGATCATGGTACCCCAAACTACCTTTCCCGGGGTTTCACTGCAGCTGCTGCCAACCCCTCAGACAGGTTTCTGCCCTCCTGGGGTCCAGCCAGGCCTGGCCCAGGAAGGCAGAACAAAGGACTTCCTCAGAGAGAGGGTGTTGCACCCTCTCCCTTTGGAAAAAGGTGTCAGGGCTGGGGAGGAGTAGCCTCCCCCAGCCTCTGGAAATGCTTTGATGGGCACAGATGGTGCCCATCTCTGCATAAGCCAGTCTACACCGGTTCAGGGATCCCCCAGCCCTGCTCTGGCACAAAACTGGACAAAGGAAAGGGGAGTGACCACTCCCCTGACCTGCACCTCCCAGGGGAGGTGCCCAGAGCTCCTCCAGTGTGCTCCAGACCTCTGTCATCTTGGAAACAGAGGTGCTGCTGGCACACTGGACTGCTCTGAGTGGCCAGTGCCAGCAGGTGACGTCAGAGACTCCTTCTGATAGGCTCTTACCTGTGTTGATAGCCTATCCTCCTTCCTAGGTAGCCAAACCTCCTTTTCTGGCTATTTAGGGTCTCTGCTTTGGGGAATTCTTTAGATAACGAATGCAAGAGCTCATCAGAGTTCCTCTGCATCTCTCTCTTCACCTTCTGCCAAGGAATCGACCGCTGACTGCTCAGGACGCCTGCAAAACCGCAACAAAGTAGCAAAGACGACTACTGCAACCTTGTATCGCTGATCCTGACGCCTTCTCGACTGTTTTCCTGGTGGTGCATGCTGTGGGGGTAATCTGCCTCCTCTCTGCACTAGAAGCTCCGAAGAAATCTCCCGTGGGACGACGGAATCCTCCCCCTGCAACCGCAGGCACCAAAAGAACTGCATCACCGGTCTTCTGGGTCCCCTCTCAGCATAACAAGCGTGGTCCCTGGAACTCAGCAACTCTGTCCAAGTGACTCCCACAGTCCAGTGACTCTTCAGTCCAAGTTTGGTGGAGGTAAGTCCTTGCCTCCCCACGCTAGACTTCATTGCTGGGTACCGCATGATTTGCAGCTGCTCCGGCTCCTGTGCACTCTTCCAGGATTTCCTTTGTGCATAGCCAAGCCTGGGTCCCCGACACTCTAACCTGCAGTGCACAACCTCCTGAGTTGTCCTCCGGCGTCGTGGGATCTCCTTTTGTGACTTCGGGTGAGCTCCAGTTCACTCCTCTTTGTAGTGCCTGTTCTGGCACTTCTGCGGGAGCTGCCTGCTTTTGTGAGGGCTCCCTGTCTTGCTGGGCGCCCCCTCTGTCTCCTCACGCAATTGGCGACATCCTGGTCCCTCCTGGGCCACAGCAGCATCCAAAAACCCTAACCACAACCCCTGCAGCTAGCAAAGCTTGTTTGCAGTCTTTCTGCGTGGGAACACCTCTGCAAGCTTCTTCACGACGTGGGACATCCATCCTCCAAAGGGAAAGTTCCTAGTCCTCTTCGTTCTTGCAGAATCCATAGCTTCTACCATCCGGTGGCAGCTTCTTTGCACCCTCAGCTGGCATTTCCTAGGCATCTGCCCTAACTCGACTTTGTTGCGACTCTTGGACTTGGTCCCCTTGTTCCACAGGTACTCTCGTCCAGAAATCCACTTTGGTTGCATTGCTGGTGTTGGTCTTCCTTGCAGAATTCCCCTATCACGACTTCTGTGCTCTCTGGGGAATATAGGTGCACTTTACACCTACTTTTCAGGGTCTTGGGGTGGGCTATTTTTCTAACCCTCACTGTTTTCTTACAGTCCCAGTGACCCTCTACAAGCTCACATAGGTTTGGGGCCCATACGTTATTCGCATTCCACTTTTGGAGTATATGGTTTGTGTTGCCCCTATACCTATGTGCTCCTATTGCAATCTATTGTAACTATACACTGCTTGCATTACTTCCTTTTGCTATTACTGCATATTTTTGTATTGTTTACATATATCTTGTATATATTTGCTATCCTCATACTGAGGGTACTCACTGAGATACTTTTGGCATATTGTCATAAAAATAAAGTACCTTTATTTTTAGTATATCTGTGTATTGTGTTTTCTTATGATATTGTGCATATGACACCAGTGGTATAGTAGGAGCTTTGCATGTCTCCTAGTTCAGCCTAAGCTGCTCAGCTACAGCTACTTTCTACCAGCCTAAGCTGCTAGAAACACCTCTTCTACACTATTAAGGGATAACTGGACCTGGTGCCGAGTGTAAGTACCCCTTGGTACCCACTACAAACCAGGCCAGCCTCCTACAAGGCTCAACAGTAGGGCTGACCTCTGTGGGTTCAAGCAGGCTCCAGACAGCAAAGCAGTCCTTCCAGGTACAGCCACAGTCCTGTAGAGTCTACAGCATGTCAATGCATCAAGCAGTCCTCTGAGATTCCTTCTGCAGGTCCAGTAGTAAACTAAAGAGTGGTTCTGAAGGTCCTTTTTCATACTCGGTTACCCTTCTTCTGGAAGGTGGGAGAAGCTTCTGGAGAAGTTATATGAAGTGCATGGAATTCCTGACTCTTCAGCCCTGGCTCCAAGCTGGCTAAAGTGGCAATACAGTTCAATGAGCCATTTTTGTGAAAGCGGAGCAGAGTTTGAGAGTCACCAGATCCTCGGGGTCTGTGCACATTCCCATCACGTCCACCACAAGACAGCTCCAATACTCTGATTAGAATGTCACAGAGTCTAAGAGCGTCCAAGTGGGGAAAAGGGGATTAGGAAGGGAACAGCTGGGAAGGAGACCTGTAGGAAGCTAAAGGTTAAAACACACAATATCAAGATTGTATCATATTAATCATTACTAGGCTATGACTCTAAGTATTGTCATACTGGAAACATGGATAACTTAAGCATGGACTTAAATAACTAGACCTCAAGATGAGTGGATACCTGTGAGGGAATCAAGAAAGATTAATACAACTTTCCAATGAACCACTCAATGAAATGTTACACATAAATTAGAAACATCAGAACCTTCTAGAATTACGCTTTCAAATTCAAGTATAGTCTTTTGCATGAGGATCAAGAAATAATCTGAATTATTTCTATAACACCATATGAATTGTACTTGAGGGAATTATTATGCACATACAATATAACATCTAGAATTCTAACACTTTAGTTTTCTTAAAATGCAGGAACATGAATTGCGCACATTGCAGATTTTCACAAAGGTTTGTAAATGCCAATGAAATGACTGTGCACAATGAATAACATGAGTTAGACTCGAGAAATTAATTGCGCGTCTTGCCGATTCGAAGGTCACCAAGTAAATTCCATGAAGTGGTAGCGCACAATGAACATTGTGATTTAAACACAAGAAAAGAATTGCGCGTATTGCCGATTCGAGTACCACCAAGTGAATGCCATGAAATGGCAGCGCACCATGAGTAGCATGAGTTCAACACAAGAAATGAATCGCACGTTCTGCTGATTCGAATGTCACCACGTAAATGCCATGAAATGGTAACACACAATGCATATCATGAATTAGGCACAAGAAATGAATCGCACGTCTTGCCGATTCGAAGGCCACCATGTGAATGCCAGGGAATGGTAGCACACACTGAATATCATGAACTAAGAACAAGAAAGGAATAATCTTGCCGATTCGAAGGCCACCATATGAATGTCAAGAAATGGTAGCGTACAATGAATAACATGAATTAAGAACAGGAAATGAATTGCGCGTCTTGCAGATTCGAATACCACCATATGAATGCCAAGAAACAGTAGTGTACAATGAATAACACGAATTAAGCAAAGGAAATGAATTGTGCGTCTTGCCGATTCGAATACCACCATATGAATGCCAAGAAATGGTAGCATACTATGAATAACACGAATTAAGCACAGGAAATGAATTGCGTGTCTTGCCGATTCGAATGCTATCTAGTAAATGCCATAAAATGGTAGCGCACAATGAATAACATGAATTGAGCACAGGAAATGAATCGCGCGTCTTGCCGATTCAAATGTAAGCATGAAAATGCCATAAAACTTTGAGCGCACATTCACACACAAAGAAGCAAAATAGTTTTATCTTGCAAATTAGGCCCAAGAACTCGAAAGCCTTCAAGGACAGGATCGGGGGCCCAGCCCAACCTCCGTCTTACCGCCCTGATCAAGAATCACCGACAAAGTGAAAGGGCGAGGCCTGGAAGATCAAAATAGGCCTCTGGAACAGGAGCTCAGGAAGGTGCTGCTGCTCTGCACCGGGACCTCTGAATAGTGAGCACGTGGGGCTGGGCTGGCTCCCTTTTATAGAGTCTTGGCCCACCCTACAGGTTGAGATAGGCCACACATTGGGGATATCTCGAGGGGCCTATCCCAAATCACATCAGCCATGAAGGCCATCCAGACTGCCAATGTTGCCAGTGGGGTGGGCGCTGAGGGTCCAGACAGTGAGGTGTCAAAGCTCAGCAGTGTATCTGCCTCTGATGCCAGTGTGCTGCAAAACAGCAGAAGCCACATACCAGCACCTGCCAAGGGCACCAGTTCACATTCTAGAGGCAGATCTACAAATCGAGTGATTTGTCACACTCAGGAAACTTTCTGGTCTGTTTCCCCATTCAGTTGGTGGTGTTGTAACTGACCAACATGTGTAAACAACATATTTGTGTGATGGACAGGTAGTCCGTCAATGTTTGTTGATGCTTACCATTAAAGGGAGTTTGATTTAGAGCAAGCATGTATTTGTTGTGGTATTTTTGACGGTATTGTGCATATGAACATGTCTTACCATGAAAAGTAATGCCTGCCTATGTGGTCCCTGCACCTTCTCCCCTTCGCTGCTCTGCTTGCCTCAGGTGGCAGCTGTGCAAGTGGGTCAGGATCCTCATCCTCAGAGTCCAATCCCATAACCTCAATGGGTAATCCTCTCCTGCAGGTAGTGTTGTGGAGGATGGCATAGGTAGCCACAATCTTGCACACTGTCTCAAGTGTATACTGTGAGGCTTCCCCACTATAGTGTAGGCATCTGAAGTGGGAATTGAGGAGTCCAAAGGTCTGCTCAGTCTCTGACCTGGTGCATCTATGTGCCATGTTATATCGCCTTTCGTGTGGGCTATTGGGAGACAAGTAGGGTGTGAGGATCACTGTCACCTGTCAAAGCAAATTCCCGGGATATTGAGCAACAATATCTGTTATGATCTGGTGTGCATTGCATGTAACTTGGGTGTTAAGGAAATGGGTGTCCTTGTGGTTCCTAACTATGCATTGCAGGTAGGAAGGAGGACATAGGGGCACATGGGTTTCAGCTATACACCCTGTGACCTGTGGGAATCTGGCTATTCTGTAGAACTCCAATTTTGCTGCTTGGATTTTCACATCATTCCTGGGCAGGTAAATGTGTTTGTTTATATAGCAGCAAAAGAGGCAGATCTAGAGGGACATGTAGCATACGATTAATGCAGTTGGAGTAGCAGAATGCTCAGTAGAGGAAATTACAAAGTTTTGGTATGACCTGCCGTCTCGTGCCATGGAAAGGGTAGAAACATGGCTATGGGATTCCCAGGTAACAGGAGGTGGTCCGACAACTGCACCCCCCAACACTAACAAAGGCAACAGTGGAGACAACACATAAGCCAGAGCATTGTGTCTAGGAAATTGCAAAAGAAAGGCAAATTCACAGCCTGGGACACCCCTCCAGGCATTGCTATGACATTTTGGTTACTGTCAATGGTCAAAAGTTAAAGGGATAACAATACCTGGACACGAGACGGAATTGCATTTGTGTGCTGCGTACTACGTACTACTTTCAAGCTGTGGCCTTAAGGTTGCAATGACCTCCAGGATGACATTGCTACTCAACCTGTATTTTTCATAGATCTCTTCCTCTCTCTTCTCAAGTATGGTCAACCTGACTCTGAATACCCTCTCTTGTGTCTGCCTCCTCCTTTGCTAAGCAACCAGTAAGTGCATCCTCCTCTCTATCACGTACAGGGCAGCCATTGTGAAAACCCCTGATGCATTCTGGGGCTGTTTGTATACTTAGGAACCAGTAACCACCTGATTTGAATTGATGGTAAATTGCATGTGCAAACGGGTCACTTGTACATGCCCTTTGCAGCTCACAATTAGGGATTTCCTAATTGCGACTCGCTAAATCTGGTCGCAAAATGTACCCACTCGCTAATCATTCGCAAAACTATTCTCATTTTGCAAATGCCTGTCAAACAAGGCATACAGCCATTTTTGCATTTGTTTTGTAACTGATTTGTGAGTCGCAAATTGTTGGTACGTGGCACCCATAATCCTTGTGCAATAAAAGATACATCATTGAGAAACAAAACCCTTCTGTTTATGCCTGTAGCAATGCCATATTTTCAAAATAAACTTCAGAAACTGAAAGATCTGAAGATTGTTTTGAACATATGACATTGTTACATTTTGTTGAAATTATACTCCTGCTTTAAAAAGAGTAATCGTAAACTGAGCCCACTCCTCCTTCAGGCAGGTATTAGGAATAGGCGTAGCTAGCATGCACTGGTCCATGGTGCTGCTATTCAAGGGGAATACTGAAACTAAACTTTGATGAAAGAATCCCTGATGCTGGGACAGGATCTCCACAACTATACTGTTCATGGATTATATAGCAGAAGTCAGCTCTTTAATTCATTAACTATGACTGTCTGATTAAACTAACAACCCTGCTTAACTATTTTTGCTATTCAGGCCTCTATTAACTGGCAGGAGACAAGTACCTGAGATGGGGTTTCTGCAAACTGTGCTAGTTCAGTAGAAACTGTGTGCAAATGTACTAATACTTTCAGAAGTTCATCTGACCCCTCCTAGGAAATCACACATTCATGTCCTGGTCCTGCAGAGAAACTTCAAACATGTGACATATTTTAAAAGTCTCTATGTTAGGGTATATGTGTGTGTATGGTACAAATATATGTTTTGTTTGGCCTTGTGAGCGTGATTGCTGGGGGACTCTCTTAACTGACAGTGTTGTTTCTAACACATTTTCTAACTCAACCAAAATCTGAAGCCACAACTTCTTTCAACACAATACACCATCAATGGAACTGGAGAATACAACATATACTTCCAGTAAGGCTGCATTGTCCAATAACAGGGAGTCACTCCTGGACAAGAGGAATTCTGTCCAAGAGGCAGATTTTATACAATGCTCCTTGTCAGCCTCCTCTATCCGAAAACACAAAACTACCAACAGGGCATACAGGACTGGCAAGAGGTTTAGGCAGATGAATGTAATAACCATAAGTTGCACATATAAGTAAAGTTATCTGTTGTCTCAAGATTACAGGCAACTCGGATGATAAAGAACGTTTTGATTTTGTGTGATTGCCTGCAAAAATGAATTCGCTTTATTTTCTAACACATGTAGATATATTGTAAATAATTCATATTTAGCATTTAGTACAAACAAGGTCCTGTGTGTTTTGTGCTGTTTGATTATCATTTCACGCGGTGTCATTTCCTTGCATCCTCTAGGACCGTGGCTCCTAAGCCTGCTCAGGGGGTCTGCGACTGCTTAGAAAACTAGATAGTTTTAACAGATTAATAACATGTATGTGAATAAACAAACAACGTGTAAAACTGACAATGTGAACGAAATGCGATGGACTTTGAAATTGGAGGGTAAGAATTAAGTTAGCATCCTCAGAATGATTCCTGGGAACAACGCAGGCGCGTCAGACAGAATATAGTGTGGGCGATGAGTGAGCTCAATTGAATTTGGAAAAGCTCAAACTTTCCCATTATAATGAAGATAATATTTTTCTTTTTTTGTTTGAGAATTAAATGAACTATTCCATCATTTGTGTATTTGCTTGATGAATGCTGAGACTGGGGGTCCCCGGCTTCAAGTAATGACTCAGTAGGGGTCCTTAGGATCCAGTGATGATGAAGCAGAGGTCCACAGAAGTCGAAAGGCTAGGAACCATCTTCTCACAATATTCTTAGCATCAGTGAGTCAGAGTGTGGTGGAAATGTTGTACTTGTGTGAGTGTTACACACACGCGCTCTTGTAGGCTTTGTGGCCATGTTTAACTACAGTCCTGTATGTTTAAACATTAATTAAGAACACAAATGATTCAATAAAGACATATACAGCACTGTAGAGGTAATGTTTGGATTCTGTAGTAAATAGGACATCATGCCCAGTAAATTAATTATACTGTGATTTGATGTAGTTTGTTTTTGATGGCCTCTGCGTTTTATCTACTGAAGGTAATTTCAGGACACTCTCTGTGCAGCGTTGTAATCTTGTAAGTCTTTGTGGACTCCCAATCATTGGATCTCAGATGAATTGAAGATTGAATACTTCTGGGATTGGGCATGTTTCTCTAAAGAATGCCCTTGAGCCCTCTTTATCCTGCACCTGTAGTAGCACCTTGAAGGGTTGGGAAGGATTTAATATCTTCGGAGGCAATGCTGGTAGCACAAAAGCAGTGATGTTCCTGTGTTGAGAGCAGAGGGGGCTGCTTGGGTGACTATAGTGCAGCATCAGTGCTGAACAGAGGGACCGCCCCCCTTAGCATTGGCACTGTGGAAGTGTCTGTAGAGGGATCACGGTTAGAGGCAGAGGTCTGCCCTCTTCAGCATTAGGTCTGAGGGAGTGGCTGAAGTGATCACTGATGAGAGCAAAAGGGTCCTCCACCTTGGCATGCGCAGTGTGTAGGCATTAGAGTTAAAGCTGAGAGCTGAGGGGTCTCCTCCTTGGCAAGAGTGCTGCATGACTGTCTGCCAGTGCTGGAAGGCACATGCCCCTCTCTTTAGCATGGAAACTGAGCAAGGTGACTGCTGTAGGGAGTGAATGCAAAGAGTAGAGTGGTTCCCCCCTTACTCAGAGAACATATTGGTGTCTATCGTAAAGTGTCAGTGGTGAGAATAGAGGGGTTTCTTCAGTGTTGAGGGCGGAGAGGTTTCGACACTGGTTTTGGTAGAGGGGTTTCTTCACTGGTTTCGGTAGAGGGATTTCTTCAGTGGTGAGAGCAGACGGGCTTCTTTAGTGTTGTGAGTAGAGGCATTTCTTCAGTGGTGAGAATAGAGGGGTTTCCTCAGTGTTGAGGGTGGAGAGCTTTCTACAGTGGTGCTAGCAGAGGGGTTTCTTTATTGGTGACAGCAGAGGTGTTTCTTCAGTGGTGAGAGCAGAAGGCTTTCTTCAGTGGTGTGAGAAGAGAGGTGTCTTCACTGGTTTCGGTAGAGAGCAGAGAGGTTTCTTCAGTGGTGAGAGCAGAGGGTTTCTTTGCATAGCTCGGGCATTGCTCAGTGTCTAGTGGTGTCAGTAGAGGGGTCCGCTCCTCGGTAGGAGGGCTTCTTGTATGTCTGAAAGGATTTATGAGTGCATGAACAGACTCCCCTCTCCTTACTGTGGGCTCTGATACAGCCTTCTCAGCAATGTCAAGTGATGACAAGAAAGGACATGTCCTCCAGGTCATCCACATTGTTTCTGTTCCTGCCCAATGAAACTTGCAGAGATGCAGTGGGGAGACTTTTGACTCTGACTTGAGCATAGGCCCTGTGACGGAGCTGTGACGGAAGAGGCGCTACCTGGAAGGTAAGAATGAGGGGCAGAGATAGATGCTGCTTGGTAGGTCATTTGACACAGTGCAGACCCCAGGCTGAAACTGCTAACACTGCAAGCTACGAGTGCTAGGGACCTCATTCCCCAACTGGTGCTTACAATAACCACTGTGGACTACTGTCGGTGCTCTCTACTGTGAGATGAGCTATGCTGAGCTGTGCCATACCGCCACTGTGTACATGTTCTCTCTTAAAGAGGGGCCTAGACTAGGTCCTTGTAATCATAGATATAGAGTCCTTTTCCGCAGATCAACCACTGATGTTCCATATATGCTGTTGTTTTGTAGCTATTGTATTGTTAGTAAAGTGTTGATAAAGTGTTTCTATTGCATACACTGAGGTCCAAGCAAGGATTCGGCTGTCCAGGGGCTCAACCTCCCTCTTGTGAAGTATCATCTCATTCCCTTATTCATGTTTTTCTGGTATACTAAAAATTGGTTGCTGATTCTCAGAGGTCTGCTGCATATAGTTATTGGTAATGTTTTTCTCTCTTTGGTGTTTGTTAATCTAAGAATTGAAGCACTCCGCAGTCGTTTGATAGTATCCCAGATCTTCTTTTGCTGTTGGTGATGCAATCCAAAGAAAGCCTTTGTGGTGCTGAGGTACATCTCATCTTAGCTGTGTGTCATTCAGTAGCTTTGAGGATTAATGCTCCTCTCAATGTAATTGTCATGCTGTACCTGTGCTGCATTAGAGCTTCATCATAGGTTGTTTGAATGTTGGTTTTATTCTTTATGCTATGTCCTTTCCATTGTGTTGTATCTCACATCTTTTCTATGGCAGGCTGGGGTAAGTGCCTGTGGCCTGTGGTTTTAATTCTGCAGTTCCACTGACATGACTTTTGTTCTCTGTCTGAATCCATTCCCAATCCGTGATTGAGTAAGTACTTATTCATGGTTTGATGGCTGTATATTTTGGACATGTGGGCATGCTTGTTTATGGGTAGTGCATTTTTAGACATATGTTTTTATAGTTTCTTGTTTGTGTAATGTGGATGTTGAGGCATATGTGTTCAGGTGTTGTGAATGGTTGGACATATGTGTTTATTGCTCATTATTTGAGGGTGTTCAGGTATACATGTTCAAGACATGTTGTTCAGATGTTGTGGATGGCCAGGCATATACACTTACACATTGTTGTTCGTCTATTTTGGATGTTGAGGCATAATTGCTCATGGCCTATTGTTAAAAAATTGAATTGTGGCTATGTCAGCATATGTGTCAATGGCTTGATGTTCACTGAATGTGGCGTGCTGTGCAGTATTGTGCATGTGTAGGCATGTGTGTTTATGGATTTGTTTTCATGCAATGAGGCTATGTTGGCATATGTGTCCACGGCATGCTGCTCTCACTCTGTGGTTGTGTGTAGGTATTGTATGCTTCTCTACCTTGTTTGTACTATTCAATGGATGTCCTGTGAATGAGTCTCAATGGCACAACATTGTGCTTGGCAGTGCAGACATCTCGCTTCTAAACAGGCTCTTTACATATTGTGCCCATGTAGGCATTATATGGCTTTGGTCATACAATGTAAGCCCCTATGCCATGGGTGGTGTGCCATGGATGCACCTCGATTGCATACTGCCCCTTCTCTGTAGCTTTGTGTTGTTGGCATATATCTCTGACGCATGGGTTGGCTCCTCTGTGGGTAGTTACTCTTAGGGTTCACCATAGTTTGTTGCTCTGATTTCATGTATGTGCTGAAGTGAGTGATCATGGTATGTGCTGCAGCCCAGTGTCAAGAGACGTCTATCATGGGATGTTGTTTACTTACTCTTTGGTTTCTGGAGCACGTCTCTGCTGCCTTTGTGAGTCTAATTGTGTCCTACATTAGTTTATCTTTCGTGTAACTGTCAAATGTACTCCCTGAACCTCCTTTGGAAGTTTTATCATTTCTTTTATTGGCTCTCCACTTATACGTATAGCAGTGGCCCTTGGGATGGTCAGTGATGACACTGTTTCTCCCCCTGGGTGTGATTATTTCTTTCACTGGTTCACACTTTTTTTGAGATTGATGCATGCTGTTGGTCCCTGAATCCACTCTCATAGAGTTTGGATATTTGTTTCGTGCATCACAGTTTGCTGTAGTTTAGGTCTTTTAGTTCTAGACAACATGGTCTGCTAGAATCCATGCAGTAAAGTAAAGATCTCTCCTAAAACAGCAAAATCTTATGAGAATCAATAGAAATCCCATGAGCCATCATGAAATTCAGGCTCCACTGAAAAGGAGCCACCCCTCAACCGCACTGCTTTTTATTTGTGTGGATTGTGAACAGCATTTTTTGTGAGGAATTTGCTGATTCATAGCCCTGAGTGAGTAACACTTTTTGTCTTTGAGGGAGACATTGAACTTGGGCAAACCTGGATTTTAGAGTTTCCCTAAAACTTTGCAGCAGCACTTAAGGTAAGAAAGATCACTCGTTATAGTAAGATTCAAATAAGCTTTATTTTGGTAGCTAGTACCATAAAAGCACAAAACATACACAAAGAAAAAAATCACATTTCACATACATTAAAGAAAAGTTAAGACAAGGATAAAATCGATAGAATAATAAATGCCACTGGGCCTAGGAGTTGAGCATAACATTTGCGCACAGGATACTCTGGCACCATATACAGAAAAAAATATTAAAAGTTATAAACCTGTGCAAAATGCAATAGTTTGTTCAGCAACTAATGCCAAATACAGTACTAAGAAGAAACACTTTCCTAGATGATTTACAGAGTTGATTGCAAGATTTCATGATTTTAGGCCACAGATCGTGCATAGTCACTACACAGCTTTTTTGACCCAAAAGCAGTAGGTAGTAGGAACACACTCACTAATTATTAATTCATTTTACAAAAGTGTGCTGAACCATGTCCGTCATTGGGAAGGCAACCTGCAACTATATATACAAGGCAACTTCACATGAAGAAAATAATATCTTTGCTCTATTGGTCCACATAGCTCCAAGAAATTTAGCATCTGCAGTAACTAAAACATGATCAGTATCTGATTTAAGAATCTGTAGAGCTGTAGCAGACCTGTGGACGCCAGCAGCCTGCAGGCAGGTGCAAGCCACTTCCTGTGATGGATATTATAAGCGGTGCGGGTTGCTCCGGGGCCCCCCTGCCCAGCCCCGTCGCGCATGTCACTGCCTGATTTACGGGCAGTGATATGCGTGACGGGTGCTGCTGCACCTGTCGCACTGCAGCATTGATGACGGCTCCATGTGGAGCCATCGGCAATGTCCAGGCCCAGCATTCCGCTATCGGAAACACTGTTTCCGCCTGCCGGCCCAGTGGAATTTTCATGATTGTGCCTGCGGGGTCTTCCACGGGCTGGCAGTCGGTGTTTAGACCACCAGCATGAACACAGTGGGGAATCCCGAAGTGTTCGTAATGACCCCCTATATCTCAAAATGCCTCATAGCTGCTCGTATCCTTCAGGTCAGCAAAATCATGAGACAGGTTAGAATGAATTGCTACATGCAGTTTTTCTGAATCTACCATCTTCCAATACTTATTTTTAAAGTCAAGCTTCAAGGAAAAGGCAACAGTAGTTGGGTGATCCCAGAGCTCGCATCATCCAAGCGAATACAGTGAAGCCTGAACATATCTAAGCCAGAGGACGGTAAGAGAGTGATCAGCTTCAACTACAGCCTGGAGGGCTTCAGTATATGAAGCAAGCTCCGGAGCAGTCCAGAGACGTCTCCAGTACAGGAGAGGATGTAAACAGGCTTTTGAGGCCTATTCCTTTAATGTCCAAAACCTTAAAAAGGGGAAACAACATGGTACTCGATGGTAGAGAAACAAGTTTCCTTAAAAAGGTATTTTCGACTACAGAAAGTTCTTGAGATTTAGCATAGCTCCTTAGCTCTGCACCATATAAGGTGTAACTAACAGCCTTGGTCTCATAGTCTGAAGTGCCGGGATAATCGGTTTGGTATATGAGGTGCTAAAGTCCCTGACTAGAACCCCAGTGTACTGTTTATTCTTCAACGCCACCTTGGTGATGTGGAATTTCCGAAACAAATTTTCAGATATTATTAAACCAAGGCAACCAAAAGATTTCCTTGGCAAACGCAAAGCTTGTGGTTGGAGGAAAATGGTGCTTCCTAGGACCAGGAAGGACCATGTCGACTCTACCAAGGAGGGGAAGTCAGAGGGGGCCCTCAGCAGTCCAGAGAGCCCTCAGAAGACCAGGCAGCAGCACTAGGAGTCCCACAAGATGAGGACAAAGGAGGTGCAAATGGAGGCCCATGCAGCACACTAACGCAGGAGAACATTGCAGGAAGCTGTGCATTGCAGGAAGGAGTGCTGGAGACCTGAGCTGTGCACGAAGAACTTCAAGGAAGGTCGCACACAAGCCTTGGTAGCTGCAAAACACGTGATGTACAGGGGTACTGTCCTGCATGGAAAGGCAAGCCTTTACCTCCACTAAAAGTGGGCAGATGGACGTCTGGACCATTGGGACCACTTTAGTCCACCCCTCATGTTGCTGGATCCAGGTTCGTCACCAGGCGAGGGGCCCCAAACCAAAGGTCGTGCTACAGAGGGGTGCCTGCTGAAGCAGGGAAGTGACTCCATCACTCCACGGGAGATTCCTTTGGTTCTTCTGGTGCAGGTTGAAGACAGGCAGTCCTCAGAGGGTGCACCTGGAAACTGTTGCAGTTTCTGGCAGGAGCTGGAGCTACAATGTCACAGCAGGCTTTTTTGCATCTTTGTTGCAGTTTTGCAGAGTTCCTGGAGCAGTCAGTGGTTGAGCCATCGGTAGAAGATGAAGTAAAGGATGCAGAGGATTCCTTCTAGAGTCTTGCACCCAGAGGAGAGACCCTAAATAGCCCTGAAAGGGGGATTGGTCACCTAAACAGGTAAGCATCTATCAGGGGAGGGCGCTGACGTCACCTGCTCTCACTGGCCACTCAGATGCTCCCAGAATCCCCTGACCATCCTGAAAACAAGATGGCAGAACCCAGGAACCCTCTGGAGGAGCTCTGAACACCAACCCTGGGGTGGTGATGGACAGAGGAGTGGCTACTACCCTTTCCTTTGTCCAGTTTTGCGCCAAAGCAGGGACTGGAGGTCCCTGAACAGCTGCAGACCGGATTATGCAAGGAGGCTACCATTTGTGCCCTTCAAAGCATTTCCAGAGGCTCTGGGAGGTTACCCCTCCCATGCCTGTGACACCTATTTTCAAAGGTAGAGGGTGTAACAGCCCTCTCCTAAAGGAATTGCATTATTCTGCCTTACTGGGATTGAGCTGCTCAAGCCCAAGGAGGGCTGAAGCCTGTCTGTGAGGTGGCAGCAGCTGGGGCTGCAGTGAAAACCTCAGAAGGGTGATATGGCAGTACTGGTGGTCCACTGTGGAGCCCCCAGAGTACATGGGATTGTGCAACCAATACTGTAGTCAGTATTGGGGTACAATTCCCAGTTGATAAACACTTTACTTGGCCATATTCGGAGTTACCATTATGTAGCTAGATATAGGTATTGACCTATATAAGATGGCATCCCTGCACTCACAAATTCTGGGAAAATGGGCCTGGACACCGTGGGGGCAACACTGCTAGTGCAGGGTTGCGCTCACACAGAGGTACTTTGCACCCAGCCTTCAGGGTCTGAAGGCCTGGCATATAGGTGACTTATAAGTTACCTGGTGCAGTGAAAATGGCTGTGAAATAGTGCATGCACTATTTCACACAGGGTGCAATGGCAGTCCTGTACAAGTCTTTGTTTGGGCTCCTTATGGGTGGCAAAATAAATGCTGCAGCCCATAAGGATCCCCTGGAACCCCAATGCCCTGGGTACCCAGGTACTATATATTAGGGACTTATAAGTGTGGTCCAGTAAGTCAGTTTGGAGTGGAATACTGGGTTACCAGTATGTAAGTACAAATTTGGAACCAGAGAGGGCATAAGCACCTGGCTTGCAGGACTCCGGTGACACAGTCAAGCATACTGACAAAAACAGTGAAACAGACTGACATAAAGGGCCCAAACCATAAGCACTGGGTTTATGGCTAGCAGGATCCCAGTGACACAGTCAAAACACACTGACAAACAGGCCAGAAATGGGTGTAACCATTTTAGAAAGAGGCTACCTTCTCACATATGCGTACTAATAAGGAAAGGGGGTGGGGAAGCATTGCCAAGTCAAAAAGGATTTCCTTTCCTTGTTGCAAGGTACTAAATCAAACGCTGATTTTAGATCCACGAAAGAAACATAAAGATTTCCTTTGCCAATTAAGACAGTTTTCCAATATAGAAGCAGAAATCTAAAGACTTGGTCAATGGTGGAAGTTTTTCTGCGAAACCCAGCTTGCAGAGTGCTGAGAATGTCAGGTTCACATTTCCAAACCTGGATCTTCTCCAAAAGGCAGTGGCAGAAAATATTTTGCACAGAGTCTAATAAGCTGATAGGCCTATAGTTGCAGGGCAAGGATCTATCACCCTTTTTATGGATGGCTACAACAACGACACCCTTCCATGAATCAGGGTTGATGCCCCTGCCCTTATTGCATTAAATAGAATCAGGATGTATCTGGACACCATCCTGGCAGCTGACCTACTGCACTTGAGGGTACCTAATGAGTGCACAACATCAGAAAGAGTAAACAAATATAGAGTTAGAGAATTGGGTGGTTGAACATTAATGGCGGGAATAGCCCAGTTCTGCTCATAACACCACACTAGAACAATCAGTAGAGTTTAGTTGACTGAAATGGTTAACCCACTCTGCTGGGGCAATATTAGTCACTACGCGCAACGCACGATTATCAGGGCCAAGCACGGCCAGGGACCAAAATCTTACACAATTCTTATCAGATGCAGCTTCATTCAGTGCAGCCCACCATTTCTCATCTTGCATATGCTTGGCAGCCTTGTAAGATTTTCTGGCTATATGGATAAAGGCTATATCCTTTGTTTTGATAGTTTTGATCAGTTGTTTACTTAAGGCCCGGCAGTCCTTATTATACCAAGGATGTTTCCCTTTGAGAGTTTTGCCACCAAAGTTACCACCTACCATGAAATGGGCCACAGTACTTTCAAAACAAAGAACGTGACATACAATCAATTGCACAGTATTAATTGTGGAGCCTGCCTCTACTTGTGCCAGCCAAGTCCTCAAGACAGCGTTGACACAACTTAAAATATCAGGCAGGGCTACTAATTGATGCCATTTCAAATGTCTTTTGTCGTTGGTTATATTAATGTCCGTTAGTGATATAGTGGGAGTACTAGGCACAGACAATTGGTCACATACAGCAAGCATTTGGACAGGGAGTTGATTGTGGTCACTCTATCCTCTCAACGACTATCATGTCAATGACCAAAGGCCACAACCTCAAATCAACTAAGCAATATTCAATTATACTTGTATGGTTAGTTTTGTTCTAAGTGTGAAAGCCCTTAGCATCTGATTTAGTTCTCCCATTAAGTGCTCTAAGTCCTGTAGGAGGCTGGACTGGCTTGTAGTGAGTACCAAGGGGTACTTGCACCTTGCACCAGGCCCAGGTATCCCTTATTAGTGTATAGGGTGTCTAGCAGCTTAGGCTGATAGATAATGGTAGCTTAGCAGAGCAGCTTAGGCTGAACTAGGAGACGAGTGAAGCTCCTACAGTACCACTAGTATCACTTGCACAATATCATAAGAAAACACAATACACAGATATACTAAAAATAAAGGTACTTTATTTTTATGACAATATGCCAAAGTATCTCAGAGGGTACCCTCAGTATGAGGATAGCAAATATACACAAGATATATGTACACAATACCAAAAATATGCAGAATAGTCTTAGAAAACAGTGCAAACAATGTATAGTTACAATATGATGCAATGGGGACACATAGGGATAGGGGCAACACAAACCATATACTCCAAAAGTGGAATGCGAACCACGAATGGACCCCAAACCTATGTGACCTTGTAGAGGGTCGCTGGGACTATTAGAAAATAGTAAGGGTTAGAAAAATAGCCCACCCCAAGACCCTGAAAAGTGAGTGCAAAGTGCACTAAAGTTCCCCAAAGGACATAGAAGTCGTGATAGGGGAATTCTGCAGGAAAGACACAAACCAGCAATGCAACAACGATGGATTTCCAGTCGAGGGTACCTGTGGAACAAGGGGACCAAGTCCAAAAGTCACAAGCAAGTCGGAGATGGGCAGATGCCCAGGAAATGCCAGCTGTGGGTGCAAAGAAGCTGATACTGGACAGTAGAAGCTGAGGATTCTGCAGGAACGACAAGGGCTAGAGACTTCCCCTTTGGAGGATCGATCCCCCACGCCGTGGAGAGTTGTGCAAAAGTGTTTTCCCGCCAAAAGACCACCAACAAGCCTTGCTAGCTGCAAAATCGTGCGGTAAGGGTTTTTGGATGCTGCTGTGGCTCAGGAGGGACCAGGATGTCGCCAATTGCATCTGGGGACAGAGGGGGCATCGAACAAGACAAGGAGCCCTCTCAGAAGCAGGCAGCACCCGCAGAAGTGCCAGGACAGGCACTACGAAGAGGAGTGAAACAGTGCTCACCCGAAGTTTCACAAAGGAGTCCCATGTCGCCGGAGGGCCACTTAGAAAGTCGTGAAATGCAGGTTACAGTGCCGTGGACCCAGGCTTGGCTGTGCACAAAGGATTTCCGCCGGAAGTGCACAGAGGCCGGAGTAGCTGCAAAAGTCGCGGTTCCCAGCAATGCAGTCTGGCGTGGGGAGGCAAGGACTTACCTCCACCAAACTTGGACTGAAGAGTCACTGGACTGTGGGAGTCACTTGGACACAGTTGCTGGATTCAAGGGACCTCGCTCGTCGTGCTGAGAGGAGACCCAGGGGACCAGTGATGCAGTTCTTTGGTGCCTGCGTTAGCAGGGGGAAGATTCTGTCGACCCACGGGAGATTTCTTCGGAGCTTCTAGTGCAGAGAGGAGGCAGACTACCCCCACAGCATGCACTACCAGGAAAACAGTCGCGAAGGCGGCAGGATCAGAGTTACAGAGTTGCAGTAGTCGTCTTTGCTACTTTGTTGCAGTTTTGCAGGCTTCCAGCGCGGTCAGCAGTCGATTCCTTGGCAGAAGGTGAAGAGAGAGATGCAGAGGAACTCTGATGAGCTCTTGCATTCGTTATCTAAGGAATTCCCCAAAGCCGAGACCCTAAATAGCCAGAAAAGTGGGTTTGGCTACTTAGGAGAGAGGATAGGCTAGCAACACCTGAAGGAGCCTATCAGAAGGAGTCTCTGACGTCACCTGCTGGCCCTGGCCACTCAGAGCAGTCCAGTGTGCCAGCAGCACCTCTGTTTCCAAGATGGCAGAGGTCTGGAGCACACTGGAGGAGCTCTGGGCACCTCCCAGGGGAGGTGCAGGTCAGGGGAGTGGTCACTCCCCTTTCCTTTGTCCAGTTTCGCGCCAGAGCAGGGCTGAGGGGTCCCTGAACCGGTGTAGACTGGCTTATGCAGAAATGGGCACCATCTGTGCCCATGAAAGCATTTCCAGAGGCTGGGGGAGGATACTCCTCCCCTGCCTTCACACCATTTTCCAAAGGGAGAGGGTGTAACACCCTCTCTCTGAGGAAGTCCTTTGTTCTGCCATCCTGGGCCAGGCCTGGCTGGACCCCAGGAGGGCAGAAACCTGTCTGAGGGGTTGGCAGCAGCTGCAGTGAAACCCCTGAAAAGGCAGTTCGGCAGTACCAGGGTCTGTGCTACAGGCCACTGGGATCATGGGATTGTGCCAACTATGCCAGGATGGCATAGAGGGGGCAATTCCATGATCATAGACATGTTACATGGCCATATTCGGAGTAACGATTGTGAAGCTACACATCGGTAGTGACCGATGTGTAGTGCACGCGTGTAATGGTGTCCCCGCACTCACAAAGTCCGGGGAATTTGCCCTGAACAATGTGGGGGCACCTTGGCTAGTGCCAGGGTGCCCTCACAGTAAGTAACTTTGCACCTAACCTTTACAAGGTAAGGGTTAGACATATAGGTGACTTATAAGTTACTTAAGTGCAGTGGTAAATGGCTGTGAAATAACGTGGACGTTATTTCACTCAGGCTGCAGTGGCAGGCCTGTGTAAGAATTGTCAGAGCTCCCTATGGGTGGCAAAAGAAATGCTGCAGCCCATAGGGATCTCCTGGAACCCCAATACCCTGGCTACCGCAGTACCATATACTAGGGAATTATAAGGGTGTTCCAGTAAGCCAATGTAAATTGGTAAAATTGGTCACTAGCCTGTTAGTGACAATTTGAAAGAAATGAGAGAGCATAACCACTGAGGTTCTGGATAGCAGAGCCTCAGTGAGACAATTAGTCATAACACAGGTAACACTTTCAGGCACACTTATGAGCACTGGGGCCCTGGCTGGCAGGGTCCCAGTGACACATACAACTAAAACAACATATATACAGTGGGAAATGGGGGTAACATGCCAGGCAAGATGGTACTTTCCTACAAGCCCAAATTCCACAGTCAAGGCATTTAAACCGCACAGCGGCTTGAGACCATCTGTTGATGGGAGGGATGTCTAGGGATAGAACACACCACATCCAATCTTCATCATGTGTGGAGCCAAGATCATCCCAGTATAAAGGCTCAAGAGTAACATTAAAGTTGCCTGTTACAATAATTTTAAAATACCCGGGCACTGCCTAAGAAACACTTCTAGCACGTGGAGCATGCTCGAGGACAAGCCCCCCAACCCCTCTTGCATAGATATTAATAATTATTACTCCAGACTTCGACCCACATGCTAAATGAATACATAATTGTAGGAGGCTGGCCTGGTTTGTAGTGAGTACCAAGGAGTACTTACACTCTGCACCAGGTCGAGGTAACCCTTATTAGTGTAGAAGAGGTGTCTAGCAGCTTAGGCTGATAGAAAAGGTAGCTTAGCAGAGCAGCTTAGGCTGAACTAGGAGACGTGTAAAGCTCCTACTATACCATTGGTGTCATATGCACAATATCATAAGAAAACACAATACACAGATATACTAAAAATAAAGGTACTTTATTTTTATGACAATATGCCAAAAGTATCTCAGTGAGTACCCTCAGTATGAGGATAGCAAATATACACAAGATGTATGTACACAATACCAAAAATATACAGTAATAGCAATAGAAAGCAATGCAAGCAATGTACAGTCACAATAGATTGCAATGAGAGCATATAGGTATGGGGGCAACACAAACCATATACTCTAGAAGTGGGATGCGAACCACAAATGGACCCCAAACCTATGTGAGCTTGTAGAGGGTCGCTGGGACTGTAAGAAAACAGTGAGGGTTAGAAAAATAGCCCACCCCAAGACCCTGAAAAGTGGGTGCAAAGTGCACCTAAGTTCCCCAGAGAGCACAGAAGTCGTGATAGGGGAATTCTGCAAGGAATACCAACACCAGCAATGCAACAACAATGGATTTCCTGACAAGAGTACCTGTGGAACAAGGGGACCAAGTCCAAAAGTCACGATCAAGTCGGGAGTGGGCAGATGCACAGGAAATGCCAGCTGTGGGTGCAAAGAAGCTGCCACTGGATGGTAGAAGCTGTGGATTCTGCAAGAACGAAGAGCACTTGGAACTTCCCCTTTGGAGGATGGATGTTCCACGTCGTGAAGAAGCTTGCAGAGGTGTTTCCGTGCAGAAAGACCGCAAACAAGCCTTGCTAGCTGCAAGGGTCGCGGTTAGGGTTTTTGGATGCTGCTGTGGCCCAGGAGGGACCAGGATGTCGCCAATTGCGTGAGGAGACAGAGGGGGCGCCCAGCAAGACAAGGACCCCTCTCAGAAGCAAGCATCACCCGGAGAAGTGCCGGAACAGGCACTACGAAGTGGAGTGAAACAGTGCTCACCCGAAGTTGCACAAGAGAGTCCCACGCCGCCGGAGGACAACTCAGGAGGTCGTGCACTGCAGGTTAGAGTGTTGGGGACCCAGGCTTGGCTGTGCACAAAGGAAATCCTGGAAGAGTGCACAGGAGCCGGAGCAGCTGCAAATCACGCAGTACCCAGCAATGCAGTCTAGCGTGGGGAGGCAAGGACTTACCTCCACCAAACTTGGACTGAAGAGTCACTGGACTGTGGGAGTCACTAGGACAGAGTTGCTGAGTTCCAGGGACCACGCTCGTCGTGCTGAGAGGGGATCAAGGGGACCGGTGATGCAGTCTTTTGGTGCCTGCGGTTGCAGGGGGAAGATTCCGTCAACCCACGGGAGATTTCTTCGGAGCTTCTAGTGCAGAGAGGAGGCAGGCTACCCTCACAGCATGCACCACCAGGAAAACAGTCGAGAAGGCGGCAGGATCAGCGTTACAGAGTTGCAGTAGTCGTCTTCGCTACTTTGTTGCAGTTTTGCAGGCTTCCAGCGTGGTCAGCAGTCGATTCCTTGGCAGAAGGTGAAGAGAGAGATGCAGAGGAACTCTGATGAGCTCTTGCATTCGTTATCTAAGGAATTCCCCAAAGCAGAGACCCTAAATAGCCAGAAAAGGAGGTTTGGCTACTTAGGAAGGAGGATAGGCTAGCAACACAGGTAAGAGCCTATCAGAAGGAGTCTCTGACGTCACCTGCTGGCCCTGGCCACTCAGAGCAGTCCAGTGTGCCAGCAGCACCTCTGTTTCCAAGATGGCAGAGGTCTGGAGGAGCTCTGGGCACCTCCCAGGGGAGGTGCAGGTCAGGGGAGTGGTGACTCCCCTTTCCTTTGTCCAGTTTCGCGCCAGAGCAGGGCTTGGGGATCCCTGAACTGGTGTAGACTGGCTTATGCAGAGATGGGCACCATCTGTGCCCATCAAAGCATTTCCAGAGGCTGGGGGAGGCTACTCTTCCCCAGCCCTGACACCTTTTTCCAAAGGGAGAGGGTGTAACACCCTCTCTCTGAGGAAGTCCTTTGTTGTGCCTTCCTGGGCCAAGCCTGGCTGGACCCCAGGAGGGCAGAAACCTGTCTGAGGGGCTGGCAGCAGCAGCAGCTGCAGAGAAACCCCGGGAAAGGTAGTTTGGTAGTACCCAGGTCTGTGCTAGAGACTCGGAGGATCATGGAATTGTCTCCCCAATGCCAGAATGGCATTGGGGTGACAATTCCATGATCTTAGACATGTTACATGGCCATGTTCGGAGTTACCATTGTGACGCTATACATATGTCGTGACATATGTATAGTGCACGCGTGTAATGGTGTCCCCGCACTCACAAAGTCCGGGGAATTTGCCCTGAACAATGTGGGGGCACCTTGGCTAGTACCAGGTAAAGGTTAGACATATATGTGACAAGATATGCCTACCACTAGGCACCAGGGATGAGGCACAGGCGGGTGCCTGCGGGTGGTGGAGGGCCTCAAACTTCAATCCTGGCGCAGTCGGCGGGGGTCAGGGGCACGAAGGCAGGCTGGTGAGCCAAGTGGACCCCTGGCCAGAACCAGGTCAGGGAATCACACCCTTGACTTCAGAGTTAGGTACAGCAGTAGACATGATGTATGTGTGTGTAAGTGTAGGGTCGGGAAAACTATAAGTTACTTAAGTGCAGTGGTAAATGGCTGTGAAATAACGTGGACGTTATTTCACTCAGGCTGCAGTGGCAGGCCTGTGTAAGAATTGTCAGAGCTCCCTATGGGTGGCAAAAGAAATGCTGCAGCCCATAGGGATCTCCTGGAACCCCAATACCCTGGGTACCTCAGTACCATATACTAGGGAATTATAAAGGTGTTCCAGTATACCAATGTGAATTGGTAAAATTGGTCACTAGCCTGTTAGTGAAAATTTGGAAAGAAATGAGAGAGCATAACCACTGAGGTTCTGGATAGCAGAGCCTCAGTGAGACAGTTAGTCATAACACAGGTAACACTTTCAGGCACACTTATGAGCACTGGGGCCCTGGCTGGCAGGGACCCAGTGACACATACAACTAAAACAACATATATACAGTGAAAAATAGGGGTAACATGCCAGGCAAGATGGTACTTTCCTACAGTGGTGAAGCCCAAGTGTGCAGCTGGTGCAGTCCGCTAGAGTGCAGTGTCTAGGTGCAAGGCAGTCCTTCTTCTGTAGTTCTTCCTTGTTGGAATCTGATAGGGATCTGGTAGGGAACTGAGTTGTGGGTGCAGGTCTGCCAGTTTTATCCTTGCTCCTGGGTGAAATACAGGACAGTCCTGGTTCTCCAATCAGGGGCACGGTCCTTTCCCCTGTGATGACCACTTCCTGGGAAGTGTGGCAAAAATCAATCCCAGGGAGCAACATTCCTCAAAAATCCATCATGGCTGAAGGTGATTTTTGGAGGTTACATCTGGCTGAGCCCACCCACTGGTGCGGGTAAAAATCATAAACACACCCCTCTCCTGCCCTCTCCTAATCTAATCAAGGGGGCACCTAATTGTCTGAGTTTGCAGGATGTGAGGGCGTTGCTGGGTTGCTCCAATTGTGCTTTCCTGCCTTTGAACACCAGTTTGGTAGCCTTCCCCCCTTCCTGCTTCCCCATCTGCTGAGGGGAGATCTCCTCCCCCAGGCACATCTCTTTGGGTGGAGCCAGGCCACTTCACACCTCATCAAGGCAGCCTGGCCAGGCTGCCAGAGGCTGGCCAGTCAGAGCAAAGCAGCAAAAACACTGCAGGGCTGAAGTTGGGAACTTTTCAGGTAAAGTTTAAAACTCTTTACCTGAACAAGTTATATTAAATCCAACAACTGGAAGTTGTGGGATTTATTATAACAATTAATTTGATACCAAACTTGTAGTTTCTGTTACTTAAGGAGATTTTAAAAATTAAAATAAAGTCTCCCCATTCTAGCCTATGAAGGCCATTTACTATAATGAGGGAAAAACAAATTTGGCTGTTTTACCTTACCAGGGCTTATAAAACTACTTTTATAAGGTCCCTGCTTATAGTTACATGGCACCCAGCCCTAGGGGCACATAGGGCACACCTTAGGGGTGACATATATGTACAAATAAGATAGTTTGAGGCTTTGGAACTACTTTTAATTCCAAAGTCGAATTTGCATGTTACTTTAATTTAAAAGCAGCCAGCAAGGCAGGCCTGCCTTTAAAATGACACTGGGCACCTCAGCAGTGCACCTATGGGGACACTACCTGTGCTGGGGTCCCTAAACCTACATGCTCTACCATATACTGGGGACTTATAGGTAGGTTGACTTAGCCAATTATAATTAGCCTAATTTGCATACTAATTTTACACAGAGCACAGGCCCTGGGACTGGATAGTAGGCACAAGGCTAGGCACAAGGCTCTGAATTTAATGCATTTCCCAGTCCGAAGCCAGTAGGTTTGCAGAACAGCTTCAAAACAGAACATAGTTTAGGTGGATGGAAATGTAGTCTTATGGTCACATTCTGGACAATCTGAAGCCTGTTTTTAAAGATCTCTCTGCACCTAGGAAGAGAAAGTTACAGTAGTCCAGCCACAAGATGATTAAAGACTGTACAATCATTTGCCGGACCTGGGAATGGATAAAGCCGATAATAGATTTAAGGCTTTTGAGAGTGCCAAAACAATTTCCTGCTAGTGTCTGGACTTGTGTCTTAAAAGAAAGAGTATCATCAAGCCAAACACATAGGTTCCTTAGGTCAGCTTTCACTTGGGAGGAGACCCTAATACCCTTGGCCATCAAATATTACCCCATAACTAGGCCTGTTCCCCAACAGGAGGATCTCTGTTTAATTAGCATTCAACGTCAGACAGTTAGAGTGCATCCACTCTGTGACAGCGGTCATACAGTTCTGAAAGTTGACAGTGTCCTCCATTGATTCTGCTGACAGGGAGATGATAAGTTGGGTATCTTCAGAGAATGAAATCAAAGCCATACAAATGCCTTCACTACCTCTGCCAGCGGCCTGAAGTAGATATTAAAATGGGTGGGAGTTAGGGCTAATCCTTGAGGGTTGCCATGTTCCATACCCTTTGTGATGATGAGAAAGGGGGGATATCACTTGGAAAAAATGATCAGTTAGGAAAGAGGCAAATCAGGCCCAAGCCTTGCCACGTATCCCACTCTTATAGAGTCGCCATTTTAACACCTCGTGAGATGCTGTGTCAGAGGTGACACGTAAGTCTGAAAGAATAACTGCAGTCGAGTAACCTTAGTCTGCCGCAAAACATAAGGCCCCTGTCACTGCCAGGATATCAGACACTATACCATAGGAGGGTCTAAACCCTTAGCACTTAGTTCTCCTCTAACAATGCTGTCAAGAGATTATTCATGTTTTTCCACAACTTTTGTCAGAAACAGTAGGAGAGAAATAGGTTGCAAATTTCCTGGCTGAGGTGCGTCAATCGAGGGTTTCTTCAGGAGAGGGACAACTTTGTCATGTTTCCATGCTGTTGGCACCAACGCTGAGGACAGAGAGAGATTAGCTAGTTTTCGATAAGTAGATGTGGCAAGCTCCTGAAGTTTAATTATGAACTCGGGCTTGATCAGGTCATGTGGGGAGCACAACTTAACTTAATTCTTTAGGGAGATGAAAGAGGCACTCCCCAATGGAGCTAGCTCCTTCAATTCATCCCCTTAGGATATACCACCCATCAGTGGTGCAGGACCAACATCCTCTGGCCTACAACCATCATGTGTGTGTAGATGCCATTGACCTCTTTTACAAAATGGTTTGCAAGTTTGTCACAGTTATCATTAGATCCTTAAGCCAACCTTGAGTGGGCTTCCGGTTTAACAAAAGCATACATTTCTTTTGAGGAATTGCTGCTATTTTTAATGTGATCAGCAAAGACGCCAGCACAGATATGTTTAATCATTTTATGGTAGATTTCAATAGCTCTTATACAAGTATTTTTAATTATGGCATCATAGGATTTCCTCCAAGTGCATTTAAGCACTTTGAAGCACTTTTTTCAGGAATCAATATATATCATTAAAACAGGAGTTCGAATTTCTCTTCTTCATCTGGCCAAAATGGGCAGGTGTAAAGGCATTCAAGGCCGAGGTGAACCAGACCTTCATCTTTAACTGGGCTACTTCAATGTTGGAATCCAATTGAGGAGTGTTAGCCGGAAAGGAGTTGCTGAATTTCGTAAAGTCCGGTTTAAGCCATTGTTTGTGTCAATGCCTTCTCATAACAGGATTGGCAGCAGCTGTCCCCGTTGCTATTGGAATATTCAAACACATAGGCACCACGCAGTGGCCTGACCATGCCACAGGAATGGGACTGGACACTCAGAGGTTCAATAGGTTATTAAAAACAGGGTCCAGGAGGTGGCCCTCAAAATGCGTGAGACCTGATTTTAGTTGAGTCAGTTGAATACAATTGTGAACGCAGCTGTCTGTCTGATCAAAGAGCAAGCTAAGGTCACCTATGAAGTTCAGATTGGTCAGTTTCAATGCCAAATGCAATTTAAGTCTACTACTGACTCTCTGAATCATCTGACTATTCTTTGGGGCCATAGAACAAAACACTTGAGAATCAATCAATCAATCAATCACTGAATTTATAAAGCACGCTATGTACCCGTTAGGGTTTCGAGGCGCTGGGGAGGGGAGGGGGAGTGCTGCTATCGTTCGAAGAGCCATGTTTTGAGGAGTCTCCTGAAGGTGAGGAGGTCCTGGGTCTGGCGTAGTGAGGTGGGGAGAGAGTTCCAGGTCTTGGCGGCGAGGAAGGAGAAGGATATGCCGCCAGAGGTCTTGCGCTGGATTCGGGGGACGATGGCGAGGGCAAGGTTGGCAGAGCGTAGTTGACGTGAGAGCACGTAGAAGTTGAGTCTGGTGTTCAGGTAGGTGGGTCCGGTGTTGTGTAGTGCCTTGTGTGCGTGGGTGAGGAGTTTGAAGGTGATCCTCTTATCCACGGGGAGCTTTAATTAATATGGACTTGGAACAACAGACTTTCACAGTCCTGAACAGAACATGGGACAAAACTAAATCCAATGCAGCTACTATAAATGATTCCAATGCCCCCAATATAAGGTCTGTCAAAGCTTTTGACACAGTAGACAGGAGGGAGAGCTAGTGCCGACTGAATGTTATTCCTCAACAAATTGTAATAGGTGTTATTTTTGGGACCTGATAAATACCTTACCCCATGGTATGGTTACTCATCAGGTGCCAAAAAGCACCTAAGCTCATCACCAGGACTTAAGTCTCAATAGAAAATCTCAAACAGGGACTGTCCTGCTTGGTGTAATCAACCCACGCTCCATCCTGGTATGCGTGAAATTGTGCCCAGGTCCCGGTCAATAGTGACCGAAGACTATTCATTTTTCTTGATGCTATTTTGCATTACATGTCCCAAAACTCATATCTTTTGTTCCCATTATTGAATTTTTGTTGTTTTCTAGTTTTTCAATTTGTTTAATACATTTTACCTTATTTTTCTAAATTAGAGAAAGAGTTTAGTAGTGTTTTTTACAGTTTAGTGACTTCTAAATGCTTTACACATTTCTTTATGGTTAAACCTCTCTGCTTTGTGCAAGACTATCAGGAGGCACCTCAGGTTTGTGACTTTATTGCTTGCAGTGGAATACCATCCACCCAAAGTAATTATTCACTTTCTCACAGCCTGCCACCCCGTTGTTATCTAAAATCATCATGATGAACTTCTAGCAATTACAGAGGTTCTATTCACCCCATCACTCTTTTCCCTGATGGACTTTTTACTCTCCACTGGATGTTGGATTCTTTAGAAAAACAGAGTCGGATAATGAGGGGGGCTAGCTCTTGTATGTGACAATCACCTGGCATGCATGATCACCAGGGTGAATGAAGTAATCTCTTTCACTGTGTCACCCTCCTCTGACAAGACCTTTAAATGAAAAATATTATATTTACCACAGGTAACATTAATACCATTATTGATAAACGTTTTTATGGGCTAAATCCCAAAGGCATACAATATTACCATAATGAGTCCTACAGGGTATTCTTTTACATACTCTCATGTGCCTTTGTGATTTGTTCCCAATATCTACAATCTGCAGAATCATTGATTACTCACATGGCATTTATGACAACATACAAACCTATCTGCTTAGACCACATGACCTGTCAGCATCATTTCATGCGGGTGATCTGGAGACCCTTGTACACATATCAAAGTAAGAATGATGTTTGATGTGCCGTCCTCAGGAGGCTTAAGTCACACCTTGAAAATAAATACAAATTACATCCATATTGTATTTGTAGGCTCACCAGGGTGTATTTCTGCATGCTACACTTATCTGTGACAAAATGATCCCCCTCTTCTCATTTGCCATGATTCTAACAAGGGATAACATGTGGCATCAGAGGTTGTGACCTATTGTCACAGTTTCTTTCCTTTTTCCTATTAGTTTTCCTGGTGCAAATTTTGCAAGGTGTTTCCTCATAGGAACTGAATGGGGAAAATCTTATATCTGGGGCAATTTTACGTATCTTCCAGCACTACCTTAAACTCATGTCCCATTTGTGCTCCTAACCCCCTTATCCTGATACATAAGATATTATTGGGCGGAAAACCCACCTCAGACAAACACCACCATTCTGTTCTGGGGTAAATTCTTTTTACCTTAGGTGGTTTCTGGTGACTATACTTTTTCTCCTCTATGGAAAGTAGATTTAATACATTAGGAAACTCTCCTGCCAAACACATATTCTGCAACATATTTCACTTTGCTGGTTGTTGGTGCAGCACAGATTGCTCCCAGTAAAACCTAGACATATTTGCAGAGGTAAAGATCACAGGTGAAAATGCAATTTGTGCCATTCTTAACATTTGAAATGAAGACCAGGTTTGAAATTTGCCTGGTATTCATAAAGATGCTGTTTGTTGGGTCAGCTTTCTGTAGCTAAACGTTCCTTTGGGAAGTGCTGTTCTTGCTCAATGAATCATCCTTACAACCTGGAAGTGAAGATTCATGTTTAAAGACAAGGAAACAATGAGTGATATAAAGGGTCTTCTTGAGGACATATCTGTATCCAGATTTTAATCAGGAGGCTGTCTTTGAAGCAGCAAATTGGGGAGGTAGAAACAACTAGATCTGAGTTAGAGCAAATAGATTTTTAATTTGCACTTGTGACTGTCCTAAAAACATGTTATTTTTTTTTACTCGATACACGCAAGATACTCACAGGAGATTGGTTTGAGTAGAAAATGCCTCTTGATGGAATATTTCTAGTCCAGCGCTTCTCCTGTTGTTACTTCATGAGACTTTAATGTGAGATGCCAATCATGTAGAAAAATGTGTGAAATGGTTTGATGCGTGAAAGGTTTGAAATTGTATAATTCTGTGAAATCTAATAGTAGGTTGGAATTTTTCAAACCAACCGTTGAGGAGAGTCTCTATACTATTGCCATGTCCACTTTGGGGCTCATTACAAGGCTTGCGGTCTCAAGACTGCCAGCCTCGCGGTGGAGCTCAGGACTGCCACTGCTGTGGCATCCCGACCGCCACAAAAAGACCCTGGTAGTCAGACCACCGGGGTTCCACCATCTTCGCTGGGATCGGTGATCCTGACGGGTTGCAGCACATTGAGGTCGTAATCCGCCAGGGCAGTGCTGCATGCAGCGTTGCCCTGCAGATTATGACCTCGTTTTCCGCTAGTCTTTTCATGGTGGTTTAAAGGCCAAGAAAAGGCTGGCAGAGAACAGGTGCAAGGGGTCACAGGGGGGCACATGCACTTTGCATGGGCAGTGCACGAATCCCCCTGCCCAGCACCCTTACAAAGTACACTGTCTGCTGTGCAGACAGTGAACATTGCGAGGGTGCTGGTGCACCCTGCATGGGACAGCATTGTGGCTGACTCGATTAGGAGCCAGAGACAATGCTGCCGCCTATTTCCTGTTTGCTAACAGGTAGAAACCTTGGTTTCAGCCCATCAGCCTAGCAGGAAACACCTAATAGGTCCAGCTGGAGTTTGGCAGACAGGATTTCGCATCCACCAAACTCAAAATGAGGCCCTTTGTCTTGTTCCCTCTAGACCCTCTACTACCTAGACAGTGGTAAAAATGGGAAGTTAATTTAATACCATCGTTAGTGCAACTTTGTAATGAACCTTTGAAATATGGTTCGGTACCTCAAAGTTGGAAGAAGGCAATAATTACGCCTCTGCTGAAAAAGTCTTCAGCTGACCCGTCAGTTCTAAGTAGCTAAAGGCCTATTTCACTTCTCCCTTTTCTGGTAGAAATACTGGGATGCCACATTAGTAGGGTGTATCATTATCTTGAGTCGTATTCTCTGTTAGAATAAAAACAGTTTAGGTTTAGACCTGGACATGGCACAGAGACATCTGTACTTACTGCCAGAGATGACCTGCGAATGAGGATTAACAGCAGTCAGTCTACAGTGTTGATCTTTCTTAATCTATCAGCTGCTTTCCACATGGTCAACCACCACCACCTGCTAGTCTCTAGTCTCTTGGGTAGTGGTGGTACCTTGCTGAGGTAGATGGAACCCATCCAGGCAGTGGCATTACCCCCTTATCGCTCCAATTCTATAGGAATTGAACACAGAGTGCCACACGACTCGCCACTTAAGGGCTGATTACGAGAATGGCGGTCCCGTGATCACCATGTTGGTGGTGGTGGTCTAACCGCCAACAAGCTGGTGGAGCAGACTGCCATTTTATGAGTTTGGAGGTAGAGCAAACAGAAGACCGCAAGTGCACCGCCACCTCTGCCAGGCAGCATAGACTGCTGTGGTCTTCCAGAGGCGTAAGCAGGCCGATGGAGCCCATGTTTCCGCTGGACCTATTACGAGGTTGCACACCACCAATGTGACCACCGTCGACCAACCACATGTACCAGAAGGCAGAAATGAGCAGTATAAATTATAAAGGGAGACACTCACCTCCAGACAGTAATACATGTCCGGAGTTGCCATGGAGCCATTCCAAAACTTCATGCCGCTGCTCCTGCTCACCGAAAGACAGCAGATTCAGTGCTGAAGTGGACGAACAACAACCAAAAGTACACAAGCCTACCTGTATTGATGACTTGCACAACATTTTTTTTTTGCTGCTACCAAGCACATTATGAGGGGGACACCAAGGGGACACCAAGGCCAGCAGCTACATCTATCTTTCCAGACACAAACATTCGCATACTGCAACTCAAACACATACATATGCACAACAAGCACCCCTCAGCCAGGACACACAAACACTGCATGGCTATATCACACACATACACATGGATACACAATACGGGCTCAGGGACATTACAGGCCACAAACATGCACACACACAGCAACAACAACACAACCACTGCACAAATACGAAATCATTCTACAAACTCACGCCAAACACTGGTCAGGGACTGCCTACACACACAACACACAATTACATCCATCTACCATGGTACACACACAACACCTCCACCAAACAACTATGCTATCAACACACACATCACACGCACATACAACAATGGACCAACAATGCCATGCCCAATGCACACAGAGACAATTCAAGGACACAAATTGCAAAACCACAACACCATCACAGCTGGGATGAGAGCAGCAGGACCATATGTGGAAGGAGGCTACATTAGGACATAAACCATGTTGAACAAGGCACCAAACAATAGGCGCACAGCAGTTGCAAACAAAGAATATAAAGGACAAGCAATACCAACATCAGTAGACAGTCACACAATGGGGGAAGTGTATGGCAACAAAGCACACACAACTCGCACTTCATGGGACATATCCGTAAAACAAGCAGCTGTAAAGGACACACATCTGCATGGACACCTGTGCACTCAAATGAAAAGCAAACTACCACAACTCAACACACTCCAGGTCTGCAATGACAAAACTCAAGAACACACACTCATGCAGACATGAGCCATGTCAGGGGACAAGTCATACATGCCTACACTTCACAACACAAAAAGATACACATACCATTACACACACAACTCAATGTCATGACACCACATTGCAGCAAAATACACCCATCACACAACACACACCCTTCCCTTGGGAGACAACAGCACTGCACACAAATTCACATACTGCAAAATACACCACATGGAGCAGCAAGCAGCCCAAACACACACAAATATAGGCACACAACCAATGTCAGCCAGGATCAACAGACACATAGGGAAGGAAAAGCTGGACAAAGTTGTAACCAAAACACCAACAAACGATTGGGTTTATTGCACTTTAACTTCTGAAATAAAGTCCAAAGCCTAATGGCCAGTTTAAGCATGTTGCTCAAAAGGCACTGTGATGAGCCCCTACTTAACTCCTGACTGCCATGTAACCTCTACAGGTAGGGGCATCAAGAGGGCAGGCAGACACCTCAGGGATTATTGGGAGGGATTCGTGGAGGGGCAGCTTGGGATTAGGCTTGGGAGGGCGTTTGGCTTGGGCCTTGGGAGGCAGGGTAACTTTCTCAGGAGGGGTTGACTTCTACTTGGTGTGGGGAGGGGCAAGGGTGCTTGCAAGGGGCTGGGGATGCCTTGGAGGTGGAATGGATGGCCTTGGGGAGGGAAACAGACTTTCTGGGGGTGGTATGGGGGTGGGAATAACAGGGGTAAGGTCAAGCTCACAGAGGAAAAGTTTATTTGACACACAAGGACGGTCATCAGAAGGGGGTCGGGATTTGGAGGTTGAGGGAATGGTTGTCTGACGAGTAGGTGTGGTTGTTTTGGTTGCATGTTTGTGGGAGGTGTGCTTGTGTGTGGTGGGTGTCTGTTTCCTGGGTAAATGAGGGTATTTATGTGTATGGGACTGAGGTGGAAGAGGTGCAGGGGGATGATGAGGTGTGTGGGTGGATGTCTGTTGGTGTGTTGGTGGGTGTCTGTGATTGTGGTGTCTATGGGTGTGGTGACTTTGGTGGCTGTCTGATAGTTTGCTTGGGTGGTGTCTGCGTGTATGATAGGTGTGGTGGCTGGATCAGTGAGTGGTGATGCTGTGTCTGTAGGTGTGCCAGATGTTTTGTGTGACATGCTGGGTTTGGGGGCGGTGTCAGGGAATATTATGACTGTTGCTGTGTCTGCAGGTGGATGTTGTTTGTGCACATGCCGGTGCTGTATCTTGTGGTGCTTTTATTTGTGTGCGCTAACCTTGCCTGTTGACATGCAAGTCTGTCTGTGGGCTTAGGTGGGTTGGGGAAGGGGAGATTTGGTTTGGTAAGAGGAAGGTGGAGGGAGGACGGAAGACAATGGGTGATTGGCTGCCGTCAGTGGGGAGGTCAGAGCCTGAAATGATCTCTGCAGGCCAGAGATTGCACCATAAATGCCCTCCAGGAATCCATTGCCTTGCTGAATATGGCTGGTCAGTCCCCGGATGGCATTCACAATGGCCGTCTGACCCACAGAGATTGACCTCAGAAGGTCAATAGCCTCCTCACTCAGAGTAGCAGGGCTAAAGGGGCTGGGGAAGAGGTGCCTGCATCAAAGGAGATGTCCACGCTTTTGGGTGAGCTGGCACAGCCATCTGGGTGGGGGCAAGCGGGAAGGTGGTGATAGAATGAGGGGTGGCGGACAAAGATGGTACTAGGGTAGTTACCGATGGGTGCGCCACCACTAGGGAGTGGCCAGTGGATGGGGAATCTGATGATGTCGAGCCAGAATAGTCTCTCCTGCGGCACTCCCCTCACCCTTCGGGCCACTTGGTCCCTCACTGTCAGTGGTCTCATGACCGGAGGTCCCGTGGTCAGAAGCTTCCCCACTTGACACACCCCATCTCGTTCACCTGCCGGTGCTGATGCTGCCAAAAGAAAATGATGAGAGTCATTATTTGTACATGATAACACATAAATCACAACTCTGAGAGACAAAACATACCATTATGTCAAGTGGCCCACCGCATAACGTGACAGCAAAGTGACACTATCAAGTGCTAAAACAAAACTAAGCATGCCACCTTGAATTACAAAGCACACCTGAGCTAATCTTGCTCACAGATAACCTCAATAGCATGGATGAGGTGTAGCTACCACACTAACCATTACAAACTAGATGACCACTCTGTATCAAACTTGTGACACATGCAGCCCTCCACATGGAACCAGTACCCAACATTTGGATTCCATTGTTAAGTACCCTACCAATTACATTCACACAAGCTTATGCACACATCTAACTTCCACCAATATGATGTCTCAACAATAAGTGATGTTGATGAGGAAAGGCAGGCAACACTGATACTACCATGCCATGCCTAGATTAGGTAGTATGTAATCAGTCATGTCATAATGGACACCTCACAACAATGTACAGCTCCACAAGTCATACAATTCAATAATTAGTCAACGAGGTAGTAGCAAGGTCATCCTGATGTGCACCACATGTGGTCTTGCATGGAACAACAATGAAGTCATGTCCCAAAACTAACGGAGAGATGTCTCCAGATCACTCACAAGAATGGCCCTGTTAGCCCCAGGATATCCCCCACCAATGTCTTACACCCATTTCCATGTTTACTTCTGAGTGTTGGTGTAGTAGACGACTGAACCATACAAGACGGAGGGGCACAGACCTAGCAATCACTATCAGGAGGAAACGAAATAATTGTATAATAACAATCTACATCAATACCCACATATCAGACATAACAAGCATGGCATCATTATGTGGATGATTCTTGAGCCCTAACAAATGTAATGCAAACATCACTGCAAGTCAATCCATGATGCATGTGAGGATGACATTGATGAGGATGAAGGCGGAGACATGCGGGCAGATCTCATCAATCAGTACTTCACATAAGTGTAATTATACGATGTTCTGTGATTACTGTGACTGCATGGGGTACTGTAGGGATCAGGATTTCTGGAGAAGGATATCTCTGTCACCATGAGAAAGGACATCTAATTCTATGCATGTGTTAGAAATGGGGTCTTTGGTTGGCAGCCAGGTTACCCCTGTCTAAGCAAGGACCCTCACTCTAGTCAGGGTAAAGTAGAATCACTCTCAGTTAACCCTAGCTCACCCCCTTCGTAGCTTGGCCTGAGCAGGCAGGCTTAACTTCAGAAGCAAGGTGCAAAGTATTTGTACCACCACACACAGTAACTCAGTGAAAAACACTACAAAATGACACAACACAGGTTTAGATAAATAGCTAATATTTATCTAAACAAAACAAGACCAAAACGACAAAAATCCAACATACACAAGTCAAGTTATGAATTTTAAAAAGAATAAGAGTCTTAATCCTTAGAAAACAGTGAGAAGGCTGTTATTGCACAAAAGTACCTGAGCAGTGTCAAAATAAAGGCACACGGGTGAGCGTGCATCCAAAGAGGCCAGCGGTGTGTCAATTTCACCCTCGCAAGCGAGAACGTGCGTCGTTCCTCCTCTGGTCGGGTTGGCGTGCGTCATTTCTTCTCTCCCGCAAGAGAGTGATGCGTAGATCCGGACGGGCAACTCGGGTCCTGGCAGACTTTGTGTTGATTTTCCACTCCCAGCGATGTTGCGTTGAAATCCGGTTGCATGGTGTCAAGAAACCGCATTGCAGGGGGGCTTGCGTCGTTAACAGCAGCCACTGTGGGTGTTGCGTGTTGTTTCTCCAGCTGCGTTGCATTGATCTCCCATCCGTGATGCAGGTCATGCGTTGATTTTAGCCGCAAGGCCGGTGGCACATCTTTTATCAGCCACGAGTGAGTGGTGCGTCAAAAGTTTCCCTGCACGGCGGTCCTTGTATGGATTTCTGTCCTTTTCCACCAGCTTCACCTTTCCAGGGCCCAGAAATAGGTTAGGGCACCACGTGGCAGGCAGGACTCTCAGCAGAAAGCCCGAGAGCTGGCAGAGAGAAGTGTTTGTTGTCCATGAGACTCCAACAACAGGAGGCAAGCTCAGTTCAAGCCCTTGGAGTTTCTTTACCAGTGGTAAATCACACAAAAGTCAGTCTTTGTCCTCTCTCAGGTAGAAGCAGCTACTGCAGGCCAACCCAGCAAAGTACAGTCACCAGCAAAGAAGCAGTACTCCTCCTCCAGCTTCTCCAGCTCGTCTCCTTGGCAGAGGTTCCTCTTAGTTCCAGAAGTAGTCAGCTTGTCATGGGTTTTGGGTCATCCTCTTATATCCATTTCTGCCTTTGAAGTAGGCCTACTTCAAAGAGAAGTTTCTGTTGTTTTCAAGATCCTGTCTTGCCCAGGCCAGGCCCCAGACACACACCAGGGGGTGTGAGACTGCATTGTGAGGGCAGGCACAGCCCTTCCAGGTATAAGTGAACACTTCTCCCCTTCCTCCCAGCACAGATGGCTCATCAGGATATGCAGGCTACACCCCAGCTCCCTTTGTGGCACTGTCTAGAGGAGAGGTGCAAACAGCCCAATTGTCAAACTGACCCAGACAGGCAATCCACAAACAGGAGTCACAGAATGGTTTAAGCAAGAAAATGCTTACTTTCTAAAAGTGGCATTTTCAAACACACAAACTAAAAAACTTCACTAAAAGATGTATTTTTAAATTGTGAGTTCAGAGACCCTGAACTCCAAATTTCTACCTGCTCCCAAAAGGAATCTACACATTAATAATATTTAAAGGCAGCCCCCATTTTAACCTTTGAGAGAGATGGGCCTTGCATAGTGAAAAACACATTTGCCAATATTTCACTGCCAGAACATATAAAACACATTAGTATATGTCCTACCTTAAACATACACTGCTCCCTGCCCATGGGCTACCTAGGGCCTACCTTGGGGATGCCTTACATGTATTAAAAGGGATGGTTTAGACCTGGCAAGTGAGTACACTTGCTAAGTTGAATTGGCAGTTGAAAACTGCCCACACAGACACTGCTAATTTTTTTATTGACTTTTGTGCCTCATGTACGCCTTTGCCTGCCTTAACTCCTTGTATGTCACTTTTTTTTCCAGGTCTCTTTATCATGCCATCCTCATGTGGGCATTTCAAAGTTGTGTCACTGGCAGGTGGCTTCAGCTGGTCTGCCATATGAAGGGGGCATGGAATTGATCCAGGTACTGATTGTCGCATATTTGGGTTGCGTGAGTTCCATGCCCAGACTGTCTGGAAAGTGTGAGGGCAGTTATCTGAATTGCAGAATAGACCTGTTTGCCCTGGTATTTTGGTCCACTGGTTTCATGTGTGTGATCATGTGCACATGTAGTGTCATCCTGTGCAAACGATCCATTCTCCCTCCACTTTGTGTTGTCCTATATGCCCTGTATGTAGCTGTCAATATGTTTCCACATTGCAGGCCATAGTGCCTGTGCCACAACACTGACATAGGTGTGTAACATGCCACTAGATGCCTAACCATTGTCATGGAATTGGCCTCTGATTAGGGACTCTTGTACTGTTGTCTGTCTGTGTAATGGGGTATTTTAAGTTGGATAGACCTGGTTTTGTATGCGCGAAGGGCCAAGCTGGTGACAACATCCACCAATGTGTTTGACTATACTACTCAACAGGGTCTGACTTAGCCCGTTCTTCTGTGGATAGAGGGATGGTACTTCAAGATATGTGGCCAGAGGGAACAATGTTTAGTCATTCTTGGCATATTTTCAGCCTATGGGCTTTACAGTGTAAATAACCAATTTGGTGTGAGTGACCACTTGTGTTGTTGTGTTGCTAGTGATCCTCAGCCTGACACTGCCTGTGATGTATCCCTCCTTACATTCCCATCTTTAGAGTACCTCATTTGCATCACATGAATTTCACATTGTACGTCCCACAATGGAGAAAAATCACTATCAGTCATAGATTGCGTGCCAGTTGTGTTTATTGGCATGTGCTCTGTACATAAAGGTAGTAATTAAGTGCAAAAAATAGTCAACAACTGGAGGAATCTGTCATGTTGGATGTAATCATTATAGTATTTTCCACAACATATGAAGTCAAAAGTCCAGTATTCTACAATCCCGGAAAATGGATAGTGTTGAAGAACAATCAACAGCGTGAATGTGTGGCACACAAAGGGGCCCCATTAGTTCACTTGCTGGCAGTGGTTGAGGTCTTGGCATCTGTACCTCCTGGACACTGGACGTCCATTCTTGCAGGGGGGTTCCTCAGCTACCGAGGCAGGGGTGTTTGAGGCAGGTCCTTCTCATGGCAGGATCTCCCTTCTACTGGCTGCCACAGAGGTCAAAGGGGCTGATGTTACTGGGCCAGTGGAAGGGGTCTGGGATTGTTCTCCTTCCCTGCTCAGAGTGGTGTTTATGTCCCTCAGCACCCCTGGTAGAGAGCCAGGGTGGCATTGTGGGCCTCCCACTGTTGCAATATTTCATGGTGGTTATCCCTCACCATCTGGTTGATTCCCCCCGAGTCCAGTGAGTACCTGACCCATCATGCCTTGGGATTGTTGGTAGGTTCCCCAAAACCTGGGCTTCATCCTGCTGGCCCACACTTTCCCTCCCACATATCTCACCCTTCCTTGCCTGCTCCCTTGGCACAGGTTGGCCCACACCACTGGGTCCAGGTCCATAATTTTCAGGACTGTCGAGTTGTAAGATATGTTTCTGGATTTGGGGGCACAAGTATGTTGAATCAGTCCTCTGGGCCCATGTTTGGAGGTGACTAGTTGCCTTAGATGTTGATGCAACAGGGCTGGGAGGAGTTGATGTGATCAGGGTGAGGCTGACAGGTGTCATCTGACCAGGTTCCCCAGATGGACCTGAGCCGTCTTCAATGTCCACACGTCCAGGAGTGGTCACCTCACTGAGGACTTGATCCATTGGGGAAGAATCAGTGTCTTGATAGGTGTCTGTGTACCTAGTAGCAGTTAGACCTGTTGCAGTGAGAGGCAGTACATTTCAGTTTGTATTGTGACATGTACCAACAACAGTTTACAGTGACATTTGACTAAGGCCATGTACATATTGGCTTTTCATTTTTCCCTTGTGTGAGATTTACATCTGTTATCAACTGTATAGACCTGACATTTGGGGAACAGTCAATTCCATTTCAAGTCACTTTGCCACAGGAAGTCGGAGTATCTTTGCACTTGGATCTCTGTTCATGAAGTCCTACCTTTCCAGCAGTGCAGTTAAAACAGTGGATGTGCATGATGTGGCTTAGGTCATCCCAAGACCTACTGGACTATTTTGCGGGCAGATATGGTCCTCGTTATTGTATATGTTAGTTGTCCTCATGTGGTCAGTGAACTGTGAATGTGTCCTGCCACAAATATTTAGATGATGAATCTTGGTACATTTGAGTTGTCCTTCATTCATTGGGCACGTAGGTTGGGCTATCCTTCCTGCCTACATTATTGACATCTTGCCTTATCTAGTCAAGGTGGATGTAGTTGATTAGGCATATCAGAGTATACCATGGTCTGTGTGTTGGTCCCTCCCAGGTAGGACAGGTACAGGTTATTGGGGTTAGAGGCACTGATTCTCCTAGGATTTACAGTTATGTTACACCACGTTCTAGATAAAGCATACATAAGTCATCATCTCAGGTGATAATGGCTGGGTGGAGTGACATTACCAGTGACTGCTGACCTTGGCATTGCTACCTTGGCCTGTCTAGGTCACATCCTATCTACTAAATAGTCCCATGGGTGAGTACATGGCAAAGGCTGAGCAGAGGGTGATGGTCCTAGTAGCGGAGAACAGAGTATTGGCGGAGTGGAGTGACATTACTAGTGCCTGCTGACCTTGGCATTGTAGTTTTGGTCTGTCAAGCCACACCCTATCCAGTTAATATCCCCATGGTTGAGTACATGGCAAAGGCTGAATTGTGGATGTATGGTCCTAGTAGCAGAGAACATAGTATTGGCTGAGTAGAATGACAGTACCAGTGCCTGCTGGGCTTTGCATTGCTGTCTTGGCCTGTCCTAGCCACACACTGCACAGTTTGAATCCCCTCAGGTGGGTACCCTCCAATATGGAGTTGACGAACAGTAAAATTTGGATAGGGCTACACTGTTCCTTATTTAGTGATAGTGGAACAGTGCCTCCCAGGGATTGTTGTGTAGTCAATCTCTGTAGTACACCCACTATACAGAGATGTTGTTACCCCAGGTGGGTGTGATTGGCATAAGGAGGACAGAAAAGGGTTTATGGACAGGTAGACACTGGACAGTTGAGTAGTGTGACATTATAGGTGAGGAAAGGTGATCAGTGAGCATGTATGTCAATACGTTTTGGTATGCAATTTTTTTTGTGTGACTTACCCGACTCAACTCCCACAGGTATACCTGTCAAGCCCTCCGGATGCAGATAGGCCAAGACCTTTTCCTCCCATGATGTGAACTGTGGCCGAGGAGGTGGGGGACCACCACCAGACTTGTGGACCGCCAGCTGGTGCGTGGCAACCTTGGAACGAACCTTCTCCATGAGTCGTTCCACTTCTTCCTAATGTCATCCTTTATCCGCAGGTAGCTGCCTACAGAATTTAATCAATCAACTATCTGGCTCATTTCCATTTCCCTATCGATGGTGGTCTGCTGGACTTGGGCTCCAAATATATGTGGCTCTACTCCAATGATTTCATCTACCATGACTCTTAACTCATCATCTGTGAAATAGGGATGCTTTTGTTGTGACATAGTGATGGTAAAGAAGTGATGAGGGAAATCATTTGTAGGTGCTGAGTGATGAGGTTGTGATACAGGGTAAACAGTGTGATGAGTGCAGATATGCGTGTTGGGGGTGTTGTGAGGATGTTTAATATGGGCTTTTTGTGAGATGGCAGGGTGCCTAGTCTCGCTTGGCTTGGCTCGCTCAGATTTTGCTCTGTCTTCTGTGTTTGGCGTGGGAGATGCAAAGGATTGTAGTGTGTGGAAGGGCACGTTTTATAGTGTAGTTGATAAGTATGTCGAGTATGTGACTGTATGTCAGCTGTGTTGTCTTTAAATCTATCCAATGTGACGTGGTATATTACTGGGAGGTCCGCAGACCACCACGGTTCGCACTGCCATTGGAAGACCACCATGACAAGATCGCCATGGCTATTTTCAACTTGTAATTGGTTCGGCGGTTGGTTGTCGGGCTGGTGGTGCCAGTGATTGGATCAACTCTTTCCTGCCCTCCAGAGTCCTGGTGGAGTCGGGATATTGTCTGTCATTTGTCGGTCCTGGCTGTGTAACTCGCAAGACGGTGGTCTATATGACCACCAACATGGTAGTAATTTGCCAGCCGCCAACGCTTAATGAGATCCTTAGTCTGGTGTTGTTTAACGTCTATATGAGGCCTTTAATCTCTTTTAAACAATGCATGTAATTAGCTTAATTAATTATGTAAAAGACACCCAGTTGATCCTGTCACTTCATAACAGTCAGTAGGATGTGGTAGAGACCTTCCAGGCCTGTTCAGTAGACATTGTAAAATAGTTGAGTGTAAATTCTCTTAAGTTAAACAAGGACAAAACTGAATTTCTTTGCTACTCAGTAAGTAAAATCCCCAAGTCACTACCCCCCCATTTCTGACCTCTACCAACAGAGATGGAGTTGTGTCCATCTGAGGCAGTATGGAATCTCAAAGTCACCTTTGACAATAAACTGTCCTTGGTGAAGCATGTTAATAAAGTGGCTGGTGTCTGCTTTTCATTGCTCCGCAGCCTCAGAAAACTGTTTCCTCTGTTGCCTGCAGACTGGACTACTGTACTGCTCCTGACTATCTGGTTAATAGATTACAGAGTCCAGATAGCTGCAGCTAAATTGACATTAGGCAGAGCTAGAAGAACCTCTGAAGACGCCTACATTTGGATACTGCTAATCTCATCCAGGTGAATAAATTCCATAAGGTACGACAAGGTTGGCGAGCCTTTTCTGTCAAGGCTGCCCACATGTGAAACAGGTTGCAAGCCCACTCTCAGATCATTTATGGACTTCAGGAAACGCTTAAAAATCCAACTTTTCCCTAAATAAGTATACCACATCTGTATACCAATCCTGTCATCTTCATTCTTCGGACAATAAAAGATATCAGTGCCAGGATAACAGTCTGGTGACAGTGTGCTTAATAAATTATATAAATAAAAAATATAAGTGCATAATTTCGAGACAAAACATGAAGTTCAATCATTTCAACAGCATAATAAAAATTTCATTAAAGCATGGTTTGGATGTCTCAAGTACAAAGCACTGCTTTTTAGCGATACATTCAACATCACTTACGTACTCAGAATTTCTGGTCATAAAATAGTTCTGCACAATAAGAATACACTGCCCTTGTAATGCCCTAGATTCAGAACATAACATGATCAACCTCATTCACTCTCAGGTATGGTCATCACCTTCTGGAGCACAGCATTGAATATGTCATTACTAAGTATCAGCCTTATGTTATTTAACACCTAGTTAAAATGCATATTTTGAGATTATATATTTCTCATGAATGGTTGTTCTGAATACTAATACTATACAAGGTACACTTTGTGCTCTTTTTTCCATCATATTGAGATGAAGCTTAGTGTTTTTGGTTTAGTAACAATTCTCCCTGCCTGATACTAACTGGATTTGTCATAGAAAAATAGCTTCCAACCCAGTTAATCCTCCTACACTTTTTACATTTTGATCTTTGGACTTCTGCCAAGAGTGTGTCTCACTCACTGTAAGGTCAGTTGAAATTATTAGAAGTACTACCTGCAGGTGCCCATATTTTTTTTAAAAAGGTCTGCTCTTGTACATCTGGAGTAAGAGGCTCAGGGTTGGCTGCCTCTGGCAGGCCCAGCCTGAAACCATTAACTGGTGCTGCGAAGAGAACTGGTCGTTACACAGAAGCAAAAGGGCAGATCCTGAGCTCTTCCTCGAAGGAGGTGAAAGCAAAGAAGAAAAATATCTTCAAGAAGCAAACAAACATTTTAGATTCCAGGGGGCAAAACGGACCATCTTGGTGCCTACATGCTGCCATGTATCAGAAGTACAAAACAGCCAAATATGAATAAATCCTGACCAAAGGGGCTATAGAAGTAGAATAAACATATTTGGCCCCCAGGGGCCTCAGCCAGAATAGGGCGTGTACCATCTTACTCTTTATGCTTTAAAAACTCCCCAAGGAGGACCAAGTTATTGGAGAGAAAATTGCTTTGTGGAGGCACACATACAGATCCTCCTTCCCCTTCCACATTTTCCGAGGGACCAACATAGTGGTAAGAAGGCAGAAAAAAATCATGGAGCGCCATTGCTCTCTAAAATCAAAAGGCTCCTAGGGTGGGCCAGTGCCTTGGAAGCATTTCTCCCCAGGGCCAGAAAGCCCTGAGACAAAAAGGTGTGGCCATGACATTGGGAGTCCTCTGGGTGACAATGTGCTTAGTGCTCACCCACATTAGAGCAAGATAGTTATTGTAACTGTTATCTGTGAGCAGGAGATGATGTGAAAGGAAGCCAACTCCTGCCCTGAGTCAAGTACAAGGCTGGCAGTGGCCGGGGGACAGTGTTGTTGTTTGGGGTTGGGCATCCAATAAAAAAAGGGAAAAAGATACAAAAAAATGTGTTCTGTGTGGAAGCCATATGAAGGAGCCACCCCGGGAAATGATCAGCTCAGGTAGGGCATCATAAACCCAGGCAAGGGCAATAACAAATGTCCATATCAACCTGACGGTGCAGTGAAGAGGGCAACGACAACACCAGGAGAATTGCCACTGTGTGTGTGGGCAGTCAGTAGTGCAGCAGCCGCATAGAAGCCTCAGGTCCAGCTTTGGGATAAACATAACTGTAAGTCTCCCATGTAGGGTAATTTATGACCTTGGGGAGGATGTTTGGGGAGGATGTTTGGATTCTTTCGGGTTCTTGGAACTCTGGCTTGTAGCCTTATAGTGTAGTGTGTGCATAATAAGGTATGTTGTTTCTTTTTATTAGTAAAAGCATTGACTGAACAGTGATTTATTGGTGCTGTCTGCTTAAGGACTGTGAGACATGAGTAGGCCATTGACTACTCTGCTTCACTACCCCAAGGTCCAAATCCTACAACGGGGTACTTGGTTCCCAATAGATGGAATGCTGCAGACTCATTACTTCTGCAAGAACTCACTTTCTTTCAGCTGTGCCATCTCTTTGATTGCTGTGAATATTTTGCCTATTGTTACATGTGATGTATTGCTTTGTGTGTACAGTGCCCATGTAATCCTGAGTGAAGGAGAGCTACTGAACACTCTGAAATAAATAAATAATAGATTTGGAACTATAGTGTCAAGAATCCAAATGAAAGAAGTGAGCGAGAGATGAGTGCAAGAAAATTTGAATTTCAAGGCAACCCTTCTTGTGTCATCTCTGCCTGTGGTTCCCAGGGTATAATTACTGCTTTTCCCGTCACATCTATAGCCCTACTCCACTACCCTAGCTATGGCAAAGAGCCCATGATCCGTCCCATCCCATCACAAACAATCAACCCTCCCAAGTTATGTGACAAACTGTGTGCTGCCTCCTTATTGTACAGTCCCCCAGTCCATCATTAGCTTCATTCTTTCAACCCTTCTGTTACCTGGAAATATGTATTCAAGTCAGCCTCTGGTGCCTGACAACCCTTCCTAACTGCCCCCAATAACTCTCCCTCTCCATCAGCAGTAATGTGCCTTTCCATAAAAGCTGTTCATCTAAAAGCCCCTCCCATACTGTTCCCAAGAAATTGACCATACCCACTGCACACATCAGGTCTTTCCTGTCCCCTTACCTCTCTCCTATTCCTGATAAGAAGCCAGTATCTCTTTCCACCATTTCAATTTGAGATTTACTGTACAATCAGTCATCTATTTCCCTGAATGTTAAACTATAAACCTTCATGAACCTTAAGAAACCATCATGCACTGTGCTTTATTTCCAGATTACCAGGAAAGATTAGGATGGAGAGAGGAAACTAGAACCTGGTGTCAGAGTTCATTATTTTGGGGTCTTGAGTTACACAGTACATCCGTGTTCTCGTCTCAGATTACTTAGGAAGACCAGGATGGAGAGAAGAAACCAGAGCCTGGTGTCTGAGTTCATTCTTTTGGGATTTTGTGTTACACAGATGATTAATGTTTTGCTGTTTGCACTCTTCTTTATCTCTTTCCTTGTCACCCTCCTTGCAAATGGCCTCATTATTATGGTTATCCTTGCAGAGTCTCGGCTTCACTCTCCTATGTACTTTTTCATTTGCAACCTGTCCCTTTTGGATCTTTGTTATTCCACCACAAACATACCTACATGTCTGAAAGGTTTTCTCTCTAGAAAGAACACTATTACATATCATGAATGTGTAGCCCAAATGTTTATGGGTCTGTCCTTTGGAGTCACCCAATGCTTCCTTCTAGCAGTGATGGCTTGGGATCGCTATGTTGCCATCTGTAACCCCCTGAACTACCCACGCCTCATGAACAAGTCCATCTGCATGAAGCTTGCCACCGCTTCCTGGATTAGTGGGTTCACTCTCTCACTGGTGCAGGTGTCTTTCACAATGACTGTACCATTCTGTGGGCGCATCAAGATTAACCATGTTGTATGTGAACTAGTAGCATTATTACGCTTAGCGTGCATGGATATCCACTTCATCGAGGCTGCGATTGCTGGGATCTGTGTGATTGTTCTAGTGGCTCCGGTGTCCTTGATCGTATTCACTTATCATCATATCATCTCAACTATCCTCAGACTGCCTGCATCTGAGAGGCACAAGGCGTTCTCCACCTGCAGCTCTCACCTGACGGTGGTGACCATGTTCTATGGGACACTCATTGTGATGTACATGAGACCGAGATCAATGATTTCGATAGAGAAAGAAAAGGTTGCGTCTGTGTTCTACGGTGTACTGACGCCAGCACTTAACCCTCTCATCTACAGTCTGAGGAACAAGGAGGTCAAGGGAGCTCTGACGAACCTGCTGAGAAGAAGCAGAGCCGGTCAAAGGATGCAGGGGTAAACTATGAACTATGACAATTACTCATGTACACTGTTGCTATTCTCTAATCCACAAAACCTGCAGCATACTTAGAAAGAGGAAAACACCTCTAGGATTTTTGTGTAAGAATGTGTCCCTACCCAAAAACAATCTGGCCTGCATTGCTGGCACCCTTGCACCATGACGCAATGGTTCCTGCAGCTGCGCTTGGGTGGAATGTGCATGCCAGGCGGAGAGAGAGAGAGACAGGGAATACACATTATTTTAGTAAATATGATGCATTCCTGCCCTCTACATATGAATCAGTGCAGTAAATGGCTCAAAAGATCACAGATCTGCCTCTAATAAAGTGGAACACAACAAAAAGTGCTGTATTATATTGAGCGAGAGTGAAAAAGCAACACAAAGCCTTATTTACTAAAAAGTAACCTGATACTCTATCCCTGTGCAGGTGTAAAAGCAGGGAGTCTAGCTCCACAAACACACCTCCAAAGCATAATACAAAGGTGTGTCTCGGATGTCTAGTATAGGCTGCCCTCCTCCAATACAAGAAATGTGCTTAGACAATTTTGTATGTGTGAAATGTGTAAACTGTATGGAGAATCAAATAACTTGCTCCAAATGAATGCCTTTTTCAAGGAAGAGTTACACGTTGAGGCAAAGCCTCGTCTCTGAACTTTAATAGATATGACATTATATCAATACAAACATAGTTTGTGGCTGAAGATCCCCATATTTAATGTGAATCCTGTGTTTACATTGTGTTTACATTGAGAAACTATAACACTGTGTCTTAGTTATTTCACAAATTTGTTTCTCACAAAGTCAAGACCCTGCTTTAGTGCCCAGGTGTTATCGTAGGCTCACATTTATGTTTTATCTGTTGAGTGTTTTAGCTCTTTCTGATGTCATATCTTCAATTAACCTAGGTATTTGGGCTGATGGGAGGATTGATGGGTATGAGACAAGTCACCTCTGTTACGTCTATTCAATATGCCAGCAATTAGTAGTAATTGCTCTTACTAAAAAGTATGTTGCATGAATGCAAAGGGATTCTTTTGTACAGTACAAAGAATGAAAACACTAGGCCACTAGCGGAGATGCAAACCTGGAGTAACAAAGTTGAAACAAAATACTAAATGACTGAGCCAATCAAATGACTGAGCCAATCAAATCTTCCCCCGGGTCAAGCTAATAATCAAAATGTCACTGTGTGTACCTTGGTGTATTGATCTTAGGAGTTTAACTAATGCCATATTGATAGTTCACATACTCATCCCATAAACGCATGACATGTTTTCTATGCTGCCAAGAAGCTTTCACCATAGACCTTGTGTGTGCATATCATGAAGTAGTACTGGTGGGAGAAAGTAGCCATTCATCTGCTTTTGTAGCACCTGAAAGGATCCACCAGAACAAGTGGTTCCCTTTTGGCATCGCTAGTGCAACATCAGCCTTCAAGGAAGATATAAAGGAAACCCTGGAAGAAATCAAAGGAGTGATTGAATTATGAGATGATATTTTGGTATTTGGTAAGGATTTTGCTCCCAATCCTGAGAATTTCCTAAGAACCTTATTGGAGAGAGGTTTAACACTCAGGTTGGAGAAGTGTGTGATGTGATGAGTACTTGGGTCACACAAATTCCAAAGAAGACAGTAAACTGAAAATGGAGCATCTTAAACCAATTACACAATCATCCAACCCAGAATCCAGGAAGCAATTTGTATATATCCAAAGCCTAATGAGTTTTATTCTAAGTTTGAGGAGGAATATTCAACTAACTCTGATCCTTAAAGAATGCTATTAAACAAAAGTATTGAATTTGTGTGGAGAAATGACTTGGAAAAGTTATTCAAAGGATGATATTATGAATATAGCATGTTTAAAACTATGGCCCTCATTACAACCTCAGCAGTCTTTTCAAAAGACTGCTGAGGCTGCCGGAGCCAGAATACCGCCAGTGCTGGTGGTATTTCTGGCTCCCTATTATGACTTTTCTGCTGGGTCAGCGGACGATAACAGTGTTACCGTCTGCTGGCCCTGCGGAAAAGTCACATCAATGCAATGCTGATGTGCAGCGGGTGCAGTAACACCTGTCGCGCTTTTCACTGCCCGAAATTCGGGCAGTGAAATGCTTGACGGGGCTATGCCTGGGGGCCCCTGCACTGCCCATGCCAAGTGCATGGGCAGTGCAGGGGCCCCCAGGAGCACCCCAAGTCCCCCTTACCACCAGCCTTTCCATGGCGGTGTTTACCGCTGTGGCCAGGCTGGTGGTCGGGGGCTCATAATCCCCAGGGCAGCGGTGCTTACCTGGCAGTATTGTGGAGAGGCCAGGCAGTATGGCCGTGGCTATAACGCCACGGTCATAATAGCTGGCGGAACACCACCAGCCTGTTGGCGCCAGGGTCATAATGAGGCCCTATATGTTTTAGGCAAGCAATGTGTAGTGGCAGTAGATACTAGCCAATGTGGTCCTTTTTTAATACAACAAATGCCACTAAAAAGAAAGGGCTGTGGCATATGGTCATGAGCATTGACGAGAAGCAGACAAGAATTACTCCATAATAGAGCATGAATTGCTGGCATGTTCCTTGGAAGTGGAATATTTTAGAGCATTTCTTTTTTAGGGTTGAGGTTTAAAATGGGGCAAATCACAAACCTGTGGGTAACATGCTTCAGCCAGTAGGAGGGAGAACATTAAGCTGCCTAGGTTGGCCACTAAATGTCAGTGTTCAATTTGAGAATATTCCTGCAAACAGTATCTTCATGCTGTTTGTCTCAGTCAGGTTCAAGAGTGTGAGGTTCCATTCACTATTTTTGTTGTGAGATTCCTGAAAAAAATCAAAGTTTGATTAGGAATGGGAGAGAGCTATGAGTAATGGTATTGCTATTTTGGCATTAAAGAACATATCAAAGAAAGGTGTTACATGGAAAACTGAAGTGACTGAAAGAATTATATGGAGATTTAGGGGGTCATTCTGACTCCCGCCGGGCGCGGTCACCGCGCGCCTGGCGGGAGCCGCCAAAATACCGTACCGCGGTCGGAAGACCGCGGTGGGTATTTTGAGGTTTCCCCTGGGCTGGCGGGCGGCCTCCAAAAGGCCGCCCGCCAGCCCAGGGGAAACCGTCCTTCCCACGATGAAGCCGGCTCGTAATCGAGCCGGCGGAGTGGGAAGGTGCGACGGGTGCTGTTGCACCCGTCGCGTATTTCACTGTCTGCCAAGCAGACAGTGAAATACTCGTAGGGGCCCTCTTACGGGGGCCCCTGCAGTGCCCATGCCAGTGGCATGGGCACTGCAGGGGCCCCCAGGGGCCCCGCGACCCCCCCTACCGCCATCCGGTTCCCGGCGGGCGGACCGCCGGGAACTGGATGGCGGTAGGGGGGGTCGGAATCCCCTCGGCGGCGCAGCTAGCTGCGCCGCCTTGGAGGATTCATACGGGCGGCGGCACACTGGCGGGAGACCGCCAGTGTTGCCGGTCTGACCCCGGCTTTACCACCGCGGTCAGAATGCCCTGCGGGGCACCGCCAGCCTGTCGGCGGTGCTCCCGCCGACCCTCAGAATCACCCCCTTAGTGTGTGAAGATGGTGTTATAGTGAGAGCTGATGGATTATTCTTCCCCCATATAGAAGAAGTGGCATCATCAGAAGAAAATATGAAGGCCATACTAGTATCTAAGACTTAAAAAGAATTCAGAGCTATTTCTGTTTTCTCAGACTAGTTGGCACGGTTGCCAAGTTGGTGTGCAATCAGGGTCACAAACCAGCTGAACCTTGTATTCCTAAGCACCCTGAAGACAAGGGCGGAATAGATGTGGTAGGACCTTTCCGTGGGCCAATGCAGAGGAGCGTTTTGTCATTGCTAGTTTACAAAATGGCCCACACTGAAAATTATGCAGAGTGTGACCTAAGATAATGTTTTGGACAATGCGTTTAGCATGGGGTCTTCTCAATGACTAAATTCTGACACTGGTTCCTAGTGCTGAATGACTCAATTCTGACAATGGGTACTGGTCTCTAGTGCTACATTTGCTGAGTATTTGGCAAGGCATGGCACATGTCACAAGAGGTTTATAATTTGTCTTCCTGAAGCCAATAGACAAGGGATTTAATCATTTGATACAAAATACTGTTCAGCTAGAGTTTGGAGGAGTTATCATGTGAACTAAATCACTACAGGCCAGTTTGCTTTCATATAACACTAATGTCATGTTGTCATGTCATGTGGTCTTACTTCTTTTAGGCAGAGAGGAAACAAATCATGATCCCAGTTAGAACCATGGTAGTTGAAAGACAAATTAAAGTTATGGAATTACAGCTAATTTGTGAAAAAGAATCATCAAACTTACTATTAAATTGCCAGTTGTGGGTGACTGTGTGTGCATCAAACTGCCTAACAAGCATGGACAATCACAGGCCAAGTGTTCCAGCCCTGTCTGAGGCATGACACCACTGAAAGGTGCAGTCGAAGTAATAAGTGTAGTTTCTGAAACCTTAATAGGGTATCTGTTTTCAATATAGGGGGTGACTCTTTGACCCATGCTAAGTCAGACAATGTGGGGAGTGATGGAACAAATGTAGAACTTAGAAGATGCCACTGAATTTGGTAATCAACTGGATGATAATCCGAGCTGTGTGACCTCAAACAATGAATTATTGTGTTTGTCTCATGTAATGATTTCGTAAATTCTTCTTCAATGTCAAACTATTCAGCAGCAGGTTCCTAGGGTACCCCTACATCAATGGATGAAACTCATTTCAACACGGTTCCATCTTGGTTCACCATGAGATCGAGCATTAGGAGCCATATATTACCAAGCAAGAAAAAATGAATATACCTTATTACATTACCAATGTTTCAGTTTTCTTTCACTTTGATACTGAATTATTTATATTCAAAAAATAATTACATTTAATATAAATTCAATTTAAAATGCTATAACAATTTTTGGTGTTTTAACCTTAACTAGATGTATGCAGGTGTGCTTGTGTATGGGTGTGTGCGTGTGTGTGTAAAATAATTATGTATGTGTTCTGAAATGGATTAAAAACTAACATTTATAAACCAAAAAAAGATGTAATTTAACATGTACCTTGTCATAAGAGATATTATAGTGAGATCTTAAGCAGTGCATGACGGTATCATAGTTAGACTCTTGCTCTAGGCAAGACTGCTGGTTTAGGGATGACAGTACTTTTGGCGACTATGCCAATCCTACAACAAGTCGCAACTGTTGGCCCAACCCTCCCGGCTCACAAGCAGCACCTCGCCAAAAAACCCAAATAGTAAAAGGTGATTTGTGGCAGCCCTTACGCATGCACTCAAGAGTGCGACATCTCAGGGGAGTCGTGGTTAAACGGAGATTGCTCCTTTCTGACATGAGCAACAAGTCTCAGTCACACACAGGCAATGAAGGAGATGCAGTAAAGTTTTCAATAGGTTTTATTAAAAAGACTGCACTCTACTGTAAATTGCGAGGGCGGCAATGATTAGGATAATGAACAATGCAAGAAACAGAATGGTAAAAACGAAAGTCATGAATATAAAGACCCCCACCATCTTGTAATAACATAAGATGTGAAATAGGTGTGAAATAAACACTAATACCCTAGCACAATGGACATAATCTGTGTTAAACCTAATCTGCCAGTACCATGTCCATGAGACGAGCCCCCAACCCTCGTTACCTTGGAATGAGGTCTCTAGATCAGACTCCGTTGTGACACGGAGTCTGGGTCTGTATCAAGGCGATGTGCAGCATAGATAGCGTTGATGGCATCTGGTAGGAATCCCTCTGATAATCTTGTCTGTGTGAAATGCATTTATACAGATCTTGTAGGACCCCTGACACAGGTATGTTCCCAAACAATAGATAAGAAGGCATGCTTGGGGCAGCAATTATATAAACAATTCCCTGAAAAAGGTACATTATGTTACTGTCACACAGAGTGGGAAAGTACATGATGTGAATACCAACGTATATTATTTAGCTTTGGCGCTGATAATGACGCCTTTACAGAGTGGCAATGATAACGTGAAACTAAAGCATTTTCCTAACTATAAACATAGATGACATTTTGGAAGAAGTAATTAAATAAATGTGCTAAAACAGAGCAAGCTAAGTAAATTAAAAGTCATAAGGTGACAGGGGCACATGCCTGCAAGCCAGAAGGCTGAGCTAAACTCCTGATTCCCATTAAAACTAAATAGGATCCACTACAACCCGGGCTCTAGGTATAGCTTACTGATGAAACTACAAATGGCAAGTTTTAGTGATTTGTTGGTCTACAAATATTAGTTTTTAACCCATTTCAACACCAAACTATATACGTTATTTTCAAGGTTTTTTTGATGAAAGGGAAGCCCAAATTACAGCTTTTAACAATACTGTATCTTTAATTTTTACTCACTATAATAGTTCTTGAACATTTGGTTTCTTTTCAGTGAATTGCTGCCTGCCTATATTCTCTGTGTGCATGCCCTTGGCCCCTTCCTCCTGAACTCCCTGGTCTGTTGTGTAGCCCCTGCCCATGTCATCCTACCCTATGGCTTCAGCTTGCTGATCCTCCCACTGACGCCCTCTTCCACCTTCTATTCATCATGTACTTGCCCCTGCCCAATTCCCACAGTCCTCCATGGTCTGTTGTGCTTCCACCTTTCTGTGCTTGACTGCCTTCCATGTTCAGCTTGCTACTCCTGCCTCCCACCCACTGGTGCCTCGTTATTCTCCTTCATCCTCTTGCTACCTTGTGCCTCCTCTCCATGGTCAGCTTGCTGCCTTTCCCCCCTCACCCTGCCCCTCTGTTCTCAGGGTGAGTGCCTCTGACGTCCACTCCCTCAATCTTTGTGCCGTTGTGCTGCTCATTCCAGCCTGCCCTAAATGGTCAGCTTGCTTCTCCTGCCCTCCGTTCTCCGTATTTGTGCCCCTATCCCCTCCCTTCACCTACTAGTGGCTACTGTGTTGTCCCTAAATGGTCAGCTTGCTTTCTACCCCTGGATGGATGACATGTGACTCCTACACCTTGTGACACTCGCTACATTATGTAGAAACCTCATGTACATAGATATTCACACGTGTATGATTCATTGTCTCTGCATAATATATTTGTGCATACTAAAGCATTTGACACCCAACATTAGGGTTAATAGTGCTACAAAAGTTGAAAATTTTTGGGCCAGGTTTTGAGCTGATACCGCTTTACGTTGGGCTGAATTTGGGCATGTATGAGGACAGCACAGGGCTTCAAATGGATTTCAAAATCAGCAACAGTGCTGACAGGTTCTGCTGCTGTTGTTGGAAGTACATGTTTCATTCTAACTTCATTCTTACCTGGCTAAGGAAGATGAGATGAACGTCCTAGCAAATATGCTCTCATTTTAGATTCTGGAGTATTTTTTCTGACCTTACGAGAAAATCATGAACAAAAACGTACTCCTCTCAAACATGGACACCCACTTCCAGCAAAGTGTCAGCATTTTACACTGAGTGAAATCTCTTAAATACACATCAAAATTTCTAAAATTAAAATTGAACCACCAACAAATAATTTATATTTTGACTAAAATCTGTTATCAATATTTATATTTGCTTCTTTTTGTGACCTTAAAAAATAGCTATTCACTCAGATGCATTTCAATGGGGACCATGTAAATTCCTCTTCCTACTGCTATCACATGTTGTTTATGTTGTGGCCAGTCAATCAAGGGGTGGTCCCTCTGGGACCCCCTTGTGCCCTTTGGGGTCTGGGTATGCTCATCCCACCCGTTGTTTAAATATATTTCACATCTATTTCCAGGATGAAGGGACCATGGGCCAGATGTAGCAAAAATAAAAATTGCGACTCGCATTTTGCGAGTTGATGCGACTCGCAAAATGCGAGTCGCAAATTGGAATGCCAGGAAAAAAAGCGATCCGATTTTGCGACTCGCAGCCGGACTCGCAACGCTGTGTGCGAGTCCGCAGTTTGCGAGGTCGCTGTTTGCGAGTGTGCAAAAACGAACTCGCAATTAGCGAGTGGGTGTCGCAAATTGCGAATACCTTCAAAATTGCTTGCAGATGCAGCAGAACACTCCAGAAAGCATACCAGAACACTCTGGAAACACTTCCTGGCACATGATGATGACATCACAGCCAGGAAGTTAACAAATACACCTGGGAGGAGGGCTCAACAGTGAGCAGTGTCTCTGCCACTCACAGTAGGGTGCTGAGGAGTGGTAGGCACAGCACCATGGACGCAGCAGGGACCAGCCAGGTTGGCAGGAGGGGCAGGAGATCATAGATAACAGCCAGGACAGATTAATGTGGCACATGGCGTTAATGTGCCACATGACTGGTTGGCATTTTCCTGCCCATGGACAATTTCAACTTGTATATAGTTTCTTCATGACATTAATAAAACAGTTATTTTTGTTCCACTTAACAAATGGTTAATAGGTGAGTATGGTGGGAGTTGACACGTACCGTCCAAAATATTACGTTGCAATGTGGTCCCGTCTCAGTCTGCCTTGATTAGCTAGACTCCTATCCCCATGATGGCGATGTGGTTGTTCTTGCTCTTCATCATCAGGATCTGGGTCTGCAGGGGTGATAGGTAGCCCACGTCAGGTGGCTATGTTGTGGAGGATGGCGCATGCGACCACAATTTTGAAAGCGGTAATGGGGGTGTATTGGAGGGCGCCTCCACTGCGGTGGAGGCATCTGAATCTTGCCTTCAGCAGTCCGAAGGTGCGCTCGATCAGGTTCCTGGTCCTCTTATGCGCACTGTTGTATTGCATCTCTGATTCAGTTCTGGGTGTTAAAAACTGAGTCATGATCCAAGGCCTGAGAGCATATGCACTGTCACCTGTTGGGCACAAAAGTACATGGTTAGGAAGTCCAGATTGTCGTGCACAGTGACCTGTGTGTATGTCTGCAAGTGTCTGTGGCTCTACCTAGGAGGTAACCGTCTCCAAATTCCCCACGTTCCAGGCGTTGATGTATCCCACTATGCCTAAAAATGTATGAGTCATGGGTACTGCCAGGAAACTTAGCTACGATGTCCGTGATGACATAATGGGCATCACAAACAACCTGTATGTTGAGTGAGTGGGTACACTTCCTGTTGCGGAAAATGTGTTCCAGATTAGCAGGGGGGCATATTTGAATGTGTGTCCCATCTACACACCCTATGACATGAGGAAAGTGGGCAATGCGGTAAAAGTCCAGCTTGGTGCTGTTAATTTCTGCCTCATTCCTTGGTAAGTATATGAAGTGAGACATGTGCGTGACTAAGGCATCTAGGAATGCCCTGAGGAACCTTGACACTGCACTTTGGGATACCCCACCTGCCACGGCAATGACCCCCTGATAGCTCCCTGAGGCCAAGAGGTGCAGTGCGCATAGTACTTGCACATGCGTAGGGATGGCGCAGCCACGCAGAGTCTTGTGTTCTAGCTGTGGTTTCAGTAAATCTATTAATTCTAGTATGGCTGCGCTGCTAAGGCGGTATTTATCATAGATCTCCTCTTCAGTTTGCTGGAAAAGGGTCTGCCTGGTTCTATATATCTTCTCCTGTCTGTGGCCCCTCCTCCTCCTCTGCTGCGCGGCGTGGACTCTCCTCCTCACTGCTATCAGGTATATCTCCGCCATCTTGAGTAACCCAGATGGCTTCTGGGTCTCCTTTTATACTTTGGTACTGGTTACCACCTGCTCTGAGTTAGTGGTAAATGGGACATGCAAACTGGACTTTTTGCGACTAGTCGCAATTTGCGAGTTGCAATTGCATAAGGTTTGCGACTCGCAAATTGCGACTTGCTATTTGCGGGTCGCAAAATGGGGTCGCACCAGAAATGAGGCTTTTTGCATCCCATTTCCGATTTTGCACTGTCGCAAATTGCGAATCGGCCCGTTTGCGAGTCGCAATCGTTTGCTACATCTGGCCCCATATCCTTGAGCCCTCTAATGTCTGTCACAACATAATGTTCAGGATGTGACCAGTCAACCAAGAGTGACTGGCCCCCTTTAAGGGGGCAATCAGAGCAAATCTGGACGCCAACAGTCCACATATAGTTATTTTTAACTGCTTCATGGCCACCCCAAACACTTCTTTAAATTTAATTTTCTCGAAAAAAGCTGAACAAATTTACACCAAATAACATAAAGCACACTTTCTGAAAAGAGTTCTAACTTTCTGTCAATAAGTGAATCATACAACAGTGTCAACCACACTGTTTGCAATTCGCAAATAGGTCACAAGGGACCTGCCTCATCAATATTTATGAGACAGGTCTCAATTTGCGACCCATTTGTGAATAGCAACAATCACAGGGATGGTGGCCTGCTGGGGACAGCAGACCACCATGTCTGTGATTGCTTTGTCAATAAAGCAATATTTTTTTTTTAATGCAGCCCTTTTCCCATAGAAAAAAATGGTATGCATTTAAAAAACAAAAATGAACACTGCCTCCTCTGTGTAAGTGTTGCCACCCTATTCACAGAATAGAAGTGGTCCCTTGGGTACCCCTTCCCGTTTGCGAATGGGTTACTACCAATTTGAAATTGGTAGTAACTGCAATTGTTTTGCAACCGCATTCACGGTCACCAAACAACCATGGATGGGCCTGCAAGTCACAATTAGGAAGGGACCCCCTTGATACGCCCCTTCCTAATTATAAGTCACAATGTCTATTTTGCGATTCGGTAACAGAATACTGACACGAAAAATAGTGATACTACATGCAACAAGGTCATTTTACGGTTGCAAAAGTCGAATTTCGCACTTTGCAACCACAAACTAGCTTTGTACATCTGGCCCTTAGAGGTTTCCTTAACTCTGGAGAATATAAGGAAGTAGTAGGAGGGCAATGATTTTAAACAGGGCTTTAGGGCCCTTGATAGTAAGCAGCAAGGCAGCCCAACCTCCCAACGGACTCTTGTTCCTATCAAGCAAAGGAGCAATATTAAGTTGCCAAATTTAATTGGTGTCCTGTGAGATCGTTAGACATAAAGCAGGCTAAAGACAGACTCAATCCTACAAGCCAATCTTTATTGTGATAGTGAGATAGTCTTTTGAAGATGGAAAGAGGCAGATCTAGTTCTGCTAAATTTTAGGGTGATAGGGTCTGCCCAGTCCATGATTGGGCACTAACTCTCAACCTGAGATCACTCACAGGGGGCAACAAGCGTTTTATAACACCTAGCAAAAGTTTTAGCCAGGCTGAGTACATCAGTAACCCTCTGCCCATGCGCATCCTGAGCCATGAAAAATATTTGTGATTCCTCCTTAATATTGGCTAACCAAAACAGATTTTTGCCCTCCTTGTCATCCCGTTCATATCTGCCAGTGTTAAAAGTCTCCCCCTTTGTGTGTGGCTGTCTAGAGGGAATGCACAAAGTCCAGTTGCCTTGCTGCACCCACTCCAGATGCCCAGGCTGCAGTCCCACAGGGCTAGGAGTAGAAAAATGTTGGCATTTTTAAAATTGTAATGATAAATTCAACTTTACCAGTAATGAGGATTTATAATTACCATTCCTGAGGTCATAAATATGACAGATCTACTCCCTCTCAGTCAGAAATTACAGCTTATTAAGTATAATAAGGAATCCCCAATGTTATCATATGAGAGGGGGAAGCCTCACAGTAGTGAAAAATGAATTTGTGACATGCAAAACATAAAAGTACATGTCCTAACTTTTGATTATACAGCACCCTACCCTGTGGGCTACCTAGGACTGACTTTAGGGAACATCTATATGTAATCAAACAGTATTTTAAGTCATGGCAACAGGTTTTAAATGCCAAGCCGACATGGCAGTGTAAACTGCACACACAGGCTCTGAAGTGGCAGCCCTGAAACATGTTCAAAAGGTTACTTAACTGGGTGGCACAATTAGGGCTGTAGTCTCATTAGTAGCATTTAACTTACAGGCCATACATACAGGTGATACCTTCTTTTAGGGAATTAATTATGCCAATTGTGGATAAGTCAATCAAATCATGTAATGGGAAGGGAGCACAAGCACTTTAACACTGGTTAGTCCTAAGGCCAGCAAACAGAATTTAGCAAAATTGGAAGCAATCAGGCAAAATGCTTGGTGGAAGACCACCCTAAGGCTGACAGTTCTAAAATATGCCCCCCTCCAGCTGAAAATGAAAAGAGCTCCCCACCCTCCTGGAAGATCTATTCCCAGTTGTAGAAGAACCTGGAAAGTACATCAGCATTGACATAGTCTACGCCAGGTCTGTGTTCCACCTTAAAGTTCATTCCCTTTAGGGAGATGGGCCACCTCAACAATTTTGGATTCTCACCTCTCCTTTGCATTAGAGTCTGAAACAGGTATGGTTTGAACTTCTTCAGTGTTCAGAACACAGCAAAGGCCTTCCTTTCAGTAGAACTCCACTTCTGTCCCCTGGGAAGTAGCTTCCTATAGGTGAAAGCTACTGGTTGGTCTAAGCAGGCTTCTCAAACGAGTAGCTCATGAGTTACTGGTAGCTCTCCAGACACCTGGAAGTAGCTCTCCAGTCTACATCCCAGCCCACTAAACCAAGGGATTCTGCATGGTTCAATGTATGTGTGTATCCCACAATTGAAAAGTGTGTATATGAGATGAAAATGTGTGTATTTTCTGAACCAATAAGCTGATGTTTGGAAAAAATTGATTTCCGAAATATATTTCAGACTGATATTTGAGTGATCAATCATGCAATATGACTAATGTTACCTTGGTGCCAGGTGCGTTGCAGCTATCGTTGTCATGACTTACCATTATAGAGGTATTCCAAATTGAAAAAGCCTAATAATATTACCACCGGCAGACATGTGTGATGCACTGAAGTGATCACTGCTGGAAATATTTCTTTGGGTGCCCACTAATGTAATCTTGTCTGACATAGTCATTAGTACAAAACAAATAATATTGGTAACTGACGATTTAATTTGAACATAATTAGCTCTTGTTACAGAGAAGTTTGGAGACCTCTGGTCTAAGCTCTCATAATTTAGCTGTGAAAGAACTGCCCTGTTCCATTTTCTGCGGCATTTGTTAGCACAATTAATTCCCTGAAAAAGTCAGGGACCTTGATCACAGGGGCTGTGCACATGGCCTACTTTAAGGAGTTAAATGCTGTTTTGGCATGTGTTAGACCTGACACGCTTGAGCTAGTGTATCCCCAAATGTTTTTGCTTTTTCTCACAGGTTTTGCTGATTCTCTTTTAATGGCCGTAGAGCTCTGAGCACTTTCCCACTGTAAGTACAGCGTGAAAGTTATGTGCCGTTCCTACACATCTTAGGAAATGGCCCTTACCACAGTGTGAGCACTTTGGCCAAGGGTGTTTTCAAACGTGTGCTAAGCATTCCATTGCAGGGCTGAGTATGTGTGATTGCACCAATGTGTGGTAAATATGTGCCCAGTCTGCCACTGCAGGCCAGTGTGTGCGTGCACCTGCACCACGATATTTAAAAAAATGTTCTAAGCCTGCCATTGCAGGCCTGAGTTTGTACTCTTCCACCATTGTGTTTTAAACGTGTCCAGCCTTCCACTGCAGGCCTGTGTGAGCACCGTTGCACACATGCTTCGTTTGGCCTTTATTAAATCCCCAGCCAACCCATGTCTCAGTGGCATGAAAAAGGTCTTTCTTAGCGGTAGCGACTGTGAGACTTCTGTCAGGCATTCAATGGTTTGTAAACATCTGTCCTTGCACAGGGCGTGTAACGCTTCGGCAGCGAACCTGGCTTGTTATCTTAAGGGAGTCCCAGTCCCCTTGATTAGAACTCCGTTCCAGGTGCTTTCGAATGGCAGCTATGTTCTACCCAATAGTGAGAGCTGTTGTGGGATGCGAGCCAGAATAGTTTATGTCGTTTCGGTCTCTAAGATTGTTACGTGGTGCGGGAACGTATTTGTTCCTCCTAACGGAAAAGGGAAGTAGCTTAGATTTGGCCCCATATAGCTACTTCAAATATTAATTTTGACAAGTTGATCAGACTCAAGGCTTTATTGTTTCAAAAACATGTGGCGCTCACATCTGCACGCGAGACCTATGCACTTCAGGTTGCGAGGTCATCCGCAGAGATGCATTCCCTTTTAAGTAACTCGTGGATGGATATTTAATGCATACAGTACTACTAGAATCACTAATTTCTTTAAGGCTGTTGCGTCTGGTTTCGTTCACACTTTCTCCTCTGTATTTGGCTTAATACCTTCAGCCCTCCACTCAATATTCTCCAGTATTCACGGGGAATTTCCAATAACTTTGACTATAATAGGTGGCATCTTGCTATTGCTACTTTTTCTGTGCAATGGCTGTCCCGTTACAACAAGGAGGACTGAAAGCGATTCCACCAGCGCAGCTCTGTCGTGAAAGCATGATGCAGTACTTTGGAGCATCACTTCTGGAGCAATAGGAGTATGACTGGTCTCTGTTATTCAGACCAGTTTTGCATTGTGTGCAGTCTGCGTTTCGGTGCCTCTGGTGCTCTTTGGAATGTGCACTGAAAGTTTGTCTTTCTACGCAGTGCTTGCTTTCATTGGACGCTGATCTTTTAATGTTCTCAGTGAGGGCTCATTACCAGACATGCCCGTTGAAGGTGCGTTTGCTACAGGAAGCTGCTTATGAGTTGCCCTTTGTGGATCATGCAGCTCTAAACTCACAGTTGGGCACACCACATCATGCTGCTGCCTCGTCTGGAGCTCAGGCTTTGGAACACAAATGCTCCCTGGTTTTCCTTCGCGATGAACTTCTTACTTTACCACCCCCCATATTGGAAGATTTCCTGTCTTCAATTATCCCGGATTTATTTGGCGACTTCCAAATTGACTCTAACTTTTGAAATTTGGCTTTTTCTTGACAGCACAAAGAACATTTTAAATTGTCTTTTCAGTACATGCTTAAGTGTCTTTTAACTTGTCATTATTGACATTCCCATATTTATGCCTTAGGATGAATTTTAGTGGCTTTTACATACATAATTAGGCTTTGAACCACCTTTGAACCAGCAAGGGGAGGGTGTTGTGTAGCCATCTTAGCCATAGTTTTTTACATGTTATTTTAGCAAACTAGGTCTGCCGCTATGCACTTTAACCTAAAGATTTTTTATTCTAGCTTTGTTATATTATTTTAACAATAGCGACACTTGTGGTCTTGTTTTATTTTCTCTATCTAACTGTTCTTAGCCTAGGTCAGCACTGCGTTCTTAAGCAAGACATTTCTTTCACTCTTCTCAAAGCTACAGTAAGATGGTTGCCTGCAAAAGTGGTACGCTTTGTGTACAATGTTCACAGAAACATACACACTCTTACGTGGGTATCCTTTCTTGGAACATCAGCTGTTTTATTATTAAATCACTACTTTGACCCATGTACGTTAGAGGGAGATTACATCCAGATGCCCACGACTGTATGCTGATTGCTGAGTGCTTCATTGCAGCTACTTATGTAGACTACAGGCCTCTTGCTCAGGTATGAGGGATGATGTCTTCCCAGGGGTAACCTGAAGGGCAGAAATAGAGCTTGACATGCTGTGCTCTAACATAGCCTAGGTGGGAACTACCCTTAACAATCTTTGTGACAATATGGTAGCGTTATTTTTATGTTTTACTCTCCCTGTCACAATTTGAATCCTATTGTGCTTCATCATCCTAGTTATTGCAATACATGCTTTATTATCTAAGATGCAGTTGCTTCAATAAAACCTTATTGAACTATTCTCTGCCTCTGGTTGTCCTTGCATATGTGAGACTAATATAACAGAGATGAGATCTGAGTGACCACGATTTCCCTGAGGAGTCATTGGGATGATGCGCCCGGTTGCCCAATCATCCCTACTCTTGGGTGGAGAAGAGGCACTGCTAGTTAGCCAGAAGAAAATCCAGATGAGGCCGACAGGTATCGCCTGGTGTGGGTTCAGACTCAGTCCCCCGCAGTACAAGTGATTCTGCTGCCCAAATCTAGTAGTCTCATTAGAATAATGAGAACCTACGCGACAAGGAGACCTTTCACTATCAATAGGGCACTCCTAGGGGAGTCCCGAAGGGGTGAAGTTAGTGGTAAGTGAAAGGCAGGGCAGGTACATGTAGGTGTTCTCTGCCCAGGTAGTGATGAATACCCATGTGTGTTTTCCCCACCTCTGAAGGTTGCTCCTCCCATAAGGCTAACATGGGGGACTGATTGAAATCAGTCCAACCTGCAAACGTATATTGCAATGGAGCAGCCTTATAATGTTTCCGATCATTAGATTCACAATGGCAAACCCCTCCCTATGGTAAAGGTGGTTTTGTCATTACTAACTTAGAAATGCCATTTTTGGAAAGTGGGCATTTCTCTGTTTTAACATTCATTGTGTGCCTTTTTACTTAGCTCCAATCCACACTGTAGGCTGGGGGAGCACATCTGGGCCTTCACCAATGACAGCTATAAACACTGGGATTGCAACTAGAATTACAGACATCTGCCATTTGAGGGCCTGGCTGGATAAATTGGAGGGATAGGTTTTGACACTTGGCCTCTCTGAGCCAGATCATGGCCCCTCTAAAGATTAAGATCTGCATTCCATGGCCTATGGCAGACAGGACTGAAGTTTAGGGGAGGCATCTGTGGTTCAAAGGGAGAACCTCTGAACTACCCCAACTTCAAAGGCACACTACAGTACAACTACTGACGTCAAACTTTAACAGGGCAAGGGTACACTTGTGGGGATGTGGGACTGGAGAACCCGCTCCGCATGGTGCACACAGCCAGAGGAATCTGCTGTGCACAAGGAGGATTGCTGACATTGGAAGGGGCCCATACCCTTCCTGAATTGTGGCTGGCCTGGACTGAGTACCTGCTGCTGTGTGACACCCTTATGTGTGGTCTCCAATGGCTTGTTGGCTTGCCCCCTGTTCTCTTGGGGAGGTCTTAAAAACATCAAAGACCTCCAGCAAGAGACCTACACTAACTACTTGTGACACCTGGAGAGCACTGCCCTCAAAAGTGGCCACATCATCTGCTGAATTCCAACAAGTAGTGCAGCATCAGCATGGAACTAAGAACTGCCTGGAGACCATATTGCCTGGTGAGGAGCCTGAAGAGCATTGCCCGTATCTAAGGAGTCTGGCCCCCGCATCATGGGGCCTCAACATGCATAAACGTTTTGTTGGTGGTGAGCAGATTTACCCATTGCAGGACCCTTATTTGGCCCGCTTTGTTGAATGTACTGCATCTCTCTTTTGTGTGACATGCCAACTGCACGCTCATTGCATGAATTGTCCAATTCACAGGGAGTGACTCTTGGAAGTTAGGGCACCCATGTAGTAGTGCCTCATTCTACCTCATGCAGCACTGCTGAGCTGACTCCTGTGCGTGTGACTAAAACTGTCTAGTGCAACCTATATCAACCTACACAGGGTGTTGTGCCTCATTTCCAGGGAGGCATGGAATTTGCAGCTTTTCGTTGTGTGTTATCAGAACGTCCTGGTGCAACCTGTATCAACGTGCACCAGGCGTGAAGCCTCCTTTCCCGAGAGGCACATCATTTATAACCTTTTGTTGCATTTGACTGGAACTGTCTGGTGTGACTCATATCAATGCACACCAGGTGTTGTGCCTCATTTCGAAGGAGGCACGAAATGTATAACTCTTCATTGTGTGTGATTGGCAGTGTCTGGTGTGACCTGGATCAACGTGCACCAGGCGTTGTGCCTGAAGTGCTGGGGTACAACTCTGATCAACGTGTACCTGATGGGGTGCCTCTCTCTTCCAAGAGGCTACATTCCCCTTCATTGTTAGTTCCTTTTGGGCCCTGCTTGTAGCAAACTAAGTGCGCTCTCCTCACCCAACCCCCAATGACATTGTGTTGCCAGGTAGTTTTGCCAGAATGGGCATGGGTGGTAAGAGTAATTGACTGGGCTTAAGGAACACTTCAGAGAGTAAACAGAAGTGGGTGAAGAGACTGCACAACCTCCTTCCCTGGTGCTTCGCTGAACTGGGCTGGTGTCGGAGGCACATTACTAAATTTTTGGGTTGAACAAACTATTGCCCTCAGCCGCTCTGCTCCACAGTGCTGTGTGTGTATTGGTGCTGAGTGAGTGTGGATGTGTGGGAGTGACTGCCTGAGGAACACCTGTTAGCGATGACATTGGTCTTTGCTATTGCTTTAAATGCTGATTCCTTGCTAACACAATACTACGTTTGACATTGATTTTGCCTGTGAAGCCTTGCCCCACCGTGCTGGTCAAAAGTGTTGTCATCATCTGTTTATATACACTTCTGATATCATTGGGATCTGAGGTGCACCCAAAACTGTATGATATTGCATTATAATAATTGCCAGGGTGGGCCTAGGGTTGACAACGTTACGCACCGCATAAAGGTGCTAGGGACAACATAGGATCTCTCCCCAGTGTGCATACTGCTGATGTCATTTTAAGCCAGTTCTGGCCAAGTACTGTGTAGGAAAGTACCATCTTGCCTGGCATGTTACCCAAATTTTTCACTGTATATATGTTGTTTTAGTTGTATGTGTCACTGGGACCCTGCCAGCCAGGGCCCCAGTGCTCATAAGTGTGCCTGAATGTGTTACCTGTGTAGTGACTAACTGTCTCACTGAGGCTCTGCTATCCAGAACCTCAGTGGTTATGCTCTCTCATTTCTTTCAAATTGTCACTAACAGGCTAGTGACCAATTTTACCAATTTACATTGGCTTACTGGAACACCCTTATAATTCCCTAGCATATGGTACTGAGGTACTGAGGGTATTGGGGTTCCAGGAGATCCCTATGGGCTGCAGCATTTCTTTTGCCACCCATAGGGAGCTCTGACAATTCTTACACAGGCCTGCAACTGCAGCCTGAGTGAAATAACGCCCACGTTATTTCACAGCCATTTTACACTGCACTTAAGTAACTTATAAGTCACCTATATGTCTAACCTTTACCTGGTAAAGGTTAGGTGCAAAGTTACTTAGTGTGAGGGCACCCTGGCCCTAGCCAAGGTGCCCGCACATTGTTCAGGGCCAATTCCCCGGACTTTGTGAGTGCGGGGACACCATTACACGCGTGCACTACATATAGGTCACTACCTATGTGTAGCTTCACAATGGTAACTCCGAATATGGCCATGTAACATGTCTATGATCATGGAATTGCCCCCTCTATGCCATCCTGGCATAGTTGGCACCATCCCATGATCCCAGTGGTCTGTAGCACAGACCCTGGTACTGCCAAACTGCCTTTTAAGGGGTTTCACTGCAGCTGCTGCTGCTGCTGCTGCCAACCCCTCAGACAGGTTTCTGCCCTCCTGGGGTCCAGCCAGGCTTGGCCCAGGATGGCAGAACAAAGGACTTCCTCTGAGAGAGGGTGTTACACCCTCTCCCTTTGGAAAATGGTGTGAAGGCAGGGGAGGAGTAGCCTCCCCCAGCCTCTGGAAATGCTTTCATGGGCACATTTGGTGCCCATTTCTGCATAAGCCAGTCTACACCGGTTCAGGGACCCCTTAGCCCTCTCTGGAGCGAAACTGGACAAAGGAAAGGGGAGTGACCACTCCCCTGACCTGCACCTCCCCTGGGAGGTGTCCAGAGCTCCTCCAGTGTGCTCCAGACCTCTGCCATCTTGGAAACAGAGGTGCTGCTGGCACACTGGACTGCTCTGAGTGGCCAGTGCCACCAGGTGACGTCAGAGACTCCCTCTGATAGGCTCCTTCAGGTGTTGCTAGCCTATCCTCTCTCCTAAGTAGCCAAACCCTCTTTTCTGGCTATTTAGGGTCTCTGCTTTGGGGTTTTTACTTAGATAACGAATGCAAGAGCTCATCAGAGTTCCTCTGCATCTCTCTCTTCACCTTCTGCCAAGGAATCGACTGCTGACCGCGCTGGAAGCCTGCAAAACTGCAACAAAGTAGCAAAGACGACTACTGCAACTCTGTAACGCTGATCCTGCCGCCTTCTCGACTGTTTTCCTGGTGGTGCATGCTGTGGGGGTAGTCTGCCTCCTCTCTGCACTAGAAGCTCCGAAGAAATCTCCCGTGGGTCGACGGAATCGTCCCCCTGCAACCGCAGGCACCAAAGAACTGCATCACCGGTCCCTTGGGTCTCCTCTCAGCACGACGAGCGAGGTCCCTTGAATCCAGCAACTGTATCCAAGTGACTCCCACAGTCCAGTGACTCTTCAGTCCAAGTTTGGTGGAGGTAAGTCCTTGCCTCCCCACGCCAGACTGCATTGCTGGGAACCGCGACTTTTGCAGCTACTCCGGCCTCTGTGCACTTCCGGCGGAAATCCTTTGTGCACAGCCAAGCCTGGGTCCACGGCACTCTAACCTGCATTGCACAACTTTCTAAGTTGGTCTCCGGCGACGTGGGACTCTTTTGTGCAACTTCGGGTGAGCACCGTTTCACGCATCCTCGTAGTGCCTGTTTCTGGCACTTCTCTGGGTGCTGCCTGCTGTTGAGAGGCCTCCTTGTCTTGCTCGACGCCCCCTCTGTCCCCAGACATAATTGGCGACATCCTGGTCCCTCTGGGCCACAGCAGCATCCAAAAACACTAACCGCACGATTTGCAGCTAGCAAGGCTTGTTGGCGGTCTTTTGTCAGGAAAACACTTCTGCACAACTCTCCACGGCGTGAGAAATCCGTCCTCCAAAGGGGAAGTCTCTAGCCCTTGTCTTTCCTGCAGAAACCTAAGCTTCTACTGTCCAGTAGCAGCTTCATTGCACCCACAGCTGGCATTTCCTGGGCATCTGCCCAACTCCGACTTGCTTGTGACTTTTGGACTTGGTCCCCTTGTTCCACAGGTACCCTGGACTGGAAATCCATCGTTGTTGCATTGCTGGTTTGTGTCTTTCCTGCAGAATTCCCCTATCACGACTTCTATGTCCTTTGGGGAACTTTAGTGCACTTTGCACTCACTTTTCAGGGTCTTGGGGTTGGCTATTTTTCTAACCCTTACTATTTTCTAATAGTCCTAGCGACCCTCTACAAGGTCACATAGGTTTGGGGTCCATTCGTGGTTCGCATTCCACTTTTGGAGTATATGGTTTGTGTTGCCCCTATCCCTATGTGTCCCCATTGCATCCTATTGTAACTATACATTGTTTGCACTGTTTTCTAAGACTATACTGCATATTTTTGGTATTGTGTACATATATCTTGTGTATATTTTTTATCCTCATACTGAGGGTACACTCTGAGATACTTTGGCATATTGTCATAAAAATAAAGTACCTTTATTTTTAGTATATCTGTGTATTGTGTTTTCTTATGATATTGTACAAGTGACACTAGTGGTACTGTAGAAGCTTCACTCGTCTCCTAGTTCAGCCTAAGCTGCTCTGCTAAGCTACCATTATCTATCAGCCTATGCTGCTAGACACCCTATACACTAATAAGGGATAACTGGGCCTGGTGCAAGGTGCAAGTACCCCTTGGTACTCACTGCAAGCCAGTCCAGCCTCCTACATTGGTTGTGCAGCGGTGGGATAAGTGCTTTGAGACTACTTACCACTCTTGTCATTGTACTTTTCATAAGAGAAAAATATACAAAACAAGTTCAGTGTGTGTACACATAACTAAAAAGTTTTGCATTTCCTCTTTTCACTCTTTTCTAAAGTGCTGAAAAGTACTTCTAAACTTTCTAAAAGTTCTTAAACGTTTTTTTTTTCTGTCTTTCTAAAAGTTCTGAAAACTTTTTTCACTTTTTCTATCACTTTAACTCTCTCTAAAAATGTCTGGCACAGGCCAAAATGTTGATCTGTCCAAACTTGCATATGATCACCTTAGCTGGAAAGGAGCAAGGAGTCTCTGCATAGAGAGAGGTTTGAGTGTAGGGAAGAATCCTTCCTTGGAATTATTGCTTATCATGCTTAGAGAACAAGATAAGGCCAAAAGGGCCCCATCTGTTGAAAAAGTAGCTAATGGTTCCCAATCTGATCCTGGGACTCCCCAAGGAAAAGATTCAGGAAAGAAACTTCCCAGCCTGCCCATTACTAGACAGTCTAGCATAGTTGGTAATGATGAGGAGTCACACCATACAGATAGTGTTGTCTCACATCATAGCAAGAGCATTCATTCTCGCCACAGTAGAAGTGATGCTTCTGTTAACCAAGCTGTTAGGGTGCCTTCTGTAAGGGACAGGTCTCCTTCTGTCCATTCTCACCATACTTCTGTTTCAAGGCATGTCCCTCCCACCCACCCTGATGACAGAATGTTAGAAAGGGAGCTCAATAGATTGAGAGTGGAACAAACCAGACTGAAGCTCAAGAAGCAACAGCTGGATTTGGATAGACAGACTTTAGAAGTAGAGAAGGAAAGACAGAAATTGGGTTTAGAATCCCATGGTGGCAGCAGCAGTATTCCCCATAGTCATCCTGCAAAAGAGCATGATTCCAGGAATCTGCACAAGATAGTTCCCCCTTATAAGGAGGGGGATGACATTAACAAGTGGTGTGCTGCACTTGAGAGGGCCTGTGCTGTACAGGATGTCCCTCAGAGGCAGTGGGCTGCTATCCTATGGCTATCATTTAGTGGAAAAGGTAGGGATAGGCTCCTTACTGTGAAAGAAAGTGAAGCCAATGATTACAAAGTTCTTAAGAATGCACTCCTGGATGGTTATGGCTTAACCACTGAACAGTACAGGATACAGTTCAGAGAGACCAAAAAGGAGTCTTCACAAGACTGGGTTGATTTCATTGACCATTCAGTGAATGCCTTGGAGGGGTGGTTACATGGCAGTAAAGTTACTGATTATGACAGCCTGTATAACTTGATCCTGAGAGAGCATATTCTTAATAATTGTGTGTCTGATTTGTTGCACCAGTATTTGGTGGACTCTGATCTGACCTCTCCCCAAGAATTGGGAAAGAAGGCAGACAAATGGGTCAGAACAAGCGTGAACAGAAATGTTCATACAGGGGGTGACAAAGATGGCAATAAGAAGAAGGATGGTAAGTCTTCAGACAAGGGTGGGGACAAATCTAAAAATGAGTCTTCATCAGGCCCACAAAAACACTCTGGTGGGGGTGGTGGGCCCAAATCCTCTTCTAATCAGAACAAAGAAAAGAAATCATGGTGCTATTTATGTAAAATAAAAGGCCATTGGACAACAGATCCCAGTTGTCCAAAGAAAAGCACCAAGCCTCCCACCACTACAACCCCTACTGCTACACCTAGTGTCCCTACTAATAGCAGTGGTGGTGGGAGCAAACCTACTAATAGCCAATCCAAGGGAGTAGCTGGGCTCACGTTTGGTAACTTAGTTGGGGTTGGTCTTGTTAGGGAGACCACAGAGGCTGTGTTAGTCTCTGAGGGGGCTATTGATTTAGCCACCTTAGTTGCTTGTCCCCTTAATATGGATAAGTACAAGCAGCTACCCCTAATAAATGGTGTTGAGGTTCAGGCCTACAGGGACACTGGTGCCAGTGTCACAATGGTGATAGAGAAACTGGTCCACCCTGAACAACACCTACTTGGTAACCAGTACCAAGTAACCGATGCTCACAACAACACACTTAGCCACCCCATGGCTGTTGTAAATCTCAACTGGGGGGGGGGTTCTGGTCCAAAGAAAGTTGTGGTAGCCTCAGATTTACCTGTAGACTGTATACTAGGAAATGATTTGGAGACATCAGCTTGGTCAGATGTGGAGTTGGAGGCCCATGCAGCAATGCTGGGTATCCCAGGGCATATTTTTGCTTTAACCAGGGCTCAGGCCAAAAAGCAAAAAGGACAGGGAAGCTTGGATCCTGGAACAATGGACCAAGTGCTCCCTAAAGCTAGGGCTAGTAGAAGTAAAGCACTTCCTACTATCCCTCCCTCTACAGTGGATTCTACTTCTGAGGAAGAAGAATTTCCACCCTGTGCAGAACCTACGCCAGAGGAGCTGGAAGCAGACACTGCTGAGCTTTTGGGTGAAGGGGGGCCTGCCAGGGAGGAGCTGAGTGTGGCACAGCAAACCTGTCCCACACTAGAGGGTCTAAGACAGCAAGCTGTCAAACAGGCTAATGGGGATGTCAGTGACTCTCACAGAGTTTACTGGGAGAACAACCTCTTGTACACTGAAGGAAGCAAGGGATCCCAAACCTGGAACTGCCAGGAGGTTAGTGATTCCTCAGGAGTACAGAAAGTTCCTCCTAACTCTAGCCCACGACATTCCCCTAGCTGGACATCTGGGACAAATGAAAACCTGGGACAGGCTTGTTCCCTTGTTTCATTGGCCTAGAATGTCTGAGGACACAAAAGAGTTTTGTAAGTCCTGTGAAACCTGTCAAGCCAGTGGCAAGACAGGTGGCACACCAAAGGCACCCCTTATTCCACTGCCTGTGGTTGGGGTTCCCTTTGAAAGGGTAGGGGTTGACATAGTTGGCCCCCTTGACCCTCCTACTGCTTCAGGCAATAGGTTTATCTTGGTGGTAGTAGACCATGCCACAAGATATCCTGAAGCAATTCCTTTAAGGACCACTACAGCACCTGCAGTGGCAAAGGCCCTCCTGGGAATATTTTCCAGGGTGGGCTTCCCAAAGGAAGTAGTATCAGACAGGGGAAGCAATTTCATGTCTGCATACTTAAAGGCCATGTGGAAGGAGTGTGGTGTGACTTACAAGTTCACTACACCCTATCATCCACAAACAAATGGACCGGTGGAGAGATTTAACAAAACTTTCAAAGGCATGATTATGGGTCTCCCTGAAAAACTCTGCAGGAGATGGGATATCCTGTTACCATGCCTCCTTTTTGCCTACAGGGAGGTACCCCAGAAATGAGTGGGCTTCAGCCCCTTTGAACTCCTCTTTGGACACCCTGTTAGGGGTCCACTAACACTTGTCAAGGAGGGTTGGGAACAACCTTTAAAAGCTCCAAAGCAAGATATTGTGGACTATGTACTTGGCCTCAGATCAAGGATGGCTGAGTACATGAAAAAGGCCAGTAAAAACCTTCAGGCCAGCCAAGAGCTCCAGAAGCAATGGCATGACCAAAAGGCTGTTTTGGTTCAGTACCAACCAGGGCAGAAAGTGTGGGTCTTGGAGCCTGTGGCCCCAAGAGCACTCCAAGATAAATGGAGTGGACCCCACACAATTGTTGAAAAGAAGGGTGAAGTCACCTATTTAGTTGACTTAGGCACTGCCAGGAGTCCCCTTAGGGTGCTCCATGTCAATCGCCTGAAACCCTACTATGACAGGGCTGATCTCACCCTGCTCATGGCAACTGATGAGGGACAGGAAGAAGACAGTGATCCTCTCCCTGATCTCTTCTCTTCCACAGAACAAGATGCTCTAGTGGAAGGTGTTGTACTGGCAGATTGTCTTACTGCTGAGCAGAAAGACCACTGCATAAGTCTCCTGGGTCAGTTTTCTGAACTCTTCTCTACTGTGCCAGGTACCACTTCTTGGTGTGAGCACACTATAGATACTGGCGACAGCTTGCCTGTCAAAAGTAAAATCTATAGGCAGCCTGACCATGTCAGAGACTGCATAAAGCAAGAGGTGCAGAAAATGTTAGAACTAGGAGTTGTTGAGCACTCTGAATGTCCATGGGCTTCTCCTGTGGTACTTGTACCAAAACCTCATTCCAAAGATGGAAAAAAGGAAATACAGTTTTGTGTAGACTACAGAGGTCTCAACCAGGTAACCAAAACTGATGCTGACCCTATAGCCAGGGTAGATGAGCTCATAGATACACTGGCATCTGCCAAGTATCTAAGCACTTTTGATTTGACTGCAGGGTATTGGCAGATCAAATTATCAGAAGATGTAAAAGCTAAAACTGCATTTTTAACCATAGGAGGCCATTACCAATTCACAGTAATGCCTTTTGGATTGAAACATGCACCTGCCACTTTTCAGAGGTTGGTGAACACAGTCCTGCAAGGGCTGGAAGCTTTTAGTGCAGCATATCTCGACGATATAGCTGTCTTTAGCTCCAGCTGGGATGATCACCTGGTCCACCTATGGAAAGTTTTAGAGGCCCTGCAAAAGGCAGTCCTCACTATCAAGGCTTCAAAGTGCCAGATAGGGCAGGGGAAGGTGGTTTATCTGGGACACCTAGTTGGTGGGGAACAGATTGCACCACTACAGGGGAAAATCCAAACAATTTTAAATTGGGTTCCCCCTACTACTCAGACTCAGGTGAGAGCCTTTTTAGGCCTCACTGGGTACTATAGGAGGTTCATAAAGAACTATGGCTCCATTGCAGCCCCTCTTAATGACCTCACTTCAAAGAAAATGCCTAAGAAGGTATTATGGACAGCAAACTGTCAGAAAGCTTTTGAGGAGCTGAAGCAGGCCATGTGCTCTGCACCTGTCCTGAAAAGCCCTTGTTACTCTAAAAAATTATACGTCCAAACTGATGCATCTGAATTAGGAGTAGGGGCAGTCCTATCACAACTTAATTCTGAGGGCCAGGATCAACCTGTTGCTTTTATTAGTAGGAGGTTGACCCCTAGAGAAAAGCATTGGTCTGCCATAGAGAGGGAGGCCTTTGCTGTGGTCTGGGCCCTGAAGAAGTTGAGGCCATACCTGTTTGGCACTCACTTCATTGTTCAGACAGACCACAAACCTCTACTTTGGCTAAAACAAATGAAAGGTGAAAATCCTAAATTGTTGAGGTGGTCCATATCCCTACAGGGAATGGACTATACAGTGGAACACACACCTAGGAGTACCCACTCCAATGCAGATGGACTCTCCAGATATTTCCACTTAGACAATGAAGACCCATCAGGTAATGACTAGTCTTATTGTCCTTCGTTTGGGGGGAGGGGTTGTGTAGGAAAGTACCATCTTGCCTGGCATGTTACCCCCATTTTTCACTGTATATATGTTGTTTTAGTTGTATGTGTCACGGGCACCCTGCCAGCCAGGGCCCCAGTGCTCATAAGTGTGCCTGAAAGTGTTACCTGTGTTATGACTAACTGTATCACTGAGGCTCTGCTATCCAGAACCTCAGTGGTTATGCTCTCAAATTTCTTTCCAAATTGTCACTAACAGGCTAGTGACCAATTTCACCAATTCACATTGGCATACTGGAACACCCTTATAAGTCCCTAGTATATGGTACTAAGGTACCCAGGGTATTGGGGTTCCAGGAGATCCCTATGGGCTGCAGCATTTCTTTTGCCACCCACAGGGAGCTCTACAAATTCTTACACAGGACTGCCACTGCAGCCTGAGTGAAATAACGTCCACGTTATTTCACAGCCATTTACCACTGCACTTAAGTAACTTATAAGTCACCTATATGTCTAACCTTTACCTGGTAAAGGTTAGGTGCAAAGTTACTTAGTGTGTGGGCACCCTGGCACTAGCCAAGGTGCCCCCACATTGTTCAGGGCAATTTCCCCGGACTTTGTGAGTGCGGGGACACTATTACACGTGTGCACTACACATAGGTCACTACCTATGTGTAGCTTCACAATGGTAACTCTGAATATGGCCATGTAACATATCTATGATCATGGAATTGCCCCCTCTATGCCATCCTGGCATAGTTGGCACAATCCCATGATCCCACTGGTCTGTAGCACAGACCCTGGAACTTCCAAACTGCCTTTTCAGGGGTTTCACTGCAGCTGCTGCTGCTGCCAACCCCTCAGACAAGTTTCTGCCCTCCTGGGGTCCAGCCAGGCTTGGCCCAGGATGGCAGAACAAAGGACTTCCTCAGAGAGAGGGTGTTACACCCTCTCCCTTTGGAAAAAGGTGTTAAGGCAGGGGAGGAGTAGCCTCCCCCATCCTCTGGAAATGCTTTCATGGGCACAGATGGTGCCCATTTCTGCATAAGCCAGTCTACACCGGTTCAGGGACCCCTCAGCCCTGCTCTGGCGCGAAACTGGACAAAGGAAAGGGGAGTGTCCACTCCCCTGACCTGCACCTCCCCTGGGAGGTGCCCAGAGCTCCTCCAGTGTGCTCCAGACCTCTGCCATCTTGGAAACAGAGGTGCTGCTGGCACACTGGACTGCTCTGAGTGGCCAGGGCCAGCAGGTGACGTCAGAGACTCCTTCTGATAGGCTCCTTCAGGTGTTGCTAGCTTATCCTCTCTCCTAAGTAGCCAAACCCTCTTTTCTGTCTATTTAGGGTCTCTGCTTTGGGTAATTCCTTAGATAACGAATGCAAGAGCTCATCAGAGTTCCTCTGCATCTCTCTCTTCACCTTCTGCCAAGGAATTGACTGCTGACCGCGCTGGAAGCCTGCAAAACTGCAACAAAGTAGCGAAGACGACTACTGCAACTCTGTAACGCTGATCCTGCCACCTTCTCTACTGTTTTCCTGGTGGTGCATGCTGTGGGGATAGTCTGCCTCCTCTCTGCACTAGAAGCTCAGAAGAAATCTCCCGTGGGTCGACGGAATCTTCCCCCTGCTACGGCAGGCACCAAAGAACTGCATCACCGGTCCCTTGGGTCTCCTCTCAGCACAACGAACGAGGTCCCTTGAATCCAGCAACTCTGTCCAAGTGACTCCCACAGTCCAGTGACTCTTCAGTCCATGTTTGGTGGAGGTAAGTCCTTGCCTCCCCACGCCAGACTGCATTGCTGGGAACCGCGTCTTTTGCAGCTACTCCGGCCTTTGTGCACTTCCGGCGGAAATCCTTTGTGCACAGCCAAGCCTGGGTCCACGGCACTCTACCCTGCATTGCACGACTTTCTAAGTTGTCCTCCGGCGGCGTGGGACTCCTTTGTGCAACTTCGGGTGAGCACTGTTTCACTCCTCTTTGTAGTGCCTGTTGCGGCACTTCTGTGGGTGCTGCCTGCTTCTGAGAGGGCTCCTTGTCTTGCTGGGCGGCCCCTCTGTCCCCTGACGTAATTGGCGACATCCTGGTCGCTCCTGGGCCACAGCAGCATCCAAAAACCTTAACCGCACAATCTGCAGCTAGCAAGGCTTGTTAGCGGTCTTTCGGCAGGGAAACATTTCTGCACGAATCTTCGCGACTTGGGACATCCATCCTCCAAAGGGGAAGTTTCTAGCCCTTGTCGTTCCTGCAGAATCCTCAGCTTCTACTGCCTAGTAGCAGCTTCTTTGCACCCACAGCTGGCATTTCCTGGGCATCTGCCCATTTCCGACTTACTTGTGACTTTTGGACTTGGTCCCCTTGTTCCACAGGTATCCTCGACTGGAAATCCATTGTTGTTGCATTGCTGGTTTGTGTCTTTCCTGCAGAATTCCCCTATCATGACTTCTATGTCCTTTGGGGAACTTTAGTGCACTTTGCACTCACTTTTCAGGGTCTTGGGGTGGACTATTTTTCAAACCCTCACTGTTTTCTTACAGTCCCAGCGACCCTCTACAAGGTCACATAAGTTTGGGGTCCATTCGTGGTTCGCATTCCACTTTTGGAGTATATGGTTTGTGTTGCCCCTATCCCTATGTGTCCCCATGGCATCCTATTGTAACTATACATTGTTTGCACTGTTTTCTAAGACTATACTGCATATTTTTTGTATTGTGTACATATATCTTGTGTATATTTGCTATCCTCATACTGAGGGTACTCACTGAGATACTTTGGCATATTGTTATAAAAATAAAGTACCTTTATTTTAGTATATCTGTGTATTGTGTTTTCTTATGATATTGTGCAAGTGACACTAGTGGTACTGTAGGAGCTTCACTCGTCTCCTAGTTCAGCCTAAGCTGCTCTGCTAAGCTACCGTTATCTATCATCCTAAATTGCTAGACACCCTATACACTAATAAGGGATACCTGGGCCTGGTGCAAGGTGTAAGTACTCCTTGGTACTCACTACAAGCCAGTCAAACCTATGTGACCTTGTAGAGAGTCGCTGGGACTGTAAGAAAACAGTGAGGGTTAGAAAAATAGCCCACCCCAAGACCCTGAAAAGTGGGTGCCAAGTGCACCTAAGTTCGCCAAAGAGCACAGAAGTCGTGATAGGGGAATTCTGCAGAAAAGACCAACACCAGCAATGCAACAACGATGGATTTCCAGACGAGAGTACCTGTGGAACAAAGGGACCAAGTTCAGAAGTCACAATCAAGTCGAGAGTGGGCAGATGCCCAGGAAATGCCAGCTGTGGGTGCAAAGAAGCTGCCACCGGATGGTAGAAGCTGAGGATTCTGCAAGAACGATAGGGGCTAGAAACTTCCCCTTTGGAGGATGGATGTCCCACTTCGTGAAGAGTTGTGCAAAAGTGTTTTCCGGCAGAAAGACTGCAAACAAGCCTTGCTAGCTGCAAAGCTTGTGGTTAGGGTTTTTGGATGCTGCTGTGGCCCAGGAGGGACCAGGATGTCACCAATTACGTGAGGGGACAGAGGGGGCGTCCAGCAAGACAAGGAGGCCTCTCAGAAGCAGGCAGCACCCGCAGAAGTGCCGGAACAGGCACTACAAAGTGGAGTGAAACAGTGCTCACCCGAAGTTGCACAAGAGAGTCCGACGCCGCCGGAGGACAACTCAGGAGGTCGTGCAATGCAGGTTAGAGTGCTGTGGACCCAGGCTTGGCTGTGCACAAAGGAAATCCTGGAAAAGTGCACAGAAGCCGGAGTAGCTGCAAAACACGAGGTTCTCAGCAATGCAGTCTGGCGTGGGGAGGCAAGGACTTACCTCCACCAAACTTAGACTGAAGAGTCACTGGACTGTGGTAGTCACTTTGACAGAGTTGTTGAGTTCAAGGGAACTCGCTCGTTGTGCTGAGAGGAGACCCAGAGGACCAGTGATGCAGTTCTTTGGTTCCTGCGGTTGCAGGGGGAAGATTCCGTCGACCCACGGGAGATTTCTTCTGAGCTTCTAGTGCAGAGAGGAGGCAGACTATCCCCACAGCATGCACCACCAGGAAAACAGTCGAGAAGGCGGCAGGATCAGCGTTACAAAGTCGCAGTAGACGTCTTTGCTACTTTGTTGCAGTTTTGCAGGCTTCCAGCGCTGTCTGCAGTCGATTCCTTGGCAGAAGGTGAAGAGAGAAATGCAGAGGAACTCTGATGAGCTCTTGCATTCGTTATCTAAGGAATTCCCCAAATCAGAGACCCTAAATAGTCAGAAAAGAGGGTTTGGCTACTTAGGAGAGAGGATAGGCTAGCAACACCTGAAGGAGCCTATCAGAAGGAGTCTCTGACGTCACCTGCTGGCCCTGGCCACTCAGAGCAGTCCAGTGTGCCAGCAGCACCTCTGTGTCCAAGATGGCAGAGGTCTGGATCACACTGGAGGAGCTCTGGGCACCTCCCAGGGGAGGTGCAGGTCAGGGGTGGTCACCCCCCTTTCCTTTGTCCAGTTTCGCGCCAGAGCAGGGTTGAGGGGTCCCTGAACCGGTGTAGACTGGCTTATGCAGAAATGGGCACCATCTGTGCCCATTAAAGCATTTCCAGAGGCTGGCGGAGGCTACTCCTCCCCTGCCTTAACACCCTTTTCCAAAGGGAGAGGGTGTAACACCCTCTCTCTGAGGAAGTCCTTTGTTCTGCCTTCCTGGGCCAAGCCTGGCTGGGCCCCAGGAGGGCATAAACCTGTCTTAGGGGTTGGCAGCAGCAGCAGCTGCAGTGAAACCCCTGAAAAGGCAGTTTGGCAGTACCCGGGTCTGTGCAAGAGACCCATGGGATCATGGGATTGTGCCAACAATGCCAGGATGGCATTGAGGGGGCAATTCCATGATCATAGACATGTTACATGGCCATATTCGGAGTTACCATTGTGAAGCTACACATAGGTAGTGGCCTATGTGTAGTGCACACGTGTAATGGTGTCCCCGCACTCACAAAGTCCGGGGAATTTGTCCTGAACCATGTGGGGGCACCTTGGCTAGTGCCAGGGTGCCCACACACTAAGTAACTTAGCACCCGACCTTTACCAGGTAAAGGTTAGACATATAGGTGACTTATAAGTTACTTAAGTACAGTGTAAAATGGCTGTGAAATAACGTGGACGTTATTTCACTCAGGCTGCAGTGGCAGACCTGTGTAAGAATTGTCAGAGCTCCGTATGGGTGGCAAAAGAAATGCTGCAGCCCATAGGGATCTCCTGGAACCCCAATACCCTGGGTACCTCAGTACCATATAGTAGGGAATTATAAGGGTGTTCCAGTATGCCAATGTGAATTGGTGAAATTGGTCACTAGCCTGTTAGTGACAATTTGGAAAATAATGAGAGAGCATAACCACTGTGGTTCTGAGTAGCAGAGCCTCAGTGAGACAGTTACTCATAACACAGGTAACACATACAGGGCACACTTATGAGCACTGGGGCCCTGGCTGGCAGGGTCCCAGTGACACATACAACTAAAACAAAATATATACAGTGAAATATAGGGGTAACATGCCAGGCAAGATGGTACTTTCCTACAATGGGGCCAAAGTTGTTCTGCCCATCAGTGGGCAGATGGGGCAATTACCCCCGATCCACATCCCGGGGGGGCAAAAAGTCTACTAGATGCCAGGGAATAAAAAGAAAAAAGTGGATGTGGTGGCTAATAAACAGTATGGGACTGGTTATTCCCCCACCCCAACTGAAGGGGGTAACAGTCTTTCAGCTCTCCCCCACACACTAAAACATCTTATCCCACGGCAAGCAAAAGGACATTTGATTATTTTGGGTTTTGGTTTTACATTTGGGCCATGAGAGCTTGGTAACTCTCAAAATCATCCCACTTGGAATGGTGAGGGCTGCACTTTATGGACTTTTGGACCCTGTCATGTAGAAAAATCAACAAGACCTAGACACATCTGAAAACTAAACATCTGGGTGATTCCAGGGTGGTGTGTTTCACATGCACCCTGCACCATTTTCTTACCCACAATGCCCTGCAAATCTGCAACTTTGCTGGCAATCACACATTTTCCCCCATTTTTGTGATGGAACCTTCCGGAATCTGCAGGAATCCACAAAATTCCTACCACCCAGCATTGTCTCATCTAAACCGATAAAAATTCTGCTGCACTTGTCAGCCTAAATTTTTTTTTTTTCAAACTGCTCGTTTGGACCCACTTTGGTTCCCCCTCAATTTCGACATGTTTTTGGCTCTTCCCTGTCACAAGCACTTGGCCCACCTACACAAATGAGTATTATTTTTACTGGGAGACTGAGTGGAATGTTGGGTGGTATGAAATTTGTCCCTGTGCGGTGATCCCACACAGAAATGTGGGAAAAATTTGATTTTTTAGCTAAATTTGAGGTTTGACGAGGATTCTGGGTAAGATTACATTGGGGGATCCATGCAAGTCACACCTCGCTGGACTTCCTCGGTGTCTATTTTTCAGAAATGTCTGGGTTTGGTCGGTTTCCCTAGATGGCTGCTCAGCCCAGGACCAAAAACTCAGGTGCCCCCCGCAAAAACAGGTAGTTTTGTATTTGATAATTTTGATGTGTCCAGATAGTGTTTTGGGGCATTTCCTTTTGCGGGCAGTAGGCCTACCCACAAAAGTGAGGTACCATTTTTATCGGGAGACTTGGGGGAGCGCTGGGTGGAGGGAAATTTGTGGCTCCTCTCCGAATTATAAGGGTGTTCCAGTGTGCCAATCAGAATTGGTGAAATTAGTCGCTAGCCTGCATGACAATTTAAAAAGCAGAGAGAGCATAAGCACTGAGGTTCTGGTTAGCAGAGCCTCAGTGACACGGTTAGGCACCACACAAGGAACACATTTAGGCCACAAACTATGAGCACTGGGGTCCTGGCTAGCAGGGTCCCAGTGAGATAGTAAAAACACCCTGACATATACTCACAAACAGGCCAAAAGTGGGGGTAACAAGGCCAGAAAGAGGCTACCTTCCTACATGCACGGTGCACAAAGAACTTTGTAGAAGGATGCCAACAAGCCTTGGCAACTGCAAAACACAGGACAAGCTCTTACCTACACCAAAGTTGGACAGTAGGATGTCAGGACCATCGGGACTACTTCAGTCTACCACCCGTGATACAGGATCCACGCAGCTCATCAGGAGAGGAGATCCTTGCAGCCGGTCATCGTTGCAGTAGGTGCCTGCTTAAGCAGGGTAGTGACCCCTTCACCCCAAGGGAGATTCCTTTGCTCTTCTGGTGCAGGCTGACGACAGGCTGTCCTCAGAGGATGACCGGGAAACAGTTGCAGTTGCTGGCAGGAGCTGAAGATACAATGTTGCAGAAGTCGTCTTTGCTTCTTTGTTGCAGTTTGTTGAGTTCCTGGAGGGTCCAGATGCAGTTTCTTTGGTGAGAAGATGAAGTAAAGGATGCAGAGGATTCCTGCTGGAGTCTTGCAATCTGAATCTGAGGAACCACCCAAGAGAGAGACCCTAAATAGCCCTGAAAGGGGGATTGGTCATCTAAACAGGTAAGCACCTATCAGGGGAGGGCTCTGACGTCACCTGCTGCCACTGGCGACTCAGATGCTCCCAGAGTGCCCTGCCAACTTGGAATCCAAGATGGCAAAACCCAGGGATCCTCTGGAGGAGCTCTGATCAACACCCCTGGGGTAGGGATGGACAGGGGAGTGGTCACTCCCCTTTCCTTTGTCCAGTTTCAAGTCAGAGCAGGGACTGGGTTCCCTGAACTGGTGTAGACTGGATTATGCAAGGAAGGCACCATCTGTGCCCTTCAAAGCATTTCCAGTGGCTTAGGGAGGCTAACCCCCATGCCTGTAATACCGATTTCCAAAGGGAGAGAGTGTAACACCCCTCTCCCAAAGGAAATCCTTTGTTCTGCCTTCCTGAGCTCGAGCTTTTCAAGCAACAGGAGGGGAGAAACCTGTCTGAAAGCCAGCAGCTGGGGCTGCCTGGAAAACCTTGTAAGGTTGTAATGGCAGTATTAGCGGTCCTCTAAGGAGCCCCCAGAGTGCATGGAATCATACAGCCAATGCTTGCAAACGCATTGAGATATGATTCCAACATGTTTGATACCAAACATGCGTATGTTCGGAGTTACCATTATGTAGCTGTACATAGTCTAGTGACCTATGTCCAGTACACGCGTAAAATGGCATCTCCGCACACACAAAGTCCGGGAAAATGGTCCTGGAAGTCATGGGGGCACCTCTGCTAGTGCAGGGGTGCCCTCACACACAGGTACTTTGCACCCTGCCCTCAGGGCAGGAGGACCTGTTATGGGGTGACTTATAAGTGACCTGGTGCAGTGTAATTGGCAATGAAAGGGTGCTTGCACCTTTTCACGAAGGCTGCAATGGCAGTCCTGCAGAAGCCTTTGCATGGGCTCCCTATGGGTGGAAAAATATATGCTACAGCCCATAGGGAACCCCTGGAACCCCAATGCCCTGGGTACCTAGGTACTATATACTAGGGACTTATAAGGGGGCACCAGTGTGCCAATTCTGGGTGAAATACTGGATTGCCAGTATGCAATAACCATAATTTAAGGGAAAGAGTATAACTCCTGGGGTTCTGGTTAGCAGGATCCCAGTAGACACAGTCAAACACACTGACAAGCAGGCCAAGAGTTGGGGTAACCAGGCTAGAAAGAGGCTACTTTCCTACACTGGTGGTGGATGAAAGAATCAGGGGTGCAATCAAGTTACTCAGTCCTTGTGTGGCGCTGATGTTCAGTAGCACCAGCCGTGGCCTTCTGGGAAATCATCGGGACCTCTTAGTGTTTTATGGATGAAACACTGCAGTCATTACTTGTTCGCCTCTTTAATTCAGCTCTTGTTAAGGATAAATAAAGGCACCAGAGGGTAAATATCCATGATAGACAGCTGCAGACATGGGTGATGGGTCACTGCAGCCTTACAAGCAGGAGCTGTGAGCAGCAGGTACAGAGGTCAGCTCTGGTGAAGCCCCACTGGCCCAGACCTGCACAAGCCCCGCCCCTGGCAGAGATGTGCTGGGGGGTCCTTTGTTTCATCTCTGAGAGTGACCAATGAGGCGGCAGGGGGTGGCTCCGCCCCTTCTGGTGGACCTGCAGAGCTCTATAAATCTCGGAGTCTGAGCAGGGCTCAGTTTGCTGGGTCTGTTCAAGGGGGCTTGGGGGGGTAAACGTGGGTGTGTAATGATGGGGGGGGTGTTTTGTTTTTCGCTTAAAGTTAACAAAGTTTTCTATTTTTATGCATGGTTTTTAGATTTTGTTTTTTAACCATCTCCAAGTTCTGCGTTTTGAATTGAGAGCTTTAGGAACAAACGGTGAACTCGGGGCTGGGGGGGGCAGCTGACACGGGTCTGAAGGGATTAGAGGTCGCGGGTGTTCTGTTGCAAGGTCCTGTTACTTTCAGGAAAAAATATCTTTATTTAAGACGGAGCCTGGTCCCACGCGGTGTTTTTCATACAAACCGTGTGCGCCTCTGCCCCGTGCAGCGCTCAGTGTGGTGGTTCAGCAATGACTGATGGTTGGGGGGTGGGGGGGGGTGTTGCCGGCCTTGATACCTCACAGATATTGGACGTCTTGAATGACCTTTTTGAACACTTATGTAATGGGCACCGATTTCTGCTTCTGCCCGGCTGCAAACATTTGTAACTTTTAATCTTTCATAGCAAAGAAATGCAGATTTAATAGTTAAACCGGCACGAACGTCAGAGAATGTCTGATGGACACCGGGTCACACATGACCCCCGGGAGCTAAAATGCAATAGCTGCCGTCAGGTGTTTCCACTATTCGGTCAGAACTACAGGTCCCAGCATGCACCGGGGTGTCAGAGAAAAGAGCTGAGAACTGCAGCGGCAGTGTTTAGGACGCCTCTGCTGAAAACATTTGGGTGAAATGTTTGTGCTGAGAAACCCTGGACTGCACCCAAACTAGGGGATATTATCTTATTTAACGAGGGTTGTTAGTCTGAATGAAGTGTATCGCTCATTCACAAAATACTGATTGCAGTGACTTTACTAATTCGTTTGTCAACACTCGCCTGTAGTATACAAACACCAGAGCCCCCCCCCCCCCCCGCCTGTAATTCTAAAAACGTCTCAGAAACAGTAAAAACGTGGACAGTGTTCACTTAATACAGACACATAGTCATTGTTTTTTTTTGCTAAATATAAACCAAGTTTTGATATATTGTGGGATTCAGATTTAGTTTTAAATTGTTCAAAGTCCTGCGTATTTCTCTTGAGAGTATCCGGCACAAACTTTAAACTTGGGGGGCCGGGGCAGCTGAAACGGATGCGAAGGGATGCGCGGGGGTTTCTGTGCAAAGCCGGGTTCCTTTCATGAAGAAATCTCTTTATTTAGGGCTCGGTAAGCCCCTCCCCCAGCCCCCCAACACGTGTAATACAAACCCTCTGCTGTGCCCCGCGCACCCCTTCAGTATGTTGGTTCAGCAGTGAGGCTGTTACTTGAGGTTTGGGGAGCTGGGGTTCCTGAAACGGGGACGGAAAGTTACTTGGATTTTTCGTTTCCTAACAGGATCATTTTCTTTATGCGGTTTTTATTTTATTTAAATGAAAATTACACTTAAGTACATAATTGGCATCGATTTTTATGTATAACTGCTGCTAGTTCTGAATTTAAAACGTTTAAGTTTTAGTGGCAAACCAATGCAAGTTAAAGTGGAGCAAACGTCAAGAACTGGTTGAGGGAGACCACTTCACTGGTTTCTAAGCCAGAACTACAAGACCCAGAATGCACCAGGCAGTCCCATAAGTCATTGACAACTCTGGCACGGAGTAAATCCACTGTAGTTTGACGCAGCGCCTTGATGGGGCCTTCTGTGAAGTTTTGTGTGTGAGCGGAGTATCTCGGGGTCCTGAAGGCCCGCCACAGGGGGGAAGGTTTCTTTATACTGAAGGTCCTCGCTGCCCCCTGGCTCGGGGTTCCTCATTCACCGAGGGGTGTTAGTGTGAGGTGTAAAACACCTCGTCTCTTTCTAATCAGCAGTTTGTCCCCCTCACCTGCAGTTTATAAACACATTACTGAGGTGCGGTGCGTGGACCCCCCTCCCTCCCAAGGGCTGTGAATCTAGATGTCTCGCAGAAGAAACAAGACAAACTCAGTGTTTACTTACTACAGTCACTGGGGTCTTGGATATTTAAAAACAACAAACTGTTCGAAAAAAAAAAAAAAGCTTGTACTTTGTTTTTAAGTTTTGTTCTGAACGGGTTTGGTAAAAATGTGTGCCGTCCTTAAATGGTAAGTTATGTTTCAGAATGACAAGGGCCCGTTAATACAAAACTACCAGAGCGCAGAATAAAATCCCATGTTTAGTAACGAACCTGTTACTGAATAAAATCTGTGATTAGTTCTCTGGTAATGTGTGGACCCCCCCCCCCCCCCTCGCTTCCCACTTCCCTCCATGCCCCTCCCCCCCACCACCCCTCTGCCTGCCCTTGGCATCACCTGTCAGTTTGTTTCCATGTGCTCGTGGCAGGACTACATCTCCCAGAATGCACTGCGTGTATAAGTGTACATGACGGAGTAATATAGGGGCGTCTAATAAACCGTTTGTTTTATGTTCAGGTCTGTACTGTTCCATAACTGTACACAGGTTGTTGTAATTTAAGCTATTACACGCACTTCGCTCTTCCCAGCATCCTTCATGATAGAAATATTTATTCACATCCAGTATCAATAAAATACAAGTACAATATAACAGTGGTTCCCAAACTCTGGTCCGGGGACCCCTGGGGGTCCGCAACTGCTTCGAAAACTAAATATCACCAGTTTAACCCCTAACTTTCAGTAATGATTCAGTAGGGGGTCCTCAGATTCCAATAAAAATTCAGTGGGGGTCCCCAAGCTCCAGTAATGATAAAGTGGGGGCCCTCAGAAGTCAAGAGGTTGGGAACCACTGCAATACAATATTATGCAATACCACCAAGATTTCATGATGGTTCTTATCAAAGGTAAAATGAACTTCATGGCTTCAGAAGGGGGACCAGGAGTTCCTGGGCACCTGAGGGGTGTCTACAACAGTCAATGAGCTATATGTAGAGTCCAGCTGGACTCATTCTAGTCCTTCTGCCAGCCACTCTGCTGAGGGCTGGTCTTACTTGTGTAACCTACACCCACCCAACACAGGCGTCACCAGTCAGGTGACCCTGCCAATAAAAGGGGCCGGGCGCACGTGCCTGAGGCCAGTTCAGTACTACCTACCACCGTGTCTGCGTCACCTCATTTACGAGCATGGGGGCCTAGGGCCCCACATTACACTATACACGTCTCCTTTAGGAGGATGAACTAATCATTTCAAAGTGCGGAACAGCAGCGCGTGCAAGGGCGCTATTTGTGAACGGTTCCATCAGTGTCTTCATTCTGCATGGAGACCTATATCCTGTAGGCGCAGCATCTGCTTAAATGCGATGATGACGTCAGGGGGCAGGAGAAGAATACACAAGCCCCCTCTAAAACCCAGGTACCCCGGGCACCCTAAGAGCAACTCTTCACCCCTCCTTGTCGGTGAAAACTTCAGAGAACCAGTAATGTCCCCCCGCAAATAGGAGTCAGAATATTTCCCCCCCCCTCCCCACCCCCCATAGCAGCCAGAATATCCCCCTGTCCGTAGCAGCCAGAATATCCCCCTGTCCGTAGCAGCCAGAATATCCCCCTGTCCGTAGCAGCCAGAATATCCCCCTGTCCATAGCAGCCAGAATATCCCCCTGTCCGTAGCAGCCAGAATATCCCCCTGTCCGTAGCAGCCAGAATATCCCCCTGTCCGTAGCAGCCAGAATATCCCCCTGTCCACAGCAGTCGGGGTGAAAGCCAGGGCTCTGGCCACGATCCACGTCCTCAGGTTTACAGATGAAGTAAGCCTGTGCTGCTGAGAGGGTTTTGCTGTGAACAGCGGCCGCAGGGCGTCCTTTCTTATCTCTCGAAGGTTACAAAAGAGTCCCAAGTTGTCTGAGAAGACTGACCCTCGCATGGTTATTGGGGTAGCTTAGGGGAGCAGTTTGCTAAGCCCCATTGCTGGTGCTGCACAGGCCTTTGCTGTTATATAAATAGTTCTCCGACAGGTTTGTTCCTGATCTTACCTGCAAACCTAAAAGGCTTCAATGGTTCTTACAAATGTCAACGTCCCAGCATTCAGCTGAGACCTCCAGTGACAATTACTGAAGCATTGACTACCTAGGAATGTGGGGTTTTGAGTGTCACCGAACTCCTTCCCCTTTATATTATTAGTTTTCATTTTCGCTCTTCCTTCCCCACAGACCATAGTAAGAGTTTTCTTTAGACTAATTTTCAGTTCTTTGCCTCCATCAGATGCTGAAGACCGTTAGCGGGGCCAGATATCAGTGCCCCATCGTCTGCCTATAGGAGAGGCGTGGACTGCTTTCCAACCCAGGGGCATCAACATTCTCCCCTGGCAGTGCCTTCTCCACCCCATTAATGTAAAGAGAAACAAGCACTTGCAATGCAATAGGTCTCGCGTTTTCTTGAGTTAGAGCTATTGGCATTGTCATGTCACAAGTGGACTTTTCTTGCCAATAAACTGGTCACCCGTCTCATAATTTAGTCTTTTCCTGTCGTATAATTCCAGTGGCCCAGCGTTTGACTAAAGGACTTCTATCTACCACCTTCTTCTATCCTAAAACATATACAATTATCACATAAACCTTTATCAGATAGAAACTTTTGGCATTAGAGAGTAATACTCAAAACATCATAACAAAAATATCATGGAGGTTGAAAGGAAAGAGGGAGTTGGGAGTGAAGATGGAGAGGACAAGTGGCTAGAAATCATGTCATGGGCTCTGGAGTAAGAAAGGAAAATGATTCACTGCAATTTCGGTAGGAAATTAGAGCAGTAATTGGAGTTGAGTGAGGTCCATAGGTCTCTGGGCCCTGGTGCTACTGCACCTGATGCTCCATTGATAATTAGGCCTCAGGAGAGAAAGCGGATGGGGCAGAAAAAGTGAAAGGAATACAACAGACAAAAGGAAGAAAGAGAAGAGGTTGCAGAGAAATAAAAGAAAGAAGGGAAAGAAAGAACGAGAAAATGAAAACACAACTAAGAGAAGAGAGATCGCAAACGTGAGACAAAAGGAAAAAGGGATGGAAGCTAGCGAAGGAAAGATAGAGGAAAAAATAATGAAAAGTGTGAAAAAAGAGACCTAGCACCTAAATATTTGTTTCAGGCGGGCACTAAAGAAACCTACTCATGATTCTGTGTGATGCAAATTATATTGTCAAAAAAATAATACAAGCATTTAGAAATACTCGATCACTTACAGACCATAAAGTAATGAGCGAGTGTGCGTACATGCCGGGGGTGAGCTGTATTTAGTGCATCAGTTGCCGTGGCAACAGGGTCCAGGAGTCTTGGCAGCGCATGAACTCCAGGTATGGATTTATTAAAGCCCCCCAGCAGGGCGCCCGGCACCCTCACTGCGCTGCCGACACCAGTCTGGAATAACTACTGAGGCCACTGAGTGCCGTGACTGACTGCTGTACACCCACGTGCTGTTACCTTTGCTATGTGGAACTCCTTCAGTTTTCAGGCATGACGAATTACGTCAAAGGCAGTTGTGTGTTAAACATTAAAAAAAAATGCATGACAAGATACGTGAGGATTGTCATGAAGTTTTTATTAGCACTCTAAAGCCATACAATCTATAAAATATTATCACACAGAAGGAAAGACAATACTTAGATTTATTCTAACGGTTGTAAATCCCATGCACCTGAAGTTAAAAATGACCCGTGTGATTTTTGAAAGCACAAGGGTGGCATAGTTTGTTGTTCTGTTTAAAGTGAGCCCTTTAATGACTGCTGCTGAGTCCAAGTATTTCAGACATTCTTTTAGTGTTAATGCTCAGAAGAGTCAGATTGGCCATTGACCCTGTGACCTCGCTAACTGCCCGGTGAAGCACCTTCTTTTTGCAGTTTTATATAGCGCAAACGTGACCCAAAGGTATTGGGGCACTTTACACGAGCACCAGATACATTGCACAAGAACACAAGCTCTAACCAGTCCATTCAGAAGGAGAAGCCCAACCTGCGCAAGAAGGAGAGTTCTTGATACTTTATGCAGGGGTTGTTCATCCAGAACCTGTGAACCAGGCTCCTGGTGGCCGGTGGTCTCGGGATGTCAGTCACTGCCCCTGCAGTGGGGTGACGTAGCAGCTATGCACTACGGCTACTAAAACCCTGACGGGCAGCGTCTGCTTTTGAGGTTCTCCCACTGCTTCCCCCTTTAATAAAGATGGCATCTGACTAGGCGCATGTACAACACACCTTCAGATACAGCTGAAACATTTGAGCAACGGTAGGTAAAGGCCTGCAAACTGGCAACAGATGGCATGCAGCTGTACAACGTACGCCGCCCAAGCTCATGCAACTAGGAGAACTGGCAGATGAAGAGTCCCGGAGGAAACCAGGAGGTACTATGGCATTTACAAGAAAAAGCGAGTCCAGTGGACCCAAAGACCTACACAGGTGGCTGCAGGAAGGCATTGTTCTAAGTAACAATGAACCAAACGAGAACATAAGAATCAAACATCACACAACACCTTTCTGGACACAGGGCAAGTGCAGAAACTACTTATAGTAAAAGTTGAAAGACATACTAGCTCTTCCACTAGGATTGTAATAAACTTGTCTTCTATAAAAACAGAAAGCTAGTAATATCTAACAACGAGTTGGAGACCTGCGGTACCACTCATGGGAGTGAAATGTTCAGTCTCTTCTGCAGCTGCCAAAACTGTGGGGTTAGTGAAATGGAGTAGAAATGAGAATGAGCACCTCCCTCACCCATCTGCAAGACAGGACCGGGGTGTTTTAAATCAGAGCCTGAGAAGACCTGTCAGCCTTGGCCTCTAGTCCGATATCACCACAAAAAGAATAGACTATTGGAATTCAATGATGGTCAGCAATAGAGAAATCACTTGCTTTACCGGAATTCACATGCACCATGACCAGAACATGCACAAATTTAGAGTTTGAGAAAATCTAGATCTATGGAACTATTTTACAGTGTTTGTGTAGAAAATACGGTATTTCACTTAAAAAAAAAAAGAGGTTATTTTGACAATGAGCAGAAGTGAAGCGAGTTGACAATGGTAAGAAAACATGTCACCGGTGCCAATTGCAAGGGTGTGCGCAGGATTTGGGAGAGCAATAGGGGCGAGGCGCACAAACATTACCAACAGTAACCGAGATTCTCCTGGTAGCCTGCATTGACACTCCCAGGACCACATGCACTACAAGGACGTTCAAGTGCTTGGAAGTGGCTGGAAGGTGAGATGTTGGCACTTTACAAAATAATTAAAGACGCAGATAAATTATTTTATTAAAGGACTATTAAAACATGTTATTGAACACCACCCAACTCAATAGCCCCCTTTAATGATCTCAGAAAAAAAATGAAACTTTGACAGCAAGCGGTTGAATGTCGGTTCCTTGGTTGTAGCGATAAACAATGTAACACACAAATTAACCTAGCATGATTAACACTCAACAGCAAGGGTTTCTCCGGTAAGATATTTTTAGACACTCCTTTAGAAATATTAGATGTAGTCCAAATATGGACGTCAGAGTAAATGTCTTGAGCTTGCCAAATAAATGCTGGTTCTCGTTATTTTTTGTACTCGTGGTGCCCAGTTCTTGCTGCAAGTAATACAATGAGGCAATTGCCCGCTAACCCTCATGACCAGGGTAATAAATGTTATAATAATAATAACGGTCAGTGCAAGGGGAAAGTAGCCTAGACTTCCACGGAATATAAACAGCTTAATAAAATCTCTCTATACCATAAAGTAGAACAAACGAGATGTATTAATACTTTCAGGCGTTATTTCCATATGAATCTTATGCTGACATATAATTCTAATAATCAACTGTCATACTATTTATAAGCAAAGGTAGGTGCTCCTAAAAGAACAGTAGAAGTGCAAGTGAGTGACGGTGATACATACACGTAGTGCAGAGTGTGGTTGTATAAAATTATCTTCCAGTGGCTCCCACAATCCAGGAGGCCCTGGAGTATTGTTAAATTTCTTATGTTTTTCACATCCACTCTTTTAGAAACGTGTCGACATTTCGACCCCGTATGCAGGCAAATCAGGATGGGGTCATCATCAGGACAGGGATGATTGCAATGGAAGCACCTACGGGGGGCATAAATCACCAGATTATTGGGGTTCATGTGAATCACTATCTAATAATAGGGATATCTAAGTGCAACTCACCTATGCTCCAATGTGGGGAAAATGACACACAATGGCTGGGGTCTCCCTATTGGAAAATAAACCGTGAGTCAAGAACATCACTCAGAGTATGATTCAAACACTAAAGAATTTTTTTATATATAAAGCGAAAAGGGACTTAAAGGAGTCGTAGTCCGAGGAGTCTGTTATTTGGTGTCAATCAGATGGCTCTGGTTATTTGGATAAGCCAAATGTCGCTTGAATCCAGTGTTCAGGAGATTTACTGAAATATATATATTAAAAATTATATAGGATTATATATATACATATCAATCTCTAAACATGAATCTGTGAATAATAGAGTGTGGTAAAAAACTCACATCAACTAGAACAATCCGTAGGCTACGTATAGCCAGGAAGCGCCAAAGATATGGTGCTCCCGATATCTATGGACCAGAACAAGGGGTAGAAAGGATTATCAATACCTCCAATGGTGGGGAAGCGTGTGTCAGGTGTGGTGGAATCTCACCTACTTGTGGTCAAGAACACTCTTGTGTCCTTCAGACGGCCGTGTTATTCGGCCAGTGCCCAGGTATTCAGACGACTTGTCTCTTGAAAATTCAGCAAGAACGCCGCTCGTACCACGAACGTTCTGTAGTAAAAGGCTCCGTTTCCATAATGGAGCGAGTAATCCAAGTTGCGATTGGAGGAAGGCCCCTCCAATCAGCAGGCTACATCACCCACTGGTGGGTCGGACTGGGAAGAGGGTGTTCCCCTTCTGGTCCGCTCGTCCGGGTTAATATATAATAATGTAGCCGACTGCGGCCGCGAACTGCATGCGTGCACATGCGCTCAGGCTGCTAAGGGGATTAGTCTAGTGAGTGTCCCTCATGGATGGCACTTGTTTAGAAGCCGAGTACGGCCGCACACGATGTGCCCATGCATACGCTTTGGTTGTTCGTGGGAAATTAGTGATGTGATGAATGGATGCGATCTGCAATATGCAACGTGCCCGCCCCCTATGTCGACGGAGATTGTGAGCATGCCTGGTGTCTAAATGATTGAGTTGCTGCAGTTAGGTGAACATGCAAGCAAAATGCAATTATACACTACTGTAGCAAACATCATACATGTATCATAACATCTACATCATGTCATATTACATTATATCAACGTATAGGGCAATTCCTAGTTATAAGCAGTGACATAAGTAAATGAAAATAGTATAAATTACAATAAAAAGGATTTGTAATAAGCGGTGGGGGGGAGGTTGTGGGGGAGGGTTCCACTAAGCCCCATCGTATAAATGATGGTGGTTGGGAGGACCGTCGACCTACAAATTGCCCATGTATCCCCGGAAAAGTACAAACTAAAACAGCCAACCTACATATCACGGCTGTGGTGTTACCTATCAGAATGATGTAAAGTTAATAGGTCTATCATACAAAAGAAACTTAGAGCCGAGTGTCGCCAGTCCTCGGTGGTGTTGAGTCCCTTACTGATGGTGTCACATTTCTTGATCCAATAAAGTTCACCTTTTGATAGGATGCGTTCCTTATCACCTCCCCTTGGTCCCAAGGAGATTTGCTCAATCACTTGCCATTGCATTTCTTCACACGTATGTCTTGCTGTCTCGTAATGCCCTACCAGTGGAGCGCCAGTCTTTTTGCATCTAATTCTACTTTGGTGTTGGAGGATCCTACACTTAACTTTTTGCGTGGTCTGTCCTATATACAGTAAATCACAGGGACACCAAATGGCGTAAATAACATTCTGCGTGTTTCAAATGCTAAATTTCGGCAGTGTGAGTGTGTAGTTATTGTGACTGAAATCTGTTGTATTTAAAGTTGTTTTACAGGCTGCACAGTTACTGCACTTATAATGACCAACTACCGCAGGTAGGCCCCACAGTGTATTAAAGTCTTTTTTGGGTGCCTGGGGCAGGAGGGCATTCATGTGGCTATCTTTCAAATTTCTACCCTTCTTGAATGAAAACAAGGGTGCCTCTCGTGTATGTAAGTGATCCTTAATCAATGGCCAGTATTGTAGAATTATTTTGTGGATGTTATTGCTGGCAGGGTTAAAAGTGGTGACACAAGCAAGCCTATTGTTTTCTGTTTTGGCTTGCTTGGGCTCTAGAAGGGTCTCCCTATGATTGAACCAGGCACGTTTCCTAGCCCTAATACCAATCTCTTGGGGTAGCCCCTTTCTATCAAACTATCGATCAGAAAGTCAGATTCCTTGAAAAAATCTTTTATTCGTGCAATTTCTCGGCATTCTGAGGAATTGCCTGAAGGGGAGATTATCTCTAAGGCCTCTTGGGTGATGGCTTGTGTAGTGCAAGAGTGTGTTCCTGTCAGTAGGTTTGCGATATAGGGTCACAAAGCTTTTCCACTCCCAATTTCAAATCAAGGAACAGGATGCTTATTTTGCTGGATTCCATCGTAAATTGGATGTCCCTAGATTGGCCGTTTAGCCATATGTGAAAATCTCTCAGTACAGTCACAGGCCCTTGTCAAATCAGTAGAACATCATCGATGTATCTAGACCATTTTCTCAAATGGCCTAGAAAAGGGTTAGCTTTGCTGAAAATATGTTGTGTTTCATAGTCTGCCATATATAGATTTGCTAGATTTGGTGCGAAAGTAGCACCCATAGCTACACCCTTGGTCTGGAAATAGAATTTGTCGAACATGAAGTAGTTTTTTCCCATGGCTATTCTCATCTCCACCAGAAACCATGTGGGTACCTGTGCTGGTTGGTCCCGGGTGGCGAGTGCATCTGCCTGGGGGATATTGGTGTATAATGATTGTATGTCCATGGTGACGAGGATTTCTGTTTCTGTAGAAGCATTGAGGCCCTCGTATAACATGATTACGTGCATGCTATCTCTAGTGTATGCATCAGTGAGGGGTACAAATGGTTTGATAAAATCTAAATATTTACATAGGGGTTCCAAAATGGACCCGCAACCCGAGACAATTGGTCTACCCGGAGGGTTCGTCAAGTTTTTGTGTATCTTGGGCAAGGTATAGATGACCGGGATACATGGATTTTTCTTGTTAAGGAATTGGAGTTCTCTCTTAGAAATAAAGCACAAGTCAAAGCCTTTGGTTGTTAATTCTAGTATTTCCTTACTCAGTTGTTTGGTGGGATCAATCGTACTTATTTTATAGCAGTCTTGATCACTGAGTTGTCTAAGAATTTCCTGTTTGTAGTTGTCAATGTCCTGTAGCACTATCCCACCCCCTTTATCGGCTGCCTTAATTATCACATCTCGTCGTTGCTTCAGGCCTTGAAGAGCCATGTTTTCTCCATATGTTAGGTTAAATTTAATGTAGTTCATTTCTTTGCTTAGGGTTTCTACGTCCTTGAGTACCATCTTCTCAAAGGTAAGGATTTCAACCGGCATGGTGGTTGAAGGAGGGGTAAAGGAGGAGGGTGGTCTAAAGTCCATGGTACTACGGGGACTCTGTACAAGGTTATCCCTGTAGAAATTACTCAGGCGAATACGCCTGAAAAACCTCCAACTCAATTTTGGTTTCAAAGAAATCCGGTCTAGTAGTCAGCACCCTTTTCGAGGACTGTCAGTTCTAGGGGTGTCAAGGGGTGGTGTGACAGTGTAGTGAATCCTAGTTCGTTTTTAATGGGATAGCAGGAGTTAGCTTAGCCGCTGGCTTGTAGATTTGTGCTTCCGTCACCTAGTGACTTTTAACCTATTTAGCTTGCTCTCTTAGCTCATTTAATTATTTCTTTCTTTTTCTAAGATGGCTGCCTTGTTTATAGTTAGGCCACTTGTTATGAGTTACTTTATCAGTGTCACCGCGGCAAGGCGTCAAGATCAAGCACCAAAGACAAACAGTAGGTGTTCACACTTAGGGATTTTCCCTCTCTATACTTTCGAGGGATTGTTGATATTAATTTCCGTCCAAAGCATGTCTGTTATCTATTGTTTAGGAACACACCTACATCAGGGGACCTTGTAGATCTGTATAAATACATCACACTTTAGACAGATAATCAGAGGGATTCGCCACCATCGCCGATACCGATCTTGACGCTGACCCAGTCTTCGTGTCCCTACGGAGTCTGAGATAGAGACCTCATTCCAAGGTAACAAGGGTTGGTGGCTCCTCTCATGGACACAGCTTTGGCAGATTAGGTTTAGCGAACCAAGCTCTCCTTTAGGTAGGAGGTTATGGCTATTCACATGAGGGTAATAGGGCATATTCTATCTTGTATATCTTTTTCATGTATTGCAAAATGGTGGGGGTCTTCATAACAATGACTCTCTTCTTCACAATACTGTTACTAGCTATATCCATTATCCTAATCATTGCAGTCCATGCAACTTATCGCAAATTGCAGTTATGTTAAATAAAAAGCTATTATAATTTTACTGCATCTGTGTCATTGCCTGTATTTGAATGAGACATAATATATCTGTGATAAAAGGGTAATCTCCGTTCAACCACGACACTCCCTGAGATATCTTACTTTGAGTCCATGCGTAAGCGACTGGCATAAATTACCTTTTAATATTGTGTTTCTGGTGAGGTGCTGCTAGTGAGCCGGTAAGGTTGGGACAACAGTTGCGACTTGTTGTAGGAAAGACTGAGTCGTCTACAAACAAAAGTACTGTTATACTTAAACCTGCAGTCTTGCTCAGAGCAAGAGTCCAAACTATGACATGGCGCCACCAACGATGGTGTTTAGGCGCTAATTTACGGAGACCCTGACTATCACTCTCTCACAGACAACAGGAACCCCAAGTACCATTATACGGAGACGTCCGTGGTCTTTGGGAGATTCCTCCTCAGCTGAACAGGTAACCCCTAATTAAGCTGTAGGTTGTTCGAGCTCAAACTCATAAAAAGGAAAAAACGTCCCCTATTTGGTGTTCCGTTTCTCTAAACAAATATGGCTAATACCATAGATATTCCTGCAAATGCTAGACATGCACTTACACAACATTTATTAACGCATGGCCTTACAGAAGAGGGCGGGGATGTTACTCTGATAATAGAGGCAACTGAAGCATACCAAACTGAAAATTTTACTGTTGGGTCACCTTTCCTGAGGTTGACCAACGAACGCACACATTTCACACATATGAAGTTGCGAACATACCTGTACGGTACGAAGCATACCAGTATCATGAAATATCGCTCACATATCAAGAGCATCAGAACTGGTTTGAAGGTGCCCTACCACATGTACTACGAAGAGTGAGGCTAGGTCCCTTAAGTAATGAGGGACCTACATGGCCCATGTTTGCCACATATACACCTCACCCAGGCATACAGACCATGCCGATCGCAGATTTTCGAGTATTATATAATGAATTAGTGGCATTATATAGACGATTGGTTCAGTTCATAATGCCAACATTGAGCACTGCACAAGCGTGTCCAGCACCGCCAGTAGCTGGTGGTTATCAATTGGCTACTGGGATTAATCCACAAACTGCCCATACTATTATGGGAAAAGTGCCCAAGGAACGGGAAAAAATACCGTTCTGGATAGCACAGAAAACTAATCAGCTGGAAGCTGTGTTTCCCCATACGGGACCACAGGAAAAACATAGATTGCTCACTATGTGCTTGCCGTTTGGGATGGTTCCCCCGGTGGATGACTGTGCCACATGGGGTACAGTCTTCGCTGCTGTGTATACTACCACACATGGTTCCCCGACACTTGCCAATTTACTGGAAGTGTTAAAACAAATACAAAATGAACATGGGGCTGCACCGGCCCTGGATCTGGGGATGAAATTGATGCGTAACTTTGACACCGTCTCCTCGATAATACTGAGTAATATTAAAGGGGAAGCGGTGGCACTGGCATTACGCCAGCGTCTCTGGGAAACTCCAAATCTGGAACAAGAGAGACAGCTACCGAAAATAATTTCTGATACCTATACTAGTATAGGACTGGATAGTTTGGGAGCCAAACCTAAAAAATTGGAGTTACAAAGTACTACCCATAAGGAGGGTACGAAGCAGGCACAAGAGGGCTCTAAGAAGCGCTGGGACAAACAAAGTTTTCAAAGAAAGAAGAAATAAGAGAGCTGATTCTCCACATCCGGAGTACTCCGAAAGGAGGTATAATCTCAGAAATAGGGAGCACATTAGACCTCCAGACAGATATACTGATTAACGTCCCTCTCGTTCCTTTCAGGACGCACCGGATAAAGGTAGCGAGAGAGGGGGCCATCAAGATCGACGTCTGGAATACGTGAAAGAGAACAAAGACTCTCCACAGTCTACCATTAAAAAAGAAAAAAAGACTCCTCCACAAAAGCCACAGTTTAAAAATAAGAAGGTGGCAGCACTAACAGTTAAAAATGCCAGTAGTATTGAACACTGCTGAACAAGAAGTGGGCCGTGACTCTGTTGGACAGCGCGGCAGAGGTCACGATATGTTGCCAGAGTCTGAAAGATCATCTGGATGCGACAGCAACTAGCGATTACATGGCGGTTGAGACAGCGGATGGCCGCGTTCTTCCCCCCGATAGGGTTTATGATTTGACAATTCAGATAGAGGGAGACGTGAAACGCAATATTAGTGTAATATTTTGGGATGAACTTATTAGTGATATCCTATTGGCCGAGAGAGACTGGCCACCTGAACACGTCTGCAAGCTCCCGCATGGGGAAAATGTCATTTTGCCTTTTTCCGATCTTGTTCCAGAAGCAGCGAAAGAAGCCTATGCTGCTGAATGGGCTTTAGCGCAGTCACCTGCGCTATATCGCAATCATGTCGGTTGGGACAAGGAGTCTCCTTGTCATGTTATTCCCATTAGGTCTACACCCCAACCGCAGCCACAATACCCTGTTAAACATGAAGCGAAAGCTCCAGTGAAGGAGATACTATCACAACTTGAGTATCAAGGAGTAATTGAACCCTGTACATCGGCAATGAATAATCCACTATTCCCCGTTGCAAAGCCAGATCATTCATATAGAATAGTGGTTGATTATAGACACTTTAATAGTCATACACGCACATATGCTATACAAAATTCGCACAGCACTGATAAATAATATAGTGCGTAAGAAATATAAAACTACATTGGATATATCTAATGGATTATTCTGCCAGAATTTAGCACATGAAAGTAGGGACCTAAGTGCATTTTCATTTGGCTCTCAGAACACTTTTGTCGTTTACCTCAAGGCTATAAAAATAGCCCAGGCCTGTTTTCAGCCCGTGTAACACCAATTTTGCACGAGCTTGATTCAGATGCATTATCCTATGTGGATGATATCTATCTCACTGATGACACCCTCGACATTCATCTTGCAAGGGTCGATCGGATTATTTTGGGATTTGCTGACCTCGGTTATAAATTTAATTTTAAGAAAAGCAAGATAGCCTTTCTTAGTGTATTGTTCCTGGGATATGAGCTATCAAACGAGGGGAAGAGCCTGGCCCCGCACTTCCTAGAAAAGTGTGCTCAACTACAGCCTTCGAACACGCTTAAGAAATTACAGTCATTACTGGGTTTCTTTAATTTTGGCAGAACATACATTCCAGATTATGCAGAACGCATTAAGCCACTTTATGACTTAATTCAGCCCAATTTTTGATTGGACGATGGACGATTGAACACACACATCCTTCGGGACATGCAACGGGACATGCTAGAAGCTAAACACTTACACACACGTGACAATAAAACAAATTTGGTCATCAGAATAATTGCTGGTGTCCTTGGATTTACTTATGTCACCTTTAATGAGGATGACACAGTGCCGATAGCATATAAATCACACTTATACTCAAATGCTGAAAAACGTTTTGCACCTACAGAAAAGATTCTGACAGCAGTTCAGATGGCCGTCATAAAAGAGAGGTCACTTGCCCAGGGGAAACGCATTATTGTTGTCTCCCCGGTGCCGGCCTTAGAGGCTGTCACTAAAGCGAGCGTTCCATACCCTAAGGCATTACATCAACGCTGGATTCAATGGGCAACGTCTCTGACCACCACTGATGTTGATTATGTATTTGACCCAAGACTTCAGACACAAGAATTTCTCCAGTATGAACAGGAGTACCCCGCTCCTCTAGATATCCTGCCGCTAGACAGTTATAATACTATCATTTATACTGACGGGTCAGCACAACCGGCTGTAGGTACTAAGGGGCATATTTATACTCCGTTTGCGCCGAATGTGCGCCAAAAATGTTGACGCACAATCAGCGCAAACGTTGCCCCATATTTAAACACTGACGCCCGAGCCGGCGCAAGGGAAACTTCCACTATATGCGTAATTTTCTGGATGGGGCAACCCGCCCTGCGTTAATGACATGCAGGGTAGGCGTTCCCGTCCAAAAAACGACGCACACAGCCGTGCGTCGTATTTATGCTTCCGGGCAAAAATGACTCCCGGCCTCTGCATTCTGTGCACTCCTGTACGTGGAAAAAATATGACGCCCATGATGTATGCGTGGTAAATTTGACGCAACAAGGACAATATGTTGGACATGTCATGTACCTTATTAATTTTCATATATTTTTTGACTCTGCATTATGGGCAATGTTATGCGTAAAAAAAAGACGCACATTGTGTATGCGTGAAAATATGACGCATAACGGGAACATAAAAACGGTGGCCATTTTATGCAGGAAGTGATGTAATAGGATATCCTGTTTACTAAATCTGTACTGGGAGTTAACTTTCACTTTCACTTTCACTTTGCAGTCTCAGATTTATCTAGACTGTGTGGTTGTGTGAAAGGTGTTGTCCTGTTTAACTGCTTTTGTGTCCTGTGTACCTTGTATTTTGTCTTTTTGTGATCCTAGTCTTGTTGCCTAATATTGTCTCAGTCTGTTTAGTCTAGTTTTGTACAATCCTGTTTTTGTTTGTATTGTCTGTGGGAGTCTGTTCTGGTTAGTATAACTTTGGGGTTAGTTGGGCTATTTTTCTTATTTTTCTTTTTCCTTCACTACTCTACCTTTCCCCATTTCCCACTTTTACTTGTTTATTTAATTTTGCTCATTTAATTCTGTTAATATGTCAGGTAGGCCTCGCCTTTCCAGGATGGGTGAGGATGAATTGGGGGGATTTATTTGGCTAGTTTGCCATTTCCTCCCACTCATGCTGGAGGCTGGGGGCCGTGTGATACAGGAGTATCACACGGAGGCACGGAAAGTCCGGTGGGGGAAGGTGCCACCATCACCTGGTCCGGGTGTACGGGAGCATGCGGAATGAGCATCAATTAAAGCACCGCTGGGCTGATCTCATATCCAGGGAGCAGGACCTGCTGGACCACCTGAGAATCAGGATTGGTGTCCATGTTGGTGAGTACAAATCAATTACATGTGAATAATAGAAATCTGTGTGGGGACATGTGCAGATTGTTACCCAATCTGCTAGATAAGTAGCTGACTGTGTGTAATTCTAGGGAAACCTTGGCCCATATTTATACATTTCTATCCCCGATTTTGCGCCGCATTTTCACGCAAAAATGGCGCCAACTTACGAAATAGAATTGTATTTTGCTAGTTTGCGCCGTCTCTGCGTCAAAAAATGATGCAAATGCGGCGCTACAAAAGTATAAATATGGGCCCTAATGTGTATTTGTTGCACAATGTGTAGGAAGACCAATGCTAGCAGTCAGATGGCTCATGTTTTCAACACATACCAGATGCCTGTAGCTGTATTTAATGTAGTGTTGCATTTGTGTCAGACAAGCGACACGTCAATGCCTCTATTTGAACTCTACAGGTCATATTGGCCAGTGAGAAAGTCATGTAGAAACAACATACCTACATATGTTGACGCCATAGCTAGACAGAAAATTGGAAACCCATGATGATGCTATAAATGTGTGGTGCCTTCACGTCACATGAAGTTAGCTATGTTGTCCACACATATGTCACATGTGTGTCTGGTTGCTGTGTGTTGAAAATGTCCACCTAGCCTGTTTGATTGTGAGGGGTCATGCAGTCCTCAAGTAACCAGCTTTTGGATGTCTCTCTGGGATGCCATTATGAGATGTATGCAAGACATTATTGCTTGGGCATACTAATGGAGGGGTATCTTTGACAACACCTGACTGTCCTGGCCACTGCATGTGTGTAGTAGGGTGTGAAACTGTAGCAGGAGACTCATCCAATGTTAATGTTGAATAAAAAGTCATCCATGCAGTATGAGCATGTGGGAAAGTGTATCATTACCATGTCATATTCACACAGTGTCATAGTAACTGCAATTATTTGTCAGTGCACCAAGTCTGAGTATATTCTTCCTTTCATGCTTTACAGGTGGACCAGCACCGTACACCGTGGGAGAGGTGGCACATTTTGAGGACCCTGATACCTACAGTGAGTGTGGCCTGAGTACTAATTTTATTGCTTGCTAGTGATGCATGATGGACTACTGTGTGCAACAGAATTCATGATTTGATGCGCTGGCCGTTCATTGGCATTGTTGCTTTAGTGGGATTTCAAATATCACTTCTGTTTCTGTAAAGCAATACTTAGCCATCTCTCAGATTTAGGGGCTGTAGGTCATTCCAGTTGGACCGCAATGGGGAATGGGATGAGTCATGTGTAATACACTGGTTAATGTAAGACTTGCTCTGGGACTTGGCTTGAACTGAGTCTGCATATCAGACTGACATTCTCCCATATAGCTTTGGCAAATGGCTTTGATGAAAAGTGCATCTTCCTAGTTGAGGATGGACTGTGTACACTGTAGGTTGGATCTTCCGGGGGCATGTACTTCCACTAGTTGAACTAGAAGTGTGTGTGACTAGAGTGCAATGGCCTAGGTGTTCTGTCGACTCATGATAATGGGTGTTCTAGCTCCTCTGTGTGTGTTGTAAAACATGCCTCACTGATAGTATGTGATGTTGGCCTAAGTCAGAGCATTTTGACATGGTTGGACCTTGGATGTGACCATGTTTGGCTGACTCCAATGTGTTGCTAGCCCTTCATAGGTGTTGTGTGTGAAGGCACATACTTGTTGACCTTTGTATACACTCCTGGGTGTGCATTGAACATGGGATTGTTGGTTGTTCTTCCCACCCCACCCTCAAAGACTGCCATGTTAATGTGAAACAGGGTACCTAGGACTGTAGCAACCAGTATGTTACATGTACTTGTGACCTTTAGCAACTTTATTTAGAACCTAGGGCCAGATGTAGCAAACTGTTCAAGTTGCAAATGGCATAAATTGCTCTTTGTGAGTCGCAAACGTCTGTTTGCTATGCAGAAATGTATTTTGTGATTCTGAACATACTTGCAAAATGCATTTCCGACTCGCAAATAGGAAGGGGTTTTCCCGTTCTATTTGCGACTCGCAGTGGTATGCAATTCCATTAGCAACCGAGTACGTGGTCGCAAAGGGAGTCGCAGTTCCCATCCACTTGAAGTGGATGGTAACCCACTTGCTAACTGGAAGGGGTCCCCATAGGAACCCTTCCCCTTTGTGAGTGGACCGAATTTTTTTTTTTTCAAAACAGCCAGTGGTCCAAGGGACCACTACCTGCCCTGACATAATCCAAAAATAAAGATTTTTTTTTTTTTTTCTAAGTGCAGCTCGTTTTCCTTTCAGGTAAACGGTCTACACTTGGGAAAAAATAACCAGCTTTATTTAAAAGCCGTCACGGCCATGGAGGTCTGCTGTTCCCAGCAGGCCTCCATCCCCGTGAGTGCCCATAGTCGCTAAGGGGGCGCAAATTGGGACCCACCTCATAGATGTTAATGAGGTGGGTCTTTGCGACCCCATAGCGACTCGCAGACGGTGTCGGAGACACCGTTCTGCATTGCAAATTGCAAGTCGCAATTTTCCATCTTCCTACATCTGGCCCCTAGTGTACACATTCGGTTATGGCCCATGGGTTCAATCTTAGCACACAACTAATTACAAATGGCATTGAGTGAGGAGTGTGATAGTTATCACATAGAGTGACATATGTAGTGAAGTCAGTATGCGGAAGAGGTGCAGCCATAATGTCAGATGCCGTAGGTATAATTTGGATGAGTAGTTTAGGGTGATGTCATCCATCATGTAGAGACATGGATATGCTAGGTGTGATATGCCCTTATGTATGCAGGCTTCACATGTACTTCCTCTGAGCCTTTCAGTGAACTAGGTTGTGACAATTGCTGCAACCAATACATTTCTAGTAATGTACAAATAACCCATTGTGCTATTCCACCCAATGCAATTCCAAAGGAAAATATTTGCCTTTTCTCTTCACAGCTGCAAACATGAGTGCCGCAGATCGACACCAATTTGAGAGGCGTGCCATGAGATACAGGCACATCCTGCAGGTGATCTACTGTCAACTAGCACGAAGATTTATGTAAATTATTATTATATAATTTCTTTATCAGATCCCCTGACTACATTATAAGTCTATAATTGATTTGACCAGATGAATTGGCTGCTAAAACTAGAGCATCATTGAACAGTACCAGTGGGAACGGCCCTGAAGAAGGTTGTCTACAATAACCTACAATACCGAAACGCGCGTAGGCCTTTGGTCCCTACGGTACTACTTTGATAGTACTATGTGAACATTGTTTCCTTTTTTGTATATCAAATTATTAATGTCAACATACTATAACAATTGTTATATCCTTATTATCTAGAATTGTTTTAGTCCTATTATGTTATTTTGATCAGTTTGTTGATATGTTATTTCACTTGTAAATAAGACACGTTTATTCATTTGCATCGTTTAGTGTGCATGTGGTATGCTTGAATTAGGTGTGTTCTAAGTTCCCTTTATCTTTTTGATTTAATGTATATTTTTTATGATTGTTGAATAATAAAATATTTGTATTCATAAAATAAGTCTATATCTATTATGAAATAGGATTACTCTGTATGAGATTAAGTACCTAAGTATTGCAGCCTGATATCACGAGTATATATCTGGTCATTAGTATATAATTAGTATCATTTGAAACCACATTGTTGGTACGTGAAAATGATGGTATTTTCACGCCTATTAGTTCAGGGAATCCCCTTATTGCTATTTTCCTATGGTTATGACACTTTGTCGTTGGGGTCTGTCTGTTTGATTATTCTATTATCTGTTCTGTATTGGCTTGTTATGTAGTTGTCTGTGTTTGTAGTCATTTTATATCATATATCCCTTATACATATATTTAATCTTTCATATGTGCTAGTTTCAGTAGCCACCTTGGTAACTCTATTTCTTATCTCTTATCTATTTCAATATGCATGAGACATTTATTGTCTGAATCAAAAAGCGGGTTTATATTTGAGCACTATATTCTTTTATTTTTTTCTGTCTTTTTAATATCATTCACATTTTTATTTATTTCACTATCCTTTAGTTATTTTTATCTTCATCTTATCTAGCGGCATAGTCAGAATTAGACAATAAAGAAATATTAATTTCTCTAGGTATTGGGTCAGATCCAATCATGGAGTCCATTAAAACATTTGGATTCAGCGAGGAAGATCTAGCCAAACTATTAGATCAACCAAGATCAGGATCAGGGACATCGATTTCTACGAATCAGCCTAAAGAAGGTTGGTTTAAATTATTGGAATTAAAAAAAAAAAAACTAAACGTACCGAACTACACGCAGATTACATTTTAGAATATCTCAGAGCCGGGATCATTCCTACAGGACTAAGAGTGAGAAATATCCCAGGTCTCTTTATAGAGATTAGACAATTCCTAGAAAAATGGTCCTTGATCTCCAATCGTTGTTCCCGAGATTGGATGATCCTTATAATAGAGACCGCTAGAGAATTAATGGAAACCCTTATGAGAGAAATCCAGTCATTAGAAGAAGAATTGAAAACACAAGACTCTGTCCAGGAAGCGAAGAAACAGATAGAGACCATTAATCAAGAACTTGAATCCTTTAACCTATATTTAGTCAAGAGAAAGACAGACAAGCTTAGAAAGGATATTAGATGGTTCACTAAAGAACGAGCATACCCGTATCTATCGGACGGATATTATGCGAATCAACAACATAATGCATCACAACAAGACCGACAATTTTGGACGACTAAGAAAATCGTGACCTTCTCAGATACCTCAGAGTCTGAGGGAGAAGGAACACCTAATCAGTCCGAACAATACAATGCAAGGGTTGTCCACAATGAAGGCCCTAGTCGCTCGAACCATTTTTTATCCAGAGGAGGGAGACCCCGAATGAGATTCAGAAACTATCAGAGGGGCAGATTTCAGAATGTGGACAATCCACCACATACTCTGCAAACCAGGAGACAACAATATGGGAGGGACTAAAAGCAGTACCCGTTTTTAATCTAAGAACTTCACTTATGGATGCAGACACTGAGTCATTACTAAAGAAAGGGCTGTCATTTATCCCTACTACTCCCATTAACAAATTTGGTCTTCTCTCAGACTTACATGCCTTCTTTCGGAGAATTAGACTCTCTAGATATTTCGAAGGCAAAATCGACACTAGGGAATTAAACCTATCTGGATTAAAACCCATCTCCATCTTCACTCCCCACCTCGATATGGTGGGGCCTGAAGTTAAAATCTTTGAGAAGATAGTGTTGAATAAGATTCAATCTCTGTTGAAATCCGCTCCTAGACCATACTTTAATCTAAATCAAGGAGAACATCAAGCCTTGCAAAGACTACAAAAAGACAAACATATTACAGTCAAACCGTGTGACAAAGGAGGGGGTATAGTTTTGTTGGAAACTGAAACCTATAAATCCAAGATTCAAACTATGCTAAGCCAATCAGATTACTATCAGAAAACAGGAAATAACTGGCATGAACGAGTCAAGAGAGATAACCAGCATAAGTACAGAAGCATTGGAAAATGGAATCATATGCCAACAAGAATTCCAATATCTCAATCCAGTAAAAACTAGGACCCCTGTGTTTTACGGGGTCCCGAAAATACACAAAAATGAGATAGATCCCCCTATGAGACCGATAGTCTCCACTATAGGAGCATTGACAGAACCTTTATCTAAATATGTTGAGAAATTCTTGAATCCGCGAGTAGCTTTACTTCCAGCATTTATTCAAGATACCAGCCATATTATTGCGAAACTAGAAGGCCTTCCGTTCAACTCAACCACACAACTATTAGTAACAATGGACATTGAGGCACTGTATACCAACATCCCACAGAAAGAGGCTTGGTTAGCAGTTGCACGCCTCTTCGAAAAAGAAGGCAATACAGAACACTCCTCCTTCATTTTACAGTGTCTCAATATTGTCCTACGAGAGAACTTTTTTGAATTCAATGGCCAGACATATCAACAAAAGAAAGGAGTCAGCATGGGAGCTGCCTGCGCTCCAAGTGTAGCCAACATTTATGTTGGCTCCTTTGAGGAAACCCATATTTACAATGAGATGGCACCATTTTATGAAAATGTTCAATTCTGGTCACGCTTCATAGATGATATTTTTTTCATATGGACAGGCGAGGAAGATTCACTAATAGAATTCAGTCAGTGGATCAATTTATGTGATCCCAATCTCAAGTTCACTATTCATACCAGTAGAAATAAAGTTGAATTTTTGGATATCTGGATTGGCCACAATGACTCAACTTGAGATGTCATTGTTTACTAAACCTACAGCCAGGAATACTATATTACACTATGATAGCTTCCACCCAGCCAGTCAGAAACAAGGAATACCCATTAGCCAATTCCTACGGGTCCGTAGAAATTGCTCTAGCATGAGTGATTATGAACACCATGCCAATATTTTACAGCAGAAATTTCTTCTACGAGGCTATCCCAGAAAATTGATCAGAGACTCGTACAAAAGAGCCAAATATTATAATAGAGCAAGTAGGTTTGAGAAACAAAATAAAAAATCCACATCTTCCATAGTTTGTGTAATCCAACACTCTAATCTTAATGAAAAAATCAGGAAAATAATTCTTGCCAATTGGCATATTCTCAATAGTGATTCTAATCAAACACTATTAGAACGTCCTCTCCTGTCCTATAGGAAAAATCAGAATATCTCGAATAAACTAGTCAGAGCCATTCTACCTAAAAATGAGACCTTTTACCAGAAGTCGATACATGGCACTCGACCCATCACAGGCAACCACAAATGCGGTACTTGCAAAGCTTGCCCCAGAGCCATCGTGGGCAACGTATTCTCATGGAAAAATACCAATTTCCAACTATCGGATATGACTAACTGTAAAACAGCCAATTGTATTTATTTAGTCAGATGTCCCTGCCCTCTCCCATATGTAGGAGAAACTGGAAGAGAAGTTAAAACTAGAATATTGGAACATATCTCCAATATTCGAAATAGGAAAGAAAGTGCCCCGTTGGCCACACATTGGATACAGCATGGTCATAAAATCGAGGACCTCTCCTGGACTGTCCTAGAAAAGATTAAGAACTTTGGACAGACAGAGGACCATAAAATCCGGAAAAAGAGAGAAGTCTTCTGGATATTTACACTGGATAGCTGTGATAAGGGATTGAACGAATATATCCCATGGGAAAATGCCATCATATAAGTGTACTTTTTATATACACTAGAGTACGATTTTATTATAAGTGATTTCCCATAATAAGATAGACACTTTCCCTGTCAGTGTTTTGGTTAGTTATCACCATCTATATTATTACATCTCAGAGTATATTTCACAGAACCATCTTAACTGATAATATCTTTTGAGTCTTGAACTACACCCTCTGAATTAATTGTTGATTGAGCTTATGTCTGGTCCTTATCTAATTTTCAATTTTTAACTTATTTCAGAGATAAATTAATTGTCTATATATATGTTAATTTGTGATAAACATTCACTTATAAACATCATTTTTGTAGCAGATGCATCAAATAGTTCACTATTATTAGTTTGCCGTTTATCTATCGTTACAGCGTTTTCGATATACCTTCCATATGGCGGCCGCGGTATACCGTTCTATTCTTTTCATACTCTTGCAGCCTAGACACGTTGGGTACGCTACCCTACTACCACATAAAAACGCCCATGAGCAGCGGCTGCTGACTCTAATTAATAAACGCAAGAAAAGCGAACGCTGAGACCGGTATTTATTTTAGACCTCTAGTGCCCTTTTGTTTGTACTTGAGCTATATTCATCCTGCCATTATTATAACGTATAGCGCGAGCTATCTATAGCAAACAGTTCAATTACGTTGATTCTTGAGCAGCGGCTGCTGACTCTAGCTAATAGACGCAAGAAAAGCGAACGCCGAGATCGGTATTTATTTCAAACCCTTAGTGCCCCTTGGTTTGTACTTGAGTTATATTCATCCTGCCACTATTATAACGCACAGCGCAAGCTATCCATAGCAAATAGTTTAATTACTTTGATTCTTTTTTCCTCTTTTCTCCCCCTTATGATGTTATTTTTAATAGTTTAGACTATTGTATCCAGATATTGAGATTTCGGGTGTACATCGTACTTCGATAAGAGTTTGAGGATCTATATATATATATATACACCAAAAACGGATTACACGGACCTAAATCTAATAGCAGATGTCAGCCAATATTTAGGTAAATTCCAGCATATATAAATAATAGTCATAATATATATCTATCATATTGTTAATAAATTAATATTAACTAACTATTTATCTATTTATTTATCTAAGCATTATGTGGCTTTTGTCATCCATTTAGCTTATTCTTCTGTATAATAATTGGCACCATTATACCCTGCAATGAAGCAGAAACGGCCGGAAAATCTATTGCCTTATAAAAATATTAGATAAGATCCCTCAAGTAAGGTCCTTTTTTACCAAAATTCATTAAAACATTTTTTTTCATTATACACGCATGAAGTTGCATGTACTCACTAAAGGGATCTAAGGTTTGTTGGCAAGATAACAAAAGGCACCCATTGTAGGAAAGTACCATCTTGCCTGGCATGTTGCCCCCATTTTTCACTGTATATATGTCGTTTTAGTTGTATGTGTCACTGGGACCCTGGTAACCCAGGGCCCCAGTGCTCATAAGTGTGCCTGAATGTGTTACCTGTGTAGTGACTAACTGTCTCACTGAGGCTCTGCTAATCAGAACCTCAGTGGTTATGCTCTCTCATTTCTTTCCAAATTGTCACTGACAGGCTAGTGACCATTTTTACCAATTTACATTGGCTTACTGGAACACCCTTAATTCCCTAGTATATGGTACTGAGGTACCCGGGGTATTGGGGTTCCAGGAGATCCCTATGGGCTGCAGCATTTCTTTTGCCACCCATAGGGAGCTCTGACAATTCTTACACAGGCCTGCCACTGCAGCCTGAGTGAAATAACGTCCACGTTATTTCACAGCCATTTTACACTGCACTTAAGTAACATATAAGTCACCTATATGTCTAACCTTTACCTGGTAAAGGTTAGGTGCAAAGTTACTTAGTGTGAGGGCACCCTGGCACTAGCCAAGGTGCCCCCACATTGTTCAGAGCCAATTCACTGAACTTTGTGAGTGCGGGGACACCATTACACGCGTGCACTACATATAGGTCACTACCTATATGTAGCTTCACCATGGTAACTCCGAATATGGCCATGTAATATGTCTATGATCATGGAATTGCCCCCTCTATGCCATCCTGGCATTGTTGGTACAATTCCATGATCCCAGTGGTCTGTAGCACAGACCCTGGTACTGCCAGACTGACCTTCCTGGGGTTTCACTGCAGCTGCTGCTGCTGCCAACCCCTCAGACAGGCAGCTGCCCTCCTGGGGTCCAGCCAGGCCTGGCCCAGGATGGCAGAACAAAGAACTTCCTCTGAGAGAGGGTGTGACACCCTCTCCCTTTGGAAAATGGTGTGAAGGCAGGGGAGGAGTAGCCTCCCCCAGCCTCTGGAAATGCTTTGTTGGGCACAGATGTGCCCAATTCTGCATAAGCCAGTCTACACCGGTTCAGGGACCCCTTAGCCCCTGCTCTGGCGCGAAACTGGACAAAGGAAAGGGGAGTGACCACTCCCCTGACCTGCACCTCCCCTGGGAGGTGTCCAGAGCTCCTCCAGTGTGCTCCAGACCTCTGCCATCTTGGAAACAGAGGTGCTGCTGGCACACTGGACTGCTCTGAGTGGCCAGTGCCACCAGGTGACGTCAGAGACTCCTGCTGATAGGCTCCTTCAGGTGTTAGTAGCCTTTCCTCTCTCCTAGGTAGCCAAACCCTCTTTTCTGGCTATTTAGGGTCTCTGTCTCTGGGGAAACTTTAGATAACGAATGCATGAGCTCAGCCGAGTTCCTCTGCATCTCTCTCTTCACCTTCTGATAAGGAATCGACCGCTGACCGCGCTGGAAGCCTGCAAACCTGCAACATAGTAGCAAAGACGACTACTGCAACTCTGTAACGCTGATCCTGCCGCCTTCTCGACTGTTTTCCTGCTTGTGCATGCTGTGGGGGTAGTCTGCCTCCTCTCTGCACCAGAAGCTCCGAAGAAATCTCCTGTGGGTCGACGGAATCTTCCCCCTGCAACCGCAGGCACCAAAAAGCTGCATTACCGGTCCCTTGGGTCTCCTCTCAGCACGACAAGCGAGGTCCCTCGAATCCAGCGACGCTGTCCAAGTGACCCCCACAGTCCAGTGACTCTTCAGCCCAAGTTTGGTGGAGGTAAGTCCTTGCCTCACCTCGCTGGGCTGCATTGCTGGGAACTGCGACTTTGCAGCTACTCCGGCCCCTGTGCACTTCCGGCGGAAATCCTTCGTGCACAGCCAAGCCTGGGTCCACAGCACTCTAACCTGCATTGCACGACTTTCTGAGTTGGTCTCCGGCGACGTGGGACTCCTTTGTGCAACTTCGGCGAGCACCGTTTCACGCATCCTCGTAGTGCCTGTTTCTGGCACTTCTCCGAGTGCTACCTGCTTCAGTGAGGGTTCTTTGTCTTGCTCGACGTTCCCTCTCTTTGCAGGTCCAATTTGCGACCTCCTGGTCCCTCCTGGGCCCCAGCAGCGTCCAAAAACGCCAAACGCACGATTTGCGTGTAGCAAGGCTTGTTGGCGTCCTTCCGGCGGGGAAACACTTCTGCACGACTCTCCAAGGCGAGAGGGATCCGTCCACCAAAGGGGAAGTCTCTAGCCCTTTTCGTTCCTGCAGAAACCTCAGCTTCTTCTGTCCAGTCGAAGCTTCTTTGCACCCGCAGCTGGCATTTCCTGGGCATCTGCCCATCTCCGACTTGCTTGTGACTTTTGGACTTGGTCCCCTTGTTCCACAGGTACCCTAGATTGGAAATCCACAGTTGTTGCATTGCTGGTTTGTGTCTTTCCTGCATTATTCCTCTAACACGACTATTTTGTCCTTAGGGGAACTTTGGTGCACTTTGCACTCACTTTTCAGGGTCTTGGGGAGGGTTATTTTCCTAACTCTCACTATTTTCTAATAGTCCCAGCGACCCTCTACAAGGTCACATAGGTTTGGGGTCCATTCGTGGTTCGCATTCCACTTCTGGAGTATATGGTTTGTGTTGCCCCTATCCCTATGTTTCCCCATTGCATCCTATTGTAACTATACATTGTTTGCACTGTTTTCTAAGACTATACTGCATATTTTTGCTATTGTGTATATATATCTTGTGTATATTTCCTATCCTCTCACTGAGGGTACACTCTAAGATACTTTGGCATATTGTCATAAAAATAAAGTACCTTTATTTTTAGTATAACTGTGTATTGTGTTTTCTTATGATATTGTGCATATGACACTGAGTGGTACTGTAGTAGCTTCACACGTCTCCTAGTTCAGCCTAAGCTGCTCTGCTAAGCTACCATTATCTATCAGCCTAAGCTGCTAGACACCCTATACACTAATAAGGGATAACTGGGCCTGGTGCAAGGTGCAAGTACCCCTTGGTACTCACTACAAGCCAGTCCAGCCTCCTACACCCATCAATCATGATATGCTAACTACTGGGCCCTTTAGTTGCACTTGACATGTACTATAGCAAGCATTTTTGCATGTGTCACTTTTATGTTCTCTAAATAAGTTATTTTAGTTTCTACCTTTCTATACCTTATATTCCATCATTAACAACACCATCCAAAATCTTTGTTGATCTCTCGGGCACGCATGCCTGATAAGATAACATGTCACCTGCAGTGGAGAGATGTATATGTTAAACAAAGATAGGTGATCTACTGTCAACTAGCACGAAGATTTATGTAAATTATTATTATATAATTTCTTTATCAGATCCCCTGACTACATTATCGAAAGACACATTATAAATCTATAATTGATTTGACCAGATGACTTGGCTGCTAAAACTAGAGCATCATTGAACAGTACCACTGGGAACGGCCCTGAAGAAGGTTGTCTACAATACCGAAACTCGCGTAGGCCTTTGGTCCCTACGGTACTACTTTGATAGTACTATGTGAACATTGTTTCCTTTTTTGTATATCAAATTATTAATGTCAACATACTATAACAATTGTTATATCCTTATTATCTAGAATTGTTTTAGTCCTATTATGTTATTTTGATCAGTTTGTTGATATGTTGTTTCACTTGTAAATAAGACACGTTTATTCATTTGCATCGTTTAGTGTGCATGTGGTATGCTTGAATTAGGTGTGTTCTATGTTCCCTTTATCTTTTTGATTTAATGTATATTTTTTATGATTGTTGAATAATAAAATATTTGTATTCACAAAATAAGTCTATATCTATTATGAAATAGGATTACTCTGTATGAGATTAAGTACCTAAGTACAGCAGCCTGATATCACGAGTATATATCTGGTCATTAGTATATAATTAGTATCATTTGATACCACATTGTTGGTACTTGAAAATGATGGTATTTTCACGCCTATTTGAGTAGCTTCTATAGTAGTTTTCTCTACATCCTGCAGGTGCAGTCTGGGTACCGGAGGATGGCCCGCAAATATCCCTCGGATCGGGCCTCTGGGGCGTGGTGGGCCTCACCACAGGCTCTGCCTACATTGCCAACAACAGCCACCAACACCACATCCACCAGGTCTCCCCAAGTGGCCCCAGCAACGTCGGGAACAGTAGACCCTCGCTCTTCCTCCAGACCTGGACCCAGCCGTGTTCTAAAACCAGGACAGTCCAGTGGGCAGTCAACTCCTGGCACAAGATTAACGTCGGCCGGCACACAAACATCATCAGCCCCTCCTGTGGACCCAGCCGCATTCCTGGCATTGGGTAGAAAATTGGACAAGCTGGTCAATAAGGTGGACAACCTGAGCCAGGATGTGGCCTATATTAAAAAAAGGGTCAGCTCCATCCGGCGGACACTACGGAGGGCGAACCTGTAGGACTTTTGCCCTGTTGAACTTTTACCCCTCCCCTCTCTCCTCTTTCCTATTTTCTACTGATAGTTGGGTTTTGGGGATTAGTATTAGGTTAGTATAGGTAATTAGCTTAGTTAGTGTTAGGGAAGAGGGTGGGGGGTCCTTATTCTTTCTATCTTTATTTTTTGGGTGGGTGGGTGGGGGGCAATGTTGGGATTCTTGTTTAAAAAACAAAAAATATCAATATATATAATAAAAAAAAATATACAAAAAATTACAAAAAAATGTTTGTTTAGGATAGTATAGTATGTGTGTAGGTTAGTAAGTGTTGTCCTGCATGTGTCCTGTCTCATAATGGTGGGTGGGGGGGTTGATGTTTAGATCGTTTCGTTACATGTGTAGAGTAAGTTTAGCTTAGGTTAGTTAGGGACAGTTGTGGGTTAGTAGTAGTCAGGTTAGATTAGTGTAGGTATTACCTTTCCCTTAGTTGCCTCTTGTGTTACTCAATAGTAATAAATATATAGTTAACCCTTTACATGATGCGTTAGGTGCTACTTTATCATGACCTTGACATCAGTGTAGCTGAATGTTTTAGTATGACATGTGTCCTATGCTCGCCATCCCCAGGAAATGGAGGTTTAACATGCCAGCTACCCGTGTGCTAACTTGGTAAGTAATCCACCATTTGGGAGACCCAACATTGGTAGTTTGCATTGATCACCAAGGTTTTGTGTCGGTATGTATCCTCCTTCACAAAGAGTGCTTTCAGACTTGTTATTGTGGGTAAATTAATAGGTCGGACTGCAGTGTGAAGTTCAGGGAGATCTTTGTAGATGAGGAGTTGTTCACACTCTTGTCTTGTTGCTTTCATTGCTGACCTACATCATGTGTGTACTAATTCTGCATGACTTTCCTTCATGGAAGTATACTCCGAAAGGGTGATTGATGCAGTGTAATTTGTTAATGTTTCCTTACATTTTGCAGCATAATTTCTTGTTTTAGTATTGCATGGTGCCTACATTTCTCAGCCACCATTAGTTGTCTAGAATAGCTATAGATGGTGCATCATTCTGTCCAACACAGCATGATTGTGTGTGGTTAGTCCCTTCATCAGTTATTTTCCTCAGTATGGTAAGGCTATGATGCAATCCTGGCCACTGCACAGATGTTTCAGAATACATGATATCAGGACAGTAGTATTGACAATCTACATGGTTGCCACACAGGCACTTTGGAGTTATGTACTGCACAGTTGAAGTGTGACATAACACAGAGACATAATAGGTGTGCAAGTGCTATTTATTTATAGGTGCTGTAGTGCAAAATGTCCATTCACCATGTTTGCTGGGTCCATTCTGGTGCATTCTTACATGGTGATCCTACAGAAGGGGTGTGGATGATGCTCCTGACATGCTGGGGTGATGTCACAGACAGTGCAGAGGGACAGGAATTGGCAAATAGTAGGAGAGAGACATTCACTGGCAATGGGGACAAGTCATACAGTGGATTGCAGAACAGTCATTGAGTGTAGTTGTAGTGAGACTGGCATTTGAGAAAACGTAGGACCTTGGTCAAAGTAGGCCATGATGCAGGGACTAGTGCTTCCGGGTACTCTTCCGTGAGAATGTTATCTGTTCCATGTCTTCTTCTTCTGATGTGTGTGTTGCCTGGTTTGTCCTTGTTGTTGGTTGTGAAGGGGCAACACACACCTAAGTGTTAGAAGACATGGAGGCAGACATCCCGGGGGCTGCTCCCTGTGGAGTTATTAAGGGCAGTACTGCAGCAAGGAGGGCCTGCTGGTTTTTGAGAATGGCAGCCACATCACGATGGTAGGCAGCCAGGTCGGCCCTGAGGTGTTCAATGTTGCATTCGTGCACACGTTGACTGGATTACAGTTGTAGGTGTTGTGTCAACTGGATGACAGCTGTGCTGATTTCCTTCTGTGTTTTGGCAAGTTCCTGCAAGAGAGATGTTAGGGCTTGCATAGCAGCTGCCTGATCAGCAGAAGACATCATGCACGAACGCACCCCCTCAAGGCTGGCTGCCATAGTTTGCATCCCCACCCGCACCTCCTTGGCCAGCTCCCGCTGTACCCCAACGACGGTTCTTTCGAAGCTGGTGCCAGTGTCGTCAGAGTCCTCAGCTGTGTTGGAGCTGGCAGGTCTTACAATTGGGGTGCCGGGTGGTTCTACTGTGGTGGCTGCTTCTTCTGTGCTCCTCCTTGTGACTGAAGGTGGGTTTTGGAGGCTTTCAAGGACCATTTGGATGGTCTCCTGTGGAATGTTTATGGGCTCGTCATCCATGTCATCAGGGAAATCAGGGACAGGCATATCGGCAGGAGATCCATGTTCCTCTGCAATGAAACAGGGTACAATTAGTGTGTCTGTGTTGTGACAATTTTGCAATAAGATACAAGCCTTTGGATGCCTTAACTTTGTGCTCTGTTTTTGTCTTGGTATCTGCTGTCCTTCTTATGGGCATTGTTGTAGGCCTATGGCCCACCTGTGTGTCACATGTATGATATAGAGCTATCAGACTTGTCTGCCTATTTGCCTCTAGGTGTTGCTTTGTAAAAATGTAGGAATAGGCATGTTTTTGTCCTACTCCTCCCTCTGTGTTTAACTATTCTTATGGAGGGGCATTTTGTTGGGTGGGCTCATTATCCTACATGAGATTACTGGCTTTCTAGGCAGCAGGATAGCTAATGGTGTGGGGGACTAAGTCTGACACACTTATAATTAACTCTGTCACCCTGATTCTTTCTTTTTGCTCTGGCTAACTAGCAGTGCCTCTGGTATCCCACGGCAAAGGAATGATTAGACATCCGAGCGCATGACATCTTTGGAACTTCTCAGGGAAGTGGTGGTCACTCAGATCCTACACAATTCTCTCTTTTCCAGTATGATCTCATACACAAATGACTAAGACAGTATTTGTTTTATATGATGATTTCATTGTACAACTGACTTGTAGATATTTAGGTGTGAGCCACAATAACCCAAACAATACAAACTGTTAGAATTGAAATAGTCAGCAGGAGAGTAAAACATTAGTACAAAGCTATCATGGTGCCTAACTGTTTCTACTATCCCTCTGCTTGTTCTATTTATAGCACAGCATGTTAAGCTTCGAGCTTGCCTGTCTGAATCACTGGGGAGACATCATCCCTCATATCAGAGGAATGGCCTGTGATCTGGTTCTGCATCTGCAGCAAGGCAGGCAGCGTTTAGTTGTGGTTCTCTGTTTGGAAACTCCCTCTTGCGTGTCTTGGGACAAGGAAGTGATTTTATAAGTAATATGTCATCGTGATGACAAAGTGTCCCTACGCAGGAATGCCAAATCTTAACCCCTACCACGTCTATCGGCAATGTACCAGACTGTATCCTTGACTGGGGCACAGAGTGAATATGTTCTGGCAAACTCCAGTGCTGAAGTAGGCAAAACAGTGTGATTTGACTAATAAACAACACCGTAGGACTGGCTATTTGCTAAATTAACTGATAGGAAGCCTAATAAAAAGCATTTAGTGCAAAGTGCTCTGAGGCTCTTAGATGTGAGCAAATGCGTTAAAGTACATTCAGGGCAAGGTGCACAAAGGCCTAAAGCCTGAAGCTAATGCGCAAAGTATACGTTACACTTACAACACTACACTTTGACTGACTGTGGGTGTTGTGAATGCCCTGCCAGCACACTTGCCTCTCAAGACCTGTCCCAAACACTTTTTATTCATATTGCCCGAAATGTACATGTGACATGGTATATCCTATGCATGTCAATGTTAGGATGTGGTATGGATGTAAACATTGTTGATGTTTGGAGATGATGTTGGGTCATGTGTGTTTAATTGGATTGGCCTGTTTATCGTATCAAGGTACTATTTGGTTGTCAGACTGTGCAGGTGTGTTTCAGTGACCAGTTGCCTGTGTCCCCTCCTCAATGTTGTTGTCTGAGCAGTATTACATTAGTGATGTTGCCTTGTTAGCCAGGCACGTGAGAGACCCTGACGTATGCAGCATGTGTGTGTCCTTAGTGCTGTGTGGCTCCTATTGCTGTTTACTTTGGCTTCTGTATGTGTCAAGTATAGGCATTCGGCATTTGAGTGTACTGGTGCCTTTGTCTTATTTCTATGAATAGTTGCAGATGTCATCCTCACCCCCTAATTTAGGTATGTATGTTCCATGGGGAGGTTCCTGCCATTTGGTACTATAGCTGCACAGAGATGAGAGGTGTTATTGTCAACTGTTGTGGCAGTTACATTGCAGTTGTTGTTTTGGCTACTGGATTACTGATAGGGACCTAGTTGATGTAGGATAGATTTTGCAAGACAAGTGCCTGGATGTGAGTTTGACGTAGTGGCCTTCCCACCTGTCGCTGCTTTCCCTTGGCTCTATTGTTGTACTTACAGGATGGCCCCATGGGACTGTTGTTGGTGCTGTATTTTGTCATGCCCCAGATTCAGTCTGTGCTGGGCATGCCCCCCTGCCGTGCCCCTTTACCCATGCCACTTCATATATGTGCTGACTTACATGCATTGTGTAGTAGGTATTCCCCCCTCCGGTAGCATGTAACATTATTGCATTTTAATTCCCCATGCGACTTACCCTGCATGTGCGTTGTCGTGGTAGTCTGCGCTGTCCTGTCCTTGAATCCCTGTGACGATCTCCTCAGGGATGACGGCTGCGACCATCTCCTCCATGTGGTCCAGGGCCTCCTGGTGTGCTGAACTCCCACCTCCAGTCTGCATTGCTGCCTTCCTGTTCCTGGCCATTTTTTCTTTTGTCCTACGTTTGCAGTCATGCCAGCGTTTCTTACACTCGGTGACTGTCCGGCGTTCTTCAACCACACTGTTGATCTTGTCCACAATTTGTTTCCATATGGCCTCTCTCCTACTGATAGGCAATTTAGAGGTGATGAACAATTGGTGCTGGTGTTCCGTCACCTCTTTAACCAGGATTTCCTGCTCCTCTGCACTGAAGCGACACTTTCTTTTTTTTCTGAAAATGTCCTGGTTCCGGTATGGATCATCCTGGCTGGTTCCTGGTCTGCTGTCATCTTCCTGGGGTCTGTAGTGGCATCTGGGATCCATTTTGGCTCTCCTCTGCTGAAAGGGCAGTTTTCGCAGGTAAATTTGACGCAATTGCGTCAAAATAAACAACGCTTTCCGGGTTGCGCTGTCGTAAATCGACCCACAGTGATTTGCGTCACGTTAACGTTGGTTTCCTTTACGACGTGACGCCGCTGTGTGCGTCACTAAATAATGACTCCCACCTGTTGGTTGCGCCGCCGTGCGTCAAAGTATAAATTTGACGCCCGCACAGTGCTTCGAAATGGCGTTAGCCGGCGCAAATTTTTTTTACATAAAACTGCGTTAGCGCAGTTTTGCGTCAAAAAGTATAAATATGGGCCCAAACATCAATACTCGCCAGCTTGCGCAGCTGTGTGCGGAGTGATGGAAGATGGAGTTTTCCACCCTCACAATACCTACACGCAGACATTAGGGGACTGCACAGCCCAGCTGGCTGAGCTTAAGGCTTTTCTTCTAGCGCTTGAACATACTGAGGCAGGGAGCCAGACTTTGATAGTCTGTGATTCATATTACTGTGTCAGTCATACAATGAATATCTCAATCATTGGAAATTGAACAGGTTTAGAGATTCTAAAGGGAACACCATTAAACACAAAATGTTGTGGGCAAGGGTGGCTGGTCTTAAGGATAAGCTACCATGTGTCCATGTAGTTCATACATTGGGACACCAATGTGTAGGGATACATGTTGCCGGCAATACGTTGGCTGATGAAGCGGCCAAAGCATCAGTGGCTACGGCTTCTGTGGCTGCAGTGACTCGTTCTCGGACAAGGTTGGATAATGAAATACTGATTGCCGTTAAAGCTTCGGCTGCAGGCAAGACCCTTCCGAAAGGTTACCCTATAAACTATACTTACCATATCAGTGCACAGAATGTTGCTTATACAACAATTCCTGGGATTGGAGATCGGGTGATCCCCAATGAAGACCAGAGATTAGAGCTGATTACAGCCGCTCATGAGGGTGTCACTTCTGCACATGCTGGTATACAGGCCACGATAACAATTCTACAGCAACGATACTGGTGGCCTGGTCTATGCAGACAAACTAAACAGTATGTCCTTTGCTGTGACATTTGCCAGCAGATTAAGGGCTCTAATGTCAAACGCCCTCCGCAGAAATCCCTCTTAGTGTCAGACAAGCCACTTCAGTGTGGGTACCTAGACCATTGTGGTCCCTTACAGCCTGATGGTGCATACAAATACATCTTAGTGGCTGTGGATTCCTTTTCTAGATTCCTGCGCATATGCGGTTGCAGCATTCCATTCGGACCAGGGCCCTGCATTTGCCTCTAAAGCATTCAGGGACACCATTGGGACAATGGGTGTTGAACTCCATTACTCCTCACCATACCATCCCGAGGGAAATTTGGTCGTGCAGAGGCGGAATCGTGATCTAAAGCAGTCCTTAACAGCTCGAGTATTAGGTTCAGGCCGCAGTTGGTTACACCACCTATAAGGGGGCCAGAGAGCACTGAATAATCTGCCAAGACGGTCCTTGGGGGGGGGGAGTCTCCATATGAGGTTCTCTTTGGGATACCCATGTATGTCCCCGATCTTAATGCGCCTGGTATGGTGGCAGCAGAAACGCCATTTGACATAAAAGAACGTCTCACTGTTTTACAGGAGCTTCAACAATTTTGTGATGATAAATCATCTGCAAGTGCTGCCACCTTAGGAATAAGGGAATTGGAGAAAACTTCGACTCGCTGGATTCCTAACGTTGGGGATCTGGTTCGTGAGAAGATCGCTGTGAAAAAGGAGTTTGGTCCATCATACAGAGCACCTGTACCGGTCTTGGGGATAAAAGGCACCAGGACTGTCATACTACCACCATTGTCCGGTTCTAAATCGAATAGATTCATCTCCATTGATGACATAAAATTACACCATGTGGCTGATTCTTCACAGTAGACCAGGAGGTCCCTTGGGTGGTTCCCGATCCCCTCTCACTACCCAACAGGACATCCATCTACATAGTAGGATGAACATCACTGCTACTGACTATGCAACTATGTCAACTGCTGTTCCAGACACTTCCTCGACCATGGGGAGGGCGGAAAATTAACTTTTGTTGGTTCCAGTCACATCTTCAGTGACCATCCCACTTCAAGATTTGGCTGTATTTTACAAAAACTCTTCCACGACTAATGATGTTGTCTATCAAGAACCTCCACGAGCGGTGGATCAGAATTCAGCGGGTCCTGTGTTTGCAGAGACTTCCTCTGGCTATTTCATTGACATTGATGATTTTTCTTCGGATTCATCCTCAACTGTGCCTGACAAACTTACAAAAAGTAGTAAGCTGTATCGATGGCTTAAAAAGAACTACTTGATCTACCCATGGAACTATTTATGGGTCTGTTTGACATTTATTGCATTATTTTTATGGATTGGTTTTGTGACTGTTTTATTTTTGCTGATTAATGGTCACTATATTCCTGATCGCTCCTCTGTGGAGCCTGTTGATGAAATTTTAACACCACATCATTCTTCACATAACGTCCGACGAGATTTGTCCCCTGTAAATATTACAGCTATACCGATTACTGATGGGATTGTGTGGGACAAAGTTCCATTCGATATATACGGACCTACAGAGATTATTCAGATACCATACGTGTTCAAAATTTCAATGTCTGATTTTATTGCACCTAATTTTGTCTCTGATTGGGATGTCCAAACAGTTGATTCCATGCTGGCTGAAATGAAGGACTATTCCGCTTTTGGAAGTGATGATGTATATGATTATACAATGAATTATGGGGAAATGTTCTGCTATAACAATTGGGGACATCACTACCTACATCGTGCCACTAGATATAAGCCTCTCGAACTTCACACAGTGGGAACACTGTTCAACACCACAGGAGGGGAGTCCAAAGTATTACAGCGATAAATTTACATACTTTTCCGGGCGTGATACAACAAAAGCAGAGTCGTATTATTTTAAAATACCTCCGGCACAAATTAGAAAACTTTTGCTAACAGATACAAAACTGATTTATTCAGATCCCTTCGTTTCCCGGCTCTCGATTGAGGGTTACGAATATTGGAAAAACACTATTGATTTGAAAAGTGTATGGGGAACACAAGATTGGCAGATACAGGGTAAGGAGGCTTTGTTTCGGGCATGCCTGATTCCGGTGCAAATTATTTTCTTAAATAACACTATTGAGCAGACATCCTGTCTGGGGTTAGCAAAAATTAAAGATTTGAACACGCCCAGTATCCCTACTCCAATTTTTTTTCGAGATTGGCAACACTTTCTTAATGTCTCGGAAGACAGGCTAGTTGCAATGGTTAAGGCTGGTACCAATAATTCTTCACTTTCCCGTCCCGGCGGGTGGTTGGTATGGCCCTCCGACACTGATAAGTGTCAAAAGCATTTCTTGAACTCTTCAGGGTTTTTTTCAATTAACAGGCCTGACCCTCGCTTTCTATCAGGTCAACATACAGGTATAATTACAACATACAGTGTGGGTAAGCTGTGCCAGCAATGGGTGCAGACAAACACGTTAACAGCGGTTAAAAAACACCTGAACACTCTTTCTGATAGTATAGACTTACAGGATTTCCTGTTGGGTCCTAGAAAACAGCGCTCGAAGCGGTTTTTATATGCTATGTACAATGAAATGTGCAAACTTTCCCAGATTGAGGCTGCAGCACGTTTAAGGCAGCTAGATAAAGAGAATTTGGAAAAAACATTAGCTGTTGTCAACAATGGCCTGAACACGCTGTCCAACAGGATTTATTCACTATCAAATATAGTGTTGTCTGCTATTGATATCACTCTGACTGACTTGTCCCGGTTATAACATGGGCAAACATAGCTACGTTCCATCATGCAGCTGGGTTGGACATTGCAGACACTGAAAAGTGGCCACATTCCATGGAGGTACATTAATGGGAGTGAACTATTCACTGCTTTTAATTTTTTCAGGGAACAAGAGACAATGGCTAAAAGGGAGGCTAATTTCACCCTGATTCAAGTAGAAAAGTTAAATAAGCTGCCCTTCACAGTAGCAGAGTCCTTCAACTATCTGGCTCTTGCATGGCATTATTAATTTACCGATTTCGACCTTTCGTTTCTCGAGCTGCCTGAAACATCTTGCAGTGGGACGATATGAGCAGCTAGGAGATAGCTTTATTAAGGAAGAGTGGGAGTTGCCCTTTGACTATAGATGTCTGAACGGTGAACAGGAGGTCTTTCTTAGCGGAAGTGAATGTGAGACTGCTGTTCGTCATTCTATGATATGCAAACCGGTATCTCTTCACAGTCTTTGCAATGCGGGGGTCGCAAATTTGGCCTGTTTTCTGAAGGGTACTCCCGTCCCCTTAATTCGTCCAGTATTTCATGTACTTTCCAATGGCAGTTATGTGGTACTGAACGATCAAAGCTGTTGCGGCTTGCGACCTGGAATTGCCTACGCAAGCTCGGTCACGAAGGTCGTTACATGTTGTGGACATGTTTTGTTTCCCCCACACGAGAGAGAAAAGTATCTGACATGTGGCCCCACATAGATACCATTAATGTGAACTATGACAAGTTGAGTAGACTAAAGGCGCTATTGTTTCAGAAACAGGTCGCCTTGACATCCGCAAAAGAGACGTATGCTATCCAGATTGCGAGATCATCAGCCGAGATACAATCCCTTTTAAATACTGATTTCCCCAAACACTTTGGAGAGCTGGTATCCAGAATATTCAATGCTTCAAGCACCACTGGGATTGTGCATTTCTTTAAGGCTGTCTGGTCTGGTTTCGTGTCCATCTTCCAGACTGTCTTCGGAGTCATCCCATCAGCCATCCATTCTCTCTTTTCAAGTGTGTTTGGTGGCTTTCCAATTATTTTGGCTTTAATTGGCTGACTACTACTGCAATTTCTTCTGATTCGCGGTGGTTGTTTCTTTCCAGAAACACAGAGCAATGGAGCCTCTCCCGCCAACTCCTCTGTGCCGTGAGCGCATGGTTCGGATCTTCGGTGCACCTTTGCTGGTGGAACTGGAGCTTGACTGGTCATTGGCATTCCGGCCACTTCTCTGGTGTGTACAACCAGTCTTCCGCTGCACATGGTGTCTCTTTGAACATCTGCCTATGGTCTGTCTTGCTGTTGCACCAACATCTCCTGTGGACCACGAACTGCTGATGTCCCCGATGAGGGTTCATACACGGTCATGCCCCTTGAGACTGAGGTTGCTCCGCAAGGCCACCTATGAGCCTTCCGTTATGAGATCTACCATGGATGAGGACACTGCAGCAAATATTGATGCACCAGGAAATGCGGCTCTCTTCTGCTCTGTGGATCCGTTTGTCTGCCCAGCACTAGACTTCACTTCGGACGATGTTGACTCATTTTTGAGGTCCTTGACTGGTGACTTCGATGACATTCTTCAAGATCATGCGTATAATACATAATTTGATGAATTGACTTGCCATTTCCCGATTCCAAATTATGCAATTTAATAGACATTTGCTGTTGCATGCTGTACTTGTCATAGTTGATATTAACACCTCTGTATGTATTTTTAGACAGATTTGTTTGAACATTTTTAACACATGCAAATGCTTTTTTGCCTTGTTTTAGCATTTAGCTTTTAGTTCAGTAGCAATTTTTTAGCTTCTGGGTTCCTGTACCTTCATCATACCTGTTACAGCAATGGGGAGGGTGTAGTGAATCCTAGTTCGTTTTAATGGGATAGCAGGAGTTAGCTTAGCCGCTGGCTTGTAGACTCGTGCCCCCGTCACCTAGTGACTTTTAACCTACTTAGCTTGCTCTGTTTTAGCTCATTTTAATTATTTATTTCTTCTAAGATGGCTGCCTTGTTTATAGTTAGGCCACGTGTTATGAGTTACATTATCAGTGTCACCGTGCCAAGGCGTCAAGATCAAGCACCAAAGACAAACAAACAGTAGGTGTTCACACTTAGGGATTTTCCCTCTCTATACTTTCGAAGGATTGTTGATATTAATTGCCGTCCCAAGCATGCCTGTTATCTATTGCTTTGGAATACACCTACGTCAGGGGACCTTGTAGATCTGTATAAATACATCACACTTTAGACAGATAATCAGAGGGATTCCGACCAGAGGGCATCGCTGTAGGAGGCTGGACTGGCTTGTAGTGAGTACCAAGGGGTACTTACACCTTGCACCAGGCCCAGGTATCCCTTATTAGTGTATAGGGTGTCTAGCAGCTTAGGCTGATAGATAATGGTAGCTTAGCAGAGCAGCTTAGGCTGAACTAGGAGACGAGTGAAGCTCCTACAGTACCACTAGTGTCACTTGCACAATATCATAAGAAAACACAATACACAGATATACTAAAAATAAAGGTACTTTATTTTTATGCCAATATTCCAAAGTATCTCAGAGTGTACCCTCAGTATGAGAATAACAAATATACACAAGATATATATACACAATACCAAGAATATGCAGTATAGTCTTAGAAAACAGTGCAAACAATGTATAGTTACAATAGGATGCAATGGGGACACATAGGGATAGGGGCAACACAAACCATATACTCCAAAAGTGGAATGCGAACCACGAATGGACCCCAAACCTATGTGACCTTCTAGAGGGTCGCTGGGACTATTAGAAAATAGTAAGGGTTAGAAAAATAGCCCACCCCAAGACCCTGAAAAGTGAGTGCAAAGTGCACTAAAGTTCCCCAAAGGACATAGAAGTTGTGATAGGGGAATTCTGCAGGAAAGACACAAACCAGCTATGCAACAAAGATGGATTTCCAGTCGAGGGTACCTGTGGAACAAGGGGACCAGGTCCAAAAGTCACAAGCAAGTCGGAGATGGGCAGATGCCCAGGAAATGCCAGCTGTGGGTGCAAAGAAGCTGCTACTGGACAGTAGAAGCTGAGGATTCTGCAGGAACGACAAGGGCTAGAGACTTCCCCTTTGAAGGATGGATCCCCCACACCGTGGAAAGTCGTGAGGAAGTATTTTCTCGCCAAAAGACTGCCAACAAGCCTTGCTAGCTGCAAATCGTGAGGTTAGTGTTTATGGATGCTGCTGTGGCCCAGGAGGGACCAGGATGTCGCCAATTGCGTCTGGGGACAGAGGGGGCGTCGAGCAAGACAAGGAGCCCTCTCAGAAGCAGGCAGCACCCGCAGAAGTGCCGGAACAGGCACTACGAAGAGGAGTGAAATGGTGCTCACCCGAAGTTGCACAAAGGAGTCCCACGCCGCCGGAGGGCAACTTAGAAAGTTGTGCAATGCAGGTTAGAGTGCCGTGGACCCAGGCTTGGCTGTGCACAAAGGATTTCCGCCGGAAGTGCACAGAGGCCAGAGTAGCTGCAAAAGACGTGGTTCCCAGCAATGCAGTCTGGTGTGGGGAGGCAAGGACTTACCTCCACCAAACTTGGATTGAAGAGTCACTGGACTGTGGGAGTCACTTGGACAGAGTTGCTGGATTCAAGGGACCTCGCTCATTGTGCTGAGAGGAGACCCAGGGCACTGGTGATGCAGTTTTTTTGGTGCCTGCGGTTGCAGGGGGAAGATTCAGTCGACCCACGGGAGATTTCTTCGGAGCTTCTAGTGCAGAGAGGAGGCAGACTACCCCCACAGCATGCACCACCAGGAAAACAGTCGAGAAGGCGGCAGGATCAGCGTTACAAGGTCGCAGTAGTCGTCTTTGCTACTTTGGTGCAGTTTTGCAGGCTTCCAGCGTGGTCAGCAGTCGATTCCTTGGCAGAAGGTGAAGAGAGAGATGCAGAGGAACTCTGATGAGCTCTTGCATTCGTTATCTAAGGAATTCCCCAAAGCAGAGACCCTAAATAGCCAGAAAAGAGGGTTTGGCTACTTAGAAGAGAGGATAGGCTAGCAACACCTGAAGGAGCCTATCAGAAGGAGTCTCTGACGTCACCTGGTGGCACTGGCCACTCAGAGCAGTCCAGTGTGCCAGCAGGACCTCTGTTTCCAAGATGGCAGAGGTCTGGAACACACTGGAGGAGCTCTGGACACCTCCCAGGGGAGGTGCAGGTCAGGGGAGTGGTCACTCCTCTTTCCTTTGTCCAGTTTCACGCCAGAGCAGGGCTGAGGGATCCCTGAACCGGTGCAGACTGGCTTATGCAGAGATGGGCACCATTTGTGCCCATCAAAGCATTTCCAGAGGCTGGGGGAGGCTACTCCTCCCCTGCCCTGACACCTTTTTCCAAAGGGAGAGGGTGTAACACCCTCTCTCTGAGGAAGTCCTTTGTTCTGCCTTCCTGAGCCAGGCCTGGCTGGACCCCAGGAGGGCAGAAACCTGTCTGATGGGTTGGCGGCAGCAGCTGCAGTGAAACCCCGGGAAAGGTAGTTTGGCAGTACCCGGGTCTGTGCTAGAGACCTGGGGGATCATGGGATTGTGCCAACAATGCCAGGATGGCATTGAGGGGGCAATTCCATGATCATAGACATGTTACATGGCCATATTCGGAGTTACCATTGTGAAGCTATACATAGGTAGTGACCAATTATAGTGCACGCGTGTAATGGTGTCCCCGCACTCACAAAGTCCGGGGAATTTGCCCTGAACAATGTGGGAGCACCTTGGCTAGTGCCAGGGTGCCCACACACTAAGGGCCAGATATAGCAATGTTTTGCGAGTCGCAAATGCCCCGAATCGCTATTTGCGACTGGGCAAAATCGGAAATGGGATGCAAAAACCCCATTTCCGACTTGCGAAAAGCGATGTGAGCCGTTAGCGACTCGCACAATTTGCAACCCCATTTTGCGACCCGCAAGTCGCAATTTGCGAGTTGCATACCTTATGCAATTGCAACTCGCAAATTGCGACTAGTCACAAAAAGCCCATTTTGCACGTCCAATTTACCACTAACTCAGAGCAGGTGGTAACCAGTACCAAAGTATAAAAGGAGACCCAGAAGGCATCTGGGTTACTCAAGATGGCGGAGATATACCTGATAGGAGGAGGAGGAGGAGGAGGAGGAGGAGGAGGAGGAGGAGGAGGAGGAGGATGATGATGATGATGATGATGATGATGATGATGATGATGATGATGATGATGATGATGATGATGATGATGAGGAGGATGAGGATGAGGAGGATGAGGAGGATGAGGAGGATGAGGAGGATGAGGAGGATGAGGAGGAGGATGAGGATGAGGATGAGGATGAGGATGAGGATGAGGATGAGGATGAGGATGAGGATGAGGATGAGGATGAGGATGAGGATGAGGATGAGGATGAGGATGAGGATGAGGATGAGGATGAGGATGAGGAGGATGAGGAGGATGAGGAGGAGGATGAGGAGGATGAGGAGGAGGATGAGGAGGAGGATGAGGAGGATGAGGAGGAGGATGAGGAGGAGGAGGAGGATGAGGATGAGGATGAGGATGAGGATGAGGATGAGGATGAGGATGAGGATGATGAGGATGAGGATGAGGATGATGAGGATGAGGATGAGGATGAGGATGATGAGGATGAGGATGAGGATGATGAGGATGATGAGGATGATGATGAGGATGATGAGGATGATGAGGATGATGAGGATGATGAGGATGATGAGGATGATGAGGATGATGAGGATGATGAGGATGATGAGGATGATGAGGATGAGGATGAGGATGAGGATGAGGATGAGGATGAGGATGAGGATGAGGATGAGGATGAGGATGAGGATGAGGATGAGGATGAGGATGAGGATGAGGATGAGGATGAGGATGATGAGGATGAGGATGATGAGGATGATGAGGATGAGGATGATGAGGATGATGAGGATGAGGATGATGAGGATGATGAGGATGAGGATGATGAGGATGAGGATGATGATGATGAGGATGATGAGGATGATGAGGATGATGAGGATGATGAGGATGATGAGGATGAGGAGGATGATGAGGATGAGGAGGATGATGAGGATGATGAGGATGATGAGGATGATGAGGATGATGAGGATGAGGATGATGAGGATGATGAGGATGATGAGGATGATGAGGATGATGAGGATGATGAGGATGAGGAGGATGATGAGGATGAGGAGGATATAGAACCAGGCAGACACTCTTCCAGCAAACTGAGGAAGAGATCTATGACAAATACCGCCTTAGCAGCGCAGCCATCCTAGAATTAATTGATTTACATAAACCACAGCTAGAACACCAGACTCTGTGCGGCTGCGCCATCCCTACGCAAGTGCTATGCTCACTGCACCTCTTGGCCTCAGGGAGCTATCAGGGGGTCATTGCTGTGGCAGGTGGGGTATCTCAAAGTGCAGTGTCAAGGTTCCTCAGGGCCTTCCTAAATGCCATACTATCACACATGTCTCACTTCATATACCTACCCAGGAATGAGGCAGAAATTAACAGCACCAAGCTGGACTTTTACCGGATTGCCAACTTTCCCCATGTCATAGGATGTGTAGATGGGACACATATTCAAATATGCCCCCCTGCAAACCTGGAACATCTTTTCCGCAACAGAAAGTGTACCCACTCACTGAATATCCAGGTTGTTTGTGACGCCCATTATGTCATCACTGACATTGTAGCTAAGTTTCCAGGCAGTACCCATGACTCATACATTTTTAGGCAAAGTGGGATACACCAACGCCTGGAACGTGGGGAGTTTGGAGACGGATACCTCCTAGGTAGAGCTGCATACACCTTGCAGACATACACACAGGTCACTGTGTACACCAACCAGGACTTTCTAACAGTGTGATGTTTGTGCCCAAATGGTGACAGTGCATATGCTCTAAGGCCATGGATTATGACTCCGTTTTTAACACCCAGCAATGAATGTGAGAGGCGATACAACAATGCACATAAGAGGACCAGGAACCTTATCGAACGCACCTTCGGACTACTGAAAGCAAGATTCAGATGCCTCCACCGCAGTGGAGGTGCCCTCCAGTATACCCCCATTACAGCATTCAAAATTGTGGTCGCATGCGCCATCCTTCACAATATAGCCACCCGACGTGGGCTACCTCTCACCCCTGCAGACCCAGATCCTGATGATGAAGAGCAAGAGCAACCACATCGCCATCATGGGGATCGGAGTATAGCTAATCAAGGCAGACTGAGACGGGAACACATCGCAACCCAATACTTTGGAAGGTACGTGTCAACTCCAACAATACTCACCTGTTGACCAAAAACTCCATTTGTTAAGTGGAACAAAAAAACTATTTAATTTGTGCAGAAATAGAACTATTTACAAATAATAACTGTTCATGGTCATGTAAATGCAAACCATGCATGGGGCACATTGATGTCATGTGCCACATCAACAGGGCCAGGGTAATGTCTGTCCTTCGGCGGACCCTGCCAGCCTGGCTGGTCCCTGGTGCTTCTGCTGTGCTCTGCCTGGTACTGGTACTCCAGAGCACCCTAGTGTCAGTGGCAGAGACACTGCTCACTGTAGAGCCCTCCTCGCTGTCCTGGGGTGTTTCCCCTGTGCCCCTGGACAGATGCTGTGCCTCCATTAAGTCTATCACGTGTGTGATACGTCCCAGGCCCCTAGCCACATCTCCAGCAAAATGGCCCATTTCGACCTGGAGGCCAACTGTCCTCCTCGACAGGCCAGTGGTGTTCACAGCCAGTCTGCCGATGGATGTGGCCATCCTATCTAGTCTTTGTAGGAGCTGACGGTCCCTGCGCCGCCCACCCTCGGCCTGGGCCAGTAGTCCTGCCGCCAGATCCCTCATGGACAGGGCTAGGTCCCCAGTGTTTGTGGCAATAATGTCAATTCTGGAGTTCAGATGCTGCATGCTGGCCTCGTTATTTCAGACAAAGCGGTGCAGCACACCACTAATCCTCCCTAAAATGTTGTTTTGCAGGCGCTGACCACGCAGCAGCTGTGACTCACTGTTGCTGGGAGGTTGACGGCCGGACGCAGCCTGCAGCCCTGATCTCCTGTACCTGCGTCGCCTGCGCAGCGGTGGCTGCCCTGTGTGTTCAAGTGTATCACTCCTGTCTGTTGCTGGCGCAGCCTCCTGGAACACAGTTGCAGCAGGTGTGGACATTTCAGGGATGATGTTGGCCGTGCAGGTGGGAGTGCTGGCGGCTCCTGAGCTGTCCTCATGTGGCTGGCTGCTGTGGGTTGTGGTGGTGTCTTGTGGGAGACCTGTGGGATATGGGGAACAGACTGTCAGTGTCTACTATCTGTTGCACAATTCCTAATAAACAATTGCCTATGAACTGCCTACTTGACTACATTTCCCATAATGCATCATTCTGGTGTTTGCTACTCTGAAATGGAGCTATCTTGGTTGAGCATGCCCCTGTGTACATGGTGGGTGGGGGTATGGCATTGATAGGGGTACAGGCATGTCACATGGTACTCACCAGTTGATGTGGTGGGCTCTGAGGTCTCCAAATCCTGACACTGCCTCCTGCTCCAGGGTCTCCTCCACCCTTTCTTCCAGGGGTGTGGGTGGTGGTACTGAAGATGGTCCCCCTCCTGTGCCTTTCATCTCCCGGAGCCTTTCAGCCACCCTCTCCTTGGTCCGGGAGCGGAGGTCATACCACCTTTTTTTAATTTCTTCAACACTCCTGTGGCTCACCCCCAGGGAGTTGATTTTTTCCTGGATCTCCTGCCACAGTTGTCTTTTGGTGGCTTCTGGCACATTGAGGGCTGCCTTCCCAAATAATTCGTCATAGTGCTGACAGCATTCATCTGTCAGCACCTCCAGCTCCCTCTCTGAGAATTTAAGTTTTCTCTTCCTAGGAGTTCCTTCCATTGCAGCTGCTGTTTCTCCTGTGTGCAGTTCAGCATTTAAAAAGTGTGGTCCTCCCTCCTCCCAGGTGTATTTGTAAACTTCCTGGCTGTGATGTCATCATCATGTGCCAGGAAGTGTTTCCAGAGTTTTCTGGAGTGTTCTGCAGCACCTGTAAGCAATTTACATGCAACTCGCAATTTGCGACACCCACTTGCAAATTGCGAGTTAGTTTTTTGCACGGTCGCAAAAAGCGACCTCGCAATCAGCGGACTCGCTCTCTGCGTTGCGACTCCGGGTGCGAGTCGCTATTTGAATACTGACTTTGTACCTGCATTTCAATTTGCGACTCGCAATTTGCCATTCGCAAAATTTGTTTCCTACATCTGGCCCCAAGTAACTTATCACCCAACCTTTACCAGGTAAAGGTTAGACATATAGGTGACTTATAGGTTACTTAAGTGCAGTGAAAAATGGCTGTGAAATAATGTGGGCATTATTTCACTCAGGCTGCAGTGGCATGCCTGTGTAAGAATTGTCAGAGCTCCCTATGGGTGGCATAAGAAATGCTGCAGCCCATAGGGATCTCCTGGAACCCCAATACCTCAGTACCATATACTAGGGAATTATAAGGGTGTTCCAGTATGCCAATGTAAATTGGTGAAATTGGTCACTAGCCTGTTAGTGACAATTTGAAAAGAGAATGAGAGAGCATAACCACTGAGGTTCTGGATAGCAGAGCCTCAGTGAGACAGTTAGTCATAACACAGGTAACACATACAGGGCACACTTATGAGCACTGGGGCCCTGGCTGGCAGGGTCCCAGTGACAAATACAACTAAAACAACATATATACAGTGAAATATGGGGGTAACATGCCAGGCAAGATGGTACTTTCCTACACAACCCAGCCCCCCCTCCTCCCCCAACGAAGGACAATAAGACTAGCCATGACCTGATGAGTCTTCATTGTCTAAGTGGAAATATCTGGAGAGTCCATCTGCATTGGAGTAGGGATATGGACCCTGCATCCCCTGTAGGGATATGGACCACCTCAACAATTTAGGGTTTTCACCTTTCATTTGTTTTAGCCAAAGTAGAGTTTTGTGGTCTGTCTGAACAATGAAGTGAGTGCCAAACAGGTATGGCCTCAACTTCTTCAGTGCCCAGACCACAGCAAAGGCCTCCCTCTTTATGGCAGACCAACACTTTTCTCTAGGGGTCAACCTCCTGCTGATAAAAGCAACAGGTTGATCCTGGCCCTCAGAATTAATTTGTGATAAGACTGCCACCAACCCCTAAATCACATGCATCAGTTTGGACAATGAATTTTTTGGAGTAACAGGGGCTTTTCAGGACAGGTGCAGAGCACATGGCCTGCTTCAGCTCCTCAAAAGCTTTCTGACAGTTTGCTGTCCATAATACCTTCTTAGGCATTTTTTTTTAGATGTGAGGTCATTAAGAGGGGCTGCAATGGAGCCATAGTTCTTTATGAACCTCCTATAGTACCCAGTGAGGCCTAAAAAGGTTCTCACCTGAGTCTGAGTTGTAGGGGGAGCCCAATCTATAATAGTTTGGATTTTCCCCTGAAGTGGTGCAATCTGTTCTCCACCTACCAGGTGTCCCAGATAAACCACCTCCCCCTGCCCTATCTGGCACTTTGAAGCTGTGATAGTGAGGCCTGCCTTTTGCAGGGCCTCCAAAACTTTATGTAGGTGGACCAGATGATCATCCCAGCTGGAGCTAAAGACAGCTATATCATCTAGATATGCTGCACTAAAAGCTTCAAGCCCTTGCAGGACTGTGTTCACTACATTTGAAAAGTGGCAGGTGCATTTTTCAATCCAAAAGGCATTACTGTGAATTGGTAATGGCCTCCAATGGTTGAAAATGCAGTTTTTGCTTTTGCATCTTCTGATAATTTGATCTGCCAATACCCTGCAGTCAAATCAAGTGCTTAGATACTTGGCAGATGCCAGTGTATCTATTAGCTCATCTGCCCTGGGTATAGGGTGAGCATCAGTTTTGGTTACCTGGTTGAGACCTCTGTAGTCTACACAAAATCTCATTTCCCTTTCACCATCTTTGGAATGAGGTTTTGGTACAAGCACCACAGGAGAGGCCCATGGACTTTCAGAGTGCTCAATCACTCCTAGTTCAAGCATTTTCTGTACCTCTTGCTTTATGCTGTCTCTGACATGGTCAGGCTGCCTATAGATCTTACTTTTGACAGGCAAGCTGTATCTACAGTATAGTGTGCTCACACCAAGAAGTGATACCTGGCACAGTAGAGAAGAGTTCAAAAAACTGACCCAGGAGATTTATGCAGTGGTCTTTCTGCTCAGCAGTAAGACAATCTTCCGGTACTACACCTTCCACTAGAGCATCTTGTTCAGTGGAAGAGAAGAGATCAGGGAGAGGGTCACTCTCTTCTTCCTGTCCCTCATCTGTTGCCATGAGCAGGGTGAGATCAGCCCTGTCATAGTAGGGTTTCAGGCGATTGACATGGAGCACCCTAAGGGGACTCCTGGCAGTGCCTAAGTCAACTAAATAGGTGACTTCACCCTTTTTCTCAACAATTAGATGGGGTCCACTCCATTTGTCTTGGAGTGCTCTTGGGGCCACAGGCTCCAAGACCCACACTTTCTGCCCTGGTTGGTACTGAACCAAAACAGCCTCCAGGTCATGCCATTGCTTTTGGAGCTCTTGGCTGGCCTGAAGGTTTTTACTGGCCTTTTTCATGTACTCAGCCATTCTAGATCTTAGGCCAAGTACATAGTCCACTATGTCTTGCTTTGGAGCTTTTAAAGGTTGTTCCCAACCCTCCTTAATAAGTGTTAGAGGACCTCTTACAGGGTGTCCAAATAGGAGTTCAAAGGGGCTGAAGCCCACTCCTTTTTGGGGTACCTCCCTGTAAGCAAAAAGGAGGCAAGGTAACAGGATATCCCATCTCCTGCGGAGTTTTTCAGGGAGTCCCATTATCATACCTTGGAGAGTTTTGTTAAATCTCTCCACCAGTCCATTTGTTTGTGGATGATAGGGTGTGGTGAACTTGTATGTCACACCACATTCCTTAAACATGGCCTTTAAGTAGGCAGACATGAAATTGCTTCCCCTGTCTGATACCACCTCTTTTGGGAAGCCCACCCTGGAAAAGATTCCCAGGGGGGGCCTTTGCCACTGCAGGAGCTGCAGTGGTCCTTAGAGGAATTGCTTCAGGATAACTGGTGGCATGGTCCACTACCACCAAGATAAACCTATTGCCTGAAGCAGTAGGAGGGTCAAGGGGGCCAACTATGTCAACCCCTACCCTTTCAAAGGCAACCCCAACCACAGGCAGTGGAATAAGGGGTGCCTTTGGTGTGCCACCTGTTTTGCCACTGGCTTGACAGGTTTCACAGGACATACAAAATTCCTTTGTGTCCTCTGACATTCTATGCCAATGAAACAAGGGAACAAGCCTGTCCCAAGTTTTCATTTGCCCCAAATGTCCAGCTAAGGGAATGTCGTGGGCTAGAGTTAGGAGGAACTTTCTGTACTCCTGAGGAATCACCAATCTCCTGGCAGCTCCAGGTTTTGGATCCCTTGCTTCAGTGTACAAAAGGTTGGCCTCCCAGTAAACTCTGTGAGAGTCACTGACATCCCCATTTGCTTGTTTGACAGCTTGCTGCCTTAGACCCTCTAGTGTGGGACAGGTATGCTGTGCCACACTCAGCTCCTCCCTGGCAGGCGCCCCTTCACCCAAAAGTTCAGCAGTGTCTGCTTCTAGCTCCTCTGGTGTAGGTTCTGCACAGGGTGGAAATTCTTCTTCCTCAGAAGTTGAATCCACTGTAGAAGGAGGGATAGTAGGTAGTGTTTTACTTTTACTAACCCTTGCTTTAGGGAGCACTTGGTTCATTCTTCTAGGATCCAAGTCACCCTGTCCTTTTTGCTTTTTGGCCTGAGCCCTGGTTAAAGCAAAAATATGCCCTGGAATGCCCAGCAGTGCTGCATGAGCCTCCAACTCCACATCTGACCAAGCTGATGTCTCTAAATCATTCCCTAATACAGTATACAGGTAAATCTGAGGCAACCACAACTTTCTTTGGACCAGTAACACCCCCCCCCCCCCAGTTGAGGTTCACAACAGCCATAGGGTGGCTAAGGGTGTTATGAGCATCGGTTACTTGGTACTGGTGACCAAGTAGGTGTTGTTCAGGGTGGACCAGTTTCTCTATTACCATTGTAACACTGGCACCTGTGTCCCTGTAGGCCTGAACCTCAACACCATTTATTAGGGGTAGTTGCTTGTACTTATCCATGTTAAGGGGACAAGCAACCAAGGTGGCTAAATCAATAGCCCCCTCAGAGACTAACACAGCCTCTGTGGTCTCCCTAATCAGACCAACCCCAACTAAGTTACCAAAAGTGAGCCCAGCTACTCCCTTGGATTGGCTATTAGTAGGTTTGCTCACACCACCACTGCTATTAGTAGGGACACTAGGTGTAGCAGTAGGGGTTGTAGTGGTAGGAGGCTTGGTGCTTTTCTTTGGACAACTGGGATCTGTTGTCCAATGGCCTTTTATTTTACATAAATAGCACCATGGTTTCTTGTCTTTGTTTTGATTTGAAGAGGATTTGGGCCCACCACACCCACCAGAGTGTTTTTGTGGGCCTGATGAAGACTCATTTTTAGATTTTCCCCACCCTTGTCAGAAGACTTACCATCCTTCTTCTTGCCATCCTTGTCACCCCCTGTATGAACTTTTCTGTTCACCCTTGTTCTGACCCATTTGTCTGCCTTCTTTCCCAATTCTTGGGGAGAGGTCAGATCAGAGTCCACCAGGTACTGGTGCAACAAATCAGACACACAATTATTAAGAATATGCTCTCTCAGGATTAAGTTATACAGGCTTTCATAATCAGCAACTTTACTGCCATGTAACCACCCCTCCAAGGCCTTCACTGAATGGTCAACAAAGTCTACCCAGTCTTGTGAAGACTCCTTTTTGGTTTCTCTGAACTTCATCCTGTACTGTTCAGTGGTTAAGCCATAACCATCAAGGAGTGCATTCTTAAGAACTGCAAAATTATTGGCATCACTTTCTTTCACAGTAAGGAGCCTATCCCTACCCTTTCCACTGAAAGATAGCCATAGGATAGCAGCCCACTGCCTTTGAGTGACATCCTGTACAACACAGGCCCTCTCAAGTGCAGCAAACCACTTGTTAATGTCATCCCCCTCCTTGTAAGGGGGAACTATCTTATGCAGATTTCTAGAATCATGCTCTTTTGCAGGATGACTTAGAAATACTGCTGCTGCCACCATGGGATTCAAATCGCAATTTCTGTCTTTCTCTTTCTATCTCCAATGACTGCCTATCTAAATCCAGCTGTTGCTTCTTGAGCTTCAGTCTGGATTGTTCCACTCTCAATCTATTGAGCTCCCTTTCTAACACTCTGCCATCATGGTGGGTGGGTGGGTGAGGCATGTCTAGAAACAGAAGTATGCTGAGAATGAACAGAAGGAGACCTGGCCCTAACAGATGGCACTCTAACAACTCGGCTAACAGAATGAATACTCCTACTATGATGAGAAGGAACACTTTTACTGTGATGTGAGGTAACACTATTACTGTGGTGTGAATTCCCATCTGTGCCAGCTATGCTAGGTGGCTTGCTAGGGGGCAGGTTGCCAAGATTCCCTCCCAAATCTTTTGCTAGGGGTACCCCAGAATCAGAGTGGGAACCATCAGCTAATTTCTCACCAGAAGTGCCACCTAAGGTCTTATCTTGTTCAATGAGCATATTAACCAACAGTTGTCTTTAGGGATTCTTCCCTACCCCTAAACCTCTATCTATGCAGAGACTCCTTGCTTCCTTCCAGCTAAGGTTGTCATAAGCTATGTTGGACAGATCAAGAGTTTGGCCTGTACCAGACATGATAGAAAATGTTTAAGGGACAGAAAAAGTGAGAAAGTTTTCAGAACTTTTTAAAGAACAGAAAAAAAACTGTTTAAACTTTTTTAGAAAGTTTAGAGGTACTTTTCAGCACTTAGTAAAGAAGTGATAGGAGAAAAGCAAAACTTTTTGGTTAGGTGTACATACACTGAACTTGTTTTGTATATTTTTCTCTTATGAAAAGTACAATGACAAAAGTCGTAAGTAGTTGCAAAGTACTTATCCCACCGCTGCATAACCAATGTAGGAGGCTGGACTGGCTTGTAGTGAGTACCAAGGGGTAATTACACCTTGCACCAGGTATCCCTTATTAGTGTATAGGGGTGTCTAGCAGCTTAGGCTGATAGATAATGGTAGCTTAGCAGAGCAGCTTAGGCTGAACTAGGAGACGAGTGAAGCTCCTACAGTACCACTAGTGTCACTTGCACAATATCATAAGAAAACACAATACACAGATATACTAAAAATAAAGGTACTTTATTTTTATGACAATATGCCAAAGTATCTCAGTGAGTACCCTCAGTATGAGGATAGCAAATATACACAAGATATATGTACACAATACCAAAATATGCAGTAATAGCAATAGAAAACAGTGCAAAAAAGGTATACTCACAATAGAATGCAATGGGGGCACATAGGGATAGGGGCAACACAAACCATATACTCTAGAAGTGGAATGCGAACCACGAATGGACCCCAAACCTATGTGACCTTGTAGAGGGTCACTGGGACTGTAAAAAAAACAGTGAGGGTTAGAAAAATAGCCCACCCCAAGACCCTGAAAAGTGGGTGCAAAATGCACCTAAGTTCCCCAAAGAGCACAGAAGTCGTGATAGGGGAATTCTGCAGGAAAGACCAACACCAACAATGCAACAACAATGGATTTCCAGACGAGAGTACCTGTGGAACAAGGGGACCAAGTCCAAAAGTCACGATCAAGTCGAGAGTGGGCAGATGCCCAGGAAATGCCAGCTGTGGGTGCAAAGAAGCTGCCACCGGATGGTAGAAGGTGAGGATTCTGCAAGAACGACAAGGGCTAGAAACTTCCCCTTGGAGGATGGATGTCCCACGTCATGAAGAGTCGTGCAGAAGTGTTTTCCTGCGGAAAGACTGTAAACAAGCCTTGCTAGCTGCAAAGCTTGTGGTTAGGGTTTTTGGATGCTGCTGTGGCCCAGGAGGGACCAGGATGTCACCAATTGTGTGAGGGGACAGAGGGGGCGTCCAGCAAGACAAGGAGTCCTCTCAGAAGCAAGCAGCACCCGCAGAAGTGCCGGAACAGGCACTACAAAGTGGAGTGAAACGGTGCTCACCCGAAGTTACACAAGAGAGTCCCACGCCGCCGGAGGACATCTCAAGAGGTTGTGCAATGCAGGTTAGAGTGCCGTGGACCCAGACTTGGCTGTGCACAAAGGAAATCTCTGTGGAGTGCACAGGAGCCGGAGCAGCTGCAAAAAACGCAGTTCCCAGCAATGCAGTCTAGCGTGGGGAGGCAAGGACTTATCTCCACCAAACTTGGACTGAAGAGTCACTGGACTATGGGAGTCACTTGGACAGAGTTGATGAGTTCAAGGGACCTCGCTCGTCGTGCTGAGAGGAGACCCAGAGGACTGGTGATGCAGTTCTTTGGTGCCTGCGGTTGCAGGGGGAAGATTCCGTCGACCCATGGGACATTTCTTCGGAGCTTCTAGTGCAGAGAGGAGGCAGACTACCCCCACAGCATGCACCACCAGGAAAACAGTCGAGAAGGCGGCAGGATCAGCGTTACAAGGTCGCAGTAGTCGTCTTTGCTACTTTGTTGCAGTTTTGCAGGCTTCCAGCGCGGTCAGCAGTCGATTCCTTGGCAGAAGGTGAAGAGAGAGATGCAGAGGAACTCTGATGAGCTCTTGCATTCGTTATCTAAAGAATTCCCCAAAGCAGAGACCCTAAATAGCCAGAAAAGAGGGTTTGGCTACTTAGGAGAGAGGATAGGCTAGCAACACCTGAAGGAGCCTATCAGAAGGAGTCTCTAACGTCACCTGCTGGCACTGGCCACTCAGAGCAGTCCAGTGTGCCAGCAGCACCTCTGTTTCCAAGATGGCAGAGGTCTGGAGCACACTGGAGGAGCTCTAGGCACCTCCCAGGGGAGGTGCAGGTCAATGGGAGTGGTCACTCCCCTTTCCTTTGGCCAGTTTTGCGCCAGAGCAGGGCTGAGGGATCCCTGAACCGGTGCAGACTGGCTTATGCAGAGATGGGCACCATCTGTGCCCATCAAAGCATTTCCAGAGGCTGGGGGAGGCTACTCCTCCCCAGCCCTGACACCTTTTTCCAATGGGAGAGGGTGTAACACCCTCTCTCTGAGGAAGTCCTTTGTTCTGCCTTCCTGGGCCAGGCCTGGCTGGACCCCAGGAGGGCAGAAACCTGTCTGAGGGGTTGGCAGCAGCTGCAGTGAAACCCCGGGAAAGGTAGTTTGCCAGTACCTGGGTCTGTGCTAGAGACCCGGGGGGGGGGGGTCATGGGATTGTGCCAACAATGCCTGGATGGCATTGAGGGGGCAATTCCATGATCATAGACATGTTACATGGCCATATTCGGAGTTACCATTGTGAAGCTATACATAGGTAGTGACCTATGTATAGTGCACACATGTAATGGTGTCCCCGCACTCACAACGTCCGGGGAATTTGCCCTAAACAATGTGGGAGCACCTTGGCTAGTGCCAGGGTGCCCTCACACTAAGTAACTTAGCACCCAACCTTTACCAGGTAAAGGTTAGACATATAGGTGACTTATAAGTTACTTAAGTGAAGTGGTAAATGGCTGTGAAATAAGGTGGGCATTATTTCACTCAGGCTGCAGTGGGATGCCTGTGTAAGAATTGTCAGAGCTCCCTATGGGTGGCATAAGAAATGCTGCAGCCCATGGGGATCTCCTGGAACCCCAATACCCTGGGTACCTCAGTACCATATACTAGGGAATTATAAGGGTGTTCCAGTAAGCCAATGTAAATTGGTAAAATTGGTCACTAGCCTGTTAGTGACAATTTGAAAGAAATGAGAGAGCATAACCACTGAGGTTCTGGATAGCAGGGCCTCAGTTAGTCATAACACAGGTAACACATACAGGGCACACTTATGAGCACTGAGGCCCTGGCTGGCAGGGTCCCAGTGACACATACAACTAAAACAACATATATACAGTGAAATATGGGGGTAACATGCCAGGCAAGATGGTACTTTCCTACAGAGGGCCCAACAAACAAATGGCTTGGATAAATGTAATGCTCTTCTGGGAGAGTCTGGTCTCCATTTCAGGTTTTGCTCTGTCCAGAAGGTTTAAGAGGGGCTTCCTGAGCACTTGCTGTTGGGAAAGGAAGAGTCCTCTACAGATTGTCCAGCTGTTGAACGCACCACGGAGCCTGCAAATCGTCAGTTGAGTCCTACTTTTTAGTCCATGATTAACACGTGTGGTTTCGTCAGGAGAATAACAGTACTTGGTAGAAAACATTGGATCTGCATGCATTGCTTTCAAACCACTAAGGGCCAGATGTATGAAAAGGTTTTGCACTCGCAAACGGTGCGAATCGCAAAAATCGGCCGTTTGCGGGTGCAAAAACGTGGTCTGCGATGCAAGAAAGGCATTTGCAAACCAAAAAAAAAATCGCAAAAATTGCGTGTTTTTTTTTTTCTTTTTTTTTTTTTTTTTTTTCTCGTTGCAACAGGGTTTTGCGAGTCACATTTTGCGATTCGGTATTTCCAGTAGGAAATTGCGAGGACCAAAATGCGAATCGCAAAGAGATGCATCAAAAAATCGCAAATAGCGATTTTTCGCAGAATGGGATTTTGCACATGCAAAATACCACTAAGTGAAAGCAGGTGGTAACTAGGTGCAACCTATATAAAGAGGCCCAGAATGCCTCAGACTCTCTACCACAATGGCTGCACTCTACGTCATGGCGAGGAGGATGAGGATCTTGGCAGGTTTGAGGAGAGGGAGGAGGAGACAGGAGCGCTTTTTCAGAGTGCGCATTACACTTTTTGACCTGACAGAGGATGAAATATATGAGAGGTATAGGTTGAACTCGGCCATGATACTTGATCTGATAGCTGAGCTACAACCCATACTGCAGCGCAGAACACTAAGGACACATAGTATCCCCACCCATGTGCAGGTATTATGCTCCTTACACCTACTCGCCTCAGGGAGCTATCAAGGGGTTATAGCAGCGGCTGGGGTGGGGGGGGTCTCACAGAGCACCCTCTCCAGAATCTTCAATGCATTTATCAACACCATGCTCAGCAAACTCCAACAGTACATCAGATTCCCCCACACCCCACAGGAAATACAGCAGACAAAAATTTACTTTTATCAGATAGCACAGTTCCCCCACGTCCTAGTTGCCATAGATGGCACACATGTGGCAATATGTCCACCTTCTGTCACAGAATATGTGTACCGAAACCGTAAACGCCAACATTCCATGAATATACAGGTGATATGCAATGCCTCCTATATCATAACTGATCTCGTGGCCAGGTACCCAGGGAGCACACATGATTCATACATCTTTCGTCACAGCGGCATTCACACAAGACTGCTAGCTGGGGAGTTTGGTGAAGGATATCTACTAGGTAATGTCACTCTTTACAATGGCGCATAGGTAACAAACCCTTGTCAGATGGCTGAGGTACTCAACAAACCTTCTGTCCCTTTCAGGAGACAGTGCCTATGCAGTGCGCACCTACATGATGACGCCCTACCTCAATCCAACCACACCGGCAGAACAGAGATACAATGCAGCACACAGGGCAACCCGCAACTTGGTGGGGCGCACATTTGTCCTCCTGAAGAGTCGCTTCCGTTGCCTCCACAAGAGTGGAGGGGCACGACAGTAAAGCCCAGAGACCACATGTAGAATAGTGGCTACTTGTGCAATCTTGCACAATATAGCTACAACCAGGGGCATACCTATAGAAATCAGTGACACTGATTCAGATGAGGATGACGATCCCATACCACCTCTACAGCCAGCAGACAGGACCAGTGCAGCAGAGGGAAGGCAAAGGCGTGCTGACATCACACACAACCATTTCAGACGTGAGTATGTACAATCAAACTCCACTGACTACTGTAGCTATAGTGAGAAATATTTATTCCTTTACATCAGGTTATGAATTGTGATGAAAAAAGTAAAAGGGGGATTGATAAAAACGAAAATTTACGAATGAACTGAGTCCCACACTATTACTTCATAGTGGGGACACCAGAGTCAATGCAGCAACAGTCACTTTCTCCTCCCTCGCACACCACTGGAGTGCCCAGTTGAATCACTGGCACCCTGAATGTCAGCCTCTGTGGCAGTGCTGCGCCTGCCACTGCGCCGTCTCTGGTCTGGAGCAGGTACGTGCACACTACTGAGGCTCGAGGTGTCCTCTGAGTCCCCCAAGGCAACCTCACTGGGAGTGGCCGACCTCTGTCCCATTACTTGTTCCATCACATTGGTGATCTGGACAAGGGCCTGGACCACATCCCTACTGGTGTGTGCAGCCTCTACCTGGGCTGCCACAGCACGACGGGCGATGAGGGCGGTGGAGTTGGCCAAGCGATTGGAGGACCTGCAGTAGTTTGCAAACATGGTGCGAAAACAGTGCTCATGTCTGCGTCTACTCAGTCTTTCATGTCTCAGCTCCTCACACAGGTCACGCACTGCAGTGGTCAGCTTCCTAGTGTCCTGGGAGGCCTGCACCTGTCCCTCACGCAGCTGGTTGATGTTTTCATTCAGGGTGTCATGTCTCCGATGCAGGCCAACCGTATTTCTGTTGTGGACTCTAAGGTTCCTGTCCAGACTCTGTATTCTTCTATTTTGCAGGCGCTGCTGCTGCAACATAGCAGCCTCAAGTCCACCAAACGGGGATGTACCCTCAGCTGCCTCCTGCAGTTGCTGTTGGGACACTGGTGCACATCGACGATGTGCTGAATGACCCCTGTTCTCTGGTACCTGGCTGCGCATCCCGGATGCAGATGGTGTGCCTGGACTCTCCAGCTGCACATCGGAGTCACCACTGAGGTCTGGAAGTGGCAATGGCCTGGGCCTGCGGCGCACAGTTGGGAGATTGATGGACCCACTGGTGTTGGTGTCAGAGGGCAGCTGTGTGTCCGTCTCCCCTACACCTGTAATTGCTGTGGCTGATGTGCCAGGCCCACCTGCAACAACAATATGCAGCATGTCAGTTCTGTATGTTACATTCTCTGTCCAGAAATGGCAATAAAGCTATAGGTACTGCTCTACATGGTGTAGTGTGTGTTGTGTTACCTTGGGTGTCACTATGCTTGCTTACATTATCATGCCACTGTCTGTACTAGTTTGTGGACCACGACTCCCATAATGCATTGTTGTGCTGCTACTAAGATGTGGAGTGGACTACTTCACACACTACTTTACATTACATGCTAATTCCTAAGGGGCTTTTATGCATGCACATACTGGGTTCACACGACAACATTTGCACTTACCTTGGCTGGTACTTGGTTGAGCGGAGGTGTCTATATCTGTGACCCCTGTCACTGCTTCCGGTAGGAGTGTTGATTCCACCAGGTCCTCCAGTGGTGTGGCAGGTGGCTCGGTTGGTGGTCCTCCTCCTGTGCTCCTGGCCTCTGCAAGTCACCTTGCCACCCTCTCCTTTGCCCGGGACCGCAGTTCATACCAGCGTTTCTTGATTTCTTCAATGGAGCGCTGTGCCACTCCAATTGCGCAGATTTTTCTTTGGATCTCAAGCCAAAGTCTTCTCTTCTCACTCTCTGGCACCTGGAGGGATGATTTGCCAAACAGGCGGTCATGACTCCTCACCATCTCTTCTGTTAAGACCTCCAGCTCCTGCTCACTGAACTTACGTTTGTGCTTCCTCTCCTGCTTCTCAGATCCTGGACCTTGGGGCTCCATTGTGGCTCAGGTGACGCTGCTCCTTCACAGTGCTGCTCAATGTGGCTGGGCTGCTCTCACTCAGGATGCTGGTTTGGGTGTGGCACCTGTAACTGCCTGGGATGACTCATTTCCTGCTGGTGATGTCATCAGGCTCCTCCAGGTGTGCATTCTCGAACTTTCTCCCAATTGGGGATTTTTTTACCAAATTGCAAAAGAATCGCAAATTGCGAGAATGCAAATTGCGATTCGGTAAATGGGCCTCGCAAACCACAAATAGCGCTTTTTTTTTGTTTTAAGAATTCGCTAATTCCGATTCGCAATTTTGTTAGATGGCCAATTGCGACTCGGAAATAGCGATTTCTTAAAAATCACATTTTGCGATTCGCAGACCCTGGTTTTCATACATCTGGCCGAAGTGTGAACGGCAGAACTTCCGCTGCAAGAGACACATTTGTTTGCTGTGTCTGAGATGCAGCATTAGCAGCTTTTGAAGCTAAAGTTAGATCTTGTATTAATGGTTGGTTCAGCTGGACGGCATGTTTGACAACAGGATGGAGCTGCTGGTTGGATCAGTCTGGAAGGAATATCTTTATTTAATCTTCCCTGTGCTACAGCCTGAACCCCCGCTGCATCCATCCATCTCTGATGCCACACAGCACTGAGCTGCAATGTCTTCTGGTTAAAGCGCGGGAAACACGTGGCTTCAAACCCCATCATCGACATATTCAGCTTCTAATTGCTGCATCTCTAAAAGACCAAGTAGTTGCTCCTCGGGTTTAGCTTTTCTCACAAAGCGCACTGAGGGGGGCGATTTTCATTATTACATTTATCAAGGGTGCAGTCGCTTTTAAGACTAAAGTTTTGAATGACAACTTTTGTACTGATTTCTACTTGTAAGAGAACCATGCCAGAGTATAAATTAATTCTTTTGGATGCGTTTTAGGTGTATATGTTTGCATTGAGGGGAATAGTGTAATTTTGAATTGCTTTTTACCATTTTTTTTTCTTCAAAGTGGATTGGAAAATAATCCATTTATTGAATCAAAAACATCTTCTGTGTCACCGTGCAGGTGGAGTTCATTTACAAGATATTGAGACTTCTCCAATTCTTTTTGCGAAATATCAAATATCAATTGTATCTGCTCCTTCTGCTTTATTAGGTGCCTTTGCTAGAGCTAGTACAGAAAGTGTGTTTGACTGGCCACAAGTTTAGCAAAACCTGTACCAGATTCTAGTGCGCGTCTTCAGTTATGGAAACCAGCTACAGGAAAAGCTGTATCTTTACCATCTTCCCCATTAGTAATCCCACAACACGGGACAACAAAAGCAAGCGCCTAGACTGAGGGTACTCCAGCCATGGCTGAGCTTTGTACCAGCCTGAGCTAAATGCTCCTACGGTCCACAAGTCTGCTTCGTGGGTAAGATTTACGGAATGGTTCGGATGGTTTATCCATATTCAGATCGTCAGCATTGCTGCTACGATGAACTTGATGGTTTTCAATGTCAACAAGCTCTTTATTCACTGCAGTACCATGAGTTAGGTGAGCATACGCTTTTCTTTCTCTTTCAACTTTCGTGGAGTGTACTAGGACAGGACATGGATGAGAACACAAGGGATTGCAGATGGCTTCTCTCCGAATGATGAACCTGTCCATGATACCTAAGCAAGGCTTAGAAGCAACTGATAAAAGTATTCAAAAATCAAAAAAAGAATTAATTTAAACAAAAATCTCTGAAATGAGGTCAAAATACCACAGGTCAACAGCTTAAAAAAAAGGTACAGAAAAATCATAATAGTGCCCATGCAATGATTAAAAACTATAAACAAATCCTGAAGTATTTGATTTAACGCTAGAAAATTCCCCAGTAGTCATTATGAAATTGCAGCCATGGATAGCTTTGGTATCATGAATGAGTCTGGATATTCGGAACAGACCCTGCTCTTTCTGGTCAGGCAGACCAGCCCCAAGTCGCACATTGCATTTAAATAATCTTGAATTTTGAACCCCAAAATGAGGGTGCAATGCTGCAGAGGCCATAAATTGGCGCATCGAAGTATGGCCTTCTTGAGGAGTGTTTCAGTATTGTGCATGAGTGATCCGAGTGATGCTCTTGTATTTTCTCATGTCTTTGCAAGTAGATGTTTAACAGCGAGTACAATGAGATGCATTATGTGCAATTTCCATACATTTATTGTTGTGAGTGATTGAGCAGACTACCTTTAGGATCCGCCTAGTTACAACAGATGAGCCATCAGCCACCTGCTCAATTGGCAGTCGTGGTATAGGTCTATTCAATTCCTCAGTTGAATGCCCAGCTGGCCTGAACTGTACTCATCTAGTCCTGGTAAATAGCCCAAGAGTCCAAGCGCAGTGATGACCAGCGATGTGAGTGCACCAGCTATAGACCTGCCTGTGGAAGGTAGGACATGGGTCCATCTAGCAGCAACAGAGAAGTATGTCCATACTTGAGAAGGTCCAAGGAGGTACAGGCAGCCAGCAAACTTATGCACTATACATCTACCTTAAAGGGCATCTTAATCCTTGCACCAGATACAGGTTGCATTGTGAATCTAAGTCATTAGACAAAGCTCAGCGTCATACAGTGATACTCAATAATTATGAGCCTGTTCTGTCTGCAGCTCTGCAGACAAATGCCTTAAACACAAAGTAAAGGAAAATCATACCACAGGGCAGTGATGTGAAGTCAGTCACAATAAAGGAGTCCCAAAAGGTGAAATGAGAGCAGGAGTAAGAGTGTGCAAGGGCATAGCCTTCATTGGTGCAGCAGGTACAGTGGTATCATGGTCTGAGGGTCTTGTTGAACCCTGTTTGTTGTATTTTATAATTCAGTAAGCAGTCCGGGGGATGGGGGCTCATTTCTTTCCTGCACTAGGGCCCACGATACCCAGGCTAAGCTACTGCCGTGTGAGAGAGGCAGAGAGCAGGCTGGAAGACTGAAATGAAGGACATACGAAAATAAGGAACTATACTCCTGTTTGTGGTAGGAGAGGCTGACTGGCCTTTTACCTTAGTGGGCGTTTCCACATGAAGGAGTGTTGGGGGTGGGGCTCAGAGGGTCTAGGGGCAACAGAGGCCTGCTTCGGATGGCCCAGGGCCAGAAGAGCTGGATAGAGGTGGACAAGCCACTGAAGGCTTGAACCAGATGCCTGGCTTAGTTTAGCTCAAGGTGCTCTTGGACCCTCGCACCCAAAACAAGCCTAGCCTCCATTTGGCTTCTGAGTGCTGCCCAGGCTGTAATGTCATGTACCAAGACTGAAAGATAAAGCATTAATCAGTAATGCAACAGGAGACTGAGATGGCCATCTAGTGGCTGATTTGCACAATGTGAAACTATAAATCCTGGGATCAAACTTGGCTTCCCTGTTTGACAAAATTGTGTGATCCTACCTGAATCTTTATTTCCCTGAGCCTCTTTTTTTATCATCACATAATAGGACCATTTCAAACGCATGCACTGCACAAGAACCTTTTCTGTTTTTTTAGGATCCTGTAACGGTGCCTCTATCTGCATTTTAGTTCACTAAAAGCTTTTTGGGGGGGGGGGGGGGGGCATTGATTTTAAAAACTATCACTTTTAAAAATGCCTTTCAAAGCAGGGATATTATTTCATGTACGATGGTGAATCACTCCTGCATGTTAAAGAAAAGCGCTTTCTTAATATTGAAGAGATTTTACATGAGGTATGTAGTTCAATTTACAATGCAATCTTTTAAGGCTCGGCTTGTTGACAGGTTCTTTGAACAAAGCCAAACCTTTGGCTCAACTGTCTCGGCTCTTCCTGTTAACTTGCTGTCTCACCCACCTCTAGAGCTGATCCCATATGTCTAGCCAGGCCTGCTTCTGGGCCCCTTTTATCCCATTAAAATGCCTAAAAAACACTTTATTTTTTGTTTTTTACTTTTTGTTTTCCAAGTCTTTCTAAATGTTAACACTCTAGAGTGTGTTTTTTGTTTTCTTTTTTTAAGGTCACATAAGACTATGAGCACTACAAGGTGAAGGAATTAAATGTTATCCATACTGGGCAGAATATTTTTAAATTGTTTGGTCTCGAGAAGCACAAACCTGGGATTTAAAGTGTACTTCAGTGGTTGGCTTTACTAATAAAAGGTATATGTTGCCAAACCAACTATTTATCAATCTTAGGATAATGAAACACTTGGGGAAAATTTTCTTCTAACTAAACTGTTCAGTGTGCAATGGAAAAGGGGAGATTCTCACAGCAGGAAAAAGATAGTTGGGTGCCTAGGAAAAGGATTTGCTCCCCTCACTGTGCCCCTACTGGACCTGAACTGGTGGGCAGAGGGACAGCCCACGTTTCTATAAAAAAAAAAAGTGCATGATTGGGCGGGTTCCTGCAAAATAGAGCCCTTGCCCAATCACACATCCCATGGAACAGGCAGAAGAACGTTTGGAGGAACATTTTTATATAGAGTGGGCATTTTCTTTTGGCCTTCATACCATCCGCATTCCATCAGTGGAAGGGCCATGGCCCACCCACTAAAAATGGGCCTGGTCATAATGCACTGATATTTCACCTGTATGTATGAATACTGATTCCACATAGGTCAGTATGTTCTCTGCAGTATCTTCTAAGGTTCTAGTTATTTTAAGACTTTGCCCAAGCAGATTAAACATTTGTTCTTTGATTTGCTCACTTTTGACCTCTTCTCTTGAGTTTCACGTCCAGATCCCTCTGGCGGTCAGTAGGGCCATAATTTCAGAGTTCTTAATTTACATCGGGTGAACTAATCATCCACAATATATATATTTTTTAAATATAATTGCAGATCTAGGCCCACACCAAATTTGTTGTGTGTTGTACGTTTTCCATATTCCAGCCACACACTTTCCAGCAGCACTTTACCACATTGTAAGGACAGTGGTTGTGTGACCTCACCATGTAATACTCGTGGATACCAGCTTGAGTCCAGTCCGAATCATTTGTTAAACCTTTGCTTAACCCTGGGTAGCTCTGGCTTCAGGCAGATAGGCTTAAAGGAACACGTGTAAATATTTAGGAGTAGCAAAACAATGAAATAAGGAAGTCACACAACACAAAATCTAGCATCAATTTGTATAAAAATAGTTATTCTGTTTTTTTAATGAATTAATATACACCAAAGTGAAATAAAGCATAAATCAGTGTTTCATTCAAAATGCAGTCCTTGACAACTACTGTTAGTGGAAACACTGGACATTTTGTAAAGCTTTTAAATAGTTGTATTCAGGTCCCTGCCTCCCCCCGCACACTTTGATTGACCAACTCTGACAGGGAACAGTTCAGTTCCAGGCTCTGTGGGTGAGCAGCCATACTCTTCAATACATTAATACTTCAATGGAGAGTCCGTAATGCAAAGGATGCAATCAATCAATCAATCAATCAATCATAGTATTTATAAAGCGCGCTATGTACCCGTCAGGGTTTCGAGGCGCTGAGAGGGGGGTGGGGAGCGCTGCTGATTTAGCGGTCGAAGAGCCAGGTCTTGAGGAGCCTTCTGAATGCGAGGAGGTCCTGGGTCTGGTGAAGAGATGTGGGGAGAGAGTTCCAGGTCTTGGCGGCGAGGAAGGAGAAGGATCTGCCGCCGGATGTCTTGCGCTGGATTCGGGGTACGATGGCGAGGGCGAGGTTGGCGGATCGGAGTTGACGTGTTGGAGTGTAGAAGTTAAGTCTGGTGTTGAGGTAGGAGGGTCCGGTGTTGTGAAGTGCCTTGTGAGCGTGGGTTAGGAGTTTAAAGGTGATCCTCTTGTCTACCGGGAGCCAGTGGAGTTCCTTTAGGTGAGGGGAGATGTGACTTCGGCGGGGTATGTCGAGGATCAGTCGGGCGGAGGCATTTTGGATGCGTTGGAGTCGTTTGATGTCTTTGGTTGGGATGCCTGTGTAGAGTGCGTTGCCGTAGTCAAGTCTGCTGCTGACGAGGGCCTGGGTCACCGTCTTTCTGGTTTCTGTTGGAATCCACTTGAAGATTCTGCGGAGCATTCGAAGGGTGTTGAAACAGGAGGAGGAGACGGCGCTGACCTGTTTGGACATGGTGAGGGCGGAGTCCAGGATGAAGCCGAGGTTTCTTGCGTGGCTGGCAGGGGTGGGCAGGGGTCCGAGGACGGAGGGCCACCATGAGTCGTTCCAGACCGAGGGAGTGCGCCCGAGGATGAGGACTTCCGTCTTGTCGGAGTTGAGTTTCAGGCGACTGTTGTTCATCCAATCGGCGATGGATTTTAGTCCCTCGTGGAGGTTTGTTTTGGCGGTGAGCGGGTCTTTGGTCAGGGAGAGGACGAGCTGGGTGTCGTCGGCGTAAGAGATGATGCTGAGATGATGTTGGCGGGCCAGTTGAGCGAGGGGGGCCATGTAGACGTTGAACAACGTAGGGCTGAGGGAGGATCCTTGGGGGACGCCGCAGATGAGGTTGGTGGCTTTGGAGCGGAAAGGGGAGAGACGGACTCTCTGCATTCTGTCGGGGAGGAAGGATGAGATCCAGTGGAGGGCTTTGTCTTGGATGCCGGCTTCCTGGAGGCGGGTCAGTAGGGTGCGGTGGCAGACGGTGTCAAAGGCGGCTGATAGGTCGAAAAGGATGAGGGCTGAGGTTTCGCCGTTGTCCATTTGATGTCTGATGTCATCTGTGGCGGCGAGGAGAGCAGTCTCAGTGCTGTGGTTTCGTCTGAATCCGGATTGTGAGGGGTCCAGGATGGAATTGTCTTCGAGGAAGTGGGTGAGCTGAGTGTTGACGATCTTCTCGATGACTTTCGCTGGAAAAGGGAGGAGAGAGATCGGACGGAAGTTTTTGAGATCGTTGGGGTCGGCCTTGGGTTTTTTGAGGAGGGGTTGGATTTCTGCGTGTTTCCAGCTGTCCGGGAAGGTGGCAGAAGTGAAGGAGAGGTTGATGATCTTGCGGAGTTCGGGGGCGATGGTGGCGTTGGCTGAGTTGAAAACATGATGGGGGCAGGGGTCCGTGGGGGAGCCTGAGTGGATGGTGTTCATGGTTGTTATGGTTTCTGCCTCGTCCACGTGGGTCCAGGCGGTGAGGCGGCAGTCGCGGGAGGAGACGTCGGGGGTGGGGGTGGGGGTGGGGGTGGGGGTGGGGGTGGGGGTGGGGGTGGGGGTGGGGGTGGGGGTGGGGGTCTGGCGGTGGACCGGTGTTGAAGCTGTCGTGGATGGTAGCGATTTTCTGGTGGAAGAAGGTGGAGAGGTCGTCGCAGAGTTTCTGGGAGGGCGGGATGTCGTTGGAGTTGGCTTTTGGATTGGAGAGTTCCTTCACGATGCCGAAGAGTTCTTTGCAGTCGTGGGCGTTGTTGTTGATGCGTTCGGTGAAGTGGGCGCGCTTGGCGATGCGGATCCGTTGGTGGTGTTCGCGGTTGGCGTTTTTGAGGGCGACGAGGTTGTCGGGTGTGCGTTCTTGTATCCATTTCTTTTTGAGCTTCTGGCAGATGCTTTTGGAGGTGGTTAGATCGTCTGTGAACCAGGCTGGTTTTTTCTTTCCTTGGATGGCGGTGGGTTTCTTGAGAGGGGCAAGGGTGTTGGCGCAGTCGAGGATCCATTGATGGAGGTTGATGGTGGCTGTGCTCGGGTTGGTTGCGTCGGGTGGAAGGTTGTTGATGAGGGTGCTGGTCAGTTGGTCTTGGGTGACTTTGCCCCAGCGGCGGTGGGGAGGTAGCTGGATGCGGTGTTGCTCTGTGGTTTTCTTATAGGTGAAATGAACGCAGTGATGGTCGGTCCAGTGGAGTTCGGAGGTGTGGCTGAAGGAAACGTGGTTGCTTGAGGTGAAGAGGGGGTCAAGGGTGTCTCCGGCGATGTGGGTGGGCGTGTTGACTAGCTGGCGGAGTCCGAGGTTGAGGAGGTTGGAGGTCAGTGATGCGGTGTTGACGTCGTTGGCATTTTCCAGATGGTAGTTCAGATCTCCCAGGAGGATGTAATCCGGGGAAGCGAGGGCGTGGGTGCTTGCAAGGTCGGCGATGGTGTCGCTGAAGGGGGCTCTTGGTCCTGGAGGGCGGTATATGAGGGTTCCTCTGAGGGTCGTGTTGGGGTCCGTGTGGATCTGGAAGTGGAGGTGTTCGGCTGTCCTGAGGGTGTCGTCCGAGTGGGTGTGGATTTTGAGGGTAGCTTTGTGAGCGATGGCTATTCCGCCGCCGATTCCGTTGGTTCGATCTCTTCTGGTGATTTTGTAGCCGTCCGGTATGGCGATGGCGATGTCCGGAGACGAGGAGTCGTTCCACCAGGTTTCGGTCAGGAAAGCCACGTCAGGAGCAGTGGTGTCGAGCAAATCCCAGAGCTCGATGGCGTGTTTTCGTGCGGAGCGGGTGTTGATGAGGATGCAGTTCAGGTGGTTGGGGTTGAATGTTTCAGTAGTTGGATTGGTCGTTCTGATGCAGGAGAAGTTGCAGGTACGGCAGGAAAAAGGTCCTTTAGTGTGCTTCGGGGATGCCCGGCAGCATTCAGTGGAGGGGCCTGGATTGAAGGCGCGGAGTTCGTTGATCGAGTAGCGGATGCGGGGGGCGTGAGGGCCAGGGGGTGTGGCGCTGGGCGCGGGCCAGGCGCGGACGGGCACAGACGGGCTTGCCTCTGGCGCGCCTCCGGCGCGGACGCGCAGCGCCAGCCATTAAGAAGGGAGGGGGGAGGGAGGAGCAGCTGGGAGGCGGGAGGGAGCGGCAAATGGGGGCGCGAGGGGGGCGGGGCCGCAGGGAGGCAGCGGCAGGGAACGGGGAGCGCACAAGGGGCAAAAAACACTGAAAACGAGCAAAACTACAAGCAGTTACAATGAGAAAATACAATCAGAAATACAATCAGAAATACAATAATGGCACAATACACGATCGGGGAGAGAGCAATCAGGGGGGCACAAAGGGGGCAGAAGCGCCGGCGGCGAGGTGCTGAAAAAACGAAAAAGCCAAAAAACACTTACAGGACGGCAGAAGCGGCACACGGGTCAAGTGAGCCCACTAGCCACCAGAGATGAGGCGCAGGAGGATGCCTGCGGGTGGAGGAGGGCCTCGAACACGCAAACGGCAGCGTGCTCGTGAGACAGAGACAGAGGCAGAGGGCAGCAGGTTGGTGCTGTGGTCATGGGGGGCGAGCTCAGGACCTGAAACAGGTCAGAGTTTGCTCACTCGCGACGCGCAGCGCCAGCCATTAAGAAGGGAGGGGGGAGCAGCTGGGAGGCGGGAGGGAGCGGCAAATGGGGGCGCGAGGGGGGCGGGGTCGCAGGGAGGCAGCGGCAGGGAACGGGGAGCGCACAAGGGGCAAAAAACACTGAAAACGAGCAAAACTACAAGCAGTTACAATGAGAAAATACAATCAGAAATACAATCAAAAATACAATAATGGCACAATACACGATCGTGGAGACAGCAATCAGGGGGGCACAAAGGGGGCAGAAGCGCCGGCGGCGAGGCGCTGAAAAAACGAAAAAGCCAAAAAACACTTACAGGACGGCGGAAGCGGCACACGGGTCAAGTGAGCCCACTAGCCACCAGGGATGAGGCGCAGGAGGATGCCTGCGGGTGGAGGAGGGCCTCGAACACGCAAACGGCAGCGTGCTCGTGGGACAGAGGCAGAAGGCAGCAGGTTGGTGCTGCGGTCGTGGGGGGCAAGCTCAGGACCTGAAACAAGATGCTGTGCTGTTGGGGTGTGGGTATTCCTGGGGCTCCTCCTCCGCCAGGGCAGGGTGACTGGCCACAGGGGTCTATGTCCTGCTGGGTCCAATCAAACTCAAGTTGACTCATCTCCAGTCAGTGAAATCTGAAATTCCCCTGTGAAAGCTAGTGTTCTTCTTGAGTGTCCAAACTGCACTCTGTTGACTCCCAGGTCAAGCAGACTCTTGTGCAACGTTTGGGTGTCAGAACTCTTTCTCCCAGGCTGCAGGTCAGTGGTCAAGCTCAGATCTGATACTTTGAGTACATTTTTACCATTAGTGAACGCTAGTCATCTTACTTGATTCAGCTTAATGTTGTGTGTCTCCTTTTGAATGGTTAAGCATTCAATTGTTTCATATCTTGGGTGACACACCCATGGCTGTGTTTTTGAATCTACACACAGTTTCTTCCCCCAGGGTTCATGACAAACGTAGCAACCATCTCCTTCTTGTGTATCTTGCATCATTCAGTTCCCTTCCTCTGCATGTATTACCATCCCATGGTAATCTCACTTGTCTTGAAGACTTATGTAGGGATGACTTTTCTATTCTTTATGGCATCACTGGTGACATGAAGCCCTCACCATGACTGACGTTCCACCAAAGATGCTATTTATTGATCACTTATGTCTCATTTTGTTGCTACTGTAGTAATCTAGCCCTCAATGATCTTGTACTTCTGGGAGATTCTTGCTCCTGTACAAATGAATGATTTGTTGTTCTGTAGGCGGTCGTCTTATAAAATGTTCTGCAGATGAAAAAAGGCAGCACTTCAATGTAATGACTCTATAATTCTGCATCATATCTACATCCTGTTTATTAGATTTCATGAAAAGTGAGACCCTTACTCTGCACTTTTCTCATTGTTTCATGATTCTCCAGATGTGATAAGTTCTTTGCATGTTCCCTGACCAGTGCAACAAAGACTTTTTTTTCCTTTTTGGTTGCTCATTCAGAGTCACAGGAAACTCTTCCAGCATTCTTTTAAGTGCTGATTCCTTATCAATTTTATGGTAACAGTAAGCTGCTGATATTTCTGATTTTCATTTTGTGTGGCAATTTGCCAGTACAATACAAATGTACAATTAAAATACTGAATCATACTTGGGTGGTTTTAGGGGAGAACCTGCGCTCACAAATATACAATATTTTTGTTTACATTACACTATGCAGTCCATCTAAAACTATTTGCAAGGCGGTGCCCTTTACATGGGACACACCCAAAACCCCATATTGTAGTACGACCGTTGTGGGTTAGATCATATTATGTAAATGTGAGCTTATGTACATTGGAAGCACAATTCGCCTCCTTAAAATAAGGATTAGTGAACATTTTGGGGCAATAAGACATGACGACGAACATTATCCAATTGCACACCACAAAGATATGTGATACATGGGGACACCAAAGGTGTTTACATTTTTCGGACTTGAACATGTGTCTAAGAATCCTCTGGTGGTAATAGAGGATTACATCTTGGGAGGAGTGAATCGGTATGGATTATGCGCCTGAGAACTGTGGCGGAGGGACTAAACACTGATCAGGAATTAGAATATCTTTTGGGTCATTAACAAGTCTTTTGCAGAATAGTATAACAGAAAATTGTGGCAGCAAATTTAATTAGGGATGACTGGTAAATAAATGCTTTAATTTGGACTATGAATTGGAATTTATTTGAATTGTAATCAGGTGCACTCACATCGAACTAACTATAATGGCTGGGCTAATCATAATTATAATGGTCCTGGTTTGGAATATGAACTGTAGTCTTTTAAATTTGCCATGGAATATGAATATATGCTTGTGTGTGTGTGTGTATATATGTATGTATGTGTATATATATATATCTGCAGTAATATTGGTAGTAGCATGTCACTGTGGGGAACAGCATGTTGTGGGAATTGTCTGACATCTACTTCTAGCATACAGGACTTCATAACCTAACAGAGTTGAGATGAATAAATCATGGCCTCTGGTTAAAATGGCGCTAAGAGTTCGTCTTGGTAAATTGTCTTTTAGATATAGTCCTACCTGTATTTTTGATGTATTTAAATATATCAGTGGTATGTAGCTGTAGAAATCACTATTTTGTGGTGATTTTTCAACCTTCATAACTAACAGAGTAGAAATGAATGAGATCTGGTGCATGGTTAAAATGGCTGTATGAGGTTACCCTGACAAATTGCATGTTTTTAGGCATTGCCTTGCCTGGATTTTCATTGTATTTGGATGTCAGGGGTTTGTAACTGTAATAACCTCTATTTTGTGGTGACTGTCCTACCTTTAGTTTTGTGTACATGAGTTTATTTATCAATGGAGTAGAAAACAGACCACATCTTTAAAAAATCAAGAATTGGTATACATGCAGTGTGTTCTGCTAAAATTAGAACATGACCAGAAAAGGTGTATGCATTTTATTTAGATATTCAGTAAATTCCTAAAATAGGGTGAACGCACTATGGAGTCCGGAAAACATGAGAGGCCGTTTTTGATCACCTGTACCTCGAGATTCAGTCCTATTTTTGTTTTGAAGAGCTTGAGTTTATAGAGAGATGGAGTCGAATGGACTGCACTGTTGATAATGGAGCGTACTTGCAGCGTGTATATAAGCAAGGATAGAACACCACACACAATCAAATTCTAGTATAACACAAGTCTGTTACAATTTGTAATGTCTAGTTTCCATTAAATAGATTAAACAAAAATGTACGTTGGTGTTCACGTCAGTTTTCTTGACAGATTATGTCTTTATTATCGAGAGCGTTTGTATTAAGGTAAACAAAGTATTTCACTGCAGACACAGCCAACACGTGTTTCGCCTTGCTGGTGACTTTTTCAAGGCTCTAGAAAAGCATATATATACATACTATGTAATTCTGCTGACATGGCAACTGATAAATACATCTACATGATCAAATAATAGTGGTCATATAATAGAAATTTGCTTAGTTTAGGACCTCTGTGTAATCACCATAAGAAAAGGGAATGTCCCAAGGAATAAGCAATCACATGTGGGAATCATGGACATGGCCAAACCACCAAGAGTTACAAAAAACTATCAGAGATACACCATGTGTAATGTGCCAAACGAAGACCCGGCGAAAGGAGAAGTAAGACACAATACAGAACATAGACGGGATGAAGAGATAAGTGAAGTGTCGCTTCAGTGCAGAGGAGCAGGAAATCCTGGTTAAAGAGGTGACGGAACACAAGCACCAACTGTTTGTCACCTCAAAGTTGCCAATCGGTAGGAGAGAGGTTATATGGCAACAAATTGACAAGATTAACAGTGTGGCAGAAGTACGCAAAACAGTCATCGAGTGCAAGAAACGTTAGCATGACTGCAAGCGCAGGACCAAGGAAAAGATGGCCAGGAACAGGAAGGCAGCACTGCAGACTGGAGGGGGGAGTCCAGCACACCAGGAGGCCCTGGACCACATGGAGGAGATGGTTGCAGCCGTAATCCCTGAGATCGTCACAGGGATTCAAGGACAGCGCAGACTACCACAAGACAACACACATGCAGGGTAAGTCGCATGGGGAATTATAATGCAATAATGTCAACTGCAACCGGGGGGGTGGGGGGATACCTACTACACATTGCATGCAAGTCATCATATACATGGAGTGGCATGGGTAATGGGGCACGGCAGGGGGGCATGGCCTGCACAAACATAAGCTAGGGCACACCATTACACTACACCAACAACAGTCCCATGGGGGCATGCTGTCATGCCAACGATGGAGCAAAGGAAAGCCACGACAGGAGGGAAGGCCACTACGTCAAACTGACATCCTGGCACTCATCAGCCAACATACCTCCTACATTAACCAATGGCAGTAACCTCCCCATGGAACATACATACCTAAATTAGGGGGTGAGGATGACAACTGCAACAATCTCCAGAAACAAGACAAAGGCCCCAGTACACTCAAATGTCCATGCCCATAGTTGCCGCAAACATCAGCCAATGTAAACAATAGGAGTGACACAGCACTAAGGACACACCCATGCTGCATGTGTCAGGGTCCATCCTGTGCCTGGGTAACAAGGCAACATCACAAATGTCATACTGCTCAGGCAACAGCATTGAGGAGGGGACACATGTAACTGGTCACTGAAATACACATGCACAGTCAGAGGGGGAAACAGGGCACTGATACGATTATCAGGGCAATCCAATGTACCACACATTACCCAACATCAGCAGGACACATTAACAATGTCAACATCCATATCACATCCTAACATTGCCATGCATAGGATATGCTACATGTCAATTACAATTAAGTCGATGTGAAAGATCAGGGATTGGGGCAGGTCCTGATAGTTAAGTGTGCTGCCAGGGCCATCAGAACACCCACAGCCAGTGAAAGGTCTCACCATGAGAATGGATATACACGGAGGGTCGAGTAGGACAAAAAGGTGGCAATTCTCTATTTGGCATAAAGCAACACCTAGAGGCAATGAGGCTGACAAGTCTGATAACTCAATAACATACATGTAACACACAGGTGGCCCATAGGCCTGAAACAATGCCCATCTGAAGGACTGCAGATATTAATACAAAACAAGATCACAAAGTGAATTCATCAAAAGGCAGGCATGTCACGTCAAAATTTTCACCACACAGACACACTAATCGTACCCTGTTTCATTGCAGAGGAAGATGGATCTCCTGCCGATATGCCTGTCCCAGATTTCCCTGATGACATGGATGACGAGCCGATAAACATTCCTCAGGAGACCATCCAAAAAGTCCTTGAAACCCTCCAGACCCCACCTTCAGTCACAAGGAGGAGCACAGAACAAGCAGCCATCGCAGAGGATCTACCCACCACCCCAATTGTAAGACCTGCCAGCTCCAATACAGCTGAGGACTCAGACGACACTGGCACCAGCTTTGAGAGAACTGTAGTTGGAGTACAGCGGGAGCTGGCCAAGGAGGTGCGGGTGGGGATGCAAAATATGGCAGCCAGCCTTGAGGGGGTGCATTCGTGCATGATGTCATCTGCAGATCAAGCAGCAGCTATGCAAGCCCTAACATCCATACTGCAAGGACTACAAGAAACTGTCAAGGAATTCACCACTGCAGAAAGGGAGTTGCCACAACACCTCGCCACTCAAACCTTCCACTGCATGCACGAATGCAATCATGACTCCCTCAGGGCTGACCTGGCTGCCTACCATCGTGATTTGGCTGCTATTCTCAAGAACCAGCAGATCCTCCTTGCTGCAGTACTGCCCTTAAGACCTTCACAGGGAGCAGCGACCGAGATTTTGGACTCCACGTCTTCTAACACTGAGGTGTGTGTGTTGCCCCTTCACAACCACCACCAACAAGGACAGAGGAGGCAACACACATCAGAAGAAGAAGAAGACATGGAACAGATCACATTCACACGGAAGAGTACCCAGAAGTACTAGTTCCTGCACCATGGCCAACTTTTACCAAGGTCCTACGTGTTGTCAAATGCCAGTCTCACTACAACTCTAGTCAATGACTGTTCTGCTAACCACTGTATATCTTGTCAGCATGCCCAGTGAATGTCTCTCTCCTACTATTCGGCAAATCCTGTCCCTCTGCACTGTCTGTAACATCACCCCAGCATGTCAGTAGCATTACCTACACCCCTTCTGTAGGATCACCATGTAAGAATGCACCAGAACGGACTCAGCAAACATGGACAATGTACATATTGCAGTACAGCACTTTTCAATAAATAGCACTTGCACAACAAATATGTCTCTGTGTAATGTGACACATCAACTGTGCAGTAGATAACACAAATGTGCCTGTGTTCTAATCATGTAGCTTGTCAATACAACTGTCCTGACATGTAGTCAGATACATCTGCACAGTGGCCAGGATTGCATCATAGCCTGCCCATCCTGAGGAGAATAACTGATGAAGTGATAAACCACACACCATCATGCTGTGTTGAACAGAATTATGCTTCCTCAAGGGATATCAAAGTCAACTAATAGTGGCTGAAAAATGTTGTCACCATGCAATACTAACACATAGAACTGTGCAGTCTAATCTAAGCAAACACTACAAAACACTGCATGAATTAAGCTTTCTGAGTTAACATCCAAATAGGTAATCATGCTGAATAGTGACACAAATGATCTATGTGAGTCATGATGACAAGTGTTTTTACAAGAACTCCTCTTAGAAGGGGTCCCTGAACATCACAGTGCAGTCAGACCTAAAACTGTCCCCCCAATACCAAGTCTGGAAGCACACTTTGTGACGTAGAAAACATACTCATCAACAAAAATACTTTGTGATCCATGTCAACTGTGATTGGTGGTTCAAACAAATGGTGGATTCTTACCAAGGTAGCTATGGGGTATCTGCCATTTTACACCTCAGTTTGTATTTGTTTGTAGCATAGGACACAAATGTCATAGAACAACAATCATCTACACTGATGCCAAGGCCATGATCAAGTAGCAGTTAACACATAATGTAAAGGGTTATCTATATATTTATTAAAAACTAATCACACAAGAGGAAACTAAGGGAAAAGTCATACCTCCCCTAATCTAACCTGACTACTCATTACCCACAACTGTCCCTCACTAACCTAAGCTAAACTTACTCATCACATGTAACAAATCGTTCTAAACATCAACCCCTCACCCCCCATTATGAGACAGGACACATGGAGGACAACACATACTATCCTACACACATACTATACTATCCTAAACAATCATAGATATATATTTTTTTAATTTATAATTTTTTAGTTTTTTTAATGAAACACAGGAACCCCAACATTGCCCCCCACCCACACACTTAATAAGTAAAAGTAGAAAGAATCCGGACCACCCCACCCCCCTCCCTAACACTAACTAAACTAACAGCCTATACTAACCTAACACTAATCCCCCAAGCCCACTAATCATGAGAACAAGGAAAGAGGAGGGAGGGGAGGGAATCATGTTCATTGCAAAAAGACATTTCTAGAGGTTGGCCCTCCAGAGGGTCCGCCTGATCGATTTGACCCGCCTCTTTATATAGCTGACATCCTGGGTAAGATTGTTCACCCTCCTCAAAACTCGTTCCATCTTATGTTCCAAAGCCCGGAATGCCGCTGGGTCTACTGTTGGTGCTGGTGCCGTTTGTGTCCCGGCCGAGGTGCTCTGTGGCCATGTGGAGCCTAGCCCACTGGACTGTCCTGCAGCTGTCACACTGCTGTGGCCTGGGTGTGCTGCAGATGTAGGGACAACTGTCCCCGCTGTGGGTAGGGCCACCTGGTGAGAACCGGTGGTTGTGGTGGTGGTGGCTGTGGTGGGCAACGTTGGGCCACCCTTGGTGAAGCCCACCATGCCCCGGAGGCCCGATCAGACTGGTATTTACGGGCCATCCTTCGGAACCCCAACTGCACCTGCAGGATGTGTCTGTACCTCATGGCCCGCCTCTCAAATTCATGCTTCTGGGCGGGTGTCATGTTTTCAGCTGTGAAGACAAAGGGAAACTATTTACCATAGGAACTGCCTTGTGTGAAATAGCACAAGCGGTCAATCTGACAATACATCTACTGTACTTGGAACAGCTCATATCACCATACAGATCATTGAAAGTCTCAGAGGAAGTACATGGGAAGCCTACATACAAAGGTCATCTCACACATAGCATATTCAAAATCTACATGATGGGTAACAACTGGCAATAACTTGTCATCAAAATACTTAGTTGTCAGCTAACTATCATGCTGCATGTCCTCGGCCTATTGCCTGGACCACATATGTCAGTGTATGTGATGATAAACACAAACCACAAGGTCTGCTATATGTAATAGGATTTGCTAGTACAGTACTCATGTGCCATACCTGAGTGTGTACACTAGGTTCAAAACAAACTTTCAAATAGTCACAAGTATGTGTAACATACTGGTAGCTTCAGTCCTAGGTACCCTATTCACAAACCCATGCCTGTGTTTGGGTGGGGGGGGGGTGTGAACAACAAACAATTCCAAACTACATGCACACCCAGGAGTGTATAGAAAGCTCAAAATGTTTGGCTCTACACACACACACCACCGGTAAGGGCTATCCACAAATCCTGAGTCAGCTAAACCTTGACCTATCCAAGGCCCACACATGTCAGAATATACTGACCTAGGTCAACATCACATACTTCCAGTGAGGCATTATTTTCAACAGACACAGAGTAGCAAGAACACCCATGATCATGATTAGCATGCACACCTAGGCCTTTGCACTCTAGTTCCACACACTTGTAGTACAACATGTGGAAGTACATGCTCCCAGAAGGTTCAACCTACAGTGTACTCAGTACATCGGTGAATAGGGAAGCAGCAGTCTTCAGAAAAGCAATTTGCAGAAGCTATCTGGGAGAATGTGAGTAGTAGGAAGGGATACCTTTAATCACCATATTAAAAGTGACAGTTATCCCGCCCCCCGGAAGTGACGTCATTTCCGGTGGCTGGGACTTCCGGTGTCCCTGAAAGCCCTCCCCGGAAGTGACGTGGGTGCATGGGGGTGTTACGTGGTCTGTGACCTCATGGTGTTGCAGAGTAGAGCCCTCCCTTTTTGAAATGTTGCATATAAGGAGCTGGTTAGAACCGGCTGTCAAACCCGTGAACCAATGCTGAAACAGCTTGTCAAGGCGCCATGAAGAGATACAATCCGATCGCCAGAAAAGCCGCCTCCTCAGGGGCCCTGAACACTATTGGTAGATATTACCTGACCCTAACACCTCTCACGATGGATGAGAATGCAGAACAGGCTGTCCCTGACGCCCAGGATACCGATGTTACCGGTTTTCAAGAGGAACTTTGCCAGCGGCTTGAAAAGCTCAACCTCAAGGATGTGTCGACCCTGCTATCCCCTATTAAGGGGGCCAGCAGTGACAGCGATGCCTCGAAAGATGAATTAAGTGTTGCATCTAACTTCATCGACATTGAAGATTTTGAAGAATGTGTAGCACCACCGAATTCGCCCATCTATGAAGACCTGGGCTTCCAGGAGGACCCCGAGTCAGAGGCCGTTGTTGTACAGCCGTCAGTTGTAAGCTCCGACGATGTTTCTACCCCGATGGACCTCTGCGACTCCCAAGATTTCAGAGGAGCCTCTGAGTGTGGCGAGGATGTTGAGGTTAGTAAAGACATTTTTTTATTTTTTTTTTTATTTTTTTATGCATGTATACTCTGGTGTCATACTTTTAACTAATAATGTGTCTTGTGCTTTCTGTTTGAACCATAGAAAGCAACTGAAGAAAGAGAGCCTCTAGAAAGGTCCGCGCCAAAGGTTAACGGTGTAAATTTTTACTGCTTATGCTGTTCCAGACAGTCTGAAAGTATTACAAGCCAGAACAAAGAGCCTCGTAAGAAATGTATTTGCACCTACACTAGCCGCGATTTTGAAAAGGAAAATCCGGGCGTTCCCTATGACGCCATATGGCCAGTTAAAGGTTTTGCAGTGACCGTTGTGAACACGTGTGTTAAACGGGATTATTATGACCTTTGTTACGGGCATAAAATAAATGAACCTCAGCAGGAGGCTCACAAATGTCTATACGAGGCGTACACTGCAAGAACAATTTGTCACATTTGTAGCCGGCTAGACCCTCACCGGGTATATAATTTGTTAAGGGTGGTGTACGGGCTGTCAGCTGTGAAGAAAGGTGTCCACTGTGATATGATTAAGGTCTTGGCTGCGGCTGTCAATGAGATCCGATACGCTGCTGAGCCCTGCTCAAAACTCAACTGTATGCATGGGATGTGTCCCCACTTTGACAAAAGTATGATAGAAAGGGTTATAGAAAGACGAATGTGTGACATTTATTATAAAAACAGAAGAATGAAGTCTTTAGCCCCACGAAAGCTGTTTAAAAAAAAATAATAATAATAATAATAAATAAAGCAGACCATAAATGTGTTACTTAACGCTCCATACTTACTCACTTTTAGGCGGAGAATCCGAGTATCGAGATGCAAGATGTCTGAGTTACACCTGTGATACATCTGTATCGGGAGATTGATATTTGTGCTGGTTAAAGAAAGAATAGCTGAAATACAACCTGTGACTCTGCGGTACCTGAACATTTCGGAACCTTCGGCCTTGTTGCAATGCAGCAGTTATGTGTGTATCGCCAAGTGGTGTATCAATGGCCGGCTAAACGCATCTGTTAAATGCCGGAACTCGGACAAAGATCACGATCGCAAGTTAAGACTTTCACCAGTGACTGGGATACACAGGGCTTTGGAGCACATGACTGAAGATTATCTCACAAATAAAGGTTCTGCATTGTCCTACCTAGAACTGTATGAACTGTTGAATTCTGTCAGTATCCTGAGCGTTCAGAGTTATAGGCGTGGGGAGCGGGAAGTCATGTCTAGAGCTATTGAGAGTATAGCTATAAAAATATCAAAGTTCGTGACGCTTAGGGTTTGTAAAAGGACCTGCTCTGAGTAACATGTGTAACGGGTGTTGTACTATGTATACGATTGTAAAAAGGCCCCAGCGGGCCATCGTTTTGACATCTATAAGCTATGTATCACAAAATGTCCAATACACGCTGGTTGTGTAGCCCAGCCACACTTATGTTTATGTTTAATAAAATGACCTTACACAAAACAGGCGTCTTTCATTTTGTGGTGTTGGTGGGAGACAGCATGACGGGTGCTGCTTTAAGGAAGCTTTATTACAATAAACAGGGGGTTGGAAGCTTCGGAGGCTCCGAAGCTCTATTTAGAAGGGCTCGAGCTGAAAATGAATCTGTAAAACGTGGCAGTGTGAAGACATGGTTAGCTGGGGAAGAGGCTTATTCGCTCCACAAACCGGCCAGGAGACGCTTTAAGAGGAGGGCCACCGTTAACGCACAGCTCGATTATCAGTGGCAAGCTGACATAATCAGCCTCCAAGATCTAGCAAAACATAACGATGGCTCCATGTATATATTAACCGTCATAGATGTCTTGTCCAAGTACGCCTATGCAGAATCATTAAACGATAAAAGTGGTACCAGCATCACAGCTGCTTTTAAAGACATCTTTGCTAGCGGTCGCGTGCCTCAGAAACTACAAACAGACGCCGGAAAGGAATTTTTAAACAAACCTTTCCAAAAATTATTAAACCAGCACGCTGTTCAACATTTTGTAACGCACACAGAGGTAAAGGCTGCGGTTGTAGAGCGTTTTAACCGTACTTTAAAGTCAAAGATGTGGCGATAATTCACCGCCAACAACACCTACAGATACGTGGATGTTCTACAGGCTTTTATAGATGTTTATAACGCAACCTACCATAGGACAATCAAAATGGCCCCCGTTGAGGTAACAAGGGATAATTCGTTAATGGTGTGGAGAACGGTGTACAGTGGGCGTCTCACGCCGAAGGTCAAGAAACCGTCTTTAAAAGAAGGGGATCATGTCAGGGTTTCAAAGTTGAAAGGTGTCTTCACCAAAGGCTACCAACAGACATTCAGCGATGAGATATTCATAGTGGAAAGTGTTGAGTTTAAAGAGGGGGTATATTTTTACAGGTTAAAGGACTACGATGGTGAAAAGGTAGCAGGTGTCTTTTACAACAAAGAGTTACAGAAGGTTCCCTACGATCCGAACAGGGTGTACAGGGTCAAAAAGGTTCTGAAACAGAAAGGGAGCGGTGCTAGGAGTCAGGCGCTGGTCAAATGTCGAGGGTGGCCTGAGAAATTTAACAGTTGGGTTCTGGCCAGCTCGCTGCACGATGTGTGAGGTCAAGCTGTAAGCGCCAAGATGGAGAACTCACCTTTTTATATCACGCTACCATCCAATGCTTCGAAGGACATGTTCCCAGACAATCAGATTTCGAGTTATACGGTGAAACTGGCAAAGCCAGTGGATTTGAAAGGACCCTGGGAGGTGGCACTAACGGAAATACAGTACCCTAGAACTTGGAATACATTTACAAAGTCAGTGGTTAAATTTCATATAAAGCGCCCTCAGGATGCCCTGACCTTTCCCCTGACTTTCCCACACGGCTATTACCCAACCGTAGCGTCGGTGATCACGGCCATCAACAAATCTATAAGCATCGTTGAAGAGTATGCAAATATATATCTGGTATCGGATTACGTTAGAAGAAAAGTCTTTCTTAAAGCCCCTGAGTATGATACGAGGTTTAAATGTACTGGTAAATTACAACGGATTTTAGGGACCGTACAACATGTGCAAAGGCAGGTGGATCCAGACCCTACATGCCCTGATATTAACGGCGGATTTTATACACTCTGTTTATAGCGATATTGTAGAACCGCAGAGGGTCGGGGACAGTTATTCACCTTTGTTGAGATGGGTCCCTGTGCAGGGCGAAAATAACACGATGGTTAATATGCAACATCACAAACTCGACTATGTGGCAATTTCTAAAAACCATTTTGACACTATAACCATCATGGTGTACAACGATCAGTCGGAGCCGGTTGCCTTTAAATACGGGAAAGTTATTGTTAAGCTTTATTTAAGACCCTGGCGCGAAGGTGACTATTAGGCTGCTGCGATGGTCATCATGAAAACCTACGGGGATCCCTCTATGTACAGGGACTATTATAGAGTTCAGGCTGGGTATGGGGGCCACCCGCCCTACTTTCAAGGGGCTCTGGTTATGTACGGGGCTGGATTGGGGGGTTTCTTCCGGAGCATGTTTAGGCGAGCCATGCCCTTTTTGAGAAGAGGGTTCGAAATTGCAAAACCTCGTGTTAAAGCGGCTGCTACGAACATCGCCCAGGATGTCGTGGGTAGTGTAACGTCTGCGGTCGCCGAGCGTATGAACAGACAGCCCCAAGGAGGAGCTGGGATGATGTACAAAGCGCTTGCTGGTGTTAAAAGGAAGCGAAGGGCTTCGAGGCGTAGGGGTCCACCAATGCCCTATAAGAAGCGTAGGACTACTTCAAAAGGTCCTCACAAAAGAAGAGCCGTAAGACGGAAGAGATCGACCAAGAAGAAGAAGAGAACTCGTTCTAGTGCGAATATTTTTTTAAAGCATCGAGCATGGCCTTTGTACACTGTGCATCGGGTGAATGCACCAAATCTGAGTTAGATCTGTTTTCTCTCAAACCCACACAGACCAGCATTGAAAACAGTTTTTTCATGGAAGTGTCGCCTATGGCTGCTCTGACACCACTAGCACCGATAGAGTTCTGCACCTCGTCTGTAAAATAACCAAAGCGAATAGTGCCAACATCGAGGCTGATGCTAGAGTGGCCCCGATCGCCTACCCCATCGCAACAATGTTTAATCAAGTGGACATTAACCTAGGCGATCGTCTCGTCACGCAGAGTGATAACATGTATGCCTACAGGGCCTACATAGAGAGTATTCTAAATTATTGTTGTGACGCGCTGGACACACATCTTTCAGTGGGGCTCTTCTACAGAGATACCGAAGCGCATTTGGAGAACACGGTTTTGGATGGGGACAACGAGGGTTTTAAAAAAAAGAGCCAGCTTCGTCGCCGGCAGTAGGCAGTTTGACCTCCTGGGGCGCGTACATTCAGACCTTTTCTTCCAAGACAAACTGTTAGTCAATGGTATAGATCTTAAGATCAAACTCAATCGTAACAAGGATGCTTTCTGTCTCATCAGCGGTGATGCAGAGCAGTATAAACTGGTTATATTGTCCGCGAGCCTGTTTGTAAAGAGTGAAAGTGTCCCCGAGTGTCAGACTGGCCCATGCTGAAGCTTTACAATTATTGAACGCCAAGTATGCCATTGAAAGAGTTGCTCTGAAGATATTCAGCATCCCCGCCGGAACCCGATTAACGCAGCAGCAGAATCTATTTCTGGGGTAATTACCGAAACTCATCATCATAGGGTTTGTGGACAATACAGCTTTTAGCGGCCTCTACAACTCAAACCCTTTCAACTTCAAACACTACGATATCAACAATGCCGCTTTGGTTCATGAGGGCGCCGTGATACCCGCAAAACCTTTCACGCCGAATTTTGGAACATCAAATTTTGTCAGGGAATATCTCAGTCTGGTCTCGATAACGGGGAAACAGCTGCGGGACTCGGGAGTAGTTGTTTCAAGAGAAGGGTATGCGGCCGGCTACACGCTGTTTGCGTTCGACCTGACGCCTGACATGGAAGACGGTGACCACTACAACCTGATCAAAAACGGAAATCTAAAAGCGGAAATACGTTTTACACAGGCGCTGTTGGCCAATGTGAACATGGTTGTGTTCTCGGTATTCGACAGCATTATCCAGGTCAACCACGCCCGTCAGCTTATGTTTGACTACCATTAAAAGAGTGTAAAATAAAAAAAAATAAAAAAAATAAAATAAAAAAAAAAATGGACACTGCGGAGATACGGGACTTCTTAAGTAGACATAAATATGCTAAGAAATACTTTCTAGGTGTATTCCCTAGCGATGGACTACCTGAAAAGATAGGTCCAGAAAGACCCTGCACCCTCGTCTTTAACACCGATCCCCATTACAAAGCTGGTACACATTGGGCGGCTCTGTTTCTGGATGTGGACACGGTTATAGTGTTTGATAGTTTAGCCGAGTTCCCTGAGCATAGTATTTATACAAAGCCGATATTCAAATATGTAAAAAAAAGCATCACCCACGGTTGAGTATAACAAACTACGTGTGCAGGATCCTATGGTCATCACATGTGGGGAACATTGTATATACTTTATTAGTAAAATGTCTGAAGGTATGACGTTTAGAAATTTTTAAAATCTGTACTCATCTGATCTAGTAAACAACGACGGTGTTGTTATGAAATATGTGAATGAAAACTCCAGGACAATGTTGCACGTTGTTAAAGCAGAATATGGTCTTCGTCAAAAGTGTAAGGTATTGTAAATCCGCTATTTGTACTTATGAGTGCCTAAAATAAAAAAATAAAACATCTTAAACATGATTTCATCCTAGGCATTTTTTTTTATTCACACGGCGCACATTTTAAACCATTTATAAACAAACAAAAAAAAAAAAATGTCAGACTACTGTTGAAAATTTAAAAGTGTTTATTACAAACCTGTTTCAGCACAAACATTTACAAGGGTAAACACATAAAATGAAGCACAATTTTTCGAACCGCAAAAACTTTTAACAAAAACTGTACATGGGTGCAAATTTAGAGCGGTAGCCAGGTGTTCATTTTGAATAGTCTCTTTTTAGGCCCCAGAGGAAGAGCAACACTGCTCCTAGCGGGTGTTAGTTGTGGAAAGAAAGGTGATGTTGATATAGCGGGGCTCCTTGTAAAAACAGCGGGGGTCGGATCTTTTAAACTTTCAAGCTTACGGCGATTCTCTGCATTACCGATAATCGTTGAGGGAATGTTGAGTTCCGCAGCTGCACTTAGGAACTGCTCCCAACCTCTAGGAGCGTCTTGTGTCGATAGGGTTTTACCGTGTGTGAGACCCCGGACCAGATCATACATATGGGAACCAGCAACCGGCTGCCCCTTGTAAACGAATTCACCCCAGTCGTTCCAAGCGGTCAAATCTTTAGTAGCAGTCATTTTACTGAGCAACATTTGAGCAGCCCCTCTATATTTCTGACATATTTTTTAAAAGGTCTAAGACAAAGGCATCAGTTGCGGGTGTGGGTCCTAGGTCTTGAGACGCCATAGAGGGTCCTGGCTGCTGTTCAGCATCTGGGGTATACAGCGTCAGTTTGTTTTTTTCAGAGGTTAGTTGCTTGTAGTACTATAGAAAGTTTTGAAGGGCTCCTGAGTAAAGCCCCGCTTTGTCATGGGGTTTTAAATCAGTTCGGTTCAAAATGCCTTTGATTTCAGCGGCGAGACGCTGCGTTTCGTTTTTGCGTATGTCCCAGACATCCGTGGTAGAAGGGCCCAGATGCTCCAGCTGTTGCCGTGGTACGAGGTACATTTTGTGGGCGTGCTCCATCAGGATCTCGACAGTAGCCCTGTGATTAGGGGTATAGCTATACCTAGCAGCGACCCTATAAAACCTCCAGACTGTTTGAACAGTTTTCTTTTAGAAAGGAGCGACGCCTTCTTATTGCTGAGCTTCTTAATAATGTGGCGCTTCTTCTTCAGAACGCAGAACTGGTTCGTTGATATCGGGACATTACCTTTTAGGGTGTTTAGGGCTATTTCTGAAATGGCGGCCACTAAATCGTCCGAGGCAGCGCAAAGGATTGCTTTTCTTTTCGAGGGGCTGGCTGTGATCAGCATTTTTAGGAGGCCTAAATTACGCCGCAACCTCGCAGACATTGTGGGGACCTTTATATTACAAGGTTTAGAGTGTAAATGTTATAAACATCTTTTTACTTGTTTCTTTTATAGGCTTTGGGCCCTGTTTTAGGCATGTAGGCGACAGGGAAGTCAGGTGGTAGCATACCAGCACGTAGTCTGTAGTCTTCAAGAGTGTTGGGTTTTAAATCCACCAGTAAGTAGCCGTGGGGTTTTGCTGTAGCATCGTTAAAGGCCTCCATGAAAAACTGTGTGTTTCCGGGGTACATTTGTTTAGCTATAATTGAGATCTGAAGTTTGTCTCGGGGTTTTTAAATAAGACCAGGTATGAGGCGTTGAGAGTTATGGACCGGCTGCTTTTACCCTTGTAAAACAAGTTCTGCACTATATAGCATATGCTCAGATTACGGTGGTGTGTATATTGCGTAAAAGCCCGTTCAATCTCGGGGTGGTCCCCGCCTTCACGCATGAGATCATCCACCACGACCATGTTTACAAGTTGTTTTGGTAACAAATCATCGTCGTTGAGATTACCGGGGATGCCTTCTATAAACCGGATGTGTGGGAACTTTAGGGTGAGCTCCGTGTAAAGATCCTGCCAGCTTGAATAAAGCCACACGATGTTGTTAGGGGTCTGAGATAAAACACCGGGAGTGTTTTCTAGCAGTTTCTTTATAAAAAAACTTTTACTGCTATTGGAGGGACCAGATAAAACGCAGGAGAATGGGTGTTGTAGTCTGGTGTCCATATCCAGGTGGAGTTTGAGCCTCTAATGTCTTTTAGTAACCGTAAGGCAGTGTTTTGTAGTCCGCTGTGAGGACCCGTTTGTCCAACACTACTCTTAAGGTTTTATACAACAGTTGGGTTGTAATTTCCCACTTTTTCTTGGACCTGACAATGCTCGGATGGTTTACGACAATGGCTTTGCTATTTTTGTGATCGCTCGAGGCGGAGTATTCGTGCACCAGACCCTTCAGACTGTCAAAGTTTATTTTAATCGTATTGTTGACTTTTAAAGTGATACCTTTTGACTTTCATGCAAACCTTGTTGTTTGAGGTCTTATAACTGTACGTCTTAGGGCCTGATGAGGTAAATTCTTGTATATACTCCCCCCTTTTCGAGCTCGCTGGTCAAATCCACTAGATAATCACCCAGCGGAGGATTTTCATCACCCTCTTTACTCACAAAGATAACCGAGTCAGTGTCATGGTACAAACACCGTTCCTGAAGCTTGTCCAGCAACCTGTAAAGCTCTAGCCTGGCATGAGAGGTTGTGAAGCAGGCTATAAAGATGTTTATATTGTTACACGTTGTGGGGTACTCTTTGGCGTATTTCCAGCATAGAACGGCCATCTTGTCGTCAATAAATTCACAACTGGATATGTCATAAAACGGTGTGAATATATACTTAAAAAGATCATCTGGATCTGTGACGATGGATGTGTTTGACAAATTGGTACGCTGTGCGAATTTTCCCCACAAGGAATTGAGACAGAGCTTAGTTAGCTGACGGCGGGCAGGGTTAACCTTAATGAACGCATGTCTCAGTTTAATACCCTCGCGAGCTTTGTAATCAGCGATATACTTTTTCTTTGAGGGCTCATCGACACACCAGTCTGGATACCCCGAGGCCTCCTGTTTGTCTCTGAGAAACAAGTTGATGTACTCAGAAAAGAGCTGGGTGGTTGTGTTTGGAAAGTGCCAAATTTCCAGGATTTTACCTAGACGATACCCTTTCTCTAGGGCCGTCTGCACCTCGATGGTACACCAAGTCCCTTCCAGCATCCTCTGCTCATCACTATACAGGCATTCGCTAAGCTGTTTACTTTCAGCGCAGGTTCGGCATAGGGGGAACATTAGCTTACAGTCGACTCTTTAAGGGAGCACCGGAAAGTAAGTTTCCGCGGAGGGTGAATCTGACACTTAATGATTCCAAAGTACTCTTTGAGAGGTTTAAAGTTCCTGTATATGATTGTAGGATGGCCCACAGGGTACAACTTCACCTTGTTCACAAACGGATACAGACTTGTGAAGTCGTAGTAGTGTATTTTCTCACCTGGTCCAGCTACGCGGTACAATTGAATGACGTTTGTACGACCGCCGAATAAGGCGTCACGGGGTTCCAACGGTGAAGGTAACTGCTGGCTCTTAATAAAAGTGCCCAGTTTACCATCTTTCGATAGCGCAGATACCCAATCATGTTCCCAGAGAGTTCTCAGAACAAACCCACAACTCTCAATATACTGCGCCTTCGCCATAGTCCGGCGGTGCAGATGTTCAAACGTGGTGCCCTGCAATCTATTAAACTCATGGGGTTTGTAACACTGAGGACACCCGTGGTAAAAACAGCCGTTGAACTCAAAGGCGGTTGGCACACCGTTAATGCATACCCGTCTAGGTAGTAGTGACCCAGATGGTATTCGCCGCCCTGCAAAGCGTGCTGAATGAAGATGCTCTCATTCGCAGAGACGTACATGAGCCACTGAATAGATGGGGTGGAGTAACATTTCTGTTTGCCGTTAAATAGGTCAGGTGGTACTAAGGCGATAGTTCCATACAATAAAAACATGTGTTTATAAATAGACATACACATTGAAGCAAGAGTAATGTTTTGAAATGGGTCCAGGTATACAGTTATTTTTTTTTATTTTTTTTTTTACTCTTGCATGATTTGGTTTTAATAAACCGGACCCGCTTCGTCATCGTCACCACAACATCTCTGGAAAGGTTGCATGCTTTTCGCAATATCATAACATCCGCCTGACAGTAAGCTTTCAATTCGATTTGAAAATGAAACCATTTTTCACGGTTTTCATCGTACCACTGTAGAAAACTCTCTCTTTCAGAGGGCATCATGTACTCGTAACCATAACTGTCGGGCGGAGGCATAGGACCGCTGCAATTCTGATTCGCCCATGTGTTAAAGTGAGGGAAATAACCTTTACAACCTTCAAACCCAAAGGCTTTTGGCAGTTTGCTCAACTTCATGGGCAGAAAATTCAAGGTGTCTGTGAACCTAATGTCAAAAGGCACAACCTTAAGCAGCATTAGTTTGGAACCTTGGGTTATGAGATTAACGGGCAGCTTTTCACGTATCAGGTCACGGATAATGAAGAATGAGTCATATGCTTTGCAGTTGTGAGCCAGAAATGTATAATCCTGGTATCGCGGTTGCATGAACGTATTGAGGAAATCATTCACGCATGACCGTCCTTCAAACTCCCAGCTCCCATCACCTGTTAGATGGTGGGCGTAAATATAGTTTGGCTGGTGCACCGCCGTCTCTTGCGTACACTCTATATCAAATACGATATAGTCTTTTGTTTTTTTCTGGTGGTGACTTCTGAGCATGTAACACAAGTGGGTTGTTCCGGCTTTAAAAGCCTCTGTACACCTAGGGCATTGCATACCTTTACATTTGTGGTCGACAGGCTTGTAGAGAGACCGCAAGCCCCACAGTCTGCTTTAACAACCCATTGGGCTAGGCCGGTGTGCGTGTTTAAGCATTCTTGCGACCGACAAAACAGCTTGCACGTTGTGCAGTTCACTTTCTGAGCATCGTCATTGACACATCCGTCCTTCTGACACATTTTACAGTGTAATTCACACTGATGTTGTATATGTGATCGCAATGCTCACACACATACTTGCCACCTAGAAAACCCTTCAGGTTCAAGACACTGTAAAAAGGGGTTTTCATGATGTAGCACATACACAGTCTTGTTTTTTACACCTTCATTGGTAGTGAAGTACTTCCAAGAACCGGCGTGGTATAGAACTTTAACCGTCACGGCAAAATGGTTCTCAAAAAGTCCCAGGTCCCCAAAACCTACCATTTTGTCGGCCGGTAGCTGAAGAGCCTCTTGGGCTGCTACAGCCATCGACATAATAACGGCGTCTGGGGTAGAGCGGTCCACCAATAAGCCTGCAAAGCTTGCGGCCAGACACATGTTGGTAACTCCGGTATTAAAATCGAGCAACCAACGAGATTTCTTGCCGATGATTTTACTGTACATAACGCTCTTTAAGGTTCTGGAAGCACCACCCTCGCGACCCCCAACAGCGAGGGCGATGATTCTAAAGGACCCGTATGCCAGTAATTCAGCCTTGCTCTGTAAAAGTTTAGATAGATTCTATCATCTAAAAATGTTACAGCGTCAAACACATCCCGAGACGACCGTCTGGTGAACAGGGGACTATTGAGACCCTGTCCCTGAAAACGCATCTGAAGGAAATCATTAGGCCCCACATCATGTAACAATCGTTCGATTAGCGTTTGCACAGCCTGATGTATAGCTATAACGCCATGATCTAAGGAGTGTAGGCGATCTAGGTTAACGAACTTAAACTCCTCATAGTGTTCTGTAGCGTTAAACCGCTCTGCAACTCGACTATACCGTCTCACACTTTCCATAAATACTGGTTCTGAAGCCTCAGTTTGAGAATTACTGGTTGTTGGGGTATGGTTAGATGTAGGTGTGTTTTTAGACCTTCTGGTGACGCAGAGTCTGGCTTTCTTTAACTTTTTTATTACAAGCTTGTGGTTTCTAGTGCTACCAAGCCACTTTGGCTTCTTATGGGTCCATCTGGTTTTTGGTAACTGACCCCCGCCGATCTGAACAATATTTGGGGTGTTTACAAGTGGTGACACTGACACTACACCTACTTCGGGTGGGGCTCCTTCTGATTGTTTAGGGCTGAGACTGCTCTGACCATCACCCCCAGAGGGCCTGTAAAGACCATCAACACCTCCTAACTGTATATTTTGAGGCCTTTTGGGCGGTGGTTTTGGGGGCTCACATGGCCGCTGACTTTTGAGCGCACCTAAAACTCTTAGAGCTCTACTAAGCAGGTGCTGTGGCTTCTTTTTATATTTAGACCTAAGGCCCATTGTACCGGTAAATGTTGCTCTAACATTCCCCGGGTAGGCACGCTCGCCTAGTCACGATGGTATGTTACCCATGGCTACAACTGTTGAAGCGCAAAGTTTGGGCCATTGTGCTTTTACACCAAGCCATCAGCTGTTTTAAAGCCTTTATGTTAGCTCTGGATGTCCCTGTATTACAGTCGTTCTTACACAATTTTAAAGTTTTTAGACGGAGTTGGAATTTTAATTGTCTAAACGACTGATGTATTTCTTTAATGTAGCTGTCTAGAATTCTAGTACGGTTTGAAAGGTTGGTTTCAAGGCTAGTAATTGTGACATTAGAGGTATGATGGCCAACTCCCAGAGACACCCCTGTTATAGGACAATGGCTGACATTATCACCACCATTCACTGTTGATGGATCAGAGCGGGATGTAAAAACAGGGTTCCAGTGTGAACATCCAGGAGTTTGAGAGACCTGATCATCGCTCGAGGGTGTTCCAAAACTCTGATTTTGCGATCTGCTACACCCTATACTGCTGGCGGGGTATATTGATGAGGATGGTGAAGACCACTGCGCACAGGCACTTGGTGTAGGACTGGTGGGGTCGTATGCCCCCGGGGGTGTATCGGGGGACATCAGACATGGGGAGGTTAAATGTTTATCGTAATAACTGATGGCTGCTGATGTAGAGACAGTGCTGTGGCTGGGTGCTGCTTATTGAGACCCTACTGATTGTAACCCTGAGGGGCTCGTCTTAGAAGTGTCACAAGTGGATGCAGGGGCTTCAGAACTCTGGTTAGTACCAGCTAGAGCTTTATGAAGTCCTATACAATGGGAATAAGGATCCTCTACAGGGTGATCATTTTCCAATGGTGAGTCATGTACCAGGAATGGGTTAGTTGTACAACCTGGAGGGGCTAGGGCATTGACAGACACCCCTGTATTAGAACGCTGGGACATAGGTGGAATAGGCTGCCCCGTAACACAATTTTTAAAAGATAGGTCTAAAGGCACAGATTGTAGCTCAGGGGTCTGGAACTTCTTCCTACGACTCTTTAAGGACAGCCGATTTATTTTAGGACTGCTGCACTGTTTTGGGGTCCCTCCAGAGGCCTCACACGGTACAAACTGTTGGGCGTTAGGTGATGTAAGCTCGATAATGTCCGGTTGTCCACGTCCCCTCCCCGGGGTAGTTGTTGCAGAAGTGTTCGCTGTACTGGTCATGCCCTTTATGACGGTTGGTATGGTGTAGTTAAGAGTTGTACCTGGACCATGATCGGTGGCTGTAGAGCGGTTGCAGGGCAGGTATTGGTGGTCGGGGTGGTTCACGAGTACCGATGGCGCTGTGGGGTTTTGAGCAGTCCCAGTGTTGACCTTTAAAGATAACCGAGGCAATTTATGCGGATGGCCGGCACCTTTGGAGCTCTTGTGGGATGGCTCTAGGATGTAAAGATAGCAGAATACATATTATGGATCGTTATAGCTGCTATACCTATGGGGGTGAAAGAGGTTTAGACACACTAAGGATTGTATACATCAGACTACAGTTTCTAAAACACACCTGGGGTTTTCCGACTTGATGTACCCTTCTTAATAGGGGGGCCGTCCTTAGACGCTGGGGACTTCCTTTTGCGGGGCTGTTTTTTAATCTTTGCATCCAAATTCCGGGTCACTTCTTCCATAGGGGCCCCTCAGGATAAAAAGCAAAAGAAAATAATGTTACAATTACAATATAATACATAGACTACACGAACTCACTGAGGTGGCCAAATATAGGGCTGATTGTTGGGCCTTTTAGGTTTTCAAGGGGGTTACAAAAAGAACCCTAATATCTACCTGCAGAAGCGTTATCCTGCGACAATGTGCTGGACCCATCTTGAACATGAAGGATTTGTTGGAGAGAGGCAATCGCACACCTGAGTTCTGCATCATAACCTATGCAAACACAGGTGCCCATTAGAGGTAAAATAAAAAAATAACAATCCTGACAACTCAGTTTAGAATGACCTATGGCCTGTAACTCACCTTGCTGCACGGTCTCCATTTCCACAAGGGACTCCCCAGACTCTTGACGGTCCTGCGTACAAGAGAGACAGAATTGCCTTTAAACTCACCACATTTCATCTTCTAGGTCAGAACCCTTCATAAAAACATGCAAAGTGTTGAAAAAATTAAATATATATATATAATAATAATAATACAAATAAAAATATATATATATTTATATATAGATTCAAATTGTTGAATTCCTATGTTCTGGAAGTATAAATACATATTGACAACTGTAAAGCTTTTCTCAAAAACTATACATGGTTTAATAAATAAAGTCCACATGGTGGCGCTCTAGCACATTGCAAGCTGTAGGATTGTCTATATAAGAAAATATTTATGTAATTCTAAGGGATCCACAAGCTTATTTTACACATATTACTAGGCATTCAAAGTTCTTTATAATACTATGTAATTACACCATTTGTATAAATATATAACAGTCCTATTAAAAAAAAATCATAGTTCCTAGATTTTATATATGTACTATAGACTGTAAACCAGATCCTAGGATCCATGCCGGGTTTTCACCTTAGCTCAACAAGGCTCTGAACCATGTGTGGGGGCGGAGCTCAGTCTAAACTCCAAGCTGAGCCAAACCCACCAACACCTTTACAGTCTTTGTTTAAAAATGGCCATGTGTGGATGCAGCATGTGTGAGGTCCAGGTATTTTCAGGACATCAACCTAGGATGCGAGACCCTCCTGAACTATGGTGAGTGGATGGGGGAATTGGGGGTCTGAGGCTCTTTATCAGGGATAGTTTTTAATTATTATTATTTTTAATTTATTTCAACATCTTTTATTTTTTAAATTATGTGACTAAAAAAACGACCTTGCAGACCCCAGGGGCCCCTAAACCGCAGGGTCACACTTGCTACATATATATATATATATATATATATATATATATTTTTTTTACTTTTTTTTTTTTTTTTATTTAAAAAGGTTGCCCCATGGAGCCCTGGGGGACTCTGAGCCTCCTGCTCAGGGCCCTCATGGCCACACAAGCCTTAATTTTATTAAAATAAATCCCCCCAAAACGCTGTTCCTGTATTTTTTATTTATATTTGTATGGGCCCTAGGGCCCAAGCGCGCAAGGTCAGGGTCCCACAGACCCTGGCCACCCGCCATTACTCCCTCTTCTTTTTTTTTTTTTTTTTTTTATTATTGAAACAAACGCCGCACTCTAGCGGCAGCAGTTTAAAATGTTTAGTAATGGCGACCACGCGCTATTACTAAACATTTTAAACTACTGCCGCACTCTGGCGGCAAGCGACCGGCTCTCATAGGCCCCGGGGAACACCACGAGGTCTCTGAGAGCCGGTCAGAAGGTTTAATTAGAGAGAATGCCGTGCTGAAACACGCGCGGCATTCTCTCTAGTTAAACCTTCCAGGCGGCTCTCAGAAGCCGCTGGGGTGTTCCCCAGCGGCTTCTGAGAGCCTCAGTGCTCATGCCAGCACGTGAGGTCTCTGAGGCTGCAGACGCTCGGAGACCTCGTTATCAAGTTAAAAGATCTCGCCCCAGAGGCAGCCCGACCTCTGAGACGAGATCTGTTAACTTGATAACGCGGTCTCCGGGCGTCTACAACCTCGGGGATCGGCGTCATTAACTTTACCGAACCGTTCTCAGAGACCGAGCGGTTTCAGAGAACAGTTCGGTAATGTTAATGACGTGGGTCCCCGAGGCTGCAGACGCCCGGAGACCAGCGTGATTAACTTAGCAAAACTGTTCTCAGAGACCTTAGCGGCCTCTGAGAGCAGTTTTGCTAAGTTAATCACGTGGGTCCCCAGAGGCTGCAGATGCCCGGAGACCTGCGTGAATAACTTAGCAAAACTGCTCTCAGAGGCCGCTAGGTTAAATACAATGGCCCCCAGAGCGCAGGACGGCTCTGGGGAGCCCGTTATTAACATTTCTGAGCTCTTCTCAAGAGACCTCGATGCCTCTTGAGAACAACGCAGAAAAGTTAATATCATGGGCCCCCCCAGAGTGCTGGCTGGCTCCGTGGACCACAGTTATTAATTTTAGAGCTCTGCACCCCGAAACTCATGGCGCTGAGCTCTAAAATTAATAACTATAACCCCAAAAGCTCACCTCTTAAACACAGGACTGCCGCCATTAAATGTGTGAACACAGAATACTGATGTGCATAGAACAATAAATACACCCCAGGAAAAAAAAAAAAAAAAGATGCACTGAACCAGCATGTACAAATTAAGCAATACCCCACACCCCATAAAATAAGTGCAGACCCTCAAAGATACAGGCACATACAGCCCTTGAACATACAAGTACAAATTAAGCCCTGCCGCCACGTCACAAAATGAGTGCAGATCATCATAATACATACAAGTGCATAACACCAGAACCCTCAAGTTCAAATTAAACATGGCCAGCAGCCCACAAAATAAGTGCAGACCCTCAAAAATACATGCCCATACTCAGCCCCTGAACTGGCAAGTACAAATTAAGCCTTGGCTACACCCTACAAAATAAGTGCAGACCCTCAAAAATACCGACAGATACATAGCCCCAGAACCTACAAGTACAAATTAAGCCTGCCGCCATCCCGCAAAATGAGTGCAGACCATCAGAAACACATGTAAATGCTCAACATTAGAACCATCCAGCACAAATTAAGCCTAACCGCCACCCCACAAAATAAGTGCAGACCCTCAAAAATACATGCTTATACACAACCCCAGAACCAGCAAGTACAAGTTAAGCCCCGCCATCAGCCCACAAAATGAGTACAGACCATCAGAATCACATGTAAATGTTCAACATAAGCACCCTCATGTACAAATTAAACAGTACCAATACACCCCACAAAATAAGTGCGCTCACGCAAAAATACAGACAAATACATAGCACATGACCCCACAAGTACCCCTTAAACAACACCATCCCACAAAATAAAGTGCAGATTTTCAAAAATACATGCCCCTACATAGTCCCAGAACCAGCAGGTACAAGTTAAGCAGTAGCAATACAGTCCCCAAAAATATAGACATACATAGCACAAGACCCTACAAGTACCAATTAAACAAAACCATCCCACAAAGTAATGACAGAATCTCAAAAATACACTAATCTTCTTTTTTTTTTTAATGTTTTTTTTTTTTTTTTAAACAGGCATTTTACATGTCTATGTATAGTTAAACAGGTTGGGGATAATGTCATTGTTAAACTATAGTAAAACACATACACACACCACACTGTTACAGACCTTAAGTAGAAGATGTTTAGCAACACCAGTCTGCGCTCTGCCCTTCATGTTTCCAGCCATGATGTCCTGATTATCCCCTGCTTGCCACAAACTACAGTATGTAGTTCAGAAAAGAGAGGTCTGTGAAGGTGGGGGGTTCTTATACAATACTCACAGTGGTAATTATGCCTGGGCTCGGTGATAGGTGGGACCTGGAAATAGACATCTGTTATAGGTTGGCAATACTTGGCCTTTGTTTTGTTTCAAACTTTTAATTACTGGGCCTGTTTCTAATTTAGCCTCCACTGTGTCCCAGGGAAAGCCTATAGGCACACATCTGTTTTAGATTTGCTATGCCCCTCATCTTCTGTTGTTTCACCTTTTAATTACTGGGCCAGTTTCTAATTTAGCCTCCACTGTGTCCCAGGGAAAGCCTATAGGCACACAGCTGTTTTAGATTTACCTCTCTAAATTGATAGGCTGGCTCTAACAAAAGCTGCATTTGACCATTCCCACTTTTTTGGATTATCCATCAGTGTGGAGGTTTGGCCAGACCGCCCTGTGCAGAGGCCCCCTAACAGCCACTTGGGCATGAATGGCTGACATGTCCAGACCTGTCCCTCTCAGGCTCTGAAACCACTTGCACAACACTAAGGCATATTTTTTACACAGCCCATAGGCCAATACCCAGGGGCTAGGACCCAGACACAGGGCTCTACTCTGCAACACCATGAGGTCACAGACCACGTGACACCCCCATGCACCCACATCACTTCCGGGGAGGACTTTCAGGGACACCGGATGTCCCAGCCACCGGAAATGACGTCACTTCCGGGGGGCGGGATAACTGTCACTTTTAATATGGTGATTAAAGGAATCCCTTCCTACTACTAATGTGAGTCTGACATGCAGTGCCAGTCCCAGTGCAACTCTTATTGTAACTAGTGTATTCCACATGACTCACCCCAGTTCTCATAGCGGGGCCTACAGGAATGGTCTACAAATCCCTAGATCAGACAATTGGATAAGCATTGGTCAACTCAAAATTTTATAAGAACTGAAATCCCACTAATGGAACAAGACTAATGATTGGGCAGCGCATCACACCTTGCAATGTGTTCAACACACAGGAGTCCATCACACATCACCATCAAACACAAAACATAACACACATGTCAACACTCACTGAAGGTGTCGGGGTCCTCAAAACAAGCCACCTCTCACACTGTGTACGGTGCCGGTCCACCTGGAAAGCATGGAAGGAAGAATGTGCTCAGAATCAGTGCACTGACAAACAATTTCAATAACAAAAACAATGTGTAAGCTGACATAAGTAATGAAACCCTTTCAGACATGCTCATACTGCATGGAATATCTCACGGCCAACATTTACATAGGATGGGTCTCCTGCTACAGTTACACACACTTCTACACACATGCAGTGGCCCTGACTGTCATGTGGTGGCAAACATGCACCTCCATTAGTGAGCAGCAACAATATTGGTGTGTATTCGTCTCATCATGTGCACCCAAGAGAGACATCCATAGGCTGGTTACTTGAGGACTGCATGATCTGTCAAACAGCCTATGTGGTCATGACACATTTGTGACAGATAGGTACATTGTACATAGGGGCAGGGACTTTGGCAATACCTCATGTTGTTACAGTTTCATAAAATGATGTGTCCCAACAATGGTGATTGGCACCAAACATAGATATTTGCACCCTAGTCCATACCTTTGGACTGCCATCCCTAATCAGATTTTGGCACAACAAACACCAAATACCTGTCTAAGATGTTTGCTGAGGGCACCTGACTCCTTTCCAAAAATGGTTCATGTCCAGATCTGGCATGTATCAAAATATGAAGGAGCACATTAATCCCTAACAGGCATAGCACTTCCGTGAACACTTTCCTTACACACTCACCAGACACACATGAGACATATGCCTGGGCCATATTGCTTTCATCAATTGACGTGAAGGCAGCATTCATTTTCAGCATCATGTAGAGTTTCCAATGTCAGTCTAGCTATAGCGTCAACATATGTAGGTATGATGTTAGTACATCCATACTTCACTGGCAATTGTAACCTGTAGAGTCACGATTGCCTCATTAATGTTTAGCTTGTCTGGCACAAAGGCGGCACTAAATTACATTAAGCAACAAGCATCCTGTAAGTTTGCAGAGCATGAGCTGCCTGACTGCTAGCATTTGTCATCCTTCACATAGTGCATCAATTACCCTGTATATTTCCGCAGCATTACACACAGTCAGCAACCTATCTGGCAGATTGTGTACCAATCATCTCATGTCACTACCCAGCTTTTAATTGTGCACATTTACATGATCTGTACTCACCAACAGGGCCACCAATCATGATTCCCAGGTGGTCCAGCAGATCTTGCTCCCTGGAGATCAGGTCAGCCCAGTGGTGCTTCAGCTGGTGGTCATTGCGTGGGCTCCCATACACACGCACCAAGTGATGCCGCACCTTTCCCCACCTGACTTTTCGGGCCTCAGTGTGATACCCCTGTATCACCCTACCCCCAGCCTCGAGCATCAGTGGGAGGAAATGGCACACCAGCCATATGAACCCCCCCCCAATTCCTCCTCACCCATCCTGCCAAGACGTGGCCTACCCGACATCTCAGCACAGAAAAGGGGAAAATGTAGGGGGAAAAAAAGAAGAAAGGCAAAAATAGGAAAGTAGGAGTACATAGGAAACTTAATTAGAAGAGCCCAACTATCCCCTATATAACAGTACCCACAACAGACTCCCACAAACTATAAATGCACGACTGGACTGGACAAATGTAAACAACACACACTCAGACAGTATTATACAACAATATTTAAATGACAAAACAACAAGTAAGATAGCACTCAGGACACAAACGCACAAAATCACTGGACAACACTCTGCACACAGTCTAGAAGAATCAGACTGCAAAGTGAAAGTGAAAGTACACCCACAGTACAGATTCTGTAAACAGGATATCCTATTACATCACATCTGCTGTTTTTTCCATTATGCATCATATCTTCACGCATACAGCTTGTGCGTCATATTTTTTGACACACAGGAGTGAAAATAATGCCGCCTCCAAATATTAATAAATGGTAAATATAATTTGGATGCAGCATAATTTTCCCTTCCAGAGGTGAAAAATATGCTGCATCCAAATATTACCAATTATTAATATTTGGATGCATTATTTTCACTCCTGTGCGTCAAAAAATATGACGCGCAAGCTGTATGCGTGTAAATATGACGCATAATGGAAATTATGTATTTTTTATGTCCAGATGATTCATGCAAATTTGTCTTACCTAACGGTGCTAAATGCAAAATACTGGGCTTAGCGAAAGCAAATGTGCCTTTCAGGATGTATGGAAGGCATTTACAGTGCAATAGTAAGGATTGGCCAAAATGGAGATTACTTATAATTGCGCACTCTTTTAGATAATTGCAAATTGCGACTCTCCAAATATGAAAGAGCTAATAGGGTGTCCTTATTAGCTAATTTGTGAGCACATGTATCAAGCTTTTCCTAATTGCAAAATGGCCATTTAGGTAATGCAATTGACTCCTAAACAATTTTTGGTGGTAACCATGTGCTAATTACCAGATAATTTAGAAGAAAAATGTTTTACTATTGGCATGTAGCGCACACATGCCCCTTAAGCATGTGTGTGCTTCACATGTCCGTAAAAAGTTTTTAATTGGGCTGCAGCAGAGGGGGACCTAGGCCCCCAGCACCCTGGGATTTGCTGTTCCTGACTTGCTAATTCATCAACGGTTTTCCCAATTTATGTACTGCTAAACCATTGGCAGCAGGCCCATAGATGCAAATTAGGTATGATTCTCTATTTGCAAATCAGTATTAGCATTTGCCCATTTGAAGTTTTCCCTATTAATGCTTTTGAAAAATCAGACATACCATTTAGCATTGATTTAATAGCAAATTCTTAAAGTTCCATATCTTATAATAGCAAATAGGTTTTTGATGCATGTGGCCCTTAATGCATTACCTGGCTTAGTGGCATGTTTCAATCTTCATGCTAGGCTGCTTGCAACCACTTTGGTGATTGGTGGTGTATGTTCATGTGTGAGACATCATACTGCAGCTGACAATGCACCACTACTTCCTTAGCTGGAGTTTGACGGTTGGCTGATGCACTAGTTGACCAAATGTGTGGGATACATATATGTCTTGCAGAATTTGCCCATGTTTGCCATCAGGAGAAGATAGCAGTGTGACGTACATGGGTACGATACCTCAATGCCTATGGCTCACTGTGTGTGCAGTGGCCACTAATGTAGTTGTAGGCCCAGTGTGTGTGCATCACAAGTTGCATTATAGCAAATTTGCTTGTAGTATGTGTAGTCAATGTGTCCATACCATAGATGCAAGTCAATGTGGAAATGCGTTAGGACATGTCAGTCATACATGTGGCAACATCCATTGTGTGGCCTACCAAGGTTTTCGGTAAGGTAGACACCACAAATGGAAAAACATGCACCAGATGGATGGCTGACATTTGGTAATGAGAATTGTCTACAGTCTGACCTTCCTATTGTCCTGGATATTTGTAAACTGCTTCGTAGGCACTTGTTGGTGACTCTAACAGTGAGTCAGGGAAAAGCCTTGATGAAGTGGGTACCTTGTAATTGTGCCAGAGAGCCAAAGGTGAAGCAGATATTTATTATGAGGCCACAGTTGATGACATATAACTGAGCCACACCTCTCCAGTGGCTGTAGTGTACCAGCATCCGAGGCAGCCCGTGTCCACATATTTCCTGTGATCCATTGCACAGAGGTGTCATGTTCATGTGTGTGGTCCAATGTTGATCCTGTATCAACTGTTAAGGTGTATGTTGTCACTGTTACGTCCAGGTCTCATCATCAGTTAGTGGCAGCTAATCGTATATCTACTGAGTATCCTTTGGAGATAAATGTGAGTAAAGTCATTGAGGACATGGGAATCTACACGTGGATGGTCCCACCCTGTCACTGAAGATGTGTAATGAGACTTTCAACTGGGTAACCTTGGTGTGCTGAATGAGAGAATGTCTCAGGTGTCAGGATCCGGCATGTGTCATTGCAACATTTGTACTCGGGTTGGCCTCTGTGGATGCAACTGCATCTGGGAACATCATAGCCTCTGTGCAGAATAATATGGCTGCTATTCACCACACACGGGCCATCTCTATTATTTGGACAATGTTACTCAGCGTCTGAACTGTCAGGGTCCTAAAATGTGTAGACTTTTTATGGACATTATCTGAGGTTGCTGGTTCTGCTGGAGCCCACGTACACCATCCCAGGCTATGGCCCAGGTACACTGTCACACTTTGTAGTTTAGGCATTAATGAGGCCCAGACAAGGGATGGGCCATGATTTAGCTATTCAAGGGCACTGTAACAAATATAGAATAAATAAGTCCGATGATGCAATACAATGTATTTGAGTACACATTGATGAGGCAAATGACAAATTAGCCTCTGAGGAATGAGAGGTTTAGGACAGCAAGTGTGGTCCATATGTGGCCACCGCGAATCTTTAGGGTGACCCACGGACAGGTGCCAGACAGGATGCAGGGTCAATCAGGATCCAGCTCTTTCACAAGTGACATGATCAGTGGTCTGACTAAGACTGGTCGGAGGGAGCAGTAGACAGTTGACATGTCAAACTGTGTATGTCCGGTGTTGTTTTGAAGGTGACACATGAACCCAGATACAGAGTTACACGGCTACATTAGTAGCAATGCTTAATGGTGTATTTGCCAAAATTTCAACATCTATGCTGTTGGAGGCATCAGCAGGGATGGTGCATGTAAATTTGGGTGGTGTGCATGGAGGTGATCACTGGTGTGGCCTCCATCAGTGTCTCACAAGTCCTGTCGGATGAGATTTGCTTTCAAATGGCCTACAGTACCTTTCACACGGGAAGCAATCTACAGGTGATACCAGGCCTTATAAACTCCAAGCCAGTGTATTATTTGAGCTGACGTCCATGCAGTTAAATATTACTATGACAATGGTATACCATAGGAAAGGGTGTGGCACACTGGCTGACTCTTGTGTGTGTGTGTGTGTGTGTGTGTGTGTGTGTGTGTAGATGAGGGAATATCCGGGTACACATATTTGTATTCCAGGGACCTCTTCAGACAGGTGGGGTGTGACCAGGCGCATGGGTGTGTCAGGATTTTAGAAAAGGGCTGACATATAGATGGGATGTAATGTGCTGGATGCTTGTCATATGTGTGGCACTTGTGCTGTGTATGTTCTGCTTATGTGTAACTCTAGTGACAGATAGTCTTTGCAAAGATTGTATGTAGTTGGACCTACTGCTGTCAAGGGTCTGGTCATACATTCCTGTTCCTGAAGCAAAAGCATGTCAACTGCCTGATGTATGAGGCCTGTTTTCCCCTACTTGAGTGATGGTGTTTTAGTTGTGTGCCACATGCTGCGATGGACCATGTTTCCAACATGTATGTGTGTAATAGGTGTGGTCCTCAGCTATTGCCCTTCAAAGGTGAACTGTACAGGATGTCAGTCATTTACATTGTGTGTGTATGTGACCGTTGTATGATAGAAAATCCCACTACAAATGTGATGCCTGTGTCCTGATTGTTATATCATCAATGCTCCATGAGGCGACACTCTTCTTCTGATAGTTAGAGCTAAAGGTGTGCAGAAATGATTACCCAGACCATGATGTGTTTTTTCTTATCAGTGTTTATTTACAATAGTTCATAAAGTGGTGATGGTGATTATTTTTTAAAGAAATTGTTCACGATGTGTTGGCGCCTACACACTCCAGCAGCCGTGTTTGGTTGTTCCCCCTCATGTTGCAGGGCAGCATCCTCCTCTTCAGGCATGTGTGGGTCTGGTTCCAGGAGGGGAATGTTCCTTCTTATGCAAATGTTGTGCAGGATGGCACATGTTAGTATGATCTTACAGACCATTTCAGGAGAATATAGGAGGCTACCACCAGTGATGTCGAGGCACCTGAATCTGGACTTGAGGATGCCGAAGGTCCTCTCGACTATGCTGCGTGTCCTCCTATGTGCGTCATTGTAAGCACGCTCTGCTGCAGTACTTGGGTTGACAAATGGTGTCATGATCCATGGCTGGATCCCATACCCCTGATCAGCTGTAGGAGAAAGAGAATGGGATAATTTAGATGTAGCTTGGCCCATTAATATCAGCTTGCATGTCAGTAGTTGTCTTGTGTTGTTTGTGTCTCTTGTGTGTTATTGTGTTGCATCCTGGGCTTATAGGATGTACCATCTGCATTGTGTTGTTTTGTTGGCTGACCGAGTGTTTGGCTGGTGAGTGGTTGTCAGCAGTATGTTTAGGACTTTGCAGTCCAGTGTGCCCTCCCTTGCACTGTGACTTGTGATCCAGGTGTCCCTGTGTCTTGATTGGGGGGTGAGATGATAGTTCTATACACAGGTTAATTTTGACAGTGTTGTTAACACGTTGATATCAAGGTACCATGTACATCCCATACCTTTAGACTTCTGCAATGGATTGTAGAAAACATGATTGTGAGGCTTACTATTTGCAGGTGACATTTAGCCGACCCACTCCAAACGTTGTGCCACAGATGTATTGACATTAGGCTGTACAGTATTGTCAGATGTGTGACAGGTTCAATGGTGACCAATGAAACCTGGCTAGCTATGTCACGACCTGAGTGTGTTCTTGTCGACATGTTGCAGTTGTGGTGTATGTGTTGTGTGTCCTAGAGTGTTTCTGTGCAGTGTGTATGTCAGTAGGTTTTCTGTACTTACCGACAAGTATTCCATTGCCATATCGTCCATCCTGGAAGTGTTGATTGATGGTGCTGTGACGGAAGATGAAAGAGTCATGTACACTCCCAGGATATTTAGCCACGATGTTGGTGAACATTCCTTGGTGATTGACAATGGCCTGCACATTGATGGAATGTGTGTGCTTCCTGTTGCGGTAGAGGTGTTCAGTTGCAGCAGGTGGCACAAGGCGTACATGTGTGCAGTCGATTGCACCAAGGACGTGTGGGAAGCCACTGATTGCGTAGAACCCCTGTTTAGTTTCCTGCTGCTTCTGCAGTGTGTTAGGGAAGCAGATGTGGCGGGGTGTCAGTCGAATGATGGTATCCAGTACTTTGGGCAAAAAGGCGGAGAATGATGGTTGTGATATTCCGCCTACCATGGCACCAGTTGCTTGAAAAGAGCCACTTGCCAGCATATAAAGTACGGCAAGCAGCTTTGTTTCTGTTGGGATGGTGTGGGGTGCCTCCAAAGTGGAGGCCAACTGCAGTTCAATGTTTCACAGCAGCTGCTGAATAGCCTGTCAGTTCAACCGGTACCTCTGTATGATGTCGTGTTCCCTGAGGCCCTGAAGGGTTGTTCTTGGACTGAATATCCTCTCCTGCCTTCTGCGCTGCCTTTGGGGTCCCTGCTGGTGTTGTTGTAGCTGCTGCTGTTGTTGCTGGGCTCTGCGTCTGCGTGCATGCTGGATTAGAATGACCTCCATGGCTCCCTGTTGCTGCTCTGCTGTTTGTTCTGTGTGTTCTGATTAAATACAGGTGTGTTTGCCCCATTTTAACGCCTGCCCTGACCCAGGCGTTAATTTTTGACGCAAATCGAGTTGTCATTTTCTGGCTCGCCTCCTGGCCGTGCGTCATTTTTGCCCGAAAGCATAAATACGACACACGGCCCTTTAAGCCATTTTTTGGACGGGAACGCCTACCTTGTATATAATTAACGCAAGGCGTGCTGCCGCATCCAAAAAATGACGCACACGGTGGAAATTTGTCATCTGCGTGCTCGGGCGTCAAAGTTTAAATACAGGGCAACATTTGCGCTGATTGTGCGTCAACATTTTTGACGCACAATCGGCGCAGACGGAGTATAAATTTTGCCCCTAAATCCATCCATAACAGTGTACAATCCAGCCCCCAACTCACCGTAGCGGAAAAGTATCTGTGGTTCCAAGTGCTGCGGTCGTGCCGACAAACAGTTGGTACATCGTGAGTAACACTAATATAAGTAAGCGCGAGAGATGAGAGCCGTAGAAGTCAACGTAGGACTACTGAGTTCATAAGAGGGGAACAGAGTCAACAGAACACTGGCTGCATGGCAGCCATATTGAAATGTCGAACTAGATAGAGTAAGTGATGCAATACTACAAAGAAACGGATGTTATAAGCAACACCTAAGTCAGATGCAAGATTGGAAAGGAAATTAAGTGTATGTGCAGGCAAATACAAGTGCCATAACATATAATATGCAGAGATACCACAAAGTTTAGTGCTCAAAGCCACCACCGCATTAGTGACAAGCGCAAACAATAGAAAAGCAGTTGGACACATGCAAGTCCAGGTTCAAAAGAAAGCCAAATAGAGAAAGTAAAAAAAAGCAGACATGATGGGGACAATAAGGGAAAAGAAAGAAACCCATAAATTACATAAATCCATGATGAATAATAATAATGTATGGTAAAAGAAACACATGTATAATCCACAAACACAACAGAGCCAAAAACAATGAAATCCATTATAGGCAGACAGAGTAATGTGGGTTATAAATAATTGTACATCTCGAATCAGAAAGAGAACATTGATAATATAAACAAATAGTAAGTGAATATAGTACCTATTGGCATAAATAGACATGTACCATGAGCATGACAGAGTAAAATAATTGTCGCAAGGTGTATTTTCATATTGGAGTACAAACACTTTAAGGTTCTAAAAAAACACCGAAATGCTACTTCTATATAAACACCGTTAGGTAATGTATCCTAAATACACCGGAGGGGTGAGAGAGAAAAGTAAGACATGAAAAAACAGGATCCGACCCGGCTAACTAAGGAAAACATGTAACTCACGGTCCATATTGAGGCCCAACTCTACAGCCCGAAGTTTTAGTATCCATTTAGCCTCACATCTGCGTAGGTCTTTTGTCCTGTTACCAAATCTGGGTGAAACGTCTACATGAGCAATTCCATGGAATCTAATGTTGAGAATGTCATTTTCCCCCCATGCAGAAGGTTGAAGTGAGTCGCAAGAGGGTAGGTTGAAGTATGGTTCCTAATCGCTCTGTGTTCTTGTATTCGCTCTTTTAGTGGGCGAATGAAACTGCCCACATATATTAATCCACACACACAAATACAGTAAACAGTATACTCAGTATTACAGTTCATATAGTGTCTGATGTGGTGAGTAATATTGGTATTGTAAGAAAAATATGTTTTATTGAGAGCCATAGAGCAGGACACACAACATCCACATTTATAAAAACCCTTTAGGTTTGTTAGGGAGCCAAGTCAGCTGTGGTGTCTTACTCAACGGTGTTAGGAAACTAGGACATAAAAGGTGTCTCAGCGTTTTACCCCTGCTGTGTGTAATAGATGGTATTTTGTTAATCACAGAAGTCAAACCAGTATCTAGTAGTAATATATGCCAGTGTTTTTTTTAAGTATCCGATATATTAGCGTACTGGCGGGACTGCACTTAGTAACGAAAGGAATGATTTTTTTTTTCTCTTAGCCGACTGGGTGTGTTTGGTACGGCCTATGATAAGTAAGGATTGGCGTGGTTTCAATGTAATACGTTTGTTGGCCTTGGAGATCAAATCTTCCGAGTATCCTCTGGCACAAAAACGTTGTGCCAGATCTCCACGTTCTTCTGAGAAAATGTTATCACTACAGTTGCGGCGTATCCGTACCATTTCACCATAAGGTATAGCCTGGATCTGAGATTTAGGATGTGCGCTACGTGCATGGAGAATAGAGTTGCAAGCTGTAGGTTTCCTATACAGTCTAGATGAAATCTTATTCCCGGTCACATATAATAGGAGATCAAGAAATTCGATTTGGGTGCTGTCGCTTTAGTAGGTAAAGGAAAGATTGAAGTCATTAGTGTTGAGATGATCAATAAGAGATTTCAGGTCAGGGATGCTGCCTGTCCATATCGTAAAAATATCATCAATATATCTGCCCCAAAATAAAGTATTTTGGGTAATCTGATTGGGGCAGTTGGACCAAAGATGGTGTTTTTCAAATTGTCCCATATAGAGGTTGGCATAGGAAGGCGAGAATTTGGCACCCATAGCTACCCCCTGGCACTGCTGGTACCAACGTCCATTGTGTAAGAACACGTTATTCTCTAGAACTAGCCTGGTGAGATCCAGAAGCATTTGAGTATGTTCATATAAGGTAGCATCACGATCAGCAAGTGTAATGGAGAGCATTTCCAAACCCTTTTCCTGCGAAATGGAAGTGTATAATCAACTAACGTCCAAGGTTACAAAAATATACTCATCCGACCAGTCAATGTCATCCAATTGACACAATAAGTCTCTAGAGTCCTGTATATATGATGGTAAATTGCGTACCAGAGGTTGTAAGAATGAGTCAATAAATTCAGAAATTTGTTCAGTAGGTGAGCCTATCCCAGAGATAATGGGCCTACCAGGTGGAAACAGTCCAGGTTTGTGAACTTTAGGTAGGATATAAATACAAGGTGCCCTAGGTGTACTGTTGAACAAAAATCTATATTCTTGGTCAGAGATGAGACGCATGTTCTTCCGTCAGTCTCTCCTCAATTAGGTTGACAACTTTATGTAGGGGGTTCTCTAGTAAGTGTGAATAGGCTGTAGTGTCACTTAGCTGTCTGTCAATCTCTCGGACATGTTATTTTTTTCTTTTTGTTTTGTTATGTTATGTTATTTTTATTTGTACCGCGCACAGCTGCCCCAGCAAAGGGGCGTCCCGGCGCTTTGAGAAGGTAAACACAACACAGCACTAAAAGCGGGCAAAAGAAGTCAAAACACAACAGATAAGCTTAGGCTAATAAAAAGGTCTTAATAGCCCGCCTAAACTGAAGGAGCTCATCAATGGCCCGGATTTGTGGAGGAAGAGAATTCCACCAACTCGCTGCCAGGACTCGAAAGGAGCGGCCCCCAATTCTGCTCAGCTTAAAGCGCGGAACCACTGCTAAGTTCTGGTCTAACGATCTAAGAGTGCGAGAGGGAACATAAGGAATCAGCAATTTCTCCATGATTTGCGGGGAAGTACCCTTTAAGATTTTAAATGCAAAACAGAGAACCTTAAATCTAATCCTCTGCTGCACAGGGAGCCAGTGGAGAGAGCGCAGAGTATTGGACACCGAACATCGCCTGGGGAGACCAGTCACCAGTCGGGCCGCAGCGTTTTGAACCCGCTGGAGCCGCCGAAATTCTGACTGGTTTATCCCCGCCAGTAGGGAGTTGGCATAGTCCAACCTAGACAGCACTGATGCTTGAACCACCAGCTGTCTTGTAGGTGCATCAAAGAATTTGAGGATAGGTCGAAGTACTCTGATGATGCCATAGCAAGAAGCCGCCACCTTCTTGGTATGACAGATGAAACTCAGAGAAGAATCAAACCATACCCCCAAGTTTTTTATCTCTGCCGCTGGGAGGGGAGTCACACCCAACTCCGAAGGCCACCATTTATCATCCCACAACACCACCTGTTTACCAACCACCATAATCCCCGTCTTTTAGGTGTTTAACTGGAGACAGTTGGATTTCATCCAGTTAGCTACTTCCCGCAGACCATCACAAAACCTGGGAGACTCCAGGTCGGAGTCCCCACTCAGTGTGACCGCCAGCTGCGTATCATCTGCGTAGGATACCATGGTTAGGCCCCACCGCTTGACGACCGCAGCCAATGGTCTCACATACAGATTGAAAAGGGTGGGACTCAGTGAAGACCCCTGTGGGACTCCCTGGTCTAACGGGTAGAGTGACGACTTACCGGGCGGGATCGCCACCTGGAATGACCTATCCATAAGGAAGGAACGAAACCAGTGCAAGGCGGAGCCAGAAACGCCCACCTCCTCAAGACGCCGAACCAGAATTCCGTGCGAGACCGTGTCGAAGGCGGCACTAAGATCTAATAACAACAGTGCCGCCGTCCGACCGGAATCCATCACGGAGCGCAGATGCTCGACCATCGAGAGGAGGGCCGTCTCCGTACTATGACCCGCGCGGAACCCGTTCTGGGTAGGATCAAGAATGTTAAACCTACCAAGGTGGTCTGTAAGAGTGGCATTCACATGGGCCTCTGCTATTTTCGTGGCCCAAGGAAGAAGGGAGATAGGGCGGTAGCTTTCAGGTTTAAGGGGGTCAAGGGTCGCCTTCTTCAGAATTGGCGTAACTACTGCCTGCTTCCATCTAACGGGAACCACTCCAGAAGAAAGAGACAGGTTGATCAAGGACAGTACCGGGGAACGGCAAACCGGTGCCAGATTCTTAAGTTGGGCCGGTTTCAACGGGTCAGCCGGAGAGCCAGACTTAATTTTGGCGCTGAGATAGTCAAACATCTCCAGAGATAAGGGGGGTAAGATGGAAAGACATTCCCCCTCACCTAAGGTGCGACCAACCTGCTCTAGCATCAGGGAACCCGTTGGGAAAGTGCGATAGATGGCTTGCACTTTTTCGTGAAAGAAAGAGGCCAAACCCTCACAATGTGAATCCGAGCATATTTCCCCTGCAATTACTCTCTTCGCCATCAGGTCCTTTAATACTTTAAAAATAAGTTTCAATGGATTGGTAGAATTCTGAAACTGTTGAGCATAAAAGGAGGCACGAGTTTGACACACTGCCCTGTGATAAATCTTGATTTTAGCAAGATAGCATATTTTCAGATCAGAGTCATATGACTTCCTCCATAATCTTTCGGCCTGTCTACAGACCCTCTTAAGAGATGCCAAGGAAGTGTCATACCAGGGGCTCGGCTCCTTCCGGTGACACTTAGACCAACACATAGGAATCAGAGAATCGAGGGCACCAGAAATCCACTCACAGAAGGAGTCGTATCCACAATCGACCTCGGTGAGCGGACCTAAAGGAGCCTTCTCGAGCTGATGATAAAAATCCTCCAGACTTAATTTGTTCCAGTGTCGTTTAAGAACAAATCTATCCGGAGATACAAAAGGAGAGTCAGACAGAGAGCATGCCATTTTCACCAGCATGTGGTCTGTCCAGACCAACTGAGAGGAACCAAGAACTCTGAGACCTTCTAAATTTTTGAAGAACGGGTCAAGAATATGACCACCTTTATGTGTGGGGAAGGTAATCATCTGCTAGAGCTGTAAAGCCTCAAGATCCGCCAAAAAGCTCCTAATAGTAGGTAAGGAAGGACAGTCCAAATGGAGATTAAGATCTCCCACAACATTAAAATGTGCGCATCCTAGTGCCTCTATGCTAATATACTCAGGAAGAGCAGCCCTAAAAACAGAATCACAGCCCGGAGGCCGGTAAATTAATAACCCAGAGAAGGTAAACTGATGACTAAACGCTATTTTAAATAGGGCACCCTCACACCCCAAAAGTTCAGCGGCTTTCCACTGACAGGGATAACACCGTTTGGTGACCATCGCAATACCTCCACCTCTAGTCGTACGATTTAAAGTAAAAATAGCATATTCTGGGGGAAAAGCTAAGTTAGTTATCGAGGAGTCAGAGTCCTGGAGCCACGTTTCCGTCAGAGAAAGCACATCCGGCGAACCATCAACAAGAAGGTCGTAAATCTCCTGATAGTGCTTTACCACAGATCTGACGTTTAAGCTCCAGATACTCAAATCCCGTTGTCCTATCCTCTTTACAGCAGGCCCTAAGGAGCGTATAAGGGAGGGGGGTTCCAATGACCATACACCGCACCTACAGTGATATGGGCCACATAACGGGCCTACAGGCGAACACTCGCAACGTGTACATTGACCCCAAAGGGCCAGTAAATCGGACCTACTATAGGTTCTCAAATGAACAGTCATAATTACCAGGTCCAGAGTTCTGCCACGAGCCGCGCTTCCTTAGCGCGGACGGGTGCAGAAGGGCAGGACTCTGGCACGACTCCGGCACAGCGAAGGCACGCCCACTGCGCGTTGGAGGGAGCTTTAAATAGGCGTCCCTCCACTCAGCCGGAGCGCTAGACCGCTCGTCAGCAACCCCACCCAGAGTGATCACCACTCCAAGATGGCACCCAAAATCAATACCCCAGAGACCGGACCCGCCAAACAACGGTGGGAGAACCGATTAGAGTGCAGGTAAGGGGGTTACAATGAGTCCTATAAAATCAGGGCAATAAACAACTAAAAAAAGAACACAAATGGTTATAAAGGTAGCTTTTAAAATAATATCGCAGTATAGAGGCGCATAACGCGATGCATAGTCCGATCTATTCATAACCACCACATTGCCCCCTTTGTCAGCTTCTTTAATAATGTCAGTGCAAGTGGAAAGTCTCTATAAGGCCAAAATCTCATTGTGGTTTCAATTATTTCTCATTCTAGAAGTCTGTGTCCTAAGTTTGTCCTCTAATTCAAAGAGATCAGTGCTTACAGCCTTGGAAAAGACATCAATATTGTTGTCAGGGGGTAATATGGGAACAAAGGTCAATATGGGTTTTAGACCACTGTCAATGTCCAAATTAGGTTGAATGTTCAAATAAGAGAGTAAATCCTTCTTGCTCACTCCAGAAGGAGTAGTAGGATCAAAAGATAGAACAGTCTGAATGTCACGTACATCACTTATGGATCTATTACATGTACGTTGGATGAGATTGGGTACTTTGTTGTGTATTGCTTTATTGAGAGAGAATTTCTTCAATTTAAGTCGACGTATGTACTTGAATAGATCTATATGGATTTCTGTGAAATCTGGTCTATAAACAGGACAGAAACCCAAGCCTTTTTGTAGAACATTTATTTCATTATTAGTCAGTATCAGCTTAGACAAGTTATTAACCTGTACTGAATCAGTAATAGGTGAGGGGGGTAACCGAACAGTGCAACAATTCAAGTTCTCTGAGTCCTGGCGATGGAGCGAGTGGTCACGCCCTCCCTAGTGTCTCCCACTGTGTTTCTCCCCACCCCTACGGGTGGGTTTGTGTTTGGGGGCCTGTTGTAATTCTGCTGTATAACCTTTCTGTAGCAACCCAGCTCTTCTAAAGGTGAGGGCTTGGGAACACTCCGTGGAGGCAAATTAATACTAGTGTTGACCCCTCTCCTGAGGGATCCGTTACCAGAGAGATTCGAGACATCTGAAAGGCTACTGGGAGTTGATACGTCTGAGAGATTGGTTTCACTGCTCTTCGTGTTACATTCATTGTTCACCTGGTCAAATCGGCATGCAAAAGTGTGGATACGACCTTTCGCATAATCATTCTCATCTCTGGTAAGTTTTCTGTGTTTTTTGTCCTTGATGTACAGTTGGTAACCGTTAAGTATGTCTCTTAATATGTTATAGTTTTTGTTGGTTGCCTCTGGGAGATTCAAATTTTTAATATCTTCTTCTAGAGCAGTGATTTCAAGTAATAGCTTGTCCCTTTTTCTATCGGCATGTTTGAGTATATTCATCATGCCTATGGACGTAGACGAAATGAGGTGTTCCCATTCCCCAGAAGATCTGGGTCAAGATCGTCAAAAGATGGAAAAAAAATTACACGTAACCCCCTAGGAACTTGTTTCAAATCAATGTAATGCTTGAGTGTGGTAGCATCCCACCACCTGGCTAATTCCTGTTTTTTCAGTCTTTCAAGTCTGATGAATTTTTGTCTAAGACCTTCCTTCGTGCTTGAATTGGTGATTCCCACATGTGATTGCTTATTCCTTGGGACATTCCCCTTTCTTATGGTGATTACACAGAGGTAATAAACTAAGCAAATTTCTATTATATGACCAGTATTATTTGATCATGTAGATGTATTTATCAGTTGCCATGTAAGCAGAATTACATAGTATGTGTATATATGCTTTTCTACAGCCTTGAAAAAGTCACCAGCGTGACGAAACACGTGTTGGCTGTGTCTGCAGTGAAATACTTTGTTTACCTTAATACAACGCTCTTGATAATAAAGACATCATCTGTCAAGAAAACTGATGTGAACACCAATGTACATTTTTGTTTCATCTGTTTAATGGAAACTAGACATTACATATTGTAACAGACTTTTGTGTTATACTAGAATTTGATTGTGTGCGGTGTTCTATCCTTGCATATCTTCACTTCTGTTTAAAAAAAGTTTTTTTCCCCCTTTTTTTTTTACACTTGATTTTGCCCATGGGTGGTAGGGCATTCACTTCACCTGCACCACTTCTTATTGTACTATACATTTGACTATTTGTGCTTACCTTCCTAGGAGTGCGGCCATTTTCACCCTTACTACCCCATTGTGTACTTGCAGCGTGTGTCTCAGTTGAAAATTACTGATGAGTTGGCGGGTAAACTCCTTAGAGATTATGATTTCGGATATTCAATTGGATGAATCATGGCGTTTATGATTTTGGGCAGACTCTGTCCAAACAATTTACTGGATATTAGCATAGGCTTCAAGGCGCTATTGGGGCAGATTGGGAACGAGGTGAAGCGATTCCTTCAATTGGGGGTGGGGATAAAATCGTGTTTGTAATAGTATGTAAGATGCGAGTGGTGTTAATGAACTGGTGCTTATTTTTGGAGGTGTTTGCTGGGTTACTAAGACCTTATATGGTTATTTCTGTATGAACGATTGCCCAGACATGAGGGGTGTATGAACTGTCAAAGGATTGGGCTTTATGAAATAGTGTGGTCACTAAGGAGTAGGTTTATTTTTATTGTATTTTTTTTTTTTATCTTTTGATTTTCCTTGGTTCTGCGTTTGCAGTCATGCCAGCGTTTCTTGCACTCAGTGACTGTTCTCCGTACCTCTGACACACTAATTATCTTGTCCACCATTTGTTGCCAAAGGGACTCTCTCCTCACAATTGGCAATTGTGAGGTGACAAAAAGTTGATGCTGGTGTTCTGTCACCTTCTCACCAGTATTTCCTGCTCCTCTGCACTGAAACAACACTTCCTTTTCTTCTTCTCCCTCTTCAGGTCTGGGTCATCCTGGTTTGCACTGTTTGCTGCGTTTACGCCGCGTATCCGGTTTGCAATGTTGTAAACCGGATTAGAGTAATTTTCTCCGCATTAACGTTTTGCTTTACGACGTGGCGCAATGGTTAGAGTAAAAAAAAAAAAAACATGACTCTAGTATAAATCTGACGCCCAGGTGGCTCAAAGAAATGGCGTTAGTTGGCGTTAGACTTTTTGACACAAAACTGCGTTGGTGCAGTTTTGCGTCAAAAACTATAAATATGGCCCTAATTTTATTTTATTGTATTTTATTTTTTGATCTTTTGATTTTACTCGCTCGAACTACGTTTGTAAATCAAGCTGAGTACTTCATTGGAGTTAATCTCACTGAAAATTTTAGCATATTTGGCAGCTCTAATGAGTGGTTTGGAGATCCAAAAACTAAGGATTGGGAGTTTTTCGATAAGTATAAAGATTCTATCATACAGGTACTTTCAATTGGGTTTAGATGTCACCCACGGAACAACAACACACAGGTTTCCAAATAATAGTCGGCTCCACATGTGTCTGCATGAACTAATTATACTGCATTGGACTTTTGTGTAGGGCACTTAATGTATATCATTTGCAATATGGAGTTTCAGATCGATTTTAGACTATCATCCTCTGTCCTGGTACACGGGTGCTTATACTCAACAATGCTAATTAGATCTGAAAACATCTTATGGGTGTGTGAACACGTACATAATGCTTGCATGAATATTCGGGTATATTACAGTCTCATATGGATCATATTGGTTTCCACCAATAACACACTAGGGACAGATTGTGTGTGTGTGGCAATGACTGTAATATACAAGGTTTATATTACAATGCTATGTATATGTATCAATCACAGCGCTGATGAAGTCAATGGGTTACATCCCAGATGAAACACGTGTTGGCTGGAGTCTGAGCTCAAGAAATAAAATACGAAGATCACAATTGAACAATACAAGACGTGTGCCCTTTGGTTTTCTCACACTTAAAATACACTTGTGTAACAAATTCATATTTTAATGCACATCTAAATTATCCCATTCACAAATTGCTTATAATTTAGTACTAGATATCTAAACATGCTATTCACATGTTTGCATAACTTGGGCATGAGAGATCCTGGTAACTCTATTTTCATTTGAACTGAAATAAGAGAAATGTCAGTGGTTACATCTTTAAAATGTGGTATGCTTACTCAAAGTTGTAATGGGCCAGTTTTTCTAGGATAATGGATACTAAGCAGGATCTTTGCATCTCACATGGTCTGTTTCAATTGCCATCAGGTTGTTTTATATATTGCAAGACAATGCTTTTCTCTTGCTCACATAAATTTATAACTGCAGCGTCCTTGAAGATTTTCACCACTTCCTTTCTCAAAATGTGTTATCTATAAGGTAAGTTGTTGGAAAATGGCCCTGTCTGAAGGGTCAACCCACCCTTTTTGCCTTTCTTCTCCTCTTTTTCTGACCTATTTTTTGTTGGCTTTAGGACTCTGGACACTTTACCACTGCTAACTAGTGCTAAGGTGCATGTGCGCTCTCCTTAAAACATAGTAACATTGGCTCATACCCAATTGGCATATTTAATTTACTTGTAAGTCCCTAGTAAAGTGAACTACATGTGCCCAGGGACTGTACATTAAATGCTACTAGTGGGACTGCAGCACTGATTGTACCACCCACATAAGTAGCATGTTAACCATGACTCTGGCCTGCCATTGCAAGGCCTGTGTGTGTGCAGTTTCTTTGCACCTTGACCTGCCATTTAAAACTATTTGCCAAGCCCTCAACACTCCTTTTATTACATATGTCATCCCTAAGGTAGGCTCTAGATAACCCATAGGGCAGTCTGCCATATAAGTAAAATGTAGGGCTTGTACCTTTTTTGTGTTATACATGTCCAGGTAATGACATACAGCCTAGTTCATTTTTCACTAATGTTAGGGCTGCACCTCTCTTAGGTTAGCATTGGAAATTCCCTTAGATACTTTTAAGTGGTAATTTCTGATCTGGAAGGAGTACCATTGTCATTTTTTTTTATATGGTTAGAATGGCAGTGAGAAATCCTGCTTACGGGTTAAGTTGGATTTAACATTACTATTGTTTGGAAATGGCACTTTTATAAAGTAGGCATTTCTCTGCTCTTACTAATCTCTGTGCCCTAGAGCCTGTCTCCAGTCCACGTCTGGTCTGTGCTGGGTGAAAGCTCCCCTTGTGCTTTCTATCCAAACAACCATGAACCCAGGACACTAAGCTGCAGCTGCATTTATCTGCATACTGATGTGTCTTCCTGGGGAGGAAGGGTGCAGGGGCTCTCACTTCAAAGGCTAAAGGCCTGACCTCACACAAAGGACTGATAATCCCCCACAGATTTCCTGGCAGACAGGACTTAGTTAAAATGGGTACTGGGGGAGCTGGTACTCTTCAAAACCACTCTTTGAAGTTTCCTCTACTTCAAAGGCCTGTGTGTGTGTGTGTGTGTGTGTGTCTATATATATATATATATATATATATATATATATATATATATATATATATATATATATATATATTATATATAGTTCTATGCCCCCTCCCCACCCCCCAAATCAGACATTTCTGGACCTACAACTGGACTCTGTCAGAGTGACTGCCATGCTGCCCAGAGGACTCATTTGGACTGCTTTTCTGGAATTACTGCTCTCCTGCTTGTTGCTTTGCTGCCTGCTGGCCCCTGACTTCTGGAAAGAATCTACCTTCCCCCACTAGTGCTCTTCAAGGGCTTGGACTGAGCTTGCCTCCTGTTCTGAAGTCTAAGGGCCATCAGAAGGCTTCACCAAAGAGAAAATCCAGCACATTGGAAAATTGACACAACACCTGCAAAAATTGATGCAGCGCCTGCCTTGCGGCTGAAAAATTGCTACATCGCCTACCAGATCGACAAAGTGCCTGCTGCACCCAAAATCCTACGCATTGCTTTACTTTTTAATGCATCTCCTCCTTTGCGGCCCCTCTGCATCAGCTATTGTTGATGCATCTCATGTACTGTGTGTAAACAGGATACAACCACTGATTCTTAAGAAGTGAGGTGCATGAAAGCTTTTTAAAAGAGACATCTTGACTTGAAAATACTAGATGTTTGTAATTTTTGATCTTTTTCTATTCAGATAAATATTATCCATTTCTTAAACTGGTGTGGAGTACTATGAGTTATTGCACAATTACTTTACAAATTGCCTTCTAAATTAAGCCTGCCTGCTCTGTGCCAAGCTACCGGAAGGTAAGCACAGGTTAATTTAGACTGTTGTGAAAGCTTGTGTGAAATGTGACTTATACCCTGTGTTACAGCCACAAAATTAACAGTGAGGGCCATGAATGTCTAGATCGGTCATATGACCCACAAATAACCAGGCACATCTGCAGCTTGCTAGATCCGTACAAAGTCTATAAACTTAAGATGGGTGTACGGGATGTTGACTTTAAAGAAACATTTTCAACCTGATATGATTGAGGTTTTGTCAACCGCACTCTGAGCTCCTATACGCATGCGATCCACACTCAAAGCTTGAAAGCATGCAAAGTGTGGGTGCTGCTGTTGACAAAATATGGTAGAAAGGATCATAGAAAGAGGTATGTGTGATGTTTACTTTAAAAATTGAAAAATGGGCACTTTAGCCCTGCTTAGACTGTTTTAAGAATGGTGAGACAACCTGATAACGTATCGTAGTTGTATTATTTAACGTTACATTCCTACTCACTTTTTTAGATGAGGAGGGTCAGAACGATGCAGCGCAAAATGGATGTGAATTACAACCCGGATACTCTTGTATTACGAACATTTTATATGCGCTGCTCAAAGAAAGAATAGCTGAACTACAGCCTTTAATGTGGAGCCATATGCAGTGTTGTGAGCCTCCAGATATGAAGCAGTGTGACACTTCCGAGTGTGTCCTAAGCAGCAGAGCAAAGTGTGGCACCTTATGCGGGGTGAATACCAGAGCGTATACAGGTGAAGGTCGATTGATTTAAGACTACCACCGATGAACTGATTATGCACAACCCTGGAGCATGTTACTGAACACTATTTCAATGATAAGGGCTTTGTACTGTCTGAGCGAGAACTGCACGAACTTTTGAACGGCGTCAGCACCCTGTGTGTGCAAAGTTATGAGGGGTGAGCGGGCAGTCGTGTCTAGAGCCATTGAATTTATATCTATGAAAATAGCAAAACATGTGACACTGAGACCTATTAGCCTATAATGTGTGTACACGATGTCATGTATACATAATGAAAAGACCTCAAAGTGTCCGACAATGGCTTTGATACGTGTCTGGAAACTGTAAAGTCTGCAGTGTTTATGTACTGTTACCATTTCTATGTTTAATAAAATGACCTTACATAAAACAAACGGCTTTCATTTCATGGTTGCAGTGTGTGACAGCATGACGGACTGGTTTAAAGAAGCTTTATTATGATATACTAGGGGTTGGAAGCTTCGGAAGTGCAGAAGCTCTGCTTAGAAGGCTTAGCGTTGAAAATGAATCTGTAAACTGATCATGGATGAAGACTTGGTTATCAGGGGAAGAGGCGTATTCACGCCACAAACCAGCCAGGAGATGTTTGAAGAGAGGGCCACAGTCAGCACGCAGCTAGATTATCAGTGGCAGGCTGACATAATTGGTCTTCAAGATCTAGCAAAGCGTAAAAGCGCAATGTATATATTACCAGTCATAGATGTATTGTCCAAGTACGCCTATGCAGAAGTGTTAAACGATAAAAGTGGTACCAGCATCACAGCTGCCTTTGAAAGTCATGTTTGCAAAAGGTTGAGTACCTCAAAAACTACAGACACTGGAAAAGAATTTTTAAACAAGCCTTTTCAGAAAATATTAAAGCAGCACGCTGTTAAGCATTTTGTAACGCACACCGAGGTAAAAGCAGCGGCTGTAGAGCGTTTTAATAGAACTTTAAAATCAAAGATGTTGAGAGATTTCACAGCCAACAATACCTATAGATACGTGGATGTTCTACAGGCTTTTACAGATATTTATAATGTCAGTTACCATAGGAACATCAAAATGTCTTCCGTGGAGGTAATGGCTGGTAATTTGTTAATGGTGTGGAGAACTGTGTACGGAGTCGTTTCTAGGCAAGGTGTTTCAAAAGAAGGGGGATCATGTCAGGGTTTCAAAGTTGAATGGTGTCTTCACCAAAGGCTACCAACAGACATTGAGCGACAAGATATTTATAGTGAAAAGTGCGGAGTTTAAAGAAGGGGTATATATTTACAAGTTGAAGGACTGAAATGTGGAAAAGGTAACGGGTATCTTTTACAACGAAGAGTTAAAAAAGGTGCCCTACGATCCGAACCGGGTGTACAGGGTTGAAAAGGTTCTGAAAATGTAAGGCAGAGGAGCTAAGAGACAGGGGCTGGTCAAATTGCGGGGTGGCCCAAGAAATGTAACATTTGGCTTTTGGACAGCTCGCTGCACTGTGTGTAAGGTCGCTCTGTAACCGCTGAGATGGAGACCTCGCCTTTTTATATTACACTGCCGTCCAACGCCTCGAAGGACATGTTCTCCGACAATTGGATTTCTAATTATATGATGAAACTGGCTAAACTGGTGGACCTGAAAGGGTGCAGTGAGGTGGCCTTAATGGGGATACAGTACCCTAGAATGCATTACAAAGCACAAGGCAAAATTTATCATAAAGCTCTCTGAGGACTTCTTGAGCCTCCTCGTGAGTTTCCCGCACGGGTATTACACAAACATCACTGTGGTGGTCGACATCAGAGCCATAGCCGGTGTTGAAGAGTATGTGAATGTACATCTGGTGTCAGATAACGTTAGAAGAAAAGAGTTTCCTAAAGCCCCGGAGCTCAATACCAGGTTTACCTGTACCGGTAAATTACAAAGGGTGTTAGGGACCGTGCAACATGTAAAAAGACAGGTGGATCCAGACCCTACGTGTCCTGATATTAACAGCAGATTTTGTACACTCTACGCGTATAGTGACATCGTAGAACCTCAGGGGATAGGGGACAGTTGTTCGCTGTTGTTGAGATGGGTCTAGGTGAAGGGAGAAAATAACACAATAGTTAATATACGACATCAGAAACTAGACTATGTGGCAATTTACAAAAAACTATTTGACACTATATCCTTCATGATCTACGACGATCAGTCAGAGCTGGTGGCCTTTAAATAAGAGCAAGTTATTGTTAAGCTTAATTTAAGGCCGCGTTAGTGACTATTAGGCAGTTGCAATGGTCATTATGAAAACGTACAGGGATCCCTCTATGTACCGGGACTATTAGAGATCGGGCCGGCTATGGAGGACCCCGCCCTACTTTCAAGGGGCCCCTGTTATGTACAGGGCCAGATTGGGGGGCTTCTCTTGGAGTTTGTTTAGAAAGGCCATGCCATTTTTGAGAAGAGAATATGAAATTGCAAGACCTCAGGTTAAAGTGGCTGCTACAAACCTAGTCCATGATGTCGTGGGCTCCGTAACAGGCTGTTGTCAAGCGCATGACCAAACATACCCGAGAAGGAGCTGGGTTGTTGTACAAGGCGTGTGCGGGTGTTAAAAGGAAGCGAAGGGCTTAGAGGTGTAGGGGCCCCCAATGCCCTATAAAAAACAGAGGGCTTCTTCAAAAGGCCACACAAAAGAAGTCATAAGACTGAGGAGGTTTTCAGAGAAGAAAAGACCAAGGTCTAGTGCAAATATTTTTTAAATCGGCTATCATGGCCTTTGTACACTGCGCCTCAGGTGAATGCTCCAAATCTGAGCTAGATTTGTTTTCTCCTAAACCCACACAGACCAGCATCAAGAACAGATTTTTTTATTTTTTTTTCATGGAAGTATCACCTCTAGCCGCCAATTGTGTAAGAGTCCATAGATATGTATTTGGATCTCAACAACACTCTGCTACACCTCGCCTGCAAAATACCCAAAGTGAACGGCACCAACATCGAGGCTGATGCTAAAGTGGTGCCGATCGCCTAACTCATCGCAACCATGTTTAATCAGGTGCACATTAACCTGGGCGATTGACTCGTTACGCAGAGCGTAACATGTACGCCTATGGGGCCTATATAGAGAGTATTCTAAATTAGTCGCAAAGCCCTGGACACACTGCTTTCAGCGGGACTCTTCTACAACGATACTGAAACGCATTTTGAGGACACGGCGTTGGACGGGGGCACAATGGTTTTAAAAAAAGATCCAGCTTTGCCGCCGGCAGTAGTCAGTTTGACCTCCTGGGGTGCATACATTCAGACCTTGTCATCCAAGATAAGCTTCTAATCAACGGTATAGATCTTAAGATCAAACTCAACCGCAACAAGAATGTGTTCTGTCATCACTGACGATGTGGAGCAGTATAAACTGGTTATATTGTCCGCAAGCCAGTTTGTAGAGAGAGTGAAAGTGTATCAGAGCATCAGACTGGCCCATGCTGAAGCTTTACATCTATTGAACGGCAAGTACGCCATTGAAAGAGTGGCTCTGAAGATATTCAGCAACCCCAATGGTACTAGATTAACGCAGCAGCAGAATCTATTTCTGGGGCAACTCCCAAAACTACTCATAGGGTTTGTAGACAATACAGCTTTTAGCGGGCTCTATACCTCTAACCCTTTCAACTTCAAACACTGCAACATCAACTATGCCGCTTTGGTCCATGAGGGAGCTGTTATCCCCGCAAAACTGTTCACTCCGAGTTTTGGAACATCCAATTTTGTCAGGGAATATCTCAGTCTGGTCTGGATAACAGGGAAACATCAGCGGGACTCAGGATTCATTGTTTCAAGAGAGGGGTATGGGGGCCAGCTACACGTTGTTTGCCTTCGACCTGACTCCTGACATGGAAGACGGTGACCACTACAACTTGATCAAAAATGGAAATCTAAAAGCTGAAATACTCTTTACACAGGTGCTGGCCACCAATGTGAATACAGTTGTATTCTCGGTATTGGACCGCGGTATCCAGGTTAATCATGCCCAATAGCTTATGTTTGACTATTAATAAAAGATTGTAAAATGGACACTGCAGAGATAAGTGACATCTTAATTAGGCATAAATACGCTAAGAAATACTTTTTAGGTGTATTTCCTAGCGACGGGCTAACTGAAAACATAGACCCAGAAAGACCCTGGATCCTAGTCTTTAACACCAACCCGCGTTGCAAGGGTGGTACACATTGGGCAGCCATGTTTCTGGGGTTTAATCAAGATTATAGTGTTTGACAGTTTAGCGGAGTTCCCTGAGCATAACATTTATACAAAACAGATATTCAAATATAAAAAAAAAAAAATGTAGTGTACAGGGTTCTCTAGCACCTGACCCCTGGACACAGCCCGCACTTTTGACAGCAAGTCCAGGGGAGATAATGAGAAAAAGAAGGCAAAGTCACCCCTCCAGCCAGGTCCACCCCTAAGGTGACCAGAGCTGAAGTGACCTCCCTCCTTGGAAAATCCTCCATCTTGTTTTGGAGGATTTAGCCCAATAGGGATAGGGACGTGATCCCCTCCCCAAAGGGAGGGAACACAAGGTAGCCACTCTTAAGGATAGTAGCCATTGGTTACTGCCCTCCAGCCCTAACACCCTCCTAAATTCAGTATTTAGGGGCAATCCTGAACCAAGGATTTTAGATTTCCTGACGACCTAAAGAAGGACTGCTGACCTGAAAGCCCCGCAGACACGACGGAGGCTACAACTGACTTGGCCCCCGCCCCACGGGCCTGTCTCCAGTCTCAAAGAACCTGAAACAGTGATGCATCCAGCGGGACCAGCGACCTCTGCTGCCCTGCAACCCAGAGGACCAAGAAACTCCCATGGACAGTGGATCTGTCTAATCTACAAAGAAGAAACCATCTTTAAAGGGACTCCAGCCTCACTCCTGTAGCGTGAATCCCCAGCACTCTGCACCCAACGCCCCCGGCTCGTGTCCGGAAGAACCAACAGTGCAGCGAGGTGATTCCCATGACATGGACACCCTGAGACAGACAACCTCCCTGCACCCCCACAGCGATGCCTGCAGAGAGAATCCAGAGGCTCCCCCAGATCGCGACTGACCGGTAACAAACAACCAGACGCCTGGAAAAAGCACTGCCCCTGCAGCCACCAGGCTGAGAGAAACCAGCTATCGATGCAGGAGTGACCATCAGGCGGCCCTCATCATTGCCCAGTCAGTGGCTGGCCCGAGAAGTGCCCTGCTTGAACCGCCAGTGTGACCCCCAGCTCTCTCCATTGATTTCTATCTAAAACCCAACACCTACTTTGCACACTGCACCCGGCCCCCCAGGGCAGCTGAGGGTGTATTTGTATGCCTGTTTATGACCCCCCTCAGTGCTCTACAAATCCCCCGGTCTGCTCCCCGAGGGCTCAGGTACTTACCTGCTAGCAGACTGGAACCGGACCACCCCTGGCCTCCATAGGTGCCTATGTTATTTGGGCCCTACTTTCACCTCTGCACCTGACCGGCCCAGTGTTGCTAGTGCTGGGTGTTTGGGATTGACTTGAACCACCAACAGTGGGCTGCCTATACCCTGGAGACTGAACTTGTAAGTACTTTACTTACCTGCTAAACTAACTTGTACTTACCTCCCCCAGGAACTGTTGATTTTTGCACTGTCCACTTTTAAAATGGCGTATTGCCATTTGTGACAAAACTGTGCACATTACTGTTTTAATTTAAAGTTTCATATTCACCTATGCCAAGTACCTCACTATTTATGTATTTACTTGAAATCTGAATCTTGTGGTTCTAAAATAAATTGACAAAAGAACATTTTCCTATGTAAAAACCTATTGGCCTTGAGTAAGTCTTTGAGTGTGTTCTCATTTATTGCCTGTGTACAACAAATGCTTAACACTACCCTCTGATAAGCCTACTGCTCGACACTACCACAAAATAGAGCATTAGTATTATCTAATTTTGCCACTATGAACCTCCTAAGGGGATCCCTTGCACTGTGTGCACACTATCTATCACTTTGAGATAGTATATACGGAGCCAACTTCCTACACTGAGCTTCTTCATAATGTGGTGCTTCAGCACGAGGAACTGGCTCGTTGATATCAGTACATTACCTTTTAGGGTGTTTAGGGCTATTTCTGAAATGGCCGCCACTAAATCGTTCGAAGCAGTGCACAGGATAGCCTTTCTTTTCAGGGGGCTGACTGTGACCAGCATTTTTTGGGAGGTCTAAATTGCGCCGTGGCTGTGCAGACATGGTAGTGAACTTATATTACTAGGTTTAGAGTGTAAATGTTATAAAAGTCTTTTTAATGGGTCTTTTTATAGGCTTTGGGGGCTGTTTTAGGCGTGTAAGCGAGTGGGAAGTCAGGTGGGAAAATACAGGAGCGTAGTCTGTAGTCTTCTAGAGTATTGGGTTTTAAATCTACCTGTAAGTAGCAGTGGGGTTTTGTGGTAGTGTTAAATGCTTCCATGAAAAACGGAGTGTTTCCGGGGTACATCTGTTTAGCTATAATTGATATCTGAAGCTTGTTGTAGGGTTTTTTGAATAAGACTAAGTATGAGGCATTGATAGTTACAGAACGACTGCTCTTACCCTTGTAAAACAAGTTCTGCATGATGTAGCATATGCTCAGGTTACAATGATGTGAATATTGACTATAAAAGCCCTCTCAATCTCGGGGTGGTCCGCCTTCGCACACAAGATCGTCTACAACGACCATGTTTACAAGGTGTTTAGGTAACAAGTTATCGTTGAGATTACTGGGGATGCCCTCTATAAATAGGATGTGTGGGAACTTTAGGGAGTTCCATGTAAAGATCTTGCCAGCAAGAATAAAGCCATACAATGTTAGGGGTCTGAGATAAAACACCGGGAGTGTTTTCTAACAGTATCTTTATTGAATAACTTTAACTGCTATTTGAAGGACCTGCTAAAACGCCGGAGAAAGGGTGTTGCAGTCTTGTGTCAATGGTGGTTGGGGTTCACCACTCTAATGTATTTTAATAACCGTTCAGCAGTGTTTTGTAGTCCTCAGTGAGGACCCGTTTATGAACACTACACGCATGGTTTTATGCAATGGCTGTGTTGTAATTTCCCACTTTTTTTGGACCTGACTATATTAGGGTGGTTTACAACTATTGCTTTGCTATTTTCGTGATCGCTCAATGCGTAGGACTCGTGCACCAGACCCTTCAGACTGTCAAAATGTATTTTAACCGTATTGCTGATGTTTAAAGTGATACCTTTTGACTTTCATGCAAACCCTGTTAGAGGTTCTGTGACTCTAGGTCGTGGGTCCGGAGGAAGTGTATTTGAGTATGTTCATCCTTTTCGAGCTCGCTGGTCAAATCCCCTAGATAATCACCCAGCAGAGGATCTTAATCACCCTCTTTACTCACAAAAACAAAAGTCGGTGTTGTGGTACAAACAACAATCCTGAAGCTTCTCAAACAGCCTGTAAAGCTCTACACGAGCGTGAGTGGTTGTGAAGCATGCTATGAAGATGTTTATATTGTTACATGTTGTAGGGTATTTCCAACATAGAACAGCCGTCTCATAGTCTATAAATTCACAACTGGACACGTCATAAGACGGGGCAAATAGTTCCTAAACAGATCTTCTGGATCTGTTGACAATGGATGTGTTTGACAAATTGGTACGCTGGGTAAATATTCCCCACAAGGAATAGAGAGGGAGCTTAGCTAACTGGGATCTGGCAGGGTTAACCTTAATGGACTCAGGTCTCAGCGTAATACCCTTGTGAGCTTGGTAATCAGCAATGTACTTTTGCTTTGAGGGCTTATCAATGCACCAGTCGGGATACACCGATGCCTCCTGTTTGTGTCTGAAAAGTAAGTTGATGTACTCAGATAAGAGTTGCATTGCATTGTGATGTGTGGAAAGTGCCAAATTTCCAGTATTTTACCAAGACGGTACCCTTTCTTGAGGGCCGTCTGCACCTTGATGGCACACCATTTCCCCTCCAGAAGCCTTTGCTCATCACTATGTCTACACTTATTAGTATGTTTACTTTCAGAGCATGTTCAACATAGGGGGAACATTAGCTTGCCGTCAACTCTGTACGGAAGCACCGGGAAGTAAAGCTTCTGCAGAGGGTGAATTTGACATTTAACGAGCCCACAGTACTTGTCGAGGGACTTAAAGTTCCTATAAATGATCCTAGGATGCCCCACTGGGTGCAACTTCACCTTGTTCACAAACGGATACAGACTGGTGATATCTTTCCTGCACTAGTGCCCACGATACACTGGCTAAACTACTGGTCGTTTGAGAGAGGCAAAGAGCAGGCTTGAAGAGTGAAATGCAGGACAATGAAAAGAAGGAACTATACTCCTGTTTGTGGTAGCAGAAGCTGACTGGCCTTTTACCTCAGTGGGCTTTTCCACATGAAGGAGTGTTGGGGGTGGGGCTCAGAGGGTCTAGGGGCAATAGAGGCCTGCTTCGGATGGCCCAGGGCCAGAAGAGCTGGATAGAGGTGGACAAGCCACTGAAGGCTTGAACCAGATGCCTAGCTCTAGTTTAGCTCAAGGTGCTCTTGGACCCTCGTTCCCAAAACAAGCCTAGCCTCCATTTGGCTTCTGAGTGCTGCCTAGGCTGTAATGTCATGTACCAAGACTGAAAGATAAAGCATTAATCAGTAATGCAACAGGAGAATGAGATGGCCATCTAGTGGCTGATTTGCACAATGTGAAACTAGAAATCCTGGGATCAAACCTGCCTTCCTTGTTTGACAAAATTGTGTGATCCTACCTGAATCTTTATTTCCCTGAGCCTCTTTTTTATCATCACATAATAGGACAATTTCAAACGCATGCACTGCACAGGAACCTTTTCTGTTTCTTTAGGATCCTGTAATGGTGCCTCTATATGCATTTTAGTTCACTAAAAGCTTTGAGCAGGGGGCATTTGATTTTAAAAACTATCACTTAAAAAAAGGTTTTTCAGTGCAGGGATATAATCTGATATATGGTGGTGAATCAGTCCTGCATGTTAAAGAAAAGCGCTTTCTTAATATTGAAGAGATTTTACATGAGGTATGTAGTTCAATTTACAATGCAATCTTTTAAGGCTCGGCTTGTTGACAGGTTCTTTGAACAAAGCCAAACCTTTGGCTCAACTGTCTCGGCTCTTCCTGTTAACTTGCTGTCTCACCCACCTCTAGAGCTGATCCCATATGTCTAGCCAGGCCTGCTTCAGGGCCCCTTTTATTTCTCCTGGCAGTAAAATGGCTAATAAAACACTCTTTTCCAAGTCTCTTTCTAAATGTTAACACTCTAAAAAAGTATTTTTTTTTCTTTTTTTTTTTATGTCTCATAAGTCTATGAGCACTACAATTTGTTGCTACTGCAGGAATCTAGCCCTCAATGATATCTTGTACTTCTGGGAGATTCTTGATCCATTACATTTTCCTGTAAAAATAATGATTTGTTGTTCTGTAGGCGGTCGTCTTATAAAATGTTCTGCAGATGAAAAAAGGCAGCACTTCAATGTAATGACTCTATAATTCTGCATCATATCTACATCCTGTGTATAAGATTTAATGACAAGTGAGACCCTTACTCTGCAGTTCTTTTCTCATTGTTTGTTTCAAGAATCTCCAGATGTGATAGCAGTTCTTTGCATGTTCCCTGACCTGTGCAACAAAGACTTTCAGAGTCACAGGAAACTCTCCAGCATTCTTTTAAGTGCTGGTTCCTTATCAATGTTATGGTAACAGTAAGCTGCTGCTATTTATGATTTTCATTTGTGTGGCAATTTGCCAGTACAATACAAATGTACAATTAAAATACTGAACCATACTTGGGTGGTTTTAGGGGAGAACCTGCGCTCACAAATATACAATATTTTTGTTTACGTTACACTATGCAGTCCATCTGAAACTATTTGCAAGGCGGTGCTCTTTACATGGAACACACCCAAAACCCCATATATTAACAATCAATGATTGTTGAAAATATAAAGGCACACTGTCTTGTAGTCGGAGATTTAAAATTCAAACTAATATAAATTGTAGTACGACCTTTGTGGGTTAGATCATATGTAAATGTGAGCGTATGTACATTGGAAGCACAATTCGCCTCCTTAAAATAAGGATTAGTTAACATTTTGGGGGCAATAAAACAGGATGACAAACGGCACACCACAGAAAGATATGTGATACACGGGGACGCAAAACGATTTAACATTTTTCGGACTTTAACATATGTCTAAGAATCCTCTGGTGGTAATAGAGGATTACATATTGGGAGGAGAGGATCAGTATGGATAATGTGTCTGAGAACTGTGGAGGAGGGACTAAACACTGATCAGGAATTAGAATATCTGTTGGGTCATTAACAAGGCCTATGCAGAATAGTATAACAGAAAATTGTGGCAGCAAATTTAATTAGGGATGACTGGTAAATAAATGCTTTAATTTGGACTATGAATTGAAATTTATTTGAATTGTAATCAAGTGCACCCACGTTGAATGAACTATAATGGCATGGGCTTGTCATAATTTGGACTCTTGCTCTGGGCAAGACTGCTGGTTAAGGAGGACAGGACTTTTGTTTGTAGGCGACTACGCCTTTCCTACAAGTCGCAACTGTTGTCCCAACCTTACCCGCTCACTAGCAGCACCTCACCAGAAACACAATAGTAAAAGGTGATTTGTGACAGCCTTTACGCATGGACTCGAGAATAAGACATCTCGGAGTGTTGTGGGTAAACGGAGATTACCCCTTTCTCACAGATATATCATATCTCACACAAAAACAGGCAATGACCAAGATGCAGTAAAGTTTCAATAGTTCTTATTTAACATAACTGCAATTTGCGATAAGTTGCATGGACTGCAATGATTAGGATAATGAATAATGCAAGCAACAGAATTGGGAAGACGAGAGTCATTATTAAAAAGACCCCCACAATCTTGCAATGCATAAGAAAGACATACGAGATGTAATATGCCCTAATACCCTAATGTGAGAGGCCTAACCTCCTACCTAAAGGAGAGCTGGGTTTGCTAAACCTAATCTGCCAATGCCGTGTCCTTGAGAGGAGCCCCCAACCCTCGTTACCTTGTAATGAGGTCTCTATCTCAGACTCCGCACGGACACGAAGACTGGGTCAGCGTCAAGACGACGTACAGCATCGGTATCGGTCGGAATCCCTCTGATTATCTGTTTAAAGTGCGATGTATTTATACAGATCTACAAGGACCCCTGACGTAGGTGTGTTCCCAAACAATAGATAACAGACATACTTGGGACGGCAATTGTAGGAGGCTGGACTGGCTTGTAGTGGGTACCAAGGGGAACTTACACGCTGCACCAGGCCCAGTTATCCCTTATTAGTGTATAGGGTGTCTAGCAGCTTAGGCTGATAGATAATGGTAGCTTAGCAGAGCAGCTTAGGCTGAACTAGGAGACGAGTGAAGCTCCTACAGTACCACTTAGTGTCACTTGCACAATATCATAAGAAAACACAATACACAGATATACTAAAAATAAAGGTACTTTATTTTTATGACAATATGCCAAAGTATCTTAGAGTGTACCCTCAGTGAGAGGATAGGAAATATACACAAGATATATATACACAATAGCAAAAATATGCAGTATAGTCTTAGAAAACAGTGCAAACAATGTATAGTTACAATAGGATGCAATGGGGAAACATAGGGATAGGGGCAACACAAACCATATACTCCAAAAGTGGAATGCGAACCACGAATGGACCCCAAACCTATGTGACCTTGTAGAGGGTCACTGGGACTATTAGAAAATAGTGAGGGTTAGAAAAATAGCCCACCCCAAGACCCTGAAAAGTGAGTGCAAAGTGCACTGAAGTTCCCCAAAAGACAAAGAAGTCGTGATAGAGGAATAATGCAGGAAAGACACAAACCAACAATGCAACAATGATGGATTTCCAATCTAGGGTACCTGTGGAACAAGGGGACCAAGTCCAAAAGTCACAAGCAAGTCGGAGATGGGCATATGCCCAGGAAATGCCAGCTGGGTGCAAAGAAGCTTCTACTGGAGAGAAGAAGCTGAGGTTTCTGCAGGAACGAAAAGGGCTAGAGACTTCCCCTTTGGTGGACGGATCCCTCTCGCCGTGGAGAGTCGTGCAGAAGTGTTTTCCCGCCAAAAGAACACCAACTAGCCTAGCTAGCTGCAAATCATGCGGTTAGTGTTTTTGAATGCTGCTGTGGCCCAGGAGGGACCAGGAGGTCGCAAATTGGACCAGGAGGTAGAGGGGACGTCGAGCAAGACAAGGAGCTCTCTTAGCAGCAGGTAGCACCCGGAGAAGTGCCAGAAACAGGCACTACGAGGATGTGTGAAACGGTGCTCACCCGAAGTTACACAAAGGAGTCCCACGTCGCCGGAGACCAACTTAGAAAGTCGTGCAATGCAGGTTAGAGTGCCATGGACCCAGGCTTGGCTGTGCACAAAGGATTTCCGCCGGAAGTGCACAGGGGCCGGAGTAGTTGCAAAAGTTGCGGTTACCAACAATGCAGTCTGGCGTGGGGAGGCAAGGACTTACCTCCACCAAACTTGTACTGAAGAGTCACTGGACTGTGGGAGTCACTTGGACAGAGTTGCTGGATTCAAGGGACCTCGCTCGTCGTGCTGAGAGGAGACCCAAGGGACCGGTAATGCAGCTTTTTGGTGCCTACGGTTGCAGGGGGAAGATTCCGTCGACCCACGGGAGATTTCTTCGGAGCTTCTAGTGCAGAGAGGAGGCAGACTACCCCCACAGCATGCACCACCAGGAAAACAGTCGAGAAGGCGGCAGGATCAGCGTTACAGAGTTGCAGTAGTCGTCTTTGCTACTATGTTGCAGTTTTGCAGGCTTCCAGCGCGGTCAGCAGTCGATTCCTTGGCAGAAGGTGAAGAGATAGATGCAGAGGAACTCAGATGAGCTCTTGCATTCGTTATCTAAAGTTTCCCCAGAGACAGAGACCCTAAATAGCCAGAAAAGAGGGTTTGGCTACCTAGGAGAGAGGATAGGCTAGTAACACCTGAAGGAGCCTATCAGAAGGAGTCTCTGACGTCACCTGGTGGCACTGGCCACTCAGAGCAGTCCAGTGTGCCAGCAGCACCTCTGTTTCCAAGATGGCAGAGGTCTGGAGCACACTGGAGGAGCTCTGGACACCTCCAGGGGAGGTGCAGGTCAGGGGAGTGGTCACTCCCCTTTCCTTTGTCCAGTTTCGCGCCAGAGCAGGGCTAAGGGGTCCCCTGAACCGGTGTAGACTGGCTTATGCAGAATTGGGCACATCTGTGCCCAAGAAAGCATTTCCAGAGGCTGGGGGAGGCTACTCCTCCCCTGCCTTCACACCATTTTCCAAAGGGAGAGGGTGTAACACCCTCTCTCAGAGGAAGTCCTTTGTTCTGCCATCCTGGGACAAGCCTGGCTTGACCCCAGGGGGGCAGAAACCTGTCTGAGGGGTTGGCAGCAGCAGCAGCTGCAGTGAAACCCCAGGAGAGGCAGTTTGGCAGTACCAGGGTCTGTGCTACAGACCACTGGGATCATGGGATTGTGCCTATTATGCCAGGATGGCATAGAGGGGGCAATTCCATGATCATAGACATGTTACATGGCCATATTCGGAGTTACCATTGTGAAGCTACATATAGGTAGTGACCTATATGTAGTGCACGCGTGTAATGGTGTCCCCGCACTCACAAAGTCCGGGGAATTGGCCCTGAACAATGTGGGGGCACCTTGGCTAGTGCCAGGGTGCCCTCACACTAAGTAACTTTGCACCTAACCTTTACCAGGTAAAGGTTAGACATATAGGTGACTTATAAGTTACTTAAGTGCAGTGTAAAATGGCTGTGAAATAACGTGGACGTTATTTTACTCAGGCTGCAGTGGCAGACCTGTGTAAGAATTGTCAGAGCTCCCTATGGGTGGCAAAAGAAATGCTGCAGCCCATAGGGATCTCCTGGAACCCCAATACCCTGGGTACCTTAGTACTATATACTAGGGAATTATAAGGTTGTTCCAGTAAGCCACTGTAAATTGGTAAAATTGGTCACTAGCCTGTTAGTGACAATTTGAAAGAAATGAGAGAGCATAACCACTGAGGTTCTGGTTAGCAGAGCCTCAGTGAGACAGTTAGTCACTACACAGGTAACACAGTCAGGCACACTTATGAGCACTGGGGCCCTGGATACCAGGGTCCCAGTGACACATACAACTAAAACAACATATATACAGTGAAAAATGGGGGTAACATGCCAGGCAAGATGGTACTTTCCTACAGCAATTAATATAAACAATCCCTCGAAAGTATAGAGAGGGAAAATCCCTAAGTGTGAACACCTACTGTTTGTTTGTCTTTGTTGCTTGATCTTGACACCTTAGCTCGGTGACACTGATAATGTAACTCCTAACAAGTGGCCTAACTATAAACAAGGCAGCCATCTTGGAAGAATTAAATAATTAAATGGGCTAAGACAGAGCAAGCTAAGTAGGTTAAAAGTCACGAGGTGACGGGGCACGAGTCTGCAAGCTAAAGGCTAAGGTAACTCCTGTTATCACTTTAAAAACGAACTAGGATTCACCACACCCTCCCCTTTGCTGTAACAGGTGTGACGAAGGTACAGGAACCCAAACTCTAAAATTGCTCTGCACTAAAAGCATAAAAATCAGCTAAAAAATCTTTAAAAAGTGTTAAACAGAGAATAAAAATGATTCAGCTAAAACATATACTGAGATGTTAATGTCAACCATGACAAGCACAGCGTGCCAAAGCAATGTTAATTTAAACGCATAATTTTGAATCGGGAATGACAAGCCAATCCATCAAACTATTTACTGTACGCATGATCTTGAAGAGTGTCATCGAAGTCACCAACCAATGACCTAAAAAATTTGTCAACATCATCTGGTGTCAAATCGAGTGCTGGGCGGACAAACGGATCCACAGAGAAGTAATGAAAATTACTTTCTGGTGTAACATTATTTGTTGCAGTGTCCTCATCCATGGTATAACTCAAAACGGAAGGCTCATAGGTGGCCTTGCGGAGCAACTGCAGTCTCAAGGGGCATGACCGTGTATGAACCCTCATCGGGGACATCAGCAGTTCGTGGCCCACAGGAGATGCTGGTGCAACAGCAAGACAGACCATAGGCAGATGTTCAAAGAGGCACCATATGCAGCGGAAGACTGGTTGTGCACACCAGAGAAGAGGCTGAAATGACACCGACCAGTCATGCTCCAATTCCACCAGCAAGGGTGCACCGAAGATCCGAACCACGCGCTCACGGCACAGTGGAGTTGGTGGGAGCGGCTCCATTGCTCTGCGTAGCTGGAAAGAAACAACCACTGCGAATCAGAAGAAATAGCAGTAGTAGTCTGCCAATCAAAGCCAAAATAATTGTAAGCCACCAAACACACTTGAAAAGAGCGAATGGATGGCTGATGGGATGACTCCGAAGACAGTCTGGAAGATAGACACGAAACCAGACCCGACAGCCTTAAAGAAATGAACAATCCCAGTGGTGCTCGAAGCATTAAATATTCTTGATACCAGTTCTCCAAAGTGCTTGGAGAAGTTGGTATTTAATAGAGATTGTATCTCGGTTGATGATCTCGCAATCCTGGAGAGCATAGGTCTCCTTTGTGGATGTCAAGGCGACCTGTTTTTGAAACAATAGCGCCTTTAGCCTGCTCAGCTTGTTATAGTTCACATTAATAGTATCTATGTGGGGCCACATGTCAGATACTTTTATTTCTCGTGTGGGGGGAAACAAAACATGTCCACAACACTTAACGACCTTCGAGACAGAGATTGCGTTGGCAACTCCTGGTCGCATACCGCAACAGCTTTGATCTTTCAGTACCACATAACTTCCATTAGAAAGTACATGAAATACTGGCCGAATCAAAGGGACAGGAGTACCCTTCAGCAAACAGGTCAAATTTGCGACCCCCGCATTGCAAAGACCGTGAAGAGACACCTGCTTGCATATCATGGAATGACTAACAGCAGTCTCACATTCGCTTCTGCTAAGAAAGACCTCTGTTTGGCCGTTCAGACATTTATAGTCAAAGGGCAACTCCCACTCTTCCTTAATATAGCTATCTCCTAGTTGCTCGTACCTTCCCACTGCAAGATGTTTCAGGCAGCTTGAGAAACTAAAGGTCGAAATCAGTAAATTAATTATGCCTAGTAATAGCCAGATAATTGAAGGACTCTCTGCTACCGTGAAGGGCAACTTATCTAGTTTTTCTACGTGAAGCATGGTGAAACTAGCCTCCCTTTTAGCAATTTTCTGTTGTTCTCTGGAAAAATTAAATGCAGTGAAGAATTCACTCCCGTTAATATACTTCCATGGAATGCGACCATTTTTCAGTGTCTGTAAAGTCCAACCCAGCTGCATGATGGAACGTAGCTGTGTTTGCCCATGATATAACCAAGACAAGTCTGAATGATATCAATGGCAGATGACACTATATTTGATAATGAATAAATCCTGTTGGACAGTGTATTCATGCCGTGGTAGACAACAGCTAATTGTAGGAGGCTGGACTGGCTTGTAGTGAGTACCAAGGGGTACTTGCACCTTGCACCAGGCCCAGTTATCCCTTATTAGTGTAGAGGGTGTCTAGCAGCTTAGGCTGATAGATAATGGTAGCTTAGCAGAGCAGCTCAGGCTGAACTAGGAGACGTGTGAAGCTACTACAGTACCACTTAGTGTCATATGCACAATATCATAAGAAAACACAATACACAGTTATACTAAAAATAAAGGTACTTTATTTTTATGACAATATGCCAAAGTATCTTAGAGTGTACCCTCAGTGAGAGGATAGGAAATATACACAAGATATATATACACAATAGCAAAAATATGCAGTATAGTCTTAGAAAACAGTGCAAACAATGTATAGTTACAATAGGATGCAATGGGGAAACATAGGGATATGGGCAACACAAACCATATACTCCAAAAGTGGAATGCGAACCACGAATGGACCCCAAACCTATGTGACCTTGTAGAGGGTCGCTGGGACTATTAGAAAATAGTGAGAGTTAGAAAAATAACCCTCCCCAAGACCCTGAAAAGTGAGTGCAAAGTGCACTAAAGTTCCCCTAAGGACAAAAGAGTTGTGTTAGAGGAATAATGCAGGACAGACACAAACCAGCAATGCAACAACTGTGGATTTCCAATCTAGGGTACCTGTGGAACAAGGGGACCAAGTCCAAAAGTCACAAGCAAGTCGGAGATGGGCAGATGCCCAGGAAATGCCAGCAGCGGGTGCAAAGAAGCTTCGACTGGACAGAAGAAGCTGAGGTTTCTGCAGGAACAAAAACGGCTAGAGACTTCCCCTTTGGTGGACGGATCCCACTCGCCTTGGAGAGTCGTGCAGAAGTGTTTTCCCGCCGGAAGGACGCCAACAAGCCTTGCTACACGCAAATCGTGCGTTTGGCGTTTTTGGACGCTGCTGGGGCCCAGGAGGGACCAGGAGGTCGCAAATTGGACCTGCAGAGAGAGGGGACGTCGAGCAAGACAAAGAGCCCTCACTGAAGCAGGTAGCACCCGGAGAAGTGCCAGAAACAGGCACTACGAGGATGCGTGAAACGGTGCTTGCCGAAGTTGCACACAGGAGTCCCACGTCGCCGGAGACCAACTTAGAAAGTCGTGCAATGCAGGTTAGAGTGCCGTGGACCCAGGCTTGGCTGTGCACGAAGGATTTCCGCCGGAAGTGCACAGGGGCCGGAGTAGCTGCAAAGTCGCGGTTCCCAGCAATGCAGCCCAGCGAGGTGAGGCAAGGACTTACCTCCACCAAACTTGGGCTGAAGAGTCACTGGACTGTGGGGGTCACTTGGACAGCGTCGCTGGATTCGAGGGACCTCGCTCGTCGTGCTGAGAGGAGACCCAAGGGACAGGTAATGCAGCTTTTTGGTGCCTGCGGTTGCAGGGGGAAGATTCCGTCGACCCATGGGAGATTTCTTCGGAGCTTCTGGTGCAGAGAGGAGGCAGGCTACCCCCACAGCATGCACAAGCAGGAAAACAGTCGAGAAGGCGGCAGGATCAGCGTTACAGAGTTGCAGTAGTCGTCTTTGCTACTATGTTGCAGGTTTGCAGGCTTCCAGCGCGGTCAGCGGTCGTTTCCTTATCAGAAGGTGAAGAGAGAGATGCAGAGGAACTCGGCTGAGCTCATGCATTCGTTATCTCAAGTTTCCCCAGAGACAGAGACCCTAAATAGCCAGAAAAGAGGGTTTGGCTACCTAGGAGAGAGGAAAGGCTACTAACACCTGAAGGAGCCTATCAGCAGGAGTCTCTGACGTCACCTGGTGGCACTGGCCACTCAGAGCAGTCCAGTGTGCCAGCAGCACCTCTGTTTCCAAGATGGCAGAGGTCTGGAGCACACTGGAGGAGCTCTGGACACCTCCCAGGGGAGGTGCAGGTCAGGGGAGTGGTCACTCCCCTTTCCTTTGTCCAGTTTCGCGCCAGAGCAGGGGCTAAGGGGTCCCTGAACCGGTGTAGACTGGCTTATGCAGAATTGGGCACATCTGTGCCCAACAAAGCATTTCCAGAGGCTGGGGGAGGCTACTCCTCCCCTGCCTTCACACCGTTTTCCAAAGGGAGAGGGTGTCACACCCTCTCTCAGAGGAAGTTCTTTGTTCTGCCATCCTGGGCCAGGCCTGGCTGGACCCCAGGAGGGCAGCTGCCTGTCTGAGGGGTTGGCAGCAGCAGCAGCTGCAGTGAAACCCCAGGAAGGGCAGTCTGGCAGTACCAGGGTCTGTGCTACAGACCACTGGGATCATGGAATTGTACCAACAATGCCAGGATGGCATAGAGGGGGCAATTCCATGATCATAGACATGTTACATGGCCATATTCGGAGTTACCATGGTGAAGCTACATATAGGTAGTGACCTATATGTAGTGCACGCGTGTAATGGTGTCCCCGCACTCACAAAGTTCAGTGAATTGGCTCTGAACAATGTGGGGGCACCTTGGCTAGTGCCAGGGTGTCCTCACACTAAGTAACTTTGCACCTAACCTTTACCAGGTAAAGGTTAGACATATAGGTGACTTATAAGTTACTTAAGTGCAGTGTAAAATGGCTGTGAAATAACGTGGACGTTATTTCACTCAGGCTGCAGTGGCAGGCCTGTGTAAGAATTGTCAGAGCTCCCTATGGGTGGCAAAAGAAATGCTGCAGCCCATAGGGATCTCCTGGAACCCCAATACCCTGGGTACCTCAGTACCATATACTAGGGAATTATAAGGGTGTTCCAGTAAGCCAATGTAAATTGGTAAAATTGGTCACTAGCCTGTTAGTGACAATTTGAAAGTAATGAGAGAGCATAACCACTGAGGTTCTGGTTAGCAGAGCCTCAGTGAGACAGTTAGGCACCACACAGGGAACATATACATGCACACCTATGAGCACTGGGGCCCTGTGTGACAGGGTCCCAGTGACACATACATATAGGCCACAAACCTATGAGCACTGGGGTCCTGACCAGCAGGATCCCAGTGACACATAACAAACATACTGAAAACATAGTGTTTTCACTATGAGCACTGAGGCCTGGCTATCAGGATCCCAGTGAGACAGTGAAAACAGTGACAAACACCCTGACATATACTCACAAACAGGCCAAAAAGTGGGGGTAACAAGGCTAGAAAGAGGCTACCTTCTCACACTAATGCCTTTTCTAAATTTTCTTTATCCAATCGCCTTAAACGCGCAGCAGCCTCAATCTGTGAAAGTTTCCAAATGTCATTATACATAGCATATAAAAACCTTTTTTAACGCCTTTTTCTAGGACCCAGCAGAAAATCCTGCAAATCTATATCTTCGGAAAGGGTGTTCAGGTGTTGTTTAACTGCGGCTAACGTGTTGGTCTGTACCCATTTCTGCACAGCTTACCCACACTGTATGTTGTAACTATACCTGTATGTTGACCTAATACAAAGCGAGGGTCTGGCCTGTTAATTGAAAAACCCCCGGAAGAGTTCAAAAACGCGCTTGACATCCATTAGTGTCAGAGTGCCATATTAACCACCCACCGGGACTGGAAAATGAAGAATTATAGGTACCAGCCCTAATCATTGCATCTAGCCTGTCCTCGTTGATGTTAAGGAAGTATTGCCAGTCTTTAAAACTTGCCGGAGTGGGGATACTGGGCGTGTTCAAGTCTTTAATTTTTGCTAACCCCAGACAACATGTCTTCTGAATTGTGTCAATTAAGAAAATCATTCGCACAGAAATTAGGCATGCTCGAAATAAAGCCTCCCTGCCCTGTATCTGCCAATCTTGTGTTCCCCATACACTTCAAGTCAATAGTGCTGTTCCAATACTCGTAACCTTCAACTGCGAGCCGGGAAATAAAGGAATCTGAATAAATAATTTTTGTATTTATTAGCGAAATTTTCCTAATTTGTGCCGCAGGTATTTTAAAATAACACGACTCTGCTTTTGCTGTGTCATGCCCAAAAAAGTATGTAAATTTATCACTATAGTACTCTGGGCTCCCCACCGGTGGTGTAGAACAGTGTTCCCACTGTGTGTAGTTTAATACTGGCATGTATCTAGTGGCACGGTGTAGGTAGTAATGTCCCCAATTATTATAGCAGAACCTATCCCCATAATTCATTGTGTATATATATATGCATCATCACTTTCAAAAGCGGAATAGTCCTTCATTTCAGTTATCATGGAATCAACTGTTTGGACATCCCAATCATCAGAGACAACATCAGGTGTAATTACATCAGTCATTGAAATTTTGAACACGTATGGTATTTGAATAATTTCTGTAGGCCCGTATATATCGAATGGAACTTTGTCCCACACAATCCCATCAGAAATCAGTATGCTGTAATATTTACAGGGGACAAGTCTCTTCGGACCTTATGTGGAGTTAAAACTTAATCAACATGCTCCACAGAGGAGCGATCAGGAATATAGTGACCATTTATAAGCAAAAAGAAAAGTCACAAAACCAATCCATAAAAATAATGCAAAAAATGTCAAACAGAACCATAAATAGTTCCATGGGTATTTCAAATAGTTCTTTTTAAGCCATTGATACAGCCGACTACTTTTTGCATCATTGTCAATCACAGTAGTGGATGAATCTGAAGAAAAAATATTCAATGTCAATGAAATAGCCAGAGGCAGTCTCTGCAAACACAGGAGCTGGTGCACCATCTGTACTTTTGTCCACTTCACCTGGGGGCTCTTGGTAGACAGTGTCATTAGTCTGATGTTTGTGTAAAAAACAGCTAGATCTTGAACCGGGGTGGTCACTGAGGTAGTGACGGAAACTAGCAAGAGTTCATTTTCTGACCTCCCCATGGTCAAGGAGGTGCCTGGAACAGCAGTTGACATTGTTGCATAGTCTATAGTAGTGATGTTCATTCTACTATGTAGATGTTTGTCCTGTTGGGTAGTGAGAGGGGATCGGGAACCACCCAAGGGACCTCTTGGTCTACTGTGAAGGATCGGCCACATGGTGTAGTTTGATGTCATCAATGGAGATTAATCTGTTCGTTTTAAAACCAGACAGTGGTGGTAAGATGACAGTCCTGGTGCCTTGAATTCCCAAGACCGATACAGGTGCTCTTTATGATGGACCGAACTCCTCCTTCACTGTTATCTTCTAACAAACCAGATGCCCAACTTTAGGAATCAGCCAGTTGAAGTTTTCGCTAAATCCCTTATTCCTAAAGTGGCAGCACTTGCAGATGATTTATCATCATGAAATTGCTGAAGCTTCTGTAAAACAGTGAGACGTTCATTTATGTCAAATGGTGTTTCTGCTGCCACTATACCAGGGGCATCCAGATCCGGGACATACATAGGTATCCCAAAGAGAACCTCATATGGAGTGCGTCCCCACAAGGACCGTCTTGGCAGATTAATCGGTGCTCTCTGGACCCCATATAGGTGATGTAATCAACTGCGACTTGAACCTAATACTCGAGCTGTTAAGGACTGCTTTAGATCACGATTCCGCCTCTCCACGACCGAATTTCCCTCAGGATGGTATGGTGAGGAGTAATGGAGTTCAACACCCATCGTCCCCATGGTGTCCCTGAAAGCCCTAGAGGCAAATGCAGGGCCCTGCTCAGAATGGAATGCTACAACTGCATATGTACAGATAAAGATCAGGAAGTCTTTTATAACAGTCCGGGCGTCAGCCGACTGCTGTGGTCATACCCACAGGAATCTAGAACAAGGATCTACAGCGACTAAAATGTATTTGTATGCACCACCAGGCTGTAAGGGACCACAATGGTCTAGGTACACACACTGTAGTGGACTATTGGACACTAAGAGGGATGTCTGCTGTGGGCGTTTGATATTAGAGCCATTGATCTGCTGGCAAATGTCACAGCAAAGGATATACTGCTTTGTTTGTCTGTATAGACCAGGCCACCAGAAGCGTTTCTGTAGGAGTGTTATCGTGGCCTGTATACCAGCATGTGCAGCTGCGACACCCTCATGCGCTGCTTTAATTAGATCTAATCTCTGGTCTTCATTGGGGATCACTCGATCTCCAACCCCAGGAATTGTTGTGTAAGCAACATTCTGCGCACTGATGTGGTAAGTATAGTTTCTAGGGTATCCTTTCGGAAGGGGCTAGTCTGCAGCTGAAGCTTTAACGGCAGTCAATATTTCAGTATCCAATCTGCCTGAGAACGAGTCACTGCAGCCACAGAAGCCGTAGCTACTGCTGCTTTGGCCACTTCATCAGCCAATTAATTACCGGTGACATGTACTCCTACACGTTGGTGTCCCATTGTATGGACTACATGGACACACGGCAGCTTATCCTTAAGATCAGCCACCCTCCCTGTAGGAGGCTGGCCTGGCTTGTAGTGGGTACCAGAGGTACGTACACCTTGTGCCAGGTCCAGTTATCCCTTATTAGTGTAGAAGAAGTGTTTCTAGCAGCTTAGACTGATAGAAGGTAGCTATGGCAAAGCAGCTTAGGCTGAACTAGGAGACATGTAAAGCTCCTACTATACCACTGGTGTCATATGCACAATATCATAAGAAAACACAATACACAGAAGTACTAAAAATAAAGGTACTTTATTTTTATGACAATATGCCAAAAGTATATCAGTGAGTACCCTCAGTATGAGGATAAGTTATATACGCAAGATATATATACACAAACCAAAATTAGGTAAGTAATAGCAAGAAAAGTAATGCAAACAGTGTAGAATTATAATAGATTGCAATAGGAGCACATAAGTATAGGGGCAACACAAACCATATACTCAAAGTGGAATGCGAACCACGAATGGACCCCAAACCTATGTGAGCCTGCAGAGGGTCACTGGGACTGTAAGAAAACAGTGAGGGTTAGTAACATAGCCCACCCCAAGACACTGAACGGTAGGTGTAAAATGCACCTACTACTCTCAGAGAGCACAGAAGTCGTGATAGGGGGATTCTGCAGGAAGAACAAACACCAGCAATACAACAACAGTGGATTTCCGGACCTGAGTACCTGTAAGACAAGGGGACCAAGTCCAATAGTCGCGACAGTGTCGAGAGTGGGCAGGAGCCCAGGAAATGCCAGCTGAGGGTGCAAGGAAGCTTCCACTGGATGGAAGAAGCTTGGAGTTCTGCAAGAATTAAGAGAGCTAGGGACTTCTCCTTTGGAAAATGGATGTCCCACTTCGCGATAAAGCTTGCAGAGGTGTTCCCCCGCAGAAAGACTGCAAACAAGCCTTGCTAGCTGCAAGGGTCATGGTACAGGTTTTTGGGTGCTGCTGTGGCCCAGGAGGGATGAGAATGTCACCACTTGGAGGAGGAGACAGAGGGGTTGCCCAGCAACTCAGGGAGCCCTCTCTGAAGCAGACAGCACACGCACAAGTACCTGAACAGGCACTTGGAAGGAAAGTGAACCGGAGTCCACCTGAAGTCACAAAAGGGAGTCCCACGACGCCGGAGGTCAACTCAGAAGGTTGTGCACTGCAGGATAGAGTGTCGGGGACCCAGGCTTGGCTGTGCACGAAGGAAATCCTGGAAGAGTGCACAGGAGCCGGAGCAGCTACAAATCACGCAGTCCCCAGCAATGCAGTCTAGCATGAGGAGGCAAGGACTTACCTCCACCAAACTTGGACCGAAGAGTCACTGGACTGTGGGAGTTACTTGGACAGAGTTGCTGAGTTCCAGGGACCATGCTCGTCAGGATGAGAGGGGACCCAGAGGACCAGTGTTGCAGTCTTTTGGTGCCTGCGTTAGCAGGGGGAAGATTCCGTCGACCCACAGGAGATTTCTTCAGAGCTTTTGGTGCAGGGTGAAGGCAGGTTACCCCCAGAGCATGCACCACCTGGAAACAGTTAAGAAAGCCCGCAGGATGAGGCGATACAAGGTTGCAAGTAGTCGTCTTGCTACTTTGTTGTGGTTTTGCAGGCATCCTGAGCAGTCAGCGGTCGATCCTTTGGTAGAAGGTGAAGAGGGAGATGCAGAGGAACTCTGATGAGCTCTTGCGTTCGTTATCTGAAGAATTCCCCAAAGCAGAGACCCTAAATAGCCAGAAAAGGAGGTTTGGCTACAAAAGAGGGAGGATTGGCTACCAAGAGAGGTAAGATCCTATAAGAAAGAGGCTCTGACGCCACCTGCTGGCACTGGCCACTCAGAGCAGTCCAGTGTGCCCCCAGCACCTCTATTTCCAAGATGGCAGAGGTCTGGGACACACTGGAGGAGGTCTGGGCACCTCCCAGGGGAGGTGCAGGTCAGGGGAGTGGTCACTCCCCTTTCCTTTGTCCAGTTTCATGCCAGAGCAGGGCTGGGGGATCCCTGAACTGGTGTAGACTGGCTTATGCAGAGATGGGCACCATCTGTGCCCATCAAAGCATTTCCAGAAGCCGGGGGAGGCTACTCCTCCCCAGCCCTCACACCTATTTCCAAAGGGAGAGGGTGTAACACCCTCTCTCAGAGGAAGTCCTTTGTTCTGCCTTCCTGGGCCAGGGCTGCCTGGACCCCAGGAGGGCAGAAACCTGACTGAGGGGTTGGCAGCAGCTGCAGTGGAGACCCCGGAAAGGCAGTTTGGCAGTACCCGGGTACTATGCTAGAGAACTGGGGGATCATGGAATTGTCCTCTGAAAGCCAGAATGGCATTGTGGTGACAATTCCATGATCTTAGACATGTTACATGGCCATGTTCGGAGTTACCATTGTGACACTATACATAGGTAGTGACCTATGTATAGTCCACACGTGTAATGGTGTCCCCGCACTCTCAAAGTCCGGGGAATTTGCCCTGAACGATGTGGGGGCACCTTGGCTAGTGCCATGGTGCCCATACACTAAGTAACTTTGCACCCAAACTTCACCAGGTGAAGGTTAGACATATAGGGGATTTATAAGTTACTTAAGTGCAGTGGTAAATGGATGTGAAATTACGTGGACGTTATTTCACTCAGGCTGCACTGGCAGGCCTGTGTAAGAATTGTCAGAGCTCCCTATGGGTGGCAAAAGAAATGCTGCAGCCCATAGGGATCTCCTGGAACCCTAATACCCTGGGTACCTCAGTACCATATACAAGGGAATTATAAGGGTGTACCAGTATACCAATGTGAATTGGTAAATTAAGTCACTAGCCTGTTAGTGACAATTTGGAAAGCAGAGAGAGCATAACCACTGAGGTTCTGGTTAGCAGAGCCTCAGTGAAACAGTTAGTCATCACACAGGGAACACATACGGGGCACATACTTATGAGCACTGGGGCCCTGCCTGGCAGGGTCCCAGTGACACTTAGACTAAAACAACAAATATACAGTGAAATAGGGGGGTAACATGCCAGGCAAGATGGTACTTTCCTACACTACCCCACAGTATTTTGTGTTTCATGGTGTTACCTTTAGAATCTCTAAACCCGTTCAGTTTCCAATGATTGAGATAGTCATTGTATGACTGGACGCAGTAATAAGAGTCACGTACTATTAAAGTCTGGGATCCTGGCTCAGTATGTTCGAGCACTAGAATAAGAGCTTTAAGCTCAGGCAATTGGGCTGTGCAGTCCCCTAAGGTCTGCGTGTAGGTTTTGAGAGGGTGGAAAACTCCATCTTCCATCACTCTGCGTATTGATGTTTAGTACCTACAGCCGGTTGTGCTGAACCATCAGTGTATATGACAGTATGGTAGTTGTCTAGTTGCAAGATATATAGAGGAGCGGGGTACTCTTGTTCATACTGGAGAAACTCTTGTGTCTGAAGTGTTGGATAGAATATGTAATCGACATCAGTGGTGGTCAGAGATGTTGCCCATTGAATCCAACGTGGATGTAATGCTTTAGCGTTAGGAATGCTTGCTTTGGTTACAGCCTCTAAGGCTGGCACTGGGGAGACAACAATAATACGTTTCCCCTGGGCAAGTGGTCTCTCTTTTATGACAGCCATCTGAACTGTCGTCAGAATCTTTTCTGTAGGTGCAAAACGCTGTTAAGCATTGGAGTATAAATGTGATTTATACGCTATGGATACCGTGTCATCCTCATTTGAAGGTGACATATGTACATCCAATGGCACCAGCAATTATTCTGATGACCAAATTAGTTTTATTGTCACGTGTGTGTAAGTGTTTAGCTTCTAGCATGTCCTGTTGCATTTCCCTAAGGATGCGTGTGTGTTCAACTGCCCAGTGTCTGCTGGAAAATTTGGGCTGGACCAAGTCTTAAAGTGGCTTGATCCGTTGTGCATAATCTGGAATGTATGTTCTGCCAAAGTTAAAGAAACCTAGTAATGACTGTAGTTTCTTAAGTGTGTTAGGAGTGTGCAGTTGAGCACATTTTTTTAGAAAGTGCGGGGCCAGGCTCTTCCCCTCGTTTGATAGCTCATATCCCAGGAATAATACACCGAGAGAGGCTATTTTGCCTTTCTTAACTAAGGTCTGCAAATCCCAAAATGATCTGATTAACCCCTGTAAGATGAATGTCAAGGACGTCGTCTGTGAGATATGTCTTCCACATAGGATAAAGCCTCGGAATCAATATCATGTAATATTGATGTTACACGGGCTGAAAATAGCCCTGGGCTATTTTTATAGCCTTGAGGTAAATGACAAAAGCGTTTCTAAGAGCCAAATGAGAATGCACTCAGGTCCTGATTTTCATGTGCTAAATTCTGGCAGAAAAATCCATTAGAAATGTCTAATGTTTTATATTTTTTACGCACTATATTGTTTGTTAGTGCCGTGCTGTGTGAATTTTGTATAGCATATGTGTGTATGACTATTTAAGTGTCTATAATCAATGACTATTCTATATTAATGGTCCGGCTTTGCAACAGGGAATAACAGACTATTCATTGCAGATGTACAGGGCTCAATCACTCCTTGGTACTCAAGTTGGGTGAGGATCTCCCTCACCGGAGCTTTTGCTTTATGTTTATACAACATAGAAATGGCAACAAAAAACCATGAAAGGGGCAGCAAACTTCTATATGAAGTAGCAAGTATAGTAAATGGTGCTCATAACACAGAAAAACATATTTGTTGCCTAATATGTGAACCCGAAAAAGAAAAACTTAGACCAATAAATGCAATCATATAAAAAACATTCTGTGGAGCACTCAAAATGTGTGAATAATCACCTGTCACCAATAATGACTAAACATATATTCCTTGAATAAATCAAAATGTCACAATTGCAAAACATGATGGTTACACTGACTCATAGGTGGCAAGTACATAAATCTGAAATGTAATGAATGAATAAATGAATTTATGTATGTCCTAACAATCAAAACAAAAGACAATATATATACATGCCATGATGACCACATATATGACAAAATTGAATATTTACTAATGAATCTATAGACAAAAACACTAATCATCACAAAAAGGAAAAGAGTTTAACAAAGTCCATGATGAGTCCATCCATAATGTGATCCTTATTTTTGCTGAGAGATGTCAATTACTGGTGTAATCCATCCAAAAGAAAACGCTGCTTGTGGTTATGAAGTTGAACCAATGTTGAGATATGTAACCCCTGGTATAGTCCAACCAAGGGAAAAGTTGCTTCTAGTTGTAGAGTACAACCTAATTAAGACATTCAGCCCAGCCGACACGTGTTTTGTCCTGATGCAGACTTTCTCAAGGCTGATATAGATAATAACAAAGATGCAGATATAATTAAACTGCAACAAAACTTCAAAACACTATGTATATTAGAAATTAAGTCATCTTGTTCCATAAATAACTTCTATATTAATGAGGGCGTTGAATTAATCACCATCAAGATGATCTGAAAGAAAAATCTAATAAGCCACATGCCAATATGCACCCATCATGTGTGAGACCAAGAAAGAAGACAAGATCAGACACACAAGTTTCTAGGTAAGTGAACCCAGTGATTAGAGAGAGGAAGAAACCAACTAATGCCCGAAATTAGTCTGGGTGGGTTTCCATGCAAAGTCGTAATTATCAAACTAACACACAAATCAAAGTGGTAAATTTGTGGTAAGTACCTCTAGTACATTAGGTTTCTCCAAAACATTGCTGTTTACGTCCTATATACTTCTAGGAAATTATCAGAGTCCAACTTATAATATGTCGAGTTGTAAATCACTCCAGACCTAAAACGTATTCCGACAACTGACCTGTGTGCATAAATCAATCTTAATGATGAATCCTCTTGCAAAAAGACAACCGAAGCGTAAAACCAGGAAACAACCCACTCATCTTAGCAGGGCTCCTCATGAAGCCCACACAAACTCACTCTAAAACATATCAGAAAGTATTTCTGTTAGTAAATTAATTGATTCAAGTCACGATCTAATACCCCAGCAAATCCACAATCTGATTACATATAAACATTTCCTCATGCTAACTAAAACTATCTATGGATACCCTAGAAAGGGAATAGTACACTGACAATATGTATTGGTTGTAGAGGGAAAACAACCTCTTAATACCATAAACACCCATCCACAGTATATCTAAACCACTACATGTATTTATATCAGGAAATCAACCCGATAGTTAAGACAATACCGTTCGAAATCTCATGGTGTTCCCGGCAAACCGACAGTGTGTCTGCACCCCGTAACAGCCGCCACTAATCACCCGAGTCAATGATTGTCCTCATAAAGAGGAAAGAAGTAGACAAAGGACAACAAGTTGCAAACTGAATCAATTTAGGCGTCTTCAATTGTCATTGAGTGCGCCATCTTTGAGTTAATCTTAGCGATATTAATATACCCCTCTAAATAATCCATCTATGTTGCTAAAACTGATAGAAACAATGTATAAGGCCAAATAACTTCACTGTGAAGAGAGGACCAAAATCAGACCACTCGTAATCTCTCGTATTCTCTGTCAGTCCTCGTAAGAGGAAACGAAAATGAACCAGGGACTATAAAACATTTTTTTTTAATCGTGAATTGATATGAGTCCATATGTCTACACAAAGAGAATGCGCCATCTTTGAATTTCCAACTTCAAGAATACTGCAACTATAGGCAGATATAATATGTCCGTAAACGCCGCGAGGCTTGAGAATGATTAGAGTCTCACAAAGATGTTTAAATTTTCTTACACATTGGTGATAATAGAAAGTAATAAGCCCCTGAATTCATGAACCGCCTAGTAATCTTATACCCTAAACAATTCCATGCAAATTAATATCATCACCAAACAAATACTAGCAGCAGTAGGATCATCAGTCAAAGAGAATAACGGCTACATTTGCCCATCACCTAAGAAAGGAAAGGAGTGTGAAGAAAGAAATCATGGCTAAATGCCTCATTCATGCACATTAAAAGTTATGTTAGTAAGTGCTACAATTGTAAGGATGACAGAAATGTTAACACATCTCTGTTGGAAAATGGGTTATTGGTAGGGCAGGTAGGTACCTACACCTAGCAACAAGCCACAAACCTCCACGTAAGTACAGTTAGGTCTCAATAAATTAATCCCAGCTCTACCCTTGGTAACTTGGCATCGAGCGTCAAGGCTTAACTTAGGAGACAAAGTGTAAAGCATTCAAATATCACAAAACAGTAATTAAATAAAACACAGGAAACAGTTTAAAAATCCAAAACCAATTTATAAAAATAGCTTATATTTTTATCTTTAAAATGACACAAAAACGATTAAAATCGGTTCAGGGGAACCGGAGATATGAATTTTTAAAGTATTATTATTTTCTAGCGCTTAGAAACAAAAAGCGCCAATCGGGTCATCTGGTTGCACCAGGACCGGGGCAAAGTCAAACTTTCAGGCCGACCGCGATGGAGCCCTGCTCGGCTACAGGTCGCGGGAGGCCTCGGTTAAAAAGTTACCTTCTGACTTAGTCTTTATTTTGAAGTTTTTTCTTCACCGGGACGAACCTGCCAGTTGAATCCGACCTCCTGGAGCCCTTGTCCGGATACGCGAAGTCGGTTTCCTCGGTGGTGATTTTTACCTTCGGACTTAGTCGTTTTTTCGAGATGAAAATCCTTCGACCGGGGTAAACCTGGATCTTGATCCGACGTCCGTGGAGCCCTTCTCGGATACGATGGCTGGAAGGTCCCGGTCAACTTTTTACGTTCGGACTTAGTCTCTTTTTTGGATGTTTTTCTTTACCGGGACGAACCACGAAGTCAGGCCGGGTCGCGGTTGAGGCAAGCCGGCTAGAATTTCCGCGTCGGGTCGGTCACTTTATGGAGCTTTTTTTCAAAAATTCTCCAATCTTTTCCAAACTTCTGGGGCTTCACCCAGATGTTCTTTTAAGGTTCTTTTGGGGTCCACAGCTCACCCCAAGGGTCCAGGAGTTCTGTGATGGTCCTTGGGGGTGCGGACTTCAACTCCCAGAGTGCACCTGGCGCAAACTCCTTTTTGGCCACTGGACAGTGGTCAGCTGGTCGCTTCTTTCAGGAGTTGGTGCAGGGGACTCTGGTTAGCAATTTTTCACCTGTAGCAAACAGGGAGTCCCTCCTTGAACCAGTGGAAGCCAGGCAAAGTCCTTCTTGTGGTGAAGCCCAAGTGTGCAGCTGGTGCAGTCTTTCTGAGTGCAGGGTCCAGGTGCAGGCCAGGGGTCCAGCAGGGCAGTCCTTCTTCTCCTTGTAGTTCCTTTCTTGTTGAATTCTGGAGGGGATCTGAGGCGTGGGTGCAGGTCTGCCAGTTTTATCCTTGCTCCTGGGTGAAAAGCAGGGGGGCCCTGGTCCTCCAATCAGGGACAGGGTCGTCCCCCTGTGATGACCACTTCCTGGGAAGTGTGGCAAAAATCCATCCCAGAAGGCAATAGTCTCTAAAAATCCAAAATGGATGAATCTGATTTTTAGAGGAGAGATCTGGCTGAGCCCACCCACTGGTGTGGCTAAAAATCATAAACACACCCCTCTCCTGCCCTCTCCTAATCTAATCAAGGGGGCACCTAGCTGTCTGGGGTTGCAGGATGTGGGGGTGTTGCTGGGTGCTCCAGATGTCCTTCTCTGCCTTTGAAGACCAGTTTGGCAGCCCTCCCCCTTCCTGCTGAGGGGAGATTCTCTCCCCCAAGCACATTCCTTTGTGTGAAGTCAGGCCACTTCACACCTCGTTAAAGTAGCCTGGCAGAAGCTGCTGCAGGCTGGCCAATCAGAGCACAGCAGCAAAAACAATGCAGAGCTGAAATTGGCAACTTTTTAGGTAAAGTCTAAACTTTTTACCTGCACTAGTTATATTAAATCCAACAACTGGAAGTTGTGGGATTTATTATAACAATCAATTTGATACCAAATTCTTGGTATGTAACATTTAAGGAGACTTTAAAATTTTAAATAAAGTCTGCCCATTCTAGCCTATGAAGGCCATTTACTTCAATGAGGGAAAAACGAATTTGGCTGTTTTTACCTCACCAGGGCTTATAAATCTACTTTTATAAAGTCCCTGCTTATAGTTACATGGCACCCAGCCCTAGGGGCACATAGGGCACACCTTAGGGGTGACTTATATGTAAAAATAAGGTAGTTTAAGACTTTGGAAGTACCTTTAATTCCAAAGTCGAATTTGCATATAACTTTAATTTAAAAGCAGCCAGCAAGGCAGGCTTGCTTTTAAAATGACACTGGGCACCTCAGCAATGCACCTAGGTGTGCACCACCTATGCTGTGGTCCCTAAACCTACATGCCCTACCATATACTAGGGACTTATAGGTAGGTTAACTTAGCCAATTATAATTAGCCTAATTTGCATATCCATTTTACACAGAGCACAGGCCCTGGGACTGGTTAGCAGTACCCAGGGCACCATCAGAGTCAGGAAAACACCAGCATAAAGTGGAAAATGGGGGCAAAAAGTTAGGGGGCCTCTGCAATCAGCCCCAGTTTCTCACAATCTCCTAAAGAAAGAGAAAAATATAAGTAAAGTGACAATTAAGACTGTTAGCAAGTATACACATTCCATATTGTGTTGCTGAGTAATTCCATTAATATGATTAGTAAGATAAAGATATCGTATACTCAGCACATCACTTCATGCAAGTATTATATAACAGTCATCTTTGTCTAGGAATGAAGCATCTTTATAAGAAATAATGCATCTCATGATCCGAATTCATACCAAATTTGATGCTTCTAAGTCTAATAATCCACTTACCCTCATTTCTTCTCAGTGCAATTTCACAATTTCCACCCCTAGGATGAGACATGGTCTGACTAATACCCATAAATAAAAATTTAGGGATCTCAGTCATAGGATGGTCTTTGTTGATATGACGGACTATAGGAGATGACACATAATTTTTCCTTAATGCACGCATGTGTTCCTGAGCCCTCTCCTTCAAGGGTCTGATGGTACTCCCTACGTAGATTTTGTTACACTAACATATCAATATGTAAACGTCGAATTTGGTGTTACAATTGATAAAAGTCAAAATCCTATATAATATGCTGCCATTGAAATTGAACATGAAGGTTTTATGTAAGGCTATATTGCACATATTGCAGTTGTTGCAGGCAAAAAAGCCAATTGGCTTAGTCAAGATCCATGTCTTCAGATTTTCTTTCACTGGAGGTGTAGTAGGTTGGCCTGGCTTGTAGTGGGTACCAAGGGGGACTTACACCCTGTACCAGGTCCAGTTATCCCTTATTAGTGTAGAAGAGTTGTTTCTAGCAGCTTAGGCTGATAGAAGGTAGCTATAGCAGAGCAGCTTAGGCTGAACTAGGAGACATGTAAAGCACCCACTATACCACTGGTGTCTTATGCACAATATCATAAGAAAATACAATACACAGTTATACTAAAAATAAAGGTACTTTATTTTTATGACAATATGCCAAAAGTATCTCAGTGAGTACTCTAAGTATGAGGATGCCAAATATACACAATATATATGTACACAATACCAAAAATATGCAGTAATAGCAAAAGGAAGTAATGCAAGCAATGTAAAGTTACAGTAGATTGCAATAGGAGCACATAGGTATAGGGGCAACACAAACCATATACTCAAAGTGAAATGCGAACCACAAATGGACCCCAAACCTATGTGAGCTTGTAGAGGGTCGCTGGGACTGTAAGAAAACGTTGACGGTTAGAAAAATAGCCCACCCCAAGACTCTGAACAGTAGGTGTAAAGTGCACCTATAACCCCCAGAGAGCACAGAAGTCGTGATAGGGGGATTCTGCAAGGAAGACCAACACCAGCAAAGCAGCAACAGTGGATTTCCGGACCTGAGTACCTGTGAAACAAGGGGACTAAGTCCAAGAGTCGCAACAATGTCGAGAGTGGGCAGATGCCCAGGAAATGCCAGCTGAGTGTGCAAAGAAGCTGCCACCAGATATAAGAAGCTTTGGTCTCTGCAAGAACGAAGAGGACTAGGAACTTCCCCTTTGGAGGATGGATGTCCCACGTCGTGAAGAAGCTTGCAGAGGTGTTCCCACACAGAAAGACTGCAAACAAGCCTTGCTGGCTGCAAGGGTCGCGGTTAGGGTTTTTGGATGCTGCTGTGGCCCAGGAAGGACCAGGATGTCCTCACTTGGATGAGGAGACAGAGGGGGTGCCCAGCAAGTCAGGGAGCCCTCTCAGAAGCAGGCAGCACCGCAGAAGTACCGGAACAGGCACTTGGAAGAGGAGTGAACCGGAGTCCACCTGAAGTCAGAAAAGGGAGTCCCACGACGCGGGAGGACAACTCAGAAGGTTGTGCACTGCAGGTTAGAGTGTCGGGGACCCAGGCTTGGCTGTGCACGAAGGAAATCCTGGAAGAGTGCACAGGAGCCGGAGCATCTGCAAATCACATGGTACCCAGCAATGCAGTCTAGCGTGGGGAGGCAAGGACTTACCTCCACCAAACTTGGATTGAAGAGTCACTGGACTGTGGGAGTCACTTGGACAGAGTTGCTGAGTTCCAGGGACCACGCTCGTTGTGCTGAGAGGGGACCCAGAGGACCGGTGATGCAGTCTTTTGTTGCCTGCGGTTGCAGAGGGAAGATTCCGTCGACCCACGGGAGATTTCTTCAGAGCTCCTGGTGCAAGAAGGAGGCAGGTTACCCCCAGAGCATGCACCGCCAGGAAACAGTCGAGAAAGCTGGCAGGATGAAGCGATTCAAGGTTGCATTAGTCGTCTTTGCTACTTTGTTGCGATTTTGCAGGCGTCTTGAGCGGTCGATCCTTTGGCAGAAGGTGAAGAGGGAGATGTAGAGGAACTCTGATGAGCTCTTGCATTTGGTATCTGAAGTATTCCCCAAAGCAGAGACCCTAAATAGCCAGAAAAGGAGGTTTGGCTACCTAGGAAGGAGGATAGGCTAGTAACACAGGTAAGAGCCTATCAGAAGGAGTCTCTGATGTCACCTGCTGGCCCTGGCCACTCAGAGCAGTCCAGTGTGCCAGCACACTTCTGAATCCAAGATGGCAGAGGTCTGGGGCACGCTGGAGGAGCTCTGGGCACCTCCCCTGGGAGGTGCAGGTCAGGGGAGTGGTCACTCCCCTTTCCTTTGTCCAGTTTCGCGCCAGAGCAGGGCTGGGGGATCCCTGAACCGGTGTAGACTGGCTTATGCAGAGCTGGGCACCATCTGTGCCCATCAAAGCATTTCCAGAGGCTGGGGGAGGCTACTCCTCCCCAGCCCTGACACCTTTTTCCAAAGGGAGAGGGTGTAACACCCTCTCTCTGAAAAAGTCCTTTGTTCTGCCTTCCTGGGCCAAGCCTGGCTGGACCCCAGGAGGGCAGAAACATGTCTGAGGGGTTGGCAGCAGCTGCAGTGAAACCCCGGGAAAGGTAGTTTGGCAGTACCCGGGTCTGTGCTAGAGACTCGGGGGATCATGGAATTATCTCCCCAATGCCAGAATGGCATTGGGGTGACAATTCCATGATCTTAGACATGTTACATGGCCATGTTTGGAGTTACCATTGTGACGCTATACATAGGTAGTGACCTATGTATAGTGCACATGTGTAATGGTGTCCCCGCACTCACAAAGTCCGGGGAAAATGCCCTGAACAATGTGGGGGCACCTTGGCTAGTGCCAGGGTGCCCACACACTAAGTAACTTTGCACCCAACCTTCACCAGGTGAAGGTTAGACATATAGGTGACTTATAAGTTACTTAAGTGCAGTGGTAAATGGCTGTGAAATAATGTGGACGTTATTTCACTCAGGCTGCAGTGGCAGGCCTGTGTAAGAATTGTCAGAGCTCCCTATGGGTGGCAAAAGAAATGCTGCAGCCCATAGGGATCACCTGGAACCCCAATACCCTGGGTACCTCAGTACCATATACTAGGGAATTATAAGGGTGTTCCAGTATGCCAATGTGAATTGGTGAAATTGGTCACTAGCCTGTTAGTGACAATTTAGAAAGCAGAGAGAGCATAACCACTGAGGTTCTGGTTAGCAGAGCCTCAGTGAGACAGTTAGTCATCACACAGAGAACACATACAGGGCACACTTATGAGCACTGGGGTCCTGGCTGGCAGGGTCTCAGTGACACATACACTAAAACAACATATATACAGTGAAATATTGGGGTAACATGCCAGGCAAGATGGTACTTCCCTACTTCCCAAATAACTTTTGCATATCAAATTTCTGATAGTCATGCCTTTTTTGTGAATCATTGTTGGTCTAGAAGGTAATATCTAGTTTAATGTGTCATCTGTATGTAAGACATTCCAGTGTTTTAAGAAGAATATTGTAAATGTCCTGACTGTTCTGACTATACGGTGTACAAAAAGATATTATTTTTTTCGATGACCTTTCTTTACTCTTGTTATGTTTTATCAAAAGAGAAAATCTAGATACTTTGTTTTTATTTCTTGCAACTTTAATGTTTTGTTGAAAGTAGCCCCTGTGTATGAATCTATTCTCCAATTTGTCTAGTTCTATTTCACAGAGCTCTTCCTTGCTACAATTTCTTTTAACACGAATCATTTCCCCAAAGGGGATAGCATTTATTTGAGTTTTGGGATGAGAGCTTGTTGCATGTAATATAGCATTACATGTGGTGGATTTACGGTACAAATTCAAGCGAACTTGATTATTTTCAATGAATATTTCCAAGTCAAGAAATTGCACTAGTTTTTTATTGTACTAATATGTCATTGTTGTGCTGAAATCATTAGTATTGATGTAAGTCAAGAATTTTAATGTCAGTTCGGGTCCTGTCCAGATGATTAATATATCATCGATATACCGTCCCCAGAAAAAAAAAAATGTTCTGTGAACGCTGGGGGACCGTGTGACCAAATATGTATCTTCTCATAGAGGCCCATATAAAGGTTGGCATACGATGGGAAAAATCGTGAACCCATGGCAACTCCTTGTGCCTGTTTAAACCATATACCTTCATGAATAAGTACATTGTTTTCCAATATGAAACCAATCATTTAAAGTAACATATCAGTGTGTCCCAAAAAAGAAGTAGATCGATTAAATAGAAAATGACGAATTGCCTGCAAGCCTTTTGTCTTGGGTATGCATGTATATAAAGAACTAACGTCCATTGTAACCCATGTCATTTCAGGGGACCACATAACGTCCTCTAATTTAATCAAGACATCTCATGTGTCTTGTAAATATGAGGGTAAGTTTGTTACAAATGATTGCAAAAGGCTGTGTCTGTATTCTGAAAGTGCTTCCATTGGTGAGTCAATGTCTGATATGATTGGTCTGCCTGGGAGGGGGGGTGGGGGGTAGTTTTGTGTTTATGTATCTTGGGCAGTATGTATGTATATATATATATATATAATATACATGATGCCTTAGGATGTTTATTAAAGATGTATTTACATTCCAAATCAGATATTAAACACTCTTCCAACCATCCTTTCAATAGAGCCTCCAAATCAGACAATCTGAGGTAGTGGATTGCCCATCAATTTGGTATAGGCTGTTTGATCAGCCAGCTGTCGATCAATCTCTTGGACATAATTGGATCTATCCATGATAACTATATTTCCTCCCTTGTCCGCTTCTTTAATAACCAATGTTTGGTTATTTGACAAGGTACGAAAAGCCCCTCTTTCTTCTTTGGCTATGTTGTATGTAATGTGCGATTTACCAGCAAGTATTTTGTTCGTTTGTTTAAATCATCAACAACCAATTTATTAAATATATCTATGACATTGTCACTTGACATTGTAGGTGTGAATATAGATGTTGGTTTAAAACCACTACATAGTGATCAATCTTGCTGGATATCTAAATCACTCAAGACTTGTTCAATATTGGTCTCAAAACCCTCACTGGTATCTAAAGATAATATAGTTTGGATGTCATTAATGTCCCTAATCGTATGTGTGCTAGGTAACACATCTAGCTGTTCAACAAAGGATCTATTGTTTTTTTCCTTAAATTTCTTAAGCTTTAGTTGTCGTGAGAAATTGAAAAAGTCTATGTGTACCTGAGTCATATTACAATGACCAGATAAACAAAAACCCAAGCCCTTACCTAACACACTTATTTGTTCCTTTGACAATACATAACTTGATAAGTTGATAATGGAAATACCCTCATTGCCCTTATCATTAGCTTTCCCATCTGGGGAACATATTGATGCCAGTTGTTCATGTGTCTTGTTTTGGCTGCTCTGGTTTGTATTCCTGAGACTCTGTTTTCCCCCTGCTACCTCTTTTTCTCTTTCCTCTGTGTTCTCTTGGATCTGGCTGCACTGGTTAGTAAAATTTTCTTCTGTTGCCCAATCGATATCTTTTGGCTTCCGTAAAAAACTCGAAGGGGCACTTTGATCTACATTAGAAGAGACACTCGAGCTGTCACTGAGTGCCTCCCTCTCCTGTTCACCTGATGTAATACAAATTTCTGATTCACTCTCAGATATCTGTCTGTTATCACCAGTATCGCTATCCACATGTTTGATTGCAATGCCATAAAATATTCGAGCAAACGTGTATACACGTCCATTTTTGTAATCCCGGTCATCTCTTTGTATTTTGGCCATTTTCTTGGTTTTGATGTACAATTGATGTTTATCCAAGACCTCTTTCAATATTTTGTAATTTTTCTCTTTTACTTCTGGTAAATTGAGCTTACGTATTTCTAATTCTAGATCCTGTATCTCTTTCAACAAAGTTTCTCTCTTTTGTTCTGCATGTTGTGCTAATATCTGCATCATGCCTTTTGATGCCTCAAACAATAGTTGTTCCCATTCCGACATATGTTTAGGTGATAAGTCATCAAATGACGGAAATATCAATATTCTAAGTCCTCTTGGTATTTTCTTATCAGAAATATATTTTTTCAACACCGTTGCATCCCACCAACGGGATAATTCTTGCTTTCGCAACTTTTCCAATCTTATAAATTTCTTCTTCATACCTTCTGATTGATTGATTGGAACCCAAACCTGTCCTTGAATTTGTGTCTGATTGTTGTGTAAACATTTCTGAGAACAACCTATCTCTATCGTCCCGAAATGAATCTATTCTGAAAAACTATTACCTGGTATTTTGTATTAGTCAATTACATAAACACAATGCAAAGAATATAGAGGATGCAGGCCCGTTTTGTAAGAAATCTATACAACATAGAAATGACAACAAAAAAACGTGAAAGGGGCTGCAAACTTCTATATGAAGTAGCAAGTATAGTAAACGGTGCTCATACCACAGACAAACATATTTGTTGCCTAATATGTGAACTGGAAAAAGAAGAACTTAGACCAGTAAATGCAATCATATAAAAAACATTCTGTGGAGCACTCAAAATGTGTGAATAATCACCTGTCACCATTAATGACTTAACATATATTCCTTGAATAAATCAAAATGTCACAATTGCAAGACATGATGGGTACACTGACTCATAGGTGGCAAGTACATAAATCAGAAATTTAATGAATAAATAAATGCATGTATGTATGTCCTAACAATCAAAACAAAAGACAATATATACACATGCCATAATGACCACATATATGACAAAATTGAAAATTCACTAATGAATCTATAGACAAAAACACTAATCATCACAAAAAGGAAAAAAGTTAAAGTCCATACATAATGTGATCCTTATTTTTGCTGAGAGATGTTAATTACTGGTGTAATCCATCCAAATAAAATGCTGCTTGTGCTTATGAAGTTGAACCAATGTTGAGATATGTAACCCCTGGTAAAGTCCAACCAAGGGAAAAGTTGCTTCTAGTTGTAGAATACAACCTAATTAAGACATTCAGCCCAGCCGACACGTGTTTCGTCCTGATGCAGACTTTCTCAAGGCTGATATAGATAATAACAAAGATACAGATATAATTAAACTCCAAAACACTATGGCGGTCATTCTGACCGCGGCGGTCGCCGCCCGCCATGTGGTCACCGCCGAATGACCGCACCGCGGTCATAAGACCTCGGCGGCCATTCCAACTTTCCCGCTGGGCCGGCGGGCGCCCTCCAAAAGAGCGCCCGCCAGCCCAGCGGGAAAGCCCCTGCAACAATGGAGCCGGCGGAGTTGCAGGGGTGCGACGGGTGCAGTGGCACCCGTCGCGATTTTCAGTGTCTGCTAAGCAGACAGTGAAAATCTTTGTGGGACCCTGTTACGGGGCCCCTGCACTGCCCATGCCAGTGGCATGGGCAGTGCAGGGGCCCCACGACACCCGTTCCCGCCATCCTGGTTCTGGTGGTGAAAACCGCCAGAAACAGGGTGGCGGGAAGGGGGTCGGAATCCCCATGGCGGCGCTGATGGGGGATTCACTGGGCCAGGGGAAAACCGGCGGGAAACCGCCGGTTCCCCTTTTCTGACCGCGGCTTTACCGCCGCGGTCAGAATAGCCCTGGAAGCACCGCCAGCCTGTTGGCGGTGCTTCCGTGGTCCCCGGCCCTGGCGGTTTGAAACCGCCAGGGTCGGAATGACCACCTATGTATATTAGAAATTAAGTCATCTTGTTCCATAAATAACTTCTATATTAATGAGGGTGTTGAATTAAGCACCATCAAGATGATCTGAAAGAAAAATCAAATAAGCCACATGCCAATATGCACCCCATCATGTGTGAGACCAAGAAAGAAGACGAGCTCAGACACACAAGTTTCTAGGTATGTTTTCCCAGTGATTGGAGATAGGAAGAAACCAACTAATGCCTGAAATTAGTCTGGGTGGTTTTCCATGCAAAGTCGTAATTATCAAACTATCACACAAATCAAAGTGGAAAATTTGTGGTAAGTACCTCTAGTACATTAGGTTTCTCCAAACAATTGCTGTTAATTTCCTAGAAGTATATAGAACATAATCAGTCCAATTTATAATATGTCGAGTTTCAAATCACTCCAGACCTAAAACGTATTCAGACAACTGACCTGTGTGCATAAATCAATCTTAATGATGAATCCTCTTGCAAAAAGACAACTGAAGCGTAAAACCAGGAAACAACCCGCTCATCTTAGCAGGGCTCCTCATGAAGCCCACACAAAGTCACTCTAAAACATATCAGAAAGTATTTCTGTTAGTAAATTAATTGATTCCAGTCACAATCTAATACCCAACAAATCCACAATCTGATTACATATAAACATTTCCTCATGCTAACTAAAACTATCTATGGATACCCTAGAAAGGGAATAGTACACTGACAATATGTATCGGTTGTAGAGGGAAAACAACCTCTTAATACTATAAACACCCATCCGCAGTATAACCAAACCGCTACATGTATTTATATCAGGAAAGCAACCCAATAGTTAGTAAAGACAATACCGTTAAAAATCTCTTGGCATTCCCGGCAAACCAACAGCGTGTCTGCATCCCCGTAACAGCCGCCACTAATCACCCGAGTCAATGATTGTCCTCCAAAACAGGAAAGAAATAGACAAAGGTCAACAAGTTGCAAACTAGTTTTGCTTCATGTTTAACAGGATATTGCGGCTGGGGTGTAGACCTTACGGGAATAACATGACAAGGAGACTCCTTGTCCCAACCTACATGATTGCGGTATAACGCAGGTGCCTGCGCTAAAGCCCATTCAGAAACATAGGCTTCTTTGTCTGCTTCCAGAACCAGATTGGAGAAAGAAAGCAAAATAACATCTTCCCCATGTGGGAGCTTGCGGACGTGCTCAGGTGGCCAATCTCTTTCGGTCAGTAGGATATCACTAGTAAGTTCATCCCAAAATTTCACATTAATAGTGTGTTCCAAGTCTCCCTCTATCTGAATCTTTAAATCATAAACCCTATCGGAACAGAGAACGCGTCCATCCGCTGTTTCAACCAAAATGTAATCGGTAGTTGCTGTCACATCCAGATGATCTTTCAGACTTTGGCGACATATCGTGACCTCTGCTGCGCTGTCTAACAGTCATTGCCCACGTCTTGTTCCTCAACAGTGTTCTCAAGTGTACTGGCATTTTTAGCAGTCAGTGCTGCCACCTTCTTCTTTTTAAACTGTGGCTTTTGCTGAGGAGTCTTTTTTTTTTTTTAATGGTAGACTGTTGAGTCTTTCTTTTCTTTCACGTACTCAGGACATCGATCTTGACTGCCCCCTCTCTCGCTACGTCTATTCGGTGCGTCCTGAAAGGAACGAGAGGGATGTGAATCAGTATATCTGTCTGAAATTTTAATGTTCTCCCTATTTCTGAGATTATATCTCCTTTCGGAGTGCTCTGGGTGTGGAGAATCAGCTCTCTTATTTCTTCTTTCTTTAAAATCTTTGTTTGTCTCAGCGCTTCTTAGAGCCCTCTTTGTACCCTCCTTATGGGCGGTACCTTGTAACTCCAAATTCTTTGCTTTGTTTCCCAAACTATCCCGTCCTATACTAGTATAGGTATCGGAAATAATTTTCGGTAGCTGTCTCTCTTGTTCTTGGTGTGGAATGTTCCAGACACGCTGGCGTATTGCCAGTGCTACCACTTCCCCTTTAATGTTACTGAGTAATATTGAGGATACGGCTTCAACGTTACGCATTAATTTCATCACCAAATCCAGGGCTGGTGCAGCCCCGTGCTCATTTTGTATTTGTTTTAACACTTCTGTTAAATTGGCTAGTGTTGGGTACCTTGTGTAGTAGTATATATGTCAGCGAAGCTGTACCCCATGTGGCATAGTCATCCACCGAGGGAACCATTCCAAACGGCAAGCACATAGTCAGCAGTCTGTTTTTCCTGTGGTCCCGTATGGGGAAACACAGCTTCCATCTGATTCGTTTTCTGGGCACTCCAGAACGGTATTTTTTTCCGTTCCGCGGGTACCTTAACCATAATAGTATGCACTGTTTGTGGATTAATCCCAGTAGCCAATTGATAACCACAAGGTGCTGGACGCGCTGGTGTCGTGTTCAATGTTCACATTACGAACTGATCTAATCGTCTATATGATGTCACCAATTCATTATATAAATCTCGCAGATCTGCTATTTGCATATTCTGTATGCCTGGGTGAGGTGTGTATGTGGCAAACATAGGCCATGTAGGTCCATCATTACTTAAGGGACCTAACCTCACTCTTTGTAGTACATGTGGTAGGGCGCCTTCAAACCAGTTATGGTGCTCTTGGTATGTGAGCGATATTTCATGATACTGGTATGCTCGGTACCGTAAAGGTCGACCTCAGGAAAGGTGACCCAACAGTAAAATGTTTCTGTTTGGTATGCTTCATTAGCTTCTATTATAAGAGTAACATCCCCACCCTCATCTGTAAGGCCATGCGTTAATAAATGTTGTGTTAGTGCATATCTAGCATTTTCAGGAATGTCTATGGCAGCAGCCATTTTTGTTTAGAGAAACGGAACACCAAAAATGGGGCACATAAGTCCTTTTATGAGTTCGAGCTCGAACAACCTACAGCTTAATCAGGTGTTACCTTTTCAGCTGAGGAGGATTTTCCCAAAGACCACGGACGTCTCCGTATAATGATACTTAGGGTACCTGTTGTCTGTGAGACAGTGATAGTCTGGGTATCCATAAATTATCTTGCTCAGGGCAAGACTGCTGGTTTAGGCGACTACACCTTTCCTACAACAAGTCGCAACTGTTGTCCCAACCTTACCGTCTCACTAGCAGCACCTCACCAGCAACACAATAGTAAAAGGTGATTTGTGGCAGCCTTTACGCATGGACTTGAGAATAAGACATCTCAGGGAGTGTCGTGGTTAAACGGAGATTACCCCTTTCTCACAGATAGATCATGTCTCATACAAACACAGGAAATGACAAAGATGCAGTAAAGTTTCAATAGTTTTTATTTAACATAACTGCAATTTGCGATAAGTTGCATGGGCTGCAATAATTAGGATAATGACTAATGCAAGGAACAGAATTGTGAAGACGAGAGTCATTATTACAAAGACACCCACCATCTTGCAATGCATAAGAAAGACATACGAGATGTAATATGCCCTAATACCCTAATGTGAGAGGCCTAACCTCCTACCTAAAGGAGAGCTGGGTTTGCTAAACCTAATCTGCCAATGCCATGTCCGGAGCCCCAACCCTTGTTACCTTGGAATGAGGTCTCTATCTCAGACTCCGTAGGGACACGAAGACTGCGTCAGCGCCAAGACGACATGCAGCATTGATATCAGCGATGGTGGCAATGCCCTTGTGTGAGAAAACAGGGCTGATTGCAGAGGCCCCATAACTTTTTGCCCCCATTTCCACTTTTTGCTGGTGTTTTCCTGACTCTGATGGTGCCCTGGGTACTGCTAACCAGTCCCCTGTGTAAAATGGATATGCAAATTAGGCTAATTATAATTGGCTAAGTTAACCTACCTATAAGTCCCTAGTATATGGTAGGGCATGTAGGTTTAGGGACCACAGCATAGGTGGTGCACACCTAGGTGCACTGCTGAGGTGCCCAGTGTCATTTTAAAAGCAAGCCTGCCTTGCTGGCTGCTTTTAAATTAAAGTTATATGCAAATTCGACTTTGGAATTAAAAGTACTTCCAAAGTCTTAAACTACCTTATTTTTACATATAAGTCACCCCTAAGGTGTGCCCTATGTGCCCCTAGGGCTGGGTGCCATGTAACTATAAGCAGGGACTTTATAAAAATAGATTTATAAACCCCGGTGAGGTAAAAACAGCCAAATTCGTTTTTCCCTCATTGAAGTAAATGGCCTTCATAGGCTAGAATGGGGAGACTTTATTTTAAATTTTAAAGTCTCCTTAAATGTTGCATACCAAGAATTTGGTATCAAATTAATTGTTGTAATAAATCCCACAACTTCCAGTTGTTGGATTTAATATAACTTGTTCAGGTAAAAAGTTTAGACTTTACCTAAAAAGTTGCCAATTTCAGCTCTGCATTGTTTTTGCTGCTGTGCTCTGATTGGCCAGCCTGCAGCAGCTTTGCCAAGCTGCCTTGATGAGGTGTGAAGTGGCCTGGCTTCACACAAAGGAATGTGCTTGGGGGAGAGAATCTCCCCTCAGCAGATGGTGAGGCAGGAAGGGGGAGGGCTGCCAACTTGGTCTTCAAAGGCAGAGAAGGACATTTGGAGCACCCAGCAACACCCCCACATCCTGCAACCCCAGACAATTAGGTGCCCCCTTGATTAGATTAGGAGAGGGCAGGAGAGGGGTGTGTTTATGATTTTTTTAGCCACACCAGTGGGTGGGTTCAGCCAGATGTAACCTCCAAAAATCAGATTCAGCCATGTTGGATTTTTAGAGACTGTTGCCTTCTGGGATGGATTTTTGCCACACTTCCCAGGAAGTGGTCATCACAGGGGGACGACCCTGTACCTGATTGGAGAACCAGGACCCCCCTGCTTTTCACCCAGGAGCAAGGATAAAACTGGCAGACCTGCACCCACACCTCAGATCCCTACCAAATTTCAAGAAGAAAGAACTAAAGGAGAAGGACTGCCCTGCTGGACCCCTGGCCTGCACCTGGAACCTGCACTCAGAAGGACTGCGCCAGCTGCACACTTGGGCTTCACCACAAAGAAGGACTTTGCCTGGCTTCAACTGGTTCAAGGAGGGACTCCCTGTTTGCTACAGGTGAAAAATTGCTAACCAGAGTCCCCTGCACCAACTCCTGAAAAAGTGACCAGCTGACCACTGTCCAGTGGCCAAAAAGGAGTTTGCGCCAGGTGCATTCTGGGAGTTGAAGTCCGCACCCCCCAAGGACCATCACAGAACTTCTGGACCCTTGGGGTGAGCTGTGGACCCCAAAAGAACCTTAAAAGAACATCTGGGTGAAGCCCCAGAAGTTTGGAGAAGATTTGAAAAATTTTGTAAAAAAGCTCCAGAGAGGGACCGACCCGCTGCGGAAATTCTAGCCGGCTTGCCTCAACCGCGACCCGGCCTGACTTCGTGGTTCGTCCCGGTAAAGAAAAACTTCCAAAAAAGAGACTAAGTCCGAAGGTAAAAAGTTGACCGGGACCTCCCAGCCATCGTATCCGAGAAGGGCTCCACGGACGTCGGATCAAGATCCAGGTTTACCCCGGTCGAAGGATTTTCACCTCGAAAAAACGACTAAGTCCGAAGGTAAAAATCACCACTGAGGAAACCAACATCACGTATCCGGACAAGGGCTCCAGGAGGTCGGACTCGACTGGCAGGTTCGTCCCGCTGAAGAAAATCTTCAAAATAAAGACTAAGTCAGAAGGTAACTTTTTAACCGAGGCCTCCCGCGACTTGTAGCCGAGCAGGGCTCCATCGCGGTCGGCCTGAAACTTTGACTTTGCCCCGGTCGAGGTGCAACCAGATGACCCGATTGGCGCTTTTTGTTTCTAAGCGCTAGAAAAATAATAATTCTTTAAAAATTCATATCTCCGGTTCCCTTTATCCGATTTTATTCGTTTTTGTGTCATTTTAAAGATAAAAATATATACTATTTTTATAAATTGGTTTTGAATTTTTAAACTGTTTCCTGTGTTTTATTTAATTACTGTTTTGTGATATTTGAATGCTTTACACACTGTCTCCTAAATTAAGCCTTGACGCTCGTTGCCAAGCTACCAAGGGTTGAGCTGGGATTAATTTACTGAGACCTAACTGTACCTAGGTGGAGGTTAGTGGCTTGTTGCTAGGTGTAGGTACCTACCTGCCCTTACCAATAACCCATTTTCCAACACCTCTGGTCGGAATCCCTCTGATTATCTGTCTAAAGTGTGATGTATTTACACAGATCTACAAGGACCTCTGACATAGGTGTGTTCCCAAACAATAGATAACAGACATGCTTGCGATGGCAATTAATATAAACAATCCCTCGAAAGTATAGAGAGGGAAAATCCCTAAGTGTGAACACCTACTGTTTGTTTGTCTTTGTTGCTTGATCTTGACGCCTTAGCGCGGTGACACCCATAAGGAGGGTACAAAGCAGGCACAAGAGGGCTCTACGAAGCACTGGGACAAACAACGATTTCAAAGAAAGAAGCAATAAGAGAGTTGATTCTCATAACAAGTGGCCTAACTATAAACAAGGCAGCCATCTTAGAAGAATTAAATAATTAAATGGGCTAAGACCGAGCAAGCTAAGTAGGTTAAAAGTCACTAGGTGACGGGGGCACGAGTCTGCAAGCCAAAGGCTAAGCTAACTCTTGTTATCCCATTGAAAATGAACTAGGATTCACCACAGGCTAATCATAACTATAATGGTCCTGTTTTGGAATATGAACTGTAGTCAATCAGTCAAGATTCTTTATTCGGCAAATTACCAAAAAGGCACAGAATATTTTACACATAATATTATTTACAACACAGTTCTTAAAATATAAAACAGCAACAATAATAAAATACATCATCTGTGCTAATTTCAAACTTTCTTCAAATTCATAAATCCCTTACTCACATAAAATACTGAAAACCTCAGCGTAATTCTCAGCATAATCAAATCCTGCACACCATCCCTCTAAATTAAGGTACAGCTGCCTCCACTAATTCATAACGTTGTCTAATTGCAATAGCTATTCTTAACAAATTTAAAACAACATAAGATATCAATAGAATTCAATTGTTGTATATACATCAAAGCATCATTATAGGATGTGAATTGTAATTTCCGTAAAAGTGGTAATAAAAATGTACGTCTAGGAGCAGAGTAGAGAACAAAATGAAAAAAAGTGACGTGCTTTGTTTTGTAATAGTATCACACGGGCATTTCGGGAGCGCTTTTTGCCAACAACATTGCTTAGGAAAAGCCACTCTAAAATGTATCAAATTTAATCTGAATAGAGCGAGGAGGGAATACTCTTAAATTTGGGAACCAAGTTAAATAAGGTTCCATCTGAGACGTTGTTGAAATCTGAATATAGGGGTCAAAGGTTTTCAATTGCAATGCCCGATGTAGTCTCTTATTCGAAATATAATCAAAATATCGAATTTTAACCAAGTCCTTAGTGTTTGGAGGCAACGATTCAGAATGAGTAAACATATTCTCCAGACCTAAGTTCTGAAAATTAGTTTGTAAGTAAGAAAGCCACGGGATCCTGCTAACATTGGCCAGATGGATACAATCAGATAAACAGTCTTGTACCAAGGCGGCCGCTGGATTCAACCAGGCTTTCAACCATAATAAAAGTGGGGCAACACCAATCAAATCCCCAATGTAGCTTAGTCCCAGTTCCTCGTGACAGATAAAATGTGCAACATCCTTAGGCACCATCAATACTCAATGTACAAATTTGTTCTCAGCACGTTGGAGAGAATCAATTTTATTCAAACCCCACAGACCTGCCCCATAAGTAGCTGCAGATACACATTTAGCTTTATAAAGCCTGATTATATGATGAACTGGCCTGTGACCTAGTTTGCGGGCAAAACGGAAAATTGCTTCCAGGTTTCTCCCCATCTGTTGGGTCTTGAAAGTAAGATGAGTCTTCCACTGCAAAGAGGAATGAAGGTATAAACCCAGATAACAAAACTCCTTTACTTTATTTGTGGTAATCCCTCCCATAGTAAAACGTTTAGATCTTCTGTTTCTAGGGCCACATGTCATCACATACGTCTTTGTATAGTTTAATTTCAAATCTAAATCTTGCATGAAGATTGAAAAATAATCCATCAGACTTTGTAAGCCATTAGCAGTGCGGGCGATCAAAACCACATCATCTGCTTACAATAATACACGGTGCTGTCTCGCACCCATTCTAGCGAAGTCTTTACCATTTGCCATTAAACTGTCAAGGCCATTAATATATAGCAAGAATAAAAACGGTGCTAAAATACAACCCTGTCTGACGCCTCTCAAGGAAGAGAAAGAGGCGGACCTCTCACCATGTGATCCATATTTCACTGAAACCCTCATAAGCGTTTAACTCCAAAAGATTCCGCTCCACCCCCAGTTATTTCATAATTGACCAAAGTTTCTCTCTATTCACCAGATCGAAAGCACTAGATAAATCTATAAAAGCCAAATGGATAGATTCCTTCCTTACGGTCACATATTTGCTCAATATAAGGTGCAAATTCAACGATTGTTTGATAGTGCCAAGACCAGGTCTAAAACCATATTGGATTGGAGAGATAATCTTTGCCTCAGTAGCCCAATCCTCCAGTCGAGTCAAAATTACCCTTCCCAATAACTTAGCTGTAGAGTCTATACGGGAAATTGGTCTATAGGAAGATGGATCTTTCCTACAACCCTTTTTAAAAATAGGGATGACAATAGCCAATTCCCACGAAGAGGTGATTTTACTCATAACTACGGACCTTAATACATTAGTGACTAAAGGACCCCAAAGATCCAGCATAGACTTAGAGATCAATAGGAACCCCGTCCGGTCCAGCAGCCTTCCCTGATCTCAAATGGGAAAGAGCAGTATTAAACTCATGCAAGTCAAACGACAAATCAATAGTAGTCAAGTTGGAGTCCACAGGGCTCTGATTATCTCTTTCACCCCCTACAGACAATATATTAATCTCTGGCTGAAAGACTTTAGTAAAATGGGTTACCCACACTGTTTCTGGTATCAAACATTCATCCTCCTTATTATTCTGATCCATAAGTTCATTCCATGCACTAGACCTGATTTCCTTTTTCTTTGTTGCCAAAGCTGCCTTATATTGTTCCCTAGCTGCTCGCACTAAGTCACGGGAGAAAGGGATTGATCTAAGAGCTCTTTTCAAATCTTTATGGGCCTTTGTGCAAACAGAGTTGAACCAACGGCACACCCTAGGACCACAAATAGGCCTGTCAATTGCCAGAGATTCTGAAAGAGCAGAGCATAATTTCACATATTTTAATGCTAGCTTATCAGATATGCTTTGATGCGACAAACTTAAAGTAATAGAATCCAGATTTTGTTTGATAATTTCATGATTGAATATTTTAGGGTCTACTCTTTCCCACTTCATTCGTAAACCGAAGTTTTTATTAAAAATGGTTGCCCTATTTGGTTCCCTGTTACTTATAACCTGTTTACTATTACATGCAAGTTCAATAAATAATGGATTGTGGTCACTGGAAAAAGGAAATCAGCAGCACTAATAAGAATAAAATCATTAATACTCCCTTTCAAATTCCCTGTAAAAGTCTGTAATTTTTTAATAGCTGTGTTTGCCTTATCTCTAGCGTAAACAAGATCAAATCTAGAAATAACAGTACTTTAAACTTCCCCTTGATTAGTATGGATAAAATGAGTTAAAGCCTCTCTATCCTCCATAGAAGTGCAAAGAGCATCTGAAGCTTCCAAACTACACAATGGAGTATTAAAGTCCCCGGCCCATATAATAGTGTGCTCCTTACCATGGAGCTTATCAGAAAAATCCAGAAAATCTGTAACCTCTTCAAAACTTCCCTTTAAAAGATCATTTGGAATGTTATTTTAGAAATATATTATCAGGTGGCCTTTACTCCCCTCATATAACAGTAAAACAACCATGAAGTTGGATGAAGACCAAATTAGAGAAACCTCCAGTTTTGGGAGATGCAAAGAAACAACAGCCATAAGGCCCCCGCTTGCCCTTCCTGCTGAGGAGGGAATTGCCGGTTGATGGAAAGAATAATAACCATCTAGGAAAATAGGATCCATTAACCAGGGCTCCGGCAAACAAATCGCATCATAAGAGGATATAAATTCTAGCCACTTTGTTTTTTTTTTACCTTTGACCGTAGCCCTGCAATATCCAACAAAGTAGTGTTAGCGATTTTGATCCTGGGCTTACCACCATATTCTCATCGCCCACTTCTTCTAGCAGTTTGAGTGGAGGTGTATCTATCTTGACAGCCCCCCCCTTGTACTAAGCACTTATTCAACCCCATATCCAACCTAATATCGACATCAGATCCCTCCAAAACAGCATCCAATGCCGTAGCTTTGGTTAGATGTCAGTCATTCTCATCAAGGGGGTTTAAGGCCTGTAGATGGCCGGAGGAACTTAAAGATTGTACTTGAGATGTGGGGAGCCCTAGGTTATAAACACATTTTGCTGCTTTCGAAGGTGCATATGCCAAGGGAGGGTCATACAAATGGCTAAGAGGGAAGACTATAATTCCCTCTTCCTTCACTGTAGTCTGTTAAATTTGCCATGGAATGAAAATATATATGTTCATCCCAAAAGGTCCAATACAGGCACACTTTCTTAATGTCTGTGCCTGCGCCAGGGAAGGACCTATCCCTTAATTTATTTTCACACCAACTTGACACTTCTGTCAACGACGCGGCACTCACAGGATTTTCACAAAATCTTCATTTAATGGGTGAAATAATACCAGACAAACCAACACCTGTTTGTCTGGTATTATTTCACCCTATATATATATATATATATATATATAGATATATAGATATATATATATAGATATATATACAACAGATGCTCAAAATGAGCTCGTGTGGCCCGAGAGGGGTGGTGCAAAAACCGCCGGTAATTATAATTCACCAAAACCAAAAAAGTAAAATTTGCACACTCAGGATTCAGGGCAAGTGAAAGCCATGTTTAATCAAAGCACAACGCGTTTCGGCTGACACAGCAGCCTTGGTCACGTGATATTCACCACCAATCAACCATTACTAAATACTATTCATCCATAGACATAGAAATAAGACAAACAACAGATACAAGGTACAAGAAAGGAACCCAAATGTACACCCTTATATAATATTACATTATATCTGGATTATAATAACTGGTGGAATCTATACCAGTACACACAATTGTCAAGTATATAAATAAATAAATATATATAAATATACAAATATATAATTGTACAACCATGTGACCGTATAAAATAAATATGTAAATAATGTCATGTAGAGGCTGAAGGTAAAGATAACTAATATCAAAATAGAACAACGGGCTAATATATTATCATAAAATATTGTAAAATATTGTCACTTATAAGCCCAACGGAGAACTATACTTCACACAGTGCGAAGGATAATTAAAATAATTATTCCTAAACCACAGTGACTATGATAATAATACCCCTATATCACTTCTTACATGATTAATATTAATACACCAGACCAATAATATAATAAAAAATTCTTATAACATTTTTCTCATCTTATAACCTGCACTGCCAACACCCAATAACGTGCAATACGACGAGAGTGGTGGCAAGTAGACATCAGCATTAATTTCAGCCGACCAATTAAATCTGAAAAAAACATATACATATATTTAAATAGGAGACCATAATTATCCCAATCTAAACAGCTACTAAAACCATATCATAAACACTAAATTAGTTCTGAAAAAAGAAGAAAGAGGAGAAGGAAAAGAAAAACAAGTAAAACATCTCATATTTGATATTTAAAGAAAAGTTGATACATTCATTAAATACTTTCATCTTTTAATAAATGCACTAGTAGTCATGACTACCCAAATTGTACCCTATTATAGTTGTATTTCAATCATCATACAAATGGGTATTCAGTTCTTCCCCAGTATTCAATCCTTTAGGTGTCTTAGTCTCTAGATCTAAGATGTATTTTGACTCTTTCTTCCTCAATGTTAGTTCCCTATTACCCCCTCTATGGGATGAAGGGACATGTTCAATGCCAAAATAGTTCTGATTGGACCCAGTTGTCCTATGTTTCTCTCTAAAGTGCCTTGCTACTGGGTAATGATCATCTACTGAAGTTATGGCACGCATGTGTTCCAAGATCTGTTTTTTAACACTGTTTGGTACTTCCAACGTACCATCTTTTGCAGGGGCATTCCAATATATAGATCACAAACGGAGTACTATATGTTATAAACTGATTAATTAGCCTGTTTTTACCAGGTTTACATAGTACATATTGTTTACGCATAACACTATTGCAGCATGCTTTGCAATGCCCACACAGAAAGAAACCTTGTAGGCCATGTTCTCTAAGTTGAGATATAGTAGTGATATCATTGGATCTTAACATATCCTGTAAACTGCGTCCTCTTCTATACGTGATCTGAGGTCTATTTAGTATCGAATCCCCAATAACTGGGTCACTTTTCAATATCTTCCAATTTTTTGTAATGATATTCTTAATTTGTTTTGTATCATCACTAAAAGTCATAATCAGTCTGGTGTCATCATTATCATCCAACTTCTGTTTAGGAATATTGTCAAATAAAATATCAGTTCTTTTTGTTACCTTGATTTTATTGATTGCTTTTTTAATAACCCAATCAGGGTATCCCCGTTGTTTAAATCTCGTAATCATTTCTTTTTGCTCAATTGCAAAAGCTTCATCAGTGCTGCTAACTCTTTTAGCTCTTAGCAGCTCTCCATACGGAATACTCCACTTTAAATTTTCTGGGTGTCCGCTTGAAGCATGTAATAAACTATTACCTGCTGTGCACTTACGAAAGAGTTCAGTATTAACATTATTTTCATCAATCTTTATCAGTGTGTCCAAAAACTCAATAGATAGCCTACTCAATTTATGCGTCAGTCCTATATTTAAATCATTATTGTTTAATTTGCAAACAAAATGAGAAGCTTCTTCCTCTGAACCTTTCCAAATGATGAAAAGATCATCAATATATCTTAGCCATAAGATAGCCTGACTGGCTTCTGGATATTTTTCTTCATCTTTAAAAATATTCTCTTCCCACCAGCCTAAAAAAAGGCAGGCAAAACTTGGAGCAAAGCAAGTGCCCATCGCAGTTCCGAGGATCTGCTGATAAAGGACCCCATTGAACAGAAAGAAATTATTCGTCAAACAATATCTTATCATATCTATTAACATTTCAGTGTGTGCCAAGTATTTTAGTGATCTAGCATCCAGAAAATGTCTGCAAGCTGCAATGCCCATATCATGATCGATAATAGTGTACAGGGAATTTACATCTAAAGTTAATAACAGGAAATCATCTTCCCAAACAATTCCTTCAAGTTTACCCAAAAAATCCTTGGTATCACGTACATAGGATGGAAGATTGACAACAAATTCCCTCAAAAAATAATCAACATATTTGGAGACGTTTTCTAATACACTACCACATGAAGATACTATAGGTCTTCCTGGTGGATTAGTTCTATTTTTGTGAATCTTGGGAAGAATGTACACCACCGGTAATTTGGGAAAATCTCTCTTGAGAAAACAATACTCTTCCCACAGTAATAAGCCTTTGTCTTTCCATTCCATAAGTAACTGCCAAATCCCCACAATACTGTTGGTATAACTTTCTTTGGTCGAAACCTTATAGAAATGTGTGTTATTAAGTTGGCACATAACTTCCTTAATGTATTTTTGTTTATCCATAAGTACTATATTGCCGCCTTTATCTGCAGGGCAGACAATAGTTTCTGTATCACTTGCCAAAGTCGTAATAAAATCTTTTTGAGATTGAGTTAAATTGTAATTACATTTGGATTTGAACCATGTTCTATGTCGAAATTGGATCAAATCTTTTACCACCAAATCATAAAATGTATCGATATTATCATGATTCATGATAGGAAAGAATGTAGATCTAGGCTTAAATCCAGTGGGGACAGCCACATCATATGTAATATTTAAATCATCAAGAATTTGATAAACATTCCTAGTTGTAATAGAGTCTACAACATTGTTCTCCAGTTCGTACAGTGCAATCAGAGAGTCCACATCACTGATATTAAGAGCATCATGGAAAACATCCCTCTGGGGGCCTCCAACCCTCACATCAGGCGAGTTCTTTTGTTTAAACCATTTTCTCAGTTTCAGTTTTCTAATAAATTTAAAAAAGTCAATCCTTGCTTCAGCATAGTTAAAACGTTCTGTAGGGCAGAAAGAGAGGCCTAAACATAGTGTAGATGTATCACTGTCAGATAACACAAAGTTAGATAGATTCACAATAGTTTTATTCACCATGTTTACATCCATTATGTTAGTATGTTGGAGCTTCTTGTTATTCTTCCCACTTGCCCCATATCGAAATTTGTTCTTACTGCGATTTCTGACTCTCTCTCGCCTCTTCTGATTCCGCCTCGTCTTCCTCTTCGGCCTGATGTCCTGCCTTTGTAATCGGAGCTCTGTCCATGCTGGTTCTTGGATACTTGCCTGCCGCGTCGCAGCAGGCGATATTCGTCTAAAAAAGTTGCTGGTTTACTGGTGACTTCTTCCATAGATTTCTCACTCTCAGTGGAACTAGGAGTATCAGATTCTCTTGCACTTTCCACATCAGTTTCCAAAGAAGATTGTTTCTCTTCCATAGAGAGACACACAAGGGATGATTTGTATAAATTATCATATTTCCTATTAAAAGTCAGAATTCTTCCGCTTTCATAGTCCCCTATGTCTCTATGTAGTTTCTGTTGTTTCTTGATTTTGATTTCCTCCTCATATTTCTTTAATCTAATAGTCATAGTCTCCATGAATTTTAATATCACTTCCTTTTCAGAACGTGAGTCCAAATCATCTTTTAATTTCTTAATATCCCCTAATAGGGTTTTCCTGTCCTGCCATGCGTATTTTATGAGTATCTGAAGCATATGTCTGGAGCTCAAAGCTGAATTTTCTGCCCATTCCTTTAACATCTCTGGATTGGGTGTCTCGTATGATGGGGTAATAAAAATACATAGGCCTCTTGGAACCATCTGTTGATCCACGTAATTTTGCAAAGATGTAGCCTCCCACCATTTAGATATTTCAGCTTTGCTCAATTTCTCCAATTTCTTTAGTGTAGCATTCAAGTCATTATTGCTTTCCTGATAATGCATAAGTGGACTCTTCCTAATTGTGTCTTTCGAAAATAATGTTTGTGCTGCCAACCGCCTCTCGTTCTCTATGTCATCATCCATTGCAATGGATAAGCTCAAAAATGGAAAACAAAAGCTGTGAATCCCCTAGGAAAATTCCTAGTTCCCCTTGCCTAGTTAATCCAGAAAATAATAATAATAGTATACCTGCATTGAAAGCCCAGTGTGAACTGTGGCAAAGCTATAATGCAAGGTATACAAAAGAAAAAGGAAAAACCACCATTGTTGATTTAAAGAAAATAAATAGACGAGGAGAGTCACATACCTCGAAAATATATGTATCTCAGTCCTTCCAAATCCATCCGACACCAATTGAGGTCACATCTGTTCACAATCTGCATTTATCGATGAAAATGGTCAAACCAAAAGTAAGACTCCAAAGAAAAGAAGAAGAAACGTGTCTTTTATATTGTATTCCCGTTTTACATTTCTTCATATGCAGCCGTAGTTCAAGTGTAGCTACAGAGAAAATAAATGACGACGGGGAAACCCAGTTGAAATACCGCCGATGTCAATTACGGTAATAAATTATCATGGAGCTCGGCGTTGAGGACGCTACCATGAAAGCAGCGGGCCGACGGAACTGAAGCACCAAAGTACGATATTTTCCAAACAGTCGGTGAGTCACCACAGGGCACCGTCCGGCCACAGCGTAAGGAGTAAAAAAGCAGACGCGGAAAGAAATGCCAAGTCTCTTTGTCAAGCACCGAAATCCAAACAATGCTGGCGCTTCAAAAGAAAATCAATATAGTTGCAGCATGTATTTTCTGGCGGCTGGCCACGGAGCTCAATGTACTAAATAAACAACAGATGCTCGAAATGAGCTCGTGTGGCCCGAGAGGGGTGGTGCAAAAACCGGCACGAGCAAGCCGGTAATTATAGTTCACCAAAACGAAAAAAGTAAAATTTGCACACTCAGGATTCAGGGCAAGTGAAAGCCATGTTTAATCAAAGCACAACGCGTTTCGGCTGACACAGCAGCCTTGGTCATGTGATATTCACCACCAATCAACCATTACTAAATACTATTCATCCATAGACATAGAAATAAGACAAACAACAGATACAAGGTACAAGAAAGGAACCCAAATGTACACCCTTATATAATATTACATACTATCTGGATTATAATAACTGGTGGAATCTATACCAGTACACACAATTGTCAAGTATATAAATAAATAAATACATATAAATATATAAATATACAAATATATAATTGTACAACCATGTGACCGTATAAAATAAATATGTAAACAATGTCATGTAGAGGCTAAAGGTTAAGATAATTAATATCAAAATAGAACAACGGGCTAATATATTATCATAAAATATTGTAAAATATTGTCACTTATAAGCCCAATGGAGAACTATACTTCACACAGTGCGAAGGATAATTAAAATAATTATTCCAAAACCACAGTGACTATGATAATAATACCCCTATATCACTTCTTACATGATTAATATTAATACACCAGACCAATAATATAATAAAAAATTCTTATAACATTTTTCTTATCTTATAACCTGCACTGCCAACACCCAATAACGTGCAATACGACGATTGGTGGTGAATATCACGTGACCAAGGCTGCTGTGTCAGCTGAAACGCGTTTAAACATGGCTTTCACTTGCCCTGAATCCTGAGTGTGCAAATTTTACTTTTTTCGTTTTGGTGAATATATATATATATATATATATATATATATATATATATATATATAGAACAAACTGCAATAAATAATATTGGGAACAGAATGTTGTGGGAATTGTCTGACATCTACTTCTAGCATACAGGACTTCATAACCTAACAGAGTTGAGATGAATAAATCAGGGCCTCTGGTTAAAATGGCGGTAAGAGTTCGTCTTGGTAAACTGTCTTTTAGCTATAGCCCTACCTGTATTTTTGGTGTATTTAAATATATCAGTGGTATGTAGCTCTAGAAATCACTATTTTGTGGTTGTTCAACCTTCATAACTAACAGTAGAAATGAATGAGATCTGGTGCATGGTTAAAATGGCTGTATGAGGTTGCCCTGACAAATTGCATGTTTTTGGACATTGCCTTACCTGGATTTTCATTGTATTTGGATGTCAGGGGTTTGTAACTGTAATAACCTCTATTTTGAGGTGACTGTCCTACCTTTGTTTGTGTACATGAGTTTATCAATGGAGTAGAAAACAGACCACATCTTTAAAAAAAATCAGTAATTGGGTATACACGCAGTGTTCTGCTAAAATTAGAACATGACCAGAGAAGGTGTATATATTTTCTTTAGATATTCAGTACATTGCTAAAATAGGGTGAATGCACTATGGAGTCCGGGTAAAATGAGTGAGAGGCCGTTTTTGATAATCTGTACCTCGAGATTCAGTCCTATTTTTGGTTTGACCATTTTGAGTTTATAGGGAGATGGAGTTAAATGGACTACACTGTTGATATGGAGCGTACCTGCAGCGTGTGTCTCAGATGAAAATTACTGGTGAGTTGGCGGGTTAACTCCTTTGACCTTATGATTTCAGGTATTCACTTGGATGAATCATGGCGTTTATGATTTTGGGCAGACAGTGTCCAAACAATTTACTGGATATTAGCATAGGCTTCAGGGTGCTATTGGGGCAGATTGGATCACTAGGATTGGGAACCAAGTGAAACGATTCCTTCATATGGGGGGGTGGGAGAACATTGTGTTCGTAATAATATGTAAGATACGAGTGGTGTTGATGAATGGGTACTTATTTTTGGAGGTGTTTGCTGGGTTACTAAGACCTTATATGGCTATTTCTGTATGAACGATTGCCTAGACACGAGGGGTGTATGATCTGTCAAAGGATTGGGCTTTATGGAATAGTGTGGTCACTAAGGAGTACATTTATTTTATTTTATTGTATTTTTTGATCTTTTGATTTTCCTTGGTCCTGCGCTTGCAGTCATGCCAGCGTTTCTTGCACTCAGTGACTGTTCTCCGTACCTCTGACACACTAATTATCTTGTCCACAATTTGTTTCCAAATTGACTCTCTCCTCCCAATTGGCAAGTTTGAGGTGACATAAAGTTGATGCTGGTGTTCCGTCACCTTTTCACCAGTATTTTCTGCTCCTCTGCACTGAAACAACACTTCATTTTCTTCTCCCTCTCCTTGTCTGGGTCCTTCTGGCTGGTTCCTGGTCGATTGGGGTCTCCCTGGGATCTCTACTGGCTTCTGGGATCCATTTTGAGGCTCCTTTGCACTGTTTGCTGCGTTTGCGCCCCTTTTTGATGCTAGTGTGTGGAAAAATGGCGCGTATCCGGTTTGCAATGTCGTAAACCGGATTAGTCATTTTCTCTGCGTTTAAACTCGTTTTGCTTTACGACGTGGTGCAATGGTTAGAGTAAAAGAAAAATAATGGCTCTAACCTGTGGTATAAATATGACACCCGGGTGGCTCAAAGAAATGGCATTAGCCGGCATTAAACTTTTTGACGCAAAACTGCTTTGGCACAGTTTTTTGTCAAAAAGTATAAATATGGCCCTAAGTTTGTTTTATTTTTTGATCTTTTGATTTTACTCGCTCAAACTACATTTGTAAATCAAGCTGAGTACTTTATTGGAGTTAATCTCACTGAATGTTATCATATTTGGCAGTGCTAATGAGCGATTTGGAGAACTAAAAACTAACGATTGGGAGTTTTTTTCCGATACGTACAAAGATTCTATCATGCAGGTATTTTCAATTGGGTTTAGATGTCACCCGTGGAATAATTACACACAGAGGTTTACAAATAATAGTCTGCTCCACGTGTGTGCATGAACTAATGATACTGCATTGGACTTGTGTAGGGCACTTTATGTATATCATTTGTATTAAGGAGTTTCAGATCGATTTAGACGATCATCCTCTGTCCTGGTACACGGGTGCTTATACTCAACAATGCTAATTAGATCTGAAAACATCTTATGGGTGTGTGAACACGTACATAATGCTTGCATGAATATTCAGGTATATTACAGTCTCATATGGATCATATTGGTTTCCACCAATAACACACTAGGGACAGATTGTGTGTGTGTGGCAATGACTGTAATATACAAGGTTTATATTACAATGCTATGTACAGTATATGTATCAATCACAGCACTGATGAAGTCAATGGGTTACATCCCAGATGAAACACGTGTTGGCTGGAATCTGAGCTAAGAAATAAAATACGAAGATCACAACAGTGTTGAACAATACAAGACATGTGCCTTTGTTTTCTTACACTTAAAATACCCTTGTGTAGCAATTTCATATTTTAATGCAAAAACTATCACAAACTGCTTATAATTTAGTACTAGATATCTAAACATGCTATTCACATGTTTGCATAACTTGGGCACGAGAGATCCTGGTAACTCTATTTTCATTTGAACTGAAATAAGAGAAATGTTAGTGGTTTGTGAAATATCTTGTCAAATTTAAATTACATCTTTAAAATGTGGTATGCTTACTCAAAGTTGTAATGGGCCAGTTTTTCTAGGATAATGGATACTAAGCAGGATCTTTGCATCTATGCATTGTCACTAGATTGTTTTATATATTGCAAGACAATGCTTTTCTCTTGCTCACATCAATTCATAACTGCAGCATCCTTGAAGATTTTCACCACTTCATTTTTCAAAATGTGTTATCTATAAGGAAAGTTGTTGGAAAATGGCCCTGTCTGAAGAGTCAACCCACCCTTTTTGCCTTTCTTCTCCTCTTTTTCTGACCTATTTTTTGTTGGCTTTAGGACTCTGGACACTTTACCACTGCTAATCAGTGCTAAGGTGCATGTGCGCTCTCCTTAAAACATAGTAACATTGGCTCATACCAAATTGGCATATTTAATTTACTTGTAAGTCCCTAGTAAAGTGAACTACATGTGCCCAGGGACTGTACATTAAATGCTACTAGTGGGCCTGCAGCACTGATTGTACCACCCACATAAGTAGCTCTGTAATCATGTCTCAGGCCTGCCATTGCAAGGCCTGTGTTTGTGCAGTTTCACTGCCACCTTGACTTGGCATTTAAAACTACTTGCCAAACCCTCAACTCTCCTTTTACTATATGTCATCCCTAAGGTAGGCTCTAGATAACCCATAGGGCAGGCTGTCATGTAAGTAAAAGGTAGGGCATGTACCTTTTTATGTTATACATGTCTAGGAAGTGACAAACAGCCTAGTTCATTTTTCACTAATGTGAGGGCTGCACCTCTCATAGGTTAGCATTGGAAAGTCCCTTTATATACTTTTAAGTGGTAATTTCTGACCGGAAAAGAGTAACATTGTCATTTTTTGGTATGGTTGGAATGGCAGGGAGAAATCCTGCTTACTGGATAAGTTGGATTTAACATTATTATTGTTTAGAAATGACACTTTTATAAAATAGGCATTTCTCTGCTCTTGCTAATCTTTGTGCCCTACACCCTGTCTCCAGTCAATGTCTGGTCTGGTCTGTGCTGGGTGAAAGCTCCCCTTGGGCATTGTATCCAAACAACCGCGAACACAGGACACTAAGCTGCATCTGCATACTGATGTGTCTTCCTGGGAGGAAGGGTGCAGGGGCTCTCACTTCAAAGGCTAATGGCCTGACCTCGCACAAAAGACTGATAATCCCCCACAGATCTCCTAGCATACAGGACCGGGTTAAAATGGGTACTGGGGGAGCTGGCACTCTTCAAAACCACTCTTTGAAGTTTCCTCCACTTCAAAGGCCCGTGTGGGTGTGTGTGTGCGTGTGTATGTGTGTGTGTGTATATATATATATATATATATATATATATATATATATATATATATATATATAAGTTCTGTGACCACCCCCCCCCCCTTCAAGTCAGACATTTCTGGACCTACAACTAGACTCTGTCTGAGTGACTGCCATGCTGCCAAGAGGACTCATCTGGACTGCTTTTCTGGAAGTGCTGCTCTCCTGCTTGTTGCTTTGCTGCCTGCTGGCCCCTGACTCTTCTGGAAATCTACCTTCCCCACTAGTGCTCTCCATGGGCTTGGACTGAGCTTGTCTCCTGTTTTTTAAGTCTAGGGGCCATCAGAAGGCTTCACCAAAGAGAAAATCCAGCACATCGGAAAATTGACACAACACCTGCAAAAATTGATGCAGCGCCTGCCTTGCGGCTGAAAAATCGACAAAGTGCCTGCTGCACACTACCAGGACATTCTGGATTTTCCACGCATTTTTGTTCATAAAAATACCTCCTCACCGCAGTGAGGAGCCAAGACTGCTCCTGGACATTGACGCATCACCTTGCCGTTTGGAAATAAACAATGTATATATATATATATACTTTATTCGACCATGGGTCATAAAAGTTACACATTAAATTATACAAAGAAGGTGCATTTGTTCCATTATACTTTCACACTGGCATAAAATAGAGTTTAGAATAAAAATAGCTTCTATAGGCCATGGCCTACTATAGTCCACCATTGTTCCCGATACATAACTTAACATTTAGATGCCAAGGTTTCTGAACATCTGCTTCATAGTGTTAAAAATAATACAAATATTTAAGGCTCTTAAAACAATATGAGATGGTTTCAGATTCAAGTTTCCCAGGTGGTACCATCACCAAGATAAGTGCAAGCTATCAGGCCCATGATTTAAGCTTTAGAGTGCTGAGTTGATGTTACATAATAGTACAGTTTCTTGGTAGTTTAAGTGGCATACTTTAGTAAGGGCGCCTGCAACCGGCACAATCGTATAGGCAAATTTAGGCACTGTCAAGTCATTAAAAACACAAGCACAATGTAATAAAAGCTTATATAGTAACTTAAAATGGTTATCAGATTCATGTTAAAATGGCACTAATGCCAGACAAGTGCATAAAAATAGCTCTTTGCGGCTAACACTAGTGATACAGTAGCAGAACCACAAAATGATTACCCACGTATTATCTAAGAAAAATCTGTTCCAAAGCCCTGTCTAAACCACATGGTCAATAATTCATCATCATCATCATCATCATCAACTTTGTTCGATCCATGGCCATAAAAGCACATAAAACAAGATAATAAATAATTCTTAAGGAATAAATAAGTACACATCTTTAACTTGGTGTAAAAACATTAGGACAATAACTTGAATTGCACATGTGGCTCTAAAACTTCTCTATAAAGGGATGGGACTTTGAATTACTTTTTGGAGACGGCATCGTATGCGCCAAGCTGTTGCTAGATACTTGCTTACTGAGAGAATTACATCGGTTGAATTATGGCTTTTTAGAACCCGTAGAGCCAAAGAGCAGTTCTTGAATCCCATGTCCCTGCAAATATTGCGAATCCATTTTAAACGTGGAATCGCATAGGCTGGGCAGAAGAACATGAAATGCTCAATGGTTTCTAAAGTACTGCCACAGGCAGGGCATATATCGGGAAGATTAGTCGGCCCCCACCTATGAATCAGTGACAACAAGGGCAAAGAGCCAAAGCGAAACCTTGCATATAAGCTCTTGCCCTGCGAATCCGGTATCACATCCAAATAGGATTCAAACTTTGGGGACCATTTAATATCAATGAAGGAATTAGTTAAGCGACCATGGGATTTGTGAGTTATGTAGTTATCCTTAACATAAGACCAATAGGTTAACTTTAAAACGTTTTTGTGCCGTCTCTCTAATTTATGGGGATTATCCCAGTAATCGCCCAGACCCAATAGCCGGAGCCAATGGGCCACATGGCGAACCCAGGGAAGAGTATTAGCGTTTTGGCATTTCAATAGATCGAGTAGTGCGGTCTTGTATATATCTAGTTCGGGGGTTGTCCACAACCTAATCCAATAGAGGAGAGGTCTTAGAGTAGCTAGATCTGCTACTCGGCTTAACCCCAGATCTAGAAATAATGGGAGCAAGGGTGTGGTACGTGGACATGCAATTAAGGCCCTTGCAAAATTGTTTTCCCCCACACTGATCTTGTTACAGTTAGCGTAACCCCATACCTCCGCTCCGTACAGGGCTGCACTTTGAGCCTTAGCTGTATAAATTTTTATTGCTGGGGAAACTACTTTTGTAGAGGTGCTTTGATAAAAACGCAATATAGATGAGGCTCTGTGTTGTAGGAGCCCTGCACTTTTTGTAATCTGCTCTTCCCATAATAGTTTGTTAGTTAACCTAACTCCCAGGTAATCTATAGAGCTTACTTCCTTCAACAGTACTCCCTCAATATGGATGGAACATTTTTTCCTAGGTCCCTTAGATAACACCATCAGTTTAGTTTTGTTAATATTAACCTCCAACCCATGATCACTACAAAATTGGCTAAACCGGTCAACAAGGGTTTGCAACCCCATTGGTGTCTTAGAGATGAGAAGTGAGTCATCGGCGAAAAGCAAGATGGGAATTTTTTGTGTATTCAGGGAAGGGGCATCATTCTGGCCTATGGACACAGTCTTTACTACTTCATTAATAAATACGGTAAACAGTAGGGGGGCTAGCACACAACCTTGGCGAACTCCTCGTCTAATTGGGATCCGCTCTGTCAGTTCGCCTTGTTCACCCCACCTCACTTGGGCATAGGTGTTCTCATGTAGTCGTTTTAACAGGAGTAAAAGATCCTCTGGGACTCCCAATCTACCCAGCACTTCCCACAGCTTGGCTCTTGGGACCAGGTCAAAAGCCGATCGCAGGTCTATAAATACCACATACAGGCATTGCTTGGCCACAAGAACGTATTTCCAATGCAATATGGCTAATCGAAAGACCTGGTCTATCGTGCTAGTTTTTGCACGAAACCCTGCCTGTAAATGAGAGAGGATTTGGTGCTTCTCGACCCAGTTGATTAGCCTCTGCAAAATTTGTTTAGCAAATATTTTTTGTAGGTTGTCTATGAGGCTAATTGGCCTGTAGTTAGCTGGAAGATTAGCATTTCCTTTTTTATAAATGGGTATGATCTCTGCCCCCTTCCATGTATCTGGAATTAGCCCCCCTGCAGCTATGCTATTTGAGATGGCATTAATATACCAGGACCAAATGGATGGTTCCGATCTATAAAGATCTCCAGGGAGCTTGTCTGGTCCAGGTGCTTTGCCAGGTTTTAGGCTAATTATAGCCTCAAGGGTCTCTTCTATTTTAAAGATAAGGCAACCCTCGGGGACACACTGAGCCACCACTTGGAGGGCCATGCTGGAGTTTGATTCCAACAATTTAGTTGGAGAGTGGACCACATTAGTGTCCATTGGGCCTTCTGGTAGGGCATAAAGAGTAGTAAAATGCTCTACCCAGCTTTCTGGTTGAATATGGTTGCTGGGACAGCTCCTGCCTCCATTTTCTCTTTTGGACAGAAGTTCCCAGAAACGCTTGTTATTCTTCTCTCTGGAAGCATCTAATAGTTCCTGCCACAGGGAATCCTCCCACCGCTTTTTAGCGTTAGACAAGGTTACTTTGTATAGAGACCTGGCTTGTTTAATTTCCCCCTGGGAGCCAGACATTACTGCTACCCAATGTATTACCTTTGCCGTGCCAAAAAATCCCTCGCTTTACTTTTTAACGCACCCCCTCCTTTGCATCGGCTTTTGTTGATGCATCCCATGTACAGTGTGTAAAAAGGATACAACCACTGATTCTTAAGAATTGAGGTTCATTTAAGCTTTTTAAGAGATAGCTTGACTTGTGAATACTAGATGTTTGTCATTTTTGATCTTTTTCCATTCAGATAAATATTATCCACTTCTTAAACTGGTGTGGAGTACTATATGAGTTATTGCACAATTACTTTATAAATTGCCTTCTAAACTAAGCCTGCCTGCTCTGTGCCAAGCTACTGGAAGGTAAGCACAGGATAATTTAGACTGTGTTGTCACTTACCCCGGCCAGGATTGTGGTTCCTTCTTGAACAGGGTGCATACCTCTCATAACTAGAGACCCAATTTCTAACAAAAATGAATATTTCACATTGACTTAATAAGCCTCTGTTACTTTAACACATGTCTAAATCTTTCATTTGATAATTGTTAGTTTTAAAGTTACAAATAAAAATAGAAATAGTGAGCTCCAGAACAGCAAGTTTAATGTGTTGCACACACTAGAAAGAATTTCGATGAACACCCTTCCATGTTATGCTGTTAGCAGGAGATAACAATTGAACTGAATCTGGCTATAGAATACATTTAACATAACTTCATATTATAATTGAACAATGTAATATTTACATAAAACTATTGTATATTTACCTGTCAATTAACCTCATGGCAATTGATGTTGCATTCTAAACTAATTTTCTAACAAAAATGTAATCCTGAGCTCCTCTTCATCAGTGCCTTGCTGTTCTTCACCATCCCGGGACATATCATTGTAAAATCTGTGAAACCAAGTTTGAGTTGGGGAATACATGTATTCCAGTGTAGTGCTCCTATACAATGACAATTTGTTTACTATACTGAGACTTCAGTAACTGAACAAAGACATTCAATTAATGTCAATGAATACCCTATCATCCAAAGGTTTCCAACAACCTTCTCAAAGAACAAATTGGTTGTAGCGTTAGATAAACCAAATATCACGTTTTTATAACATGCTTTCAAATCCATTGATTGTGGTTCAGATGATAAATTTAAACAGATCATATTTGAGGGAGTTACATTATATAAATGTACCTATGGCTTGTTCTACAGCATTTAAACCAATTCATTTTTCTCCCTTTTCCCTGTCCTTTCCTTAACTGTTATAATGACAAATGTCATGCCATGCTAAGTATGATGGGTTCTTTCTAACCAATCTTCAACCTGTGAAAAAAGGTAATATTTAACATGAATATCTTTAAACGTATCCGATAAATGCACCTTTTCAAATTTGGAAATAAACCTGTGATGCATATGCTTACAAGAAAGCTTTTGACAACAACTGGCTTTTGTGGATATTTGAGGAACAAAATTGCTTCTAAATAATGGAAAACTTGCAAGTGCTCCTGAACACTCAATTCTCTGTTGTTTGCTCTTTTGTATAACCCTAATGATCCTCCTTTGCCACCTTCAAAATGAGGACATTCACCAGGCATCTTCACTTCACATCTGTCTTTTGCAGCTTTTCTAGATTGTTAACTTGGATAGGTGTTTCAAATAAAACCGATTTCATAAAGTTGAAAACAGCTTTTTTACAACTTAACATTCATAAACTTTATCCATTGCATTATCTTGATTTTAGCTGTTCAGGCTCTGCTTCACTTGGTTGGTAAAGCTTGAAAGTTAGAAATATGCAATAATTAAAATGTGAACTGACTAGCAGTGTAAAGTAATATTACATTGTGTTATTGTGACCGAGAGGAAATGGATGCTTAAAGATATCCAACATGAGGTAGAAGTGTGGGTTGATTTTGACACCATTATGAGCATATACAAGCACAGAGAATAGAAAATATTTTTGAAAGTGTATATTGGGCTTGAGGCTTTAATATAATTATCTCAAGATGTATGTTTTCCTTACAATGGAAGTGTCTTTTTAGGCTTCCCATCAATAAAGCATCCACTTGGCTAGAGTAGAATGATTGCATTTCCTCTGTTAGTTTCATCAAAGAGTTCCTTAAGATTCTCATATTGGGACATTTGTCAGTAGTATAAGGGGATACCTTCCATCAAACTTTTTGACAGTTGCCACGCCCTGTGATGACGTAGGCAATGATTCGGGTGCCTGTCATGTGCCTGTGCCTGTGGCTATGTGGGGGCACCTTGGCTAGTGCCAGGGTGCCCACACACTAAGTATCTTGGCACCTAACCTTCAGCAAGTGAGGGTTAGACATATAGGTGACTTATGTGCAGTGAAAAATGGCTGTGAAATAGCGTGGACGTTATTTCACTCAGGCTGCAGTGGCAGGCCTGTGTAAGAATTGCCTGAGCGCTCTATGGGTAGCAAAAGAAATGCTGCAGCCCATAGGGTTCTCCTGGAACCCCAATACACTGGGTACCCAGGTACCATATACAAGGGAATTATATGGGTGTACCAGTGTGCCAATGAGAATTGGTAAATTTAGTCACTAGCCTGCAGTGACTATTTTAGAAAGCAGAGATAGCATAAACATTGAGGTTCTGGTTAGCAGAGCCTCAGTGATACAGGTAGACACCACACAGGGAACACATACAGGGCACATACGATGAGCACTGGGGTCCTGGCAGGATCCCAGTGACACGAGGGCTAAAACAAACAAACATACATACAGTGAACATGGGGGTAACATGCATGCCAGGCAAGATGGTACTTTACTACACAATCCCCCCCCCCCCCAACAAAGGACAATAAGACTAGCCTTGTCCTGATGGGTCTTCATTGTCTAAGTGGAAATATCTGGAGAGTCCATCTGCATTGGAGTGGGTACTCCCAGGTCTATGTTCCACTGTATAGTCTATTCCCTGTAGGGATATGGACCCCCTCAACAATTTAGGATTTTCACCTTTCATTTGTTTTAGCCAAAGTAGAGGTTTGTGGTCTGTCTGAACAATGAAGTGAGTGCCAAACAGGTATGGCCTCAACTTCTTCAGTGTCCAGACCACAGCAAAGGCCTCCCTCTCAATGGCAGACCAACGCTTTTCTCTAGGGGTCAACCTTCTACTAATAAAAGCAACAGGTTGATCCTGGCCCTCAGAATTAAGTTGTGATAGGACTGCCCCTACTCCTAATTCGGATGCATCAGTTTGGACATAGAATTTTTTAGAGTAACAAGGGCTTTTCAGGACAGGTGCAGAGCACATGGCCTGCTTCAGCTCCTCAAAAGCTTTCTGACAGTTTGCTGTCCATAATACCTTTTTAGGCATTTTCTTGGATGTGAGGTCATTAAGAGGGGCTACAATGGAGCCATACTTCTTTATGAACCTCCTGTAATACCCAGTGAATCTCACCTGAGTCTGAGTAGTAGGGGGAACCCAATCTAAAATTGTTTGGATTTTCCCCTGAAGTGGTGCAATCTGTTCTCCACCAACCAGGTGTCCCAGATAAACCACTTTCCCCTGCCCTATCTGGCACTTTGAAGCCTTGATAGTGAGGCCTGCCTTTTGCAGGGCCTCTAAAACTTTCCATAGGTGGACCAGGTGATCATCCCAACTGGAGCTAATACAGCTATATCGTCCAAATATGCTGCACTAAAAGCTTCCAGCCCTTGCAGGACTGTATTCACCAACCTTTGAAAAGTGGCAGGTGCATTTTTCAATCCAAAAGGCATTACTGTGAATTGGCAATGGCCTCCAATGGTTGAAAATGCAGTTTTAGCATTTGCATCTTCTGATAACTTGATCTGCCAATACCCTGCAGTCAAATCAAAAGTGCTTAGATACTTGGCAGATGCCAGTGTATCTATTAGCTCATCTGCCCTGGGTATAGGGTGAGCGTCAGTTTTGGTTACCTGGTTGAGACCTCTGTAGTAAACACAAAACCGCATTTCCTTCTTTCCATCTTTGGAATGAGGTTTTGGTACAAGTACCACTGGAGAAGACCATGGACTTTCAGAGTGCTCAACCACTCCCAGTTCTAACATTTTCTGCACCTCTTGCTTTATGCAGTCTGACATGGTCAGGCTGCCTATAGATCTTACTTTTGACAGGCAAGCTGTCTCCAGTATCTATAGTGTGCTCACACCAAGAAGTGGTACCTGGCATAGTAGAGAAGAGTTCATAAAACTGACCCAGGAGATTTATGCAGTGGTCTTTCTGCTCAGCAGTAAGACAATCTGCCAGTACTACACATTCCACTAGAGCATCTTGTTCTGTGGAAGAGAAGAGATCAGGGAGAGGGTCACTCTCTTCTTCCTGTCCCTCATCAGTTGCCATGAGCAGGGTGAGATCAGCCGTGTCATAGTAGGGTTTCAGGCGATTGACATGGAGCACCCTAAGGGGACTCCTGGCAGTGCCTAAGTCAACTAAGTAGGTGACTTCACCCTTTTTCTCAACAATTGTGTGGGGTCCACTCCATTTATCTTGGAGTGCTCTTGGGGCCACAGGCTCCAAGACCCACACTTTCTGCCCTGGTTGGTACTGAACCAAAACAGCCTTCTGATCATGCCATTGCTTCTGGAGCTCTTGGCTGGCCTGAAGGTTTTTACTGGCCTTTTTCATGTACTCAGCCATCCTTGATCTGAGGCCAAGTACATAATCCACTATATCTTGCTTTGGAGCTTTTAAAGGTTGTTCCCAACCCTCCTTAACAAGTGTTAGTGGACCTCTCACAGGGTGTCCAAAGAGGAGTTCAAAGGGGCTGAAGCCCACTCCTTTCTGGGGTACCTCCCTGTAAGCAAAAAGGAGGCATGGTAAAAGGATATCCCATCTCCTGCGGAGTTTTTCAGGGAGTCACATAATCATGCCTTTGAGAGTTTTGTTAAATCTCTCTACCAGTCCATTTGTTTGTGGATGATAGGGTGTAGTGAACTTGTATGTCACACCACACTCCTTCCACATGGCCTTTAAGTAAGCAGACATGAAATTGCTTCCCCTGTCTGATACCACCTCTTTTGGGAAGCCCACCCTGGAAAAGATTCCCAGGAGGGCCTTTGCCACTGCAGGAGCTGTAGTGGTCCTAAGAGGAATTGCTTCAGGATATCTGGTGGCATGGTCCACTACCACCAAGATAAACATATTGCCTGAAGCAGTAGGAGGGTCAAGGGGGCCAACTATGTCAACCCCTACCCTTTCAAAGGGAACCCCAACCACAGGCAGTGGAATAAGGGGTGCCTTTGGGGTGCCACCTGTCTTGCCACCTGTCTTGCCACTGGCTTGACAGGTTTCACAGGACTTACAAAATTCCTGTGTGCGCTCTGACATTCTAGGCCAATTAAACAGGGGAACAAGCCTGTCCCAAGTTTTCATTTGCCCCAAATGTCCAGCTAAGGGAATGTCGTGAGCAAGAGTTAGGAGGAACTTTCTGTACTCCTGAGGAATCACCAATCTCCTGGCAGCTCCAGGTTTTGGATCCCTTGCTTCAGTGTACAAGAGGTTGTCCTCCCAGTAAACTCTGTGAGAGTCACTGACATCCCCATTTGCTTGTTTGACAGCTTGCTGTCTTAGACCCTCTAGTGTGGGACAGGTCTGCTGTGCCACACTCAGCTCCTCCCTGGCAGGCCCCCCTTCACCCAAAAGCTCAGAAGTGTCTGCTTCCAGCTCCTCTGGTGTAGGTTCTGCACAGGGTGGGAATTCTTCTTCCTCAGAAGTAGAATCTACTGTAGAGGGAGGGATAGTAGGTACTGATTTACCTTTGCTACCCCTAGCTTTAGGGAGCACTTGGTCCATTCTTCTAGGATCCAAGTCACCCTGTCCTTTTTGCTTTTTGGCCTGAGCCCTGGTCAAAGCAAAAATATGCCCTGGAATGCCCAGCATTGCTGCATGAGCCTCCAACTCCACTTCTGCCCAAGCTGATGTCTCTAAATCATTCCCTAATAGACAGTCTACAGGTAAATCTGAGGCAACCACAACTTTCTTTGGGCCAGTAACCCCCCCCCCCCCCAGTTGAGATTCACAACCGCCATGGGGTGGCTAAGGGTGTTGTTGTGAGCATCGGTTACTTGGTACTGGTGACCAAGTAGGTGGTGTTCAGGGTGGACCAGTTTCTCTATTACCATTGTAACACTGGCACCTGTGTCCCTGTAGGCCTGAACCTCAACACCATTTATTAGGGGTAGTTTCTTGTACTTATCCATGTTAAGGGGACAAGCAACCAAGGTCGCTAAATCAATTGCCCCCTCAGAGACTAACACAGCCTCTGTGGTCTCCCTAATTAGACCAACCCCAACTAAGTTACCAAAAGTGAGCCCAGCTACTCCCTTGGATTGGCTATTAGTAGGTTTGCTCCCACCACCACTGCTATTAGTAGGGACACTAGGTGTAGCAGTAGGGGTTGTAGTGTTAGGAGGCTTGGTGCTTTTCTTTGGACAACTGGGATCTGTTGTCCAATGGCCTTTTATTTTACATAAATAGCACCATGGTTTCTTTTCTTTGTTTTGATTAGAAGAGGATTTGGGCCCACCACCCCCACCAGAGTGTTTTTGTGGGCCTGATGAAGACTCATTTTTAGATTTGTCCACCCCTTGTCAGAAGACTTACCATCCTTCTTCTTATTGCCATCTTTGTCACCCCCTGTATGAAATTTTCTGTTCACCCTTGTTCTGACCCATTTGTCTGCCTTCTTTCCCAATTCTTGGGGAGAGGTCAGATCAGAGTCTACCAGGTATTGGTGCAACAAATCAGACACACAATTATTAAGAATATGCTCTCTCAGGATCAAGTTATACAGGCTTTCATAATCAGTAACTTTACTGCCATGTAACCACCCCTCCAAGGCCTTCACTGAATGGTCAACAAAGTCTACCCAGTCTTGTGAAGACTCCTTTTTGGTCTCTCTGAACTTCATCCTGTACTGTTCAGTGGTTAAGCCATAACCATCCAGGAGTGCATTCTTAAGAACTGTAAAATTATTGGCATCACTTTCTTTCACAGTAAGGAGCCTATCCCTACCCTTTCCACTAAATGATAGCCATAGGATAGCAGCCCACTGCCTTTGAGGGACATCCTGTACAACACAGGCCCTCTCAAGTGCAGCAAACCACTTGTTAATGTCATCCCCCTCCTTATAAGGGGGAACTATCTTATGCAGATTCCTAGAATCATGCTCTCTTGCAGGATGACTATGGGGAATACTGCTGCTGCCACCATGGGTTTCAAACCCAATTTTCTGTCCTTCTCTTTCTATCTCTAGAGACTGCCTATCTAAATCTAGCTGTTGCTTCTTGAGCTTCAGCCTGGATTCCTCCACTCTCAATCTATTGAGCTCCCTTTCTAACACTCTGTCATCAGGGTGGGTGGGAGGGACATGCCTAGAAACAGAAGTATGGTGAGAATGAACAGAAGGAGACCTGTCCCTAACAGATGGCACCCTAACAACCTGGCTAACAGAAACCGCACTTCTACTATGATGAGAATGAATACTCTTACTGTGATGTGAGACCACACTGTCAGTATGATGTGACTCTACATCTGTGCCAGCTATGCTAGGGGATCTGCCAATGGGCAGGCTAGGAAGTTTCCTTTCTAAATCTTTTGCTAGGGGTGCCCCAGGATCAGATTGGGAACCATCAGCTAACTTTTCAACAGAAGTGCCACCTCTGGCCTTATCCTGTTCAACAAGCATATTCACCAACAGTTTTCTAGAGGGATTCCTCCCTACACTTAAACCTCTATCTATGCAGAGACTCCTTGCCCCTTTCCAGCTAAGGTGATCATAAGCAAGTTTGGACAGATCAACAGTATGGCCTGTGCCAGACATTTTAGACAGTGTTTAAGTGATAGAAAAAGTGAGAAAAACGTTTTTTAGAACTTTTGGAAAGACAGAAAAAAACATTTAAAACTTTTTAAGAACTTTTAGAATGTTTAGAGGTACTTTTCAGCACTTTAGAAAAGAAGTGAGAGAAGAAAAGCAAAACTTTTTGGTTAGTTGTACATACACTGAACTTGTTTTGTATATTTTTCTCTTATGAAAAGTACAGTGACAAAAGTGGTAAGTAGTTGCAAAGTACTTATCCCACCGCTGCACTATCAATGTAGGAGGCTGGACTGGCTTGTAGTGAGTACCAAGGGGTACTTACACATTGCACCAGGCCCAGGTATCCCTTAATAGTGTATAGGGTGTCTAGCAGATTAGGCTGATAGATAATGGTAGCTTAGCAGAGCAGCTTAGGCTGAACTAGGAGACGAGTGAAGCTCCTACAGTACCACTAGTGGCCCTTGCACAATATCATAAGAAAACACAATACATAGATATACTAAAAATAAAGGTACTTTATTTTTATGACAATATGCCAAAGTATCTCAGTGAGTACCCTCAGTATGAGGATAGCAAATATACACAAGATATATGTACACAATACCAAAAATATGCAGTATAGTCTTAGAAAACAGTGCAAACAATGTATAGATACAATAGGATGCAATGGGGACACATAGGGATAGGGGCAACACAAACCATATACTCCAAAAGTGGAATGCGAACCACGAATGGACCTCAAACCTATGTGACCTTGTAGAGGGTCGCTGGGACTGTAAGAAAACAGTTAGGGTTAGAAAAATAGCCCACCCCAAGACCCTGAAAAGTGGGTGCAAAGTGCACCTAAGTTCCCCAAAGGACATAGAAGTCGTGATAGGGGAATTCTGCAGGAAAGACCAACACCAGCAATGCAACAACAAAGGATTTCCAGACGAGAGGACCTGTGGAACAAGGGGACCAAGTCCAAAAGTCACGAGCAAGTTGGAGATGGGCAGATGCCCAGGAAATGCCAGCTGTGGGTGCAAAGAAGCTGCTTCTAAGCAGTAGAAGCTGAGGATTCTGCAAGAAAGACAAGGGCTAGAAACTTCTCCTTTGGAGGATAGATGTCCCACGTGGTGAAGAGTCGTGCAGAAGTGTTTTCCTGAAGAAAGACCGCAAACAAGCCTTGCTAGCTGCAAATCGTGCGGTAAGGGTTTTTGGATGCTGCTGTGGCCCAGGAGGGACCAGGATGTCGCCAATTGCATCTGGGGACAGAGGGGGCGTCGAGCAAGACAAGGAGCCCTCTCAGAAGCAGGCAGCGCCCGGAGAAGTGCCAGAACAGGCACTACGAAGTAGAGTGAAATGGTGCTCACCCGAAGTTGCACAAAGGAGTCCCACGCCGCCGGAGGACAACTTAGAAAGTCGTGCAATGCAGGTTAGAGTGCCGTGGACCCAGGCTTGGCTGTGCACAAAGGATTTCTGCCGGAAGTGCACAGAGGCCGGAGTAGCTGCAAAAGACGCGGTTCCCAGCAATGCAGTCTGGCGTGGGGAGGCAAGGACTTACCTCCACCAAACTTGGACTGAAGAGTCATTGGACTGTGGGAGTCACTTGGACAGAGTTGCTGGATTAAAGGGACCTCGCTCGTCATGCTGAGAGGAGACCCAGAGTACCGGTAATGCAGTTCTTTGGTGCCTGCGGTTGCAGGGGGGAGATTCCGTCGACCCACAGGAGATTTCTTCGGAGCTTCTAGTACAGAGAGGAGGCAGACTATCCCCACAGCATGCACCACCAGGAAAACAGTCGAGAAGGCAGCAGAATCAGCGTTACAGAGTTGCAGTAGTCGTCTTTGCAACTTTGTTGTAGTTTTGCAGGCTTCCAGCGCGGTCTGCAGTCGATTCCTTGGCAGAAGGTGAAGAGAGAGATGCAGAGGAACTCTGATGAGCTCTTGCATTCGTTATCTAAGGAATTCCCCAAAGCAGAGACCCTAAATAGCCAGAAAAGAGGGTTTGGCTACTTAGGAGAGAGGATAGTCTAGCAACACCTGAAGGAGCCTATCAGAAGGAGTCTCTGATGTCACCTGCTGGCACTGGCCACTCAGAGCAGTCCAGTGTGTCAGCAGCACCTCTGTTTCCAAGATGGCAGAGGTCTGGAGCACACTGGAGGAGCTCTGAGCACCTCCCAGGGAAGGTGCAGGTCAGGGGAGTGGTCATTCCCCTTTCCTTTGTCCAGTTGCGCTCCAGAGCAGGGCTGAGGGGTCCCTGAACCGGTGTTGACTGGCTTATGCAGAAATGGGCACCATCTGTGCTCATGAAAGCATTTCCAGAGGCTGGGGGAGGCTACTCCTCCCCAGCCATGACACCTTTTTCCAAAGGGAGAGGGTGTAACACCCTCTCTCTGAGGAAGTCCTTTGTTCTGCCTTCCTGGGCCAAGCCTGGCTGGACCCCAGGAGGGCAGAAACCTGTCTGAGGGGTTGGCAGCAGCAGCTGCAGTGAAACCCCTGAAAAGGCAGTTTGGCAGTACCCGGGTCTGAGCTACAGACCCGTGGGATCATGGGATTGTGCCAACAATTCCAGGATGGCATAGAGGGGGCAATTCCATGATCTTAGACATGTTACATGGCCATATTCGGAGTTACCATTGTGAAGCTACACATAGGTAGTGACCTATGTGTAGTGCACGCGTGTAATGGTGTCCCCGCACTCACAAAGTCCGGGGAATTTGCCCTGAACGATGTGGGAGCACTCTGGCTAGTGCCAGGGTGCCCACACACTAAGTAACTTAGCACCCAACCTTTACTAAGTAAAGGTTAGACATATAGGTGACTTATAAGTTACTTAAGTGCAGTGAAAATGGCTGTGAAATAATGTGTGCATTATTTCACTCAGGCTGCAGTGGCAGGCCTGTGTAAGAATTGTCAGAGCTCCCTATGGGTGGCAAAAGAAATGCTGCAGCCCATAGGGATCTCCTGGAACCCCAATACCCTGGGTACCTCAGTACCATATACTAGGGAATTATAAGGGTGTTCCAGTATGCCATTGTAAATTGGTGAAATTGGTCACTAGCCTGTTAGTGACAATTTGGAAAGAAATGATTAACTGTCTCACTGAGGCTCTGCTATCCAGAACCGCAGTGGTTATGCTCTGTCATAACACAGGTATCACATTCAGGGCACACTTATGAGCACTGGGCCCCTGGCTGGCAGGGTCCCAGTGACACATACAACTAAAACAACATATATACAGTGAAATATGGGGGTAACATGCCAGGCAAGATGGTACTTTCCTACAGCACTCCTTACAAGTCACACTGGACAAGATCTTCAGGGCTATTGAGGAGTCCAAAACTACACTCCAGTGAGAAATCAGCCAGGTATCAGTGGAGCTGGGCCTATTGCGAGCAGACCACCATAAGCTAGCAGTTAGGGTCCGATGCGCTGAGACAATGTTTATGAATCTGGCCCCAGTGTAATAAGAGACTCGGGCTACCATAGCGCAGCTGACAGACCACATCCAGAGACTGGAATGCTGGGCTGAAGAGGCTGAAGGACAGAACCGGAGGAATAATGTGCGCATAATTGGGTTGCCAGGAGGAGCCGAGGGTGCTGATGGTGACCTTTCCTGAAAAATGGCTGCAGCAGGAGGTCCCCCCAGGACTACTCACCCCTTTCTTTGCCTTGGAGAGAGCCCATTGGGTGCCGTCAAGACCAGTCACGTTGGGACAGCCCCCACGAACTGTGGTGGCTGAACTGCTCCACTAAAGAGATAGGGACATCCTGCTGCAGAAAGCCAGAGAAGCTGGACCCTTCAGAGCGGACAATGGAACAGTGACTCTTCCCAGACTTCACTGCGGAGGTACAGTCCAGGCGGGCCTGCTACCTAGCGGTGAAGAGGGCTATGAGCGATGCGGGCATCCAAAACTCGCTCCTGTTCCAAGCCAGGATGAGTGATTCTGGAGAGCCACACTATTTTCCTTCAAACACTGGAGGAGGCCTGGGAATGGCTGGAGGTGCACAAGGCGGGAGGGGACGTCGCATTGGCAGGGACACAGCGAGGAGATAGCAGAACAGAGCCTGCCCAAGAACGAGGCCAACTCTAGCACAAAAAGAACTGGATAGGCAGGCTGCCTTGGAGGCGGTGGCGTCGCTGAAACAGAACAGTAACGCGGAGTCACTGAGATCAGCTGTTTGTTTTGCACACGCTGGGTAACCGCGTGTTGCGGTATTGCCGTGGGAAGTGGGAGTTGGGGGATTGATGTTTCCTTCTTTTAGAATGCGCAGGAGATTAGTTATTTCGGAATTAACACTGATATCGGTACCTATGGGACATGGGGTAGTGCTGAGGAATGACTGTCACCAGGAGAAGGCAGAAGCTCCTTCCCGACCTGGTTCCATCCAACGATGGACTACAAGCTGATAACGTGGAACGTCCGGGGGATGGGGTCACTTATTAAATTATGGCTGGGTCCAAACTGGGGTGGCATGGTGAGCAAAAGAACGATGGATTAAACCCAGATCTATGACTGGGGGTGAGTGTTTGACAATGTTCAGCATTCCGTCCATCACTTGTTGTTTTTGCTTTGTCGCCCTAAGTGGGAAGGGTATGCCCAGACGTGGGTCCCGTGCTTCCCATGCCACTGGATTCAAGCTAGCCTGGCTGATGAGGGGTGAAACCCCGAAATCGGTCCCAGGATGCTTGTTTCTGGTCCAGTGAGGACCTGGCTTGGCAGTTCGGTCTGGACTGTTCCCATGAGGAACAGGGTCAAGACTGATTTGCATATGGCTGGGTCCAAACTGGGGTGGCATGGTGAGCAAAAGAACGATGGATTAAACCCAGATCTATGACTGGGGGTGAGTGTTTGATAATGTTCAGCATTCCGTCCATCACTTGTTTTTGCTTTTCACTTATTAAATGCCACAAGATCATGACAAATCTAAACAGAAGGGGGGTACATATAATACTGCTCCAGGAAAGGCATCTCACCGCTGGGGAGGTGAACAAGTTAAGATGCAGATGGAGGGGGCAGCTATTTGCCACCACACACACACACACACACTCAGCATTTGCGAGGGGCACTCTGGTTTAGGTGAGGGCTGGAACCCCATTCGAGCCCCTCTCCATAGACTTGGATCATGACAGCAGATACGTTAAAGTGGAGGGCAGACTTCAAGGTATACTAATAGTGCTGAGTTGTGTATATGCCCCTAACAAGGAGCAGGCTCGCTTTTGGCAGCCTTTCTCTGGGTGCTTGGCCAGGTCCTCGAGTGGGTGTTTTTTGATTGGGGTGACTTTAACTGCGTACTGGAAACTGGGATGGACCGCTCCCTCCCTCCCCTGCCTGGGGCAACAGCACACAAGATGGCAAAAAACCTAAATGACTGGAAGAGGCACTGGGGGTTAGAGGGCATCTGGTGGGTCCAGCACCCCTGTGATAGGCTTTACTCCTTCTATTCAAGGCTTCAAAAGCTACACACCAGAATAGATCTGGTGCTGTGTACCTGCTCCATTTCCCAAAAACTAGTCTGCTCTGAATATGTAGGCTGTACTTCATCAGCCTGTTGCTTATCACCTGGAGAGGTGTGGGAGCGAGAGCACCTACTCCGTCATGGATGGTTCAGTTGAGGACCCGGTGTATAGGGAGGGACTCAGATCTCACCTTTCAGAGCATAGTATCAATAAGGGATCCACCAAATTGTGCCGTATAGAGTGGGAGACTCTAAAGGTGGTGTACACACGTGGTCACTGTATGGGACAATCAGTAGGGATCAGACGTACCCTTGTGCATTAATTTAACCAACTGGAAAAGGAACTACATGATAGGTTGATGGAGCAGGGTACAGACCAGACAGTGCAACACAGACTCTTTAAAATGAGGGAATTGTTTAATCAAACACTGGAAAGGCTACGGTGCCATGATTACCAGCACCACATGAGGTCCATACAAGAGGAGGAGGGTAGATCGGGCAGGCTGCTGGCTTGGTTGGTACGGCCCGATGCGGGGTGTACTCCGATCACGAGTGTACGGGAGACGGATGGGGATCACATCTGTCCCATCCGAGATAAATGATGCCTTTACATCCTACTACACGTCCCTCTATGGACAACCCAAGGAGGACCGGCTGCAGTCGCTAGACCACCACCTACGGTCCCTCCCACTAGTCACCCTACAGTCAGAGGACAGAGTCCCTCTGGGAAGCTGCTCACCCTGGCAGAGGTGAAAACTGATATTACACAATTAGCCGCGGGTAAAACGTCAGGCTCGGATGGACTCCCCATGGGGTTCTACAAGACATATGTGGATCCCTTTTGCTCCCGCACTGGTTGACCTTTACACTGAGGCTTACGACACAGGCACCTTACCTGAGACTCTGCGGGAAGCATTGGTTGTTCCTCTGCCCAAGACCAAGTCACGAGAAGCGTCAGTGACTGATTTCAGGCCCCTATCCATGCTGAACTGCTACTTCAAAATTCTTAGCATGGCCCTGGCTAATAGGCTACTACACCATGTCCCCCACCAGAACAGTTTCATACCCAAGCATAATACCTCTCTGAGCCTGAGACAGCTATTCACACCTCTACACCTGCCACAGAAGGAGTGCCACCCTGGGGCTGTGCTTCTCTCAGTGGACCTCAAGAAAGCATTTGAATAAGTAAGGTAGGATTATCTGCGGGAAGTGATGACTCAAATGGGGCTGGGAGAGAATTGGATACGATGGGTTGAGCTGCTGTACTGTCTCCGGGTGGCGAGAGTTCGGGCGGGGTGATGTCGGCCACTTATCCAGTATTCTGTGGCACCAGACAGGGCTGTCCTCTTTCACCTTTACTGTTGCTATTGAGCCCCTGGCAGCACAGTTCAGAGTAGAGGGGCGTGGTAGAGGAGTGCTGTGGGGTCACGTGAAACACATATCGCTTTATGTAGAAGACCTACTGATTTTTTTTTTTTGCAGGATGGTGTATCGGGGGTTCCTTGGGCATTCACTCTGCTTGAGGGATTCATTATCCTGTCTGGTCTCCAGGTGAAGAGGAGGAAGACATACGTTTTCCCATTGACTGAGGGCACAGAGTGTTCCTCCTCTTGTCCTGTTGATATTCCTTAGCCCACCCCCCTCATACTTTCAAATACTTGGGCATACAGGTCTTTCACGATCCACGTGATCTACACAACAGGAACCTTGGTACAGCACTCCGATCCTTACAGTCCTGTGTGGTGTTTTGGCACTGCCTTAAACTCTCAGTGATGGCCCGAGGGGCATTGTCCAAAATGATTACCCCACCTACTATATTACTTTCCCAACCTTCCAATGGCTATACCGACGTCCTGGTTTAGGGACCTGAACATGCTCCTTAGAGGGCTCCTGTGGGATGGGGATCAACAACGGACATCCCTCCCCACCCTTCGCCAACCCACGCTGGAGGGCGGGTTGGCAGTTCCAGATTTTGAATTATATTATTTGTCATGCCCACTCCAGTGGGTGGCTAGGTGGCTGTTTGGGATGCACCAGCTGTACCTGACTGTACCCCGTGGTGAAATAAAACCTGACCTCTTCCTGGCTGGCCTGCTTGATGCCAGGAATGTCCTGCCTAAGCAGACCATTATGCTGACAGCGACCCTCTACTGCTGGAGAAGATGTCTGAAGTGCACTGGAGTGACAGTGGCTTACTCCCCTGGGGTGCCGCTGACTAGCATACCGTTGGGGATGCCTGGCCGCACCTTGATGCAAAGCCAGATGAGAGCTTGGACCCAGGAGGGAGTACTGACTTTGGGAGACCTCTTCAACAAGGGAATTCTACGCCTCTTCACGGAACTGGTGGAGGAGGGCAGGGTCCCAGGGGGGCAGTTCCTGACATATTGGACAATGGTTCTAGCTGTGAGGAAGTTATGGCCTACAGTGAATGCAGAGACACATGCCATATTGCACCTTCGGGGAAGACACTCATTTGATTACCAAGCTCTATAGGGCTCTTACTGAGGCTACCCTGCCGTCCTTACAGACCCTACAGGCGAAATGGGAAGAGACAGTGGGCAAAGACCTGACGGATGTAGAATGGCAGAGCGCTAGCATATCCCTGGAGAGTATCCAGAAGTACATGCTTCCGATACATTCAGTATAGCTGTGTACATAGAACATACCTCACCCCACACAGGCTTAGAGTAATATATGGTGGTTAGCCCAGGAGCTGTCCCAGATATAGGGGGTCATTCTGACCCTGGCGGTCCAAGACCGCCAGGGCCACGGATGACTGAAGCACCGCCAACAGGCTGGTGGTGCTTCATTGCCCATTCCGACAGCGGCTGTAAAGCCGCAGTCGGAAAACCGGGTCCGTCGGTTTCCGGCCAGATTAGCCCCGGCTGGGCGAATCCTCCATGGCGGCGCTGCAAGCAGCGCCCCCATGGGGATTCCGACCCCCTTCCCGCCAGCCTGTTTCTGGCGGTTTTCACCGCCAGAAACAGGATGGTGGGAACGGGTGTCCTGGGGCCCCCTAACAGGGCCCCAGTATGCTTTTCACTGTCTGCTTAGCAGACGGTGAAAAGCGCGACGGGTGCAACTGCACCCGTCGCACACCTGCAACACCGCCGGCTCCATTCGGAGCCGGCTTCTGTGTTGCAGGCAGTCTTCCTGCTGGGCCGGCGGGCGCTAACAATGTTAGCGCCCGCCGGCCCAGCGGGAAGGTCGGAATGGCCCCAGCGGTATTTCGACCGCGGAGCGGCCATCTGGCGGTTCCAGCCAGGTGGGCGGCGACCGCCTCGGTTAGAATGAGGGCCATAAAGCTGTAGCCCCGGATGTTCATCACATGGTCTGGGAATGCACAGACATACAGAGATGCTGGAGGGAAGTATTGGAGGACCTGGGGGGAGGGTCCCTTGGCACACAACTGGACCTAGGCCCCTTCCTGTGCCTGCTGGGTTTGCATGCAAGGCCAACTTCTAAGAGGGGGCAGCAGGTTCTTGGATCTCGCCCTACGTCCTATTCAGGCGTGGAATCGCCATTGCCTGGAAATCCCCAACGGGCCTGCATTTAGCAGACTGGAGGCGGGACGTGTCAGTATTGGCCCAGGCTGGATTGCAGGTGCAGCAAAGGGAGGAAGCCCGGGAGTTCGGACACGACCTATAACCCCACTGTGGACAGAGATATTGGAAGTATGGGAGGCTCAGAGATGAGAAACAGGAGGGGTGCGGGAGCCTAGGGAGGACGCAGCACCACTGGAGAGGGACCGGGTGACGCTTAAAGGGGTATAATAGGAGTGGGGGACACACAGATACTTATAGTGGACACACCTGAGAGGCCTCCCTACTCTCCCACGTGAGGGGGGAGCCCAGGTCCTCCTATGCCAATACTAATGTACTTGGCTCGATCATACAACCAACTTGGAGATGAAGCGGAGTCCTGCCAGGAATAGACCACACCACTACATTAGAACAGGGGACGGGCGGACACCTAATGTGACTCTCCCGGATGGGTGATCTAGATGCATATGCATAGCCCAGTCCCACCGAGCCACAACATATCTCTCCAGCACACTGTTTGTGTGTTCTTTGTTTTTCTATTGTTGCCTAAGTTAATAGTTTCTATGGTAATACCTAAGATGATAGGGAAGCTGAATGACCGCACTGGAAAAAGGACAAGCAAAGATATGATGATGTAATGTGCATGTTGCTTGACTGTATAAAGTCCAGAAGAGTAATCAAATGATTAAGTTACTGTATATGACCCAGTTTAATATATAAACTTGGATTGCCGTCCTGAGCTGAGGGGCACACCCATGCATCAACTGTTATTCAAATTAAGAAAATACGAATAAACAAAATTTTAAAAAAAGTAAATCATACGAACATCACAAAACAGAAGAAAACGTTTCTTCAAAATTAAAGTTTATGTAATATGTGGATGATTTGACATTAATACATTATTAAGTATAGCATTGCTCTGAGAAGAACTTATTAAATTTGACCATAACTGAACTAAGAGGCAAGACCATATAATGGGATAATTTGTGAAATCAAATATTTGCTTAAAATCACACATTTGTAGCAGAGAAGTCATGATTTATTGATGTATATTTCTTCTTTGTGTTAGCACTTGTTTTTATACCTCTGAGCATCTTCTGTAGTTTTTACAAATGATGAACTTGACTATGGGGTACGTTAGCTGCTGTACATTGAACAGTCACACTCACTTGTGTCTTTGAGCAATGGGTAGATTAAGGAAACATCTGAAAATTACAGGATGTGAAACTGACTGCAAGGCTTGATCCCGTCTATCCAGTTCCAAAGCCCGTAGTGTGGGCTGTAATGCGACATCCTGGGTAGAGTAAAGGTGTCAGGCAGAGGTCCCTTGAAAGTTCTGTTTCTTATGGGTTTGAGCTTTCGCGGCTCCCCCTTCCCATGGGGGCTCCTCATTACACACTGCTCGGTGGGGAGGGCACTTTGCGTTACACTGCTGCCTGCCACTCACAAACGACTGAGTGCACACCGGCTGATACAACAGCAGGCACGTTAGGCCACTGACAGGGACGCGTATAGCAGATGAGACTGGCATGGAGGCAACGCTGGGTCGCTGATCAAGAGGCACAATGTTTGCTGCCAAGTTGGACATTGAGAGATTGGAAATTCCTTAATGCATGGTTTATGATATATTCATGGGAACCACACGTCCGTGGCTTGAGCCTGTACCTGCATGGCACTTTATGAGCATAATGGGATTATCCCAGTAGTACACTTCTAGGTACAATTTCACCTCAAACATAGTGCTGGCACCAGGGCTTTTAAGCGAGAAACTAGGATGTCTCCCAAAGGGGCATTGCCCAATGTAAACAGGGGAGTGGCTTAAAATGTAAGTTGAAAGTCTATCACCATAGCGTGCCTCCCGACTATTTTGCTGCCTGTTTCTGTTACCGAATCCAGCTATATAATACAACAACTTAGGTTATGCCTGAAACAAGCCAAGACTGTTGGCATTGTCAATGGTTGTTAGCTGCATAAGATGAACAAGTAGCAACCAGGACTGGGTTCCAGCCTTCAGAAGCTCTATAGAGTTGTCATACATGTGACTACCTTCACCACAGCCCATGATGCTCCATGGAGACAGCAGTCTGACACATGACTTACTCTGCCTGTTGCCTGAGGTCCCGACTGCACAGCAGACAGGATGACCCCTTTCACGCTCGTGACCAAAACTTTGTGTGAAATCCCCGGGGCATCTGCGAGATTTAATGGGCTTGCTTGTCTTTATGTAAAATGTGCTCATTGCATCATTTCTTCCATCTCTACTTATATTGCGCAATTGTTTATTTTTAATTGTCTCTTCTTCTCTTTCCTTATTGCCTTTGTTATTGTGCACTTTTACACGGGGCTCTGTTAACAATAATAAATAGAAAGTGCATGAAGGGCGCCAGCTTGTGATGGGGCGATGGATAGGGCTTGTATCTTTGGAGGTGTTCCTCTGGGCACAGAGTGAGCGAGCAGCCTAGGACCATACGAGAAGACGTCTTAAAATACATAAATAAATAAAAAAATACCCATCTGAAAAAATAAAACTGATTGTACAGTAAAATTACAGTAGATGAAGGATAAATGTGGGGAACAGGCTTGTCTGAAATAAAAAAGGAAAGGAAAAACACACACTCAAATCCACACGTTGGCATTACAACCCATCTGTGAGACAGTAACAAAAGACTTGGGATTTGGCTTCACACAAGGTTTGAGGTGGGCTGCTGATGTGTTTGTGGTCTCCTGGTGTCAGGAACAGTTTCCCAGCACTACCTGAAATCAAAGGAGATGCACACCTAGCCATCAAAGGATAAACCACCTGCTTATTTTCCCTCTTCTCTACCTCAGCACTTCAATCAGCCAAGCCAAGTGCTGCTTTACATATGTTTCTGCCATAGGGTATAATCACATGTATTTACAATCAAACAATGGACTGCATCAGAATACTGCCATTTCCAATTGTATCCATCTGGAAAGGATGAAAGGCTGAGACAGCCTGACTGAACGTTCTAATCAATGATCTATGCATTTAACGGGGGCTCTGAGTTACCAACCGCATGGTCACAGGTGACTGCAATCCCTTTTAATGAGAAGCTTCATCCGTACAGCAAGTTTAATTAAACATCCCTAACTTGCTATCCTGTGGATAGCTGCGGGCATGTGTGAGTGTAACAGAGCATTCCCCAACCCACAGCTTTTCTCCAAAACGGTCCTGCATGCCCTTACCTGATGCCCTGGAATTAAAGCATTTTTCCTCCTTTCATTTGTGTGGAAAATATTGAAAAGAGTGTGGGCCCAAGCCATTGTGCCCCATTTATACAAATGCATATTACACCCTCACAGTACTCTGTTGGCGCTGCAGTGGAATGATGTCACTTCCGGATGTGCGTATTGCTTTTGCGAGTTCACCTGTGACTTCATTCCTGCAGGTACCTGTCTTGAGTTGAGCGGGAAGCAGATAACGGAATGGAAACATTTGGGCCATTTCTCAATGTGTATGTGACAGTGCATTATATGAAAACCACAAGACTGGAACAAATCCAATATGGCGATTGAGGTAGAATAGCCAAGCGGCAAGATCTGTTGTTTTAATTGAGGTTTTGAGCTTGAAACCTCAGAACGCCACACTCTCTGCTATAACAATTTTACACTGAAGCCCACTTTTTACAGTGGTCACTTTCAGATGAATATTTGCCTTGGGTTGCCTAGATTTGTATGAAGCCAAATCAATACCACTGTACCTAAACTTATAGAGGTTACTGCGCCAGAATACTATTTGTTGATTCTCATGTCCCATCCTAATATCCCTGCAAATGTGATGAGTGCACACAAGACACAAAATCATTCACGCTGGAGTACACGAATTGCTCTATAAGTGGAACTTTAAGAAGTCATAACAAGTCCAGTGCTACACGTCACCAAGTGCAGAATTGTTTTAATTGGTCACTTATTTGCAAGATCCCAGACAGAACATTGCATTGAAGAAGCAGTTAACAACATTATACAGTATACAGCACCAAGGAAAGTAAAAGAAGGATCCTTGCAAACTTCAAGCAGATGACAGTATCCCCAAAGGTACAACGTGAAACTAGAAGCTCCTTTTGATATTGCTTACATTAACCATTTGATGCACGAAGGTTTATGGTGTCAAAGCTCGTCACCCGTAAGATGAAGGTCCTCATCAGCCCACATTCAGTTTCTGTCACAAAAACGGCATTGGTTACTGACACGTTTGCTGTTTAATTGACCATATTTTACTTATTAAATGTACGATAACGTTCTTTCTTTTGTAATAGTTCTTAATACATCACCTTCTTCAGATCAGTGCACATTACATTCAGACAACAGTACAGCACTACCAGATTATACCCCACCAGCAGAGGACACACATGAAGATCCAATTGACACTGTTTGGGATAAGCTTTGTACCAGTTTAAAAGATTAAGACCCTCATTACAAGACCGCCAGGGTTGTTGTGGTGGATTTCACCACCAGCAAGATGGCGGTGAAATCCACAGTATTACGACCGTGGCGAAAGCGCAGCGGTCGCACGGCCGGGACCGGCGGTTTACCGCCACTTCAGTCCCTGCGGTTTTAATCCACTAGGGCAGCGCTGCTTGCAGTGGCGGTTGGAACTGCCAGGAAAAGACTGGCGGTACGGGGAGTCGCAAGGCTCCTGTGGGCCTCTGCACTGCCCATGTCACTGGCATGGGCCCCCTGACACGGCCCCATGCAGCTTTTCACTGTCTGCTATGCAGACAGTGAAAAGCGCGACGGGTGCAACTGCACCCGTCGCACAGCCGCAACACCTCCGCCTCCTGTGTTGCGGCCGTGATCCCCGCTTGGCCGGCGGGGATCTCAAAATGACCGAATCCTCAGCTCAAAGATGGTTTAAGTAATGACTCTGCTCTTGAACAATTTATGGATCAAGTTGAATTCACCATTTGAAATGAGTGCAAAGAAAATTTACTCTGTTCTGAGAGTTTGCTATTGTTTTTACTGGGCTTAATTTAGTTGTAATGGTGGTTTGTTATTTTTGAATATTATTTTTATTCTGTTTCTGTATAATACATTTTATTGGTGGAAATTATGAAAAATGTTTTGGAGTTTTTTTTTTTAATACAGAAATTTACTAATATGGGAGACACTAAATTGTTTAATACATATAGTTGAATAACTAACTTATTTTAAGAACATGAATTTGAAGATATTTTGCCTTACTTGTAAAATTAGTGTAATTATGAATGTAATATTTGTAATGCTAAGATTTTATTACTATATCATAATTTGGGGAGCTTAATTGTTTTGTATTGTTGTTGAGATGACAGGGGTTGTTAAAAGAATATTACATTTTTATATGGGAGATAGAGTGGTTTTATTAGAACAATTATAGTAGGATTATAGGTTTGTTATGAAGCTTCTTCTTTTTCTTTTCTTTTTAAAATGGGGTTTAGTGAATTTGTTAAGCTAAATAAGATGGTTATTTTTAAAACCTATAGGTGTTTAATTTCTTAAACGTTCTAGATTTGTTTTCTGAAAATATGTTTTAAAATATGGGAAGAAAGACGGTATAGACGGTTAAAGTTCTCTGGAAGTTGAGATGTTACTTTTTTTTGCTGAAATGATTTGAAAAGGCTAGGAGGATTCAAATTGAAATCTTAGTTGAGTTTGGGTAGAGGTTATGGTATTAATATTGTATGTTTTGTCTTGGGTTTGAACTTAAAGTATGCTGTCTTGTTTTACTCTCTTCGTTAAATTTGTGGACCATTACATGTGTGATTATTCTCCCATTTTTATTGGAACTTTAGTTGCCTCTCTCCATAAAGTTCTATTAGTAGTATAAGAGGATACCTTCCATTCAACTTTTTGACAGGTGCCACACCCCATGATGACATAGGCAAGGACGTGGGTGCCCTGCCCCGACGTTGTCAATCACTGTGCGTGTCATGTGTCTGTGTGATTGATAACCCTAAGAGCCTGTGCCTGGTGTCTGTGTGAGCCGGACATGTTCAGGCTGTCAAAAGGTTGTGAAAAATTACAACCTTAACAGCTTGCGTAGTGTATGACGCCCACTTTTTTGCACTTGGACCACATACAAGGCTCCCATAAGCGAGCAGTGTCAAGCATCAGAGTATCCTGATCAATAAGCCCTTGATTGCCAATATGAAGAGATACAATCCCATCATCAGAAGGGTGTCCTCTGAAGGTGGCATAACGACTTTCATTAGATATACCAATCGCCCGCCCTTTGCATTGGACTAGGACATGCTGCCGGGCACCACCTAAAGATGCAGGTTTTGACGATACGGGGTTTCACGGCGTCCCCAACCAGTGGTTTGAAAAGCTTCCCCCAAGTATGTTCTGATGTTGATATCACCTATTAAGGGTGATGGCGCCGGGAGCGAAGTCTCATGTAGCAGTGCAGAGGGTGGAAACAACCCCATCGACATGGAAGATCTTGAAGAGGCTATGCAGCCGAATACCTTGACGTTTTTTGAAGACATGGGTTTTTTGTGATCCAGGCCCCTGAGTCGGGTGTCGTGCAGCAGTCGAGCTCAGACTCTGGTCATGCGACGATGGAACTCGACGACTCTCAAGATTTAAGAGAGACCGCAGAGTCTCTGAAGTGTTGAGGTTAGTAAGTACCATCTATCTACAGTTAGCATGTATACCGGTATTTTATGTATTCTTAACTAATAGCTCTCTTTCTTTTGAACCATAGTAGTCAGCGGCCAAAAGAAGAGCTGTGAATAAGTTGCAAACAAAGATTAATGCTATACATTTTAATTGCTTTTGCTGTTCCAGTCAGAGTGAAAGTTCCATGAGCCAAAACAGCAACTTTTGTAAGGATGGTGTTGTCCCCAGAATGTCCTGAGCATTGAAAAGAAAACGTTGAGCATCCCTATGCCAGCTTTTGGGCTGTTAAGCTTTCACAACCATCGATGCTAAACCTTTGTGTGAAACATGACTAATATACCCTGTGTTACAGCCACAAAATTAACGATGCAGGCCAGGAGGGCCTCGAATGTCTAGATCAGTCATATGACCCAAGAATAACCATGCACACCTACAGCTCTCTAGGTCTATACAAAGTGTATAAACTGTTAAGATGGGTGTATGGGATGTCAACTTTAAAGAAAAATGTTTAACCTGAAATGATTTAAGTTTTGTTGACTGCACTCTGTGCGCTCCGAAACACGTGCAATCCGCACTCAAAGCTTAAAAGAATGCAAAGTCTGGGTGCTGCTGTTGACATAACTATGGTAGAAAGGATCATAGAAAGACATGTGGGTGATGTTTCCTTTAAAAATGGAAGAACGGGCGCTTTAGCCCCACGTAGACTGTTTTAAGAATGATGAGACAACCTGATAATGTATCGCAGTTGTACTATTTAACGTTGCATACTTACTTTTTTAGGACGGGGTCAGAACAATGCTGCGCAAGATGACTATGAATTACACACCGCAAACTCTTGCATTACAAAAATGTTCTTTGCGTTGCTCAAAGAAAGAATAGCTGAAATACAGCCTGTAACGTGGAACCAAATGAAGTTTTGTGAGCCACCAGATATGAAGCAGTGCGGCAGTTCTGAGTGTGTAACGAAGCAAAGCGCGGCACCTTATGCGGGGTGAATACCGCAGCGTATACAGGCGAAGGTTGATGGATTTAAGACTACCCCCGACAAACAGATTATGCAAAACACTGGAGCATTTTACCGAGCATTATTTCAATGATATGGGCTTTGCACTGTCAGAGAGAGAACTTACGAACTTTTAAATGGTGTCAGCACCCTGTGTGTGCAAAGTTATATGAGGGGTGAGCGGGCAGTCGTGTCTAGAGCTATTGAATTTATATCTATGAAAATAGCAAAACACGTGACGCTGAGACCTATTAGCTGTCAGGCTCCCCGTTATGTGTGTACACATTGAAACTTTTAGGTCATTTCATTATGTATACATAACGTGACAAACAATGGCTTTGATACGTGTCTGGAAACGGTAAAGTCTGCAGTGTTTTATGTACTGTTACCATTTTTATGTTTAATTAAACAACCTTACACAAAACAAACGTCTTTCATTTCATGGTTGCGGTGTGTGACAGCATGACAGGGGCTGGTTTAAGGAAGCTTTATTACAATACACTAGGAGTTGGAAGCTTCGGAAGTGCCAAAGCTCTGTTTAGAAGGGAAAACAAAAAAAACTGTTGGTGCACTGCCACACAAAAGCACATGTAGTGTAGATTCAAAGAAAAGACCAGTGCTCCAATGATGCAGAAGAATATTTCCTTCTTTTTAATATTTCTGTACAAGTTCAGTGCTTGATATTTTCAAACTCCGTAAATGAGGTACGTAAGGCAATGGATAGACAGCCAACGCGTTTCACCCACTGTTGGGGCTTCTTCAGGGCATAATGGAATCCAGTGAGTCACAGGGGCAAATGGTAACAGTACGTTTTTAGTACCGGAGTGTCTATAAGCCACGGTGAACACGTCTCAAATATAGGATATCCCGGTCCGAGGGACCGTTGTAGTATGTGCAGCTCTAGCACAAGTATTGTGCCGGTCTTTAAAAGTAAAACGGACTAAGTTTAGAAGGGCTCAAGTTGAAAATAAATCTGTAAACCAATCAGGGATGAAGACTTGGTTATCAGGGGAAGAGGCGTATTCACTCCACAAACCAGCCAGGAGACGTTTTAAGAGTAGGGCCACAGTTGTTAGCGCGCAGCTAGATTATCAGTGGCAGGCTGACATAATCAGTCTTCAAGATCTAGCAAAGCAGAACAACGGCGCAATGTATATATTAACAGTCATAGACGTATTGTCCCAAGTACGCCTATGCAGAAGCGTTAAACAATAAAAGTGGTACCAGCATCACCGCTGCCTCTAAAGTCATTTTCGTGAAAGGTTGTGTACCTAAAAAACTACAGACACTGGAAAATAATTTTTAATCAAGTCTTTTCAGAAATTATTAAAGCAGCACGCTGTTCAGCATTTTGCAACGCACACCGAGGTAAAAGCGGCGGGTGTAAAGCATTTTTCCCAGAACTTTAAAATCAAAGATGTGGTGATATTTCACAGCCAACAATACCTACAGATGTGGATGTTCTACAGGCTTTTATAGATATTTATAACGCCAGTTACCATAGGACCATCAAAATGTCTCCCGTGGAGGTAACGGATGATAATTTGTCAATGGGGTGGAAAACTATGTACGGGAGTCGTCTCGTGGTGAGGATCAAGAAACCTGTTCTAAAAGAAGGGGATCATGTTAGGGTTTCAAAGTTGAAGGGTGTCTTCACCAAGGGCTACCAACAGACATTTAGCAACGATTTATATATATATATATATATATATATATATATATAAAACACAAAGGTAATGCCTTTGCTACAGCCACTTACGGTGTCACAGCTGGGTGGCAACCCCTTCACACATTAAAATGTGATGTTTTTGTTAAAGTAGATCATTATATAGATTGACCCATGTGTATTTATTTATTATATTTTTCTCATTTTCTTTATTGTTTTCATTTAGATGTAGCAGGGAGTTAGTTTTGATTAAGTTATAATAAGGCTGAGTACATTGAATATATTGGCATAAACATGAGTTCACCGTAGAGATGTGTTGGAAAATGGGTTATTGGTAGGGCAGGTAGGTACCTACACCTAGCAACAAGCCACAAACCTCCACATAAGTACAGTTAGGTCTCAGTAAATTAATCCCAGCTCTACCCTTGGTAGCTTGGCATCGAGCGTCAAGGCTTAACTTAGGAGACAAAGTGTAAAGCATTCAAATATCACAAAACAGTAATTAAATAAAACACAGGAAACAGTTTAAAAATCCAAAACCAATTTATAAAAATAGCTTATATTTTTATCTTTAAAATGACACAAAAAAGATTAAAATCGGTTTAGGGGAACCGGAGATATGAATTTTTAAAGTATTATTATTTTCTAGCGCTTAGAAACAAAAAGCGCCAATCGGGTCATCTGGTTGCACCAGGACCGGGGCAAAGTCAAACTTTCAGGCCGACCGCGATGGAGCCCTGCTCGGCTACAAGTCGCGGGAGGCCTCGGTTAAAAAGTTACCTTCTGACTTAGTCTCTTTTTTGATGTTTTTCTTCCCCGGGACGAACCTGCCAGTTGGATCCGACCTCCTGGAGCCCTTGTCCGGATACGCGAAGTCGGTTTCCTCGGTGGTGATTTTTACCTTCGGACTTAGTCGTTTTTTCGAGATGAAAATCCTTCGACCGGGGTAAACCTGGATCTTGATCCGACGTCCGTGGAGCCCTTCTCGGATACGATGGCTGGAAGGTCCCGGTCAACTTTTTACGTTCGGACTTAGTCTCTTTTTTGGATGTTTTTCTTTACCGGGACGAACCACGAAGTCAGGCCGGGTCGCGGTTGAGGCAAGCCGGCTAGAATTTCCGTGTCGGGTCGGTCACTTTATGGAGCTTTTTTTCAAAAATTCTCCAATCTTTTCCAAACTTCTGGGGCTTCACCCAGATGTTCTTTTAAGGTTCTTTTGGGGTCCACAGCTCACCCCAAGGGTCCAGAAGTTCTGTGATGGTCCTTGGGAAGTGCGGACTTCAACTCCCAGAATACACCTGGCTCAAACTCCTTTTTGGCCACTGGACAGTGGTCAGCTGGTCACTTTTTCAGGAGTTGGTGCAGGGGACTCTGCTACAGGTGAAAAATTGCTATCCAAACAGGGAGTCCCTCCTTGAACCAGTGGAAGCCAGGCAAAGTCCTTCTTGTGGTGAAGCCCAAGTGTGCAGCTGGTGCAGTCTTTCTGAGTGCAGGTTCCAGGTGCAGGCCAGGGGTCCAGCAGGGCAGTCCTTCTTCTCCTTGTAGTTCCTTCTTCTTGAAATTTGGTGGGGATCTGAGGCGTGGGTGCAGGTCTGCCAGTTTTATCCTTGCTCCTGGGTGAAAAGCAGGGGGGCCCTGGTTCTCCAATCAGGGACAGGGTCGTCCCCCTGTGATGACCACTTCCTGGGAAGTGTGGCAAAAATCCATCCCAGAAGGCAACAGTCTCTAAAAATCCAAAATAGATGAATCTGATTTTTGGAGGAGAGATCTGGCTGAGCCCACCCACTGGTGTGGCTAAAAATCATAAACACACCCCTCTCCTAATCTAATCAAGGGGGCACCTAGCTGTCTGGGGTTGCAGGATGTGGGGGTGTTGCTGGGTGCTCCAGATGTCCTTCTCTGCCTTTGAAGACCAGTTTGGCAGCCCTCCCCCTTCCTGCCTCACCATCTGCTGAGGGGAGATTCTCTCCCCCAAGCACATTCCTTTGTGTGAAGCCAGGCCACTTCACACCTCATTAAAGTAGCCTGGCAGAAGCTGCTGCAGGCTGGCCAATCAGAGCACAGCAGCAAAAACAATGCAGAGCTGAAATTGGCAACTTTTTAGGTAAAGTCTAAACTTTTTACCTGAACTGGTTATATTAAATCCAACAACTGGAAGTTGTGGGATTTATTATAACAATCAATTTGATACCAAATTCTTGGTATGTAACATTTAAGGAGACTTTAAAATTTAAAATAAAGTCTGCCCATTCTAGCCTATGAAGGCCATTTACTTAAATGAGGGAAAAACGAACTTGGCTGTTTTTACCTCACCAGGGCTTATAAATCTATTTTTATAAAGTCCCTGCTTATAGTTACATGGCACCCAGCCCTAGGGGCACATAGGGCACACCTTAGGGGTGACTTATATGTAATAATAAGGTAGTTTAAGACTTTGGAAGTACCTTTAATTCTAAAGTCGAATTTGCATATAACTTTAATTTAAAAGCAGCCAGCAAGGCAGGCTTGCTTTTAAAATGACACTGGGCACCTCAGCAATGCACCTAGGTGTGCACCACCTATGCTGTGGTCCCTAAACCTACATGCCCTACCACATACTAGGGACTTATAGGTAGGTTAACTTAGCCAATTATAATTAGCCTAATTTGCATATCCATTTTACACAGAGCACTGGCCCTGGGACTGGTAAGCAGTACCCAGGGCACAGCCAAGAGTCAGTAACCACCAGTACCTATCCAGAAAGAGTGGGGGTGATCAGGCAAAAAAAGAGGACTTTCCTACACTGCCCCCCCCCGATGAAAGGTGATGGGTACTAACCTACACCCTGGTAGTCCTCATCAGCTAAGTGGAAAAACCTGGAAAGGCCATCTGCATTGGCATGAGCAGTCCCAGGTCTGTGCTCCACTGTGAAGTCCATCCCCTGTAGGGAAATGGACCACCTTAACAGTTTTGGGTTCTCCCCCCTCATCTGCATCAACCATCTGAGAGGTCTGTGGTCAGTTTGTACACGGAAGTGAGTGCCAAACAAGTAAGGCCTCAACTTCTTCAGGGACCAAACCACAGCAAAGGCCTCCCTCTCAATGGCACTCCATTTTTTCTCTCTGGGGAGTAGTCACCTGCTGATGAAGGCAACTGGGTGATCATGGCCCTCTTCATTAACTTGTGCTAACACTGCCCCAATCCCTTCCTCTGAAGCATCTGTTTGCACTACAAACTCCTTGCTATAGTCAGGGGCCAGTAACACTGGTGCTGAACACATAGCCTGTTTTAGGGTGTCAAAAGCTTTCTGACACTCTGGGGTCCAAATGACCTTCTTGGGTTGTTTCTTGGAGGTAAGCTCAGTCAGAGGGGCCACTATGGTCCCAAAATTCTGAACAAACCTCCTGTAATACCCAGTCAGGCCAAGAAAGGCCCTGACCTGAGTCTGGGTTTTTGGAGCCTCCCAATCCAGGATAGTCTGGATCTTGGGCTGGAGAGGTTGTACATGGCCTCCACCAACAAGGTGGCCCAGGTACACAACAGAACTTTGCCCTATCTGGCACTTGCTTGCCTTGATAGTCAGGCCTGCTTGAAGCAGGTCCTGAAGCACTTCCTTCAGGTGGACCAGGTGGTCCCTCCAGGTGGAACTAAATACAGCTATATCATCCAGATAAGCTGCACTAAAAGATTCCAACCCAGATAGGACTCTATTCACCAACCGTTGGAAGGTGGCAGGAGCATTTTTCATGCCAAAGGGCATCACCTTGAACTGAAAGTGGCCCTCTGGTGTGGAAAATGCTGACCTCTCCTTAGCTCTTGGACTTAAGGCAATCTGCCAATATCCTGAGGTCAGATCAAATGTGCTCAGGAATTTGGCAGCCCCCAACCTGTCAATGAGCTCATCAGCTCTAGGTATGGGGTGAGCATCAGTCCTAGTGACTGCATTTAGACCTCTGTAGTCCACACAGAATCTTAATTCTTTCTTCCCACCTTGGGGATTAGCTTTGGGCACCAGTACCACTGGACTGGACCAAGGACTATCAGAGGGCTCAATTACCTTCAGGTCCAACATCTTAGCCACTTCAGCTTTGATGTTGGCCTTGACCTGGTCAGACAGCCTGTACAGCTTGTTCTTGACAGGCAAGCTGTCACCAGTGTCAACATCATGGACACACCAATTGGTGAGTCCAGGGGTCAGGGAGAACAGACTAGCAAACTGTCCCAAGACTTGCTTACAGTCTTGTTGTTGCTGATCTGTCAATTTGGGAGAGAGTACCACTCCCTCCACTGACCCATCTTTTGCCTTTGAGGACAGAAGGTCTGGCAGAGGTTCACCCTCCTCCTCCTTCCCTTCATCAGTGACCATCAGCATGGTCATGTCTGCCCTGTCCTGGTGGGGTTTCATCCTGTTTACATGTAGGATCCTGTGAGGATTCCTGGGGGTGCCAAGGTCCACCAAGTAGGTGACCTCACCTTTTTTCTCTAGGATTGGATAGGGCCCAGTCCATTTGGCCTGTAGTGCCCTAGGAGCCATGGGCTCCAAAACCCACACCAGCTGTCCTGGGTGATACTCAGGCATGGTAGCCTTTTGATCATGCCAGAGCTTCATGAGCTCCTGACTGGCCTCCAGGTTTCTGCTTGCCTTCTTCATATACTCAGCCATGCGAGACCGCAGGCCTAGTACATAATCCAGCACATTCTCCTTGGATTCCTTGAGAGGCTTTTCCCAAGACTCTCTCACCAAGCACAATGGGCCTCTTACAGGGTGCCCAAACAGTAACTCAAAGGGGCTGAATCCAACCCCCTTCTGTGGCACCTCCCTGTAGGCAAACAGCAGGCATGGGAGGAGGACATCCCATCTCCTCCTGAGTTTGTCAGACAAACCCATGATCATGCCCTTCAGGGTCTTATTGAATCTTTCCACCAGACCATTGGTCTGTGGATGGTAGGGTGTGCTGAACTTATAAGTAACACCACACTCCTCCCACATGGCTGTCAGATAGGCTGACATAAAGTTTGTGCCCCTATCTGAGACCACCTCCTTTGGGAATCCCACTCTGGTGAACACACCAAGTAGGGCCCTAGCCACTGTGGGAGCAGTGACTGTCCGGAGGGGTATTGCCTCAGGGTACCTGGTGGCATGGTCCACTACCACCACAATGTACCTGTTACCTGAAGCAGTTGGTGGGTCTAGGGGACCAACAATGTCAATCCCCACCCTCTCAAAGGGAGTCCCAACCACTGGCAGTGGAATCAAGGGAGCCTTTGGCTTGCCCCCTGTCTTGCCACTGGCTTGACAGGTGACACAGGAGCTGCAAAACTCCCTGACTTTTTCTGACATTTCGGGCCAATAAAAATGGTTGACCAGCCTGCTCCAGGTCTTGGTCTGTCCCAAATGACCAGCTAAGGGGATATCATGGCTTAAGGTAAGGAGGAATTCTCTATACTTTTGGGGGACCACTACTTTCCTAGTAGCCCCTTCTTTAAGGGCCCTTGCCTCAGTGTAGAGAACTCCATCCTCCCAGGAAACCTTGTGGGTACCACTGGTATCCCCTTGTTCTTGCCTGGCAGCAGTCTGCCTCAGGCCCTCAAGAGTGGGACACTCTCTTTGTCCCTGGCACAAATCTTCTCTGGTGGGCCCACCTGCCCCTTGCAGTTCTGCCAAGTCAGGCAGAGTTTGCAGGGAAGGTGTCCCTCCCTCAGAGTTCAGATCCTCCCCCTCAGGGTTGGATTCTTCCTGACCCTCTGTACTAGTTGGGGCTGGCAAGCCAGACCCAGTGCCTTTTCTCTTTTTCTTGGAGGCTTGGCCCTTTGTTCCAGGGTCCAAGTGTCCAGCATTCCCCTGTTGTGCCGCCTGTGACCTGGTCACAGCACACACCCATTCAGGGAGGTCCAGCATCTGTGCATGGACCCTTCTTTCCACTTCTGACCACTCAGATGCTTCAAGATCATTCCCCAGTAGACACTCTACTGGGAGGGCAGGAGCTACAGCTACTTTTTTAGGGCCAGTCACACCTCCCCATTCCAGACTCACCATAGCCATGGGATGGAGTTTGGTTCTGGTATCTGCATAAGTCACCTGGTGGAAGACACCAGGTAAGACCTGCTCTGGAGAAACCAGCTTTTCTGCGACCATTGTCACACTGGCTCCTGTATCTCTCAGAGCTTCCACTTCAGTCCCATTGACTTTAGGCCTCTGCCTATACCTCTCCATGATGGGAGGTAAGGTGGCCATAGTTGCAATGTCCACCCCACCCACGGATACTAAGGTGACCTCAGTGTACCCTGATTCCACCCCTGGGCCAACTTCCAACCCTACACTAGCAATCCCCTGGGATTGCCCACCAGTGGGGGGCTTCTTGGAGCAGATAGCATCTCCTCTTTTATGTCCTGGCTGATGACAGTCAAAACACTTGCCGGCCTTAGCAAGCTCCTGAAACTTTCCTGCTTTAGCAGGATCATAATTCTTTCCCTGATACCCTTTCCCTTTAAAAGTGAATTGGCTCGGGGCTCCCCCTCCCTGAGAAGTTTTTGGGGACTCTTGTGAGGACTCTTTGGGTTTTTTGTCATCTTTCCCCTGGTTCTTCCCCTGAGAAGAACCATGTCCTCCCTTTTTCTGATCACCCCCTGGGGGTTTCTGGTTAACCCTAGTTCTTAACCAGCCATCTGCTGCCTCCCCCAGCTCTCTGGGGTTGGTCAACCTAGAGTCTACTAGATACTGGCGGAGCCTCTCTTGGACACAATTAGTTAGAAGGTGCTCCCTCATAATCAAATTGTACAGCCCCTCAAAGGTACTTACCCTGTTGCCCTGTATCCAGCCCTCCAGTGCTTTTACTGAAATGTCCACAAAGTCCACCCAGGACTGGGTGCTTGTCTTTTGGGTGTCCCTAAACTTAAGCCTATACTGCTCTGGGGTTAGACCAAACTTTTTAGTCAAGCAACTCTTCATACTGGGGTATGAGTCTGCATCCTCCCCACTCATGGTTAGGAGCCTATCCCTCCCAGAGTTGGAAACTAACTCCCAAAGGAGTGAACCCCAGTACTGAGGCTTGACTTTCCTCATCTGGAGGGCCCTCTCAAAGGCCCCCAGCCACTTATCTATGTCATCCCCCTCTACATAGGCAGGAACCACCCCTTTGGGTAATCTGGGGGCAAAACCCCCACCCAGGGAAACCTCAGTTTCTTTCTCGCTGCCTCCATCTTTTTTTTCTTTGCTTGCCCACTTTTTCTTTTCTAGGGCAAGCTTATCTGCTTCCAAAGCTATGTAGGCTAGCTGGGCTTCCAGCTCTCTTTCTCTGATGGATGGGTTCTCTCCTCCTGAAGGGACCCCCTTCCTACCACTAGCTTTGGGTCTGCCCCTAGTGACTGTATCCACTGAGGACCGTTCTTCCTCTTCCTCACTTAGGCTCGGACGCCTTCCCTCCCCTGAGTGGTTAGAGTTAGCATCTTCCCCTTTTTCTTCCTCCTCTGGAGCTTCCTCTGTCTCTACCTCTTGGGCCTCAGCCCATGCTGTCAGTGATTTAATCAGGATTTGCTTCCTGAGATCAGTGGTTGCAGGCAACCCTCTCTCAATACACAACCCCCTAAGCTGGACTACTGTCAGTGTGGGTAGGCTAGCCAGATCAAGCTCCATGGTTCCCTAGTTTTGTGTCAACAAAAACTTTTTGCAGAAATTGGTAAGAATTTAGAAAAATTACAAAAATTCAATAATTGAAATTAATCCAAATTAATTAAAAAAAATTAAAATTAAAAACAATTTTTGCACTAGGACAATTTAAAGGATTTTTAATTTGTTTTACCTAAAACTGTAACGTGATATTGAACACAAGTACAGGATCCCGTCGCTGCTTCCAATTATGTTGGAAAATGGGTTATTGGTAGGGCAGGTAGGTACCTACACCTAGCAACAAGCCACAAACCTCCACATAAGTACAGTTAGGTCTCAGTAAATTTATCCCAGCTCTACCCTTGGTAGCTTGGCATCGAGCGTCAAGGCTTAACTTAGGAGACAAAGTGTAAAGCATTCAAATATCACAAAACAGTAATTAAATAAAACACAGGAAACAGTTTAAAAATCCAAAACCAATTTATAAAAATAGCTTATATTTTTATCTTTAAAATGACACAAAAACGATTAAAATCGGTTCAGGGGAACCAGAGATATGAATTTTTAAAGTATTATTATTTTCTAGCGCTTAGAAACAAAAAGCGCCAATCGGGTCATCTGGTTGCACCAGGACCGGGGCAAAGTCAAACTTTCAGGCCGACCGCGATGGAGCCCTGCTTGGCTACAAGTCGCGGGAGGCCTTGGTTAAAAAGTTACCTTCTGACTTAGGGCCTGATTCTAACTTTGGAGGACGGTGTTAAACCGTCCCAAAAGTGGCGGATATACCACCTACCGTATTACGAGTTCCATAGGATATAATGGACTCGTAATACGGTAGGTGGTATATCCGCCACTTTTGGGACGGTTTAACACCGTCCTCCAAAGTTAGAATCAGGCCCTTAGTCTCTTTTTTGGATGTTTTTCTTTACCGGGACGAACCACGAAGTCAGGCCGGGTCGCGGTTGAGGCAAGCCGGCTAGAATTTCCGCGTCGGGTCGGTCACTTTATGGAGCTTTTTTTCAAAAATTCTCCAATCTTTTCCAAACTTCTGGGGCTTCACCCAGATGTTCTTTTAAGGTTCTTTTGGGGTCCACAGCTCACCCCAAGGGTCCAGAAGTTCTGTGATGGTCCTTGGGAAGTGCAGACTTCAACTCCCAGAATACACCTGGCGCAAACTCCTTTTTGGCCACTGGACAGTGGTCAGCTGGTCACTTTTTCAGGAGTTGGTGCAGGGGACTCTGGATAGCAATTTTTCACCTGTAGCAAACAGGGAGTCCCTCCTTGAACCAGTGGAAGCCAGGCAAAGTCCTTCTTGTGGTGAAGCCCAAGTGTGCAGCTGGTGCAGTCTTTCTGAGTGCAGGTTCCAGGTGCAGGCCAGGGGTCCAGCAGGGCAGTCCTTCTTCTCCTTGTAGTTCCTTCTTCTTGAAATTTGGTGGGGATCTGAGGCGTGGGTGCAGGTCTGCCAGTTTAATCCTTGCTCCTGGGTGAAAAGCAGGGGGGCCCTGATTCTCCAATCAGGGACAGGGTCGTCCCCCTGTGATGACCACTTCCTGGGAAGTGTGGCAAAAATCCATCCCAGAAGGCAACAGTCTCTAAAAATCCAAAATGGATGAATCTGATTTTTGGAGGAGAGATCTGGCTGAGCCCACCCACTGGTGTGGCTAAAAATCATAAACACACCCCTCTCCTGCCCTCTCCTAATCTAATCAAGGGGGCACCTAGCTGTCTGGGGTTGCAGGATGTGGGGGTGTTGCTGGGTGCTCCAGATGTCCTTCTCTGCCTTTGAAGACCAGTTTGGCAGCCCTCCCCCTTCCTGCCTCACCATCTGCTGAGGGGAGATTCTCTCCCCCAAGCACATTCCTTTGTGTGAAGCCAGGCCACTTCACACCTCATTAAAGTAGCCTGGCAGAAGCTGCTGCAGGCTGGCAAATCAGAGCACAGCAGCAAAAACAATGCAGAGCTGAAATTGGCAACTTTTAAGGTAAAGTCTAAACTTTTTACCTGAACTGGTTATATTAAATCCAACAACTGGAAGTTGTGGGATTTATTATAACAATCAATTTGATACCAAATTCTTGGTATGTAACATTTAAGGAGACTTTAAAATTTAAAATAAAGTCTGCCCATTCTAGCCTATGAAGGCCATTTACTTCAATGAGGGAAAAACGAATTTGGCTGTTTTTACCTCACCAGGGCTTATAAATCTATTTTTATAAAGTCCCTGCTTATAGTTACATGGCACCCAGCCCTAGGGGCACATAGGGCACACCTTAGGGGTGACTTATATGTAAAAATAAGGTAGTTTAAGACTTTGGAAGTACCTTTAATTCTAAAGTCGAATTTGCATATAACTTTAATTTAAAAGCAGCCAGCAAGGCAGGCTTGCTTTTAAAATGACACTGGGCACCTCAGCAATGCACCTAGGTGTGCACCACCTATGCTGTGGTCCCTAAACCTACATGCCCTACCATATACTAGGGACTTATAGGTAGGTTAACTTAGCCAATTATAATTAGCCTAATTTGCATATCCATTTTACACAGAGCACTGGCCCTGGGACTGGTAAGCAGTACCCAGGGCACAGCCAAGAGTCAGTAACCACCAGTACCTATCCAGAAAGAGTGGGGGTGATCAGGCAAAAAAAAAAGGACTTTCCTACAAGATGGAAGTAATGTATTACATCTGCTCCACTCCAAAATGGCTAACATCAGTATAAACATGGTTGTTAGTCCTTCTTTTGTGTCGTTAATATAAATACATGCACAAGTGAGTATGGCTTTTTGAACCTGTGATCAAGAAGCGGGTGCTCCGAAATGCATCAGGAATCTTGTGTCTATATACAACGTTATTGCTGTCACAGCTGTTTGTTCTTCGTTGAGGGATTCGCTTTTCCTTGAAATGGAAACAACACTATATTAATATATATATATATATATATATATATATATATATATATATATATATATTAGTGTAAAGTGCAGAGTTTAAAGAAGGGGCTATAGATTTACAAGTTGAAGGACTACGACGGGGAAAAGGTAACTGGTGTCTTTTATAACAAGAGTTACAAAAAGTGCCCAGCAATCTGAACAGGATGTGCAGGGTTGAAAAGGTTCTGAAAAGGAAAGGCCGCAGAGCTAAGAAACAGGTCCTGGTCAAATGGGGGGGTGGACCGAGAAATTTAACAGTTGGATTTTGTACAGCTCCCTGCATAGCGTGTTAGGTCGCGCTGTAAGCGCAGAGAAGGGGACCTCACCTTTTTATATTACGCTGCCGTTCAACGCCTCGAAGGGCATTTTCACCGACAATCAGATTTCTAATTATACAGTGAAACTGGCTAAACCAGTGGAACTGAAAGGGTGCTGGGAGCTGGACCTAACGGAGATACAGTACCCTAGAACGTGGAATACATTTACAAAGCACGAGACTGAATTTATCATAAAGCGCTCTCGGACTTCTTGAGCCTCCCCATGAGTTTCCCGCATGGGTATTACACCACCATCGCGGCGGTGGTTGACGCCATCAACAGAGCCATAGCCGGCGCTGAAAAGTATTCGAATATACATCTGCTGTCGGGTAACGTTAGAAGAAAAGTGTTTCTTAAAGCCCCAGAGCTCGATACCAGGTTTACCTGTACCGGTAAATTACAGAGGGTTTTAGGGACCGTACAACATGTGAAAAGACAGGTGGAGCCAGACCCTACGTGTCCTGATAATAACAGTGGATTTTATATACTCTACTTGTATAGCGACATCGTACAACCCCAGGGGATAGGGGATAGTTATTCGCCGTTATTGAGATGGGTCCCGGTGAAGCAGTGCTTTAAATGGAAAAATAGAAGTGCAGGTACTCTGTACCAGAGTACCTGCTTGTTTCTGAGAAGTGCCGGTACTCTCCAATTAAAAGTATTACGTTTTTCTTGAGATATGCCGGTACTCTCCCTCTCAAAATAAAAAAGTGCCGGTACTCAGTACCGGAGAGTACCGGCCCATTTAAAGCACTGCGGTGAAGGGAGAAAATAACACAATGGTTAATATACAACATCACAGACTCGACTACATGGCAATTTCTAAAAAACATTTTGCCACTATAACCATAATGGTCTGTAACAATCAGCCAGAGCCGGTGGCCTTTAAATATGAGAAAGTTATTGTTAAGATTCATTTAAGGCCGCTGCGCGACAGTGACTATCAGGCAGTTGCGATGGTCATCGTGAAAACATACGGGAACCCCTCTATGTACAGGGACTGTTATAGAGTTCCGGCCGGCCTATTTTTAAGGGGCCCCTATTATGTACGAGTCTGGATTGGGGGTCTTCTTTTGGAGTTTGTTTAGAAGAACCATGCCTTTCTTGAGAAGAGGTTATGAAATTGCAAAACACGTTAAAGTGGCGGCTACGAACATAGCCCATGACGTTGTGGGCTCTGTTACATCAGCTGTCGCCGAGCGCATGAACAAACAGCCCCAAGAAGGAGCTGGGTTGTTGTACAAGGCACATGCAGTTGTTAAAAGGAAGCAAAGGGCTTTGAGGCGCAGGGGCCTGCCAATGCCCTATAGAAAACAGAGGACTTCTTCAAAAAAGCCCACACAAGTGTTGTAAGATGGAAGAGATTTTCCAAGAAGACACACTCTAGAATATTTTTTAAATCAGCTATCATGGCCTACGTATACTGCGCCTCAGGTGAATGCGTCAAATCCGAGCTAGGTTTGTTTTCTCTAAAACCCACAGAGACCAGCATCGAGAACAGTTTTTTCATGGAAGTATCACCTCTAGTGGCTCTGACGCTGATAGTTTTTGTGTCAGGGTCCACGGATATGTATTTGGATCTCAACAAACTGCTGCACCTTGTCTGCAAAATAACAAAAGTGAACGGCACCAACATCGCGCCCGATGCTAACGTGGCGCTGATCGCCTACCCCATCACAACCATGTCTAATCAGGTGCACATTAACCTGGGCAATCGACTCATCACGCAAAGTGATAACATTTACACCTACAGGGCCTAGATAGAGAGTAGTCTAAATTAATCGTGAAGCCCTGGAACACAGCTTTCAGCTGGGCTCTTTTACAAAGATACTCACGTGCATTTTGAGGACACTGCGTTGGATGGGGGCACTGATGGTTTTAAAAAAGAGCCAGCTTCGCCGCCGGCAGTAGACAGTTTGACCTCCTGGGGCTCATTGTAGGAGGCTGGCCTGGCTTGTAGTGGGTACCAAGGGGTACTTACACTCTGTACCAGGTCCAGTTATCCCTTATTAGCGTAGAAGAGGTGTTTCTAGCAGCTTAGGCTGATAGAAGGTAGCTATAGCAGAGCAGCTTAGGCTGAACTAGGAGACATGCAAAGCTCCTACTATGCCACTGGTGTCATATGCACAATATCATAAGAAAACACAATACACAGATATACTAAAAATAAAGGTACTTTATTTTTATGACAATATGCCAAAAGTATCTCAGTGAGTACCCTCAGTATGAGGATGCCAAATATACACAAGATATATGTACACAATACCAAAAATATGCAGTAATAGCAAAAGGAAGTAATGCAAGCAATGTAAAGTTACAGTAGATTGCAATAGGAGCACATCGGTATAGGGGCAACACAAACCATATACTCCAAAAGTGGAATGCGAACCACGAATGGACCCCAAACCTATGTGAGCTTGTAGAGGGTCGCTGGGACTGTAAGAAAATAGTGAGGGTTAGAAAAATAGCCAAACCCAAGAACCTGAAAAGTAGGTGTAAAGTGCACCTATATTCCCCAGAGAGCACAGAAGTTTTGATAGGGGAATTCTGCAAGGAAGACCAACACCAGCAATACAACCAAAGTGGATTTCTGGACGAGAGTACTTGTGGAACAAGGGGACCAAGTCCAAGAGTCGCGACAAAGTCTAGATTGGGCATATGCCCAGGAAATGCCAGCTGAGGGTGCAAAGAAGCTGCCACTGGATGGTAGAAGCTGTGGATTCTGCAACAAAGAGGACTAGGAACTCCCCCTTTGGAGGATGGATGTCCCACGTCGTGAAGAAGCTTGCAGAGATGTTCCCACGCAGAAAGACCGCAAACAAGCCTTGCTAGCTGCAAGGGTCGCAATTAGGGTTTTTGGATGCTGCTGTGGCCCAGGAGGGACCAGGATATTGCTACTTGGATGAGGAGACAGAGGGGGCGCCCAGCAAGTCAGGGAGCCCTCACAGAAGCAGGCAGCACCCGCAGAAGTACAGGAACAGGCACTTGGAAGAGGAGTGAACCGGAGCTCACCCGAAGACACAAAAGGGAGTCCCACGACACCGGAGGACAACTCAGAAGGTTGTGCACTGCAGGTTAGAGTGTCGGGGGCCCAGGCTTGGCTGTGCACGAAGGAAATCCTGGAAGAGTGCACAGGAGACGGAGCAGCTGCAAATCACATGGTACCCAGCAATGCAGTCTAGTGTGGGGAGACAAGGACTTACCTCCACCAAACTTGGACTGAAGAGTCACTGGACTGTGGGAGTCACTTGGACAGAGTTGCTGAGTTCCAGGGACCATGCTTGTCGTGCTGAGAGGGGACCCAGAGGACCGGTGATGCAGTCTTTTGTTGCCTGCGGTTGCAGGGGGAAGATTCCGTCGTCCCACAGGAGATTTCTTCAGAGATCCTGGTGCAGAAAGGAGGCAGGCTACCCCCAGAGCATGCACCACCAAGAAACAGGCGAGAAAGCAGCAGGATCAGCGATACAAGGTTGCAATAGTCGTCTTTGCTACTTTGTTGCGGTTTTGCAGGCGTCCTGAGCAGTCAGCGGTCGATCCTTTGGCAGAAGGTGAAGAGGGAGATGCAGAGGAACTCTGATGAGCTCTTGTATTCATTATCTAAAGAATTCCCAAAAGCAGAGACCCTAAATAGCCAGAAAAGGTTTGGCTACCTAGGAAGGAGGATAGGCCAGCAACACAGGTAAGAGCCTATCAGGAGTCTCTGACGTCACCTGCTGCAGTGGCCACTCAGAGCAGTCCAGTGTGCCAGCAGCACCTCTGTTTCCAAGATGGCAGAGGTCTGGAGTACACTAGAGGAGCTCTGGGCACCTCCCCTGGGAGGTGCAGGTCAGGGGAGTGGACACTCCCCTTTCCTTTGTCCAGTTTCGCCCCAGAGCAGGGCTGGGGGATCCCTGAACCGGTGTAGACTGGCTTATGCAGAGATGGGCACCATCTGTGCCCATCAAAGCATTTCCAGAGGCTGGGGGAGGCTCCTCCTCCCCAGCCCTGCCACCTTTTTCCAAAGGGAGAGGGTGTAACACCCTCTCTCTGAGGAAGTCCTTTGTTCTGCCTTCCTGGGCCAGGCCTGGCTGGACGCCAGGAGGGCAGAAACCTGTCTGAGGGGTTGGCAGCAGCTGCAGTGAAACCCCGGGAAAGGTAGTTTGGCAGTACCCGGGTCTGTGCTAGAGACTCCGGGGATCATGGAATTGGCTCCCCAGTGCCAGAATGGCATTGGGGTGACAATTCCATGATCTTAGACATGTTACATGGCCATGTTCGGAGTTACCATTGTGACGCTATACATAGGTAGTGACCTATGTATAGTGCACGTGTAATGGTGTCCCCGCACTCACAAAGTCCGGGTAATTTGCCCTGAACAATGTGGGGGCACCTTGGCTAGTGCCAGGGTGCCCACACACTAAGTAACTTAGCACCCAACCTTCACCAGGTGAAGGTTAGACATATAGGTGACTTATAAGTTACTTAAATGCAGTGGTAAATGGCTGTGAAATAACGTGGACGTTATTTCACTCAGGCTGCAGTGGCAGGCCTGTGTAAGAATTGTCACAGCTCCCTATGGGTGGCAAAAGAAATGCTGCAGCCCATAGGGATCTCCTGGAACCCCAATACCCTGGGTACCTCATTACCATATACTAGGGAAATGTAAGGGTGTTCCAGTATGCCAATGTGAATTGGTGAAATTGGTCACTAGCCTGTTAGTGACAATTTGGAAAGCAGAGAGAGCATAACCACTGAGGTTCTGGTTAGCAGAGCCTCAGTGAGACAGTTAGTCATCACACAGGGAACACATACAGGGCACACTTATGAGCACTGGGGCCCTGGCTGGCAGGGTCCTAGTGACACATACACTAAAACATATATACAGTGAAATATGGGGGTAACATACCAGGCAAGATGGTACTTTCCTACACTCATACATTCAGAACCTTTTTTCCAAGATCAACTTATCAACGGTATCGATCTTGAGATCAAACTCAACCGCAACAAGGATGCGATCTGTCTCATCAGCGGCGATGCCAAACAGTATAAACTGGTTATATTGTCCACTAGCCTGTATGTAAAGAGAGTGAAAGTGTAACCGAGCATTAGACTGGCCCACGCCGAAGCTTTACAACTATTGAATGTCAAGTGAGCCATTGAAAGTGTGGCTCTGAAGATATTCCGCATCCCTGCCAGTACTAGATTAAAGCAGCAGCAAAATCTTTTTCTGGGGCAGCACCCGAAACTCATCATCATAGGGTTTGTGGACAATACAGCTTTTAGCGGGCTCTATACCTCTATCCCTTTCAGCTTCAAGCACTACGACATCAACTACGCTGCTTTGGTCCACGAGAGAGCTGTTATTCCCAATAAAACGTTCACCCCGAGTTTCGGAACATCCAATTTTGTCAGGGAATATCTTGGTCTGGTCTTGATAACGGGTAAACACCTGGTGACTCAAGAGTGGCATGGGGCCGACTACACGCTGTTTCAGTTCGACCTGACTCCTGACATGGAAGACGGTGACCACTGCAACTTGATCAAAAACGGAAATGTAAAAGCTAAAACACGCTTTTAACAGGAGCTTACTACCAATGTGAACATGGTGGTATTCTCTGTATTCGACAGCGTCATCCAAGTCAATGACGCTCAACAGATTATGTTTGACTATCATTAAAAGGCTGTAACATGGAGCCTGTGCAGATACGTGACTTCTTAAGCAGGCATAAATATGCTAAGAAATCCTTTTTAGGTGTATTTCCTAGCGATGGGCTTCTGGGGGTGATAGCCCCAGAAAGACCCCATACACTCACCTTTAACACCGACCCACATTACAAGGGTGGTACACATTGGGAGGCCCTGTTTCTGGATGAAGACAAGGTTATAGTGTTTGACAATTTGGCGGAGTTCCCAGAGCATAACATTTACACAAAATCGATATTCAAATATGTAAAAAAATAAAAAATAAAAAAGCATTGCCCATGGTTGAGTATAACAACATGCGTGTACAGAATTCTCTAGCCATCATCTGCGGGGAACACTGCATATATTTTATTAGTAAAATGTCTGAGAGTATGATGTATAGAAATGTTTTAAATCTGTATTCCGCCGATCTAGTAAACGACGGTATTGTTATGAAATATGTGAATGAAAACTCAAGGACTGTGTTGAGCTTTGTTAAAACAGAATACGGTGTTTGTCAAAAATGTAAGGCCTTGTAACACCATTTGTACTGATGACTGTCTAAAATAAAAACATTTTAAGCTTGAATTTAAACTACGCATTTATTTTATTCACCAGCCACACATTTTTAAACCATTTTAAGAAAGATGACTGACGACTGTTGAAAATGTAAGTGTTTATTACAAACAGTTTTTAGCACAAACATTTACACGGGCATAGAAATAAATGAAGCAAAAATCTTTCAAGATGTGAACCTTTTAACAAAACTGTACAACTGTTCAAATGTCAAGGTAACATTAGAGCGGTACCCAAGTGTTCATTTTTAAGTCTCTTTTTAGGCACCATGGGTAGAGCGTCACTGATCCTAGACTGTATTGGCCTGCGGAATGAAAGGTGATGTCGACACGGTGGGACTCATGGTAAAAACACCAGTGGTCAGAACTTTCAAGCCTTCGCCGGTGGTCAGCATTACCGACGATCGTGGAAGGAATGTTGAGTTCCACAGAGGTGCGTAGGAACTGCTCCCATCCTCTAGGAGCGTTTTGGGTCAATAGTGTTTTGCTGTGCTTGAGACCTCTGACCAGATCGTACATGTGTAATCCAGCAACTGGTTGTCCCTTGTAAACAAATTCACCCTGGTCGTTCCAAGAGGTCAGATCTTTAGTGGCAGTCATTTTACCGAACAGCATTTGCGCTGCCCCTCTATTCCTCTGACTTAGATTCTTTAAAAGGTCTTCAACAAAGGTCTCCGAGGGGGCTGGAGGTCCTGGGTGTTGAGGAGGTTGCGGGTCTTGAGGCGCTACCGGGTCTGCTGGCTGCTGTTCCGCGTCAGGGGTATACAGAGTCAGTTTTTTTTTTTCAGCGTACCACTGTTTGTAATACGGTAAAAAGTTTTGAAGGGGTCCTGAGTAAAGCACCGCTTTGTCATGTGGTTTTAAATCGGTTTGGTTCAAAATGGCTTTGATCTCCGCATCGATACGCTGCATCTACCACCGAAGCCTGGGACATACGCAGAATGGAGAAGAGCCCAACTGTTCCAGCTGTTGGCAAGGCACAAGGTACTTTTTTTGGGCGTGCTCCATCAGGTCCTCGACAGGAGACCTGCAATTAGCAATATAGCTATACCCAGCAGTGCCCCAATAAAATCTCCAGAGTGTTAGACCAGTTTCCTTTTAGAAAAGAGCAACGCTGATTCTGCCACGCCCGTTCCATAAGCTATGGTTTTCGTAAGATAGTAGGTAGGGACAATGGGAATCACGTTTATCCATTCATGCACATCACTAATTAGATGACGAGGCACTTGGCTATTTGGGGTTATTATTGCTGCCCATCAGTGTGAAATTGGTCTTGGTTCCAACACCACAATCATTGTTGCCGAGAACGGCTAAAACAAACTGTCCTCACTGGAACATGAATCATTTATTCGGTAGAGAAAGTACAACCACAGTACTTCTCTAACAACATATATTGCCTATGTCCTGAAGAATTAAGGTAGTATTGATTTTTCATGACTTAACAAGATATACACTGATTATATGTAAGCAATTACTATGATTATTCTAGACCATGGGTACTCACAAACTTTTTCTTGGGGGCCAAAATTGCAGTATGGTTTGCGGCCGAGGGCTGCACTGAAGTGACAGCGGGGAGGGGGCTTAGAGGGGGCGGGGCTTAGAGGGGGAACAACCACCTCGCCCCCTTTTTCAAAACAATGCTAAACAATGCTGTATTTTGAATCCAGGTATAACTACAAACCTACAAAGGGGACATTTTGAAAAACATTTTTATTATCAGACAATAGTAATCTTAAGATGCATGACATGGTAATTCTTGTGAACAGGATATTCAGCACAGGCCCAATGCAGCACAGTTTTCTCTGAGTCTGGAAAATAGGTATGTCAAAGGAAGACATACTAAGAACTTATTTTGCACTTCATGTCTCTTATTAGTGTTCTGTAATCTGGTATTATGTCTGAAACGGCAAGCCTTAAGAGCTGATCCAGATGTAAGTCTGTTAGCTTATTTCTGAATTTACTCTTCAAAAGTCCCACTGTGGAAAACGAACTTTCGCAAACATATGTTGACCCGAACATACAAATTATTTTCTGGGCCACTGTAAAAAGAACAGGAAATTTGTCAGAAGGCACAGTGTTCCAGAATTCTTCTGGTGCCTGCCCCAAAAAAGATGCTTCAAGAGCTGAGTTGTGCCGCATGTCTATCAGCTCCATTTGTGCTTGCGGTCTTTTCACGCCAATAAGTTCAACAGCATCAAGATTTTGTGCACTCACCATCCAGGGGTTTTCAACCAGCCTGAACAGGGGGGTGAGGGTTCTGAATTGAGAAAATCGCCTTTTGATCTCCCCAGAAATTTCCTCAAGACATGCACCAAGATTTAGCTTTGGCAGTATTTCTTGTGCATTTGGAAACCTCTGAGTCACAGCCAACAGTTTTGGAAAGTGGGTGAAGTCAGCAACATCCAGTTGTTCTTTGAATAGCACAAGCTTACTTTCAAATGAGTAAATACCATTCATCATGGACCACACAAGCTGTTGTTTGCCTTGCAGCATCAAATTAAGAGCATTGAAGTGTGCAAATAGATCTGAAAGAAAATGGAGCATTAAAAGCCATTTCACATCCTTTAGTTCTGGGAATGTTTGACCTCTGCTGTTTGTAAAGTGTTCAATTTCAGGAAGCAAAGCAAGAACTTTCCCTTTGCTTAGCCATCGCACTTCAGTGTGCATCAAGAGATCTGTATATTCAGCTTCAGAATCCTGCAGCATAGCCTTAAAAAGTCTATGGTTAAGGGCTTTGGCACAAATAAAATTAACAATTTTCACTGCAAGTTTTAGGACGTTATTCAGTTCTCCATGCTTTAATTTTGCACACAGAACTTCCTGATGAATAATGCAGTGGTAGTCTATTACAGGCTGTCCAGTGAGCTTCTTTTTAAGCAAAGATACAAAGCCTCTGTCATGGCCTACCATAGCAGGCGCGCCATCTGTTGTGATGCTAACAAGACTGTCCAGTGGTATGTTATGTGTTTCGAAGTAGTTGCAGATACTGTCCAGAATATCTTCTCCTCTTGTGTGCCCGTGCAGTGGTAGAAGGCACAGGAGCTCTTCTTTGGGATGAAGCGATTGGTCCAAATACCTCACCCAAACTAATAACTGGGCCACATCGCCTATATCTGTGGACTCATCCATGGCAATGCTGAAGAACGGTGACTCTGACAGCTTTGATCACCTGCTCCTGGATATTTTCACCCATTGCCTCTATTCTGCGTGCACAAGTGGAATCCGATAGCTGTAATGCACCAATTTCTTTGAAAACTATAGCAACAAATCCAGCATTTTAAAACAAAATTTCAGCTGCTGAAAGGAAACATTTCTTCACCAGCTCTGCCTCCGTGAATGGCTTCTTATGTTTGGCAAGCAGGTAGCATATTTTGAATGATGCTTCTGTAACAGCCTCAGATTCCTTCATTTGGCAAAGGAAGAGCTTCTGCTGGGAAAGAAGTGTTTGCTTTAACAATGCCACTTTTGCTGAACGCTGTTGTGAGTGCAATGGGAAGTTCTCACTATAACTTGTGTGTCGAGTTTTGTAGTGCCGTTCCAGGTTATATCTCTTAAGAACATTTATTTTCTCTTTGCAAAGCAAACAGGTAGCTTTCTCCTTTGGCCATTCAACACACATGCTGGCCTTTGCCGATTCCCAGAGGACCATGTTATAAAAAGTATTTTTTGCAATTATGCTTGCAACCTGCTAGGCATACTAGAGTGATGATGAGGCCAATGAATGGTATACGGGCCTCTTTTTAGAAACTGTTTTTTTTCAGCATGCTGGGTCACACAGCAATAGAAATCAACTGTGCACGAAATGCCAGGGGCCAGATAAAAAAAGTGTATTATTGTAAGACATTTTCAACAGCACTGGCTCTAGTAGTATATTCCTACACTAATCACAAGAAACATTTAATTAGATGCAGCAGCCATTTATCATACGCACCCCTGGGAGGAGGAGTAAGCTGAAGGTGTTTGCCCATCACACAAAGTGTACCCCACTGGACACTTCACAAATGGTTTGATTTATATTGGGATTGTCATCTGATTTTTGGTAGTTTTCATGGGTGGGTGGTTTCTCTCTGGCTGTACTGGGTTGGTGGGTATGGGTTATAAAAGTAAGCATTATTGTTTTGGAGGTTGCACAAACAAAGGTCTCACTTGGTGCCTAAGCATTACAAGACAAAGATACAGCAGCACAGTTCTTACCCTTGCAGGGTCCGGTCTATCACACACAGCGCCATCTGCTCTCACCCCTATCGCCATCTGCACACAGCGCCATCTGCTCTCACCCCTACCCCAGTAACACACACAGCGCCATCTGCACACAGCGTCATCTGCTCTCACCCCTACCCCAGTAACACACACAGCGCCATCTGCTCTCACCCCTACCCCAGTAACACACACTGCGCCATCTGCACACAGCGCCATCTGCTCTCACCCCTACCCCAGTAACACACACTGCGCCATCTGCACACAGCGCCATCTGCTTCCACCCCTACCCCAGTAACACACCGCGCCATCTGCACACAGCGCCATCTGCACACAGCGCCATCTGCTCCCACCCCTACCCCAGTAACACACACAGCGCCATCTGCTCTCACCCCTACCCCAGTAACACACACAGCGCCATCTGCACACAGCGCCATCTGCTCTCACCCCACCCCAGTAACACACACTGCGCCATCTGCACACAGCGCCATCTGCTCTCACCCCACCCCGTAACACACACTGCGCCATCTGCACACAGCGCCATCTGCTCTTACCCCTACCCCAGTAACACACACTGCGCCATCTGCACACAGCGCCATCTGCTCCCACCCCTACCCCAGTAACACACACTGCGCCATCTGCACACAGCGCCATCTGCTCCCACCCCTACCCCAGTAACACACCGCGCCATCTGCACACAGCGCCATCTGCTCCCACCCCTACCCCAGTAACACACACAGCGCCATCTGCTCTCACCCCTACCCTAGTAACACACACAGCGCCATCTGCACACAGCGCCATCTGCTCTCCCCCCACCCCAGTAACACACACTGCGCCATCTGCACACAGCGCCATCTGCTCTCACCCCACCCCAGTAACACACACTGCGCCATCTGCACACAGCGCCATCTGCTCTTACCCCTACCCCAGTAACACACACTGCGCCATCTGCACACAGCGCCATCTGCTCCCACCCCTACCCCAGTAACACACACAGCGCCATCTGCTCTCACCCCTACCCCAGTAACACACACAGCGCCATCTGCACACAGCTTCATCTGCTCTCACCCCTACCCCAGTAACACACACTGCACCATCTGCACACAGCACCATCTGCTCTCACCCCTACCCCAGTAACACACACTGCGCCATCTGCACACAGCGCCATCTTCTCTCACCCCTACCCCAGTAACACACACAGCGCCATCTGCACACAGCGCCATCTGCTCTCACCCCTACCCCAGTAACACACACTGCGCCATCTGCACACAGCGCCATCTGCTCTCACCCCTACCCCAGTAACACACACTGCGCCATCTGCACACAGCGCCATCTGCTCCCACCCCTACCCCAGTAACACACACAGCGCCATCTGCTCTCACCCCTACCCCAGTAACACACACAGCGCCATCTGCACACAGCGCCATCTGCTCTCACCCCTACCCCAGTAACACACACACAGCGCACACACACAGCGCCATCTGCTCCCACCCCTACCCCAGTAACACACACAGCGCCATCTGCTCCCACCCCTACCCCAGTAACACACACAGCGCCATCTGCTCTCACCCCTACCCCAGTAACACACACAGCGCCATCTGCACACAGCGCCATCTGCTCTCACCCCTACCCCAGTAACGCACACAGCGCCATCTGCTCTCACCCCTACCCCAGTAACACACACACACAGCGCGCACACACACAGCGCCATCTGCTCTCACCCCTACCCCAGTAAACACACAGCGCCATCTGCTCTCACGCCTACCCCAGTAACACACACTACATTAAAAACAAATAAATAAATAACCAAAGAGCCTTACCTGACTCAAAGCACTGTAAAGATGCCACAAATGTAGAACAGCAGGCAGGCGGGCAGCAGACGTGGAGCCGGTGACAGGAAGCAGACGACAAAGCCCCGTAAAAGTTAGCTACAAGTGCTGACTTTTATGGGGCTTTGGCTTCCAGGATCGTCAGGGTAACGCCATAAACAATGGCCGCCGTACATAAACATGGAGGAGGGCCGCGGGAGCATGCGCAAGGAAGCCACTGTTGCGCATGCTCCCGCGGCCCTCTTCTATGTTTACATACTGCGCCCATTATCATATGGCGTTTGTTGTGCGTCTCGCGGGCCGCCAAGCTAGGTCCGTGGGGCCGCTGGCGGCCCGCGGGCCATACTTTGAGTAACGTTGTTCTAGACTAACACACACAACTTTAATAAGAGCTGTATCAAACATATAGTTGTTTTGAATATTTGCATTTTAAGAAAACTTAATTATTTCTAATACTAGAATTTTAATACTAAAATTCAACTCTAAACATGTTAACTTTGATGAACTTTGTGTAACTATAAACATTCTTAAAATATACTAATAGGGAAATATATGTGTAATGCTAAGCTCTATACATAAATAAAAACATTTCTGGAATATCATACTAATTGGAAAAGACGTGTAATGCTATATCAGAAATATGTGTAATGCAATAAGTTGAATGACTAATTGTCCATTAATTCTTGGCACGTTTTTAGAGTGTTGATCAAAGTAGTCAGGCATACATTCTTTCTAAAAGGGAAAGACATTTGTAGTCCAGGATCATCCAGAGCAACAGCATTACATTCAGGCCAAATACGACAACATCCTATGATGAACCCATGAAATTTGACATCATTACAGTTTGTGAGGTTTTTAATTTCTTGTGATAGGTCTCTATAATAGTTCACTTTTCTTTGGATGCTTCTTCTAGGAAGTTTTGTGATTTTTCGTGGAGAATTGAAACATCGATAACTACAGCTGTCCCATCGTTTGTGAACATTACATCTGCTTTTCTAAGTGCACCTTGGTTGTTTCTAATATGAGGTCATCCATCCACATGTTTTTGCTCTGTCAATGAGTAGTTGTAATATTTAGTTGTTTCTTTTGATCCTTAGGTCTTTTGTTTTGGGACAAGTGCCAGATATGTGAGCAATTGTCTCACAGACCTCTTTATAGTGTCTGCATGTTAAGAAGGTTCTGTTTCTTCCTCTTGAGATAGTTTCTCTAGTATATAGAACATTTGCCCTTCACATCAATGCAGCTATGTATTGCTTTTCTTTCCATTTTGTGTGTTTTCTAATCAAGAAATTGGATGACGGATTGTTTTCCAGATACTTGATGCCATCACCTTGGACGGGATGATGTGTGGCTAGCAATTGTAGATCAGAGCTCTGAAATCTACTATCCAGGATATTTGTGTTTTGATGGTTTGATCAATTTTGTCATTTATTATTTTGCATGCATACATGTAGGAATGATATATACATAAATCTTGCATTTCTGTAAGATAGAGAAGATTGTTAACCTTGTTTAGTCCTATTGTTAGACATAGTATAGATATACTTATGCCCCATTTAACCTTTAGAGTAGAGGAGACCATCACATGTGTATGCAGGTAGAAGTAAGAAGTCTTTGATGTATTTCTTAATTGTCTGGTACAAAGCGATGAGAGGTTTTGGTTCAGTGCCGGTCATTTATTGTTTGAATGACAGCTTAGGGACCAGAAATTCACAAAATACTTCAACTTTGTGTGGACTTGAGTGGTAGTTTTTCGAGGTTTTGAGCCCAGCCTGTGATGTCCTCATTTGCTTTGCTGTTTCTTGTGTAACCAGTGTGTGGATCAAAGTTCAATCCAAGGTATCTCTCACTGTCACCTGGATGAATATTTTCAATATTTTGTTTCTCGGATTCCATTGTTTGCAGTCATTCACCAGGATTGTATCTTTATTGTGGCTCATGAAAAAAACATGTCTTCTTTACATTTAGTTTGAGACCGGTTGTCTTGCTGAATTTTTCAATGATTTTTAGATTTGTACTCATTCCTTCGCAAGTGTTGCTGAGTACTGCAATATCATTGGCAGAGTGGTGATTTGCTCGATAAGTTCATCAGAACGAAATGTAAACTCCTTGACGTTCTTTTGAAGATCACATATCAATGGATCTATTGCAATCTTGAATAGCAAAGTAGGTGTAATGAGTCTCCTTAGTTAACTCCAGATCTCATAGTTAATTCTGGTGTGGATTTGTTCTTTTTACCCTTGAAATAGGTAGTTAAGTGTGTTTGTCTTCAATTAAATCTCTTATGTACGATTGAACTCTGTCTCTTTCGAGACTCCGTAAATATGACCATGGCTGACTGTCAAAACCTTTCGAAATGTCTATGAATACTACTGCAAGTGAGTGTTTATTCTTCCATGCCCCTTTGATTATATTTTTTAGTATAGTCAAATTTTCGAGACATCTTCTTACGTTCATAAAGCCTTTTCGTCTCTTGTTAAGGTCAACAAATAGTCTTTTGGTGAGTATTTTTGTGAACAGCTTCATGAATGCTGTACCAATTGTAATCGGTCACCAATTATTTATTTTGTCTAGTTCATCAATTGGAACAATTTTAGGAATTAAGATTGAACGGTTACTCTTCATACAATCCGGAACTCTTCTCATTGTCAATCAAGTCAATAGATTTTTGAGCAGCATCTTTGATTCTGTATTGTGCACTTTGAACAGATCATGTAGCCAGTGTTGTTGGGAGCCACTGCTTTATTTGAATTGGATTCTTCAAATACGTGTTACTTCGAGCAATGTGATTTCCTTACATAGATTTTCATAAAACCCATTACTCTGGTATTCTATCAATAGGAATAAATTAGGGATTTTTCTTATTTTCTTTCTCAGTAATGTTTTTGTAATATTGAAAGATATCGTCAGCAGTGATTTGGCAGATGGCATCTTCTGCTCCATCAGTGATTATTCTGGCAATTGTTTGTCTTTTTGAAACATCGCCTGATATTCCTTTTAGCTGTCTTTTGCTTTAGCGTCTCTTTTCTCACTCAATTTATTGAGTTTTTTATTTCTGTTGTCCATTTTAGAGATTTTATGTTGAGCTGGGGTACTCTGCTGCTCTTCTTGGGTATATTCATAGGTTCATTGCCAGTTTCAATTGGTTGTTCGTTAAGATTGATTGGCCTTGGATAAATTTCATTGGGGCTTCCAGATATGTACTTACAATTTCTTTCAATAAGTCCATAGCAGCTTTGTGACCCTGCACATTTTTTTAATATCTTTGTTCTTCTGTTTTTCTGTCATTCAGATCTTTGAAGTTAATGATTTTAGGTGCTCTTTTTCTGTTAATAAAATCTTTGCACCTTTCTTTTGTTATGTCCGATGATGAAGATTTATCATTGGTGTCACTTTCAGTGTAATTGGATGACTCCTGTACAACCATTGGCTGTTTTTTTTTGTTGTTGTTTGTTTTATCTCTTAGATCCCTTATTTTCTCGTGATTTGTTTCCTCTGTTTGTTGTTGAAGCGCAGAAACATCAGTGTGTTGATATTTATTTTATTTTTGTATGGTTTCTAATTCCGCCAGTAGCAATAGTTCTTCCTGTGGCCAAAGTTTGGATGGTTTATTGTTAGCTAGAGCTGCCAGTCTAGCATCGCTTTGTGCTCTAGGATGTGTATGCCTTGCATGATGCCAGGGATTCCTGCTCTGGCCATCTGGTTGCCCTGCTGACCTGCAAGGGGTTGGGCACCTAGTGGAACAGAGTTGGAGAGGGAGGTGCCTATGCTGGGTGCCACATGGTGGAGGTGGCCTCCCTCAGGCCCACGGCCCCCTCTGTGTTCCTTCCCACTGGCCCACAGGCCCCCCTGGGTGTGGTAGGGGTCGGTGCAGGTACCCATGGACCGAGACAAAAGCTTGGCTAAGAGGATGACTTTCAATAGATTGCAGCCAGGTAGCTGCTCTGCTGCTCATGAAACCTTGACCCAGGATCAAGTTGTCTACAAATGATTTATTACCGGGTCCCCCACGAACATGTAGTGCACTAAGGACGATGGAGGCCGGCCCCCTTATACCTGCGCTCTGGTGCCCAAGCAAGTGGCTCTTCCCACAAGCCCAAGAGACCGGCTATTCCAGGCCAACCGAGGCTCCACGGCACTGCAGTATCATTACAGTTTTTAAGGTATACTCTGACTTTGAGGAGTTCAGTCATAATCCCACAGATGGAAGCTTCACCCCATTGGCTCCTCAGCCAAGCACATACACCAAATGCCTGAACCTGTGGTTCCTCTTGTACTAAGCATGATTACTATTGCAACAACTCATCATCAGGAGGGTAAAACTAACCTGTCTCACGACGGTATAATCCCAGCTCACGTTCCCTATTAGTGGGTGAACAATCCAACGCTTGGTGAATTCTGCTTCACAATGACAGGAAGAGCCGACATTGAAGGATCAAAAAGTGGCATCGCTATGAACTCTTGGCTGCCACAAGCCAGTTATCCCTGGGGTAACTTCTCTGTTGTGCTCTGTGATCTGCATGCCATGCCTGTTGCGACATCCCAATTTTTGTAACAAATTGGAGGTCACAGTAGCTACAGAGGAACTGTAGCTCTCCTTTCTTGGGTCTTCCCATGCATTTTGCATAATGACATGCAATATTATGAAATTCGGCTTCTTCATCACACTTGAAGCAGTATGTTTTCAGATACCAGCCCTTGTTTTTGTTACAGACATGTTTTCTTAAATCTTCAAATGTGTCCATGATGTCTGCACACAAATCCCAGTTACACTTGTTGTTGGGATGTTTCCAATAAGCGACTTTTTTGGTGAAGACACTTTTTTGTTCACATTTGGTTTGTTCTTGACCTCATTCACATCTGAAATTTTGAGGTGATTGTGTCATTCTTCACTGACGGGCTATGAACTCAATGCCTTCCTTGAAGTCTAAATTGTCCTCGTTGTCTGATAGTACTGCAGTTGGGCATGTTGATATTGCGTGATTCAATTTGATGTTTACACGGAGATTCAACACAACAAGTGAAGATTCGACAAAATCGGTTAGGAGGTTAACAATTTCTGGATAAGACAGCACCTCATTTCTCCATCTTAGTGGGGATTTTAATATCCGGGAACTACCCTACCTGGTATGGAGATTGTTTGCTTTGCCATTTCTCACTGTCATGATCACAGCCATGATAGAACCTTGTTTGAGCTCGCTCTACAAAATGCCTACTCAGAATATAGTAGTATAGAGACAGTTACCAGCGGGACCACTAGGAGGTAAAGGCCACTACGACTGAAAAGAGGTTAAGAGAGTCATAGTTACTCCCGCCATTTACCCATGCTTCATTGAATTTTTCCACTTTGACATTCAGAGCACTGGGCAGAAATCATATTGCCTCAAAACCTGCCTCAGGCCTTAACGATGCTTTGTTTAAATTAAACAGTTGGATTCTGATGGGCTGCACCAGTTGTAAGTCAGCTGCTGGTGTCAGCTGAGGTGCAATGCTGGCGCCACACTCTTGGGAGGGGCACATTGAGAGGCGACGACTGCTGCTGGGCGATCCACAGGGAGGGCCTGACTCGCATCCAAAGTTGCAGCCACCTCAGAGGGCAAGCCTCATCCAGCTGTGGCATGCTGCCAGCCACGCTTCACACCCTAGCCCTGCTTCACCACCCAGCTCTTGGAGGCAAACCTTATCCCAAAGTTATGACTTGGACTTACCTACTTCCATCACCTACATTGTTCGAACATGCCAGAGGCTGTTCACCTTGGAGACCAGCTGCAGATATGGGTACGGACCAGTGTGATATTTACACCATCTGCCTGAGGTTATCAAGGACCAGTCAGAGCTCAACAGACAACACCGGGATTGTGATGCTTTCCAGGGCTCTGGCCCCTACATTGGGGTGAATTCATTCCAGGGCACCCTGCTCTTCACTAAGAAAAGAGAACTCTCCCTCAGGCTCCCGCCTCTTCTCCTGGATAGTTTGCATTACCACACTGGATGCTGAAAGGGCACCCCTTCCTTCCCACTCTGGGTTCTGGGATCTGAACCTGACTCCCTTTTGATCGACCGAGGGCAATAAATGCCATTGCCCGTCCCTTCCGAGTAGCGCTCGCCCATCTCTTAGGACTGACAGACCCATGTTCAACTGCTGTTCACATGGAACCCTTCTCTAAATATTTGCTTCTACCTCCAAGATCCTTTCCTGCGGTGGCTCCACCTAGGCACTCACCCCAGGCTTCTGTGTGCACCTCAGCAGCCTTCCTACTCCTCGCGACTTAACCCCCGTGGCTCTCAGTGCCGGCAATGGCCATGTGGCGTAGGCTCATTATTCTAATGAGACTACTGGATTTGAATGGCAGAATCGCCTTCTGTGTGGGAGTCTAACCCACTCTAGGTGACACCTGTGTGCCTAATCCGGGTTTTTGCTCTGGCTGACTAGCAGTGCCTCATCTCTACCCAAGAGCAGGGATGATTTGGCAGCCGAGTGTATGACTCAATTGACTCCTCAGGGAAATCGTGTTCACTGAGATCCCATGCTTTTCTCTCAGTCACATTGGTCTCACATGTACTAGGACAGTCAGAGGCAGTATATGTTTCAATTAAGTTTTAATGAAGCAGCTGCATCTTAAATTATAAATCATGTAGTGCAATAACCACCATGATACATCATGAGAGGATTAAAATTGTGACAAGGATAGTGAAGCATAAAAATAACACCACCATATTGTTACTAGAGTCAATAGACTAATTCCTACCTAGGCTGTAATATAGCACAGCATGTTAAGCTTTAGTTCTGCCCTTCAGATTCCCCTGTGAAAACATCATCCCTCATACCTGAGCAAAGGCTTGAAGTCTGCATAAGCAGCTGTAGCAAAGCATTCAGAAATAAGCATACAGTTGTGGTCATCTGGCTGGATTCTCCCTCTAACGTGTATGACACAGTGAAGTGTTTTTATAATAAAACAGCTGATGGTTTTTTTAAATGTCCCTATGTAAGGATGTGTATGTTTCTTTGAATACCAAAAACAAAGCGTTACCACGTTTAACGGCAATCTATCTTACTGCAGCCTTGAGAGAAGCACAGAGTGAAAGAAATATCTTGTTTAAGAACGCAGTGCTGGACTAGGCAAAGAACAGCTAGATAGAGAGAAATAAAACAAGACCGCAAATGTTGCTATTGGTAAAATAATAATTGAATCTGAATAAAATATATATAGGTTAAAGTGCACAGCTGCAGGTCTGATTTTGCTAAAATAACGTGCATGGAACCATAACTAAAATCGCGTATGGGCCCGACGCTCCAGTGCCATACATTTTCAGGGATAGTTGATTCAGCAGGTGAGTTGCTACACACTCCGTAGTAGATTCCAGCTTCCATGGCCACCGTCCTGCTGTCTATATCAACCAACACCTTTTCTGTGGTCTGATGAGCATCTGCGTCAGGCATGTTAACCCTGAATGTGGCTCATCCCGCAGTGCCAGTTCTGCTTACCAAAAGTGTCCCACTAGTCTGGGCTTCCTACCCATTTAAAGTTTGAGAATAGGTTGAGATCATTTTGGCCCCAAGACCCCTAATCATTCACTTTACCACATAAAACTGGGGTTTCCGAGCATCAGCTGTCCTGAGGAAAACTTCGGAGGGAACCAGCTACTAGATGGTTTGATTTAGCCTTTCACTGCTATACTCAGGTCGGATGACCGATTACACATCAGGACCGCTACGGACCTCCATCAGTTTCCTCTGGCTTTGCCCAGCCCAGGCATAGTTCACCTTCTTTTAGGACCTATCACACATGCTCATGCTCCACCTCTTCAATGAAGCAGGCGAGCCAGACCAGTGGTATGCCCGCTGCTGGGTTCACAGCTCAGGTGGCATGCACCAGCCCTCACCTTCATTGCGCCACAGGGTTTCGCTCCTCCCTCTGATGCATGACTCCTTGGTCAGTGTTTCAAGATGGGTCAGGTGGGTAACTTACATAGCCGCAGCCCTTTGCACGGCATGGGCCTCCCCACCCAGGCGTGTAACATGGCTGGGGGCATACTGAACAGTCTGCCCCAGTCAAGCAGTTCAACCAGGAGCAGGGGGCCTGTCCCTCTTCCCTGCCCCGGCACACCCCGAGGGACGGCTGGAGGCAGTTGCCATGGGAGGGCGCTGAGGGAGTCAAATCTCCCGCAGACAAGGTGAAGCTGCTGCCAGGGGTTTGTAACACTCTCTGCTTGAGCAGAGAGCCATCTGCCACCCTGAAGCTTCCCTGCCCCAAAGCTGGTTGTGGTTTACAGCCGCAGATGAAATGCACACTGCAAGGGTCAGGTGGTGGTGCCATGGATGGGATACACCCTCTTGGGCGACCACCCTTCCCGCCATGTTGAATCCTCCAGCTAGACTGCGCAGACCGCACCTGTTTACCTCTTGATGGTTTCACACCCGCTTGAACTCTCTTCAAAGCGCTTTTCAACTTTTCCACTTGTTGGCTATAGGTCTCGTGCCCATATTAGCCTTAGAGGGAGTTTACCTCCCACTTTAGGCTGCGTTCATAAGCAACCCGACTCAAAGAAGGACTGATAGTGGCACGCCAGGGGCCACTGATGGCCTAACACAGTCCATAGGGTTAACCACAAGCAGAAGGACTTGGGCCCCCCTGAACAATGCCAGCGAGTAGGTCTTCTGTATTCCACATTTCCCGCACCTGCCGCCGGGTGGAGATTTGGTGCTGGGCTCTTCCCTCTTCACTCACCGTTACTGGGGGAATCCTGGTTACTTTCTTTTCCTCTGCTTAGTAATATGCTTAAATTCAGCAGGTCGGAAGCTACAGCTTCCCACAAATTCATGTTCTGCCAGGTGTGTTATGATATGAAACTCCCAGAGAAGGCACTGCTTTGATTGGCAGCCATTGTGGTGCGGCCCGATTATGGAGTCCTGCTGGCCACTGACCAAGCAAGTGGAATGTGGTCATGTATCATCATCGTTACGCCTGGTCTCTGTATACAGGAGGTAACCGGTGACCAACTGTTCAGTGAGTGTCCAGGGGCCCCAGACATTATCTTTGCTGATTTGATTAAGGTCAGGGTAGAACTGCAAAATGGGGCCCTGGTGCCTATGGCGGAAAATGCAACATGGCTGGAGCAATATCTGTCAGCAATACCACCACAGTTATGGACAAAGGGACCCCATGAAATGGGGCTCATCGATAACACCGAACCAGTAAAGATAGCACTGCAAGAAAGGGCCATCCTACTCACAGGTGCCTCAGTACCCTCTCTCCAAGGAAGCAGATGTGGGTATAACACCCACAATCCAAGCACTAGTTGATCCAGAGGTCCTCCACCCGGGGGTCCCCCTGCAACACTCCAATATTCCTGGTCAAAAAAGTAAGGGAGGGACCTGGTGCAGGACCTGTGCCCTCTCAATTACATTGTGGTCTTCAAATTCCCTGTGGTGCCAGACCCCTCCATCATACTAACTAACATACTCACATACAACTAACATGCTCACTATTTCTCTGTGATATACATAAAAAAACATGCTTTTTAGCATTCTGCTGCACCCCAACCAGTACCTGACTGCATTCATTTTCCAAGGGGTTCAGCTGCTATACCAGAGACTACCGCAAGGGAACTGTGAGTCCCTCAGTATCTTCAATCAAATATCGAGGAAGGACCTTGCCAACTTCCGATCGAATAGCACCCTGATACAGTATGCTGAGGACATCTAGATATGCAGTCCCTCCGAGGACCTACATCATCAGGACATTATATCCCTCCTAACTGTACTTGCCAAGAGAGGGTATAAAGTAGAGAACAGGAAGACTCAGTATATACAACAGGTGGTTAGTTCTCTGAGTCGGCTGATCTTAGTGGCTGGCTGACGGATCACCCCAGAATCTGTTGTCTCTATCAGGACTTTGCCACCACCGAAAATTAAAAAGGGTATGCAAAAGTTTTTAGGAGTTGACAACTAAGTCTGTCAGTGGGTTTTTGACCATAGAATGCTTGTTGCCCCCTTACTTGAGGTCACAAAAAAGGCAAACGCTGGCTACAAGGAACTAGCATGGACACCTGAGATGCACAATGCTTTTTTGCTGGCTCAAAACAGAGAACGTACTCCCCCATGTTAGGAACACCTGACTATAAGAAGGAATTCTTCTGATTTAGCCACAGCGACGGGCGAGTCGTGACAGCAGTCCTGATACAAGTATCCTCTGGTGCACAAACCTCTTGCGTACCACAGTGGGCTCTTAGAGTCAGTCATGCAAGGTCATTTCTGATGCAAGCAAGCACTAGCAGCAGTGTCCTCTGCAATTGACAAAAGCACCTCCATCATGATGGGGGCACCGCTGACACTGTATGCAGAAATTTAGTGTTTGCAGTTATACAAAAGAGCACGAGCACACTTGTTTTTTGGGTTAAGAACTGATGCTCTCCAGGCTATCACTAAAATTAGTATGGTGCTATCTAGTAGACCCATCCTGCTTCCTAGCCCATGAGGTTCAAAAGAGTGAGGAGATCCATGGCTGCACAACATACACCCGAGTGGGATCAGCCAGGCTTAGGAGGCTAGTGAAGCACTGTTCATCAACGGTTCCTCCCTGATAGATCAAGAGACTGGGGTAAGACACAGCAGCAGCAATGGCTCGTAGCAACATGCCCTCCAAAAAAACTGCACAGATAACTCTTCTCCTCCACCTCTCAGCTCAGACGGAAGAGCTAACAGCAGTAATTAAAGCCCTCGCCCAAAGCTTGGGAAAGACGTTAAACATTTCTTCAGACGCTGTACTCCAGCATAGTAAGGTGGAAATGGCGAGGGTTTCTATAATCAGAAGCACACCGAGACCTAGAATTACTGATCGATGCTCTGACACTACCTAAATGCTTGGCCATGGTAAAATGTGCAGCCCAATCCAAGGGCAAGGATTTCATATCCCTGGGGAAATCCATTAGACAACCAATTTGCAAAATGGGCAGCTTTCGGTATGGTTGAGGAGGCACACGTACTTCCCTTACAAAAGGCATCAGAGGCAGAACCCCCCCCCTCAGGACATGCCTTACACTGAAACTGCAGGATTGTACTTCAGGGAGATGAGGGAAACTGTATTGCCTGATGAGAAGTGGTGATGAGTAGTGGGAGGCACATGCTGCACACTGACTGCACGTGACCTCACATACTGATAAGTTCATCACAACCAAGTGTAAAGCCCTTGATGTCCTCATTCCTTTGCAAGTGTTGCTGAGTACTGCAGTGTCATTGGCAAGGCTACAGTGGTGATTTGCTCGATAAGTTCATCAGAACGAAATGTAAGCTCCTTGACGTTTTTTTTTAAGATCACATATTAATGGATCTATTGCAATCTTGAATAGAAAAGTAGGTGTAATGAGTCTCCCTGTTTAACTCCAGATCTAATCATTAATTCTGGTGTGGATTCGTTGTTTGTACGCTTGAAATAGGTAGTTGAGTCTGTTTATGTCTTTAATTAGATCTCTCATGTGCAATGGTACTCTGTGTCTTTCGAGACTCAGTAAAATATGACCATGGCTTGCATGGATCACGTTTATCCATTCATGCACGTCACTAATTAGATGACGAGGCACTTGGCTATTCTGGGTTATTATTGCTGCCCATCAGCGTCAAATTGGTCTTGGTTCCAACACCACAATCATTGTTCCAGAGTACAGCTAAAATAAACTGTCCTCACTGGAACATTAATCATTTATCGGGTAAGGAAAGTACACCCACAGTACTTCTCTAACAACATATATTGCCTATGTTCTGAAGAATTAAGGTGGTATTATCTTGTTGTGAAAAATCAATATTATGATTTACACTGATTATGTGTAAGCAATTACTATGAATATTCTAAACTAACACACACAATTTTTATAAGAGCTATATCAAAATGTAAACATTCAAAACAACTATATGTTTAAGAAAACTGAATTATTTCTGATACTAGAATTCTAATACTAAAATTCAACTCTAAACATGTTAACTTTGATGAAATCTGTGTATATTTCAAACATTCTTAAAATATACTAATAGGGAAATAGGTGTGTAATGCTAATCTCTATAGATAAATATAAACATTTCTGGAATACCATACTAATAAGAAAAGACGTGTAACGCAATATCAGAAATATGTGTAATGCAGTAAGTTAAATGACTAATTGTCCATGAATACGTGAAGCACGTTTTTAGAGTGTTGATCAAAGTAGTCATGCATGCATTCTTTTTGAAAGGGAAAGACATTTGTAGACCAAGATCATCCAGAGCAACAGCATTACATTCAGGCCAAATACGCCAACATCCTATGATGAACCCATAACATTTGACATCATTACAGTTTGTGAGGTTTTTAATTTCTTGTGATAGGTCTTTATGATAGTTCACTTTGCTCTTGAATGCTTCTTCTAGGAAGTTTTGTGATTTTTCGTAGAGAATTGAAACATCGATAACTACAGCTGTCCCATCGTTTGTGAACACTTCATCTGCTTTTCTAAGTTCACCTTAGTTGTTTCTAATGAGGTCATCCATCCACATGTTTTTGCTCTGTCAATGAGTAGTTGTAATATTTAGTTGTTTCTTTTGATCCTTAGGTCTTTTGTTTTGGGACAAGTACCAGATATGTGAGCAATTGTCTCACAGACCTCTTTATAGTGTCCGCATGTTGAGAAGGTTCTGTTTCTTCCTCTTGAGATAGTTTCTCAAGTATGTAGAACATTTTCCCATAACATCAATGCAGCTGTGTATTGTTTATCTTTCCATTTTGTGTGTTTTCTAATCCAGGAATTGGATGTCGGATTGTTTTCCAGATACTTGATGCCATCACCTTGGACGGGAAGATGTTTCCATTTTTCAAATTCCTCATTTCTCCAATCGTATGTGGATAGCAATCGTAGATCATAGCTCAGAAATCTACTATCCAGGATTTGTAAGTGTTTTTGATGGTTTGATCAATTTTGTCATTCATTATTTTGCCTGCATACATGTCGGAATGAGCAATACATAAATCTGGCATTTCTGTAAAATAGAGAATATTTTTAATCTTATTTAGTCCTATTGTAAGACATAATTTAGATACATTTAGGCCCCATTTAACACTTTAGATGGAGGAGACCATCACATGTGTATGCAGGTAGATGTAAGAAGTCTTTGAAGTATTTCTTAATTGTCTGGTCCAAAGCGATGAGAGGTTTTGGTTCATTTCTTTGTTTGAATGACAGCTTAGGGACCAGAGATTCACATAGTACTTCAACTTTGTGTGGACTTGAGTGGTAGTTTTTCAAGGTTTTGAGCCCAGCCTGTGATGACCTCATTTGCTTTGCTGTTTCTTGCGTGACCAGTGTGTGGATCAAAGTTAAATCCGAGGTATCTCACTGTCACCTGGATGAATATTTTCAATATTTTGTTTCTTGGATTCCATGGTTTGCGGTTATTCACCAGGATTGTATCTTTCTTGTGGCTCATGAAAAAAACATGGGGGTCATTCTGACCCTGGAGGTAAAAACCGCCAGTGCCGCGACCGACGGAAAGCACCGCCAACAGGCTGGCGGTGCTTCCTGGGCCATTCCGACCACGGCTGTAAAGCCGCGGTCGGAAAACCGGGTTCGGCGGTTTCCCACTGGATTAACCCCGGCTGGCCGAATCCTCCATGGCGACGCTGCAAGCAGCGCCGCCATGGGGATTCTGACCCCCTTCCCGCCAGCCTGTTTCTGGCGGCTTTACCGCCAGGAACAGGCTGGCGGGAACGGGTGTCCTGGGGCCCCTGGGGGCCCCTGCACTGCCCATGCCACTGGCATGGGCAGTGCAGGGGCCCCCTAACAGGGCCCCAGCCTGCTTTTCACTGTCTGCCTAGCAGACAGTGAAAAGCGCGACAGGTGCAACTGCACCCGTCGCACACCTGCAACACCGCCGGCTCCATTCGGAGCCGGCTTCTGTGTTGCAGGTCCCTTTCCCGCTGGGCCAGCGGGCGCTACCTTAGGTAGCGCCCGCCGGGAAAGTTAGAATGGCCCCAGCGGTCTTTTGACCGCGGGGCGGCCAAGTGGCGGTTCCCTCCAGGCGGGCGGCGACCGCCGCCCGCCAGGGTCAGAATGACCCCCCCATGTCTTCTTTACATTTAGTTTGAGACCGTTGTCTTGCTGAATTTTTCAATGATTTTTAGATGTGTACTCATTCCTTCGCAAGTGTTGCTGAGTACTGCAATGTCATTGGCAGAGTGGTGATTTGCTCGATAAGTTCATCAGACCGAAATGTAAACTCCTTGACGTTCTTTTGAAGATCACATATTGATGGATCTATTTAACTCCAGATCTCATCGTTATTTCAATGGTAAAAACAATGAATCCATACCAGAATTAAGTAGTTGAGTCTGTTTGTCTTTAACCAGATCTTTTATGTGCAATTGAACTCTGTTTCTTTCGAGACTCCGTAAAATATGACCATGGCTGACAGTCAAAACCTTTAGAAATGTCTATGAATACTACTGCAAGTGAGTGTTTATTCTTCTGTGCCCCTTTAATTATATTTTTTAGTATAGTCAAAGTTTTGAGACATCCTCTTGCTTTCATGAAGCCTTTTTGTCTCTTGTTAAGGTCAACAAATAGTCTTTTGGTGAGTATTTTTGTGAACAGCTTCGGGAATGCTGTACCAATTGTAATCGGTCATCAATTATTTATTTTGTCTAGTTCATCAATTGGAACAATTTTAAGAATTAAGATTGAACGGTTACTCTTCATACAATCCAGAACTCTTCTCATTGTCAATCAAGTCAATAGATTTTTGAGCAGCATCTTTGATTCTGTATTGTGCACTTTGAACAGATCATTTAGGCCAGTGTTGTTGGGTGCCACCGCTTTATTTGAATTGGATTCTTCACATGCGTGCTACTTTGTGCAGTGTGATTTCCTTACATAGATTTTCATAAAACCCATTACTGTGGTATTCTATCAATAGGAATGAATTTGGGATTTTTCTTATTTTCTTTCTCAGTAATGTTTTTGTAATATTGAAAGATATCGGCAGCAGTGATTTGGCAGATGGCATCTTCTGCACCATCAGTGATTATTCTGGCAATTTTTTGTCTTTTTTTTTTTTTAAACATTGCCTGACATTCCTTGTAGCAGTCTTCTGCTTTAACGTATCTTTTCTCATGCAATTTATTGAGTTTTTCATTTCTCTTGTCCGTTTTAGAGATTTTATGTTCAGCTGGGGTACTCTGCTGCTCTTCTAGGGTAGTATTCATAGGTTCATTGCTAGTTTTAATTGGTTGTTCGTTAAGATTGATTGGCCTTGGATTAATGTCATTGGGGCTTCCAGAAATTTACTTACAATTTCTTTTAATAAGTCCATAGCAGCTTTGTGATCCTGCACATTTTTTGAATATCTTTGAGCTTCTGATATTCTGTCATTCAGATCATTGAAGTTAATGATTTTAGGTGTTCTTTTTCTGTTAATAAAATCTTTGCACCTTTCTTTTGTTATGTCCGGTAATTAAGATTTATTATTGGTGTCACTTTCGGTGTAATTGGATGACTCCTGTACACCATTGCCTGTTTTTTTTTATCTCTTAGATACCTTCATTTCTCGTAATTTGTTTCCTGTGTTTGTTGTTGAAGCGCGAAAACATCAGTGCGTTGATTTTTTTTTTTTTTTTTTTCAAATTCCGCCAGTAGCAATAGTTCTTCCTGTGGCCAAAGTTTGGATGGTTTACTGTTAGCTAGAGCTGCCAGTCTAGCATCGTTTCGTGCTCTAGGATGTGTATACCTTGCATGATGCCAGGGATTCCTACTCTGGCCATCTGGTTGCCCTGCTGACCTGCAAGGGATTGTGGCCCCCTTCCCTGTACCTGATGGCACAGAGTTGGAGAGGGAGGTGCCTATGCTGGGTGCCACATGGTGGAGGTGGCCTCCCACAGGCCCACGGCCCCCTCCATATACCTCTCCACTGGCCTGGTGGCAGAGAGGACCCCATGGGTGTGGTGGGGGTTGGTGCAGGTACCCATGGACTGAGCCAAAAGCTTGGCTCAGAGAATCAATCAATCAATCAATCAGTGTATTTGTAGAGCACACTACCACCCATGAGGGTCTCAAGGTGCTGAGGGGGGTTGGAAGGGTGCTGCTACTACTCAAATAGCCAGGTATTGAGCCGCTTCCTGAAAGTCAACAGGTCTTCGGTTTGTCGTATGGGCAAGGGAAGGGTGTTCTAGGTCTTGGCGGCGAGGTGGGAGAAGAATCTGCCTCCGGTAGTTGCTCTTCGGATGCGGGGGACGGTGGCGAGGGCGAGGTCAGCTGAATGGAGTTGGCGTGACGGGGTGTAGAAGGTGAGTCGTCTGTTGAAGTAGGCTGGACCGTGTTGTGGAGCACCTTGTGTGCGTGGGTGAGGAGCTTGAAGGTTATCCTTTTGTTGACAGGGAGCCAGTGTAGTTGTCTCAGAAGGGGAGTGATGTGGCTGTGGTGGTGGGCATCGAGGATCAGGCGTGCGTAGGCGTTTTGTATGCGTTGCAGTCATTTGAGGCGTTTGGCCGGGGCTCCTGTGTAGAGGGCGTTTCCGTAGTCAAGTTTGTTGCTGACGAGGGCTTGGGTGACTGTTCTTCTTGTATCTGTGGGGATCCATCTGTAGATCTTGGGGAGGGTGTTGAAGCAGGATGAGGAGACGGCGCTGAGTTGCCTGGTCATGGAGAGTGTTGAGTCGAGGATCATGCCCAGGTTGAGTGCGTGGTTGGTGGGTGTTGGAGCTGCTCCCAGAGCGGTCAGCCACCTGGAGTCGTCCCATTCTGAGGGGTTGGCACCAAGAATGAGGACCTCCGTCTTTTCTGAGTTCAACTTCAGTTTGCTGTTCCTCATCCATTCGGCAACGGCCTTTATACCTTCGTGAAGGTTGGATTTGGCGGTGAGGGGGTCCTTGGTGAGGGAGAGGATCAGTTGGGTGTCGTTGGCGTAGGAGATGATGTTGAGGTTGTGTAGCCGGGTGACATGGGCAAGTGGGGCCATGTAGACGTTGAAAAGTGTAGGGCCGAGGGACGAACATTGGGGAACGCCACAGATGATCTTGGAGGCTTCGGAGCGGAAAGGGGTAAGGCGGACGCTCGGGGTTCTGCCGGAGAGGAAGGAGGTGGTCCACTCCAGAGCTTTGTCCCGGATCCCTGGGTTGTGGAGGAGTGTGCGTAGGATGAGGTGGTTGACGGTGTCGAAGGCGGCCGAGAGGTCCAGGAGGATGAGGGCCGCGGTTTTGCCGTTGTCAAGCAGGGCCCTGATGTCACGAGGTGGCTACTCTGCTGCTCATGAAACCATGACCCAGGATCAAGTTCTCTACAAAAGATTTATCACTGGGTCCCCCACGAACATGCAGTGCACTAAGGACGATGGAGGCCGGACCCCTTATACCTGCACTCTGGTGCCCAAGCAACTGGCTCTTCACACTAGCCCAAAAGGCCGGCTATCTCAGTCAACCTAGGCTCCACGGCACTGCAGTATCATTACAGTTTTTAAGGGACATTCTGACTTCAAGGCGTTCAGTCATAATCCCACAGATGGAAGCTTCACCCCACTGGCTCCTCAGCCAAACACATACACCTAATGCCTGAACCTGTGGTTCCTCTTGTACTAAGCATGATTACTACTGCAACAACACATCTTCAGGAGGGTAAAACTAACCTGTCTCACGACGGCCTAATCCCAGCTCACGTTCCCTATTAGTGGGTGAACAATCCAACGCTTGGTGAATTCTGCTTCACAATGACAGGAAGAGCCGACATTGAATGATCAAAAAGCGGCATCGCTATGAACGCTTGCCCACCACAAGCTAGTTATCCCTGTGGTAACTTTTCTGTTGTGCTCTGTGATCTGCATGCCATGCCTGTTGCGACATCCTAATTTTTGTTATAAGTTGGAGGTCACAGTAGCTACAGAAGCTAACTGTAGCTCTCCTTTCGGGGGTCTTCCTATGCATTTTGCATAATGACATGTAATATTATGAAATTTGGCTTCTTCATCACACTTGGAGCCGCATGTTTTCAGGTACAATACCTTATTTTCATTAGAAACTTGGGGCCAGATGTAGCAACAGACAATTTTGTGACTTGCAAATTGCAAGTCATACCGACTCGCAATTTGCAACTCGCAAAATTGTATGCAGAAAGGTGTCTCAGACACCTTCTGCGACTCGCTATGGGGTCGCAAAGACCCACCTCATGAATATTAATGAGGTGGGTCGCAAATTGCGACCCCATAGCGAGTCCCTGCACTCACAGGGATGGTGGCCTGCTGTAGTCAGCAGACATCCATGTCTGTGACTGCTTTTTTAATAAAGCTGTTTTTTTTTTTTTTTGAAGTGCAGCCCGTTTTCCTTAAAGGAAAACAAGTTGCAATTCAAAAAAATAATGAAACCATTTGGTTTCATTTTTTCAGAGTAGGCAGTGGTCCTTTGGATCACTGCCTCCTCTGAAAAAATATTTTCAGCGACATTCACAAAGGGGAAGGGGTCCCATGGGGACCCCTTTCCGTTTGCAAATGAGTTACCACCCACTTCAAGTGGGTGTTAACTGCGAACTGCTTTGCGTCTGCTTTCGCGGTCACAAAGCAATGCTGCATCGCGGTGCGAGTCGCAAATAGGAAGGGAACACCCCTTCCTATTTGCGAGTCGTATTCCCATTTTGCGAGTCGGAACCGACTCGCAAAATGTGAATGAGCATCGCGATGGCCGTTTTGCATGTCGCAAACTGCGTTTTTCGCAGTTTGCGACATGCAAAGCGGTTCCTACATCTGGCCCTTGTTTTCTTAAATCTTCGAATGTGTCCACGATGTCTCCACACAAATCACAGTTATACTTGTTGGGATATTTCCAATAAGTGAATTTTTTGGTGAAGTCACTTTTTTTGTTTACATTTGGTTTGTTCCTGACCACATTCACATCTGAAATTTTGAGGTGATTGTGTCGTTCTTCGCTGATGGGCTATGAATTCAATGCTTCCCTTGAAGTCTAAATTGTCCTCATTGTCTGATAGTACTGCAGTTGTGCATGTTGATATTGCACGATTCAGTGTGATGTTTTCATTGTGGTGTTGAATCTCGGTGTAGATTCGACAATCGGTTAGGAGGTTAGAAATTTCCGGACAAGGCAGCACTTCCTTTCGCCATCTTAGTGGGGATTTTCATATCCGGGAACTACCCTACCTGGTATTGAGATAGTATGCTTTGCCATTTCTCACTGTCATGATCACGGCCATGACAGAACCTTGTTTGAGCTCGCTCTACAAAATGTCTACTCAGAATATAGTTGTATAGAGACATTTACCAGTGGCACCACTAGGCGGTAAAGGCCACTACGACTGAAAAGAGGTTAAGAGAGTCATAGTTACTCCCGCCGTTTACCTGTGCTTTAATGAATTTTTTCTTTTTGACATTCAGAGCACTTGGCAGAAATCACATTGCGTCAACACCCGCCTCAGGCCTTCACAATGCTTTGTTTTAATTAAACAGTTGGATTCTCCTGGTCTGCACCAGTTGTAAGTCAGCTGCTAGGGGTCAGCTGAGGTGCAATGCTGGCACCACACCCTGGGGAGGGGCACAGGGAGAAGCAACGACTGCTGCTGGGCGATCCACAGGAAGGGCCTGACTCGCATCCAAAGTCGCAGCCACCCCGGAGGGCAAGCCTCATCCAGCTGTGGCATGCAGCCCGCCCGCTTCACACCCTAGCCCTGCTTCACCACCCAGCCCTTGGAGCCAATCCTTATCTCAAAGTTATGACTTGGACTTGCCTACTTCCATTACCTACATTGCTTGAACATGCCAGAGGCTGTTCACCTTGGAGACCTGCTGCAGATATGGGTACGGACCAGTGTGAAATTTACACCATCTGCCTGAGGTTTTCAAGGACCAGTCAGAGCTCACCAGACAAGACTGGGATTGTGATGCTTTCCAGGGCTCTGGCCCCTACCTTGGGGTGAATTCATTCCAGGGCATCCTGCCCTTCACAAAGAAAAGAGAACTCTCCCTCAGGCTCCCGCCCGATTCTCCTGGATAGTTTGTATTACCGCACTGGATGCTGTGAAGGCACCCCTTCCTTCCCACTCAGGGTTCTGGGATCTGAACCTGACTCCCTTTTGATCAACCAAGGGCAATGAATGCCATCGCCCGTCCCTTCCGAGTGGCGCTCGCCTGTCTCTTAGGACTGACTCACCCATGTTCAACTGCTGTTCACAGGGAACCCTTCTCTAATTTGGCCTTCAAAGTTCTCCTTAAAAAATATTTGATTCTACCACTAAGATCCTTTCTTGAGGTGGCTCCACCTAGGCCCTCACCCCAGGCTTCCATGTGCACCACAGCAGCTCTCCTATGCCTCACGACTTAACCCCTGTGGCTCTCAGTGCCGGCAATGGCTGTGTTGCATAGGCTCTCATTATTCTAATGAGACTTCTTGATTTGAGCGGCAGAATCTCCTGCGGGGTGGGAGACTGAGTCTAACCCACTCTAGGTTACACCTGTCGGCCTAATCTGGGTTTTTGCTCTGGCTAACTAGCAGTGCCTCATCTCTACCCAAAAGCTGGGCTGATTGGGCAGCCGAGCTCATGAAACAATTCCCTCATGGAAAAAGTGGTTACTCAGATCGCATCCATTTCTCTTAGTCTCTTTGGTCTCACATGTAGAAGGACAGTCGGAGGCAGTATATGTTTCAATAAGGTTTTAATGAAGCAACTGCTTCTTAGATAATAAAGCATGTACTGCAATAACCAGGACGATAAAACATTACAGGATTAAAATTGTGACAAGGAGAGTGAAGCATAAGAATAACACTGCCATATTGTCAATAGACTAACTTCTACCTAGGCTATATGAGAGCACAGCATGTTAAGCTCTAATTCTGCCCTTCAGGTTCCCCTGGTAAGACATAATCCCTCATACCTGAGCAAAGGCCTGAAGTCTGTATAAGCAGCTGTAGCGAAGCGTTCAGCAATCCGCATACAGTTGTGGTCATCTGGCTGGATTCTCCCTCTAACGTGTATGACACAGTGAAGTGTTTTTATAATAAAACAGCTGATGTTCTGAGAAAATTTTCCTATGTAAGGATGTGTATGTTTCTATGAATACCAGAGACCAAGCGTTACCACGTTTACTGGCAACCTATCTTACTGCAGCCTTGAAAGAAATACAGAGTGAAAGAAATGTCTTGTTTAAGAGCGCAGTGCTGGCCTAGGCAAATAACAGCTAGATAGAAATAAAACAAGACCACAAATGTGGCTATTATTAAAATAATAAACTAGGCTGAATAAAATATATCTAGGTTAAAGTGCACAGCTGCAGGCCTGGTTTTGCTAAAATAACGTGCTTGGAGCTTTAACTAAAATGGCAAAACAACAGCCGCGTATGGGCCCGAGGCTCCAGTGCTATTCATTTTCAGGGCTAGTTGATTCAGCAGGTGAGTTGTTACACACAAAAACAAAGAATACACAGTTCCAATCAACAAAAAAAGAAAGTGTGGTTCCTGCTGAATCCCAGGGGCAAGAAAAGGAAGTCTCTGGGATCCAAATATACTGGAACAAAAGCCCTCACTCACCAATAGGTGACATGCTTCATCATTGGGCTGTGCTCTTCATCAGGCCGGCACTGCAATGCCTGATGGGCCCCACAAAGGGGGCTTTTTGCTGGAGTTCTTTTGTTGTAGGAAAATGCCGGTTGATGTATATTGGATTGGTAAAGAAGGAAAATGATGTTAAAAATGGCTAGAGGTAGAAAAGATAATTTATTTACTATTAGACCTCTGTCATGATTAAAAACAAAAAGAAGTAATGAGTGGAAAAGTGGATAAGGTCTCGTCTCCCCTGCAAAAAATCAAAAACACCTTACCCTGAATTCTGGGACTGTAGTGTGAGCAGGTATAAGAGCCCCTATACTGCTATAAAGGTCAACATTTCTTGCTATATAAGTCTCTAAGATCTAATGCGATTCATCAGGACCAGAAAAAAACTACCTAATCCTAATTGTCACAGTACCTACAGTGGGTATTGCAGTGTTTCGCAGGAACCTAAAAAATGAATGTAAAAGAAAGTCAAGCACATTGTAAAATTTATATATCTCGAAACGTCATAAGGCAAAGAACACGCATTGGGGACCTGTCCCTAACAACAAATCATGCACTCATTAGTTAAAATATGATCATGCTTACCCTCCTCGTATTAGGGGATGTGCCCATCGGGTGCGCAACAAGTTACTGTGGTCCTAAGAGGTCTAAATACAAGATTGTTAAGTCATTATCAAGCAGTTACAGACTTGGTGACTGTAGTGACAATGTACATAGCAAACAAAACTTAAATAGGCTGGTAAATAAGTGCCCACATTGAATGTCCAAATATCTCATCGTCCCTTTTACTATCGAGGCTTAGCTGAAGATGCGGGGATGTGCCAAGCCCTATTGGTGTGTTGTTATGCTAAGATACTATGACCATATGAGAAAGTACTAAACAGTGCCCTAATGAAAAAAAGAAAAAAAGGGAAGAAATTGAGCAATTTGAGAAAAAGGTTCAGGTCAAAACGAGCCTTTTTTTTTTTTTTTAGAAAAAGTTCCCACCAACCAATATACGAAAAGGAACATGTCCCTTCTCAGATACATCATGAATTTACAAGTCCCCAGTGTAACGAGACGGTTACAACATCGGGGATTCAGTAACTGAGTCAAGCACTTGTTCCTTATTTATCTGTGTCGAAAAAAGCGATGGTACCAGTGTGTTTATACCACGTTATATTCTCCCGTATGGAGCCAGAAAAAAGTAGTTAGCACGCATTATATAGCGCGCACTCCTGGTTTATGGCAACAGCCGAAGGCAATTGAAATAGTTACATGCGTTCAAAAGGTGTAAAAGAGAACAAGACAAATGGGGCGCACACTTTTCACTCTGCCACAGCGCTCGGTGTCTCCTACCTGGCTTGAAGCTCCCATAATTGTGACAGGTACACAACTGGGCGGGCCTTACATTGAAAGAAAATTATTAAAATAAACGAAGGACTAAACATATTGTTAAGGGATAGGGCCATCTTGATTCATGCAGCATAGCCATAGTAAACTACGGTAGAGATAAAAAAAAAGGGACAAGTTCCCTTTTTCCATTTTGGCGGCCATCTTACAAAATTTACTGGAAAAAAGGAACTTTCAAAGTGGTATGTCTCGTGGAGATTTAGTAGATATTACATAATGTGCAAAGTGAAGAAAGTGGAAGGATGGTGCAGTCATTAATATTCTTCAGGATATGATTGTCTCAAATGGCGTGAAAATTTCTTGATTTTTGAGAAAGGGGAACTAGTCTACCCATCAACCAGGGAGGGGAACTCAGTTATCCATAATAGGTAGCCACAAGAGAAAATGGTCTTTAATACGTCTGGGTAGCTCCATAGTAAAAAGAAAATCAGACAAAGTGTCTTTAAAATAACTTCAACTAATTTCTTCGGGGTCCAAAAGTGTATTAAAAATGAATTAGTGGCAAATTTCATCAATAATAACTACTAATTGGATATCATCATGGAATTTTATCTGTGATGAATGAAGTGTACCCATTGGATGTCATCATTGAGTCTTTTTTGATGTGTTTTAAGTCTGTATATCCAACGTTGTTCTTTCTCGAACAGTCTAATAGTACATTATCTATTATCCTTAAAACTTTCCAGAATTACCCACTTGACATCATTAGGGGTATGTTGTAGTTCTATATAGTGTTTAGTCAACTTGGTTGAGGATCTTTGACATCTTATGGTACTGCGATGTTCATTGATCGGGTCTTCACCATCCTTGTAGTCATCCCAACGCATCTTAAATTGCAAGGGCAAGTGATCATATAGATACAGTTCTTGGTTCGGTAGTTTGTATGTGTTCTTAACTGCCATGTCTTACTCTCCCCTAGATCTAACTCATGGGTACTTGTTAGGGGACACACATTACATCCACCACAAGGGTGGTGACCTCTGACCCCTAACCAAGATCTAGTAGTAGGTGGATCTGTCTTCTTATTGAGTATATGTCTGGTATGTACCACAAGGTCCTTGATATTCTGGGTTCTTTTGAAGGCGAATAAGGGGCACTCCAAAGATTCTCAAGAACTATTCAAGATAGGCCAATGTTTCTTGATTATCTTTTTGACGTGTTTGCTTAAAGTAGTGACACAAGTCAATCTGGTCTGAGGTATATGTACATTATTAGTCAGAAGAACATCTATAGGTATGTTCTGCGTTCTTTTCTTGGCCTGTCCAATAAAATGTTTGGGATAGTTGCGGTCTCTCAATTTTTGACCAAGGACAGCAGCTTGTGAGTGAAAATCAGAGATACTGGAACAGTTACTCCTCACTCTCAGGAATTGTCCAAAAGGTCAATTTATCCTTAAAGATTTAGGATGATGACTATCAAAAAGCAATAAACTATTTCTGTCAGTTGGTTTGTGGAAGATAGAGGAGTGTAGGACCCCATTTGTTAAAATAATCCGTAGATCCAAAAAAGCCACCTCTTTATTGGTGAAATTGGCACTGAAATGAAGGTGGTCTTTATCGCCCTGCCATACCACCAAGATATCATCTATGTATCGGCGCCATAACTGGATTTTAGAAAACAATGGTTGTGTAGATGTAAGAATGTAGCGTTGCTCAAAAGAATACATGTAGAGGCAAGCTCAACCAGGTGCAAATGTACTCCCCATAGAGGTCCCTTGTATTTGATGGTACTATTGTCTTCAAACTGGAAAAAGTTCTCCTTAAGAGCGAGACTTGCACATTCTATAATAAAGCTGATAGGGGTGTTGTAAGTCCAAGTCGTGGAGTGGAGAATCTCTTCCACTGCTGCCAAGGTTGCATCCTGAGGTATAATAGTATATAAGGCTTCCACATCAAGACATATCATCATATCTGTAGTACCAGTGGTGTTAATTTGGTCTAACAAGACCAGGGTATCTTTGGTATCTTTTAAAAAAGTTGAAGTCTGTTAAACAACAGGTTTTAAGAAAAAATCACAAATTTGGATTGAACTCCTTAGTGGATTCCAACTTCCATGCCCACCGTCCTGCTGTCTATATCAACCAGCATCTTTTCAGGGGTCTGATGAGTGTCTGCGTCAGGCATCTTAACTCAGCATTTGGTTCATCCCGCAGTGCCAGTTCTGCTTACCAAAAGTGTCCCACTAGTCACTCGATTCCATGCCCGACTCCATGCCAACGAGCCGGGCTTCTTCCCATTTAAAGTTTGAGAATAGGTGGAGATCATTTTGGCCCCAAGACCCCTAATCATTCACTTTACCATATAAAACTGGGGTTTCCGAGCACCAGCTGTCCTGAGGCTAAGCACGATTACTATTGCAACAACACATCATCAGGAGGGTAAAACTAACCTGTCTCACGACGGTCTAAACACAGCTCACGTTCCCTATTAGTGGGTGAGCAATCTAATGCTTGGTGAATTCTGCTTCATAATGACAGGAAGAGCCGACATTGAAGGATCAAAAAGCAGCATCGCTATGAATGCTCGGCCGCCACAGGCCAGTTATCCCTGTGGTAATTTTTCTGTTGTGCTCTGTGATATGCATGCCGTGCCTGTTGTGACATCCCAATTTTTGTTACAAATTGGAGGTCACAGTAGCTACAGAGGAACTGTAGCTCTCCTTTCTTGTGTCTTCCGGTGCATTTTGCATAATGACATGCAATATTATGAAATTCTGCTTCTTTATCACACTTGGAGCAGTATGTTTTCAGGTACAATCCCTTATTTTTGTTACAGACGTGTTTTCTTAAATCTTTGAATGTGCCCATGATGTCTCCACACAAATCGCAGTTACACTTTTTGTTGGTGTTTTTCCAATAAGTGACTTTTTTGGTGAAGTCACTTTTTTTTGTTTACATTTCGTTTGTCCTTGACCTGATACACATCTGGTAGTCTTTCCAATTTTGAGGTGATTGTGTCGTTCTTAGCTGATGGGCTATGAATTCAATGCTTTCCTTGAAGTCTAAATTGTCCCGTCTGATAGTACTGCGGTTGTGCATGTTGATATTGCACGATTCGATTTGATATTGTCACTTGTGTTGTTGACTCTTGGTGTAGATTCAACAATATCTGTTAGGAGTTTAGCAATTTCTAGGCAAGACAGCACCTCATTTCTCCATCTTAGTGGCGATTTTAATATCCGGGAACTATCCTACCTGGTATTGAGATTGTTTGCTTTGCCATTTTTCACTGTCATGATCACGGCCATGATAGAACCTTGTTTGAGAACTCTCTACAAAATGTCTACTCAGAATATAGTAGTATAGAGATAGTTACCAGCGGGACCACTAGGAGGTTAAAGCCACTACGTCTGAGAAGAGGTTAAGAGAGTCATAGTTACTCCCGCTGTTTACCCGTGCTTCATTGAATTTTTTCACTTTGACATTCAGAGCACAGGGCAGAAATCACATTGCCGCAACACCTGCTGCAAGCCTTCACGATGCTTTGTTTTAATTAAACAGTTGGATTCTCTTGGTCTGCACCAGTTGTAAGTCAGCTGCTGGGGTCATCTGAGGTGCAATGCTGGCACCAAAACCTGGGGAGGGGCACATTGAAAGGCGGCGACTGCTGCTGGAAGATCCACAGGAAGGGCCTGAGTCGCATCCAAAGTTGCAGCCACCCCGGAGGGCAAGCCTCATCCAACTGTAGCATGCAGCCAGCCCCGCTTCACACCCTAGCCCTGTTTCACCACCCAGCCCTTGGAGCCTATCCTTATCCCAAAGTTATGACTTTGACTTGCCTACTTCAATTACCTACATTGTTTGAACATGCCAGAGGCTGTTCACCTTGGAGACCTGCTGCAGATATGGGTACTGACCAGTGTGATATGTACACCATCTGCTTGAGGTTTTCAAGGACCAGTCAGAGCTCATCAGACAACACCAGGATTACGATGATTTCCAAGGCTTGGGCCTCTCTCTTAGAGTGACTTCATTTCAGGGCACCCTGCCCTTCATAAAGAAAAGAGAATTCTGCCTTGAGCTCCCGTCCGCTTCTCCTGGATAGTTTGCATTACCGCACTGTATGCTGAAAGGGCACCCCTTCCTTCCCACTCTGGGTTCTGAGATCTGAACCTGACTCCCTTATAATCAACCGAGGGCAATGAATGCCATCGCCCGTCCCTTCCGAGTGGCACTCACCCAGCTCTTAGGACTAACTGACTGACCCATGTTCTACTGCTGTTCACATGGAACCCTTCTTTAATTCAGCCTTCAAAGTCCTCCTTTGAATATTTACTACTACCACCAAGATCCTTTCCTGTGGTGGCTCCACCTAGGCCCTCATCACAGGCATCCATGTGCACCACAGCAGCCTTCCTACTCCTCGCGACTTAACCCCTGTGGCTCTCAGTGCTGGCAATGGCCGTGTCGGGTAGGCTCATAATTCTAATGAGACTACTGGATTTGAGCGGCAGAATCGCCTGCGGGGTGGGAGGCTGAGTCTAACCCACTCTAGGTGACACCTGTCGGCCTAATCCGGGTTTTTGCTCTGGCTAACTAGCAGTGCCTCATCTCTACTCAAGAGTGGGGATGATTGGGCAGCCGAATGCATGACACAATTGATTCCTCAGGGAAATTGTGTTCACTCAGATCGCATGCGTTTCTCACAGTCACATTGGTCTCGCATGTACAAGGACAGTCAGAGGCAGTATATGTTTCAATAAGGTTTTAATGAAGCAACTGCATCTTAAATAATAAAGCATGTAGTGCAATAACCACCATGATACAGTATGACATGATTAAAATTGTGACAAGGAGAGTGAAGCATAAAAATAACACTACCATATTGTTACTAGACTAATTCCTACCTAAGCTATATTATAGCACAGCAAGTTAAGCTATAGTTCTGCCCTTCAGGTTCTCCTGTGAAGACATCATCCCTCATACCTGAGCAAAGGCTTGAAGTCTGCATAAGCAGTAGTAGCAAAGCATTCAGCAATCAGCATACAGTTGTGGTCATCTGGCTGGATTTTCCCTCTAACGTGTATGACACAGTGAATTGTTTTTATAATAAAACAGCTGATGTTTTTTAAAACATGTCCCTATGTAAGAATGTGTATGTTTCTTTGAATACCAAAAACAAAGTGTTACCATGTTTAACAGCAATCTATCTTACTGAAGCCTTGAGAGAAGCACAGAGTGAAAGAAATATCTTGTTTAAGAACGCAGTGCTGGACTAGGCAAAGAACAGCTAGATAGAGAGAAATAAAACAAGACTGCAAATGTGGCTTTTGGTAAAATAATAAACCAAGCTGAATCACATATATCTAGGTTAAAGTGCACAGCTGCAGGCCTGATTTTGCTAAAATAACGTGCATGGAGCTATAACTAAAATGGCAACACAACGGCAGCGTATGGGCCCAACGCTCCAGTGCCATCCATTTTCAGGGCTAGTTGATTCAGCAGGTGAGTTGTTACACACTCCTTAGTGGATTCCAACTTCCATGGCCACCGTCCTGCTGTCTATATCAACCAACATCTTTCCAGGGGTCTGATGAGCATCTGCGTCAGGCATCTTCACCAGGCATTTGGTTTATCCCGCAGTGCCAGTTCTGCTTACCAAAAGTGTCCCACTAGTCACTCGCATTCCATGCCAGTGAGCCGGGCTTCCTACCCATTTAAAGTTTGGGAATAGTTTGAGTTCGGAGGGAACCAGCTACTAGATAGTTTGATTAGCCTTTCACCGCTATACTCAGGTCGGACAACTAATTTGCACATCAGGACCACTATGGACTTCCATCAGTTCCCTCTGCCTTTCACCAGCCCAGTTCAACATCTTGTAGGACCTATCACACATGCTCATGCTCCACCTCTTCAAGGAAAATGTCTTAATTCCACATATTGAGATGAACCAGCAACCTCTTTCACATGAAATCCCATGTTTACTCTAATATGATCCAGTAACTTGGGTAAAATGTCTTTTGGGATGTATTTACCTATTATGATCTGGGGGAGGAGGGCACAAACTATCTGATATATCCTAGGCAAAAAAGTCTAAATTAATGTTAACCTGGCCAACCACCTGAGAAACATCATTCTTTTTTTTCTTTAAACTAAGTTAGGGTTTCAAGGGATAACTTTCTAATCCTGTTATATTCGATAGGTTACCTGTGCCTCTTAGGAGGAGGTGAGTGACTAAACAGTCTACTAGTGAAAGATTAGGAAGGGGGCTAGAGCAACACAGGCTCCTGACACACAGCAGTTCGAAAATGACTAAAGTGGTCAAGCACTCTAAGGCCAGCTCTCCTCAGCCAAGCACATACACAAGAAGTCTAAACCTCTTGTACGGACTAGGGTTACTATTGCAATAACACCTCAGTAGGTTAAAACTAGTCTGTCTCATGATGGGCTAAACCCATCATGGGTTCCTCATTAGTGGGTGAACAATCCAAGGCTTGGCTCTTTCTATCAAAGCAGAATTCACCAACATTGAAGGATCAAAATTCATTGTCACAAATGCTTGCCGCCACAGGCCAACTTTTCTCAAGAGGGTATTCTTTCTCTGCTGATTGTGTCAACCTCCTTTTCTTGGCTAAGGTTTTGCTAGAAAATACAATAGTCATTATATTGAAGCCAAATGCCTGACATTCTACAATCTTTCATTGTGAAATTTCATAGTTTCAAGTTTGTGTGTTTTGATTTCTTAAAATAGTTTCTTGTCGTAGTTAGCTGTACTTTCAACTGCTTGTTCAAGGAACTTTTATAGGATTTTTTTTTTTATTCATTTATTTTTAATCTAATTGAAACTTCAAGCACCACAGCTGTACCATATTTGGTGAACACTGAATCAGGTTTTCTTAATTCACTTTGATTATTCTTATGTCATCCAACCACATCCTTTCACTCCATCAATGAGAAGTTCTAAAATGTTATTGTCTTGATTCTTATGCTCTTTGCTTTAGAACATGTACCAGACCCTATTGTCTTTGCATTAACTGCAAGCGGTGAATATTTGATGTTTTGCTCTGGAGATGATTTCTTGAGTGTTAAGACATTCACTCTCAAAATAAGAGCAGATGTGTTTTGAGTTTCCTTCATTTTTATTCACTTTGTAACCCAGAAGCTTGAGGTTGGATTATTTGCTAGAAATGTAATATAATCCTCTTGTACAGGTAGAGTTTTCCACTTCTCAGATTTGTTTCTCCAGTCATAGGATGCTACCAATTGCAAATCCTAATATAGTAATCTACTGCCAGATTTGTTTTTAAATTTAAAATCTTGATTTTGCTAAACAATAATTAATAATAATGAAATAATTAAAGATGCAATTGATATCTCCTGTGTATATGAGTGAGCATTGCACAAATCTTGAGATTCTGGGACATATGACAGATTGTTTACTTTGCACACAGCTTTGGTATATTTAGGCCACTAGTTGATCTTTTTGAGTAAAGGAGACCATTGCCTGTGTAGGTAGGAAGCTGGAGGTAGTGTTTAACATATTTCTTTATTTTGTGGTCTAATTTAGTGAGAGACTTCACTTCTGTGCCTTCCATTTCCAGTTTAAATGACAATTTAAGATCCAGGCCCTGACATATGATTTCAACCTTTTGTGTGTGTTTGTGTGGCAGATTGGCATTTCTTTTAGCAATTTTATCAATATCATATTTATTTTACTGGTTTTTCTGTGACCTGTGTAAGGATACAAGTTCATTCTGAGGTACCTTTCTCAGTCACCTAGATGAATTTTGTCAATGTTGTATCATTTGGATTGTGATTGGCTTGCAATTATTCACCAGCATTTCAAACTTATGGTGACTTCAGAAGAAACTCTGTCTTTTGACATTCAGTTTTCACCAATTATTGAATGATCTTCATGTTAGTACTTATTCCTTTTCAAATGTCACTGGGTACTGTTATGCCATTGGCAAAGGCTGGAGCAGTGATTTGCTCAGTAAGTCCATCTGAGTCAAATGTAAACTCCTTACTGTTTTTTTGAGGATTACATATTGGAGGGTCCATAGCAATGTTACACAACAGTAGGGAAAGCAAGTTACCTGGTTACACCAGAAATAGCAATGAAAACTGGGGTAAGATTCATTGTTTTTTATCCTTGAAGTATTTAGAAGTCTTTGATACAATATTAGATATGTGACTGTACTCTGTTCTTCGGGGCTCCATCTGATATGACCATGGTTGACAGTCAAATGCTTTTGAAATGTCTATAATCACTACTGCAAGGGATTGTTTATTTTTTTTTTGTTCTTCTATTATGATATGCCTATAAGTTCTGCTTGCCACAAAACCTTCCACAAATAACAATGCTCTGAACATTTTTCCTTACCTTTGCCAATCTAGACCTACTCCGTATATCAATACACAACGAGAGAGTATGTGGGAGAGAGGGGGGGAAAAATACACACAACCGTACTCAGCTCCCAAAATAACTGCAAAAACACAAAAAGGAGTACGGGGTTCTTTTATTACAACGATCTATGGTGCATCTGTTGTGCCACCAGATCCCTCGTGGGCCTCTAATGGAGGCGGGGTATCAGTAAGCTGTGGTACTGCAGAGGGTCTGGAGAATAGGGGGGAGTTTCCTTTACAGAATAGGTGGTCTCACACTATATTGTGTCATGCTTCATCATATGCCCACCCAGGTAGGACAGTGCCACCTGGGGGGACTCAACCTCACTGTTAAAGGAACAGGAGGGAGTGCGTAAATTAATTCTGGTTCTGGAAATAGAGGGATCCAGGTAATCTAAGTAATAAAAACACCTAAACAGATACCTGTATAAGTATTTATTAAAAGGTTCTGTTTGGTGTGGTTAAAAATGGAGATTGGGACACCTCTGTGAGAACAAGGACTCACAGGGTCACCTATCTAGGAAGTAGAAGCTGACATGTTTCTGTCCTCAGTAATGAGCTCTGGAAAGTCTTGGGGCATTCATCAGGGTGAAGGATCCCTACTACTCACGCTAAGAGTATAAGAAAAACACGGTACGGTGAGTAAAAACTTTTGAGAAGGGGCCTACCTTGCCAGGAAACTACCTGGAGGGGACCTATAGGAAGTAAAACAGACCGACAATGAGAGTTGCATTGTTACACAGCACTGCACAGCAAACCACAGCACACGTGAGGCAGATAATCATGCAACAAACAGAATTACTGAGTGCAAAATATATTCATCACATATCATTTATGGACAAAAATCACATCTAAGTAGAGGACAGTATTACTAGGACGGTAAGTAGGAAGTTCTTACCCTGTCCCTAGAGGCTACTGGCCTCTGGTGTCAAGGAGAGGGAGTGTCCCCTTATAGTCAGACACTAAGGTTCAAAAGCAGGGGGAGAAGGAGGAGAACATAAAGATAAAAACCAAAACATAAAAACCAAAAAGGAATGACCTGCCTCTGGAGTTCAAAGGCGAGGCCCAGTAGTGGGAGACCACCTGCTAGGTTTCTCGTAAAACAAAAGCGCCTGTCCCAGAGAGGAATGGGGGAGATAAAAGAACAAAAGAAAAAAGAAAAGATAAGAAAAAAGGAAAAAAGAAAGAAAAAAAAAAAGAAGAAACAGGAGAGAAACAGGTAAAAGATGAAAAGAGAGAGAAATGAATAAGGAAGCAGGAAGCGCATGAAAATCTTATCTGTGTTGTCCAGGTGTTGCCGAATCACTCACTGCATCAAAGGAGGCGCTCACTGTGCGCGTAAACCGTCCTCTCCCTGGACCGCTTGGATAAGGTGGTCTGGGAGAGACGGGTTAATATAGTGTTAATCTACAAGGTAAATTGTTAACAGGTGTAGAAAATCACCACCGCAGCCTGTGGTCCGATTGGTAATTGGAAGTGGTGCCCGGAAGAGGAGCTTCCGTTTAGGCTCGGCCGGTTCGTTGTCTTTGTGATTCCATGGGGGCCTGCGCCAGGAAGTGACGTAGGCCCCGCGGGGGACGCCGGGAAACATAGTTCCCCGGCGTCTGCGGGGATCGCCGGGGAACAGATCTGCCTGGAGGCCCGTGGGCTCGAAAATGAGAGAGGGGGAGAAGAAATGGGAAAGAGAAGGGGGGACAAAAGTGGGAGAAAGGAATCAGAAAGGGCAGAGGGAGGAGGGGGCCGGGGGGGGGCGAAGAATGAAGGCCAAGAGAGAGGGGGGAAGTAAACAAGGAAAAGAAAAGAGGGAGAGAGGGGGATGAAAGAAATGAGAATTAAAAAGGGGTGGGGGGAGGAGGAAGGGGCCAGGGGGGTGGGACGAAGAGGAAAGGAGGGGTGTAGGGGGGGCTAGAGGAGAAGAAACAAGGAAAAGAAAGAAGGGGGGAGAAAAAAGAGGAGGGTGGAGAAGAAAGAGCCAGGATAAATAGGTGAAGGCGAATGGAAGACACAATGGGGGAGGCAGGGCAAGAAGAAGGGAGAAAAAAAGGGGGAGAGGGGGGAGAGGGAGGGGTAGGATGGGGAGAGAGGGGAAAGGAAAGGGGGTAAAAAGGGCAGAAGAAGTGGCTGTGGAGGGAACAAAAAAGGCGCGGAGGGCCAGAACAGAGGGAGAAGACAAGGATGGCAGGAAGACCGACTTGGTTCAGTAGGCAAATAGCAGAGGGCCTAATTGTGAAGAGAGAACCAGGGTATTTCATCATTTAGACCAACTGTGTCTGTGTGCAACCTCCACCCCCAGCGTTGTTCAGCCCGAAACAGTTTCTGTGACATGTTGAGGGTTGTGGGGGGCAGTTGCTCGAGGACCGTCCAGGACATGTCATCCGGAGAGTGGTTTTTCAGAAGGAAGTGACTGGTCAATTTGGGTTTGCACCGGATCGTGCTCCTGTGTTCGCAGATTCTAGTACTAACCTTTCTGGTGGTCATACCCACGTATTTGAGCTGGCAGGGACATTTGATCAAGCAAACCACATTCTTGCTATTGCAGTTTGTGAGAGATTTTTGTACCCATGGGGTTTTGAGGTCTAGGTTAATAGTGGTGGATTTAAGGGTTAGGCGGCACACGCTGCAATTGCCACAAGGGTAGTGGCCTGCTGGGGGTGGTAGATGCCAGAGCGTAGTCTGTCTGGGATGAGGTTTTTCTTTAGGTCTTGTGTGGACCACTAGGTCACGTATGTTGAATGCTCTCCTATATGCATGTAGTGGCTGCTGGAATTGTAAACCACCTGATGTAAGGATCTTCCAATCCTCTTTAATGATCTTCTGAATACTGTTGGATAAAGGGCTAAAGGTGGTGACACACACGATCTTCTCTAGGTCTGGTTTCACTGCCCGGGGCTGCAGCAACTGGTCCCTGTTACATCACCACTTTCTAATTCAACTGCATTTTTCATCACTCTTCTAATGACGAAAGGTCCCATAAATCTAAAAAGTCCTTTTTCACAAATTCTGTTTTTTCCCACTACAGCTAATTCATCCACCTCCCAGGGTACCATTTTGACAGATTTCTTTTGATTATATCTTTCCATATACCTGTTATAAAAACCCTTCCTCAGAACCTTACCTTGAGCCCTACATGTTTTTAGATAAGTAATCTCATACGATCGGACAGGATCATGAATATCATCATTCATTCAAGTAAGATTCAATTGTGTATTTCCCATTCATCGCCTCATCCAAAAGAAAGAAGATTTGAGAGTTATCAAATTTGGGGCATTGCAATGCACCCACCATAGCTCATCCTACACTTTTGTGAAAGGCATTTTGAAATCCACTGGTTTCTGCACACTTCACTTTACCAATCTATTCATTTGTTCAGTGAAACCATTAGCAGTGGGGAATACAGTGACGTACTGATATGTTTAATGGAAAGCCCTTAAAGAAATTCCTGAATCTCCTTGGATGAAAGTTGTACTCAATTATCGCTCACAGTACAGTTTGGTATGCCCTTTCTCACAGACTCATTCTCCAGGAAGGAAGTCAGTTACAACATAGATATCCAGAGATCTCAAGCACTTAAAGCCTGATTTAGAGTTTGGTGGAGGGGTTACTACCTCACAACGGTGATGGATACCCCATCTGCCGAAATACACATCTCATTATATCGTACAGGATGGATATTTTGGCAGAGGGATATTCGTCACCATTGTGATGGAGACGCCCCTCTGCCAAACTCTAAATCAGCCCTACCTATTACCCACTTAGATATGTAGTCCCCACCAATTTTATAAAGTACCTTTCATTTTCTGGCAAAAGGACAAGCAAAATCTAACTCTAACTCTTTCCAAGAGTCACTTGGAACAGACACTGATGACAGTTGTGCACTAGCAACTGTGTTGCGTTATCATTTTGGGCACAACAATCGTAATCCTTAACAACTTCTTCAAATTGACGATCTAATCCTGGCCACCAATATAACCCCTGCCCCTGGCCTTTGTGAGATTTTTACCCAGATGCCCTTCATGCGCTAAATTCACCAAGCCCTCTTTATGTGCTTTAGGGGGAATAACTCTCTCACCCCCAAACAGCTCATCACTGGACCAATTCAACTCATCCCTGACATTCCAAAACCCCAACAAGTTTTCTGGCAGAGCCTTATATTCTGACCACCCTTACGGCATTATGCTTCTGTATCTTTCTCTCTTGCTTCACATATCTTTTACCCACGAATTGGTGCTTTTCATCCCTTCAACAATAGGTATAGCATTCCCAAGCTCAGAGGTCTTCATTAAAGGTTTTTCCTGCACTTACATTATTAGTACAGCATACTAGTTAATTTCTAATTAGATACGCTGTCAGAAGATCTAAATCACATGTATGTGCCAATGTTCTTAAACATGCATTATAGTTTCCAACACTTTCATTTTTACCATGGACCCTCATAACAATGTGAGTTTACATTAATCTTGTCTGCAAAATATTTCTCTAACATGCTTACTGACATGTCATATACATCTGACATCACCTTCTGCAGTTCCTAGTGGTATTGTTCCTAAACTATCATAAATATTATGCCCCTCCACACCCAAATTGTGTAACAAAACAGTTTGGTTCCTTGCTGCTGAGAACTGTTCTCCTCCAACTGCATTGAAATAAGAATCAAACAAGTTTTGTTCATCTTTTTCATGGCAGTACTGGCTCTCCAGTTTCTGATAAGAATACCGGGGGTGGAGGTAAATTAGCTGAGGTCATACTTTAGTTATCAATATAACATGATAAGCTGCATTTGAATCAGTGGACCAGAGTTTAAGATACTGTTTTCAGTTTATAGTACTAGTCTGTTGTAGAAAGTACAATGATGCTGTGGGCATCAGTGCTGTAATTTCACTTAAAATCTTCCTGCTTTGCACATTTGCGCTACAAACATGTTTAAAATCAAAGCGTTTATCGTACCATACTGATTAGCAGCACTGTATCTGCAGAAAAGTGTACCTTTAGGCTGTGCACATCTGGGTTGTAAATATCCAGAAATAAGGATGTTCTAACTATCGTGTCAGTGCCATGAATACATGAGTCACTATTTTGCCTTGCGCACCAGCGCTGTGACTAATAAACCCCTTTGCTGTGTATGGCAGCATTGTGTCCTAATTGGGCATGCCTAATCACACAGAAGTTGCTGTGTGCATCAGCGCTGTCAATGTATACATACAATGAAATGTCTTGCCATGTAACTATGCTGTGTGGAAGCCCAGTTTAAGATGGACGGTGGCACACCCCATAAATGTGTCACATATTGTAGCGTGATAACATCAGACACAGATCCCATTGGTGGATGGAACATCTTCACGACACATCAGGTAAAGCTTCACCATTGTGGAATTGCTTTCTTGCGAGCTGATCTTCAGGCTGGCTTTTATGCTGGTGCGAAGTTGCTTGCTCGAACTGCTCCCTCGCACTGCCCACTATATTTTGGGTCAGATTTCCACCTGTCTCTGCGCACAACTCATCAAACCGCCCTCGTTCACTCTTGCACAAAGTGCCAAGATGCTGTGCATTGCAGTAAATGGAAAGCATTCCTCACCAGCTTTGAGTAGGGTTTTTCGTTGGCAGACTCTTGCACTTACAACAGATACTCGCCACAGTTCCTACATTTCTTTGATCCGTTCCCTAATCCTCCAAAAATTGTGCCTGAAGTATTGTATATTTCCACCATTTACTTTATTGTTGAATGGAAGAACAGCCATTGATGTGGGTTCAGAACAGGTTGGTATGTGGCATGCCTCTCTCCTCCCAGGCAAGCTGTCATCACTTGTTATGCTCTGCTTTCCAATACATTTTCCACAAATAAAGTGAAGTAGAGCCCTTTATTAACTACAAGGGACACCAATCGTCAAGAGAAGCGTCTCCTTCACTCCACCGACCCAACTGTCAAATCCTGAGTTCTCACACCACCACACTCCTGTACGTTCTACAGAGCGAAAATAGAAGATCCTATCATTTCCATATCAGTGATGGGATTTCAGCACACACTCTTTCATGATCCCCTTCTGTCCTGTAATCAGATTCATGAAAAAGGTAATCTTTCCATCAATTTTCTTTTCTACATAGCTTCATAAGCACTGTAATCATTCTCCAATTGTTTTATTTTGGTAAGTTCCTCACTTGGTACATTTGTTTTATACGTTATAAACTAAGTTTTAATAGTTTGTACAACATCCTTAGTTCTTATTTGTGAACATTGTAAAGATCATTGTGATGAAATGAGGTGTATTATATGATTAGTAAGTGTATTACATGGTGAGGTCACACTAGCACAACTCTTTAGGATCAGTAAAGATGCAGACCTTCAGCTCAACCCTGGGTGATTGTTCCGTTGTGTAATCCTTGCTGCTCTGACCCACAAGTGTGAAGCATTTAAACAGCACCAAAACATTTGAAGAAGTTTATAAAATAGACTCTACACCACTGTGAACAGATTTACCAGGGAGTCCCAGATAAAATGAATTTACAAGGTGTAATAAACAAAAAGTCTCTTCTCTATGAACAAGCGTAAATGTAATACATTTGGCAGAGAATTTTTTCAGCAAAACTTTAGCTTAGGTGTATTACGGTCAGTTACAGCTACTTCAGGTGGCTAACTCCAATAGGGAGCTAATCAAGGGTACCAGCAAGGTCCTCTGAAAGTTACCTCAAAAGGTGTAGCAGTCTTCAGTCAATTCCAGGCACTTCTTAGCTGTTGCTGTAGTTACCTGTGGAAGTGGTCCTGATGTAAGGGATTCAGGATGCTGTGGAAGTGATGCCATGCACAGAGGCCTGCCCGCAGCTACTCCCCTGACCACAAGGGAGGTGAGGCAGACCTGAACGTAGGGTTGACATCCCTTGAAGTTCTCTCTGTTGGTAGCAATCCAGTCACCACTGGGTAGCAGTCAGGTAGTTTCACTAAGACAGTAAAATTCTTCCCTGGGTGATAACTGTTCTAGAGCTTGATCAATCTGCACTCCAACAACTCTCCCAGGCTCAACAAACTCATGTGCAACTTTGTGCTTCAGATACTGTACTCAGGTGCTGCACAGCAGCTGTTGGCCGTAATGTGAAGACTTTGGGCTACTAACCTGTCCTCTTCAGCTGTTGTTGCCAACTGATCTCCTGGTTGGGCCTGGGATGTGGCTTCTCCAAGTAGGAGACACCAGCATAGGCCCTTCCCCTTTGCTTGCCACCAGGTTCAACAGATGCAGTCCACTCTGGTTCAGCCTCTTTGCCAGTTCCATGGTGCTGCTTGGCAGTCCTCTTCTGTCCTTTTTCTACTGCAGTTGAGATTTGAGTTCTGGGTGCCAGGTGTACCAATTTATGACCAGCCAATGCCCGTATGGTATGATGCTGATGGTAGAAGAGGCTTTTCCTTTGAAGCTCACCAGTTGGGCTAATGCCCATTGGCTGATGACCACTTCCTGTTAAGTGTGGGATCTATCGCTGGATGCACCATTGTACCCACTTCTAACATGACAGGACCCCTCTCTCAGCATCCAGAGGTGTAGCTCCCCAGGGGGCTACACTCCCCTGGAAAATCAGTTTGGCAACTTGTTTCCTCTTTCCTGTCCCTAGTGCCAGCCACTCTCCCTAGACAATGGGGCAGTCCCTCTCCCAAGTGTTAACCTTTTACCCTTCAAAGGGGGCTTCTCCTTTGAAGCTCACCTTTTGGACACCATCACCTATGTAGTTTCCTGCAGGAGTGAGGTAACGCTGCTCTTCAGTATGGCTTCTATTTTCTCCTTTCCTAGGAGTTGTTAGCACATCTCCACTTGAGGGCAGAAATACGTCTTGGGAACAGGCTCCTCATGTAACCGCAGAGGGCACAGGAGATTAAAGGCGACAAAGTGATAACTTTATAAATTTTGCCTGCCACATGTTATAATAATTTCAGCTTCAGAATTAAATTGGACTAAATGTAACAACTTGTTTGACACCTTTGGTTACAATGTTGAAGAGTTAGCAAAGCTGAGGGTTCAGCGTGTAACCCAGGACTCATCACTGGGGTGAAAAAGCCCTTTGATAGTAGCAACAGCTTTGTGTTTTTATTGCCCTGAACATGTATAATGAATGTTCTGCCTGTGAAATATGCTACACCCTGCCTTAAGGCTTATAGACCTGGCATAGGTGTGACTTACACATATTGCAGAGGGAGGTTTGGCTTTGTCATGGCTTTTAACCCCTTCGCTGCCAGGCATTTTCCCCCTCCTGTGCCAGGCCTTTTTTTGCCTATTTGGGGCAGTTCGCGCTTAGGCCCTCATAACTTTTTGTCCACATAAGCTAACCAAGCCAAATTTGCGTCCTTTTTTTTCCAGCATCCTAGGGATTCTAGAGGTACCCAGACTTTGTGGGTTCCCTTGAAGGAGGCCAAGAAATTGGCCAAAATACAGTGAATTTTTTTTTTTTTTTTTTTTTTAAATTGGAAAAAGTGGCTGCAGAAGAAGGCTTGTGGATTTCCCCCTGAAAATGGCATCAACAAAGGGTTTGCAGTGCTAAACTCAGCAGCTTCCTAGCTTTCAGGAACAGGCAGACTTGAATCAGAAAACCCAATTTTTCAACACAATTTTGGCATTTTACTGGGGCATACCCCATTTTTGCAATTTTTTGTGCTTTCAGCCTCCTTCCAGTCAGTGACAGGAATGGGCATGAAACCAATGCTGGATCCCAGAAACCTAACCATTTCTGAAAAGTAGACAAAATTTTGAATTCAGCAAGGGGTCATTTGTGTAGATCCTACAAGGGTTTCCTACAGAAAATAACAGCTGAAAAAGAAAAATATTGAAATTGAGGTGAAAAAACCATACATTTTTCTCTACGTTTTACTCTGTAACTTTTCCCTGCAATGTCAGATTATGGAAAGCAATATACCTTTACGTCAGCTGGACTCCTCTGGTTGCGGGGATATATAGGGCTTGTAGGTTCATCAAGAACCCGAGGAACCCAGAGCCAATAAATGAGCTGCACCCTGCAGTGCGTTTTCATTCTATACCGGGTATACAGCAATTTACTTGCTGAAATATAAAGAGTAAAAAATTGCTATCAAGAAAACCTTTGCATTTCCAAAAAGGGCACAAGATAAGGTGCTGAGGAGCAGTGGTTATTTGCACATCTCTGAATTCCGGGGTGACCATACTAGCATGTGAATTATAGGGAATTTCTCAAATAGATGTCTTTTTTACACACTCTCCTATATTTGGAAGGAAAAAATGTAGAGAAAGACAAGGGGCAATAGCACTTGTTTTGCTAACCTATGTTCCCCCAAGTCTCCCAATAAAAATGATACCTCACTTGTGTGGGTAGGCCTAGCGCCCGCGACAGGAAACGCCCCAAAACGCCACGTGGACACATCCCATTTTTTTGAAAGAAAACAGAGGTGTTTTTTGCGAAGTGCCTACCTGCAGATTTTGGCCTCTAGCTCAGCCGGCACCTAGGGAAACCTACCAAACCTGTGCATTTCTGAAAACTAGAGACCTAGGGGAATCCAAGGAGGGGTGACTTGCGGGGCTCGGACCAGGTTCTGTTACCCAGAATCCTTTGCAAACCTCAAAATTTGGCTAAAAAAACACATGTTCCTCACATTTCTGTGGCAGAAAGTTCTGGAATCTGAGAGGAGCCACAAATTTCCTTCCACTCAGCGTTCCCCCAAGTCTCCAGATAAAAATGATACCTCACTTGCGTGAGTAGGCCTAGCGCCGGCGACAGGAAACACCCCAAAGCGCAACGTGGTCACATCCAAAATTGTGGAAGAAAACAGAGGTGTTTTTTTGCGAAGTGCCTACCTGTAGATTTTGGCCTCTAGCTCAGCCGGCACCTAGGGAAACCTACCAAACCTGTGCATATCTGAAAACTAGAGACCTAGGGGAATCCAAGGAGGGGTGACTTGCGGGGCTCGGAGCAGGTTCTGTTACCCAGAATTCTTTGCAAACCTCAAAATGTGGCTAAAAAAACACATGTTCCTCACATTTCTGTGGCAGAAAGTTCTGGAATCTGAGAGGAGCCACAAATTTCCTTCCACCCAGCGTTCCCCCAAGTCTCCCGATAAAAATGATACCTCACTTGTGTGGGTGGGCCAGGTGCCTGCAACAGAATAAGGCCCAAAACTTGAAGGGATAGAAGGGATAGCACAGCAAGTTTATAAGGGCATATTCTTTTATACATCTTTACACGGACTCTGCTTTGGGGACCCACATAAGTGAGGTGTCATTTTACTTGGGAGACTGAGGGGAAAACTGGGGAGTAGGAATTGTGTGCTGGAGCAGTGATCCTACTAAGAAAAATCAGGAAAATATGCTTTTTTATGCAAATTTTGAGGTTTACAGAGGAGTCTGGGTAAGAAAATGTTGGGGGAGCCACGCAAGCCCCACCTCCCTTGACTCCTTGGGGTGCCTAGTTTTAAAAAGTTTCTGGGTTTTGTAGGTTTCCCTACATGAAGGCCGCACCCAGGACCAAAAACATAGGTGGGCCCTCCCCCCCAAACACACAGGTATTTTTGGAATATATCACTTTGATGTGTGCACATACATCCGTGATGTGCCAAACACTAAAATTGTGAAAAGAAACACACTTAGGTTATGTGAAGAAGACCCCTCACCCACCAACCAAGTTGGTGGCATGCTTCATCATCGGGGTCCCACCTGAGGCACCTAGCGTGTCACAGGTGTGCTGCGACGCCTGATTACAGCGGAGCAGGTTTTGTCATTTTTTACAACACATACTGGTTGGATTTGGCACGAGGGTGAGTGATGGTTCACTGGATCAAATTTTATTAACAAGAGATTTCACAAAAATGAAATGCACTGCTAATAAGTGAAAGGCAAAAAAGTGAACCAATGACTCACAGCTCGTGAGCTGTAAAGCCGCGACAAGGCACCAACCGCTTTACAGTCCATTCACACACCTTTCATACATGACACGCACAAGACCATTCACACCGCCAGCCACGGGCCCAGCACATTACAACACTCACATCGAAAGACCGCGCCACTCAAGGGCCCATCACTTACATACGCCCACATGCCTGATACAAGAATCACACCAGCTGATGGGAGTGTGGACTGCCGTTTGGCTGGCACCGCCAGCCAAGCGCCACCCCACGCACACCGCCAGCCAAGCGCCCCCCCACGCACACCGCCAGCCAAGCGCCCCCCCACGCACACCGCCAGCCAAGCGCCACCCCACGCACACCGCCAGCCAAGCTCCACCCCACGCACACAGCAATCACTTTTTTTTATTTATAAACAACAAAGAAACTACTAATTATAAAATAAGCACAAAACTACAAACACAAAAGCTCTAACTAAATACACGACAGATGCCAACCGTGAAACATATGAAAATATAAAACAGACAGCTTAGGCTCACGGTATTTCCCAAAAGTTTTTCCTTGTGTGGTAACTTCTAAAACAGCTGGGCACACACAGCCCAGGCTTTGAAGGGCATTCGGGGCAGTACATCCGGCTCTCCCTCCGGATTGATCTCCGGGCACATACTCTATATTTCTTTGTGGGCATGTCTTTTTTGGGGGTGGAAGGAATGTGATCTGGAAAGTGCCGATCTTTCAATCTAGCCTCATCCTCCACCACTTCTACTCTAGGAACTCTTGCAGGTTCCACCACAATAAAGCTTTCTATCACCGACTCCTGAAATGTAACAAATGTCATCCTTGACTCGGGTGAACAATCCTTGTATACAATAAAGGCATTAAAAGTTGCCAAATGAAATAAATGTAGGGCCAACTTTTTATACCACACATATGACTTACGAAGAGCAGTGTAAGGTTCTAACCTCTGATCTACTCTATCAACACCACCCATGTGCCTATTGTAGTCCAAAATGCACGCAGGTTTGCGCACTTCCGCAACCTGACCCCAAACAGCCACAGGGGAAGTACTCTCATCATGGATGGTCGATAGAATGTACACATCCCTCCTGTCTGAAAATTTCAGAGCTAGCAGCTCATTATTCCGCAAGGCACTGCACTGTTCCCTCTCAAGTTTTTTACAGACAAGCTCCCTTGGATAGCCTTTCCGGTTAGAACGGATTGTGCCACAAGCAACAGTTTCCACCCTAAACAACTCCTTGAACAACTGCACTCCAGTGTAGAAATTATCTACGTATAAAGGGTGACCTTTGTTAAACAGCCGTCTAGCAAGTTCCCACACAATTTTTTCGCTAACTCCAAAAGTGGCCGGACAACCAGGAGGGTCAATACTGGAATCCCTACCAGTGTAGACCCGGAAATTATACACATATCCTGTACTGCATTCTGACAGCAGATACAATTTAATCCCATACCGTGCCCTCTTACTAGGAATGTACTGCTTAAAAACTAAACGCCCCTTGAAAAGGACCAAAGACTCGTCCACACTTATCTCTTTGCCTGGAACATAGACCTCTGAAAACCGATCCACAAAATGATCAAGGACAGGCCTAATCTTAAAAAGGCGGGTGATCTTGTGGCAAGGCTAAAGCATTGTCTACAAAATGCAGCATACGAAGAAGAAGCAAATACCAATTACGTGTCATAGTTGCAGGAAATATAGCAGTTGCTATCAAGGGACTAGTAGACCAATAAGAAGCCAGTGACGGCTTCCTGATCAACCCCATCAAAAAAGACAAACCTAAAAACCTTTTCATCTCTTCCAGATATGTGGGAACCCAATGAGTAGCTCTAAACTGAGGCTTAAGTCTGGCAGCGTTGTCCCGCAAATATTGCTCTGCATACACATTTGTCTGCTCCACAATCTCTTCCAAAAATACATCGTCCATAAACAAGTGAAAGAAATGGACAGGCAGAAAGTTTTCCGCATTAACTCTACACCCTGGGAGACCAGTAAATGCAGGTAACTGTAACTGCTCCATGTTTGGGGCAATGCAGGTGTCAGGTCTTCCAATGGGAAACCCTGCAGCCCCAGGCTGCTGCACTCTTGGCACATCCATGCCCTCCTCTAACACAGGCCCTTCATCTGCACTGAGAGTAGCTTCCTCATCAGAAGAATACTCTCGGACAGAAAACTCACTTCCAGAATCTCCTGCTTCCTCCTCTGCCTCAGATGCAGAGTCAGTGTCGTAATCATGGTCTGAAGACGACTCAAAGAGCACGCGAACAACCTGCTGAGCGGTCACTTTGCGGCTAGCCATGATCCTAACAACAAATGGATTGCCAACAACAACTAGCACTAAAATAAGTAATAAACAAAGTGTAGCTTTATCACAAAGAGTTATGTACTACAAAAAACTATACCACTCAGTTGCCTGAAATAGCTACTCACCAAGCAACTACTCTGCACAGACAGCAATCACCAATGATATCCCACTAAAAAGAAAAAAGCAATTTAGACATATGACAACACAAACATCACTGTGCTCAAATCTAAGGACAATGTCAAACACACAATACTGCATTTAGTACACCACCTACAAACATGTCAACAATACTCCTTTGGAGTAAATTGCTTTCACTTACCTAAAACATGCAACTATGCAAACTACAGGACAACTACTGCCAAAACCGCAAAGATCCACAGCAAAGGAAGCAAAAGCGATATAAGAAATAAATTGTTATAATCACAAATACAAATACTTTGCCAGTTGACAAACACCCCACCACCAAGAACTTAGAAGTTGTCCCTGGTACCTAAGTGGATCCTGCCCCCCTCGGGGGTAGATGGGCGTAAAAAAATTGGCCAATCTGCCCCCAAGGGGGGCAGAAATGGGCAACACCTCTGTGCCCCCTTTCAGGGGGCGACCCTTCCCAAAGGGGGCACCCCCAGCACAACACAAAACAAAAAAATCCCTGCCGTATTGGTGCTTTCTGCCCTCCTTGGGGGCAGATGGGCCTACAAAATTACGGGCAGAGATGGCCAATACAAATTTTCCCCACCTTAGGGGGGGGCGACCGTTGCCCAAGGGGTGCCCCCAAACACACATCACACACACAACACAATCCCTGGCACCTAGTGTGCTTCCACCCCCCCCCGGGCCAGATCGTCCAAAAAATGGCTGGTCTGCCATCGGGGGGGGGGGCCGAAACAGAAAAAAAAAAAGGTCCCCAGGGGAGCGACCCTTGCCCAAGGAGTTGCCCCCAAAATAAACAATAAAAACAAAATCCCTGGTGTCTAGTGGTTTTCGCCCCCCCCCGGGGGCAGAAATACAAATAAAAATTACCCCCGGGGGGGCGACCCTTGCCCAAGGGGTCGCCCCCAAAACACACATAAATAAACATATCCCTGGTGTCTAGAGGTTTTCGCCCCCCCCCCCCCCCCCCGGGGGCAGATCCGCCGAAAAATCGGCGGATCTGCCCCCAGGGGGGGGGGCGAAATACAAATAAAAATTGCCCCCGGGGGGGGGGCGACACTTGCCCAAGGGGTCGCCCCCAAATTTACCAAAAAAGAAAATCCCTGGTGGCTAGTGGAGATTCCTGCTCCACGATCGCGGGCCCTGCCCGCGATCGTGGAGCAGGAATCTTGTGAAAACAGACACAGGGGGAAAGGAAAAACCCTTTCCTTTCCCACCGTGTCTGTTTTCACCACCCCCGCCCCCCAAAAACAGAGAGGACTCACCTTACAAGTCCTCCTCCGAAGACGCGCTGGAAGCAAATGTCTTCCAGCGCGCCCGGCAACACTAGATGACGTCAGCGCGCTGTGCGCGCGCTAACCTCATCGGATTGCCGTGGGGGGGGGGGGGCGGGGTGGAAGGGGAAGGTCTTCCCCTTCCATCCCCGCCTGGGGGGGAGGGGGGTGCACGGGGGGGCACGCTAGCGCTCCCCCAAGTTCCCCTGTGCCTAGGACGAGATGATCTCGTCCAAGGTACAGGGGAACTGTAGCCTTGGACGAGATCATCTCGTCCAAGGCACAGAAGAGGTTAAATATATTGCAGCAGTGCTGAGGAATGTGAGTACTCATTAAATATATTGCAGCAGTGCTGAGAAGTGCGAATACTTTCTCATTAAATATATTGAAATATATTGAAGCAGTGCAGGGCCAGCAGTTTAAAACTCCTCTTACACTTGGCAGAATGGGAGACTGTTTTACCTCTCAAACCTACAGTATAATGGCACAACCAATGCTGCTGTCTCTGGGGTGATTTAGCTTATGCCAATCGGTATAAAATCATTCAAGCCAATATTTTCAGGCCTCATTGCTTTAAGATAGTCTTTAAACGCCTTTGTAACTTCAAGAAGTGCAATTTATTTACACAGTTGCTTGTATTTTGCCGATTGGGATGCATTTTGGGTTTTTCCTATTTTTCAATATTACAAAGGCATTACTGAAAAAGAAAACATAATTGGCATTGATTTGTCAAGTGACATCTTCTGCACCACCAGTGATTAGTGTGGCAATTTCCTTTTTGTCTCCCTCAAGCATAGTCTGATCTGCCATATAGCTTCCCTTTGCTTTCACATATTGTTTTGTGTTTTTGAACCTTTCATTTTTCTTATCTTGAGATTGTTACTTTGAGCTGAGACCTTCTGATGCTCATCTTTAATGGTGTTCATTTCCGTATTCTGGCTCATTGCCATTGGCTGGTCTTGAATGTATATCACTGGTATTTTCTGAGATATAAATCACAATTTCTTATAGTAAGTTCATTCCAGCTTAGCGATGTTGAGGATTTTTGGAAAATGTTTGCACTTCTAATATTTTGTCATTTCGATCAAAAATGTTTGTGATTTTAGGCGTTCTTTTTCTGTTAATTATTACACTTTCCTTTTATTGATCCCTCTGATATTTGAGGTTAATCATTAGGGTTGGCTTCAATATTGGTGCATGATTGCTGCACATATTTTGCAGGTTTTGTTTTTTGCTTTTTTTCCTCTTCTATCCCTCCTTTTCTGTTATATTTCAGTTTTTATTGTCAAAATGCATTCAGTTAGCAGCAATCTTTCTTCTTTTGACCATAGTTTTGACAGGATAGTTTGCTGCTTGCTAGACCTGTGAGTCAATCATATTTTTGTTTTTTTTATGTACATCATGCATGTTATGACATTACAATTTTGTTCTAAATTTGAAATCACAATCTAAAAGGGAATTGTAACTTTTCTTTTTTCTATCTTTCTATTTTTCATAGCGACCTGCAATGTTTGGACCTTGGTTTTCTTGTCTCATTTTGACCAAGTGTTTAGGTAGAATTCTTTTTATTTATTGGATAAATGTCATTTAACTCCTTTGAAGTTCCCTATCATGTTTCAACACAAGTCAGTTGTAATGTTCAGTGGGATATTCCCAGGATGCTACTTTCTTTGTGAAGTCCATTCTTATGTCAATGGATTTATCATAGACCTCATAAACATACAGCAGTTTGTCAATTCCTAATGTGTATGTAGCTACAAATTCAATGCTTTTTTTGAGGTTTTCATATTAGTTTGGAGGGTTAACCCATGACAAACTGTGATTCAATTTGTTGTTCATTGTGCTAGAATTCTTTGTAGAGTTGACAAAATCAATAAAGAGTTTAGGGCCAGATGTATGAAACTTTTTTGCACTCAAAAAATGGTGCGAATCACAAAATATGTCCGTTTGCTAATGCAGAAACGTGGTCTGCGATGCTTGAAAGGCATTCGGAGACCAAAAATAAGAAATCGCAAAAATAGCGTTTTTTTTTTTGCGTTGCGACCTGGTTTTGCGAGGCGGTATTTCCAGTAGGAAATTGCGAGGCGCAAAATTCAAGCCACAAATCGATGCATCAAAAAATCACAAATTGCGATTTTTCACAGAATGGCATTTTGCACATGCAAAATACCACTAAGTGAAACCAGGTGGTAACCAGGTGCAACCTATATAAAGAGGCCCAGAATGCCTCACTCTTTTCCACAATGGCTGCACTCTACGTCATGGCGAGGAGGATGAGGATCCTGGCAGGTTTGAGGAGAGGGAGGATGAGACAGGAGCGCATTTTCAGAGTGCGCATTACACTTTTTAACCAGACAGAGGAGGAAATATTTGAGAGTTATAGGTTGAACTCAGCCATGATACTTGATCTGATAGCTGAGCTACAACCCATACTGCAGCGCAGAACACTAAGGACTCACAGCATGCCCACCCATGTGCAGGTATTATGCTCCCTCCACCTACTCGCCTCAGGGAGCTATCAAGGGGTCATAGCAGCGGCTGGGGGGGTGTCACAGAGTACCCACTCGAGATTTTTCAATGCATTATTCAACAATATACAGGTTATTTGCAATGCCTCCTACATCATTACTGATCTCGTGGCCAGGTACACAGGGAGCACACATGATTCGTACATCTTTCGCGATAGCGACATTCACACAAGACTGCTAGCTGGGGAGTTTGGAGAAGGATATCTACTAGGTATTGTCCATCTGTACACTGGCACATTGATGCCGTTGTGACGTCAGATGGCTCACTTACTCATTTTACCCTCTGTCCCTTCCAGGACACAGTGCCTACGCAGTGCGCACCTACATGATGACGCCCTACCTCAATCCTGCAACACCTGCTGAACGGAGATACAATGCAGCACTCAGGGCGACCCGTAACGTGGTGGAGCGCACATTTGGACTGCTGAAGAGTCGCATCCGGTGCCTCTGCAAAAGTGGAGGGGCACTACAGTACAGCCCAGAGGCCACATGTAGAATAGTGGCTACTTATGCAACCTTGCACAATATAGCTACCACCAGGGGCATACCAGTAGAAATATGTGAATCTGAATCTGATGAGGATGATGATCCCATACCACCCCTACAGCCAGCAGACAGGACCAGTGCAGCACAGGGAAGGCAAAGGCGTGCCGACATCACACACAACCATTTCAGATGTAAGTATGAATAACACAAATGCACTGACAAATCTACCTGTAGTGAAGTAAATTTATTACCTTAATGTCAGGTAATGTTAGTCCAACGAGTAGCAAAAGAAATGAATTTTAAAAACTAGAAACAATAGAAGTTCAGAGTAATGCACTATTACTTCATAGTGAACTCATTACCCCTCTGGCCGCTACAGTTACTTCTTGCAGCCACGCACACCACTCGGGTGCCCAGTTGCCTCACCGGCACCTCAATTGTCTGCCTCAGTGGCAGTGCTGTACCTGGCACTGCGCTGTCTGGTGTCCAGTGCGGGTACAGCTAGGCTGCTGAGGCTGGAAGAGTCCTCTGTGTCCCCAAGTCCAAGCTCACTAGGTGTGGTTGACCTCTGTCCCATGATGTTGTCAATCACATTTGTGATTTGGACAAGTCCGTTAGCCACATCCCTGCTGCTGTGTGCTGCCTCCACCTGTGCAGCCACTGCACGACGTGCAATCAGTGAGGTTGAAGTAGCTAGCCTGTTGACAGAGCGACAGAAACCCCCGAACATGTTCATAAATCATCGTCGCTCCTGTCTGCGGTGGTTCACCCTGTCATGGCGCAGCTCCTGGCATAGTTCTCGCACAGCAGAAGTGAGCTCCCTTGTGTCCTGCGATGCCTGCACCTGTCCCTCATGCAGCTGTTCTATATTCGCATTCAGGCAGTCAAGCTGGTGATGCAGGCCCCCCCATGTTTTTTTTTAAAAATGTTTTTATTTATTTATTTATGATTTTATATAAACAACATACAACAAACATACAAAGCTCCCTCCTCTGCCCCTGCAGTTGTAACTCAAAAACAGTTAGCAATAGTAGATCCTCGGCACTTCAAGTGTTCTTCATATCTCGAATCTCAAAAAAATTTTAACGTTCAAGCTGAGTGAGTCCGAAGAGAGGTGTCCATTACATGTATGCAGCAGCCCCCTGCCGACCGAACCCATCAGGCCATCAAGCTCAATGGCCGGACTCTAAACATATAGGGCAGAGGGGAAGAAACAAAAATCCCAACACAATAGAAGGGAGAACAGGAAGAAAGAGCCAGGAGGAGCAAGCAATTCTCTCAACATCCGTTCCACATGACTGCAACCCAAAAAAGCGGGGACATCAGTCGACACCTCAAGATTTCCATCCGTAGCAGGCTTTTCAGACAGACCCAGATTCAAGGTATGTTCGGAGAGGCGCCCAGATATCCCGTGGCCTAGAGCCAGCCGGCATTAGCTCCCAGTAATTTGTTAATTGCTCCTGACAGAACGCAGCATCTCGCAGCCAATCCGAGACCCGAGGAGACCGAGCCCGGCCCTAACAAATTGCCACCCTGCGTCTAGCCAGCAGCAACAACATGCCAGCCAGGCGCCGCATCACGGTCTGCACTCCACTCATCTCACCCAGCAGCGCCGTCAAGGATGACGGAGAGATCTCCTGACCAATCATCTCAGAAAGTGCACAGAAAACCGTCCTCCAGTAGGCACACACTTCCGGACAAGCCCACGCCAAGTGCAAAAAATCAGAGGCAGGGGCCCTACATCTCGCCCAGTTGTCATCCGCCCGCAGCCCCATCGCACACAGACTTCAAGAGGTGTAATACAGGCGGTGCAAAAACTTAAAATGTATAAGGTGTAGCCTATAGTTGGGTGACAGTTCCTTCATATGTGCACAACACGCTCTACAAGCATCCTCCGAAATGTTCTCTCCTATATCTTCCGCCCACTTCACCCTTGCTGTCAGCCCCGTTCCCTCCCCTTGTTCCTGTACACAACCATACAGTTTAGTGATGAGCCTCTTAGGAGACCGTGCACTCCACAGCACCTCCAGCGTGCGACAGTACGCCGGAGCCGCAGGCGAATCGGCGAAGCGAGCGCGCAGCATGGCGCATATCCGCAGCACATAAAAGCGGTAAAGCGCAGTGGCAGGTCTACCGCCCAGGACCTCCTTGGGGGGACATCAGTCTATCTTCAACAAACCAATAATCTAGGGTTGTCAAATCAAAGGCCTGGAGGAAACTCCGGATCTGCGAGTCTCGAAACATCACCTCATCCCCCGCAGCCACCACATGCATAGACGGCGCAAACAACACATTTGTTACAGAACCCTTCAGTAAGTTCGACCAGGCCCGGACCATGGAAGCCACCGTATCTGTGCCCCGAGGCCGAGCACTGCCCAACACTCGTTCAAGTCCGTCAGGCCACACCGCGTCGCTTTCAGGAGCTAGATGCAGTAAATAACGAATTGGCCTGATCCAATAATACATAGGGCTGCGTGCAGTAATAATATAACTCCAAGTCAGGGACTGCGAGTCCTCCCATCTCAAATGGCAGCACCAGTGTTTTCCAAGCTATGCGAGGTTGACCCCGGCCCATACCAGTCTGATCAGCTCAGAACGAAGGCGCTGTAAAAAGCTAACCGTAAGCACTAGCGGGAGGTTAATGAACAAATACAAAAATGTAGGCAATACAATCATCTTTGCTACCACGATCCGCCCCGTCCGGGACATTGGTAATGAACGCCATGCTGTAATTCTGTCTTCTAGCCAAGCCATGGCTTTACCATAATTGGCCAGCCAGAGAGTCTCAACATCACAGCTCAGCCAAAGGCCTAAGTATCTGACAGGCCCATCCACCCACGCAATAGGGTAACGACACTCCACCGTTCCAGATGACAGAGGTAATACAACCGACTTAGACATGTTGTAGATGAGATTGTTAGGTTTGGAGGTATTTCTGGAGTGGCGATAAATTGGACTAAGTTGCGTGCAGCGTCGCGCACATATAGTGTTACATCGTCGGCATACATGGAGATCAGAATCGCTCTCTGACAGAACAGAAACCCCTGCTCACTGTGATGCTGTCTCAAAAAGGCCGCCAGAGGCTCCATTACAATCGCAAAAAGCAATGGGGACAGGGGGCATCTCTGCCTAGTTCCTCGCGCCACCGCAAAAGGCTGCACTGGCTGCGAATACAGCAGACGTATTCAGTTCACAAAACATCTGCTCATACCCACCCTTTCAAGAAGCGCAAACGGATATTGCCACAGCAATTAATTGAAAGACTTAGTAGCATCTAGGAACACCGCAGCAGCCACATCATTGGCAATGGCAAAGAATGTACGCAGGTTGTGTGCGGTGGGCCGTCCTGGGATAAACCCTGACTGATCCGGCAGCACCTGGCTCGTCATAAGAGGCTGCAACCGAGCCGCTATCATTTTAGCCAATATCTTGTTGTCAATATTGATCATGGACAGAGGTCGATACGAATCGCAGCTAGTTGCAGCCTTACCAGGCTTGAGAATTGTAACAATAAGCGCCTCGCACAGAGAGGCTGGGAGGACACCCTCCCGTAAGGCCTCATCATACATCTCCAGCAGATAGGGCGCCAAGATGTCAGCATATTCTTTGTAAAACGCCGGTGTCAACCTGTCCAACCCAGGGGCCTTGTCTCCCGGAAGGCTCCGAATTGCAGCCTTTACCCCTTCTATAGTGAAGGGAACATTCAGATATTCCCTATGCGCCCTGTCAAACCAAAGGAGGCTAATGTCCGAGAAGTATCTCTGGATCACCTCCACGGGAATTGTAGAGGGAGCAGAATAGAGATCCTGAAAAAATGCAGTGAAAACCCTCAAAACTTCAGACGTACCCATCGCTCCCCACCCGGATCATCCATCTCGACAACATAGCTGCTAGCCCATGGCCTGCGGAATAAACTCGCCAAGGTGCGCCCAGCTCTGTCACCCTCTCCATAGCGCCTGGCTCGTGCAAATTTCCCTAAGAAATGTACTTCTCTCAAAGAGGCCTCCTCGTACGCAGAGACTGCAGTCCGCAGGGCCGCCAATGTATCTCCCGACCAGTCCGACATCAGCCGGGTCTCCAGATCCGCAATCTGGCCCTCCAGGTCAGCCAGCTCATGCTGCAGCGCGCGTAGTACGCCATGTTGCTTCGAAATGCATGTCCCGCGTACAACCACTTTAAAGGCTTCCCACAACGTGCCAGCAGACTTCACCGAGCCCGCATTCTGTTCAAAAGAAAGGTTGATGTCCTGTCGCAGTTCCTCACGGAACACATCATCTCTAAGTGCCCCGAGTGGCAGCCTCCAAACATAGGTCTGAGCCGGCCCACCAGGTATCTCCAGCTCCACCCGTACTGGGAGTGATCCGACAGCATACGAGCCAGATGATCGACCCAGTGGGTCCATAAGGCCACATCACGCGAGCCTATCCAGCGATCAAGTCGCGACCAACTATTATGCACATAGTTTACGCAAGTGCCCTCCCGGGCCGCAGGATGTCTCATCTGCCACAGGTCTACTAACAACACATCCTCCATAACTGAGGACAGGACGCGAGCAGCAGCAGAGCGCTGCACCCAGGCCGCACTTTCTCTGTTAAGAATAGGATCAAGGGTCACATTGAAGTCTCCTCCCCATATCACAGCTCCTCCCCCCAAAGACTCAATCAACTGCCAGACCTCACCGAAGAACTCAGGGTCATCTGTATTGGGTCCATACACCGACGCGAGGTGACACGGCTTATCCATCAACACTCCACTAAGCAATACATATGATCCCATAGGGTCAACAATTTCCTTACGAGTACGCCACTGTAACCCCTTCAGTATCAAGATCGTTACTCCTCTAGCATAACGCGAGTACAGAGCCGTGGCACTCCCCAATCCATCCCGCCTTTAAGTAATGCAAAGTATTCTCCACCAGGTGCGTCTCCTGTAACATGCACATATCTATGTTCTGCCTCTTAACATAGGCTTACATAAGTTGCACCTTCTGTCTATCATTCAAGCCACGCACGTTCCATTTTAAGCAACGAATCAAAGACGCTCTCATCGGTGTAATCCCCGTTCCCCAGAAGACATACAGCAGAATTTTATCACTCCTCCATCCCGGCCAGACTCCTCCATCCACATAACACAAAAGGAAAAAGGAAAAATCGCGCATTACAGCAGCCCCGAAAACCTCCCCACCCCCCACCCACACCGACCCCCCCCCCCCCCACCCAAACGGGTCAAATGCATATCCCTCCCCCAAAAACCACAATTACCCAATCCTGTAAATAGTAGGGACTCATCCAGAGGGCGGAAGATAGCCGCCCAACCCACCTACTAACGGCAGGGAGGGTAGAAAGGGGGCCCAACGCAAAAGGAGTGTCTTCAGGACGAGCACACAAAACTATCTCACATCCAGATGCAGCGACATATTCTCTGCTGGAAGTCGGCTGTGTCAATCAGTCATTGTCACTCAGCGACTCCCGCTCAGCAGCACGGTCCTCCGCAGGAGCCGCCTCAGACCTCCGTGGGAGAGACTTAGCACACCTCACCGCCTGCTTCGGATCCGTAAAGAATTGAAGAGACCCGCCATGCTGCATCTTTAGTTTCGCCGGGTATATTAGTGAAAACTTAGACACCGTTTGGGCCAGAGAGCGCTTTACTGGCAAAAACGCCCTATGTGCAGCCTGCACGCTGGGGGTGTAGTCTGGGAAAAAGTTCAGTTCAGTGTTTTTAGAAATCACCGGGCGGCACTCCCGGGCCAGTCGCAGAATCGTGTCTCGATCCCGATAATTTAGGAGTTGGGTGACAATAGGGCGCGGGGGGGATCCCAGGCGGGGGCCGCGGCCCCAGTGATCTGTGTGCTCTCTCCACTACCAGAAAGCAGGACAACTGACCAGGGAAGAGATCCGACAGCATTTCCTCAACAAAGTCCTCCATTCTGCCCATGTCCGTGGATTCGGGAAGTCCTATCAGCCTAAGTTTATTCCGGCGAGACCGGGTCTCCAAATCTTCATTTTTAGCCCGGATGACCTCAAGCACCCTCTCCATGCGCAGCAGCTGCTCACTCTCCCCTCGCTGCGTGTCCTCCAGCCCGGAGGTACGCGCCTCCAACTGGTCAAGACGGGAGTCATGCTCGTCCACCCGAGTCTTAATGCGATCAAGTTGCTCCGTCACGTGGTCTAGCTTCCCATCTATGCCAGCCAGGCTGGTATTTAAATCCAGGAACATAGCCCTGACCGATCCATCTGATGGCTCTCCATCCGTCGCAGGCTCCTCTAGCTGAGCAGCAGGTGCACCCCCCTTCCGTCGGCCTCCCTCAAAGGAGAGCTTAGCTTGCTTCTGCTCCGCATTCCCCATCTCTCAATCAACAAGTCGGCGCCAAGGAGATATCTCCAACCTCCGTGGAAGTTCAAGAAAGGGAGTCAGGTATGCAGGTCACTCACATAAATTCCGCTAGGCTTCTGCCAGTCAGCCCCGTCGGACTCCAGTCCTCCAGCTCGCACACCCAGCTCCGTCACAGCAGCAGTTCGCACAGTGTTTACACCAAAGGGCACCGTAGTCCCACTGACCTCTATAAGCCAGTCCCAAGGTACAGGGGCCAAGCCACGCCGAGCTGTCACTCCACGTTGCCATCTGCTCCAAGTGCAGCAACTTCAGGCAGCCATCTGCAGCCGGCCGCAAAGTCGTCCGACTTGACCGCTGATCGGCCCCCCGAAGCCCCCCAGGCACCAACCCGCGACACCAACGGAGGCCTCCCCTCTCGCCCCGAGCTGTTCTCCAACAATAGGCAGCTCCCCGACCGCCCAGTGCACGGAGCCGTCAGCGCGGCCGCCCGCTCTCCAATCCGCGCGGCAACCAGCTCCGCGGCCCAACCGCGATCCGACCATGGACGGAAAGGAAATCCCCAGGTGCAGAAGAGTGGGGGGGCTGTGGCACGACCCCACTGCCGAACAGGCCCCCCAACGTGTCTCAACGGGCACAGCCCCAGGAGCCCTCCAGGACTCCCCGGGGACAGCGCGAAGCGGCTCCGCCTCCGGCACAGCGGCCGAGACCACACCGCGCCACTGGGAGTCGGGTTTGCCTCTCCGCGCTGCCAATCCGCCTCCGCTCACTGCATCAAGGGGGTGATGGCGATCTCAGGCGCCCCCCCACCTCCTCACTGCTCTGCCAGCTTCATCCTGGCCGGGTAAATAAGTTATTTGGGCCCCTGCCGGAGCAGAGCCTCACAGAGTGCCGGCCATCTTGCTAGCTCCACCCCCGCAGGCCCCACCATGTTGGCGTTATGTTGCTGCATTTGTTTTTGTAAACCAGTGATCCTTTTGTTCTGTAGGCGCTGCTGCTGCAAAATAGCTGCTTCCAGCCCACCAAAGAAGGAGGGACCCTCACCTGCCTCGTTCGCCTGTGCAGCAGCATTTGTCGCCATCCTGCAGGGTGCTGTGGTCTGCTGAAAACTGGCCTCCTGCATCTGGGTGCGCCTGCCAGTTGGGGATGGTGTAGGTGGCCCTTCCTGCTGCTCATCAGAGTCCTAACTGAGCTCTGGTAGTGGCAGTGCCAGTGCCCTTGGCCTGCATCGAAGTGGCGCAATGGTGAGAGACCCATTTGTGTTTGAGCCTGAGGCTGGATGGGTGTCAGTCTCCCCTACGCTGTGGCTGCTAGGCCTGGCCCACCTGCAATGACAATATGGAGCATGTCAGTTCTGTTTGTTGCAAGTAAGGGCACACAATGGTAATAAAGGTACAGGTACTTCTCTTCACTGTGTTGTGGGTGTTGTGTTTCTCTGGGTGTTGCTCTACTTAATTAGATTGTATGTGCTACTTTCAGCTCTGGTTTGTGGACTGCCACTCCCATAATGCATTGTTGTGCTGCTTCTAAAATGTGGAATGGACTACTTCTCACAATGTTGTACATTACTTGCTAATTCCTAAGGGGCTTTTGTGCATACACATATGGGGTTACAATTCAATATTGCACTTACCTTGGCTGGTACTTGGTGTGCCGGAAGTGTCTATCTCTGTGACTATATAGCCACTAAGGGTGTGGGGTAGTAAGGGTTGAGGGTGGAGTTGGACCAGTGTTCCCTCAATTGGCGGTATCGATTAGGTCGTGTTTTTGTAAGAGAGGGGGAAAGCATGTGTGGAGAGTGTCTCAGGAGCGAAAGGCTGTGTTGTAATGGGAGGGGGGAAGTTCCCTTATGGACTAGGTGGTCTCACACACATAATAGTGTCTTGCTTCATCATTTTATCACCTAGCCCCACCCAAGTAAGATGGTACTACTTGGGAGGACTCAAGAGGGAGTGCTGAAATTAAACTGGATGGATAAATTACAGGGATCCAGATAAGGTGGAAATAAAATGACCATACATGTCACCAATTACTATTAGTTAAACCTTAATGGGGTGCATGTTGGTAAGGTTAAGAACGGGGAAGGAGGTTCACTAGAGGATAATGGGGGTCATTCCAACCCTGGCGGTCGGTGATAAAGCGGCGGCCAACCCGCCAACAGGCAGGCGGTCAAAAACATGGGATTCTGACCCTGGCGGGAACCGCCACCACAGCTCGCCACTTTAACACTCCGACCGCCACGGCGGGACAAACAAACAGCGCGGCGGTCACCGCCAACAGGCAGGTGGCAGACAATGTACCGCCCACCCTATCACAACTCACCAATCCGCCACCTTTTCCGGGGCGGGAGCCCCGCCAATAAAAACACGGCTGAAACAGACTACGAACGGGAAAACGCTCACCTCTACACACTCCACGAGGAAGGAGGACAGCATGGAACCCGAATTAAACATCCTACCAGCCATTGTCTACCTGCTCATCTACCACGAGTACGAACGCCGGCGCAGACGACAACGGTGAGTACTGCACCTACGACACAGGGGAGGGGGGAGGAGGAAGGGTTACGGGCACACACATACGCGATACACCCACCCCCCCACTCCCTCTCCAAATACCTACACCCCATTGCCGAGCAACAAGTCAGTGACACCCCCCAAACCCCACGGAATAATGCAAAGACAAAATAAAATGAACATTAAAATTGAAGTATATTATAGCACAAATGAAGTAATGTGAAATATGAAATATACAAAATAATGAATGAACATAGTTAAAAATATATACATAGGCAATAAGTCCTGCCCATTCTGTCAAAGTTCCATAGTCCGTGGGCCAATGTGCACAAACACAGGGGCAAAGCCCACACAGGAGACCCGAATCCATTGGAGAGAACACTGCTGGGGCATCAGATGACAAAACTACAGGCACCTCAGGGGGAAGGAAAGGGGGGGCACCTCAGCCACATGAGTCCACAACGCCAGATCCACGAGGGGCCCCCATGCCCACTGCACCATCCTGGGGAGTGCAAAGCCAAAGTCTCACAAGTCTCTACGGTGGGTGGCTTGCCCACTGTGCCATCCTGGGGAGTGCAAAGCCACAGTCTCACAAGTCTCTACAGTGGGTGGCTTGCCCACTGTGCCATCCTGGGGAGTGCAAAGCCACAGTCCATCAGATGGATTATTGACTCCACTGTCAATGGTGGAGGCACGGTGCCCAGAGTGCTACGTGAAGCCCTGCTCGACACAGAACCGGCACTGTCAATGGGCCAGCAGTGCTTGAGACGGCGTTGCCCAGCGGAGCGGTGCTTGAGATGAAGGGCCCAGCGGAGCGGTGCTTGAGATGAAGGGCCCAGCGGAGCGGTGCTTGAGATGAAGGGCCCAGCGGAGCGGTGCTTGAGATGAAGGGCCCAGCGGAGCGGTGCTTGAGATGAAGGGCCCAGCGGAGCGGTGCTTGAGATGAAGGGCCCAGCGGAGCGGTGCTTGAGATGGCGGTGCCCAGCGGAGCGGTGCTTGAGATGGCGGTGCCCAGCGGAGCGGTGCTTGAGATGGCGGTGCCCAGCGGAGCGGTGCTTGAGATGGCGGTGCCCAGCGGAGCGGTGCTTGAGACGGCGGTGCCCAGCGGAGCGGTGCTTGAGACGGCGGTGCCCAGCGGAGCGGTGCTTGAGACGGCGGTGCCCAGCGGAGCGGTGCTTGAGACGGCGGTGCCCAGCGGAGCGGTGCTTGAGACGGCGGTGCCCAGCGGAGCGGTGCTTGAGACGGCGGTGCCCAGCGGAGCGGTGCTTGAGACGGCGGTGCCCAGCGGAGCGGTGCTTGAGACGGCGGTGCCCAGCGGAGCGGTGCTTGAGACGGCGGTGCCCAGCGGAGCGGTGCTTGAGACGGCGGTGCCCAGCGGAGCGGTGCTTGAGACGGCGGTGCCCAGCGGAGCGGTGCTTGAGACGGCGGTGCCCAGCGGAGCGGTGCTTGAGACGGCGGTGCCCAGCGGAGCGGTGCTTGAGACGGCGGTGCCCAGCGGAGCGGTGCTTGAGACGAAGGGCCCAGCGGGAGCGGTGCTTGAGACGAAGGGCCCAGCGGGAGCGGTGCTTGAGACGAAGGGCCCAGCGGGAGCGGTGCTTGAGACGAAGGGCCCAGCGGGAGCGGTGCTTGAGACGAAGGGCCCAGCGGGAGCGGTGCTTGAGATGGCGGTGCCCAGCGGGAGCGGTGCTTGAGATGGCGGTGCCCAGCGGGAGCGGTGCTTGAGATGGCGGTGCCCAGCGGGAGCGGTGCTTGAGATGGCGGTGCCCAGCGGGAGCGGTGCTTGAGATGGCGGTGCCCAGCGGGAGCGGTGCTTGAGATGGCGGTGCCCAGCGGGAGCGGTGCTTGAGACGGCGGTGCCCAGCGGGAGCGGTGCTTGAGACGGCGGTGCCCAGCGGGAGCGGTGCTTGAGACGGCGGTGCCCAGCGGAGCGGTGCTTGAGACGGCGGTGCCCAGCGGAGCGGTGCTTGAGACGGCGGTGCCCAGCGGAGCGGTGCTTGAGACGGCGGGGCCCAGCGGAGCGGTGCTTGAGATGAAGGGCCCAGCGGAGCGGTGCTTGAGAGGAAGGTGGCCCTGTTCAGCGGTTCTCCTCACGGCGGGCCCCTGTTCAGCGGTTCTCCTCACGGCGGGCCCCTGTTCAGCAGTGCTTGTCCTGTGTTTCTAGGGAGCCAGACCTGGCCAAGACTTCCCGATCACTCGGCATCCGACGGTGCGGTCACGGGGCCCTCCTGTGATGGAGTCCTGGGCCCGTGGGTGTCGTCCGTCACACCCGGAATGCGGCTGGTGGGGCCCTCCTGGGCAGCTCGCCTGCTGCCTGACTTCTCCGCCCTGCTGCCCTTGCCCTCCTTCGCTGAAGCTCTGTGGCCCTTGCCTCCCTTTGATGATGTGGCAGGTGACGGGGCATGGCTACTGTCCTTGGTGGCAGCCGTCTCAGGCTTGTCGCGCCGGCCCTTATTCTTTTTTGTCCTCTTCCCAGGGGGTGGGCTGGCTGTCCCATTGCTGCTGTCCGATGTTCCTGCCCTAGGAGCTGGTGGACTCCAATAGCCCTGCACTATGGTCACAGTAGATGCAGGGCTGGTGGTGGCTGAGGTGCTGTTTGGACTCTTACCAGGTGGAGGGGGTGGGTCAGGTGAGGCAAAGAGGTCCATTTTGGAGAGGAAAAGTTTTTTAGGAGCCATGGGAAGGGTAGGTGCAGTGGGTATGGGAGTGGAGGGAGAGGATGTGGTTGTAGGAGAGTCAAGTGTGCTGTCTTTGGGTGCAGGTGCTTGTGACGGAGGCTGTCGTGAGGTGGATGGCTGTTGGGTGGGTGGCTGCCTGCGTTTGTGTGGTTTGGAAGAGGGGGTGACAGGCACACTGGGAGAGGACACAGGGGACGTGTAAATGGCAGTGGGGGTGGTGACTGCACGTGTGGGTACTGTAATGGAGGGTGTGCTGGCGATGGAAGTACTGGATGATGGTGGTCTGCATGCAGGTGTGAGTGGAGACGTCACAGGGAGGGAGGAGGGAGATGAGGAGGTAGGGGACACAAAGGTGGTAGTGACTGTTGGCATGTCTGAATCTGGATGTTGCTTGGGTGAATGTTTGTGTGATCTGTGGTGCTTATGTCTGGATGAGCTGCCCTTGGGTGTTGAGGTGTGTGCAGGCTGGTCTGATGGTGTGGATGGGATAGGCAGGGGAACAGGAGACTGGGACTGGGTGGAGGGAGTCAGAAGAGGGAGGCTGGAGACAGGGACAATGGCTGCCGTCAGTGCTGAGGCCAGAGCGTTGAACGATCGCTGATGGGCAGCCTGACCCGAATGAATGCCCTCCAGGTCTGCATTGCTCCGATGCACCTCCCTTTCTACACCCTGGATGGCATTCAAAAAGGTAGACTGCCCAACAATGAGCGTCCTGAGGAGGTCAATGACCTCCTCACTGAGGGCAGCAGGGGTAACTGGGGCAGGGCCTGAGGTGCCTGGGGTGAAGGAGATGGCCGGCTTCCTGGCCGAGCGGGCACGGGGCGAAGGCTGAGGGGCTGCTGGGAGGGTGGGGCTGGTGCGCTGGGTGGCGGCTGTACCTGTTGTTGCAGTGGGCACGGATGTTGCCGCCACCGCAAGGGAGCTCCCTTCCGAGGACGTGTCGGTGTCACTGACGTCTCCACGGGTCCCCGTTGTGGAGCTCCCCTCGCCCTCCGTCTCACTGGTGTACTTGGATTCTGTTGCATGGCCCTCCGGGGCCATATGAGATGCAGCTCCCTCGTGCGCCAATGCCACTTCTCCTCCGCCTGATGATGCTAATGCACACATGAACAGGAAGACAAAGAAAATGGGGGGGGGGGAGAAATGAAGACAGGTTGAGTGCATGCATTGGCAACACCGTTGGCGGTGACGACAGACACAGAAGCCCCCTGCACTAGGCCACGCAATCTGGGTACACTACTCAGTTATTATGACTAGGCCTACAGGTCTATGGACTACAAATGCACACATGGGTGAGGCCGGACCATGGATAGCTGTACTTGGCACCCTAAAGACGTGGGGGGTGGGGGCACAGGGCCATGCGTAACGGAGGGGCCTAGCCTACAGAAACCGCCCTGGCCTAGAGATAGCCCCAGCCCTCCTCCCCCACCCAGACACCTTCACTGTGCGCAAAGATGGCAGATTGTGCTGATACTCCCCCCCTTGTGTCTGCTGTGATGTCCTCACGCGCCCATCCAATCGGGGTAGGCCACTGCCAGGATCCGGGACATCAGGGGGGTCAATTGGCGGCTGGCACCCCTCCTACGTTGGGAGGCCATCCCCAGCAGAGACTCGGCGGTCTTTCTGGTCCCGCGGCGGATGTCCTCCCACCTCTTTCGGCAGTGGGAGCCCCGTCTGTTGTGGACCCCCAGGGCCCGGACGTCCTTGGCGATGGCACGCCAAATGTCGATCTTCTGATGGGCGCTGACCTATTTGACATGTACAGGGTGGAAACATAAATATCATCACTTTTCTGCTTGGTCAATGTGAGTGCCCCCCCCCCTCCCCAACCTTGCCATGTGGCACATGCTCTCATCTTTCGTGCGTTGCACTCCTCATTCGCTCCCATCCCCACCATCTTACATCCACCCCATTCAACACAGGCATAGCCCATTCAACGTGCACCCTGTGTACTAACCTGTTGGTCTGGAGGACCGTAGAGTAGCGCATACTGGGGGAGGACCCCATCAACAAGTTTCTCAAATTCTTCTGAAGTGAAGGCAGGGGCCCTTTCCCCAGTCGCAGCAGCCATTGTATCTCCCAGACCGAGGTCACAGCAGCACTTGCAGTATAGGTCCTCTCCTGTGGATGATCAGGTCTCGAGTGATTAATCAGATAGAAAATGGCGGTCACGCCCGCGGCGGTGCGTACCGCGACCGCCGGCGCACATCGTCATTGGCTACTGAAACCCATAGGGTTCAATGTTAACCAATGCGGCTTTGCACCGTGGTCTTTGACCGCCTACCGCCACGGTGTGCCACGCCAGCGCATTGACCTCACATCCCACTGTCACACTTCACAGGTCAGGCAGCCGCCATTTCAAGGGCCCACATGGCTTGATTTCTACTGCGTCACACAGGCCTAGGCCTTGCATTGCCACTCATACAAGCCTTTCAATGCATAGCGAATCGTGTACTGTGCAAGCTGTGTGAACGAACCTGTGGGTTGCTTGACTGTGTGCTCCATGTTGTCCTTCCTAGGCACCGTCCGCTGGGAATTGCGAGGAGAAGGAGGAATCCTCCCGTGTACCGTCCGCTGGTGGACCTGTCGACAATGGAAGAACGACATATCATACTTACATACCGGCTTGACAGAGCAACTATACATAAACTATGTGCCCAGCTGGAGCCAGACCTGATGTCCCCCATCCGCCAACCCACAGGGATTCCCCCTCTGGTGCAGGTTCTGTCAGTACTCCATTTTTTGGCAAGTGGGTCTTTTCAGACAACAGTGGCCATATCATCAGGGATGTCTCAGCCAATGTTTTCTAAGGTTTTGTCCAGAGTGTTGTCTGCCCTGATGAAATACATGCGGAGCTACATTATTTTCCCTGAGGTGGGCGATTTGGCTACAGTGAAGGGTGATTTCTATGCCCTTGGACATATCCCCAACATCATTGGTGCCATTGATGGGACACATGTGGCTTTGGTTCCCCCCAGTGAAAGTGAGCAGGTGTACAGAAACAGAAAAAGTTATCATTCGATGAATGTCCAGGTGGTCTGTTTGGCTGACCAGTACATCTCCCATGTAAATGCCAAGTTCCCTGGGTCAGTGCATGACGCGTATGTCATGCGAAATAGCAGCATCCCGTATGTGATGGAACAGCTACAGAGACACCGTGTGTGGCTAATAGGTGACTCTGGTTACCCCAACCTGTCGTGGCTACTGACCCCAGTGAGGAATCCCCGGACCAGGGCAGAGGAACGGTACAATGAGGCCCATGGGTGAACTCGGAGGATAATAGAAAGGACCTTCGGCCTCCTGAAGGACAGGTTTAGGTGCCTGCATATGACAGGGGGATCCCTTATGTACTCACCAAAGAAGGTGTGCCATATCATCGTGGCCTGCTGTATGCTTCACAATCTTGCTTTGCGACGCCAGGTGCCTTTCCTACAGGAGGATGGTCCAGATGGTGGTGGTGTAGCAGCTGTGGAGCCTGTGGAGAGTGAAGAGGAGGAAGACGATGGGGACGACACGGACAACAGGGATACAGTCATACAACAATATTTTCAGTAGCACACAGGTAAGAATCACCTACGCCATATTATATTTACTTAAGGCCTCATGCGTCTCTACTGTCTGTGTTTCCCCCCAGTTCCTGTTAACTGATTTGTGACTTTCCCTTCCCTTTTCAGAGCTGTATGACCCACTGCGTGACTTCTGCTTTGTTTGCCCATGGACTAAAGCTTATTGAAATTGGTATGTTGTCGTCACAAAGTTACTGGACATTATTGCACCGTTATGTGTAATACATTTGTTAATAATACAAGCAGACTCCTGTTATTTTAAGTGCAATGAGTGATTTATTTTAAGTGCTACATATTGGTACATGATTGTAAAACGGTGATGGGTGATGGTGGAGTAATGTCCATGGCAGAGTCCAGTTCTCAGTCTCACAGGTGCATTGTCCATATGCCTGTGGAAGGATGGAGCAGGGGCAGTTAAAGGTTGGACAGGGTGACAATGTGGGACAGTGGGATGACATCAGGGGGTATCTTATGCTGGCGGGGGTCTTGCAATCCTACTCTGTCTTCTTGTGAGATCTCAGGTTCCGCTTGCGGGGTGGTTCTTCTTCTGCAGGAAGTGGGGTTCTGGTGGCCTGTTGTTGTGTGGGGGCCTCCTGTCCACTAGCGCCGGCGGAGGTGGTAGGCTGTTCCTGGCCTGGGCTAGTGACAGGGGCCCTTTGTGGTGCCACATGGTCCAGCAATGTGGTGACTATCTGGTTAAGGGCCACGACGATGGTCCCCATTGCGGAACCGATGTTCCTCAGTTCCTCTATGAACCCCATGTACCGTTCCTCCTGCTGTGCCTGGATCTCCTGGAACCTGGCCAGTACCGTCGCCATCATCTCCTGGGAGTGGTGGTAAGCTCCCATGATGGAGGAGAGGGCCTCTTGGAGAGTGGGTTCCCTGGGCCTGCCCCCCCCCGTCGCACAGCAGCCCTCCCAGTTCCCCTGTGTTCCTGGGCCTCTGTCCCCTGGACGGTGTGCCCACTACCACTGCCCCCAGGTCCCTGTTGTTGTTGGGGTGGTGGGTCAACCTGGGTGCCCTGTAGTGGCGGACACACCGCTGATTGACGTGTCCTGGAGACAGAGGCATGGGCCCGCTGGGTGGGAGCTGTGCTGGTGTTCCCAGAGGGGGTTGGGTCTGGTGTAGCCTGTGGCTGTCTGTGGGGAACCGACTGTCCTGAGGTCCCCGATGGGCCGGGCTGGTCATCTGGGTCCAGGGAGACAGAGCTGCTGTCATCGCTGGGGGCCTCTTCTGGGGGTGGGATGGACATCTCTGTACCCTCCATGGCGGTGTGGTGGCGTTCGGGTCCTGCAGGGGTATGAAGGTATGGTTATTGCTTCTGTGTGTGGCATTTCGTGTGATGGGTGGGTGTCCGTGTACCCAAGTGCAGGCATTCCCTTGTGGGGGCTTTTGTGAGGGTGGCTTGTGGGGGTGATGTGTGTGTGTGCAGTGGGCATGCTTTGGTGATGGGTGTCCATGCTTTGTTGTCGCATGCAGGGCTTGGTGTTGGGATGGGTGGGTTGTGATGGTGAGCCATTTGCAAGGAGTTGGTGTGATGGGGGTGGGGGTGAGGGTGGGAGTATGATTTGGCATGCAGGTGGGGTGGGGGGAATGAAGTAGTTAAGATTTGACTTACCAGAGTCCATTCCTCCGCCTACTCCTGCGAGGCCCTCAGGATGCAGGATGTGCAAGACTTCCTCCTCCCATGCTGTGAATTCTGGGGGAGTAGGTGGGGGTCCGCCGCCAGTCTTCTGCACCGAAATGTTGTGCCTTGATACCATGGAACGCACCTTCCCCCGTAGGTCGTTCCAGCGCTTCCTTATGTCATCCCGATTGCGTGGATGCTGTCCCACCGCGTTGACCCTGTCCACTATCCTTTGCCATAGCTCCATCTTCCTGGCAATTGTGGTATGCTGCACCTGTGCCCCAAAGAGCTGGGGCTCTACACAAACTATTTCCTCCACCATGACCCTGAGTTCTGCGTCAGAGAACCTGAGGAGTCTTTGGGGTGCCATGGGGTGGTGTGGATGAGGTGAGGGGTGGTGTATGTGTTGTAGAGTGTGGTGAGTGTGGTGGTGTATGGTGTTTTGTTCGTGGAAATTGTGTGGGTGATGTTGTGATTTGCCTCTGTGTGATGGTGTACTCTATGCTGTGCTCTCTCTCTCTGTCCTTCAGTCGCAATTGTGGTCGTAGGGGTTTGTGGGTGATGTGGGTGTGTGTTTTATATTGTATTGGGTGTGTGGGAGTGGTGTGTGTATGTGTATCAGGTGTGTGTATTTTGAATTATCCAATGTGGTAGTGTTTTGTAAAGGTATGTGTATTTTGACCGCGGCGGTGTGTACCGCCAATGGAATACCGCAGTTGAAAGACCGCTGCAGGGATTTGTGGGTCGGAATGGTATGGGCGTATTTCTCTTGGCGTGACGGTGGAGGTTTGGTCATCGCCAGTTTCCCGCTGACCTTTGGTGTGGCGGACTTTTGTGGATGTCGGGTTTTTGGCGGGTTGCCAGTTGCGGGTCAGAATGACCGTGGCGGTTTGCCGCGGCGGTGTTATGGCGGTCTTCTGACCGGCGGTATGCGCCTTTTACCGCCGAGGTCAGAATGACCCCCAATGTCACTTAGAGTCTTAAAAAGGAATACGTATGACCAAAAGTCACTGCTTCAGGGAGGAGTGTGGACTCCACTAGGTCCTCTACTGGGGTGGATGGTGCCTCTGTGGGTGGACCGCCTCCTGTGCCCCTGGCCTCCTGCAGTCTTCTTGCAACCCTCTCCTTCGCACGGGACCGCAGGTCATAACACCTCTTCTTAATTTTGTCGACCGAGCGCTGTGCCAATCCAATAGCGCAGATCTTGGTTTGTATATCTGCCCAGAGTCTCCTTTTCTCACTCTCCGGCACCTGGAGTGAGCTTTTACCAAAAAGGCGGTCATGGCTCCTGACCACCTCCTCTGTCAGCACCTCCAGCTCTTGCTCGCTAAATTTGAGCTTCCTCTTTCTTTCTCCCTTCTCCTTTCCTTGGGCTGAGGTGTCCATCCTTGCTCAGGTGTGCTGCCTCCTTCAGAGTGTTGCTCAGTGTGGCTGGGCTGCTCTCTCTGGATGCTGGTTTGGGTGTGGCACCTGAAACTGCCTGGGATGACTCACTTCCTGCTAGTGATGTCATCAGGCTCCTCCAGGTGTGCTTTCTTGAAATTTCCTGCAATTTGCCCTTTTCAATTACTGAATCGCAATTTGCGAAAATGCAAATTGCGATTCGGTAAATCAGCCTCACAAACACAAATAGCGATTTTTAAGAAATCGCTAATTCTGAATCCCAATTATGATACATGGCCTATTGCGAATTGGAAATAGCGATTTCTTAAAAATCCCTATTTGCGATTCGCAAGGCCATTTCTTCATACATCTGGCCCTTAATGATTTGTGGTAAAGGCAGCACCTGCTTCTGCCATCTTGTTCGCAATTCTGGAATGGGAGTTCCTTGTTAATAAAAAATCCACTATCATTATCACGATCATTATATAATCTTGTATGGCCTATTTCTATAGTCTTCTCCTCAAAGAGTATAGTGGTATAGAGATAGCATTAAGAGTAAAACTGTTTCCTGCTGATTAATTGAGTTTCGTTGAATTTCTTCATCTTGACAGTCAGAGCACTGGGCAAGAATTGCACCTCGTCAACCCCTCCCTCAGGCTTTTGCAATTCTTTGTTTTAATTAAGCAGTTGGATTCCCTTAGTCTGCACCCATTCTAAGTTAGCTGCTACATGCCGGCAAGGCAGAACCACAGTTAGAATGACCCACAGAAAGGGTCTGGCTCTCCTCCAGTCACTGCCTCCTCATCCTGACACACTTCATGCCAAAGTTAGTGATCTGACTTGCCAATTTCCCTTACCTACATTATACCAACATGCCAGAGGCTCCCCAAATTGGGGACCAGCTGCAAATATTGGTACGACCCAGTGTGAGATTTAAACCGTTCCCCATTAGGTTTCCAGGGCCTAGTGAAAGCTAACCAGATGCCACCGGAAATGCACACTTGTTAAGGCTTGGGCCTTTCTCTCGAGGAGAACTAATTCCAAGTCACCCTGCCCTTCACGTGGAACACAGGACTCTCCCTGGGGCTACCACCGGCTTCCCTGGGACCATTTGAATTACCTACCTGGAACTTGCCAGTTCCAGGTGCATTGTACATTGATTTCTCATGCAATGCTACACAACTCAGCACTGTGTGAGTCTTAATAAATTTCGGCGACGGTCTGCTGTCATTAATGTTAGTGTATGCAGCCTGCTTGGCTGTACCAGAACATGTGCACACATCCATCTGCAGACTGAGCAAGTGGAAATACTGTCAACTTCAACCTGGGTTATCTGCACTTAGATAGCGTCTTGCAGAGGGGGCACTTCAGCAATTGGTGCTGGTCTGGTGAGACCCTGTAGTGTGAGTGGGTATTCATAATGTAATGAAAAGAGTGTACTTTACTGTGTTACATATTATGAATAACAACTATGTTCAAACTGTACATGCAGCTAAGACTATGAAGACTAGCTTGATGCCTTGATCCAATTAATCCAGACTGTAGGTTTAATGCAATCTCTGCTGGCACTTTAGGATTTGTCGTATTTCTCAGACTGGGCTCATAACTAAAATCCTGGCTTTTGATACCCACTATAAGGCCATTTGCTAGTGCTTGGGCCTGATTCTGGGAAAGGGTGAGGTCAGTAGCCTCATGTGATAAACACTCCTCTACTATGCCAAGCGTGGCAGGGCTCTCCCTCTGGCTCCAGAGGTCTGACCTTCTCCCACGGAGGACAATCACGGTTGCCCCTTCGAAGCCCTAAAGGGAATAGACCTGGTGGCTCCTGCAGCTAAAGGTATGGTTTCAGGTTCTCAAAATGTTCCAAAATGCTGTGTGTGAAGGTTGGGACAATGGTGAAGTGATGTCATCCCAGGTCTAAACAGAGGTATCACCTCTTGAAGCAAATCACCTGCCTGGAACTGGACAGAGGAATGTTCCTGAGTATGAAGTTAAGTTGCAGAAAAAGAAAACTCAAGAGGAATATTTATTTCAATGTATTTTATTAAAGTGCATACTTAATCAAAAGCAATACACCATCCAAGTAAAAAAGTGATACTCATAAACACATTTATAGTGTAGAACCATAAAATCATGAAAAATTCAATACACTACATAAAACTAGGTACAAAAAAAGGTATATAACTAAATGTTCTCCTAAAACCACGCAGCCTAAAACAACAACGTAAGTGATTTTAAAGTGACTATACATTATAAATACTTTGAAATTACTACTTTTTATTGTTTTTCAAAATCCCTGAAACCAAACACTTTTAAACGGTACAATTGATATACTTTAAAAGGGTAGGACCAGTGTTCCCTCAGTTATCAGTACAGGTTGGGTCGGGGTTCGTGATGGAAGGAGAGCGTGTGTGGAGAGTGTCTCTAGAACGGATGGCTGTGTTGAATAAGGGGGGGGGGGGGGGAGTTCCTTTATGGACTAGGTGGTCTCACACACATAATGGTGTCTTGCTTCATCATTTGACCACCTAGCCCCACCCAAGTAAGATGATACTACTTGGGTAGTAGACTCAACCTCTTATTTAAAAGAACAAGAGGGAGTGCTGAAATTAAACTTACTGGATAAATAACAGGGATCCAGATAGGGTGATAATAAAATTACCATACATGTCACCTATATCAATTAATTAAACTTTAATGGAGGTGCATGTTAATAAGGTTAAAATCGGGGGAGAAGTCTCACTAGAGATTAATGTCTCTTAGAGTCTAAAAAAGTATATGTATGACCAACATGTTTCTGCCCTCTCGATGTGCTGGAAGGTCAGGGGCATTCGTCAGGGTCTAGGATCCCGGAGAACTACTACTAAGTGGTGTGCTCGTTAAGTGAATTCTAAAAGCCTACCTGAACAGGTGGTTCATGGTACGGTAGGTCTGTAATGTATAATAGATAAACTGCAGGTTATAAAAAAGTGAAGGGTGGCACACCACTGCACACAACACAGCAAAATATGGTGGTAGTATACGATACAAAGTGGAAAAGAACACTCAAACACACATGCAGTGATGACTTACCCCGGAAATAGGGGCGAATGGCCTCTGGTCTGGGTAACGCCGGGGGTGGGGTTTTCCCTTGTAGTCACAATCTTGGGGAGGAGGGGAAGAAAAGTTTAAAGAGGGCGGGAAGGGGAGAGATGCCAAGGATAATTAGGTCCAGGTAGGAGAGGGAAGTAAAGAAAGTAAAAGGAAAGAAGGAGAAATGAGGGAAAAAAAGAGAAGAGAGAAAAGCAGCAGGGCAGAAGAAAAAGGGAAGATAGAAGAGGAAGAGTCCAGCAGAATAAAAAAGAAATGAAAAGTAATGCTGGTATCCAGTGGGGTTGCCACAGGACCGGGTGAAAGAGAGACCCAAAATGCAGGAAAAAACAGAATCGAGACTTACCACTCCAAAGAGAACACCCGGGGAGAGTACCTACATGCCAGTGCCAGACCACTCTGATGTCGAGTGGAGGGTGGGCCCGGTATTTAAGGTAGTATTGGAGGTGGAAGAGCCAATGCATGCTGGGCCGGCAGGTTCCGGCGTTCATCATACGTTTTGTGGCAATCTCGGAAGTTCGGGTGTGTCAGGAGCACCATTAGGCTGACGCGCTGTAAGTTAAGGTCGCGTCTAGAAGGCTGGTGTAATCAGGGTGTGGTCGCTCCGGACTTGGGACGCGACCGGGCGCATAGGGATGACGCGCTGCAGGGTACGCGGCGCGCATCCCTAGTTTCACAGGACCCTGGGAAACCGAGTCCCGTGGCACGCATCAGCCGCGTCCTGAAGTAAGG